>NC_136070.1:477288565-479921065 GCF_964261635.1 Lissotriton helveticus | reverse complement strand
CAGAGGACGGCGTGGGTATTAAAGAGGGAGATGTTACTCACCACTTGCTCCTCCCACCAGCCCATGAAGAGTCCTGCAAAGCCATACTAACATGATTGTAGACATGATGCAGATATGTCTTGAAAATAATTTTTTCATATTTGATAAAAAGATGTACAGACAGATACGGGGGACGGCGATGGGTACTTGCTTCGCCCCCAGCTTTGCAGGACTCTTTGATTGAGGATGGAGCTCTGACGAGCTCTTTATTCCGCAAAAAAACTGCTGGAAACAGGATTTTGCACGCAGAGAGTTGTCACCCTAATACACTCATAAGGAGCATACCACTGGGGGAGCTGATTAGGGCCAAACGCAATTGCAGCACAGATCAACACTATGAGCAAGAGAAACAAATCATGAGGGCTAGGTTCCAAGAAAGGGGATATTCCAGTAAAATTATCACACAGGCGGAAAAAATTGTAGATCAAAGAACAAGACTAGATCTCCTGTCCCCTAGGGAACGTCAGAACGATGACAAAATCCGTTTCATAACAGGGTATAACAGTCAGTCCTGGGAAGTGAAACGTAGTCTACGCAAATTTTGGGATATCCTTAAATTGGATAAGGATCTGTGTGGAGCTATACATGATGCCCCCTCTATCACCTATACCAAAGCAAGATCACTCAGGGACTCCTTATGTAGTACATTAATTAAGGAAAGTCCTAAAGCTAACGCTATACAGGGATTTTTTCCTTGCAAAAAGTGCAAAGCATGCAAAATGAGTAGAAATTGTAAATCAATAAAAATATCTAAGGATCAAGAGGCACACAAAATTACAAAACATCTTAGCTGTTCGACTGATTATGCCATCTATGCATTGCAGTGTCCCTGTGAGAAATTTTACATCGGCTGTACCACAAAGCACGTTAAACTACGGGTTCTAGAACATCTAAGAGCCATAAAGAATGTGAACCACCAATACCCTGTGGCGAGGCACTTTGCCGCAGAACACAATCAGAATCCCAATCTACTGACATTTACTGTACTGGATTGTGTGGGGAACAAAGAAAGAGGTGGGAACAGATGGCTAGAGTTACGTAGGCTGGAATCCAAGTATATAATTAAATACAATACCATCCAACCATTTGGGCATAATCTTGGGGAGGAACTAGCAGTCCACCTATATGAGTAAACCTGTGTTTTTTTGGAAATATTAAGAAATTGATGTCGCATCTCTACTGTTAACTTTTAAGCTTTTAAAGTAACATGATTTTATTGGTACTTACACAAGTTGTATAACTCACTGTTTTTGATGGACACACATAGGCCTAATAACACATTACTTTATGTTTCAGGTCCTGGATTACATGCCCACCTGGGCGGAATTGAGAGCATGGCTTTGCAGTTGCAACATTGTTGCAACAATACGAGCCCACTGGGGCATGATTCATTTTCTTTACTTTTGAGGTTGCAGACACGCTACTAATAAGAATACCTTTACTGTGATTATTTTTGAATCGCTGTTCTATACATTGGACATTAGATATGAGCCCACTGGGGCGTGATATGTATATACCTGTTATTCTTGGATATTTTTTTCATTTTTGGGCATTAAGACACTAATCACAGTAGAAATGACTGTTAATTCTTATTTATAAAATTACAGCGGACCTGCATTATAATTGTAGTATCTCAGTTGACTTGCAAAGCCATTATTCTAGTGGAACTGAAACGTTGTTACGAACATCTAAATGTGTCTTCTATGTCTATTATCACGTGATGCATGACGTAATGTTATTCACTTTCAACTTTAAAAGAATGGCGCTTTTGTTTACACTCCACCCGTGATCAAGAGGTAGGATTACCTCGAAACGCGTAGGGGCTGTTTATTTTCGCTAAATAAACCTTGAGCACTGAATAAGCAAACTGGGCTTCGACTCTGGTATTTTCTTAAGAAACTACACCAGGTACTTTTGAATTTAATGGTTTGGCGACCCGGTCGAGCGCCCGCCGTGCAAGCGGCAGAAGCACGCCACTTTTCAAGGAGAATATATATGTATATATATATATGTATATATGTGTGTGTATATATATATATATGTATATTCACTGAAAAAACCATAGGTTATAGACCATATATAGTTAGGAATTAGCATTTACAAAACCTTGAAAATTCACTGAAAAAACCATAGGTTATAGACCATATATAGTTAGGAATTAGCATTTAAAAAACCTTATTTTACTCACACAAAACCATTGAAATTCCATATATAGTTAGTTGCACTAACTATATATCGCGCACCCGCAATCCACTGCTGATCATGTCACATATTACATCATTCATGACATGGTCAGTGACATCACTGATGACATCACTGATGACATCTCAAATGACATCACTGATGACATCACTGATGACAACATCCAGTGACTGTATGTTTCTGTAAAGTTAAAATATGTCTTACATATTGAAGAATGAGTGGATGTATAAGTGTCTGGATGAAGGATTTAGTAGGTGCGTGACTGACTGTATGAGTGAGTGATTAAATGTGTCTCACTGAATGCATGGGTTAGTGACTAAACTGTCTTAATTTGTGCATCATTATGTCTGTTGTGATGTAAACTGCTGCATGTGTTGATCATTAGCTATACGAGAGGCTATATGTGTTATTAATTGGTTGCCCAAGTATTTCTATGGGAGATTGAGTTTGTGTGGGGGTGGCTGGAAGGTGTGTGACTCTGTGCATAGATGTGTGAGCAGTTTATTCACTAGGTGTATGAGTTCAAGAGTGCATGTGGAAACAGCTACATGGGAAGTTGACTGTGTGCATGAGTGTATTGATGAGTGAATGGATATCTCAATGCTACATGTCATAGTAAGTACATATGTAAAACACAGTACATGTGAGAGTTGGCATATATAAATAACTGTGCATGAGAGCCACTGAATGAGTGAGTGGTTGTATCGATCATTGTGAACTTGTATCAGGGATTGTATAAGAGAGTAAATATGTGTTAGTATATGTTTCAATAAGTAAGGTGTGTATAACTGTATAGTTGAAGAAATGGAGGTGAGATTGTTTCTTTGCATGACTGACTGGGTGTGTGAGTAACTCCATGGATGAGTGGCAGTGTGTGAGTGTCTGTATACACTGAGTGTATCTAAGGTTATATTAGAGTCTGAAGAGGTTTATCGTATTAGCACAAGAATGATGTCAAATGAGATGTCATCAGTGATGTCATCAGTGATGTCATTTGAGATGTCATCAGTGATGTCATCAGTGATGTCACTGACCATGTCATGAATGATGTAATATGTGACATGATCAGCAGTGGATTGCGGGTGCGCGATATATAGTTAGTGCAACTAACTATATATGGAATTTCAATGGTTTTGTGTGAGTAAAATAAGGTTTTTTAAATGCTAATTCCTAACTATATATGGTCTATAACCTATGGTTTTTTCAGTGAATTTTCAAGGTTTTGTAAATGCTAATTCCTAACTATATATGGTCTATAACCTATGGTTTTTTCAGTGAATTTCAATGGTTTTTTAATAGCAAATATCATAAGCTGTCGAATGTCAAGTACGTGGTAAGTAAAAACATTTTCGTGTTTATGCACACTGATCTGCTTTGAATGCTGCCCCCCACCCCTCATTTCTATTAGGAGTACTCTCTCTTTGCAGATAGTGAAGGGTAGTTAACGCAGGCCTTTGCCCCCGTTGTAATCCGTCGTGCCTGCTTCTCTCTCCATTTGATTGATCTCTTTGGTTCATTCTCTATTTACAAACAAGCACAGAGTCGCAATACTCTGTTTAGTCTTTGCAGATAGCGAAAAATCGTGTAAAAAAACAAAAGGAATCGAGCAAAATCAGTAGGCCACTAATGGGATCTCTTTTTGACCTCCCTAAAATAGAAACATTAGGAACAACCTGTTGATAATACCAATGTGTATGTACATAAGCGGCGTTCATTTGTGTTCACAGTACCCCTTGTTGATTGTTTGAATCGAGCATTGAATTGTTCGAAGTTGGTTCTCTTAAGAATCTTCTCTGCCTGCAAACGAGGAAGAATAGGAATATTCTCTCTCCCTTTGCAGATAGTGAAGGGTAGGTAACGCAAGCCTTTAACACGTCGTACCTATTTCATTCCTCATTGATTGATTGATTGTCCGAACATTGACTGTTTGGGAATTGGTTCTTTTTGGAGGTATTCCCTGTTTGCAAATATACGTAGGAAAATCTTTGCAAATAGTGAAAGGGTACGTAATGCGGACCTTTCTCCCCCGTTGTAATCTGTCATGCCTATCTACTCCCCACTGATTGATGCACCTGTTTCACCCGGACCATTTACTAGAGATACGTCATCTGGCCCGACCAGAGAGCACCCCTAGTGAAAAGGACATATGCAATAATAACGAAGTGATCACTGTATCCTGTTAACAGAAACTTTAGCATGAAACAACCTGGAAAGAAAAGAATAGGAAAACGAAAATCAGTAGGCCACTGATGAACATGAACTTTTATTAAACAACGAACAAAGAAACGATAACATAACGTAATGATAAAACCTATTAATGTCCTAGAAACAAGAAAACGTTAGAAATATGCCAGTGGTGAGAGACCAGAAAAACAGTAAGAGAAACCAAATCACCCCTCGCTGTCCCACCGCCTGCCACGCCAAAAAAATCGATAGACTAGGGAAAATGCAAGTCAGTAGAACATCCGCCCCCACTCTGGAAACTTCCAAGGTGGGGCAGGGTTGCGGCTACGCCCAGCCGGGAGCAGCCCATATAAGGCGGGTCCTGCTGCCACGCCTCGGCCAGGAGATCCTAACGTAGGGTGTAGCCGGAGGAGAGGCCGAGGCCAGCGGGACCCGGCCAGGGGATTGCCTTTACAACGCTGAAGAGTTGCAGGGGGGGGAATGTCTCCTCGACCCTCCCCTCTCTCTCCCAGTCCGGCCGCGGTGGCCCTTGAGAGTTTCAGGTAGTCCCGCCACATGCTCTTCCGGTCCGGCCACCAACGGTCGGGGGGCCGAGGCCGACGGGATCCGGCTGCAGCCGATAAACCAAGGAACCCGTTCATGGGGCCAGAGCCAGGGGCGTCCGGCCGACATCCACCGGAAGCCCGGCCCAAAGACGGACGGGACATTTTTTCTTTTCTCCTTCGTAATAGCAGCGGCAACACACCAGGCACCACTTCTTTCTTCAAAAATGGCTTTGACAACACTGGGGGGGATGTCTTGCACATGCCTCCGACCCCCCCCCCCCCGTCCTCATCGCCACCGGCCATAACAAATGTCAAGCGGGGCGCCGTGGGTGCACTGGGAGGGAGAGACGGTGCGAACAGGCCTCTCCCGCCTCCTCAGGTGAAGGCTTCCCAGCTGCACCCTCAGCGCTCCAGGCGCCCCGAAAAGGGTTCGTCCACTGTGGCAATGCTGCAACGTCTCGCCCGGCAGGGTGGAGCCCGTCCGCTCATGTGACCCCGCGATCGCCGGTAGCTGCCGAACTCTCAAAATGGCGATCGACCTGGCAAGAGCGGGCCCAGCATGAAGAAATGGCCCGGTCACTGGTTGACTCCACCACCGTAGTCCTCCACGACCTTGAAGATTCTAGAGGAGCCGCAGAAGTCTCCGACCCCCGATGGGGAATGACTGCCATGATCGCCCGTGGAGTGACGAAACTGTATCCGCGGGACGTCGGCGCTCCCATGCTGGCGCCAGCCTCACTTTGAATTACTAGAATCCTGCAGACCTCAGTTCCGGTGAAAGCACAGTGTGACCCGGTAGGAAAAATTGTTGCACCCCCTCCCCTTTTTGAGTGATAGTTCAAACCACCGATCCTTTCCTTTGCCCTTTTAACGGAACTTTGGACTGCCTCCCCCTCTTTTACATTTTCTAGAGAAAACAAAACATTAACCACTACATTACCATAGCAGTTGACACCAGAACTGTTTTCAAATTGAAAACCAACAACATCTTCAACAGAATCCTTTTTGTTTCTGCTGTGACCCTGCTACAGCACAGGCATTGTCCCCAGCAGTAATTCTGCAATGCCGGTAAGAATAGCTGTGGTGCCTACTGGACTCACTCACCCCCGCGGCGCCCCACGCCGTTATTTGCTGGGCGGCAACTTACTAGACATCACTTTCGTGCCATCTAGATTTCAGCGCGTTCTGCTGCCTTGGAACTATTCGCACAACAGACTGCTACTGACGACCCACCCCCAGGCAACATCTTCTGAATTTTCATAATTTGAAAGAACTAGTAACATGTCCTCATCAGGAATTCAAAAGAAATTGCCACGGTCTCTTCGTTGTTTAAATGTTTTTACTGTTTTTGTTTTGTTGTATATATTTATATGTTATTAAAGTTTTATATTCCTACTACTTTGTTGGAGTGCTATATATTTTTAATGTGACACATAATTGTAAAAACTTTGATGTACAAAGAGTCATTCCTGGAATCTTCCGCTTCAGGCTCGGTCCCCTCCCCAATCACAATACAGGATGGTTTTCAGATAGTAGGAACACGTGTGGTGTGACGGATCTCATCGGGTGTGGGCCTTGATCTACTATAACTCCTTTGAAGAGGGGTGATTCTTTACAGCTGGAGCCATAAACTACATCTGCAGGGCTAGCTGATAGCCTGGACAATCGGACACAGAGGAAGAGGAGTGTCAGAGGGTGCGGTAGTGAATAGGGCGAAAGGGAGGTGTCGGGCGGGCACAGAGTGTGATTCTCAGGGAAGAGCAGCGCAGATGGGGGGAGGTTTATTGCCCATGCATAAGACAGAGAGCGGGGGTGACCAGTGCCTGGGGAAGATGCTTGCGAGGGTGGGGAGCCATGCTAAGGATCGACAGCGTGCAGAGAGTGGGTCTGGTCAAGGCATCTAAAATGACTGCCGTGCACGACAAAAGTGTGGCATTTGAAAAAAGGCAAGATGGCGCAGACAATGTTTTTCAACACTTCCTGATTTCCTTCGAATCGAACGTTAACAGACGTTGGGGCATATTACCAAAGTTAAGCGATATTTACCTTCTTAGGTACATCAAACCTAAGAGGTCAGGGAGGATCTACTATGCCCCCTTATGGTCATTTGCCCCTTCGCTTTGGCCTCCTCTTGTCTCTCGATCCTACCGAGAGACAAGATGGCGGCCGCTACGGACTGTTTGGAATGTTTACAGACGCCGGAGAACCAATCAGCTTCGCAAACCTCCGTTACGCGAAGCGGAGCGCTGTTACAGATATATATCTTTTTTTGAACGTTAATTTCTCAAAATCCACTGGAGCACATATATTGAGACCTAGCAAAGGCACATCGGGCTACCAGTCCCTAATATTTTACCAAGTTTCGTGCAAATCCATTCAGCCGTTCGATTATTATTATTATTATTTTTTTTTGCCCCGCGGGGCCCTTTTAAAACCTCCACATCAAACCTAGGGGGTCAGCGAGGATCTACTATGCCCCCTTATGGTCATTTGCCCCTTCGCTTTGGCCTCCTCTTGTCTCTCGATCCTACCGAGAGACAAGATGGCGGCCGCTATGGACTGTTTGGAATGTTCACAGACGCCGGAGAACCAATCAGCTTCGCAAACCTCCGTTACGCGAAGCGGAGCGCTGTTACAGATATATATCTTTTTTTGAACGTTAATTTCTCAAAATCCACTGGAGCACATATATTGAGACCTAGCAAAGGCACATCGGGCTACCAGTCCCTAATACTTTACCAAGTTTCGTGCAAATCCATTCAGCCGTTCGATTATTATTATTATTTTTGTTTTTTGCCCCGCGGGGCCCTTTTAAAACCTCCACATCAAACCTAGGGGGTCAGCGAGGATCTACTATGCCCCCTTATGGTCATTTGCCACTTCGCTTTGGCCTCCTCTTGTCTCTCGATCCTACCGAGAGACAAGATGGCGGCCGCTATGGACTGTTTGTAATGTTCACAGACGCCGGAGAACCAATCAGCTTCGCTTCACAAAGTTCCGTACCGCGAAAAGTCCGCGAACCGGAGCGCTGCCCGGTCCGCTGTTACAGATATATATCTTTTTTTGAACATTAATTTCTCAAAATCCACTGGAGCACATATATTGAGACCTAGCAAAGGCACATCGGGCTACCAGTCCCTACAATTTTGCCAAGTTTCGTGCAAATCCATTCAGCCGTTCGGGCTAAAAGTGAGGCCAACCGCCCTATGGAAAACTCAATGTTAAAAACACGTTTTGGGACCCCCCTTTTTTCTCGGCCCCCCCTTGACGAACCCCCCCAAATTTTCAAGGGCTGCTCAGAAACAAAATGTGCCATTTTCCTGAAAATTTCAGCCAATTCCGTCCACAAACGCCAAAGTTATTAGACATAGAATTTTCAAAAATCCCATAGAGAAAAAATCCTAACTATATATACCTACTGGCGACCGCCAGTAGGTAATATATATGTATATATGTGTGTGTATATATATATGTATATATATATGTATATATATGTGTGTGTGTATATATATATATATATATATATATATGTATATATATGTGTGTGTGTATATATATATATATATATATATATATGTATATATATGTATATATGTGTGTGTATATATATATATATGTATATATGTGTGTGTATATATATATGTATATATGTATATATATATATATGTTTCTATATGTATATATGTGTGTATATATATATGTACATGTGTATATATATGTATATATATGTATATGTATATATATGTGTATATGTATATATATGTGTATATGTATATATATATGTATGTATATATATATGTATGTATATATATGTATGTATATATATGTATGTATATATGTGTGTATATATGTATATATATATATATATATATATATATATATATATATATATATATATATATATATATATATATATATATATATATATATATATATATATTAAAGCAACAAGGGTACCCAAAATGAGTCAGCACAGGACCTGGGTATATGTAGTGCCACTATCCTAGGGACTACAAGTAAATTAAATGTGCCAATTTGGTGTAATCCACTGTTTTCATGGTCTAGGGAGTGACCATGCACTTTGTGCACTTTACCACTGCTGACCAGTACTAGAGTCCTAAGGTAAACCCACCAAATAATCAATCAAGGATTTGTTAAGCGCACTACTCTCCTGTGAGGGTCTCAAGGCGCTGGGGAGTGGGAGAGGGTAGGCAGAGGATAGCAGCTCCGGTCAGTCGAAGATCCAGGTCTTGAGGGCCTTCCTGAAGATGTACAGGGAGGGGGCACGTCTGATGTTGACCGGGAGCTTGTTCCAGGTCTTGGCCGTGATGTAGGAGAAGGCTCTTCAACCTATTCTGGTTCTGCAGATGCGCAGGGTGTTGGTAAGGGCGAGGTCAGCGTTTCGGAGGTTCCTCTTGGGTACATGGAACGATATTCTTTCATTGAGGTATTGGGGTCCGGTGTTGTGGAGGCATTTGTAGAGTTGGTGAGTATATTGAAGGTTACTCTCTTCTCGACGGGGAGCCAGTGGACGTCTTGCAGGTGTGTTCTTGTTGAGGGATGCCAAGGACGAGTCTGGCTGCGGTGATCTGTATGGTCTGGAGTCTGCAGAATAGAGACTTGTTGATCTCGGCGTAAAGGGCGTTTCTGCAGTCCAGTCTGCTGGTTATGCGTGCGTGGGTGAAGGTCTTTCATGATTTTCAGGGGATCCATTTGAAGGTCTTGCGAAGGATGCGGAGGGTGTTGAAGCAGGTGGAGGCAACGGCGTTGACCTGCCGGGTCATGGAGAGGGAGGAGTCGAGTACGATGCTGAGGTTCCTTGCGTGGTCCACTGGGGTGGGAGGGTTGCTGAGGGCGGTGGGCCACCAGGTGTTTTCCCATGCGGTGGGAGAGGGTCTGAGGACGAGGGCCTCTGTCTTTTACGAGTCGAGCTTCAGGCAGCTGCTGCTCATCCATGCTGCAACGTCCTTCAGTTCTTCCTGGAAGCTGAGGCGGTGGTGACGGGATCCTTGGTGAGGGAGAGGATGAGCTGGGTGTCGCCAGCAGAGGAGACTATGTTGATGCCGTGCTGTCTGACGATGGTGGCTAGTGGGGCCATGTAGATGTTGAAGTGCGTTGGGCTGAGAGATGATCCTAGAGGTACTCTGCAGTTGATCTCCGTGTGCTCTGATAGAAGGGTGGCAGTCTGATTCTTTGGGTTCTACTGGTGAGGAAGGACCGTAGCCATTTGAGGGTGGTTCCCTGTATGCTGGCGTCGTAGAGTATGGCGGCGAGAGTGTGATGGGAGACGGTGTCAAAAGCTGCAGAGAGGTCAATTAGGATGAGGACCACGGTGTGGCCTTGGTCGAGGAGGGTGCGGATGTCATCTGTGGCATCGAGTAGGGCAGTCTCTGTGATGTTGTTGCTGCGAAATCCGGATTGGGAGGGGTCGAGGATGGAGTTCTCTTCAATAATTTCGTTACCTGGGTGTTGGCGGTCTTGTCAGTGACTTTGGCTTATGAAGGGGAGGAGGGAGATGGGACGGTAGTTCTTGAGTTCTGAAGGATCTGCCCAGGGTTTCTTCAGAAGGGGCTTGACTAATGCCCGTTTCCAGTTGTCGGGAAAAATGCAGGTTTTGAAGGAGGTGTTGATGGTGTGTCGTAGTTCCGGTGCGATTGCGGCGGCGGCTCTTTGGAAGATGTGAGGAGGGCAGGGGTCTTTGGGTGCTCCTGAGTGGATGTCTTTCATGGTTGATTCAGTGTCTTCTGTGGTGGCTGAGGTCCAGGCGGAGATGATGGGTTGGCTTGTGTTGATGTGGGAGTGCGTGGGTTCGCCGGCCGGTGTCAGTTCGCCAAAGTTGTTGTAGAGGGACTTGGTTTTCAGAGAAGAAGGTGCTGAGCTTGTTGCAGAGGTCCTGGGAGGGCGGGATTTCCGCAGCTTCGCTGGGGGGTTTAGTGAATTCCTGGATAATGCTGAAGAGTTCTTTCAAGTTCCTGGAGTTGGCAGCTGTCTTGTTCTGGATGAAAGTCTTTTTGGTTGATCTGATGAGTTGGTGGTGCTCAATCATGGTGTTCATGTATGCGGTGCGGTCTTCCAAAGATTTGCTGTTCCTCCATTTCTTTTCAAGACGTCTGTTGGTGAGTCTGGATTCTTGGAGGTAGGTGGTGAACCAGATGGCCTTCCTGGGGCGCTGTCTGTGGGGGATGCGAAGGGGTGCGAGTTTATCTGCGTAGTTGGTGATCCATCTGTGTAGTTCTTTGGTGACGAGTTTGGCGTTGTTCGGGTGGAGGGGGCATCGCGGTTGAGGGTGGAGTAATGGTGCTCCTCGGTGACCTTGCTCCAGTTCCTTTGTGGTGGGCAGGGTTTGTTGACGTGGAAGTGAGCGTAGTGGTGGTTCATCCAGAGGCGGTGCAAGGTGAGGCTGACGTGGACGTTGTTGCCTCCTATGAAGATGGGGTCGAGGGTGTGTCTTGCCTTGTGGGTGGGGGTGATGACAAGCTGTTGCAGTCCGAGGTTGGCGAGTGTGGAGTAGTTGGGGTTGTTGAGGTTGTCGAGGTGGAAGTTGAGGTCTCCGGTGAGTATGTAGTCTGTGGAGGCAATGGCGTGAGGTGCGACGAGGTCGGTGATGGTAGTGGTAAACGGTGTTCGAGGTCCAGGGGACCTGTATGTGAGGATGCCATGTAGAGTGGTTCTAGGGTTGGTCTGAATCTAGAAATGAAGGTGTTCGGTGGTGGTAGAGGAATCGCTCATGGTGGAGGTGGAGAGTCGGTGGGAGCTCTTGTGTGCGATGGCGAGTCCTCCTCCAGGGCGGTTGGGGCGGTCTTTCCTCTGGATCTTGTATCCGTCTGGGATGTCGTAGGCGGAGGAGGCGTTGGTCCAGGTTTCCATGAAGAAAGCGACATCTGGTGAGAGGGTGTCGAGGAGGTCCCAAATCTCTACGGTACGTCTGTGTAGGGAATGCACGTTGAGGAGGATGCACTTCAGGGGTTCGGTGGTGCTGGCATCCGGCGTGTGGGCATCAGCTGTGGAGGTGCGGAGGGTGGTTAAGGTTCGGCAGCAGGAGAACTGCCCATGGGTGGTGCTCGGCGTGGACAGCTGGCAGTTTTTGTTCCCTCCATGGGGTGAGTGCGAGGAGGGCAGCTGAGTTGTAGAGGTGGGTGATAGGAGATCCAGGTTCCCTGGTGCTGGTGGCGGACAGGCGCAGACGGGCTTGCCTTTGGCGCGGCCGCCATTAAATAGGGAAGGGGGAGGGAGCGCAGCTGGGAGTCCGGAGCAGGAACAGGCAGGGGTAAGGGACCGGGGGGCAGCAGCGGTGGTAAGGGCAGCAAAAACGGGCACAATACAGGAATTAAAACTACGAAGTAGAGGAGAAAGGAGACAATTTACGGAGAACAGTACCAAAATACAGAGTGCAAGAGACAGAAGGACAGTATAGAGGCACAATTGAACAAGCGACAGGTCAGAAAATGGGCACAATACAGGAATTAGAAACACTGAATAGAGGAGACAGAAGACAATTTATGGACAATGAGACAAGAGACAAATCAGAAAAAGACGGGCACAACACCAGGCAGGCCTCGAACACCTACCAACCACAAGGTGCGTGAGGTCTGCGGCAGAGGTACACAAGCGGAGCTGCTGGGAGAGAGGGCAGGTCTCTGGCCAGGAAGTGAGAGGTCTTGCTCCCAAAAAGAAACAATGTCTGCAAAATGTTTGAGGGAAGACCTAAGATCTAACACAGGTTTTTCTCCAAGGTGGTATTATACTGTGCGCAAAACAGTACTGCATTTTGGAAATGGTAGCACAAAAAATTGCCACATGACTATATCAGTAGTACACATGGTAACCTGTGACTAGTGCAGCTTATTAGGCTGACTCCGGTAAAGGTTTGCAAATGAAAAACAATTAAGTATTTTCGATCGGGAGTGTACATCTCTCAACAAACGTCCATGTTTTTTTGGTGAATTAGGCTCCATGTTTTCCGGTTTAGGATACTTTGAGATATAGATTTTTTTTTAAAAGCAGCAAAACTATTCCAATTCATCTGATGCCCTAAATTGTCCCCTCACATTCCCCAGTTCCAATCTGAAACATATAACTGCTGTTCTTTCAAACCTTGAGTTTGCACTCCAACAGTCTCTTATCATTGCATTTTTGTACGAGAGCTCTTTGCACCACCCATGAGCAGGATTTTAAGTTGTCCCATAATGGTAGGCTGTTTCCTGCATTTTCCTCATTTTGGAAGGGGGACTGCTTTACCTCATCCCATTCATTGGATATTTTGGCACCTCTCTTGCAACAAATAGAAATGTAGTTGTCTCCCATAATCTGGGCTTTCTTTCCATGCTGTCTGAGGTCATCTGCTTTAGGATCAAGGCATAATCGCATCAGAATACGACCAATCTTTCCACGTGGATGAAAGGTGTTGATGATTTTAAAATGAGGACTGTAGGCTTCTATGATCTGTTGTTAATTAGTTTTTCGCCTGCAGGCATGATCTATTTGTCATTATCCTTGCAAGAGAAAACACATTCTTTCCCTCTTGATAGGGGAGTTCCACACCATAGCTTTCAGAGACATTATTTGGACCATTGTGTGTTTTACTCCTGTTGGAAATTTCGGAGTCACACAGGATTTTTTGCCTATATATTGAATCCCATTTTTGTTGGCATCTTAGGCCTTCTAACCATTAGTAAAGTGATTGTGCTCTCCTTTAAGAACATGATAAAATTGACAAGCTCCTCATTGGTACATTTAATTTACTCCAACTCCTTAGTAAGTGGTACTATATGTACCCATGGCCTGTAAATGAATGGCTACTAATGAAACTTGTACATGGAAAAAAAATAACTAACACCCACTGATTAAACACGGTGGTGTGCAAAAAATCTGCTCTAAATAAAAAAAGTGGCAGAATCAAAAAGCGACTGGGTTCTCAATTATTTCTTCCTACTAATGAGCTGCAGCATTCATTGTGCCACCCATTAAGGTAGGATTGTAAGGCATGTATCCAGGCCTGCCACTGCTGCCTGGGTGTGCAGTTTCAAACTGTCATTTTGACCCCAGCGAAATGAGCCGTAGACTAAATCTCTTTGACTTCTCTGTAGAACTATTGCGATGTCCCGTGCTCTAAACAACACCCATGTTATACAACCAGGTCTTCACTAAGATGTACAATGTATTTTTGTTCACTGATGCTGAGTTATTAACACATTATACAACGGATGAAGGAAGTAACTTTAGCCGTTTCCAACGGAGACCCAGTTTTAGTACCTACATTAGTTGGGAGTATAATTGCTTCAACCTTGGCTAATATAAGACGTATTGAAACATGCGCTGCTCAGGCCACACTTAAAGGTGGCAATAATAAGTTTCTCCTAGCACAGTATCGTATCGATTTAAAGAGTAATGAATACAGTAAGCGTAGGGGATGCATATACTAATAACAAGCCTTTGAATTTACGATGCCCACTTTGAACTATAAAAGGTTTTGATCCCTACACCAATCCCCAAAAAAGTATGTGATTTACGTCAAAGATTTATTGTGAGTTGACCCCACAAAGTGTGGTCGATTAGAAATGAAGAAGTTATTTTTCTTTTTTTAGGACACACCTTGAATATTTAATCTACCCCATTAATGAGAGAGAGAGTACATGATTATCATTTAGTGTTAGTATGACACCCATGATCAATTCTATGACAGGGCAATTTTAGGCCAATATCGAAACTTACATCTTTCTTTGGCAATTTACAGACTCTTCTCTCCACCAAAAGAACATTCTTAAATCAAAGTCACATTTTTGAGTAAGCCAAAGTTTACATGTTCTTTAATGAAATATATACAAAACTCGGTGACGGATATTTTATTTTCCACTTTTTACTTCTTTCTACACATTAACAAACTTTTTCTTTAAGAGTAACGTAGACGAAATTATTTGCATAATGTTACCCATCTAGTTAGCACGTGATGATGTCCTATCCGCGCAATTTTTGGAGATAGTGTCTGTCACTCTACTCTCTGTGTATGTCTTGGGATATAGTTCCTATTATTTATGATTTGGTGACTCCATGTTTTTCTAAAAAATGTTTTTAGGGGTGTCCTGGATCTTCACACAACTACACAGTCCTGAAGATGGTCTTGTGGATATATAGCAAAGACCAAAGCATCAATGCTTAACCCAACTTTCCTTTTAGTTATTGTTAAATTTATGTTTTATGTTTGATGTCTAGTTCTTATGTATTAGACAGACATATTTGTTCTAATTTGGGAAGTGGGTTTTCATGCATTGATGGCTACTCAGCCAACATGGATAAGGATGTGTCTTTCATCGATGTATGTGGAGATTTTTCCATAATTGTATGCTTCAGATTTTCTATCTAAATTTGATGAAAAGATATACACCCATTTTGTTGAAATTGATTTGCAGGAAAAAAAATCAAAGATGTGGTTTGCAATTAATTTATGATGCTATGTTGAGACATCATATATAATTTATATATTGGTTGAAAGATTCCTATGAAAACGAGTCGCTTGTTTCAACCATTACCTATTTGATTTTGAATACGAAACATGGCATGAGTATTAGAAGAAAGTCCCCTAGTGCAGTGTTATATTCTGTGGTCTGTGTCCCAGGAAGTCAGCACATGGTGTTTAGATTCAGGTACATGCACTGCTCTTCTGTGGTCTTCTTGTCAGTGCTGATGCAAATTTGGCTTCGAATGCGCAACATGCTAATTTGACGTTGTTTTTTCTTCTTGCTTTGCCTGTTGATCCTGGTTTCAAAACAGTGGAAGGTGATGCGGCGTGGTACTTATCAGAATGTATGCTTTCCTTGTGTCTGCCAGTTGCTGAGATTATTTTGCCTTTGAGAATGTTCCTTGGAGTTTAAAATTAATCCAAATCCCTAGTTATTATATTTTTATATCCATTCCAGAAATTATTTTGAGAATGAATGTTATGTTCTAATGTTAGGTAGAAAAGCATTCACAATACATTATGGCGGAAAATGACTTCATGTTGCTCTTTTCCACTTCCATGTCACAGCCTTATCCAGCACATAAAAGGAGGCTGGAGGCCAGATGAATACGTTGCAATGTTGCTCGTTTCAGCAGTCTTAAGTCATCCTTAAATTCATCTGCCCCCTCTCTTCATATTATTGTATTCGATCTGCCTCTTTTCTCTTTTTTTTTGCTACAGATAGTTGCCTCTAACAGAACTGAATTTTTTTTCAGTCTGCTTTCATTCCATCCTCTTACACCTGCTACTCAATTCTTGATTTGTGGGAGGAAAAGGTAAACTAAAGGTTCACTTTTGACGCAGAGAATATCTGTCATTAACATCAAGAGCAACTGCTCTTTACAAAAATTAAATATCTTACCTGTAAGTAAATGGTTGCTAATGCAATCATCATATTAAAAAAAATTAAAAACCAACCAGGGTGATGGTTTTAACACATGCCTAGGTATGCTTTAAAACCATACCATAATTCCAGAATCCACAGCAGTATTTAGGAACTTTTCAAACACACAACGAGAGCATTGACCATTATAAACTGATGAAAATATGGCATTTCTTAAACTCCAAATGGAATTCAATATGCAACTAATCCATTTATAAGACTAGTGTGTTAGCTTGTGTCCATAGAATGTTTCAGTAGTTTAAATTTACCACTCAAACTGGTATCTGGCAGACAGATAAGGCATATAACACTTGCTTAAAAATTATTTCTGAATTGAATTAATAGCATGTATTTACAAAATGTTTTCTTATGTAATACAACCTAACCTTTCTTTTTACTTAGATAACAAAACCAACACTGGGACGTTGGTACTGGAAAGAGGATACAAAAACACTTGAATTTGCAAGGTACACCAGTGTGCTAAAGTATTAATTATTAAACTATTTTTAATTTGTACAGAAAATAAGGTTTTGTTCTTTATTGTTATGTAACATAATCTTTATTTGTAAACATTAAGTTAAAATACAGTCCCTTAGAATTATTTCACATTCTAATAAAATGACTAAACATATCCACAACGTTTTACTATTTCAACTCATAGGACTATTTCAACCAGGTGTTAATATTTTCAATCATGCATTTCAATGCTGCATTTTCAAACTCTTTAGATATCATTATCTTATCTTTCTGGTCAGAATGTCCTTGTTTCCTTTTTAGCCAAGGTTATCATTTCATCTAAGCATAACTTTAATTCTAAGATTTCTTAACACTATCTACTGATGCAAAAGCAATGTTTTACTTGTTTGTCAAGTATGCTTTGTCAACATCATTTTTCCTACTATAAAGAAATTGTCCTGTGTGGCGAAATTCTTGAAGGTGAGACAATATAACATTCATTTTAACATCTTGGAGCAATTACAGCTTCTACTCAGAACATCCAAAAAGGCCTCCATCTTTGAAGATTGTACTAATAAACAATATATTTTTTAAGTCCAGCGAGCATAAATTAAAACCCTATATTTAATACTTCATAGTGACTCAATAGATTATAAGAGATCATGACGTGTTTTTTTTCCATTGATGAAGTTAAAGTCTTTCCCCGATTATAACCAAAATAAATGTTTTATTTTCTGATGACATGCGTTGAGATGCCACTTAAGTCTCAAATGACACAGGTTCTTGTCATATTTGTTAATGCATCATAATTGCTTGTACTTGAAACATTGTTTTTATATTGAGATGGAAAATCTGTGCACTCACTAATCAAAATCAGGAAGAGTGTGTTAACAAAACAAAATGCAGTTATCTGTGAATTAATGATTTCTCAAACAGATGGTCACCCAGCAAACCGGTAATGGAACAAACTCAATACGTAAAGGCAAAGCACAGCCATGTAGGATTTTGCACACAGTCTTTCAATGTAAGACACATGACTGCATAAAACAAAGGGAGTACACAGGTACCTGATTCTGTGATCATTAGAACATAAGGAGAACTGCAATTTCATCTTATCTCAAGAGCCAAGTTGTGAAACTGAGGCTCTAAACATCTCAATAATCAACATATTGAATAAACTTAGATACTTCTGTGAAGTTGAGGTTCTTCCTTGGAAGCCTGTGAAAATATTGAAGGTGACTCTGTGTACCCTTACACTAAGCAATGGTAGTAACAGTTGCTGATTTTCATGAAAGAATGATAGCTGGGTTGGCCACAGCAGGAAAAGAGGGCTCTTATCATAAGAGCATTACTAGCACGCAAATCTTCTACAAAACCGAAGGCGAGATCGACTAGTATCTATGATGAAGGCAGTAGGATCTCCTTTAATAACACAACGCCTTTATGCCCATTTTGACTTACAGGAATGAAAGCATTCACAGAGTGGTTGGCTCTCCTCAGGCTGTCTCAAAAAGAAGGATACCAATTTCATCAAATATGGGTAAACTCCGGCATGGTTAGCATGGGCAATAAACCTTGGCTGCAGCAGTTACATGAATGCAAATGCAATAAATCACATTTTACAATCAGGTAATGCCTTTTGTGATGACATACCAACTATACAGCATAAATACCAGCGCTAATTCTTGAGAAAAGACTATTCTAATGTTTTGTAGCTCTTTCAACAACAAGCATTTGCAATGCAATATGTCTCGCATTTGCTATTGCTATTAGCATTGTAAATGACCATGCCTTTTATTTATCTGTTTAACACATAAAAAAGGCATTGTCATTTACAATGCCAATAGCGCAAACTCTTGTAAATGCGAGACCTATTGCCTTTCAAAGAAGCAGCCGCCATTATCCCGAACTGCTTGAAAAGTGAAAGCGCACATGGGGCGCCGAATGTTGCAGGAAAGCATGTCGTGCCTGCGGTAGGCAAAACTCTTTAAAGAAAATAGTGCTAACATACTAAATAAGACGCACCGTGTAACAAACAAAGTAAAAGTGCCAGTCCTCATGAGAGGTTACAAATGAAGACAAGGTGGTACTAAGTAAGGACTAACAAACCTATTAACAAATCAGAAGCCTGTATTTAGGAAGGACAATGACATAAGCCAATGATAAATATGGGCCTTTTTATTGCTCTGAGCAAGAGAATCATTTTTACAGATAACAATGAGGCAATGTCTCTAGCTGTATCATCAAAACTAAAAGCAACTGGGTCAGCAGCTTCTGTGGTATCAGGGCGAGATGTGTCTAGAATAGTCGCCTGGTCGCTGCTCAGCCACAAATTATTGTGATAGTTTGCATCATAAAGATCTGAGAAATGGGACACCCATTTTTCCTCGGAAATATGATGATGGTAGTTTTTCACTTTTTCTGTTCTGGATTGGGCTACTGTGCGGCAAAAGGACCGATTGTAATTTTTTTTAGCGGCAGACTACATATCTTTCCAAGTTTTTTCATCTCAATTCTTTTTTGCTAGATTTAAAGATGCTTTGTAAATACGCCTAGCTTAGGCTATTATAGTCCTGTCGCCACCTAGAACAGCTTACCTCAAGGAGCACTTAGACTGTCTGCTTCCGAGATCATACCATTTGACCACTTTCGCCAAGGCTGGTTTCTTGAAAAATACCTTTTGTACCTGTTTGAATAACAAACTGTGTGTATGTTTAGAATTGGGTTTTCTGCTTCACTTAACCCTACATAGCTCGACAGGAAGGTAACAAATAACCCATATATCTGGGTCATCAGTTTTTGATTGGACAAAACATTTGGCCACGAGACATAATGCTGACTACTAGCTAATATGGGTTCTGGCACTAATTTAACGTATATTCGTTTTCCTTTCCAGGGATGCCCCAGTTAGTATTAAATTCAGGGAGTGATGGTCGCTCTCTGGTCGCCGATCCACTTTCATATTTACCAGGAGTAGCCACAATCTCATATCTAAGATAACAAAATCAAAAAAAAAAATAACACTTCTATGGGAACCCCTCTAGAAAGTTGAGGCTCGATCTGGATCGGAAGTGTTACGTCCGTTATATGCCCTCATCCCTCTGCCGACCATTAGAGAGGCTAATTTGAGTGCAGTGGCTGAAAGATTAACCCTGTGTTTCCCTTATAATGATGGAATGCACTAAAGTTCAACTTCCTCTTGTATGATCTCATTGATATATAAGGAAGGTTCATAGGATGTATTTAAATCACCAGTCAATACTATTTTTGTATTTGAATGTAAAGAGTCTAAAAGTTCTTCCAACATAGATAAAGTGGGAGATTCATTACTCGCCGAGATCGTGCTTACATATATGTTTATAAAAACAAAACTAAGCTTTGTGGGGGGAGTAACACTAATCCCAATCAAGTCAGGACATTTTGACTGCAACAAAGTGTATGAGCTAAATACATTATTCCTGAATAGAATCAGAAGACCCCCAATTGCCTTCCATAGCACTCCGGGGGGGGGGGATTTGCTTCCACATTAAAAGTAATTAAACCATCTGCAAACACTTTTTCAATAGCCCAGGTCTCTTTGAACATGGAAACATTATGATCACCAATATATGACACCCAATCAGGATCGACCTATTTTGATGAAATTCCTAGCAGATTCCAAGATAGTAGGCTAATACTATATTGTGAATAATTGGCCCAAACTACCTCAGAGCCCAAATTGCTAAGTGGGCATAGAGTTGTCTCTGCATGCATGGTAATTGTGCCATCCACCAGTCTCCATGAATCAGACCTGTGTCTGGCTTAAGCAGAAGTTTTAACGAGACTACCCATGCATGATAGGCCAGCTGTTATTTCTTTTTCCCAGCCTTTAGCCTCACTTCCATCCAAGTACTCAATACAACCAGATACAGCCAAAGTAGAGCGTCTGTTACCATTTTTAAAAGAGTTGACAGTGACACTAATTCAATCAGATAATACACTCTCCGATAATACTCTCTTGGGTATCTACCCTATGCACAAGCTTGTTAGGAGTGAAACGCTTCAGCTCTGCCAGTATAGTAAAACAAATAAAAGCTCTTTACCGCCACATTGTGAGGGCGACTCGTTCTTCTTTGAGGTTTTTCTTGAGAGAGATATATATATATATATATATATATATATTGAGGAAAGAATTCGCCAAACAATCCCAGCCCTGCCACGTTCCGCCGGACTGGAAAGACTAAGAGAGGAACCCGTTTACTTGGTGCCAAACAAAGTGAGTTTATTCAAACATATTTTAGCTCAGCATGCCCGCCATTACGCGTTTCGACAGTAACCACTGTCTTGATCACATGATGTGATCGCAGAGCCACATGGGGAGTTTAAATACAAAACATTAAGGGCGGACTAATGGTTCCCACCCACACATTCACAGGTTCCAGAAAAGGAAACAGAGAAAAGACTGCAATTATTATCAGAGTCTTATCGGTCACAAATATAACCCAAAGTGGGTCTTAATTATCTCAAGTAATATCTGATATATATAAATGTGCAACATCAAGCAATAGAATAAATATATATATAAATACATTAATAAATATATAAATACACAAAATATCCTAAAAACAAAAAGTGATGTTATTACATTCAAGACCCAGTTTTCCAAGGTAAAAACCTATGCAAGATAAAGCCCAAGTGGGGATCTATATTAAAGTGCTTTGTGCAAATGTAAACAATGACCTCTGTAAACATAAGCAAGTTGTCATTTTCTCCCATATCGTGGCTAGGAGCAGCTATCACAGCTAAGTGCAAAATCTAATGATAAAGTGCAAAGTGCAACAAGTGAAATAGTCAAATACAAGTATCTAACTTAATTATATAAAATTTTCAGTATGACGGGAGGAGCCCCTCCCTACCGATTATAACCATCTGACTGATGTTCCGAACCAGCTACAACCATGGAAATTAAGAACAAGAAGACTGTTCAAGATTCAAATGTGGCTGCCAAATTAAACAGGATGAACTAAAAATATATATCTGTTACCTTGAGTATAACAATACTCCTAGATGTTAACATAAGTATTGATGATTCACAGACAGGTATACAGATCCTCGTTAGCGTTCAGCCCCCCAGGGGTACAACTGTCTAGTTCAAGAATGTAGCGAGTTTCCAGGACCCTCAAAAGTGCATCTCTATTGCTACCTCTTTTGAGAGGCAATATGCAATCAATAACATAATAAGAGAGGTATTTGGGGTCACTCTCGTGGGTACTTTGAAAGTGGCGTGCCACAGGGTAAGATTGGTCCTTGGTGGCAATTGCTCTTATGTGCTGCAGTATCCTCTTATGAGCCGGCAGTCGGGTGCTCCCTACATACCGGAGATCACAAGGACACTGCAGCACATAAACTGCAAACTCAGTTTTGCAAGACAGCTGTTTTGTGATTAGTACAGGTTTATCTTTAAATGGTGTAGAATACTGTGTTTTGTTGCAACCATTTTTGCATGCTTTGCAACTTGAACATTTTTTGAAACCCTTTCTCAGTGCCATAAATGTCTCTGAGATGGGTTGTCCCAAGTAATTCTTCACAAGTCTGTCAGACATAGACGTGGACTTTCTAAAGGAAAATTCCGGTCTTCTGCCGACCAGACCACCAATGACAGGATCCCCTGTCACCAAGTTCCAGTTACGGCTGAACATTTTCCGGAACTCTTTATGTTGTTAGTTGAAAGTGACAATGATTCTGGAGGAGTCAGAAATAGTGTCTGGCTGAGGTGTTAGTGACACAGTTTTTGGAGCTAAAGACTGGGCTCTAGAGATGCTGTTAGAGCGGTCCATTGCCTTCACTAGTACACTCTCTGGGTAAACCCGTGCCAGAAAACGTTGTTTACTAGCTTCCTGAGCCCTGGAACACTCAATTTCATTGCTACAAATTCTCTTGATGCGAAGCATCTCCCCAAAGGGGATGCTCCGTATCAAGTGGTGGGGGTGCTGGCTCGCCGCATGCAGGACAGTGTTACCCGCAGTTGGCTTCCTGTATAGCCTAGTCACTAGTGCTCCTGACTCTATATATACCTCTATATCCAAGAAGCATACACATGATGTACTCATTGTGGATGTAAATTCTAGATTTAAGTTGCTAGTATTGAGCTGTTCTACAAATCCACTGGCTTCCTGCATTGTACCTTGCCATATGAAAAAGAGGTCGTCTATGTACCTCAGGTACAGGGGGACATGGCTTTCCATAGTTGCCTGATGTTGTACCATGAGGACCTGTTCCTCCCACCAGCCCATGTGCAAGCACGCTAGGCTGGGAGAAAAACAGGCCCCCATAGCTACCCCTCTAGTTTGTTGGTACGCCTGATTGTTAAACAAAAAATAATTTTGTTCTAAACAAATTTTGATCATAGCGATCAACATAGAATTGTGTGCAGAAAAATTGATTTCACGTCTGTTCAGGTAGTAGTTAACAGCTCTAATGCCACAATGTGGCGTATTGATGTATACAATGATGCAACGTCCAATGTCATGAGTACACAATTTGAATTCCACGAATAGTTACTTAATTTCCTTACAAAGTCAGATGAATCCTGTACATAAGAGCTCAGGCTCTTTACACTGTCTTGCAAAAAGTAGTCAATATATGTTGACATATTTTCCGTGGAGCTATTGGTAGCTGAAATTATAGGTCTTCCGGGGGGATTGTCCAAACGTTTATGTATTTTAGGAAGCAAATAAAATGAGGGTATGACTGGAAAATCTTTTTTGAGAAACCCAAATTCTTCCTTAGAAATCAAATTTCCACTTTTCCATGCAACCAATTTAGCATTTTGATCTTGCCATGCTAGTCTTATCGCTCCCAAGTTGCTTTTCCTGTAACAGGACTGGTCATGAAGTTGTGATTCTGCTTCTTGTATGTACATCTGTCTAGGCCACAAGACTACGTTGCCGCCTTTATCCGCTTGACGGATCACAATGTTGTTATTGGATTCTAGTTTCTTTATTAGAGTGTTGTAACTCTGATTCAGATTGCTGACCACCATGTATATATATATTGTTCACCAAGTTGCTTGCTGCATTTGAAAGGCACACGACAGTCCTCCGCCCTCCGGGCTTCTCATTAGCGCGCTCTCCCACTACACACATTCAATTGCCCGACGCGTTTCAGGGACCTTCCCCTTCCTCATGGGCTGCTAACAGATTTCTCGAAGCTGCGTCAATTAATTAGCGACTACTTTTATTTAGACAAGCCCCCTGTGGGCGTAAGCACAGTGCTGCTGCCAACAATGTTTCCTGGGACTTTATGATGCAAATAACATTTTTCACCTTTCAGTAAGGTCGAGAGAACTGTAATTTAAAGCAATGTTCAAATCCTTCAGTAGGCTGTGTTGTGTTCCTGCTCGCTGGAATTAATCCAAGGAGTTCTGTGCAAAGACACGACCAAATAGTTTGGGTGCACAAGCCTCATTCTGCCGATAATCTGTCAAACCTGCAGAAGATGGTGCTCTTTCCACGACCAAGCCGCCGTGCGGAGAAATTGTTCACCAAGTTGCTTGCTGCATTTGAAAGGCACACGACAGTCCTCCGCCTTCCGGGCTTCTCATTAGCGCGCTCTCCCACTACACACATTCAATTGCCCGACGCGTTTCAGGGACCTTCCCCTTCCTCATGGGCTGCTAACAGATTTCTCGAAGCTGCGGAGGACTGTTGTGTGCCTTTCAAGTGCAGCAAGCAACTTGGTGAACAATATATAGGCAGCACAGTGCACCCATTTAAAATCCGAATCTTGGAGCACATGAGGGCAATTGATAATGTGGACCAAGCCTATCCGGTCGCTAGACATTTTGCAAAAAAACATCAAAGCGATCGGAATAAATTAGTGTGCTACGGATTAGACTCAGTTCCTGATAACATCAGAGGAGGGGATAGATTGAAGAAACTGCGTAGACTTGAGTCGAGGTATATAATAGACCTTCATACCAAAACACCCTGGGGTATGAATAGTGGTGAGGATCTGATGGTTCATATTGGCACCTGAATGAAAAAAGCTACTGATGAAATTGCAAAGGTATAATCAACATCTCGGAACCTATAGGCATATGGGTATATATTTGTATATTGTATATATGTATATAGAAATGGGATTCGAGTTTCAATTCAATTTAGTTCGATTTTGAATGAATTACCTCTTTTTACTATTCATTCATCCTTGGTTTTTGATTGGTTTTATGACTACATGAAAGATGAAATGTGATACAACTTTGAATCTGTAGTCAGGAAATATACCGTGAAGTGTCCGCAAACTGAGTAACATGGTTTTGATTAATGTAATGAGAAATGAATGTCAAAGAACGGAAAAATGATATTTAGAATAGATGAAATAATACAGTTCGACATATATACGTGTTTATATAAAAAGAAGTATAAAGGTTCAAGTGTGTATATATATTATGAACTGTTATTGGTTGATTTACACTGATGAACAGACTTGGATAACATCGTAGGAAGGATAATAGCCGATCCACGGCTCAATTCTGTTTGTTTGAATCACAAGTAATGAGTGTACGATCGTATATACTAATAATTGTATATATATGAGAGGGTCACGAATTATATTAATCATAAAGTTTAATGTACTTGTGCAACTGAGTGGTTTACATGGTTAATAATATCATAACATGTATAATGATAAATGTATCAATATGAAGTAAACACCACTCCAAGATGGCGTTGGTGAATGTCAAACTGCCAATAGTCCTTCCTTGATTGTGAGTAAATTGTTTAAAAACATGCCGATGTCCGGTGGCTACCGACATCGAGAAAGGCTGTTTGCCGAAACGCGGAGGCGTCTGTCCTGTCTGTTTAAAGATTAAAGCAACTTTTGGAAAATAGAAAGTCCCGTGAGTGTGGGTTATTCCTTCAAAACGTGCAGTGTGGAGGTTTCGAGCAGAATATATATATATATATATATATATATATATATATATATATATATATATATATTTCTTTTGCGGTTTCTCCCGAAGGGGAGAGTGGTTCCTTGTGCACTCCCAAGCTTTACAATAACTTTCTTTACCACGTCTTGGTTCATGAATTCTTTAATTATCACAGCAAGCCAGCAACACCTTACGCGTTTATATATTACGCTCGAGCTTTTCAGGGCTCCAAGAAAAGAATGCAGCACTCAAGGAGGTACGAAAATCACAGAAGGATTTATTTAATTGGGAAAAACGTACAGACGCGTTTCGGCGTGAGCCTTCGTCAGTGTGTCAGTCATGACTTACAAACAGCATGTTTATAAAGTTTCCATAAAGTCATTAACAGTGACATAGGACTAAACCCTCAGACATTACTATGGTCGCCATCTTGGAGTGTTGTTATATTCTACACTTTGCCACTTTTGAGGATCGATATAACATTCTTTGATTGTCCTCATATTCATGTCACAAGAGGGTATATTACATATATACATGTCACAAAATTGAAACGTAGAAAACTTTAAAAAATGTAAAAAACGTGCAGATAAAGCCGTGGATCGGCTAGTGTCCTATGTACAAGCTGTCATATTATGACTATTGTATTTACTGTTTACCGAACGTGACACCACAGTTCATTGAAAATCCTCAAAAATTAATTTAGAGATTTATGCAAGATGTCCACCAAAAGTTGGTGACATCACAATTCATCAAAGATCAATATCATTGTTAGTCAATTCAGAATCCCAAAAATTTGCAAGATATTCAGGATTCGCAAAATACAGCACTCAGATAAAAACACATGAAGCAAAGCAATACAGGACTTGGCTAAATTCATACTCAAAAACTAGAATTATTATTCAACAATATATATATTTTATACATTGTAAGTTGCACACACAGAATATCAACCATACATAGCTATCATCAGACACACGCACTGTGTACACACCCCATCTGTTGAAGATGACGTGAATGCCAAGCTGGTTGATTTGGAGAATCGGCTTCGCCGCAATAACTTACGAGTTTTGGGGGTGCCTGAGGGGCGTGAGGGATCAGATATAAGACAGTTTATAGTAGAACTCTTTGAAGAAGCCTTCCCAGAAGTTAAAGACTGGCAATGGTCTCAAGAGATTCAAAGGGCTCATCATTTTCCATTCCGCAAGCAAACTCCACGGGCCAATCAAAGCCAACAATACCCCCGTGCAATTTTGATATCTGTTAATAACTTTCTGGCGAGACAAAAAGTGTATGATCTTGCGAGACCAGATAGAAAGCGATCTGGAAAGGGTATTGAATTTTTTGTTCGTCCTGACTATTGTCATGCCACTGTAGAAAACCGCTGGAGATTGCGCCAGCTGATTGAGCCATTTCAAAAGCAGGGTGCACAAGCTTTTCTCCTTCAACCATCTACCCTAAAAACGATATATAAAGGACAGAATCGGTTCTTTACAATGGAGGCTCCAGCGAAGGAATATCTAAACTCCTTAGCTTGAGAAAATGCACTAATCTTAAAGTCCTGTTTGGGTATATTGTCTATTTCTCATGCTTGTTCTTTATTGGTTAACAAACTCTTCCAAGCTTGAGAGAGGATCTCGCACGCATCACCGGGGCGATAGGCCCCTTTGCCTTAATGTTGGGGGAGGGCCACAAGGGGTGGGGGGGGGTTTGGTGGGGGGGGAGGGTCTGGGGGGGCACGAGGGGTGTGTTTGGGAGAAACTGGGGGAAAAAAATTCAGTCAAAGTCACAAAATCCTTAGAATATACGTACTGTTTTGCTTTGGGTGTAAATATGCATGGTGTGTGTTCAATAGCCATGACTAGTCGTAGATTTCGCATTTGTTCATGTAATGTATGTGGTCTGAATAATATCCAGAAGTGAAAACGAGTGATGCATGAAATTCGTTTGATTCAACCAGATATAATATGTCTACAAGAAACGCATATACCATGGACCAATAGAAAAGCTTTGAATGACCTTGGGTATTCAGTATTTGCGGTTTCTAAACAATCTACAATGAATCGAGGGGTGGCCATATTAGGGCGACAATCTATATTTACGACAGGTAGAAGTAAAGTGGATAGTTTGGGGCGTTGGGCAATTATTGAATGTGTTATAGGTAGTGCTGTGGTTACTATATGTACAGTATATGGATCCAACATGGATGACACTGCTGTGATAGAATTTCTGAATGTAGAACTGGCGCTTTGGGGGACCCCACTCTTTTTATTGGGGGATTTTAATATCCACGGGGAGTTGAATACTTGGGACAGGGGGTTTAGCCGTTATGTAGGTAGGAAACCTAAAGTATTTAAAGAATTACGACAACTGCTATTTCAACATGGCTTGATTGATGGATGGCCGATGGCTAACCCGAGTGATCCTGGATTTACCTTTTTTTCTTCACCTCGTAAGAAATTTGTGCGCCTTGATTATATTTTTTTACCTCGGTCTATGGCAGAGGGATCTAGAATGTTTATGATGCCACGCATTACATCTGATCATGCCCCTATTGTTCTAGATGTGCCCTTGCTTAAAATTCAACGTATAATAAGGTCTTTTTCATTCAATAAGAAATTGCTTTTAGATGAAACATATGTTCAACAAGTTGTAGCATGGGCCAAACAGTTTTTTGATCTTAATAGAGGTTCTACCTCTTATGCAATGGTTTGGGATTGTTTTAAGGCAGGCCTACGTGGGGAGACCTGTAGTTATGGTTGGGGTTTACAACAGGAAGGGAAAAAAAGATGACACAACTTTTGCAGGATCTAACAAATGCAGAACTAGACCTTACACATGTGATAAGCCTACACCGAGATAGTAGTGCAGCACAAACCAGAGTTGCCAAATGCAAAGCTAAAATAAATGGGATATGGAGTCAGGATATTGCACGTCAATATAAATGTTATCGTGCTGAGCGATACGAATATGGCGAAAATGTAGGAAGATGTTTGGCCCAAAGAATGCGGGGGCGCCAGACAGCGCAACAGATAACCTCCTTGGAAGATAGACATGGTAATTTAATAGAGTCACCAGAAGGCATTCTACAGGTATTTCATGATTACTATGCAGATTTATATACTCAAGATAAATCTTCTAATGATTCAATTGATCAATACATTGATAGGTGTGACCTAACACAATTAGATCCTGCAAATAAAGAGGATTTAGACATACCAATTACAATGCAAGAGCTTGAAAATGCTATTAATGAACTCGCGCTAGGGAAGGCCACTGGCCCAGACAAACTTCCATTAGAGATCTACCGTATATTGTTTCCTATTATTAAAGACGACATGCTGGCAACGTTCTTAGATGCTCAAAATGAAAATCCCCCTCCATCATGGGATAACGCTAGCATAATTGTATTTAAAAAGAAAGACAAACCGCAGCATCTTCCTGGGTCATATCGACCTATTTCTCTGATCAATACAGACGCAAAACTCTACTCTAAAATTCTTGCGAATAGGTTGATACAAGTTGTCCCTGCACTTGTTTCTAATCAACAACATGGCTTCCTTCCCGGGCGTGGTACGATTAATCACATACACCGTGTCATTGCAACCTTAGATTATGCCACTGTAAAACACGCAAACGTTGGTTTAATCTTTTTAGACGCCGAAAAAGCGTTTGATCGTGTAGCGTGGGTATTTCTATGGGCGATTTTGAGGAAAATGGGGTTTGGACCTCGATTCATATTGGCTTTACAAGTAATGTATAGACACCCTAAGGCTACGATATGTTTGTCAGGTCAAGAATCAATAGCAGTTAATATTACTCGGGGCACACGCCAGGGATGTCCATGCTCACCATTACTATTTGCCATTTATATAGAACCACTGTTAAGAATGTTGTTGATTTCTCCACATATTCAATCTATGGCTTTACCTGGGGGCAATATACGTGTACTAGCTTACGCTGATGATGTAGCGTTTATAACGTCTGATCCCGAAAGTGCATTACAAGAGATTGAAATTTTGACTAGTGAATTTGGTAAAGTATCGGGGTATAAACTTAATATTCAAAAAACCCAGGTTATATGTTCATCTGGACTTTGTCTCAACGATAATAGGGTCACTACTGAGGCTAAATATCTTGGTATCAAAATTAGATTATCGCTTCAAGAGCTAGTCATGGCAAATTGGTCAGTTCTCTTCCAGGGGATCCTCATCAATAGTCATAAGCATTAGAATATTCCCGCCCATGTGCGGGACCCCGGAAACACTATATTATATGTGCCCCACATATATATATACACTCATATATAATATATATACCTATATATATATATAAAAAACATGCAATAGCAGCCAAATAAAGAACAGAGCTGAAATATGCTGTAAAGAATTTCCACCATACATGAGTAATAAGCATTAGAAACATGAGAAAAACAACACAAAGTTTGTTTTAGAAACTGTTTTAATGCTCAGAAAGCAGTATACATTCTCATAACTCACTGGAAGCATAGAAAGCTCCCAGGCTGCATTGCAAACACACAGTCTAAAAAGACTGAAAAGCTAACCTGTAGCTGCATAGCAATAAACTGACACCGTGCCTTTAAGGCACCCATGACCCCCAGTATCCCATCATGCCTCAGGGGTGACAGTTAGGTCAGTTGTTCTTTCCGGCTCCTTCAGAGAAGGACCCTGGTTACACAGCTCCACTAATTTTTCTGTTTTTTGACAGAAAAAGTCTTCACTTTTAACAATTTTTTGCTCTTACTTGACATTTAACATCTAGTCAAGTAAGATACTGTCTTTTTCAGTCAGTTTTGTGAACATTTTCTCCTGAGAATGCCTTCACTCTTTGACAAATGTCCTTCTTGTGGCAACAAGAAGGCCAAATCAGACAACCACGACGTCTGTATCCTGTGTCTGCCTGAAAATCATGATCCAGGCACCTGTCCTCATTGTGAGCACCTGTCAGGAAGAACTCTCAAGGACAGGGAGAGGATTCGCATTTATGGCCTGGCTCACAGGTCATCAAGAGGAAGATCTCCGGTGAAGAAGGGCTCCAAGAAGGCTCATGCACCTTCAAAAAAGAAGTCTTCACACCCTTCACCTTCAGCGTCGGGCTCGCCGCTGAGAAAAGAACCACCGGTGGATCATCTATCTTCTAAACTACCTTCGACGGCGGGCTCGCCGTCGAAAAGAAGACCAGGTACGTCGACGACGTCGAAGGATCCAGTTCCATTGTCGAAATCCCCTCCGTCGGTGTAAACCGGGCGACGACCGACGTCGAGGAAGAGGACTCCGCCGCTGTCAACCGGGCGACGGTTGGCGTCGAGATCCAAGACCCCTCCGCCGTCGTCAACCAGGCGACGACCGGCGTCGAGGAAGGTCACTCCTCCGCCGTCGTCATCCAGGCGACGACCGGCGTCAAGAAGTGTGACCCCTCCGCCGTCGTCAAAGAAGCGACGTTCGGCGTCGAGGACCAAGACCCCTCCGCCGTCGACAGGAAAAAGTCATTCGGCGTCGAGGAGGCAGTCTCCGTCGGTGTCTCGTCGGCTCTCGGCGTCGAGGGTTTCCAATACCCCTCCGCCGTCGTCGCACAGACATTCGACGTCGAGGCAGAGGACTCCGTCGACGGCTGTTCATCACCGTTCGACGTCGAGGCAGAGAGCTCCGTCGACGACTGGACATCGTCGTTCGACGTCGAGGGAAAGACCTCCGTCGACGACTGGGCATCGTCGTTCGACGTCGAGAGAAAGACCTCCGTCAACGATGGGACATCGTCGTTCGACTTCGAGAGAAAGGGCTCCGTCGACGGCCGGTCATCGCCGTTCGACGTCGAGACAAGGAACTCCGTCGGCGGCTGGTCATCGCCGTTCGGCGTCGAGAGACCATAAATCCTCACATAGTCAGTCGAAGTCAAGATTGTTTGACCCGCCGACTCCCCGAAGGCACTTGACGGCGAGGGAAGATCGCTCGACGTCGAGGTTTTCAGATGTGGTTATGGTAACGGAGTCAGCTTCCCGTCATTCCACTTCACGGTCCTCTGGCTCCTCAACTGCATCTTCGAAGTCCAGAAGTCCGGTGTGCAAATCTCCTGAATGTCGGCCAGACCCTTCGGCGGAGCGAATCAGGCTATCACCTAGATGGTACAGGTCTTTGGACCATTGGAGAGAGTCTGGGGCTACAAAACGTATGAAAGAATATGCCAGCCCTAAGCACAGGTCTCCTCTTCAGAATCTGGTAGAGGAGATGGACAAGCGTAGTCCTCCCAGGCGCACATCACCTGTGAGAACACCAACCAGATCTCTCAGAAAGTCCCGATCTCCCAGACAAGAACCTCGTTCAGAAGATCGGATCACATCTCGCTCTCCTAGGCGGGAGGAGCGTTCAAAAAGATCACGGGAGAGGAGACACACTGCTCACCGTAGACGTCTACGAACTCCGTCTACTTCATCTACCTCTTCTACTAGGTCTTCCAAGAGGGACTACTCCCCTACATTGACGGACAGTCCTACGTCCAGATCCTCCCCAGTGGATGACATTGGCACATATTTAGATGTCTTGCAAAGGGGAGCTCAGAAGCTGAGCATTGAAATGTCTGTCCCTCAGGTTACAACAACGGTCATTTTTGAGACTCTACACAAAAAAGCGATCTCCCGTCCTCTGCTGCCATTAGTCCCGGGAATTATGGATCCTGTCAAGGAGGTTTTCCTAACTCCGGCGGCTATCAGAGCGGTGCCAGCCCGCATTCAGAAGAAATACAAACCGGCCTCTTCTGATCCGGTTTTTGTAAAATCTGACCCTCCAGCAGACTCTGTGATTGTGGCAGCGGCGAGGAAGACACACGCAGTTGCCGGTTCCTCTTCAGTCCCACCAGACAAGGACAGCAAATCTCAGGACTCCTGGGGTCGCAAGGTTTGCAACTCAGCTGCTTCCACTCTTAAGGTTTCTAGTGCGGCTGCACTTCTGGGTCGATACGACAGAGCCTTATGGGACTCTATGGAAAGGTTCAAATCCAAGCTGCCAAAGGAAGACCAGCAGGATTTTTTTTTTTTAAAACAGATTTTATTAGTTGCATGACAGAAATACATCGCGGAATTCTCTGAGCACCAGAGACAATCACTAGAGCAAATGATCAATAATACAGCATGCAAACATTTTCATAGGCGGTGAATCAGGAGAAGAGTGTAATCAAAGAAATGTCCAATAGTACCAGAAACCCCTCCGCCCTCGTCCACCCACCCTCAACTCCCGCCCCACCCCCCACGCGTGCTGCTGCCTGCTCCGTCCGTTTCGTGCCATGCGCTGCAGATTGTTCGCCAGTACAAAGGCCGTAAGGCCGTCAGACATACTGTGTGGCCTCCTCCTCCAAGGGTGAGTCCAGGTCCAGGCCTCGATAGTCCGCCCACCTCTTCCAAATTTTATAGTGCTTGAGGGGGCACCCCCGTGCGACATAGACAGGCTGCTCCAGACCCATACAAAAATCAATCCCATTCTGCCAAGCTGTAAAGATGGGAGCATGAGGTGCCTTCCAGGATCTCGCTATGTCCCTCTTTGCCAAGGTCAGACCCAGAAGTAGTAAGTGACGCTTGTATCTGTTGCCCCCTACACCAGCCAGCACATGAAGGAGCGCCAGTTTGGGGTCCCTCTGCAGCTCCCAGGCCAGTACCTCACTCAAACACCGGAACACTCTGTCCCAAAACCTCTGAAGAGCCCCATAGCTCCACACTGTATGCAGCAGCGTACCCACCTCTGAGTCGCACCTAAGACATGTCGAGGATGCAATCAAACCCGCCCTCCACAAGCGCTGCCTAGTGTAATATGTACGGTGTAGGTACCGGAATTGTATCAGTCGCAAGCGCGTGGAGACGGCCGCTCCCCTAGGCCCTTCTAGAGCTTCCACCCAATCTTCCTCGTCAAGCTCCCCAACATCCTGCTCCCATTGGGTCCTAAGGTGGGCAAGGTCTGAAGTACTATGGCGCACCAGAGTTTGGTATATGCGGGAGATCTTTTTGTCCGGCAACTCCCCCATAAAGACCTTGGCCTCAATGGGACTAAAGTCCGGCATATCTTCCACGTCTCGGATATATGGGGTAAGGGCATGACGGAACTGGAGGTACTTGTAGAATTGGGCATGTGGCATGTCAAACTCCTCCCGCAGCATAGCAAAGGATTTGAGCGCCCCCCCCGACATAGCGTCTCCCAGAGTAGATATTCCTATCATGTCCCATTGCCGAAAGCCCACCAGGGCCGCCAGTTGAGGCAGTCTACCATTCTGCCACAATGGGGTTTCCAGGGTCAGGACATTCCACCAACCCATCCTGCGTAGGGCCTGCCGCCAGATCTGGAAAACCACCTGCGTGATGGACGGCAGCGATCTCCGGAGGGGCGCCGAGTACAACAGCGTATGTAGGGAGGCAGAGCCCATAAGGTAGCGCTCTACCGCATATGCAGGATCCCCCCTGTCCGCGTACCACCAGTCATTTAGTACCAGGAGGTGTGATGCTTGATAGTATGACAGTACGTCGGACGTGGCAAGACCCCCGGTATAGGTGGAACGTAAACAAGTCCGCAGCGCAACCCGTACCGCACCTCCTTCCCACAAGAATCCGCTCAAGGTCGCGTTCAGGCGCCGAAACCAAGTGCGCGGGACCAACGCCGGATGGTTCTGTAGTTGATACAATAAACGTGGGAGCGCGACCATCTTAAAGATGGCAGATCTACCCTGAATGGAGAGCGGCATCCTGGCCCACACCTTGACATCATCCCGCGTACGGTCCCAAACCGGGGCGATATTGCTCTCCAGGGCCACCGAGGTGTCCTCCGTGAGGTATACTCCGAGATATTTCACACCTTCAGCCGTCACCTGCAGCCCATCGGCCCACTCACCCAGTGGTTGCGGACCCCCTAGAGTCCAGAGTGTGGACTTCCCAGGATTCATATAGAGCCCCGATGTTTCTCCAAAAATTTGTAGGATCCGCAGAATGCGAGGCCCAGAGCGATCCAAGTCGGAAAGAAAAAATAGCACATCATCGGCATACAGGGCTATTCTATCCGCCACTCCCGGTGACCACTGGAAGCCCCTCATTTGGGCATCCATCCACACCAACGCCGCAAGGGGCTCCATTGCAAGCGCAAAAAGGTATGGGGAGAGGGGGCACCCCTGTCTGGTTCCCCGCCGAATGCCGAATGAGCGAGAGACGCCACCGCCTACGCGAACCGCCGCCGTCAGGTCTGTATAGAGGAGGCGTACGTAGGCCATGAAACGGGGACCCAGGTTCAGTCGACCTAAGAGAGCGAACAGGTAAGTCCAGCTCAGGGAGTCGAACGCCCTATCCATGTCTGCCAACAGCAACGCTGCTCTCTCTCCCAAGCCCCGCCAGGCCGAGATCGCAACCTGGGCTCGCCTAATGTTATGCCTAGTGGCCCGCTGGGGCATGAAGCCGGCCTGGTCCGGATGGACCAAGTCCGTAATGTGGGGCTTAAGCCTGTTGGCGAGGGCCTTCGCCAGTATCTTGGCCTCCGTATTGAGCAGTGAGATAGGTCTGTAGGACTCATGCCTCTCCGGGGGGCGTCCTGGTTTCAAGAAGACCACTACCTCTGCGTGCCTCCAATCCGGGGGCAGCAGACCCCTTTCCCGCGCCTCCTCAATAACCGGCCGGAAGTGGGGCGTCAGCTGGGTCGCGAAGTGCCTAAAGAACTCGCACGGAAACCCATTCGGGCCCGGTGCCTTGCCTGAATTCAGCTCACCCAGGGCGGTAGCTAGCTCGTCATCCGTTAGTGGCCGGTCCAGCAGGTCACGAACCTCATCCGACACGGCCTGTGGCGGAAGGTCCTCTATGAATCGCTGCACCATGGCGGCCTCTAGACATTCCCGGGGCGCGTATAGGGACTCGTAATAGGATGCAAAGCTGCCTGCAATTTCTCCAGGCTCCAACAGCGGCACCCCATCAAGGGAGACAATCTGAGGCAGTGGCTGTGCGTGCCTAATGCCCTGACACAGGCGATGAAGCATTTTGCACGATTTATCGCCCCATTGGTATATGCGGCTCTGAGTGGCCAGCCAGGCCTGGCGGGCCTCATCTAATAAAATCGAGGTATACTGCTGTTGTGCCAGTACTAGCCTACGCCTGAGCTGCACGCCACCTTCCCCCCGACTCCCGCGCTCCAGATCCTCCAATCCTGCCTCGCGCCGCACCAGGTCCTTACGCTTTTCCCTCCGCGCCGCTGAGCACCACGAGATATCTACCCCCCTCAAGGTGGGCTTCATGGCCTCCCACAGGATTGCAGGGGATTCCACAGAGTCGACATTGGCGGACAGGTACTGCGCTAGTTCATTAGTAATATGGGCGCGATAGGAGGGCTGAGTTAACTGCCAGGGCGACAGGCGCCATCTGAACGGCTGCCTGGTACGCCCAGTGTCAACCACCACAGAGATCGGAGAGTGGTCGGAGAGGGCCCGCGGCAAGATATCCGCCGACATGAGCCTGCCTGCCATCGCTCGCGGGAGAAAAATGTAGTCTAGGCGCGAGAATGAGTCACGCGCGGAGGAGAAGTAAGTAAAGTCCCTACGCGCCCCACGCTTGTATCTCCAGGAGTCAATCCAGTCCATCCCCGTGACCATTGCCCGCAGTCGCGATGCTTGCCCCTCCCTTCCCACCACCCCGCCCGCAGCGCCCCTCCATCTGTCCCAGGAGACGTCCATGACATCATTCCAGTCCCCCCCAACTATCGACAGCGCTACCGGCATATCAACCCAGAGGGACATCAGCTTCTCCACTAGGGCCCATTGCCGCGGGGGCGGCGCATACACACTACCCAGGACAATCATCTCACCACCAATCTCTCCCTGCACAAAGACATACCTGCCCTGCGCATCCTGCCATGTGCGCCTATGTGTAAAGGGAACTCTCCGATGTATCAGTATGGCCACACCCCGCGACCCCCTCGTAAAACCAGCATGATATGTCTGTGTAAAGCCATTGCGCTGAAGGCAAAGCGCCTTTGTACCTAACAGGTGGGTTTCCTGCAGGAGCAAGATATCTGTTCCCCTGCCCTTGGCCCAGGTGAACACAGCCCCTCTCTTCACCTTATCTAGCATTCCTCTCACATTCCAGCTCAGTATTCTCGTCCCACCCGGACCTAACTGAGAGCCCCCAGCGTCAGATGACATTTATGTAAAGGCATACAAATCTCACAAGCTGAGCCACAGGCACCAACAGCAGCACTCACAGCGGATCGGACACAGCACATCCCGCACAGACCCCACCCCTGAACGAAAACAGTCCCAAACCCCAACAAACCCCCCTCCCCCCCACCCCGCACCTCCCAAACATGGAAGCACCTGTCGTGGTCAGAGAGTGGCCCCGGCCCCAACGGGGAGCCAGGGAGCACCCCTTCCAATGGATCCCCTCAGCACAACCCATGTCGAACTAGGCTGTGGCCCCTCCCCAACTCTGTGGCCCCTCCCCAACCTCCCCAGCCAAGCTTGTGCGCCCTGGTCAAAATTAGCAAGCAAACAGAAGAGCAATAGTCCATTTCTCCCACAGTCAGGGCACATCCACTGAAGCGTTCTGCAAGGCCTCTTCGTTGCGCGTGCTGGACCGTGATTTTGAGCTGCGGTGTGACCGGGACCTGCCCCGGCGCCTCCGCGGATTGTCAGGGCCCCCGCGGGAGGGCCCCCCAGTCGAGGAGTCCGACTCGCCACCTCTTGCGGCATTGACACGCACTTTGACAGTCTCGTCCGTCCATTGAAAGACGGCCTCCGGGGTATCGAAGAAGAAAGTACGGGATTGGAATACCACCCGCAGCCGAGCCGGGTACAGAAGGGCATAGGGCAGCTTCAGGCCCCGAAGGCGGGCCTTGGCTGCGGTGAAGGACTGTCTCTGCTGTTGTACCAATTTCGTGTAGTCCGGGAAGATAAGAATAGGAGAGTTCTCAAACATGAGCTGACCCTTCACCCTCGCCTGTTTCAGGATAGCATCTCTGTCGGCATAATTCAGCAATTTGGCGATCATGGGACGAGGGCGTTCCCCCACCGGGGGCTTTTGCGTCAAAGCTCGATGAGCCCGTTCCACCACGAAACAACGTGAGAGGGAATCCCCCGGCATCCACCCTTCCAGCCATTGTGTCAGAAAGCGCTCGGCATTGGCCTTCTCGCAGTCCTCTGGAAAACCCAGGAAGCGAAGATTACTGCGCCTGGCACGTCCCTCTGCCTCCTCCGCCCTCGCCACCAGGCCCTTCTGCGTCCGCTCAAGGGCCACGACTCTCTTCTTTAAGGTGGTCATATCGTCCTCCACGGCCGAGATACGCGTCTCCGTACCTGTTATGCGCTCCACGGCGTTTCGCAGGTCCTGCCGTAGGAGCATAACGTCAGAGCCCACCGCCCCAATCTTGGCATCCAGGGCGTCTCTGGACTGCGTGATTGCGGCCAGGAGGGCCGCATTGTCCGGTACCGACGGCTGCGGCCCCTTAGCACTGGCCGCCTCGGTGAACTTATCGATGGGGCCCTGCTTGCCCTGACTTCCACTGCCACCCCGTGTCATGGTGGGACGATGGGTGGGGCCCCCCACGGGCCGTCCGCTGCCCTCACCCCTCGGCCGCAGATCAGGATTGCCACCCTACAGACTGCCAATAGCGGCCGAGCCCCCCAGCCGGTGTCCAAATATGGCCAGGAGAACGTAAAGGGTCACAGGACTCTCGCCGGGGGGGGGGGGGTGATGGGCCCCCCCACACTGATCACTTCACCAAAGTCCGATCAGGGGTCCGATCCGACCCTCGAGGAGCAGCAGGGTCCCCGACTGCCCTGGCAGTCCTACTGTCCGGCCTCCCAAGGCCCTCCGCAACTGCTAGCAGGCGCCGGCCCCGTCCGCCCCCCAACTGGGCTTGTGGCTCTCTGGCGACGCAGGAACTCGCCGTGCAGGGAGACAGGCAGATGTGGGCCCCCGGGGCCCGACACGACCCCCGATTCACTGAGCGGCGCCACTCCCTCTCCACCTGTCCGCCCCCCGGGTCTCCCTCTGACCTTGAGCTGCAGTGATGTCGCCGCTGGTCCCGGGTAGGTGCCCACAGGGAAGCGCCGCTCTTCAGCGCCGGCAACACCGTCCTTCACTGGCAAGATGGCGGCCGCATCACTCGGTCCTCCAGCCTCCGGGGCCCGCCAGGCCAGCCCCGCAGCCACCACACACAGCGTCTTCCTCGCGGGGGCCGCCCCTCTCGAGTCCGGGGTCCGCCGGCGCTTCGCCGCACCGAGGCTCCGGCGGGATGCCCCAGCAATCGAGGCCCCGGCTTCAAAGGCCGCACCACGCCGCCCAGCTCGCCACTACTCTCCGGGGCGCTCCGCTGCACAATATCTCAGCGCGGGCGGCTCCATCCGCGGAAATCAGGGGACCCGGTGTCGGGGGCCAGACCCAGCTGCAGGGAGAGTGAAAGTTCGACCAGGGTCAGGATATTTTCGGTAGGATGGTGATCGGCTGGTCGGAGCTCCGGCTCTACACGACCGCCATGTTCGCTGGCCAAGCCACGCCCTCGACCAGCAGGATTTTGAAGAGACTGTGACTGAAGGATGTCTGGTGGCGAATCAGATGATAAGCACGGCTGCGGATGGTGCTGTCCTTGCGGCGCATTCCTATTGACATGGTGTTTGTGCCAGGAGGTCGGCATGGTTGCGCCTTACAGGCCTGAAGCCGGATGCTCAGCATCGCATCCTTAATCTCCCTTTTTCGGGTTCCGCTCTCTTCGGGGAACATGCTGACGAGGAAATGACCCGAATGAAGACGGAACTGGACACAGTGAAAGCGGTGGGCTTGGAGAAGAAAAAAGAATTCAAGCGCCGCTTCAAGACCAACAGGGGGAGAGGGGCTCAACAGAGGGTTCAAACCCCTCAGTGGTCCCAAAATAAGAGCCAAGGGAAATCCCAGTTTCGAGGTAAACCCGGCAGAGGTAGAGGAGGTCCCCAGCAATCCTCTGCCACCACAAGAGAAGGAAAGGCCTGAGCAGTGGCTTCCTCTGGCGCCGTTACCCACTCCAGTGGGAGGAAGTGCTTCACAACACCTGGCAGAGTGGGTCAGCATCACAAAGGATCAGTGGGTGCTGAATATACTGCGCAATGGATACAGGCTACGTTTCCGTGCGCCTCCGAAGAACATCCCTCCAAAGAACGCTTACCCTTGTCATATAGCTACTATATATCTTTATAATGCGTTAAGTTAGCATAGGCACATTACATGTTTAAACGCCATTTTTCCTTTTGCTACTTCTGCACACGACACTTAATTGTTGATTTAGCTTTCAACCTAGTAGTTCGTTGTGATTTACATGAGAATAATATGTTATTACTCTGATATCAGCTTTGCTCAATAAACTATGTCTGTACAGAGAGTGCTGAAGCTTCAGGAACAACAAGATACTGAATTGTTATGAGGTCTGATCTTCGCGCCTTCATAGACATAACATAAGTGCAGCTTCTGCCAACTTTGGCTTTAAGGCGGGTTTTATATTGCTTTGCTTGAGGCACACATAACACACTTGATGCTGTTCGCATGCAGAGAGAGCTGTTGTATGCTGATGTGATCTCTTCATTCTAGGATCCTGAGGTATGGGCCCGCCCTAATTCAACCCAAAGAGACCTTCTTAGCTATTAATATAATATGTGAGTTAGGGAGGGTGAGAAATAAGTGTTGTTAACCCTTATTCATTTACAGCATGTTAACATGCTGTCACCATTTGCTTTTTATGGACTAGTAACTATGCTGATAACTTTGCTTTTGATAATATGTTTCCTTGTTTATCTAAGATACTGCGCCTGAGAAGACGCCATTAGTAAATAAATATTTCAAATGTTCACGTGTTCTTCTTGACTCCACGTTCTGGTTTGAAATGATTGTATAACGAAAGAGTGCTCATGTGTTCCACGTAACCTGAGGTATTGTAAGCTCATGTTCTGGTTTGTCTAAACATTGGGAGTTTGTTATGACCAATGAGACACTGTAGCTAGCTCGGTAAGGGGTTTGTTGGGTACTAAGGTGAGTTTTGGGTCACCCTAATTCGCTGAGGTTCCAATCCTCTGTGCACAGTTCTGTGGGAGAACAGAAACCCTGCTACATGGCGCCCGTACGTTGGTGGTCTTATATCATGACACTCGAGTAGTATATCGTTCAAACCTTAACCCCTTCACTATCGTGTCCGGAAAACTGTGGTGTCGGTGAAACCTACCTATTTTTTGAAATAGGTCTTTTCAAGCTTGATTCTCTCTAAAACGGTTTCCTTGACTTACTACCCAGTTGTGCTACAAAGTTTTCTTTGTTTTTCAGTAGTTCCGGTGATATCATGGCTGTGGCCATTGCGCAGCATAGTCGCATTGCGGTGCGCAACCATTTACAAACTTACCAAGTCCCTTTGGAAGGCCTGGCTGTGATTTTGGTGGTGTGTGCAGATCCGGCCTACCCTTTCGAGCTGTTTTACTCGTGGGTCACATTTCCGGAGGTGGACGCGAATTCTCAAGTGTTCCTCCACTACACACCCTCCCCTGTACCACCGTACAGGGCACTGGAAATACCTATTGATCATTGGCAGCATCGCGTTTGGTTTGATGGCGCCCTCCCCCACTCTTTGTCAGCTGCGAGGTTAGGTCCACTTTCCATTCCAGGTACAAATTGGCCTGCTTTGGGTGGATTCACCCCGCACCCGAATCACGGCGCTTGTCCCCTTGCTGATATTCGCAGACTACACGTTGTCTCGATTGCTGTGATTCGTGCATTAGTGCAATACATAGGTCGTCATCTCCCGGGTGGTCCCCCCGGGGGTGCGGCCGTTCAAACGGAACGTGGCGGTTTACGCCTAAATCCGGTTATGGTAAATTCGGTTTTTGGTCAGCGTCCCGTTGATAATGATGACTTCCCTTTCTGGCTTGCCGAGAAGTTTGACCAACTGGAGGCTGTGTTTCCGAATTCTACTCCTGCTGATAAACATAGAATGTTGACGATCACTTTACCTAAGGATTTAACTCCTGAGCTCGTTGACTGTGAAAGCTGGGGAAAAACTTTTGCGGCCGTTTATACGAGGTGTTTCGGCACCCCGTCTATGACCGCACTGCCTGAGATCGTTAAACGTGTTCAGGATGATCACGGACCGGAGGCAGCGGTTGAATTGGGTATGCGCCTGTGTGGTTCGTTTGAGATAGTAAGCGATCTCATACTCTCCAATATTAAAGGAGATGCGGTGAACTTTCAGGTGTCGAATGCTTTGGCTGCTCTGCCCGATGCCGATAAACCCCGACAGTTAGCGAAGATAGTTGTGGCCGCCTATAAGACGATTGGCCGCACAAGTAGAGGTCTGAAATATTTTCCTGTCAAGGAGAAAAAACAACCACAGGGACAGTCTGCTGCGGCAGATGTCCAGCCCAAGTCCAAAAAACAAAATTGGCCTAAAAAACAGACACAGGGGAAGCAACAAAAGCAGACTCAGGATTCTTATCCTGCAACACAAGTTCCTGCGCCGACTGAAAAAGTTTATGATTTGCGCGATCGCGCGATGATTAAATCGCCTGATCGATTTCAGGTTTCTGATCAACGCTCTCCTCGTTCCTTTCAGGACTCATCGGCCCCGAAAACCGGTGGAGGAGGAGGCGGTAGGGGACGTGGTGGCCAACAGGGACGTGGCCAGCCCCGCCAGATTGAAGGCGCAGCGAAGCAGGAGGATTCTACGCCGAAAAGACCGCAGTTTGCAAAAAAGAAAGTCGCAGCCTTAACAGCGCATCGATATGCCACAGATAGTGAGAACGCGGCTTCGGAATCTGACGTGGGCTCTGACCTTGCTGGACAGCGCGGCGGAGATTACCATAGTCAGAGAGGCGCTGCGTCCACTACTGAGGGTGACAGCGACTGATGTCTACGTTGTGATTGAAACAGCCGATACGAGAATTGCTCCCCCTGAACGACTTTATGAAATTGTCCTGTTAATTGAAGGTGACATACAGCGTACCGTAAAAGGGGTGTTTTGGGAAAATCTGTCTTCTACGTATGATATTTTGCTTTCGGAGGCTGACTGGCCCCCACCTTTTGTGCTCGCGGCGCCGCGAGGGGAGGAGGTAATCCTCCCCAGTTTCGCGAACACTGTCTCGAAAGAGCATGCGCAGCATTTTGCAGAAGAGTGGGCTCGGGCTCTCGCACCGGCTCTGTACCGTAACCAATGTGGTTGGGACAGCTTGTCCCCTTGCCACGAAATTCAGTTGCGGTGTCAGCCGCAGCCTCAACCTCAATATCCCATTCGGCGTGAAGCCAAAGCTTCCGTCGCGGAAATCCTTGAACAATTAGAATATCAGGGAGTTATTGAAACATGTGTGTCACCGATGAATAATCCTCTTTTACTGTGACCAAGCCTGACTGATCATATCGTTTGGTATTGGATTACCGGCATTTGAACTCGCATTGCCGTAACTGTGCAGTACAGAATACTCACGGCTCTGCCCTAGTGGATAGTCTCGTGCGTAAGCGTTTTAAGACAACGCTTGACATATCCAACGGTTTGTATGCCCACAGATTGGACAGCTTTAGCTCCCAATGGACCAGTTTTACATGCGCTGGGGTCCAAAAACAATTCCGGCGTCTCCCAATGGGCTATAAGAATATTCCTGGTATATTTACCGCTCGCATTGTCTCTATTCTGGAGGCACTCGACCCAGATGCTTGTTCGTATGTGGATGACATATATCTCACAGACGACGATATTTGGGAGCATCTGTGTCGTGTAAATTCTGTTATTTGTAACTTTGCAGACATGGGTTACAAATTTAACTTTGCAAAATCGCACATTGCTGAACACACAGTGTTGTTTTTGGGCTATGAGCTCAACAATGAAGGTAGAGGTTTGGCTCCTCACTTCTTGGAGAAATGCGCACAGTTGCGCGCTCCAACTACACTGAAAAAATTACAGTCTTTGCTGGGTTTTTTAAATTTCGGGAGGACATACATTCCGGAATATGCCCAGCGTATCAAGCCTTTGTATGCTTTGATACAACCACATTTTTCAAAATCATGCTGGCTGCCTGAGCATTCAGCCATTTTGCAATCCTTGCAGGCTGATCTGCTCACTTCTAAGTTCTTACTGACTCGTGACAACCATACCAACCTGGTGATAAGAATAATACCAGGGACGGTGGGTTTCACGTACCTCACTTTTAATGAAGGAGACACAGTTCCTATTGCTTACAAGTCACACTTGTACACTTCGGCTGAGATGCGGTTTCCCACTGTGGAAAAGGTTTTAACAGCTGTGCAGATGGCTATTCTTAAGGAACGAGCTCTGTCACAGGGGAAACGCATGTTGGTTGTAACACCCTGTCCTCATTTGGAGGCAGTCACGAAAGCCAGTGTACCAAATTCAAAAGCTTTGCACCCTCGGTGGATTCAGTGGGCTGCATCCTTGACGTCCACGGATGTCACGTTCATTTTTGACGCCTCGTTGCGGTCGCAGGAGTACTTGCAGTATGAGTTTGTTCACCCTGCTCCTCTAGCTATGCGACCTTTGGAGGACTTCCATTGCATCATTTACACTGATGGTTCGGCGCAGGTTGCGCATGGCTCTAAACATGCCTACGTTTCCGCATGCGCCATTGTGGTAGGTGCTATGTTGAACGATGAGTTCATATCCAGGGAAGTGCACACGTTGCCACTTGGAGATTGCACCGCACAATTGGCAGAGGTTCGTGCTCTCTTACTAGCGTTGGAGTACGCGGATCCTAGTGTTACTACTCTTATTGTAAGTGATTCTTTCTACTGTGTCCAGTCGTACAATGAAAACTTGTTCTTTTGGATTCAGAATGACTTTCGTGATTCCAAGGGTAGCACAATAAAACATAAAATGATCTGGGTTCGAGTGGCTGAGCTTAAGGCTTCGTTGCCGCTCGTTTTTGTAATTCATACTCTTGGCCACCAGCGTGTGGGAGTCCACGCTGTCGGTAACTCGCTTGCTGATGAAGCAGCGAAATCAGCAGTGTCTACATACTTAGTTGCAGCAGTTACACAGTCCAAAAGTAAGATTGATAGTGACATCTTGGCAGCTGTTGCTGCCACTGAGAAGGGAGGTAAACATCCTTCGGGGTTCCCTTCGAAGTATACATACCACTTAAGTCCCGACAAGGTTCCTTTTGTGAAAATTCCTGATGTTGGTGAACGTTTGATTCCCAACACGGATCGCAGAGCAGACTTGATTACTGCGGCTCATGAAGGTGTGGCGTCTGCGCATGCGGGCGTCTCAGCCACTGTAACTCAATTACAACAACGTTTCTGGTGGCGGGGACTGTACAAACAGACGCGTGATTATGTCCTTTGTGACATATGTCAGCAGATTAAACCTTCGACTGCTGCGCGTCCGCCACAGACTCAGTTGTACATATCTAATAGACCACTAGGTTGTGTTTATTTAGATCACTGCGGTCCTTTTTCATCTGATACTGCATATAAGTACATCTTAGTTGCAGTTGATTCATGCACACGCTTTGTGTGGGTCTGGCCCCATCGCAGCGCTGATTCACGGACTGTCATTAGAGATTTGCGCATCTTTGTAGGGATTTTTGCCTGTGGTACCTTCCATTCGGATCAGGGTCCGGCTTTCGCCTCTAAGGCGTATAAGGATGCCATGCATTCGATGGGGGTCCAAGTCAAGTTTTCGTCTCCCTACAGACCTGAGGGTAACAGTGTAGTGGAGCGAATGAACCGTGATTTAAAGCAATCTTTGACAGCTCGAGTTATAGGCACTGGCAGAAACTGGCTAGCCCACCTCTATGGCGTGCAGCGTGCTCTTAATAATCTCCCTAGAAGGTCTCTGGGTGGGCGGACCCCATACGAAATGCTCTTTGGCATCAAGATGTTCGTCCCTGACCTTGACGGTCTAGACTGCGTGGCTCGCGCCACGACCTTTGACGTAGATGAACATTGTACTGTTTTACAGAATCTACAAAAGACCAGAGACAGTCTTGCAAAGGAACATTTGCCCTCCACGTCGGATGTTGCGTTGCAGATCCCGGTAGTCGGCTGGCTACCCCAAGTTGGAGAACTGGTTAGAGAGAAGATCGACAACAAGAAAGAATTTGGTCCTTCCTATCGAGCTCCGGTTCCAGTCCTTGGAGTGAAGGGCACAAGAACAGTGATTTTACCACCACTTCCTGGTCGTAAGGAAAACAGATTTATCTCAATTGACAATGTCAAGATACACAGAGTGGCCGATTCTTCTTAGCATGACACCGGCTGTTTCCTGTCCTTCCATTGTGAGAAATTCAGTTTTGCCCACGGCTTCTAATCATGAAACTGAAGTATCAATCGAGTTGCCTGCTATTTCCAGTCCTTTGTTAAGTACTTTGCCCGGTACAGACCTTGCTGAAATAGACTATACTTACCCCACTGACTTGTCCATGCCTGACCTGCAAGCCCGTTTGGCCACAGAATCCAGATTTTCATTTGATTCTGTTTCCATTGCCTCGAAGAAACCCTCACGTTTTGCAGTTTATGCAAGCTTGTTTAAAAAACATTTTTTAATTCCGCCTTGGACATATATTTGGCTGGTGCTTGTTTCGATTTACCTTTTTATGTCAGTTGGGTTTATTTTTTATTTTTTTTCGACTTATGAATGGACACTATGTCGAAGAAAGAACATGCATTCGACATCTAAATGGAACTTTGGCCCCCCTTTCTTCATCGCATTCTGCACACAGATTGAAAAGAGACTTAACATTTGTTAACATCACTGCTTGGCCTGTCCTTGATGGGATAGTGTGGGATGCCGTTAGGTTTCAAATTCATGGCCCTACCGAGGTTGTTAATGTCCCCAATGTGCTTAGAATTAACATGGGGGATGTGGTGAAACAAAACATACGTTCTGATGATTGGGATGTTCAGGCCGTAGAGTCTTTGTTTTCTGATTTGAAATACTATGCTGCCTTTGATGCGGAAGATTTGTACTTAGAATCTGCTAATTATGGTGATTTGTTTTGCTTTCAACATTTTGGCAATCACTTCTTACATAAAACAGCTTCCAGAAGGAATACTGTAAATTATACACAATGGGAGCATTGCCCAGCTCCTATACAAGGCAGTTCAAGTACTTTTTTGAAAAAGTACACTTATTTTACTGACTTCAATCAGTCTAATCCCGAGTCCTTTTATTTTAAAATGACACAGAAGCCTATGTCCAAGGTTAGACTTGCCGATACCAAATTATTGTATTCGAAGTCCTTTCTTGATCAGCTGGCTGTTGGCGGCTATGAATTGTGGAAGGATACTATTGACCTAAAATCAGTTTGGGGTTCTAAAAGCTGGCAAGTACAAGGCACTGAGGCTTTGCACCGGGCTTGTCTCATCCCGAATCAGATGTTGTTTTTGAATTTTTCTATTTCACAGACAACTTGCTTTGGATTGGCTACATCTAAAAAATGTAATTCTCCGACAATCCCAGAGTTAGAGGAATATTCTGGCTGGAGTAATTATACTCAGTTTTTGATTAGGGACTTACAAACCCTTTTGCTGAATTCATCATTTAATATATCCAGTATGGATCCTAATGGTTGGCTGGTGTGGCACAGAAGTGCAGATTTATGCCAGCACCGTTTTCTGGGTTTATCTGATGGCTTTACACAGGTCAGACCTGATCCACGTTTTGAAACTGAGCATTCTGTCACAACTTACTCTGTGGGCAAATTGTGTCAGAATTGGCTGAAACATTCAACATTGTCCGCAGTTAAATTACATCTTGCAAAGCTGAATAATGATATAGATTTAATTGATTTCATAAAGGGCCCGGCTAGTGGTAGATCAAAACGATGGATTTATGCTGTTTACAATGAAATCTGGAAGACATCACAGATTGAGGCTGCGACACGCCTTAGAGCTATAGATCAGGCAAATTTAGAAAAGGTGCTTGCTGTGGTAGATAATAGTATTAACATGCTTTCTTCCCGCATTTACACTTTGGATAATATTGTGTCTTTTGTAGTGGATATTGTGCATGATGAAGTGTCTGTGTTGTACCATGGTCAAAATCAATTACGTTTTATCATGCAATTTGCATGGACCCTTCAAACGTTGAAGGCTGGCAAGGTGCCATGGACCTACATGAATGTTTCTTCTCTCTTTGCTCCCTTTAATTTGACTGACAAGCAGCGCTTGCTTTCCATGCGAGATGCTTCATTTTCTATGTTACATATTGAGAAATTGGAGTCCTTGCCTTTCTCTGTGGCAGAGGCCAACGATGCAACGTGGCTTATCCACGGTTTAATAACTTTGCCTTTTGCACTGTATAAATTTACAAATTGTATGCGATATGTTGCCATAGGTCGCTATGAGCCCTTAGGTAGTGCATTTCTCCATGAAGTCTGGTCCCTTCCTTTCACTTATAGATGTTTGAAAGACGGCCAGGAAGTTTATCTAAATGGGGAGGAGTGTACAGAAACACCAGATCATTCGCTAATGTGTAGGCATACACAATTGCACGGTTCCTGTAACCAAGACCGGCCGAACTTGGCCTGTGTTTTAAAAGGGACTCCAGTTCCTGCAATCTCCCCGACTTTTACCTTACTAGGGAACGGAAGTTATTTACTTTTAAATAATGAAGATTGTTGCGGGTTAATTAAAGGTGTAGCTTATGTGGTAACTGTAACTGAGCGTGTCGTTTGCTGCAGAAATGTCCTGTACCCACCCACACATGAAAATAGGGAGGTTTCCATTTGGCCACGCATCCCAACCTTCAGAGCAGAATTCAGCGGCATGAGCAGAATAAGGGCGCTATTGTCACAGAAAGAAGTGGCCTTGAGTTCGGCTAGGGAGACTTTCGTTCTTCACATAGCTAACACCTGGACTGAGGTTCAGGCCCTTTTAAATACTGATTTACCATTGCATTTCAGCGAAATGGTACATTCTATCTTTAACGCGTCCTCCACAAATGGGCTGGCGCATTTTTTTAAATCTGTTAGCAGTGGTCTTGTAACTTCATTTGAAAAAATCTTTGGAGTCATCCCTGCTTTCTTCCATTCCATTTTTTCGAGTTTGTTTGGTGGATTCCCGGTTATCCTGGCACTAGCGGCAGCCGTTCTAGTGGTTGTTTGCTTCCTTAAATATGGATGCCCCACGTGTGGAAGGAGCCGCCCAGCACCTCCTAGCGCTGTTTCGTGATCGAATGCTTGAATATTATGGCACGTTGCCGCTTGCGATTTTAAGCACGGCATATGGATTATCGTTTCGATTTTCCTACTTCACCTGTGCCCAGCCTGTATTTCACTGCCTAAGCTGTGACTTCGATTGGGCCATTGATTTGTGTCTCTGCGGACCGGTTTCTCCTGAAGTCGACTTTAATCAGCTGATGAGTCCCATCGTTATTCATGAGTTGGTTTGCACTGGCGACAGGATTATGGCCTTAGCAGCGATGCATGGACTAATGGGTCCTTGGAACGTTCTTACAGCAGCGCAGGATTTCTTGGCAATGAGCTTTCTTGAAAACCCTCCGAGTTGTCCTCTGATGGTAATAGAGGCTCCAGTGTTGGGAGAACACGTTTGCTCTTTTCCTCTTTTGAATTGGATGGCTGAACTGTTTTCGGATGAAGACGGTGATTTCCTGTTGGAGGCTGTAGCTGCATATTTTGCATATTCGGTCCTGCCTTGAAAAGATTTCCTGGTTTATGATGATGCCTCATTTTTCTTTTGCATTTTTTCACCTCCCAGTCCTATTGGCTTGAGTGCTTGTGACTTTTTTGAATTTTGATTTGGTTGCTGCAGTTTTTTATACTTATAAGGTTGTTCATGGTTGTTAAACTCTGCTTTCATGAAGTTGCCCTTATCTTATCTTATCTTATCCGTTCTCGGATCATGGGGGGGTGTCATATAGCTACTATATATCTTTATAATGCGTTAAGTTAGCATAGGCACATTACATGTTTAAACGCCATTTTTCCTTTTGCTACTTCTGCACATGACACTTAATTGTTGATTTAGCTTTCAACCTAGTAGTTCGTTGTGATTTACATGAGAATAATATGTTATTACTCTGATATCAGCTTTGCCCAATAAACTATGTCTGTACAGAGAGTGCTGAAGCTTCAGGAACAACAAGATACTGAATTGTTATGAGGTCTGATCTTCGCGTCTTCATAGACATAACATAAGTGCAGCTTCTGCCAACTTTGGCTTTAAGGCGGGTTTTATATTGCTTTGCTTGAGGCACACATAACACACTTGATGCTGTTCGCATGCAGAGAGAGCTGTTGTATGCTGATGTGATCTCTTCATTCTAGCATCCTGAGGTATGGGCCCGCCCTAATTCAACCCAAAGAGACCTTCTTAGCTATTAATATTGTAGTGTAGTTCCTATCATCCCAATAGGCTCTGCGCATTGGAATAATACCTACAGCAGTAAAGGCCTAGGCCAGACGTTAACTAGGTCTACTACTGTCGATACTAGACTTAAAGTTTTGGGTTTGCCAGCTTAGCTCAGAGTTCACTAGAAACTTTCTCGAATGTTCAAGGAGGACTTAACTTCCCTGATTAGACAAGAAGGGATTTAGTTTCTGACAACCATAGAACATGACAACTTTGCTCTCCCCTAATCAAGAGTAAATCTCGAGAGTCGTGTGAACAAAAGGCAATCTATTTTACTCAGTCAGTACGTGCATTCTTAGTCTCATCAGATTGTAGAGAAAAGGAAGAGACGGGCGTGTTCAATAAAAAGGTGTTATTTATTGATCAGTCTCTTTTCTCATACAAGAGAAATGGATCGATATTATTGCAATACTTATAGTTAAGTAAAGTGCATACATTAAAAGCAATAGTATAAAATAATACTGTAAAAACATTGATATGGTTTCTAAGCCATAAGATGTTTTAAAATGAATAAAATATATTACATACACATATACATTTGACTAAACGTACTCAACTGGTGTTTCTAGATACGCCTACCCCGTGTACCTGACCTAAGTCTAATACGTGGGCGGGAATAGAAAGTTACAGTTTAAGTTAAGTTTGTTTTTGCCAAGTGAATAACTAAAGAATTCTCTGTGAGGGGTTATTCAGTTCTGTACCTGGAAGTTAGGATGAATGAGGAATGGTATCTCTCTCTCTGGTCTCGATATTCCAGGCTGCCTGCGAGGGCTGCCCAGAAACGCCGGTGCTGGATTCTTGGCAGGAGAAAGCAGCGCGTCAGGAAGGCGGGGCTGCTGCCAGCGGGGTCTGCTCTGCTCTTGGCTTCGGCAAGTATGGCTGCTCCGTCTCGTCACCACGCGTGTGTTTGCATAGGGCAAGATCGGTAATATTTATACCTTTAAGGTGCCGAGATTGACGTAAGGATGGACATAGATACGTCAATAAGGATGTCATACGACTTGCTCGTTAGCACATTCTTTTACTGAAGTTCTCTGTGAAATCAAAACAATGGCCGCAGGGTTTTGCCCAGGTTGTCATAGGTTTGATTTGTTATGAGAACTCCGTATGCCTTATCAGGGGCTGGAGGAATATCGCTTGTCTAATTAGATCGCAAGCGTTATGACCTAATCAGATAACACGTTCCTGTGCCGTAGTGTGACTGCGTCAGATAACGGTATCTGCATCATGGGGGTTTTCTGCCTCATGGGCTGACTGCTAGTTAACCTGTTGGTTTGTTTAACTAGAATAGGGTCAGGAATAGGGGGATCGATTCAGAACCTATAGGAATACATGACACCCACTCCACGCTAACTATGGACATATTTACTAATCTAGGCATAGTATAACATAGTACAACATACTATAGAGTAGTGTGTATACCTTACCACCCCAAAATACATAAATGCATTTTGAAATTCTTCAAATATACGGAAAATTTGCAGACATATATATTGTATGCACTCAAGCTATGGAATAATGCTAAAGTAATCACGCATTTGTATACATTATTGCTTATTTAGTATATGAGAATTACACATGAAATGGTTTCTTAAATACAGAAAAAAGTTTCGAGACCATTCCATCACAGAATAAAATATTTGTGAACATACCAGCGGGCAGCTAAAGTCTATAAAGTATCTAAAAAATAGAAATCTTAGTTCTTTAGGAATAGTTTCTTACTTTAAGCAGAAGATAAGTGTCCCGAAAAACCGAAAAAATAAATTGGGGCTTCTGAAAGAGTTGCTGTCCGTGAACTGGAGTGAAAAATAGTTCATGTGACTTTATTATTTAAAGTTGAAGGCCGAATTCAGGGAACGCCGTGTGCGAGCTTGCTCAAAAGTCTCTATTTCTGTTCGGGTGAGAACATCATATCATTTAGGCTTTCGAAAAAACTGTCAACAGCTTCCTGGGAAAGTTCCACTAACTCGGAAATAGGTGTAATCATGCATTCTTGTGCATGATTGTCTCCATTGACATTCTGATTCGCATTACTGACAGAAGGTCGTACCTGTTCGATGCTGCTTTCATCTTGAACTTCACTACCCATTAATCGTAGTGGTGAAGCTTCCACGAATGCCGTCATCAGGATTGGTAGCCTTTGAGGGCAGCACAAAGCATGAACCTTGATCGGGCTCAACAATGTTTCTGCATCCATCGGCGCATCCGATTGTAGCGTCAGACAGGTGTCTAACACGCATTCTTCTCCGCATAGCAGACACCTTAATACAGGTAAAACACATCTTTGCCACATTGGTCGAAATGATAGAAACCAAGTCATGTTCAGGTCTCTAAGCCGGGAGAGTCCCAGGATTTTTGATATCCGGTCCCGGTATCCAATGGCTAGGATTGTTTCTTCCCTTGTCGCAAGAGTTTTGTCTGTGACATGGGTTGCCATAACGAAAAATAAGGACTAAGAATAGGATTCCTGCAATTAGTCCCAAGATCAGGGGAAGTCCGCCAAAAATCGAATGGACGAAATCTGGAAAAATACCCAGTATGGCTTTGAATGGTGTTAATGCCATCGAAAATACTGTCTTAAATACCTTTGAGACCCCATTGGTATCAGAAATATTTAAGATTTCATTCAGGATTTCCGCAAAATGTACGGGGGAATTAGTTGATAATAATGTATGTATCTCTGCAGTCGTCCTTGCGACTTGTAGATCATACGTTTCTTTTGATGACGAGAGCCTGGTAGGCGCCTGAAGAAGCACTGTTTTCATTCTGCTTAAAGTATCTATTCGAATAGAAGTAATTTTCAATTTGGGCCATGCCCTTGCCTCCCTGTCTGGGAAGGAGCTGGGGAACAATGAGCGTCCACAGCACTTGACCTTCGCAGTCGTAGTTACTAGATAAGGAGTCCCGGGCATAAGACTACAACATCTGCGGTCTACAATAAGGATGTAACTCCCATTATAGAGTCTTTGAAAGAATGGTTCTATTTCTGTTGCAGGTGCGCCTTGCTGGTGACATGAAAGGTTGTATGAATTCCCTTCACAGGCTCCATGCAAACTAATTCCGTTACACAGAAGTGTGCCACTTAGTGACATCGCACAATTGTTGCCACTAAGAAACACTTTCTGTCCTTTATTACTGACACATGCATGTGAATAGGGCAGGTTCCATGTTGTTTTAAGGTACCCCTTTCCCAATTTCTCGTACATGCCAGCCTGTATATATTTTTGGCAGTATTGAAACCTGAAGGTTGAGATTGGAATATTTATTATCCCATGTATTATCCATTCACTGACAGGTCGTTCTGACATTGTCACTGGTAATCTTTCGAGTTTTTCAATGCTCAAGATTGTATAATCAGCACCCTTTTGTGCCATACTGATTTGTCTATCAGTAAGGTTAAAGATTTGGAATAATGACGTTGTGTTGATTAGACGCCAAGGCACATAGCCTGAACGCAGATTTTGTAACGTCCAGCCAAGCTGTACAATAGAACGCAATTGTGACTGACCGTGTTGTAATAACAGTAAGTCTTGCGATAATATATCGATTGCTGAAGACACAATGCTGTCCAAAGAAAAAATTCTGGAGGACAGAGTCATTAACCCATTGTCCACTACAGAAAGTGATTTTTCCAAATTAATACGGTCAATTTCCCGTATTCTCTCTGCTGTTTCAATTTGAGTAACCTTCCAGGCCTCATTGTATGCTGCATATACAGAGGCTGCTATGAAACGCTTTTGACGCTGTTTGCGTGGTCCCAAAGTGAAATCACGCAAGTCAGCACCATCAGTAAGTAAAGTTAGGTGTTGCTTAATTTCTGCCAGTGTGGAAGTTCGTAGCCACTGAAGGCATAATTTGCCCACACTGTAGGTTGTTATTATCCCTGGGTGATGTCTTTGAGGATATCTAGGGTCTGGCCTGGTCATTTTGAACCCCTGTGTTTTGTTCAGGAATCTGTCTTGACAGTTATTAGTATCTGTGGGCCAGATCAACCACTGTTTCCAATCAGGATGTGTTCTGTTTTGGTTTAATATATGGTTTACGTCTATCTCTTCATCTGTATCAGAGTTATTGCTAAACATTGTTGGCTTTGGAATAGACGGTTTATTTAAATCTTTGATTTTGGCTAGGCCAAGACAGGTGGTTTGTTGAACAGTGTCATTTAAAAATATCATTTGTTCTGGGATCATGCAGGCTCTAAACAAAGCTTCTATACCCTGTACTTGCCATTCTTTTGTACCCCAAACACTTTTCAATTCAACATTTTTGTCCCAATAATCAAATCCAAAAGTATTCATTTTTTCAAAGAATGAGTCTGAATATAACAATTTTGTGTTGGTTATCATGGTCTTGGTCCCTGTTTTGTTTGACAATTTAAAATAAAATGTTTCAGCATTACTTGTGTTAAAACCTGAAAAATATGAATATTTGTCGTAAACGGTTCTTGAGCTCCCTTTTGGAGGTGTTGCACAATGTTCCCATTGATTATAATTTAAAACATTTCTAGGTTGTGCAGATCTATGTAAAAAATGGTTACCATAGTGGTTATAGCAATACATACTATCATAATTTGTAGAACCCTGCAAATAATCATGTTTGGTAAATTTAGCAGACATTACTAAGTCAGACATCATATTATTAATGCTTTCGAAGTCCCAATCATCAGCAAATGAGTTTGGTTTTGCAAAGTCACTCAAGGAGATCTTAATTTGGTGTGGATATTTCAGGATCTCGACCGGACCATAAATTTCATAGTCAGTGTTGTCCCAGGCTACCCCACCAGGTATCGGATTGGCTGTGAAGTTGGCTGAAGAAAGTTCTCTTTTCTCGACGTGTGAAGATGTGTGTGGTTTGAGGATCAAGTTGATTTTCTGACTTGCTGTGTCCATTTTTGCATATTTTCCCCCAATGAAGCGTCCCAATGTTAGTATCATGATGAGCCAAAGTATGAGGATAAATGCACCAAAACCCACCCAAAATTCAATCCATGGGGAAATCAGATATGTTTCTTTCAGTTGTTTCAAAAGTTCCTTAGCTTTATCTTTAAAGGTTTTTGATGATGGCTGTGTCTTTGATTCACTGAAGCCTTCAGAGGAATCATCGAAGTTTATGAAGTAGCCGGATGCAGTTCTGTCAATTGTTCCAATTGGTTCAGGATTTCTGTTTCTTGCATTTTCACTTGGTACTTCATTATAGATTGGTGTGTCTCTGCTAAATGTTTTTATTTGGGTTTTCAGAGGTCTGAGTTCTATTGCATTGCTGCATAGTCCTTGTTGTTCTTCTGTAGGCGTTTCGAATGTGATGAGCCTCTTCGTTAGGACCTCTGTACTGGTAGCAAACCTTGGTGTTCTGCTACTTATTGGGAGTCCACTTGGCCTACTGTTTGTTATCGGCCACATGTTGTGGTTTTACCAGGTCGATGGATACAACTCGGTTCTCCTTTTTACCAGCAAGTGGCGGTAGTACAACTGATCTTGTCCCGTTGACAGACAAGACAGGAACTGCTTTTCTGTAAGAAGGCCCAAATTCCTTCTTTACCGCGATCTTTTCCCTGACTAGATCCCCGACTTTTGGAATCCAGACAGGTCTTGCTGGGACAGGTGGTGGTTCTTCAGTGGTTGTTGGCTGTTGTTTCAACTTTATGTTGCTCAGGTCTTTTCTTGTTTTGTTTAAGTCCTGCAAAATAGCCAAACGGTCTTTGATATCAAAGCTTTTTTCTTTCACCACTGAAGTCTGACTATCAATGTCAGAGATCATCATCCTAGTTCCAAATAATAATTTGTACGCACTGAATCCCTTCAGAGAATTTCTTGGCAAGTTATTGAGACTACGTTGGACACTTATTAGATGTTTGACCCACCCAGCTCCCGTACCTAATATCCTTTCCGTTATAGATTGCTTTATGCCTTGGTTTTTTCTTTACACCATCCCGTACCCTCAGGAAGGAAGTGAGAAGATTCCCGCTGGACTATGCTCATTTGGCCATGTTTCCCCCCAGGCTTGAGGGCTAGAGTGGAGACAATGGTCAAACATAGCATGCTCTTAGCGTATATGCCATTTAGACTCGCAAATCTTTGTATAACAGTCCGGACGTCAGCCGAGTGCTGGTGATCTACATTATAAGTGGAACTAGCCTGTATAAGTTAATCGCAACCCTTCCTTTTTACTCCTGATTTTTTCTGGAGTAGAACGACGAGGTATTAAACTGTTTCTCTCCCCACTGCGATCTCTGTTGCAGTTTGGGCAGTTTTTTACAAACATGGTGTGACGCAGACTCATGCCTGGCCACCAGTACCGTGATTGTAATTCTTCCAGAGAATCTTTTAGTTTAAGGTGTCTGAGACCCTCGCCCATATGTGCGTCTGCGATTAACAAGTTTCTCCTGTCCATGTTTGGAATCACTCTATCCCCCACTCCAGGGATTCGAGCAAAAGGGACGGAGTTTGCATCGATTATGTATGTATAATTGAGTGGATAGTTGATCGGTAACGCTGAGCAGTCGCCTTTTGATGACGTTTTCACCGCCAGCACTGTTTCACCGTCAATGTATTTTAATGTACGCTTTTTTCGAACTACGGGAGCCGATTTAGTGGCTGCCGCTGTGGCTGTTTCAGCCAATGAATTCCCTGCAACGTGAACGCCATCACGCTGATGACTCAGTGAGTGTGTCACGTGAGTCTTTGGTAGTTCTTTTTGAAAAAGAGCTATTTGTTCCCAGAGCAGTTTTTGCTTTATTGGTGCATCTGTGTCATCTTTGTAACCGTTTCGAATCCATGTCTGCAAATCCTTGTTATATGATTTGACGCAGTAATATGAATCTGAGACTATAAGTGTCAGGAATTCGCGATCCGCATTATCTAGCGCCATTTTCAATGCTAATATTTCAGTTTGTTGTTCTGAATTAGTTTCTACTGAGTGTGTCTTTGTTAATAGAGGTTTTAGTTTACCTCCGCGCCACACTTCTTTTGTAATCTCACATGTGGGGTTGTATGCCTGTTCTCCCCAAACGGGAGGTTGAGCATGTCCGTCTGTATAGATTACACAGGCGTAATGTCGTAAAGGCAGAATGTCGATTGGCAGAGGATATGTTTCTTCATATTCTAGATTTTTTAATTCTTCTAGTTCTGGATCAAAGTAGTAGTATACTTTGTCCGTTGTGATTGAATTCACCCATTGTATCCATTCTGGATTTAATGTTGTTGTTGGTAAATTACACGGTGTTGTTAGTGCCTCGAAGGCTGATTCTGCTGTTCTGACTGTGATATGTCTACCGTCAGCTTGATCTTTTTCTCTAGCTATTGCGGTTTGAACTGCATGAACAATTTTTTCTTTGTTGCTGAATTTCTGTTCAGCTTCTGTGTACAAGTGTGATTTGAATGCAATTGGTACCTTTTCTCCCTCATTAGAGGTTAGGTATGTGAATCCGCATCTCCCTGGGATGACTCGAATCACAAGATTGCGTGTGTTATCACGTGTTTCTAATTTTGTTTTAATTAGCATGTCTGTTTGTAGGGATCTCAAAATTTCTGTGTGTATTTGAGTCCAATTGGATCTTTTAAAATCTGGTTTTATCAGATCATAAAGGGGTTTGACCCTTTCTGCGTAATTTGCAATGTATGTTCTTCCGAAATTTAGGAAGCCTAGAATCGACTGTAGGTTTTTTAGTGTTCTAGGTGCTTGGATTATGGCACATTTCTCTAGGAAATTGTCGGCCAGGCTTTTGCCTTCACTTGATAATTCATATCCTAAGAACAGGACTTTCAGATGGGCAATTCTGGATTTTTTAAAGTTGAATTTGTAACCCTCTGCTGCGAACCCAAGTATTATGGTGTTCACTCTTTTCAAGTGAGTCTCCAAGTCATCATCTGTTAAGTAAATGTCATCGACATAAGATAATGCTTCATCATCATATAGTTGTAGTAATTCTGTTACTCTCGCTGAGAATACCCCCGGGCTGTTCTTATACCCCTGGGCTAACCGACAGAATTGTTTTTGAGTGCCATTTATTGAGAATGCAGTTAAATATCTGCTCTCTGGTGCTATGTTTTGACAAAAGAATCCATTAAAGATGTCTAATGTTGTTTTGTATTTTTTGCGCACTATGTTATTCATTAGTGCAGCACTATGTGAGTTTTGCACTGCAAAAGTTTTGCAACATGTGTTAAGGTGTCGGTAATCCAAAACTAGACGATATGAATTGTCTGGTTTGGAGACCGGAAACAAAGGGTTGTTCATTTGTGAGGTGCAAGTTTCAATCACCCCCTGGTATTCTAGCTGATCTAGTATTTCATTTACCTGTTTTTTAGCTTCTTGCTTAATTGGGTACTGCCTTTGTGCAGTTTGTTGTGATTTTAACTGGATTTTGTGAGGAGGAGAATCCTCATCCCATCCCACGTGATTTTTATATAAAGCAGGAGCTAAAGCCACTGCCCACTTTCTAGCAAGTGTGTATTTTTTATGATTTGGAATTTGATTTGAGAAGGCAGGCATAATTACTTCTTCGCCATGAGGGCACTCCCTGACAAACTCTGGTGGCCAGTCTTTTTCAGCTAGAAGGATATCATAGCCCTTGGAGAGATTATCCCAAAATAGTCCCCTTATTTTCCTAGTCTTATCCCCCTCTATACGCAATGTTATTTCGTATATTTTGTGAGGTTTGCTAACTCTGGTGTCCGCAGTTTCCACTTGAAGATATTCATTCGTGTCCACTGTCTCCAGATGATTCATAAGGACTTTGCGAGCTATGCTCACTTCTGCTGCACTGTCTAGCATTGTCTGAGCCCACTCTCCGTTTTTCAGTTGTGTCCTCAGTATTCTCGGCATTGTTAACTACCTTGATACTGGCTACCTTCTTTTTTGGAAATTGTAATTTCTTTTTTAGCTGAGCAGGTTCCTTGTCTTTGGACTTGGTGTGCTCTTCTCTTTGTTGTGATCGTCCTCTTCTTTCCGATTTCTGCGAGGAAGTCTGAAAAGATTGAGAGGGACGTGTATCAATGTCTTGATATCTATCAGGCTTTTTTTATATTATCCCTATTTCTAAGGTTATATCTTTTCCCAGAGGGGTCACTCTGGGGTGACCTGTGTCTTTGGTTCGGAGATTTCTCTCTTCGCCTAGGAGACCTTCCTCTGGACTGGAATTTCTTTTCTTTAGGATTGGATTGTTTGTTTCCATCCCAGTTCTTTTTTGGTGAATTATTATTAAAAAATATTTTTTCTGGACTTTCAGTCAGTTGTGGTTTTACTGGTATTCCACCTAAACTATCTCTACCTAGTTCCTCATAGGATTTTTCTATGATTCTGGCAATTTCAACTGGTTGGTCTGCTATATCTGTCTCTTTTAACCTCTGGCGGATCGCCACGTTTGCTGCTTCTCCCTTTATGTTGGCTAATAATATAGCCGAGACCTGCTTGAAGTCTTTTAGTAATTTCATACCAAGAGTTAAAGCGGGTTCAGGACCATATTCATCTTGAATTTGTTTTAGCACATCTGGTATTACCGAAATGGATGGAACACCGTGCGTTTTTGTGTAGATGGAAGCAAAGACTGTACCCCAAGTGTCACAGTCCTCTATGTGTGGTGCGATTCCCATTGGGAGACAGATAGTCAGAATCCTGTGCTTTTCTAGCGGGGTGGTGTCAGGAAACACCGCCTCTATTTGGGTAATTTTCTGTGCCAACCAGAATGGTATTTGTTCCCGTTTAGCCGGTACTTTACCTAGGCAGGATTGGATGTTCTGTGGTGTAATTTTATTTGTGTTCCCCTGGTGAGGGGTCAGCTGTGGAAGTTTAATCGCTGGCTGAATTGTTGAAGTCCGCATCACATACTGAACTAATTGTCTATGAATTTTTATTAATTGTTTTAGCTGTGTTAACAGCTCTGCTACAGACATCCCATTGATGTCTGGATGTGGTGTGTATCCGGCTAGGACCGGCCACGTTGCTCCTGGTCTACCTAAAGGACCGAGCCTGGTGATGTGATTGTTATGTTTTAGGGCGCCATCAAATAAGAGCAAATGCTCTTGGAATTTGAGTGGTACTTCCACCTCCTCGAAAGGAGTGTACTCATTAGGAGGTTCCTCTATTTTGTAATAGTGGAAGTACTTTGTTACAGCATTTGCTGCTGGAAAATGTATCCATGAATAGTATACCTCTGTCTGCCGATATTCGTGTGCCTCAATTACGAATATGACTGTGCCACCTCTAGGTGTCAGTCCATTTTCTATAAGTTTCAGGGTTATAGATCTCCTTTTGATGACCGGGATGAGTATTATATCCCCGTCCGCATCTAGTGCTGCAGCATCAGCCGCTGCGAGTTCAGCTGCTAATCTAACTGCCTCTCTTTCTTCTTCATTGTCTGACATTTTACTGTTCTGAAGGTTATTTCTTTTGTTTGCAGATCAGGTTTCTTATGGAAACAAAGATTAGATGCACAATATTTTGGAACTGTTTATCCTTCAACGTTGACTATACCAAGAACCATACATAGGAGTTCCCTCCTGCGAGGTCTGGCGGATATAACCTTTCACCCACTCCAGACGTCTTTGGAGTATTTGGGAAAAGGGGTCTGAGTGAGAAAGCACGACTGAGTTACTCTAAATGTCTTACGTTAGTTTTATCGCCCTTTCCAAACACGTTGGGCGCCATGTAGTGTAGTTCCTATCATCCCAATAGGCTCTGCGCATTGGAATAATACCTACAGCAGTAAAGGCCTAGGCCAGACGTTAACTAGGTCTACTACTGTCGATACTAGACTTAAAGTTTTGGGTTTGCCAGCTTAGCTCAGAGTTCAATAGAAACTTTCTCGAATGTTCAAGGAGGACTTAACTTCCCTGATTAGACAAGAAGGGATTTAGTTTCTGACAACCATAGAACATGACAACTTTGCTCTCCCCTAATCAAGAGTAAATCTCGAGAGTCGTATGAACAAAAGGCAATCTATTTTACTCAGTCAGTACGTGCATTCTTAGTCTCATCAGATTGTAGAGAAAAGGAAGAGACGGGCGTGTTCAATAAAAAGGTGTTATTTATTGATCAGTCTCTTTTCTCATACAAGAGAAATGGATCGATATTATTGCAATACTTATAGTTAAGTAAAGTGCATACATTAAAAGCAATAGTATAAAATAATACTGTAAAAACATTGATATGGTTTCTAAGCCATAAGATATTTTAAAATGAATAAAATATATTACATACACATATACATTTGACTAAACGTACTCAACTGGTGTTTCTAGATACGCCTACCCCGTGTACCTGACCTAAGTCTAATACGTGGGCGGGAATAGAAAGTTACAGTTTAAGTTAAGTTTGTTTTTGCCAAGTGAATAACTAAAGAATTCTCTGTGAGGGGTTATTCAGTTCTGTACCTGGAAGTTAGGATGAATGAGGAATGGTATCTCTCTCTCTGGTCTCGATATTCCAGGCTGCCTGCGAGGGCTGCCCAGAAACGCCGGTGCTGGATTCTCGGCAGGAGAAAGCAGCGCGTCTCTCAGCGCGTCAGGAAGGCGGGGCTGCTGCCAGCGGGGTCTGCTCTGCTCTTGGCTTCGGCAAGTATGGCCGCTCCGTCTCGTCACCACGCGTGTGTTTGCATAGGGCAAGATCGGTAATATTTATACCTTAAAGGTGCCGAGATTGACGTAAGGATGGACATAGATACGTCAATAAGGATGTCATACGACTTGCTCGTTAGCACATTCTTTTACTGAAGTTCTCTATGAAATCAAAACAATGGCCGCAGGGTTTTGCCCAGGTTGTCATAGGTTTGATTTGTTATGAGAACTCCGTATGCCTTATCAGGGGCTGGAGGAATATCGCTTGTCTAATTAGATCGCAAGCGTTATGACCTAATCAGATAACACGTTCCTGTGCCGTAGTGTGACTGCGTCAGATAACGGTATCTGCATCATGGGGGTTTTCTGCCTCATGGGCTGACTGCTAGTTAACCTGTTGGTTTGTTTAACTAGAATAGGGTCAGGAATAGGGGGATCGATTCAGAACCTATAGGAATACATGACAATATAATATGTGAGTTAGGGAGGGTGAGAAATAGGTGTTGTTAACCCTTATTCATTTACAGCATGTTAACATGCTGTCACCATTTGCTTTTTATGGACTAGTAACTATGCTGATAACTTTGCTTTTGATAATATGTTTCCTTGTTTATCTAAGATACTGCGCCTGAGAAGACGACATTAGCAAATAAATATTTCAAATGTTCGCGTGTTCTTCTTGACTCCACGTTCTGGTTTGAAATGATTGTATAACGAAAGAGTGCTCATGTGTTCCACGTAACCTGAGGTATTGTAAGCTCATGTTCTGGTTTGTCTAAACATTGGGAGTTTGTTATGACCAATGAGACACTGTAGCTAGCTCGGTAAGGGGTTTGTTGGGTACTAAGGTGAGTTTTGGGTCACCCTAATTCGCTGAGGTTCCAATCCTCTGTGCACAGTTCTGTGGGAGAACAGAAACCCTGCTACACCCTCACCAACTAAGCTTGCTCCGAAGGGAGGTAAAAGTCCTCCTGCAAAAAAGGGCGATAGAGGAGGTTCCTCTCGCGCAAAGAGGAAAGGGAGTTTACTCCAGATACTTTCTTGTCCCCAAAAAAGATCAGGAGGACAAGTTCAGACCAATACTCGATCTGCGACTTTTAAACAAAGTCATCATCAGAGAAAAGTTCCGCATGTTAGCGCTTCACCAAATATGCCCACATCTTCAAGTCGGAGATTGGATGTGTTCGGTGGACCTGCAAGATGCGTACTTTCACATCCCAATTGCACAACAACATCGCAAGTACTTGAGGTTTGTCGTAGGGAACAAACACTACCAGTACAAAGTGCTACCCTTCGGTCTCAAGTCCGCACCACGAGTCTTCACCAAATGCATGGCAGTGGTGGCGGCTTTTCTGCACAAGAGGGGGCTCTTCATCTACCCATACCTGGACGATTGGCTCCTAAAAGGTTCATCTCCGGTACAGGTAAAGCACGATCTACATCTGTGTCTGCTCCAGTTGCACAAACTCGGCCTCCATGTGAACCTGGAGAAGTCAGTCCAGCGGCCTACACAGTCAATCCACTACCTAGGCTCCGTTCTGGACACAAAAGTGGGAAAAGCGTTTCCTTCGGAGGAGAGACTTTTTTTCCATGTGTCAGAAATGTGGAATCCTGCTACAATCTCGGCTTCCGACAGCCCGACAAGTAGCATCCCTGCTGGGTTCCATGGCGTCCTGCATCTTTCTCATCCCAAACGCCAGGCTGAGAATGCGTCCTCTACAGCAGGCTCTGGAGGATCAGTGGGACCAGGCGACAGGACTTTGGGAGGATCGTATCACGCTTTCCCAAGCGATGAAAGATGCCATCCAATGGTGGACGCGGAGAAAGAATTTGCTGGTGGGGGTACGGTTTCACCAACCTCTTCCAACCCAGTCTATAGTGACGGATGCCTCTCTGCAAGGCTGGGGAGCGCACATGGGTCCTCTGCAAATTCAAGGCCAGTGGTCTGCGCAGGAACAGACATACCACATCAATATGCTGGAACTCAGAGCGGTATTCCTGGCTCTCAAAGCTTTTTTCCCAGCGATAGAGTCCAACTCAGTCCTAGTTCAGACGGACAATACGACCACCATGTTCTATCTGAACAAACAAGGAGGCACAAGGTCTCGCCCACTTTCTCGAGAGGCCCAGGCAATCTGGCATTGGCTCCTCTCTCTCTCGAGGCCTCACGGTAGTGGCAGTGCACCTTCCAGGCGAGTTGAACGTAAAAGCAGACGCGCTCAGCAGGCACTTCGAAGATCAGCCAGACTGGGTGCTAAACGACAAAGTAGTAGAAGAGCTTTTTCGTTGCTGGGGTCGTCCAACCATAGACTTGTTTGCAGACGACGAAAACTCCAAATGCCACGCCTTCGCGTCCAGGTTCCACCGGCCAGGGACTCAGGGGAATGCTCTACTGATGGATTGGTCAGGGACATTCGCTTACGCGTTTCCTCCCCTGGCTCTGATTCCGAGAGTAGTTTCCAAGCTCTGCAGGTCGAACATGGAAATGATCCTGATAGCTCCGGATTGGCCGCGGCAGTGGTGGTACCCAGACCTTCTACACCTGTCTGTGTGTCCACACAGATGACTCCCTTGCAGGCCGGACCTGTTGAGCAAGATGAACGGGAGGATAATGCATCCCAACCTCCCATCATTGAACCTAACAGCATGGCTCCTGAGGTCCTGCAATACGGACATTTGAACTTACCTCCTGAATGCATGAACATTTTAAAAGAGGCTAAGAGGCCTTCCACGAGAGCATCCTATGCGTTCAAGTGGAAAAGGTTTTTCTTATGGTGTAGGGATCATCACCTAGATCCGACTACAGGGCAGGAGGACGTCATCTTACCATACCTCCTTTCCCTGGCAACTGCTGGTTTAAAATACGCTTCTATTAGGGTGCATTTGTCAGCCATAGTAGCATACAGAAAATCAACTGATCAGATTTCTTTCTTTCAGGTTCCAGTGGTTAAGGACTTCCTCCAGGGGTTGAAAAAAGTGTATCCCCCTGTGCGAAACCCTTCTCCTCCATGGGAATTGAATCTGGTTCTATCCAGGTTAATGTCACCTCCTTTCGAGCCCATCCACAAGGCCTCTTTGCAACATCTCTCTTGGAAGGCGGCCTTTTTGGTGGCGATTACCTCTGCGCGCAGAGTCAGCGAGATTCAAGCTCTCTGTGCGAAAGAACCATATACTGTTTTTCATCACAATAGGGTAGTCCTAAGGGCTCATCCATCTTTCTTCCCTAAAGTCATTTCTGATTTTCATATAAATCAGTCCATTTCCCTCCCTTCGTTTTTTCCAAATCCTACGACCCCAGCCGAGCGGTCACTTCACTCCTTAGATCTTAAGAGAGTGCTCAAGTTCTATTTGGAAATGACCAAAGGGATTAGGAAATCAGATCAACTGTTTGTGAACTATGGTTCAATGCGAACAGGTTTTCCAGCGGCCAAGAGGTCCATCGCGAGATGGATTGTCTCGTGCATTAAATTGGCTTACCAGCTTGCAGGCAAACCTTTGTTGGGGTCACCCAAAGCGCATTCCACTAGAGGGAAGGCCGCTACAGTAGCTTTTTTGCACGACATTCCAATGTCAGAGATATGCAAGGCTGCTACATGGAAATCAGTTCATACCTTTACGAGGCATTACTGTCTCGAATCTGATTCCAGGGCCGATACTCAAGTAGGACAAGCCTCTTTGAGGAATCTATTTGGGTAGCCTACGGCCTGTACAAGCTTAGTGGTTACTAGGCTTAAATATGGTTATTACTGTATTGTTACTCCTTTGCCCGCAGGGAGATGAGGTGAGGCTCGCTATTCTATTCTAATGCTTATGACTATTTATGAGGATCCCCTGGAAGAGAAGGATTAGTTACTTACCTCTAATCCTAGTTCTCTTCCAGGGGTATCCTCATCAAAGTCATAAGCAACCCTCCCGCCTCCCCGGGCAAAGGACGTTCTTTAATAAGGAGATATGGTTAACCTATCTGTTACTGGGTTTATTTTCAGTCTCCGAAAAGAACAACTGACCTAACTGTCACCCCTGAGGCATGATGGGATACTGGGGGTCATGGGTGCCTTAAAGGCACGGTGTCAGTTTATTGCTATGCAGCTACAGGTTAGCTTTTCAGTCTTTTTAGACTGTGTGTTTGCAATGCAGCCTGGGTGCTTTCTATGCTTCCAGTGAGTTATGAGAATTTCTACTGCTTTCTGAGCATTAAAACAGTTTCTAAAACAAACTTTGTGTTGTTTTTCTCATGTTTCTAATGCTTATTACTCATGTATGGTGGAAATTCTTTACAGCATATTTCAGCTCTGTTCTTTATTTGGCTGCTATTGCATGTTTTTTTATATATATATATAGGTATATATATTATATATGAGTGTATATATATATGTAAGGCACATATAATACAGTGTTTCCGGGGTCCCGCACATGGGCGGGAATATTCTAATGCTTATGACTTTGATGAGGATACCCCTGGAAGAGAACTAGGATTACAGGTAAGTAACTAATCCATATTCTACATTCTACAAGAAACCAACTTGAGAAAATTAAGTGTTTACATTTGTCATTAGTTGGGAGACGTAATGTTTTAAAAATGACCATTTTGCCTAAAGTTTTATATTATTTTCGATCCGTGCCATTGGAGATACCTATAATACAATTGAAGAAACTACAATCTGTAACCGATAGATTTCTATGGGGTTGGAAATCGGCACGCAGGGCATCTAAATTTATGACACTAGCATTATTACGTGGGGGATGGGGAGTTCCAAACTTCGCATTATATTATATAGCGTGTCTTATGCAGAATATTAAACATTTTGCGATCGGTGGAACCCCACTTATATTTGAGTGCCCTGATATCTTTTCTCTTTTATTAGGCCCACAATCTCAGAAAATGCTACTTCGTTTTCTAGAACCCAGTTACTATAAAAGAACTAGATTCAAACTGGTGATGGCTGCATATAAAGGATGGCGGTTTATACGGAAGCTTATCTCATTTGGACCTATTAATCTTTATACCCCATGTAATTCTACGGAACTGCTTCCTTCAATATTTTGGGATCACACTATGGGTATATGGGGGCAAAAGGGTATTTTAACTTTAGGCAATATGGTCAAGGATGGTACAATTGTCTTGTTTCAGGAGTTAAAAAACAGCTATAATCTTTCTCAACATGATTTCTTTAAGTATCTACAAATACGTGATTTTATTTTCAAACACCCAAATGTGCTACCGCTTTGTCACAATAATTTCATTGACATTCTTAAAAAACCTTTTCGTATTGGAATTATATATAATCATTTGGTGAATCAATATCAGGACGTTTTGGGATCGCAGGAATCCAAATGGTGTAATAGAATGGGCACACGGGCTGTGCCCTTTCTAGAATCCATTTCTACAGCGGATAAAATTATCTTGTCTGCCAATTTATATTCACAACATTATAAAACTTTATTTAATCTTTATCATACGCCATTCAAAAGGATGAAATGGGGTAGTGCTAACAATGGGAAATGTTATAGATGCCAATCAGATCAAGCAGATATTCTACATTTATTCTCAGATTGTTCAGTGTTAAAACCCTTTTTCATATCTATAGAAAAATTTCTAGCTCATATTACTAAATGTGATGTTATAATTTCAAGAGAGATGATCATTTTTGGTTTATCTAACGATAATAATCTATTTTTAGGATATCAAAATAATAGATATATGATATTTATGGCAATGGCGGTTGCGCGCCTATGTATATCGTCAATGTGGCTGAAGCCAGAAGCTCCTATATATGAAATGTGGCGCGCAAAGTTTTATAATGTCTTTTATTTAGAATACAATCTTTATCGGATTGGATCTGTTAGTAAAATGCAAAAAGGGTATAAAATTTGGCAGGCAATGATTGATCATTTGGATCCATGATAAAAATGTTTTTTTTTTTTTTTTTTATAATATCTTGCGGTCTGCTTGCTATAAATATTTGATTATGACTGTGTAAGTGTCATATAAATTTGTTTGTTTTATGTGGCTTTGAACAGAATCAATAAAAAAAAAAAAAAAAACAGATAAAAACACATAAAGCAAAGCAATACAGGACTTGGCTAAATTCATACTCAAAAACTAGAATTATTATTCAACAATATATATATTTTATACATTGTAAGTTGCACACACAGAATATCAACCATCCATAGCTATCATCAGACACACGCACTGTGTACACACCCCATCTGTTGCTGATACACAGCATTAGATGCCCACATATACTGTGAGGTGGTGCATATATATATATATATATATATATATATATATATATATATATATATATATATATATATATATATATATATAGAATATACCATCATAAAAAAAAAGAAACAAGTTCACAACTAAACGCAAATACATGCAATGTAACTAGCTCGTATGATACTGATGCACTTATTAGACCTCATTAGCTCTCCTATAGTTTCTTTGGGGTTGTGTGTGTTTTTTTAATTAATCTCTTTCTTTTTAACAGTTATGGTACTGGAGCAGATTTTAGAGAAAAAGCAAGGAAGGTTAAAGCAATACATTTTCAAGAAAGGTATTTCTAGATTTTTCATAATTTATAAAGCATTTTTGCCTTTGTCTGTTATGCGCTGACCTTTTCTCTTTTGAATTATTTCTGTATATTTAAGGCTACATTTTCTTATAACGGACAAGGGAATATCGACTAGATCTCCCGGGTTATTTCAATGTGTGTATATAAGAAAGGTGTGGTGCCAGGTCGTGCGGCCCACACTTAATGGAAATAGACAAAGGACTTGTGCAGCAGAGGTTAGTTGCAACAAAGTGTACATAATAAAACACACAAGCATCTATTACATTACATTTATGTTTTTTTTGGGCGAATATTTGTTTGATTTTCAAATAAACATACAAAACTCCGTTTACAATGGGAGCATGCAATATCGCATAGCATCAATACAATATATAACCCTGTAATAATGTTGTCAGGAGCATAAATACAGTAACAGTACAGTGTTCAGTGCTACTCTGTGCATTCAATACATTAAGTTTTCAGGGACAGAAATTGCAGTCACTGCAATGCACATCAAGAAATATTCCAAACAACAGGTATAGGAGGGTGAGGGTCATAGTGTACATCTTGTGTCCATCGTTTTCAGAGAGGGTAGCTACGGACTGTGCACTATGCATGTGCGGGGTGGGGGTATGGTGTAAGAGCACCAAAAATTTGATGAATCATGATTATGCCTTGAGTTGAGTTGGGGGGAGGTGTGATGTTAGGAGCTGGGGGGTGGAGAGTATGGTAGAGTGACAGGGCAGTTCCAGATGATTTGCGTTCCCTTCCTAATTTCCATTCCTGCAGAAGCGCGCTGCAAATCCGGCAGTCATGTGGGAGTGCCTGTTAGTTTTGTCTCAATTGGCATGAGGTCAGCTTTCCATAGGGGAAGTTGGGTGTAATTGGGCGGCCAGGTATATTCCCATGGGAAATCTCAAGTTCGGCTATGAGGGTTCTACGCAGATCAGCGAGCCATGTTTGAGTCGGGGGGCTAGGTGCTACTCCCAGTACATAGCTATCTCCGCTTAGCTATTGCCATTGCCAAATCCAAGAACTTATTTAGGGTCTTACGTTTTGCCGTTCGTGATGTGATCCCCACAAAAAAGTGCGACCTGTCCAGTGTAATCGTCCTGCTTGTTGCCTCCATGAGTGTGTCGGCTATTACGGACCAGTATGTCAGCAATTACGGGCACAACCACACCAAATGCATGTATATGGCCTAAGTGTTGTGACAGTGGGGACCAATGATCCGGGAAACAGCATACATCCGTGCAAGTCTTTCGGGGGGGGGGTGAGATATATGTGGTGGAGATATTTAAATTGTGTGTATGTGTGTCTGGCATTTACCGAGATAATTTTTGGGATTCCCAAACATTGCTTCAATTGTTTGTCAGTTAATGTTGTCGAGAGTGCGCCATCCCAATAAGTCCTGAGTACCGTGAGAGGGGTTGCGCCATCCTGTTGTATTGAATTGTACAGCATTGTTATAGCCCATCGGCCTGAGCCGTGTATGAGTAGTGTTTGAAGGACATGTCTTAGGCTCATCGTGTGTCGTGCCCCATACCTTGTGTAATTGGTGTGTTAGAGATGCATACAGGAGAAAGGATCCGGGGGGATCCCAAAATCATCCATCAGGTTCTCGAACATACTGAGTATCGAGTCAGAGAACAGGTCTCCCCATGAGGTGACATCCTCCCTGATCCAGTCTGCCGCTTCCGGACGAGGGCCCAGTGCCGTACAGCCTGGCATCACCCAAATAGGTATGTCGGGGGCATAAGGAGGGAATGTTGTCTCTTATGCAGATAACAAGACTAACAGGAATGGGCCGTAGACATTAGGATGTTTCCTGGTCTCCTTGGGATTGTGGTCTCTGAGACCATCAACCATTCCAGCACAGTGTGTTGGCGTAGTCCAGTCGCCCAGCCTCCTAGTTCCATGACAGTATGACCCGCCAGCCAATGCGTTGGCTGCTGCAACTGCGCGGCTGCGTAATAGTGTTAATAGTTAGGGGCTTCTAGTCCCCCTTCAGATAATGGAACGTACAGTTTCACAAGAGAAACTCGTTTACTTTCTTACCCCATATGAGGGATGTCAGCAATGACTTAAGGTCTCAAAAGAATTTCCGGGCAGTAAAAAAGGGAGGGGAAAAATACAACAGTCTCGGCAGGGCCTCTACCCTGACTGTTGTGGACGGTGACGTGCGTTGCACTTCGGTAAGATTACTCGCAGCTGGCGGGGCTCGGTGGAGGTGTGCCCGGACGGTCACATGACCTAGAGCTCCCCCGTACTTGTAGCCTGCCATTCCTCACATGCAGCGGACGGATCAGGTCAGTGTTATTTAGCGCTGCCTGCATTTTTAAACCTTCATTTTATTCTCACTTTGCTCATTTTAAAACTTACCTTCTGTGCTCAGAAACTTTAATCTATGCACTTTTCCGCACTTTTCCTCTCTGAAGGAGCGCCCTCACCTCGTTCCACCGCAGGGCCTCTACCCTGATTGTTGTGGAGGGTGACGTGCGTTGCACTTCGGCTAGATTACTCGCAGCTGGCGGGGCTCGGTGGAGGTGTGCTCGGAGGGTCACATGACCTAGAGTCGCCCCTACTTGTAGCCTGCCATTCCTCACGCGCAGCGGACGGATCAGGTCAGTGTTATTTAGCGCTGCCTGCATTTTTAAACCTTAATTTTATTCTCACTTTGCTCAGTTTAAAACTTACCTTCTGTGCTCAGAAACTTTAATCTACGCACTTTTCCGCTCTGAAGGAGCGCCCTCGCCTCGTTCCACTGCAGGGCCTCTACCCTGATTGTTGTGGTGGGTGACGTGCGTTGCACTTCGGTAAGATTACTCGCAGCTGGCAGGGCTCGGTGGAGGTGTGCTCGGATGGTCATATGACCTAGAGCTCCCCCCTACTTGTAGCTTGCCATTCCTCACGCGCAGCGGACGGATCAGGTCAGTGTTATTTAGCGCTGCCTGCATTTTTAAATCTTCATTTTATTCTCACTTTGCTCAGTTTAAAACTTACCTTCTGTGCTCAGAAACTTTAATCTCCGCACTTTTCTGCTCTTAAGGAGTGCCCTCACCTCGTTCCACCGCAGGGCCTCTACCCTGAATTTTGTGAAGGGTGACGTGCGTTGCACTTCAGTAAGATTACTCGCAGCTGGCGGGGCTCGGTGGAGGTGTGCTCGGACGGTCACATGACCTAGAGCTCCCCCCTACGTAAAGCCCATGCCATTTCTCACGCGTAGCAGATGCGCGCTGCGGGCGCGGCACAGGCGCGCCGAAGGAGCGCCAAAGGAGCAGGTAACTATGCCCATTTTATCTCTCATATGGCTACTGAACTAATACACCTCCATGATAATTGGCCTCTTAGCCCCAGCACCCAAGCCCATCTTTATTCGTTAGGGGTCTTTAACCCTAGGACCACATTCTCCGAACTCACAGCCCCTCCCGCTGTAGTTAACCTCTCCCCCAACCTTCCGGTCCACCATGTCCCATACCTCCTCCGCCGAGGGGCAAAATTAACAACACCCTGGTAGTCAGCTACTTAAACACCCGCTCACTGGTAAAACATCAATTAGAAATATTCCAGCTACTTGACTCAGACAAACCCGACATACTTCTTGTTACGGAAACTTGACTCACTTCGGAGTCTGCACCAGATATTCTCACGGCAGTGCCCCCAGGCCATTACATCCTCCAAGCCAACAGACCCTCGGGGAAGCCGGGAGGCGGGGTTGCGGCCATAATTCGTCACTCACTCAGGTTTACTGCCTTAAATATCACTGGCATACCCTCAGTCGACAGCCTCATCTTTAAATTCAAATCCTCCCTGTCCCCTTTCATTTGCGCCCTTGTTTACCACCCCCCTCAACACATGCCCGGTTTCCCCTTACTGTTCGGCGAAATGCTGTCCCAATTAATCATCAACAACTATAAAACCCTGATTATTGGTGACTTTAATTATTGGCCCACAGATGCGAAGGAGAGCACCAGCTCCTCAGACTTCACTGACCTCCTATCCGGCATGAACTGCACTCAATACATACAGTCCGCCACACACATTAAGGGACATGTCCTAGACCAAGTTTGGACCTCCAACCTGGAAATCACCCAACCCCTCATCTGTCCGTGCCCTTGGTCAGACCACCCCATTATTACATTTTCACTTGCCTGCGCCCCCCACATAAAACAGGTCCTCACAGGGAATCATATGGCAAGAAACTGGAGCAGGGCCAACCTCAGCGAGTTCTGCACCTTACTTAACGCCTCATCTCCTATTGAACAGGACTCCTTAGATAGTCAGGCTACCACTATTAAACATTGGCTTGAATCAGCCAGCGACATCGTCGCACCCTTTAGGCGAATCAAACTTAAGTGCCCCCACGACGCCCAGCGATGGTTCTCGGACAAACTAAAAAATAAGAAACTTACACTCAGGCAGGCTTAACGTAGCTGGAGACGAGACTACGCCCCAGGAAAAAAAGCTCCTTTTGTGGCGCTGCTAAAGACTACAAACAATCAATTCTCCAGGCCAAAACTACATATTTCTCCCTGAAGATCACCAATTCTGCTACCAAGACCAAAGACATATTCTCCATAGTTGAGGAGCTCTCACACCCGGACAGAGTCACAATTAAGCCCCTCCCTTCTCAAACTCTGTAACTCCCTCAACCTATACTTCACGGAAAAGATTGCCACAATCAAAAGCAGCATCCCTTCCCCACACCTCCTATCACCCCTGTCACCACCATTAAAAAACCCCAGGTAGTGGACCAAATACCCCTGATGTCCAAGGATGAGTTCATCGCTCTATTAAAAAAGGTTGATTCAGGCTCCCCCTCAGATTGTTGCCCATCTCACATCCTACAAGAAGTCTTTGCCACCTGCGCTAACCCCCCTCTTACACTCCTCAACAATTCTCTCAAACTAGGCTCAGTTCCAGACTCCTTTAAGATAGCTGAAGTCGTCCCTATTCTGAAAAAACCCGATGCTGACCCTTCCCTGATCAGCAATTTTCGTCCCATCTCGCTGCTCCCTTACCATACCAAGCTGCTTGAGGCTCATGTCACCAACTTCCTTAGCTCTTTCATTGAACATTCTCGGTTCCTTCACTCCCAACAAGCAGGTTTTAGGCCAGCACATTTTACTGAGCTAGTCATTCTCTCAGTCATGGATGAACTTAGGAGGGGAGCTGACCATAACATCAGTCAGGCCTTAGTGCTCCTGGATTTGTCGGCCGCCTTTGACACGGTCGACCACAACATCTTGATCGACCGTGTCGGCGATGCCGGCATCCAGGGGTCGGCTCTTAGGTGGATTTCCGCCTTCCTCAGTAACCGACACCAGGCCGTCCGCCTTTCCAACTTCTCTGCTGAAAAAGTTAAGCTGACCTGCGGTGTCCCCCATTGATCCTCCCTTTCCCCCTTCTCTTTTACCTGTACCTGCCTCCCCTTATTCGGTCCATGCGCGGAAGCAAGGTCACTGCTTTTAACTACGCAGACGACATCCAGCTGGTGTTCGACATTGACTCATCAGATCACTCAATCAACAACTTCCAGTCCACCATGTGCCTCATTAGCGACTGGATGGTGGCCAACCATTTAAAACTCAACCCCTACAAGAATGAGGTGATCCTGACTGGAGGCCCCTCCAACCCGTGGAATTCTAACTTTTGTCCCCCCCTCCTAGGCACTCCCCCCTGCCCTGCTGAATCTGCAAAAAGCCTGGGAGTTATAATCTATAAAGACTTATCCATGAAGTCCCAGATTAGCACAGTGGTATCATCCTGCTGTTTCCACCTCCGCAGAATTCGAAAGATCTCTAGATTCTTAACCATGGAGGCCTTAACCCTCGCTCTTCTGGCCCTGGTCATCTCCCGCATTGATTATGCCAACTCACTTTACGTTGGCATCCCTGCCTACCAGCTCCGCCGTCTGCAACTGGTACAGAACCAAGCCGCCAGACTCATTTTCCACCAACCTAGACACCATCATGTTCGCCCCCTGCTTAAAAGTCTTCACTGGCTCCCGGTGGCCAAACGCAGCGAATTCAAACTAGGCTGCATCACCTTCAAAGCATTGGCCGGCCTCGGCCCAGCCATCACTTCCTCTTTGATCCACCGCTATCTCCCCTCTCGTAATCTTCGCTCCTCCCACTTGGCTCTGCTCACAACTCCCACTTTCAAATGTAAGAAACACAGTAGTCTTAGAGTCCCTTTTTTCTTGCCCCCTTCTGTTGGAATTCATTCCCCCTGGAACTTAGACTAACTACATCCTACACCCACTTCAGATCCCGCCTGAAAACTCTGCTGTTCTGTCGGGCCTATGAGTAACGCAATGCCCTCCTCTCACTCCTTTTGCTGCTGGTTCTGCTGCCCCCCGTTCACAGCGCCATGAAACCGTCTGGTGTAAGTGCGCTTTAAAAAGAATTTTAACAAAACATAACATAACAGAAGCAGCATTTTGGAAATGGCTATCCCCCCATGGGTGAAAGTGGTAACTCCCTCCAGAATGATATAGAAGATCGGGTGCTGCCTATCACCTTACCCACATTTCCATCTAGTAAATCCTCAGTCGAGTGATACATGTTGACCCCAGATATTTGAAGGTATCACAGGACAAGGGGGGCGGCGTATGCGGTAGGTCTCTTCTCTCTCTAATCAGGAGTCAGGGAGGTCATAGGGAATAGGAGAAATTTATCCCATTTTACCTTCAAACCAGATGCCCGCCCATATCGTTGCAGCAACGCAATCAACTCTGGTAGGACCGTCGCATTCCTGCGCAAGTAGATCAGCGCATCATCTGCATATAGTGAAACTACGTGCCATTGATTATATGCCCTTTTACCCAGTCCGCTGCATGCTGTTGTAGCGGCAAGCTTGTGGCTCCATTGCCAGTGCGAATATAATTATTGGTGACAGTCGGCATCCCTACCGGGTGCCTCGTTCTATAATGAAGGGCTATGATATTGTGGATCCGTTCCTTACTCGGGCCATTGGTGAATTATACAACAAGAAGATCCACTTTAGAAATCGGGGACCTATCCCAAAGCCAGTGAGCTCAGTGTTTATGTAGCACCAGCCCAAAGCGTAAAATGCCTTTTCAATGTCTAGGGAGGCGACCCAGGAGGAGTCACTTGTTGTGCGTGCCCAATCCATCAATAGGAAGAGTCTGCGCCAATTGAGAAGGTGGTTCTACCGCGTATGATGCTGTTCTAGTCACTGTGCACAATAGTTGGGTTATTGCAATCAATCTATTAACCAGAACACTGCCTAGAGTCTTATAATCTGAGTTCAAGAGGGAGAATGTGCGGCAGGACCCGAGAAGTAATGGATCCCTGCCCAGCTTTGGCAGGTCCACCAGCACCACCTCCCGGAGAGAGGAGGTCAATAACCTTCTCTCATAAGTGTCAATGGGCATACGAAGCAGGTGAGGGGCCAGTTGCCTGTAGAAGGTCGTGTAAAAGTCTAAGGGCCAACTGTCCGCACCGGGGGTCTTACCACTTGCCATCTGCTGGATGACGTCTACTATTTCATTTTCAGTAATAGGGGATTCCAGCACTGCGTACTGTATAGGTAAAATTCAAGGGAGAGTGACGCCCTCAAGGAAAAGTTGTATCTTGGTTGGGTTATACTCTTGAGGGGCTTTATACAGAGAGGCATAGTACAAGCGGAAAGCAGGTATTAATTTTGTCCTGTGTATTAACGATGTGTCCCTCTTTGTTATTATTGGCTGTAAGCTTATTCCTAGGCGAGTCCGATCGTAGGAGCTGTGCCAACAACTTACTTGCCTTGTCTCCTGTGTGTTGTCTGGCCAATTATTCCATGTGATCAAGAGCGCCCAATTGTTACAGTGTGGTTTTATGTTTCAATCTAGCTTGGGCCAGTGTAGCTGCAGCCAATGGGGCGGTGGGAGATGTTTGTTCATACCAACGTATCTCCGATTCCAAGGTGCCTAGTTCCCTGCGGAGGATCAAGCAAGCACCTTATAATGCTTTAATCATGTGCTGGCGGAGCACGACCTTAAGCATGTCCCATTCCAACACCGGATGCGGTACACTTATTGTCTTGAAAGTAAGAAGTAATAGTCTCCGAAAGGAAAGAGAGAAGCGGGCGTCACGGAGCGCCTCTAAGGGTAGTCGCCGTGTTGGGATTTTGGGTTTATTGCTCCCCAAGGACAACCACAACTTCAGCGGACAGTGGTGTGCTGTGGTGCGTCTGAGATACTTAGCTTGGGACACCCTGGCAATAGTGTCTTGTGAACAGTATAATAAAACTATCCTGGTGTGTAGATCATGTAATCCAGAATAATATGAGTATTCCCTAATATCTGGGTGTAAGCCACACGATGTTTCCTGTTTTTGTTATGTTATGTTAGACGGATTTATAAAGCGCATGGCTGCCCCAACATCGGGGCGTCCCAGCGCTGAGGGTGGAGGTTGGTTGCCCATGACTGGTAGGGTTGTGCAAGCGTAATTGGTTGGGTGCCCAGGAATGGGGGGGCAGGGGCGCGACCAGTCTATGTCTAAATCAGGAGTGCAGTTAAAATCCCCACCTCAGTCGGCCGGTGCCAGTGGGTTTTGGAACAATGCTGGAGTCAGGCACTGCAGGAAGGAGGACTGGTTAGTATTGGGCGCATACTGCGATGCCAGATAAATCGGGAGGCCGCCCAAGAGCCCCTCCAGCACCATATAGGGGCCCTAAGTTTCAACGAGAGTATGTAAGACTTATAACGGTGTCCAAGGGGCCATCCTGATCAGTGCACCCCTAGCATTGCTAGAGTATGTGGTCCCCACCAGAATCCCCCTCCAAAGCTTGCACATAGAGTTCAGTGTTTGTGAGGTAAGATGAGTTTCCTGCAGGAGTGCTATAGTGATCCTGCGCCTTCAAAGGTATTGGTATACGAGGTGGAGATTAGTGTACCCTGCAAGGCCACAGAAATACTAAGTTAGTAACTGTATGGGGGAGCCGTGTTCACATGCCGTCAAAGCCATACTGTTGCAAGCAGAAGCAGCCCCAGAAGTAATGACAACATACCCCGCACCCACCGTTGAAATCCACCCACTCGCACAGCATGCAAGGCCCCCACTTAAGATAGTTGATGTATCCTCCTTTTTGTTTTGTGCAATGAAAACTGAATAATAACAATTCCCAATTCCCACCCCCAGGCCAGTACTCCAACGGACGGACAACATTGACACTTAAATGCAATAATAACTGATCAAGCAAAGTGTCTATAGAGGAGGTACAGGGTAATGGGGGGCGGGGGGGGGGCAGGTTCAGCAGCCGCAGTAGGCCTGCATGATAGATAACCCCTCCTGTGACCTGGTCTATGTCAAGTAATTAGGCGGCAGTGCATACCCAACATGTAACACACTTATCCACCGATTCAAACCCCCTCCAAACTTATTCCAAGTTCATCACATCAGGTCTTCGGATGTTTGCGGGGACAGCTGGGCCCCCACCCAGCACTGCTGTGATCTGAGAGTCTGATATCATTAGTGAGTCGTCACACAGGTTCTTCGTTTCTGAGGCTGACGGAGAAAGTTAAGTAGCATGCTTCTGTGCGTTCTTTACTGCTTGGGCCCTCTCCTTTGCTGCTTGCTCTTCGGTGGGACCCCGCGGTCGGCGCCTGAAGTGTGTCCTGCATTGTCTCTGTGTTTGCCACGAAGGGGGGGGGGGAAGCCAGGTTTGTCTCCATGTGATGGTGCAAGTCCTTTATGTTCAAGCCAGGTACAGGCCTCTCCTGGAGTAGCGTAAAAGGTGGTGGTGCCCTCATGCTGCATCCGGCGGGTATGGCATATTGCACCCGGTGTTCATGTGGGCATTGTTTCACCTCGAGGAAGGATGACCGGCCTCTCTGAACCTATAGAGTGTAGTCCGAATAGATATGTACCTGGGTGTTCTCAACTGCCCATGGACCCCTTGCTCTTGTTGCCTGCAATATGTGATCTCGGTCTTGGTAAATGAATAAGCGCACACCACCGGACGTGGTGGGGTACCCGGGTGGGGTGTTCCCCCCCCCCCCGGTACCCTGTGGACCCTCTCCACTCAGAAGAAGGTGGATTGTTTTCCCTGTAGGATTTTGTGAACGAGCCAATCTTCCAAATAGAGTTCTTTGTTTGGGCCTTCTGCTCGTTTGGGGAGGCCTACTATGCGCACGTTGTTTCTTTGTGACCTTTTAAGTATCAACTCCTGCATGGCCCAAAGGCGTTTGTTAGAGTCTAGTACTGTGGGTAGCCAGGGTGAATTCAGTTTTTGACCTGGTCCTTTAATTTTTATGATCCTCTCAGAGGTGGCCCACCTCAAAGCATAGGAAGTCCAGCGTGGGCCCCAGGGTAGATTTGTTGTCTAGAACTGCTGAGAGAGGTTCATCGAATCGGCGGGAGTGGTCAGATAGTGTAGCCGCCAGCATCTTGTCCGCAAGAGCACCAACAGCCGGAGGTTCTTCAGTCCCTTTTGCGCCACCGGCCGGAGCCTGAGTCCTGTTCGGCTTACTCTTCACCATCTTGAAGGAAGTGGCGTGATCAGGGTAGCAGTACTGATGTAGTAGTTGGTGGGGATTACAATATGAGGACTGCAACTGGAGCAGAGTGTCCTCTTGGGGGCAAACAGCAGTCTGGTAAGTAGAGGCCACCTGGGTCCTGCAGCCTCCATTGGCATACCAGCATTCGCTTATCCAGATCCTGGGCACCTGTCTGGTAGATTGTCTCTGGGAGGTCCCTCAGAGTGGCTCGCTGAATTTGGGGGTAGAGGGCACATAGAGTAGATTAAGTACAAATTAGTTATTTAGAGCACGCTCTAAAGCGTGTAAGTGCCCTCCGTGGACAAGCCCATATATGGCATGATGCAGCAATCACTTTTGAGAGGGTTCCGGAGACAGGCCTCCACTGACTCCAATGCAGTGCACTGTGAGAGTATCACACGTACTGAGTTCAGTGTCTGTTCACTGCCGCCCTTATTATTAGCCAAAGGGGGTCACCCTCAAAATGTATGCTGGTATGGTTCTCTGCCCAGAGCGTTTCCAGGGGCGTGTGTGTGAGGGCAGCAACTTAACTTTTTATGTTAATCCAGGCGTTATATATATATATATATATATACACAAACACACGTGTACGTCCATACTGCAATATGACATGTATTACCATTGTTACAGTGTTAACTATGGGGAGGAGCCATGACTTAGAAGAGCTACAGCCCTGACTGAATCATAATGCCCCTCCCTTGCCTCAGCAATAGTAATAAATAGCTTGTTACTCGCTGTACATCTGCATGTATGGTTTATGTCATGGTCTTCTTTCATTTACTATATATATTAACATAATTTTTTTCAGACTCAGCTCACAGTCTCACTCTAAAATGAAAAACTTGTTTTTAAAGTAACCCAAGTACTTTAAATTAGAATTATTGGTTGGGTTTGTTTTCTCAATTCTACTATTCATTGTATTTACATCAACCCACCATCCCCAATTTTGTATTCTTTGATTCGTTTAATTTGTTTAGAGGATAGGTCAGTATATGTTCTTCCTCCCTCATTTCTTCTCGATCCACTTTGATATTCCTCTCTGTCTCTCTCTCTCTCTCTCTCTCCCTCTCTTTATCTCAATCCTCATTTTGTCTGCTGGGCACCAGTTCAGAATGCCTTTGAATTGTGCTCTCCCTCCTCCCTCCCTCTCTCCTACCGTTCACTCCTGCCCCTACCATGTTCCACTTCATTACCAGACCTCCTCCTTCTGCCTCTGTCTCTCACTTGCACCTCCTGTTCTTCTAGATCATGTCCTTGCTCTCATTCTCATTCATTTATCCTTCCTTCCTTTACAACTTGCTTGTCTTACTTTGATATCCTAATTTTATGACCCTCCCTCTTCTTGCCTAATCACTCTTTCTTTAAGATAGATTTGGGTTAGCGTGGTACCGGTGCAAAGAATAGATCTGGGTAAGCCTGATATTGATACGAAGGATAGGTTTGTTTTAGCATTATATCTTCTTAAAGGATTGATTTGGATTAGTATGGTGCTGATAGAGGTTTGATTTAGCATGGTACTGGTAGCAAGGATAGATTTGGACTAGCATGGTACTGGTACCATGGATAGGTTTTTGTTAACATTATATCTTCTTAGAGGATAGTTATGGATTAGCATGGTGCTGATATAGATTTGGTTTAGCATGGTACTGGTACCACGGATCGATTTGTGTTAGCATGAAAGCTTCTAAAAGGATAGATTTTGATTAGCATGGTACTGATAAAAGGATAGATTTGGGTTAGCATGGTACTGATGCAAAGGGTAAATCCGGGTTAGCATGGTACCAGTGAATAGGATAGATTTGGTTAGAATGGTACGATATAGAAGACTTACCATCCCAAAAATATTGTTGCAAGCAAGGGTTCCATTGTTGGAGGCAGACCCCACTTATTCTGGAATTTATGCCAGTTGAGCATGAAAGTCACCACTGACGCTCGGACCCATTATCAATACAGTTGAGCTATGTCCATCACCATGGCAATATGTAAATATTATCATTTTATATAAAAGTGAAATGGAGGCATATTGCTTCTGAAATGCATTTTAGCAGGGCCATGGTTGATAATATTGGATACACACAAAGTCTATGAAACCCATATTTGTATATTACTTGTATTTCCGCCAACAGAGCAGGAAGCGTACAGTATATAAATGTCGCCACTGGATCCAACTCATCCCGCTTCAGAACTCTGCTTAACAGACGACCCCTCGATCTGACTTTCCTCCAGAGAAGGAAATCAGTAACTAAACAGGCCCATAAATACGTCACGCTGGACGATGTAAAATGTAAGTACGTTTGGAAAGCCCCATTAAATTCTGATTGTTACAGGTTTTATTTTGCTTACATGTGACAATATTTACTGCTCTTTTTGATTTTCTTTCCAGCTGTGGCTCTAGATTTGCTAGAAGAACACGAAAGACAACATATGGTGCTATTTTCAACTGAAATAAGGTATTCATAAATTGTAAAAATAGTCCATCCTGCTACCAGTACTTGCCTCCTAGAGCTTCGAAGAGCTTTTTATGTAATCTCATGGCAAATAATTTGCAACAATGCAGAAACAGCATATTTTGTGTATGGATTGCTGGCATATGGCCAATGTCAACACAAATGCGCATTCCCGTGGGTCTCCTGCTTATGGGACATAGGCCCCAGGCATCTAATAATTTTTATGATAGTGGCCATAGCTTCAGTTAAATGCTTTTTAGATGTTTTTAAGTTTCGACAAAATCAAAAGAAAGGGAACCAGGATGGGGGGGGGGGGCGGGTTGTGTGCGTGTGGGATAAGTACTAATAAGGGTTAGGTTTGGTGAATGCATCTTTTTTTTTTTCCGCCTCCAACCACAGCTAACATGAAATCCATAGGCTGCCTCTGTTACTCCAAAAGGAAAAGCAGGCCCAGCAGATCGATCTTACCCCTCAGCGCTACCAGCAGCATACCCACTTCATCCTAGTTGCTGCCCTCCCGTTGTTACAGAGAAGGGTGGTTACACTCTCTTCAGGGGTAAACCAGAGCTAGTGTCACTGGTCGTCGCAAGCTTAGACGCTGCCTGAGAGCTTCCTTGAGGCTTAATCATAGGACACACAAAAAAAATCAGACTGCTGTCCAATTTAATAGTTTGTTCCAAATAGTCTTCTTCTTAGAATTTTTCAACCGAATCAAATCCATTTTAGAGATTTTATATAAGGAAGACAGCCACTCCAAAAGTGTTGCTTCAGCCCATCTCTTACAAATTTTACGTCTGGCTAAAAGAATTGCAAAAAATAAGATGTCTCTATCTGGGCCAGTAATATCCCTCCAGATGCCAAAAATAATAGATTTGAGGGAGATATGTATTGTATACCCCAGAATTGATGTTAAAGAGTCTCCGACTTTGCTCCAGAGATGGACAAGCCCAGAACATATGTATATCCGGAGCACTTTCCAGATTGCATTTTTTGTAAAATAGTGGTTCCTCCTCAACCACGCTGGCTTTACTGTCGAGAAAAGGATGTTATAAGAAAACAGCCAGAGGGACTCCCAATCCGTATCCGGAATAGCCTCCCCCCATAATTGCTCGGCCAGCTTGAATTCACCGTCAATAGCCTCTTCAATGGCCCAATAGTAAAAGGATATTTTTTTCTTCCCTACTAGTTTATTAACTAGATGATCTTCCAGGGGGTTCCCTTTCCCTAATGGAATCTTCAAATTCTGAGACCAGCTCAATAACTGCAGGTATTTAAACCTAGACATACAGCCCACCAGCTTATCGTTTAACGTTGCCCATGGCAATAGCGATCCATCAACCGCAACATCCCCTCATACTACTACTCCTGATGTTTTCAGAGGGACTACCAACTGATCTTTTAGGCAATTCGGGATTCCCGGGCTCTCCCACATGGGGGCAAGCCTTGAATAATACTCAAGACCTGTTAATTGTTTTATCTTGGCCCAATTTTGGGCCATACCACTTAGAACTTTCAGTCTGACTTTCTTAAAAAACTTTTTGTCCCCATATTTAAACATAAAGCCTTCTCGAGGAAGCCCCAGTTGTTCTAACATGGCCAGAAACATTTCAGCTCTTCCTGATGAGTGGGGGGATTTTAGCAGCATTTTAGAATATGATAACTGAAAGGCCCATGCATAGTATTGAATATCCGGAAGAGCCAGACCTCCTTTCTCCCTCCTTCGTCTCAGCTTCTTCCATGATATTCTCACAGCTTTGGAGGCCCAAACAAAAGAATTAATGGATTTCTGAATTCTATCAATTAGTGCTTTCTCAAAGTTCAAAGGGATGGTGTTAAATAGGAACGTGATTTTCGGCATGATTGACATCTTTATAAGATTTATTCTGCCTAATATAGACAGAGGTAAATGTAGCCAAGATTTCATAAGGGTTTTAGATTCCTTCAACATTTTATTAAGATTAATTTTAGGTATTTGGTCTATCTCTGGAACTATCCTTATTCCTAAATAGCGTAGCTCTTTTTTGGTATGGTATCGGGACACTGGCAAGTTCCAAGTCATTATCTCAGTTTTATTCTCATTAACCTCATAACCAGAGACCCGGCTGAAATCCCTAGCTAGTTCAATCACTCGAGGGAAATAAGAATCCAGATCTGATGCCAAAATAAGGATGTCATCTACATACAGGGCTACCTTCCTCTCCCATGAGCCGCTCTTAAATGCTGTAATAGCTGGCTCCTCTCTGAGACATTGTGCAAACGGCTCTATATAAAGGTCGAAAAGGAGGCGGGAGAGGGGGCATCCCTGTCTAGTACCCTTTTCAATTTTAAATGGTCTGATGGTTTTACCATTTAGCACCAGTCTGGCAGATGGTTCGCTATAGATAAGGCGGATAGTGCGGCAACATTTTGGCCCAAATTTTAACTTTTCTAAAACTGCCCCCAAAAATTTCCAATCCACCCTATCAAAAGCTTTGGTTGCGTCCAAGGTTATTGCTGCTAGGGGGAGAGAAAAGGTGGATGCAAAATCTATTGCACCAATGAAATCATGTGTAAGATCAAAGAGATTTCTCCCCTTGATGAATCCCTTCTGGTCAGTATGAAGCAGCTCCCCTGCTATATTCCCTAATCTATCCGCCAAGATTTTTAAAAAGATTTTGTAATCGGAATCTAACAAGGATATTGGCCTATATGAGCTGCAATTTATAGAATATTTTCCTGGTTTAAGGATTAGAATGATATTTGCTTCCTTCCAGGTAACCTGAGGTTGAGCTCCTTCTAACAAACTTTTATTGAAAACCTCGGCCAAAATGGGGGTAACTACCTCACTCAAATCCTTGTATAGTTCCGCAGGGAGGCCATCTGGCCCTGCAGCCTTACCCTTCCTACTATCCAGAAGAGCCTTCCTTACCTCTTGATGCGATATTTCTGCCTCCATACTATCCTGGTGAGTTGCGCTCAATGAAGGTAGCTCGATGGAATTTAGCCAGCCTTGAATAGATGTTAAATCAGAGACACTTTCATCTTTATATAGCCCTTCAAAATAAGCGTGGAATATCTCTCCCATCTCCTCCTCTTTACTTGTTAGTAAATTGGAGCCTTCATCTTCTATTTGTTTGATTTGATTCTTGACTCTGTCAGTTCTGGCTTTCCAGGCCAACAACCTTCCTGCCCCCTCTCCGTATTCGAAGTGGGCGAGCTTACTCACCTCCCCCCTGTTGGAAATTCTCATTTGAATTGTATTTTCCAACCGAGCCTTTAAAGCCTCTAGTTCTGCCATTAGTGTCTCTTGGAAGTCTTGTTCCAGCTCAGAAGCCAAATTAATCCTTTCCTCCAATAGCTTCATTTGGGACTCCACAGAAGTAATCTCTTGCCTGTATTGCCTATTTTTATGGATGGTTTTGTTGGTGATCAGGCCTCTCAAAAAGGATTTCAGTGCGTCCCATACCACCATTATATCTGATGAACCTATATTGATATCTAAAAAAGCTTTCACTTCTTGAATCAGAAAGCCAGTAACCGCAGTATTTAGGAGGAGTGTACGGTCAAACGTCCATACCCTTGGCTGTTGGCTACCAGCTAGATTTAAGTTACTCCTTACCGCCGCATGGTTGGACAAGTGAGGGGTTAAATAGCCGATGTTCTGTGTGCGGTCCCTTAAATCACTACTAATCAGGATGTAGTCTATTTGTGACTTATGTCTGTATTTTTTGTTGTAGAAAGATACCCCCAACTGTGTTCCCGATCTCTCTCTCCATATGTCACTAAGATCATATTGCTTCATCATCATTTTTAAAAATGCTCTTGATTTAGAGGGGATTGTTGCTCTGCTATTAGATGATTTATCTAGTTTCGGATTTAAAACAATGTTGAAATCGCCTGCTAGAACAGTTGAATCCGGAAACTCCAAGAGATTCAAAAAGATGGTTTTTAGCGTTGATGGATCGTCCTGATTGGGACCGTAATACCCAACAATTGTCAGGGGGACATTTTCTACCAGAATCTTCACTATCACCCACCTGCCACTTAAGTCGGTTCTAACATCTTGTAGTGACGCATTCGCTTGTTTTTTATTAAGATAGCCACACCCCTGATGTTAGCTGTCTGACCTGAGCAGGCATAATGTTCCACCCACCTAAGCTTTCCACAAATATCATCTGTTTCCTTTTTTACCAGGTGGGTTTCTTGAAGAATAATTATCTGTGCTGGTGAGTCTTTTAAATATTGTAAAATTCTTTCCCTCCTACTTTTGACTCGTTGACCATTAACATTCCAAGATAAGCACTGTAGAGTTTTCAAGGCAGATATGAAATGGAACTAAAGCCCTGAGACATATTCAAACCTACCCTGTTCCGACACCAAACCAAAAGTATTTTCAAGTGAACTTCATCTAGATTGTGAGGCGAATGCTTTTTTTGATTATTTTTACCCTTCTGCTCCCACACCCGTGTATTCCCCCCCTCCAACCCAAACCACCCCCCTCCCTGGAGAATTCCGCCTTTATTGCCCTGGAATAAACCAGGTTCTGCCTGACTGCTGGCATACTCAACACTGCTCCGTTATTCAGTTGTAATCTCTTCAATTTAGCTTTTCATTAACTCTCCTTTAAGCAACTGCCTCTAACTACAAATCTAAGTACAATACTAAATGGCTACTGAGGAAAACATACTCTGTAAGATGTATAGAAGGCTAGGGAAAAATCAAGGTTTTAGATTCCCTAGCAACTCATCCGCTTCTTGTGGTGTTTTAATAAAATGCATTTTATTATTAAACATGATTTTCAATTGTGCAGGGAACTTTAGCTGAACTATTGACCCCAGCTTCCTAAAGTCGTCCATTCTTTTCCCCAGCTCCCACTGTCTGTCTAGAGTCGTGCGAGAGAGATCGGATCTGACTTCAAATAAAAAAGAAGAGTCTCTTGGTTTCAGACATTTCAGCTTGAGGGCTGCTGTTAAAATTTCTTCCTTAAGGGAAAAGGTCAGAAAATTAACTATGATCTTCCTGGGCTTTGTTCTATTAGGCTGCCTTCTAAAAGGATCCCGGTGAATTCTCTGAATATCTCTTTTTAGATCCTCTTCCGTGGCGTCAATCTGTATTGTGTCCTTAATAAGGGAGATAGCATAAGATTTAAGGTCGCCCCCCATCTCTCCCTTCTGGTATATTTAAAAGTCGTAGATCTGAAAGAAACAGGTTAGTATTAGATTCCTTACCTTAGAATATCCCCAGGCGTCAGTCTGGATCCGGAAACTTTTGCGTAGCAGTACCCCTGCGCGTCGGTAGGCGTCGTCTGCAGGCGTCCCCTGCGGCTCCGCGTCCGTCGTCGGCGTCGTGCGCCGTGATGACGTCGCTGGAGTATATAGACGCCACCTCCGCGCGCTGACGTCAGTTCTTCTTTTTTCCGCGCAGATCCGAGAAGTGCAGTACTCCGGTCTTTGACCAAAGTTTTTGAATCTTGATAATACTTGTTACGGTGCCGGTAGGATGCCCGGTTTTAAGAACTGTGACGGTTGTGACCGCACCATGTCGGTCACGGATCATCACCGACTCTGCCTCCGGTGTCTGGGCCCCGACCACGCCGTGGACGACTGTGTCGATTGCCGGGCCCTGACGAGTAAAGCTAGGCGGGAGCGGTCCCGCAAGCTACTCGAACTGCGGGTGTCGGACCCACGTCGAGAGCGGTCCCGGTCCGGCCGGAGGTCGAGGGAGCGGTCGCGGAGCCATCACGAGCGCTCCGGAAGTCGTCACCATTCCTCTGGTTCCTCAGGTAGGAAACACAAGAAGTCGGGGCGTCGTCATCGTACCCCCGACTCCCCCCGACGCGCGCGCGATGCGGCCGGGGGTTCGGGTGGCCCCACCCCCGCGGCTCCGCGTGAGTCGCCGGCGCGGCCTGCTCCATACCCTGCGGTCCCTGGGCAAGGCGCGTCGCGTGAGGAGATAGAGGAGTTCCTTATGGCCATGAGGGCACTGTCTCCTCCGACGGGGCCTACGGCGCCTTCGGGCCCTGTGCTCCCGTCCGGGGGTCCTAGCGGTTCGGGTGTTCCTGCCTCGACGCCGTCGGGTGCTCCGGCTCCGACGCCGCCGACGGCTCCGACCCCGGCGCCGCAGGGACCCTCAGGGTCGACGCCGGCTGGTCTACCGGCCTCTCCGGCACCAATTCCATCGGGGTTGCCCCCGACGCCGCCCCCGCGCGGCGCCGGTGCTCCGACGCCGCCACCGCGCGGCGCCGGTGCTCCGGGGCCGGCTCCGGGCGGCGCCGTCCCCATGACCTCTCCGACTCCGGACGCGGAGTCGGACCGGCGTCGCCCGACGCCGAGTCCGACGCCGATGGGGCCTGTGGACCCCGAAGAGCCGGTCTACATTGTTGACTCCGAATATGGGGAAGATGTAGAATACGGAGAGGTTTGGGAGGGGTCTGAGGACCCTCTGTCACGTGAGTGTCAGTACAATGTGGACTGGACAGGTGATTTGGGTGACACCAGTGGTCTGGACGACTCTCCTAACCCTGGTTTTGTCTCGCCTCCTACTGTGGCTTCGGAGGCTGGGGCTTCTTATTCAGTGGTGTTGATGAGGGCTGCCAAGGCCTTACACCTTGAGCTCCCCGTCGCGGTCGTGAGGCCTAACATCCTCACTGAGGTCTTCAAACCGCAGTCATGCCCACAGGAGCCTCTGCTGCCGTTCAACGAAGCCTTGACAGATGTTCTTTTGGGTACGTGGTCCAGGCCCGCCTGTTGATAGGAACGTGGCCAGACGCCACCGTCCGTGTCCGGACGACCCCAAGTTCCTGTCCACCCATCCCACCCCTGAGAGTCTGGTGATCCAGGCCTCGACCTCCCAGACCGCATTCCTGTCGGCCCCGCCCGACCGGGAATCCAAGAGGTACGACCAATATGGAAAGAAGGTCTTCTCGTCCCTGAGTCTGGGACTGCGGTCTTGCAACACCGCATGCCTCTTGGGCCGCTACACCCACTCTCTGTGGGATACGGTCGCGGAGTTGCTGCCAGAATGCCCGCAGGAGGTACGGGCAAAGCTCGGCAAGGCTATGATTGAAGGCCGAGATGCAGCAAGATACTCCATCAGGTGTGGTCTTGATACAACCGACTCGCTGGGCAGAGCGATGTCCATGACGGTGGCGATTCGTCGCCACGCCTGGCTGAGATCCGCCAACTTTTCGGCAGATGTCCAAAATACTTTGATGGACATGCCGTTCGATGGCAGTCGCCTGTTTGGCTCAGAAAAGGGGGTGGTGATGAACAGAGTGCCTGAATTAAGCAGACCACTCTTACCCAGTCCAAAGATCAGGGCTTGATCCATCACCGTTTTTTAGCTCACTGCACCATCCCAGCTCAGAACTTGGCTATATGCAAATTAGTCTGTTCCTGTCCCAGTGCATGATGGGAACAGGGCAAACCAAACTACCAAGCCAATTCTTGTACTGGGAAGGAAACAAGCCTGTTTGGCGACAAGGCGGACCACGCGCTGGAGCGCTTCAAGGACTCCAGGGTCACGGCCAAGTCCTTGGGTCTCTCGACCCAGCGCCAGCAAACAGGTTCGTTTCGCTCCTTTCGTGGCCACGGAAGGGGCGGTCCCACACGTGCTGCCAGCCACGCACCGCAGAACACTTCTCAACGCGGTGGCGGCTGTGGATTCCGCCGTGGAGGCGGTCGGGGACAACGGCGAGGTCAGACCACACCTCCCCCCGCAGCATCAGCCTCCAAATCCTCCTAGTCCGTGCTTTCAGGCCCATGTGACGCCAGTGGGTGGCAGGGTTCGCCATCACCACTCCCGCTGGCGCTCTATCACATCGGACAGGTGGGTGCTGCAGCTCGTCCGAAGGGGCTACTCCCTCCCCTTCGAGACCTCTCCTCCAGCCATGCCACCGCAGAACCACCGTGTGTCGGGGGACCACTTGACACTTCTGCAGGAGGAAGTTACGGCCCTCTTGGCCAAGGGGGCCATCAAGCGCGTTCCTGGGCCAGAAGTAGGGCGTGGTTGCTATTCCCACTACTTTCTGGTACCCAAGAAGGACAAGGGGGGCCTCCGTCCTATCTTAGATCTACGGAACGTCAACGGCTTCCTCCGGAAGGAGAAGTTCAAGATGTTGACTTTGGCTCAGGTCTTGGCTGCTCTAGACCCACAAGACTGGATGGTGGTGTTGGACTTGCAGGATGCGTATTTTCACATCCCCGTCCTGCCGGCCCACCGGCGTTACCTGCGGTTCACGGTAGGCCACGAGCACTTTCAGTTTATCGTGCTCCCATTCGGCCTTACCAGCGCCCCACGGGTGTTCACGAAAGTGATGGCGGTGGTCGCAGCTCATCTGCGCCGGTTAGGGGTTTCAGTCTTCCCCTACCTCGACGACTGGTTGTTGAAGGCGGGCTCGCCCCAGACAGTCGTCCACCACCTTCAGATGACAGCAGACCTCCTGCACGAGCTGGGGTTTTCCATCAATGTGCCGAAATCACACCTGTGTCCCTCTCAAAAGCTCCTTTTCATCGGAGCGGTTCTCGACTCGGCGCAGTTTCGGGTTTATCCTCCGGAACGGCGGATCCGGGATATACAGGCTTTGATTCCCATCTTTCAGCCGTTATCCCGGGTTTCGGTCAGGTTGACGCTGCGGCTACTGGGGCTGATGGCTTCCTGCATCCTTCTGGTGCATCACGCCCGGTGGCAGATGCGGGCTCTGCAGTGGGACCTGAAGTTTCAGTGGGCCCAGCATCAAGGCAACCTATCCGACCATGTCCTGATCTCGGAGGGCACTGCGAGCCAGTTGCAGTGGTGGCTTACGGACCGCGATTGGGTCAGAGGCAGATGCCTCTCCCTTCCCCAACCGGAGCACGTGGTTGTGACGGACGCGTCCCTCCAGGGCTGGGGAGGCCACTTGGGAGAGGCGGAGATCAGAGGTCTCTGGTCTCCGGCGGAATCCCAGCTCCACATCAACATGTTGGAGCTGCGGGCGATTCGCCTAGCACTGAAGGCATTCCTCCCCTTTGTCAACGGGAGTGTAGTGCAGGTGTTCACGGACAACACCACCGCCATGTGGTACTGCAACAAGCAGGGCGGAGTGGGGTCGTGGACCCTTTGCCAGGAGGCTCTGCGTCTCTGGCAATGGCTGGAACGTCAGGGCGTGACTCTGACGGTTCAACACCTGGCAGGTTCTCTGAACGCCAGGGCGGACGAACTCAGCCGTCGGTGCTCAGTGGATCACGAATGGCGTCTGAACTCGGACGTGGCGAAAGGCCTCTTTCTGCAATGGGGAGAGCCTTGGTTAGATCTATTCGCCACAGAAGAGAACGCGCAATGTCATCAGTTCTGCGCGTTGGAGTTTCCAAGGCGGCACTCGCACGGCGACGCCTTTCGGCGCGAGTGGAGCTGCGGTCTGTTGTACGCCTTTCCGCCTATACCACTTCTGCCCAGAGTGCTGAAGAAGATCAGGCGCGACCGGGCCCAAGTTATCCTTGTGGCTCCGGACTGGGCTCGAAGGTACTGGTATCCCGAGCTACTCAGCATGTCAGTCGGTCCCTCGATCCGCCTGCCCCTTCGGGAGGACCTTCTGTCGCAGCAGCAGGGGACGGTCCTCCACCCGAACCTGTCCAGTCTCCACCTCCATGCGTGGAGATTGAGAGGCGACAGTTGAGGCCATTTGACTTGCCTCCTGAGGTTTGTGATGTGATTCTGGCAGCCAGGCGTCCCTCCACAAAGTCGGTATATGCCTGCCGGTGGAACAGATTTGTGGCATGGTGCACAGCAAAGGCTGTGGACCCTCTCTCTGCCCCTCTTTCCGAGGTTCTCCTCTTTCTTCTCTCTCTTGCCCAGCAGGGCTCTGCTCTGGGCACTATCAAGGGCTACCTTTCTGCCCTTTCGGCCTTTCTAAGGCTGCCTGATCAACCTTCTTTGTTCAAGTCCCCTATTGTAACGAGATTCTTGAAGGGCATCACGCACATGTATCCACCTGTTCCGTTCGTGATGCCTCAGTGGGACTTGAACCTGGTTCTGACCTTCTTGATGTGCGCTCCCTTTGAGCCACTTCATTCCTGTCCTCTCCATCTCCTGACTTTAAAGACGGCCTTCCTGGTTGCCATCACCTCTGCCAGGAGAGTGAGTGAGCTCCAGGCTCTTTCTGTCAAACCTCCTTTCATGTCAATTCATCCAGACAAGGTGGTTCTGAGAACTAGACCTTCTTTCCTGCCCAAAGTAGTCTCTCCGTTTCACATCGGGCAGTGCATCACCTTACCCTCCTTCTTCCCGCCTCCGCATCCTTCAAAGGATGAAGAGCGGCTCCATCGTCTGGACCCAAAACGTGCGCTTTCATTTTATATGGATCGCACACGCCAGTTCCGGGTGGATGACCAACTGTTTGTTGGCTACGTGGGTGCGAAGAAGGGACGGGCGGTACATAAACGGACCATCTCTCGGTGGGTCGTTCTGTGCATCAAAGCGTGCTACTCTTTGGCTCGGAAGGAGCCTCCTGTTGGGCTGAGGGCCCATTCCACTCGGGCCACGGCGGCTACTACTGCCCTGGGCCGGGGAGTCCCTTTGCAGGACATTTGCCAGGCGGCTACGTGGGCCTCGCTGCACACCTTTGCGAGGCACTACTGCCTGGACAGTCAAGTCCGGAGGGATGGCTTCTTTGGCCGTTCGGTCCTCCTGGACTTTCTGGTGTAGGATTGTATTGGTTCGCAGACCCACCACCGGGGTTGGTATTGCTGGGGTATCTATTCTAAGGTAAGGAATCTAATACTAACCTGTTTCTTTCAGATGAACAAGTTACTTACCTTCGGTAACGATATATCTGTAAGAGACAGTAGTTAGTATTAGATTCCTTACCGCCCCGCCCATCCTCCCCGTTCTGCGAACTGATACCTAGGGTTAAGGACATCCCTTTCAGGGCCCTAGTTTCAAATGGCACCAGTGTTGGTTCTCACATGGCTCTGCGTGTTCTGGCGCGGAAAAGCTATGTACAAAGAACTGACGTCAGCGCGCGGAGGCGGCGTCTATATACCCCAGCGACGTCATCACGGCGCACGACGCCGACGACGGACGCGGAGCCGCAGGGGACGCCTGCAGACGACGCCTACCGACGCGCAGGGGTACTGCTACGCAAAAGTTTCCGGATCCAGACTGACGCCTGGGGATATTCTAAGGTAAGGAATCTAATACTAACTACTGTCTCTTACAGATATATCGTTACCGAAGGTAAGTAACTTGTTCATTATTGCGCCTGGAATTATTTTCCAATATTTCCATCCTGTCATGGAGTGCAGCCTCCCCTCTTTTGAGTGCCGAAATGTCTGATCTGACTTCGCCCAAACCGTCTTTGATGGACCCAACCTCACTCTCCAAAGCAGTTGTTCTTGAGCTTAAATTGTCAAGTTTCTTTTCTAGCGATTCACAAAAAACTCGAATTTCCTCCTGATTTACCTCTGAGACTGCAAAACCCTTTTTAATGTCCATGGCCATTGAAGTGAAGAGGGTTTCCCAGGAGGTCCCCGGTGGAACTGCGTCGCCCGAAGGTACAACTGGCCCCAACGTGTGTCCGCAGACCTCTAGTTCTCTTCGGCCTCCATGACCATCTCCCCACTCTCTTTTACTGCCATCACCATATTAACCAAAGCTAATTGGTTGCCTTCAGTGTTAACCAGAGTAGTAGCAGAATTTTCAACTGAAACTATTTGGTTGGCTTGCAACTCACTCAACTGTAAATCGGGCCCAGATGGATCTAAAGACACCCCGATGAAGCATCTGCCCCCAATGGAGGGTCTAATCTAGGGTTTGGCTGAGAGAGTGCGGGGGTAGATATTAACCGGGGTAGGGGGAGACTTGGCTCCATAGTTAAAGGTGCAGACATTTTTGTTAACGCCGAGGCTTCCAAATGTACCCTCAGCGCCCTCTGCTTCTCTCCCTGCCTTCCCACTTCCAACACCTGTGGGAGAACCTTAAAGTAGGATCTCAATAAGGGAGTAATTCGGACTTTTGAATCTGCTAGGTTGCCCTTTTTCTCTAGTTTTTTGGTGCCCTTCTTTTTATATTCTCGGATTGGGGGGTAATCTTCATTCACTTCTTCAAATTCTGAGGAGGGGAGAGCTTTATTTACAAGTATTTTCTTGAGGACTCCATCGTCCTCACTATTCTCCTGAAATAACTGAACATGCAGGTCGGAGTCGTTCCCTGCCCCCCTTTTACCAGCTTTCCTCCCTCTCATTGCCCCCTTACTCCCCTGTGATTTGGCCAATCCGACCCCTCTCTCACCCTCCTCATTTTTCCCTTGCTTTTTTCTGATAGACTGGGCACTCTGAGGGGGCGGAATAATCTGAGAGGACCTCTCAGCACCTGTAGAATCCAAGGCAGCTAAATCAAGTATGCCGTCCCCCTTCCGATTTAATTTGCGCAACAAATATGGTGGAGAAGGTTTACCGAGTCTGAGGCCCCCCCGAAGCCCTGGTACCTCGCCACTGGATTCCCCCTCTGCTGCAGCTGAGTCTCGAATTGCCACCTTGACGTTTCTTGTATCAACCGCCGCTACCGCTGCCACCTCTTCCCCCGTTGCAGCAGGCGTCTCCTCCTTGCCCTCCAGCGCGGCTGCACCGGCACCCGCCGTGCATCTAGTGCTGGCTCTGCCCTCAATCCTCCCAGAACCACTCCGGGTGAGCCCGCTTCTCAGAAAACCGCGGGAAGTAAGCCCCCGGCCCCGCCTTAGTTTGAGCGCTACACCGAAGCAACGGGGGAGATCCAGAGCCGACTCCCCACACATACCAGGTAGAAGAAGCCACAAGATTGAAAGATTTAGCAAGAGTTTAGAGAGTTTAAAGTTTAGAGGTCATTTCAGCGTTTTTGGAGCCTTCATAGCCCCTTTGTTACGAAGGAGCAGCAGAGCAGCTAGCGCAGGCAAGCGGTCGCTCAACTCACGGCCGCCATGTTCTCCCCTGAGGGAATACATCTTTGTTTAGGAAATGCTACACTTATGTGTTATAGTGATATGTTTGTAGGTGCATATGGAATGAAATTAAAATAGGTTTTATAAAGCGCTCAATTGTCTGTTGGTGTCTTGGTACTAGTCCAATAACAAAGAGATAAAAGAAGAGGAAAGCAGACCAAAATGTGGAGCTATAAATTAAAAAGGAGGACAAAGAGGAATATATGTTTAATTGGAGCGGTAAAGCATTCCAACTTTTGGTGGTTCCATTAATAAAAACTTCTTCCACCCAAGCAGACTTGTTTAAATTTAGGAACAATGAAATTGAAGGTTGATGAAGAAATCAGTGGCCTTGGAGGTGGGGGGGGGGGGGGGGGGACATATCGGTTAAATTTCTTTTTAAAGTTGTCCGGCTCCTCATCATGCAAAGCTTTGATGGTGATACACAAAGCCTTGAAGTCAATACGCTTGTGTACTGGTAGCCAATGAAAATTAACCAACACCTTAGAAGCCAACTGGTAATCCAAGTAGCAGCCAAGCAGCAGAATTCTGCAGGATCTGTAAGGGTTCCAGGAGATTAATGTACAGGGCATTGCAAGAATCTATTTTAGCGAAAGTGAGGGCGGTTACCACTAGTTTCTTCAACTCAAATGGACTAAAAGGCAGGATCTTTCTCAGGATTTTTAAAGTAAGAAAGTCAGAAGAAGTGACTGCATTCACCTGTTTGTCAAATGACAAATGGTTGTCACGTGTAGGGACCTAGGGACGTTTCCTAAGTCATATGGCCACCAATTTGGAGACCAGGAGGATACATTGTTGCCTAACAACAACACTTCTGTTTTGACGGAATTTAGTTTTGGCCAATTATTTTGCATCCATTTGTTAATATGTTGCATACAGCTGAGAAAATCAGCACCCGATTCCTGCTGATTTCCAGATACCGAGACAACAATTTGGGTGTCGTCAGCATACCTGACAACTGAAAAACCAAATGTTTTTATCAGAGTGGCTAAGGGGGTTAAAAAGAGTAGGACTCAAAGATGAAACCTGTGGTACCACACAGGGGAGAGAGAATGAGCTAGAGACAAATCCATCCATGGAAACAAATTGCACTCTTTCTAACAGAAAGGACGACAACAAAGTTAGGGCAGTGTTGCCTATTCCTAAGGATTCAAAACAATGAATCAGAACCTTGTGTTTGACTGTGTCAAAAGGGGCGGAGAGATCAAGTAAAATAAGTGCTGCATGGTTGCCATTATCCAAAGTTGCCCTCAGTTCTTCTGAGGCAATGATCCAAGCCGACTCGGTGCAGTGCTGATCATGAAAGCCAAATTGCGAGTAGTTCAGTAGGTTATTGGATTCCAGATAATGAGTCGGCTCCTTTAGATAGGTTTGTCCACACTTTTTGATGGAAAAGGAAGACGCGAGATGGGACGATTATTGATCGCAACTAATGAGTTAAGACGCGTTTTTTAACAGAGGTAAAATTGATGCTACTTTCCATTTTGCAGGGAAGTTTGTGTTGTCTGCGGTCATGCTCACTTGGGCGTGGATGTTATATTTGCATGTTTTGGGGGAGTTCTGTTTTATTCAGTGTTTGTGTGACATGTGTGGTTGATTATGCACGGAAGTGATCAGTTTTTGCATATGACACACTCAATTCAATTTCAATATAGTGTCTGTTTGGATCCATAAAAAATCTTTTAACAATACATACAAAAAAAGTCATAATTACACATTAAAAGAAGAACATTGAACAATAAAGCAAGTGATATTAAATTAGAAAAACAATTGATATACATCTCCAAGTGACTAGACCATATAGCTAATCGGATAAAATCTTGTGGTTTAACAAAGGAGCGAACTTGTGCAATGTTAGTGCAAAACATGCAAATCAGCCACAGAATGTAAACGTTTTATTCTCATTTATCAGGCTGCTACCAAACATTTAGACACTGTATGCATAGCAATAGGCACAACAATAGGCCTGGCATCTGTATTTCAAATCCTACGAGCTTCCACCCAAGTGTCCGACTACAAAATTTAAACATAGTGGTTTAATCCATTTTAGGCTAGTCTCCTTTTATGCTGGGCCCGCCGTTTCTACCATTAGGCAAGCCTAGGCGGCTGCCTAGGGCGGCAAAAGGGGGAGGGCGGCAAAAAACACGAGTTTGGGAATCCCCTTAATAACAATCAATAACTAAGGATTCGGAAGGAATAAATCTGGAGTAATGGATGAAAAAAAGACCAAAACGGTGTCTGTTGTCCTCCGTGAAAAAACGATTGGAATGTACACCTTTCATTTCCAGCTGCTCGCATTCTTCTGATAGTGTTACATTTCAGGGCAGTTTGCTGCCAATTTGAAGGCTTTCCGTCTGTGCCACACATAGACCGTTTTTAAATCAAAATATCCGATTCACTGAGAAATAACACCTAAATAGAGAGTTCCTAATTAGAAAAAAATATAGAGATGAGGCGATGTGAGGCCTACACAAAGTTCCAGGGGATCTCCGTCCATCCTGCTCACAGCAATTTCAAGTGCTGACCCCAGGTAGTGTTGATAGTGGAGGGGAGGGGACGCTGACAGTGGAAATTGCCGGTGTTCAATTCATAAGCAGACCCTATGGCCGGAGATAAGTAAACATGACAAAATTGCGGAGAAAGGGACCAACATTTTAGAGGGGGATACTTCTGCCCAGCCACTCACACTGTAAGAGAGGCCTTATTTACAAGGCAGCGTTAAGTGGCTTAATGCTGCCTTGTAAATAAGGCAAAGCCCCTATCGCCACAGGAACGTTATAAAAAGTGGCGTGCCTGTGGCAATAGCGGCTTGTAAATATGCCCCATGGATTTCTAAATATTGTGGTCGAATATTTCAGCGTAATACCATGGCTCTGATGTGGATAGATCAGATAGGGAGCTCCCATAGCTGAAAGATTCAAATGAATACTTGTGAGTGTGATACTGCAATAACAAAGAATTGTACCAATCCCAGGTAAAGCTACTACCATATGTGGGTCAGGTAAAGGAAGCAGTTTGGCAGTATACAATACTCTTTGTCACTTAGGGCCATATGTATCAAGAAGTCATTTTGCGATTCTCAAATAGTGATTTTTTGTGAATCGCTATTTGAGAATCGCAAAATGCTATGTATGTAGGATTTGCATTAAATTTTGTGAATCCTACATATTCCTTAATTGCGAATCGCAAATTGCAATTCGCAATTAAAGAATACCTCCCCATTTATTCCTATGGACCTAGAGGCCCATAGGAATGACTGGGAAGACATTCTCAATTTGCGATTAGCAATTAGCGAATCGCAAAATGAGAATGCAATTTCAAGGGTGCAGGGGTGTCAAAAGGACACCCTGTTGCACCCCTGAAATAAGCATGGGTGCACATGTGGTGCACATACATGCCCAAAGGCACTTAAATAAGGAATTGCAAATTTAGCAATTCCTTATTTTGCCTTAATACATACCATTTGGCAAAATTGCATTCGCAAACGCCGAAATTGTGAATGCAATTTTGCTTGATACATATAGCTCTTAGATGCTTAAACAACCGAGAATCTAGGACATTCTATCACTATCCGTTTCATAAATTAAACCACCTGCTCTCACCTTGCGCCTCTCACATGTTTCGGCTTCTCAGGAGACAGCATAATTTTACATCGGACATTCTCCTTATCCCCCCTCAGTTGGAATGTCCGAAAAATGATAACATCCTTGAACCGAAAGACAATGTGAGCCTTTACATTATCGGCTTCCCTGGTGAAATTAATTTCTGGTCCCAGCGTGTCCCCGTGGGCACACCATACCGGAGTTTGTCACAATGTGGCACCATTTTTATTAGACTCTGAGATTGTGCTAGGGAAATGAAGGGCTGCGTCGAGCTGAAGCCGTGGAATTTGTTTAAGTGCTATTATATACAGAGCTTGCCTAGGTCTGAAGAAAAAAATCCCATTATACATATGTAAACGTGTTCTACTTCAATACTATTGTTGATGTGTTTTATTGTTTAATGTTGAATACAAGTTCTTTTTATGTCCAATATTAATTTTTCTAGCCTGGATGGCAGGGGGAGAGAGTGATGGTAGTGAAGGGGCGCATTTTTCAATTCTTGCCTAGGGTGGCAAAACACCTAGAAACGGCCCTGTAAAACAGAACATGCTCGTCCTTTTCATAGCTGGTATTACAGGACACAAGCTGGACACTGAGTTGGACACAGGGCCAGTGGCGGCCACCACTAACTAATGGAGGTGGGGTGGGTGGGGGGAGCGCGGGGAGGGAGACCGAGCGCGGGGGAATGGCACGACGACGGGTTAATAATAATTTAGAAACCTTACCTGACGCCGCCTCCCACGTCTCTTCGCTCCTGCTGGCCTCTTCCTAGGTCACAGCAGCCCCTGCGATAGTGCTAGCGCGGGGATTGGCCTGAGCGGGCTGAAAAGACACCTGTTTCAGACCCTGCTCAGACCATGGAGTCTGTGCCCTGCTGCTGAATGCAGCCAGGCTGGAGAAACCTAAGTGCCCATATGTGTTTTGGTTAGCCATTACGGAGGGGCTGCTACTTCACAGGCAACTACCCATGAACATGGCAGTGGCAGCGTACCCAGTATAATTTGTACCTGCAATTTCGTGCAGATTGGGGGGGGGCTTCTCAGATGATCTAGAAATTCTTCGAAATTGTAGTCTGTTTTTATGTTTAGGAAAGAGTTTGTTAGCCTCCACTGTATTGCTGACTTCATTAGTTTTGCCTGTGTGTAACACCGGAATCTTTTCTTGATAGTGAAAGGTGCATTCAATGGAATTGATCCTACGTTTGATCAGTAATATAAGCCCAAAGGGGAGAAGTGGAGTGCTCTGGGACAGTCTGAGCAGCGATTTTAGCAGATTATTCTCTACAATGGTAAGGCCTCCGGTTACACAGTAGCCCCACAATGCTGCTCCACATAGTGCCCCATTATGTCTGTGCTCTGTAAATCTCCAACGTCGGAGACACTGGGTAAGTTGAAGCTCTCCTGGTAAATTGAACTACGACAGCAGCCCTGTGTTTTGGCAACAGCTTGCTCTTTGTAGATTGCTCACCCCACGCATCAGTCGGACAGCCTAACGCCCAAATAATAAAATTAATGGACTCTTTTTAGCACTTTATCACCCAGAGTTATCCTGCACCGTAACAACCAGTTAGGATTAAATACCATGAATTTGGTTTTTAGAGCACTTATCTCTAGCCCAGATGTGGTATAAAATAAGCCAAATTTATCAATCAGAATCTGGAGGTTTTTTGAGTTTTAGAGATTAGCAGAGTGTCATCAGCAAAGAGCAATGTAGGCACCTTTGTGGCTGCCAGTGTAGGGGAGTCATTCTCGCGATTTGACAAGAATTCTATGCAATAATTTTTTTTTTAAAAGGAGAAAAGTAGAGTTGGGGCTAGTGCACAGTTGTGGCAAACTCCTTTTTGAGTGTCTATTTTCCCCAAGACTTCCCCATTAGGGCCATAATGCATCTGTGCAAAGTTGTAGGAGTATAGGCGCCTGATAATAGTTAATAGGTAAGGTGGGATTTTCAAGTCCGAGAGGAGACACACACACCACACAACACAACACAACACAACACAACACAACACAACACATCACACCACACCACAACACAACACACCACAACACATACACACCATGTACACACCACACTCCTTAAACCTGTCTGGTTATGTACCGTACGTTTGTGGAATGGGGATATATGTGTTTTAGATAAATATTTGTTTTTGCGTCAGACAGACCTACAGATGATGTAGACAGGTAAACCTAGACGTATGCTTACAAGCATTTATGTTTTCGTTTGCTGGTGTGGTTTTCAATATGGTGGCTTCTTGAGAATTTCCACGGTGCTAGAGTGTTTTTATGAGTTAACAACTGTAGTTAACATGTTCGGTGCGTTTAACATTCAAATGAAAGTGGCTTTGTGTATGAGATTGTTGGTGAATTGTCTACTCCCTTTCTGTCCCTATACCTTCACAAATTCCCTTATTTGTATTTTGTCCAGACCCCCCTCCCAAGTTCCTCAGATGTCTCCCACCAGATCTCTACCTAATATGTGCCGCCTTCTTGCTATCTATGTCTTCCTCACCCGTTGCCCAGGTGTTTCTTAAATGTCTTTGTATTGTGACTATAAAGTCTCTCACTTTGTTTCTTACGCTCTCACACCTAAGTGCCTTTTAAATGTTCACTGAATACACATGTGTGGTGTCTTTTAGTTAATAAATAAACACACTGAAAACAGATGATCTTCTGCGTAGGTTTTATTAAACCTCAGCCACAAACGCCCAGAGTCAACTGACTCTCATCACAATCAACATTCCAGAAACAGAACATTCGAAAAGAACGAAGGAACGTAGGTATGAGGTAATATTAAAGAAACAGAGGAAAATAAAGAGGGAAGCATAATATGACACATCTTCCTTCCTAACAAAACAAAAAGAAAGAAAGATGAGAAAACAATCAAACATAATCTTTCATGTACATAGGAGCACTACGTAACCTCATGCTCCTCTTAGGGGAAGAACAAGACGTGGAAGGGACAGCTGCAGAGCAATTGATGGCATTGAACGAATCATTTTCATTAGACAATTCGGAGATAATAGTATTAGATTTAACAAGTACAACACGACTCTTATTCCATATCCTCCCATCTTGTGTTTTTATAGCATGCTTGAAAACCTTAATGACAGGCCTTATGTTTGTATATTTAGACCACAACTTACAACCAACTGGCGCTTTTATTTTAACAAAATCACCCACGGTAATCTCTTGAAATCGTACACACTTCTCATCAAAATAAGCCTTTCTCAACATCTGTTTATTCAACTCCCTTTCTCTCCATTCACCTATGCTATTATCAACCAAGCCTTTATTTAGTTTCATCCAACCAGGACACCACAAAGTATTGGGTATCCTACCTTTGAACAACTCAAAAGGAGACCTCCCAGTAGAGGAATGAGGAGAAAAACGATAGGCATTAATCCTTTCTTGAAGAGCAACCATCCAGTTCAAACCATTTGACCTAGCCAATTGTATATTCTCTTGAGTGTTTTGTTCACCCTCTCAACTGCACCATTCGTCTCAGGATGATATAAAAAACATCTCTTGTGCACAACACCACATTTTTTCAAAAAATCTGAAAACAAACTAGAACAAAACTGAGGACCATTATCAGACAACAAACTATTAGGAAAACTCTCCCTTTTAAATATATCCTCCAAAAACTTAATGACAGAGCTACAGGTAATGTCTCTAACCGCAGACACCTCAATCCATCTGGAATACAGATCAATAAGAACAATCAAATACGGGGTGTCAGACACACCACTTAGTGGACCTAAAATGTCAATAGCAACTTCATCCCAAGGATAACTAGGCAAATCTCTACACACCATAGGCATTTGTCTAGTTTTTAAAATCTTGTCACTCGCACAACACTCAACACAATCCCTGACTAATCTTTCTACCTCTAAATCCATGTTAGGCCACCAAAACTGCAAACGCATCATCTCCTTTGTTTTAACTATACCCAAATGACCATTATGAACATGAGATAACAGTCTCTTCCGAATACCCAAAGGAGGAACTAATTTTGTACCACGAGTCAGCATACCATCCGTGATAGAGAGCTCATCAGCCACAAGAGACCAGGGTTTATTCAAACACACATTTCCCTTCAAGGAATTTATAACAGAAATCATCTCAACATCCTTTTCCAATTCACTTTTCCAAAGCTCTTCTTCCACAGCACCATCAGTGATCTCACAAACATTAATAACTTCCTCCATTTCAAACGTGACATCCTCCTCACTACACTCACTGTCAACCAATCTTGACAAACAATCAGCAGATTTGTTTACCACACCTGGAATATATTGTACATCAAAATCAAATTCCTGCAAGGAAATAATCCATCTCCTAATTCTTGAAGAAATAGAATCCAACCCCTTCTTTAAGAACACTTCTTTTAAAGGCTTATGGTCAGAAAACACAACCACCTTGGCACCCCAAATCAAATTCTTACATTTCCTTAAAGCCCAATAGATGGCCAAAGACTCTCTTTCAATTACTGAATAATTTAATTCAGACCCTCTGAGGCACCTAGAAGAACAACAGATCAAAACTTCCTTTCCATCCTTCTTTTGAAGTAGAACAGAACCAAGACCCTTTTCACTCGCATCAGTAAACATATAAGTAGGAAGACCTGGAACAAAAGCATGAAGAGATGGAGCTTTTTTTAACTCATTCATACATTCAAATTCTTTCTTACAGTCAGACGACCATTCATACGTGACACTTTTTGCTGTCAATTTTCTTATATTAAATGACTTATCCGCGAAGTTCGTTATGAACTTCCCATAAAATTCAACCATACCAAGAAATGAAAGTCATTCTTCCTTGTTAACTGGCTCCTTAACTCTGTCAATGGTGTCAACTAATTCTTTTTTTGGAAATACACCTTGACACGTGATGCGATGACCAAGGTAATTTACTTCTTCTAATCCAAATTTACATTTTTCTTTTTTTAAAGACATTCCTGCCACACTCAAGCGTTCCAAAACAGCACACACCCGGGAATTATGCTCCTGGATGTTCATGCCATAAATCAAAAGATCATCTTGATAGCATTTTACCCCCTTAAGACCTTTCAGTATACTGGACATAATATGTTGAAATAAAGAGGCTGCCGATACGAGGCCAAAAGGCATCCTCCTGAGCTTAAACGTACCCATGGGTGTAATAAATGCAGTCAAGTCTTGAGAGACTTCATCTAACTCCACCAGGTGATAGGCGGAAGCCAAATCTAAAGTAGTAAAATATTTTGACCCTCTAATGTACCAACCATCTCATCAATGTTTGGAAGTGGAAAATGATCTACAACCACTTCCTTATTTAAAGCACGCAAATCAATACATAAACGAATCTCATTATTAGGTTTTTTAGCAATAACTACTGGTGCCAACCATTCCGTGGCCTCAACAGATTCAATAATTCCATTTTCTATAAGTTTCTCAATTTCTTTTTGTACACTAGCTTGTTGAGAAAGAGGAATTCTTCTTACCTTCGCTACAACAGGAACAGCCCGCTCCTTCAGTCTAATGTGATTTTTGTATCCCTTCAAACATCCTAAACTTTCTTTAAAAACATTAGGGAATTTATCAGAAAACATGGTCAACATGTCACCTATCTCTTGCACTATAACTTGAGGAGACGCATTGGGATTGAGTTGAACACCAAGATCACGCTGATGTAACCAACTCAACAAAGAATCACCTTTTTTTGTTACATATACCTTCCCAACAGTCATGCGACTACCCAATTCAAGCTTAGCAATAAAAAAAACCAACATTTTGATGGGTTTATCACCATAACCCAAGGGAGCAACATCACATCTGAACAACTTAACTTTTCCCTTATAATACTTCAAAAACATTTCCTCATCTATCATAGTAATATGTGAGCAAGAATCAAATTTAAAATTGATCATCTCCTTTTCAACAGAAACCAAATGAGAGGGATGATCCATTTTCTCACAATTAACTTGAAATGTCACAGTTTTCACCTGTGGTTGCGACCATTTCTTATTTAAACTCTCACCCGTGAACATTTTCGACCTACAGAACTTCGCAAAATGTCCTCTTTTACCACAAGTGTTGCACAAAGTTTTTAACGCAGGGCAACTTGAAGAATTGGCTAAATGACTAAATTGTCCACATCTGAAACAAGAAAACCTATTTCCAGAATTAGCATTAGAAACATAAGACATAGAATTCTTCTTCTCTACATTAACATTAGTTTTTTGTTTAACTTGACAAACTACTTCCTCAACTTTATCTTCAGTTTTAGTTTCTACTGTAGATGTCTTCTCCTTTTCACCTTTCAATTCTTCAACACATTTGGTCATATGTTCCACTTGTTTTGCAATAACTAAAACGTCATCCAGTGGTGGTTCGTCCTTGAACCATAATTCTTTTCTTATGTTGTCATGGGCACATCTCAAAACAAATTGGTCTCTTATTCTCTCATCTAAAGTTTGACCAAAATTGCACGAAGAAGCTAATTTCCTTAAGACTGAAACATACTCTTCTACAGTTTCATCTTTCTTCTGTTCCCTTAAACCAAAATGATACCTCTCCATTATGGTACTTAGTCTTGGTAAATAGTGCCGATCAAGTTGAACAATAGCAATTTCATATTCATTTAGATTTCTTTGTTCAGCCGCACTGAGTTCAGGTAAATGTTCCAAAACTTCTTGACCCTCTCCACCCAAACAATGCAAAAGTAAGGAATGTTTACGCTCAGCGCTTAAATTAGTTCCACAAACTCTTGCATAATTTGCAAAAATTTTCTTCCACTTTTTCCATTTAACATTTGGTTCACCAGGACTGGTCAAGAAAAAAGCTGGTTGCGTCACATTTTGCATCTTTGTCTTTTTTTTTTAACAAAAAATTAATTTAATAAAAACCAAATTATTTATTTTAATACTTGGAATATTTCTTAACTTTAAAAAAATATGTAAAGTCAGAATGTATGTTTTTTTTTAAAAACATGAAATCAGAGTATTTTTTTTTTTTTTTTACATGTGAATGAACTTTCCTTTATGACTCCAACAAATAGGGCAATAAATATTTCCTATTTATTCTTCAAAACGAGCGAAGCTGATTTACTGATGTACTTAATGCACCTCTTTTAAAAGCTCTTCTTCAATTGCGAGCCTCCATCATAAAGCCAAAAAAAGTCACTGAAGTGCAAGTACAAATTACTTGAACTGCCGTGAAGAGACAGGTTCAGTTGCACAGAGACGTCGCAAAGCGTGTGTCACATCACTGACACGCAGAGAAGAAAACCAATCCGTCACTGGCACGCAGCGCAGAGCACGTTCACTACGTCAAATTCCGCTCGCGCTTACACAGTTAACTGCTGTTCGTGCACACAACGTTAAGCCTTGTTCGCGCAAGAGTCTTCCTTTCTCTTTTAATTCTTCCCGATCTCCATATTAAATAAACAAACCTCCCGCCATACTCCTCACCATTAACTCTTTGAATCGAGTTATTTTCTGATTTTCCGCCGCTGGAAAGACAACGCTTCACTGGATATCAACAGCCGCTGGAGGAGCGATTACGGTAGGAGACTCAGCTTAGAATCTTCTTTTGTGTTGAGGTGATGTTTCTCCAATCGTCGCCAATTTATGTGGTGTGTTTTAGTTAATAAATAAACACACTGGAAACAGATGATCTTCTGCGTAGGTTTTATTAAACCTCAGCCACAAACGCCCAGAGTCAACTGACTCTCATCACAATCAACATTCCAGAACCAGAACATTCGCAAAGAATGAAGGAACGTAGGTATGAGGTAATATTAAAGAAACAGAGGAAAATAAAGAGGGAAGCATAATATGACAACATGCATACTCACATTCACTGTACACGTGTGCACACACACACGGAAAATGCCTGTCTCTATTCTTACATCTATCTCTGCCGTGTGTGTCCCTGTTCTTGATGTGCTTCTCACCTCTTTTTCTCTCTCTCGCTCTCTCTACCTCTTCCCCCTCTTTGATCTACCACACTTACACCTTTGATTTTCAATGTTCGGTGTGTCTCTCATAAATGTTTATTTGACATCTTTCTTATACTTCTTGCCTCTGCCCTTTTTTGTCCCTCTGTCTATGATCATCCACCCTTTCTCTCACTTGTGTGCAAAATAGGTGTATATGTTTCTAATCTTTTTGCCTTTTGTGTATTCCTCTCTTTTGTCTTTGCGACTCTACTTCTCCTGAATAACATCTGGGCTTTTCCTCCCAATCTCACTTGCTTTTGTGCCTGTATTCATTAAATAGGCCTATGCCTGGGTTTCTCTTAAACACTACTGTCTTTCTCACCCATGTGAAGTGGTTCAGATCTTTCCCCTGCCAAGATCTCTCTCTCGCTCTTGCTCTCTTTCTCCTGTCCTCGCTGTTTATGTCTGCCAGGATAAAGAGTGAGAACAGATATCACTGTGCCTACCCCTATCTCTCACTACCTTTTTACTGCCTGGTAGGACGGGAAGATAGGATATCCTATATAGCTCTTCCCTTCCTTCAACTCTCAACCCCAGTATGATAGTCAAAGCTAACAAAGGAGGTACTAACAGGGGCATGCAGCACCCAATGTAGCAGAATGGAAAGGAGAGTGCATATGCTATTATGCTATGCTATTATGTGCATAAAGTAAACCACTTTAATGTTACAAGCACTCTCCTTTCCAAATTTTAATGATCCCATTCTCGTCTTATTCAATTAGTTATGTTTTCCTTTCTATTAAATTACATACATTCCATCAATATTGTCCTAACCCAAGATCTATGAATGCATGTATTTCTTAGCTGACACATGTTTTGCTGAGGCTTACTTTGCCTTCAAGCTTTTTCAAGGTATTTGTATACAGAGTATTGATGTCCTCTTGTTTGGTTCTTGAAAGCTTTGATAAATATAAAGATGGTCCAAGATCAAGTGATCGCATTAGGGTGTAAGGTCCTGTCCATGTGCCTCATACATTTGCATTGAGAAAGCATGATGGCAAATTAAGCCTTCGGAAAACATGTTTTGGCTAAGAATATGTTTGCTCACATGTCCTGAATCCTGACAATACTTTTGCAATGTATAAAGTCTAATAAAAAGGAACATGTACAGACAAAAGCTATATACCAACAAGTAGCTCACCACGTTGTTGAACATTACAGTATCTATATGTCTTGATTTTAATGCCTTAATTTTTCACTTGTAGAGCCCAAATTAAATGCATTGATTTGTTTTCCTTAAGGAACCAGCAGCTAGATGACTTCCTCATGGCGTTACTCTACTACTTAAATTGGTATATAGAAAGAATGTTTTTGGATAAGAAGCCAAATCCCTTAATGACGTGAGTAGCCAAAGGTATTCTCTAATTTTTTGTGTCAACCTGTTTTCTGTTCACCTTTATTGGTATAATGATGAGAAGAGTAACTTAAATCTATTTACGAGCACACTTCCATGCCTTTCTAATATACAAATTTAGGGCAATAGCACAGGTAAGAGCAGGTGTCCTAACAATCCTAATCCCAACAAGACAAGTTGCCCCCTCTGCCCAGTACAACATTGTGACCCAGTTTCAAAACTTGTTTGCTACTTAGGTGCTGGTAAAATACGATTATAGTTGTATATGCCATATTGTATTTCAAGGACAATAAATAATACTTCTGATGGCTGATTTTATGTCTGTATATTTAGGGTTAGGATTAGGGTATGTGCATCTTTCCATGTGACTGGTAATGTGGTGGCTATTGGAAATGATGTGAACAAATACAAATCTATATATTTGTTGTTTTTCACAGATATTTCCAATTACATTTTCCTCCCTAGATACACGCACCTAAATCTGGTTAAACAAACTGGATAAATGTGCTCTAATCACAAGAGTTTTTAGGACAAAGGATTTCTCCTGTAGGAAAAATGATTTCCCTGTAAAGAAGAAGGAAACACACGTCTTGTGTGTAATTGCGCATTTCCACCACACTTATTCATTTGGATTGTCTGCCTTGTGGGCAAGCCATGTGAGCTAGTAGAGAGCAGGAGTACTCCTGGATTATGACAACTCTTTATATTGCAGTCTTCTTAAATGCTTGCTGTGTGATTTTCCAGAATTACCCAGCACATCTATTGGCAAGGGTTCAGCGGTTTGGCCGCAACAACCCGTAGGCTTCAAGCCCCGTGCTGGTATCCACTCGAATTTTTGTTTAAGATTTGTTACATTGTCCATCGAACTATGTATTTTTGACCCTAAATTTCTGGATAACAGATTTCATCTGTATCTACCAATATAAACACTTCTTTCTACTATTCAGTTATTCCTGGGAATTCCTCAGGAAATAGAGAAGGGCAAGGATGGAAAGACTTTCTCTTAATTGTGACCTTTCCTATGGACCAACCTTCCTGTTCACCTACAGACTAATTCAGTGTCAGGAAATAGCTCAAAGTATGGTAATTCACTATATCCATGCCGATTAGACTCCGTTCTGTCTTCCTTCTTAACTGGTCCTGTCTTAAAGAGCAAGCTCCGAAAACCCACCCAGGTGTATGTGCAGTGTCGATAAGCTATGAAAAAATGCACATAAACTATCATAGATTTTTGTGAAACCTCAAGAATAGCACTCCAAAGATATGTGAAAATGAATGTATTTCTGACTTATTCCAACATTTTAGCAATTAAATACTGATGTTCCTTGGGGGGGCGGAGCTTGCCGGCAACTGTAATGGCCGCACTAGCCTAGAGCTCCGTACTGAAGCTCCTATAATCCTGCAATATCCTACAACAACCGAACTTCTAACTGGACAGACCTGTCTCCCCGCGCTCCTGTGCAGAAGCGGCACCGGCGATGGAGCGTTTGCAGCCCGTTGGTGCTCCGACACTGCGGGGAGAAACCCTGGGGCTGCCTGGGCCGCAGAACGCGGACCACAGTGCGGTGGGCGCCGGCGGACGTGTCACGACGTGCGGCTGACAGGCCCCACCCACGGGGGAGTCACGGTGCGGCGCCTCCCGGGCGGTGGAGTGTAGGTCGCCCGACAACCTTGGTGACTGGACCCGAGGGGAGAAGAGACGGTGCACTCCCCGGGCGCATTGCTGCCAGTGCCAGGAGACCCTGGCTGCTGTGGTGTGCGGGGGGCTTGGACGCGGTGCCCCCCCCTTGAACTGAAGAGAGCTTGGCGCGCTGCGGCCGGCTGCAGGGAGGGCTACCGCGCCGCCCCCCTACATGGACCGGCATTGACCCTCGGCGGTGCCTAGCGGGGAGTACCCCCCAACGGGTGCTGGCGAGTGAGGCCCCCGGATCGGACGCCTATTGTTGCTGACTTGGAGCAATCTGCTTGAAGCATGCAAAGTTGCTGGAAGAGTTGGGGGGAGTCCGGAGGCTGCGTAACGGCCCGTATGCCCCGACTACAGAGCGCAGGTTAGACGGCTGGAGCTCATACTCCTCACTGCAGCGAGAGGGAGCGGATCTGAGCCTGTTTGGCACTTTGAGCGGGAGTCGGGAGGGGGAAGGCCCTGCTGTGACGGTGGTGATACACGACGGCAGTAATTTGCGATAGGAGAGACGAGCAGATCACGACCTGGGATCTTGCTCGCCCCCCCTCCTTCTTTCGCCTGTGGCCCTGGTGTGTGAGGTGGAAGCCGAACGCGGAGCTGCACCGGCAGAGCGCTGAACTACAGAACGGTCCGAAGGAGCTGGAGGCTACGGAGGGCTCTCTGGAGTGGATGTGAGGGGTACTACTGTCCGCCAACAGCGCTAAAAAGTGGCGGAAGGAGGAGAGATCGGCGGTAGCCGCAAAGCCAGGGAGAGTGGTTGGTCTGGGCCATTGCCTGTCGTTCGGGCGGGAACCCGGACACATAGCAGGACCCACAGTGCCCCCCGCTCCACCAATCGGACTGACACGACAGCCATCATGGGCAAAGGAGATAGAACTCAGACTAAGCTCACCTTCAGCCAGAGAAGATCTAAGTCGCAGGACACTACGAATGCTGAGCCTGAGAATTTACAAGCAGCGGATGCGACCCCTGCCACATCGGACATAAAGTCTATCTTACTTCCTATGGAGAAAAGCTTGCAGACGAGCATGACCACCTTGGGCTCCAAAATTGATGCGCTGTCCTACCGGATGGATAGAATGGCGGAGAGAATAGACAAACATGCCGAGCGGCTTGATATGTCAGAGAGACGCCTCACGGAAGTAGAGGAAGCGCAGATGGAACTGGGCACAGACCACAAGAAGGTGTAGAAAGCAATGCAGACACTATTGGACAAGACCGAGGATTTGGAAGCGCGCTCACGCCGAAGTAACCTTCGTATTACGGGCCTTCCCGAGACGACGCAGACCGGGAACATGGAACGCTTTGTTGAGAAGCTCCTGGTGACCCTACTGGGGAGGACTCCTTCTCTCAAGTCTTCATTGTGGAGAGGGTGCACCGTTCGTTGGGCCCGCGCCCGCGTCCGGGCATGCCGCCCCCCCCCCATAATAGCCAAGCTACTCAACTATAGGGACAGAGACACAACCTAGCGGCTAGCTCGGGAGAAGAAAGTGCTACAATATGAGGGCTCAGAAATATCGTTATACCCGGACTTTACAGCTAGGGTGCAGGAGGCTCGGAAGCATTTCGCCCTCTACAAGAAACAACTACGAGAGCAGGGGCTGGACTATGCCATGCTATACCCCGCAAAGCTAAGAGTTTACAGACAGGGTCACTCGCATTTGTTCACCGAACCCCGTGCGTTACAACAAGCTTTGAAAAACTGGGCAAAAGAGCGCCACAGAGATCACCCGGACCAACGCACGGAGGCAGAGGCGAACAGCCATCTGGATGACCAGGAGTAGCGACGATGTCGAAGTCAACCGAGAGAGGTGGTATGACGTGTGGGGGATATCTTCTGGAAGCAGGTATACCTTGGACTAGTGCTATGAACGCTGCCATCCTGCGGCACAGGTCGGTGGGCATGGGGGGTTGAGATGAGGCACCTGGAACCATGTTTCTGACTAGGACACATGTCCAACAAGCATTTACAATGCAATGGTTTTGCCTTTGTTAAAGTTAGAGCTATTGGCATTGCTCTTGACATTATTTTTATTTATGTTTTTTTTAACATAAATAAATGGCATTGTCATTTACAATGCCACTAGCTTTATCTCTCGCAAATGACACACACAAACACACACAGAGCCCCCCCACACCCACCCACACAGAGCCCTCCACACACACAGCCACACAGAGCTCCCACACACACCCACACAGAGCCCCCCACACAGAGCCCCCCCACACACACCCACACAGAGCCCCCCACACACTGCGAGCCCCCCCACACACTGCTAGCCCCCCCACACACTGCGAGCCCCCCCACACACTGTATCATTTTAGCCCTCATTGAGGTGCTCTTGGCACCTTGCATAAACTGAATAACTTGGACTTACACATTCGTTTTTTTTTCACTTAAGCCCCACAAACACTTCTGACAAGCCTGGACTAAAGGCACCTTCACACATGAGGTTTTATGCATTTTCCGACCCAGGTATAATTAAAGTAGTTTTTCGCCATACAAATAAAGCAAACCTATTGTAATGAGGCAACCAAGCACTCTAGCACTCACAAAAACAATGAAATGCCTGTATTGGCAGAATGTTAGTAACGGTTTCTATAAATGGTGGACATTCTTAAAATAGTGAGGCCTACTGGCTTTGTCTATGCTTCTTATTGTTGAAGTCCGGTTGTATTCATCCTCGCTTCTGCGTATGTCACTCTAGTTCTAGTGGTGCTGCTTTTACACGCAGGAGGTATTAGTGCTTCGGAGGTGGTGATTCCGGGCTGTACTGACAGAAAGAAGCACCACGCTGGGATTGGAGGATGGAATGGCACGTCACTCTGAGCAGCATCTTTTCCATGTTAACACCTCGCGTTGCTTACTTCATTCTTAGATGGGGAACTAAAGCACTCCAGCAATCCCTGACAGAACATGCGCAAGCACAGGCAACAAGCACTGGTAAAGCTAATAGGTGTGGATTTCTCAACGTTTTCAAATACATGTGCAGCACTGCAAACTTGGGAAATGATTAAAACAAAGAGCACAGAGGTACGAGGCACAGCACGAAGCCAAGCATTGATAAGTCCGTATTAACTCTCTGAAGAACAGCATGCGAGCACGAAGGAAAGCACAACAAAAGTGTATTTACATTGCTGGAATCAAAGTGCGACCACTGTAGGTGTGGATTTCTCAACGTTTTCAAATACATGTGCAGCACTGCAAACTTGGGAAATGATTAAAACAAAGAGCACAGAGGTACGAGGCACAGCACGAAGCCAAGCATTGATAAGTCCGTATTAACTCTCTGAAGAACAGCATGCGAGCACGAAGGAAAGCACAACAAAAGTGTATTTACATTGCTGGAATCAAAGTGCGACCACTGAGATATATATATATATATACACACATACATACATCATGTCAGCACGAAGGTGAGCTCTAACTTATAAATACGCTGCTGGGATCAACATGTGATCAGAGGTAGATACACACTGCCAGGAAGGGCGTTTAGGCAGAACGGTGAGCACAAACATGGGTATGCACTGCAGAACAACATGTGAGCGCAAACATGTCAACACACTTTAAAGAACAGTGTGTGTGTACGAAGGTGTGATCAGCTAGTAATCAAGAGTGTGAGCACAGGATACTTTTTATTAGTTGCGGGGATCATGTTAGTGTAGGGCGAGCACAAGCATATGTATGTGCTCCTGAGATCATCATGTGAGCGTGGGCTGAACACAAGCACATTTATATGCTGCTGAGATCATCATGGGAGCGTGGGGCAAGGACAAGCATGTATATGCTGCTGAGGTCATTGTACACTGCCCAGGAGCAAGATAAAACCGTGAAAATAGACTGCCCTATACACTGCCCAAGAGAATGATGCAACCGTGAATAAACACTGCCCAAGAGCAAGATGCAACCATGAATATAGACTGCGAGGAAAGGAAGTGGGCAGGAAACGACACTACGCCGTGCTCCGCGGGACGCGCCAAAAGAAAAATACAGATTCAAAAAAGATTCCAAAGACAGGGCTGGGAACCGAGCAGATGCTCACTGCGGGGATCGACATGTGAACACATGTCTAGAAATATACTGCTGGGGCGACGTATAGGAAATAACCGCGCACGTTTACATTGAGTGTTGACAAGGGTGAAGCAGGACCAAAGAAATGGAAGTAATGGAGGGACTGCGTGTACATACCCGCAATAAGGGCCATAGGAAGGGAAGTACACACACGTGATACTATACACGGCTGGATCGATCATTACAGTGTGGTACGGGCGAAGGAATATAGGCATATATATTATTAATATGCTTTACACGAGATATGAGGAGGAATGGCACTAAGGATACAGTATGGGAAAAATGACATTTGCGGAAATACTGTTGAATGTATGGTGTGGATAAAACCTATACGGAGCTATAGGGATAAATGTTATACAGATTGCCGAAGCACTCTAATGTGAGTAATAAAATTGTTCAGTTACAATTAACAGTTTTCAAACACCAATTCTGACAGAAGTAACGAAGATATCCAAAAGATGAGTGAATCTTGGAGTCTTTAATGGAGATTACAGCCAGCCGACACGTGTTTCATCGCCTTCGCGATTCATCAGGGCTGAAACAAACAAAAGTAGCGTCTAGCATGTTCTGTGAGCAACAACATTTACATACAAGGCCATAGTATCTAGCCGTTATGTCACATGCAATACAACTTCCTCCTGCAGTGGACATACAGTGAATATATCATTTCATAAGAAATGTCTCGCTCGTGCCACCACAACACATCCGTGTCGGAGTTCCGGTGTATACTACCGATTATCCATAATGACGTGACTATATGTGATAGTGATGGTAATGGACATGTGCAGGGACGAGATCACCTTTGTATATCTTAAAGGCAAGCAATGACACATGCTCTATAATATGGCGGAAGTGTCCTAATTGTGTACGGCTCTTACATCATCCATGCTACTCATATTGTGAAAAACGTGAGAGACAAGTGTCACTTGAAGAGCATACCTAGAAGGCCGTATCGACGTCAGAAGGTCTGTATATATTAAGGAAAGAAAGAAAAAACCGAAAAAATCTCATCACTAACTGAATTCCGGTAATATTCGGGCAAAATGTCACCAAATGAGACTGTTCGCCACTAATGGTACGACGTCTTACCGCTCAGCTGGTGATAATTCCGACCCAGCCGGGCCCGTGACTAGTACTGCTGGTAGGGGTGCGTCCAGCAGCGATCAATAGTACTACTGGTAGGAGTGCGTCCAGCAGCGGTCAATACCTCTGTTTCTATGACAAAGTAAAATAATCTATATTGTTACCAAAGTTGAAGAAAATAATCAGTTTCTGTTTGTTCAGACGTCACCATGACACTCTCACTGGAGTCCTGGCATTTAAAACCCACGATTTGGTTGAACCATGATGGGTAATTCCCTATCTTATATGTAAACCTAAACATTCGAACCAGCGAGTCATCACTATCTAGCGCAGTGCGCAATACACAAGTACTGCTCATCCACTTACATGGGTATTGGGTCAAAAACATATGATAATGGGCTCGGAGGTGACCCGAAACCGTCGTTCGTGTGTACGATTTTCGTTATCAAGAGATATTACTGTTAAAAGAAATAACAGATATGTTACTTATTAACATGGTGAAACAAGTCCTCGTAGCGCAAGTCATCGTTATGCCATTGTTATACAAGATTTACCTACTCCTTTTTTAGTTTTACCGCAAGGATATCAGATGCGGTTCCAGATTACGATGTATTCGATGCTGGAGGGGAACGAGTAATGATATTTTTTAGAGTCAAAAGATATACAAGTTGTACCTCCAAAATTATAGACGGTCGCACCCCTAACTAACTTACCCGTGTTCGGCTTCTTCAGCGAGTATGGCGGGTTCACCTCCTCCGAGCTCAGTTCCTGTTTGGACACGTGATTCTGTCTAAACCGACGTATATGCGTGCTTAAACGTGACGTATTTCAGAGACTAGACCGCGTATGGTACTAGTCTGAGCCGACCATGTTGCAAGGTCTCTCATATAGAGAATTACCCGAGTGGTAAAGTTGAAAATTAATTCTCGCGAAGTATTATGTGATGAGAATTCTGTATAACTAAAAACATATCGTATTTCTAGATTTGTAGAGCGGACACTCGCGATGAGTGGATCATAATCCACATAACGGAAATTATGCCAATCGAGTATGTATAAAGGAATGTAAATAGACGCTCCAATGTGAGAATGTGTGTGATATCTGGAAAATTCGAATATCGAGGATTCTAGATTAATGTCGATATATAGCGTGACATTAATTTCCAACACATGACTAATGATGGTGAAGTGCACACCGTGAGTGATTCAGACTTCCTAAATATGTGAGAAGCCCAATCATACTGTGACTGTTTAGCATTTAACATTTTTTATAGTATCAAAATTGTCGCTTTTAAGTACTCATAAAAGTATTCATATGTACAGGAGAAAACATCCCAGCATTCGGAGAGATTTAGGTATAGACGAATTCATTCAGGTCTGCAGTAAATTACAGTATTCATAAACAGTACCTAATACTAGTCACCCAGAAAAAATTGCATCTCTTGGTCATAATTTAATCCTGACTGTACCGATTTCAAACGCATTATCCAAGTCGCCTCAGTACGTCTCAATTTCAATTCCCGATTCCCACCTCTTATTGCCAATGGTATCGTTTCAATTCCAAAAAATTGTACATTTTTGTTTCGTTGCTCTTTTTGACATGAGGCTACATGCAAAGCCACTGGATATTTAGGGTCACAATTTAAAATCGCTCTTATATGTTCCATCATTCTTTCTTTCAATGGTCTAATTGTACTTCCTACGTAATACTTGCCACATTCACACTCAATAATGTAAATGACAAATTTGGTTGTACAATTAATGTTACTCTTAATGGTATAACATACGTCATCTGGGCCTGTGAAATTTGTTGTTCCATGTTTGGCCCATTTGCACATACTGCAGAACCCGCATTTATGAAAGCCCAAACCTCGTTGTGTCAGCCAGTCAGTACTCCTCATGTCACGGGGTACTGTGGGACTTAACTTATTTCGTAATGTATTTCCTCTTCTAAACGAGATTTGTGGTCTCTCTGTAATGTATTCGGTCAGTGTTTTTTCGGATTTCAATAAACTCCAATGTTTGGTTAAACTTTTTCTTAAGTCCAGATGGAGTGAGTTGAAATCCGTGACCATTCTTATGCATTCTTTGTTGTCTGGCTTAAGCTTCTGTCTGGTGGTGAGGGTGTCTATTCTCCCCACTCTTTTAATCCTTTTCTCAGCTTTTCTAATGGTGTTGTATGCATAACCTCTTGTCTGAAATCTTTCTTTCATGCTGTCAATACATCTCCTGAATTCACAGTCCTCACTACAGTTTCTTCTTGCCCGAATAAATTCGCCAAAGGGTATGGCGTTAATCTGGTGTGAGGGGTGTGAGCTCGATGCATGCAAGATTGCATTGCACGCTGTCGACTTTCTGAACAATCTACTATGCAGACAGTTGGAAGAAATATAGAACTCAATATCTAAGAATTCTATATTTGTTTTACTCCACTTCATGGTGAAGTTGATCTTCCATGTATTGTCATTCAGGTATTTGAAGAAATTTTGTAATTGCTCCTCTGAGCCTGACCAGATGAGGATGCAGTCGTCAATATATCGACCCCAAAAGATTATGGAGTCGATATATTGAGCACCCTTTGTGCCCCAAATTAGATCTGCTTCCAGTGCCCCCATAAATAGATTCGCAAACGAGGGTGATATCTTAGAGCCCATGGCTACACCTTGTTTTTGTCGGTACCAGTTTTTGTCACACATAAAATAGTTGTTTTTTAGGACCAATTCTATCATTGTTGATAGCATCTCAGTATGTTTCCATAGTGTAGCTGGTCTGTTATACAGGATTTTGTTAATGGCCTGGATACCCAGCTCTGTGTTGATGCTGGTGTAAAGTGACACCACGTCCATTGTTACTAAAAGAAAATCATCTTGCCATTCCATGTCTGCTAGTGTACTTAGAATGTGTTTGGAATCCTGTATGTAGGACGGCAAGTTTTTAACTAGCGGACCTAGATACAGATCTACGTATTCTGCTATCCTTTCCGTTGGGCCCCCTATGCCCGAAACAATAGGTCTCCCCGGTGGAAATGGGAGTTCCTTGTGAATCTTGGGTAAGGTGTATAGCCATGGATATGTGGGTCTAAAAACTTTTAAGTATAGGTATTCTTCCTCGTTTAATAAACCTGATTGTTTCCACTTTAACAACTGAGAATTAATTTCTATTGTTAAGGGACCAGTGGGGTTAAAAGTGAGGCGTTCGTAGCATACTTCATCCTGTAGTTGTTGACTAATTTCTGATTGATAGTCTATGCGATCCATAATCACTACGTTCCCTCCCTTATCTGCCTCTCGTATAATGATAGTGTTGTCGTTCATGAGTGTGTTAAGCGCTACTCTTTGTCCCTTGCTGAGGTTATCCTTATATTTAAACATTCTGTCCTTGCGTAGACGGTTCAGTTTGTCAAGATCATCTAACACACGCTTATGAAAATTGTCTATGGCATTGCCACCAGGTAGTGTAGGGATCCATTTGGATTTGGACTTTAGTCCACTAACAATGCTAAAATCAGATTCTATATCCAACTCCTCTAGCAATCTGTCCATCTCTAGAGGAGACTCCTCCATGTCAGTCAATGATAAGAGAAGATGAGTTGCATGCACATCATTTATTGATAAGGATTCAGTGGTGCTAGTTACAGGTGGATTGACAACCCCTCTGCCCTTTTTCTCCAAGCCAAAGAAATGCTTTTTAAGTTTAAGGTTTCTTATAAATTTAAACAGATCGATTTTCAATTTACAAATATCCCCCGTTGCATATGGGTTGAAACTAAGACCTTTGCTTAAAAGGGAAACCATGTCTGGAGTGAGGTTTATTTTAGAAAGGTTGATCACCTGTACCTCCCTAGTGTTAGCACCATCTAATTCCTGTTGGCCCCTGATCTCAGCTTCCTTCTGTAGTCCTCTGTGTTTACGTCCCCTGCCCCTCCTGGTTTTGGATCGGATTGGTTTCTTGCTGTAGAGTATCTGTTGCCCTTCCTGATCCGTAAAACCTCTTGAAAAAAAGGTGGCATCCCTTGTCTATCTTGGTTGTCTGATTCCCCTCCTGTGGTGCCTATGGAGTTAAGTGAGTACATATGAATACTTTTATGAGTACTTAAAAATGACAATTTTGATACTATAAAAAATGTTAAATGCTAAACAGTCACAGTATGATTGGGCTTCTCACATATTTAGGAAGTCTGAATCACTCACGGTGTGCACTTCACCATCATTAGTCATGTGTTGGAAATTAATGTCACGCTATATATCGACATTAATCTAGAATCCTCGATATTCGAATTTTCCAGATATCACACACATTCTCACATTGGAGCGTCTATTTACATTCCTTTATACATACTCGATTGGCATAATTTCCGTTATGTGGATTATGATCCACTCATCGCGAGTGTCCGCTCTACAAATCTAGAAATACGATATGTTTTTAGTTATACAGAATTCTCATCACATAATACTTCGCGAGAATTAATTTTCAACTTTACCACTCGGGTAATTCTCTATATGAGAGACCTTGCAACATGGTCGGCTCAGACTAGTACCATACGCGGTCTAGTCTCTGAAATACGTCACGTTTAAGCACGCATATACGTCGGTTTAGACAGAATCACGTGTCCAAACAGGAACTGAGCTCGGAGGAGGTGAACCCGCCATACTCGCTGAAGAAGCCGAACACGGGTAAGTTAGTTAGGGGTGCGACCGTCTATAATTTTGGAGGTACAACTTGTATATCTTTTGACTCTAAAAAATATCATTACTCGTTCCCCTCCAGCATCGAATACATCGTAATCTGGAACCGCATCTGATATCCTTGCGGTAAAACTAAAAAAGGAGTAGGTAAATCTTGTATAACAATGGCATAACGATGACTTGCGCTACGAGGACTTGTTTCACCATGTTAATAAGTAACATATCTGTTATTTCTTTTAACAGTAATATCTCTTGATAACGAAAATCGTACACACGAACGACGGTTTCGGGTCACCTCCGAGCCCATTATCATATGTTTTTGACCCAATACCCATGTAAGTGGATGAGCAGTACTTGTGTATTGCGCACTGCGCTAGATAGTGATGACTCGCTGGTTCGAATGTTTAGGTTTACATATAAGATAGGGAATTACCCATCATGGTTCAACCAAATCGTGGGTTTTAAATGCCAGGACTCCAGTGAGAGTGTCATGGTGACGTCTGAACAAACAGAAACTGATTATTTTCTTCAACTTTGGTAACAATATAGATTATTTTACTTTGTCATAGAAACAGAGGTATTGACCGCTGCTGGACGCACTCCTACCAGTAGTACTATTGATCGCTGCTGGACGCACCCCTACCAGCAGTACTAGTCACGGGCCCGGCTGGGTCGGAATTATCACCAGCTGAGCGGTAAGACGTCGTACAATTAGTGGCGAACAGTCTCATTTGGTGACATTTTGCCCGAATATTACCGGAATTCAGTTAGTGATGAGATTTTTTCGTTTTTTTCTTTCTTTCCTTAATATATACAGACCTTCTGACGTCGATACGGCCTTCTAGGTATGCTCTTCAAGTGACACTTGTCTCTCACGTTTTTCACAATATGAGTAGCATGGATGATGTAAGAGCCGTACACAATTAGGACACTTCCGCCATATTATAGAGCATGTGTCATTGCTTGCCTTTAAGATATACAAAGGTGATCTCGTCCCTGCACATGTCCATTACCATCACTATCACATATAGTCACGTCATTATGGATAATCGGTAGTATACACCGGAACTCCGACACGGATGTGTTGTGGTGGCACGAGCGAGACATTTCTTATGAAATGATATATTCACTGTATGTCCACTGCAGGAGGAAGTTGTATTGCATGTGACATAACGGCTAGATACTATGGCCTTGTATGTAAATGTTGTTGCTCACAGAACATGCTAGACGCTACTTTTGTTTGTTTCAGCCCTGATGAATCGCGAAGGCGATGAAACACGTGTCGGCTGGCTGTAATCTCCATTAAAGACTCCAAGATTCACTCATCTTTTGGATATCTTCGTTACTTCTGTCAGAATTGGTGTTTGAAAACTGTTAATTGTAACTGAACAATTTTATTACTCACATTAGAGTGCTTCGGCAATCTGTATAGTAATTAGCAGTAGTTTTTTTTTTTTTTTTTTTTTTTTTCTACTCTAGAGAGTGGTTTAGGTTTGCCCACTCGCCGTTTAGCACCTAGAACACCCTAATGATTTAAATCGAATGCGTGTAAACTGGCAGTGCACCCAACTACAACTGTTTAAAAACCTTCATTGTTCTAAATAGGGATAAATGTTATAGGCACTTATACTAATAAACATCTCAGGGAGTATGGCATTGAGAAATAACACAAGGACGTACAAATAATGAGCAGTGGGAAGGATGTGGATTAAGAAATAATAATATAGATACACATTTACAAATACTGTAAGCTACGAGAATGAAGAGAGATTAGTGTGCACTGGCTGAATTTAGTATGGGGGGGATACGGACACAGGTTGACATACACTGGAGAGTAAGGCATGGTGTATACACTACATGAGAATGGTATGGCGACGAGGACAATCATATATTAATACACACTGCAGGGATACTGTATGGCGACGAGATACGAACATATATTCATATATACTCCGCAGGGGGCTGATATATGAAGGCGGGCTATACCAGCACATATCCGTGTACACAGGATGTGACGTGCTGTGAGGAAGGGGATTGGTGTACACTGAATAGGATATGGTGTGGAAAGGGGAAAATGCACATAAATTAATTTACACTGTGAGATATGGTATGGGCAGGAGCAATCCAGACATTTACAACGTGCAGCACATATCTGGATAGTGTAAAAGAGCAATTTAGCAATTTACACCACGTGTAGTAAGGAACAGAAAGGGCGAGGAAAAACAAATATGAACATGAAATTGACAGACAAAAAAAATCACATCAGTAAAAGGAAGGGAAGTTAATACAAATATCACTTAAGTGATCAAGTTATAAAATACAGGGGGTATGGCAGGAAGTGAATAGGACCTACAAGACAAAGACATATACCAGAAAAAAGGTAGAATGTTGTAACCGCTGTTTGGGTGAATGCAGATTCACATGATATCGTAGCAGATTCATGGGCCTCATTTCACAACCTCGTAGGCTTTCATTACCAGGCTCCGGGAGGAAGGCAGGACCACACGGAGAGCGGGAGGGGGGAGAGCGGGAGGGGGGAGAGCGGGAGGGGGGACGGCGGGAGGAGGGACACGGAGAACCTGAAAACTCACCGGACTGCTCCCAGGAGGCGGCGGGGGCGCTTGCGGTGTCCTTCCTCTGCCGGGGCCTGGGCTCTCTTCTCGGGTGCCGCGGGCGGGGCTCTCCTGCACCGGGGCCTCGCTGGCAGCCGCACTCCTTTCTCCCGGGCACTTTTCCCCTGGCATAGAAAGAGCGGCGGCGGGACTTCCGGCTTGCTTGCGGCCCGGCCGGACCAGATTCGGGGGCGTTCCCGGCTTTCGGCTGACGTCGCGTGACGTCGGCAAAAGCCAAAGAATCTCGGGAACGCCCCCGAATCTGGTCCGGCATTGACGGACAGGCCCCTCGTCCAATGGCTAGGCTCCATTTATGGAGCCAGCCAATGAATGACGAGGGCCGACCCAAACCCACACTACAGTTCTCATTAGGTTTTCGCCTGCGCGAAAACGCTGCGCAGAGCGCAGCTTTCGCCAGGCAAAACCTAAAAAGGGCTGCGGACTGTGTGATGGTGACTTTTGCTACGATGCTACTGGAGGGCTGCTTCTGGGAGGTGTGCCCTCCAAGGACCTGGTGATGCTTGTTCTTCTAGAAAAGCAAAGAAATGTCCCAAATAATCCCGTAAGGGAGATGATGTTAGGGAATAGCCGTTGTAATCTTTTAATGGCAAAACCACCACCTACACACATATAAGAGACCTCAAACGAGTGACACTATGCAATTTCATCACTTTCTAAAGGGTTATAACTGTATGGACGAGTGACAGCCTAAATACTTTTGGTCAGAAATTTATGACAAAACTAATGTATCAAATTAAAACATAAATTTATTATAATTCATAAGTATTTTAAAACAATTAATTGACATACAATTCCTAAACAATAAATAAAATATGAAAAAAGAATACAAAGCAAACAATATTAGTTAAAAAATTTTGTTCAGAGGAACAACAGTCGACGCGGCGTTTCGGCTAAAAACCTTCTTCAGGACAGTTCTCTCAAATAAAATATCTATGTATCTCTCTCTCAGGATTGCCTTCTGAGATAATCAAAACACGGTGTCCTGATGTTGGTACACTGTGAGGATAACCAAATATCCCTCTTGTACATGGTATATTGGTAATTGATGATATCTTGTTTTTCAAATATTTTAATTGTACACTGCATCGGAGGTGCCAACGCTTAGCTTTTTCTGGGTATCCTTTTCGAATATACGGACTTAGTAAACCGCTGTAGCCATGTGCTTGATATGCCTCATCAGCTAGTTCTGTTTGTGAGATGATCCTCACAGTATCTTGATTAAAATAATCGGCCTCCCTGCTCCTCCGACCGCAGCGTCACGGGGTTCTGTTTGTTACAATCGAAACACGCTAGTTCTTCCACATTTCCACAGCTAGTTGTTAAGTCTCTGTGCCACGAATGATCCTTTGAATAATCGGTTGTTGTGACTATGGAGCTTTGACGGGAGCCGTAAGAGGCCTCTACGATGTTCGTTATTTCTACATAGACTGATGGAGGCTAGGCACCCTTGGCCCCTGTGCAAGTTGCTCCATACTTACTCCGTTGAGTCGTCAATCTTGAGTGTTGGGATTGAGGGAGATTGGGTTGGAAGCGGGATCGGCAAGGCCAGGTTGGGGGTGGTCTGCTGTGGGTGGGGGGGTGGATCGAATGACGGACAGTTTTCTGTTTGGGGATATGTTAGGAAATTTTCTGTGTTTCTTTTATTATTGCACAACCCCACTTATGTTACTGGAGGAACAGCTGCTACACACGCTATGCCTACATAATAAGCATGACTACTGCACCCACTATGTCTGACAGTCCTCACACGACTACACTCCGAGCTCTCACTTGGAACGTGCGTGGCCTTAATGACCATCGGAAGCTCAGGAAGGTGCTACACTATTTGCAACAACATGATATTGATCTTGCTCTCCTGCAGGAGACGCACCTACCGCTTGCGAGCAGACTGCTTCTCAGTAGGGGATGGGCGGGACACACAGCAGCTGCGGGCTTCACCACCCACTCCAGGGGAGTAATAACCTGGGTTAACCCTAGATCGAAACTATCGCAGACCACCTAGCTGCTGATCATGAGGGGAGATACGTCTTGTCTCGCTGTGAGGGGAAGGGACTGGATCTGCTGATAATAAATGTGTATGGTCTGAACTTCGATTCCCCGGAGTTCTTTCACAATGTGGTCAGATTAGCGCGCACATATCCAGCAGCGCGCATCCTATGGGGGGAGACCTAAACTTAGTACTGGATCCAACGCTAGACAGGTCTGCGGGACTGGTTCGTAGGCCATCTGCGGCGGCTCTAGCGGTGCAACAGGCGCTCACCGTGCTGGACTTGGTGGGCGTCTGGAGGAGTGGGAACCGGGGACCAGGAGGGTATACACACTTTTCTGCTTACCATCACATACACACAATAATTGATTATTGGTTGGCCTCCTCCTCCATGCGCGCCCAGATAAGCTCCTGCATAGTTTTACCCAGGACACTGTCCGATCACTCCCCTCTGCTGCTGGTGTTACAGACTCCTTGGAAATGTATTCCCCCGTTCACCTGGCGCTTCCCACCTTATTCACTCCTCGACCCAGTGTTCAGGGGGGAAATAGCAGAGGAGATTGATATTTTTTTTAAGCAAATATAGGCTCGGTGGACAACTTCCTGACAATCTGGGAAGCCTTTAAGGTGTTTATCCGAGGGGTAGCTATGTCTAAGCACTCTGGAGTACTAAAATCCATCCGACAGCGACTGGCCACGCTGGAAAGCCAACTTGCGACCCTTGAACACCAGCAGCGGTCTACCCATGCGACGCCGTCACTGAGGAGATCAAAATACTGATCTCTGAATATCACGAGGAAGCTGATAGGGAAGTGCAACACATGAGGAAATACGCCACGGCGCGTTTGTACGGGAGGGTGAACGACCGAGCGCGCTATTAGCCAGGTTGATTAAAGGAGATAGAGGAGAGACCCGGATCGCTGAACTATGTACAGCGGATGGCACAAGGGTGTCGGAGGAAGTAGAAATTGCAGAGGAATTTCGGAGATACTACTCTGACCTGTACTCAGACAAAGTTGGAGACCTCACTGCGGAGGCGAGTGATTATTTGGACCACATTGATTTACCACAGCTGAAAGACTCTGATAGAGAATTCCTAATGGCCCCCATAGAAAAGGACAAAATTGTCGATGCTCTGGCTAGCATGCGATCTGGCAGTGCTCCGGGAGCTGATGGCCTCACAGTTGCATTCTACAAAGCCTTCCAAGATAAGTTACTCCCACACTTATCTAAGTTATTTGATGACATTTGCGTGGACGGGGCTATGCCGCCGTCGATGAGAGAGGCCCTCATAGTTACCATACTTAAACCAGGGAAGGAGCCTAATGAGTGTGGCTCATACAGACCTCTTTCGTTGATGAATGTAGACACCAAAATATACGCAAAGGTGCTAGCTACCCGCCTGGCCCTTCTGGCGCCTGAACTGGTGGCGCCGGAACAGGCTGGGTTCATACCCAGTAGAAACTTGACGTATAATATTCTCACGGTCCTGGGTACCATGCAACATGTACGGCAAGATACAAGAGCGATCGCGGTTTTCCTGGACAAGGAAAAGGCATTTGACTCTGTCGAATGGCCCTTCCTGTCTCTGGTGCTGCGGCGTTTCGGTCTGGGCGAGCCATTCCTGCAAATGATAGGGGCACTGTATTATAAACCGACGGCGCGACTCCACCTGGGGGACCTGGTTACTGACCCCTTTCGGATTGGCAGAGGTACGAGACAGGGCTGCCCCATTGCTCTATGATCTGGTGGCGGAACCGCTGGCCTGCGCACTACGCGAATACCACGGCCACGAGGGAGTCAGCTTCCCATCCTACAAGATAGTGGTATCGACTTACGCGGACGACACCTTGTTATATGTCCGCGAACCGGAACGCAACATGTCCTCCAAGCTGAGGGAAGTAGTGAGCTTCGTCGCTATCTCTGGCTTGAAGGTTGATTGGACGAAATCAGTTGCTTTTCCGCTGACCCCGATAACCAGGCAATTCGAAATGGAGTTCCCTCTCCTGTGGTCAGAAGACTCGGTCCGATACCTGGGGATAAGGCTGCACTCGGACTCGGAGACGCTGCTACGTGAAAATTACGGAGTGGCCTGCAGCAAACTTGAAGACAACGTAGAGAAGTGGTGTAAACTGGCCCTATCGCTCATGGGGCGCATTGCCCTTATAAAAATGGTGGTACTCCCCAGATTCCTTTTCTTATTTAACGCCATACCGATGGTACTGTCGAAGGCCTTCTTCCAGGTCCTGGCGCAGCTAATGGTTAAGTTGGCCTGGGCGGGCAAACAGCCTTGAGTTAAATGGTCTGTCCTGACACTCCCATATGAAATGGGCGGTTTGGCGGCCCCGGATCTGGAGCTGTATTACAGAGTGGCGCAGGCGGCACATCTTCACACTTGGATTCATGGGGATGATGGCATACCCCACCTACAGATGCAGCGCCTGTTCGCGGAGCCGCTGCCACTCCCGGCTACGATTTGCCGACCGGTAGACCGCAGGACTGGCATACTGGACTCACTCCTGGCCACGAATCACGCTTGGCATACTCTACTGCAAAAGCAGGGAGGAGCCCTCATGTACTCACCGTCCATGCTTGTTGAGTGGGCCCACTGGCTATTGCCACTCACGGAGCGTGGCGTCATACTTGCACTGCACCAACTGGGCATCTCCACAGTGAGAGACATGTTCAAGGACGGGAGGGCCAAAGAGTGGGGTCAGGTGGTAACGAATGCCGCTCATGCCTCATTGTTACTGAAGTTTCAGTTTCACAGGGTACGCAGTGCTCTACTGGCATTGCTAGGCCCGGACCTGTCGGAGCCTCCGGAGGTTCCGGAACTAACACATGTAATTAAGGCCGTGTCTCCTCGGAAGCTGATAACAGCAATCAAGCACAGGGAACACCAGTTTGTGAAGGGTAGAGATGCCTGGCAACAGGACTTGCAGATCACCATTGACGACGGAATTTGGAGATACTGCTGCATGAGCATGAAGAAAATATCTCTCAATGGCAGGCATAGATTGATACATTTTAAATTTCTCCAGAGAGTGTACTACACGCCGGAGAGATTACACAGATACGGCCTTAGGGCCAGCGCGGAATGTGATCGTTGCCGAACACAAGCTGCGGACTTCTTCCACCTGGCGTGGACGTGTCCGGGGATCAGTAGATACTGGTGTGGCGTTTACGCGGAGCTAAACAGGATACTGGGCACACACTTGACCCCAGACCCGGCACTGGCGCTGATAGGGTACTACAGGCCGCTGCCGGTTGCCGTAAGGCGCCTTGCGGATATGGGATTACTGATCGCCAGACGGGTACTGGCGATGTGCTGGATGAGAGGCCCACTGCCCTCAGTCAAAAGATGGGCGCATGACATGTTATATAGCTGTACTCAATCAGAACTTTATAGCGAGCTTCTACCATCAACCAGCCGACCGAAAAACCTCTGGGGCTTATATAGGACGAGACCGGGTAGCGAAGAAAATGGGGAGACAGATGGTGGAGATGTGAACGGACTGGGGGGAGTACCCGAGGACGCACGGCCAGATGAAGAGGGGTAGCTCTGCACTGAGTGATGTGATTGTAGATGGGGTGACTAAGGGATCGACAACGCTGAGCCCGGTGTGGTGCTCTGCAGCAGTTTAGAGACAGGGATAGGACGCAGAGTTTACTAGTCACTGAGTGGGGACGGAGGTGCACAGGGGGGGTGGGGGGTTTGATGTTGAGTTTTTGGTTCAGTTCAGACCTAATTAGGAGGGGGGGTTAGGGACACGGAGGTGATCGGTATAGTACACTGTACTCCACATTAGGTTACCTCTTACTATTAGGGAAGTACGGAGATATTCTTGCCACCTTGTATCTTCCTCTCCCCTCTCCCTCCGCTTATTCCCCCCCCCCCCTGGGTACAATTGGATATGTAATATCACCTCCGGGTTGTCGGCTGAAAGGCTGTGTTGTACCAGATTGAATCAATCATCCTTGATTAATCGAAGCGGCCGGCCTCCGGGTTGTAGGCCAGGAGCTGTGTAAGTCGCGACTGTTACTCAATAAAGGTCTTAAAACTTTAAAAAAACAAAAAAATGTTAAAAAAAATACTGATGTTCCTTAATATGGTTTATGATAAGCTAACTCTATGAAACACCAGTGTTAAAAAGTTGAATCAGTATGGAGAAAATCCCCGCAGATAATGACATGAACACATCTAAACCATTTTTAAAGATCCCCATGTATATATCTTAGAGGGACACTGAGCCACGCTGATTAACTTCCAAACACTCTGTGAAGATATTTTCTCCTTATAATTGACAACTTAAATACCATCTGCAGGACCTTCAGTAAGGTCAGCAAATACAAACTGATTGAACCATTTTTGATACTTTATAATCCTTTAACAAATCCTCTTCTTAATTATATGCAACACTAGGTAGACCTTTGTTGTTCAGAACTATTAGTACTTCTAATCCAAGCAATGCTTCTGATTTTATACTAGCACAAGATATACCAAAACACACTAAACGTTCATGTAGGGCAACCTATCATGAAAAGTTGAGATTGTGATTACCAGTGTTTTTGGTCATCTAACAGGTCTTTGTCTTTATTACAGGAACATCAGCCGACTAGAAATGGAAGAGAAGGATGAGGTTTTTACTAAGACAGAACTAGCCGAGAAACACTTCGCTCACATGTACTGTATCCTTGTTCTGGGAGTAGGAAATCCTGAGCTGCATCATATGGCTTGTGGCAGGTAGGAAAATGTATTGCACTGAACTGTACATTTTAGCATAGGAATGTGAACATTTACCAAGAGTTCCATCTGTGAATTTTGTGATTTTTCCTTCAAAACCTCTAAACTTTGTGAAGATTGCAAAGCTTCATTGATTATAACTATTCCCAAGAAACACTTTCTCTTTTTTTCTCACAAAGCCTTTCTTTGGTCTTGTTATGTGTATAGCTTTTAATTATGATTATGTAATCAGTTATCTTCCAACTATGGGGCTTTATTTATGCTTGGACAAGTTGGGACCCAAGACACTTGGCTGGCGAAGACCCCCATCCATACTGCAGCAACCTGCCATGCTGGGTTGAGACGTTTCCACTGTTTCCTTCTCGTGAGTGCTACCCTGGGATTATCAATTTAGGAAAGTCTGCTATAAATACGGAAGTTATTCCACCATTCATCAGCTTGCAGCCCTGCATCAGATAGGTTGCCAATCAAATGTTTCTGATGGTGGAACCAGATGAGGCTCTACTGTCGGAAAATTAGAGGTCACATCTGCTTTCTTTCATGTCAATCCAGCTCCCCCCCAACACCCCCTCCACCTCCCTGCCCGGTCCATTTCTTTGCAGCTCCTTTTGTATTTTAACATAATGTTCATCTGTTTAACTCATTACGTATTTCCTGCTTGTGGTATACTGTGACTCTGTGAGTACACATTTGACATAATTTTCTGGAGTTTGGATTACTGTGATATATATTTATTTATTTTTATTTTATTTCTCAACTGTTTAATCAATTAAAATCATTACAGTAAAATAAATACAACACCCCCACCTTCATCCACAATATGCAGGACGATCCAGAATTAAACTTTTTCCCACATTTCATTTCGAGCTCTCTTTCCTCATGCCTCAATTGTAAAAAGAAAGAAATGAGCTATCAATGGGTATTACGCAGAGCCTGTTATTGCACTTTATTTTCTGTTGCGCCCTAGGGCGCTTTCCAGTTCGCACTCTCACCCATTGACATCCCTTCTATTAAGGAATAAGCATTTCCTCACAAATACCGTACCTCTTGGGTGTATTTGCACTGGGCATTCTTGCCTCACCATTAGGCACCTGCCCTACCCCAAGCGTGCCCATGAGATGGTATTAGTTACACTTCCAGATGTGAAAGGCTGCAAACGAAGATGCAGACTCTTTGTTAATATGGGCAAGTTCTCGTGTACAATCAGTTGTATGACATAAATAGGAGCATATCGCATTCTAAAACCAATAAATAAGGCCATTTAAAACAAATAGTCAATTAAGGCCCTTACTATAAGCTCCTTCTAGTGGGAGACGGAGCATACTGTAATATAACATGGAAGGGTAAAGTGCAAAGGGCTATCCTGTTAGCTTCTTATTATTGAGTTTATCACTCAGTTGCTGGAGTAGACTCCTTCTGGTATACCAAGGACTTTAAGGCTTAAGGGAGGAGAAGGATAAAGTGTGGTGTACTGGCCACGCGGAGTCGACCAATGCCATTTACTGGCACGCAGGGGCACTGCTATCAAAAATCTTCCGGATCAAGCCTGACGCCTGGAAATGCAAAGGTAAAGAATCTCACCTCCGATCCTGTGCATGCAGTAAGGCAAGAGGTTCAAGTGCTCAGCGAAAAGACCAGTAATAAAGATGAAGAAGAGTACAGTTGGCGTAACAAATTGTGAACCTGTACCAGCCTCCAATGAAACCACCCGTATCTATGAGGTTGTGATTACTTCCAGATATCACATCAAGGACCCTCCTGATATCCTGAATAGGAGTAACATTCTTCGCCTATTTAAATACATAATATCTCTTGCTCATATCCATTCCGATGATTTGAAGCGGGTAAGATTCATGAACCTACCTGGGGACTCTCATGGAGACTCAATTCTGGTGGGATTCCACCAACAGCGATTTCAACTCAAGGTACTTGGGTAAATGTCACAGTTGGTCGACTGGGGTATCAATGTCCAATCTCCTCATTCGGAGAAATTTCCATATGTCCTCAACCCCATCAATGGGGCGATGGGGGTCTCTTCAGTTCTGTTGGGCACTAACACTAACAGTAACATCAAAGGCAGCAGAATCAGTCAAATCAAGCGCTCCCACTGATATTTGGAGCACTTGCTGTAATAACCAATAGAAAGCTCACCTTTGACTACCTCCGGTTGCCCCACAGAGGCAGTATTCCTAACAGGCACAGTCAGATGACTAGGAATGAGGAAAGGGGGAAATCTCCTGGCCAACAACAACTGTCAATTATCTCCTGGAACCTAGAAGATAGCAGGAAAATCTGAGTCCTAAGAACCACATCACATGCTGGCTAATATGAATTCCATGTCACAGCTTCAAAACAGAATATAGTGGGACGACCTTCTGGATGTATATCAGTCTTTTTAAAGCATGCCCAAAAAATTGCCAACACTGAAATAACCACTAATTCCTCTGCTATCCAAGCCCTACTCATAAAAGGCCTGAGGGTTATTTCCCAAGCCCTTCGTCTGCTATTAATTTATTTCTATTTTAATCCCACACAGCCTCAGAAGAAAGATACTTTGAACCCCCTAACAAGAATGATAGATGACTTACTGATTAAATACCACTGTCACCAAGCAATCATAGATGGGGTTTTCAATACGAGCGACCAGGCCAAGAATCCTAACCTCCTTGGGCGAACAGGTGGGGCCGCTCCTCTTCATGCCTTATTTTACAATCATAAGTTTAGCTGGACCCAATCATTAAAGGAAGCCCGCTTTGCTTCCTGGCGCCCGAAACCTACCTTTAGGAATATATCTACAATAGACTACATCCTAGTAAGCAATAAGATTGCTTCCATGCTTGAAGATTTTGAAATTGAAGACAGGGGTGAACCTGACCGCAGACCCTGCGTGCCATTTTACAGCTAGCGTTCCCCACACCAACACCATTTCCAGTGATCAGTGAAACAACAGGAGAAAAGCGCCACACGGTTCTCCAAAGAATCAAATGATCTGCTAAATTTGGAGATACATTGTCAGCCTGGATGGAGTGGAGAAATTCTGGCCTTAAGTCACCTAACCCAAATTCAGAGAGATTGGTAAGCGCTCGTAGCCAACCTTCAAAAGGCACTGGGGTACGGCCGATGCACACCACTACTACACACCACCAATGGTCCTGCAACAACATTACATATTCCCTGTGTTCTCAAGGATCTAATCAACAGTAAATGTGCTCTTTGCAGGGCCTTGAATGCCAGGAAAAGAGGCAGTAAATCAACTGATGGCCATTCTATTACTGCTCTTAGGAGAGAAAACATGGGAGATTAAAAAGGAGCACATAGAATTGGAATGGCGTAAAGTCTTTGATATATTGAAGGAGAAGAACCACATCCATCTGTGGAGGCATATAAATTGGCTTGCTAACCCAGGATTGACAAAGGAGAACCGGGTTGCCAAACAAGTTTGGATGCGGTATGTCAAACAACTATACTCAAGTGATTCATTGGCAGTGGTAGCCGCTTCAACGCGCTGTTTGGAGCCAGCCACTGGCACCTCTCAAGGTTTTCTAATTACCGAAGGAGCAAGAATAGCGACTGTCAAAACAAAATGAGGAATGATGGCACCCCGGGCCCAAAGGGGATTCCTGCCCCTGTTTTTAAATCAGCACAAGATTTTTGGGTGACAACTCTAACGCCTCTCTTTAATCACGTCTTTGTCACTGCAATGACGTTGTGTTCTTGGAGAGGTTCGATACTCTTTCCCATCCACAAAACAGGTGACCACTCCAATTCGGTAAACTACAGCTTTATTGCCCTACTTGATCTAGAAGCCAAGGCTTACCCCACACTGCTCAACTAAGGACAATATCATAGCAATGGCATACCTGTCTACACAAGCTGTTAGGAGGAAGCAACGTTCCTTGTTTTGCTGCTTCATCGATTACAGCAACAACTTTGATAGGGTGGATCGCGGAAGACTATGGGTGAAACTGTCCCTATGGAGGATTCCGCCCATGCTCTTCAAGGCAATTATATCATTATACTAAGGGACATGGGTTTAGATTAAAACTAGTTCCATAACAGTAACCCCCAGATTTGCCACAAACAACGAGATTATACAGGGCTGCGTTTTAGCCACCTTCACTTTGATCTCTACACTGCAGATCTGGGGGCTGCCCTCCAAGGCACTAGTTTAGTCACCCTAAGACTGAGCATGGTGCGACTTCCCATCCTGCAATATGCAGATGACACTGCAATTATGGACCAGACCGGGCAGACCTACAAAGAGCCCCTCAATGCACTCCATCATTACAATCAGGAGAACCATCTACAGGCTAATCAGAGCAAAACCAAGGTAGTAATGTTGAGTAAATATCCCCATAAAAAGCAATCTCAGTGGCAATTTGGAGACCTGCCAATAGAAACAGCGCCAGCTTACAACTACCTTGAGGTTTGGGTTTCTGAGACCGCAAAACCGGACGCTAATTTAAGGCATCTTAGTATAAAGTCCAACAGTGTCATCCACGGGTTGAAGCGCCTAAACAATTGTCTACTAAGTTAAACAGAACCCATGCTGACAGTCTTGAAAGCAAAGCTGAGCCCGGCCCTCAACTACAACCACTTGGCCTTTCCAGGTGCGCTCGACAGGCATTCAACAGTCGCTCAGATTAAGTCATACAAGGCAGTGTTGTTAGCCCCACGGCAAACTAGGAGCACGAGGTTGAGGGTGGAGCTAGGCATCGGGAGACCAGTCTCGGAAAGTCAAGTGGACCAAATAAAGTTTTTCATCAAGGTTTTGGAGCCCCAGAGGACCCACTCAAATACCAACTGAGGACGATCTTTGAGGAGGAGAGTTCCTCCCTGGGAAACTGAGCAATCACCTTCTTGAAGATCTAGCCAGAACTTTTGCGCCCCCTTGACATTCCGCTGTCTGCCTGGGAAAAAGAGGTGAATAGGCAAGTGGTAGACACCTCATTTGAAAAGGATCATGAAAATCTACGTGCTAAGCCCATCACAGCAGCATTGGACGCATCATACATCTCAGGGAAAGCTCAACCTTATTTTTATCATGCCCTAACAGTCCAGGCTTGCAGGAAAGTATTCTGCATGAGGCTCATCGCTATAGCATCCTCGGGCTTCAATCCCACCTGGGCATGCAAGGAGGAGGCAGTTTCATTCAGGCTATGTAGGTATCACAAATAATCCTGGCTGCCATTGTTGTGCTGCTGCCCTAAATTAGCTACCGATGGGCATTGCTTGCGTTGCCCTATTTTTAGGGCAAGGGGAGTTTGGACTTGCAGGGAGGCCTCAGACTTGCGCTTCACAGAGAACACGGCATGCAGTCTGGCAAGTTTGGGGAAGTTCACGAATTCTATCAGGTTTGCACTCACCGAGTTGCTCAGTTTCCCAGGGAGGAACTCTCCTCCTCAAAGATCTTCCTCAGTTGGTATTTGAGTGGGTCCTCTGGGGCTCCAAAACCTTGATGAAAAACTTTATTTGGTCCACTTGACTTTCCGAGATTGGTCTCCCGATGCCTAGCTCCACCCTCAACCTCGTGCTCCTAGTTTGCCGTGGGGCTAACAACACTGCCTTGTATGACTTAATCTGAGCGACTGTTGAATGCCTGTCGAGCGCACCTGGAAAGGCCAAGTGGTTGTAGTTGAGGGCCGGGCTCAGCTGTGCTTTCAAGACTGTCAGCATGGGTTCTGTTTAACTTAGTAGACAATTGTTTAGGCGCTTCAACCCGTGGATGACACTGTTGGACTTTATACTAAGATGCCTTAAATTAGCGTCCGTTTTTGCTGTCTCAGAAACCCAAACCTCAAGGTAGTTGTAAGCTGGCGCTGTTTCTATTGGCAGGTCTCCAAATTGCCACTGAGATTGCTTTTTATGGGGATATTTACTCAACATTACTACCTTGGTTTTGCTCTGATTAGCCTGTAGATGATTCTCCTGATTGTAATGATGGAGTGCATTGAGGGGCTCTTTGTAGGCCTGCCCAGTCTGTTCCATAATTGCAGTGTCATCTGCATATTGCAGGATGGGAAGTCGCACCATGCTCAGTCTTAGGGTGACTAAACTAGTGCCTTGGAGGGCAGCCCCCAGATCTGCAGTGTAGAGATCAAAGTGAAGGTGGCTAAAACGCAGCCCTGTATAATCTCGTTGTTTGTGGCAAATCTGGGGGTTACTGTTGTGGAAATAGTTTTAATCTAAACCCATGTCCCTTAGTATAATGATATAATTGCCTTGAAGAGCATGGGCGGAATCCTCCATAGGGAGAGTTTCACCCATAGTCTTCCGCGATCCACCCTATCAAAGTTGTTGCTGTAATCGATGAAGCAGCAAAACAAGGAACGTTGCTTCCTCCTAACAGCTTGTATAGACAGGTATGCCATTGCTATGATATTGTCCTTAGTTGAGCAGTGAGGGGTAAGCCTTGGCTTCTAGATCAAGTAGGGCAATAAAGCTGTAGTTTACCGAATTGGAGTGGTCACCTGTTTTGTGGATGGGAAAGAGTATCGAACCTCTCCAAGAACACAACGTCATTGCAGTGACAAAGCCGTGATTAAAGAGAGGCGTTAGAGTTGTCACCCAAAAATCTTGTGCTGATTTAAAAACAGGGGCAGGAATCCCCTTTGGGCCCGGGGTGCCATCATTCCTCATTTTGTTTTGACAGTCGCTATTCTTGCTCCTTCGGTAATTAGAAAACCTTGAGAGGTGCCAGTGGCTGGCTCCAAACAGCGCGTTGGAGCGGCTACCACTGCCAATGAATCACTTGAGTATAGTTGTTTGACATACCGCATCCAAACTTGTTTGGCAATCCGGTTCTCCTTTGAAATTCCTGGGGTAGCAAGCCAATTTATATGCCTCCACAGATAGGTGTGGTACTTCTCCTTCAATATATCAAAGACTTTAAGCCATTCCAATTCTATGTGCTCCTTTTTAATCTCCCATGTTTTCTCTCCTAAGAGCAGTAATAGAATGGCCATCAGTTGATTTACTGGCTCTTTTCCTGGCATTCAAGGCCCTGCAAAGAGCACATTTACTGTTGATTAGATCCTTGAGAACACAGGGAATATGTAATGTTGTTGCAGGACCATTGGTGGTGTGTAGTAGTGGTTTGCATTGGCCGTTCCCCAGTGCCTTTTGAAGGTTGGCTACGAGCGCTTACCAATCTCTCTGAATTTGGGTTAGGTGACTTAAGGCCAGAATTTCTCCACTCCATCCAGGCTGACAATGTATCTCCAAATTTAGCAGATCATTTGATTCTTTGGAGAACAGTGTGGCGCTTTTCTCCTGTTGTTTCACTGATCACTGGAAATGGTGTTGGTGTGGGGAACGCTAGCTGTAAAATGGCACGCAGGGTCTGCGGTCAGGTTCACCCCTGTCTTCAATTTCAAAATCTTCAAGCATGGAAGCAATCTTATTGCTTACTAGGATGTAGTCTATTGTAGATATATTCCTAAAGGTAGGTTTCGGGCGCCAGGAAGCAAAGCGGGCTTCCTTTATTGATTGGGTCCAGCTAAACTTATGATTGTAAAATAAGGCATGAAGAGGAGCGGCCCCACCTGTTCGCCCAAGGAGGTTAGGATTCTTGGCCAGGTCGCTCGTATTGAAAACCCCATCTATGATTGCTTGGTGACAGCGGTATTTAATCAGTAAGTCATCTATCATTCTTTTTAGGGGGTTCAAAGTATCTTTCTTCTGAGGCTGTGTGGGATTAAAATAGAAATAAATTAATAGCAGACGAAGGGCTTGGGAAATAACCCTCAGGCCTTTTATGAGTAGGGCTTGGATAGCAGAGGAATTAGTGGTTATTTCAGTGTTGGCAAATTTTTGGGCATTCTTTAAAAAGACTGATATACATCCAGAAGGTCGTCCCACTATATTCCGTTTTGAAGCTGTGACATGGAATTCATATTAGCCAGCATGTGATGTGGTTCTTAGGACTCAGATTTTCCTGCTATCTTCTAGGTTCCAGGAGATAATTGACAGTTGTTGTTGGCCAGGAGATTTCCCCCTTTCCTCATCCCTAGTCATCTGACTGTGCCTGTTGTTAGGAATACTGCCTCTGTGCGGCAACCGGAGGTAGTCAAAGGTGATCTTCCCATTAGTTATTACAGCAAGTGCTCCAAATATCAGTGGGAGCGCTTGATTTGACTGATTCTGCTGCCTTTGATGTTACTGTTAGTGTTAGTGCCCAACAGAACTGAAGAGATCCCCATCGCCCCATTGATGGGGTTGAGGACATATAGAAATTTCTCCGAATGAGGAGATTCGACATTTATACCCCAGTCGACCAACTGTGACATTTACCCAAGTACCTTGAGTTGAAATCGCTGTTGGTGGAACCCACCAGAATTGAGTCTCCATGAGAGTCCCCAGGTAGGTTAATGAATCTTACCCGCTTCAAATCATCGGAATGGATATGAGCAAGAGATATTATGTATTTAAATAGGCGAAGAATGTTACTCCTATTCAGGATATCAGGAGGGTCCTTGATGTGATATCTGGAAGTAATCACAACCTCATAGATACGGGTGGTTTCATTGGAGGCTGGTACAGGTTCACAATTTGTTACGCTAACTTTACTCTTCTTCATCTTTATCACTGGTCTTTTCGCTGAGCACTTGAACCTCTTGCCTTACTGCATGCACAGGATCGGAGGTGAGATTCTTTACCTTTGCATTTCCAGGCGTCAGGCTTGATCCGGAAGATTTTTGATAGCAGTGCCCCTGCGTGCCAGTAAATTGCATCGGTCGACTCCGCGTGACATCATAGGCATTATATTTGTCATCTTTGTTATCTGTGTCGTCAATATGACTGCCACTCTGATGCGCTGACATCAGTTCTTGTATTTCCACTTTTGTCAACTTCTTTTGGTGTATTAGGACTTCGGGATTCAAGCTGAGGGTCGCCTGTCACCACGCCAAGTCAGTAACAGACCCCCATATTGTGTTTCTCTGGTGCCTGGACCACGACCACAACGCAAATTCATGCTCCGATTCCCGGGCCATGGTGCTGAAGGCTTTCAGGGAGCAGTCCCTGAAACTGCTCATGGCCCAGCACACACCGCTGAGGTTTCCTCGTCAATCTTGCTCCCAGTCTTGGTCGAGAGGACGGTCCGAGCCTCGCTCCTGGGGCTCGAAGTCCTCTTCACCAAAGTTGTCGGGTAAAAGGCATCACAAGAAGTTGAAGCGTGCTTCGACTTCGCCCCATCGGCCATGCAGCGAGATGGAGGAGCCTTGTGTTCTAGGCCCCGTTCTGTGGAGTGGGTACCTGGGTCGACTCCCCATCTCCCTCCCTTTCTGGTGTAGGGAGCGACCCCCGCCCAACTCAAAGAGTTTTACGATGCCCTGTGTGCAGTGTTTGGGTGGACTGACCCTGCCGGCACACCTTCAGGCCCGACAGGCCCAGGTGTAGGGGATCCCGTGGGTTCTGTGCCTTTGGCTCCGGCCCCAGCACCACGGTCTCCTGTTGGACCCATTCCTGGGTCCGGACCGGTGCCTGTCACACCTCCACAGCGACCTTCCCCATTGGTGTGTCTGACACCGAGATCGCCAGTGCAGCCGGCGTTCGCCAGTGGCGCCTCCTCATTCTCATTCCAGATGATACAGAGCCGGTCTGGCGTCCACAGACGTCGAGGCTGGTGTCAACAAGCTGCACAGCTTCATACCATCTACAAAGCCCCTTTTTGAATGTTTGGAGTTGGATGAAGAGGATTGGGAGGGGGAGCAGGATCCCTTAGAAATCCTGCAGCCCCAGGACATGGACTGGTATGAGAAACTAGGTGATGCCAGTGGCCTGGACACCTCCTCAGATTTCGGCATTCTGTCTCCCCCTAACCTGACTACAGAGGAGGGAGCGGCATTTGCTATGGTGGTGTGTAGGGCTGTGGAGGTCCTGGACCTGCAGCTTCCTACAGTGACGGTCAAGATGAATGTCTTGACAGAGGTCCTGCAGCCTGGTGTCTCCTCATCGGAACCTAGCTACCTTTTAACGAGGCTATAATAGACTTTCTTTTGGGCACGTAGTCCAAACCCAGCACAGGGGCTACTGTGAATAGAACAATTGCCCGCCACCATCGCCCTGTACCGGGCGACCCACATTTTCGTCAATGCCCTAAACATCCCCCAAAGCTTGGTGATCCCAGCTTCCAATTCCCGTCGCGTGTACCCTTCCGCCCCTCCGGACTGGGAATCCAAAGACTGGAGACCTTTGGAAAGAAAACGTTCTCTTCCACCAGCCTCGCATTGCGGTCGGTGAGCACTGCATGCCTTTTGGGCTGTTACTCCCATTCTATATGGGATACAGTTGTGCAGGTGGGGCCTAGGATCTCAGAGGAGAACTAGATCCTGCTTTCCCAGGCCAAAATATCTGTTGGGAGAGATGCAGTTTGCCATTCGCTGTGGCTTGGACACGTTGTACTCGCTGGGCAGAGCGATTTCTTCGACGGTGTACATAAGGCCCCATGTCTGACTCAGGACGTCTGGCTTTTCGTGGGAAGTCCAAGCAAACATGATGACTTATGTCTGTTCGGAAACAAAGATGACGCTGTGCTTGAGTGCTTCAAGGATTCCCGGGCTACGGCCTCAGTACAACACCCTGGCCTGCATCTGCTTTTCGCTCCCTTCGTGGCTATGGAAGGGGCTTCCAACCATGCCAACCCTATTCCAGCAAGCGGGTTCCGCAAGTTTAGCAACCTCAATGGGGTGTGTTTGATTTTTTGATTGAATCCTTTGAATTTCTAATTGCATTGTAGAAACCTTAGGGACTCACGCTGTGCGCTGCGAGATGAAACAGAGTCTTCTCCGTTTCCTATGTTTTATGGTATTTTTGCAAGAGCTACAGGCAGATCCCAAAGTTCGCAGCAACACGCACTGTTGAATTTTCACACGTTGATTAATTCTGGTATACCAAGCCACGTTAGGTGTGCAGGTTGACACCTTTTCATGGTATTTTTCTTGCAATGGGAATAAGTGACCTCAGACTACTGGGAAGATAAAATATTGTAAAAAGTATGTAGACTTCCTTACCAGAATTTTCTGTGAATGTACCCTTCACTGCCATACTGAAGGAGACGAGCATTCTTGAGTACATTGCTTAGATACTCCTAATGTGATGTGTTAAAAATTTAATATGGAATTTACTCCAGCTATATTTATTAGAAACATTTTAGATTAAAAAGTTGGTACCCATTTTAGATGTTACTGTTTCAGTAAAAGGATGAGTGACTCGGTGATTGAGTGTGTGAAACTTTAAGGAAATTATGACTAATGCTATGGAGTCCGAAATGAAGCTAATCAGTTTCACGTGTGTTTGAGAAAGTTAGGAATTCTTCTTATGATCACAAACAGACTAACAGGTATATATAGGCACAATGGAAAGCTACAATTTGCCTGAACCAAAATTTACCAGTGCTGGAAAAGGTACCCAAAAAGGATGAGTCCTGCATACCTCTCAAATTTGCTTTTTTCAGCCATTTGTTTTTAAGTTTTTTTATACCGAATGTTATTGATGGCAATTCACATTGTAATCATTCAACCACTTATTTGGAAAGCCTCTTAATAACTTTGGATTCCCTTCATGAATCTACCCAAATGTTACCGAAGTGAGTTGTGTTAATAACCACGCACAAGAACCAGGAACTTTGCTTGAGCTATTGAGGTTGGCAGTTAATGGATGCAAGATGATTGAGCCAACCATGTTTTGTTGATTGTGGAAGTTTATTCAGATGGTTTTGTTTTTTGGAGGCCTGGAGTTCAAGACAGGTGTTGTTTTTGTTTGAGGAAAGTACATCTCACCTATTAATGAATTTAGGTATGGGTACTCTTATGAATAGTCTGGTGTTGTGTGCCTACTGGCGAATTAAGACACTTCATTTCTCTTTTGCGATTGATTGGAGATTGAACTTCAAATAAGAATGTTTCCAGAGGTTCTAAGCAGGTCATTGACATATATTCTGAAGCTACCTGGCCCATTCTCCTGACACCCATTTTATAAACTGTTACCAACACCCAGAATCTCCAATCATAAAAGACTATGAAAGCAAACTTATAATCAGCTTAGTTAATAGACATTGGAAAATCTTGATCATTTATGCTTTGTTCTTTTATCTAATTTTGTAGGAGCAAAGCATCAACAACACAAAAAGATCGGAATTTATATGAGGTAAGTTATATGAATGGTAACAACATTATCGATCTGGTTTGAACGTAAGAACTCAGGGCCAGATGTAGGTCACCAAATACCGTCGGTAATGGACGATTTCGGCCGTTACTGACTGGTATTTGGTGATTGAGATGTAGAGGGCCTTAAATTTACCGAATCGGTATATTTACAGAATCGGCAAATTTACAGATTCTGTAAATTACCGAATTGGTAAATATACCGAATCTCACATTTGTGATGTAGTTGGCACTGAAAACAGTGCCACCGGCCCTTAAGAATTCGTTATTTACCATGACATACTATGTCATGGTAAATAACGAATTCCTGTGTACATGCACATCTGTGCATGTACACCTGTGCCATGTGGCACACATACATGCCCTGAGGGCATGTATGTGTGCCACATGGCACACAAGCCAGAATCAGGGGTGCAACAGGGTGTCAAAGTGACACCCTGTCCCCCTTGCAAATTCGGTATTTTTACCGAATCGGTATTTACCGATTCTGTAATTGACATTGATTCCTATGGGCCTCAATGAATACCAATTCATTAATTACCGATTCATACCGATTCTGTAATTAATTCAGTAAAATTACCTACATCCCGATTGCCAGTTCTTAAATACCAAATCGGTATGATTCGGTATTTAAGAATAGGTAATCTGGGATTACCTACATCGGGCCCTTGGTGAGTTACTTTGAAGCAGTGACTTGGTGGATACCGACTTTGGAATCGGCCATATAAAGCAGTTGCACTTTTCTCTAGAACTATTTCTTTAGACCAACGCATTTATCCATTAAGTACACATTATTTCATAGGTCTTCATGACAAAGACAAGTCTAAAACACGTTTCATTACTACAACAATTCTTCACCCTCTCCTGGACAGTAAGGACGCCCCATTTTTGGAGTTTAGGAGGGAAGATAATACAGAAAACAGACTCAGCTCATCTGTTTGACTTTTGGGTACAAGGACATCTTCCAGATGAACTTTACAATTTACTTACATTGCCTTGAGAAAGTTCAAAAGAAAATTATCAGCCTAAGCGAAACACGTGTCAGTTACACTTTTTTCAGTATTGTTAAAAATCAAAAGCATATAAATGAAACCTATTGTAGTACTTGAGCTATCTTTCTTATATGAGGAGAGTGTGTTATGGCCATCTAAACTATTTCTTCATAATCAGCTGGCCTAGGGAAGATACTAACTCCAGTAGAAATGACATCATCTGGTTTTAAGAAATCATCATATCCAATATCGCAAAGTACGAAGTACCCATCTTCCTTCGTATTTTATATGTAAAGATGTCACTCCTTATAGTGTATGGACTTACTGGTACAATAGAAAGTATTTTCTTTAGTTCCCAAAATTCAAACATTCTGTACAATGTACCTTTCCAATTGACACACCGATCACCCACTTTATTTCTTTGCCATTCGGCTATACTGAGCAAACCCTTGAAATTACTGGTTATTAAAATCACTTCAATTTGGCATTTTCAACACGTTCTCACTTTTCCATTGGCTTTCATGGAATTATATCAAATCCTGCTGTTTTGGACACAGCCATTTAATAAAAACGACTGTCTTGACGGCCTGGCCTGGTCCAAATGTGAAAATCGTGGAGGGGAGAGAGATGGGACCAAGGATTAAGACTCTGTATTTTTCAGGAGGGAGTCTCAATCCCTTCCAACTTTTCCAGTTTTTTGTTTCTATATAGCATTAATTTCCATTTTAACACATCTCATGCTTCACCACAGTTCCTTCTCCCTCAAGATGCCTCACAGTACCTTTTCGATTGTATGACAGAATATCGAGGTCTATAATCTCTGTCTTAACTATATTGCATTAGATAAGATTTATTTGAGTGATCTGTCTTTTAAAAAACAAAAAACATTACACCGATGACATTTATAACAGTACTACTGCATACTTATATAAACACGTAAATCATTAATGGACTTTTTACATAGTTGGTCTAAAACATACTGCTATACATCAATTATTTAAAATTTCGTTTAAAATGGAGATTTGGGAGTTCATGTCTTTATGACAGTCTATTGCAATCTCCACGGAGTTTCAGCCAATTTCCTTTAAATACACATTTAGAAGTTTCACCCCCCTGCATACTAGAGGGAATGAGGCCCGTCAAGCCAGATGATTACGGCTTCCCTGCATGTTCGTATGTTCATACTATTCAGTAGTGCTTTTATTAGTGATTTCCGTTCCTTTAGTAACTTCGGGCATACCCAAAAAATATGTTGAATCGATTCGTATTTGTTTCCACAAAGTCTGCAGTCTCGTCATCACTTTTATCCTTCCATGCTGGGATTAAATCTTTTGTTTCCCACATGCCAAGACGCAGCCTCATAAATTGATGTTTTAGGGTAGGCGAGAAATAGGCTGATAAATATTCCTGTGGCTTCCTTTTTCCGTATGAGCTGATAACCGTCCAGGCAAGCCGTCTTAGCAGTAAGGTGTTCTCATCCGTTGAGTGAGACTAGAGTTTGATCGTGGTATTAATTAATTTGTTAAAAGCCTTTTTCCCTATGCTGAGATTCCAAATGTCTTGCGCAGACAGATCCTCTATCACCTGGTTTAAATAATTACCCCAGGATCCGTGCATCCTCTTTTCTTTTTGTCTGCCTATTTCTTTCCAGCATAGTTGGTCTATAGACCCGCTTTCATAAGCACGTAACCTCCAACATAATTTAATGAAAGTGCCTTTGCTCCGAAATTCCTGATTTTGTAAGCCAAACTCTAGTCGCACCTGGGCTGGCGATGCACATTGTTGGATATGAAAAACTTTTTTGTTTGTATTTTGTTCAAGGCAGGGATGTCACAACCTTTTGTTATTTCAGTGCCATAGGTTGTTGTTGGCATTAACTGTGACTGCATGACAGTTAATAGGTTACCGTATGATGGACAACTTAATTTCTTTTTTAGAACGTTAAAACCATATATCAGGTTTTGGGATTTTGATCACATTGAAGTGAGCTGTGATTTATAGCTCAATTTTTGTTCTACCATGAACCCAAGATATTTATAGAAAGTGACCGCTTCAACTTTTTTACCCTCTATATGCCATATGAATGTCTTGTATTTGGCATCCACCAACCGCACAACTTTTGTTTTTAGTAAATTCAGTTCTAGCCCTTGTGCTTACAAATATTTGGCAAAGGCTCTCATTCCTCGTTGTAAGCCGATTGGAGTTTGGCTTAATAGTACCAGGTCGTCGGTGTACTGAAGGCACCTGATTTCCTCATTGGCTATCGATGGGGGATGACTATTGGTTTCCAGGAGAGCATCTTCAAGATCACATATGTACAGGTTGAAAAGAGTTGGAGCTAACACGCACCCCTGTTTCAGACCATTCTGGGTGTATATTTTCTTTGTTATCCACTCGCCATCCCCTAACTTTACCCGACTCCATGTACACGAATATAGTTCTCTAATGGCGTGTAATAACTTTGTTGGGATGCCCCATCTGTCCAGTTTTTCCCATAAACGTTTACAGGGCACACTGTCAAAAGCTTGCTTAAGGTCCACAAAACAGGCAAATAAGTGGGTGTTCTTAAATTTAGCTTTTTCGGCTAGCAAGGTTAAAGCTGTTAGGTTTGTTAGCATGCCTGCTCCGGCCCGACACCCTGTTTGAGATCTTGGGATGAGGTTGTGATTGTCTGACCATTTGTTCAGTTGGGTTAACAAGCAGCTTGCATATAACTTTGCTTCAACATCAATTAAAGCAATCAATCTGTAATTTGTCGGCTTTGTTGAGATTCCCCCTTTGAAAATTGTCTGGATGATGCTTCCCCATCATGATTCTGGGATTCCATTTGTAATGAACAACTCATTGAAGAATGGCGTAAAGTAATGGGCACAATATGAGGCGTCTCCCCTAAAAAGGGCATTGGGGATTCCATTGGGGCCTGGGGCGCCCTGTAATTTTAATTTCTTTATAATTTTTATTAATTCGCTTACTTCCGTTATTTCATCCCAGTTTTTGTGTTGTAGGGCGATATGTTTGTTATTCAAGTTGATGACCCCCGAGGGAATTTCCTTTTTTCGTCCCTCGTTCCGCCGGCAATCCTTTTTTGCTGTTTGTGATTGATTTGGGTTTTGGTTCTTTGTACATACTCATTGTATGTGCTACCAATGTATCTTCATTTATCCCTGCTTTTTGATGTCTATTTTTCCCAAGTGTCAGTGAATTTATTTGATACCAGAAGTGTTTTCCGTTCCGTTGTTTACTTGCCAGAAGAAGTTTATTCCATATTGCAACTCGGTATCTGGTTTTGGCTATTCAACAGTTTTTCTTATATAGCTTTCTTGATTTTTTTATCTCACTTCTGTTGGGGTTTTCCCCCAATTTTAGCTGGTTTGGGACCGCTCTTATTTTCGCCCTCTTTGGCTTTTCTGTTTTCGTAATTCATGGGTGAACCAGGGATGGTGACTGCTTGTCCAAAGTGCTTCCTCTGATTGCATTAGAGTCATCGTTTACCACTACATCGTCATTCTATGCATTTATTAATATTGTTATTCCTTCTTGCATATTGCCTCGTTAATCCTATTAGCTATAGTATTCATCCGTTGTACTAACCTTTTATCACTTTGTGTTGTAGTAGTTAGATCAGTGGATTGGATGTGATATGCCATACGATATGGTGGGGGATCACCATCTTTTAAAAACATATTTATTTACATTATGGCTTCTGCCAGGTGCATTTGCCACTCAAAATGGCAGGCATTAATTAAAAGATACCACAGACTAATAACAGCTAATATTTCTCTTCATTATTGGTATTACATAGGGCGCTGCCTTCAGCCCGAGAAACCCCCTAACGATGATAATGTCTGCTAGGTTAAATCTACAGAAGAGCACTTGTTTCCACAGCTGGCAACGCCACGTCTACGATTGTTATAGTTACTGTTCAGGTACCACTCCCCATTTATCTGGCAACAACAGCCATCTCCTAGCTCCTCAGCCCCTGAGACTTTATTTTGAAGCTGGTGAACCCGAGCCATGGTTCCTGGTGGAAATTGTATGCAGAGGACAGTGTAGGGATCCCTTTCTCTGAGACTGGTATTAGTGCTTTCTGGTCCAGACTGCTCCTTTTAAGGCAGCCTACCCCAGTACGGAGGGGAACATTTCCCATGGAAGTTCCCATTGACACATCATGCCAAATTTGGCTCAGTTCCTCCTGCAGGTTTAGTCTGCATAGTGTATGGGGCTACAGCAGCTATCTATCATCTTCATTTAACTGCAACATCCTGTGCCATAAAATGGTCAGCAGGTTACCATGTCCAGAAAGGCCAGAAGTCTACTACGAGTGACCAGCCACCTACCACTCTGTCTCTAAAGGAAAATGTCTCTTTTTCCTGCAGATTCCTCACACGTGCAGTTCAAAAACACACACTCCCTATCTGCTACACAGCCTACAGGGATTGCTAAGACAAGGCTAATTTATTTTTTGGGGGGTGAGGAGCTTCTGAATATGATGCTGGCGAACCAATTGACTGCAAAGAGTTTTTTTTAAAGATATGATGTTTAAGCTGGATGTCTAGATTTCTGATCCACTCCCCTAAAGTATTACAATTTCCAAATCAAAGAGACAGCTCATGGTTCCTCTTTTACCATCCTCTTTCCCTACTTTGTTTACTAATGGGTCCTAGGATATACTTATCAATTCCTTGCCCTCCTCTTTCCTGCAAGACTGGACTCTTAACAGAATGGATACAGCAATCAAAATTATATTTTTGAAGAAGGCTTGTTAGACAGCATTTATGTGTCTATACATTTTTTTCATGGTGCAAACCAGGCCCTATTGGTCCTCATGTCAATACATGTGAAAGGTTCGGGAAATATATGGGTAAAACGTTCAAGTAGACACACTAGACACCTAATTATGGTGGGTAATAGGCCTACAAATGTGACATTAAATCCATTATGTAGAGGCCCAAGTGGGGAAAAAATAACCGCCTCGACGTGTCTTGTCTCTCCTCATATTCTCTTCGCATGGTCCCTCTGCTGGGCCAGAGCAGGAAGCACCCAGGCTCCCCTGACCACTCACAACGCTGCAATGAAGCATTGTGATTGGTCAGTGCACCGTGGTTCAGCACTCAGGCAGGGAATGGGAGAGTGGGCATGTTCTCTACCCAGGATGTAAGGCAGCATGGGTGGAGAATATGCAAAGTGCGCATGGCTGTTTGGCTGTCCCGAGAGGGCCGGCCAAACAGTCATTGCGCACATATAGAGTGCCCACCACTCCTCCTCCCCATGTCTGAGAGCAGAAAAGCCCCGCCCCGCCCCACAGAGACGCAGCTGCAGGAACAAATAAAATGATAATAACTAGGTATTATCATTTTATTTTTCCTTTAGTTACACTGCTAAAACCATTGGGTGGGACGCTCATCCGCCTTAGAGGAGGAGCCCCCTCTGTATTTTTCTGTTCACCTGATGATAGTGTACTATATACAGTGTGAAATGTTACCCCGGTGCCACAATGCAATTCGGTATCTGCTGCTCATCGGGGGATAAGAGTAGGTAATCACGAACTCAAAACATTTGAAAAAACTAAATCGAGACAATCTACCTATCTGTCTATACTCTGTTTAGTACATATGCAGGGTACATGAACATACAATCGCAGATTAATAGGGACAGGTACACTTTCAGTTCTTAGGTGTTCAGACATATGCAAACAGCTATAGCAGTTGTATGTATTGGACATGGGTACTCTATCAGCTCTTGTGCTACTCCTATATATGAAAGAATTACAGGAAATAAGATCACATAGCGTTCATATCTTAGAAGATGCAAAAAGTTACAAGGGGGAATGATCCAGTCAAAACTGGGGGTGGCTGGTGGAATCGCTGCTATGAGTGCATGTCTAACCTGCATATCTGTAGGTTTCCATCTGCTCCAGTTTGTAGGTGGCTTGGAGTTGGACAAATGGGATAACGTCACCTTTTTCCAAACATCTCCCACCCTGGAAATGCCTATTAGGTCCCATTTTTGGAATCCCTTAGTGTTGCGCGGTTTCCCAAGCTCTTGGGTGTCCCATAGTGGCATTGCCTGCGTAATATTTCCCTCCCAACCCAATGCTCTCTGTGCTGTATGCCAGACTTGCAGTGTGTAGGCCGTGGGGCCTGTGTGTGTTGTCTTTCTACATCTATTATACAGTGCCCCCATGATCCCTTCTTTTTCTAGGAGATGCCTATCCATGCGGAAAGCTGGGTCCTCCTGTGGTGCATGTAGCCATTGGTTTATCACAATAAGTTGGGATGCCCAGTAATACATTTGTAAATGTGGGAGAGCTATACCTCCATCGTACCAGATTTGTACTAGTTTCTTCATGGCTATACGGGCTGCTCCACCATCCCACAACAATTTGGTTACCTCCGAGCTTATCATTGTGAAATAGGAGGGGGGTACCGGAAAGGGGGTATTCTGCAAGATGTATATGAATCTAGGCAGTGCCATCATTTTGAAAAGGACTGCTTTGCCTTGTTAGGGTATTAATATATGAACTTACTTCATTACAACTGATGGCATTGCGGGCATATGCCTTTTACTTACCAAAGACTGTCAGGAAATTGTTAGCAATGGTTTTATTGCTGAGGTAACACAGAGTAGCAATGACGTGGATGAAAGCTCCAGTACACCTGGTGGTAGATTGGCCAAGATACATGGCAACATGCAATGAGCTAGCTGAAACGTATTCTTCACTCTGATTCGGCGGGGGCTAAGGCTATATAGGAACAACTGATTTCCACTGATGCTTATTGTCAGAACCTCATTCAGAGGACCAGAGGGAAGCATGAGCTTCTGAGCTCAACCGTAGGGGTTGAGGCCTTTTAACCTTGATGTCCCGGAGCTCGACCTCCTACAGGCCCTGAGTAATTGGGCTAAGTACGCCTTCAGCACTTAACTCTCAGTAGTAGACGATCAAATAAAATGATAATAACGAGGTATTATCATTTTTTTCCCTTTAGTTACCCTGCTAAAAGCAATGGGGGGACGCTCCTCCGCCTTAGCAGAGGAGCACCACTGTATTTTTCTGTTAATCTGATGATAGTGAAGTATATACAGTGTGAAATGTTACCCCGGTGCCACAATGCAATTCGGTATCTGCTGCTCATCAGGGGATAAGAGTAGACAATCACAAACTCAAAACAGTTGAAAAAACTAAATCGAGACAATCTACCTACCTGTCTATAATCTGTTTAGTACATATGCAGGGTACATGAACATACAATCGCAGATTAAGAGGGACAGGTACCCTTTCAGTTCTTTGGTGTTCAGATATATGCAAACAGCTATAGCAGTTTTATGTATTGGACATGGGTACTCTATCAGCTCTTGTGCTACTCCTATATATGAAAGAATTACAGGAAATAAGATCACATAGCGTTCATATCTTTGGAGATGGTAAAGTTACAAGGGGGAATGATCCAGTCAAAACTGGGGGTGGAGGGAGGACCATATGGTGGGGGGGGGGGGATATAGTATCAGGTTGTAGCTCCGCCAAGTTAAGAAGTTTCAAATGGCGCTTGGAGGATTCAAGGTCATCATTAGCAGTGGATGAGTAATTTGAGAATGTGGATGAAGTGTTGGGGTAATGTGTTACATATGAATTGGATATTGATGCTGTTGGTTGTGGAGAGGAAGATGATGTGCTAGGCTGGGTATTGCATTTATTCATATTTTCTTGAACTGTCCAGCAGTATAGACATCCCTCGAACAGGTCACGGCCTCTGTTAGGTTATTTATTTATTTTTTAAAAAACATTTTATTGGCATTTTGTTACACAAGTTAACAATATTAATCCAGTAGAATATTCTTTGGTGCATACAATATATGATACAAACATATTATTCAATGGTACAACTTTACATGAGATATTGAATATCTAGTTTGGTGTTCTCCGTTGTGTTAGTCATTATGACATATGTTCTATTCCCTTTACCCCCGGATGTCACTTGCTGTCTTCCAAAGTCTGTACCTCTGGCGGGGGTTCACAGATTTCACCTCGGAATCTGTTTCAATTTCCCCATATGTGGGCCCATTTTTTGGGGCAACCCCGGTGTATGAAGACCGACTTCTCTGTTATCATCGTGTTGTCCATGTCACAGCACCATTGGCAGTGTGTTGGGGACAATACTGAGCCCCAGCGCTGCGCTATATTACGCTTTGCTAACGCTAATCCCAGTGTCACCGAGTCTTGAGCTGCGTGGTTCAGATCAGTGGGTTCCCAAATATTGAGCAAACATCTCTTCGGTTCAGGCGGGACCTGCACTCTGGTGAACTGTGATATCGTGCGGAGTACTGCTTCCCAGAAGTGAGTGATTACCGGGCAATCCCAGATCGTGTGCCAAAAGGTGCTGATCGAAGCGGTACAAAAGGGGGTAGTAAAAAAGGGGGTGGTGATGGACGGAGCATCTGAGCCAATCAAACACTCACACCCAGTCAACAGATCTGGGTTTAATCCACCACCGTTCTTTAGCCCACTCTGCCACCCCAGTACAGACATGGCCATATGCAAATCAGTCTGACCCTGTGCCTCATGGGAACAGTCCAGCCCGAACTGCCAAGCCATGCCTTCCCTGGACCCAATTCAAGATTCCTAGGACCGGTTTCTGGCATTACAGCCGTCTTCAGCCAGGCTTGCTTGAATCCAGTGGCAAAGTGAGCAAGGGACTCACGTCTGAGCATACCCTGCCAACTTATGGCGAACAAAGCGGTACAAAAGGGGGTGGTGATGGACGGAGCATCTGTGCCAATCCAACACTCACACCCAGTCAACAGATCTGGGTTTAATCCACCACCGTTCTTTAGCCCACTCCGCCACCCCAGTTCAGACATGGCCATATGCAAATCAGTCTGACCCTGTGCCTCATGGGAACAGTCCAGCCCGAACTGCCAAGCCATGCCTTCCCTGGACCCGATTCAACCTTTCTAGGACCGGTTTCTGGCATTACCTTTTGTACCACTTTGTTCGCCATAAGTTGGCAGGGTATGCTCAGACGTGAGTCCCTTGCTTACTTTGTCACTGGATTCAAGCAAGCCGGGCTGAAGACGGCTAAAATGCCAAAAACCGGTCCTCGGAAGCTTGTTTCCGGTCCAGGGAAGGCATGGCTTGGCAGTTCGGGCTGGACTGTTCCCATGAGGCACAGGGTCAGACTTATTTGCATATGGCCATGTCTGAACTGGGGTGGCAGAGTGGGCTAAAGAACGGTGATGGATTAAACCCAGATCTGTTGACTGGGTGTGAGTGTTTGATTGGTTCAGACGCTCCGTCCATCACCACCCCCTTTTGTATCACTTTGTTCGCCATAAGTTGGCAGGGTATGCTCAGACGTGAGTCCCTTGCTCACTTTGCCACTGGATTCAAGCAAGCCGGGCTGAAGACGGCTGAAATGCCAGAAACCGGTCCTCGGAAGCTTGTTTCCGGTCCAGGCAAGGCATGGCTTGGCAGTTCGGGCTGGACTGTTCCCATGAGGCACAGGGTCAGACTGATTTGCATAAGGCCATGTCTGAACTGGGGTGGCAGAGTGGGCTAAAGAACGGTGATGGATTAAACCCAGATCTGTTGACTGGGTGTGAGTGTTTGATTGGTTCAGACGCTCCATCCATCACCACCCCCTTTTGTACCACTTTGTTCGCCATAAGTTGGCAGGGTATGCTCAGACATGGGTCCCTTGCTCACTTTGCCACTGGATTCAAGCAAGCCGGGCTGAAGACGGCTGAAATGCCAGAAACCGGTCCTCGGAAGCTTGTTTCCGGTCCAGGGAAGGCATGGCTTGGCATTTCGGGCTGGACTGTTCCCATGAGGCACAGGGTCAGACTAATTTGCATATGGCCATGTCTGAACTGGGGTGGCAGAGTGGGCTAAAGAACGGTGATGGATTAAACCCAGATCTGTTGACTGGGTGTGAGTGTTTGATTGGTTCAGACGCTCCGTCCATCACCACCCCTTTTGTACTACAAAAGGTGCCTATGGCACCGCATTGTCTGAGGCAGAGCATCCCGACCACCATATTGTGGCATGACTGCTGCTGTGGCGGTCCTGCAGTGGTGGTGCCATGGCCAAGGAATGCTAGGCTCATAGGAAGAGCCTGTAGTAGCATATCCTGCAACCATGACAGGGCCTCCAGCACGTCATGCACTTTGTGCCATGCACCAGGTCGTGCTTGGCAAACAGTGCACCCACAATAGTGCAGGAGGAGGGGGGCACAACATGTTCCCCGCCACACTTTGAAATGGGCTGCAACGCCCAGGGGTCCTGTTTGGAGCTAATACAACTGGGTTGACCTCATGGTCACAGGTTTGAATCTTGTCAGGTTCACTCAGCCTTTTATCCTTCCACTATGGATAAAATAAGTACCATTTGGTTGGGTAACAATAATTGTTATTGCAGCATCAAGAGACACCATAGCATTAATATCTTATATTTTGCATACTCTGTGCTAGATTGACTATGTCAATGTGGAATGACCGTCGCTTTGTGCAGATGATTCTTTACTTGTTGCTACTGGTTGTTGTTTTTGCAGTTTTTTTCTGAAACTCATTTGGAAAAATAATTATAAAAAGTGATAAACATCTGACTACAAAGTCTGCACCCCTGAATATGTCAAACATCTAGAAGCATTCGGGAGACAGCTGGCGTGGATTTTCAGAGTTTATTCCATCAATTGCCCAGGCATATGAAATATATTGATGTACTGATTCTGCTGTTTGTTTTTGATCAAATCAGATTTTTGCGACTCTAAGCTTAGTAAATATCCATTTTAAGATAAGACAGGCAACTCAAATTATATGTATTTTCTAAGTCCCTCCAGAACCCCCTCCGCCATGTTGTCCACTGACTTTGAGGTAGAAGGTCCTAAAGATAGAAGTGCAAAATCAGTCCACTGCCTTTTTTTTGTCTCCCTTTTCAGCATCAAGACATGGCCCAAGGGAGATAGTTCATAAAATATGGGTAGAGGATTGATGGAAGCCCAATATTCATCCTTGCATTTCAAGCCCACAGGGGTTGCTTACCTGTGCCCTCTTTGCACTGATGAGGGCTGCTGCAGGTGCTTGCTCTTGTTGGTTTTTAAGGACTACTAGCCAGTCTCACAACCTTTCTAGAAACTGATATTTATAAATTCATAGTAATGTGTAGGACTAGCCCAAGCACAAACTGCACCTACTTCAGTGGTAACATCAAGGGATAGTCTCATAAACTGAATCCATAAGCAACCAAGTTGGCACAACAGGATATGACTTGCTTAAGCGCTGCATTTACACATGCAGCCAGTTGCCAATAAACAAGGCAAACACACACAAACTAACACACAGACATTCAGTATAGAAGAGTTCCTTGCAAGCCTGCCACCCTGAACAGGGATCAGTGTCTCTGGCCACTACAGACACCTCTTCAGTGCGTGCAGATCTTGAACACTGTCATCAGTTTATCTCCTCCTCACACCATATTTGATTTTAGTTAGACTTGGCCCTCTCTACGGGGTACCCCAAACCTTTTACCTTCTCCCTCCTGTTTTCTAAACTTGGTGTTGTTTTCTTTTATGACTCTGCACACTTTGCCACTGCTGATCAGTGCTCAAATGCATTTAATTTACCTGTAAGTCCCTAGAAAACGTGTACTACATGTACCCGGGTACTACAAACTAAATTCTACCAGTAGGCCTGCAGTACTGATTGTGCCACCCAGTTAAGTAGCCCTTAAACCAGTTTCAGGCCTGCTAGTTCAGCCTGTGTGTGCAGTTTTAAAATAGCATATTAACCAGGAAAAATAAACCTTTTGCCCAGCCTAACCTTTCCTTTTCAGTACATCTAGCTTACCCCTAGGGTAGGCTCTAAACAGTCCATAAGGCAGGGTGTAGTGTATTTAAAATGTTGGACATAGACTTTTAACTTTTACATGTCCCGGTAGTAAAAACTCTTACATTCATTTTTCACTCCTGCAGGGCCTGCCTCACCCATAGCATAACATTGGGTTACCATGTTCTATTTAATAAGGGATAATTTTGAAGTGGGAGCAAGTCGGAAAGGTGAGTTTGGGCTCTAAAGGTCTGTAATTTAAAACTCTTTAATGGTTAAGTTGGATTTTAAGTCACAATTCTTAAAATGGCACTTTTGTTTTTCTTGTCCTCCCATTTGGTGCCTGTAGCCTGTATCCTGGGTAATTTGACTAGGTGTAGCTGGCAGTTAGTCTCTGTGTATTACTCGCAGACATGGAGACAAAGGGGGAAGAGGTGTTTGCAGGATAAGCCATCTCTGATTTGATAGGGTGCTTAGCTGTCACCTACCACACTTGCAGATCAAAAAGGCTTTGCCTCAGCGCACTCACAAAGGGTTTCACACTATTCTTTTGTGCCATCAGACAAGATGGCAAAAGCAAAAGGAAAAAATTATGGACAATGATTCCCTTTGAAGCCTGCCTTCCCTGTTCTTGCTCCAGACTAACTACAGGGGGTGTGCAGCCCTTTGTGTGGAGGCAATATACAGCCTACTCAAATGGAAGTAGGGCTGGCCCCAGCTTCGCCCACCCATCCTGCCAGTGATGACCCATCTGGGCACACCTAAGCTCTCTATTGTGTGTGGCTGTCAAGGAAGAATACATAAAGCCCAACTGTCGGCTACACCCATTCTTGTGATCCAGTCTTGTGACTACATGCACTAGGTGGCTAAGGCTGGAAAATGCCAGACGTGGGTTCAATGCTCGCTATACTACCAGTTTCAATCTAGACTGGCTGATAAGGGGTGCTACCCCGAAACTGGTCCCAGGATGCCTGTTTCTGGTCCAGGGAGGACCTGGCATGGCAGTTCAGGCTGGACTGTTCCCATGAGGGGCGGGGCAAGACTGATTTGCATATGGCTGTGTCTAATTGTGATGGCTAGGTGAGCAAAAGAACAATGGAATAAACACAGATCCTTGTGACTGGGGGTGAATGTTTGCAGTGTTCAGCATTCCGTCCAACATTTGTTCCTTTTGCTTTTGTCGCCCTAAATGGCGAGGGTATGCCAAAGCCTGGCTGATGAGGGGTGATGCCCTGAAACCGGTCCCAGGATGCTTGGATGCTTATTTCTGGTCCACGGAGGATCTGGCTTGGCAGTTTGGGCTGGACAGTTCCCATGAGGGGCAAGGTCAAGACTGATTTGCATTTGGCTGGGACCAAATTGGGGTGGCGTGGCGAGCAAAAGAACAATGGATTAAATCAGATCCTTGTGACTGGGGGTGAATGTTTGCATTGTTCAGTATTCCATCCATCATTTGTTCCTTTTGCTCATGGCGTCCTAAGTGGGTAGGGTATGCCCAGACGTGGCTCCCATGCTCACTGCGCGACTGGATTCAAGCTAGCCTGGTGGATGAGGAGTGATGCCCTGAAACCAGTCCCAAGATGCTTGTTTCTGGTGCAGGGAGCACCTGACTTCGCAGTTCGGGCTGGACTGTTCCCATGCGGGTCAGGGTCAAGACTGATTTGCATATGGCTGGGTCCAAACTGGGGTGGTGTGGTGAGCAAAAGAATAATGGATTAAACCCATTTCCATGTGACTGGGGGTGAATGTTTGAATTGTTCAGCATTCCGGCCATCATTTGTTCCTTTTGCATCAGGCAAGCTGGGGAAGGAAGGAAATTACAAATACATTTAGGGGTGAAAATCAGAAAATTCTACTTCATAACTGGCACCAAGAAAAAATAGTGGATCCTCAGACATAACTCTTCAGGACACTTCTGAACCTGTGGACGACTCAGAAGGGCTGATGTGTTCCTCGGCTGGAAGAAGGACTACTACTCTGCTACCCTGCTTCCTGAATGCCAAGGACTGTACCTGTATATTGAACCCAGGACCACCATAGGTATATTGTGGCTGGCCTCCTGATCAGACCCTCAGGGACTGGGAAGGCTCCAACCACCTTGAACCCTGCTGTGAGTCGTACCCCCCAAGTGGTGAAATCCTGGTCTTGGACCCTTGGAAGTGGGTCCTGAAGGTGCTCTGCCAGCCCAGCTGTGGTCCTAGCAGAACCGACGCAGCACAACGGATCACCTCGTAGCTCCCAATCGGCGTTGCCACAGGGTGACACATCCCCGATACAGGATCTTGTAGCTCCTTATAACCGACGCGGCACAGCGCATACTTGATGCAGGACCCCACATTGCAGACCCACAGCATCTTGGAAACACCACTGCATGACACATCCCCGACACAGGACCTCGCGCCTGCCGCTACGTGACACATCCTTCCCCTGGGTTCTTGCAACTCTCCACAACCAGGCTTTAAGTTACTTTATCCAGCAATCCCTGTATCCAGCCTGCATTCCATTGCTGTCAGCATGAATTTGTAACTCTGTTCTGGTGCTACCAGATTACCGAAGTTGTCTCTTTGTACTTCTAAGCACAGTTTTTACCTAGACTGTTAGAAGTGCATATCTCCGGTTCTACTAGTTGAATTTTTGTCCTTTTGGTGTCAAATCATTTATTACCTTTTACACTGTTTTTCTAAATTGGTGTGGGATTTTTCGTGTGTTGTGTTTTCATTGTATTACTTTTTATGTGCTGCAGAAATACTTTATACATTGCCACTAAATTAATCCCAACTACGTTTGCGCCAAGCTACCACAGGGTTATGCATAGCTTAATTTGGAGTTTGCTTGTGTTTAACCCTGACAAGAATTGTGGTTGCTATTTCAGTAGGGTTTGACCCTCCCCCTCTTCAACCAGTTGCCCAATTTCTTACAACTGACACCAGGAAATACCTTTCCTTCCATTCAGTGTTGCTTCAGTTCCACAAATGCACAGCCATCTAATCTCATTTCTTTTGTAAACCCTTTTATTAAGGCACAGCCATCTAATCTCTTGCCACTGGCTGTGTTATGTTTTTTTTAATGTTTTCTGGTTTTTGTAGTGGACCAGCAGTTGCCACTGAGTGGAGGAAATACAAACAATTTTGAAACAACACTTTCTCTGTAAAGGGATTGCCATTAATGTTCATAAACACAGAATAGTATGTATGTAGTTATGTGCTATTTGTATTGAGAAAATGTAGACAAAAAGTGCTGAACTGGATACAAGGAAAGCATACAGTCAACAAGTGATAAGATAGGTAGCTGGATTCTGGAAGCAGAGTGTACTGGTACTGCATTGTGACAGTGTTTTTTAAAGAGTTGTGTCTTCAACTCTTTCCTAAATGAGAACAGAGTTGGCACAGTGGTGGTGTGCTGATAGCACCAGAGCTGGTGAAATGGTGAACTTGTCTGCAAGATAAGTTGGGGTCCTAGTGGTGATATCTTTGTAAATGATGCAGCTGGTTTTAAAGATGGTGTAGGCTGGACAGGGAAGACAATGAGTTCCATCAGGATATGGGTGATGTGATCATATTCCTCCATGGAACAACAACAACAATACTTTATTCAGCTTTTGCAAAAACCATAAAAGTCAAGTTTACAAAGTATGTACAAAAGCCCCATGTATATAAACCATCTGCCACACATTACACTGCTTAAATAAAAATACAAAATGTAAAAAATAAAAATAGATACAAAGTAAAAAGGGAAACCATAATCACATCATGTCCAGCCATGATACGCCCTCCTCAGCTATTAATCACAACTGGATCTGAGCCTAACAGCAGACTTTAAAAACTAAAAACATGAAATACAGAGTTCCCTGAAAGCATTAATAAAACAAATTGCCTTTTAAAAAACAAGCATTTACAATGCAACGGTCTCAGCATTGCAAAAGTTAGAGCTATTAGCATTGTACATGACATGATTAATTTAACACGTGAATGTCGAAACATTTTTAGGCACTGAGCTGTCCTTAGCCCCAGGTGTATGGTATGTGGGAGAATGCACTGAACTGCCCGCAACACATATCATTCGTTTGTTTTTGTATTTTGTTCCTCGTGTATCACTATTGGTCCTTTTGTGAAGCGCTCTGACACCTTCGGGTAAAGTCCGCGCTATATAAAATTGCATAAATAAATAACGAAGACGGAAATCTACGCACCCACCGGAAGTCAGGCAATGTCGCCTGTGACGGGGGCGGGGCCGCGTCAGGACCGGAAGAGGAGGCATGCGTATCGCGGCCCGGGGCTCCTGTGAGCAGTGGAGAGCCCCGGGCCCGCCAGCAGGAGGTTAGGCGACTGTTGCGGGGCTCCCTTGACCAAGAGGGAGCCCCGTGAAAGGAGCTGGCAAGAGCTGCAGCGGCGGAGTCCCCAGAGATTGCCCCGGTAAGTTAGAAAGGGCTGGGGGGTGCGGTGTGTGGTGTGCGGGGTGCGGGGGGGGCGAGGGGCGAGGGGGGCAGCACTCGTGTGTCTGTGTGCGTGCGCGTGTGTATGTGTGTGGGGGAGGCTGTATGTGCGTGCGTGCATGCATGGGCGCTTGTGTGTGTGTCTGAGAGAATGCAGCGAGCGTTCGCGTGCGCGTTTGAAATTGCCTCCAAGGCGATGCGCGCGGCCAGGAGTGTCTCCTAGAAAGGAGACACGGCGACAATAGGTTCTCGGCGGACACGCGCTTCCGCGCGTTCAGCCGAGACCTAAAAATAGGGATAATGTAGGTCTTCCTCAGTAGCTCATAGTCATGCAAAACATTAAAAAAAAAAGTGGTGAATATCCTGAGGAGACCTGCCATCGTAGCCGCAGGGCGACAGGCTCTGACCCTTGTTCCACCCACGTGGATATGCGAGAATAAGATGAAAGAGGTCAAAGTGGAGCCTGGTCAATAAAAAACGATCGTAATAGCTAGAAAGCCCTAAGAAATATGGTTTCATGAATTGCACGGTTTTCAAAATAGTAAATCTACATTCACTGGGCTTCCTTAGCTCACAATCTTTCCTGTCTGATAAACACCGTTTAAAAAACGCCTCCTTAACCCAGGCCAGTTCCTCCCTACTAATTGATTCCATGTTACAAAATAGATCTGCTCTTCCTAGACTCCTGAAACACTCCTGCATATAGTTGATCTAAGGGATAAAATGAGCATGGTCAAGGGCCTTGTAATCCTTTAAGATCTCTTTGTTTAGAGCAGTCCCGTTACCAAGCCACATTTTTATCCATAGTGAGAGGGTGCTAAAGGCCAACAGGTCAGAAAGATAGGCCATGCCAAGCTCTTCATGTACTGTGAAGGTGGAAGTGCCCTGGGGTATGCTTAAGAGCCGTCTAAGGAAGTTGTTTTTGGCTATTTATAAATCGTCGTGAGTGATATAACCCCAGATTTCATTACCATAAGCCCCCATGCAATACACTTGGCCCTATAAATCTGCAGGAGTGTTGTGATTGGTCTCCTGCCCAGTCGGCCGGCAAAGTTAAAAATAGCCGTGTTTGCCCGTAGAAGATCCCCTTTCTTTCTGCTCTTTAAAGGTCCCCAATTCAAATTTAGCATCCAACATGACGCCCAGATAGGAAAAAACACCAGTCTTTGGGACTGGAATGGACTTAACCTTAAAGATTAAAGACTTTCTTGAGCTAGTCCTACCTCCATCACATATGAATTAGAGTTGTTAACCAGCAGGTCCTGATCTTCAATAAATTGCACAAAGCTAAGCAACATTTGCAGCCCCCTCGCGGTCCGGGCCATGAGGATGGTGACATCAGCATACAGTAGTACTGGCAGACTGCGCCATCCCACCTGGGGGAAGTCCACCTTTGTATCCACTAGGGCCTTCTCCAGATTGTTATTATATAAATGAAACAGAAGAGGAGCCAGTATACAACCCTGCTGGACCCCTCTCTGAATTGGAAACTGTCAAGTGACCTTGAGATCTTTGGTATAACATACCTCAGCCTTCGTTTCCCAATGGAGATCTTGTAAAAAGAGCACGGTATCTTTATCCACCACCATGGCTGACAAAATGGGCCAGAGCTTACTTCTGTTCACACAATCGAACGCGGAGGACAAGTTCATGAAGGCCAGATAGATGGTACCGGGGCAGGCGTCTTTATACTTGTTAAGAATCATAAACAGGTTCAAACATTGGTCAACTGTTGACCTACCTGGGCAGAAACCATATTGAACATCTGCGAGAATATTATTTTCATCTGCCCAGCTGGTCAACCTGTCTAATAAAATGCGTCCAACCACCTTGACCACTGAGTCCAGCAGAGAGATTGGCCTATAACAGTGGGTGCTATCTCTGTTGCCTTTTTTTAAAGCTAGGACAATAGTGGATGTAGCCCAGGTTCCCAGAGGGTCAGCTCTGACAGCTGTATGAATAATTGAGGTGAGGACTGGCACCCACAGCTTCAGATTCGAGATATAAACGTCAGGGGGGATCCCGTTGGGTCCTGGAGCCTTATTTCCGGACAATCCCACAGTGCCCTTCCTTACTCCCTTGTCTGTAATTATTAAAGCAGCTTTCCCTTCTCCTACTCCACAGGATGCATTCACATCTAGTGGGCACTGAAAACATTTCTTCTAAGTAACTTACCCATTCATCTTCTGTAATGTGAGCATCATTTGCTGCATCTGCTGTCTAAAAAGGGCTATTTATGATGCTCCAAAACTTGGAGCTGGTCTTTAGGCCTCCTATGTCAACTCTGCCTTGCGTCTTGCTAGTTTGGCTTTATACAGCCTTCTACAGGCCTTTACCAAACCCGGATCCCTTGTTTTGGTACCTAGTGCATCCCTCAATTTCCTTGCTGCACAAGAGCAATCGGAATCAAACCATCTTGGGGCCTGGTCCAGGTGCCGCAGGGGCTGGGCCTTAAATAGGTCTACTTTAGTAAGGGAAATGACAGTGAAAACCTCAAGGAGGAGCCCCGGCTCCGTCTGCTTGGCTGTGCAGGTTGCTAACTCCTTATGGCACATAGCTGTAAGGACTCTGTAAGTGGTTTCCTCAGGAGTGCCAGGAGCCGATGAGAGCCCCAACCCGTCCCCCCTACACCGCCTGTGTCTATCAAACACTAGACCACAAGGGTGATATGGAGGGAAAGGAGGGAACAAAACAAGGAAAGTAGGGGGAGACAAAACACTGGACTCTTCGGACACTGCTCTCTTCTGCTTCTGTCTGAAGTCGAAGCTACAAGGAAGAATGGGTTAATACAACAACAGTCACCCCACCGTTCCCCAATATCAATATCTGAACCTCTCTTTACCTGAGAGCACCAGAGTGAGTCAATCAATGTACATAGGAACCCGTCTGGAAACTCAAATGTAATCATGGAATGAGGGACATCAATGTTGCCTGGATTTAAGGGATGTAAGATATGATCTCTGGTAAAGACCTTGGAACATACCACTACACTGGTCAGAATACTTCTTACCTAACTAGAACATCTTTGGGCAAAGATCTGGTAGTGTATAAAATGCCAGGATCCCCTCAGTAGTAACCTGAAGAGTCAAAAATGACATACATCCGCACTAGAACTACACAATAAGAACACAATGTAAATAGAGTGCGCTACAAGCGCTTTACCGGTTCCTCCTCTTCTCAGTACTCTGTTGAATGCCAGAATCCGGGAAGTCCAGGATACGAACAGTAAAATAGGGACAAAAAAGGAAAATAAGGGAACTCACTTGGCGGACCACAATGCCCACAATGCCCTGCACACTCCTCACCCCTGCCTCCGCAAATACCGGCCGTTCGGCGGGACCATAGTCCGGCCCAATGACGAGTCCGCAAGTTACAGGGTGAAGAATCCAACAGTGACACCGGGGAAATGACAGCCGGCTCAAAGCGAGGGGACAATTTAAGTAGCAAAGCCCAAGTTAAACAAAAAGACACTAGGGAGGAGGAGCTTGGCGGGCATCCATGATGGCCGCGTGAGCACAGCGCTCTCCGGACCCCCGCCACTCCCGGCATGATATCCTGACTATATCCTGATTAATTACGAGGACTCTTGTAGAGGAACCTGGGCTGATCCTAATGCTGTTTTTGGATTGCGAATTGGACCAGGGGCACGGACGCTACGTCGACTCAAACTTTCGGGGCCCGCCCGGGTGGTGCGCCCGGGCCTTGGTGAGGCTCTGTTGCCGTGTCTGAGTTGAACAACAGCGGCAGGGAGATTCGACTTGGGGGTCCCCCTCTTAACTTTCGGTTTCGATTCTGCTTCAGACTGCGTCTTCCAGCGGAGGTGTCTGGCCGGTGCTGAGTCCAGCGGCGCGAGGTGGCAGTTGCACCTTTTGCCTGCTTTGTGCCCTTCCAGGCCGGTTCACACCTCGACGTGCCCTCGTTGTTGACTTTTGGCTCCGACGCCCTGTCCTCCTGTGGCTATTTTCACCAGGTTGCGCGGGTCCCTCGGTGACGTGGTCTCCACCATGACTGGCAGAGGGGACCAGGAGAGGCGAAAGATGAAGACGCCCCTTCGCGGGGGCCCGGTCCAGTCTAACGTCATGGACCGGTACACGCAATCGAAAGGGTCCCCTGGAGCCGCCTTGCCTGGCCCGAGTGCGGTTGGACACCCTTCGGAGGCTTCTGCGGAGCCGTCCCTGCAGGACATCATGGGCGCCATTTCTGGCATGAGGGAAACCATCGGTCAACAATATGAAGCTCTGGCCCACAAAATTGATACTGTGGCTATTGATGTCAACTTGATTCGGGCTGACTTATCTAAAACCAATGAGAAGGTGAAGTCATTGGACCTCAAGTCATCTAGTCTCACGGCCGACGTCTCGGAGATACAGACGGAGATCGGCAACCTCAGAAAGGTGAATGATTTCATGACTCAGCGCTTGGAGGATTTTGAAAACAGAGCACGGCGCTGTAATGTGCGTGTGGTTGGTGTTCCGGAAAATCCCGAACCGCATTCTGTTGATCTCCTGGTTGAGGACTTGATACAAAACTACCTTTCTCCATCAGGCTTGAGCAAATTCTTTGCGGTGGAACGTGCCCATCGAGTTCCGGGTGGCCAGGGCAAGCCGGGCGCCCCGCCAAGGCCCATTGTTGCAAAACTCTTTCACTATAGGGACCGAGACGCTATCCTGCAGGCCTCGCGAGTTAAGGGCCCGGTGGCCTTCGAAAATGCCACGGTGAACTTCTACCCGGACTTCTCACAGCTTGTGCAGAGACAGCGTATGGGCTTCCGTGGAGTAAAGAAACGTCTTCGGGACTTGGGACTGCGTTACGCCATGTTTTTTCCTACCAGGCTGCGAGTTGAGTACAATGAACGAACCCTTTTCTTTGATCGGCCTGATTCGGTAAATGACTGGCTGGACTCTCTGCCAGACCGGCCCCACTTGAATGAGCCCGCCGAGCACCCGGGTGGTGCCGAGGGTGGCGTAGAAAGTTGACTTTCTTGTTTGGTCCCCTGTCTCCGTACCATGTGATTTCTTCCTGGGTTCTATACTTGAGTGCCTCTATTTTCTGTGTTTTCTCTTCTTCCTTCTTTCTGTCGGGGTGGCGGGTGGGACAGGGGCCTTTTCCTCCTCCGGGGTCTTTTTGTAGAACGGGGGTTTTCGGGCGACAGGCACACTGCATGTTGGGGTGGCTTTTTTGCTTACTGCAGGGGTGCAGGGTGGGGGGTGTTTTCTTGGATGTTGGGGGGTGGGTTGGTGGGGTGTTTGAGGTTTGTGTTTTGTTTTTTCAAGGCGACTCTATCTTGCTAATGGAATTTTCAATGTCATGCTCTTTGGGGGATGGTTCCTGCATCGCTTGGTGGGATGGGGGGTAGCGGGTTGAGGTTTATTTCGTGGAACGTCAATGGTCTGGGGGATCGTATAAAACGGGGGGTGGTGTTGCGATGCCTGCGACGTCTGTCTCCCGATATTGTTTTTCTGCAGGAGACGCATTTGGTGGGTAATACTTGTAAGGCCATGAATAGGTGGGGCTATCGTCTTGTGGCGCACTCGGGGTTTACCACGGGTTCCAGGGGGGTGGGTATCCTTGTCCGGGCCTCCCTTCCCCTGGCGATAGATGAGGTGATCCTCGATGATAGGGGGCGTTACGCCGTCCTCGTGGGACGATATGAGGGCCGGACCCTGTCTCTGTTCACCGTCTATGTGCCCCCCGGCCTGCAGACCTCCACCTTCTCCGATTTGGGCCGAGTGCTGTTGGGACTCCCTGATGATGCTCTTTTCATGGCTGGTGACTTTAACTCTGTTCTCTCCGGTCTGAGTGATCGTTACCCTCCGAGAGATACTCCTTCGGCCCAATTGTGGCTGGGTGGCTTTTTGGATACTTTTGGTTTGGTGGACTGTTGGAGACTTATGCACCCCGCTCAGCTTCAATATACTTTCCATTCTGGGGCCCATGGGAGTCTGTCTAGACTGGATTACTTCCTCATGCCAGCGGCACAGTCTTCGGCTGTTCGGGAGATTAGACACCTTCCCCGGGGCATCTCGGACCATTCTCCGCTCTGGCTTTGCTTTGATGTGGGGGTGGAGGCGGCGGGCCGGGTGGCTCCTATCAACCCTTGGTACCTGACCTCCCCTGGGACCCGTGGCCTATTGATTAAGTCCCTGGATAACTATTTTCTAGACAACGAGGGGTCTGTCTCCTCTGCGGTGTCCCTATGGGAGGCTTTTAAGACGGTGATTCGCGGGCAGGCCCTGTCTCTCATTGCTGAAACCAAGAAGGCGAGGAACCGGGAGGTGGTGGGTCTTGAGATGGAAATACTTGAGATGGAGGCTGACTTGGAATCGACTGTTACTCATGACAAACTCCATGCCCTGGGTCTGAAGCAGTTTGCCTATAAGTCTCTGGTCACGGATGCGGCTAAAATGATGTTTAGAGAGCAACAGGGTCGGTTGTATGATGTTGGGGACAAAGCGGGTAAATTGCTTGCCTGGTTGGATAAGAAGTAGAGGGCGAATCGAGTAGTGCCTGTGATCCAGACTTTGAATGGTGTGAGAGTGACGGACCCAGTCGAAATAGTGGAATGTTTTGCGGACTACTTTCGTTCGGTTTACTCCCCAGTGTCGGAACGTGATGCAGACGACTCTCGCCTCTTGCTGCGCGACATAGCTTTGCCCTGCCTCTCTGATTTGGAACGGGTCTCTATGGAGGCCCCGTTCTCTACGGACGAAATAGCGACTGCGATTCGCTCTCTCCGTTCGGGCAAGGCTTTGGGCCCGAACGGATTGCCAATTGAGTTGTACAAACTGCGTCCTGATAAGATTGCACCCTATCTTCGTACCATGTTTTCAGAGTCCCTTGAGCGGGGTGCTCTCCCTTACGACCAGCGCCTGGCTACGATCGTTGTAATTCCTAAAGATGGTAAGCCCCGTGATCTTTGTTCGTCCTATAGGCCCATCTCCCTGTTAAATGTTGAGCCCAAGGTTCTAGCCAAGCTCTTGGCTACCCGCCTCCTAACGGTCATTAGTGACTTGATTCATCCGGACCAAACCGGATTTATCCCGCACCGTAACACAGCTCTTAATCTGCGTCGCCTCCACGGAGCCATTGCGAGGGCGGGGCTTCTGACGGAGCCGGCCATTTTGGCTTCATTGGACGCCTCGATGGCCTTTGATACGATAGAGTGGCCCTACCTTTGGGCAGCTCTTGAGAAGTTTGGTTTTGGCGCGGGGTTTATCGGATGGGTGAAGCTGCTGTACACTGACCCCCTGGCGCAGGTTGTGGTTAACGGTCGAGTTTCTGCTCCCTTTTCTCTCGGTAGGGGGACCAGACAGGGGTGCCCCTTGTCTCCACTGCTTTTTGCTCTCGCGTTAGAGCCGCTGGCTGCGTGGCTTCGCTGGGAGCCTTCTCTCAAGGGTATACGTTGGTCCCCAGACTTTGAAGACCGTGTTTCGCCTTTACGCGGACGACATTCTTCTTTACCTTACTTCCCCGCGTAAATCTTTAAATGTCTTATTCGACGTTCTCACCTCGTTTGGCAAAAACTCTGGTTTGATTATTAATTTGGCTAAATCCTGCATCTATGTTATTTCGGGTGATCTGCCCCCGTTGCCAAATAGATTTCTCATCCAGGTGGTTCAATCTGGCTTCAAATATCTGGGGATTTTTATTACACGGGATTCATCGCTCCGGTTTGAACGTAATCTCCTTCCCCCTCTTCTTAGACTGAGGTTGGACGTCGCTCGCTGGCGTAAATTACCTTTGTCGCCGCTGGGTAGAGCCGCCCTTTTCAAGATGATGTCCTTGCCGCGATTCCTTTACGCACTCCAGAATTCCTATGATGATATCCCCGCTACTTATTTCCGTGAGGTCGAGAGTCTCCAAAGGCAACTGATTTGGGACGGGCGTCCACGCATTGCCCTGGCGAAGCTCACCATCCCTTGGTATGACGGGGGCATGGCGCTTCCTGATATCAGAAGATATTATTGGGCTACCCAACTGTCTGCCATTAACCACTCCATGTACTCCCTGGGTCGGGATCCAGCCTTTGAAATGGATAGATTCCAACTACCGGGTGGGGATTTTAATAGAGTGCTTTATTCTAGGTCGGCTGAGCGCCATCTTACGGGACCGACCAGGATTGCGGTTAGTGTGTGGCGCGCGGCGAATGTGAGCCTGGGATGGGATGATCGAGTGACGCTGGCGACTCCGCTTTATGCCTCTGAACGTCTGGGATGTCTCTGGACGTCAAAGGGATTTGACCGCTGGGACATGATTGGAATCTGTAGAGTGGGTGACGTATATACGAATGGAGCGGTGAAGTCTTTCGAGGCTCTTCGGACTGAATATGCCTTGAGTGATAGGGAATTCTTTCGATATTTGCAGGTCCATCATGCCCTCGCTTCTGTTCTGGCTTCTGGTGCCGCCATCCCCGAGTCTTCCCCCCTCGAAGATCGTATCCTGGATGGCCATCTCCCCGATAGCACTATCTCCTTGATTTATAAGAAGCTGATTCACAATCGCTCTGACTTGCTTGTCCGACTCAGGGAGGCCTGGGTCGGTGACGGGCTGGAATTGGATGACGAGGATTGGCAGTCGGCACTGTCTTCTCCGAAAGAGGTCGCCATCCCTGCCCGTCTCCGTTTGGTTCAGCTCAAGATCCTCCACCGGGTGTATGTTACGGGTCCTCGTTTGGTTGCGATGGGTTTTTCCCCGGATGGTTTATGCAAGCGCGGTTGTGGGATGTGTGCTACGTTTCTTCATATTATTTGGGAGTGTCCGAGGGTGGCTGCCTATTGGTCTGAGGTGCTTGCGGTAATGGCTGATGTGACTGGCGGTGCTTTGGGGCCGGAGGCCCGGAGATGCCTGTTGAACGTGTGGGAACCTACCGACTATTCGGTTGCCCAGACCAGATGGGCGACCCTGGGATATATGGTTGCGAAGCGGGACATAGCGCAACTCTGGGGCTCGCACAGGCCCCCCACTGCTTCCGTGTGGGAAGAAAACATGGACTGGTCTATGTTCCGCGAGAAGACCGTTTACACAGCCAGGGGCAGACCTAGGGCATGGGCGAAGATCTGGAGTCAGTGGAACGCCTATCGTGGAGACATTTGTACTCCTCCATTGGTTGAGGTCCCCGATGTTACCTTCTCTCCCTAGGCCGGCGTTCCTGAGATTTCGTATATTGTCCTTTGGTTGCTTGCCCTCCCCGCTGCCCCCCCCACCTTGCCTTATCCTATTGAGTATGACTCCGTATTCTTGATTAGTGGGTTTCCCCTCCCCCTCCTGGGCTGACTCCGTTTAGTATGCATTCGCCTTTTTTTTTTTTTCTTTGACATTTTTTTTTTTTTTGTATACATAAAAATGAAAAATGCCTTATTTTGTTTCATAGTGTGGGCGACATCTTGTATCCGATTTGTGCCAGACCACCGGAGTGGCTACCATTGTCTTTATCACATTGTGCCTTGCTTTTAGCGGCCAGCCCGTGCGGTTGTAGGCCCATCTCTGTAAACCTGATTTTGTTGCTCAATAAAAGTTTTTAACCAAAAAAAAAAAAAAAAAAAAAGACACTAGGACTTGCTATAAAGTGCCTAGATATCCCAATACACACCAATTGAGAAGCGCAATGCCTGACGACTCTCGGCGTGTGGATCATGCAGGCACAAATAAGCAACAAGATCAAATCAAGAACGCTGAATGGGAATTCAGCTTAAAGAGTCGTAAGTACGACCGGGAGCGGTATGTTCATGAATACCAACGCTCCAGTGACAAGATCAAAGTAGACAGCAAATACGGCAATAATGAGCCGAGCACCAAATCAAAGAACAAACGCCCTAACCGGGGCGATAGCGGGAAATCGGAAGTGGCCAGCGGAAGCAGCAACTCAAGAGAGAAGAACTAGAACGCGAAGCGCTGAGTGCCTGGATTCACGAGCTTATGTTCCGGCTCGAACCCCTCGCGCATGTGCAATGCTGCGCGGCCATCATTGAATGGTTTCATTATCGGAAGTTCGTCCGAACCATCCTCGGAGACTAGGCAGGCATGACAGTACATCCCTCCTAAGGACCCCCCCACAGGTTTAGGCTTCTGTGGATGTTGTCTGTGAAACCTCTTCACTAGATTCGGCGAGTGTACCGGACTAGCTGGTTCCCAAGTTCTGTCTTCTACCCCATACCCCTTCCAATGTATGAGATACTGCAATCTTTTCTTGACTCGTCTGGAATCTACGATGGCCTCCACCTCATATTCTAAACCATCATCTACTATCAAGGGAGGAGGAGAGGAGGGCAAAACCGTACCAGCAGCAACAGGCTTCAGTAGGGACACATGGAACACAGGATGAATTCTCATCGTCTGTGGCAGAGCAAGTTTCATAGCCACTGGATTTATAACCTTCGTGATCTTATAGGGCCCAATAAATCTAGGCTTAAACTTACAAGACCCTCTCAAACTGATGTGTTTAGTGGACAACCAAACCTCATCCCCTTCTGTGTAAGAGGGTTCCTGCAGTCTGTGGCCATCCGCCCCCTTCTTGTACCCTCTTTTGGCCTGCTCCAAATTATCCTGTGCAAGTTTATGATTATGTTGGAGGTCTAGTACTAACTCACTAGCTGCAGGAGTTGTGCATGGTGTGGAAGAACCAGGGAGGATCCGAGGGTGGTAACCATATGTACAAAAGAAGGGTGAAAAATCGGTGGATGCGTGGTGACTGTTATTATATGCCATTTCGGCCAACCAAGCCAACTCATCCCATTCTGTTAATGACTGTAAAGCCTGACATCTGATATACTGCTCCAAACATTGATTCACTCTCTCTGTCTGTCCATCGGTTTGTGGGTGATGGCTAGAAGAGAGACGTACATCCATGGACAGAAGAGTACATATACCCCTCCAAAATCTAGACACAAATTGAGAACCTCTGTCTGATATCAAAACCGAAGGCAGACCATGCAATCTAACTATCTGTTTCAAAAACACAGAGGTCAGAGTCTTAGCTGTAGGCAGACCAGATAAAGGTATGAAATGGGCTAATTTGGTAAAAGTATCCACCACCACTAGCACTGTATTGTTCCCTTTGGTTGTGACAGATAGCTCAACTATGAAGTCCAAGGACACTGTGTGCCAAGGTCCTGGAGGAGTAGGTAAAGGTTGCAATAATCCCACAGGATTTGTGTGTGAGACCTTGCTTTGAGCACAGATGTGACAGGTCTGAATATATCTTTCCACATCTTTTCTCATTCCAGGCCACCAAAAAGACCTCCGCAGCAATTCTAAAGTCTTTTTGTAACCAGGATGTCCAGCTAGAGAATGCGAATGACACCATATGAGAGCTTGGTCTTGCAATTCTGTAGAGGGAAGGACTAACCCACAATTCACATAGTAGTAATCTCCCACCTGTACTATATCATGAGATCTTTTTATGGGTTCCATCTTATCTGAGCTTTGTTCAAGACGTACTCTGTCAAGGAATTCATCTTCAGAACTGACCCCTCCTATGAATCTGTCTGGTGTGAGAATGGGTGGTGTTTCTCTGGGTTCTTCATTGGTAATATACCCTAGACGAGATAAAGCGTCCGCCTTCCCATTCTTTATTCCTGCGCGATACTTAATCACGAAATCGAATTCGCTAAAGAATTGAGTCCATCTAAGCTGACGCATAGACAATGCCCTGGCTGATTTCAGAAACTGTAAATTGCGATGATCAGTTAAAACTGTCACCGTGTGGTTGGCTCCTAGTAAATACTGTCTCCATTCTTCAAAAGCCTTCTTAATGGCCAACAATTCTTTGTCCCCTGTACAGTAATTCATTTCGGCCGGATTAAGCTTACGTGAGAAATAAGCGACTGGGTGGCTTATTCCTGTTTCAGGGTCTGGTTGTGAAAGAATACCCCCTACTGCCTTATCCGAGGCATCTGCCTCTACCAAAAATGGGATAGCTGGATCAGGATGACGTAAGATAGGAGATTTTGTAAAAGCCTCCTTCAACGCCGTAAAGGCGTTGTCAGCGGCAGGGGTCCATTGAAAAGGAACGTCTTTCTTCAGTAATGAGGTGATAGGCACTACCACCTTTGAAAAACCGTCGATAAAACGACGATAAAAATTAGCAAAGCACAGTAAGCTCTGTACTTCCTTAATGCAGCGGGGAGTGGGCCATTGGTGAATGGCTTCCACTTTATGGGGATCCATCCGGAGGCCAGAGGAAGATACAATGAATCCTAAAAAGGCAACCTCAGAAACATGAAAAAAGCATTTTTCCAGTTTACAAAATAGACTGTTCGCCTGCAGTCTCTCCAACACTTTTCTCACATGATCCTTGTGTTCCTTCATAGAGGAGGAAAAAATCAGTAGATCGTCAATGTAGGCGATAACAAATTCATCTATCAAATCCCGTAATACCTCGTTGATAAAGAATTGAAACGCTGCAGGGGCGTTCGAGAGTCCAAACGGCATCACTAAATACTCATACAGACCAAACTTAGTACAGAAGGCCGTCTTCCACTCGTCCCCCTCCTTGACTCTCACCAGATGGTACGCTCCCCGGAGATCTAACTTAGTGAAAACGGTGGCGGTCTTTATTCTGTCAAGGAGGGCTGAAATCAAGGGGAGTGGGTATCTGTTCTTTATAGTGATGTCGTTTAGGGATCTGTAATCTATACAACACCTCAAGCCACCCTCTCGCTTCGGAATAAAAAAGAGTGATGAGGACGCAGGAGAACGGGAGGGACGTATAAATCCTTGTTTAAGCATGTTGTCTAAATAGTCCCGCAGATATACATTTTCCTTCTCAGTGAGAGAATACACCCTGCTACATGGAATTTTAGCCCCTGCTTGAAGATCAATGCGGCAATCGTATTGCCTATGTGGGGGGAGACTGGTTGCTTGCACTTCATCGAACACAACGTGAAGATCTGCGTACTCTGTGGGTAAATCAGTTGAATTGGTAAAAGCAATTTGTTTGCCTTTCTCACTCAAAGACACGTGTTCTTTACATGTGTCACTGTTAAACTCTAATGTGCCAGTACCCCAATACACCCTTGGGTTATGTGACCTTAACCATGGTAACCCTAATAGGACAGGAAACTGAGGGGATTTGATTAAATCAAAGGATAGATTCTCTTGATGTCCTTGTTCTAGGGTAAGGTGTAAGGGAATTGTCTGATGAGTGATAGGCCCTGATTTCAACACACTACCATCGATAGTGGTGACATCTTCCCATGTCTCTTTCTCCTTTGCCTCTATGGCATGGAGGCTGGCCCAATCAGTATCCTTGAAGTTTCCGGTCGCTCCAGAATCCAGCATGATAAGTACTTCAAGAGATCTATCATAACAAAAAAGAGTAGCAGAAATATAAAAATGACTGGGTGTGATAGAAGAGGTATCGATAGATGAGACTATTAGACCTGAGTTACCCGACACCTTAGCCTCTCCAGGGGCCGGGCTTGTTAGTTTTCCGACTTCCTGATTTGGGAAGGTTTCACGGGGCAATTCCTTAGGAAATGTCCGGATTTACCACAATAGAGACATAACTTATTGTCCCTCCGCCTTTGTCTTTCTTCCTGACTTAGGGGACCTTTCACTGACCCAATCTGCATAGGCTCTACTTCTTCTGATGTTTTCTCGGTTTCTGCCTTTCTATGAAACACATAAGGTTTGAAATCAGAACGCCCCTTCTACGTTCTTGTAGTCTGTGATCTAATTTAACTACCAAACTTATCAGTTCAGGGCAATTGTCAGGAGGCTCCACTACGTGGGATAAGGCGTCTTTTAATTCATCCCTTAATCCCTTGTAGAACAGGGCACTGCATTTACTTTCAGGCCAATCTGCCTCTGCCACTAGTCTCTGAAATGTGGTGATATACGCCGAAAGTTCTTTGGTACCTTGTTTGAGCGACAACAGTTCTGTGTCTGCAGAATGTGTAAACGTATGTTTATCAAATATCTTTTGTAATTCCCTTTTAAAAGACCCATAATCGTGTAATAGGGGATCATTCCTCTCTATAAATGGGATAGCCCAGTCCGCTGCTGAACCCCCCAAATAGGAGATAACAAAGGCTACCTTAGACTGGTCTGTTGGGAAACAACTAGCTTTGCACATAAAGTGCAACTGACATTGGCTTACAAAGGTGGAAAGCTTAGACTTGCCACCCGAAAATCTTTCAGGAGGGGCTAATGGGACTGACTGAGGTGTGGTAACATGTACCACTGGGGCCACATTGCTGGATCCTCCTGCGTCTAAACTAGGCTGTCTCTCTCTCTGTATGTTGTCTACCCTTTGGGACAATGCTTGCGTTTCCAACTGGAGGCTGCCCAACATATGGGCCAAATCCTCCATGGTAACCTGGGTCATGGCACTCGGGTGGAAAAAGCAACTAAGGCTTCGCGTTCTGTAAGGACTCTGTAAGTGGTTTCCTCAGGAGTGCCAGGAGCCGATGAGAGCCCCAACCCGTCCCCCCTACACCGCCTGTGTCTATCAAACACTAGACCACAAGGGTGATATGGAGGGAAAGGAGGGAACAAAACAAGGAAAGTAGGGGGAGACAAAACACTGGACTCTTCGGACACTGCTCTCTTCTGCTTCTGTCTGAAGTCGAAGCTACAAGGAAGAATGGGTTAATACAACAACAGTCACCCCACCGTTCCCCAATATCAATATCTGAACCTCTCTTTACCTGAGAGCACCAGAGTGAGTCAATCAATGTACATAGGAACCCGTCTGGAAACTCAAGTGTAATCATGGAATGAGGGACATCAATGTTGCCTGGATTTAAGGGATGTAAGATATGATCTCGGGTAAAGACCCTGGAACATACCACTACACTGGTCAGAATACTTCTTACCTAACTAGAACATCTTTGGGCAAAGATCTGGTAGTGTATAAAATGCCAGGATCCCCTCAGTAATAACCTGAAGAGTCAAAAATGACATACATCAGCACTAGAACTACACAATAAGAACACAATGTAAATAGAGTGCGCTACAAGCGCTTTACCGGTTCCTCCTCTTCTCAGTACTGTGATGAATGCCAGAATCCGGGAAGTCCAGGATACGAACAGTAAAATAGGGACAAAAAAGGAAAAGAAGGGAACTCACTTGGCGGACCACAATGCCCTGCACACTCCTCACCCCTGCCTCCGCAAATACCAGCCGTTCGGCGGGACCATAGTCCGGCCCAACGACGAGTCCGCAAGATACAGGGTGAAGAATCCAACAGTGACACCGGGGAAATGACAGCCGGCTCAAAGCGAGGGGACAATTTAAGTAGCAAAGCCCAAGTTAAACAAAAAGACACTAGGACTTGCTATAAAGTGCCTAGATATCCCAATACACACCAATTGAGAAGCGCAATGCCTGACGACTCTCGGCGTGTGGATCATGCAGGCACAAATAAGCAACAAGATCAAATCAAGAACGCTGAATGGGAATTCAGCTTAAAGAGTCGTAAGTACGACCGGGAGCGGTATGTTCATGGATACCAACGCTCCAGTGACAAGATCAAAGTAGACAGCAAATACGGCAATAATGAGCCGAGCACCAAATCAAAGAACAAACGCCCTAACCGGGGCGATAGCGGGAAATCGGAAGTGGCCAGCGGAAGCAGCAACTCAAGAGAGAAGAACTAGAACGCGAAGCGCTGAGTGCCTGGATTCACGAGCTTATGTTCCGGCTCGAACCCCTCGCGCATGCGCAATGCTGCGCGGCCATCTTTGAATGGTTTCATTATCGGAAGTTCGTCCGAAACATCCTCGGAGACTAGGCGGGCATGACAATAGCTGACAGGGACTCATAAAAAAAGCCAGGGATTATCGGAGCCCACCTGAGCCTTCTGCCCCCATCCATGACTTTCAGTATGCCCCTACCTCCTACCCCCCTGATTTTGACTAATGGAGGCCAGCTAATCTTAATATACAAAGGGTTATGGTCACTTTAGATACTTAAATAAAGTCAATAAACGAATCACATCCCGTCCCTGTAAGGGTGGGGTTAATGGGATTCCTGCCTTGGTCCAGTTTACTCATTGCTTAGGTTAGATCAAACTCAGTCACTAGGACGTTGTGGGTGTCTCCCTGTTTTGTGTGTTCTAGATACATTCTCATCATATAAGGGCAACCCATTTCTCTGGGACCCATACCACTCGGGTCCCCACATAAGTGAATGTGTAAATATCCTACAAGCATAAAGTTACTATAGCATGGGGTAATGATATTCAGGTTTCTTAAGAAGAAATCCAACACAGAGATAGTACAAACATCAGGAAGAGAAGATGTAGCGTTATAAAGATTCAAAAGCAACAGTTTAATTGACCCACAGGAATATGACATGGCTTGCAAACATGGATTTTCAGTAGGCAACACTACCAATCTACATTGTACTGTGTTGGACTTGGCCCTTTTTGCAGAGTCATCCCTGAACTTTTTGCCTTCCTCCTATATTTTTTATGACCTGTTGTTGGCTATTTTATGACTCTGGGCACTTTACCACTGCTGATCAATGCTAAAGTGCATATGCTCTCCCTACTGTAAATTTGTGTATTGATTAGTGGTTCCCTGATTGGATGTTTGGTTTACTGTCAGACCCTAGTACAGTGCACTGAGTGTGCCCAGGGCGTGTGGTCCAAATGCTGCTAGTGGGCTTGCAGCACTGGTTGTGCCACCCACAGAAGCAGCCTTGTAAAATGTGTCTAAGGTCTGCCATTGCAGAACCTGCGTGCAGTCTAGTACTGTCATGCTGACTGGGCAAGTGCACCCACTTGCCAGTCCCTAAACCTTCCCTTCACTTCATATTAGTCACCCCTATTGTAGGCCCACGGGCAGGGTGCATTGCAAGTATAAGGTAGGACAAGCCCTGATGTGTGTGGCATGTCCTATAAGTGAATTACAGCCATTTTCGTTTTCCACTATTGCAAAGCTACCTGTTCTCCATTGGCCAGAATGGGCTGTTAGAATTGTTACATTCTATAATCTAACAGACTCGAGAACATGGTAGAAATTCGAGTTTAGTATGCCTGGACTCAGAATAATAAATACATCTTTTAGTAAAGTTTATTTTAATATTCTGTGTTTGCAAATACCACTTTTAGAAAGTAGGTATTTGCTTGCCTAACCATTTGAGCCCACCTCTGCTAGGTTGTGTATTTCTTGTCTGGGTTTGTGTGTGACCGGACTGGGGAATTCCAGGAGACAGGCTGGGGCTGCCCGGTGGTGAATAGAGAGATCTGCATCTAGATGGGAGGGAGGAGTTACACCTGGGACCTGAATATGGCTGGGCCTTCCCTTTACAATGCTGGCTCCACCCCCTGTGGTGTGTCTGATGTCTCTGCCCTGCACACCGAAAGAAGAGGAGGAAGACTGTCAACAAAGTACTCCTGGACTGTACTTGCCTTCCACAATGCTGGCTCCACTTCCTGTGGGGCGTCTGATGTTCCTGCCCTGCATGGTGAAAGGAAAGGAGCAGTCTGGTAAACAGAGTGCTCAGGAACTGGTTTGGACTGGGCACAGGCCCCTCTCCCTCAGAGAACAAAGGATTTTGGGGTCTAAGTATTGGGACCCTGATCCCATGAAATTAGATCACTCCTGGAACTGACCAGAAGACACCTCTGCTGAGGAGAAGGAACCTGAAGAAACTGAGGAGAGACTATTCCCAAGCTGAAGTGCTGCTTGGAGTGTTGGCCTGCAGGGGTTGTCTGGCTGCCTAGAGAGGAGAAAGGACTTTGTGGATTTTACCTTTGCTTTCAACTTGTGCTAAAAAGATCTCCAAGGGCTTGGAAGAGAGCTTGCCCCTTGACCGAAGTCCCAGGACCAGTGGACTTCACCAGCCTTTGTGAATTGCTACTATTCCAGTGGCTACAGAGGCAGGGAGCTGTGACCGACTCTCACGACCGGCCCGGTGTCCTGTTGGCACCGCACTGAGCAACGTCTGCCTCGAACAAAGCAAGCTCTGCGCTCACCGACTCCGTCTCGACGCCGTCAATGAGCCGTAGCCTGCACCGCGACTGGAAGGACACCGCAACGTGCAACGTCTCGCTACACCGAATCGAACTGGTCTGATCGACGCGGTCACTGCTGCGGACTTCGAGTCCTGTCACCGCACCGGAGTTGGGCACCGCCTCGCGCACTTCGCGACGCACCGCCCAACTCGCACCGCTGTCCGGACTGACCGATGCCAGCTCCCGAACTTCGGCTCGAACGCCGCACGGTAAAGCTGGAAGCATCGCAACGAGCAACGTCCGCCCCGAACAACGCAAGCTCTGAGCTCACCTATGCCGTCAACGAGCCGTAGCCTGCACCGCGACGGAAGGGACACCGTGACCTGCAACGCTTTCTTTTTCTACACCGCGACGAACACCTGAACCGGCTCGCACATCCGTGCCGGCCGCTTCAAGGAAAAGGTACTGTGTTTGAGTCTGTCGACATTTGAGTGGGCCCGGACCGCCACGGTCCGCTGGATATGTTAGACTCTGTATTCTTTCAGCACGCTGTAGCGGGACAAGGCTTCCGACTCGCACAGAACTTTGATTTACACCGTTTTAACCAGAACTCTTGAAATTTGATAGTACTGTGGATTCTTTTTGTCGTTTATTGGTCTTGTGGTAACTCCATATAAAGTATAACTTATTTTTGATACAAAACCTTGTGTGGTGTCCACTTGTAGTGTTGTCACTGGGTTACTGTATGTAGCCACAAATGCTTAACTTACATCGCCTCTGAACTAGCCTTAACTGCTCGCACCTCAACGCCTAGAGGGTGAGCAGGGGTTATTTTAAGAGGGTAATTCCCTTGCCCTGACTAGAGGAGAGGGTCCCTGCTTGGCACAGGTACCTACCTGCGCCAACCAGAGACCCCCAATTCTAACATACTGCTAAAGAAACATAGACTACCAAACCCTCTTTGGGTCTATCCGCCCTTGAACGGCAAAAAATAAGACTTGTATCCCGCAATTAAAAATAGCTGTTCTCGATGGCCCACGTTTCCTATAGGAATATCACGCCAAATCATTTTATAAATAGAGAACTTGCTTCCCAGCCCTGCTATGTTCCGTGATATAAATTTACAAGCCTTGCCATCCAACAATCCATTATCTGGAGAACCAAGAACCATCTGATGTCGAGAGATTGGCGGTTCCCCTGAGTCAACCACTGGAAGTCCATCAGATGTGTTCTGAGTGCTTTCAACATTTTGGGATGGTCAACAACATCATGGAGTGGCCTTCTATGTCATGGAGAGGCCTTTAACATCATAGAAAAGCTCTTGATGTCAAGGAGAGGTCCTTTGCATCTTGGAGAGGTTCTTTGTTATGTGTATTTGTAAAGAGCACTCTCACTCTGGAGGGAAACTTGATGCAGAGTAGTTGTATGTTCTTAGCCCTATCAATGGTAGGTTGGTTAATGGAAATGAGAAGACGTGCTCCATGAGGCCCCGGGCGATTGACATTACATCTGAATGTTAAATCCACCGAGAGGACTCACAGATGGAGCCTCTTGTGTGACTTAAAAAGATAGAGCTCGTACTCAGAACAGTGGCTCATTTAGGTCCCCGAAAAAAGTGACTTGAGTGTCCAGTACTGGTGCCAGGCGACTTTGTTTGCCCTGAAGAATTTGCCCTAAAATCACTGTGGCAATGCAACATGTCGGCGCAGTTTAAAACGGTATGCATGACAAGCAACTGATTTTAATTTGAATGAGTGCACATGTGAATAATAAAGTTGATTTTGAGTAAAGTGCAACTCATTTCAATTTTAACTTCACAGGGTCGCATCGTGGGATGTGAACTTTTCACTTCATTTCACAGCACCTATCTTTTTTGATTTGGACACTACATTTATTTAATATTTTTCAAGACAAGATGACTACCGATGATGATAAAAGTGGGCACACCTGGTGAGTACCAACCAGTGAGCTCGTTTGGTGGTGTGCACGTGAGGGGTCATCTTGCCTTTTCACATTTTTTTCTGATTTCTTTCTGGTTTTTGTTGTGATTGTAATGTTTAGAATTTTATGCACCTTTCACAAATTCTCCTGTATGGTGATAAGAAAAAAATGTGGTGACTGCCATCTGTCAAAACGGTTTTCATTTTAAATTGAAACCAAAAAAACCGGTTGGTTACTACCTCGTTATGGAAAAGAGAGGCGTATATGATGATTACATTTTATGAATCCCTACCTCCGTTCTAAACTGTTTGGCCTAAAGAGAGGTGCCTTATAGACCAGGTCTTTATGTATTTTGATTGGTTAATGGAAAAGCCAGGCTTTCAGCTTCTTGCAGAATTCAAGAAGAGATGAGGCGGTTCTGATGTGGAGAGAGAGGTCGTTCCACACTTTAGGACCTATGTGAAAGAACGCTCGTCCTCTTGATCTGGTTCTGTGTATGGCTGGGATGTTGGCAAGTAAGAGTTCTGCGGAGCAGAGATGTCTGGATGGTTGGTGGAAGGAGATGCTACTGTTCAGGCAGGTGGAGCCTGTTTTGTGGAGTGCCTTGAATGTGTGTTTGAGGAGTTTGAACTCAGCATGTTTGTGTATTGGAAGCCAGTGTAGTTCCCTGCTTTGTGTGGAAGGTTGAGGATGAGTGTGGCTGCTGAGTTGTGGATGGTCTGTAGTCTTCTCGTGGGTTGTCAGGTCATCCCTGATTAGAGGATGTTCCCATAGTGCAACTTGCTGTTAACTAGGGCGAATGACAGTCTTTCTTATGTTAATTGGGAGCCATTTGAAGATCTTTGTCTGCATCTTCAGGGTATGGAAGCAGGGTTCAGTGACTGCGTGGACTTGTACAATCATGTCCAGTATGTTGACAATAATTATTCCAAAGTTCCTGCAGTGGGTTCTGGGTGTGGGTGTGGGTGTGTGTGCGAATTCAGATCGCCACCAGTTTGAGTCCCATGGTGAGGTGTTCTTGCCGAAGATAACTTCTTCTGTCTTGTTCTTGCTGAGCTTGAGGCAGTTCGCTTTCATCCAGTTAGCGAATGACATGTAAGCAATTAACTTGTTTCTCGTGCTGGGGGTCTTATCCAAGAGGGAGAGTATAAGTTGTGTGCTATCTTCTTAGGAGAGGATATTGATGCCATGTGCGCGGAGGACATTGGCCAGAGGGATTGTGTATGTGTTGAAGATGGTGGGGCAGAGCAATGAACCTTAAGGGACTCCGCAGTCAGTTTATGAGGTTCTGAGGTGTAAGGTACCAGGCTGACAGCTTGTGTTCTATCTGTTAAGAAGGAGCAGATCCAGTGGAGAGTGGGTCTTTGGATGCCAAGCTTGGGCAAGTGCCTGATGAGGATGGTGTGTGAGACTGTGACAAATCCTGCAGAGAGGTTCAGGAGATTGAAAGCTGCTGTATCTCCTCTTTCAAGGATCATGAGGATGTCGTCTGTGGTGGCAATGAGTGCTATTTCTGTACAGTGGCTGGGCCTGAGTTCGGACTGTGTGGCATTGAGGGCTAGTGGTTGCTGAGGCTTCGGTTGATTAGTTTCCCTTATAGCTTTGCTGGGTACGGTAGAAGGGAGATGGGTCGGTAGTTGGAAACCGTGGCAGGTTCAGCAGATAGTTTCTTGAGCGGTCCTTGGCATATTTCCAGGTGTCCAGGAATGTGGCTGAGACGATGGAAGCATTTAGGATTGATGTTAATACTTCACTGATTAGTATGAGTCCTTTGGTGAAGGTGTGGTAGGGCAAAGGTCGGATGGAGCCCCTGAGTGGATTGTCTTCATAGTAGCAGCGATTTCAACAGTAGTGATGGCAGGCCACAAGATCATGGTTTAGTTCATCAGCCGTGATTGGAAGTCAAGTTGTAATGGGGCCCAGTTGAGTGTCAAAGTTGTTGTATATGGAGATGATTTTGTTACAGAAGAATTCTGAGAGCTTGTTGCAAAGATGTTGTGAGGTCGATGTTGCTGGAGGTGGCAGGAGCCAAGGTGACAAATTTGATGATGGGTAAGATTTAATTGCTGCTGTTACTGCTGCATCAATGCAATCTGCAAGAGATGTGTGCTTGGTGCTCCGTAGCTACTGGTGGTAGCATCTCAGGGCTGATTTGACAATGTCTTTATCTGCGGTGTCTTGACTTGCTCTCCATTTGTGCTCCAATGGCTTGCAGGTATGTTTTGCCAGCATGAGTTCCTTTACGTCTTTGAGAAATCCTTGATATCATAAATAGGACTTTGAGGTCATGGATAACCTTCAACATTATGAGAAACCTTTGACATCATGAGGAACCCTTGACATCAGGTTGAGCTCAATGTCTTGGTGAGACCCTTGACATCCTGGTGAGGACCTAAATGTCCTAGTGTAGCCCGCGATACCTATGTGAGGCACACGATGCCTGGGAGAGGCACTCAACGTCAAAGTGAGGCCTTCAACGTCATGGATGCTCTCAGCTTCATGAAGACGTTCTTAACATCACTGGTCACCATAAAAAAGTCTATCGAACAATGGCACAATATCCATCAAAACCATATTGTAGAAGACCTGACCAACACTATGGATCACTATGTTATGCACACTGTTGCTCTCAGAGTTTCTGTGAACATGCATTTGGCAGGCCCCACATTGACTGCTGAAAATACCTGTAATCTGTCAGTTTTTATTCAGTCCCTTTTTACAGGATGGAACATGATACAGAGCCTTTACCATGAGTGATTCTTGTCTCCCTTCGTAGGGAGTCTGACAAGTTTTGCTCTTTTTTCCCTGTCGTTTTGTGCTTTCCTTAAACGGATGCCCAGTAGAGGGCCTATTGGACCTTCAGGAATTAAATGTTCTGAGACTTAAATGATAATATGATGGCTGATTTAGCCATGTTAAACGTTTGACAGAGGAAAACAAAATTGATGTGATTCTATTATGACAGAGGACTACATCATCTAACTATATTTCCAGAGGGACACCCCTTAATAAACTTGACAGGTTTCTGATTTAAAGGACAGCTATGCCATTGCCCCTAAAAACACATGTTCTTTGGGATTTTTGAACTTGTATTGTTTCCCTGGACTTCCAAGGTTTAGGGACTAAGGATCACTCATCATCCGTTCCTGTTATGGACACTAGGCCCAGCCACACAATTTTGTTCCTGTCACAGACACTAGGCCCAACCACACAAGTGGAGTAGTGTTTTTATCAGGACGATTGAGGGAACGCTGGATGGTAGGAATTTTTGGATCGCAGCAGATTCTGGAAGTTTTGTTGAAAGAAATGAAAGGAAAATGTGTGATTTTAAGCAAAGTTTGAGGTTTAACCCTTTCCAAGCGTTGGACGGCCGGCGGCCGGCCGACGTCACGGTGGGCGTGTGCGGAGGACGGCCGGGGGCCGTCCGAACCACGCCCACGCCATAAATCACCCGCACCGTGGCGAAATTTTCGCCGCGGTCAAGGGGTTAAAGGGCAGTGTGGGTAAGAAAATGTTATGGGATCCATGCTACATACACCACCCCAGACTCTCCCGGGTGTCTAGTTTTAAAAATGTCTGAGTTTGGTACGATCCTTGTTTGGCAGCCTACAAAAAGTCCCAGATAAGCAGCTACTTACATTGGAAAAATGTCTGTTTTAAATGGAAAAATATGATCTATCTATACTATGTTTTGGAGACTTTCCTATTGCTGCAATAGGGCGACCTACACAACTTGAATATTAATTTATCAGAAGACATGTAGGAACACTAGGTCATAGGAAATTTGTGGATCCTTGCAGATGTCTGAATTTTTCTTCACAAAACTGTGAGATAAATGTGAGTTTTTAACCAAAGTTTGAGTTTTGCAGTGGTTTCTGGGTGGAACACAAGATCTGTGGGATCGATGCAAGTCACACCACTTTGAATTCCTTCAGGTGTCTAGAATTTTTAAATGTCTGGGTTTCTTAGGTTTCCCTGGAAGGCGGTGCGATCCCAGACCCCAAATCCACATTTATCCCCATTGCAAAATAAGCATTGGTTTAGAGAGGAAAAACGTGTTCTATGTTGTGTTTTGGAGCCTTTTCTATTGCAGGTGCTGGGCCCACCACACAGTGCAATGCTGTTTTTATAAGGAGATTTGTATGAATGCTTGGTAATATGAAATTAGTGGATTTCAGTAGATTCTGCATTTCCCTCACAAAGTTGAAGACAATGTGTTTTTTAGCCAAAGTTTGAGGTTTGTGGATCTTTCCAAATGACCCCTTGCAGAATTCTGTTATTTTGCTCCTTTCCAGAAATGTTTATCTTTCCAGGCTCACCCAATGGTTTGACACCTGTTATCTCCATAAACTGCAAGTAGGTTGAAAGCAGAAAAAAATAGGAAAAATTGACTACCTCTCGGAAAAATGCAAAACATTTTGTAAAAAAGTGTTTTAATGCAAATTTGCTGGTTGCTGAATGCTGAGAAGATGGTGATCCTAGCACAGCAAACCTTTTTAATGAAGCTCTCCTGCTTATTACTGTTTCCAAATGTTTCCCTCAAAAACCAAAATGTAACTATATTTTGGCTATTTTCTTGGTCCCCTTTAAATGAACTCTATGTACCTTTAGAAGAATCCCTAGTATGTTGGAAGAAAAGGGTGCAAATTTGCAAGGATACCTTTTGTGGCAAGAAGATATGAAGGTTTAATCGGGAACTACCCCAAACAGACAAGAAAGGGCTTGGCACCATTTGCGGGGTAGGTGGCTGGGGCGACGCCCTAGTAGTTACGAGGTTAAAGCACCTTTTTGTTGGTGATAAGTGCATTATTTCAGGGTAGGTGGTTGGGGGAAGCCCTAGTAGTTAATAAACGAAAGCACATTTTTGGTGGTGACAAGCCCATTATAGCGGGGTTGGTGGTTGGAGGAAACCCTAGTAGTTAATAAGTTAAAGCACCTTTTATGTGGTGACAAACCCATTATAGCATGTCACACATTTAGATAGGTAGTTCTCATTTCAAGTGTAATGTGGGGCAAATTGTTGTAGATTGGAGTGAGGCAAATTGCGATTCTCCTATTACCATGCCTAGAGAATCTGGATTTCATTAAAGATACGGAGGCTGACATTATGCAAAGACTTTTAATACAGTCTCCAAGCAGCCGCATGAGTCATAATACAAAGGTTCCAAAAGAACATTGAAACAAGCTAAGAGATATGACATGACAACCATCTGCCTCTTTTAAATCAGGCGAAGAGAAAATAAGGAAGTTCAAAGGTATTAGGACGAATGAAGACATGAATGCTTTCATCCAAAGGAGATGTGAAGAAGGTAACCAAACAAGGAGATATCCATAAACGTAGGTTATGAAGAAGGATTATCTGAAAAGAAAGAAAGCAATGACAATCTTGTGACCAAAAAGGGTCATCACAAACAGTACAAGATAAATAAAAATGTAATCAAAGTATAACATGTCAATGAGAAACAATTGAAACAACATGTCAATGAGAAACAATTGAAACAATCAAACTGTAAGTGTGTATAAACAAGAAATCACCAATCACCAAACAAAAGGGAATGGGATGGGAGGGATAATGTCAGCCTCCGTGTCTTTAATAAAATCCAGATTCTCTAGGCATTTGTAAACGTCAAATTTTACTCCAAATAAATGATAAGATCTGTTAGAGATCTCTAGAGCTTTAACGTCAGAAACTCTTCGACAAGAGATAAGGCAAAGAAGAGTAGCAAGGTTAATGGAGAGAAGTTTTCTATTCAAAAAGGAATTGTCGGGCCATGAGATGAAATGCTCTTCATCACTCTACAAACTATGACATTTTTACCGACTGTTTTCCCATTGACAAGAACATGACCTGCGGAGATAGCAGATCTATAGTAATTAATAGATCTATAACTTAAACCTTTGTCAAAAAGTCCTGCCAGAAAGTTCATCACATCAACGATAGGTGCCTGCATGGAATCCAGATTCCTTTCCTGGCACCAACGAACCCACGATTTCCAGATGTTATTGTATCTGTAGTGAGTTCCTGGCGCCCATGGCTCTCTGAGGAGAGTAGCAGCTGATGTCGAAAGTCCTGAGACTTCGTTGAATCTCCTGACACTCTCTAAGCAAGAAGGTTCAAACTCCCTGTCTGGGTCAGGAGGTGGGAATCTCCGTTTACGTCCGTACGGAGGTTCTCTAGAGAAGGTATTAGAAAGGGGAGGTCGAATGTTAGCTCTAGAGTTGTGGGGAACCATGCCTGGGACGGCCAGGAGGGAGTTGTTAGAACTAGAGAGCATTGATCTTGTCTCACTTTCTGTACGACTCTCTGGATCATTGTAAATGGGGGAAAAGCATATGCATTGATCCCTGACCAGGGTTGAAGGAATGCATTCACTGCTAGAGCGCCGGGGTCCGGCATCCAGCTGAATTAATGCTCCAGTTGAGAAGTAAGACGGCTCGCAAAAAGGTCTATGTCGAAAGGACCCCAGATCGAATTTAGCGACTGGAAAACAGCGACGTTGAGTTTCCAGTCGCTGAAGTCCGAAAGGGATCTGGAATTCCAATCGGCAGAAACGTTCGATTTCCCTGAGTAGTATTCCGCTTTGAGGGCAGTTTTGTGTTCTAGACAGAACATCCAGAGTATATTGGCTAGGTTTGAAAGGTCGGCAGACTTCGTACCTCCCAAACGATTTATGTAGGCCACTGCGGAAATATTGTCCATCTTCAAAATGACTGCCCTCCCTTGGAGGGAATGTTTGAAGCCCATAAGAGCATAAAGGCCAGCGGTGAGTTCGAGGAAATTTATGTGGTGAGTTGATTCTTCCCGAGACCAGATCCCTCCCGTGTTCTGGTCCAGGAAGCATACACCCCAACTGTGAAGGGAATCATCCGAATCCAAAACAAAATCTGGTTTTGAACCAAAGATTGCCTTCCCATTCCATGCTTCCAAGTTCTCCAACCACCAGATTAGTTCTGTTTTGGCCTCCAAATCTAGGGTGATTCGGTCTTCGTATCAGAGACCGGACCTTAGAGCTCTGTTAGGACACAGAACGGGTCGATAGCGCTGCCGGTTCAGTAACCGAACTACAGACCACTCACGCTCAGGAACTATTCTACCCAGAATGCTAAGCATGGAGCATGCGCGGTACGCACCGGCAGACGAGCCGGCATAAAACAGACAGCGGACGCAGAAGAAGGCGTCGGATATTCCGTGTCCGTAGGTTGAGCCAGCGCTTCTGACTAGGTGAGACCTTGATTCTTGGATCTGCTCTTTGTTGAGACCCGTAGTGCACCGCCGCATTCCCCGCTCGTGGGTCATCGAGCAAACTCCGAACGCATTTAACCCTGCAGCATCCGTGCACGCTTGAGACCTATCAGGCGAGTTGAACTCGGGCATTGCTGCTCTGAATGCCTCTGTCCCCGCTCGAGGGTTATCGAGCGCTCTGAACTCATGCTTAGTCGCGCTACTTGCCTCTGTCCCCGCTCGAGGGTTATCGAGCGCTTTGAACTCGCGCTTAGTCGCGCTGCTTGTCTCAGTCCCCGCTCGAGGGTTATCGAGCGCTTTGAACTCGCGCTTAGTCGCGCTACTTGCATCATTCCCCGCTCGAGGGTTATCGAGCGAGCTGAGCATTTCATTAGTGTCGTGCAGGCTGCCTCAGTCCCCGTTCGAGGGTTATCGAACGCGCTGGATTGAACATCTTGCTGACAACCGTCTCAGTCCCCGCTCGAGGGTTATCGAGTGTGCTGGGAACTTTGATTTACCTTATTATTTCAACAAGCCCCCGCTCGAAGGAAACGAGCCGGACCAGAGCTTGTGTTTGTTGCCCTCCGTAGGATGGTGTCGGGACCAATACTAATGCGGAGGACGATCTAGGCAGTAAAGCAGTACTCCCCCAACAACGCTCGAGTGGCATTGTCGGCCACTACTTAGCACAGTGCCCTCTGTTGGTGAATGCCGGGACCGGCATTCCTGCAGAGGACGATTGGAAGGAGAGGTTGGTAGCCAACAGAAGGGGCTTACACCCATCTACCGACTCATCGCTGTACTGTGGTTTTCTGTACAAACATTGATTGATTAAACCTGGTTTAACCAACTCAACAAGCTCTCCTGTGTACCTGCACGGACAGAAGTCAGGGTGGCTTTCTTCTTTACTCAATCCTGAGGTACCCAGGGGTTACAAGCTCTCCCTTTTATCCTTTGCAAGGCCCGGTAATTAAGAGGGCCTTGAAAAATCACCTGAATAGAGGAAGAAAGGAGACCTAGGAGTCTGGCTAGTTCCCTCAAAGTGAGATCTTCTTGTTTTAAGACATGTCCTATCTCTTTCCTGATCTTCTATCTTTTGGAGAGAGGTAGGAGAAGGAGACACTTGGAAGTGTCCAAAGTGAAGCCCAGAAACTCTAGAGATTTCGAGGGTGTTAGGTTGGACTTTTCTATGATGATAATGAATCCTAGTCTTTCTAGAAGATTCATAACTGTTTCCAGATCTAGGAGAATTTGTTGGAGGTCTTGAGACATTATCAGAATGTCGTCGAGGTAAATGATGAGGCTGATACCCCGTTCCCTCAGGAAGGAGGCTACCGCCCTCATGACCTTGGTAAAGCACCATGGGGCGGAAGAAAGACTGAAAGGAAGGGCCTGGAACTGGTAAAGGTGATTTTTCCACATAAATTGGAGGAATGGTTGATGGATCGGGCCATAGGAATAGTGGAATAAGCGTCCTTTAAATCTAATTTTACTAACCAGTCTTCTTTCAGGAGAAGGTCTCCCAGGAGGTGGATACCCTCCATTTTGAAATGCCTGTAAACAAGAAATTTGTTGAGGTTTTTCAAATTTATTACAAGTCTCCAACCTTTCCCTTTTTTCTCCACAAGGAATAATGTACTTACGAAAGTTAAAGAATCCAAAGGAACCTCTCTTATTGCACCTTTTTGGAGCATGGAAGAGATTTCCTCCTCTACTATTTTCTCTTTCTCTAAGGAAATAGGGATGTCTCTTGGTAAGGTAGTTTGAAACGGAATTTGAACGAAATCTATCATTAATCCTTTTCCTTTTACAGTGGAAAGGACCCATAGATCTTGAGTTGTTACTTCCCCTATTTTCGAAAAAAGTTTAAGTCTGCCTCCCACCTTTAGGGGATAGAAGGGGAAGGGGGTAAGGGTGGAGGACTTACTTGGAGGATTGGAGGTAAATGAAGCATGAGATCTTGATCCTCTCGGGCGGTTTCCTCTTCCGTGTTGAGAGTAGAAGTAAGGGGTGTTGTATTGTTGATAACCTCTTCCGAAGAACGGTCCCTTCTTCCGGCCCTCACAAAAAGGTTACTATTAAACACCCTTTTAATGTTATGTTGGGCCTTATCAAGGGCTGTAAAAGTAGAAACGTACTTTCCAAGTGATTTGATAAGCTCTTCTCCGAAAAGGAGGCCTTTAGGATTAGAAGAAGGCTTTTTCTCGGCCATGTCGGAAACTTTGGGGTCGAGCTTATATAGAAATAATCTACGCCTTTCGGCGTTCATGCTCGCATTAGCATTGCCCAGAAGAATCAAGGCTCTTTTGTAGTGTAGTTCCTATTATCCCAATAGGCTCTGCGCATTGGAATAATACCTTCAATAGTAAAGGCCTAGACCAGACGTTAACTAGGTCTACTACTGTCGATATTAGACTTAAAGTTTTAGGTTTGCCAGCTAGCTCAGAGTTCACTAGAAACTTTCTCGAATGTTCAGGAAGGAATTAACTTCCCTGATTAGACAAGAAGGGATTTAGTTTCTGACAACCATAGAACATGACAACTTTGCTCTCCCCTAATCAAGAGTGTATCTCGAGAGTCGTGTGAACAAAAGGCAATTTATTTTACTCAGTCAGTACGTGCATTCTTAGTCTCATCAGAATGTAGAGAAAAGGAAGAGACGGGCGTGTTCAATAAAAAGGTGTTATTTATTGATCAGTCTCTTTTCTCATACAAGAGAAATGGATCGATATTATTGCAATACTTATAGTTAAGTAAAGTGCATACATTAAAAGCAGAAGTATAAAATAATACTGTAAAAACATTGATATGGTTTCTAAGCCATAAGATGTTTTAAAATGAATAAAATATATTATATACACATATACATTTGACTAAACGTACTCAACTGGTGTTTCTAAATACGCCTACCCCGTGTACCTGACCTAAGCCTAATACGTGGGCGGGAATAGAAAGTTACAGTTTAAGTTAAGTTTGTTTTTGCCAAGTGAATAACTAAAGAATTCTCTGCGAGGGGTTATTAGGTTCTGTACCTGGAATTAAGGATGAATGAGGGATGGTATCTCTCTCTCTGGTCTCAATATTCCAGGCTGCCTGCGAGGGCTACCCGGAAACGCCGGAGCTGGATTTCTCGGCAGGAGAAATAGGCAGCTGCTCGATCTCAGCGCGTCAGGAAGGCGGGGCTGTGTCAGCGGGGTCTGCTCTGCTCTGGGCTTCGGCAAGTATGGCTGCTCCGTCTCGTCACCACCGCGTGTGTTTGCATAGGGCAATATCGGTAATATTTATACCTTTAAGGTGCCGAGATTGACGTAAGGATGGACATAGATACGTCAATAAGGATGTCATACGACTTGCTCGTTAGCACATTCTTTTGCTGAAGTTCTCGGTGAAATCAAAACAATGGCCGCAGGGTTTTGCCCAGGTTGTCATAGGTTTGATTTGTTATGAGAACTCCGTATGCCTTATCAGGGGCTGGAGGAATATCGCTTGTCTAATTAGATCGCAAGCGTTATGACCTAATCAGATAACACGTTCCTGTGCCGTAGTGTGACTGCGTCAGATAACGGTATCTGCATCATGGGGGTTTTCTGCCTCATGGGCTGACTGCTAGTTAACTTGTTGGTTTGTTTAACCAGAATAGGGTCAGGAATAGGGGGATCGATTCAGAACCTATAGGAATACATCACACTTTAGTCATCCTCTAATTAGATTGGTATTAAGAGGGGTACCATGAAGGTGGCACTCTTCTGCAGAGTCAAGGATCCTAGTAAGAGGACCAAGCACATCTAACAGACGGTCTTGGCAGCCCTTGAATGATTTTTCTAGCCCCTTCCTGGGATCACGCCCGAGCCTGAAGAGGAATTTTATAAGCTCAGGATCCAGATTAGGGGTATAACAAGCTTTTTCGTCAATAGAAGGCCTTGAGCACTCTGCTCTAAGTATATTTCTAGTCTCCCTTTCAAGGGGAAAACGTATCCATTTTTTAATAAACTTTGAAACATGATCCTGAGGGGACCATTGAGAGGATCGAGGATGTTTTAAGTTTAGGGGAGAAAACATCACTTCCCCTAAGGGGTCTAGAATATTATCTTTTGAGGACGTAGGAAGTTCATCCTCTGTGTCAAAAAGGCCAACTTCCCCATCGTCTAGGTCTAGTATGTACTCATCAGGTACGTCTGAATTATCATCGTTGAAGTCTCCCATGATATGCTGAGCACTATGAGACAACGTGCCGCTAAGGGTATCCAAATTATTTGGACCGCGATGGGCACCCATAGATGATGTGTCGCTAAGGACAACCTTCTGGTTCGCGGTGCGAGGACCTCCAATTTGGTTTGAGGTGCTAAGATCTCCCATATCTGAAGAGGTGCTAGGACCTCCGGTGCTCGCAGGGACAGTAAATTCGATATTATTAGATTTTTTACTTCATTTGCCTCTCAGAGGTAGATGATCATAGGAAGGGGTTTCATTAAACCCATCCCCTTGAGAAGGCAGGGGTCTTTTGTAGGTCATGACCTGGCCAAGGGTCTCTAACATGCATGCCCTCATTTCCCTTTGGAGTAAGAGTCTAAAACCCTCCTTATCAAAATTAAGAAGAGTGGTGCTAGCCTGCTCTGAATCAGAGTCAGACAATTGTTCCATCTTTCCTTGGCTTTTTATTTTATTTTTTTATAATAATCTATAAAGGCAGATTTGAAGGTAGAAAAGAACCTTGCCTTATTTCTTCTTACTGCCTTATTTCTTCTTACTTCCTTAACCTTTTTTTTATTTTTATTTTTTTATTTTTTTATTTTTTATATTAATAGAATGAGCAATTAAATAAAAGGGGGGAGGCCTGTATACAAAACTGTTATCATGCGAGGCTCGACGAAGGAGAAAAAACAGCTGATCGTCAACCGACGATCGAGGAGGGTGAGGAAAGGCCCTTGGAAAGCTATGCACGAAGCATGCTTGTTGCCAAGGGCAATTCCTCTAATATTGGTTGCGCGTGACTCGGCTGAGGCAGGTTTTATCGCGGTATACACCGGAGAAGGTAAACCCGCTTTTGCATGTCCCGAAAGACTCCCACCATGCTCGTGTCTAAGCGTTAAGATAATACCAGCAGCGCGAGCGGGAAAGTGACCCGTCTACCGGCAGCGCGAGCGGGAAAAGGTGGATATGCCCGCCGCTGCGTAAAGGTGCTGCCGGTTAGCGGTATGTATATAAATACATCATTTTAACAATGAACTTAGTTAGAGCTGAAAAAGAAAATAATTATTCACTGTGAAATACATAAAAAGACACACGAGGTGAATGAAAAGGGGAGGATCTCCATAAATTGTAGATCGTTGGGGAGGGGCGGAGGGAGGTGAGGGTGGGGATTAGGCCACCAATATCTCTTGCAACTATATAATTAACCATTAACAGTAAAATAACGAAATTTCGGTGAGAGAAAGAGAGAGGTTACTTATCTGCTCGGAGCCGCATTTAAAAGAGGCAGATGGTTGTCATGTCGAGGCAAATTGTTGTGGATTGGAGTGGGGCAGATTGGAATGGGCAGATTGTATTGGAATGGGGCAGACTGGAGTGGGACAGATTGATTTGGAGTGGGGCAGATTGATTTGGAGTGGGGCACATTGATTTGGAGTGGGGCAGATTGTTTTGAGGTGTGGCAGATTGTTTTGGATTGGAGTATGGCAGATTGTTTTGAATTGGAGTGGGGCTGATTCAATTTGGGCAGATTGTTTTGGATTGAAGTGGAGGCAGGTTGGAGTAGGGCAGATTGTTTTGGAATGGAGGGTGATAGATTAGAGTGGTGTGGATTGGAGATGGGCAAATTGTTTTGGATTGGCGTGGGGCAAAATGTTTTGGTTTGGAGTGGGGCAGATTGGAGTGAGGCAGATCTTTTGGGGAATGTAGTGAGGCAGTTTATTTTGGATTGGAGTGGGTCATATTGTTTTGGATTGGAGTGGTAGATTGTTATGTGTTTTGGATTGGAGTGGCAGATTGTTTTAGATTGGGGTGGGCAGATTGTTTTGGAATGGAGTGGGGCAGATTGGAGTTATGAGAAAGAAAGAGGGTGGGACCAGAAGCCAATCTTTAAGCAGGTCCTGCACCCGTGGCTCCAGGGAGAACGTATTAGACACGGGGGGTGCAGTTCCTAAAGGTAAATTGGAAGGGAAAAGACAAAGCTTTTGTCATGTTGCCGTCACACACCCCGAGAGGTGTCATGCTTCATCATTGGGCCTTGCTCTTCGTCGGACCGGCGCTAAAATGCTCGACGGGTTCACCGTTTCCGGGGCTCTTTGTCGGAGATCTTTTTTGGAGAAGCCGTTGGGTGCGTGCGGGTAAGGGGGCAGTGTGAGGTAATGTGCATGTGTAAGGTGATCTAAAATAGGTGAGGGTCAGTCCTAAGCTCAATAGGTTTAATGAAAAAGGTAGATCCTCCCTTAATAAAATAAACTGGTCGCCCTGTGAGGATGTAATGTTCCTACCAGGCAGTCTCTAAGGTGGGGTTGACATGTTTCGTGCCTAGGTGTTTCAGAGGAATCGGTTGGCACTTCTTCAGGACCTATGTGTAAACATAATAAAGTGCACGATTAGCAAACTGGCTCCAAGACTTTTGGGAGTAGCCTGTTGTGGGGCCCTAGTAGTCCTGTACTGGGCGTTGTTGAACCCGAGGTATCAGGAGCTACTGCCCGAAGGGGGTGGCTAGGAGCACAAAGTTGCTCCACTCTAAAGGGTGGCCGCAGCTTGCCGGTATGCCTACCTTCGCTTCGGATCACCATCGCAACATGACAAAAGCTTTGTCTTTTTCCCTTCCCCTTCCAATTTACCTTTAGGAACTGCACCCCCGTGTCTAATGCAGATTGGAGTCTTGCAGATTATCTTGGAATGGAGTGGGGCAGATTGTTTTGGATGGGAGTGGGGCAGATTGGAGTGAGGCAGGTTATTTGCGATTGGAGTGGGGCAGATTGGAAAGGGGGGGTAGGGTCTTTGGACTAAATTGAGGCAGATTCATCTGGATTGGATTTGGGAAGATTGTTTTGGAATGGAGTGGGGCCTGGGCAGGACTGGCCGTAGCGGGCACTGGGCTTTTTCCTGGGGGCCAGAAGGGTGGGGGCTGATTTTCAAGCGGTGGGGCCGGTTTTGTTACTGGGTATCAGTTTTGCAGCAGTGCTGCAATATCGGCTCCCTGTAACAAAACTGGCAGCAGTCATAAAGCGGAAGAGGTGATGCTTCTCTCTAGCACCCAGGCCGCCCCCGGAGCTGGTCCAGCAGAATTGCCAGGGCTTATTTGTTTTCCCAGTATGGCCCTGAGTGGGGCAGATTGTTGTGGATTTCAGTGGGGAAGATTGCTGTGGATTTCAGTGGGGAAGATTGCTTTGGATCAGAATGGGATGGATTGGAGTGGGGCGGATACAAGTGGGGCGGATCGTTTTGAATAGGAGTGGGGCAGATCGTTTTGAACTGTAGAGGAGCAGATCGTTTTGAACTGTATAGGGGGAGATCGTTTTGAACTGTAGTGGGGCAGATTGTTTTGGATTGGAGTGGGGCAGATTGTTGTGGACTGAAGTGAAGCAGATTGTTTTGAATTGGAGTGTGGCACATTGTTTTGGATTGGAATGGAGAAGATTGGAGTGGCCAGATTGTTTTTGTTTGTAGTGGGGCAGATTGTTTTGGTTTGGAGTGGGGCAGATTGGAAAGGGATGATTTGGATTCATGAGATTGTTCTGGGTTAGAGTGGGGCAGATTGTTTTGAATTGGAGTGTGGCAGATTATTTTGGATGCAGGTGTGGCAGATTGTTTTGGATTGGAGTGTGGTAGATTGTTTTGAATTGGAGTGGGGCAGATTGGAGTGGAACAGATTGTTTCTGATTGGAGTGGGCAGATTGTTTTGGATTGAAATGGGGCACATTGTTTTGGTTTGGAGTGGGCAGATTGGTTTGGATTGAAATGGGGCACATTGTTCTGAATTGGAGTGGGGCAAATTGGATGGGACAGATTGTTTGGATTGGAGTGGGGAATGGGGCAGAGTGGAGTGGAGCAGAATGCTGTAAATTTTCGTGGGGCAGATTGTTTTGGATTGGAGTGTGGTAGATTGTCTTGAATTGGAGTGGGACAGATTGTTTTGGAGTGGAGTGTTGCAGATTGTTTTGAAGTGGAGTGGGGTAGATTGTTGTTAACCCCTTGGCCGCGCCACCGCGGCGCTAGGGGGCCGCTCGGTGCCGCCATGCTCGTGACGGAACAACTCCATCACGAGCCGCGGTGGCGCTGTGCTTGTGACGGAATGGTTCCGTCACGGCCTCACCCGCTCAATAGAACGCGCCGCGCAGGCGCGGCAGCCGGCCGTGACGGAACCATTCCGTCACCAGCACAGCCCCACCGTGGCTCGTGACGGAATGGTTCCGTCACGAGCACGCAAGGGGTTAATTTCCATGGTGCAGATTGGAGTAGGAAAGATTGTTTTGGAATTGAGTAGGGCATATTGGAGTGGGACAGATTGTTTTGGATTGGAGTGGGGCAGATTATTTTAGATTTGAGTGGGGCATATTCATTTGGATTGTAGTGGGTCACAATGGAGTGGGTAGATTGTTTTGGACTAGAATGGGGTAGATTGGAGTGGGGCAGAATGGTGACAATTTTCATGGTGCAAATTGGAGTAGGGCAGATTGTTTTGGATTGGAGTGGGGCAGATTGTTTTGAATTTGAATGGGGTAGCTTGGGTAGGGGGTTATATTGGTGGGGGGTGGGGTGGGAGGATTAGAGTGAGGTGGATTATATTGGGGTAAGTGGTATGGATTGGTTTGGTTTGAATTGGTCTGGGGTTGATTAGAGTGTTCTGGGTGGATTGGATTGTCTGGGGTGGATTGGATTGAGTGGGGTGGATTGGATTTAGTGGTGTTTATTGGTGTTGGGTGAGGTGGGGTGGATCACTGTGGATCGGAGTGGGGCAGATTGTATTGGAGGGAGGTGTACTGCATGATTGTATGTTAAAACATAATTTTGGAAATTACACATAAAAAAGAAACAATGTCATAGAACAAGATAATTGTTACCTTTTGAGAACAGTGGGACATGAGTGCAAAGTGAGAAAAGAAGACTTGGCAAAATAAAAGAAAAAAGTTAACTATAGGAAATAAAACTTAGCAATTTTTGTATGCCCTGCTGGGCATGTTTTTGCCAGTCACACATCCTTTGTTTATAGGGCATTATAAATTAAAAGGAACAAAATAGTACCTCAATTAAGTTTAATCAATTAGTGCTTGGTCCCTGCTCAACAGAGAGGAACAGACCTGCAGTGACCAATTACGAGGCAGTACAGAAGAGTGGCACACTAGCCAACAAATGGTAAGAGACAGGTGGGCTCCAAGCCCTTTTTGTTAACAGTGTCACATCTTTTACTACACTGAGCCCACCTTGCTACCAGCATGCTTCTAATGGGCACTGTTTGTAACACACTCTAGTTTTGACATCATGCTGCAACAATCTTATAAAGAAGCACACAAAAACATAGAATTGTTCAGATCTGTAATAGTATTAAATGCATGCCTACTAATTGATCTGGGTTTCTATAGCACCTCATGTCGCAGTACTGTTACCTCCAGAGCCCTCCGTTATACCTCAAAACAATGAAGAACGGAGGGCAATTCGAATCTGGTCGTACCTGGCCGAGACCGCTACCCCATCACATTCCTCAGTTGCTCCCCAAGACGATGCCCTCCGTCGAAACACCGTGCGAACAGTTTAGTTTTAAGCGCCTGGTGACACAGCTGATCGCGAGTCATTTGAAGACTGTCTTCCAGTACAACAAAATATCCACTGTGTATCGAAATGTCCCGGTTCTTCCTCCCAGCAGTGAAGCACACTTCTTACGAAATCTTCAGTCACATCTGTTCAAAACCATCCTTCCAAGCCGTAGCCCTTTAATGCACTGCCACACAGTGCTGTATAGCGCCAACGATGACCCTTCAACACACCCAACAAACTGCTAGCTCACACAGTGAGCTAGATCATTGGTTTAATTAAACTACCTCACATACTCATGGCTCCCCCTTTTCTAGCAAACATAATTCTGGGATTAGGAAGACCATGGGCATTCTGCATCCTTGAATATCTCCTGGATGTCCTAAAGGTGGCACCGGTGCCCCAGGTCACCCTCACTCTAACCTTCCACTATCCACTTCAGTAGCGTATTGGCGTGGCGGGAGGGAGGAACAGGGAGGTAAGGCAGTACACAAGTTTCTTGAAAAAGATGGACTCTAGTTGAGTGCTTATGCACAAAGAAAGAAGTAGTGCCTAACAAAATGAGCAGTGGAGGGACACAAATAATGCATCCATGCTCCTGGTGAGGGATAAACACTCAAACAGGGAGGGATACACGAAGAGGAGGGATGCCTACAGCAGCTAACCAATATAAAGCAAAGACATTAGAGTGATAATCAATCAATCAATCATGACATTTGTATAGCGCGCTACTCACCCGGAAGGGTCTCAAGGCGCTGGGGGGGGGAGGGGGAACGTTACTGCGCGAACAACCAGGTCTTGAGTTGCTTCCTGAAGGAAAGGTGGTCCTGGGTCAGACGAAGGTGGATGGGGAGGGAGTTCCAGGTCTTGGCTGCCAGGTAGGAGAAGGATCTTCCTCCGGCGGTGGCTCTGCGAATGCGTGGTACGGTGGCGAGGGCGAGGCTGGTTGATCGTAGCTGGCGGGTGGGCATGTAGAAGGTCAGGCGGTCGTTGAGGTACTTGGGACCCAGGTCGTGGAGAGCCTTGTGTGCGTGGGTGAGGAGCCTGAAAGTGATCCTCTTGTTAACGGGGAGCCAGTGCAGGTCTCTCAGGTGGCCGGAGATGTGGCTGTGTCGGGGGATGTCCAGGATGAGTCGTGCGGAGTCTTTTCTGTAGTTTGGCTGTGGTTCCGGCGTAGAGGGTGTTCCCGTAGTCCAGTCGGCTGGTGACGAGTGCCTGGGTGACCGTCTTCCTGGTCTCGGTGGGGATCCAGCGGAAGATCTTGCGGAGCATGCGCAGGGTACTGAAGCACGATGAGGAGACGGCGTTGATAATGAGCCAACCAATGGGTAACAAACGGGCTGGCTGTAAGCCCACTGTAAGATAACACTTGTTTCAGAGAGACGGCGCATGCACTGTCTAGCCGACACCTAAAAAACAAGTGCTCGCAGAAGAGTTTTACCTTACTGAATGAGATATTAAAATTAGTGGAGTTGTTTTTTTTAAAGTCATATTAAGATTTAAAAAAAACTCATTTCCTTATGAAAGATGATTTGATAGAGACATCTAGCCGGTGAATCCTTACCTTTGAATTTCCCCCGGCATCAGGCTGGATCTGGAAGATTTTTCATGAGCAGTACCCCCGGCGCCCCGGTAGGTGCATTGGTCAGCTCTGCATGGTGGCAACGGCATCATCCGCACCGGAAGTGGGTCTGTGTCACCTATATAGGTGCCACCTCGGCACGCTGATATCAGTTCTTTTCCCGCCAGCCAGCACTGATCCGAGAGAAGAGCTAACCCTCTCTCAGGTTTTGACATGATTTTTGCAATGTCTTTTAACCATGTGGCACCTGTCACCTCGCCATGTTGGTGACGGACCTGCACCTTGTGTGTTTGAGGTGTTTGGAGTGCGACCACGACTCCAAGATCTGTGCTAACTGCCGGGCCATGGCACCAAAGGCTTTGAGGGAGTGGTCTCTGAAGCTGCTAGCGGCCCGGCAGGCGACACTGCGGAAGTCACGGTCCCGCTCTAGAGAAAGTCCTCTTGTTTCCACTAAAGATCGTCAGGGCTCTCAGGTAAGATACACAAGAAAAACAAGAAATCGAAGTCTGCTTTGACTTCTCCTTGTCTGTCCGCCGATGCGATGAAGGAACATGAGTGTTCGAAGCCTGGTCCCTCGGAACAAGCACCTGGACCCCATCCGCACCTCCCGAGTTTTCCTGGAGCTGGAGCGACCCCACCCAAATCAAAGAGTTCTATGAGGCAATGTACCTCTGGTGCGCCTTTTGATCCCACGGGGTCAGAAGGGCCCCATCTTGTTCCACGCTGGGGGCTACAGCCCAGTCTCCGATAGACCCCCATGGATCTGGTCATGGATCCAGAAAGGTGCTGGTTGCTCCACTGAGTCCTTCTCTGATGCTGGCCCCAACACTGATGCACCGGCGACACCGGCCCAATTCTGATCCCCAACGACATAGAGCCGGAGCCTCGTCGACCGACAACAATTCTGGTGCCAACCGGACCCTGCATCCTAGGTTGAAGCCTGAGCCCTATTCTGAAGGGCTAGGCCTAGGGGAGGAATAGATGGGGTCACTTGACCCTCTAGAATACCCGTACAAGCAGGATATGGACTGATGTGAGGAACTGGGTGATGCCAGCGAACTGGAGACATCACCTGCCTGCATACTTTCTCCCCCTACAGTGGCTAAGGAGGAAGGTGCTGCATATGCAATGGTGGAGCAGAGGAAGGCTGCGGTCCGCAACCTTAGTTTTCCCTTGGTAGCTGTTAAGACTAACATTTTGACGGAGTTGCTGAAGTCTCCTCTCAACCCCTACTGTTGTTCAGCAAAACGTCCTTCTAGGAAACTGCTTCAATCCCATCACAGAGGCTCCTGTGAAAGGACACTTGTCCGCCGCCAAGGGAGCCACATTTCTTCACCCAACACCATACCACAGAGAGCTTGGTGGTCCAAACCTCTACTTCCCATGGTGCGTTCCCTGCCACTCCCCCGGCAGGGAATCCAAGAGGCTGTAAAGCTTGGGTAATATTTTTTTTTCTTTCGCCACCCTTGGATTGTGGTCAGTGAACACCACACGCTTAAAGGGATTCAATTCCCACACTTTGTGGGAAATGGCTGCACAAGTGTTGCCATAGGTCCCAGGGGAGGCCTGGGCCATTCTTGCCCTAACAGTAACAGACGGGAGAAACACAGCGAAGTTCACTATATAGTGTGGCTTGGCCACGACAGACTCGCTGGGCAGAGTGGTTTCATCGACGGTGACCCTCAGATGGCACCCAAACTGAAACAACTGGCTTTTTGGGGACATCCGGGCTTCCCTCATGAGTATGCCCTTCGATGGCACCCATCTCTACGGAGACAAGACGGACTCTGCGCTAGAGCACTTTAAGGACTCCTGGGCTACGGCCAAGTCCTTGGGCCTCTGGGCTGCCCCACGTCCCCAGTCTGGGGCTTTCAAGCGCACCAACCCTATCCCAGCCATCGAGCCGTGCAAGCTTCCCTGTGCAGACGAGGGCGTGGTTCCTACCCGCCCTGTGGGTCAAGTAGCCAGCAGGTTGGCTCATCCTCCACTCCCTGCAGCTGCTGCCTACAAACCTTCCTGATCTTGCCCTTTTAAATCATGGGAATCCAGTTGGTGGCAGGATTCCCCATTTCCTCTACCAATGGCAGTCCCTATCATCGGACAGGTGGGTTCTGCAAATCGCCTGGAGCGGCTTCTCCCTCTTCTTTGTGACTACCCCTCCTTCCATGCCTCCCTCTTATGACCGGCTGATGGAGAATCATCTGTCACTGCTCCGGGAGAGGTCATGGCTCTCTTGGCCAAGGGAGCCATATAGAAGGTTCCTATTCCAGAACTAGGCTGTGGTTGTTGTTCCCCCTACTTTCTACATCCGAAAAAGGACAAGGGCCTTCATTCTATCCTAAATCTTTGATCCCTCAACTACTTCCTCAGAAAGGAGAAATTCAAGAAGCACATATTGGCTCAGATTTTGTCTGCCCTGGACCCAGGAGACTAGATGCTAGTGTTGGACTTGCAGGGCGGCTATTTTTATATCCTGTCCTGCCTGCCCTGTGGTTTACGGTAGGTCACAAGCATTTTCAGTTCACTGGGCTGTCTTTTGGCCTTACTAGTACCCCTCAGGTGTTCACCAAGGTAGTGGTGGTGGTCGCAGCTCATCTGCGCAGATCAGGGGTGCTAGTCTTCCACTATCTTGACAACTGGCTGCAGAAGGTGGGATCACCCCAGACTGTCATCTCCCACCTCCAGACTACTGCGGACCTCCTGCATTTGCTGTGGTACACTGTCAACATGCCGAAGTCACACCTGACTTCCTCTCAGATGCTCCCTTTCATTGGAGCTGTTCTGGACACAGTGCAGTTTCAGGCTTATGCTCTTGAGCGGTGAGTCCTGGATATTCGGTTTATGATACCGATGCTTCAGCCTGTAACCTGGTTTTGGGTGAGACTGATTCTGAGGGTGCTGGGCCTTATGGTCTCCTGCATCCTGCTAGTGATACATGCCAGGTGGCATATGCAGGCTCTGCAGTGGGACCTGAAGTTCCAATGGACTCAGGGTCAGGGAAATCTCTCTGACTTGGTCCAGATCTTGGAGGGAACTGCAACGGACCTGCAGTGGTGGCTAACAAACCACGATTGGGTCAGAGGCAAACCCCTCTCCTTTCCCCATCCAGATCTCACACTAGTGACAGGAGCATCACTCCTGGGATGGGGCGGCCATCTAGGCCATCTGGGAGAGGTGAAGATCAGTTAATAGCTTTCGACCTTCCTCCCGAAGTCTGTGATGTTATTCTGGCAGCCAGGCATCCCTCCACCAAGACTGTATACACTTGCCAATGGAAAATGTTTGTATCATATTGTACAGAAAAGTCTATTGCCTCTCTTTCTGCATCCCTATCTGATATTTTTATTTTTATTTTGACCCTTTCCCAGGAGGGCTCTGCTCTTGGCACTCTAAAGGGTATCTTTCTGCCTTGTCTTCCATTCTTGCCGCTGCCTGACCAACCCTCCTTATTTAAATCTCTCATTATAAATACATTTCGTCAAAGTCTTGTACATATGTTCCCTCCTTCCCCTTTCATTATGCCTCAGTGGGACCTTAATTTGGTTCTCACATTTCTGATTAGGGCTCCCTTCGAGCCTTCACACAATTGTCCCCTCAGGCTGTTCACCATCAAAACAGCCTTTCTTGTGGCCATTACATTGGACAGAAGGGTGAGTGAGCTGCAGGCTTTATCATCCAAGCCTCCCTCCCTATCAGTTTTTCCTGACAAACTGGAGCTTTGCACTAGGGCCACTTTCCTGCCGAAAGTGGTAACACCACTTCATGTGACTCATTCTGTCACCTTGCCCACTTCCTAGGCTCCTCCACATCCCTCTACAGAAGAGGAGCGAGTCCACTGTCTGGGCCCAAAAAGAGTGTTGTTGTTCTACCTTGACTGCACAAAAGAGTTACAGGTGGACGATCAACTCTTTGTGGGCTATGTTGGGGTGAAAAAAGGTCAGGCGGTACAGAAGTGGTGGGGGCGCACAGCGCCCCGGTGCTCGTGACGAGCTCAGCTCGTCAAGCAGCACGGTGGCGCTGTGCTCATGACGAGCTCAGCTTGTCACGGGCACACTCGTTTCCTCAGACCTTTCAGCACAGCGGGGGAATTATCCCAGTGTGCGAGCGTTGCGGCCGTTATGACGAGCTGAGCTCGTCATGAGCACAGCGCAACCGTGCCTCATGACGAGCTGAGCTCGTCATGAGCACGCATGAGGTTAAAGAGATGAAGACAGATGACACCCAGATCTGTGATCTGTGTGAGGGCAGTTTCTGTTGCTGTGCTTTCCCCGAGGTTGCTTCTCAATAAAGTTTACCACACATTTACTGTATTTCACAGCAGTTAACTTCTGGAAGTCAGTTTGCAAGTTGAGTGTGACATAGCGCCATATGTACACATTTAGGGAAGGCGATTTCTTAATTGCAATTCTTTATGAATGGCAAATCGGAGATTGCAATTCCTAATGTATGAAACCCCTTGAGTTTCATTTAATAATTCCCAGGGGGGTCGCAATCGACCTACCTCATGATTATTACTGAGGTAGGTAACAATTTGTGACCCATTAGGAATCGCTGCTATCACTGGAATGGTGGCCTGCTGGGGTCAGCAGACCACCATGTCTGTGGTTGATTTTAATAAAGCAGACTTATTTTTATTTAAATGTAGCCCGTTTTCCTAAAAGGCAAACGTGATGCGTTCAAAAAGATAACATTTTTTAAGAGCAGGCAGTGGTCCAAGCGACAACTGCCTACTCTTAAAAAATGTTTTCTTTGTTTCACCATTCACTAATGGGGAAAGGGTCACTGGCGAGTCCTTCCCCTTTGGGTATGGTTACCACCACCCTTGATGTGTCAGTAACAAATGAAAGATTTACGAATGTAATTCTGTTGCAGAACATTCATACATACCACTGCGATTCGTTATTAGGAAAGGACGCCCTACCCATGCCCCTTCCAAATACTGAATCAAATCCAAATTGCGATTCAGTAACAGCTTACCCAATTGCAGTTTGGCTTTTGCCAAAACCTTTTTTGCGGTCGCAAAAGCCCTGATTCTACGAATTGGGCCATTTGTTATCTCAAAGTAGGTTTTGTAGATATGGCCCTAGGTTTTTATTTTCAAGTGCACTTTCTCTTATTTGTGTACAGCATAGCATTTTCTTATTTGGATAGCTGTGTATGACTTCTTACACATACCTGTATGTGTATGCAAGTATATTTGGTCATCAACGTCGTGTGTGTGTGTATACTTACTAATCCAATTCTTTACATATATTTATATAAACAGTCAGAGTGCTTCTGTTTTATTTCTAACCTCCTTATCAAAAGTCTGATCACTGGTCCCTGAAAAGAGAAAGTGGAAGTTTGGAGTTGTATTATTAAAAAAAATATTATAACTCCCTAAAGACATCTAGAGAAAAAACGAGGTTTATTATTTCCTGTTTTGTTCTTGTTTTTGGCAATTTACGATCTATAGCAATTTGTGAACCTACAAAACTGAAAAAGTATTATAAATTTTGCTCTTAACTAACTGAATGAATGAAAAAATAGAGGCACTGTGCATTCTAGAACCAATTGGGCTCTTTATCCTTCTTGTTCACTACTGAATTGGCACAGAAGTGTCTTTACATCCTTAATGTATACACACCTTAGGTGTCTTAGTACCATAGGGGTGTTCTGGGTTGACTCCCACTCTTTACGACTTTCTCACCGCCTGTAGCAAGGGATGAGGTAGGTTGCTATTCATTGTTAATGAATATTAATGAAGATCATTTGACAGGAAATTAAACTTAATTTACTTATTACACAAATTCTCTTACAACAGTATCTACATTCAATTCATGTACAACCTTACTTCCTTCTGTGTGAAATCACGGGAACGGGAGCAAGGTTTTAGTCTCAAGACCGTAGGTTTCTCAGACCATTAAATGAACTTGGAGACTAACGATCACTGTGTAATATGCTGTGGTTTTAGTGGTCCAACACTAGCTTTAAATCGACAGTGGGTATTTTCTCTTTATGCTAGGCTCTATGCCTTTGGCAACATTTTCTTTTCATGTATCTCACTTTTAAAAAGAGAAAATAATGAAATGTTTCTAAAAGCGTACTTGCTGTATGTTTTTATGATGATTTTACGACTTAGTTCGTTTTTTAAATTGTTAAAACGTAGGGGGAAATATTGGCTGCTTATAGGCATTTCATTATTGCTTTGTCAGAGAATTTTCTATTTCCGCTTGTAAGTGTTCTGGGATCGCTCGCACAGTAGGACAGTTTAATATTTATGAATGATATGTTATGTAGCGCAGATCACAGATTAATAATCCGAACCATTACGCCACAAACAGCTCTGTTTTCAGGAGTTTCCTAATTTTGAGATGATCAGTACATTGATGTATATGGAGTGGCAGCTCATTCCAGTATCAAGGGGCTAGGTAGGAAAAGGAACTGCCTCCTGAGCAGTGGCGGATCCTCTGCTAAGGCAGAGGAACGTCGCCCCACTGCTTGAACTGCAAGCTGAATACTAAAAGAAATTGATAATAACGTTCATTATTATCATTATTATCATTTTGTTTTCTGTATTCAGCTTGGAGCTAAAGCCAGGGGGCGGGACTGGGCTCTCCGCATCGCAGGGGGAGGAGTTTTGGTAGCACCTAAAGTGTGCATGATGATTTGGCCTGCCGTCTTGGGTCGGCCTAAGCATTATGTGCACTCTGCATGTTCTCCATGCCGGCTGTATTGCTGCCTGTATGGAGAACGTGCACAGCCTGCCAGACCCTGTCTGAGTGCCGAAACACGGCACTCAGACCAATCACAACGCTGCTAAGGCTGGGAGGTTGTGTGCTTCCAATTTTGAAGGACACCTAATAACGAGTTGTGTAACTGCTCCTTTACGAAAGAATATCAATGCTTTTGCATTTACTTTGAGGGGCACCTTGTATGCTAGTGGAACTGCAGTTTCATGAAAGAATTTCAGTGCTTTTTCGTCTTAACCCCTTCCGTGCTCCCGTCAGCCAACAGCCGTCGCGAGCACTACCTGGCTAGTGCTGCGCACGTCCGTTGGCTGACGCGGCCCCTCCCACTCGTTAAAACCGCTGCACCGCGGCGGAATTCACGCCGTGGTTAAGCGGTTAAGGACACCTAGTAACGACTAGTGCAAGAGAAGCTTCTTGAAAGGAATGTCAATGCTTTTGTTTTTGATCCTTGACGAACACCTAGTAACATGTAGAACTTCACCTTCACAAAACAATATTGAACCATTTACATTTAATTTGTGAGGACACTTACTAGCGACTAGTGAAACTGCAGCTTTGTTATGGAATGTCAATGCTTTTGGATTTGACTTGTGAGGGAGACCTAGTAACCACTAGTGCAACTAGAGCCTAATGTAAGAATGTTAATGCTTTTGCGGCTGACTCAATAGGGACACCTAGTAATGACTAGTGGAACTGCAGCTTCATGTAAGAATTTTGATACTTTTGCACTTGACTTGTGAGGGACACCTAGTAACGACTTAGTGGAGTGGTGTGGCTCACTGGTTAGAGGCGGCAGACCCGGAAGCAGGAGTCGGCCCGGGACCAGGGTTCAATTCCCGACGCGGAAGGGTCGTGGACCAGGGTCAGCGGACTCGATCATTCTCGCCTCGGTGCCTACTCTAACCAGGGGTCCCACTCGGCAACTCTGGGCATTAGCTGGCCTAATCTCCACAACGGCCCCATCAACGCTGGGGATGCCTGGCTTCACGTTGGGGAGTCCCAGTAGGGACCATCCCACAGGGAAAGCCAGGACGGGTTCCCCAGCGGTATACCGCGCCAGGATACTCCGGTAGTAATTGAGCGCGTTACAAAACAGTTTATAACATAACATAACTTGCAGAACTGCACCTTCATCAAATATCAAAGCTTTTGCATTTGGCGTGAGAGGGATACCTAGTAACGACTAGGGGAACTGGAGCTTTATAAAAGGGATTCAATGCTTTTCCATTTGACTCGAGTGAACTCTAGTAATGCCTTGAGGAACTGCAGCTTAGGGAGAGAATTGTGGAAGATTTAGTATTTGACTGAAGAGGGACCTATATATATATATATTCACTGAAAAAACCATCGGTTTCACACCAGTTATAGTTAGCTGAACATTTTACTCATACAAAACCATTGAAATTTCCACGTTATAGTTAGTTGGACTCACTATAACTTGCGCGCCCGCAATCCACTGCGGATGATGTCACATATTACATCATTCATGACATGGTCAGTGACATCACTGATGACATCTCAAATGACATCACTGATGACATCTCAAATGACATCACTGATGACATCACTGATGACATCATCCAGTGTCTGTGTGTGTCTGTAAAGTTTAAATATGTTTTATATATTGAAGAATGAGTGGATGTATAAGTGTCTGGATGAAGTATTTAGAAGGTGTGTGACTGACTTTAGGAGTGAGTGATTAAATGTGTCTTACTGAATGCATGGGTTAGTGACTAAACTGTCTGAATGTGTGCATCATTATGTCTGTTGTTGTGTAAGCTGCTGCATGTGTTGATCAGTAGCTATATGAGTGGCTATATGGGTTATTGATTGGTTGCCCAAGTATTTGTATGTGAGGCTGAGTGTGTGTGTGGGTGCCTGGGTGGTGTGTGACTCTGTGCATAGATGTGTGAGCAGTTGATTCACTTGGTGTATGGGTTTAAGAGTGCATGTGGAAACAGCTGTATGGGCGGTTGACTATGTGCACAGGTGTGTTGGTGAGTGAATGGATATCTCAGTGCTACATGTCCAAGTAAGTACATATGTAAAACATAGTGCTTGGGAGAGTTGGCATATGTAAATGACTATACATGGGAGCCTGTGATTGCGTAAGTGGCTGTATGGATCAATGTGTACTTGTATCAGTGATTGTAAAAGAGAGTAAGTATGTGTTATGTTAGTATATGTTTGAATAAGTAAGGTTTAGTGTGCATAACTGTGTAGTTGAGGAAATGGGAGTGTGATTGATTCTTTGCATAACTGACTAGGTGTGTGAGTAACTCTGTGGATGAGTGTCAGTGTGTGAGTGTCTGTATAGGTGTATGAGTGGATATGATAGTGTTCTATTGATGAGTGACTGTATGTATGAGTGATTGTATGGGTGAATGAGTGGATGTGTGTGTAGACCTAGACATTTTTGAGTGCGTATGTAGTTACTGTTATTGGTGTGTCAATAATTTCAGGAATGGTAGTTTGTATTTAACACTGGGTGTATCAAAGGTTAGATTAGAGAGTGAGGAGGTGCATCGTATTATCACATGGATGATGTCATCAGTGATGTCATCAGTGATGTCATTTGAGATGTCATCAGTGATTTCATTTGACATGTCATCAGTGATGTCATAAGTGATGTCACTGACCATGTCATGAATGATGTAATATGTGACAACATCAGCAGTGGATTGCAGGCGCGCGAGTTATAGTGAGTCCAGCTATTTATAACGTGGGAATTTCAATGGTTTTGTATGAGTAAAATGTTCAGCTAACTATAACTGGTGTGAAACCTATGGTTTTTTCAGTGAATTTCAAAGGTTTTTTAAATGCTAATTCCTAACTATAACGAGTGTGAAACCTATGGTTTTTTCAGTGAATTTCAAAGGTTTTTTAAATGCTAATTCCTAACTATAACGATTGTGAAACCTATGTTTCTTTTAGTGAATTTCAAAGGTTTTTTAAATGCTAATTCCTAACTATAACGTTTGTGAAACCTATGTTTTTTTTCAGTGAATTTCATAGTTTTTTAAAAAGCTAATTCCTTTGTATATCGACTTTGTAACCTACGATTTTTTTTTAATTACCTGTTTTTTATAACTATTAATAATAATTAAAAAAAAAATTTTAAATTATTTGTTCACTGTATTTTTCTTTTTTTTAATCATTTTTTCTTGGTGCGCTCAGGGTGCGCGCACCGGTAAGCTTACCCGTATCATTTTGTCTTGGAGCGCTCAGGGAGCGCGCACCGGTAAGCTCTCCCGTTAGCGCGCACCGGTAAGCTCTCCCGTTAGCGCAGCTAGAGCGCTATTTCTGCGTTCGTAAAAAAAAATATGTATGAAAACTAAATAATAATGCAAGACATTCAGTACCATACTTATAAAAGTAGTATTTTTGATTTTCAGAATGGAAATGATTTTGCATTTCCGTAAAGCTAGCAAAACGTCATTTAGGCGCGCCACGGAAGCGCCCGCGTTCGTGCTGCGTAAGCGCCCCCGGAAGCGCTCCGGTGTGCGCAGCGTAAGCGCGTCAAGTCATGTGACCTTAAAATAACAATTTTTATTGGTTGCTAACAGTTTTTTTTACAAAGAGTGAACACCCCACCCATTTCCTTCACTTCTTCTTTCACTTTTGTGACTGAAAGACCTGTTTTTTGCTGCTCACCCTTTTTGGAATTATCATAGCTGCTAGACCCACCAGTAGCAGTGAGGACTCAGATGGGTTCATAGAGGAAGAGGCTCCTCAGCCTAGAGTAAAGAAGCATTTCATATGGAAATTTTTCTCAATACCTGCAGACCAAAAAAAAGTAAATGCTCCAAAGGTGGAGTGCCGAATTTGTCATACTGTCCTGTCACGGGGTGACCCTACCAGGAAATACTCATTTGGAAATTCGACCATGATTCGGCACGTTCAGAGGAGGCACCCCCAGAACTATGCCCGGGAGAGTGTCAGGGCTCTGGCACGAGAGGCTCCAAGGGATGGTGCTTCTACTTCAACTGGAGGAGCACCTGTATCGGTGAGGGGGCGACCAGAACAGCTGATTCCAAATATTCAGCCTGTTTTCGACGGAATCACAATCAAATGCAAAGATTGTGATGAATTACTTTGTTATGGTGAACAAAGTATTTTGAACATTGTCCGAACCCGAGAAAATCACCGCTGCCGTCCCCACCCCTAATTTTGATTCTTTTTTTTTTGCTCCTGTTGAGCAGTTTGCCATTCCCTGTTTTTGTTTTTGTTGAAAAAAAAACGAAAAAAGAAGAAAAAAAAAGTTCTTTTTAGAACTACCTCCAATTCTCAAAAAAGAGCTGTATTCTTACTCTATTTTTTTACACTGTTTTTCCCCGTGGTGCACTCAGGGTGCGCGTACCGGAGAGCGCACCTGGGAACGCTTACCCCGTGAGAATTACAAAAAAAAAAGTTTTTTTGCCCTTCAGGGTCCTTCTAGGCCCCCCTCAGAGTCTACCCTGCCCCCTTTTAATTATTTCCCCCTTTCTTTTTCACCTCTTGTGTCTCGATTCTACCGAGACACAAGATGGCAGACTCTCCGGACTGTTTAGAATGTTGACAGACACCCAACAGCCAATCAGCTTTCCGTTCGCGCACTTCCGTAGCGCGCCGGGTGCGCTCCCCGGTACGCGTACCAGTGAGCGCTCGGAGCGCGCCTATAGATATATATGTGTTTTTGAAGTTAATTTTCAAAAAAACCACTGGAGCAATTTCCACCAAATATAGCAAAGGCACATATGCGTACCAGTCCCTACAATTTTGCCACGTTTGGCGTAATTCCATTCAGCGGTTTGGGCTGTAGACTTGTCAGACCGTCCTATGGAAATTAACATGGGGAAAACACGTTTTGGGACCCCCTTTTTTCTCATCCCCCACTTCACGAATCCCCCCGAAACTTCCAGGGAAGGAGCGGAGCGGAGCTGGCCAAAATTTTGGAAAATTACACACAAATTCCTCAACCGGCGCCAGAGTTATTCCCAATAGAATGTTGCGGATTTCCTATGGTAGCCAATCCTAACTATAACTACCTACTGGCGACCGCCATTCACTGAAAAAAACATAGGTTTTAGGGGTGTGACATTTCACTCATACAAAACCATTGAAATTCTTCCGTTATAGTTAGTTGTACTAACTATAACACGCGCGCCCGCAATCCACTGCTGATGATGTCACATATTACATCATTCATGACATGGTCAGTGACATCACTGATGACATCACTGAAGGCATCTCAAATGACATCACTGATGACATCACTGATGACATCATCCAGTGAATGCGGTTTGGTCCGATATTTAAATATATATTATATTCACTGAAAAAACCATAGGTTATAGACCATATATAGTTCTACATCTACTCATTCTTCAATATGTAAAACATATTTAAACTTTACAGAAACACACAGTCACTGGATGATGTCATCAGTGATGTCATTTGAGATGTCATCAGTGATGTCATCAGTGATGTCACTGACCATGTCATGAATGATGTAATATGTGACATCATCAGCAGTGGATTGCGGGTGCGCGATATATAGTTAGTGCAACTAACTATATATGGAATTTCAATGGTTTTGTGTGAGTAAAATAAGGTTTTTTAAATGCTAATTCCTAACTATATATGGTCTATAACCTATGGTTTTTTCAGTGAATTTTCAAGGTTTTGTAAATGCTAATTCCTAACTATATATGATCTATAACCTATGGTTTTTTCAGTGAATTTCAATGGTTTTTTAATAGCAAATATCATAAGCTGTCGAATGTCAAGTACGTGGTAAGTGAAAACATTTTCGTGTTTATGCACACTGATCTGCTTTGAATGGTGCCCCCCCCCCTCATTTCTATTAGGAGTACTCTCTCTTTGCACATAGTGAAGGGTAGTTAACGCAGGCCTTTGCCCCCGTTGTAATACGTCGTGCCTGCTTCTCTCTCCATTTGATTGATTGTTATCCAAGTATTTACTGTTTTAGAATTGGTTCTCTTTGGTTCATTCTCTATTTACAAACAAACACAGAGTCGCAATACTCTGTTTAGTCTTTGCAGATAACGAAAAATCGTGTAAAAAAAAAAAGAAAAGGAATCGAGCAAAATCAGTAGGCCACTAACGGGATCTCTTTTTGACCTCGCTAAAATAGAAACATTAGGAACAACCCCTCATGACAAATACAAAACTAGTGAGATGAACTGAACTCCACACAATGATGGCTGCAAAACAGCTCGGCTCCGCCACCCAGCCCGCCCAAAATAACGATAAAGAGCGGCTGCCATGATTGGTTGCGGAATGGCCACGACGGAGCTACGAAATGGTACTGCTCTCATGCTAACCCCAGCTTCAGTCTGAAACATCCAGAAACACTGTAGACTACCAATTCGATCAGTTCCGGTAGCGCCCCAATGTAACCCGGTAGAGAAGAACTAGCCCTCCCCTCTTTGACTGATGGTTCTTGTTGCCTGTCCCTTCTGTTGTCATTTAACAGAACTATTTAGCCTGCTGAAAGGGGTTGTGTTCCGACCGCTGGTTGGTGGAGACATTTTGACTATATTCTGGACCTGCGTTGTCGCGTAATGCGTCATATGACGCGCCGCGTTAGCGCATCCGGAAGTCATCCGGGGCGCGCAGCGCGTAACGTAAGCATAACAAGTCATGTGACTTGTTAATAAAACTTTTCATTGGTTCATTTTACTTTTCTTATTCTAATGATGAAAGGCTTGGTCATATGACCTAAAAATTACGCTTTTTATTACTTCCGAACATTATTTTTTCTTAAATATATGTTATAATGTTCCAGGCTAATGTACTTTCCCGGAAAATTTACAACTGTCCTGCAAGTAAAATATATTCTTTTTTCGAAAAAAAGAGCGTTTCTTCGTCCCATGACGGAGCCGTTGAGCAAAAGAGGGTCGACCTGCTGTCTTAGTCGCCGATACGCCTGAATATGAGATTCTTATCGATCACTTTATGTTGCAGGAATAGAAAACACAACAGCCCTTGACCATTTATCTTTACTGCGTTCCTTCGTATTATACCTTTTACCCTTCATGTAATTGGTCTGCTTTATTTCACTTGCCTTTTAATGATTCTAAAACAGTGACTATTATTAAAAACTTTACCAATGTATATACTACTACCATGTTTTCTTTTAAAAACCTTTATTGTGAAAATTTCATTATACAAATACGAGCCTATAACCACGTGGGCCGGCCACGGAGCAAACTGTAATCGTATATGATGAGTAGACATTTACACTGTAGAGGAACGTAACGGGCGGGCCATTAGGTTGCAAGAACTAAGGTGTCTAACAGTTACGGAATCGGTGGACGTACATTTTATAATTAAAATACGACAGGGCCAGTTACAATAAAATTATCTAGATATACATTTGCGGGCAAGTACCATGGGTGACGTTAATTCGAACTTTCAATAGTACAGTAATCAATAACACATCAGAACTTAATATCAATAGGGATGTCGAAATATTCAATCAATTCTCGTCCCCGCCCGCCATGTGCTTCAAAACTGCATACGTATCTCGTGATTTCAAGGTTCTGCAACCAGTACACAACAAGGAGTAACGAGTCCCATTTATTCCGGCGCCATTTTGGGCGAGGACGGGCAGGTCCAGGATATAGTCAAAATGTCTCTACCAACCATCGACTATGATGATGTTCATATGCTGTATTTATTAGAGTAACACTCATCTGTCCACATGAAATTAATTTGCCACAATCTAAACATGTCATTTTAATCTTTCCAAAGTTCTTCTAAATATTTGGGACCGTTTCCCTTGCCTCTGATGCTGTCAGTGCCACTTCTTTGATGAATGTACTAGCAGGTCAGGGGTTCTCCTCCAAATCTCTCTTTTATGCAGCACTATAATTAATTGGTGCCACCTCTCCATATGACGATGCATGGTATAGTTACCATAACTATATTTTTTTTCGGTTCCTCTGGAGAGTTCATTGTGGCAGATGAAGCGTGTAACGTACCGGGCATTTACCTTTTTTTGCATGTACAGGAAAGGAAAAAAAAATTGAGCGTCCGAGTTCTAAGGTGTCCCAGGGCCATTTTAGTGGACCAGGCCCAAATCCAAAGAACAGGCCGCCATTTTGAGAGTCCTGTTGCAGCCGCCTGTCGCTGTAGCATCAAGAGCAGCCGAAACTCAGCTGAATGGCAACTGAAACGGTAAAGGGGCGCCCCACTACAGCAGACGAGCCTCCACCTAGGAAGGCCCGTTCACGCCGCCTCCCCCCCCCCCCCTTCGGGCACCCCACGCCGTTATTCGGAGCAGTATTGTAGGATGGCCACACCAGTGCGGCAACTTGCTAGACATCACCTCGGTGGTAACCGAATCTCAACGCCTTGTGGTGTCTTCTATTCAGAAAACATTGTTATGCTGCCTTCGACCTATTCGCCGCAAGTGCGCACACAACTCAACTGCATAGCTTGCTAGACACCACCTCGATGCCATCCGGATCTTGGAATCTCAGCGCCTTTTGGTGTCTTCTCTTCAGAAAATATTGTTGCGCTGCCTTTGGCCCCATTCGCACATCGGTCCGCTACTGACGCCATCTCACAGGCTAATGGGGCGCCCCACGCCGACTTTCAGCATTGTAGGATGACCACACCAGTACAGCAACTTGCTAGACATCACCTCGGTGCCATCCGGATCTCGGCGCCCCACTGCAGATGAAGTGTCTCTCAACTATGAAACCACCACGGTGACATCCGGATCTTGGCGCGTTGTGCTGCCTTCGGCCTATTCGCACATCGGTCCGCTACTGACGCCATCTCACAGGCTAATGGGGCGCCCCACGCCGAGTTTCAGCATTGTAGGATGACCACACCAGTACAGCAACTTGCTAGACATCACCTCGGTGCCATCCGGATCTCGGCGCCCCACTGCAGATGAAGTGCCTCTCAACTATGAAACCACCAGGGGGGGCGGAGCTAGCCGGCGTCCATGTAAGACGCGCGAGTGCGGAGCTCCTCACCGGTAACCCGCCAAACTCCTAAAAAAACATCCTAATACTGCCCTGCCGGCATTCACAACAGTGGCAGATCTTTGGACGGGGCTCCGGTCAGTCGGCGGCCCCTTTGCCCGACGGAGATCCGACGCGGCACACCTTGACGCCGAGGCGGACAGAGCGGAAACATCCAGGCCGCGATCCCCGACCTGTCCTGGACGGCAGCCCGGGTTGCGTAACAGTGCGTGCGGCGTGGGAGACCGAGGGGGTCCCGCTCATCTGCAGGGGCGTCTGGTCGGATGGCACACTTGCGGCCAGCGCTGTGAGACAGTGGAGCGGGTCGGCTCCTGCCCGGTGACGATCATTTACAGAGGCAGCGGGAGACAGCACGGAGTGCGCACGGACTGGAAGGTGGCTCTGTGAAGACTCGCTTCCCCAATGGCGAGACGCACCTTTCGCCGAATCCCGGCGCCCCGCACCGCATAGAGAAGGGACGCCGAAGGAGCGGTGAGTGACTGGCTCCCCAACACTGCGGCGAACTAGCCGACCACTACACGTGGAGACTACTGGGGGCACTGTTCGAGGTGGTTTCCTGCGGAGGGCCATATCAGCGTCCCGGAGCGAGCTGCCGCCATCTTAGGCAACAGCCCTGCTGCGTGCCACACTGGACGGGGGGGTCCCGCGTTGCTGTGCTCTCTACTGAACCTGACCACACACCACGAGTGGTGGACTACGCATCTCAGGGCCTGACGGCCGTAGGTCCACTAGAACCACCATGGGGAAAGGTGACAGAACACAGCCCAAGCTGTCGTTTGACCAGAGGAAGGCGAAGGGGGCCGAGGGGGCAGCCCAAGCCACCTCTCCACGCCCTGCAACATCCGAGAACTCTCTATGTTCGGAGATACGGGGCATGCTGGGGAACATGGAGAAAGGCCTACAAGACAGCATGTCGGAGATCAGTACCAAACTCGATGCACTGACGTACAGGATGGACCGCATGTCCGAGAGAGTGGACAAACACGCGGAGAGACTGGACATGGCGGAAAGACGGCTTACAGAGGCGGAAGAGGCGCAGACGGAGTGGGATAAGGACCGCAGGCAGTTTGGGCGACTGCTCCAAGTCATACAGGATAAGACGGAAGATTTGGAGGCGCGCTCGCGGCGTTCCAACCTACGCATCACGGGAGTGGCGGAATCCACTAGCACCGGTAAAATGGAGCTGTTTGTGGAGAAACTCCTTCGGACCCTTCTAGGGGAAGATGTCTTCTCCCCTATGTTCATTATAGAAAGGGCCCATCGCACTCTGGGGCCGAAACCACAACCGGGTCTCCCGCCAAGACCAATCATAGCGAAGCTATTAAATTATCGTGATAGAGACTTGGCACTGCAACTAGCCAGGGAGAAGGGAAGTCTACAGTTCGAGGGAATGAACATCTCCCTCTTCCCGGACTTCACGGCGAGGGTGCAGGAGGAAAGGAAGCGTTTTGCTCCCTACAAGAAGCAGCTGAAAGACCTAGGGCTCGACTACGCCATGCTGTATCCTGCGAGGCTTCGCATCAACAGGCAAGGCCACTCTCACTTTTTCACCGATCCCGCGGAGCTCAAGAAATCCTTAAAGGAATGGGAAAAGGACAACCGCAATAGTCAGAGGAGTCAGCGAGAAGACGTGGATGCCTCGTCCCGCTTGGAGGAACAGGAGTAGCCGGACATGTGGGAGATGTTGCGGAACTGATGGAGCTGAGCTGCACGAGGGCTAGGACATGGTCGGAGTGGGCCCATCGTGGCATGCGTCTGGGGTGAGATCTATCTGGTTACTACCGGAATGGTTGGTCTGTGCTGTGGTGTGGTGGAGGGATGCTCAATTGGCTGAGGGCAGACCCGGGGTAGGCCCCTCCACGTGAGGATCTGACATTATCTGACTGAGAAGTCTAGAGCTGGCAGGGTTAACGGCCTTTGGGCGGGGGGCGGGGTGGGAGCACGCAAGCGGCTACAAGCCCTGGTCTTCCTGCTGAGCCGTTGGCCGGCTAGGTCTCTCTGCCCTTACGCTTTTGGCTTTTGGCCCCTTTGGGGGCTCTTTGGGGTTTTGTAGTATTCATTGTCGTGCAAGGGGGGGAGGTTGGGTGGTGAGGGGACCTGTCTGACCGGGTTGGGGATGGTCGGCTGTGGGTGGGTGGGAGGCTGTTATCTGGTTCTCCTGTTGGAACTGTTGTGCGTGTTGAGTATGGGTGGTGCAAGGGGGGGGTACTTGTGTGTTCGAAGTTGTGGGACTGCTCATGGATTGTGGTGTCTGTGCCCCAGGGAGGGGCAATGTGTGATGCTGTGTTTTGCTGCTTCTCCGGTGCTCCCGGTGGGTGTCCCTGCTCAGGGGAACACTACTCATGCTATCTTTAGACTAACAATGGATCAGTCACGCTTGCAATGTCAAATGCCGCCTTGACTGATCCCACTCGCGCCCCACACAATCTCAAAATGATGACATGGAATGTACGGGGCCTAAATGATCACCGCAAGTTGAGGAAAGTCCTTAGTTACCTGCACCGTCATAGGGTTGACCTAGCCCTTTTACAGGAAACCCACTTGCCTATTCACAGCAGGATGTTGCAGACGCGGGGACTGGCGGGACACATAGTGGCGTCTGGCTTCACAACTCACTCCCGGGGGGTACTGACCTGGGTTAGCCCGTCCTCGCAACTGAAATTGATCCCGGTGGCAATGGACACTGAGGGGCGGTATGTCTTAGCCAGATGTGTAGGTAAGGGTCTAGACCTTCTGGTTGTTAATGTTTACGGCCCTAATTATGACAATCCTGACTTCTATGTTACCCTGTCCGCACTTTGTAGGAAGCACACACAACCTGGGATGTTATGGGGGGGTGATTTCAACTTTGTTTTTGACCCCGAGAAAGACCGCTCCACTGGCCCTACCCGGAGGCCGGTGGCATCCGCTGCCTATATGAGAGCAGAATTAATCAAACTTGACTTGGTCGATGTTTGGAGGGAGAAGCACCCCACAATCGGAGGCTTCACACACTACTCGGCCTTCCATAATGTCCACACTCGTATAGACTACTGGTTGGCGACGTCTTCGGTTCAGCGAAGTGTTGGCAGGTGCGAGGTGCTACCTCGCACCCTCTCTGACCACTCTCCTGTACTAATTCATATCACCACAGCCCGGAAGGGTATCCCAGCATTTACTTGGAGATTTCCCCCCTTTGCCCTGTTAGATGAGGTGTTTAGGGGCGGACTGGCGGAGGATATCGAGGGATTCTTTGCTACGAATCTGGGTTCAGTAGACCACTTTTCCACGGTATGGGAGTCGTTTAAAGTTTTCATTAGAGGCATGGCTATGTCCAAACACTCCAATACACTGCGTACTATTAGGCGAGAGTTAGCCTCGATGGAGGGCAAATTGGCAGACTTGGAGGCTGAACAGCTCAGAGACCCTGGTTCTGACATTGATTCGGTGCTCACTCCTGTGTTAGCAGAGTACCAGGAGCTGGCGGATAGGGAGGTCCTTTACATGGGGAAATATGCCACGGCCCGTGTCTATGGAGAAGGGGACAGGCCGGGCGCCCTACTGGCCCGTATGGTTCGGGGTTCACGCAAACCACTAATCGTCGACGAACTGACCACCCCGGAGGGGGACGTGGTCACAGATGAGGAGCAAATTCTAACGACCTTCCGTCAATATTATGCGGACCTCTATCGATCCAAATCCCAAGGCACGGAGGACGCCATAGACGATTATCTAGGACATATAGAAATGCCCTTCTTGCGTGATTCCGATAGGGAGTTCCTTATGGCCCCCTTTCACGAGGACGAAATTCTGGATGCCTTGGCAGGCATGAGGGCGGGTAGTGCACCGGGTTCTGACGGGCTCACGGTGGGCTTCTACAAAGCCTTCTCAGGACTTCTGCTCCCCCACTTGGTCACTCTCTTCGACGAGATCTGCGAAGATGGTGAAATGCCCCACACTATGCGGGAGGCGTTGCTAGTCACCATCCCGAAGCCGGGGAAGCCACTGAATATGTGCAGTTCGTATAGACCCCTTAGTCTACTAAATGTAGATGCTAAAATATACGCGAAGGTACTGGCCAATCGGCTAGCCCTCCTAGTACCGGAACTGGTGGCCCCTGAACAGTCTGGGTTCGTCCCATGTAGAAATCTGACGTACAATATACGTACGGTCCTGGGCACCATGCAGCATGTGCGGCAGGAGAATAGCGTGTTGGCGATTTTCCTGGATATGGAAAAAGCGTTCGACTCTGTCGAATGGCCGTTTATGATCCGGGTACTTCGGAAGTTGGGCCTGGGCGAACCTTTTTTGCAGAGGATTGGAGCGCTGTATCACCGGCCGGCGGCCAGATTAAAACTGGGGGATAGAGTGTCGGCACCGATACATATCAGTAGAGGGACGCGGCAAGGCTGCCCCCTATCGCCGCTTCTTTATGCGCTGGTTGCGGAGCCATTGGCTTGCGCTATCCGGGAGTACCACAGTCTGGAGGGGATCAGCTTCCCCAGCTATAAGATAGGTATATCCACATACGCTGATGACACCTTGCTGTACGTACGAGACCCAGAGTCTAACCTGACATCAGTCCTCCGGGAGGTGGTCCGCTTTGGCTCACTCTCAGGGCTGCGCGTCAACTGGGACAAATCTATCGCATTCCCCCTCACTCCTGTGACACAACCCTTCACCATGGAGTACCCACTGCGGTGGACTACGGACTCGGTACGATACCTGGGCATACAACTGCACGCCGACCCGGAAATCCTTGTCCGTGATAACTACGGCGTGGCCTTTGCCAAGCTGGTTGAGGACGTGGACGCTTGGAGCAGGCTCCCGCTGTCCCTCCTGGGCAGAATTGCCATTATGAAGACGATTATTCTACCCCGGTTTCTGTTTCTGTTCACGAATCTACCAGTGGTGCTCTCGAGAGCTTTCTTTAACCAGCTCACGCAGGTCCTCATTCGGCTGGCCTGGGCCGGCAAACAGCCCAGAATACGGTGGGCGACATTGAATTCTCCCCTGCGAAATGGGGGGCCTGGGGGCCCCAGACATGGAACGTTACTACCGTGTTGCGCAGGCAACCCACTTGCACTCCTGGGTTCACGGAGATGCGCGTACGCCGCACTTGCTCCTGGAGCGACTCTTTGCAGACCCACTCCCTCTTCCAGCAACGATAGGCCTCCCATTGGATCGATCGGTCGGGCGTCTTGACTCCCTTAAGGCGACTAATCACGCATGGCATGCACTGGTGCGCGCCCGCGACTGCGATAGGTTATATTCACCCCTGATGCCGATCGGATGGGCGTTGTGGTTGAGACCCCTGAGGGAGAGGGGAGTGGTGGAATCCCTTCGCTCTTTGGGTCTGGAGAGGATGGAGGACCTATTTGCGGAGGGCACACTTAAAACTTGGGGGCAGCTAGATCAGCGGACTGCGAGCCCCACACTGCTACAGCAATTCCAGTTCCACAGACTGCGCTCGGCTTATCGGGAGGAAATTGGCCTGGCTATGGAGGAACCTGAGGAGATCCCGGAACTGTCCTATATTATTAAAACTAAATCTCCGGCTAAACTACTCTCGTCTGTCAACAAGTTAGGTGTGACACACCAGAGACTAATGCCATCTAAAGCCAGAGAGGCATGGCAGGAGGATCTGCAATCGCCTATAGATGATGGAATGTGGCGATACTGCTGCTCCAGCACCCGTAAGATCTCGCTTAATGGCAGGCACAGGCTGGTGCATTTTAAGTTTCTCCAAAGGGTGTACTATACTCCCGAGCGACTGCACCGCTATGGCCTACGGCCTTCGGCGGAATGTGAACGCTGTCGCACTCAGGTTGCCGACTTTTTCCATATGGCGTGGCTCTGCCCCGGCGTGCAAGCATTCTGGAATGAGGTGTTTGCGGAGCTTGATCAGATACTAGGCGTAAAGCTCCCCAGGACACCGGCACTGGCGCTACTAGGCTTTTCTAAGCCACTCCAGCCATCCCTTCGCCGACTGGCCGATCTGGCGTTATTGATTGCCAGGAGAGTGGTGGCATCCTGCTGGATGCGTGGACCGCTGCCCACCGTGGCCAGATGGAAGAGGGATCTGCGGTTCTGTTGTACCCAAACCGAGCTGTATAGTGAGTTGTTGCCACCTAGGAGTAGACCGAAAAACTTCTGGGACCTATATAAGGAATATTTGCGGGAGGGGGAGGAAGGTAGTTCTGACACGTCTGAGGTGGTGGATCTCCAGGACCAGGTTTCAGAGTAAAGGGCTGGACTGACGGAGGATTCCCCTATGGGGTAGAGTATGAGGAGGTTAACGGGGGGGTGCTGGGACATACAAGTAGTTGCTTGCAGGAGTGGATTTAGCAAGGAGAGTCACTGAAGGGTTAGGCACTTGGGGGGGATGGGATAAGGGGTAGTACGGGACATGGTTCTCACACACCACGTTTATCCTAGTGTGGACAGACTTGACACTCCACGGAACACACAAGGGGGGGTGGGTAGAGTTTGGGATTGAGGCTAGGGGGGGTTTCTGTACGTTCTTGTTCTACTGTTGACCTAACACAACAAGAGACCTTTCCTTCGAGTTGTTATCGATGTGTAATCAGTTGTCGTGCTGTGTAGAGTGCTTCATTCGTGGGGGAGCTCATATCAATACTGCTGAGTTGTGACCTTTTCATATTGCCACCGGGCCCCCGGGATGCCGGTTATCATGGCTGTGTAACATCTTTGATTGAAGACTTGTTGAGCTCCGGGCGTACACGTAATTTATGCTTGCCAATGCATTTGTAACGACACTAAATTTGATGCTAATAAAGGTTTCTTGGGAAATAACTATGAAACCACCACGGTGACATCCGGATCTTGGCGCGTTGTGCTGCCTTCGGCCTATTCGCACATCGGTCCGCTACTGACGCCATCTCACAGACTAATGGGGCGCCCCACGCCGAGTTTCAGCATTGTAGGATGACCACACCAGTACAGCAACTTGCTAGACATCACCTCGGTGCCATCCGGATCTTGGCATCTCAACGCCTAGTGGTATCTTCCATACAGAAAATATTGTTGCGCTGCCTTTGGCCCCATTCGCACATCGGTCCGCAACTTAGACATCACCTCGGTGCCATCCGGATCTTGGCATCTCAGCGCCTTGTGGTGTCAGTCAGAAAATATTGTTGCGCTGCCTTTGGCCCCATTCGCACATCGGTCCGCTACTGCCGCCATCTTATTATTATTATTAATTATTAAAAACTTATATAGCGCACAGCTACCCTGGGGCATCCCGGCGCTGCGAACAGTACATCAACCGAGAACCATGAGATGGTTGGACCAGCTTACACAGGAAACAAGTGTGTTTTCAGGCCCCTACGAAAGCGCAGGATGCAGGTCTCAGCACTAAGTTTTAGTGGCAGAGAGTTCCAGAGGGTTGCTGTGTGCACAGAAAAACGTCTCCCGCCCGTGCGCGATCTTTTTACTCTCGGGACGTGGAGCAAGCATTTCTGATCGGACCTTAGCGCTCTGTTCGCTTTATAAGGCACTACCAGGTTCCTCAGGATAGATGGTCCGTTACCCTGAAGAATTTTGTGTGCGGTGCAGAGTGCCTTAAACTTCACTCTCTCCCGCACCGGTAACCAGTGCAGAGCCTTAAGGGCGGGTCTGGCAGATTCTGTTCTGGGGATGCCCATAAGTAGTCTGGCCGCCGCATTTTGCACCTGCTGAAGTTTGTTAAAAGTGGATTCAGGGGCGCCTAGAGAAAGACCATTGCTATAGTCAAGGCGAGATGTTATCAGCCCCTGAATCAACAACTTCCTCGATGAAAGGGGAAGGAGCGGGAAGATTTTCCGAGCAGCCCGCAGCAGGGCAAAACATACTCCCGCAGTTCTTTTGGCATGAGTTCTGAAGGAGAGATCTTGCTCCAGCCAGACTCCCAGGCTCTTGATCTCATCTTTCATGGTGGGGAAGTCACCCATACAGCTTGGCCAGCATGTTAATGGCAATGGAGGAGCTTTGTTTCCAAGTAACATAATCTCTGTTTTAGAGCCGTTCAGCTTCAAAGATGAACTGCTCATCCAGGCGTAGACATCCACCAGGCATGAGTGCAACAAGTCAGGGTTCTCCACCAGTTGAGGAAGGGCGACCACCAGCTGAGTATCATCAGCATAGCTGATGATCTTGATGTTAAAAGGGGCCACCACATCCTCCAGGGGGGCCATATAGACATTAAATAATGTCGGGCTCAAGGCCGAGCCCTGCGGCACCCCCCACTGGAGAGAGATGGGTGAAGACTTGCTGCTACCTTCCCAGACCTGGTAAGACCGGTTTTCAAGAAATGAACCAAGCCACTTCAAAGCGGCCCCTGCCACACCCACCTCTGACAGTCGTTGAGTCAACACCCGATGGTTCACGGTGTCGAATGCGGCACTCAGATCCAGGAGGATCACTGCCACTGATCCTCCCGAATCTAAGATGCGTCTGGTTTCTTCAACGACTGCCAGGAGGGCCGTGTCAGTACCTTGACCGGGACGAAAACCGGTCTGCGAGTCTCGGAGCAGACCGTTCGACTCTAAAAAATTGGAGAGTCGAAGATTTGCAAGCTTCTCAGCAATTTTGCTGAGGCCTGGCAGCAGAGAGATGGGCCTGTAGTTGGCCAGCTCCGCCGTGTCAAGGTTAGATTTTTTTAACAATGCCTTGACCACGGCTTTTTTCCAGCTGGGTGGCACCAACCCATGAGAGAAGGAGGCATTTATTAGGTCCGTAATGGGCCCTACCACAGCGGTTGCTGCTTGCTTTAAAATTCTAAAAGGAACTGGGTCCATAGGGGAGCCGCTTTTTATGGAGGCTATGGCTTTTAGCGTTTCAGCTTCTGAAACTGGGCCAAACATGTCCAGGGAAGTGCGTAGCTCTTCCCCCTGAGTTGGGGGGAGCTCTTTTTGGGTCCCTTGCGGTGTAGTAACCTGGGGAAGGGAGTTGAGTATTTTCACAATTTTAATGTGAAAAAAATCGGCCAACTCCTTGCACTTCTGAGGATCGTGGGTGACTGCTGGTTCAGGGACTTTAAGGAGTTCTTGCACCACCTTAAATGTTTCCCTGGAGGAGTTTGAGGCAAGTTGTATACGTTCCTCAAAAAATTGTGCTTTTGCCAAGCGGAGGGCTGCTTTGTAGCCCCTCATCGCTATCCAGTAGTCCTTGCGCTTAGCGGCATCAAATTTCTTCCTCCAGGCCCTTTCAAGTTTCTTACACCCTTTTTTAAGCAGGCGGAGCTCAGCCGTGAACCAAGGAGCAGAGCCAATTCTTTTTTCCCTCTTCTGTATCGTTTTCATCGGAATGAGGGTATCAAGCGAGGCTTTCAACCACCTGTTAAGGTCAGCATCGCCTTTAATCGGGTCTGACTCAGGTGGAGGTTGTAATTTTGCCAAGCTGTGGGTCCAATCGTTGATCGATAGTCTGGACCATACGCGGTCCACCACAACCGCTTGATGTGTCGGTGTTGAGGGCAGTTTGACTTGCCATTCCACCGCAACTAAAGAATGGTCTGACCATGGAAGAGGGAGGGCTGGTCTGGCCTTAAGCCGGGGGATGTTAGAAAAGACTGGGTCCAATAAGTGGCCCTTCTCATGTGTGGCTCCAGTATTAATTAACTGGAGATCACAGGCAGTCAGATCGCCTTTAAGATCTGAGGCAATTATATCTGCGGTGTCATTAAAATGCAGATTCAAATCCCCTAAAACTCTCACAGGCCAACGGGGCGCCCCACGCCGACTTTCAACATTGTAGGATGACCACACCAGTACAGCAACTTGCTAGACATCACCTCGGTGCCATCCGGATCTTGGCATCTCAACGCCTAGTGGTATCTTCCATACAGAAAATATTGTTGCGCTGCCTTTGGCCCCATTCGCACATCGGTCCGCAACTTAGACATCACCTCGGTGCCATCCGGATCTTGGCATCTCAGCGCCTTGTGGTGTCAGTCAGAAAATATTGTTGCGCTGCCTTTGGCCCCATTCGCACATCGGTCCGCTACTGCCGCCATCTCACAGGCCAACGGGGCGCCCCACGCCGACTTTCAACATTGTAGGATGGCCACACCAGTGCGGCAACTTACTAGACACCACCTCGGTACCATCCGGATCTTGGCGCGTTGTGCTGCCTTCGGCCTATTCGCACATCGGTCCGCTACTGACGCAAACTCACAGGCCAACGGGGCGCCCCACGCCGACTTTCAGCATTGTAGGATGGCCACACCAGTGCTGCAACTTGCTGGACACCACCTCGGTGCCATCCGGATCTTGGCGCGTTGTATTGCCTTCGGCCTATTCGCACATCGGTCCGCTACTGACGCCGCCTCACGTGCCAACGTATTTTCTCCGCATTTTATACCCTATGCCGCATAACAGGTCATGTGACTTGTTTATAAAACTTTTCATTGGTTCATTTTACTTTTGGTTTCCTAATGATGGAAGGCTTGATCATATGACCTAAAAACAACACTTTTCATTGGATGAAAACTTTTTTTTTTCCCAAACGATGAAAGCCCCACCTTGTTTCTGGATGTTTCAGACTGAAGCTGGCGTCAGCATGAGAGCACCACCATCTCGTAGCTCCGTCGTGGTCATTCCGCGAGCAATCATGGCAACCGCTCCCCACCAGAAGTCTACAGGAGTCGGGGGCCCCCAAAACTTTTGATGAATCCTCAAGGCGGAGGGGACGCTTTCGAGAATGGGGTCCAAGACCTAGCAGACAAGCGTCCGATTTCCAAGGTGTCCCAGGGCCATTTCAGTGGACCAGGCCCAAAAAGGAAAGAGCCTGCCGCCATTTTGAGAGTCCTGTGACAGCCGCCTATCGCTGCACCGCAAGAGTGGGCGCAACTCAGCTGAATGGCGGATTTTGACACAGTGGACCAAAAACGGACGGAATGGCAACTGAAACGGTAAAGGGGCGCCCCACTACAACAGATGACACTCCACCTGGAGAGGCCCGTTCACGCCGCCTCCCCCGGGGCGCCCCACGCCGTTATTTGGAGCAGCATTGTAGGATACCAAAACCAGTGCGGCAACTTACTGGACATCACCTTGGTGCCATCGTTCTGCTGCCTTGGAACTATTCGCACAACAGTTTGCTACTGATGACCCACCCCCCGCGACGCCCCACGCCGGAAATCTGGACGTTGTGCTGCGTTGGGACTATTCGCACAGCCGACCGCTACTTCGTTGTTTTTCCCTAAAAATGTTTATATGTGATTACTATTTTTGTTTTCTTGTATATATTTATAAGTTATTAAAGTTTTATAATCTTACTACTTTGTCGGAGTGCTATATATTTTTAATGTGACACATAATTGTAAAAACGTTGATGTACAAAGAGTCATCCCTGGAATCTTCCGCTTCAGGCTCGGTCCCCTCCCCAATCACAATACAGGATGGTTTTCAGATAATAGGAACGCGTCTGCTGTGACGGATCTCATCGAGTGTGGTCCTTGATCTACTATAACTCCTTTGAAGAGGGGTGATTCTCAGGGAAGAGCAGCGCAGATGGGGGGAGGTTTATTACCCATGCATAAGACAGAGAGCGGGGGTGACCACTGCCTGGGGGAGATGCTTGCGAGGGTGGGGAGCCATGCTAAGGATCGACAGCGTGCACAGAGTGGGTCTGGTCAAGGCATCTAAAATGGCTGCCGTGCACGACAAAAGTGTGGCATTTGAAAAAAGACAAGATGGCGCAGACAATGTTTTTCAACACTTCCTGATTTCCTTCGAATCGAACGTTAACAGACGTTGGGGCATATTACCAAAGTTAAGCGATATTTATCCCTAACGATGCTTAGCAACGATTTTTTTACCGCTAAGCATCGTCAGAAATTATCGCAGATAAACCTTGCTATTATCAAGGTTTATCGCAAATACGATAATAAACGACCGCAATGCATTAATATTGCTGAAAACTCAGCGATATTCATGCATTACCGAGCTAATGCTCTTAGCCATGTTATCCACCTCCCATTGGATAACATGGCTAAGAACTGCTCAGGGCAGGTGCTAGCTTTTGGAGATATTCGCGCTTATCTCGAATATTTCCAAAAGTTGATAATAGGAGATAGCGATGTTAGCGACTGTTTCCAGTCGCTAACATCTTGGCATGCCCACTTTGCATGTCATTAGTGATAAATATCACTCACATGCAAAGTGGGGCCCAAGATGGTCGCTATCTCCTACTAGCCGTCGCTAACTGGTGTTAGCAACAGCTAGGTAATACAGATATAATTTTATCTCCGCGAAGCGGAGCGCTGTTACAGATATATATCTTGTTTTTGAACGTTAATTTCTCAAAATCCACTGAAGCACATATATTGAGACCTAGCAAAGGCACATCGAGCTACCAGTCCCTACAATTTTGCCAAGTTTCGTGCAAATCCATTCAGCCGTTCGATTATTATTATTATTTTTTTTTTCCCCGCGGGGCCCTTTTAAAACCTCCACATCAAACCTAAGAGGTCAAGGAGGATCTACTATGCCCCCTTATGGTCATTTGCCCCTTCGCTTTGGCCTCCTCTTGTCTCTCGATCCTACCGAGAGACAAGATGGCGGCCGCTACGGACTGTTTGCAATGTTTACAGACGCCGGAGAACCAATCAGCTTCGCAAACCTCCGTTACGCGAAGCGGAGCGCTGTTACAGATATATATCTTTTTTTGAACGTTAATTTCTCAAAATCCACTGGAGCACATATATTGAGACCTAGCAAAGGCACATCGGGCTACCAGTCCCTAATATTTTACCAAGTTTCGTGCAAATCCATTCAGCCGTTCGATTATTATTATTATTATTTTTTTTTGCCCCGCGGGACCCTTTTAAAACCTCCACATCAAACCTAGGGGGTCAGCGAGGATCTACTATGCCCCCTTATGGTCATTTGCCCCTTCGCTTTGGCCTCCTCTTGTCTCTCGATCCTACCGAGAGACAAGATGGCGGCCGCTACGGACTGTTTGGAATGTTCACAGACGCCGGAGAGCCAATCAGCTTCGCTACACGAAGTTCCGTTACGCGTAAAGTCCGCAAACCGGAGCGCTGCCCGGTCCGCTGTTACAGATATATATCTTTTTTTGAACGTTAATTTCTCAAAATCCACTGGAGCACATATATTGAGACCTAGCAAAGGCACATCGGGCTACCAGTCCCTACAATTTTGCCAAGTTTCGTGCAAATCCATTCAGCCGTTCGGGCTAAAAGTGAGGCCAACCGCCCTATGGAAAACTCAATGTTAAAAACACGTTTTGGGACCCCCCTTTTTTCTCGGCCCCCCCTTGACAAACCCCCCCCAAATTTTCAAGGGCTGCTCAGAAACAAAATGTGCCATTTTCCTGAAAATTTCAGCCAATTCCGTCCACAAACGCCAAAGTTATTAGACATAGAATTTTCAAAAATCCCATAGAGAAAAAATCCTAACTATATATACCTACTGGCGACCGCCAGTAGGTAATATATAGCAATCTGCATTGAAGAATGAGTGGAAGTATAAGTGTTGATGAAGGATTTACTAATAGTGTGATTGACTGTTTAAGTGACTAATTTAAAGTGTGTCACTAAATATATGGGATAGTGTTTAAACTGTGTGAATATCTGTATCACTGTCTCTCTTGTTGTGTAAACTACTGCATGAGTTGGTTAGTAGCTATGTGAAAGTCTATATTGTTATTCATTAGTTAAGTGAGTATTTTTATGGGAGAGTAAATGTATGTGTGTTTCGGTGGAAGGTGTGTGACTGTCCAAAGATCTGTAAATAGTTGATTTAGTTGGTATACGAGGTTAAGACGGAATGTGGAAACAGTTGTTTGGGTGAGTGAATCTCTTTATGGGTGTGGTGATGAGTAAATATATTTCTCAATGATACATGTCCAACAAAGTAGAAATATAAAAGGCAGTGCATGTGACAGTTGTTGTTTATAAATAAGTATACATAATGTATGAGTGACTATAGAAAACTGTATACTTGTAATAGTGATTTTATAACACACTAAGTATGAGTTACTATTTATATGAATAAATAAAGTGGTGTTTGTATTAGTGTGTAGCTTACTAAATGTAAGTATGATCAATTGTTTGCATAAGTGAGTAGGATGACTGCATAAGTGAATAGTAGGTGTGCTGGTGTGTAATGTCGATGTAGGTGTATATATATATGAGATAATGTTCTATTGATCTTTGTTAGCATGTATGAGTGAATTTATAGGTAAGTGTTTAGATGTGTGTGTAGATGTAGGAATCATATAGTGGGTTTTTAGAAACTTGTATTGGTGTGTCAGTGGTTTCAAATATGGTACTCCATATTTTATAATGAGTGTTGAAAGGTTATACTAGTGTATAATGAGATGTATCAGATTGTCACATGGATGATGTCATCAGTGATGTCATAAGTGATGTCATTTGAGATGTCATCAGTGATGTCACTGACCATGTTATGAATGATGTAATATGTGGCATCATCAGCAGTGGATTGCGGACTTGCGAGTTACAGTTAGTACAACTGACTATAACGGAGGAATTTCAATGGTTTTGTACAAGTGAAATGTCCAGCTAACTATAACACCCCTAAAACCTATGTTTTTTTTCAGTGAATTTCTAAGGTTTTTTAAATGCTAATTCCTAACTATAACATGTCTGAAAGCTATGGTTTTTTCTGTGAATTTCAAAGGTTTTTTAAATGCTAATTACTAACTATATTATGTCTGAAACCTATGGTTTTTTCAGTGAATTTCAAAGGTTTTGTAAATGACAATTTTTAAATGTATTAATTGTTATATATTTTTTTTATACTGATTTACTAAATTTTTCCAAACTATTTATTTTTAGATATTTTATTTTTTAAATTATATTACATGTTTTTAATATAAATTGGAGTTTTTTTTTAAATAATGAAATTGTAATCTTTTTTATATTTTATATTTTTTAAAATATATTTATATATATTTTATATAGCAGGCAATGATATCCTACGGAAGGAAATTCAAGTTACTGGTAAGTACGGTTAGAATTACTTTTCAGGATCAGCACTGGGCTCAAAGATGCAGCACTGAAGTCTCTCCTGATAACAGGTGAGTAAATCGGAATTCCTAGTTTGGCTGATTTTAGAAGAATATTTTTAAGTTCCAAAACTCCACACTTAGAAGAATTTCCAAGTGAAACCAGTCAATGTTAGCCTATGAAAGGAAATTCAAGTTACTGGTAAGTACGGTTAGAATTACTTTTCAGGATCAGTACTGGACTCAAAGATGCAGCACTGAAGTCTCTCCTGACAACAGGTGAGTAAATCGGAATTCGTAGTTCGGCTGATTTTAGAGGAATATTTCAAAGTTCCAAAACTTCACACTTAGAAGAATTCTCAAGAAAAACCAGTCAATGTTAGCCTATGGAAGGAAATTCAAGTTACTGGTAAATATGGTTAGAATTACTTTTCAGGATCATTACTGGGCTGAAAGATGCAGCACTGAGGTCTCTCCTGATAACAGGTGAGGTGAGTAAATCGGAATTCGTAGTTCAGCTGATTTTAGATGAATATTTAAAAGTTTCAAAACTCCACACAGAAGAATTTCCAAGTGAAACCAGTCAATGTTAGCCTATGAAAGGAAATTCAAGTTACTGGTAAGTACGGTTAGAATTACTTTTCAGGATCAGTACTGGACTCAAAGATGCAGCACTGAAGTCTCTCCTGACAACAGGTGAGTAAATCGGAATTCGTAGTTCGGCTGATTTTAGAGGAATATTTCAAAGTTCCAAAACTTCACACTTAGAAGAATTCTCAAGAAAAACCAGTCAATGTTAGCCTATGGAAGGAAATTCAAGTTACTGGTAAATATGGTTAGAATTACTTTTCAGGATCAGTACTGGGCTCAAAGATGCAGCACCGAGGTCTCTCCTGATAACAGGTGAGTAAATCTGAATTCGTAGTTCAGCTGATTTTAGATGAATATTTAAAAGTTCCAAAATTCCACACGTACAAGAATTTCCAAGTGAAACAAGTCAATGTTAGCCTATGGAAGGAAATTCAAGTTACTGGTAAGTACGGTTAGAATTACTTTTCAGGATCAATACTGGGCTCAAAGATGCAGCACTGAGGTCTCTCCTGATAACAGGTGAGTAAATCGGAATTTGTAGTTCGGCTGATTTTACTTTGGTCTAGTATATATAGAGCCACTTTCCTACACCATCCCCTCCCTTCACCACTGTGTAAACGCGCCCGGTGTCCGTTTTAATTTGGGAGATTAAGTCCCCTTGAATCCTGAGTGTCCCTAGGGTTCAACTAGCCCACTAGGTACCTCCAGTAAGCGCCACAGAGCTGCGTTGCAGAGAATGGTAAAAAGGGGCACGGCCTGGGCCACCTCTCTGAAACACAGCGCAGTGGCGCTTACTGGAAGCACCTGGTGGGCTAGTTGACCCCCTGGGACTTCAAGATTGAAGAGGAATGAATTCCTCAACTTAAAACGCACCGCAGGGTGTGTTTGCACAATGGTGAAGGAAGGGGCCGGGTCTGAGGTGACATGTCTGCAAACACGCCCTATGGTCGCGTTTTAAGTTAGAAAATTAATTCCTCCTCAATCCTGAGGGTCCTTAGGGATCAACTAGCCCACCAGGTACCTCCAGTATGCGCCAGAGAGCTGCATTGCAAAGAGGTGTTCAGAGGCCATGCCCCTTTTTACAACGCTCTGCAACACAGCTCTGTGGCGCTTACTGGAGGTACCTGGTGGGCTAGTTGGCCCCCAGAGACCCTCAGGATTGAAGAGGAATTCATTCCTGAACTTAAAACGCGCCACAAGGCGTGTTTGCACACATATCACCTCAGGCCACACCCACTCCCTTCACCACTATGCAAACGCGCCCTGTGGCGCGTTTTTAGTTGGGGGATTAACTCCCCTTGAATCCTGAGGGTCCCTGGGGCGCAACTAGCCCACCAGCTACCTCCATTAAGCGCCAAGGAGCTTCGTTGCAGAGAGGTGTAAAAAGGGGCGTGGCCTCAGAACATCTCTCTGCAACGCAGCCCCCTGGCGCATACTGTAGGTTCCTGGTGGGCTAGTTGGCCCCCTGGGAGCCCCAGTATTCAAGGGGAATTCATTCCCTATCTGCAAACGCGCCAGGGGGCGCGTTTGCAGAGTGCTGAAAGGAGGGGGCGTGGCCTCCGGCCCGATGCCGGTCTTTTTTGTTCTTGTTTTTAAGAAGGGGGGCTGTGTAGCCCCCCTTTTTCTAATTTTTTGGCCCTGGGGACCCCATCCCCCAGGACCTGCCCCCTAATTTTTATTAAAAAATATAAAAAAATTGGAAGCGGGCCACGTGGCCCCTTCCTTAGCCTTAATTGGCCTCGGGGACACTCGGGGGCATGTCCTTTTTAAAAAAAAAATGGTTTTCCTTTCTTTTGGAGGGGGCCCTCCTCTGGCCCCGGGGACCCCATCCCCGCGGCCTACTTAAAAAAAATATATATATTTTGGGGAGGGGGCTGCGTGGCCCCCTTCCCGGGCCACTTGGGACCACATCACCCTGGGCTGGCCCTCTCCGTTGGGTGCCGTGGGGGGGTCCCCAATCCCCCCACGGTCCTGCCGGCTCCCCGCGTCCCTCGGGAGCCGGCATTGCTTTTCCACATGGGGAGCTGCTAAGATGCAGCTCCCCGTGTGGAAAAGCAATTTGGTTTGCATTTTGAAAGAGAGAGCAGGTTTCCCTACTCTCTCTTTCAAAATGCAAACAAGTTTGCTATGGCAGCGCGGGATCCGCGAGGCTCCCGCCCTGCCATAGCAGACTACAGTGTCACCCCGGGACACTGCAGGAGCTGGCCCTGGGGGGTGGCGGTCCCCAGGGCCACGACAAGGCTCCAGGAGGAGGGCTGCACGGCCCCCCTCCCACCATTTCAATAGCCCCGGGGAGGAGGTGGTCCCTGGGGCTGGGTGGTCCCTTGAAGACCCCCCTATTTTGAAAATCTAGAGCCCCGGGGAGGTGGCGGTACATGGGCCGTGTGGGGGGGCTCGAGCCACCCACACAGGTTTTCCCCCCCAAAAAATGTATGCAAAACAAGCCCCGGGGCTGCTGGGGGGCCATGAGCCCCCCGCATATATAGTGATTAAGTGGCGGTCCTCGGGGCTTGTGGGAGCCTTTGAGCCCCCCCACCCAGTTATGTTAAAAGCCCTGGGGGGTGGTGGTTCCTGGGTCTGGGGGGGCTATGAGCCCCCCGCACAATTTTTAATTAAACCCCGGGGTGGCAGTCCCCGGGCCAGGGCGACCCCTTTGGGCCCCCCACCTATATTCTTTTATAGCCCTGGGATTTGGCCCCCCGGGGCCCGCGCTTCGTTTTTTTTTTTATCGGCAGGATCCGCGTACCCTGCATGGATTTTCCCGATTTAAAAAAAGAAGGTATACGGTGGGTGCACTATGGGCTCTTGACTCTACACAGCATTGTCAGGCAGGGCATTGGGATCTGACTGAGACATCTAATCACGTCTGCCATATCTGTGGGTTTCAACTGTCATTGGGCCAAGGTGCTCCTAATAAGATTGACCATATACTCGATCAGCGGCCACAGGCTTTTCTAGTCCAGGCTGCCTTGATTAATGTGCGCTCTCTCAGGAAACACTATGCTGAAGTCTTTGAACTTCTAGAGGATCATTCACTGGATTTACTGTTCCTGACAGAAACTTGGCTTGACACCTCCTCTGACCCGATTGTGACTCTAGCAACGCCTCAGGGTTACAAAATCTCCCGAGTCGACCGTCCGCTGGGACGAGGGGGTGGAGTTGCTATTATATACAATAATAAGTGGGAACTTCACAGAGAAGAGGTTTCCTTCTGGGGTAGCTGTGAAGCTCTAGACTTTAGCATCCGATTGTCTGCGCACTTCACTCTTGGAGGCTTACTGATCTATAGGCCTCCGGGCTCAGCGGGCCTTTTTCTGCGGGATTGGGGTGATGCAATTACCATCAAGGCGGTCAGATTTGCACACTTTATGGTCCTGGGTGATCTGAATATACATCTGGACCAGGCAGATAATAAAGATACTCAAGTCCTGCTTGATGGGATGCAGTTGGCCCAGATTAACCAACGTGTCTGCCTCTCTACTCATCAAGGGGGACATATTCTTGATCCCATTTGTACTAATTTTCCGATTCAGCTAAAGGACCCTATTCTGGTCACCTGGTTGGACCATTTTATATCCTACTTTTCTTGGGAAGTGTCTAAGGCTGAGCCTTTGATGCACCCGGGTTATAAATCAGCCTTTGGCAAAATTGACTCCTCTGCACTTAATTTGGTCTTGGCCGCCTCTAAACCTAATCTGGTAGGTGAGCTTGAGGACCAAGTTGCGGGTTTTTCTAGCTGGGTCTCAAGTGCAGTTGCAGCCGTGGCCCCCCCCTCGCTCCATCAGGTCAGCTAGAGAATCTCCATCTAAACCTTGGTTTAATCCCTCGCTCAAAGGCCTGAAGCACGAATGTAAAATTCTTGAACGAATGTGGAGGAGGAGTGGCTACTGTCCTCTGGACAAGAGCAAGCTTAGAGATAAGCAGAATCTATATTATGCAGCCATCAAGACGGCTAAAAGGCAATTCTATTCAGCTCACATTGAAGCTGCCAATAATAACTCCAGGGAAATGTATGCGAATGTCCAAAGCTTTGTCTCCCGCTGCCCAAACTAGTGTGATACCTTCTTCATCTTCGTGGTGTAATACTCTTTATCACTTCTGAAGGTTGTAAATAACTAGCCCACCGAGTTTGTAGAGAGGGAAACGCTTTTACATCCAGCGCAATACGGATTTCGCTCATCGCACAGCACTGAAACAGTTGGTTTTTTTTTTTTGTTTGTTTTTTTTCCGGAGTTTTATATAGCGCGAACTAGAACCGAACCGAATCAGTTATCAGAGCGCTTTACATAGCACCAGTTACGTTACATGAGTACACACTTTCCTTTTTTTTTTTTTTTTTAGGCACGGGGAGATTAAGTGATTTGCCCAGAATCACAGGGGGGTTTTTGGCGTCGTTACCGAGACTCGAACCCAGATCTCCAGGTCCGAGGTCGAGCGCCTTAGCCGTTAGGCCAACCCCACACCCCATCTCAACCCTGGTTGAGATGGCAGAGACTATACGGGACTGTCTGGACGTTGGCGGGAGGGCGGCGCTAATTCTGCTTGACCTCTCGGCGACGTTCGATACGGTCCCGCATCCATTGCTTCTGTCTCCACTGGCCAGGATTGGCGTGTCGGGTGCTGTATGGGGTTGGATTCGCTCTTTTTTGGACGGGCGCTCCGAGCAGATCTGGATTCCACCTTCTTCATCCGTTCCTCAGCCGGTTTCAACGGCTGTCCCGCGGGGTTCCTCCCTTAGTCCCCTTTTGTTCAACATCTATATGACTCTGATATATTTAGCAGAGAAGTTAGAAGCTAAGGTGATGGCCTATGCGGATGATATGCAGTTGCTTTTTACCTGGGCCAAAGGGGCGGACTCTGTATCTCAGGCACAACACTGTCTCGCATCAACTTTTAAATGGCTGGCAGAGGCACAACTTAAGTGTAATGAGGGTAAATCGGAGATTCTGTTGTTTGGTACATTTCCTTCAAACTTCAGAGAGCAGCTTTGGCCTCCTGCGTACCCCTGCCCGGCCTCCATTGAGAAACCAGCAAAAAATCTTGGTGTCTGGTTTGACGAAGATCTCTCCTTTGCAGTACACATTAAAAAGTTGGCCGGCGGCTGCTTTGGCCTGCTTAAATCATTTAGAAGATTCTTCCCCTTCTCCCAGCTGCGGCCAGACAAACCGTCATGTGCACTGATTTTGTCGCGATTGGATTATGTTAACGCCCTTTTTGCTGGCATACCGGGCTACCTGTTAAAGAACACTGCTGCCAGACTGTTATCAGGACTATCTGGCAAACACAGTGTTCGTAACCAGTTGCGTTTATATCACTGGCTGCCTGTAACCCCCAGAGTGAAATTTAAAATATTGATCATGGCACATCGCGCGCTGCATGGAGGTGGCCCACTCTATCTGCAGAGGCGTATTGTCTCTTATGTTCCTGGGCGCCCTTTACGCTCCTCGTCCCTCCACCTTGCTCAAGTACCTCACTTCAAGCGTCAGAGGATGGGGGGCAGCTCTTTCTCAGTCAAAGCAATGGCTGCATGGAATGCCCTTCCTTTGGTCCTGTGGTCCATCCAGGATCTAACGGCTTTCAAAATTTTTTTTAAAACATACTTATTTATCTGATTAAAACTGTTACACCCCGATGGTTCCGCGCCGGGACACTCACGAGTAGCCGTGCGCGTAATAAATTTATATAACATAACATAACATAACTTGAAAAGGGACATCTAGTAATTGTTGAGGTAACTGTAGCTATGTGAAATGGGAAGACGTGTGGCGCAGCGGCTAGGGCGGCTGACTCCAGAACACGGGTGCTCATGGTTTGATCGCCGGCGGCAGGTTAGCCCAGCACCATGTTACTCTTGACAATAGCATGCTTAATCTTACCGACAGCCCCCGCGTCTTGACACCCTTGGGTAATTGTTCGCGCTTTACAAATACTGATATTATTATTATAGGACATATAGCTAGGCTTTGCCAACGCTTGCTTCACTAAGGAATGGAGAAGTTGCATCCTGTTAACTGTGCAAATGCGCCTTTAGGCATTGACATTTTTTTAACACCTGAAAAAAACTGTTCTTTCTTGATACCTTTTATTTCGTTTACTTCTGATGCTGGGCCCTTTAAAACGCACCCACTTTATTTACGATGGCTTGTAAGTTAATATTACTGAAGACAGGTTTTCTTTCTACTAGGCTTTCTTTTTGGAACAGCTGAAAAGGCTGAGGTTGAACTTTTTTACATTAATATATTTTGTGTTTTTTTGTTACGTTTTGTTGCGTTTTCCTTGGAGCGGTTATGAAAATTACTTCTGCTTGCTGAAACCCGTACGTTCGGAGCTTTGTATTTTTTCTAAAATAGCTGCTTGACACAAACTTGGAACCGGTACAGGGTACTCGCCAACTTGTTTGGTTTAAACATTTTTAGGCAGGTTTTAGTGTTTCTGTAACATGCAATTTGATTATTTTTTTGGGTGCCAAATGACATGAATGTAGTTGTAATATATTCTTAAAGTATAGTATTGCATTTCCTTTGACTGGCGAAATAACGTCTATAGATGATTGTGAATTGAACTGTTTGTACCAGGAGGACAAGAGAGGTCCCATATGCACACTTGCAGATTACATTCCACAGCTGTATACTATTTAGGCTTCATTCTTTTAACATAGCAGTAGATTGTGTTTGTGGGCTGATGCTTCAAAGCAGTATCATTTGTTGTTGCATGGTGGGGGAAAGGTAATAAGTCTGTAGACAGATCTATCCACAATTACATGATACTATTTTGGATTTGTCTTTAGTCCAGCGACATTACCATTTGTTGATTGTTTTCAGTGTGGAAAGATCTAAATTTTTTGGTCTGGCTGGACTGTGCAGCTGTGCACGAGAACTTTTGTTGGCTTCGTGTGAGTATACAGCTCTCAACTCATGCTACTGGCTGATGTATCATTCTGCTGCTAGGAAGTGCTTCCATTTGTGCATAAAGTGACATTCTGGTCAGCAGCTGTCAGAGACAATTTGATAAATACAGAAACTATCTTGAAACAAAGGTTTTTCCCACCAAAAGATATTTGTTATTTGTGTTAACTTAATTCTTACTTGAAAATAGTATACATATATTTGTAGGTGTCGTATGGTACTTGAAAGGACTTTGTTTTTAGGGGAAAATGTTTTTGCGTGCAAAACAATGCTACATCAAAATTAAATAATTTTCTTTAAACTTGAGGCCTCTACTATATTTGTATACCTTTTTTCGTCTTATTTCAAGTAAAAAAAAATATTTTACTCATGCGGCTTTAAATGTCCCTATGGAACTGTAATATGTAACTTTGTAGGAGAAGTGCCTGGAAGTATGTGCCGCTACATGTCTTGGCAGCCATAGCTGTAGCTCAGTTTGCACGGTAGTGAAGCTGGGATGGGTGGGAGGTGGGTTCTGTAGTTAATTGACACCGGGAGGGTGGGGTGGGATTCCTTGCCGACTAGGTTGATGATTATTAAAATGTAGTGATGTAATTGTATTGATATTTAAGAACTTGCTGAACTGCTGAAAGCGTATTTCTTTTACTGCTACTGTATCATGTATGAGCTGTCGGATTGTTCCTCTCGTTATTTTAGTTTGAAAACTTAATAACATTTGCTTTAAAAAAATGTTGCTTTAAATGTGTTTGTTTTGATTGTACTTGTGTGTTTCTTTCAATTACCCAGCTTCAACTAACTTATGCTGTAGACTGAATAACATAACTGTGTAGATGGTGAAATGAAGTACAGGTAACAGTCATTATAAACTGTACGCACGCACATATGTATAGCCCAGTTGTTCCTGCACTGCTACATTACAGTGTGGAAAGTCCTCTGGGATGGACTAATGATCCACTGCGTCTAGGGAACTGATAAGCTCCTAGTGGGTTGTAGGGCCTGTTGGTAAGGGTTGCTAGAGAAATTGTCATAAGGTTCTGCCAATCCCGTCAAGTTATGTAAATAATTGTGAGCGGGTAAATGGTTGTGTAAGGACGGGCTTCAAGGGAAAGCGACAGAAGGCGCTCCCTACCCCGTCAAGCTATGGAAATATTCACCTTTTAAGCAGTTACTTTTTGCACATTGGCACTTTATCTGCCGTGTAGACTTGCACACGGGCACTTTAACAGCATCATAGTCTTGCACACTGGCACTTTATCGGTAGATTTACAACTGGCCACATAGTAAAGCATATACATGCTAACTAATCGGGGAAAAAGCTGGCTTATGATGAATCACTTTTAGATTTCTAGGAAGGCTCGCTTTACCCGTCCACCTCTTACCTTTTGTACACTAGAATGTTTTACTCATAACCATGAAGGGCAGCAAATAATGAAAATGTTTCCCAATTAGATGTACAATGGTTGCAGATGATGTATAATAAGCTTTAGACCTTTTTGTTAGCTAAATGTTTCGTATTGCATAATTCCAGGAATTTTTATGGTTTTAATTGACTAATCAACTATCTTATTCATTCACACTTCGTCTAGGGAAATATGGTTCTGCTTTGCTATGATCACACTGCTAAATCTTACATCTGAAACTAACAGTCCCAACATCCGCAGCTTATACTACAAGTGATGATCAAGAGCTCAGCCACAACAGATGACGTCATGTACTCTGTGATGTGGGAAATGTAGTGTTGTGTCCCTTTCCATGGTTACTCTCACCACTCTTTAAGGACTGCATTTTCTAGGACCCTTGCAGCTAGAGGTTCATCATTAGTGGTGCGTGTGTTTCTTTTCTAATGTTGTGCAAAATAGCCTCACTTTGAGGAAGTGAATTTTTTGTCTGAACTTCTGGGGCCTGCCACCTCTGCGTAGGCAACTTCCTCTCGTCTTGTCTTTCTTCCTCCCCTCTATCGAGACTTCCATGCATGTTCAACTGTAGTCCAGTAAAATAATTACCATTTTTTGCGGTAGCATTAAGGTAAGCTGCACACCTTTTATTCTTCCTCTATCCAGACTAGAAGGCTCTTAATTTTTTTCTGACCCATATTCTGGTTTTCATTCCATTTGTGTTTCCTGCTTGTGGTTGCTTTGGGAACTGGTGTGTCCCCAGCACAATAAGTGATAAATTCCTGCTTTTCACTTTCCTACATTCTTAGAATTCTTCAGAGACACAACCACCTTGATACCATTTGAGTAGTGCTAAATATAAAATACCACATTTATGCAACGTTGTCAGTACTAAATATGAAATGGAGCCAATACCAAGTGACCGTTGGGTGATGAGAGCTGCCACTAGCAGTGTACACAACCACTGTGAATCTTTTTTTCTATTTCACTGAGCTTTTTTAAGAGCCTCGGTATGATCTGCCTCAATTGAAGAAGCAGAAAGATCCACCCAGTCCTGGTTTCTAAATGTTTACTGTTAGCCATAACAATCATATTGCAGCAGGGACACGGGGAAAATGGATGGCACCTGCAACCCCCCCTGAACTGCCACATTAGTTGGTGTGACATCAGTCACATTTCTGACATATAACATTTTCATATCTTCTTTATGGACATCATATGAATCTGAATCTTTTAGTGCTCCAGACTTGTGATGCCTTTAAAAACTTGTGTTGAGACCATACACCACCTCAGTAAGGTTATAAGTCTGTTATGGTTAATGCAACTTGTTTCTTGAACCAAGTGCATCGTGTTTTTAAATACCCTGGTTAGCATCATGCATACATGCCATTAGACCCAATCCAGGAGACTCCTGCTTTTTGAAGCCAATAATGGCTTTATTTTAGCTGTCTCCTGCTTGAAATTCCTCCTGCTCTAGTAGACAGCAAGGGTGAAATTCATTACCCCGATTGTTTTCAAAATCTCCCACTTTCCTGTTCTAAAATGTAGCCATGGTGCCATCGTGTACCCTCCAACCACCATTGACAACACAGAGTTGAACTTTGTTACTTTCTCAGCCCAGAGTGGAACTTTGTTACTTTCTCAGCCCATCAATAGTCTCACAATTATTTCTTATGGGTTAAGAGAAGCGCAAGTAATGGAAACAATGTAAAGTAATTACGTTTTTTAGACATTATTTTACTTTCTGTACCTGTTACTGTCTTTATGACATCCCTTTCCAGGTCTTTAGGTGTCTTTCCAACCTATTGTAATCTCAACAATCATACATGTAAAAAGGGGCTTTGGTTAGCCACCACATTTATAGCATCACGACTACTTCACCCTATCACAACGACTTTCAGCAGTCATCAATGCCATAATCACTAGTACCAACATCGTCATCACTACTACCAGCACTATAATCACCTCTGCTATCACTATTGCCGCTACTAATGCTGCAAACACCATTACCACCAACAGTTATTGCAAACCCCATTACCACCACTAATATTGCCACTATTACCACGCTTATATGATGTTACCACGAATACAAGTTCCACGCATGGCAATACCACGCGAATTTTAGTTCGCAAGTGGCTTTACCACGCTGGAATTTGCAACGAAGGATTATACCACGCATTTTAACCTTCGTTTAAACACAAATAATAAAGAATATTTTCTTACCTGACACCTTCCCGTCTTTCACGAGCAGCCCGTACTTCCATCCACCATCGAAACAAGCGTCAAAACACGTCTGCCAAAATTAAAAAAGGACTACTATTTTGACGTAACGGCACGTCTTTGGGGGAGGCACTTTCCTTTTACCTCGGTGGTACTGAAGTGCGTTTTTTTTAAATTTAATTAACCCGCTCCTTTGTTTATTTTTGGGGGGGAGACCCCCCCAGGCCCCCCCAGCCCCTTCCCCAGCCGACCCCCGCCAACCCCCCAATCCCACGCTGAACGACTGGAAGGAATTCCACGCCTCCCCCTAGCCAGAACGTATATGCGTGGTAAAGACTGTCGTTGAAGGCATACGCGTGGAAAAGACGTTTGCGAGGTAAGTGCCTCGTGGTAAACGTCACGCGTAGAAAAACCTTCGTTGAAAATGATGTTTCCCATTACCACTGCCAACACCACCATTAACGCTGCCATTACCACCATTATCATTATTCCACCAATACCACCCCCACCCATCCCATTACCACCATCACCACCACTACCACCACTGCAATACCTTCACTATTACCAACATCCTTGGCAGTAGCACCACCATTCCCATCACTACCACCATTATCACCACAGTTACCCATAACAGCACTATTACCACTACATCCAGCGGGAAAGCTGGATACAACCAACATTCACAGATGAGGACTCAGCAGACACTGCATTAGCAAAATTTAATGACTCACTTAAGTTAGCCATCGACACTCTGGCCCCATTAAAGCTTCATAAGCAATATCCCTCTACCAAGCAAGAAAACTGGTACACACAAGACCTTAGAACAGAGAAGCAGAAATGTAGGCGACTGGAAAAAGCATGGAGGAAATCGAAAACTGAGGAGAAAAGGAAAAGTTATCAAGAGGCCCAGTTAACCTACTATAAAAACATAAAGCAAGCAAGGAAAAACAGCCTCACCCTACAACTAGCAGAGGCGGGTAACAGTCCTAGGGAGCTGTTTAAAATACTGCAAAGCTTTGTCAAACCCACAGCCTGTGAGAGCCCTGATGAATTCTTCCAAACACTTTGTGATGAGATTTTGGTGTTCTTTGAGGATAAAATTAATCTTATCTATGATAAAATTATGGCCTCTAGCGGCGCAGGAACCACGATTTCCCTCCCAAATAACTCACCCAAACAAAACAAAAACTTATTACTGACATTCCCACAAATCAGTGACTTAGATCTCCCCCCTCTCATCAGCCACATAAAATCTGGGTCCCCCAATGACTTCCTTCCTGCAAAAATGGTCGCCCCTCTGATCACCCTCTTAGGACCCTCCATCCAGTCGGTGATGAACATCTCATTGACAGAAGGACAAGTCCCAATGGAATGGAAGATAGCGGTGGTGAACCCAATAAGGAAAAAAGCGGCATTCCCATGGACAGATCTCTCAAATCTTCGGCCCATCTCCCTCTTGCCACACATTAGTAAGATGACTGAGAAGCACGTGAACACCCACTTATCATATCGAGGCAACGGAGGGCCTGGACCACTCACAATCTGGGTTCAGGCCCAACCACAGCACCAAATCAGCCCTCCTAGCAGTGACCAACAACATCAGGATGACACTGGATGGAGGAGGGTCGATGATTCTGGTGCTGTTGGATTTATCCGCTGCCTTTGATACGGTGTCACATGAAGTGCTTCTCAGCCGTCTGAGGGATGTGGGATTAGGGGGTGTAGCTCTGTCCTGGATGGAGAGTTTTCTCTCAGGCCGCTCTCAAGAAGTCAGGTTGGGCTCCCATAAATCCATCTCTAGAGAGCTCACCAGGGGAGTGCCACAGGGCTCATGCCTAAGCCCCACATTATTTAATGTGTACGTGGCCCCCCTGGCTGACCTAGTGAGATCCTTTGGGTTCACCCCGGTGTCATACGCCGACGACACCCAACTTCTGTTCCCTTTTAAAACCTTCACACCTGCTCTAATAAAATCTTTTGCAGATGGATTGAGGGCAGTGTCAGAGTGGATGGCCAAAAATTGCCTACAGTGTAATGTAGGTAAAACGGAAGTACTGCTGTTCGGGGAGGCAGTGACACTGTGGTCCCCCGAATGGTGGCCCCTAGAACTGGGACCTGTTCCCAATCCCAAACTGACCGTGAAAAACCTGGGAGTGCTATTAGACCAAGCCCTTACATTTAAAGATCATGTTAACCAAGTTGCTGGTACATGTTTTAGGGCCATTGGACTGCTGAGAAGGGTGTTTCCATACCTACCTGACAGACATAGGAAGACCCTGGTCCAGGCATTAGTCATTAGCAGATTGGACTATTGCAATGGTCTTCTTTTATCAACTAATGAAGAACAGCTTAACAAACTGCAAATAGTCCAAAACACTGCGGCAAGGCTAGTCCTCAACGCTCCACCTAGGACTCCCTCCCGCCCTCTACTGGCTAAATTACACTGGCTCCCAGTGCGGCAACGCATTAAGTTTAAAATCCTATGTACCATCCACAAATGCCTGACAGGTACAGGGCCTAAGTACCTCACAAAAGCCTTTTTACCCTATGTTCCAGGGCGGTCCCTAGGCTCCAGAAACCTCCTGCTATTACAGGAACCCAGAATCAAAAAATCTAGGCAGGGAGGTCGTGCCCTAGCTCACACTGGACCTGTTCTCTGGAACTTACTGCCCCAGACATTAAAACAAATCACTAATCGTCTAACCTTCCGAAAAACTCTACAACCCATCTCTTCATAAATAGTTAAAACATTTAATCAATTCCAATCAGTCACTCTTGAACACGGACCAGCACAATCTGTGTTCCTTCCACTGGCAAAAGCGCGGAGATACCCCTCCGGGGGTCTATTCAGGCGCTCTACAAGAGCATAAAATAAAATAAAATAAATAAATTACTACCATTATCACTACCATCTCTGCCATTACAAACAACACAATTCCACCACCATTGCCACTGCCAATTCCACCCTTACTACAAACACTACCAAGAGCAATGGCATTACCCTCAGTACTGCACCACCACTACCACAATACCATTACCACAACGGCCACAATCACCATTACTATCAACATCACCCTCACCACTGCTACCACAATTACCATCACTATCACCACCATTCCCACTATTAGCACTACCACCATCACCACTATTACTAACATCACCACTACCACCTCCACCACTATCAACACAATCATTGCTCTACTGCCACCACCATCATGACCACTACTAGCACCATCACCACTAGTAGCACCATCATCACTACTATATCCATTATTGTTACTACTACCACCACCACTACTACTACTACTACTGCTATCACCATGAGTAACATCAACACCATAACTACCACCACGACCATCTTGTGTGTTTGTGTATGTCTTTAAAAGCATTGTGTTTTTAACAGTCTTGTGTTTGTATCAATGATTAAGAAAATGCAGGTATGTGTATGAAAAACATTGTTTCTGCCGAATACTTCTAACTGCATATGCCTTCCCTTAGACTATCCCTCAGGGGCCGAATATGTGGCAGGGTTCAACAGCCCCAAGTAATGCACTCTAGCTCTACTAGCTTTAAAGCGTTCCAAAACAGAGTCCGCCTTCTCTCTGAAGAGATGAGACTCATTTAAGGGCATGTCCATTAGCAAAGCCTGTACATCTCCATAGAACCAAGTGGACCTCATCCAGGAATGGCTACAAAAGACAACACTGGTACCACCCACCCTGCCAAGGCAATCCGTGGCATCAAAACCTACATGGATAACATACATGGGCGTGTCCTGACCATGATTTATCATCTGAGCCAAGGATGCCCAAAGATCTTCTGGGGCTGCTGGCAAAATCATGCTGGCTTTGTCTCAAAAGGTATGTGGGTATTGGCCCAATAGACAGACTGCATTTACAGAGAGTTTAGTGCCAACATGGTGGAGGAAAACATATGTTTGCCAAACCCATCATTCATCTTGGATTCTGTATGAAAATGAGTAGGGACTGACCTTACTGGTCGAGGCCTGCAGAATAAGGCTGTCTGAATAGGGTTGTTTGTTGAGAAAATGCAGGTATATGACATTTGGCCACCTGCCTGTTCATAGACGGGCAAGAACATGGCTTCAACTATGTAGCCATCACAGTATCTGTGATTGCATCACTAAAACAGAATTAAGGGCTCAGCTCTTGGTTTCCCAGGCTGCAGAATTTCTGTCAAAACTTTTGCTTTAGTCTCAATGGAAGACAGCTGTAATTATAGTACCCCCACCACTGTAAATGAGGCACTCTCTTCTATTGGTGGCCCATCTTGTGAATCGGGCTGTGTCTCAGGAGAGAAATCAAGCCTTCTGGCATTCTGTAAATCAAGGTATAAGGCATGAACATTAGACTCACCTAACTCGTCCATGACCCCATGCACACTGCAGGCCACATGCTAGCCCCCATCTTCACCTCCAGCTGCCGCATCAGGTCCAGCAACACCACAATCCTCACCTGGACCAACCACTCCATCATCCACTTCCACATCACCAGCTCATGGACCTCTGCCCCCAATCTGCCCAACATCCCCCACTGCAGCTGGAGCAAAGTCTCAAATGACACATGGATCAATGCCCTCAGCACAACCCAGCCTATCTCCTACAGCAACCTAGACTCGAACGTCAAAGACTTCAACAATAGGCTCACCAATTGCACCAACAGCATTGCACCCGTCGACAACAACACCCCCAGAAGCCACACCAAGCAGGCTGGCTGGTACACTGAAGACCTCAGAATGCTCAACGACACTGTAAACAGCTGGAAAAAAGATGGCGCACCAGCAAAGACACGCCGGACAAGACCACCTTCAAGACAGCCCTCAACCTCTACCACAGACAGTTGAGAGAATCAAAGAAAAAGGCCTTAGCCTCACGCATTGAATCAAGCTCCAATAGCAGCAAAGAGCTCTTCAACATCATCAAAGACTTCTCTAACCCCTCAGCTGCAACAAACTACATTACCTCATCACAGGAACTCTTTGACAACCTTGCAAACTTCTTCCATGACAAGATAGCGAAAGTCTCCAGAAACTTCAGACCCCAACCCAAGGCCACGACTTCTTCAAGCAGCACAACGGCCCCGCTACCACCAAGAACATCCAACTAAACGAATGGAGCCAGCTCTCCCCAAAGGACAGTGCTTCCAAAATGAACTGGGTCTACCCAGGTGCCCCAACCGACCCATGCCCTCACCACATCGTCACCTAAGGCGAAACCAGAATCAGCCACATACTCACCACCTTGTTCAACACCTCAATTGCCTTGGCCACCTTCCCAGAGGACTGGAAACACGCAGTAGTCAACACCCTACTAAAGAGACCCCAGCGAACTCAACAACTACTGACAGATCTCCCTGCTCTTGTTCCCAGCCAAAGTATCAGAAAAATTCATCAACCATCAACTCTTCTCACATCTGGAATGGAACTTCCTACTTGATTCCTCCTAATCCACATCCACAGTACAGCACTGAGACAGCCCTCATTGCGGCTACTGACGACATCGAGCCCTACTCGACCAAGGAGAGACTATGGTTCTGATCCTCCTAGACCTTTCAGCAGCCTTCAATACAGTCTCCCACCATGCACTTATCATATGACTGCACAACATAGGCATCCAAGGAGCCGCTCTTGGATGGATTGCCTCTTTACTCACAAAAATTCCAACTTCCCCATCACCTCCGAAGCCAAAGAAATCATCTGTGAAGTACCCCAAGGATCCTCGCGGAACCCCACCCTCTTTAACACTTATACGACACCTCTGCTCAGCATTGTCAAAACTCTCTGATTCAACATCACATCCTATGTCGACGATACACAACCAACTCATCCTCCAACACCAAGACCACCTTCCACAACTGTATGACAGACGTCCCCAACTGGATGAAGGCCAACTACCTGAAACGCAACACGGACAAGATAGAGGTACTGATTTTTGGAAACAAAAGATCCCCATGGGACGCATCCTGGAGGCCCTCAGAACTCAGACCATCTCTTACCCCCATCATTCTGGACAACAGACTAACCATGATGACTCAGGTCAACTCCATCTCCTCCTCCTGTTTCCTCATTCTCTGCTTGCTTCATAAGATATTCAAGTGGCTATCCCAAAGTTCAAGACGCACCATCGATCAGGCCCTCATCTCCAGCCGACTACACTATAGCAATGCTCTCTACGTAGGAATTGCAGCTCATCTCCTCTGACTTCTACAGCCCATGCAGAACACCGCAACCAGACTCGTCATGGCTCTCCCTAGACGAACCCACATCATCCCCTACCTCAGGGAACTCCACTAGCTTCCTGTACAGAAAAGATGCCAGTTCAATTTCCTGACCCATACATCTAAGGCCCTACACAATTGCGGACCTGCCTACTTGAACCTCCACCTGAACTTTCATCAGCCCACCAGACACCTCTGTTCAAAATCCCTTTCTCTAACCCTCACCCCCTGCATCCGACATAGCAGATGCAGAGGTCACTCCTTCTCCTACCTAGCAGCGAAGGCATGGAATGAGCTACCCTTTCATTTACAGAACTCCCCATCTCTTCCAGAGTTCCATAAGTTTCTGAAAACCTGGATATTCTGCTAATAAACTGGACCCTGTTAGCGCCTGGATACCCTGACAGGTGACAAGTAGGGCTCTACAAATCTGCTGATTGATTGAGGTATCAAGTGTATGAGAGCGGAGCAATCAATCCTCTCACAATCATCATCATCAGCATCTATACCCAGGGGTGCATCCTGCTCTGGCGCAGTATCAGAACCCAAAAAATAATGAAGCCTGTGTTTATAAATGCAACAGAGTAGAGGCACAGGGTTAAAGTCAGGCCGCTGACAACCGGTTGCACTTTTGTAAGTTCGTAGCGCAACACCAGTCGAGCTCAAGCTGTCATCAGCTTGGGATCTGACATGGGTGTTAGCACCAAATCTTTCATTCGCACTGATTATATCAGTAGCTGAATTGGGGGAGATAGGAACCAGCTTGGTTCCTTGGCTAGAGTAGAAGTCTTTACTGGGGTGAGGAGAAGCCTGGTATCTGGTCCTAAGGGGACATATAGTAACAGGCAGGGACCGGGGCGGTAGCCTAACTGGATGCCCTTGAGGTTCCGTATGGCCTAAAGGTATGCCAGAGGGAGCTGGAAGCGCACTGAAGATTTTCAGCATGGCCTCTGTGAAGTCCTCAATCTGCTGCAGGGTTGTCAATGGCCTGGAAAGATACACCACATTGGGGTGGAGCTTATATGTAGGTCCGCTTAATTGCTTCCGGGATGGTATGGAACCTACGCAGAGCAGAACAATGCCACCTAGAGGCAGGCTGGAGCACTGGTTGGAAACATCTTTGGATCCAGCCTGACGTCTGCTGGATAGTCTATGGTGTGGAATCTGTGGTTAGATAGGGTATCCATCATAAAGAGTGTCACAGAAGGTAATAACTTGTTCTTGGGCGCTATCAGCAGAGCCACAGGAATTATGCTATTGTGCAGCCATAGCGTTTTTCACAGTTTGCTGCATTTGTTACATATTCCGCCAACTGCTGCATTATCTGCAGATTTAAAAAAAAAAATCGGGCGCAAACGGTTCAAAAGTTACTAAAACCACAGCTACACATGTTGCTGTGCAGTGGACAGCCCTTTCCAAAGCTTGACTGGTCACCTTTCTGTTGCTTATTGCTATATTTCTGTGTTAATTGAGGCTAAAGAGGTGCAACCAATGCCCAGTCAGTGTTAACAAGTGTAAGAATTACAAAATAATGAAGTAATACTTGTACAAAATATGGTGCATTACGCTGCATAATTTGCCGTTTCTTGATTCATAATTTACTCAAACCTGCCTCATAATTTGGCCCTCACCTGCCACATAATTCCCATGACCCTAGTTAACAGTAACTAATAAGGCTAGAACTGTTGGCTTTGCCAATGATGTTCTCCTTTGACGCCCCCTTCAAATCCTTTGTCATTTCTATCTGAAATATTTTGCTCTTGGCTTTTATTTTAGCCTTAAAGAAAACGATTGACTAGCTCTGTTCTTTACTTAAACAATGTGAATAGTTTGTTCGCTGCCTCCTCCCGAATAATTAGGTATCAGCGGCATCTTAAAAAGAGTGACTTTCAACATGACATTTCAGCCAAAAGCAGTAAGCTTGCTCGAGCTTGTTACAAGCAGAGACTTCATGTACCGTCAGGAAGCTTATTGAAGTTGGCTTAAATTCACAACTCACTGAAAGTCACACTCATAACTGTGTAACAGTATGCCTCGCCCCTATGCAAATCAGTTCAGTTGTTGGCTCGCCTCTATTGGCATTGCCACCCTGGCGGCAGATGCCAAAACCTTACCCTCGTTTGCCCCCGCATGTATAAACGCTTCCAATCTCCCTTCTTTGCCTGTCTGTGTGTTTGTTTATCCGCTTTGGTTTCTTTCCCCTCTTTTTAGTTCTTCTGTAAAAGCCTTTTGCTAAGTTTGGTCAAGTTAAGTGAACTGAATAACTGAGTTTAAGCTTGGATAAATGAAAACATGTTTGCTCGCTGGCGCTGTATTTTGTGTAAGCTTCTTTTTTCCCAATTTGGATGCCAGGGCGTCTTACACAATGGATCTGTTGTGTGGTCTCAAAATCCCTCTGACCTTTAACTGTTTTCTGTTCCCCATCGCACCGTGCCCAGATGGAAGTGCTTCAAGCTGTTGCACTAAAACCTTTGCCAACTGCGACTCAAAATGAGTCGAAGCACACTTTAAGCAAACTTTTTGCATATAAAATGTGTTCCATGTTAAAAAAAAGTAGAATTTTAGATAAGACCATGGAGAAAAGCCATAACCGCCCCAGCACTACTCCCTTGTTAGGGGTAAATAGTATCACTCCTCTCTGGCTGCTTCAGAGCAGTTCGCATCAGGTTGGGTTTAGTAGATTGAGGTCAGGACTCAGCCAGTCTGCAGGGCTTAATTTGTAAATGAATGAGGCTGGTGCCCAAAGCTGTGCTCGGAAGTCTGCGACCCGCGGTATCAAATGTCAGTGCGCCGAATACCAAGGCTGTGTAGTCTTCCATCCACCTCATGCCTCGGATTCCCCCTTGCCCTTTGTCTCACTCTTGCAGGTTTCCTGCTTTCTCCCTTGACATGACGGATACCCCGCCGGCCGAATTACAATTTCGTTATATCCTATGGAACTAGGAATAAAGCGGACAGGATAGCCGCAACGTTTGTGATGGAGTATCCCGTCTGCCAAAATCATAATCACGCTCCAGTGGCGGCTTGTATTTGGGGGGGTGAGGCGGGGGAGGGAATGAAATAAGAAAAAAAAAATACACAGTTACCTGTCTGTCGCTGCGGCCCGCCGCCGTCGCCTCCACCACCGCCTCCTCTCTGTCCTCTTCCCTGCTTCCAGGGCAGGAAGCAGGATGCATCCTGCTCCCAGCCTCTCGTGTGATTGGTCTGAGTGCCGTGGATCGGCCCTGAGCCAGAGAATGAGAGGCTGGGCATGTAGAACATTTAAAGTGCGCATGAATGTTTGGCCGATCCCAGAGGGCCAGCCAAACATCCATGCGCACTTTAGGGAGTGCAAACCACTCCTCCCCTGTTCTATCTGCAGAGCAGCCCGTCCCATCCAGCCCTGCCTGCAAAGCTGCCACAACCAGGACAAAGTAAAATGATAACTTAGATTTATTATCATTTTATTTTTCCTTTAGTGACACTGCTTAAAAGCAGTGGGGCAACGTTCCTCCGCCTTAGCGGTGGAGCCGCCATTGTCAGGCCCTAAGTTAGCACTGGCGGCCCTCACGGGGCAGCACATGCAGTATGTGCTGCATTTGTTCAAGCAGGGCGCTTCACAGCAGTGGTGTGAGTGCAGCACCTAAATCCCATCAAGTTTGAGGACGTGTTTGGGAAGAGCAGTGACAGGACATTATTTTTCCTGAGAGTCTCTAAACAGTCTGTCGCTGCCTACATTGTTCAAGTAAATGACGCCCATTGCAGGTTTTTTTAGGAGTGTTATTGTTAGCCAATTTATAGTGAGATGCCCCAATTGCATCTAAAATGCATCTCTGCCCTCTCACGAACTGGGATGTTTAACCTTTCATTGCCTATAAGGAAAACCTAAAACTAACTTTTATTTTGCATTTCACAACTCTACCATTAGAGAAAAGATACCATCATCTATTTTAGTTTTCTTCAACCAAGGGCATGTTGCATTGTGGGGTTTGTAGTTTTGCTTTTAAGTTTCATTGTGGGCTCCAAACCCCAGCATACAAAGTACTGTTGGCTAAAATCCCAGAATTGGGCATTTGTCAGCTATGTTTTAAAATTTTACAAAGTCGACTACTCCGTTAAAAGAAATAATGTTTTTTCACTCATAAATTCAAAAGTAAACTCTGATCACATATTTTGTAAGGTTCACTCTTTCCCTCACATCATGTATTAAAACAAACCATGGCAATATGAATCGTTTTTTTCTTTTGTGTAGCTTCACAACACAATAAAGGTACAACATGAAAAGCAGTAACACATCCTTCTCCAACACACATCCTTCTCCAAGATTAATAATTAGTTAAGGACATGTGGCTGCAGTAGAAGGAACATTATAACACGATTATCTCACACATTCAAGACTGGTACAACACATGTAGGTAATACACTAAAGAGTGAGTGACAGACATTAAAAGACAGTTATACAATTTCCATACAAAGCCCTACAAGAAGTACAAAAAATCTGGAAGAAACAGCCAAATCTATTATGAATTTACATACATAAATGCACTCCTGTAGGATGATGAAACACTCACTTAGCCCTAGAGTGGTACTCTTCATCAATGGGTTCCATATCTTGTATTGGGAAGCATTCACGAGTACTACTGTTCACTGTTTCTACAGTGTCCTTGCTATCGGTTCCCTTGTTTGGGTGTGGTTATGTCACTTATGTCCACATTTATGTTTATTCTTTGCTACACTGTTAGACTTTTATTGAATGAATGAATGAAAAGCTTTATTCGATTTTAAAATACATAAAATCATAAAAGCAACAAATTCAATTTTGCACATACAATAACTCATGTAAATACATTAAGAATGTTTAAAAAGAACGATTAAATTTAGAGAATATTTAAGCTTTTCCTTTTTTTAGTACACTTTTTTAAAAACCTGTCATTATGGCCGCAGTGTGTACATCATTAAGAGATAAAAGAAACAGTAGGGCCGGCCTGCATTGTCTCCATGTTCCAGACTTTTTTAGAAGTGGTTTAATCCACCTCAACCTTTCATCCACATAAAATTTACAGAAGCAGATAACGTGCAATGTAGATTGAACTGACATATTGTCACACGGACAACTACATAACATCCTGTCCCAGTTGTTCATATTTGGGAAAGTTACTAGACGAAAAAAGATGTTAAACCTAAATCTTGTCAATAAATATAGGTCAAAAACATTTGAGCACCAGTTTAAATAAGGTTGAATAGAGTATGTCACTAGCGTTACTTGATAATGAGTCACAGATTTCTTAACCAGTTCTACTCCTGCCCTTAGGGTTTCCAAATGGTTCCAGCAAAGCAGCTTCAAATCCTTCCTGGAAATATTACACTGTGATTCAGGTGTATGATAAAACTCAGGTCTCCCTAGATCATTAACGAACTTACCTCTATAGGTCAACCAGGGGATTCTAGTAGCCTGATCTAGGCTCATACAGTCAGTAACAATATCTCTGTGCAGACTGAGATCGGGTGAGGTCCATACTCGGTGCCACAGCAATAGCGGTTGCATGCTAATAAGATCACTTATATACCGAATGCCCAACTCTGCATGACAGTTGAAATTAGGTGTACTTTGGGGAGCAACCAGAATAAATTTTAAAAATGCATTTTCTATCTTCTGCATGAGTGTTTAGTCGGATATTCCCCAGACTCCCGCCCCATAAATAGCTGTGCTAATACACTTAGCTTGATACATTTTTAGCAATATGTCTGCGGGTCTTTTCCCCATTTTTTTTAGAATATCATCAAGGCAGATGTTGCTCGTTTAAACATCAAAGACCTGGATCTAATTGCAGGCCCCCAGCTACCCGTATCTTCTAATACAATACCCAGGTAGGAAAAAGTTTTGGTTGGGGCGATCCTCTCTTTCCCTGCAAGCAGACGACACTCTCCATTCCTACGTCTACCACAGGTCATTACAAATGTCTTTTTTACATTTAGTTTCAACCCCCTCATTTCCATAAAGTTCATATATGTATTTAAGGCCGTTTGTAGCCCTCTTTGAGTTCTGGCCATGACCACAGCGTCATCAGCATACTGGAGTGAAACAATTTGATTATGTTTGACCTGGGGGGAATCGCGCACCTCGGCCTTCAAATCTTTCTCTAAATCATTGGTGTATAAGTTGAAAAGAAAAGGGGCAAGGACACATCCTTGCCTGACACCCCGCCGGACATGGAACGGCTTAGTGCATTCGCCGTTGGTACCAAATCTAACTTTTGCCCTGGCTCCCACGTAAAGCTGCCTAAGGAAGGAAATTAGGGCCTCGTCCACCTTCAACTCCTTAAGGATCTTCCATAAATGACTGTGATTAACACAGTCGAAGGCAGCGCTTAAGTCTGCAAATACAGCGTAGATTTTCCCCTCCCTTGCCTGGGTGTATTTTCCTAGGAGTAATGAGAAATTAGGAACTTGTTCAACTGTGCCCCGACCTTCCCTAAAACCATATTGGACTGGCGACAGAATTTCTGCTTCTTCTGCCCATTGCCGCAATCGATTAAAAATTACCCTCCCAGTTATTTTCATAAAAGAGTCCAGGAGCGATATAGGGCGATAGCAGGAAGGGTTGTTTCGGTCGCCCTTTTTGAAGATAGGGATAATTATTGAGTCTGACCATGTGCCAATAAAACCCAGATTGCAACTGGCCTCAAGCACACGTGTAAGGAGCGGGCACCATAACTCATTCTTATATTTAAATAAATCGATGGGTATTCCATCTGCCCCCGGAGTTTTTCCTCCCTTACTTTGATTAATAGCCTCTGTGATTTCTTTGGCAGTAATAGATAGGGACATGGGGGCAAAGCTATCCGGATTCCCCCCTATTAATGGCCCAGTGTCCACAATATTGTCTACCACCCCCGGATTGTATACTTCAGAGAAAAAGGTAATCCAAGACTTTTCGGGTATTGCCACCTCAATTTTTGCCTGGTCTCCTGGGTTAAAAAACGGTGCCCTGACTGCCGCCCAGAACGCAGAACTATCTCTACTTTGTGAGGCTTCGTGTAAATTCACCCAAGCCTCATTTTTAATTTCTTGTTTACGTGCCTTCCTTGCTGAATTATACTCCTTCCTACACCTTATTATATCTGCCTTGTTTCTTGGGGTTTTATGCAATGCCTTTAGCAATTGTGAGTTAGTCTTTGTGCAGAACGCGTCAAACCACCTAGTATTACCAGGTTTCTTCTTTCTTATGGGTCGCTGAAGATTAGCTTGTATTATCCTGGTTATATCAGCAAAAGAGTCTAATATGTCCAAATATGAGACCTCATCCTGCAAACATTTGGTAATAGGTACTATAGCTTGCTCTATAATTTTTGAGTTAATTACCTCAGGATTGCATTGTGCCCAACTCAAGGCGTAACCGTTTTGTCTGGCCAATGTGCAACCAGTGGTCCAAGCCAGCCTTTCCACCAGTGAGCGGTCGCTATCCTTAGGGAGTAACATTCTAATACTGAGCGGGAGATGGTCACTAATTCCTATAGTGTTGGTTGCAAAGTCTGCCACCCAAGTTGCATAGGAATTAGAAATTGTTATAAAATCAATCAAGGTACTGTAACCTCTTCCTACAAAGGTGGGGCTGAACTCCACTGGGGGTACACAAAGCAAGTTGGCGAAGCCCAAATTGTGGGTAGCCATAATCTCATTGAGCGCGTCGCCCCCGTTATGGTGGGCAAAGTGTGGTTGGAACTCGGTTTCGTCTTCAGCATAGTCACCACATCCGCTCTGGAAGTGTTGGCAAAGATTATGATTGAAGTCACCTCCCCAGATAAAAATCGAGTCCATCCCTGATTTAGCCGCAATATTCCTGATCGCCACATTAATGAAGTGTACCATTTCATTTACTTTGCCCTTGTCTAAACTGTTATACATGTTAACAATGGTTAACTCCACCTTGGGGGAGACTAGTATTACAACAATTTGATATTGGCTGCACGATTTCACCATGCCAATTGTTACTACCTCAAGAAGATTGGAAACATATACACAAAGCCCCCCCTTACATCTTCCGTGACTGGAGGGATCTGCAGGGACATGGTAAGTTATAAAACCATCTAGATGGATTTCCTCAAGGGACCAAGTCTCTTGGAGGCACAGAATGTCTACATCTTTGATAAAATCTACCCAGATGCAATTATTGGTCTTTGCACGAAGACCAGCTATGTTCCAGAAGGAGACCCTTAAACCTATCCCTGTCTGTTTGACTTTTGTAATCGGTGAAGCCAGTAACTTATCCTGCTTTCCTTTACTGTCTACCATTACATAATCAGTATGGTGTTCCTTACTCTTACGACCCTTTGTCCCAATGTACTTTCTGATAATCTGCACAGAGGATGAATTCTGTGCAGAAACAGAAACTGCACTAGAAGGTGACCTTATACCCCCGGTATAATTCTCCAACAGGTCAGTAGCTATAACTTCTGTCAGAGGGTAGTTGGGAGGGGGCTCCAGACTATTGTAAATAAAATTCTGCTCAGGGTTAGAGTGGAGTGTGTCAATCACACTCTCGCCTCTGGCCAAATCAGTGCCCTTATGGTAAAGTCAATCCACACCCTCCAGGCCTGAAAGGGCCTCGTAGCGATTTCCAAGAGAAACGGGACGATAGTCCCAGTTACCCATTAGGGGTCTGGGGTTGACTATAGGAAGCATGGAGGGTCTTGGGTAAAAGTAGGTCAAATCACAGGCTGTTAAGGGGCTAGTGCCATATTCGGGGGGCCAGTCTAGGATGTGTGTAACTGCCCTGCGATCTCTAAAATTAATTATAATGATGTCCCCCTTAATGTCCTTTTTTCGTTTACCCATCCAATGGACACGCCGCACATGAAGGATATCGCCGTTTAAATTAGGGGGTAAGGGTCGGTTTTGGCTAAGCCAATAAGCGACTTTGTTTTTTAGTTGGAAGTATCCTTCTCTCTTACCCTCTTCCAGAGTGGGGACTCCCCTTAGAACTACCACCAACGGAAAAGCTTCTGGAGGTAGATCTGGACAACTCTTGGGTTTTACTGCCCTACCTGGACTTTTACTCCCCAATTTAGTTAAACCCTTAGCTGAGTGCGGTTGTTTCTCCTCCCCTGCGTCTCACTGACCTTGTTTTTAGTTGGGTGCTGTGGAATATTTGGAGGCGGCTGCTTCTGGGGTTTAGCTGTAGTTAAAATGTTATCTTTTATAACCTTTTGGGCTATGCCCTTAGAAGATGGTGCAGCAGGTAATAAAACAACTGGGGGCGCTTGGGCAGTCTTAGCCATATTCTCAATTAGCCCTGTATTTTTGCCTATAGCCTGTTCTAAAATCCCTAGCCAAGTTTCAATTCTCTTGAGTCTCTCAATCAATCGTAATGTAAGGGATCTAAGTAGCTGCTCAAGGGTCCCCGCTATCTCGGTACTAGATATCTCTGATGTAGGGCCCTGTAATAAAATAACCGAACCAGAAGGTATAACTGAATGTGACGGGTTATTATCGGGAAGTTTGCCAAAGTCCGCATGACTGACCTTTTTATTTGGTGAGACTTTCCCCCTCCTTCTCCTTTTCTAGGTGTTGAACCTTTTGCTCGGGATCGATTAGCGCTTTTGGCTTTGTTTTGTATGACCTCTACTACGGGTACCTGTGAGTCAACTAGGACCTCGGCCACCATGCTCACATTACGAGGAGAGTGAGCAATGATTATAGGCATTTCCTCATTAAACCCTTCAAGGAAAGAAGAAGCGATAGTATCTCTCAAAAGCAGTGGGATGCTATCACTGCATGCTGTGTCTAAGACCTCTATGTCAGAATGGTGGCTCGGGGACAGTAAACTAGCAGACTGCGCTAGACCCAGGGGCGAGCGATTATTTTTAATAAATTCCACTGAGCGTCGCCGCTCTGCCCGACGTTCCGCCAACATAGACTCTCTTTCAATATCCACATCTTTAACTGCCCTCAAGAAATAACTATCAAGTGTTCTCCTACACCCTCCTCTTTTCGGGGACACGACTCCTTTAATAGGACTCAAGGACATTATATGTGGCGAGAGTGATTGCTCACAGTTTTTAGACTATCAGGCTGGACGATCTTTGAATGAGGATGAGGTTAGGGAGTGGGCCCAGCCCGGCCTCCTTCGGCTACTGAGGGCCTCAGAGGGCCCGCCCTTTGCCCGGGCTTCGCCCGGCGTCCCGCGAGGCGGGGCAGACGCTCAACTTATACGCCTCCTGGCGCAGTCTGGTGATGCGCGGGGCGCGTGGCCTGCTGGGGGCTGGAGTTCCCCTGGCCCGCACTCCTCACAGCGGCCGGGCTCCGAGCTGGAAACAGGAGCAAGGCGGCGGGAGGCTGGCAGGTCCTAAAAGGTATTCCCCTGCTCATGGACCGATATGGCAGCAGTTCAGCAAGTTAGTGGGTCAGTGTGTCAGGTTCTCTCTCCCCGCTCTGCAGGGGCAGACGCTCAACTTATACGCCTCCTGGCGCAGTCTGGTGATGCGCGGGGCGCGTGGCCTGCTGGGGGCGGGAGTTCCCCTGGCCCGCACTCCTCACAGCGGCCGGGCTCCAAGCTGGAAACAGGAGCAAGGCGGCGGGAGGCTGGCAGCTCTGGCGGCAGGTCCTAAAAGGTATTCCCCTGCTCACGGACCGATATGGCAGCAGTTCAGCAAGTTAGTGGGTCAGTGTGTCAGGTTCTCTCTCCCCGCTCTGCAGGGGCAGACGCTCAACTTATACGCCTCCTGGCGCAGTCTGGTGATGCGCGGGGCGCGTGGCCTGCTGGGGGCTGGAGTTCCCCTCGCCCGCACTCCTCACAGCGGCCAGGCTCCGAGCTGGAAACAGGAGCAAGGCGGCGGGAGGCTGGCAGCTCTGGCGGCAGGTCCTAAAAGGTACTCCCCTGCTCACGGACCGATATGGCAGCAGTTCAGCAAGTTAGTGGGTCAGTGTGTCAAGTTCTCTTTCTACAGTGTCCTTGCTATCGGTTCTCTTGTTTGGGTGTGGTTATGTCACTTATGTCCACATTTATGTTTATTCTTTGCTACACTGTTAGACTTTTATTAAAATTGTATGTAGGTGAGCTAAACTGTTATTTAATGGTGTCTCTCTATTACAGTATTAAAAATAGCAGGGCAGAGCAATAAACCCTACTTCTCTTTTCATGCAAAGTTTTAGTGCTCGAATACTGCTCCTGTGGGGTCAGATGTCCATCTCACATGAAGTATTGTGAAATAATCTCTGCTTCACATGGCATGTTCACCATTCTTAGAAAGAGGATGGGGAGGGCTTAGGCCTCCCTCCTTTAAGAGGCCTCACAGTGTGCTATTGGTGAGGCTGTAGTCACTGTAATTGTAGTCTGCACTATGAAACAAGTCATGCCCTGGCTACCAAGCAACACTCACAGCTGACTGGGTGTGGGAAGTGGGAGCGCATAGGCCTTGAGACTGTGAACCACATGCCAAACTCCAAAGCATTTCCTGCCTCGCTACCTGTACCACTATAAAAGTGGTAGTGAAGCTGTGGATGGTCGGGTCCATAATTCTGAGCAATCTGTGTTGCATCCTGTCTGGAAAATCAGCACAGTGAAGGCTTCTTCCTGGATCTGGTACTCTGCTGCAAGTGTTACTGACTGCCACTTCAATTATAGCTGAGGTGCGAACTTTTACCTTAAAAAATTGTATTTTCGAATGTTTCACTTTAGCACCTTAGATTATATCACTGCATTGAAGTGTCTTTATTTGAAATAGTGTACCACACCCTTTCCGCCTTGACAGTTTTAATAATGACTCAAGAGGCAAGTGAGTTGTCTCGTTTTTCCTATGTAGAAACATTAGGGCCTGTTAAACCATTCACAAAAGGGTGCCACTCACTGCCTGGAGAGTGTGATTGCTGGAGGAACCTTGGAACTCTTGACCGGGCGCTCTGCTGACGGGGGCGGAAGGCTGAATCCTTGCCTTTGACCCGTGCTGTTCCTGGCCCGGACACTGTGGTGTTTGCACTTTCGGGACTGCGAGGACCAGCGTGTCTAGCGGCCCCTCACCTGCCGCAGCTGGTCCTCTTCCCGACTCCACCTCCCTGCAGAATATCACCTTTCGCGGCCCCCGCTCCGCGGGAGCCGCTCACTGTCTGGAGAGTGTGATTGCTGGATGAGCCTTGGAACTCTAGACCGGGCGCTCTGCTGACGGGGGCGGAGGGCTGAATCCGTGCCTTTGACCCGTGCTGTTCCTGGCCCGGACACTGTGGTGCCTGCATTTTCGGGACTGCTAGGACCAGCGTGTCTAGCGGCCCCTCATCTGCCGCAGCTGGTCCTCTTCCCGACTCCACCTCCCCGCAGGATATCACCTTTCGCGGCCCCCGCTCCGCGGGGGCCGCTCACTGCCTGGAGAGTGTGATTGCAGGAGGAGCCTTGGAACTTTTGACCGGGTGCTCTGCTGACGGGGGCGGAGGGCTGAATCTGTGCCTTTGACCCGTGCTGTTCCTGGCCCGGACACTGTGGTGCCTGCATTTTCAGGACTGCGAGGACCAGCGTGCCTAGCGGCCCCTCACCTGCCGCAGCTGGTCCTCTTCCCGACTCCACCTCCCCGCAGGATATCACCTTTCGCGGCCCCCGCTGTGCGGGAGCCGCTCACTGCCTGGAGAGTGTGATTGCTGGAGGAGCCTTGGAACTCTTGACCGGGCGCTCTGCTGACGGGGGCGGAGGGCTGAATCCGTGCCTTTGACCCGTGCTGTTCCTGACCCGGACACTGTGGTGCCTGCATTTTCGGGACTGCGAGGACCAACGTGCCTAGCGGCCCCTCACCTGCCGCAGCTGGTCCTCTTCCCGACTCCACCTCCCCGCAGGATATCACCTTTCGTGGCCCCCGCTCCGCGGGAGCCGCTCACTGCCTGGAGAGTGTGATTGCTGGAGGAGCCTTGGAACTCTTGACCGGGCGCTCTGCTGACTGGGGCGGAGGGCTGAATCCGTGCCTTTGACCCGTGCTGTTCCTGGCCCGGACACTGTGGTGCCTGCATTTTCGGGACTGCGAGGACCAGCGTGCCTAGCGGCCCCTCACCTGCCGCAGCTGGTCCTCTTCCCGACTCCACCTCCCCGCAGGATACCACCTTTCGGGTGCCCCGCTCCGCGGGAGCCGCTCACTGCCTGGAGAGTGTGATTGCAGGAGGAGCCTTGGAACTTTTGACCGGGCGCTCTGCTGACGGGGGCGGAGGGCTGAATCCGTGCCTTTGACCCGTGCTGTTCCTGACCCGGACACTGTGGTGCCTGCATTTTCGGGACTGCGAGGACCAACGTGCCTAGCGGCCCCTCATCTGCCGCAGCTGGTCCTCTTCCCGACTCCACCTCCCCGCAGGATATCACCTTTTCGTGGCCCCCGCTCCGCGGGAGCCTCTCACTGCCTGCAGAGTGTGATTGCTGGAGGAGCCTTGGAACTCTTGACCGGGCGCTCTGCTGACGGGGTCGGAGGGCTGAATCCGTGCCTTTGACCCGTGCTGTTCCTGGCCCGGACACTGTGGTGCCTGCATTTTCGGGACTGCGAGGACCAGCGTGCCTAGCGGCCCCTCACCTGCCGCAGCTGGTCCTCTTCCCGACTCCACCTCCCCGCAGGATATCACCTTTCGCGGCCCCCGCTCCGCGAGTGCCGCTCACTGCCTGGAGAGTGTGATTGCTGGAGGAGCCTTGGAACTCTTGACCGGGCGCTCTGCTGACGGGGGCGGAGGGCTGAATCCGTGCCTTTGACCCGTGCTGTTCCTGGCCCGGACACTGTGGTGCCTGCATTTTGGGGACTGCGAGGACCAGCGTGCCTAGCGGCCCCTCACCTGCCGCAGCTGGTCCTCTTCCCGACTCCACCTCCCCGCAAGATATCATCTTTCGCGGCCCCTGCTCCGCGGGTGCCGCTCACTGCCTGGAGAGTGTGATTGCTGGAGGAGCCTTGGAACTCTTGACCGGGCGCTCTGCTGACGGGGGCGGAGGGCTGAATCCGTGCCTTTGACCCGTGCTGTTCCTGGCCCGGACACTGTGGTGCCTGCATTTTCGGGACTGCTAGGACCAGCGTGTCTAGCGGCCCCTCATCTGCCGCAGCTGGTCCTCTTCCCGACTCCACCTCCCCGCAGGATATCACCTTTCGCGCGCGGGTGCCGCTCACTGCCTGGAGAGTGTGATTGCTGGAGGAGCCTTGGAACTCTTGACCGGGCGCTCTGCTGACGGGGGCGGAGAGCTGAATCTGTGCCTTTGACCCGTGCTGTTCCTGGCCCGGACACTGTGGTGCCTGCATTTTCGGGACCGCGAGGACCAGCATGCCTAGCGGCCCCTCACCTGCCGCAGCTGGTCCTCTTCCCGACTCCACCTCCCCGCAGGATATCACCTTTCGCGGCCCCCGCTCCGCGGGAGCCGCTCACTGCCTGGAGAGTGTGATTGCAGGAGGAGCCTTGGAACTTTTGACCGGGCGCTCTGCTGACGGGGGCGGAGGGCTGAATCTGTGCCTTTGACCCGTGCTGTTCCTGGCCCGGACACTGTGGTGCCTGCATTTTCGGGACTGCGAGGACCAGCGTGCCTAGCGGCCCCTCACCTGCCGCAGCTGGTCCTCTCCCCGACTCCACCTCCCCGCAGGATATCACCTTTCGCGGCCCCCGCTGTGCGGGAGCCGCTCACTGCCTGGAGAGTGTGATTGCTGGAGGAGCCTTGGAACTTTTGACCGGGCGCTCTGCTGACGGGGGCGGAGGGCTGAATCCGTGCCTTTGACCCGTGCTGTTCCTGACCCGGACACTGTGGTGCCTGCATTTTCGGGACTGCGAGGACCAACGTGCCTAGCGGCCCCTCACCTGCCGCAGCTGGTCCTCTTCCCGACTCCACCTCCCCGCAGGATATCACCTTTCGCGGCCCCCGCTCCGCGGGAGCCGCTCACTGCCTGGAGAGTGTGATTGCTGGAGGAGCCTTGGAACTCTTGACCGGGCGCTCTGCTGACGGGGGCGGAGGGCTGAATCCGTGCCTTTGACCCGTGCTGTTCCTGGCCCGGACACTGTGGTGCCTGCATTTTCGGGACTGCGAGGACCAGCGTGCCTAGCGGCCCCTCACCTGCCGCAGCTGGTCCTCTTCCCGACTCCACCTCCCCGCAGGATACCACCTTTCGGGGGCCCCGCTCCGCGGGAGCCGCTCACTGCCTGGAGAGTGTGATTGCAGGAGGAGCCTTGGAACTTTTGACCGGGCGCTCTGCTGACGGGGGCGGAGGGCTGAATCCGTGCCTTTGACCCGTGCTGTTCCTGACCCGGACACTGTGGTGCCTGCATTTTCGGGACTGCGAGGACCAACGTGCCTAGCGGCCCCTCATCTGCCGCAGCTGGTCCTCTTCCCGACTCCACCTCCCCGCAGGATATCACCTTTCGCGGCCCCCGCTCCGCGGGAGCCGCTCACTGCCTGCAGAGTGTGATTGCTGGAGGAGCCTTGGAACTCTTGACCGGGCGCTCTGCTGACGGGGTCGGAGGGCTGAATCCGTGCCTTTGACCCGTGCTGTTCCTGGCCCGGACACTGTGGTGCCTGCATTTTCGGGACTGCGAAGACCAGCGTGCCTAGCGGCCCCTCACCTGCCACAGCTGGTCCTCTTCCCGACTCCACCTCCCCGCAGGATATCACCTTTCGCGGCCCCCGCTCCGCGGGTGCCGCTCACTGCCTGGGGAGTGTGATTGCTGGAGGAGCCTTGGAACTCTTGACCGGGCGCTCTGCTGACGGGGGCGGAGGGCTGAATCCGTGCCTTTGACCCGTGCTGTTCCTGGCCCGGACACTGTGGTGCCTGCATTTTGGGGACTGCGAGGACCAGCGTGCCTAGCGGCCCCTCACCTGCCGCAGCTGGTCCTCTTCTCGACTCCACCTCCCCGCAGGATATCACCTTCCGCGGCCCCCGCTCCGCCGGTGCCGCTCACTGCCTGGAGAGTGTGATTGCTGGAGGAGCCTTGGAACTCTTGACCGGGCGCTCTGCTGACGGGGGCGGAGGGCTGAATCCGTGCCTTTGACCCTTGCTGTTCCTGGCCCGGACACTGTGGTGCCTGCATTTTCGGGACTGCGAGGACCAGCGTGCCTAGCGGCCCCTCACCTGCCGCAGCTGGTCCTCTTCCCGACTCCACCTCCCCGCAAGATATCATCTTTCGCGGCCCCTCCTCCGCGGGTGCCGCTCACTGCCTGGAGAGTGTGATTGCTGGAGGAGCCTTGGAACTCTTGACCGGGCGCTCTGCTGACGGGGGCGTAGGGCTGAATCCGTGCCTTTCACCCGTGCTGTTCCTGGCCCGGATACTGTGGTGCCTGCATTTTCGGGACTGCGAGGACCAGCGTGCCTAGCGGCCCTTCACCTGCCGCAGCTGGTCCTCTTCCATACTCCACCTCTTCCTATTTAGCACGCCCACTATCGCTCTATCGGGCCAAGGGCGGGCCCGTTTTAGCCCGTTAAAGACCGTGTAAGACCAGACCGGGCCCCCTCCCTAAGTCTCCCTGCGATATGACCCATTCATGAACTGTATGTATGCTCAACCCCTCTTTTACCAGATTTTAAATTTATTCATGAAAATAAGTGTAAATTTGGGATTGTATATTGTGTTTACCCGAGCACCATGACTACACGAGGAAACAGGAGCAAAACAGCTGCAGAAGGGGTGCAGGTAGTAGGCCCCTTAGATAATTTTATCATAAGGGTGAACTCCTTCATAGACCAAGGTATCTCCGACCTGGAACGCAGAGTGTCCCAAGACCTAGCTTTAGCTTTGGCAAAAAGATCTTCCTTGGGCCACTTTGCGACCGTTAGAACTCCTGAGCAGGTCAGGAAGCCCCCCTGATAGAGGTCCGTGCTGATATGCATAGCCTACCAAATGTGGTGGACTTATCAGCATCACAACCTCTGTCTGACTCCCAAATAAGTTTGGAACTGGAAAGGACCCCAGAATTATCTATGTTGAGCACCCCAGAGGTAACGAAACAGCTGAGGGGAAGGAGGGAGGGCGCCGTAGGAAAAAAAAGGATATACGAAAAACCATAAGGGCCAAGAAGACACATGAGTTACCCAAAAACGAGGGGGAGAACTCAAATCAAATTACACAGAAAGGGGAAAAAAACAGGCATATTGAGCCACCAAATCCTGTAGCAAATGAGATCTTGGGATATGAAAGTACTGAGGCATTGATTAACCCGGTAGGGGGAGGTAATGATAAAGAGGTTGATAACCAACTTCCACTAAAAATGGGAGAGTTACTCAAATCTTATCTTTCCCCGATAGAAACCAGTCTACAGCACGTTGAAAAACAGTTAGCTTAACTGATTACCCTCTCAAAAAAACCGCTAATTCATGGGATATCAAAGACTGGGGGAAACAAACTGATTACTGATAAATTAGTGGGTCTACAAGTAACAAAAACTGCGGCTGCAGGGGTAAATGTAACATCGAAAACCCCTACAGTAACAAAGAATAAAACTGCAGATCACCCCAAAGAATCCACTGCGCAGGTCAGGATGAACAATAATACCCCCAAAGCCCCCGCTCTAAATGCTAATAGGGACTGTAACAAGGGACCCTCCGATAGTAGACCTGCTGTCAACCTTCCCCCCGAGGCTAGTCCTTTCGTGGTGGTGGTGACTGGTGTTCCGGAGTTGGTAAATACCACAGAGGAAACTACCTGGTCATTAAGGAATAAGGTCCAACACTGGCTTAATAAGAACCGACCATTACCACCCTATTGGTCGAGTTAGATCTTAATGGTTCGTAGGGCTCCCTGGGTGGGGCATGGAAGGAAATCAATTCAGGGTGACTGCGTTTTGGTCAATTTCGAGGATCCACGCACGGTGAATCGCATCTGTTCATGGGGAACCCCAGGTAAAAACGAAGACATAGACACCAAGCAACTCTCTTTTTTCTATCCCCCTAGGACTCGTAATGGCGCAGTCTATGAAGGGAACTGGCATAGAGTGGGCCACCGAGACTTGGGAGCAGTGGGGAGCCAATCCTACTAGATACCCTATCAGGGAGGCAGTCTATAGGGACAGTTGGAGAGGAATCCCGACTACAAATAGGTATAGCTGTCTGGAGATGGTTGATTGACCATCACCGTCAAAGGGACCCTTGATTGGCTGTTGACTGCACTTCCCCAGCGGCCATCTCCTCTGCCAACGAATCGAAACCTCTAAAAGTTATTTTTTGGAACTGTACAGGGGCGGGAGCAGGAGGTGGGGAAGGAACTGAGTCTGAAACCTGGAGTAACGATTTAAATTAGGTTTTTTTTTTCATATAAGCTTTTCTTCTCTTACTAGAGAGTCTTATGCGGGCAAACTCGTCCGGCTCCGTTCTTACGCCCTTGGGAAAAGCTGGAAGTTCCAGGGTGGTTCGGCCACGCAGGGGAGGTGTTTCAGCCAGACCGGTCGTTTCGGCACAATCCTTCACAGGCGGTGCCCTCCGTATACGCCGGGATCATAAAGAAAGGAATAGGAAAAGCAATCACTGGGACGTCCAGAGCAGGATATTCGGCGCCGGGAGTGAGGGAAACCAAAGTACACAGTGTATTTACAACAGCCGGTACAGTGCCTTTTTAGTGCTCGTGAGGGAAAGGGTACAAGGAGACTGTACACGTATTTACACTGGCTGTCAGTCGGTAGGCTGGCCACTCCGACCCACCCAACGCGCAACTCTGCCCCGTACCTTTGTTATCCACGCTCCTCCCGCGGGAGCGTGGCGGGGCGATTCGCCGAAACGTTGGCCTCCTGGCTTGATGTCCGCAGCTGGGCTCGTCGGGGCTTCTTCTTCTTCTTCTCCGCAACTCTTCGATTCCGCTCTCGCTCTCCACTCCGTAAAGCCTTCTTCCTCCTGGGAAACGCCGTCCGTCGTCTTCCAGGTTCCACCTCCTTTTGGCTCCGCGACGCTCCAGATGGGTGGAGTCACGTCTTCCTGAAAGGCGGAATTAAAGGCGCCTTGTTCTTTGTCGTCCTTGCAACCCCAACGGTGTTCCGTGTCTGCAAGTGGCCACTCCTCCGGGTAAGGGGAGGTAGGCTGTTGAATGGGAACAGAAAGGGGCGACAAGGGAACAGCTGACCACCAGTCTTGGGAATTATCATGTTCCTCACAGGAGCGTCCCGCCCTGTCACAGGAACATAGCGGGTCTTCAACCTAAGGTCGAAGACGGAAGCGCCCTGAATTGTTTGTGGAAACACTACGTAATCTGCCTCAAAGAGACATGGTCCACGACCAAATTACATCTGATAGGTTATAAAACCTACTTCTCCTCTGCAATAGCAGGAACTATGGGCAGGCAGAAAGGAGGACTGACTATTTTTATAGCCAATACTATACAAGGACTTAAAACAACCGTAGTACAGTTGGATGTAAATTATCAACTTCTCTGCCTTTCCTTTGGCAACAAAGAGACTATCCTTCTGCTTAATTTTTACACCAATCTTTCAGAAGGACAGGTCCTGAAGGTCTTGCTCAACCTACGAGAGAAGCTCTCCCAGTTGACGCAGGATCATGGAGATAGAGTAACAGTAAGCATCATATGGGGGGGGGGGTTTGACCTGCATCCCTGCTCACGCAGTAGTAGTAATCTCTGTGGGTTGGTGGATTAATATGATTGCCCCATAGTTCATTTTAATCCCTCTAACATAGGGCTGTAGCTGAATGAAATCCTCTCAACAATGGGGCTCATTATAACTAATAAAGTAGATCCGATTTCACATCGGTTTGAACCAACATTCCTGGGGAGGGGCTACGAAACAACAGTTGACTATGTTTTAATATCGAACATTTTGGCCAATAGAGTCGAGAATTTTGAACTCTTAGTCAACACATTAAGCGACCATTCTGCCCTTAGCTTAGATCTGCATCTCACATACACTCAATCCCCCTCACTGACTATATTAAGTGCGCTAAGTCAGAACAATCTGCATCTAGATAGGACAAATGGATACTCCCTAAGATGGGAGAAGGTAGACCCTGGGGAAACCACCGAAAAAGTAATAAAAGCAGCCTTCCCATCATTCCTCAGATGCCTAGACTTAGCAGCCTCAGAGGAGGAAGTTTTAAGCAACTTTGCTGTAATTTTAGTAAAAATTAATGAACAACTGACAGTAAAGAAAAATAAAGATCAACCCAGGAAAGTAGGGTGGTTCAATCATAGCTGTACCGCAGCCCATACAAAATTAAAAACAGCATTAAATAAATCTAAGAGAGACCAACAGGAAATTAGTAAGCTCAGAAAAGAGTACAACACTGTGCGAAAGAAGAGGAAGGGCGAATTAAAACAAGCCCTTTGGGACCAACTTCATAAAAGCTCTACAGATAAAAACAGCGAGGCTTTCTGGAGAGTGGTAAAATCCCCCTTCCTAGCAGATGATAAAAATCTCCCAAAAATAGAAGTAGTCATTGAAGAATCAGTATGGGTGGCTCATTACTCCGCAATATTCCAGAAAGGCTCTACATCAACAGGGATTGATGTAGCTCCGATTGATAGCCCCCCTGAGGTGTCCTACCATATCTCGCTAGTATTTGACATTTCCGAGGTGCTACAGGCATTAAATGCCAGCAAAAATGGGAAAGCCCCAGGAACTGATGGGGTCCCCGTAGACCTATTCAAATATAATACGGATCTGTGGGCCCCAATGTTGACCAGGGTGTTTAAGGCAGCAACAGAGAATGGCCTGTTGGACTCCTGGAACAAATCCATCATGGTTCCTATATTTAAAAAAGGAGACCGGCAGGAGGTATCCTGCTATCGCCCGATATCATTGCTGGATTCGCTGGGCAAGGTAGTGGGTAGAGTTGTGCTTGAGAGTCTCCAGCAGTGGGCTGGCGATGGTGGGGTACTCTCCGACCTCCAATTCGGGTTTCGGGAGGGCTTTGGTACTACTGAACAAGCCCTGAACCTATCAATGTTGCTGGGCAAATATGTTCAAGCAAAGCGGGGCGAGTTATACATGGTCTACGTTGACTTGTCCGCTGCTTTTGATTGTGTCTGTCATGCAAAGCTCTGGTCTGTTCTGTCACAAATGGGAGTTGATGCTCCTCTTGTAGATTTTCTAAGGGAGTTATACTCGAGAGCCTCCGCAAGAGTACGATTTGGTGTAAAAGGCGAATTATCTGCGTCGTTTGGGGTAGAGTGTGGAGTCCGTCAAGGTTGCGTCCTGGCCCCCTTTCTGTTTTCACTGTATACAAACGGTCTGGAGGCGGCCATGTTGAGGGGGGCCAGGACCTACCGCAAGTAAGCAAACGTCCGATTCCCGCTCTGCTCTATGCGGACGACGCCGTGATATTGGCCCCACGCGAACTACAGAAGGCTCTGGACAGATATGCAGACTTTATGGGGAGCTTAGATATAAACATAAAAAAGACTTATGTAATGGTAGCAGGCACAGGGAAAAAAGGGGTTAAAGACATTTTCCTCAGCAAACAAAAGTTTGAAACAATGGCCCAGTATCCTTATCTAGGCATCATGATCGATGACAAATTGAACTGGAAACCCACAGTTGAGGCAAGAAAACATCTTTTTATGAGAGCTATTGTAGCCCTCATCAATTTTTCCCAAAAGTTGGGTAAAAGGTGTCCGGTAGAACTGCTAAAAATGTATAATGCGCCCTGTATGGGGCGGGAGTGTGGGGGCATGCTAACATTAATGCTTTACAAGTGGCAGAGAATATATTTTTGAGATTCTTAGTAGCAGCACCTAAATCGGTCTCTACCTTTGCATGCCACATGGAACTGGGGGTCCCGTATTTGGTGGACTTGGCAAGAATTCAACCACTACTACTTTGGCGGAGAATCTGGTTATCTGAAAAAAACCTACTTACTAAGCAAATCATGATTTTATGTCCTTAGACCACTCACTGAAGAATAGTTGGCTCTCTTATGTGAGAAAGTTTTTGATTGACTTAGGGCTAGGGACCTACTATACCTCACCTGAGACGATCCGTGAAATTTCGAAGAAGGATCTGAAAGTAAGGGCGTTGGGTCACTTAGAAGAATTAAGAATAGCCAACGAAGCATCGAAAGCCTCTGTTCAGCATTCAATTGCGGTCTAGATCACCTTGTCAATCCAGCCTTATTTAACTTACAATCTTAAGGTATTTGAACAACTTCTTTTGACAAGATTCAGGCTAAACATGTTCCATCATTTAGTTGCCTTCCCAGTGAAAAATAGCTGGGATTTAATTCTTACACCCTGCTCCTGCGATGAAATCTCAGAGCAGACAACAATACATACCATTCTGTTTTGTAAGTTTTATCATGGGCATCGTAAGCTATGGCTGATACCTCTGTTAAAATCGTGGGGTATCAGACGATGTCGCCCAGCCATGTTGCGATTGCAGTTCCTAGATTCCGAATATACTTGTAACCTCATCGTCAATTATTTGAAATGTATTTTTAAACATAGAATAAACTTGTGATACGTTTCTTTTATCTGTGTAATGGTTGAATTTTAGAATGTCATGTATCAGATAGTATAGTTTGACCCCCAAATGATTCTATGGTTAACTGTCTTCAAAATGAAGGGTAATGAGTTTCTCTCTTTCATACTGTTTTAACGATCTGTAAAATTATGTTTTGTATTTGTGACGTTGCTTTTATGGTTTTCTATCTTGTAAAACCGAATAAAGAATACATTCTTCTTCTTCATTCACAAAAGAGATTGTTGTGGAAGTGAATTATTTGAATGTGCTCAAAGATCGTATAAACACGTGCAGTTTCAATCCTGGATGGGTATCACTGATAAAAAATGTATAAGGGATTGAATGAATGAATTAATGAAATGTTGTTAGGTGCACAGATAATTCAGAAAGAAATGTTGTGGAGCTGGAAGAGAGGGTAGGATAACTCCAGAGGCAAGTGAGTTGTCCAGTGCCACCTATGTCAGATGTTGTTATTGATAAAACAACATTATGATCTTTTATACCATATGCGAGAGAAGTTTTTTGTGCAGTGCACATCTCAAACTGAATTATTTAAGGTGCTCTCAAATGTGATGATCCCACAAAGGAGGTAAAAAGATGAAAAGTAATTGCCCAGGGTCATGCAGAGTGGTCAAGCTGGGAATCTGTGATTTAAACTACAGTCTCTGGGTCAGGGCTCCGCAACCAGCGTTTGCACTGGATCCAACAAAAAGCTTCTGACGCGTTGGCATGTTATGCAAGTGCATTCTCAATATCCTTTTTATTTTTATAAGATGGGACAGTGACAAAAACACACCTCTTCATATAATAGTTACACTTTGAGCAGAATCAGTGTAAGCTTCCCAACTTAAGGACTGCTACAGCAACTATTCTGAATCAGCATCCTGAAGGTCCTGATGCTGTTAGTTTGAGACATGCTGTTTGCATTGATTCTTTGGGGGTCTATGAATTCAGAGGTAGCTGTTAAATTGTAAATCACTGTTGTTCGGAGCAGTCCATCCACAGCCTAAGTAACTATACTCTAGACAGGCACACAGGTTACAACCTTGTCAAAAGATTCTAAATGTGTACTCTTAACAGGCTCTGTCCAATCCCTGACTTTGTACTGTACCTGGGGACCGCCAGTGATGCTAAGAAACTAATACCTAGTAATATGCCTGTCTGAGGGTTGGAGCACTGGCGCAACAGTCTCTCCCCCTCCCCCCAGCACCATTGGGCACATTTGTTTGGTGTTCTTCATTTGGAAGAGTTCAGGGGTGTGACTTCTTTCTGGATCCACCACTCGAGTCCAGAAAGAAGACTATATAATTAATGACCTCTGGGGGCGTGGCTTGAGCACTGCCGAGCATGGTCGCCTGAGTCCGGAGCTCCGGGCCGATCTCGGCGATTATCCTGGTAGATCCCCTCCCCGGCGGCGCCACTGACCCGCTGTAGTTCCTGGGGATGTGGGGGCGACTCGGCAACTGCTGGACACCTGGAGAGCCCTGTGATCGCCCCGGATTCAGCGGCCGCCGGGAAGCCGGAGCGCCGACGGACGGCCATCTTGCTGGGGCCTACACCCGTCTCCGATCCCCGGCCTCGATTTAGAGGGGTCCCCGAGAAATCCGATCCACCGCGGCTGTGCGGGTGCTGGCGCAGCCGGGGGGACGGCCCGTCGACGTGGGGCGCTGAGGGCATCCCGCGCAGGCGTCCGAGGACCTGCGGCTACGCCTGGCCGGCGTACACGGACAGCGGACCAGACCGGAGTGGAGCTGAGGCGGCGCTGCGCCCGGCCGGCGGAGTGTTGTCTGCCGAGGAGCGCCCTCGTTTGCAGCAGGTCCGGCGGAGCAGGCATAGTGTGGCGCAGCATCGGCCGAAGGCCGCCCATTCAGTGCCTCAGGGCCTAGGCTTCCGATTCCAGAGTGGAGCCGGCCTGGCACCGGACACAGGAGTTGGTGCTCAGCCCCCTGCAGGCCTGGCCGTTCACCTGGAGGACTGGGAGCTGGAGTGATCCCGGGGCCCTGCTAGTACACCGGGGGGACCGTGCCCCTGACCTGGCTTGAACTCTGGTGGTGGCGCTTTGGGGCCTGCGTCACGAGCCCCGGATCGCGGGAGGCCGCCGGCCGGCCTGCTTCGACGTGGCAAGCCTCCCTGGCGTGAGATTTTGGCCGGGATCCCGGATGTGCGCTGGTGAGGCCCCGGAGTGACATTGGACCTCTCCTGGCTGCGGGTCCTGTTATTTGGATATTACGGACGTCTGTTGGGGGTCTGGTGCGACCTGGCATGGCTGGCGTGGCTGGCGGCCCGTATTAGCGGGCGAGGGAGCTGGAGAGTGGGTCAGCACTACCACCTGGAGTCGTCCAGTAGACCCTGCCCTGCTACATAACCAGGTCGGCTGCGTGGCGGTGCGCCCTGCTACCCCAGTCGCAACACGGGACAGACACCTGGTGCTTGGCGCGATCGTGTGCACTGGTGGTACATCATGGGGAAGCCACGGAAGGGTGCTGGAGCGACCTCGGCGGATCAAGCTGAGGACTCCCTTGAAGTGCACGACCAGCGACCGGCGGACGGCCAGGGCTTGGGCCCCCAACAACAGCAGATGGACCAGATCCTCAAAGCCATAGGGGACACGAGAGAAGCGCTGCGCCAGGATATTGCACAGGTATCCACGAACCTCGGCCTGTTGAAGGCGGACCACGACAAGCTTACTGACCGCGTCAAGTCTGCGGAGCTGGTGCTGGAGACGCTCGAACCGGCCCAGAAAGCGACGGACGCCACGCTGGATGATCTTGCACGAAGGGTGCAGCAACTGGAGAGGAGGGCGGCTGATGCAGAAGGACGCAACAGGTGCAACAATGTCCGAGTGGTGGGTTTGCCCGAAAATGTCGAGGGGGACGACATGATCTCCTATCTTGAACGCTGGCTGCGGGATGTGGTGGTTCCTGAGGGCCTGACGCAATTCTATACTTTGGAGAGAGCCCATAGGGTCCCGGCCCGACCTCTGGCCCCGGGACGTCCCCCTCGGCCTGTGATAGCCCGGCTGCTGCATTTCAGAGATCGGGACATTATCCTGCATCAAGCTAGATCGAATGGCCCGTACAAGGTGGACAATGCGTCTGTGTCCCTCTTTCCCAACTACTCTCAGGAGGACCAGCGCAGCCGCTTCTCCTTCGTCGCTGTCAAGCGAGCTCTCCGCGACGAGGGGGTGCAGTACTCTCTGCTGTTCCCGGCACGCCTGAAGGTGCTGGTGGATGGAGTGGCGACGTTCTGCGACTCACCAGATGACGCTTGGCAATGGCTGGAACGGTACAGGGCGGGCAAGGATGGTACGGGAACATGGACGGAGGCTGCGGAGGACCGGCCACGGCCGCGTCGGAGCAGGCGCAATCGGAAACGAGGTCAGAACCGACGATCCCCATCGGCATCACAGACGGAACTGGAGAGGCAGGCCGCCCTGCAGGCGGTGTCGCTCATTTCTGGAGCGGCGACGGAGGGCCCTGTGTTGGATTCGGGTTCCCGTTTGGGCTCTGATGAAGCGGGACTGGGGGGCTCGGATGGGGCCTCGGAGAAGGATCCTGGGGAACTGCCACAGGTTACCCCCCAGACGGCCGATGGACTGTTGGACGAGTGACCACCGGGCAGCTGAGCGAGGAACAGTAAGGAGGGGTGCTCGGCCTCTGGGGGTGACTATACCAGGGTTCCTGGAGACATGTTCATCGGGGTGCTGGGTGTTGCACCTTTCCCTATCTTACCGGGGTGTTGGCAGCGCCGACGGGGGCCCCATGGCACTGTGATTTTGATTGGGCGGGGTGCTGCTTGGGGGGGGGGGGAGGTCCTTTCTTAATCGGGATCGGCCAATCACGGTGTGGAGGGTCTCTTGCTGTCCGGCCGGAGGGTGTTGAGCTGTCCCCTCTTTCTCACATAGTTTGTGAGTCTCTGGTGATATCCAGAGTTTCCCTCACCTGTGGGGGTGGGAGTTTGGATGGGTAACAACTGTTTGGCGCCTGTTCTGGGGGTGGGTGGACTGGGGGTTGGTTGGGGATGTTTGATGTTGCAGGGGTTTGTCAGTGTGCTGCTAGGGTTGTTGTGGATCGGCTGCCGCTATAGCTCTACAGATGGCGGCTAAGTTGGACCTGAAATGTGTTACATGGAATGTGCGGGGGCTCAACTCCATGCATACCTAGTGCGTAGGGGGGTTCAGATAGCCTTTCTGCAGGAAACGCATTTAACTATGGCAGAGGGGCGAGCGCTACAACGGCGATGGAGGGGACAACTTTTCTATACTACCTACTCCGCCCATGCTAGAGGAACGTTGATTTGGGTTCGGGCGGGCGTCCCCTTCCAGCCCATGACGACGGAGGTTGATTCAGAGGGGAGGTTTGTAGCGGTGTTGGGGAGATTGGATGGCCGAGACGTCACGCTTTGCAGTGTTTATGTCCCTAATTATGATCAGGCTGCGTTCTTCTCAGCGTTGTCAAGGAGGTTGGCGTCTCTGTTGATCGGCACGGTGTTCTTGGGGGGGGACTTTAATTCGGTGGTAGATGTGGATTTAGATCGCTCCCATCCTCAGCTGGATCAGTCGGTGGTGCGCAGGGTGGCCAAGGCCCGGAGGGCCTGGCAAGAGCAATGGGGCCTCCTGGACGCCTGGCGTACGCACCATCCAGCCGACAGGGACTACTGGTTTTACTCCGCGCCTCATGATCTCCACGTCCGCCTTGACACCATTCTCTGTACAGCTGGGGCCCACGAACTAGCACGCAGTAGCTAATACTTGGCGAGGACCATCTCAGATCACAATCCGTGTTTACTCACGGTCCTCTGGTCTAGACAGCGGCAGCCGATTCCCACATGGCGGCTGAATCAGTTGATGCTGGAAGACCCGGTATTTCGCACGGAGTTGCAGGAATGCCTTGAGCGCTATTTTTGGGAGAACGCGGGCACCGCAACTGCCAGAGCGATCGAATGGGATGCCTTCAAGGTAGTGGTACGAGGCGTGTGCATTTCCTCCTCGGCCGGGGTGTGTAGGATGCTGCTGGCGGACGTGGAGCAGGAGGAGGACTCGCTCCGGCAGGTGGAGAAGGCTAACCACACGGCGGGGAGCGATAGGGAGGAAGTGTTGGCGGCTAGGGAACGAGTAGCCGTACAGGTGGAAAGACTTCGCTGCCATGACTACCGGGAATATATGGTCCGGGCCCACGCCGAGAGGGATCGGGCCGGATCGTTGCTGGCGTGGCTAGCAAACCCTCAATCTGGGAACACGCCGATTCTGTCCCTGAACACGCCTACCGGGGTGTTGGTTTACTCCCAACGGGAAATTAATAGCCAGTTCCTGGCGTATTACTCGGAGCTGTATCGGAGTGGATTGTCTATGCATCCCTTAGATGAGGCTCGGCTTCCGCAGCTGGAGTCGGAGCAGGGGAATGCCCTGGGTGCTGCTGTTACGCTGGGGGAGATTAGAGCAGCGATTAAACACATGGCCCGGAAGAAGTCGCCGGGGGGCGATGGTCTCCCGGTGGAGTTCTATGCTGCATTCCTTGACCTTCTGACACCTCAGTTGTTACAGGTCTATGGAGAGGCATGGGAACTGGGCAGGCTGCCGGAGTCGACGAGGGAGGCGATTATTGTGCCGTTGTTGAAGAAAGTACTGAAAAAGGGGGGTCCCAATGTAGAACAAAATTACTTAACACACAATTAAATAATAATAACACAATTAAAGAATCTGCACTGTTTAATTCACAGAGCAAACACAGTTAGGATATAGTATCCAGCATTTTTCATTAGAAAGACGGTTGTTTAGTGCCCAGGGTGGGGGGGGTGGTAAAGTGAGGTAGGTGTAGGTAGGGATGGTGACCATAAAAACAGACGGTAATCTGAAAGACTGAACCGTAATTTTGAGAATACATATGAACATGAATCACATGAAGGCAATTAAGCAGCACATGCCCCGAACAGTACATCAATGTTACAATTGCGGAGAGAGGGGCTGGAATCCAGGGGATTGGTTGTCGACGTTTCGACCCACTATGTGCAGGAATACATGGAACCCTTGCGGCGGGGTCTTCTTCAGGACGGGTGGGGGCTATCAACCTATTAATATTAATAGTGGGGGTGTATTAATAAGAGGTCTACAGATCGCTGTTAGAGACAGTAATAATGAGGCACACGTTATGTAAGGAAGAGGTAGGAGCATACCTAACAGATTGCTGCTCGACATCTTTGTTGAGACTGTAGGCTTCCTCAAGTTGGAAATACCTACAGGGTACGAACAATAGTATTGTGCAGGTATTAGATAAATTACATTTGGAATGCCCTGTAAAGTTATCTGGTCGATAGTTAAATGGAGGAGACTAGTATGGTAAAGAGGTGCGACTTACACGTGAATTGTAGCCAACAGTGTTCAAGCGGGAATCAGGGACGGCCCGGGGACGTGGGGCACAGGAGACTCTGGAAACTGCCAATCAATGGGGGAACCGGGTTAGAATAATCACTACAGCTCTGAAGCTACATTAGTTGCGGATTAAAGGCAGTGTGGCTTACCAGGGGTGCTGGTTGAAGTCAGTGTCGTCCCATGAGGTTAAAGCGGCATGGCGCTCGAGATTAGCGGAAGACCGCTGCAATAAAGAAACAACAGCGATAGGTGTCAGGTTGGGGGCCTACGTATCGATGGATTAAGAAACACTGGGTAAATCAATGAGTTTACCGAGGGGAATGAATCTACCCGGCGTCTCCGTGTTCGAGTCCGGAGTCTTGAGCAGACTTCCTGTATTGGAGGGTGTTATGGAAACCAAGTCACATGGCAACAAGACGGCATGGTAGAAAGACTTCATAGTGGAAAGGTGTATTACGTCTATTGGAGAAATAGATCGGTATATGGGGCAGGCATTGTATTTGCAGTAGATTGACCCGCAATTGCGTGTGTGTATAAATAAATTGGAACAAACATTGATGTAATTACACATTTCTTTACAAGAACAGTATATTACCACAGTTAGTAAATGTACATGATGTTGTTGAAGAAAGGCGGCCAACCCACGGCAAGAACGGCGTACTGTCCACTCTCGATGCTCACCGTGGACTATAAAGTGCTGAGCAGGATTCTGGCCACCCGACTGTCGGCCCATATGTGCACTCTCGTCCATCCGGACCAGGCGGGCTTTATCCCCACGCGGAGCGCCTCGGCGTGTATACGGCGCTTGATACGGGTCATGGACGTTGAGGGGGAGGGCCCTCCGGACGCGGCTGTCCTCTCGGTGGACATCGAAAAGGCGTTCGATAGTGTGGAGTGGCCGTATCTGTTCGGCGTGCTTCGTCAGTTCGGGTTGGGGGACGGCTTCGTCCGTTGGACGCAGCTGTTATATGCTTCTGCTACTGCTAGGGTTCGCACGGGCCGCACGATATCCGCGGCTTGTGCAGTGACGAGGGGTACTAGGCAGGGTTGCTCCCTGTCCCCGCTCCTATTCGCATTGGCGATTGAGCCTCTGGCGGCGCGTGCGCGACAGGGGCGGCATTACGAGGGGGTGCTGTTGCGTGGTGTTCTGCACCATATTTCTCTGTATGCCGACGACCTCCTGTTGTATCTCGCTGATGTGGAGACTTCGGTGCGGGGGGCGCGGGCCTTGCTCCGAGAGTTTGGTGAACTGTCGGGGCTGCGTGTTAACTGGTCCAAGACCTGCCTGTTCTCTCTGACCCCCCGGTGTGCACGGCCCACAGAGCTTGGGGAACTGCGTTGGGAACCGGAGTGTCTGCCGTATCTCGGGGTTCACATTTATCATACCCATTCGTCCCTGTACGAGGGGAATGTGGGCAGAGCCCTGAGAGGCGTCAGAGGCAATATTGGATTCTGGCACACCCTTCCCTTGTCTGTGGCTGGACGAATAGCATTACTGAAGATGGTGGTCCTCCCGCGCTTGCTTTATTTTTTCTGCACACTGCCGGTGTGTATTCCGCTCTCTTTTTTTCGGATATTGCGGTCGATGGTGATAGGATTTATATGGGGCTCTGGTAGGAGGCGCGTAGCTTTCTCCACCCTGCTCAGATCGCGGGAAGAGGGAGGCCTAGCTGTGCCGGATTTTGAATGGTACTATCTGGCGGCGCAACTACAGTGGCTCACGCAGGCTGTGGCGCGGGAGTTTAGGGGCCCGGACGGGTCGCAGGGCAGAATTATACAGCGTCACGTTCTATCTTTCATACTGCTTCAGCAGGGACTCCGACTGGACCAGCTGTCTCTAGAGGAACGCACCCTCCGCCACTGCTGGCTTCGTAGTCAGAAGCGGGCAGGTATCCACGTTCCTTATGCGCCGGAGATCCCCTTGGGCATGTGTACAGCCCTCCCGCACGGCGGGGACTGGTCGGGGCTGGCTACTTGGGAGGACCGTGGGGTCCACATGGTAGGAGACTTGTACAGGGATGGCGTCTTGTTGTCTTTTTCCGACCTGCAGGAGACATTTGATTTGCCGAGAGGCGACTTCCTACTCCACGCGGCTTTGGTCACAGCGCTCCAGAGACGCTGGAGGAAGGGTTTGGCGGAACTTCCCACGTCGTTGGGCTGCCAATATGTCATGATGGCGGCTGGCACCTTCAAAGCTATTGTTTATATAGGAGATTGGCGCTAGATGGCCCCCCTCCACTGGATAGGCTGCGGGAACGCTGGGAAGCAGATCTGGGCCGGCAGATATCGGAGACGACTTGGCCACAAATTGTGTGCCGGGCCTGGAAGGGCACGCGCAATGTTCGGTTCCAACTGGTCCAATACTACACTCTACATAGGGCGTATTGGACGCCGGCCCATATCCAGCGTGTTTTCGGTGGGGCGCATTCGGCGTGTCCTCGCTGTAACGCGGAGGGTGCTGACTTTGGGCACATGTTCTGGGCCTGCGCGGGGCTTGGCTCGTACTGGGCTGATGTTGTGACTTGTCTGAATGAGATTACGGGACGCCAAGTTGAAACAGATATGGGAACTTGCCTTCTACTCTGGTTTCCGCACACCCCGACCACGAAGGTTACCAGTAAATTTTTCGATTTGGGGTTGATCCTGGCCAAGAGGGAGCTCACTCTGCACTGGAAATCTAGGGGGGGTCCCAGCTTCCTGAGATGGCGTGGGTGTTTTCAGCAATGGGCGTCTAGTGAAGGGACGCTCCGCTTACAATTAGCCAACCGCGCCGCTAATGATAAAGCGCTAGAAACAGCCAGGGCGTGGAGCGCGCTAGTGGTAGAATTACAATCATTGTCAGAAGTTGCAGAGGGCAGTGAGGCGGAGGCCCCTGCGAGTCAGGAGGTTGTGACGGAAGTGGGGAGGGCGGGGACACCTGCTGGGGAAATTGCACACTAGTCCTACATGCCCATTAACAGCCAAGGAACTGACTGGCCGCGTCGAGAGTTGTAGCAGTTGGACTGAGTTACATGCACTGGTCTGCGTAGTATTTAGACCCCATATAGGCTGGGGAGTTACTGTTCAAGTCATAGGAGGAGACACCTGCTGTTTCATGCGGATTTATGTTGCACCGCAAGAGTAATGAACGTAGCACACTGACATGGGGGGGTGGGGGTCGAGGGGGTGGGGGGAGCGGGAGGGGTAGGGCACTGACATGTGGGGCGAATAATAGAACTATTGATATGAAACGTGAAACTGGAGAACCCACTGTCATTTGTGTGTGTGTTGATGTGTAAAATCAATAAAAATTTGTTTAAAAAAAATAAAAAAAAATAATGACCTCTCATTCTTGTTACTGTATTTCTCTTTCTGCTACATAATCTCTCCCTTCCCTCATCCATGTGTCTCATTAGTTAACTAAACTGTTATTTAGGTCTCGGCCGGATCCAGCGCATCCGCTGGTCTGGCCGAGACATTTAGTAGCTGCTTGGGAAAGTGCTACTTTCCCGGCGACCAGCTTACTATCACGCGCACAGGCGCGCGCAACATGCACAGCACCTTTTTCGTCGCTTGCGCACAACTCGCGTTTGTTTTAAAAAAATATATTTCTTTGCGGCCCAACCGCGCGGCCAATGCTTGTTTTTTTTTTTGTCATACTAAATGTTATTTGGAGAAACGATGGGAGACGTGTCAACTTCCACGCTGGTCTCCTATCTCCATGGTGTGTTAATGAGAGGGCGGCAGCTGGCGGAGTTCTCACACGATGCCCCTCCCAGCACACTGTCAAAGCCTCATTTCTTCCACAGACTCAAGAATTTCCTGTGCAGTCAATGGATCAACAGTGCTGCACTCCTTTGCTCACTTGAGAGGCGAATTAAGGCCGAGAGATGTCGGAAAATGGTCAAGATCACACGATAAAGTCAAGTTAGGAAGCTGACATTAGACATTCATCAAATGTCTTTTTATGATTTTCATCAAAATCGAATAAAAGTACTTTGACTGACTGACTGACATTAGACATCAGTCCCCTTCCCCTCAGTTGCATAGCTGAAAACTTCACCGCTTCTTCTATCAGCCTGTGCCCAGAGGCTTTTAAGTCTGTGGCAGGCGCTGTACTCATGACGTACTCACTTGCCTGGCACCCTGAGCTTTTGTTGACCTTTCACTTCACCACTTTGCCAAGAATGCCTTTCACACCAGCACCCGCTGCTTGCTGTCGGCATTGCACTGCCGAGTACTTATAACTAGTTCGAGGCTAGCAGGCAAGTGCCCTTCTCCAATGCTGGGTCATGTGACCAGAGCGCCGAAAACACTGCCTGGTGGTGTGATCTACCTCTCAAACAAATACACCTTAAGAATGTAAACCTCGTGCACCAAAAGGCGTATGTCTACCAGGCTTTATTGCATCGGGCCCACCTTCTGTATGTGGTGTTCTCTCTATAACTGGTGCCAGGAAGCAGCGCTTTACCAAACACACAAGCCTTTAATGAAATGAACTGAATTCATCAACAACACTGCAATGTATATAAATGTGCTGCTTCTATATTCAGTGCACACAACTAAAAAAGACAAAATGTGCGCATGGGAAGTGAGAGCAAATTATTGGTGCCCATGCGCTATACAAACACCCAGAAATTCACTACGGGGGGTTTATTTCCTTAACGGGGATGTATTTCACATACTGCAACTGCAATCATTTCGGTTCTTGAATATATACCTCTGTATCATTGATAAGTTTTCAATAAATAAAATTTAATATATAAAAAAAAAGTAATTCACTACGAAATAAGCACACACCAAAAAAAGTCTTTAGCGGAGTGTCTAATCTCCCAATGGACATTCCAGCGCCTGGACACCCTGCTCTTATCGCTTGACGGGTGGGGTCTTGAGAAGGTAGTGCTGGGTTCAAGGTTGTAAACAGCTGACTATTCACATTTATTTTTACGGGTGCGTGTTTTTGACGGTGGTGCCCGTCTGCGAGGTCTTTTGTCTTGTATGATGCTTGGGGATGGAAAGTTCCGATATATACTTTATTGCCATTGGCAAGGTTGGTGGTCACTGTGCCCTACTCAAGCGGGGTGCTTGCTATTACTTTTGATTTGATTATTTGCCCATTTCATTTCCCAACATACGTAATTCTCTTTCAGATGGCACAGGTTTGTCCAAGCTGCGGCTGATCTTTGCCAATTGATTGCATCACATCTTCACGACCTGTATGTTCTCTCAGTTCAAACAACAGGTGTTACAGATGCACAGAGGACATTCAAATGAGTGTCTGCAACTTTACAGGCTGCGACTAACGTCTTTACAACCTGTGTTGTGAGTTCTCCAAACTCCCCAAAGTTGTATGAACTCTTCAACTTCGCCAAACTTGTGATCAGGACCAATGGCATTATGGGCCTGCTGTGTTCTCAGATCATTTTGGATTTGCCGCACTTGCCACATAATCCAGCATCTGCTCCATAATTAGCTCAAGCAGATTAAAAAGAAACAAGCATTGGCATAGCCAATAGGAATCGCGTTTGGGACCGTATAAGTATTCAGTTATGCAGCACAATATCCTTGGTGCAACAACTTTTGCATGGTTAAACACTTATAGGGTCCCAAAGGCGAGACCTTTTGGCTATGCCAATACTTGTTCTTATATGTGCTGCCACTCTTGATATCTCACTCACTACTAACAGTGCCTTAACTTGACTACTAGCTAATCTGACATATGCTGTATGTATTACATGAGCCTATCTACAGTATTTCTGCTTGATAGGCTAATCAGTCAAATAAACTATGATAATAAACTAGTATAAAGATAGTCCAACCAAGACTTGTTTGACCCCCCCACACTCTCTTAAATGCCCAGTTAACCCAGAGCCAGGATGGACTCATACCTGCATTCACCACTAACATCCTTAGTTCTTTTAGGTTCCTCTCCTGCCTGTTAGCATAGAAATGAAGACTTTTGATGGGACATTCTGAGACCTGCAGCTGATGTCACCATTTGGCTGTCATCTAGTTCTTACCCAACCAATCCCAAGGCACATTACTGTCGAGCTGTTCACATCTCGGTAACAAAAATGCTAAACAGAGGAAAGAAAAGATAAGGTAATAGGCTGAAACACAAATGTCTACAAACAGTTCTATTAAAAGGGGAACCCCGCTAAGCCATTTCAATAGATGAGCCTGGGAAATAAGGTTCAATCCTTGCCGAAGATGGTTTTCTTATTTTCATTGAACCAACCTATTTCTCTTCCAAATAAGAGAGAGAGAAAGAGTATGTGTGTGTCTGTAGGTCAGTCTATCTCTCTCTCCCTCTGATTGGGACCTGTGTGAAATATAGGCTTTGGAAGTGTCCAGCATATAAAAAAGTCATTCTGCACATATTGTGCCCTGTACTTTCACCGACACTCAAGTCTGTCTGAGGGTCTTTTACTCTGCGGTCTTTTTAGAATTGGCCAGTGGGACATGGAAGAGTATGACACACGTTTTGCTTTGCCGATTGTATTTATAAAATTTTAAGAAGCTGAACTCTGGAACTCCATTGGTTTTCCAGGTTGCAGAATCATAAGTTCGTCCAGTTAGTTTTATCTGTGGTGTTTTCCACGTTGCCCTTCTTGCCTAATGTTGTGTTGTGGTATAGGAAACTTGTAGAGCTGAATAGGGCTGATGTACTAGTAATGGGAGTAACTGACCCATGTTGTGGCAATGACTAGACTAGATGGGCTTTACAGAGGTGCACATGTTAGATTGCAGTAGCAGTAGATGTAGGAAAGTGCCCCTTTTTGATTGATTGCCCCCCATTTTCTGCCTAACGTTGAAGTACTTTGCCTGAGTGTGCACTCGGTTCCTGCCAACCAGGTACCCAGGGCTATGCACTTTCCCTAAACTGTACTGATGCAAAACCCAATTGGCACTTTCTGGCCACATGTAAGTCCCTTTTGAAAGGTACCATGGGTACCAAGGGCACTGTGACCAGGGCAGGCCCCTAAGGGCTGGAGCACTTATTGTGCCACCCTTAGAGGCCCTGTACCTTTACACACACACACACCCACACAGTGCCATTGCAGGCTGCATGTTTCGGTGCAGAACAAAGTGAGGAGTTGACATGGCACACATCCCTGTGTGCAATGCCTACAATCCACTGCCCTGGCATAGGTAAGCCACCCCTCCAGCTGGGTGCACTATACCAGTGGTGAGGGTACAGGTGCATGAGCCCTGTACCCCTACAGTGTCTAAGTCAATTCATAGACATTGTAAGTGCAGTAATGCCATAAGGGTATATGGGCTGGGAGTTTGTCATTACGAAGTCGACATCACCTCTACTGAAGACTGGGAAGTTTGGTATCAAACTTTTCATCCAGATAAACCCACCTGATGTCAGTGTGGAATTTAATGAAAAATGCACTCTGAGGGCATCTTAGAGATGCCCCCTGAAAAATGACCTATCTCTAGTGTCCTGGCTGTGTGGCTGCCTGACAGCTGCCACCACCAGTCATGTTTCTGGACCCCTTGGTTGAGAGCCTGCTGCGCTCGGGGTCCTGAAACAAAGCACATCCTGGGAAGAGGTGTCAAGCCTCCTACCCGAGGATGGGCAATGTCCATGAAGGGGAAGCTTCAAAGGCTTGCTGCCTTTGTGAGCTACCCCTGCCATTGGCTTCTCCCATCAACTGACTCCTACCGGTGCTGACCCCAACTTTGGGTGGCAGAATCGGCTGGAAAACCAAGGTAGGAGGAGAGGTGTGCCCACCTCTGCCAACCCCACCCTTCAGGTAGGGGAGGCAAGGTGAAGCACAACTCTTACTCCCCGCCATCTTGCAGATGGGGACCCAGCCAACCAGAGTGAGGCTTATGCCCCCTCCCACTGGAGGGTGGCATAATAAGGGGTGTACCCATCCCAAGGAAGGTACCCCCTGTAACACCCCTAAATCTAGTATTTAGGGGCAAGGGGCAACCCCGAACCTTGCCTCCACAGACAAGAAGAAGAAGGACCGAAGAGCCGTGCTGAAGAAGTAGAGGAGGACACCAACTGACTTGGCCCCAGCCCTACCGGCCTGTCCCGACCTCGACCAAAGACAGCAAAATCCCGGTGTGTCCTGCAGCCAGCAGCCCCCAAGAACCCAGAGGAACTGCCCTACCTTCCCAAACCAGACTTTGTCTCCTGTGAGCACAGGATTTGCTCACCCACAGACTCTGGCTCCGGCCAAATCAGCGAGTATGCACCACTCTGCACCCAACGCCAACGGCCTGAGTTCGAGTGGTCTTACACCACGAAGAGGTCTCCCTGGCAATCCTGACCTGGGATCTGGTGATCCCTGACCTGCCTCAAGTCTCCAACCGACACCTGCAGCCCCTTCCAGGAGGATCCCTCTGACCGCTACCGGAGTCGGTAAGAGAAACCCGACGCCAAAACACACCCCTGCATCCACCGTCCCACGGCCTTGAGTGGCCCATCCGACAGTGTCCCGGCATCCCAAGACATCCCAACTTACCTCTACAACTGGCGGTCCCCTCCAGAAGATCTTCGACCCCGAGCCTGCAGTGTTCATTGCAACCGGTAGAATCCCTGTTGAAATCAACCGGGCACCCGACTGCAACACAGCACCCTGCACCTGGCCGCCCCTGTGCCGCTGTGGGTGCACCTTGTGTGCTAAATAGGATCCCCCTTTGCCTTGAGCCTAACACCAGGAGCTTTTCTCCCACAACCTAGTGGCTTCTCGTGAGCAGCCACCAACCGGAGGCCCCCTATCCCCATTGGAAAACATTGGGCCGCAGCACTCTGCACTCAGCTGCCCTAGTGCTGCTGATGGTGCTTTGAGAGTGCATCCTCGACCTTGGGGATGCCTGGTTCTAACCCCAGAAACCCAGCTCCTACAACCAAGTATTTACCAGTAATCTGATAACTTGATTTCCTCCTATAGGATTGCATTTACTGCTTTTCTGTGAAAAATCTTCTAAGTGTGGAGTTGCTTTGTATGAAAACCCTAAGAAACTGAACATGTGTAAAAACGGAATTGCTTACCCTTTGTCTAGGAAATGTCTCAGAGTGCTCCTATTCGCCCTGTATATCGATCCTATTTTGCGCAGATTGGAAAACAACTGTACGATCCCCCAATCAGGCTACACAACATTAGCTATAAAGTATTCGCTTATGCGGATGATGTGACCATAATTACAAATAACCCAGGAGGCGCTCTTCCTGAGATAGAGAGGGAAGCAGTAGACTTTGGAGAAATTTCAGGATATAGTATCAACAGAGAAAAAACTCAAATAATACAAAACAGCTATATGACTTACCAAGACAACAGAGTCGTAAAAATTGCAACATATTTAGGAATAAAAGTTACTACAGATTTAGACATCTTGGTAGAGATAAACATGAGTCCACTAATAAACAAAGTAAAAGAGAACACAGAAAGGATACACAAGTTGCATTTGACGTTGATGGGGCGGATAAATGTAATCAAAATGACTACCTTTCCAAAATTTCTGTATTTATTTAGAGCAATACCACTCTTTTTTGATCACTTTTGGTTTAACAAAATAGAAGCAATTTTAAATAAATTCATTTGGGCACATGGCAAAACCAGAAGGGCATATCGACACTTAACACTACCAAGAGAAAAGGGGGGTTGGGGAGCACCGGATTTTCGGTTTTACTATTGGGCCACAGCTATGCAATACTTTCATGGACTAATAGGGGGCAGTGGCACAGAACTAGGTGAAGACACACAGGGTTACACTAACGTTTATACTGCAATTATGGGAGAACGGGCTGAAAACGGATTCTTAAACACAATTGATTTTAGCTACTTTAAGCATACTAGGTTTAAAACTTTAAAAGCTGCCTATAGTATTTGGAAGGTGGTACAAAAGAAAATGGGATTAGGAAGATACAATAGTTATACACGGCTGTTAGCAAATAAATCCTTACCTAGTGATATCTTTAGGGATATGGTGATGAGGGATTGGGACAACAAAGGGATCAAGAAGATAGGGAATCTTATGAACCGACAGGGGAAAATCTTACAGTTTCAAGAGATCCAAAGTAAATTTAAGGTAGAAAACAACAGTTTCTTTAAATACTTACAGATCAGAAGTTACCTATCGAATAAACAGGGTGGAACGCTGGGTTTTGGGAACTGTCGTATAATGGATTATATAGAGGGGAGTTCTCACCCCACAATTCGATATTTATACGCAGAATTGTGCATATATAAATCAGATGACAGAGGGAAATATATAAGGAAATGGGCGGATAAGCTGGGGTTGCAGCCAGAGGGTTTCCAGCTGTCCCTCGATTTGGGCCGAACGATTTTATGCTCGGCCTCTTTACAGTCACAGCACTACAAGACCCTGTACTCACTTTATCACACGCCAGCCAGAATCGCACAATGGGGGGGCAACACGGGAACGTCATGCCCACGATGTGACTCGGAGTGTGCAGACATCATTCATATGTTTTCACAATGCCCCCAATTGTATTCTCTTAAAAAAGAGATTGAGAAATTTTGCGAGGTATCGCTAGGGTTTAAAATAAAGCTAACGGATGATATTCTACTGTTGGGGGTCTCGTTAGGAACTGAAGGTGCTCCTTTGGAATTTATGTTCATGTTGGCTGCAGTGTTCCGTATTTGTATAGCAACTACATGGCTCGACAGGGTACCACCAACCTTTCAAATGTGGATTGCTCGGCTATTATCAACATATAATCTAGAAAAGGCAATATATGTTAGGAAGGGAAAAAGAGGCAGAACTCTGGGGAGGAAGATTTGGCATCCAGTGACCAACTGGAAAAACAGTTTGGGAAATCAGGTAGGGACGTCGGCTGCTAGAGATTAGATAATAATTGATGAAACGGTCTGAAATGAAATGTAATGTATGTGACTGCTCTCTTTAGTTATTGCTTTAACCCTTTCCTTTTTTCTTTATCAAAACGTTGTTATAACTATCTGCAAAAGACGATATTAGTATTTGAATGTGTTTGAATGTTTAGAATTTGGAAACGTACAAATGTGCTGTAACATTTATTGGTTTACTACTTTGGAAAATAATTTTTTTTTAAAAAAAAGGAAATGTCTCAGAGTAATATCTAGGCAAATCACACTGAGTATCAAAAGTAACTTCAAAAGTAATCCAAAAAGTAACGTACAAGGTAATTTACAAAGTAACTGTAAAGTAATTTTTACAGTTGAACTACCTGTAAATCAACCAACTTTATTGAACCTGCATTCAACTGTAAATTACTGCATAAATATTGCAATGTATAATTATACTTACCTGTATGAGATCTGGCTTGGTTCTAGAAAATAAAATCTACCTATATAATATCTTTATACAAACAAAATTGGTCTGAGTTCAGTCTTTGACTGTGTGACATCATTTCTTTCCTGAGTATGTACAATAAATGCTCAACACTACTCTCTGATAAAGCCTTACTGCTCGCCCACACTACCACAAATAGAGAGTAAGGTATTATTTACTTTTACTTCTGCCTACCTTTGGGGTTTCACTGGACTCCGTGCACAATATACCTTACTTTGGTATAGTATATACAGGGCCAGCTTCCTACAGTAGTGCTATTAGCCTTTGAGAAAAATCATTTGCAGATGGAAGTAGAAAAGGCAAGGTTGTAGGTAACTTTTTTTTATATGTGCTGATACTTTGTGCTCTGCTGTCAATCTGGGGGAGAGGGCTACATCTGCCTTAGAGGTAGTGGAGAGCTTTGCAGTTCGTTCTGCTCTCAAATTTAATTGGACTAAATTGACAATATATGTAATTGCAGTGGAAACGTGGATGAGATTACTGAATTCACACTTAGGGTTAACAGATTAGCCTTTTCGTTACATGAGGATGTTATTTATAGAGGTATAATTAAGAAAGGTGTACAATTCTGCTTAAACCAGTCAATGTCCTTACTTAGATGAACAGCCTGATGTGCCTACTTTGTGAATATTTAATGTGTGCCTGTACTCAGTTTGGAAAAGTTGTGTTGCAAGTTGGATCCACTAGTGTAGCAGCTTTTTTTTAAACTAGAGTTCCACGGGTAGGTTGAGGACCTGGTTTAACTGCTCCTCATTGAATGAATCACTATCTGGCCACACAATTGCAACATGAGATAAAATGGGTGAAGAGAGGGAGATGGAGACCTGTTAACTGCACTTCTGAAGACACTGATTGCCCCAACTCGAATGTTGTAATTGTATTTATATAGCGCTTACTACCCTTGACAAGGTGTTGAAGCACTTTTTGGCGAGCAGCACATTACTCAGGAACCCAAATGGGGTTAATGGTAAGTTAGTATAGTGAGATATCAAATTATTCTGAGCGGTGGATATGTTAATCTGTTATTTGGATTGAAAAACATAATGGAGGGATAGAAGAGGGAAGGGTTTGCTTTTAGATAGTGTTTGCTCCCCTGATGAGGTGTTGAAGCGCTTTTCTGCGAGTAGCACGCTACTCCTGAACCCAAAAAGGATTAGTGGTGATTTAGTCTAGGGAAATTGCATTGAGTCGGGATGGGTTAGGAAGACATTACCAACCTCCCTCTCAAAAACGTTTGGAGAGCAGCATCCTGGAGGAGAAGAGAGTGGACTAGGCTAGCATCACATTATGGTGCAAATTTGGGTTGTGTTGAAAGGGACATTCAAAAGCTCCCACTTACTACCCAGGACTGTAAATTAGTGGGTAGCAGATTTCTAGGTTACATGGATTCCCCATTATAATGGGTAATGTCAGATGATATGTTTTTTATTATAGGTTGGAATGGCAGCCATTGTGCAAAAGATGTTGGAAGCTTTCCTCCCAAAAAACTGACAACAATATATTTATTACTACTGTACACAATCTGAACAATAAGCGAAAGTGGGGCCTTCTGAGATGAATATAGCACTGTGAGGCTGCAATCATGGGTGAAACATGAAACAAATAGTAGCAGGACATTGGAGAACGACGTGCCCATATTGGACAGAAGAGAACCTGTATTCATACAATAGATGTAGGCAGTAATGTACTCTAGCATATGTTTATTGAAGAATCAGTGTATATCTGATGCCTAGCAATCTTTGAAAGGGTTTGATTGAGACAATAACTTTCAGGCTACCCAAGAAAATGTATTAAAGTAATGTAAAGGGGGAAATGTGTAATTTATTGCCAAAAGGGTGAGTGGGCAGAGGATGGGATTCTGCTGTGGGGGTGAGGGGGCATAGATTTCTACAAGGGGGAATGTTTGAAATTATAGTTTGTGCTGTTTGCACAAATCAATAGGGAGATTAAAATAATAAAAACAGTTCCCTGCTTTCTAACGTCAGGCAAAATCATTTAGTACATGTACCAAAGTCTAGAGAATGACATGCGCCAAGTGCCCAGGTGAGAATGTGCTCACAAACCTCAAGTTTACTTTATTGATTAACAGGTATTTTCTTTTGTGTGTTCCAACCTTTTAGGCTCTCTACAACTTCAGTGCTGCCGTTGCTTGGGTCGCCTTCCGACGGAAACATCTGAACATAATTCTTGAAGAAGTTGGCAGGCTCCTTCGTTCTAATGCATTCAATCCAGCTTTGAGGCTGAATGAGGACCTAGAGGAGAACCAAACAAAGCATTCCTTTGGAAAGAGAAAAACCATGTATGTGCAGAGAAGTATAATTGGTCTATTATTCTCCCAGATGTGGCACTGTGGTTTGTAATTGGTTAGGGAAAAGAAGTGCACACATTCAAAGGCAGGTCTGGGTATGTACACACACTTTTCTTTGCTAAGAATGGCAAACCAAAGCTTATCGTTTGCAGTTGGCTACAAGATGTGAATTGATAAATGAGCCTGTATTCAACAAATTCATTTAATGCTGATGGCTCGTCTTTTTTCTAGGCAAGGTTTATTTTTGGTACAGCCAAAGACTCCTATGATCGTTTTACCTATCAGACATCTCTCTAGATTGCCCCTTAGCCTTACCTCCTTTTTAAGTTTCGCCTGCACAGCACATGCACTGTGCTTGTGAAATCTCTTGTATTTAATATATCTTAAATGGGGGCTCTTATCAGTTTCCAATTCCAACTTACTGTGTTAATTCGCTTTTGTGTGGAACTTCGTTGTTTTAGTAACTTCCCCTGGCTCCACACATTTACTATGCTTCTAATAAAGCCATTCACACTGTTTAAGCCCCATTTACTGTCAAGATAAGATCTCTTCCCACAGAAAAGGCAGACCGTTTCTAACAGTATGCTGGAATGCTTGCTTTTCAATTACTTAGTGGTGTAAAGTATATACTTTAGCCTTCGAACGTCTGTGGCATTTCCTATTCATACCCCAGTACCTTTCTTTGCACTTAGTAGGCATTCTTGGATTGATTTTTACAACTTAATCTATTTGGTCATTATGATCAAATTCTAAATGTTGTAATAAACATTGCAAGTTAAAAATAAAGTTAAAGTAAAATATACAGCCTTCCAATAGACATCACATCACATGACTTTATAAAATAAAGGGACTATACAGGTGGTGTGGTATGAGATAATAAGAAAGGAAGATAATTTAATTGTAACAAGAATATACACTTTCTTGCCTGAGCAACCTTGTCAACACTTTCTGGTCTAAGGAGCTAAGATGTGAAGGAGAAACTAAAAAAGTCATAGTCGGGCACTAACACTGAGGATAGTTTGCAAGGGTGAAAAACATAGCAGAGAGGTTGCATTGATGATAAAGCAGTAGTTCATATTAACAACTCCTCCTTCTTGCACTATTAATTAATGCAACTTAAAACAAATCAATCATCAAATCATTTAGTTCCAATTTCATATCATGCTCAAAACATTCTAAGGAACTATAATTTTATTTCCAATGTAGGTCATCATCATTATCCAGGTTTATCAGGGAATGGGATGGAGTAGTACCGTTCTGTTGAGAATGTTGATGAAGGCCATATAGACTTGGTCAATAATATAAATCAAAAGAAGAGCAACAAAGACGACCAACACAGTGGCAGGAATCTTCTTTTCCGGACTTCTAAAAATACTTATCAATCAAGACCAAGTGCTCCATCCTACATTTTCCATCCAATCATCAATTTTATGTATATTCTTAATACTTTCATATATATGATCATTCTGTTGATATATGCCTAAAGAGACATGGGGTATAAAAGAACAACATTCTGAACCAACAATTGCTCAAACTTCAACTCTGGCAGCCAAGACAAAATAAAAAACATCCTATTCTGTAAAATTACACTTCATTGTATTTCCAATTGGGAAGAAATTAATCTATGGGTTATTGCAGTCATTTGTTACCTGTTTTAATACCTTGGCTAATCGTTGGATTTCATTAACAGACAACGCTATTCAATGTATTGGAAATAGCATTGCAAAGAATAGGGCAGTGTCTGATATTTTTCATTAGTCTCCTATGGAAAGAATGACATTTGTCAGGAGGATGTCTTATGAAATTAAATTAAAGGGCATTTGTAAAAAGCTCTGTTACGCCATAGAGTGTCCTGGCGCTCTGCACTTCTGAGTCACTCTACTGGGGACTGAAGCAGATTTAAACTAGATTAAAAAGCCAGGTTTTAAGTTTCTTTCTAAACACAAATGTATCGGAGATAGTCGGAAGTCTAGAGGGCAGTTTATTCCAGGCAGATGGTCCTAGAAAGAAGAAGGATTTGCCACCGACCCTAGAGCGATGAATCGTGGGAATTTTAGCTATAGAAGCCATACGGCAGATATATTATAGGTGGAATAAGAGAATATTGACCAGTCCTTGGGTTATTACAGATAGTCAGTTTCCACACCAGAAAATATGTTCCAGGGCTTTTAGCAGCCCCACTACCTACCTGCAGGGCTGCCGAAAGATCGATTGTTTGTGTTCGGTGCACTTGAGTGAAGACCGAATAAGAAACTGGCTAAGTACGCATGGGTATGGTCATGTTACATTCACTGTATCTGCCGAAGACACTCCCATTTCCAAGTTTGACAGGTGAAAGGCAAGTGATTTGAAAATCACATTCAGTGATGTTTTTGTCCCTGCACGTGTAAATTGTCACATTGTTTGATCCAATTAAGCAGAATTGGATTCATGGGTACAACTCTTGGAATCCAAGGGTAGATGGGTACGTGCACAGATTTAAGAATGACTCAAATGATGTTTGTACTGATCCTGAATTTTCAGAAAAGTTTGGTCATTGTAGAGGGAGGGTTTCTCAAGAAGGTGGCTGCATGCTCAATGTGGTTGATCGCTTTACGCCCGCCGATATTCCCTTCTAGAGCAGCAGCACAGTGAGTTGTGCAAGCAGGTTTTGCAGCAAAGAGGGTGGACAGAGCCACCAAGGGATCAGGTAGCTATGAGGCTTACCACTACAGGAAATATAGGCTAAAGTGCTGGGCATCAGGATGTGCTGCATCACGGTGAAATATTCTGTGTAGCTAAACGGCAGAAACCAGAGTACCTCAGAGTTTTGAAGCAAGTGCTCAGAGATCAGCAGAAGTTTGCAAGTGCAGAACCTCCTCTGTTCACTGAACCAGCAACAGGGGTAGCTGGTCAGCAGGTCTGGAATCTTTTGATTTGTTGGTCCACTTGCAGTGCAATGCGTTGATCCAGGCAGGCAGTGCTTGGCTCTTCAAAAGCAGTATTCGTGATGAGCAGGATTTGGAAAGGACTTCCCCAATGGCGTTAGAGTGACAACTTTTCCTGATGAATATTCACCTACACCCAGTTGCCAGCTGCAGATCATAACAATTTCCAGTGTGGTAGGTGGGCAGTGGGGCTTGTACCTGGTTACAAAAGCTATTGAGTCAGTAAATCAGTTGCTTTCAATACTGCAAGTTCACATAATCATTCAGCTGCAAATCAAGCAAAGCTGAAGTCATAAGAGGAGTAGAAGAGAGTACCATTGAAGGCCTCATTATTATCTCATTGGGACTAAGTTTAGCCATTTGGTTAGGAGGGGCTCGAACTGATCAGAGTGCCGTAAATAGTGTCAAACTACATAAGCCTTGTTCCGCTACAAATGTTAGAGGATTCATGGTTGTAATTGCAATGAAAAGTATTGTTTTATTATTCTGGGACTACAAACAACACTGAACATCTAAGGTGAACGCTCTTTCTCTTGGCAATACAATGTAATAGGTTCAGAGTTATCAGGTGATCTCATGCAGGTGCAGAAGGCAATTGCTGTTTCAGATATGTGAATGCCTATTCTGCCTCCTTGGACCAAGGCAAAGGTTAAGGGTTGCCTGTTTCTACAAAAATGTACATTGGTTTGATAATGTTGGCATAGCCTAAAACCCAGTGCCTCGGTAACCTGCCATCCCTAAAAGAGTGCATAATGCAGAGACAGTAATGGGTAGCTTCCTGATAGCTTCAGTGTCCACTGACAGGTGTCATTCCGCTACCAATATGAATGACCTAAATATATATCACACAGGGTAAAGGGAATCGTAGTTTCTCTTTAGATGCTTTCTGCTCCATCTTAGCTAATACAGTGAACAGATACAGGGAATCAACTGTTTGTTGTTCCAATGAGCTAGAAGCGATCAATAACTTATCAACCTATTTAACCAATGTAGGTCATTCTGGGTAGCCGAGGGTGTCCTTATCATTCTTCAGAGACTCTGAAAAGATTGAGAGTGCTCCATATTAGTTAGGGAGGCGTGATCAGGTGATGTGGTCCCCAGAGCATAGGAAAGTAGAACACTACTATCAGAGTATACTAGTAAGGGGAAGACAGCAGAAGCAAATCTGTGAATCATGTGTGGCAGTCACCAATATACATGACAGAATACTAGCAGCATTGCTAATGACAAGAAAACCTAAAAATATAATAAAATGTAGTAGCATGAAAATTATGTATGAATCTATACTTTTTTCAACCAGACTTTTTGATTGGTAAAACATGAGTATTACGTATATTTACAGTTGGCAACAACAACCCATATTTCAACAGAGTAGCAGTGATTGGGCAGATCACAGCCTCCACTTCGGGAAGTAATGGGCATTCTGCAATTGTTGGGATCTTTTTTATATAGGATTTAACTTTATCTTCACTGATTCAAAAGTTAAGAAACAACCAAAATCATTAGCATGTCCAGATCACAGAGTAGAAGGAACTTGGTCAAGGGCATGAATTATTAGTTGAAATTAAGACTTGGCATTGTCAATGTCACATGAATCATTACTTTTCACAAAGACCCACCAAAACAGCATTTTGTTCTCAGTTGGTACAAATAAATAGACACTATCAGTAGTACACAACACAGTGCATTTCAATTTACACCAAAGATCCCTCCCTAGGAGGTTTGCGGGTGAGTTCAGGTTCTAGAGAAAAGCATTATTTTCCCTGATGTGACCTAAGGAGACAGGAACAGGAACAGTAATGTAGCGAGGGACATGTGTGTTGAAAAATACCATCTGCATCAATTGTTTCACCTGAGAGAGGTAGTGTTGTCAATGCAGACCTACCAACACCAGTATTAAGCCATGAGATGGGTTTTCCAGTAATAACTCACTGCACATACAGTCCCTTCTGATCAACAGGAATTAAATCATTAACAGAGCAGCCACCTCCCTATGGGCTGTCCTAAAAGATAGGGCATCTTTTTTTGTATTTTAAATAATCAATCTTTATTTCTCTTGGCATGATAATAAGAAACAATTGATCCACATCAGCCCGGTTAGGTTTCTAACATTCAAGTACAGTATGTAAGTCTTAACTTTTGTGATTTGTCATGTATGTTAGGAAATTGTAATCTGATATTCACTAGAGTGGCAAGGGGACCAGGAAACATGGTGACTTTTACCCCTACCTCAGGGTATAGGTACTCTCGCAAGGGCAGAAGGGCAGCTGGTCGGACTCTGGAAATTTCTTTGGGATTGTAACTCTCGTCTTCGTTAACTGAAAGGGCATATAGGTAAGGTTAGGGCACTTTTTCAAGCTCTCCCTCCACCCCATCATGCCACAGTCATTCTTAGACTATCTCGAGAAATAGGCTACGAGCACAACTGCTCTGATGCATGGCTTATGATTGGAAATTGAACAACATCACATTGGGAATGGTAAACATGGTGTCATTATGTCTGCTTCTTGTTTAGTCATCGCTCTCATCACATTTCCGCGTGCAGAAGTCCCCACACTCACCTGAACAGGAATTGCCTGTGCTCCTGATGCCAAACCAATGGTCAGATTGACTTCTTCCTTAGGTGCATTTTCCAGTGCACACCTTGCCCCCGCCCCAGGTGGTATGGGGAAGTTTAAAATGTCTACCAGATCCTCCTTCTTTTCTTCTATTGCTTCTATATTTTCACTACTGATTTGGGGTATCACAAGGAGGAAGCTGGTGCAATGCAAACACAAGCCTTATTTCTTGCCCTCAAATGGATAATTTGGTATCTCACTCTCTCATAGGTGTCTTTCAATTCCCACACATTACATTCTTGGTTACGCTTCATAGCCTCCTCATTCAATGTTAAAAAGGCTGCCCATTGATCTGACTTGATTTATACTTAGGATCTTTCAATTGTTTCTTGAAGGTATTGTTAGATCAGACAACCTTGGCGAGGTATTCCCCCTAAAAGCTTTTGCCTTCACTCCTCTTGTTTTGCTGGATTGGTTTTTGTTGGCATTAGGGCTTTGTGCACTTTACCAATGCTTACCAGTGCTAAAGTGCTTGTGCTCTCTCCCTAAAACATGGTAAGAGTGGCCTACACCTGATTGTCACATTTAATTTACTTGTAAGTCCCTTGCAAATGGTACTACCTATACCCAAGATCTGTAAATTAAATACTACTAGCGGGCCTGCAGCACTCATTGTGCCACCCACTGAATCAGTCTTTTCAAACCTGTCCCAGGCCTGCCACTGTAGTCTGTAGCGCACTTTTACACTGAGATTTTGACCTGACAAGATAAATCTTTTGCCAGACCTAACCTTTCCTTTTTAATACGTATATGTCACCCCTAGGGTAGGCCCTAAATGTCCATAGGGCAGGGTGCATGGTAATTAAAAAGTTGGTTTAAGTTGTACATGTCCTAGTAGTAAAAAAACGTCTAAAGTTGTTTTTCACTACTGTAAGTTCTATCTCTCGCATAGACCAACAAGGGGTTACATTCCTACATTTAATAAGTGATAACTTTTAATTGAGAGCAGATACAGATATGATGTTTACACTCAAATTCATTTTAATGTTAAATCCACTTTGATGGTAAAGTCAGATTTTTGAAGTCATAATTCTGAAAATGCCACTTTTAGAAAGTTTGTTTTCAAAACCACAAGGGTAACCCAAGAATCGCTAGGGCCCAAGGGTACTACGTAGTAAGAGGAACAGTGGTCCATAAGCAATAGATGTAAATGCAATATTTAAAGAAACATAATAGTTCCCAGCGATTGTTCCAATGACAATAAACAAAGAGTTTTTATTAAATACAATTAAAAAAAAAATAGGGAATATACCCCCACGGGATAGTTCGAGAACAAGTGTTAAAACACAGACAAAACAATAAACATAAAGGCAAAGAATAAGGTGTGACTGGTAATAATGTGAAAGATAAGGGTCACTTTTTTCAGAAGCAAAGCACTTCTGCACTAAAATGAAATGTTTATGCAAAGTCTAGTGGGTAAGAGTGTGGGTCAACTGTGTTTCGATTACTAAACCGTTTGGGATCATCATCAGGACAACTAATAATTTGCCTGAACCATAACTCAAATCAAATAAACTTTATTCGATTTTACAATTATAAAACCATAAAAGTTGAAAGTTAAAAAAACATCCAAATTACATTAAAATACATAATTCCATAGACTGACAAATTGAATATACACATGGTTGGAATACACAACATATCCTCCCTAGACAGTCACTGTTAATAAAAATACAGAGTTCAATTTCAGATGGTAGCACCCTTCAGGCAACGATTTTCATAATTCCCTTTTTCCTTTATCCCGACCCACAAACATGCATATCATGAATAGTCTAAAATCATTATCCTGAAAGACTACTAGTCAAGACAAGCCCTAGACTTCATTGTGGATTTCAAATAACCAACAATAAAAAAAAGTACAATCATCCTTCAACAGTTGGAGGTACAGGTAAGCTGGACGAGCCTGCTTAAAATTAATTTGGGTACCAGGAAATATTTCTGGGGAACCTCATAAACTTTAGAAAAAACATAAAATGTAGCAAATCCTGTGGAGACTCTCCGTTGCAGCCACAGGATGCTAACAACTGGCCTTTACTGCTTCCTCTAGGAAAGGCAAGCAGGAGGTGAAAGAGACCCAGGCAAAACCTGGTCAATAAAAACGCTCATAAATAGATAAAAACCCAAAACGGTAAGGCTCAGCTAATGAAGTTGTCTTTAGCAATAAAAATCTGCGGACCCTAGGTTTCCACAGTTCCATCTCTTCCCTTTTCAATTTCCTTAAAGTGAGGAAGGATTCCCTAGTTATTCCCACATCCTTTTTCATAATTGTTTCGGGGTTAGCGAATTGTTCAGCCCGCCCAAGTTTTTCAAAGCTACTCTTTATATATCTTAGCCAGGATATGCTGAGTGCATTATCAAGGGACATGCACTCTTTTAAAATCAGCGGGCTTAATATTAATTCCTTATTCAGCCAGCTGTTTAACTAAAACGTGAGGGGGCCAATGCCAATGTATCGGTTAAATAAGGCACCCCCAGTTCCTCGTGTACCACCATGTTAGACGTACCACGAGGAACACACAACAGGCGCTTCAAGAATGTATTTTCGGCCACCTGTAAAACATCTGTAGGAACATGCCCCCATATTTCACACCCATAAGTGGCTAAAGCTACACTCTTTGCTTGGTAGACTTTCAACAGGGCAGCGATAGGTCTATTCCCTAGTTTTAAGGCGAAGTTGAAAATGGCCGCGTTCACTCGAACCAGAACCCCCTTTTTTATTTGTTTTCGAGGCCACCATCTTATTTGATCGTCCAAAATGACCCCCAGGTAAGAAAAGACATCTGAGTTTGGAACTTTAGCAGGGCCTACTATAAATTGAAAAGATTTTTTCGGACGTATCCCCACCTGCATAATGTATGATTTGGTATTGTTAATAGAAAGATCTTGTTCCGCCATAAAGTTGAAAAAAACGTCAAGCAGGATTTGATGGCCCCTAGCGGTCCTCGATATGAGAACTGCGTCATCCGCATAAAGCTGGACGGGAAGACCACGTCACCCTACACACAGATAATCTACCCTTGTAGCTACTAAGACTCTATCTAGGTCGTTTATGTAGAGATTAAATAGAAATGGAGCCAGGATACATCCTTGGCGTACACCCCTTTTTATATCAAAATTCCGAGACACGCGAAGGTCCTGAGAAAATCTAACATTAACCTTGGTATGGTCATCATTTACTATACTTTAAAAGCTAATACTTTTGAATCTATATAGACAAATATGTTGTAGAATGCACCATTGTTTCCCAAATTTTCTTGGGGGTAGAACCACCCCACGCCCCCTATTAGTACTCAAGCTTGCTCGCTGCGCTCATTCCCTATGCACTGTACAGGGGCTGGTCTGACAAAATTTGCCTTGGCTGCTTTGGGTTCCCAGTCCAGCTCTGTAGATTATAGAGCTTTAAATCACATAACAATGAAGAATAAATATTTGTTGGCCCTTATACCAGTGCTCTTGGATCCGGCACGCCAGTAAGAGATTTTCTTTAAACTTGAACTAGGAGTAGCTTACCACCTCATTCTTGTACAAATTGGTGGTAAGTGAAAGATGTCATTTAAGAACAAATCGAATCTTTCTGAGTGATGAGTAAGGCTGTTTACTCTCAGTAGTGCCCCAGTGGCATTTCATTATTTTTTCAAAACATTTCTATGGGAATTCCTAGATATTTTCATTGTGGTATGCATCAATGATATATCCTCATTTTCTCAGAAGCTATGAAGCAACGTGTACGGCATGTACAGGTGGTATTGCAAAGGCTTTAGGAGAACCATCTGTTTTTGTATTCTGTACACCGTACACATGGATCCGGTGAGGGTATTTCAAAACTGTCCGTCTCCTCAAACACTTCTACATGTACAAAACCTACTAGGATTTGACAACTACTACAGAATTTTCAGTTTTGATTTTTAAAATTGGAACTCTAATTGTCACTTCATTGAGGGCTGGTTTCATTGAACTCTGATGGCAGAGAAGTAAAGCAAAGTTTTACTTCTTTACCAATTCTCTTCCATTTAGAAACTAAACATCCTTTTTTTGTCGCGGCAGATGCTATCAGGTATCCAGTTCAAACATTATCATCCCAAGTACACCCAGATACTGGGCAGTTGTATACATGGACATTTTACTCCCAAATCCAAGCTCAGCAGAGTGCATTTATAAGATTAAATGATAAATAAGCACTTGCCATAAAATCTACTTCTGAGGAATAGATTCACTACCCTCCTGAAGCTCCTCCTTCCATCATTGTCTTTATAGACTACCAACATTTTTTGAAGACTTTATTTAAAGAGCTTTTGAACATAGTACATGATAAACAATAGGCCAACATTCCATCACCTTTTATATCGATAGGTATGAATAAAAGGCCATCAATATTAGATGTTTCTTTCCCCATCAGAGCATTAACATTAAAGCAGTTGAGATAATCATTGTATATTATGGGTTTAGATTTTGTTCAGACATACTACCTGGTTTGTTGGAATGGTACAGCTGATGCTTCATCTCGCATTGGGATGCCACCAATCAAGGAAGGGAAATTATTCAGTCAGTCATGGTCGGGAAATCTAACAAGAATTGGTCGCTCAGATGTTTTTGGATCGTGGATACCATGAGATAGATAGTTTCACCAATGAAGAGAAGCAGAAGTGTCATCTCTTTTTTCCAGACGGTTTCCACTAAGAGTTTCTCTAAGAGATGTGTTTCCTCTGACTTTTTCACACGGTCCGCCTTATGCATGTCCACCTTTACTTTTTATTCAGACAATGATTCTGAAAATTCCCTGTAGCAAAGCAACAGTGGTTCTAATAGCTCAACGTTGGGTTAGAAGAACCTGTTATCCAGATGTGTTACATTTGCAGTGCGCATCTCCTCTAATTACCTGCCCCGCAGAACCGAGTCAGGATTCTACATTCCAAACCTTACCCTAGGCCTAGATGCCTGGAGCTTAGAAATATTAGAGGTTCTGTTAGGATCCAGAAAGCCTTCTACAAAGGTGGGCCATTCTAGCAGATGGTCAGTTTTTAGGTCTTGCTAGAGTCAGCGCATGCGCTCCTCTGGCGAGACATTAAGTAGCTGCTTTGAAAAGTGCTACCTTGCTGGCCACCAGCTTGCTATCACGCGCACAAGAGCATGCGTGACGTGCACAGCTGCCCCCCCCCCCCCCGCGCCTTGCTCCGGCTCTCCAATGTTCTGTTTTCTTTCTTGTTCTGTGTTGCTTTTTTCTCTTTCTATTGCTTTTCTCTCTTTATTGTTCTATGTAGGTTTGCTCTCTTTCCCGTTCTGTGTAGGTTGCATTCTTTCTCGTTCTGTGCTGCTTTTCTCTCTTTCTCGTTCTATGTTGCTTTTCTCTCTTTTTCGTTCTCTGTTGCTTTTCTCTCTTTCTTGTTCTCTGTTGGTTTTCTCTCTTTCTCATTCTGTGTTGGTTTGTTCTCTTTTGATAGCTCTGTCTAACCCCCTTTCTTCCACACATCATTTTGTGCACATGCTGCTTATGAGATACTCCCCTGACCTAGACAGTTTAAAGCAACCGTATAAGGCTATTGGGGGCCGGGCATGTGGAATTAAGTGCCTTTTCCCGCCTAGATCTGAAGCTGATCTTCAGCAGTGCCTTGTCCCGCTGCTGATTCATTGCCAGCTCCAGAAGGTTGTTCCATTGAGATGGGGGGATTGGGCTCCGCTGAGCTTGTCGCTGCACTGCCACCTACCGGCCGGAGCGTTCAAGCGCACCCGCTACAATACTCAGCTGATTGCCCGCTGCAGTGGTTCCTTCAGCAGAGGGAGCAAGTAGGCCCTGACCTAGCCTTCCGTGGTCTTCGAAATGTCTTGCTCCTTTTGAAATGGCGTGTGCTAGATTACTTATTTGTTATAAGATCAAAGTAAGTGACTTTGGCCCGTAGTTCTGATAGAACCTTTACTGCACCAGTGTTCTGCTTCAGTATGGGTCAATTCTCTAATCCTGTTCCTCCATTGAGAAGACGTCCTCCTCTTCTGCTGATAACATCTTTTAACACCCCAAACATTCTTTTAGGGATTTGGCCGATAAGAAATCATTTACTCTCCCGAAGAAAGGCGCTGCACTATTGTGAGCACACACTTTAAGTTGCTGCTCGGGTTTACAGTGGCCTTTAACTGACACCTTGTGATAACCCCCTGCTGGGAACGAGTTACTGTAAACCCCCCTGCTTAACCTGCCAGGGAATACAATCAAGGGCATGTTTGGGGTAGAGCCTTTCCCCTGAGCCCGTGGGCTTCAGCCCTCTAGAGAGGACTGCAGTTATATCCATGTTAAGTGCTGCAACGTGTACAGTGCTTTTGTCACTCGTCTAGAGCGAGCTGCTTTAAGGCACTGAGGTTATTGGGCTCTCCGTGTTGCTGCTACAGTGTTTTGCGGGGAACAGACGGTTCTGGAATTGTGTGCTGAAGTCTAGTCACTTGTTATACACTGGCCTCATCTATTTTGGGAACCAGAAACAGTGTAAGCATTTTAAGTGCAACAGGCAAATTGCAATTTAATGTTTTGGCGCTCCTACCACCAGCACGTGTTTACAGTTCCAGGCTGCACCCTCTGCTGCCCACGCCTTGCTGATGGCACCATAAGGCGTCCGCCTTGAATCCCCTTAATGTACCTCTGGCCTTGCCGGAAAGTCTTGTCAATAGAATGCATAAGGTGACGAAGGGCGAAGGAAGCATGTTTTTCTACCCATAGACACATTTTGTGTTCAATGCAATTTGCTGTGTCAGAGGCAAATATAATAAGTAAGCGTTTCAGTTTGACTCGTCTCAGCGAGGGCGGGTTCTAGAAACTTGTGTCGGAGGGAGCATAAAAGTAATGAGCCAGTACAAACCCAGATGGGGTGACCAGTCATTTCTAGACACCGTGCTACGAAGAGAAGTGAACCTCCCTCCACCACAGGTTCTGTGAGGGCTGCACGCATGCTAAAGTTCTTGTGTGAAGGGCGGCCAAGTGCCTCTTTCTTTAGAGCACAGTTGGACCTCACAAAGTGGGCTGAACAGGAGCTGGGGTATGTGGCTGATGTTGGCCCATCATGTGATCTTCCCACACGTCTTTTTCAGGCAAGCGTGAATGAGCAGCACACTACAAAGTACATTGCTGGTATTAAAAGACAGACATATGTTGCCCAAAGCAAACACACACAGTAGATGAAACATTACAAAAGGTGTGATCTTTGCTGCTTAGTAGAAAGTGTTTTTTTGTGCTTTATATCAGCTAGTGCCATCCTCATAGATCTGTTGCTTTGCAGCTCATTCGTGGCTGCAGATCGTTCCCTAAGTATCTTGCTGGGTTTGTCCGACTCTATTTTTCACATGGTCCTCCTGTTCATCTCAGAGGACGAGAGAGGGGCAAATTTCTCATCACTTCCCCAATAGGCCTCGCTTTTGGGACCTTATATTTAGTTATGCAGCACAATATCCTTGGTGCAACAACATCAACCGTTGCATGGCTAAACACGTATAAGGTCCCAAAGGCGAGATCTATTTGCTATGCCAATGCTTGTTTCAACTTGGTATATTTATAACTCTCTGGACCAGAGACAGTCCATAATTCACAGTTTGAGGTCAGTGTCTCGTGTAAAGGAAACGGGTGTAGTATGTACGATTAAAGGCTATTCAACAGCTATTCCAACATGTCCTTTTTCTCCTGATTAAGGTTCAGTTTACGAATTAGTAGCAAGTTTTTTTTTAATCTTAATCATTATATTTGAGGACTCAGTCTTCAGATATTAATATTTACATATTGATTTTTGTGGCGGTTTTCTAAATGCGACAAAAAAACGGATTTTTTTTTGTGGCTTCCATTAAAGGCTAGGCATTGCTTGGTGTAGCAGAAAAACTTCTCCTGAATTTCTGAATCTGTTGATTATTGAAGGAAGTAATGATTTTTAGCTGTTTTCATGAAGTGCCTAAATACTACATAAAGGTAGCAGAACAAAAGGGATGACTGGGATATCCCTGCCATGTGCAGCTCATTTAACAATAGATTCTTGCTTCCGGGGGTACTGTAGTGCTTATACAATTAAGGTACATCGAGGATGTGAATGGGGGGGGGGTTAGCAGCAGCTATCCTTGATTTGATATTTAGTTCAAGTGTTTCATAGATGTGATCTAGTATTCTCTCTCTCCACAGCCTGGTCTGAGTATTTTAAAATTATCTTAATCTCGCTCTGAAGGGCCAAAATCATAATGGTGGCTAGTCTCTACACTTCTCCAATCGTTAACCGCATGCGTGCGGTAGGATTTCCGCCCGTACGCTGGGATTTACGGATTCGCACTTTACATGACGAGCTGGGCTCGTCATGAGCGTGCGAGGAGGCTACCTCATGACGAGCCCAGCTCGTCATGAGCGTCGAAGGGGTTAAGCAATACCTGGAAATTGAAGGGCCTGCTGTGTCTGGTTCAACTGGGGATGGTACAGTAGAAGCTGTACATGCAGCAAACACAGATGCTCTTTTTAAAGCATTTTCATGCCTGAACAATAAAGGACAGGATCACTGTATAACAGCTAAGTGTCAGTACTCCTTAAAAGGACTTCTAATAAATGGTTCACCCCAAAGTTCCTGTAAAGAAAGCTTAACAAGGGGTGTCTAGATCCCTTGATGAAGTTATCTGAGATACCATAAATGTGTTTCATACTTTAATCGAAAATTTAAATACCTGGCTTTATCGCAACCAACATTTTAACTATCCCTTCCCCAAAATGTGTTTTTTCCCTCTTTCGTTTAGGAGTTTAAATCCCCAATGGGTGCTCAGACTAAGTTAGCCCCCACTCTGATGCTAAATATTTCTGTGACTCAGGCCCTGGAATATACTAATGTCAACTGTTCTAACAACTCAGTGCCAACAAGCTGTAGTACTTGAGCTGGAGTGAAGTCAGCCATCCTCTGATAATGATAATGCTGTGTGGTTCTTGAAAATCAAGAGCAGGTCCAGAGCAAGGGTGAATGAGTGAGTCTAGAACAAACTGTGTCATGATTTGCACGGTCCAAAGCATCTCTCAGATCAGTGAATGTGCTGCCCACAGGACGTTTCATAAGCAGAAATACAACTTTTTGCTAAAACTCAAGACATTTGAATCTGTTTTTGGTTTCTCACCTACATAACATAACTTGAAATGAAAGGCATGGACTTTTCATAATTGCTGTAAAGAGTAATTCTAAAAAAACAGGATTTTTGCTGGACCAACAATTTGGCTGTGTTGTTTATTCATCTACAACAAAGTGAGTCAATGAACTGCTTTTTTTTTCAAGACCATTCTTTTCACTCTAAAGCTTGTTATGTAACTGTTGCTATTTTTTCTTTTAAAGAAAAAGAGTATTTGTATATTTAATCAGACTGCATATTTTGATACTGGAAATCTAGCAATAAGCGTCCTGCTATAAGAAGCATCATCCATCAGCGATCCCCAGCCCTGATCTCTCTGATGCCATCGCCAAAAGAAAGGGCTGACTACATATTTCAGCAACATCAGCTGCATCCAAACAGCATCCATAGACTTATCGACAGCGACAAATGGCTGGAAATGACATCAGATATGTTTACATCGAAGTAAGTCACAATGCAATTTTGAGACATTTTGAAACACAAGAAAATCCTTGATTTGCAGAAAGAAATTTGAATTTAAAACCATAAGAATCATCAATTTTATGTACATGCATGTTTCTGAAAATCTGGAGAAGGAATTCTCGGATCTGTATACAGATTTGGATCCTGATTTTATTTTGTAAGTTAGAACATCATTGTGAAAAAAAATATTCTAGTACCACATAGTGATTTTGCGTTAGATGGTAATGGAAAATCATCCCGTTTCTGGAGGAAGTGCTAAATCTGGAAAAGAATCAAGAGGTGACATTTTCTCCAACGTTTTATCCCTATGGTTGATGTAAATCAGCTGAGGGATTCTTCACCAAATCTTGCGTTTCCTGCAAAAATCAGTACTTTTTCCACTAACAAATTAGGCCTTTGGTCAGGAACACATGTTAAATTTAAGCTACATAGACTGTTAAGATTATGCAAAGAGGAAGTCTACAGCTACACCCATACTTACTCAGAACACTGAGGACCCGAAATACTAACAGGCACATGCATCAAAGCCTTTTGCGATCGCAAACGGTGCGATTCGCAAAAATGGTCTGTTTGCGATCGCAAAATTAGCTTTTGCGATGCATCAAGGGTCAAGGCCCTCGCAATTTAAGAATTCTCAATTAATTGCGAGTTCTCAAATTGCGATTGCATTTAAGGAATCGCATTTTGCGATTCCTTAAATGCAATGCATGAAAGTAAAAAGATCAGCGATTTCGCTATTTGGGGGAGCACATTTCCATGAAGTTGAACTTCATGGTAATTTGCAAAAACTTTGAAAAATGCAGTTTTGTGCATTTTTCAAAGTTTCATGTTGCACACACACATGCCCTTATGGCATGTGTGTGCGCAACATATGTGCATGGATCAATTTCAGGGGTGCAACAGGGAGTCCTTTTGGCACCCTGGCACCCTTGCAATTGCATTCTCAATTGCGATTCTCTAATTGAGATTCGCAAATTGAGAATGTCTTCCCATTCATTCCTCAGGGCCTCTAGGCCCATAGAAATGAACGAGGAGGTATTCCTTAAGGCGAATCGCAATTAAGGAATGTTCAGAAATCGCTATTTTTTAAACGATTTCTACATGCATATGGTGTTGCGATTCCTTAATTGCGATTCCTTAAAAATCGCAATTAAGGAATTGCAAAAGCCAACAATGATGCATGTGCCTGTAAGTGATCAGTCGCAATTTGCGAACTGACTTTCTCCAACCTCTCTCTGGTTTTCATTTGTGGCCTATGTACTAATGGTCATATCACAAAAAATCAGTCACAGGGTTGCATAAAGGCCAGCCTAATTAAAATTAATTAGGCAGGTCGCCATTTACAACTCCCCCACGCCCCACAAATAGCCTAAAAACAAAGTGAAGGCAGCTTTCAAGGAACAGCAGGGGACAGTTTGGATGGTTATCAAATTGCTTCCCTTGGTGCATCCCCTAAAAAAGTATTTATAAAAGATTTAAGGGTTAATGAAAGAAACAAAGCGTTTCTTTGCTTGAGATTTACAACTGACCCCAAAGAACATGGCTCTTCTTATTCCCTTTTCAGGGACATAGTGGCATTACACACTTAATCGCATTACAGGAGATTTGGAACACTCCGGTTTTCTGACGCGGTTGGAAGAAAGTGGATTTACACATGCACATTTTCTTGAACTTTGATGTTTGAAGGTGATTACTGGCAGAAAACCGTTTTACCTAACAGACTTCAAATCCTCTAACGCCAACTTGCGGGAACATGTTGTGAACTGAAGGAGTAGGGCGAGGCAGCACTACCTGTGTACTAGGGTGTTAACATAGCAGGTTGTTGGCCCATCGCACTCTGACACAACTACTGGCCCTCCCAACAGAGTCCTGACTGTTGAAAAAAATAATAATAATAATAATTAAGAGTTCTGGTTGCAGCCTGTGGTTGGGTAATTTTCAAAGCGAAAAATACCCATAGACAACATGAATGACACATACGAATCAAAGTCACCAAAAGTAATTCATATTTTCTTTTTCTTTATGCTAACTTAAGAGAGCCCAACCGTTCTTACTTTTACTGCAGTACTGGGTTGCACAGAGGTCTTTGATTAATTTAAAGCCTTATAATGCAACATTTATGCATGGAATAAGACCTGCTACCCATTTAAAAAATGTAATCAATACAAAATGTCGTTGGTCATGTAATGCTTGTGTTGAGCAGATTTGATCCCATCTGCCTTAATCTTTGATTCCCTGTTTCCAAGTATTGAGTTGGTTCTATGTTGCATCTATAAGTTGTATCAGCTACTAGACCATTGTCCCTCAGAAACATTATATTTTGGAAACTATGCAACCATCACCTTTTTAAAGTATAATCATAGTGTACCACAGACAAAACAGGTCTTTTTGAGTTTGAAGTCTTCATCCTATCAACATTAAAAAAAAAAATAGCAGTCAAAGGAATCTTGTTAATCAAAGATAATACTTTCCCTAGCAAGCTAAAAGATATCTCCTCTCCAAGGGCCAGATGTAGGTCGCCAAATACCGGTCGGTAACGGCCGATTTCGGCCGTTACCGACCGGTATTTGGCTTTTGAGATGTAGGTGGGTCTGAATTTACAGAATCGGTATATTTACCGATTCGGTAAATTTACCACTTCGGTATTTTACCGAATCGGTATATATACCGAATCTGTAAATCCATATGTAGGTGACACTCTTAAGAGTGCCACAGGCCCTTAAGAGTCGGTATTTTACCACCAACATAAAAAAAAAAATAGCAGTCAAAGGAATCTTGTTAATCAAAGATAATACTTTCCCTAGCAAGCTAAAAGATATCTCCTCTCCAAGGGCCAGATGTAGGTCGCCAAATACCGGTCGGTATTTTACCACCCAATCCTATTGGGTGGTAAAATACCGAATTCAGGGGTGCATAGATGTGCATGCACACCTGTGCCATGTGACACACAGACATGCCCTTAGGGCATGTCTGTGTGCCACATGGCACACATGCCTGTACTTGGGGTGCTAGAGGGTGTCAAAGTGACACCCCCTGCACCCTTGCAGGATTCGGTATTTACCGAATCTGTAAATACCGATTCGGTATTTCACATTGATTCCTATGGGCTTCAAGGCCCATAGGAATCAATGTGAAATACCAAATCGGTATTTACAGATTCGGTAATATTTTACCTACATCTGCCTCCTTCCTATTTACCGACTCTTAAATACCGATTCGGTATGAGTCGGTATTTAAGAGTCGGTATAAAGGAATTACCTACATCTGGCCCCAAGTCCTTAGGTGCCATTAGTTTGTTGTGTTGCACATAACAAATGCCATTTAATCACAGTAATTCTGATCAAACAATGTGCATTAAATATTTGTAAATAGGTATGTTTCAGAATCAGATATTAGAGCAGCAAAGGTCTTTTTCCACTTCAAATCTGTAATCCATGTCGCTGTTCCCCCAATGGCGATGTAAGCGTAGAAGTCTGGTGTGAGCATTGGTTCATACTCTTACATATATGTATTAAAAAACACACAAGCTCTTTATGTGCCAAGCTTCTTCCTTGAGAATGGACACCTTCCTCTATACGCTATGATGCTCTTCCTCAGACCTCCAATGATGTAAAATATCTCCTCTGAAACTTACAATGTTGCATATATGTAGCTACCTTGCAGTTTCACAGATCCACGCAGCGTGCCCCTTTGAATTACTTTGCCCGTTAGAATTACATACAGCAAACTGAGAAAATGGGAAAGAGCTAAATAGGAAAGAATATGGGACTTGTAAACTACAGATGAGTTTTCCCTCAGGACAGGCTTTTAACATTCGGGAGCTTTTACAAATACAAAGTGTGCTTAAGAAATTTTTCCCGCTTCAGGTAAAGGAATCAAGGGAGAGAGTGAAAGTAATATACGATAACAATTCATGAAGAAAAAGCTTGGCAATGGGTAAAGTGGTTACACATGAGCAATAGACAGGCTGACAAAATGTTCTGTATCATCCAAGGGAAGTGAAGGAAGGAGGTTGGACTAAATCTGTAGGAGAAAGTTTGGCCTGAAGTTTCGCTCTTGAATGTTCAGATGCTTAGAGGAATGAATTTCAAGCGCATCCTGGTTAGTGAACTACACCCTCAAGAAACTGCATGAGTGAAATGTAAACATCCAAAGTAACTGCCCTAGGTGCGACTCAGTCGGCACGTAGGAGCACATGATTTGGAGTTGTCCAAGTCTGGCTGGATATTAGGATTGGGTAGGCTCTTGGAGCTCGGCTTGTACCAGGTGCTAAAGCCGTATTTTTAGGAAGTAATAGACATATTGGGAATTAGGACAAGGAGCATGCATGCTTGGTGGTACGTAGCTATTTTGACCTCTCGGTCAGTGATAACGCGACAATGGAAATCAAGGGACCCGCCCAATTCTCAAGCATGGTTCAATAAGCTGGTTGGAAATCAAGCGACCCGCCCAATTCTCAAGCATGGTTCAGTAAGCCGGTTGGAAATCAAGCGACCCGCCCAATTCTCAAGCATGGTTCAATAAGCTGGTTAGAGTTTACAGTAAATACTTTTTGTATGCTAAAAGGGCAGGGAGGGGTAGGAAGGTTTTTAAAGTGTGGCAGTGTTTTAAGTATTATATGGAAAACGCTTTAACTGAGGGTACTGCATAATAGTACTTTTTTTCATTTTACTCTCCTCTCTGCACCTTAGGTATTATGAGCGCATTCTAGTCTAATAACATTGGGGCTATTCGGTCGAGAAACTTAGAAAATTTGAATAGGAATGTAGGAATGGGAGGTGATGTGTCAAGCTGATGAGTTAACAAGTATTACCTAACATAAGGAAAAGTACTGCAACTGGGAGTACTTTATGATAGCATTTTCTTATTTTTCTAGCACTTTAGCAATTTTGAATGCACTTTCCTTTCAATATGTTCTCGATTTGTGTTTTCTTTTACTGCCTAAAAAAGGGGGAATGGTCAGTAGTATGGAGACTTGAACTTTTAGTTCATGTAAAAATAATGAATTAACCGAATGTATGAAAGTTATAAATGGAAACTGTAAAAATAATTGAATAAAGTTGTTTTAAAAAACTGTGCTAACTTTGTGCCGGTGGGTTCCGGCGCCGGTGGGTTCCGGTGCTTGGCACAAGCATAGTTATGTTGATACTGTCATTGGTAGCACTGGCAGGGGCAATGGGTGGTGCAAGCTGTAGTGGCCTCCTGTAGTATGCTACTACACTTGAGTGCCAAAATTGTGAGTGACATCTACTCTTTAGACTCTGTTAGTGTGATGGTACTCCTTTTTAATTCTGCACACTCCCTTCTTGAGCAGGATCTTTAATACAAAAAACTTCCCATGACTTGCGAACTACCTATGGAGTTTCTTCTAGTCCAGGGATTTCCAGCCTTTATTGTAGAAAGAGCTATTTATGTGGAATAAAACTCATCCTGGGCTACTCATATTATAAGATTTGTAGTTGTAACCACATTAGAAAAAATTACATTAGGGGCCACGAAATGCAATAATACTACCGGTGATCACCACAGTTCTTTAGGCATGGTTGTCAGAAGTAATGTAAAATAGGCTTTGCCAATGTGGAATGCCTCTATATGGGTAAAACATTACAGGCTACCTACAACGCCCCAAACACCAAGGAAATAATATTTGTAATAAGTCTCTTCCTAACCCCACATGATTCATCACAGAAATGGCAGTTTTAAATATATTTTGGAAAATTAACCATTTTTTGTTTTGATTACACACTTTTGAATTTTGGTATAAATATAATACTTCAACTAAACAAAATCTTCTGATGTGGTAGGCTGGGCTGCATACAGGAGAACTACGTACAGGTGGCTGGAGAGCTACCAGTAGCTATGAGCTACCGGTTGGAGAAGCCCGTTCTAGTCAGTCATGGGAGGAATACATACATGGCCAGGGTAAACTCTTCTAACATCGGTAACTTTACTTAGTTCTGGGGTACACTATTGCCTCCAAGCTATTTAGGTCTTAAGTAATTATCAACTCTTTATTGCTTTGATCTCAGAATCCGCACCTTCTATTTATTCTTGTATATGTCACCTCTACACTCTTCATACTTGTATTTGGAATCAGCTGTAAAGCACTTTAAGAGGTTACTGCTGCATCCCCTTTGTTTATTAACTGTAAGTTAATTATTCTGTTCCACTATACAATTCCCCTAGTTAACATTTTTAGATTCAATATAGGGCATATAGGTCCACTCCATTTCTCAAATCCTTATTGCACAGTTAGGGGTTCTCCTTTCAATTGACATCAACACTAAGCATATAGTCAATGTTAGCATGATTTGTTTTTCATTTAATCAGTTTCTTGAACATTATTCGTGTTGTTGGACTTGGCCTTGGAAACTTTATCAAAAAGGCAATTACTTTCAATATACATTTCAGGTTGCAGGATGGACAGATGTCCTATAAGCTGATATCAGCACAAATTGAAACCCTGGAAACGCTCGGCCAAAGTTTATAGCAGGACCTTGCAGTACTGATAAAAAAGCATCAGATGCATTTGGTGAGAGTAGGATTACTGGTATACTCTATGTCAAGCAGAGTTACACTAATTAAGAACCAAGATAGAATGCCTCTTATTTGGTAAGAACAACAAAAAGGTACAGTGCATACCGGGCTCAATGACATGAGCCTTGACAACTTCAAACCTCAACTTTCACAGGATCAAGTCACTTGGATTCGCCCTGGACACCAGCCTCACACTCAAGGAACAAAGCTGGCTAGGTGCCAGCTTTCTCTTCTAAAGAAAGTCAACCCCTTCCGGAAAGCAGCTTCAAAATTACTATTCAACCATTTGTACTCCTGCATCTGGATGGTGGTAGTGCACTACTCCATGGCCTCCCAGATTCCACTCTGGCACCCCTTAGGGGCACCCCACATGCCGCTGAACGCTCCATCCAAGGCTTTAAGAAATATGATCACCCACCCCCATTCTGATTAATCTCCATTGGCTCTCCTTAACATCTTCAAAACCAGCTGCATCATTTATATATCCATCATGACCAGCACCCCCCCCCCCTGAACTTGCAGACAAACTCACCATCTGTGGTGTTTCTTGGCACACCTGGTGTTTCTTGGCCCACCTGCGGCTGGGACACCATCACACTACAGACTAAGAAGTGCAAAAAAGAATAAACAAGACTGCTAGCCGTTTCGATCTATGCAGCCAGGAACTGGAAGGACATCTCCAGATCCATCAGGACCGCCCCAATGCTGCTCCAATTTAGGAGAGAGTTGAAGACTCACCTTTCTAAAGAATATTACATCACAGTGCATTAACTGTTCACAACCAAGCTTTCTCTCCAAGCTTTCTCTCCTATTAGCGTCATCCTGCCTTTTGGCTGGATTCTCTCTATAGAAATACCATTAACATACGTACATACAAGAACCACCAGAAATTGAATGGAAACTAGGTGGGATAGGTGATGGCAAATAAAGCTGAGAGCCCCACTAGGATGAAATGGAGACCAGTAGAGAAAGACTTCCAGACAGCTGACAAAAATGCACACCAGCACAGGAACAACAATGAATAGGACGAAACAGGAGCACCACATATGGCAGGAATCCAGGCGCTTTAGAATGCCGCCTAGGTGCAAAGAACGTGTGTATGGAGTTAATCATGTATATTGGCTTGCCAAAGAGATGGAAGTGTTCCAGGCATCAGGAATTGATGGATTGCTTTGGAGCTATAAGCATGTGCAGAAGGCTGCCACTTCTGTTGTGCTTATGTGCCTTGTCAAAGTTACACATGTGGTTTCCTCTTCAGGTGATGCCTGATCGACACAGACCATTCAATGTGTCTTACCGGCTTGTATCGGCACCATGTCAACGCATCTCCCCTGCACTTATCTGTAGCTCTCCCAAACAGGCTACAGTTCTTGTGTTACGTAGTCTCTGACGGTCTTAGATGCTGAATCCTCACAGGAACGCCACACTTTATCTCCCTGCACCTCTCCTAAGCATATCCGGCTTCTGAACATGCATTATCATACATGTCTCTTGGCGGTAATCTTATAAATGTCACCTGGCCAAACCGGCAAGCTTTCAACCTTTCAAGTATGTCTTGCCCTCCATTTATGAAATAATGAGCTGTTGCAGATGTTTTCTCTTAAATAAATCTACAGGTCAGCCTCAACTCGAGCCTGATTGAGAAGGCAAACAGGAGAGAGGGGTGGAATAGGGGAAGGGGAAGGTACCATATAGGGGGCACCAACTCTGCTCAGGTAAGAGTATTCTGAGAAACACAATCAGGTCTCAAAGGTTTCAAACTCCACACCCACCCGGGCCCAATATGGACCATTTTCTTACCAAACATTCAAGGAGACTGGAGAGCATGAAAACATCCAAGACAGTTCTCCACTTAATAAGTCTTGCCAGTCTCTGGAATTTTGAATAAGAAGATGGTTACACCTGCTGCTCAGCCAGTGTGACTGGAGTGTGGAATGTTGGTGTGTGGTGATGCTGTAGAATGTGGAGGTTTGAGAGAGTCAGCTGAAGAATGGGATGAGCAGCAGGAAGGCTGCTCCTGGTGGGGCTCTTCATGATAACATAATAAATCATCTTACCTAATCCACAACCGGTCTAAGGACCTCTTTTGATTACAACAAAGACCTCTGCCGTCTCCTGTGGGAGATCAGAGTTTTTGTCTCTGTACATCACCTTAAGCTTAGCTGGACCGGCATAGAGAAGCATCAATTCACATGGAACATAAATCTTTTTTAATGAGCTGTAGTTACTGTTGTCTTTTCATGGTATCCTGATTATAATTAGGGCTTCCGGTTTTATGGTATTTATTTTTTAGATATTTCCGTCTGTGTTTATCCATATTTATTTTTTGCTAATTTTATCTGTATTTATCCATATTTATTTTGGGTTTCGTGGAAAAATTAAGCTGAAATTAGTATATTTCCACATTTATTTAACCAATAAATATACACTCATGCTTGAATGTCTGCCAGGTTTGAGTGAGGTGAACACCCGCAGAAGATAAATCAGTGCACATAGATGAAAATATGCACGTTTCAGTATCAATCATGTGCATATCTACTGCTGTTAAATCCTCTTTACTAAAATGACTTTCTTTTACCCCCTTTATCTATCAATCCACACATCTATTGGCCTGGCAGTCATGGTAGACAGTATTTAGAATGACTCAAAAATCAACCCAATTTCCGTTTTTATCCACATTTAAAAATAAATACAGACAAGAAAATTTATGTTTTCCGTCTCTATCAATCTGTAAAAATCAGTAAAAACGGAAAACAGGGAGCCTTAATTATAATCCAGGAAAATCAGGGTTTTATGCCCTTCCAAAGAAATCCTATGATGGTTGCTGGCTTTCACGCATCATCTCCCTTTCTGCTTTGTTGGCAGTCGCTGTTCCCTTTGGATCTGCCTTTCCTTTAGGTTTCTTGATAGGCAGCGTGTATTCTTGCAGACCTTGATCTGAGAGGGAGGGTCTGGTAACATGACTTTACTAGCCAGGAGGCCAGAGGCCTTAGATTGAGATATGGAGTGCCCTTTCATCCGGGGGATGTTTCAGGGTTCCCAATATATGGATATTTGTGGCTCTTAATGAATCTTGCAGATAAGATAGTAAGATAGTCAGTACACCAGTGCTGATGCTGCACAAAAACAAAACTTGTGATGTTGTTTGGTTTCTATCTGCTTGCACGTCAGATACCAAAGGACCTCCATAAACGATGTTTGTTTTTATCTGGATGTTGCAGCCTCCTCCATTAAACGATGAATCCATACCTACCTGCTGTGTGGCTCCTTTCATGAGGGACACACTTTGTTGGAATAATTGCAGCTAGTCCAGCTGCGAAAAGAGCCCCGTCGTGGTCTACGGTCCTTGCTGGTGCCAACAGACACCAGCAGTAAGGTGCAGGAGGGTGCGTGATGGAAGTTATACGATGTAACCCCCGGCTTTGAAACTTACATCAACCCATCAGGGAATTATACTGTGTTATCTGAGATAGTGTCAGCAATTTACGGCGATTCGATGCCACAGTAATCCAATAACCAGAAGGCAGTGTGAGCTGCCTCCGCTCATTCTGGTGAGAGTCACGTGTATTTATGGGACTGTGGCCTGCTGAACTCTTTCACAACAGTCTGCCTATGAAGAAGTGCGCGCAGCGCACGAAACACATCGGCGAAAGGACCTCCATATACGATGTTTGTTTTCCATCTGGATGTTGCAGCCTCCTTCATTAAACGATGAATCCATACCTACCTGCTGTGTGGCTCCTTTCATGAGGGACACTCTTTGTTGGAATATATATATATATATACACACACACATATATATATATATATATATATATATATATATATATATATACACACACATATATATACATACATATATATACATATACATATATATATATACATATATCATCCTCCTTGTCTTTGAGATTTCTTTATGCATTGACACTATTGCCTCCTCTATTGAGATGACATTCTTCTAAATACTTTTAGTGAGGTGTTGCAGGTCTTTAAGGTCGGCTCAGGTAGCCCGCATGATGGATGGCTTTTGTGGATTCCTGGTGGTGTTGGTATCAAAAAAGTCTCGGTTCTCCCTCTCGGACTAATCGCTTCAGACAACTCGTTCAGGCAAATCTGGAAGCCAGCCAGGAGGAGATGAAACAGTGGTATGATCAGAACGCCACTCTGATCGAGTTTCAGACTGGACAAAAAGTATGGGTCATGGTCCCAGTGCGCTCCAGGATAAGTGGACCAGACCGTTTGAGGTGGTGGAGCGCAAGAGTATTGTCACCTACTTAGTGGACTTGCAGTCTCCTAGTAACCATTTGCGGGTCCTACATGTGAACCACCTGAAGCCCGACTTGGAGAGGTACGGAGTGGGCATTCTCCTAGCAACAGATGCTGGGATAGAAGAGGAGACTGAGCCTCTTTCTGACCTCCTGTCTGCAAAGGAGCAAAATGGGTCAGTGAACGGTTTGAACCTCTCTCCCGCCCTGACCCCGGAGCAGCAGAGTGACTACCACCAACTGTTGGGACAGTTTTCTGCTCTGTTCTCCCTGACCCCTGGCGTCACTCAGTGGTGCGTCCATGATGTGGACACTGGGGACAGTCCTCCAGTAAAATATAAGATTTACAGCGTGACTGACAGGATCAGAGCTTGCATCAAGGAGGAGGTCTCCAAGGTGTTAGCGCTAGGGGTGAACGAGCCCTCAAACAGCCCTTGGGCCAGCCCAGTGGTCTTGGTCCCTAAGGCTGTCGCACCCATTGCCACGCCAGAACTCCGGTTCTGTGTGGACTACCGAGGGCTCAATTCAGTCACCAGGACTGATGTGCACCCCATCCTCAGAGCTCATGAGCGCATCGATCGTTTGGGAGCTGCCCGGTACCTCAGCACGTTTGACTTAACGGCTGGGTACAGGCAGATTGCCTTAACTAATGGGGCAAAGGAGTGGTCAGCATTCTCCACACCAGATGAGCACTACCAATTGATGCTATTTGGGATGAAGAATGTCCCTGCCACCTTTCAAAGGTTGGTCAACCAGGTGTTGGTTGGGCTGGAGAATTTCAGTGCCGCCTACTTGGATGACATTGCAGTGTTCAGTGCCACTTGGGAGGAACATCTGCACCACCTCTGGGAAGTGTTGAAGGCTCTGCGGAGGGCAGGCCTCACGATCAAGACGAGTAAGTGCCAGATCGGGCAGGGTTCATTGGTGTACTTGGGACACCAGGTGGGGAGCGGTCAAGTGGCGCCCCTAAAGCCGAAGATTGATACCATTCTGGCTTGGGAAAACACCCCAAGACCCAGACAGAGGTGAGAGCCTTTTTAGGACTCACAGAGTATTACAGGTTATTTGTCAAGGGGTATGGCGCCATTGGTTGGTTTTTTTTGTCCTTATTTGCCTTGCCCCTTACTTAGGAGATACCAGCCACCTTGCGTGTCCCTGACCAAAAGGCGGAGCAAAGATACTCTTGCCCATCTCTGGCGCCAGAACCCGAGAATGTTATCCTGGTGGCAGAGAGGTCCCAAGAAGAAGGGGGATTTTAGGAACTTGGGCTGACTCCATCTAGGTGTATTTCAACCTATAGGACCAAAAACCGTAACTAGGCCAGACCGGGTCCAAGGAGTATTGATGGCATAATCATAGGACCCGGGGGAAAAAAAAAAAAAACCCGGAATACTATCTCCATTGTGTCAACAGATCCCAAAAGGCCAGGTTACGTTTTTTGCAAGATCTAGCCATGTCAACCTTCGATATTTCATATAGGGACGTGAGCCAACCAGAATGTGATGGAGCAATTTTCTCAACCCACTGTATACAAATCTGCCTCCTAGCCAGCAAAATGGCATAGAACAAGAAGGATCTAGCCTTGCCGGTGATGTTGTCCTCCAAGCCAAAGATGATAAGTGGCAGTGAGATTACTATTGATGTACTCAAAATAGAGTTCAGAGTAGACTTCACTTCCTCCCAGAACCGGCCGATGTCAGGGCACTCCATAAACATGTGGATGTCCGATGCTTCCAATAAATTGCATTTACTACATTTCTTGTCTGGGAGAAACTTGGAAAGTCTCAACGGTGTTATATATGCCCGATGGGCTGTGAACAGGTGGTTGCGTCTTAACCATGATGGCTTCACAACTTTATAAAGGAGCGCAAAAGTTCTTAACCATACCTCCTCACAGCCAGTCGCCTCTCCCCACAGCTCATCTGGGAGGGAAAAATCTCCATCGATTTCCTCCTGCAGCTGCCAATACCAGAAGGCCACCTCCTTGCCTCCCCTAAGTCTTTCCACTAGCAACTGCTCCAGGTAGCTTGACTTCCCAAAGTGTACGTCTTTACACCCCTGAGCCCTCCCCCAGCTTTCCAGCTGGATGAATTTAAATCTGGAAAGCGCTGGACCTATGCGATCGTGTAATTCATCCCGAACTATTACTGATCCGTCCGCCATTAACTCTCCCCATCTTGTAATCCCAGCCTCCTCTAATGAAGAGGATAAGCTGTCCCTTAGGCACACCGGTAGACCCGGAGAATCCCATATAGGAGCGAAATTAGAATAGTAGGACAGCCCCAATCTTTTTCTAATGGCTAACCATACCTTAGCCCATGACTGTAAAATGTTTAGCCTTATTTTTTTTAAGAATTTCTGGCTCCCAAACTTAAACAGAAATCCATCAGCTGGTAGATTTGCTCCGGTTAACATGGCTTTATACATTGTCCCCCCAGGAAGATTAGATGGTGTTTTTAGAAGCATCCTGGAATAAGATAACTGAAAGGCACATGCGTAGTATAATAAGTCAGGTAAGGCAAGACCTCCCTTTTCCCTCCTCCTCCTCAGCTTCTTCCATGCAATTCTAGTAGATTTGTAATTCCAAATAAAGGAATTGATCTCTCGCTGACACTTGCCAATCATCTTGACATCGAACCCTAAAGGAATGGCACCAAAAATAAATGTGAACTTAGGGAGAATACACATTTTCACCCTACCCATTATAGAGAGTGGCAGGTGAGTCCAAGATTTCAGTAGGCCTTTACATTCCTTGGATATTCGGTCTAAGTTAGCTTGTGCAATAGTACCGATGTCTTGGGTAATACGGGTCCCAAGATAGCGCATAGAGGTGGTGATATTTATGCCTAACCGTAAATCTGGAATATTCCAGACCATAACCTCAGTTTTGCTTGAGTTGATATTATAGCCCGAGACATTACCAAACTCTTCTGCCCTTTGGATCACAGCAGGGAAAGACAGTACCGGGTCCGAGGTAAAGATTAAAATATCGTCATCATAAAGTGCTATCCGCCTTCCCCACTCCTTAAATTTAAACAATGGAATATTTTCGTCTGCCCGCAAAACCTGAGCAAACGGCTCAATATATAAATTGAAAAGGAGGGGAGAAAGCGGACAGCCCTGCCTCGTACCTCTAGTGATCTTAAAGGGTTCTGTCAAGACCCCATTAATCAGCAACCTAGCCGAAGGAGCCCCATAAAGCAAGGCAATGCTTCTGCAAAAGCCCTTCCCAAAGTTAAACTTTTTTAGTACATCATAAAGATAGGGCCAATTGACCCTATCAAAGGCCTTTGCCGCGTCAAGAGTGAGGGTGGCCAGTGGAAGGGAAAAAGCCGAGGCAATATCTATTGCCCCTACCAAGTCGTGTGTAAGGTCCGAGAGATGGCGCCCTTTGATAAAACCTTTGTGGTCTTGATGGACAATGGTGCCTATTACTCTTCCCAATCTTGCTGACATTATGGTGGCAAAGATCTTATAGTCACTGTTCAGCAACGATATTGGCCTGTATGACCCACAGTCCGAAACATCCTTCCCTGGTTTTGGGAGGAGAACAATTGTGGCCTCACCCCATGATTTTGGCGGTAGCATCCCTTCTCTTAGGATACCATTAAAAAGGGTCGTCAATACTTGGACGTTAGCATCCCCCAAAGCTCTATAGATCTCTCCAGGAAGACCGTCTGGGCCAGATGCTTTCCCTTTTTTTGTTTGCCGTATTGCTTCCCTCACCTCCGCCTCCGTTATTACTGTCTCTAGGCTGTTGCTCTGTGCTATTGAGAGAGGAGGAAGCATAATCCCTTCCAGCCACGTGTCCCTTGCCGTCTGATCATTAGGTAGCTCTTCCCTATAGATTGCCTCAAAAAATTCAAAAAAGGCATTACCAATCTCTAGATTTGATACCCTTGGCGCCGCCTCCCCATCTACCTTGATTTCTCTAATGTACTTCAGGGCTTGGTCAGATTTTATTTTCCATGCCAATACTTTGCCCGCGGCCTCTCCGAACTCAAAGTGGGAAATCTTACATGCTTTCCACCTTTTGTTAACCCTCTCCTGTAAGATGTTTTCTAGTTGGAGCTTTAGCTCAGCCACTTTTGTCTGCTCCTCTAAGGAACCTAGAGACTGCCCTAGGTTTAACTCAATATTCTTCATTTCCTGCTCCAGACCGACTATCATTTCCTTGTATTTTTTACTCCGATAGGAGGCCCTACTAGTGATACACCCTCTTAGAAAGGCCTTGAAGGCCTCCCAGACCACAGCCAGGGATGAGGATTCAAGATTTATTTTAAAAAATGCAGTAGTTTCTGCGGCCAGAAAGTTGACTTCTTCTTCCTCGAGTAGGAGTGTCCGGTCAAATGACCAAGATGAATGTTCCATCCTGCTGTCGGATCTAAGGGAAAAAACAAGAGCCGAATGGTCCAACAGATGAGATGGGAGATACTCTTTCGCTGTCAGGGTGTCTTCCAAATTATAGCTGAACAGAGCGTAGTCGATTCTAGATTTGTGCTTGAATCTACTATTCCGGAAGGAAACCCCCATTTTACTACCTGCTCTTTCCCTCCATAGATCCGCCAGGCCAAGTTGGGTCATAATTGCTATTAGAGTTTGCCTGGACCTTGGTGAACTACAGGCTCTCGAATTTACTGATTTATCCAACCTAAGATTCAGCACGATGTTAAAATCGCCCATCCAGATCACCGGATCCTGAGAAAGTACCAGATGATTCCTAATGGTATCCAGATGCGTTGGATCATCTGAATTAGGGCCATAATAGCCCACCAAGGTACAGCTCCGACCAGCCAACGAGACTCTCAGTATCAACCATCTCCCTGTATGGTCTTCTATGTGATCCAGAATCTGGGCTTTAGCAGCTTTTTTGAAGATAAATAGTACCCCCCTGATATTAGCATTATGGTCAGTAGAGCAGAATTTATCGACCCATCTCTGTAATGCCATGGCACCATTGTTGCCCCCTTGACAGAGCTGACTTCCAGGAAGCAGCCCAAAGAAGTGAACTGGACTCACACCTGCCAGAAAGCTTTTGATGCCCTGAAATCGGCCATGTGCACGGCTCCCGTGCTTAAGGCACCCAACTTCTCAGAAGAGTTCATTGTGCAGACAGATGCTTCAGAGCATGGTGTGGGGGCTGTGCTCTCACAGCTAAATGAAGAGGGTCTAGACTAGCCTGTAGCCTTCATTGGTAGGAGGTTACTTCCACAGGAACAGAGGTGGAGTGTGATTGAGCGTAAGACATTTGCTGTGGTCTGGGCGCTGAAGAAGCTGAGGCCATACTTGTTTGGGACTCACTTCCGGGTTCAGACAGACCACAGGTCCCTCAGATGGTTGATGCAGATGAGGAGTGAGAATACAAAGCTGTTGAGGTGGTCCATTTCCCTACAGGGGATGGACTTCACGGTGGAACACTACCCTGGTACAGAACACGCCAATGCTGATGGTCTGTCCAGATTTTTCCGCCTTAGTGAAGAGAACTCCAAGAGGGTGGGTAGTTCTCCCCACATTTCAGATGGAGGGGACATGTGCTAGACCTGGCACTATTGTCATGGGTCTCCCCTGCATTTTTTGCCTTTGCCTCCTGTGTTGGACTCCGTTCTGCTGGTCTAGATGCTTTGGGCACTTTGCCACTGCTGTTCAGTGCCGAAGTGCAAGTGCTCCCTTTGTAAATTCTTAATACGGATAAGTGATTCCATGATTGGCATATTTGATTTACTTGTCAGACCCTAGTATTGTGCACTGTTTGTGCCCAGGGCCTGTAAATCAAATGCCGCTAATGGGCTGCAGCACTGATTGTGCCGCCCACAGAAGCAGCCTGTAAATTGTAACTCTGGTCTGCCATTGCAGAGCTTGTGTGCAGTCTAGTACTGCCATGTGGACTCGGTAAGTGCACCCACTTGCCGGGTCCTAACCTTCCCTTTTCTTATATGTCAGACACCCCTAAGGTTGGCCCCTGTGGGCAGGGTGCAGTGTATGTGAAAGGTAGGACATACCCTGATGTGTGTGGTATGTCCTGATAGTGAATTACTGCCAGTTTCGTTTTTCACTATTGCAAGGCTACCTGTTTGCATAGGACAGACTGGGAGTTTGTTTATAACATCTTATAAACATAACTGGCCCTAGGAACAAGGTAGAAAAATAAAGTGTAGTATGCCTGAACTCAGAATGTTAAAATGCATCTTTTAGTGAGGGTGATTTTTACATTCAGTGTTTGAAATGCCACTTTTAGAAAGTAGGTATGTTCTTCCCTAACCATCCAATGTGCCTCTGCTAGGGTTGGGTACTGCATGCCTGGCTTTTGGATGACAGGGGCTGGAGAGGGGCAGTGGCTCGAGAAGTCTGATGAGTCAGGGCTGGGCTGAATAGACTTGGGATGCATTTAGAGTAAGGGGAGGAGATTTCACCTGAATGGACCTGGTCTGCCTGCAATAATGCTGTCTCCACCTCCTGCCAGGAAGCTGCACCAGTGAGGAAAGAACTGGTTTTGGCTGGCTACAGACACCCTCTGCCTTCAGACCATAAAGGATTTTGGTGTATAAAAAGAGGGGCCCACAACCCAGACTTTTAGATCACTTCTGGGAATCAAGAGGAACCTTTGCCAAGGAGAAGAGCCAGAGAAGCTGCAGAGGAATACTGTCCCTGTGCTGTGTGCTGTCTGGGGTTGGCCTGCAGTAGCTACTTGCTGCCAATGAAAGGAGAAAAGGACTTTGCTGTTTGTTTTGTCACCTGCTCGAAGAAAAGATCTCCAAGGGCTTGAAACTGAGCTTCAGAAGTCTCAGGGACAGGGACACAAAGACTTCACCACCAGCTGCCCTGAATTTCCTTGCAGGGAATTCCACCCTGCAAAGAGGTGCCTGCTGCTGTGTAGGACCTATAGAGACTGTTTGTCGCTGGTAACTGTGAAATCGACACTATATCGAAGAAGCGTGTCGCAGCACCTGCGGCAGCTCGAGGAATTGCCGCACAACACATCGGGCGCAATGATCTCCGAAGTCCAAGATCACCGCACTGATCCCGACGCAAGCCTACTGTGCGGCTGCACGAAACCACGCATCGTACCAGATCGACGCCTCACATCGAGGCACCAAGACTATTGCATCAATGGGGGACGCAGTACGAAACCGATGCATCGACCTCCCCAGGCAGTAAGAAACCGACGCATCACCTCCTCTCCGGTAAGGAACCGACACATCACTTCCCCTGCGCTGCAGTAAAGAACCAACGCATCACCTCCCCCGAAGCAAGGAACCGATGCATCACCTTCCCTGCGTGTAAGGAACCAATGCATCACCTTCCCTGCGGCCATTTTGTTTGTTTTACGTGACGCATCCAAGGTACTGTGTGAGAAAAGTGTTGTATTTACAACTTGCATTGAACTGAACTATTTCTACCATTTGAAAGCCTTATTTGTAATACTGTATTGTGGATTTTTGTTGTTTGGTCTTGTTTTGGCTTAGATAAAGATTACTTATTTTTCTAAACTGGTGTGTTGTCCATTTGTAGTGTTTTCACTGTATTACTGTATGTGTTCACAAATGCTTTACACACAGCCTCAGAGATAAGCCAGTCTGCTTGTGCCAAGCTATCAAGGGGGTGAGCAGGGGTTATTTTAGGAGTGTGTCCCCCTTACCCTGACTAGAAGCAAGGGTCTCTATTTGTACAAAGGTACCTACCTCTGCCAACTAGAGACCACCATTTCGAACACTCCTCCATGTGGAGTAGGCGCGTTTTAATGTTGGTCCGGGGCTAACCCATGAGACCTGGCACACAACATTTGTTAGGACTGCAATGAGGAATAGTAAGATTCAGATTGGTGGGTTAATCAGTAAACTATCTGGTTAGTTCTTCTTTACTAGATACAAGTAGTCCAAATCGCTAGACACAGGCCCCTTACTCATAAAAAGATAGGAACATATTGCCCCTTTCTGTGTTGGTCTACATTTGCTTCCAGGAGTAAGACAAACATTGAAGGTTCTGTGTCATTCACTTATAGCCAAATGTATAATAATTTCAAATAGCAATTACCAAATTGCGATTCTCTACAAATCGCAATTAGGTAATCGCTATTTGAATGTATGAAACTCCATGAGTTTTGTTTAGCAGTTCCTAATGGGTCGCAAATTGACCTACCTTATTAATAATAATAAGGCAGGTCGCAATTTGGGACCCATTGGAATTGCTAAAATGACAGGGATGGTGGCCTGCTGTGGTCATCAGACCACCATGTCTGTCATTGCTTTTAAATAAAGCAATTTGCTTTTTTAAATGCAGCCAGTTTTCCTTAAAGGAAAACGTATTGCGTTTAAAAAAGAAAAGTTTTCTTTTAATTTTTCAAGAGCAGGCAGTGGTCCGTGGGACCACTGCCTGCTCTTAAAAAACATTTTTACGAGCATTCGCAAACGGGAAGGGGTTCCTTGGGGACCCCTTCCCAATTGCAAATGGGTTACCACCAACTTGAAGTAGATGATAAAATGTGAATGTTTTGCGACCGCATTTAGGTCGCAAAACATCCTACATACCTCTGCGATTCGGTATTAGGATGTCCTAAACACGCCCCTTCCTAATACTGAAACAGTATGTATTCACAATTCCAGATTGCAATTCAGTAACATGTTACCGAATCGCAGATTAGAATTTCGTACATACCAAAAGGCATTTTACTGGTCGCAAATGGCTCGATTCTGTGACTCGGGCCACTTGCGACCAGTAAAATGCATGATACATGTGGCCCTTAGCATTTTATATGCGAGGGGTGGGTGCCCCATTCATCGGAAACATGTCAAAAACTACTCCCATTTTCAGACTGTAGATCGTGCAGTCAAAAACTCTTTATTGTCCAGAACTTTTATAAAAGTGACGGAAGGAGGTCAGACATTCTCAGGTCTTTCTCCATCCCTTCTGCAGTTTGTGTTACAGAAAATATTTCTTATTTCAAAATCAGACGTAAAAATAAACATTGGTGGCATTTGATCAAGCTACTTTTCAGAATGATGATACATTTACAAATAAGTTCCTTTCCAATAAGTTTGTTAGTTGCATTTTGAAAAAATAAGGTTAAAAATAAGGGGCCAATGTACTATGATTAAATTCCCAAAAAGTGTTCGCAAAATGCCCACTTTTTTGAAACTTCAATCACATTTTGCCAGCTAACCTATGGTAATAGTTCAGTGAGCAAAATATAGAATTGCAGAGAGTAGCAGAAGGACCCGCCCAATTAATATTCATTAGGGAGGTTGCAATTTGTGACCCTCTGCAATTGGCTAAAATCACAGGGATAGTGCCCTACAAGGTACAGCAGACCACCATCCCTGTGACTGCATTCCTAAATGGAGAAAGTATTTTTTTAAAGCCACCAGGATTGCTTGAAGGAACCGGGGCCTCTCTAAAAAAAAGTTAATGTTTGGAAAAACTTCAGTAAAATAGGCAGTGATCCTCAAGATCACAGCCTTCTCCCCCAAAGCTGCCACCCTGATTCGCAAAGAGCAAATGATCCAAAAGTTATCACTCCAGCCTGGGAGTCAGTAACTAATTACTGGTTTGGGACAGGAATACATACCATACCGACTCACAATTTGAAATGAATTTGGTAATCAAGAAAGCCTTCCAAATTGCGATTCGGTATGGGTTGGAAATCCTATTTTGCAATTCAGAAAAACTTTTGATATGATTTTGTGAAACCCAGGGTTTGCTGCCGCAAAAACTCTTAGACATCTTGGGGATATGTATCAAATACCGTTATTGTGATTCCCAAATAGTGATTTTAGAGAATCGCTATTTGAGAATCACAAAACGGGATGTAATTAAAGATGTTGCAAATATTTTGCGCTTCCTTGGCATTCCTTAATTGCGATTAGCAAATTGCGAATCGCAATTAAGGAATACCTTCCCATTCATTCCAATGGGCTAGGAGGCCCATAGGAATGAATGGGAAGACATTCTCAATTTGCCATTCGCCTTTAGAGAATCGCAAATTGAGAATGCAATTTCAAGGATGCCAGGGTGTCAAGAGGACACCCTGTTGCACCCCTGAAATATGTATGTGTGCACATGTAGCGCACATACATGTGCGCCATATGGCACTTTGAAAAATGCAAAAAAGTGAATTTTTCAAAGAAATCACAAATTACCACCAACTTGAAGTTGTTGGTAATTTGCGATTCCTTAAGGCCAAATTGACTTTTTTCTGTGCTTCATACATTGCATTTAAGGAATTGCAATTTACAATTCCTTAAATGCAATCGCAAAATAGAGAATCGCAAATGTTGCGATTCTCAAATTTGCGATGCCCTTTCGAGATGATCCATCCCAAAAGGCCTTTTCCCGTTCGCAAACGGGCCGATTCTGAGAATCGGCCTGTTTGCGAACGGGAAAAGGGCTTGATACATATGCACCTTAGTCATAGATTTTGTCCAGGAATCATCTGGCCTCAGACTTGTAAATCAAAAGCAGTTTTCTACAAGACTGCCTACACTGTTTGCTTACGTTCACAAGACTTTTTTTTTGTGGGACCTGGTTACAGGCATGCAATCGAGCTGGAAAGAATAGAGCTTTAGAATGCGGTCAATTTGTTTTAAATTATCCATAATGCCTCAAAACTGTCCCTTTTCAAACTATAATTTGAAAATTCAGGCATGCAGCAGCTAAAAACAGGATGTCTTTGCAAACCCTTTAAATACACAACAAATTTGATCCTTCCTTGTTTCAGATGGCAATGGTAGAAAGGTAATATGGCATTAGAGTGAGTGAAAACATTTACCATATTTATATTCGTATTTATATGTTTTTTATGCAGAGGGCCACCCCAGGGGCATTAGAGTTGTCAATGCTTCTTTCTAGAATTTAGAATTTTTATATCCCGTATTGGCCTTGTGATATCAACCTAGAAGGTAGTGGTCAGAAATGGAGGTCTAATTCAAGGATATTGCATTCTATGTAAGGGTATTTACTTTTACTCTGCAGTTGCAGAGACTAAGAGCCCTTGTGTTACCTAAGACATGGTAGGGTGTAGTTACACAATATTCCATGGAAAGATGAGGTTATTTCCTGGTCTAAAATGGAAGCGATCGATGGGAAAAAAGAATACCACACTGCCAGACGAGAAGGTATATTCAGTAAACTTGTCTTGCATTAAGTGAAATTGCCAATATCTGAATTATCCGCCACTGTTATGAAACTTATTTCTGCCTCTTTGTGTTAAGCAATTGTAAGTTTTCACAATACAGCTTTGGGCCTTTGCCAGCAAAGACACGCCTGCTGCTTAACCAGAGACGCGTATCTAAGCTTGCCAACTTAAACAGGACTAGCCGAGGGAAACATCTGACGAATGACACACACACACACAGATACAGACATGCCCCAGATTGCTTAACTGCACACGTTTGGACAGAGTTAACGATTTCTTGCCCTGACTCATCACAGTGCCTCAGTCCTATCCAGCACAGTTACCTGTGGGAACTGGATATTCAAGGGTTCAGGGATATGGCAAGAGAGTGGGTTAAACCATTACACCTCCCTGCTCTGATCTCAGCAGGACTAGTGTGAGGGTCCCATCACAGCTTTCCTTCTCTCATATGACAAGCATGAGGCGGATGAAACAAATTTGTGGGGAGTGTCTAAAATGGGAACAAGGCGCGACCTGTCCCTTAGCCTGCACAGGAATTCCTAACATCTTAACTATACAAATGCAGGAATACCCTTGCTGATCACGTTGAAACAGGGAAGCACCAATAAACAACCAACTTGATTTAATAATCGGTTTGGAAACGTGAATCATTCCTTCTTAATAGACCATCTGAAATTCCTCTTTCCATTCAGCGCCTTGGGACCCTCCCGGGTATGTAGTGCGCTTCACAAATGACTGACTGGTTGATTGATTGATTGATTCAGATACTCAAATCAAAAGCTCATCCACAAAGGCATGGTTTTTTTGGTGGTTGCCCTATATGTGATAGCACTCAACAGAGCTCTGCCAGGAAACATGCCGCCTTTGACTGTCTGGTTTTGGGTCTACACCATCCAAAAAATGATGTTTGACATTATTTATATCTTATCATAAGATACACTTTGTTCATGTGGCTAAACACAGAACACATAACCTTGCAAGTCGTGGAATCTTGAGACAATGTCTGCCTAGGAAATGTCAACTTGCATTGACACTGTCGAAGAGTGCCGTGTACACCACTTTTAACGCTTTTACTCCTTTTAAACAAATCTTTCAATTTTGAATCTGTCTGCGTGCTCACTGGATGATCTGCCCTTTTATCACGTGAAAATACACAACGTTCGAGTTGGAGCGAAACTTCACTCCAAATCCAGGGGCACAGCTGAATGTCACATGTTCAGTGACTTTTTCATCTCTTTTCCATACAAATTAATCCAAATTAATCCATGTACTCCAAGACTTTTGATTTCATTCCATTTTATTTACTTTGATCTTTCCACATTTGATTTGCATTTACGTTTTCTCTTGATTCTCTCTAAATGGCAGCATTTTAAAGTGCACCATCATTTCCAGCTGATTTAACTGCTCTGGAGTTGGCCCGCCTCTTGAGCTTCACCTATCGTTACGGCTCGATTAACACTGATGCACTCCTACCTACAACCCCCATAATGCATCTCTTCACAAGTCATCAAACCCAGTAATGCTGTTCAATCCTCTTCTCGTTACATCAGCTGGAAATGATGGTGCACATTACAATGCTGCCATTTAGGGAGAATCGTGGTGAAGAGTAAGAACATGGAATGAAGTTGCAGAGGTATAGGACTAAGTGGAGAGACCAGTGGGAATTGGAAGGGGGAGGAAATAGTAGAATAAGGGTGAAGTAGTAGGGATGTTATGTAAGGTGAAGGAAGGTTTAAAATATGGGGTAAAGAGGGTGGTTTGAGTATTTTTCATGTTTAATCACGGTAGCATTGTAGCTCCGGGTTTAGAGGGAAAGCGCTATACATGGGTCGATTCGATATATACGGCACAGTTTTTGGCATGTCAAGCATAGTGATTTGAAGCTACATTTTAACAGCTACGTTCTTTTATTTTGTAGTGAACCCCTGAGGAAGGGCTTCTTTTAAGCCCGAAATGCATTGGGTAACATAACCACTAGCCATTGAGGATGTTTTAAGTCTTTTGGCGTGCCTAGAAAAAGGCATGGATTTGCATATCCACGGCATGAGAAGCTATAAAAAAAAAAAAAAAGTTAGGTAGTAGTGCTCCCTTATACAAATATAAGAGATGGAATCGCACATCAACTAGACAGTTCGCAGTGTATACATAGAGGGTTCTACTCAGTCAGAGAATTAATCACTGTTGTTGGGGTGCTATTGTGATTCTCCCAGTACCCACTACCCAAAGAGTACCAATGGTTGCAACAAAAAAAGTTGTATACATAAATTTAAGACAATTCGGAAGAAATGTGCAGCACACCCTTATGTTTATAATAACAGCCAATGTTAAGACCTTACATATATGACCTCAATTCTTCATGTATTCATCTCATTTCACGCAAGTTATCTTTCCAATGTTCAAGTGAGTTCAAACAGAAAAGCAGAGTCCCCATCAATGAATATCTTCAAATTATATTTTTCCTTTTATTGTTCTCATTTCTTTTCTTTTTTGGTATTCAATCCAGACAAAAGAATTTTTCCAATTCAGACAAAACTGCCTGGCGATTCTTACCTTTTGCGTCAAAATGATGACAAGAGGCATATTTTATTTTATTCTGTTTGTGTTTTTTTGCAGTAAAACATCTATTTTAAGAATATATCTTTGTGTTACACATACATGCTTCTATAGGGTCTACTGATTGCTATTGCATCATGTACCTTGCTTTTCAAGGTACATGATGTAATAGCAATCAGTAGACCCTGAAACGGTTCTAATATAGAAGCATGTATATGTAACACAATGATGTGTTCCTAAAATAGATGTTTTACTGCCAAAAAACACATTAGTATTTACTCGGTTTGATGTAGGGAATGACTACGGGATTGTCTAGATGCATTGTGGCATCACTAATATTGCACACAATTTATAATTTCTATAAAAATAATCCCACTTTTTATGACGCGATCTTAATAGGTACGGGGGCAAACAGAATAAAATAAAATATGCCCCTTGTCATCATTTTGACACAAAAGGTAAGAATCGCGAGGCAGTTTTGTCTGAATTGGAAAAATTATTTTGTCTGAATTGAATACCAGAAAAGAAACGAGAATAATAAAAGGAAAAATATCATTTGAAGTTATTCATTGATGTGGACTCTGCTTTTCTGTTTGAACTCACTTGAACATTGGAAAGATAACTTGCGTGAAATTAGATGAATACATGAAGAATTGAGGTCATATATCTAAAGTCTTAACATTGGCCGTTATTATAAACATAAGGGTGTGCTGCACATTTCTTCTATGGAAAAGAAATGAAAAAGTTATTGAATATGTGACATTCAGCTGTGCCCCTGAATTTGGAGTGTAGTTTTGCTCCAACTCGAACTTGCATTGACAGACAACCACATCCAATCTGTAATCACTGAAAAAGTCATGTTGTAGACATATACATTATCGGGTTTTACTCTAAACCTCCTCATAAAGGAGCACATATCCATGACTTCATCTTCAGTTTTATGAATAAAAAAATCTTAAGACCCTGAAGTCAAATAAATCTGCAATTCATTTATACCAAACAAATTCAAGAAAACTGAACAGCAAAGACCAGAAAACAAAGCAAGTATAGATATCAATTGCATACTCTGCTAAGTGCATACAAGAGAGTCCCTTGCCAGTGAGACTTTCACAGAGGCCACAAAATCTTTCTCCAGCTGATGGTACATATTAGCACTCACTTTATGTCAAATTGGAAAATGCAACCAAAACAAAATCATTCACGCAAAAGCAGTTATTGCATCATCAAGATTCATGAACCCACTAATCTCCCTAAGCCTGCACTGAGTTAAAAAAAATACACACACACATGTAGCCCAGTCTTGCTAGCAAAGATCTCATACTTTGTGGAACAATGTAACGAAAAAGTAAAAACTCTGAAAAACAATTATCCCTATCATACACTTTCCCAATTGATTTCTGTAGTCCATGAAAGGTCTTAGCCCGCTGTGCTGACTTTACTCCACTCTTGAATGAGAAATGGAAAAAAGACGTGATCTCATGCTTGGAAAAATGTTTGATTCTGCATTCAGCCCTATATAATCAATGGCAATCCAGCAAGGAACTCCTCTTGTATTACAGGAATAGCTAGGGATGGCAAGACGCATAAGCCTATTTGTTAGAAATCATTTAATCCAATTTAGCACCGTTTTCAAGGAGTGTTCGGTTCATAATGTCACAATTGATGATGTTGAATGCAGGTCTGTCTAATAGGACCAGAGTGTGGACATTGTCATAAATGCCTATAAGTCAAAGGCATCAAGAAAGCTAGTCCGGACATGGGAGCTAAGCAAAGATGTGCAGATTGGTTTAAAGATAGAGCCCTTTTTTAGATATATTGTGGGCTTCTTCAAAATCATACGGATAACTACTTTTTTCTGTTATGTAGACACAAAAGGTTCCAATAAAATGGATTAATGGGATCTGACATTCGTTAAGCTGGAGCAGAGAAGGCTAGAAACTGTATAAAGAATGCTGCTAAGAGAGGATTTTGCAGCAAGCTAGAGGGCTTTAATTTCAGAAATAGGATCCAAACCAGATTCTTGGCTTGCGGTGTTTATTGACTCAACCTACATGTTTTTGATTGGTTGTCTTATGCTACCTGTTCACATTCTTATTATTGGCAGAGCTAGGAGCACAAGAATAAACTGGTGTCCCGGTTTGAGCTGTTCCGAACAGAAGGCGCGTATATACCCTATTTGATAGAGACTTCGAGCCTCAAATTCCTTGCCTTTGAATTATCCCCAGGTGTCAGACTGAATCTGGAATTTTTTCTGAGCAGTCCCTTTGTGCGCTGGTAGGTGGTGCCTTTCAACACTGCGTAGGATCATTGGCATCATCCACACCGGAAGTGACGTGCACGGTACATATATAGGCCTCACCCTAGCGCACTGACTTCAGTTCCTTTTTTTACATACCATCAGGGCAGATCCAGATCGAACTCCCCCAAGTCACTTTTTGACTGACTTTTTTTCCATGTTTTTTAATCTTTACACCAATGTGCCCATTTTTCATCCTTTTTTTTTTTACTATATCCCCTAAGAAAAACAACTGGTTTTAAACCTTGTGGCACCAGTCACATGCAGGTGTTTTATACAGATCTGCTCATGGTGCGCCTTTGATGCCTGGAGCTTGACCACAACTCCAAGTGCTGCACAGATTGTAAGAACATGCATCCAACGGTCATCTGCAAATGAGCCATGAAGCTCCTGGCTGCTCGACACTACAGCGCTCCAGGTCCCAGTCACGAGGGAGGTCCCAGGACCGCTCAAGCGCCGGTCATCATCGCGATCCAGGACTTCTTCAGGTAAGTCTCACGGGAAGAAGTTGAAGCACTCTTCGACTTATCCACAACTCTCCTGGATCCCTGAATTTAGCCTTCCTTACCCAGCACCCTATCCCTGAGAGCCTGGTATTCCAGGCCTCTAAGTCCACGATTAACCTTGGTGCATTCCCTACTACAACACCGGATAGGGAATCAAAGAGTTTGGTTTCTTTTGGCAAGATAATGTTTTCTTCCACCAACCTTTGCACAGCGGTCTGTGAACACGGCATGCCTGCACTGATCTACCCATACCATGTGTGATTCAGTTGCACAAGTGCTACCTATGGTCTCAGAGGATGGCCGAGCCATACTCTACCTGGCTAATGCTGATGGTAGAGATGCAGCAAAGATTACTATGCCCTGCGGATTGGATACCACCGACTCATTAGGCAGAGCCGTTGCTTCTGCGGTGGCACTTAGACGTCATGCCTGGCAGAGGACAAATGGCTTTATGGGAGAAGTCCAGCCATTCCTTATGGACATACCCCTTTAATGGCACTTGTCTCTTTGGTGACAAGGCAGATTCAGCATTTGAGCATTTTTAAGATAGTAGGGCCACTGCTTTGTCGGGGCTCAGCATGGCCCCATGACAACTGCAATCTGCATTCTGTTCCTTCCATGGCTATGGTAGGAGTTATTAGCCACGTTGTTTGATCCATGGCCAAAACGACCAATAGACAGCTCAGTCCTTTATTGGCCGTGAATGTGGCTCCAAAAAACCTTGTGCGAACCAAGGACACAGGTCTAATGAATCAACTTCCCACCCGGCACCCGCATCTTCAAAGCCCCGTTAATATGCCCTCAGACCATCATGGGCAACCGGTTTGCAGCAGGATACAACACCATCTGCCTCAATGGTGGATGATAACATCAGACAAATGGGTGCTACAGATCATTCAATTGGGTGATGCCCTTCCTGTGCAACAAAACCCACCACCTACGTCAAAAGGAGGAGAGAACGAACTCCCTGTCATAACAGCACACAATTAGCCCAGATACATTGTGGAAGATGCAGTGCATGATAACACTCCCTTTAGTTGAAAGTCTTTAGTATTTACTGTTGTTGGTGCAGCAAGTGCTGTCTATCTCTAGAGCGGTAATTGCAAACACAACAGTGATGGACAGAATGTGGATCAATGTCACACATTCACCCCAGTCCAAAGATCTGGGCCCAAATCCATCGTTTTTCCACTCCACACCACCCTGGGTTAGACAATGGCGATATGCAAATCAGCGCTGACCCTGTGCCCCATGGGAACAGTCCAGTCCGAACTACAAAAGCCATGTCCTTCCCAGAACGGAAACAAGCATCCGAGGACCGGCCCGGTTTCGAGGTAACACCTCTCATCAGCCCGGCTAGCTTGATTCCAGTGGTGTGGAGTGCCTGGGACTCACGTCTGAGCATCCCCAGTACACTTAGAGCGGTAATTGCAAACACAACAGTGATGGACAGAATGTGGATCAATGTCACACATTCACCCCAGTCCAAAGATCTGGGCCCAAATCCATCGTTTTTCCACTCCACACCACCCTGGGTTAGACAATGGCGATATGCAAATCAGCGCTGACCCTGTGCCCCATGGGAACAGTCCAGTCCGAACTACAAAAGCCATGTCCTTCCCAGAACAGAAACAAGCATCCGAGGACCGGCCCGGTTTCGAGGTAACACCTCTCATCAGCCCGGCTAGCTTGATTCCAGTGGTGTGGAGTGCCTGGGACTCACGTCTGAGCATCCCCAGTACACTTAGAGCGGTAATTGCAAACACAACAGTGATGGACAGAATGTGGATCAATGTCACACATTCAACCCAGTCCAAAGATCTGGGCCCAAATCCATCGTTTTTCCACTCCACAACACCCTGGGTTAGACAATGGCGATATGCAAATCAGCGCTGACCCTGTGCCCCATGGGAACAGTCCAGTCCGAACTACAAAAGCCATGTCCTTCCCAGAACGGAAACAAGCATCCGAGGACCGGCCCGGTTTCGAGGTAACACCTCTCATCAGCCCGGCTAGCTTGATTCCAGTGGTGTGGAGTGCCTGGGACTCACGTCTGAGCATCCCCAGTACACTTAGAGCGGTAATTGCAAACACAACAGTGATGGACAGAATGTGGATCAATGTCACACATTCAACCCAGTCCAAAGATCTGGGCCCAAATCCATCGTTTTTCCACTCCACACCACCCTGGGTTAGACAATGGCGATATGCAAATCAGCGCTGACCCTGTGCCCCATGGGAACAGTCCAGTCCGAACTACAAAAGCCATGTCCTTCCCAGAACGGAAACAAGCATCCGAGGACCGGCCCGGTTTCGAGGTAACACCTCTCATCAGCCCGGCTAGCTTGATTCCAGTGGTGTGGAGTGCCTGGGACTCACGTCTGAGCATCCCCAGTACACTTAGAGCGGTAATTGCAAACACAACAGTGATGGACAGAATGTGGATCAATGTCACACATTCACCCCAGTCCAAAGATCTGGGCCCAAATCCATCGTTTTTCCACTCCACACCACCCTGGGTTAGACAATGGCGAAATGCAAATCAGCGCTGACCCTGTGCCCCATGGGAACAGTCCAGTCCGAACTACAAAAGCCGTGTCCTTCCCAGAACGGAAACAAGCATCCGAGGACCGGCCCGGTTTCGAGGTAACACCTCTCATCAGCCCGGCTAGCTTGATTCCAGTGGTGTGGAGTGCCTGGGACTCACGTCTGAGCATCCCCAGTATACTTAGAGCGGTAATTGCAAACACAACAGTGATGGACAGAATGTGGATCAATGTCACACATTCACCCCAGTCCAAAGATCTGGGCCCAAATCCATCGTTTTTCCACTCCACACCACCCTGGGTTAGACAATGGCGATATGCAAATCAGCGCTGACCCTGTGCCCCATGGGAACAGTCCAGTCCGAACTACAAAAGCCATGTCCTTCCCAGAACGGAAACAAGCATCCGAGGACCGGCCCGGTTTCGAGGTAACACCTCTCATCAGCCCGGCTAGCTTGATTCCAGTGGTGTGGAGTGCCTGTCTATCTCTAGAAGCATGTTTAAGGATTGTTGTTCTTCAGTAGATAGTAAAAAGTGAAATTTGAGGGTGCTGGCAATGTTACTCACAGTCCTCTCAGGTTCAGTACAATTCCAGAGCACAGGTGCATCCCAGAGGATGTCAGCCCAACAACTCTGCAAAGATCCAATCACTGCCTGTAATTCCAGCACACCGTTAGCCCAGATGCATTGTGGTAAATGTAGTGCATGATAATAATTACTTTAGTTGAAAGTCTTTAGTATTTACCATTGTTGGTGCAGCTAGTGCTGTGTATCTCTAGACACATGTTTCAGGAATGTTGCTCTTCTTCAGTAGAGAGTAGGAAGTACAATTTGGGGGTCTGGCAATGCTGCTAACAGTCACCTCAGGTTTAGTACCACTCCCAGAGCACAAGTGCATCCCATAGCTCAGTGATTCCCAAACTTTTCCAAACTGCGGCTCCCTTTACCTATTGACTGATGGCCGCGGCTCCCCATTATGTTACCTTCTTAAGGCGGTTGGTGATTGTAATCCCATTCTCAGTAGTACTTTCATGTTTTTCCCTGAAAATAATTTGTTTGACAGACAAATGAGTTACAAACACTTGTGAGGAACAGAATATACCATAGCTTGCCGAACTAAATATTCACTTGACTTTTGCAAACAAATATACATTGGATAATACTATTGATAGTGACCACTGTTCTCTGGTTGTTTATTCCCATTTCCTTTCAAATAAAATGTGTAAAATGAGGGCAATAGAAAAAAAAAGAATTAAAACAAACATGATCTAGACACAGTCAAGCACAATCAAGGTTTGGAGTAAGTCGGCAGCAATTTTTGGCAAACAGAAAAGGTAAATAAAAAACATTAGATTGGGCACAGGCAATGCACGTGGTTTTCATGCAATTTCAATGTTATCTCATTTGATTTGATGGTCACAGCTGCTTCTGTGTGCTGGGCTCCTTCCTGTGGATCGTTCTAGATTCAGAAAAAGAATAAAAAGGGCACAATAGGGAGCTAAAGGACAGGCGTGTTTACTTACAATAGTATGTCAGACTGTAAAGGAACATAACTGAAACTTATTTTCTAAAGTGAATAAGCAGATTTTGTTCACCTAAAAATAAATAAATCCTAAAGCAGCCTTGGAATTCAGAGACCTGGATGTTAGCCCTGTTTTCGATCAGGTCAAAAAACATGTCATTGTGGACAAACTCTGTGTTTCTATGCTCCCTAAATTGTAAATATTTGTAATAAAAAAACAGCAGTGTAAAAACTAATATTATATTGTGCTGTTCGCAACGTTAATCCAAAAGGTTTCTACTGACATTCGAACTTGTGACCTGCAGGTCTGTTGCTCGCTTATGACTGCAGCAGACTCTCAACCCACTGAATTATCTAACTGAGATTGGGGCATGTTTTTGTAATCTGTTAGTCGCACTGTTTCATATCCCTTGCTCCCCCCTACCACCCCCACCTTTTTCTGAATAAGTGCATAAATAATATATGTGCCTCTTTGCAAAGAGATAATTTCTCTTACCGCCTATCTCTGGCGCTAAGTCCTCAGCAGCAGCTTTTAACATTTTGAAAGACCTTAGTAGAGTCTGGGTTGAGCTATGCTGCACTTCTGGGCAAGGACCCTCTAGAGTAGAACAGCAAAAAGAGAGAGACAGCACGCCATCATGTTAAAGGAAGAGACAGTCACCCGCCTTTGCTGCTGAGTGTAAAAAGACCCACAGGTTGCTTGATGTGTTCTCTGTTGGTCAGACAGCGGGCTTCACCTCACAGGACAGTGCGAAAGCAAATGCATTGAAATATTCTTGTCTCCCTGCTGTCCTGCTACTAGATGCCGTGAAAGTGAGGTTGCACTGCCCTCTTATGGCCCAGGGCAACCACTGCAGGCTTGATCACATGGAGCAGTGTTGAATTTAGATGCACATAAGTGTAACATGCTATTTATTACTGATTCCCAAACTGTGTGATCATCTGTTCGTGGCGCCCCTGGCTAGTTTTCACAGCGCACCAGGGAGGCATGACAGTTTGGGAACCGCTGCCATAGCTCATCAGCCAATCAACTCAGCAAAGAGCCAATCACAAAACAAGCATTTACAATGCAACGGTCTCGCCTTTGCAAAAGTTAGAGCAATTGGCATTGTAAATGACAATTTTTTTATTTATGTGTTGGTTTTGAAAACGGATAAATAAATGGCATTGTCATTTACAATGGCAATAGCTGAGCAGTATAGAGTAGTAGACTAATAGAGAGTGAGTAGTAGACTAATAGAGAGTTGAGTTGCAGAGAGTAGAGTAGTAGTGAGTTGTAGGCAGTAATAGAGAGTGAGTAGTATAGATTAGTAGAGAGTAGTATAGAGTGAGTAGGAGATAGTGTGTAGGAGATAGCGAGTAGTAGAGAGTAGTTGACAGTGAGTAGTAGAGAGTAATGAAGAGTACTAGATAGTAATAGAGGGTAGTAGAGTGAGTAGTCGATAGTAGAGTGAGTCCATCTGTCCAGCGCTCCGTCCCTACGGGTCGAATTTGCGCTATATAAACCAAGCATTTGCAATGCAATAGGTCTCGCATTTGTGAGAGTTAGAGTTATTGGTGTTGTAAATTATGATGTCTTTAACCAATATGTTTTGATTTGGAGTAGATGTATGTGGTGTGGAGTTGAAATATGTGGGTTGGATTGTAATTGTTAGTTGTGGAATTGTGTGGTGTGGATTGGATAGGATTTGTGTAGTGGAATTATGTGGACTGGTGTGTACTGGAATGATGTGGAGTGGTATTGTATGTAATGGAGTGTAATTAAATGGAATGGTATTTTGAGGTTTGATGTGGAATTCTGCTGTTTGGATTGGGTGTATGCGGTGTGTTGTGCAATTGTGTTGTTGAGTTATGAGTTTGTATTTGAATTATGTGGTCCGGAATGGAAATGTGTAGAGTAGAATTGTGTAGTGTGGAAGTGTTTGCCGTTTAGTGTAATTATGCTGATTGAAATTATGTGGTATAGTGTGGAGTATATTTGTGTGGAGTGTGTTACCAAGTTTTAAAATGATGAAACAATTATAAAGAAAGGTGGCCTGTTTGTGCACACATTCCCCCCCAAAAATATTTGCTTCCACTAAAAAATGTCAGAAAAGCACAACTAAAATTTGTGAGATATGGCAAACATTGGCGCCTCTGCATTATCGCTAATCAGTCGCTAGGTCTTCATGCCCCGATCTTATCACTTCACAGATAAGAGAAATAACGACCAAATAAAATAAATCATTTCTGACCTAATAGTCTAGACGCCATGTTTCAAGTCTAGACCATAAAAGGTCCACTCTTGTACGGTAAAGCCATGAAACAGTATAGGCTCAACAGATGCGAACCAAAGCGAATCGTAAAACTCTGGGTAAACCGTGTCCAAAATTACAATTTTGTCAAGCAATCCATTTAAACCCAGCCGCCGACAGGGCAAGGGAAGTCTCGCGCAAACAGAGTGGTATGCACACACAAGTTCTTCTTGCCACCAGCAGGGGTCAGAAGCGCGCATGCCCAACAATGGTGCTCTCCAGTTACAGCGGCACGTGCCCAGCTCCCTCCAAGCTAGACAAAAACCCAGAACATGTGGCCTGTGCTACTTGAGGAACCTCTGCAGAAAAGACCCATGTGGTATCTAGAACGACATGTACTTCCGGTTACTTCTACATTGCTGGGGAGCATGGCACTGACAATAATCTCAAGATGAAAGGACTGGAAGGCTATCATGTCAACTCTAGAAAGGCCAATTTGGTAACTGAATCCTTAAAATTGACACGGTGCTTATAAAAGTGAAGCTCATGTCCACATAGTTTTGCCTGTTTCTACTATTTACAAGGCAAACAGCGACCCGGCCCAACATTTGAAAACGTCGGAAAACTCAATATTCTGCAATGTACAACATCTTCACTAGAATGGGTATGTATAACTGACATTTGGGGGCAAAAGAAAAGAAACGTATGTGCCCCAGTCCCACTCCGCTAATTCAAAATTCGACTAGTCATCCACCCATGTTCAGCAACTTTAATACTTTGGAATCATGGCATCCCTCGACACATATTGTTTGCTGCCTACAGTAGGACTATTGCACTCCTTTCAGTTACTACGAAAATGTAGGTAAATAGTGCAAAATTCGCTGAGACTGCCCTACTACAATTAATGAATGCATAGCGCTTAACACCAGTTTGAAGTGTTTCAAAGCACTAGACTGAAGAGAACATGCTAACAAAGACACATACCATGCACGAAAAAAAATAGTACCCAGAAATGAAAATTCTTCTCCAGCCCGACAGGCCCTGCAGGTGCCAACCAAATGCATTCGACGAACACATAGATGTCAATGTCCTTTTGGATTTAAGAAACCACTGTCTTGAGGTGAAATGGGGGTGACGAAGGATAACGCGCGTCGTGCACGTAACTGCCTTTACCCACTGCTCCTGGAACGCCCCTCCCCCTCCCCGAAGCATGCATTCATTGCCGTTTCTGATTAGTTCCAAAGAAGCCTCTTGGGGTAGCCTCACAGCATTCCAGAAAAAATAATTGTTTATTGTGTTGTACCTGTGTGAGCAGCAGTCATAGCAGGACTGCTGTTTACACGAACTTACCTCTGGACTGGAAATCCGGGGTCCCCAAACCAAGGCTGCAAAGTTCAGAGTAGTTCAAACGAGGGGCACCGCGAATCCAGGCCCAGTGTTCCCGGCGGGCATGCACCAACAGAGGGACATTCTCTGACTGTCCCATCTGAGGAAGGGCGTTGGGCAGCCTGGCACGCAGTGAGCCTAACCAATGTGGATCTAAGAGGGGCGGGAGCACGGGGGACGCCATTTCCCACAGTGAACACATCACCATCATCAGCTCCATGCCTGGCTGCGTGCCCATACCTGTCGCGCAGAGTGCCACAAAAGTCTGAGCGTGCTTTCGGATAATGTGCCTCGTGTCTTCGCCTAGGGGCATTTTGGAAAGGAAATGTTCAATGAAATCGTGAGGTGTGACAGAGGCCAACTCCCACTTGAGTTTGTTCAGCGTCAACAGCTCCATTTGCTGCGTGAAAGAAAAAGGGGGCATGTTGGTCATGAACAGAGAGAGGTATTGGTAGCAAAACCAACCTGTTACAACCTAGAAAGCATATTTGTAAAATTCACCTTTGCCACAGTTAACCTACAATGTGTGAAATCAGACTACATTCATGACATACGTTGGGCTAAAACTTCACACATGCCACACACCTTGAAGCGCCGATCTTTCTGCTGGGATACCTGGTGATGACATTTCGAGGAGAACCTAAAGGGGGCATGTTCTATCGTCGTTGATGTGCAGTTTCTGAACTACGTGATCGAGGTTCCCATGAAAAAACACAGAAAAAATGCCGTGAGCGTGCACGCTCCCCAACTTCCGGTTTCGGGATGTGCACGCTCACGGCTGTCGTGGGGCGGGACTTCCGTCTTTGCGAGATGCCCGCGCCCACGGAGTGGATGGCCCAGAGGACTGGTGGCAGCAGAAGTCAGGAGTGGCGACTGTGGCAGCTGATGCGGTAAGTGGGGCTTGGGGGGCTTGGCACGTGTGTGTGTGTCTGCGCATGTGTGTGTGTCTGCGTGTGTGTGTCTGCGCGTGTGTGTGTGTGTGCGTGTGTGTGTGTGTGCGTGCCTTCGCCTGGCCTGGTAAGCACGTCCACAGACCCTGGTCGGCTCGTGCACCGCTCTGTCTCCCTTGAGCAGCAACTGGGCGACAATAGGTCTCTAGGACGAGACCTAAAAAGGGGGGAGCACATGGCCAACTTCCCTTGGTCAGCTGACTGAGGGCCACCTTTCGCTCTTGTGACAAGAAGTACAGGCTTTTCTGGCCAAAGGAGCCATCAAGAGGTTGCCAGCATCAGCAGTAAGTTGTGGTTGCTATTCCTGCTACTTTCTGGTGCCGAAAAAAGATGGAGGCCTCAGTCCTGTTCTAGATCTACACGCTCTCAATTACATCCTGAAAAATGAAAAGTGCAAATTGCTCACTCTGGCTCAGGTCCTGTCTGCCCTGGACCCTGAAGACTGGATGGCAGCGCTGGACTTGCAGTATGCATACTTCCATGTTCCCGTTCTGTCGACTCACAGATATTACCTGCGGTTCATGGTCGGTCAGAAGCATTTCCATTTCACTGTGCGCCCCTTCGGCCTTACCAGCACCACTCGGCGTGTTCACAATGGTGAAGTTGGTGAAGGCAGCCAATTGTGGAGGCTAGGGAACTAAAGCCTTCCCCAACCTTGATGACTGGCTGTTGAAGGCGGGCTCGCCCCAGGCAGTCATCTCCTATTTCCAGACTATGGTGTACCTCATGCATTCACTGGAGTTCTCCTATCAATGAACCAGAGTCACATCGGACTCCTTTTCAGATGCTCCCTTTCATGGTAGCCATTCTGAACATGTACAATTTCGCACTCATCTTCCAGAGCAGTGAGTCTGGGATATTCAAGTTATGATACTGATGTTTCAGCCTCTATCCTGGATTTCAGTTATCAAAATGTGCAAGGGGGATTCCCCCCCTAGATTCCGAAGGTCCTCCTCTCTAGTACATTTATTTGCAAGCACCCGTAACTCTAATTTGGAGATCTTCAACTAAATTTGCTCTGTACCAGTTTTATTGTCAGCCTAATACAGATTTCATTCATGGCGTGTCTTACCTACTTTGCTCATTTCAATTAGTTATTTTTGACCTCACGTTTGCAAAAGGAGGAGATTTTGGGGATTTCTTCCATTGCTAGCCCGACCAAAACATAAGCACAGCTACATACCCTCAATAACTCCAAGCGGGAAGCTAGTTATCCATCTTTAATAGCCTGAATCATGGATGATGGTGGCAATGCAAAGGTATCTTTTCATGCATTTACCTTCTTCATAATTCCAGTCCAGTTTGCCACCTAAGGTTACAACTTTTGCTCCATACTGGGATTGAGGACGAACCATAGTGTTGTAGGCTGACGATATAAGTCGTAGGGAGGGACAACCATATTTCCTGTTAAATTGTTTTAAGCCCCACACTGAGGTAAATGATGTGGCTTTTAATGATTCTATGTGCTCTTTCCAATTTAGATTAACATCAAACTGCATGCCAAGGGATTTATACTTTTCTACACCCTCCACTTAATTCCCTCCTAGGAGCCAATTGAACCCTACCTTTCCTTTCCCCAGCACCATGATCTTTCTCTTGTCAAGGTTTACAGTAAACTTCTCCATTAAACAATATTTGTGGAAGACATCCAGTTTCCTTTGTAGGCCTACTTCCGTCATGTCCATTAGCACCAGATTGTCGGCATATAACAGACAAGAAACATGCAAACCATTCAGCCTTTTACTTCTTTGAATGTATTTGACAAATCTGCTACAAACAGGGAAAATATAAAGGCGCCAAGACACTGGCGTCTCTAATATTACCTGAGCCCAATTCTGGCTATGTAACATCTGGAGAAGCAAGATAGATCTTTGTGGATTCCAAGCCTCCTCAACACTTCCCACAATAAGTTTCAGTCCACTAGGTCAAAAGCGGTGCGGAAGTCGACAAACCAACAAATCAATTTTACCCAGAGGCCAGGGCCTTTTGGAAAATTACTCAATAAAAACTTGCTAACCAATCTACATTATTTTTATTAGATCTGTAGGGAGGTTGTCTGGTCCCGCTGCCTTAATTAACTTTAAGGACAGAATTGTTTTTTTTTACAAGTAAGAAATTTGACACAATCTCATTATCCACATTACAATTTACCATTGGGCACACCTCATCATCTTCACTACCATATATATTATCCAGGTAGTTAACCCAATCATCTTCACCAACCAAAAATCTCATTTTCCCTGGCCCTCTTCCTTCATGTAGCAAATGTCAAAATGTCCTAATGTTTTTTGATTCTATTACCTCAATCCTAAATTGCAAGTTTTTACAAAAATCACTTTTCCTTCATTTTGACAGGTTCGTATATGCAATTTGTGACATACGGAGGTTACTACCCAATACCTGATCATACTTTTCCTTAATAGATCTCTCCCATTTTCTTATTTTATGTTTTAATCTCCCACATTCCCGACTAAACCAACCATTCCTCTTTTCTTGTATGACTCCCTCCCTTTGCCCCTTCAGTGCTTTATTGTAAAACCTCACCCTCAGACATTTAGCAACTTGTACCAAAACCTCACCATGCCATATTAAGAAATCATCCTGGACCTTCTTCACCTCTGGCAACTTTTATTCTTGTATATAGTCATTAAGTGCCTTTAGGTGTTCATCCGAGATACAGGTAGATATCTGTCTGGGCTATTTCATTTACATCTGGATAACTATATCCCTTTACCCCAATCTTAACACTAAATGCAAGGGCCAATGGTCGCTTCTTTCAGTGTGCAACACCTTAAACTCTTCTATAGAGGAAAAATGGGTGACCCTGATTCCCATAACGAAAGGTTTGAATTGCTGGGCGATCTATAACTACCCGACCATTTATACAAAACAGCCCTTTTGACCCTAGGAACTTTACCAAAACAGTGTTGCTCGCTGAACAGCAAGTTTTAGGGAATCTAGTCTGGGAAACCTGGGTAGCAGACAACAAATCTTTGTACATTAGATCACTAAATGTTGACTTTAATTTGTGGTTAAAATCCTCTAGAAGAACTCTCAGCTGGGTATGATATTCTGCACTTGTATTCTCTAAGTCTTCTTCAACATTCAGTGATTGAATATATATATTAATCACTATTATGTCTACCTTTTATAAGATGTTGCTTTAGAGCTCTACCTGACCTGCCAAGATCCATCGATTTTTAACCTTTGGAGCGGTCACTTTGTTGGGCTCTTTGTCATGAAAAGCATGATGACACGCCCGGTGGGAGAACTGAACCCTGGCTCCTTGCATCTTAGAAACCTGTCTACTGATTCGGGCTCTTCGCACAGTCATTTCTCCTGCAAACACAAGAACTCGGACGTTTCCAACATTTCTTTGAATTAGTTTAGGGTTGAGAATTTCCTATACCTGCCTATATTCCAGAATTGAGCTGCCAGGCTGTGCGAAGTCCTGAATACCTACTCCAATTCGCTCAGACTCCTCCTCACACTATCCGCAAGACTCAATATGGAGTCAGATAAACACTTAGTGGTTTCTTACCTTCAGACCTTCAGCTCTACTTGAAACTGTCAACTTCCCTTGGTTCTGCTACTGTGAACATATCCTTACTTGGCTTAGACTTAAGCCGGTATGGTTTATCAGGATGTTATGGGCCTTCTGTTAATCCTACCCTAACTCACTCATGTGTACCCACCTTATGCCTTCCCTCAAAAGTTTGTCCTCTGCTCTCACTGAAATCGATCTTGCAAATTCTGAGTGAAGCAGTACCTACTTCACCTCTCTTCCCTCCTTATTTGATACATATCCTACCTTCTTAATATGCCTCAAAACTATCACACGCAGGCATTGAAATTTGGCAAGGGAGTGCAAAAGGTGGAAGTGATTCAATGGCTTAAGTTTTCTTAGTCTTTTCCTACCATTACCGCCTCACTGATGTGCTAAAAAGACCCACAAGCTGTCCCATTTTTTGCTACCTTCTTATTTTGGTCTATTCTTTTTTGACCACCGCTCATTTTCGCCTCTCCTATGAAACGTTAATGACCTGCTCTCCCTAGGTTGATCTGAGCTGATGTCCCTGCCTGATTTTTTTCTCTAGCATTCACTCTATTCAACCTACATTGCCTACTATTACTAGCTCAGAACTCCCTTGCCCAACCACTGGGGAAGATCGAGAACTGTACCAAATTTGATTTTGACAGATTTCCCCCTTCCCCAAGTTCTTAGTTACATGTGCGGTGCGGTGCCCTCTGCCCTCTTTCTTGCTCCACTAACACTTTTCCCTCGGTTTTCAGCCATGGGGCCCGTCTTGCTTCCTTTCTAACCTTACCTTTTACGTCCCCCTTCTTACCAATCCTTTTTGTCTTGTGTATTCTAATGCGAGAGGTATAACCATTAAACCCATGGTGCGCCCTCTGTTTTATTATCAACATGGGTTGTTTAGAGATACAGATGGTAGATGAACATCATTAATGGGATCTGTTGCCCCAACTTCTGTAGAAGCACATACCACTTGATCCTTTTTTCTATCATGGGTCTAACTAAGGAAGGCATACAATTATTGATGTGTTTTAGCTCCCCCGCAATCACCTGTGGTTGACTTTTTTAGGCTTTTACCAACCATTATTTACCATCAGAGCAGCTAAAATTCCTTGTAAAGTGTTTAGTATTAAAAACATAACCTTTAGCATGGATGAGGAATGGGTTACTGAAATATCTAATCCCAGGGATGTCTATGAGGGGGAGATGGGGAGGGGTTAGCCTTTATTTCTACATTATCCCAAGACCTACTCTGCACACTTCCATTACTATCCCCTACCACACGACTTCCTTTTTCGGGATTGGGCCTTCATTGTCTAATGTAAAACTTTTCATTGTAAATGGAGAAAGTAGAGGCGAGGAGGATAATCTTGGTTCGGGTAAAGGATTACCCATAGTCACAACATCCTGCCCAGAGTTCACAAGAAGGTCAGGAACAACTGGACCGAAGTCATTCTTGTGGCTCTGGATTTGGCACACAAGGTATGGGATCCTCCTGAGCATGAGCCTCGGTCCTCCAATCAGGCTGCCTCTTTGAGAGGATCTCCTTTTGCAGCTGCAGGGCAGGATTTTTGCACCTGTACCTGCACACACCACAACTTCATGTGTGGATATTGAGGCGCAACAGCTGAGAGTTTTCCACGTGCCTCCCGAAGTGTGTGATGTCCTCTTAGCAGCCAGTTGTCCTTCTAATAAAAATTGTATATACCTGCCGATGGAACAAATTTGTGGCTTGGTTTTCTGCTAATCCAATGATCCTCTGTCTACACCCTTATCTGAGGGTCTCCTGTTTGCGTTGTCCCTCGCCCCGGCAGGCCTTGCTTTGGGCATAGTTGAAGGGTATCTTTTGGCCATCTCTGCTTTCTTGCAGTTGCTGCATCAGCCCTTCCTGTTCAAGTAACCCATTCTAATACGATTCCTGAAAGATTTACTACATAAGTTTCCACTCACTCCTTTCATTATTCCCCAATGGGACCTTAATTTAATCCTCACTTTTCTGATGTGCTAACCTTTTAAACGCATGCACAGATGCCCTCTACGACTACTCACCATCAAAACAATCTTTTATTGATGATTACATCTGCCACAAGGGTTAGTGAGTTGCAGGCTCTCGAAGTCAACGCTTCATATACTAAAATCTTACCGGAAAAATTGGTCCTCAGAACTCGTGCCTCCTTCCTACCCAAGGTGATAACCCCTTTTTACGTCGGACAAACCATTAGGTTACTGACTTTCTTTGCTCCAGTCACCATCCCAAACAAGAGCAAAGACTCTGCCGTCTGGATCCAAAACCAGCATTATCGTTCTATATTGATCCTACAAAAGTCATCTGAGTAGACAATCAACTCTTTGTATGCTTTGCTGGAGCAAAGAAAGGCAAAGCAGTACAAAAGATAACCATCTCCAGGCGGATTGTCCTCCGCATAAAAATGTTCTATGCACTGGCCAAGAAGCAACCCCCTGAGGGTTTTCAAGCTTACTCCACCAGTGCCAAGGCTGCAACCACTCCGTTAGCTTGCGAAATTCCTGTCCTGGTTATCTGTCAGGAAGCTATGTGGGCATCGCTGTCTACATTCACTAAGCACTACTGCCTGAACAGTTAGATTTGGCATGAAGGGAATTTCGCCCATTTAGTCCTCCAGGACTTCTTAGTATAAACAGCCCAAGGACCAACCTCCAGGGAGATATTGGTTTTTTATATCTATTCTTGGGTAAGGAATATGCAGCTCGTAGTCTATATGACATGAACAAGTTACGTACTTTTGGTAATGCCTTATCTGGTGGAGACTCTATCTAGTTGTAGACTACATACCGCCCTCCCAAACTCTGCGGTCTGTCAAATCTAATTAAAGAGGTCCTTAAGGACTTCACTCTGGTTCTATACCTCAGTATGGCATCATGCTTCTGACGTGGGAAAAGTCATGAAACTGAGGTCAGCATGCTGGGGTGGAGCCTATATTCAGACCACCCACTTCATATGCTGTGTGGACAATGCCAATGACACCATGCATTGCCGAATGGCACCACATACTCGCATGTAAGAGGATTGCTTGGAAAATGTTCAGATCCAGTCTGACGTCTGGGGATAATTTTACGGTAAGGAATCTGCTGCTAGATAGTCTCTACCAGACACGCCATTAACAAAAGTAACTTGTTCAACAGAATTGTAAAAAAAAATTCCTCAATTAGTCTTTGTGGTCATTGGTTCTTTTCAGCTGAATTAATGAATTTATATTGCTGCAGAAAGTTTTATAATCAATTTAGAGTGTCATCAGGACACCATTTGTTTGACTTGGGGCCTGATTTGGATCTTAGTGGAGGGGAATACTCCATCAGAAACGTGACGGATATCTCGCCTGCCATATTACGATCCTATTCTATCCTATGGAGATTGTTATACTGCGGACAGGATGTCCGTCATATTTATGATGGAGTACTTGATCCGCTGAGATCTAAATCAGTCCTTCAGTCAGTGTTTGCATGCTTGTGATAAACCTGTGCGGATCTTTCTCTGAAATACAATTTCCAAATTCCTGGATGAATTAATATTTCAATTGTGTTAATTTCCTAGTGAATTGTTGAAATGAAGATTCACATAGTTGGATGCAGAGTAATAAAATATACATTTCCAAAACACAGTTGACCAGGCACCGCTTGTTACTTTGACTTGATCTGTCATCCTTATAGTTTTAGGACCAATTACAAGCAACACAAAAAGAACTGCAGCATTGTCGCACTGCATAAGGTGTCGATGATGACCCATTCACCATGTTCGCTCGCCTGTCAACTTTGCTCTTCCTCCGTTGTTTGTCAATCTCTTTGTGCCTTTACATGCTGTGGTGTCCTTCTGTCATGCCAAAAAGAACTTCCTCTCCGACATCTGAACTTCTGACCTCATCTTTCATGTTCAGGGAGGTACCCTCATCTACAGACCCCCGGGGCCACGCACCCACTTCAGCGAAGCCATCGCAGACTTCATCAGCCCGCTCGCTCTCGCCTCCTCCGACTACATCCTCCTAGGGGACCTCAACTTCCTCCTGGAAAACAACAAGGACAACAACACCACCTCCCTGCTAGACAACCTCGCCACCCTCGGACTCAAGCAACTGGTCAACACCCCCACCCACCGAGCCGGCCACACGCTCGACCCCGTCTTCTCCTCCAGTAACCACGTCGCCTTCAACCACGCCACCGAACTCCACTGGACCGATCACAGCTGCGTCCATTTCAACTTCAGGAAAACAACTACCCACCACCAACCGCAACATGCCCCCCGAAGATACTGGAGCAAGATCACCACGACCAGCTCACCACCTCCCTGAGCCAAAACCCACCCACCAACACCACGGACCCCAAAGAAGCAGCCCCCAACCTCACACAGTGGATCACTGACTGCGCCGATGCCCTCGCACCACTGAAGAACCCCCCAAGCAACCCTGACAGCAAAAAAGCCTCTTGGTTCACCAACGAACTCAAAGACTCCAAGAAATCCTGCCGTGCCCTCGAGAAAGCCTGGCGCCAAGATCAATCAGCGGAAAACATGACATCCCTCAAGAACGCCATCCGCGAACACCATCAGCTGATCCGCTCCACAAAAAGGTCATCCTTCAAAGAACGGCTGGACAACAACGCCCACAACAGCAAGGAACTCTTCAGCATCGTGAAAGAGCTCTCCAACCCCAACGCCAGCAACAGCGACATCACAAGACCTCTGCAACTCCCTCACCACGTTCTTCCACCGCAAGATCGCCGATATACACGACAGCTTCGGCCCTCAGACTACAGACCCTACCACCGAACCAGCGCCCCCCACCACCACCCTCCGCACCTGGATGAACACCATCCACTCCGGCTCCCCTACCGACCCCTGTCCACACCACATCTTAAACAAAGCGGACTCCATCATCGCACCCCAACTCCGGGACATCATCAACAACTCCTTCGCATCCGCCACCTTTCCGGAGAGCTGGAAGCACGCGGAAATCAACGCCCTCCTGAAGAAACCCACCGCAGACCCCACCGACCTCAAGAACTTCCATCCCATCTCGCCCCTCCCCTTCCCCGTAAAAGTCATCGAGAAAACCGTCAACAAGCAGCTGACCGCCTTCCTCGAGACGAACGGCTCCCTCGACCCATCACAGTCCGGATTCCGAGCAAACCACAGCACCGAGACCGCCCTCATCGCAGCCACCGACGACATCAGGACCCTGCTGGACTATGGGGAAACCACCGCCCTCATCCTCCTCGACCTATCGGCTGCTTTCGACACGGTCTGCCACCGCACCCTGACAACCCACCTCCACCACGCCGGAATCCAAGGAAAGGGCCGGGAATGGATCACCTCCTTCCTCTCCGACAGAACCCAAAGAGTCCGTCTCCAGCCCTTCCGCGCAGCAGCCACCAAGATCATCTGCAGCGGACCCCAAGGCTCCTCGCTCAGCCCCACCCTCTTCAATGTCCACATGAGCCCCCCTCGCAGCCATCGCACGCAAGCACAACCTCAACATCATCTCCTACGCCGACAATACCCAACTTATCCTCTCCCTCACCAACGACCCCGCCACCGCCAAGGCCAGCTTCCAGGAAGGAATGAAAGACGTCGCAGAATGGATGAAGCTCAGCCGGCTGAAACTGAACTCAGACAAGACGGAAGTCCTCATCCTCGGCCCATCCACCTCCGCCTGGGACGACTCCTGGTGGCCCCCGGCTCTGGGCACCCCCACGGACCACGCACGCAACCTGGGTTTCATCCTCGACTCCTCCCTCACGATGACCAGGCAAGTCAACGCCGTCACCTCTTCCTGCTTCAACACCCTCCGAATGCTCCGAAAAATCTTCAGTTGGATCCCCACTGGAACCAGGAAGACGTTCACCCAGGCCCTCGTCACCAGCCGCTGGACTACGGGAACGCTCTCTACACAGGGACCACTGCCAAACTTCAGAAAAGACTCCAGCGCATACAGAACGCATCCGCACGACTCGTCCTGGACATCCCCCGACACAGCCACATCTCCGCCCACCTGAGAGACCTGCACTGGCTCCCCGTCAACAAGAGGATCACGTTCAAACTCCTAACCCACGCACACAAAGCTCCCCACAACATGGGTCCCGAATACCTCAACAACCGCCTCATGTTCTACACACCTACCCGCCAGCTCCGCTCCGCCAGCCTCGCCCTCGCCGCCATTCCACGTATCCACAGAACCACCACCGGAGGAAGATTCTTGACTTACCCAGTGGCCAACACGTGGAACACCCTCCCCACCCACCTACGACTGACCCAGGACCATCTCGCCTTCAGGAAGCACCTCAAGGCCTGGCTCTTCGAGCAGTAGCGGCACCCCCCCCCCCTTCCCAGCGCCTTGAGACCCTCGCGGGTGAGTAGTACGCTCTACAAATTTCGTGATTGATTGATTGACAGAAAAGCAAAAAGCTGATCCATAGTAATTACCCTCGATTTGTACTCTTTTGCTCATCTAGAGTGACACAGACAGATTAGAATAAATTATGGAATGTAACGTGCCCATGAGTAATTAGCACTGTCTGATAATGATTAAAGCATTCTATCTATCACGTTTTGTGCTAACTAAATGAGTCTCCCTTTATAGGAGGGGTAATCCCACACATGGATCCTGAGCTCACAGTGTCGTATAACCCAAGCTGCACCTCACTGATGAGTCCTAACAAGGCAAAATCAGTTCTCGGTTTCTTTCTGTTCCTGCTCACTAAGGGCCTTATTTGGCAGTTTGGTCTTGGCTGTTCCTTGTAGGGTGGAACCAGGTACTATCTCAATATCTACATGGCACTGCTCACCCACGTCGCACGACAACATAACCTCAACATCATCTCCTATGCCGACGACACCCAGCTGATCATATCCCTCACCGAAGACCCCCACACCGCCAAAGCCAATCTCCACAAAGGAATGAAGGCCGTAGCCGATTGGATGAAGGACAGCAGACTGAAGCTGAACTCAGACAAGACGGAGGTCCTCATTCTCGGACCCACCCCATCAGCCTGGGACGACTCCTGGTGGCCCACATCGCTAGGCACAGCCCCTAAACCCACAGACCACGCACGCAACCTGGGGGTCATCCTCGACTCCACCCTCTCCATGACCAGGCAAGTCAATGCCGTCTCCGCGTCCTGCTTCAACACCCTCCGCATGCTTCGCAGGATCTTCAAATGGATCCCTCCTGACACGAGAAAGGCCGTCACCCAGGCCCTCATCACCAGCAGACTCGACTACGGGAACGCCCTCTACTCAGGAACAACAACCAAGCTCCTGAGGCGACTACAACAAATCTAGAACACCTCGGCGCGACTGATCCTCAACGTCCCCCAACGCAGCCACATCACACACCACCTAAGAGGCCTCCTGTCAACAAGAGGATCACCTTCAAATTCCTCATCCACGCACACAAGGCCCTACACAACACCGGACCTACATACCTCAACAACCGACTCAGCTTCCACACCCCCACTCGAAACCTCCGCTCAGCCAACCTCGCCCTTGCCACAGTTCCTTGTATGTGGAAAACCACCGCCGGCGGCAGATCCTTCTCCTACCTCGCCGCCAAGACCTGGAACGCTCTCCCCACCAGCCTGCGACAGACTCCGGACCTGCCGGCCTTCAGGAGACTCCTCAAGACCTGGCTCTTCGATCAGTAGCGCCCCGCCACCCCTCCCCCCCAGCGCCTTGAGACCCTCGCGGGTATGTAGCGCGCTTTATAAATGGATTGATTGATTGACTATCTGATATTGTTGTTCCATGTTTGTAATGGCACACTGGGATAAAACGTCAAGGAATGGAATGCACCCAAGACTAATCCTAGCATTCCATCCAACGCTTTTTGTGCTTTCTGGCCAGCAATGGCCTTTGCATCAACTACAGTGGTCCTCATACATGTTTAAGGCATTGACAAGTGACAATGTGGGCTCTCAGGTACAAAAAAAAGTAAAAAGGCTCTGTATGCCACTGTGGAAGAGACATACACAGAAAAAGAAATGGAACAAAGGAAAACTGGACAACATACAAAAAGAAAGGAACAAGAGAAACAAACAACAAATAGAAAGAAAGGGGAAAAAGAAAAGATAAAAAAGTGGTCAGACCAACATAATAGAAACAGCATTTTTAAAGAGTACATTAAATTATTATTGATTAAATTTATTGAACAAGACAGTAGAACTACCCAACACCACCTTACGATCAGAATATATTGTAATCCATTTAAAAACATGAAGAGGAGCCCCTTTCCAAGACCCTTATCATGAAGATAAGTACCATTTTCAGAAGTAGCATAATGTGATACCTGCTTAGTCAAAAGAACATGAGAAAGTGACCTACAACAATATTTTTTATGATCAGACCATCTAATAATTCTGTTATTTTGAAAAGCAGTGCAAAAAATGATTGAGAAGAAGGGCCAAATATATCCCTTTCCATTCAAAAGTAAAGCAACTGGATGCTAGGGTGGTTTTCCTTCATGGAAGGTTCCATCCAGGATGGCAATAAATACAGCATCACTGACAGTGCCAGATATAACTTTTTGTCAGATATTTAACAGTCAAGTCATACGTAGGCCTTCAGGGCTAAAATATTCTGAGTTTAGGCCAGATGGCCCAGCACGTACCTGTAAGAAAAGATAGTTTATGAAATAACAAAAGAATAAATTCAGCACACATTTTAAAACACTAACGTGGTATACAGTTCTAGTTGTTTCATGGAAACTGAAGAAAAATTAATACATCACGGGTGGGTTTCCATGAGCGTCTAAGAGGTGCACTGCCTTGGGGTATGAGCAAAGAAAAGATTTGCTCTAGGTGTCAAATGCAAACATGAAACGGTAATAATGTTAATTTGCTGCCTTCCCTAATTTGAATGAGGTTCCGGGTTGAATGAGTAGGCATACTGATATTGCAAAATACGGGATAAGTGTGCCTAGGAAAGGGGGTTTTACAACATTAAAAATAGGCGATTGGAAGATGGCTGAACAGAGGTGATCCGTGTTGGCTCCGCTTCCAGCTCTGCTGTCGTGGGTGTTTACAGTAGCCCAACGTAGTGCCGACACACCGGTATATGTACCAGAAGATATGAGGAGCTGTAGGTGACCAGCGAATTCCACCGGCAGTCAGGGGGAAAGAAAGGAGCACCGTATGAAGGGGAGCCGAGGCGACACTAAAAATGGCGCCGACCTGCGGCATCCGCTGACTCTATTGAGTGAAGGATGAAGCAGACTGAGCGGAACAGGGGACAGCGATGCATGCGGCAATCCACAGCGAGATTGAGACAGAAAGGTCTGCATTAAACGTGGAGCCCTCAGGAGAAGGAACGGGTCCTGAGTGGCCCGGTGACATCAACAGCCGCTGATAACGAAATTCCGAAGTGCGGTGGAGGGGGTGAGTAGGACTGAGCGGTCCTCACCAGGGTATAACAACCGATAAGCGCCCAAACCAGTGTGGTACTGCGAGGAAAGCACGGTTTCCTTGAGTGTGATGAGGGTTTCTCCCACCTCCACAGTCCTGCCTGACCCTAAAATGGTGGCTGAAAGGCTTCAATGAGGAGTTTCCACCTGAGGCAGTCCAGGAGGCACCTGAAGAAGTAGTGGGAATACACTGGGGTCCCCTGAGAACACATGGGGGAAAGGAAATATGGTCTGGCTGATTGGAACACCAGGGGCAGAATCCCTTGCCTGACCGCAGGTGGCCACCACTGTGGTCATTTACCACGAGGAGCTACAACTCTCACGCTGGTGAGAAGATCCAAATGCTTACTCCGGAGAAGTTGAAAGGGAAGTGTGTCAAGGCAGGGAAACTTGGGCTGTGCAATCAGGATGAGCAGAGGGGTCGGGGAACCTTTGGTGGATGTTGGAGACGGCACCTATGCCACTAAAATGTCCACAGCCAAGGTTGCAAAGTAAACAAAACCAAGAGAATGGGGGGCGTGGCTACCGGCCGTAGAAAATGGCCGCCTAGACCCGGAGCTCCGGAGCAGTACCGGCCTTAAGATTTAAATCCGCTCATTTATCCGTTACAGCAGAGTCCGTCAAGAGGTTCCCCCGACATCGGAACTCTCCCGACACTCATCGGTCGCATCCGTGACCAAATCGGATGCCGCTGGCTGAAGTTCTCGCCACCTGATCAGACAAGGCCTAGTAGGGCCTGGGAGACCGGGGACTGGAGTGGCGGAGGCAACCGCCTGCGATCTGGCTGCAGGGCGGGGAGCGCCGACGTCCGCGAGACCTGGACGGCGACTTCGCGCCCTCTTGGGCTCCCTGTGGTGTCGGGAGCTGAATGCGCACTACGGACCCCCACGCGACCCTCCGGCTGTAATCGGATTATGCCCCGGACTTGGCCGTGATCTCAGGGACGGCAGAGGCGGCGCCGGAATGCGGTGAGGTGCCCATGCGCATCTGCCTCGCCATACCTCACGCTTCCCGCTGGTGACTGGCGGCGGCCAACTGGTGCCTTGAAGGTGTGCACTTTCTGCCCTGGCTGGCGTGGCTGCGTGGTCCTGGGGGCGCACTGGGTCAACAAGCGACCGGGCGGAGTCTGGGGAACATTGCGGTGCGGGCCTCTCCTTCAGGCCTTTGACTGCGAGCGGACCTCTGGCTGGACTGCTAGAGGCATCGTGATCTGAGAGTGACTCTTCTGTATCCTGCTGGTGGGTCGGGGGTCCCTCTGCCTAACCGGGGGGTTTGCCTTGAGGTCTGCGCTGGGTGTGGCGACCTCTTAGGTTCACCGTCCACTGAGTCGCGGTGGGGCTACCGGATTCATCGCTTGTCCGGCCATCCCTTCCTCCTCTCCCCCTGGCCTTCGACTCACACCGCTGCGGACCCTACCAAGTTGCATCAGCATCGGCTGCGGATATGGAGTCTGGGACACTGGAAGTGGTGCAGTTTGGGCGTGTAATACCGCTCTCTCGGTTTGATCCACCCCATCTGTATAAGTTGTACGCTGGACACTATATCGCAAGATGGCGGGCAGAGGGCCTAGAAATCAATCTGTCCTGGCAAAGTTGGACAAGGTCGCTTTTGAGAAAGGATCCAACACAACACCGCCTCACAGCAAAACACAGGAGGGCGGCGGTGGGAAGAAGGTCACGCTGGACGACGTCATGAGGGCACTTGCAAATGTTCAGGCAACAGTTGGGACGATATCCACGGATATGTCCCTGCTCCGGGCGGACCTCCACAAAATGGCGGACAGAGTTAAGGACGTTGAAATAGTGGCAAAGTCCTTGGTTCAGGACACATCTGACCTCCAGCTATCAGTGACCCAACTGGAAAAGGACAACAAAATGCTACTAGACCGGCTGGACGACCAAGAAGGGCGCACAAGTCGGAATAACGTCAGAATCATAGGTATTCCGGAATCAGAAGGCGCCCAGGCAATGGATTTATATGTAGAGGAACTCATAAAAACCAGGTTGCAACCCAAGGGAATTTCACATTTCTTCTCGGTTGAGCGCGCTCATAGAGTGCCTGACGGAAAGTCGAAGCCCGGGGCGCCACCGAGACCAGTTCTTGCGCGTCTCTTTAACTTTAGAGATCGAGACACGATTCTACAAGCGGCACGGATCTCCCCACCTATCCGGATCTTAAACTCGACCATCTCCTTCTTCCCGGATTACACGGCAGCTGTTGCGAGGAGAGGTCGCAGCTTCTTTGAAGTTAAAAAATTGCTCAGAGCGCAGGAGTTACCATATTCCATTCTTTTTCCTGCAAAGCTGAGGGTAGTGGCTGAAGGAAAAACCTGGTTCTTTGACTCTCCGGAGGCAACACACGAATGGCTGGAGGGATGGCGATCAGTGAACAAAACAGACCGGAGACCGGGGCCGCGCCGCCGTCGAGTGGGGGAAGAATCCCCGGGAGACATGGACTCTGGCGGTCAGGAGCCGCACCACGATTTACCTCCCGAAGAAGAATAAGGTTGGCAGTATAGTGAACAATCCTTTATAGCTGATGATGCGGCACCAACGATATTAAAGTTGTAGTGAACTCAAGACCTTGGACTAGGGGGGGCCCATAGGACTCGTAAAGGCTGCTGCCTCATAGGACTCCTCCCCCGGCACGCAAGTATTGCAGCACAGGAAGGGAAATTAAAGCGCTCTGCAAAGTTGGAGTGGCGGGCAGTTGTAGGTTCGCTGAGCAGGGAGGCAGGGTGGGTGGGTGGGACATGGGATGGGAAGGTAACTGAAGCGTTCAATTCTGTTGACTATGTTACATTTCTGATTTTTCTCTTTTGTTTTGTTTAATGTAAACTGGATATGATAGCAATGTGGGATATTACTTTAGCTTTGCGGGCCGAATGCACGTTCAGATATTTGACACACCTCACTGTAGATGGCGGCTGAAACTGTCTCACTGGGGTCACAAGTTCCGCGCACCACCCTCACTTTACTTACCTGGAATGTTTGGGGATTGGGAGACAAAGTAAAGAGAGACCTAGTACTTCAACACTTGAAGCGTTATGACCCTGCAGTGGTCTTATTACAGGAGACACATCTGGTTGGAACAACTGTTCGAGCCCTGGACAGATGGGGATTCCAGATGGTAGCTCATGCAGACTTTTCCTCTGGCTCCAGGGGCACGGGGATTCTTATTAGGAAAAACTTCCCGCTGGTGGTGCAGCAAAGACGAGTTGATGACCTGGGCCGCTTTGCGGCGTTGACTTGTCAATGGGAAGGACGGTTATTTAATCTAGTCTCGGTCTATATATCGCCGGCGCTTCACACACAGGCCCATTCCGATTTTACTGCCTTCCTATTGACACTACCGGTGGCGACACTCTTAATAGGGGGCGACTTTAACGACATAATTGATGGCAACTTGGACAGATTCCCTGTTAGACCGGAGACACAGGGTGGGCGCCGTCTTCTTGGTCTCATAGATGCCCTGGGACTAACGGACAGCTGGAGATTCAAACACGCGAATGACACCAGGTTTACTTTTTACTCGGCAGTACATAACTCTCTTACACGCATAGATTATATCCTGACATTGGCCGACGCCCTGCAGGGCATTGAGGAGGTCACTATCTGTCCCAGGGGCATATCGGACCACTCCCCGATACTCTTTAAATATACCCTTCACCAGACCTGTAGAAGACGCATGTTCCCGGTGCACGCTGGCTTCCTCCAGATGGCACCGGTTACAACGGCCCTCACTACTAAGCAATTTTTCCAAGAAAACCAGGGCTCGGTGGACTCGCCCAGTGTGCTATGGGAGGCATATAAGGTGGTGCTCCGAGGTCAGGCGATGGCTTCCATCCTAGGTCACAAACGGGAGAGGCGGGCAGAGTTGGACGCCCTTGAAGCTGAATTGGCCATAGCCATCGAGGAGCAGGAGGCTCACCCGTCTCAGGGAACTGATCGTAAGGTCTGTTTAAAGCAGACGGAAGTTGTGACCCGCCAAAGAGAAATGGCACAACTTAAAATACAGGCCACTCGGCACAAGGTGTATGAACTGGGAGACAAGGCAGGGAAAATGCTAGCATGGCTAGATAAGAAGGAAAGAGCGAATAAAGTCATTGCACAACTGCTATACCCTGCGGGCTCCCTAGTCTCTGACCCTAAGGATATAGTGAATCTTTTAGCTGACCACTATGAACAAATATATGCTCCCCGGGCAACCTACACAGTTGCAGAGGCATACAATTATATTAAGGATCTAGAGATACCAAAGCTCACCCCAGAGGCAGCACTCCTGTTGGAGGCGGACATAACCACTGATGAGATCCAGGCGGCCACTTATGTGCTGGCATCCGGCAAGGCACTGGGGCCAAATGGGTTCCCGGTTGAACTATATAAAAGAACGGTACAGACGACAGCCCCCTTCTTCCTAAATTTGGGAGAGCTCCTGCGCGATCATCGACTGGCCACAATTGTCGCGATACATAAGCCTGGTAAATCTAAAACAAGCTCTGCCTCCTATCGTCCAATTTCACTCATCAACGCGGAACCTAAAATACTGGCCAAACTGCTGGCGCTGCGCCTTACTCCTCACCTTCCGTCGCTAGTACATTCGGACCAGTCAGGCTTCATGCCACATCGGAGCACAGCCTTTAACCTCCGTCGGCTTCATGCGGTCCTGGCCCGTGCACCTCACCTCAAAGAACCTGCTATCATCCTTTCACTTGCCGCTACTATGGCGTTCGATACAGTCGAATGGCCTTATTTATTTGCAGTGCTCCAACATATGGGATTTGGTCCCAAATTCTGCCCCGGATTGGTTTATTATACACTAAACCCCTAGCGCATGTTGTCGCGAACGGGCACATCTCACAGGACTTCCCGCTCGGACGGGGCACAAGGCAGGGCTGCCCTTTGTCCCCGTTGCTCTTTGCGTTGATCTTGGAACCCCTAGCGATTTGGATCAGATGGGAGCCTTCCATCAAAGGGATCCGTAGGACCGATCTGTGGGAGGACCGTATATCCCTATACGCGGACGATATCCTTCTATATCTCACCTCCCCCAAAAAATCTATTCTGGAAATATTAAATGTATGTGAGAAGTTTGGCAGGGTGTCCGGGTATAGGATTAACTGGAGTAAATCAATTCTATTTGTCCTGGCAGGTCCCCCGCCTGTTTTGCCTCTGAGCTGCCCTCTGGTGACTGCCGCAACGACATTCAAGTACCTGGGTATAGTTGTCACATTAGACCTTGACGAATTTTGCACCCAGAACCTCCGCCCCCTTCTAGAGAGGTTTAAGCTTGATGTTAAAGTGTGGCAGACTCTCCCTCTTACACTTCTGGGCAAGGCTGCGTTGTATAAAATGATAGCACTCCCACGCTTCCTTTACGTGCTTGAAAATACACCTTCCGCGGTCCCTTCACAATACTTTAAAGCTATCGCCGCAACAGTGTCCCATCTACTATGGGGAGGGAAGCCGCCCGAATCGCACAAGATAAGTTAACCAGGGACTGGTATGATGGGGGAATAGCATTCCCAAATGTAGAACTATATTATTGGGCGGCTCATCTAAAGCAGATCAACTTCTGGTTACATGCCCCACAAACTGAGCCGGCATATCTTGCTGACAGACACTCCATGGAAGGCAGGGGACTGCTAAGTACTCTCTACAGCCCTCGTCCCCCTCCAGATCTGATAGGACCGACACAACACTCTGTGCAGTTATGGTACAAGGCCAATAGACGTCTTAAATGCTTGGGTACTATCACCCAAATGACACCGTTGTGAGACTCCAGCAAATTAGGCTTCCTCCGAAATAGTAAGGGATTTCAGGCTTGGGATACCATTGGTATATTGGTGGTGGGCGATCTCTGGAAGAGGAGTGGGGTGGTGGAATTTGCCCATCTACAAAAGCAATATGAGTTGTCACAAACGGAGAAGTTTAGATACCTACAAATTAAGCATGCACTACATTCGGTTATACCGACAGGTACCGTCCTACAAGACTCGTCGCCACTTGAAGACAGACTTCTGACCGAACACATGCAGGAGAAGGCAACCTCCCTCACATATAGAAAGCTCATAAATAACCTCCCAGATGTGACTACTACCCTGAAACAGCACTGGTCGGAGGAGGTGGGCCCATTCGAAGACTCTGAATGGCAAGAGGCCCTCGCCTCACCTAGGGAGACCTCTATCCCCTCCAGATTGAAACTGATACAACTCAAAATACTCCACCGCACATACTACACCAGAACGACTTTGTTCAAGATAGGAAGAGCCACGCATAAATTCTGCTTACGTAACTGTGGGGAGGAAGGAACGTTTTTCCACACCATATGGGAATGCAGATACATGGCGGCCTACTGGACGGCAGTGATGCGCATGATTTCCCAGACCATAGACATCTCACTACTCCCGGAACCTCGCCGCTGCCTGTTAAATGTATGGGAGCCCAATGACCTGAACCATCGCCAACAGGACTGGGTAATGCTGGGCATGTTGATAGCAAAACGTAATATCGCCAGGCTCTGGGGTTCTGCACTATCGCCGACGCTGCTGCGAGATTGGTGTAGGGATGTGGATGAGGCGATGGTGGCAGAGAAGGCGGTCTACATCCACCGCGGCTGCCCAAGAAAGTGGGGTAAAATCTGAGGGGCCTGGAACGCATTCAGGGGTAATATTTGCGAACCACCATGTGTCACTGAGGAGGGTGAAGATTCGGACTAGTGGAACTGGTCAAGATATGTGTAGTAAGGTTATACTGTACTCAGAATATTATGTTCGATATTTATGATCGGAAACTGGCTGTAATTGTATTTTACCCGCTAACAGTATCTGTGTATCTGCAGTAACGTACTCTTGCAATGCTGTCACGTTTACAATGTTTAACCCCTTCCATGCTGGGCTGATTCTGCTCCTGTGCTGAAGATTTCAGCGTGGGTGCGGTCATGACGGCCCCAAGCCGTCATCAGCATGGAAGGGGTTAACTAAAAAATAAACATATTTTTAAAAAAAACAAAAACAAGAGAATGAGGTTAGAGGCTATTCAAAACTGCACTCAACAAATGAACAGTGTGTCTAAGTAACTAATAGTGCTCGAAACCGAGGAGCATTCCCCTCTATGCTCCCCAAATAGGACCAGGTCCTACAACAACATTCAATGCATGGAGGTTCAGCACTATATAATGTAATAAACACGTCATGTCAAGATTCTAAAATTAATTAGCACACAAAGAGACATCCAAATCCACGGTGTGTTTTTCTTGAAGTGGTTTCTCTTTATTTTTCTTTAAAGGATTTTTCTTTATTTTCTCAAGAGCAAATGTTCATAACCATAGCCAATGTTCATAACCATAGCCAACGTGTTTCGTATCCCTAAGAGACTTCTTCAGGGCTTTCAAAGTATGGCATAGGGTGTATTCATTAGATGGTTGTGCAATTTCAGATTTTTAAAGCTCCAATGTTCGGTAAACTTTTTATACAATATAAAGACTCAGCAGTGGCATGATAACCAGAGATACGTGTGAAACAGGAGGACCACACGTCTTACCATGCAGAGCTCCTGAGTGCTTTACCCCACACTCCCCTTTATTGTTAATGTTGTTTCATATATATGTTTTGCACATTCATCCTGGGTGAAGTTATTCTGAATGCTAAATTACCTCCTTTGTCTTACCCATCTTGTTCAGTTGTACATGCTTCCCCTTTGGATCCCTTTTTCTCCTCTGACTCCCTGTATAATCCTGGGCAGCGCTGTACTACTATTTCTGTGTACGTTTTCTACCCAGTGCCCAGTCCTTGCCCAAGTCCCTGACTGTGTTCCCCACATAGTCCTGGACACTCCCTGACAACAGTGCATTTCTATAAGATCTATGTGCCGGAACTGTGTGCTCACCTGACTGTGCATTTCAATGAAATAGCGACAGGGCAAATGGTGTCACCCTCTATGGCAGAGGCTAATTATGCTTGCCGCGCTCGAAAGTATAAGTCAACGGAGCGAACTCGAGTTACAATTCAATTTCAAAGCTTTATTCGACATCAGTCATAAAAGCATTTCCACCTTAACACTGTACAATAAATACTAAGTCTAAAATACACAGAATTTAAGATAAGTATTAAACAAAAATCCGTCGAATGCAATAAGCTATTATAACATTATTAAGAACAACCTTGACACTTACTCACAAGTCAAAGCATTAAAATCATGGTAACCGAGATACCTCACGGCATTTTTCCTAGTAGAGTGCGTGTTCGAATCACCCAGGTCAGGCCAAAAACTTTGCAACAGCAATTACGAACAGTGGAGAACAATCAGTTTCCAGAATTCTGAGTGCTGTAGCTTGACTACGCGTCCCCAAGCGTAGGCAAACGGGTCTTATCCATTTGTGCCGTGGGTTGGCATATAAAGGGCAACAAAACAGTACATGGGAGACATGCTCAACTTGATCTTTACAATGGTAACAATGCTCGTCCCAGGATGTAGACCATTTCTTTTGAAACACATTTACTGGGAGTGATCCAACTCTAAATTGAAAGTACAGCTTCCTGTCGTGCGGCTTCTCAATCAAGTCCCAGTACGCTTCACACGAGGGAGACATTTTTAGGTCCAGGAAGCGTCTCGTCAGCGAAGAGTTAGTCCCATTGGAAAAAGTTCTAAAGTTCACCATCTCCCAGTACATTTGTTTCAGCCTGATCTTTGAGGGGAAACAGGACACATCAGTATTACCCCATAGGTGGTCTAGTTTTAACTGTGTCAGTACCCCCCGTAATTCTTTCAACCAGACAATTTTATGAAAGCGGTCAAGTAGAACAATGTCTGTCAATGCTGTAGCATAGTGGGCTATCTCTGGGGTCACCATTAGACGTCTCCAATACAGCAGTGGACGCAACCTCGCTAAGTCAGCAATGTTTTTCCTACCAAGGTCTAATTTCAAAGGAACAGTAGGCGTACTTTGCGGCACCCCTACCAGACCCCGAAAAAACTTGTTTTCTGCTGTAGTCAGGTTTGCTAGGTTACAGAAACCCCATAGCTCTGAACCGTATAAGCTAGCACTAATAACTTTCATGTGATAGATCTCAAGAACACAATTTACTGGTTTAGTAAGAGAAGCTCTATGTTTTAATAATAATGCTCCTGCTAGTTGGCTAAACTTTAATACAGCAGTATCTATGTGCGTGTTCCATTTCAAGTTCCCCTGTAGTGTTATTCCAAGGTAGGTGAAAGCATCTACCTGCTCGAGGGGGGTACCTTTAAAGGTGATAACGCCTTTAAACAACGAGCGGCGGTTCATACACATAAACTTTGTCTTACTGGTGTTCAGTTCTAAACCTCGAGAATCACAGAACTCACCAAATGCGTTGACCGCCTTTTGGAGACCGCTTGGTGTACGCGTTAATATAAGCGTGTCGTCCGCAAACATTAGGACGGGAACATGCGAACCAGCTATTATGGGGGCATCAGAAGGGGACCTCTTCAGGAATTCTACTATACCGTTTATATATATCGAGAACAGTGTTGGCGCTAGAACGCAACCTTGCCTCACCCCACGTTCTACGGGGAAGGGCTTGGTTACTTCTCTCTGTGAGCCACATCTAATTTTGGCGTAATATTTTCGTGCAGTCGTACAAGGAGAGTGAGAAGTTCTTGGCTTATCCCTGCATCAGCTAGGACCCTCCAAAGCTTGTCCCTGGGGACCAAGTCAAGAGCTGACTTTAGGTCCACAAAGACAGCATATAGAGGGCCGTTATTTAAGGTGACGTTCCTCCAGTACAGGGCAATGAAGTAAAAGACCTGGTCGATGGAACTTGTCAGGGGACGGAACCCCGCTTGGTATGGTGACAAGATGTTATTTTCCTCTATCCATACTTGGAGCTTATTCTGCACCATTCGACCCATCAGTTTCTGAGCTGAATCTATGAGACTGATGGGTCGATAGTTGCTAGGGAGGGATTTGTTACCTTTTTTGTATAATGGGATGATTTCCGCACCTTTCCAGGACAAAGGTACTTCACCACCCATCGCCACTGCGTTGGCAAGCCAAGCAAAATATGTACACCATGTATTCCGATCACTTAGGTAGACATCTGCTGGTATACCGTCCATGCCTGGCGCTCTTCCCCTCGTTACACAGTCAAGGGCAACACTTACATCTTTTTCATTAAACACATTATACTGATAGCATATTGAGGTTCGAAGAATTCTATCCAGTTATTAATGGCAACATGGTTTTGAGGGGGGGCAGCCAACCCTCCCCTATCCCACTTTACCGTGGACCAGAATAACTTCGAATCTTTGGCCGCGCATGCAGTTTTAAGCTCACCCCATAGTTCCTCGTCCCATAGCATCTTCGCCTGCTTTTGTGTGCGTCTATAGGTGTCCCTGGCTTTCCTGACTGTATCGGCGTTCCCCGATTGAAGCTCTCTACTAAGGTTCTGGCGTGCCAGTCTACAGATTTCACCGTACCATCCCTGCCTGCTTTGGTGTTTTTTGCCCTTATTGTGGCCTACTGGTTTTAGGAAGAATGTTTGCAGTCTGCAAAAGAGTTTTTTGTGAGCCTCCATCAAAATGTCTCGGAAGTTAGAGTTACTTGTGAGTAGCTTTATGTTATTTACTTCCTCTCCTACTACTCTCTTGAGTTCATCTAACTTCCCCTCATCCTCTACTAGCTTCCCCCATTTTAGTTGCCGCTGATTGTTTGTACATACTAAGTCCAAGGTCACCCTCTCTTCATCTGAGCTTACCCCCCTTTCCTCTAAATAGGACTTGAAGGCCATACACAGTGGGTTATGATCGCTTTCCATTCTTTTTACTACGGTCATATCAATCAATTTGCTCCAGACCCTGGTATCTACCAGAAAATAGTCTATTCTACTGGATGCCCGACCGTTATCAAATGTGCAGTTCCCTACACGGTCTGAGGATGTGCGACCATTTGCGGCTCTAAGGCCTCTAGCTAGACAGAGGCTCTTTACTTGAATGGCCACCGTACTCCATCTTTTAACTGCAGCTATCTCAACCTGGGGGATTCCCCATTTGCTATCCTCTTCCTCGGCTAAGAATTTATCCTCTTGACCCAGGGGTTCAAAAGTAGTATTTAAGTCCCCCCCAACAATAATAGATTGTTCTAGGGGCAATGATTCTAGCTCCTGTTCGAGGACCGTTATTACGTCTGAGGTCTTTCCCCCTCTGACCCCCCTAGCATATATATTAAAAAGGGCTAGCTCTTCACTATTGTCCCATCTAATATTAACTGATAGTATGTATAGGAAGGGATCTTTGCTGGATTGTGCAATTCAGCGACTGGCGAACCCAAATCAGCAAACCTCCTGATGGGCGGCCTTTGCCATTTATCACTGCAGAAATAAAGAAGTTAAGGTACCCCACCCGATATACAGGGCTTTGCGACCATGTTTCTTGGAATAATATAATATCATGTAAGTCGATAAAAGCACACCATTCAGGGGATGTTACTTTATTCGCTATCCCAGCAAGATTCCAAGAAATAAAGGTCAATGTTGCTTTAGCTGTGGTGGGCCCTGACTGGCCAAGTCTTGAAAGGTTGCTTATATTTATGTTCTGCTGTGTAGTTTCTGTTGCTAAAAATTTTGAAGAAATGCCAAGGGCATCATCTAGGTGAGACTCGGGTAATGGCTCACTGCTATTACACCGGACTAGACTACTATACCACTCCAAGGTATAGGGCCCCCCATCCCTTTTATTACTATTGGGAGCTACCTTGCGGTTGGCTACCTGGGTCGGGGCTAATGAACCCTCCTTATTAGCGCTGCCATTATCTGTTTTCACAACATGAGAGCATCCTATCATATTATCTTGATATTCGAGTCAATCGCACTCGTTTAGGTTAGACAATGCTGCATATCTATTTTCTAAGTTTACACCCCAGTCACAACTTTGGACACCCCCACCCCCACCCCCGCCCCTTCTGTTAACCACTGTAGTCCATTTGGTCCTCAAAACACTTGGTTTAGCAATAAAGCCTCTTCTGTTGTAAAAGAAGTCAAGTGTGAGAGGGATGATTTCTGCTGTTCTGCGTTGAGGGGGCAGAAGATTAGGTAGAATATCGGGCAATACTTCTGGTCCTTTTAGGGCTACTGCCTATTCATTTCACTCTTCTGGCAGTTAGTACTTCCTCTGAGAGTTTATGTTTACCCCAGTGGGTGATGTACATGTTATTAGTTAGCCAGTATAGAGCTTTACTTAAGAGTGATTGGGGGGACTCTGTCTGGCCAAGCTTCAGGGTTGGTACATTAGCTAGGACCAGGATCAGTGGGGATGCTTCTACAATTAACTCCATTGAACCTGGTTCCAGAAAAGAATCTTCCCTAGACCCGTTGGTTATCAGCGGATCTGGTGTGCGATGGATATTTGCTGCTAAGCATGGGGTGGGGATAAGTGGGTGAGTCGGAACCACCGACTCCCTACCTTCTCCAATTCCACCTTCCCTATGTTTTGTTTGCTCAATTTTGTCCACCACCTGGTTAGGTATTTCCCCCATGTTTTAATTTGTGTTCAACAGAAGACCATCAAGCTTGTGAACTTTGTCAGTAAGTTGGTCAATCTTAGATAACAATGGCTTGATTATACCCCTCATTTTTTGATCAAACATTCCCATGAGTTTCTTAATGTTGGCCTCATCCCATAACATACTGCCCTCATCCTCAACCCCTACATCCTCTGTACCATTTTTCCTAGGTGGAGTTGCTGGTCTTTTTCTGCTAGAGCGTAACCCGCCACGCTTAGGTTGTCCCTTTGTGGCCCCTCTAGTCACCCTAGGCGCAGGAACAGGCGCAGGTTTAGGCGAGCTATCCTCCACTATTTCTAGGTCCAGGTCTACGGCATCATGATCAACCTCATCTATTTTGCTCAATGTAGCAGGTGAGAATGCATTGTGAGCGGGGCTCTCAGTACTAATCTGGGAAAACACCCCTGCTTCACTGGAGTCTTCTAGTTCCTGTAAATTAACTCGGGGTGATTCAGTTGAGATATTAGTAGGTGTTGGACTCAAACCCAGGGAAGACCTTCTATCAGTGTTTATCTTAGCGACCACTTGAAATAGATAGTTATCCATGGTGTTTGAAGGAGCAGTACATTGCTTTTGTTTAGACATACCTGTAACAACACTCAACAATCACAGTGACCCGAAATAAATACCAAGCCTATTGTCCAGAAGCCACTACTTGCAAGTACTATGAGACCTCCCCTTATATCCGTTTATAAGGGCTATGGTACTTCATAGTTATCACAAAGAGTTGAAATCACTCACGAAGATAGATGGACAGCGTTCCTGGTCCAGTCTAGTCTCTGCCAATCGCGGACTGTCGCAGACTGTCCCGCCCTTGTCCCGGGCTTCTCCCGGTCGCTCCCGCGCAGCTGGACTGGTGGAACCAATTTGTAGGTCTATGGGTAAAGGGGAGGGGCAGGCAGGGAGAGCAGCCCAGGTGTTGTTAATCCGGGCGGCGGCGCTTCTGGGAAAGGTAGTCCCAGACCCGCGCTCGCACTCTGCTCGCAGCCCTGCTTGTCCAGCAACCCACCTCCCAATTAGCAGGCAAAAGTCCGTAGATATCAGCAGGCAACCCAGCGAAGCAGGACCCGCGAAGCGGGTTCCGCGAGAAGTAGGCAAAGTTCACAGTGACACACAACCCGGCGTGCTCCAAGGATTTTCAGCAAAGCGTCCCAAAGATAGTCCAAAGGCTGGGGGTTTTAAAGCTGATGGGGAGGGGCGGGCAGGGAGAGCAGCCCAGGTGCTGTTAATCCGGGCGGCGGCGCTTCTGGGAAAGGTAGTCCCAGACCCGCGCTCGCACTCTGCTTGCAGCCCTGCTTGTCCAGCAACCCACCTCCCAATTAGCAGGCAAAAGTCTGTAGATATCAGCAGGCAACCCAGCGAAGCGGGACCCGCGAAGCGGGTTCCGCGAGAAGTAGGCAAAGTTCACAGTGACACACAACCCGGCGTGCTCCAAGGATTTTCAGCAAAGCGTTGAGTTACTTCAAGTTAGGTCGTTGCACTCGACAGGGGTGTCCGCTATCCCCCTTATTGTTTGCCTTAAGTATTGAACCGCTGGTGATTCAACTTCGGACTTCCCCAGACATCCAAGTGATTAGATTTGGGGGGGATGAACAAAAGGTCTCGTTATTTGCAGACGATATCCTGCTGACGCTCACTTCCCCGAGAACCTCATTACGAGCAGTACAGGAGGAACTGAAGAGCTTTGAAGTTGTTGCGGGCTTCCGAGTCAGCCTGGCAAAGTCATCTATCTTAGACTTAACCCTATCAGATAGAGAAAAGTTTTTGGTGCAGGGGAGACACCGTTCACATGGGCCAAACAGAAGTTGTTATACCTAGGGATCCAGATCACTCCCAGACTAGAGGGTCTTTTTAAAGTGACACTCACTCAAGAGCAACAAGATCTTAAATGTTGGAAGCCAATGTTCATATCTTGGTTGGGGCAAATACATGCAATCCAAATGACTGTCCTCCCTAAGCTTGTGTACCTATTCCAAGCGCTCCCGATCGACCTTGAAAAAGAGTTTATACCTGGGGACCCCTCCATGATCCTACACTATATTTGGCAAAATGTTAAAGCGCGTTTACCCTTCCATGTATTAAGGCGACCGAAGGGGAAGCGGTTCTCCCAGATTTGGGCTATACTACAGGTACGTGTAGTGGCGGAATGGTCCATGAGGGAATCGGACAAACACTGGCTCCACATGGATCGAGCCATTGTGGGCAGGACAATTTGGGACATCCTGTGGAAGCCCAAGAAGGACAGACCTCCCAATGCATATCTTAGCAACCCCACTCGGACTGCCCTCAGGGTATGGGATGAGGTTAACCGGGGCCAAGGGTGGAAAACCTTTCCATCACCTTATACCCTGATACATTTTAATCCGGAGTTTCCCCCGGCCTTGAGGGCTGGTCCATTTGATACTTGGAGGGAGGGGGGTTGCCTCGTTCTCTCCGACTTATTCCACAATTACGGCTTTCTAACGTTTGAAAACTGCCTGCGGGACTTTCAGGTCGCCCCCACAGAGCATTTCCACTATCTCAACTTAAACATTGGGCACTTCAACCGACAGTGAGGGAGGCAGCAATACAGGAGTTGACTCCAAAAGAATCCTTCGTGAAAAGGGTGGGCTCCATGAAAGGGGTATTCGCGTTTTTGTATGGGCTACTGGTAACTACTAATGGTGTGTTGGACCTGATAGTCATGTCCACATGTATGGGGGGGAAAAGCTAGTTCTTTTTAGTTACCCTCACATACCCTAGTGGTGTCATGCTTCATCATTGGGTCACCCCGACCCCTAGAAGTCGGGGTGGGCTCAACCACAGTGTTGGGTAGCACTTTGATAGATGAAGGATGGGGGATTATAAGATAAAATACCTCAATCAGACCCCTGGTTTCCCTTTATTCGTGGGTCTGGTTGGGTCATTAACAATTATTTGGATTTTAATGGTCCTATGACCCTAGGGCACTAGGGTCATAGGACCATTAAAATCCAGTGTGCTCGCTCCTTGAGTATCTCTATGGTGCTTGTCGGACGGAGTCCCATTCATGAATGCTTAATAAATGACCTATGGTTTGTACTTCACTCCACTGATGCTTCCTCCTTACTTGTTAAGAACCCATGGAAGAAGTGGTGACCCTGCACCAGTGGATTATTCCAGAATGAGCCAACTGGAGTAACAACATACAGGCAGTAAAAAGGCTAACTCAATGAGAGATTTCACTCATTGGAGACGTGCCAGGGGAGCAACAAGTATGTTATATTTCCTTGGTTAGTATCTGAGAAAATAAGTAAGTTTACAGCATCATAGTAATCACCTTGAAGACCCTTTGCATATGCAGAAAGACGCTATACCCTGTTTGCTACTCCCTAACAAAGTAGGAAAGCGAAACAGATTGAACATGGATGAAAGACCAGATGAGCCAATGGACGGTATAGTCAGTGGGAACCCTCTCCTTTGTATTGAGAATAGGGGACAATAAGTGGGGCTTACCTTTTGTGTATTTTAACAGTGTGTGACTACAGGGCGACGTTCCCTCTCCAACCCCTGGTTCGAATTGATTCATGTTAAATTTGGGTAAGAGACCCAGTAATGGATCTTCTTTTAAAATATCTAGTTGTGTGGGTTCACGGGTGTCCTCCACTTAATTGTTGGTGCCAAGTGGGACTATAAGGCATGTCACTAAAAAGTGAGTTGTATTCAATATGGCTAAAATGAAATGCCTACCCTCAAATGATATTGGATTGTTTTAAAGATTTTTTTCTTAAAGGAAGATCCTTTGAGTGTGTCTTAAATGGGCAAGTGTGGCCGAGTATGGATTCCCAATCTCCATGAAGTTAGTGACAGTGATGGAAAGTTTAGGGCTGATAATACAAGGGATCTTTATCCTGACGAAGGATGTCGACCTTTAGCTGCGTTGGAGAGGCCGAAACATGTTAATAACAGCAATAAGGGGGGGTACAGGGAGTTAACCATCCTGGTAGACCCCGCATTTCATTTTTTAACCCTGCCAAGAGAGACCCAAAATAAAGAATGAAAACATTTTTTTGCTTAAAGGATCCTTTTCTTTTTAAGGGGGCATTTGCCTAAAAAATAACCAAAAAAATTCAACACTCTAAGTGTTGGTCACCAGAGTGTAGTAGCATGCCCTATGAGGAAGCAAGCCACTATATAGTGGGTGGGGGCCATTTTAAAATCATTGAGGGATTACCAAAGCTGGATTAGGTGTATTGAATTCTCCTCTTCCTTTTCTCTTTGTGTGATTGGATAGTACTAGGGGAGGATAATGGAAGGGTAGCACCTCTCACCCCTTATTTGAGTGTGTGTTGGATCCCAGTAGACCAGTCAGCCATCTTGGGTGCAGATCTATTTAAACCGCAGTCATGTCATGGTCAGGCGCTTGCGCGTCTTCCGTTAATGCGAGAGGAAGCTTCAATATCTGTTCTCTTACCGATTTCTAACTACCTGGTTTCCACCTCCGGTTTTGTACTCACTACTCCCAGCTTGCGCTTCTTCCGTTAGTACAAGAGGAAGCTTCAATATCTGTTCTCTTACCGATTTCTAACTACCTGGTTTCCACCTCCGGTTATGTACTCACTACTCCCAGCTTGTACTCTGGACTATCAGCCTGTGCTGTCGAAAAGCCTTCACACATTTTTCCTGCTTCCACCATGCATAAATTGTGACACTGAAATTATGCATAGCTGCTCAAAACATTAAGCATCGGTATCAGTAGTGATATAGTTAAAGTCCAGCAGGGGAGCAACTATGGTTACTGGGAAGCCTGTTAGTTTGGCCCATCTGTAGACCCACTATATCATCATTTGTGATGAGACTGTGCAGCCACAATCATTTTTTTACAATTTCCCCAGCAGTGTTTTGCTGATAATCAGGAATGAATGTTGGTACAGATCTCAATTTTTCTGTTTCTATTACAGAGTTGGCATCATCGGAGAACTCAGCAAGAACTTCAATCTCCAATCTCTTATACCTCTTAATGTAGATGATGATGATGAGGACGAAGAAACCAAAGCAAGGAAAAGCAATGCATCTTTCCACTCGGAAATCAGGGCTTCGACATTCGATGCGGGCATGCGAAGGGGCATCAGCCGCACCAGCACTGTCATCTCAAGAGCCACCACTGAAGGAGGCTACTCAGACACAGAAGAGTAGAAACAAAAAATGGGCATTGTTCAGGATTAGAAATAACAATTTCCACATCGTGTCAAAAAACATCTTTTGTCTTTCCATTTTCAATCCTTAAGCAGTTCTCAATTTTTGTAAAATTTCAAGTAGCAGTTTTAAGCAAGACTTCTTTTTCAAAAGCCATACACTATTAACATTATGTTATAGACACTTGCATGTGAATGTGATTCCTGGGTCTACTATTTTATCTTTGTTTCTAAGGACTGATTTTATAATCTTCCTATTTACAGTTTGTCTAATAGTAACTCATCACAATAAAATGCACGGTTCGAAATTTGGTATTTGTATATATTGTTGTAAACATTTCTCAATGTAAACCTGCCTTTCCCCAATAGTATTTCTGCATTAGAGAAATTTGAGCCAGGCTTACAGGAGCAGGTACAAGCAATGCTGGCCAGTGCCAAACCTGGCTCCTCACGGGACTAAAGCCCCCCAAGATCACTTCCTCCTTAGCCCCACTGTATTGCGCCAGAGGTCACTGAGTTTTTTAATCTCTCTTTAGATTGTGCCTCACTCCGCCTGAGTGGAAGACTGCCCAAGTGTCTCCAAAGTAAAAAACAAAAAAACAACGCAAACCCTGACATTCACACCAACTACAGCCCTACCTCTATGCTTCCTCTGTTAGGAAAATGCCTGGAACACCACATAAATAAACAACTGGCCACCTATCTGAAAGGGCACAAGATCCTTGACCCCTCCCAATTGGGCTTCATGGTGATGCACAACATTGAAAACGCACTAATGGCAGTCATCAATACCATCAGACTCTCATTAGATACAGGTACTCCAGTAATGCTGGTATTGCTCGATCTGTCAACAGTTTTCGACATGGTCTCACATTCAATCTTAATCCACAGACTGCAGACTGCACAACCGGGTGTATATGGTAGAGCACTCCTCTGGCTCGTGGATTTTCTCAGCAACCAAACCCAAACCATCTCCACTTTGCAGGTCAATAAAGGAGTCCTGCAGGGTTCCTCCCTGAGCATGACATTATTTAATGTCTACATGGTCGTGCTTGCGCAGATTTTTAGATCTTGCGGGTTCAAGATCGTGTCTTATGCTGATGACACCCAATTAGTCATCTGCTTTTGGGCATGATCCAGACATGGTTTGTGTGCTGCATGAGGAAAATTTCTGATTGGATGACCAACAACTGCTTCCAACTAAATGGTGAAAAAACAGAGATAGCGTTGTTTGGCATGGCTCAGGACTCTTGGTCAAGGGACTGGTGGCCTGAGCAGGATGGGGCACTGCCCCTTACCCCAAACAGGTGGCTAAAAATCTTGGCATCAAATTGGATCAGGCACTTTCTATGAAAGACCAAGTCATTACAACTGTGGCTCCTGTTTCACCACTATGTGTTTTCCATGGCTCCCTGATTCAAGAAAAACCCTAGTCCAGGCACTGATTACGAGCCATGTCGACTATGGTAATGCACTACTAGTGTCAGCAAACAATTCACTGCTGGCTAAGCTCCAAATGGTGCAAAGTACAGAGGCCCGATTAATCTGCAACCTCCTTTCTTGCTCATCCTCTGTTCCCATCCTGAAACCCCTTCACTGGCTACCAGTTTGAAAATGTGCCATTTTCAAACGGTACTGCTTGACCCATAAGGCAGTAACCAAACTGCTTCCTACTTACTTGCATGATAGACTCAGTCAATACCCATACCTGATTGCTTAGATCGTCAAATCAACCTTTACTAAAGATACCTTGTATCTGCACTTCCAGATCTTTATCATATCTTGCCCCATTTAACTTGAACAGGCTGGCTTCCTCTGCAAATCCAGTTGTGTCAAGATCTTTCAAAATTCATAAACGTTTTAAAACATGTATTAATTTAACTGGTCTACCTGCATTTGTCCTTTTAGTTGCTAAGCGCCAAGATACACCTTCGGGTTAGAGTCATTTTGCACTATAACAAATGCCTATAACATAACCATTTTAGTTAGGAAAGCTTTATCATCAACATAATTTCACTTGTTTTAATCTAGGTTTACAGTCCTTCTGTTGTTCATATACTTTTCAAAAAGTCACCATTCAAGTGTCGGGTACTGCAGCTGATCCACAAAGGGCAGGAAACCGCTGATACCCGTTCCTATGTATGAAGGTGACTGTGTCCTCGTGGCCAGGATGGATCTGGGACTCCAAAAACTCCTAGTCACTTTAAATAAATGTATGCCTGACCTGGGTTTAACAAAAAATACATCTAAATCATATGCCATGGTCTGTGGTCGCCCCCAGAGTAGGCTGACGCATTTCCAGGTTAGGGGGAACACACTCAAGTGTGTTACCTATTTGGGGATCCCGTTCGACAATAAGATCACCTGGTACACTTGAGGAGTGTGAGAGTAACCCAGTACGAACAAGCCATTGCTTCTCTGTTCCAATTTGTTGCAATGTTAGGGTCCCTGTCCATTAAAACTGCCACTACTGAATATAAAGCTAGACCCGTGCCTATTGTCAATTACTGTGCAAGGGTGTGAGGATTCATTGATAACTAGCAATTGCAAATCAGTGAAAACAGATTCCTTCGTAGAACTTTGTCACTTTTCAACTCTGTCCCATCTGTTTTAGTACATGAAGAACTGGGTCTTCAGTATTTGGAGGATATACTGAGGTTGGCACCTACTCTGTTATGGCTGTCAGTATGAGCTAGGCCTGAAGCAGCAATGACACCAGCTTTAATCACTGACTGTCTTAAACTGGACAGGGTTCACAAAATCAATTGACTAGCCCATATTAGAGAAGATCTCCACCTATTTGGCAGAAGGCATCAGTTTGACAACCCAACAGCAATCAATCACACACAGAAAACCATGGTTAAAGATGACCTACTGAATTTGATAGTAGAAAAGTCGTGGGAGGTTGAAATTAAGTAGTCTGTTGAGTCATAGCTTCCATTAAGTACAACCCCAGCAGTTGAGCCATACCTGCTTATAATGCCACGTAACCAAAGGTATCTGAAAGAAATAGGTGGTATGTAACCTTTACAACGAAACTTTTATAACGACCTACCATTACAACGCAACTTTTACAACGCAAACTATTACAACGCATTGCTCTGGGGGGCGCTCTAGGATAGGGAATAGGTTAATTTACTATCCAATAACCTTCCCTACTATCCACGGGGACTGGAGTTGGAATAGTAAATTAAACTATTCACTATCCAGCACCCCAAAGCGCTATGCGTTGTAATGGTATGCGTGGTAAAAACCGCGTTGTAAAGGTAGGCGTTGTAAAAGTATGCGTTGTAACGTCATACATCCGAAACAGGTTAGTATTAGATATCTTACCTTAGAATATCCCCAGGCATCAGACTGGATCCGCAAATGTTTGCGTAGCAGTACCCATGTGCGTCGGTAGGCGTCGTCCACAGCTCCGCGTCCGTCCTCGGCGCCTTGATGACGTCGTCGGAGTACTTAGACGCCGCCCTCGCGCGCTGACGGCAGTTCCTATTTTTTCCGCGCCAGCAACGCCGATCCGGAAAAAGTGGTACCCTTAGTCACTTTTTGACAAAACTTTTTAGATTGTTTTCGATCATTTTTTCGAAGACGTTTGACTCCGTAGGTGCCGGTAGGGATGCCCGGGTTCAAAGCCTGCTCTGACTGCGACCGACTGATTTCGGTCACTGACCCCCATCGCCAGTGTCTACAGTGCCTGGGGCTCGAGCACGACGACAAGTCGTGCCCATACTGCTGGGCCTTGACGTCGAAGGCTAGGCGGGAGCGGTCCCGCAAGCGCCTCGAGCTCCGGCAGTCAGCCCCACGCCGCTCGAGGTTCCGGTCCAAGAGGAGGTCGAGAGGGACCAGTCGTGGGGCTGAAGTCGTCACAGCTCGTCGAGTCGTCACCACTCGTCGGGCTCCAAGTCCTCAGGTAAGAGGCACAAGAAGTCGAAGACGCGACACCGCTCTTCTGACTCCCCCCAACGCTCGCACGATGCGGCCCTGGGTTCGGGCGACACCGCCCACGCGGCTCCGCTGGAGCCGCTGGCGTCGCGGCCTGCTCCATACCCTTCGGTCCCTGGGCAGCACGCGACGCCGGAGGAGATCGAAGGGTACCTCATGGCCATGAGGTTGATCTCTTCGTCGTCGGGTTCCGCGGCGCCTTTGGGCACTGCGGACCCGACTGGGAGTCCGAGCGGGCCGGGTGCTTCGGCCCCAGCGCCTTTGGGTGCTTCGGCCCCGGCGCAGTCGGCGACTTCGGTCCCGACGTCGCAGGTCTCTGCTGGATCCGGGCCTGGATCCGGGTCGTCGCCGGTCGACTTTACGACCTCGCCGGCCCTTAGGGTGCCGCCCCCGACCTCGGTCGACGCCGTCCCCAGTTCTGCTCTCGATTCGGCGTCGGCGCCGCTATCGACGCCGATGGGAGATTTTTACTTCTACGTGCCGACCCCGTCCTTTGAGCCTGACTATCAGGAGATGGGTGGCGAAGCAGACTGGGAGGCGTCTGAGGACCCTCTGGCATGTGAGTGCCAGTCTTATCAGGACTGGACAGAGGAGCTTGGGGATGCCAGTGGTCTGGACACTTCGCCCGACACTGGCTGTGTCTCCCCTCCTACCGTGGCTACGGAGGAGGGGGCTGCTTATAGTGTGGTGTTGATGAGGGCGGCCAAGGCCTTGCACCTTGAGCTCCCCGTCGCGGCCGTGAGGACTAACCTCCTCACAGAGGTCCTTAAACTGCAAACAAGCTCGGCAGAGCCTCTGTTGCCGTTTAATGAGGCCTTGACTGACGTTCTTCTGGGCACCTGGTCCAGGCCCGCTACAGGTCCTCCTGTAGATAGGAACGTGGCCAGACGCCACCGCCCGGCCCCAGGCGACCCTTGCTTCCTGTCCACCCACCCCACCCCCGAGAGTCTGGTCATCCAGGCCTCTAACTCCCAGACCGCATTCCCGACGGCTCCCACCCGATCGGGAATCCAAGAGGTACGAACAGTATGGTAAAAGGATGTTCTCCCTGAGTTTGGGGTTGCGGTCTGTCAACACCGCGTGCCTCTTGGGCCGTTCTACCCATTCTCTGTGGGACACAGTCGCGGACGTGCTGCCACAATGCCCGGAGGAGGCCCGGGCTAAACTTGCCCAAGCCCTTGCGGAGGGTCGAGATGCGGCACGGTACTCCATCTGATGTGGGCTGGATACCACAGACTCACTGGGCAGAGCGATGGCAACGATGGTCGCCAAGCCTGGTTGAGGTCCGCCAACTTTTCGGCTGATGTCCAAAACACCCTTGTGGACATGCCATTCGATGGCCGTCGCCTTTTTGACGACAAAGACAGTGCGCTTGAGCGCTCTAAGGACTCCAGGGCTACGGCCAAGTCCTTGGGCCTATCGGCCCAGCGCCAGCAAACTGCTGCTTTTCGCTCCTTTCGTGGCCACGGCCTGCACACTAACATCCAGCGCAGTGGCGGACGTGGTAACCACCGTGGCGGTGCCCTGGGACAGAGGCGAGGCCAGTCCACATCCACCCCCGCAGCATCTGCCTCAAAGCCTTCCTAGTCCGAGCTTTCAGGCCCATTCGACGCCAGTGGGCGGCAGGGTTCGCCATCACCTCCTCCACTGGCGCACTGTCACTTCGGACAGGTGGGTGCTGCAAATCGTCCGAAGGGGCTACTCCCTCCCCTTCGAGGCGACCCCTCCAGCTATGCCACCGCAGTGCCACCGCGTGTCGGGGGATCACTTGCGACTTCTGCAGGAGAAAGTTACGGCCCTCTTGGCCAAGGGGGCCATCAAGCGCGTTCCTGGGCCAGAAGTAGGGTGTGGTTGCTATTCCCACTACTTTCTGGTCCCCAAGAAGGGCAAAGGAGCCTACGCCCTATCTTGGACCTCAGGAATGTCAACGGCTTCCTCCGGAAGGAGAAGTTCAAGATGCTGACTTTGGCTCAGGTCTTAGCTGCCCTGGACCCAGGAGACTGGACGGTAGCGTTGGACTTGCAGGATGCGTACTTCCACATCCCCATCCTGCCGGCCCACAGGCGCTACCTGCAGTTCACGGTAGGCCACGAGCACTTTCAGTTTACCGTGCACCCCTTCGGCCTTACCAGCGCCCCACGGGTGTTCACGAAAGTGATGGCGGTGGTCGCGGCTCATCTGCGCAGGTTAGGGATTTCAGTCTTCCCCTACCTCCACGACTGGTTGTTGAAGGCGGGCTCGCCCCAGACAGTCGTCAGCCACCTCCAGACTACGGCCGACCTCCTGCACCAGCTGGGGTTCTCCATCAATGTGCCGAAGTCACACCTGTGTCCCTCTCAGAAGATCCTCTTCATCGGAGCGGTTCTAGACTCGGCGCAGTTTCGGGTTTATCCTCCCGAACAGCGGATTCGGGATATTCAGGCTCTGATTCCGATCTTTCAGCCCTTATCCCGGATTTCGGTCAGGTTGACGCTGCGGCTTCTGGGGCTGATGGCCCCCTGCATCCTTCTGGTGCATCACGCCAGGTGGCGGATGCGGGCTCTGCAGTGGGACCTGAAGTTTCAGTGGGCCCAGCATCAGGGCAACTTGTCCGACCATGTCTTGATCTCGAAGGGCACTGCAAGACAGTTGCAGTGGTGGCTCCAGGACCGCGATTGGGTCAGCGGCAGATCCCTCTCCGTTCCCCAACCGGAGCACATAGTTGTGACAGACGCGTCTCTCCAGGGCTGGGGAGGCCACATGGGAGAGGCGGAGATCAGAGGCCTCTGGTCTCCGGCGCAGTCCCAGCTCCACATCAACCTTCTGGAGCTGCGGGCGATCCGGCTTGCACTGAAGGCATTCCTCCCCTCAGTCCGGGGGAGTGTAGTGCAGGTGTTCACGGACAACACCACCTCCATGTGGTACTGCAACAAACAAGGCGGGGTGGGGTCATGGACCCTCTGCCAGGAGGCTCTGTGGGTTTATATAGCGCTAGGAATCGACTCCCGGAGGAGTATCTCCACGCTTCGACAGCCACGCTTGTGCCTCTGGCAGTGGCTGGAACATTAGTGCGTGACCCTGGTGGTTCAACACCTGGCAGGTTCTCTGAACGCCAGGGCGGACAAACTCAGCCGTCGGTGCATGATGGACCACGAATGGCGTCTGAACTCGGATGTGGCGCAAGGCCTCTTTCAGCAGTGGGGAGAGCCTTGGTTAGATCTATTCGCCACAGAAGAGAACCCGCAATGTCATCAGTTCTGCGCGTTGGAATTTCCAAGGCGGCACTCGCTCGGAGACGCTTTTCGTCGCTTGTGGAGTTGCGGTCTGTTGTACGCCTTTCTGCCTATACCACTTCTGCCCAGAGTGCTGAAGAAGATCAAGCGCGACCGGGCCCAAGTCATCCTTGTGGCTCCGGACTGGGCACGAAGGTACTAGGATCCAGAGCTACTCAGCATGTCAGTCGATCCCCCGGTTCGTCTGCCTCTTCAGGAGGACCTTCTGTCGCAGCAGCAGGGGACGGTCCTCCACCCGAACCTGTCCAGCCTCCACCTCCATGCGTGGAGATTGAGCGGCGACAGTTGAGGCAATTTGACTTGCCTCCTGAAGTCTGTGATGTCATTCTGGCAGCCAGGCGTCCCTCCACAAAGACAATATACACCTGCAGGTGGAACAAATTTGTGGCATGCTGCACAGCAAAGGCTGTGGATCCACTCTCTGCCCCTCTTTCTGAGGTTCTCCTCTTTCTTCTCTCTCTTGCCCAGCAGGGCTCTGCTCTGGGCACTATCAAGGGCTATCTTTCTGCCATTTCTGCCTTCTTAAGGTTCCCTGATCAGCCCTCTTTGTTCAAGTCCCCAGTTGTAAATAGGTTTTTGAAGGGCATCACTGATATGTTCCCTCCTGTTCCTTTCGTGATGCCTCAGTAGGACTTGAACCTTGTTCTTACCTTTTTGATGTGTGCTCCTTTCGAGCCACTTCATAACTGTCCTCTTCGTCTTCTTACTCTAAAGACTGCTTTCCTGGTTGCCATCGCCCCTGCCAGGAGAGTGCGTGAGCTCCAGGCTCTTTCTTGCAAACCTCCCTTCCTTTCTGTCCATCCGGACAAGGTTGTGTTGCATACCCGTCCTTCTTTCCTGCCCAAGGTAGTCACAGCCTTCCACATCGGGCAGTCCATCAGCTTGCCCACCTTCTATCCGCCTCCGCATCCCTCGAAAGAGGAAGAGAGGCCCCACCGTCTGGACCCAAAACGTGTGCTCTCCTTCTACCTTGATCGCACACGCCAGTTCCGGGTGGATGACCAACTCTTCGTTGGTTACGTAGGTGCGAAGAAGGGACGGGCGGTGCACAAACGGACCATCTCTCGGTGGGTCGTGTTGTGCTTCAAGGCATGCTAGTCCTTGGCTAAAACTGAGCCTCCTGTTGGGCTGAGGGCCCATTCCACTCGGGCCACGGCGGCTACTACTGCCCTGGGCTGGGGAGTCCCCTTGCAGGACATTTGTCAGGCAGCTACGTGGGCCTCCCTCCACACGTTTGCAAGACACTACTGCCTGGACAGCCAAGTCCAGAGAGATGGCCTCTTTGGCCGTTCCGTTCTCCAGGACTTTCTGGTGTAATTATTGGTTGGCAGACCCACCTCCGGGATTGGTATTGCTGGGGTATCTATTCTAAGGTAAGGAATCTAATACTAACCTGTTTCTTCAGATGCACAAGTTACTTACCTTCGGTAACGATATATCTGGAAGAAAGAGTAGTTAGTATTAGGTTCCTTACCGACCCACCCATCCTCTCCGTTCTGCGAACCAGTATCTAGGGTTAAGGTCATCCCTTTCAGGGCCCTAGTTTCATGGCACCAGTGTTGGTTTTTATCATGGCTCTGCGTTTTCTGGCACGGAAAAGCTATGTATAAGAACTGACGTCAGCGCGCGAGGGCGGCGTCTAAGTACTCCGACGACGTCATCACGGCGCCTACGACGACGAGGATGGACACGGAGCCGTGGACAAGGCCTACCGACGTGCATGGGTACTGCTACGCAAACATTTCCGGATCCAGTCTGACGCCTGGGGATATTCTAAGGTAAGGAATCTAATACTAACTACTGTTACTTCCAGATATATCGTTACCGAAGGTAAGTAACTTGTGCTTTACCGCATAAGATTTAGTCTGAGACTGGTTCACTTCCTAGTATCATATCCCTCAAGTGTTTATAATAGCAATGATCTTCTCCCTTGTCCATGCAATTCAAAAGCACCGAAATCACAACTCCATTTGTCTTTTTTTGTGAGTTATATAGAGATCAACGAACCTGCATTTTGAGACCTCTAATGTGCAGCTTAAATATTCGGAAATGTAAAGAGGTATTACAGTATTTGCAGTTTTGCAGACTGATATTGTGTGTCATACTATTTATAGATTTTTTATCAGTGTAGTCCATTGCAGGAGAATCGATGGGAAGTGAACATGCATTAATGTATTATACCTTTTACTCCTTCCCAGTTTAAGTTTGAATTTTTACTTTTGCCCATATAACATCGCTATAGCACAGAAGCTAAGGGGCAAATTTACTAGGAAGTGCTGCAGCGCGGTAACCTAACCCTTTTGGCTGCGCCACACTGCGGCATTTCCAAAGTACAGGAATGCGACATATTTACAATAATATGTTGCATTCCTGTGCTCTCCCCTGTGCTGAGGCACAAACAGTTGCCATGCGCCGGCGCAGGCACCCTTGCACTATGGTGCAAGGATGCCTGCGCCATGGAGAGATTGTTTTTGTGCAGGAATGGGCACCTTCCTGCACAAAAACAATCACTACAGGCATTTCCTCTTTCAATACATGCTGTAGAATGCAGCACACACTGAAACAGGAAAAAGCGAGGAAAAAATTAATACATTTCTCCTCGTTGAGCCTCGCTACGCCACCCCTGGGGAGGCGTAGCATTCAGATGCATTTCCAGATTTAAGATTCCTCGTAAATCTGGAAATGTGTCTTGTTCCTTGGGTGTTGCATGGGAACACCCACAGCAACACCCATGGAACGCCCCTTTCCGCGTGTAAAGGGGCCATATTTACAAGGACAGGAAAAGCCACGCAGCGTGTCTTGTACTGCATTAAGAAGGGAGAAACGGACTGCTCTGCTCTGCTTGCTCTAACACACTTACATATTTTATGTATCTTCTTTGAGATTTTATATGTTTTTTTTTTTTTAAATTCTCTTTTATTAATATAAAAGGTGGCGCACTCAGTGAGAACAATACATATACTCGGCATAGTCAGGTTTACGGAACAGTAAAACAAAATCATCTTCAGTAACATTTTGTTATGACACAATCACAATTTGTCTGCCTAAAGCCTATACTTGTAAGTCCATACATCAATTAGGTATTACTACTGAGCTTTACTAGTAAAGTAGCAGTGTTATGGTGCCCAACCTACGAAACAGTTGTGGAACATTTTAAGAAACATTTCCCCCCCATACCCCAACTTGGTGTCATCACTCCTAAGTAGTGTGCGTACTTCTCCTCACCCAACCACGCTCCCTCGCCCCTGTGACTGGACACATCGCTACGAAACCCCCTTTTCATCACAATTAATATCGCAAGGCATAATTCTCCATCTTAGCCATCACTCCTCCTCCCCATCAGTATCTAGGTCATCATCCTCCTGCAAGGGCTCACAGATGTCCCCCCTATAAACATTCCAGTTTGTCCACACTTTATTCCATTTTTTCGGGGCTGCCCGAAGGACATACACCGCTCGTTCCGTGACCATCAGGCAGTCCATGTTTGCCGCCCATCTGTCCACAGTGGGCACCTCCGGAGCCCCCCATTTCTGTGCAAGATCACGTTTTGCTACTGTCATGGCAAGTGTGGCCCATATGATACCATATCTGTTCAGGTCATTGGGGTCCCAAATGTTCAGAAGGCATTTACGCGGGTCTGGCATAATGGAAATCCCAAGTGTCTGGGATATGGTGCGCATAACCTGTGTCCAGTATCCCTGTATCCCGGGGCAGTCCCAGAGTGTGTGGAACAGTGTCCCCTCCTCCCCGCAACCCCGCAAGCAAAAGGGATTGGGCGCTCTATGTATTTTATGGAGCAGTGTCCTGGTGTAGTAAATGCGATGTAAGATTTTTAGTTGCACCAGTCTAAATTTGGCTGAAATGCCTATTTCTTTCGGTGAAGCCAAGGCCTCATTCCACTCTGAGTCATCCATCATACCTATCTCCCCCTCCCATCTTTCCTTAAGTTTCGCCGTGGGGTCTTTTAAGTTGTTGATTCATTTTTTGTAGGTGAGGGATGTGGCGCTCTGGTGCATATACTCCGTTAACAGTCTGTCTTCAAGCGGCGAGGATTCCGGCAGAACAGTGTCCTGCGGTATCGCTTGGAGCAGCGCGTGTCTAATTTGGACATAGCGAAACATCTCAGTGGGTCTGAGGTCATAGTGTTGTTGAAGTTGTGAGAACGGTACCACTGTGTCCCCCTCCCAAAGGTCCCCCACCGTGGAGATACCTATTCGGTCCCATTGCGTGAAGCCCTTACAGGTTCTAAGGTTGCCCAGTGATTTCGTGTCCCACAGAGGTGTCATTTTGGTTATCTTGCCCGTCCAAAGGGTAGCAGTATGCCGCGTCGGGCCGCTTAGACGTTTAATTTGCGGTTTACTATACAGTACCGACAGCATGGAGTCTGACCCCAATTGTGCCCAATCTGCCCTGTACGCCGGATCATGTCTCGGGGCGTGGATCCATTGGTTAATTATTTTAAGTTGAGCCGCCCAGTAATACATCTGAATGTTGGGAAGTGCTATTCCCCCCTCATACCAACTTTTAACCAATTTATCGTAAGCTATTCGTGTTGTACCATTGCTCCATAGGAGAGCGGAGGCCAACGCCGCTATCTGTGTGAAGTAACGTGGAGGGACAAGATGCGGGGTGTTTTCCAGCACATACAAAAATCTGGGGAGTGCAATCATCTTGAATAAGGCTGCGCGCCCCAAGATGGTGAGGGGCAGGGTCGCCCAGTGTCTAACATCAGCTCGCAGTCGGTCTAGTGGTGGTTTTAGGTTGCTAGTGAAGAAATCTGTTTCAGAGGGCACAATGTTAATGCCCAAGTACCTGAAGGAGGTCACCGGCTCCGCCAGAGGGCAGTCGGTCGGTAGGTTCGGCGCCGGGCCCTTTAGTGTGTAGATTATGGATTTGGACCAGTTAAGGGTATAGCCCGAAGTTTCCCCATGTGTGTTGCAAATGTCTAGGAGGGCTGGGATGCCACTATCAGGATCGACCATGTAAATAAGCATATCGTCGGCATAAATGGAGATCTTGTCCTCCCACCCCTCCTCCCACTGAATGCCTCTAAACAAGGGCGTGTGCCTGATCAGGATAGCTAAAGGCTCCAGCACTAAAGCGAAAAGCAGGGGCGACAAAGGACACCCCTGTCGAGTACCTCTGCTCAATGGGAACGTCTGGGAGGTGTGGCCATTAGATATCACCTGTGCCACTGGATTAGTATATAATAGCCGTATCCAGGCTATATACTTCGGTCCAAAGCCCACACGTGCAAGCACCTCAAAGAGGTATTCCCATTCCACTAGGTCGAAAGCCATTTTCGCATCTAGGGAAAGGATCACTGCCCTCTCAGTGAGAAGGTGAGATCTTGCCATTACCCCATGAACTCTCCTGAGGTTCAGTGCCGTGCTCCTATGGGGCATAAAGCCCGACTGGTCGGGGTGGATCAGGGTATTCAGGTGTGGCATCAGGCGGTTGGCCAGAAGTTTAGCCAGTATTTTGGCTTCTACATTTAACAATGAAATCGGGCGATATGAGGTGCAGACTTCCGGGGGTTTACCCGGCTTAGGTATAGCTACTATCGTGGCTGTACGTTGATCCAACGGTAGTTCAGCCCGGTCCCTACTGTCCAGGTACATGTCCCGCAGGGGACCACTGAGGTCAGATGCCATTGATTTGTACCATTCCACCGGAAGGCCGTTAGGTCCCAGGGCTTTGCCCGATTGTAGTGAATGTATTGCCAACTGGATTTCCTCTTCCGAGGGATCCGCTTCTAACTCTTGCGCAGCCTCCGGCTGTATGCCGGGGAGGACAATGCCCTCCAGCGATGCCGCCGCCAATTGGGCAGTGACGGTGTGTTCCGGTGTGTAGATTGTGTGGAAATGACGCGCTAACGCGTGCACTATGTCTTCTGGGTGTGATATGAAGCTGCCGTCCGTACTAACGAGTCTCTTAATTCCCTTCGCGCCTCCCTCTCTCCTATCCAGCCATGCCAGCATTTTCCCCGCCTTGTCGCCTACTTCGTAAATCCTATGCTTGGTGTTTGCCATGTATCCCTTCTCGGTCGTTCTCAGGTGCGCCTGGTATTGCTGCTGTCGTAATTTGAGTGTGTGTGTCTTGGCCGGGGAAGGGTCCGTCATGTGCGCCGTGTTGGCATCGTGGAGGGCTAATTCTAGTTCCGTGAGTTCCTTCCGGGAGTCACGCTTGTGACCCGTAATAGCTGTGATCGCCACCCCTCGCAGGACGGTCTTGTAGGCCTCCCACAGAATCGACGGGGAGGATACTGAGCCACCATTCTCCGCAAAGTATTGCGTCGTTGCTAGTTTCAATTTCCGTCTTAATTTAGGAATTTTTAAATAATTCGGATAGATGGGGTAGATCCGTGCGCATTTGTGTTCCCCAGTAGTAAGGGTGAGAGTGACTGGTGAGTGGTCAGATATACCCCTGGGTAGAATGTCGATCGTGTCAGCCCTGCCCAATCCTCCCCCCAGGAACAAAAAGTAATCAATGCGAGACAGGCTATTGTGGACCGCAGAGTAAAAGGTGTACTGGGTGGCTGTGGGGCGGAGATGCCGCCATATATCTACAATGCCCAACGCTTCCAAAAAGTCAGGAAGCGGTGAAGAACCCCTTGAGCGGGCCCTAGTGGGAAAGGCGTCCAACGCCGAGTCCATGATGGCATTCAGGTCCCCCCCTATAATCGTGTCACCCTCAGGAAGGTCTAGCAGGAATCTACCCAGTGCAGGTAACGTCACAGAGTGTAATGCCGGGGGAATGTATACTGATACCACATTAAGCGGTGTACCTTCCCATTGGCCATGGATCGCTGCGAAGCACCCCTGGTCGTCTGTAGTGTGGTGCGTGAGTATAAAGGGTGACGACTTCTTCAGAAGTATCCCCGTCCCCCTGGACCCTGATGTAAAATCTGCATGTGTCACCATCTTGTAACCGCGCCTATCAAGCGCCCTGCAGGTGGTGCCCGTAAGGTGCGTTTCCTGGAGTAGAACCAAATCTGGGCCCTGTCTTTTAATAGCCTGCAGTACTAGGCCCCTCTTTATTTTGTCACCCAACCCCCTGACGTTCCATGTGAGCATGCTCAGAGGGGGCACCCCCACCGTTACCGCGGTGTTTCTGGCGGGCAGTGTCTGAGGGAAATCAGCCATGGGATCGTGTCGGGGGTAACCCCAGCAATGCGCTGGTGACCAGCGCGGAGACAACGAGGAGGAAGCTATGGCCCAGGGTGGCTTCAGAGCGCGTGTAGTGTGTGACGTTGTCAAGGAGCGAGCCGCCATCTAGGATGGATGCATGATATGTGAAGTGAGCGATGACTAGAACCAAAAACGTGTACATAAAGAACAAAAACAAGAACAACCGAAGCCCTCTTCCCTCCCACCTCCCTGCTCCCCTGCACCACGGACAATTCCCCGCCCGCATCCCCAACTTGGCAGAGTGCTTAAACCCGTCCCCAACTATCTTACTTGCACGTGGGGTCGGGTAGTCCCCTACAGGCACCGGCCAATGCCTACCCTACTCAGCTCCGCCAACTCCAGAGTTCAATATGTTCCAAAGGCGTGAATGAGTCGGCAACGCTATTCTCAAATGGCAGCCGGCTGTCCCGAATCAAATGGGTCTCTTTCCAGATCCGATCCCAGTTCTGCTTCACCCTCTCCATGCGGAGAGTTCACGGGCCTCTGCTCCGCCGGGTCGCCGCCGCGGCGATCTTGTCGGTCTCTTCGTGGGCGCCGGGGAAGCCCCACCTGTCGACATCCGTCGAGCCAGTCTCGTGCCACCTCCGGGTTGTCGAAGAACCAAGTCTTTCCCTCGGCCACAATCCGCAGTTTGGCGGGGAACAGCATCGAGTACTGCAGTCCTTTATCGCGCAGGGCCTTTTTGATTTCAGTGAAGGATTTCCGGCGCCTGGCCACCTCCGCCGTGTAGTCCGGAAAGAAGGCCAAAGTCGAGTTCTGGATCTTTACAGGCGGTGAATTCCTGGCCGTCTGTAGGATTGCGTCTCTGTCTCTAAAATTAAAAAGCCTGGCCAGTACAGGTCTCGGTGCAGCCCCAGGTTTGGGTGTTCCGCCAGGTACTCGGTGCGCCCTTTCGACCGAGAAGAAGTTAGATAGGCCCTTCGGTTGCAGTACATTTTTGATGAGGTCCTCGACGTACAAGTCCATCGCACCCTTCCCCTCTGATTCCGGCAGGCCAAGGATGCGTACGTTGTTCCTCCTGGAGCGTCCTTTTTGGTCGTCGAGCTTTTCCTGAAGTTGTTTATTGACTTTTTCCATGCGCTCCATTGCTGTTTGCAAGTCTGAAGTGTCGTCCACCAGCGCTTTCGTTACCACCTCAACCTGGGACACCCTTTCCGCCATTTTCTGGAGGTCCGCCCGCAACAGGGTGACTTCTGAGGAGATGGATCCCACCGTCGTCTGCACCGCCGTTAGGGTTCTCATTACATCTTCCAGAGTCACTTTCCTGGCCCCGTCCGCGTCTGGAGGAGAGCCCGCAGAATGTCGCCCACTCGCCTGGGGGTGTCCGTGCTGTGAGTAGGCGAATTTATCTAGTTTAGCCTGCGTCGAGTTGCTCCTGGTCCCCTTGCCCGCCATGGCGTGGGACGTCTGGATTATGTGGGGGGCCTGGTATAGCGGTCCCTGCGGCACCACACTTCAATTAGCCGCGGGGCTGATTCCGTAGGTCCGGGGCGGGGTAAATAATCAGGTCCGTCTGAGCCGGTGTCAAGACCCCAGACCGCTCCGCACAGCGTCCCCAGCTATAGACCGGACTGTGGCTACAGTGTTCAGTAGAGTGGCCTACACCCGGCCAACCACCGCCTGGCCAGAGAGTGTCCCGTCGGCGTGGCACAGCGGTCTGCCCCCTCACTCGCTGACAGAATGCAGGTTTCAATTGAACATATCGTGCAGGGCCAAGCGACCTTCAAGGTGCAATGATGTCTGAGTGGTGGCAAACTCCTCACCTCAGAGCCGGTTGATGTGCCTCAGTATCTATGGTGTGGCGTCCTCAGCGTGGGGGGGTGTCGCGCGTCTTCCAGGCGCTAGTCCCTCCCTGCCGGTTTTACCGCGGGCAGACGTGCCAGGGGTCAGGGGCTTAGGGCAGCGTCCCTCTTTCCTCAATCCTCGGCGTGGTGTCAAATACAGGTGCTCACTCTTAGAGACCTCACCTCCCTCAGTTCAAGCCGTCTGGTTTCAGGAGATAAGTGCCGGCCGTGTATCCAAGATGGCGGCCACCGGCGTCGCAGGGTCGCGGACCGCGTAGTCCGTTGATCTCTCCCTCAGACCGCCCGGCCCAGCAGTGCAGGGTGGCGCTGATACCCAGGGGCCACCAGGTGTAACTTATAGGGCTGGAGAGACCCACGCCGATTAGCCTCAAGGGAGGGGGGGAGAAGGGCGGGGGCCGTCCACTCCGCCGAACCCGGACAGGGTGCACTTCCGCCGGGATCCCCTCCGCACTCAAGGCCGGTGCAGCCAGTCAGGCACAGGCCGCAGGATGGGAGTGGTGAACAGGGCAGTTCCCGGTCTCCGATTTGCTCCGGGATCAGACCGGAGCGTGCCGCACCGGTTCAGGAGTCAGCGTTGCTACTTCAGGCAGGCGAAGGGTCGGATAAGTGAAGGATATTGCCGAAGGGCCGTTATGCTGCGGGGAGCTCCCGGATCAGGCTGCCACCATGCTCGGCAGTTGGCCACGCCCCCCGAGATTTTATATGTTTGATGCATTTCGTTTATCAAGGTAACTGTTTATTATTGTTTTTAACATCTGTATATTATGTGCGGGTTTATGGTTTGATATAATCCGTTTTAATATTTTCACTGAAATCTAAAGGACCGTCAAAGTAACAGCAATACCATTGCCAAACCTCAAAATACATTTTACAAGGATAATATATACGTCTGCTTAAAATAAATAACGTACAGATCTAACTCCACACCAAATAATGACACAACTCTAGATGAAATGTTGTGTATTATTAAAAGAGGCTATATTCTTACCCCATACCTAATGGGAATAAACAACACTAAAGACGGACAATGACCAAATATTTATTAAATAAGAATAGACTGGAAAGAGCTACTGATAGAACTGGAATCCAGGATCTTCTAACAGTTCAACACGGATCATTTAGAAGATGAAACTCATGTTTTACCCTCAGTACCAAAAGTAAAGTAATGAGAAGGTACTGTCTCAGAGAGTTTGAAAAAAAAGCTAAGAATTTTAAAAGCTAAATTATTCTTGTTAGAAATGAGGGTCTCTAGTTGGCAATGGTCTGCACCTTTGTCCAAATAAGGACCCTTGCTTCTGGTTAGGGTAAGGGCCTACACTTCTAGAATAACCCCTGCTCTCCCCTTGGTAGCTTGGCACGAGCAGACAGACTTATCTCCGAGGCAGTGTGTAAAGCATTTGTGAACACATACAGTAATACAGTGAAAACACTACAAATGGACACCACGCCAGTTTAGAAAAATAAGTTATCTTTACTAGACTTAACACAAGACCAAACGACAAAAATCCACAATACTGTAATCAAAAATAGACTTTAAAATGGTAGAAAATAGCTTAGTTCAATGTAGATGGTAATGTGACACTTTACTCTCAAAGTACCTTGGATGCGTCACGCAATACAAACAAAAGGGTCGCAGGGAAGGTGATGCATCGGTTCCTTGCTTCGTGCGAGGTGATGCATTGGTTCCTTACTGCAGTGCAGGGGAGGTGATGCGTTTGGTTCCTTACCGGAGAGGAGGTGATGGGTAGGTTTCTTACTGAGTTATGGTTCCGGTGCGACAAGATGGCGCCTCGATGCAATGCGACGATCCAGTGCGATGCGACAAAATAGCGTCTTTGATGCGATGCGATGCAACAATGTTGGATGCGATGCATGCACGCCCAACAGCCGTACAACGAACTCTGTAACTTCTGAGCCCCGACACCCTGTGACACGCTTCTCCGGTGATGCGAACTCTGCAGCGGCGACACGCTTCTCCGGTGATACTACACGCTTCGTCGATGATGCAACAGCAACAGCTGTAGCGTGTCAGGATTCCCCCCCCCCTTGCCTTCGCTGACACGGAATGTGAAGATTGACAAGACTACAAACCCGCCACTCGGGTGAACTACAGGAACCAGCATGCTTGGCACGGAGCATGCGCGAAACACATCCGCCCATAAAAGACGCCCGCTATGGAGACCGGGCGTCGGGTATTGAGTTTTTTGCCGGCGCATATCTTGTTTTGGTGTCTACGGGACGCGGTGCCTAGGACGACCCCCGCCTTCTCAGTCCGCGCTACAACCCGCATCGGAAGGTAAGATAGAGCGGCTGCTCTCTTACATTGAACTATTGAGTCCCTTCACGGTCGAGTGTCCGGCTTGGCATTCCTGTGTGGGGTAAACGACAGAGACGCCCACCATGGAGGTGTTTTCCTGCGTTCTCTGCTTCCCCTCTGTACTTCTTGGGCTACGATAATACAGCCATGCTTCCAGAACGGTCGAGTGCCAGGCTTGGCATTACTGTGTGGGGGAAACGACAGAGACACTCACCAAGGAGGTGTTTACCAGCGTCCTCTGTTACACATCCTTTCGCATTACCTCAAGGTGAAGTGGCGGCTCCCTTGTAGGTGTATTCCTTTTACTATCACGGTCGAGTGTCAGGTTTGGCATTCCCGCGTAGGAGGTTTGGTGCAGGGCTCTGCACGAGCGGGGCATAAAGGCTCTTCCCGTGGCTTTCAGTTAGAAAGCGGTACTCGAGCGGCATTTTCGTCCGCTTCTTAGCACAGTGCCCTCCGTTGGAGAGTACCAGGACTGGTACTCATGCGGAGGATGGTTGGTCCCTGTTAGCTCGCTCAGCATTGTCGGCTGAGAGGTGTGTTGCCTAGGAAATACAAGACAGCTGGTAACATTGTGTCCTATTGACTTCATTTGCTTTCATTATCTAGACTAACACGTAATGGGACCAGCATTGTATTGTTTTGCCTTATAATTTAGTGTTCTACTTTACGCCAATAAAGGTATTGGACATTACAATCTATGTTGTTTCATATATACCGTTCTGGTGTCATCAATCCGGTCCTGGCGATCTAGGAAGATCACACAGCGGCAGCACGCTTCTTCGGTGATGCAATGGCAACTGCTGCGGTGGTGACACGCTTCTCCTCATTACGTCGCGCTCCCAGCGACACGCAGTCTTCTCAGAGGGCCCAAGCAACAGTAGTCACCTCTCTCCAGGTAGAATTCCCAACAACAGAATTCAGGGGAGCTGGTGGTGAAGTCTTGTATCCCTGACACTTCAGGCAGGAGGCAAGCACACTTCAAGCCCTTGGAGATTCTTCCTCAAGATTATGAAAAGTTCACAAAAGTCCTTTTCCCCTTTCCTTGGCAGTAAAGTAACCACTGCAGGCCAACTCCAGAAATAGCAAACAGCACAGGGGCAGTCTCCTCCTTCAGCTTCCTTGGTTCTTCTCCTTGGCAAAGGTTTGTCTTGATTCCCAGAGTGATCTAAAGTTCTGGGGTCTGGGGAAGACATAGTTAATGCTAGAAGATGCATATCCCTTAACTTTGCTTTCGATAGTATTGAATTATCCTTAGTTGATGCCAGTTTGGCAGAAAACTTAGTGGCGCTAGAGTATCGGACGTCTTCCCCAGACTCCTCGCGCATTCAAATTAGGCGTTTCCCTATTGTACTAGCAAGAAGAGGGGGGAGTGACACTGCCCAGAGTACTACTGGGGCCATTTCAACTCTGGATGCACATGATTTACTTCACCAGGAACCCACAGCAGAGGGTGTAAGGAGTGGTATTCTACCTAGTCCCAGCTCCCATGATTTTCTAACCCAGTTGCTCCCCTCGGTCCCCCTCTTACCTAACTCTTTAGAAAATGTACCCTGTATAGACACAGATAATTTCATCCTAACCTCAATTGGTCTACTAAAAATTCTCTCATGGAACATAGCTGGGATGAACAAAAAATCTGTCTGTACCCGCCTGGAATAGGCTGGTGGAGGCTCACGACATATGCTTGTTCCAGGAGACCTGGAGTCTAACTATGCTGTGTAAATCTGGATACAATACTTTTCATATTCCTGCAGTACATATGGGTAAGGGCAGACTGTCAGGTGGTATAATTACATGGATTAGATTAGATCTGGGCTGGTCAGCCTCTCAACATGATACAGGCAGTCCTGATATCATGTGGCTGTCAGTAAAAGGCCCGAGGGGGGTGGATTCACTGGAGCTTTTTAATGTCTATATAAGAGGGACGGCGAATGGCAAGTCCTCGTCCATCGTTAGCCACTTGAAAGAATGTCTATCCAAGTGCCGCCCCTCTGCAATGGTCATTGTAGCTGGTGACTTCAATTGTACGTTCGAGCCGTTAGGCTGCGAAGACCCGGCAGGGACTTTGGAAGAAGATTCCTCGTGGAAAGTCCCCCCTTTGTCACTCCCTCCAGTAAAAAGATGGTCTGAGATTCTAATACAGATCAACGCTTTGGTTTTAGAATATGCTCCTAGAGCCGTAAATGGCAGAACTATCTCTGATACACAGGGGGCTAATACCTTTAATAAACTTGCATGCCCATCTCGAATAGATTATCTATTGGTCGACCTACGCCTTTGGTCGGCCGTTATAGATATGGAAGTGGGAAAGACCATTGATGGTGACCACAATCCTCTATTGTTAAAAATGGAGAATTGGTGGGCCCTACCTGTTACTCATACAATTAATGTACCCCTTGTCACTAAGGAGTTAATTCTATCCAATTGCGGTAGGCGCTTAAGATGGTCTAAGGTGGTAGTGGAGAATTCTAAACTCTCACATATAGCTGCAACTTTGGAGGCTAAGACAGCTGAACTAGAGGAAGCCCTAGGAGCAAAGTTGGGGTGGGAGAAGATTTCTTTAATACACCAAGACACAATTGGGAAGATTGGTTCTCATTTCATCTCCAAACCATACAGTACACACAGAAAAGCCCAAACAAGAAGTACAATTCTATGGTTTACAGAGACTTGCAGGGAGAAAAGGCACGCATTAATCCTAGCAATGAAGGGGAAAAATTCCATATTGGTTAAAACTGCTAGAGAGGAATATAATTCTTCCCTGAAACAAGCTAAGCGAGACAGGGCTGAGGCACACTGGGAGGAATTAAAGGAGGCTAGCTCAAAGAGAGATTCCACTGCCTTTTGGGCCCTACTAAAGAACAGAGAAAGGCAAGACAATATTCCCATCCCAAACCACATTGTCAGTAGAGTCTGGTGGGGACACTTTTCAAAATTGTACATGGACGATGCAGTAGGGTCCAATCTAATACAGTCCCATGGAATTCAGGAGAAAGTGGTACCTGAAGTCATACATCCCTTTGAGCAGGGTGAGATTGTGAATGCTATTAAGTCTATTATACCTGTAAAAACGGCAGGTCCAGATGGTATTCCCGGGCGATTTGTTTTTAAAGGAACCCCAGAAGTGGGCTTATTATATATTGCTTTTAATGAACAACATACTGAAAGGTATGGATGTCCCAAAGTCATGGAAAGAAGCAGAGGTCATACCCATATACAAAAAGGGAAACTGCCAGGACCCTGCAAACTATAGGCCTATTAGTTTACTAGATTCCATGCAGAAAGTGGTTGGTAGATCTATTTCAAATAGGATCCAAATTTTGATAGAACAAGAAGGCACCCTTTCCAACTACCAGGCAGGTTTTAGCAAAGCCATTAGCACAATAGATCAAGTGTTTAGGCTACTCCTCCTCCACTGGAAAGTTGTCACCCTAGGGAAAGGTAGCCTTTACTTAGCATTTATAGATCTTAAGACTGCTTTTGATCTAGTTCCTCGAGAAAAGCTATGGTCAGTATTACATGAAATGGGCATACCCGCCTACATTTTATGTCTCCTGATACGTCTTCACGAGGACACCTTCGCACGAATTAGATGGGGGCAGCAAGGGCAAACCTATGAGAAGATAATGGTTAATAGGGGGTCCGCCAGGCAAGTGTAATGGCTCCTACCCTCTTTTCACTTTTTGTGAACGGAGTGGTTAGATTTTTAAGCCAAGAACCAGCTGATGCCCCATCCCTGGCTGGAGAAAAAATCGTAACCCTCCTATTTGCAGACGATACACTCTTAATCTCAAATACCCCAATGGGACTGCAAAAACTCCTCACCCGCTTTCAAGCGTTCTGCACACTAAGGGGCCTAGTAATAAACATCACAAACACTTTCGAAACAATCTAACTCTCAATGGCTCTCCATTAGAGAGAGTCCATTCTTTCGACTACTTAGGAATTAGACTATCAGATAAAATGCACTGGGGCGCCCATTTGAATAAGATGCTATTGAACCACAAGCGGGTGGCGGGAGCCATTGCTAGAGACCAACGTTCCTCATATTCAAGCCCGAAAGGTCCGGCATTGGCAGTGTATGAAGGAAAAGCAGTGAGCTCCGCTATGTATGGAGCCGAGCTATGGGGCTTCGAAAAGACAATAGAGATTGGAAGATCAGAGAACAAATTCTTAAGGGAACTTGCATCTGTCCCTATTAATACACCACTTAAGCCTTTCTTCTGTGATATGGGTAGACGTACATTCAGTGACATGGCGAGACTTCACCCTCTCCTGTACTGGGCAAGACTAAGACGTACCCCAGAACTCCAGGATTACGCGACTGGCCTCACTGAACTGATTGTTCTGGATACCAACAAAAGGATCAAATGGATCAGGGAATTGAGAGGTCTGCTGACCGAATTGGGATTGGCCGAATCTTGGGCAACTCAGTTGCCCCTGCCCAAGAACGAGCTAAAAAAGATCTACTGGAATTGGGTCTCCCTTCAGTCCCTAGTTAATATCAGACAAGGTAGACTAACAGGAATTTCTTCAGCATAAGTCAGCTTGGTCTCTGGAACCCTATCTGGATTTCGTTAGGAAACCCAGAGATAGGGCATTATATATGCAGTTTAGATTTGGTTCCCTTACGGTAAATGTGACCAGGGCAAAATGGGACCCCATAAGTTCTGTCCCATCCAATTGTCCTTGCTGTGATGCTGAGCAGGAAATTCTATCCCATCTATTTTTTTATTTTTTTTCGATTTATATAGCGCAATTATAACCCTGGGGTCTCTAAGCGCTTTGTCAGGTAGCACAACAAATTCCTAAAAGGCCCTACCAGGAGTTAAAGCCCACCCCAGGCCCTCTGAAAAAGAACAGTTTTCAGCTTCTTCCGGAAGGACATCAGATTGGACTCCTTCCGCAGATCAGTCGGCAGATTGTTCCAAACTGCTGGGAGGGTATTGGAGATGGCACGGCCACCCACTGTGGCCAGTCTGAAGCGTGGTTGGGTCAGAAGGATTGCTTCAGCAGATCTTATCGCCCTACCTGGTATATATGGAGTCAGACGGGTCTTGATGTATCCTGGGGCCTTGCCATAGAGTGATTTGTGTGCAATACAGAGCCCTTTAAAGAGCACCCTCTGCCTTACTGGCAGCCAGTGTAGCTCGCGCAAAAGTGGGGACGCATGCGAGTTCCTTGGTTTCTTAAAAATGAGCCTGGCGGCATCATTCATCACCACTTGCAACTTATCCAAAAGTTTTTGGGGCAGTCCTAAATACAGCGAATTGCCATAATCCAACTCTATTGTTTGTCTGCCCAGCATACAGACAGGCCAGGCTCCAATGGCTTAAGCCAATATGTACACAAATGGGCCCTAGAAGTTACCTAGAGGCTTTACGTATTTTGAAAACAGATTCCTCTAGGCCCTTGATTGTTTGTGGTGTCGCCAAGTTTTTGGGTTGCGCATGGATTATCCGTACCAAAGCAATAAATAAGGAATTTGGGCAAAATTAGCCATTGAGGCCCCAGAGTGCATACTTAGACACAGGAATGCTCTCATTAAATGTTAAACAAAACTATTGTTGTAAATTGTCATCGTGGAGACATTTGTATTAGCAAAGTATTAATTCTGCACTTGCTGGAGTAGTGTCGTCCCGGATATACTGTCTATATTGTTATTTTTATTCCTGTCATTTATCGTTAGCAAGGTTTTTATCTTTTTATCTTCTTTTGTAATATTCTTTTAAATCTTAATATTAGGATGAATTGATAATGTTCTTGTTATTGTGAATTGCCTTTATGATACTTGCTATCGAATAAAGCTTATTTGAAAGAAAGTTATGTGTGTGAATGACATAAGGTACCCACAGAAGTTTGACGTTGGCTGGACCACCAAGTCCTTACAACGCATATGGATTGTGCAATAAAGACCCAGTGCCTTTTCTTGATTTTCTAGTTATTTTGCTCTTTCCGTAGATATTGCCGAAATGATGTCTAAAATGACAGACATTTTGGAAATAAACATTGGCAAAACTTGGACGTTTGGTCATGCAGATAGAGCAGTACTGTACTGTTGAGTCGTGGTATTCTGTGCTTCACAATTTAAATAAAATTTATGGAAGCAGATGAGTGACAAATTAAGGTTTATGAGCACTGCTGCTCTGGGCCTCTTCTTTCAGGCAGCCTGCCAGTGGGTTAACCCACCTCAGCAGATTCATCTGCAGCCACATGTTCAGCATTCCAGAGAGCTCAGCAGCGTCAGGGTGTCCTGTGATGAACCCAGGTAGCATGTGCCTCCTTGTCTCCTGCAACAAATACCAAGGGCTCGGAGACACGTTTTTTCCTGCTGTTGAATGCCACATAAATCTCCTTCAATATAACACATTTCTTATGAAGTTCTTCCAGGCAGTGCTTGCTGTGGAGCCTTAGACCGTCGCTGTATGAGGCCGCTTGCTTACCCAGTGGTCCTAGAGCCATTTATAACCTGCCTTCTTGCTCACCAAAAATGATGGCAATACCTTGGGTGTTTGTGCAGTGATGAAACCCAAGTGAGAAAATGAATCGAATCAGGAGCTTCTGGACTGAGGTTACTGAAATACGGCATTAATATTTTTTGCATTTTGTTGCAGTGGCTCTATAGCACTACTAAGGCGAAAAAAATTGTTAATAGCACGGTGTAAGAACTGGGAAATGCGGGTACTGAATGCATCAGATGTTGCTCCCAAATTTAAAGGGCCTAATTTACGAGACCCTAGCGTCACTTTTGCGCTGCCGGAGCGTCATTTTTTTGATGCTCTGGAGGTGCATTGTGCTGCAGCATCTTTACAAGGCCATGCAAAGCGGTCTGGTGACTTAGTGGACAAATGCGTCCCCTGCAGGGGCCTGTGTTCGACCTCATGGTCACAGGTTCAAATCCCGGTAGGTCCACTCAGCCTATCATCCATCCGGGGTAGATAAAGTGAGTACCATTGAGTTGGGTAACAATAAACACCTGTTATTCATACAAAGATACCCAAGGGTGAACGTGCACTTTACAAATACACATGTTATGTTTATGTTTCATGGCCCTGTAAATATGTGCTCCTTTCACACATAACACTGTGGGAAAGGGTCATTCCATAGGTGTTGCTGTGGGTGTTCTCACGCAATATCCATGGAATCTAAAGGATTCCCAGATTTACAAGGAATGCGTCTACTTCTACTCGGTCATCCCTCTTTCTATGCGTGCTGCATTCTGTAGCATGCATAAAAAGAGGGAAATGCCATCAATGATTTTTGTGTGCAGGAAGGTGTCCATTGCTGCAGAAAAACAATCATCCCTGCAACACAGGCAACCTTGAAACATGACGCATGGGTGTCTGCATTTGTGCAGGGCTGCTGTTTGTGGAAATAATTAGGAGTTGGGTGGTAACAGTGATCTGGACACCTCTCTAGACTCTGGCCCGATTACTTCTCCAACCTCTGTCAGGGAGGGCGTATCTTTTACAACAGTGATGCGTAGGGCGGCGAAGGTCCTTGAACTGCAGCTGCCATCTGTCAAAGTTAAAACCAATGTCTTGACAGAGGTGCTTCACCCGGCGGCAAGCTCTGCAGAACACATGCATCCCTTTAATGAGGCCCTTAACGATGTTCTCCTGGGTGTCTGGGCCAAATCCTGCAAGGGGCTCCAGTTCACAGAAGGAATGCTCCCCACCATATTCCCGCCCCCAGTGACTCAGCCTTCCTCTTCCAGCCTCACTCGCCCAAGAGCCTGAGGGTGCAGATCTCAACAGCAAGGTCAACCCAAGCGTGTTCACTACCATTCCACTGGATAGGCAATCCAAGCGGTTGGACACCTTTCGGATGCGGATCTTCTCTTCAACCATCTTGGCATTGTGGTTGGTGAACACCGCGTGTCTCTTGGGTCAATTTTCCAGTGCCCTGTGGAATTCAGTTGTGCAACTGCTGCCCATGCCGCCTGAAGAGGGCTAGACCATCCTGAACCAGCTGTTCAGTAATGGTGGGGATACTGCAAAGTTCACCATTTGGTGTGGGCTGGACACCACGGACTCACTTGGCAGGGCCATGGCCTCTACAGTGGCAATCCGCTGCCACACCTGGTTGAGCGCCACAGGATTTTCGGGGGTTATCCAAACATCTTTGATCGACATGCCCTTTGATGGATCTCGCCTCTTCGGCAACTAAGCTGCCATGTTGTTTTAACAGTTCCAGGACAGCTGGTTCACTGGCAGCCCCCTGGGCCTTTCCTTGGGCCCCTAGCAATAGCAGCAGTCCTTTTGCCCCTTAGGTGGCCTCTTCCGGGGCTTCCATGGGCGTCTGCAATTCCAGCCACACCTCCCAGCCAACCAAGCTTCCCAGTCTTTTCATGGCCATGGACTCGGATCCCATAAAGTACAGTCCAAACCCTGCCCCTTTGGCTGCCACAGCCTCCAAACCAATTTAATAGGCCCTCAAAGCAGCACAACCATCTAATTAGCGGCAGCATCAGACACCACTAAACATGGTAAGCAATACCATCAGACAAGTGGGTGCTACAAATCAAGCAGCATGGTTATGACCTTCCATTTCTGGAAGCCCCACCTGCCTTGCCACTGTCTGCAGAACAGCTAACGGAGGGCCATCTCTTTTTGCTCTATCATGTAGTGCAGCTTCTGCTGGCATTGAGATGGTGCTAGCAACAGTAGGATGTAGTGATTATTCCTGCTAATTTCTGGTGCCGAAAAAGGCAGAGGTTGCAACCCTATACTAGATCTCCGCACTCTCAATACCTTTCTAGGAAAGAGAAGTTCAAGCTGGTCGCTTGGCTCAGGTTCTGTTTGCTCTAGACTCTGAAAATTTGATGGTAGCGTCGGACCTTCAGGACACATATTTCCATATTCCTATCTAGAGGACCACAGATTTCACTAGTTCTTCATGGTAATCCACAAGCATTTCCACTTCACTGTGCTCCCCTTTGGCCTCACCAATGTCCTTCAAATGTTCACAAAAGTGATGGCAGTGCTAGCAGCACATCTGTGGAGGTCAGGGGACCCAGCCTTCACCTACCTCGAAGACTGGCTATTGAAGGCAGGCTCGCCCCATGCAGTCGTCACCAGGGACGGCTCGTCCATGTGGGCGTTTGGGCGCCGCTCCACTGCTTTCTCGCCGTGCGAGAAGGCAGAAACAAATGGTAGTTATTACCGTAATAACTACCATTTGTTTCTGCCTTCTCGCATGGCGAGAAAGCAGAAGTTAGAGTGGGCGGTGTTACTCGAGGGCCGGGGGGAGCGGCTTGCCCACTGTTGTTAATACTGTCTGTTTGGGCAGCGTGAAGCCGCCCAAACAAACAGTATTACCAACAGTGGGCAAGCCGCTCCCCCCTGCCACCTCCCACTCTCCCTGTGTTCTCTGTATGCTGCTTGCTGCAGAAATGACGTGGTTCGGGCAGCCGGCCGAACCAATCATAGCGCTGGCTGCGGTGGAGGGGAAGGGAGGCTGCCTGCAGCCTTCCTGTTGACGAGAGCCCCCTCAGACGAATTCAAAATCCAGGACGGCGGGAGTCTGCAGTCTCGGGAGTCGGGACTTAAGAAAAGCGGGAACTTCGGAAGCCAAGGTAAGTTTTATTTTATTATATTTATTGGCTCTTCACACATGCGGCAAAGGCTCCTCGGAGGAAGGTGCGCACAGATAAAGGACAGCATAAATAAAAACAGATTTTAAACTCTTCGTTTTCTAGATAGCTTTGCGCGTTTAAACTCGAGTGCTCATTTTCAAGCTCCCGTTACATTTATATTTAACTTTCCCTCGGTCTGTGGCCTCTATTAGGCCGGTTCCCGCAGCATGTAGCACATCTGAAACAACAATAGTGGGAGGATGTAAATGCAGAATAATGTACCAGGCCTCGAATATGCATGGTCAAATGTCAAAAAAAGTAGGCCTTCCGGAGAACCACGTCAAGAGAAATAACGTAAGTGGCCGGCTCAGCAGCAGGTATGCCATTTTCAGTTAGTTCAAGCTGTCATCAGTGACTGGGAGTGGAAGCTGTGGTCATTAGCTGTAGCTCTACTGTGAAGGAGCCTTTTTTCTGCATATCATCTGACAGAATTGCAGAGAGCCCCGCTGCCCCGACAATGTGTTGGCGCCTTTTCTGTGAGTGGGAGTGGAGAAGACGAGAAAAAGCAGGGGCGCTAAATGAATGCTTGTAAAAGAAATGATTATTCCGCCAGCAGTCGCTGCGAAGCGACCGCAGCCTTGCTCATTGAATAAACACACATTTAACGTTATTTCAGCTCTGTAATGACATTAACAAGCTCGGAGTACAGGGAATTACACCAGACCCAACAAATAATTGAATATTCCACTGTCGCATAACGCAAGCCCGCGTCTAGCTTAATTTTAGGCCTGGTCAGAAACGTGTGGACTTTTCACACATGGGAACCAGAGGCCGAGCTAGTTTCCCGCAGACGGCTGCACACAGAGCCGTGTCCTCTCACCACACAAGTGTGTCAAAGGCTGACTCTGTACTCCCGAGGAGGTTTCACACACCTCTGGAAATAATTTTATGTTATGCATAGAGCGATGAAGTGCTAGGTAGCAGGACTGTTGTGTTGCTGCTCAGGGCAGCATTAGAGGGTTCTTGGTTTCACTCCTAGCTTTACACAAGCAGCAGAATCCCAGAGTTTGGACTTGGGGAGCATTTCTAGAGCCATGCTAGGAACCCTGTTTTATAATCTTACTGAGAGCTGCATTAGGTCAGTGATGTGCACTGTTGGAGCCACGACAGTCTGACGTGTGTGTGAGTGTACGTGCGTGCCAGCGTGTGTGTGTGTGAGAGAGAGAGAGTGGGGGTAGAATGGGGCAAAGAGAGAGAGAGGTTGTGATGTATTCCTATAGGTTCTGTATCGATCCCCCTATTCCTGACCCTGTTCTGGTTAACAAGTTAACTAGCAGCCATCCCATGATGCAGAAACCGTTATCTGATTAAGCCACACCACGGCACAGGAACGTGTTATCTGATTATGTCATAACGCTTGCCATCTAATTAGACAAGCGATATTCCTCCAGCCCCTGATAAGGCATACGGAGTTCTCAAAACAAATCAAACCTATGACACCCCGGGAAAAACCCTGCGGCCATTGTTTTGATTTCATCGAGAACTTCAGCAAAAGAATGTGCTAACGACCAAGTCGTATGACATCCTTATTGACGTATCTATGTCCATCCTTACGTCAATCTCGGCACCTTACAGGTATAAATATTACCGGTATTGCCTTAAGCAAACACACGCGGTGGTGACGAGATCGGAGCAGCCAGACTTGCCGAAGCCCAGAGCAGAGCAGACCCCGCTGGCGCAGCCCCGCCTTCCTGACGCGCTGAGAACGAGACGCTGCTTTCTCCTGCCGAGAAATCCAGCTCCGGCGCTTCCGGGTAGCCCTCGCAGGCAGCCTGGAATATCGAGACCAGAGACGAGAGATACCATCCCTCATTCATCCTAAATTCCAGGTACAGAACTGAATAACCCCTCGCAGAGAATTCTTGAGTCAGTCACTTGGCAAAACAAACTTAACTTAAACTGCTACTTTCTATTCCCGCCCACGTATTAGGCTTAGGTCAGGTACACCGGGGTAGGCGTAGTTAGAAACACCAGTTGAGTACGATTAGTCAAATGTATATGTATATATCTATTTTATCCATTTTAAACCTGCATATGGCTTAGAAACCATATAAATGTTTTTACAGTATTATTTTATACTTCTGCTTTTATTGTATGCACTTTACTTAACCATAAGTATTGCGATAATATCGATCCATTTCTCTTGTATGAGAAAAGAGACTGATCAATAAATAACATCTTTTATTGAACACGCCCGTCTCTTCCTTTTCTCTACAATCTGGTGAGACTAAGAATGCACGTACTGACTGAGTAAAATAAGTTGTCTTTTGTTTTCACACGACTCTAGAGATACACTCTTGATTAGGGGAGAGCAAAGTTGTCATGTTCTATGGTTGTCAGAAACTAAATCCCTTCTTGTCTATCCAGGGAGGTTCAACTCCTCCTTGCCTATTCGAGAAAGTTTCTAGTGAACTCTGAGCTAGCTGGCAAACCCAAAACTTTAAGTCTAATATCGACAATAGAAGACCTAGTTAACGTCTGGTCTAGGCCTATACTATTGAAGGTATTATTCCAATGCGCAGAGCCTATTGGGATAATAGGAACTACACTACATGGCGCCCAAACATTTGGAAAGGCGATAAAACTAACGCAAGACATTAGAGTAACTCAGTCGTGCTTTTTCACTCAGACCCCTTTTTTCCCATAATACTCCAAAGACGTCTGGAGTGGGTGAAAGGTCATATCCGCCAAACCTCGCAGGAGGAAACTCCTATGTATGGTTCTTGGTTTAGTCAACGTTGAAGGATACACTGTTCCAAAATATTGTGCATCTAATCTTTGTTTCCATAAGAAACCTGATCTGCAAACAAACAAAATAACCTTCCTGACAGTAGAATGTCAGAGACTGAAGAAGAAAGAGAGATAGCTAGAGTAGCAGCTGAACTCATAGAAGCTGATAATACTATGCAAGAAGCAGACCCGGATTTAATACTCATCCCGGTCAACACAAGGAAATCTATAACTTTAAAACTTATAGAAAATGGACTGACACCTAGAGGTGGCACAGTCATATTCGTAATAGAGGCACACGAATATCGGCAGACAGAGGTATTCTATTCATGGATAAACTTTCCAGCAGCAAACGCTGTAACAAAGCACTTCCACCATTACAAAACAGAGGAACCTCCTGAAGAATACACTCCTTTCGAGGAGGTGGAAGTACCACTTAAATTTCAAGAGCACCTGCTCTTGTTTAATGGCGCCCTAAAACATAATAATCACATCACCAGGCTCGGTCCATTAGGTAGACCAGGAGCAACGTGGCCGGTCCTAGCCGGATACACACCACATCCACACATCGAAAGAATGTCTGCAGCAGATGTTTTAGTACAACTAAAACAATTAATAAAAGTACATAGACAATTAGTCCAATATGTAATGCGGACTTCAACAATCCAACCAGCAATTAAAATTCCAAGCTGACCCCTCATCAGGGAAACACAAATAAAATTACACCACAGAACATACAGTCCTGCCTAGGTAAGGTACCAGCTAAAAGGGAACAAATACCGTTCTGGTTAGCACAAAAAATCACCCAAATAGAGGCGGTGTTTCCAGACACCACTCCTGTGGATAAACACAGGATTCTGACTATCTGTCTTCCAATGGGAATCGCACCACACGTGGAGGACTGTGACACTTGGGGTACAGTCTTTGCTTCCATCTACACAAAAACGCATGGTGTTCCATCCATCTCGGTAATACCAGATGTGCTAAAACAAATTCAAGACGAATACGGTCCAGAACCCGCTTTAACTCTTGGTATGAAATTACTGAAAGACTTCAAGCAGGTCTCGGCTATATTACTGGCCAATATAAAGGGAGAAGCAGCAAACGTGGCGATCCGCCAGAGGTTAAAAGAAACAGATATAGCAGACCAACCAGCTGAAATTGCCAGAATCATAGAAAAATCCTATGAGGAACTAGGAAGAGATAGTTTAGGTGAAATACCAGTAAAACCCCAACTAATTGAAAGTCCTGAAAAAATATTTATTAAAAATAATTTAACATCACAAAAGAAGAACTGGGATGGAAACAAACAATCCAATCCGAAAGAAAAAAGATTCCAGTCCAGAGGAAGGTCTCCTCGGCGGAGAGAAAAATCTCCAAACCAAGGACACAGGTCTCCCCAAAGTGAGCCCTCTGGGGAAAAAATACAACCTTAGAAATAGGGATAATATAAAGAAACCGGATAGATATCAAGATTTTGATACACGTCCCTCTCAATCTTTTCAGACTTCCTCGCAGAAATCGGAAAGAAGAGGACGATCGGAACCCAGGGAAGGGCACGTCAAGTCCAAAGACAAGGAACCTGCTCATCCAAATAAGAAATTACAATTTCCAAAAAAGAAGGTAGCCAGTATTAAAGTATTCAACAATGCCGAAAATACTGAGGACACAGCTGAAAAACGGAGAGTGGGCTCAGACAATGCTAGACAGCGCAGCAGAAGTGAGCATAGCTCGCAAAGTCCTTATGAATCATCTGGAGACAGTGGACACGAATGAATACCTTCAAGTGGAAACTGCAGACACCAGAGTTAGCAAACCTCACAAAATATATGAAATAACATTACGTATAGAGGGGGATAAGACTAGAAAAATAAGGGGACTATTTTGGGATAATCTCTCCAAGGGCTATGACATCCTTCTAGCTGAAAAAGACTGGCCACCAGAGTTTGTCAGGGACTGCCCTCATGGCGAAGAAATAATTATGCCTGCCTTCTCAAATCATATTCCAATTCATAAAAAATATACACTTGCAAGAAAGTGGGCAGTAGCTCAAGCTCCTGCTTTATATAAAAATCATGTAGGATGGGATGAGGACTCTCCTCCTCACAAAATCCAGTTAAAATCACAACCTACTGCACAAAGACAGTACCCAATTAAGCAAGAAGCTAAAAAACAGGTAAAAGAAATCCTAGACCAATTAGAATACCAGGGGGTGATTGAAACTTGCACCTCACAAATGAACAACCCTTTGTTTCCTGTCTCCAAACCAGACAATTCATATCGTCTAGTTTTGGATTACAGACACCTTAACTCATGTTGCAAAACTTTTGCAGTACAAAACTCGCATAGTGCAGCACTAATGAATAACATAGTGCACAAAAAATACAAAACAACATTAGACATCTCTAATGGATTCTTCTGTCAAAATATAGCACCAGAGAGCAGATACTTGTCTGCGTTCTCAATAAATGGCGCTCAAAAACAATTCTGTCGGTTACCCCAAGGGTTCAAGAACAGCCCAGGATTATTCTCAGCGAGAGTAACAGAATTATTACAAACCTATGACGAAGAGGCATTATCTTATGTCGACGACATATACCTAACAGATGATGACTTGGATACTCACTTGAAGAGAGTGAACACCATAATACTTGGGTTCGCAGCAGAGGGTTACAAATTCAACTTTAAAAAATCTAGAATTGCCCATCTAACAGTCCTGTTCTTAGGATATGAATTATCAAGTGAAGGCAAATGCCTGGCTGACAATTTCCTAGAGAAATGTGCCGTCCTCCAAGCACCTAGAACACTAAAAAACCTACAGTCAATTCTAGGCTTCCTAAATTTCGGAAGAACATACATTGCAAATTACGCAGAAAGGGTCAAACCCCTTTATGATCTAATAAAACCAGATTTTAAAAGAACCAATTGGACTCAAATACACACAGAAATTCTGAGATCCTTACAAACAGACATGTTAATTAAAACAAAATTAGAAACACGTGATAACACACGCAATCTTGTGATTCGAGTCATCCCAGGAAGATGCGGATTCACATACCTGACCTCTAACGAGGGAGAAAAGGTACCAATTGCATTCAAATCACACTTATACACTAAAGTTGAAATGAAATTTAGCCCAACGGAAAAAATTCTTACTGCAACACAGACAGCTATAGCAAAAGAACGAGCCCTGGCACAAGGTAAACGAATAATAATCGTAACACCGATACCAGCCCTGGAGGCGGTAACAAAGGCAAGCATTCCAAATGCTAAAGCACTACATCCAAGGTGGATACAGTGGGCTAATTCTCTTGCTGCAACAGACGTGGTATACGAATTTGATCCCAACTTAAAAACACAAGAATTTCTCCAATACGAATTTGAATGTCCTCCGCCTACCGAAATTCTGCCTCTAGATCATTATGGCTGTATAATATATACAGACGGATCAGCACAACCCGCAGTGGGGGGTAAACAAGCTTACAGTGCTGCGTGCGCGATTGTTAAAGGTCGCTGGCACGAAGGGAAATTTAAACCAGCCATCACCAAAACACAATCTCTGGGAGATTGTACAGCTCAGCGAGCTGAACTACTGGCATTCAAGATGGCGCTTGAAAATACCGATCGAGAATTCCCCACACTCATAGTGTGCGATTCGTATTATTGCGTTCAGTCTTACAATGAATACTTACAGATCTGGCTTCAGAATGGTTTTAAGGATGCAAAAGGAGGCACAATCAAGCATAAAATGCTCTGGGAACAAGTAGTTCTTTTACAGAAAGAACTACCAAAGACTCACGTGATACATACACTGAGTCATCAACGTGATGGCGTTCACGTTGCAGGGAATTCATTGGCTGATGAGGCCGCGAAGGCAGCTGTGCAAACGGCTTCCGTAGCTGCCATCACACGGTCGAAAACAAAAATAGACAGCAAGATATTACAAGCTGTCAGCGCTACAGAAAAGGATTCGATAGAAACACTCCCGAAAGGCTTTCTTGTAAAATACTCATACATAACTGATGCAAATAATGTTCCGTTTGCTCGAATCCCTGGAGTGGGGGATAGGGCAATTCCAAACATGGAACATAGGTTAGGACTAATAATAGCGGCACACGAAGGGCTCGCTTCTGTACATGCTGGTGTCTCAGCCACAGTATCATTGTTAAAACAGAGATACTGGTGGCCACAAATGAGGAGACAAACAAGGAACTATGTTCTAGAATGTGAAATATGTCAAAGAATGAAAGTATCAACAGTGAGACGACCAGCACAGACGCCCCTTCTAATCTCGGATAAACCATTAGCCTGTGTTTACCTGGACCACTGTGGTCCCTTACAAAGGGATGGTAACTATAAATATATCTTGGTCGCAGTGGATTCATGCACGAGATTCATATGGATGTGGCCCCAGCGAACGGCTGACGCCAGAACTGTTATAAAAGATTTGCGAGTCTTTATCGGCACATACGCAATTGGCATGCTGCATTCGGACCAGGGTCCGACTTTTAGCTCTAGAGCTTATAAGGAGGCCATGGTCAGCATGGCCGTTACATTGCGGTACTCTTGTCCATTTCACCCTGAGGGGAACGGAATTGTAGAAAGAAAAAACCGTGACATAAAGCAATCTATAACAGCAAAGGTATTAGGTTCGGGAGCTGGGTGGGTCAAACATCTAATAAGTGTCCAACGTAGTCTAAATAACTTGCCAAGAAATTCTCTGAAGGGATTCAGTCCGTACGAATTATTGTTTGGAACTAGGATGTTAGTCTTAGATCTTGACAGTCAGACTTCAGTGGTGAAGGAAAAAAGCTTTGATATCAAAGATCGTTTGGCTATTTTACAGGACTTAAACAAAACAAGAAAAGACCTGAGCAACATAAAGTTGAAACAGCAGCCAACAACCACTGAAGAACCACGGCCTGTCCCAGCAAGACCTGTCTGGATTCCAAAAGTCGGGGATCTAGTCAGAGAAAAGATCGCGGTAAAGAAGGAATTTGGGCCTTCTTACAGAAAAGCAGTTCCTGTCTTGTCTATCAACGGGACAAGATCAGTTGTACTACCGCCGCTTGCTGGTAAAAAGGAGAACCGAGTTGTATCCATCGACCTGGTAAAACCACAATCATGTGGCCGATAACAAACAGTAGGCCAAGTGGACTCCCGATAAGTAGCAGAACACCAAGGTTTGCTACAAATACAGAGGTCCAAACTAAGAGGCTAATCACATTCGAAACGCCTACAGAACAACAACAAGGACTATGCAACAATGCATTGGAACTCAGACCTCTAACAACCCAAATAAAAACATTTAGTAGAGACACACCGACCTACAATGAAGTAACAAACGAATATGCAAGAAACAGTAATCCTGAAGCAATTGGAACAATTGACAGAACTGCATCCGGCTACTTCATAAACTTCAATGATTCCTCTGAAGACCTAAGTGAATCAAAAACACAGCCATCATCAAAAACCTTTAAAGATAAAGCTAAAGAACTTTTGAAACACCTGAAAGAAACCTATCTGATTTCTCCATGGATTGAATTTTGGGTGGGCTTCGGTGCATTTATCCTCATACTTTGGCTCATCGTGGTACTAACTTTGGGACGCTTCATTGAGGGAAAATATGCTAAAATGGACACAGCAAGTCAGAAAATCAACTTGATCCTCAAGCCACACACATCTTCACACGTCGAGAAAAGAGAACTTTCTTCAGTCAACTTCACAGCCAATCCTATACCAGGTGGGGTAGCATGGGACAATACTGACTACGAAATCCGGGTTCTGGAGGTACGCTATTTTAAATGTTAAATTGTGCAAACTGCTTTTTAATTGTTGATTTGAGAACTAAATGCTTACCTGATCACTTTAGACCGCCTTCCTTCCACGCAGCCGATTGAGCGCTGCTGCGGTAATTGTTTGTTTTCATTCAGCGGCCGCCATCGCAGGCGTGCTCGCTAGCCACGCCCCCTTGAGGCCACGCCCCCTACCCCGCTATAAGGCGCCGTTTCTCGAAGCTCTGACAGAAACCAGATTCCCAGACCTGAGGCGGAAAGCCGGGTCCTGGAGGTACGCTATTTTAAATGTTAAATTGTGCAAAACTGCTTTTTAATTGTTGATTTGAGAACTAAATGCTTACCTGATCACTTTAGACCGCCTTCCTTCCACGCAGCCGATTGAGCGCTGCTGCGGTAATTGTTTGTTTTCATTCAGCGGCCGCCATCGCAGGCGTGCTCGCTAGCCATGCCCCCTTGAGGCCACGCCCCCTACCCCGCTATAAGGCGCCGTTTCTCGAAGCTCTGACAGAAACCAGATTCCCAGACCTGAGGCGGAAAGCCGGGTTCTGGAGGTACGCTATTTTAAATGTTAAATTGTGCAAAACTGCTTTTTAATTGTTGATTTGAGAACTAAATGCTTACCTGATCACTTTAGACCGCCTTCCTTCCACGCAGCCGATTGAGCGCTGCTGCGGTAGTTGTTTGTTTTCATTCAGCGGCCGCCATCGCAGGCGTGCTCGCTAGCCACGCCCCCTTGAGGCCACGCCCCCTCCATTCCCTTCATCATGTGCCTTGGCAGGAAGCGCAGCGGACGAGCGCAGCGGGAGCGCCGTTTGCGCGCCAAAGGCGCGCCTAAGGCAAGCCCGTCTGCGCCCGTCCGCGCCTGCTCGAGCCAAGGGACCAGGCAGAATGACGAACTTATTAGGTATTCCTCCTTTGATTTGCATTCTCTTCATAATCCCGCTCTTCAACCCCTCGACCCGATCACATTTGCTCGCCTAAAGGCAAGCAATATCCTTTCTCACCATCATATACAAGAACCAACCCCTATCCTATCTCAAAGATGTATAACCAATAAGCCCCACCCCAAACCCAATCTCCGGACCCTCCGATGCTTCTATCTTAATACCAGATCCCTGGTCAAACACCAACTAGATATATTCCTGCTCTTGAAATCAGATAGCCCTGACATATTATTTGTCACTGAGACTTGGCTCACTACAGACTCCCTGCCAGATATACTCACGGCTCTACCATCGGATTATTACATCCTGTCAGCAAATAGAAAATCAGGAAAAGCTGGGGGAGGTGTTGCCGCCATCATTCATAAAGACCATACGTTTACCACCTTACCCCCTCTAGACTTACCTGATACGGAAAACTTAGTCATCAAATCCGACACCGATACTGGCACCATGGCGCTAGCATTGATCTATCGACCACCCACATCTATGCCTTCCTTCCCAGCTTCTCTGACTGAGCAAGTTGCAGGTCTAGCCGTCGACTACGACAAGGTCATGGTCATAGGGGATTTCAATTACTGGTACAATAACCCGGAAGCTGGACCCCACGCCACAGAACTCTTTGAACTCCTCTCTAACTTAAATTTCCACCAACACGTTTTGACCCCCACCCATGAAAAGGGACATATCTTAGACCACATTTGGTCTCATAACATCTCTACCTCCTGTCCCACGGCCTCACCATGCATATGGTCAGACCACCACTTATTGCAATTCTCTATCACCACCCAGGTTCACCCAAAAATCCAAGCGCCCTTGGGGGGGCCAGCCAGGAAATGGAGATCCCTAAATCTCAAAGAATTCCTCTCCACCCTGACCAACTCCATCCCTACCCAGGGAATAGACATCAATCTGATGGATAAAGCACACGCCGAGTGGCTCCGCTCCGCTAGCAATGAACACGCTCCCCTTACCACGTTCTCCCGCGCCCGTCGTATGGACGCCCACAGATGGTTTTCCGCGGACTTAAAAAAGCAGAAACTAGAACTCCGCCAGCTAGAGAGGAAGTGGAGACATGGCTATCATGCCATAGACAGAGCATCATACAAGACAGCCCGCAAAAACTATAGGAATTCTATCTTATCTGCCAAAGCAACTTTTTTCTCAGATAAAATCTCGAACGCCAAAAATAAATCAAGGGAAATTTTCAGAGTCGTAAACGATCTATGCAATGACTCCAGAACCTCTCCCTCTCAACCTGCATCACAAATGATGTGCAATCGACTCAACGACTTTTTCAAGGAGAAGATTGACACCATAAAAAACAGCATCCAAACCAATCATACTGTAGCAGACTACTCGGATATCAGCAGGAATCCTAATACCCTTCAGGATATCCCTTCCATTGACCAACCCAAATTACTGGAATTAATGAACCGAGTAAAATCGGGCTCACCTAATGATCCTTGCCCCCCGCATATACTGAAGGAAGTCTATGCCGCACTCCCTCTGGGCATCCTCCCCATTTTAAACACCTCTCTATCACAAGGAATAGTACCCGACTCCTTTAAAAATGCCACTCTGGTCCCTCCAATCAAGAAACCAGGTGCCGATCCATCCAACCTTTCTAATTATTGCCCCATTTCCCTTCTCCCTTACGACGCAAAGCTGCTGGAAGCCTATGTAACCAGTTGCTTGTCTAATTTCATCGAAACATCAGATTACCTGGAATCCAACCAAGCGGGATTCCGCCAGGCACATTCCACCGAAGCGGTGATCCTCGCCGTGCAGAACACTCTAAAGACCAACGCCGACAAGGGAATTCACCAAGCCCTCGTACTTCTTGACCTATAGGCCGCGTTCGACACGGTGGACCATACTATTCTATTACACCGTGTCGAACAAGCCGGCCTCAGCGGCACGGCTCTCACTTGGATCAAGTCCTTCTTGACGGACAGATCCCAGGCTGTCAAATTGGAGAACTTCACAGCCCCCACACTCCCAACCACTTGCGGTGTCCCACAGGGCTCTTCACTGTCTCCCCTCCTTTTTAATTTATACCTTAAACCTCTACTGCACTCCCTGAAAAATAGGAAAGTCATTATTTACAATTACGCAGATGATCTGCAGCTGGTATTCCCCCTCAACTCCCCGGATTCTGTTGAGGAATTTCAAAAGACCATGCTGCACATCCAGAGCTGGATGGATCAGAATCATCTTAAGTTGAATCCAGGAAAGACTGAGTTGGTACTCCCTAGCAACAGCGCACTTAGTTGGGGCCCCCACTTCTGGCCATCTTCAATGGGCACTCCCCCATCTCCCTCCCACTCAGCTAAAAGTCTTGGGGTCACTCTCAGCGCCGACCTCTCACTGAAAACCCAGGCCGGTACAGTGATCTCTTCCTGTTTTTTTCAGCTAAGAAAGATAAAAAAAATCGCCCACCTGCTGACCCGTTCTGCTCTCATCCAGGTAGTACTTGCACTGGTCCTCTCGCGATTAGATTTCTCCAACTCTATCTACCTGGACCTCCCTCTCACCATCGCTAAACGCCTGCAGATTGTGCAAAATCAAGCGGCCAGACTAATATTCAAGAGCAATCGCAGGAAGTCAGCCAAACCTTTGTTAGCCTCCCTGCATTGGCTTCCCATCACCCATCGGATCACCTTTAAGACAGGCTGCATAATTTTCAAGGCTCTTCATGGAAAAAGCCCTAGGTTCATCAACCAACTTATAAACAAACATGAACCGACCCGCGATCTTCGCTCTGCCCATCTGTCCCTCCTCACGGGGCCGTCATTTAAAAAAAAAAACGACTTGGCGGATCCTGTTTCTCATACCTCGCCCCAAAAACCTGGAACTCACTGCCCTTACCTATCCGTAACTGTACCAAGCTGACAGAGTTTAGAAGAGCATTGAAGACCTGGCTATTCATACAAGCGTACGGTTAGAACACTACTCCATCTGCCCTTTACTTACCATCTACCATCTGGTTCCTTCAGCGCCATGAAACCCCTGGGTGACCGTGCGCTCAACAAATTCCGTATAAGATAAGATAAGATAAGAAATTTATGGTCCGGTTGAAATCCTGAAATATCCACACCAAATCAAGATCTCGTTAAGTGACTTTGTAAAACCAAGCTCATTTGCTGATGATTGGGACTTTGAAAACATAAATGATATGATGTCTGACTTAGTGATGTCTGCTAAATTTACCAAACATGATTATTTGCAGGGTTCGACTAATTATGATAGTATGTACTGTTACAACCACTATGGTAACCATTTTCTACATAAATCTGCACAACCTAGAAATGTTTTAAATTATAATCAATGGGAACATTGTGCAACCCCTCCAAAAGGAAGCTCAAGAACCTTTTACGACAAATATTCATACTTTTCAGGGTTCAACACAAGTAATGCTGAAACATTTTATTTCAAATTGTCAAATAAGACAGGGACAAAGATCATGCTAACAAACACGAAATTGATATATTCAGACTCATTTTTTTAACAAATGAATACTTTTGGTTTTGATTATTGGGACAAAAATGTTGAAGTAAAAAGTGTTTGGGGTACAAAAGAATGGCAAGTACAAGGTATAGAATCATTGTTTAGAGCCTGCATGATCCCAGAACAAATTATATTTTTGAATGACACTGTTCAACAAACCACCTGTCTTGGCCTAGCCAAAATCAAAGACTTAAATAAACCGTCTATTCCAAAGCCAACAATGGACAGCAATAGCTCTACAGATGAAGAGATAGACGTAAACTATGTATTAAACCAAAACAGAACAAATCCTGATTGGAAACAATGGTTAATCTGGCCCACAGATACTAATAACTGTCAAGATAGATTCCTGAACAAAACACAGGGGTTCACATTGACCAGGCCAGACCCTAGATATTCCCAAAGACAACACCCAGGGATAATAACCACCTACAGTGTGGGCAAATTATGCCTTCAATGGCTACAAACTTCCACACTGACAGAAATTAAGCAACACCTAACTTTACTTACTGATGGTGCTGACTTGCGTGATTTCATTATGGGACCGCGCAAACAGCGTCAAAAACGTTTCATAGCAGCCTCTGTATATGCAGCTTACAACGAGGCCTGGAAGGTGACTCAAATTGAGACAGCAGAAAGTATACGGGAAATTGACCGTATTAATTTGGAAAAATCACTTTCTGTAGTGGACAATGGGTTAATGACTCTGTCCTCCAGAATTTTTTCTTTGGACAGCATTGTGTCTTCAGCAATCGACATTTTATCGCAAGACTTACTGTTGTTACAACACAGTCAGTCTCAATTGCGTTCTATTGTACAGCTTGGCTGGACGTTACAAAATCTGCGTTCAGGCTATGTGCCTTGGCGTTTAATCAACACAACGTCACTATTCAATATCTTTAACCTTACTGATAAACAAATCAGTATGGCACAGAAGGGTGCTGATTATACAATCCTGAGCATTGAGAAACTCGAGAGATTACCAGTGACAATGTCAGAACGACCTGTCAGTGAATGGATAATACATGGGATAATTAATATTCCAATATCAACCTTCAGGTTTCAATACTGCCAAAAATATATACAGGCTGGCATGTACGAAAAATTGGGAAAAGGGTACATTAAGACAACATGGAACTTGCCCTATTCACATGCATGTGTCAGTAATAAAGGACAGAAAGTGTTTCTTAGTGGCAATAATTGTGCGATGTCACTAAGCGGTACACTTCTGTGTAATGGAATTAGTTTGCATGGAGCCTGTGAAGGGAACTCAAATAACCTTTCATGTCACCAGCAAGGCACACCTGCAACAGAGATAGAACCATTTTTTCAAAGACTCTATAATGGGAGTTACATTCTAATTGTGGACCGCAGATGCTGTAGTCTTATGCCCGGGACTCCTTATCTCGTAACTACGACTGCGAAGGTCAAGTGCTGTGGACGCTTATTGTTCCCCAGCTCATTTCCAGACAGGGAGGCAAGGGCATGGCCCAACTTGAAAATTACTTCTATTCGAATAGACACTTTAAGCAGAATGAAAACAGTGCTTCTTCAGACGCCAACCAGGCTCACGTCATCAAAAGAAACGTATGATCTCCTAGTCGCAAGGACGACTGCAGAGATTCACTCATTGTTATCAACTAATTCCCCCATACATTTCGCAGAAATCCTGAATGAAATCTTAAATATTTCTGATACCAGTGGAGTCTCAAAAGTATTTAAGACAGTATTCTCAATGGCATTAACACCATTCAAAGCCATACTGGGTATTTTTCCAGACATCGTCCATTCGATTTTTGGCGGACTCCCCCTCATTTTGGGACTAATTGCAGGAATCCTATTCTTAGTCCTCATATTTCGTTATGGCAAACCATGTCACAGACAAAACACCTGCGACAAGGGAAGAAACAATCCGAGCCATTGGATACCGGGACCGGATATCAAAAATCCTGGGACTAACCCGGCTTAGAGACCTGAACATGACTTGGTTTCTTTCATTTCGGCCGATATGGCAAAGATGTGTTTTACCTGTATTAAGGTGCATGCTGTGCGGAGAAGAATGCGTGTTGGACACCTGTCTGACGCTACAATCGGATGCGCCAATGGATGCAGAAACATTGTTGGGTCCGGTAAAGGCTCATGCTTTGTGCTGCCCTCAACGGCTGCCAATCCTGATGACGGCATTCGTGGAGACTTCACCGCTGCGATTAAGGGGTAGTGAAGTTCAAGATGAAAGCAGCATCGATCAGGTACGACCTTCTGTCAGCAATATTAATCAAAACGTCAATGGAGACAATCATGCGCATGAATGCATGGTTACATCCTTTTCCGAGTTAGTGGAACTCTCACAGGAAGCTGTTGACAGCTTTTTCGACAGTCTAAATGATATGAAGACTTTTGAGCAAGGTAGCACACGGCGTTCCCTGAATTTGGCCTTCAACTTTAATAACAGAATACCATGAACAATTTTCCCTCCAGTTCACGGACAGCAATTTTTTCAGCAGCCCCAAAATATTTTTACGATTTTTTCGGGACACTTATCTTCTGCTTAAAGTAAGAACTATTCTTAGAGAACTAAAATTTCTATTTTTAGATACTTTATAGACATTAGCTGCCCGCTGGTATGTTCATAATTATTTTATTCTGTGATGGAATGGTCTCGAACTTTTTCTTCTGTATTAAGAGCCATTTCATGTGTAATTCTCATATTCGATTAGTAATAATGTATACATATGCTTGATTACTTTGGCATTATTCTACAGCTTGAGTGCATATAATACATGTGACTATTTTTTCGTATATTAGATAAATTCGAAATGCATTATATGTATTTTGGGGTGGTAAGGTATACACAATACTCTACAGTATGTTTTACTATGCCTAGATTCGTAAACATGGCCATAGTTAGCGTGGAGTGGGTGTGATGTATTCCTATAGGTTCTGTATCGATCCCCCTATTCCTGACCCTGTTCTGGTTAACAAGTTAACTAGCAGCCATCCCATGATGCAGAAACCGTTATCTGATTAAGCCACACCACGGCACAGGAACGTGTTATCTGATTATGTCATAACGCTTGCCATCTAATTAGACAAGCGATATTCGTCCAGCCCCTGATAAGGCATACGGAGTTCTCAAAACAAATCAAACCTATGACACCCCGGGAAAAACCCTGCGGCCATTGTTTTGATTTCATCGAGAACTTCAGCAAAAGAATGTGCTAACGACCAAGTCGTATGACATCCTTATTGACGTATCTATGTCCATCCTTACGTCAATCTCGGCACCTTACAGGTATAAATATTACCGGTATTGCCTTAAGCAAACACACGCGGTGGTGACGAGATCGGAGCAGCCAGACTTGCCGAAGCCCAGAGCAGAGCAGACCCCGCTGGCGCAGCCCCGCCTTCCTGACGCGCTGAGAACGAGACGCTGCTTTCTCCTGCCGAGAAATCCAGCTCCGGCGCTTCCGGGTAGCCCTCGCAGGCAGCCTGGAATATCGAGACCAGAGACGAGAGATACCATCCCTCATTCATCCTAAATTCCAGGTACAGAACTGAATAACCCCTTGCAGAGAATTCTTGAGTCAGTCACTTGGCAAAACAAACTTAACTTAAACTGCTACTTTCTATTCCCGCCCACGTATTAGGCTTAGGTCAGGTACACCGGGGTAGGCGTAGTTAGAAACACCAGTTGAGTACGATTAGTCAAATGTATATGTATATATATATTTTATCCATTTTAAACCTGCATATGGCTTAGAAACCATATAAATGTTTTTACAGTATTATTTTATACTTCTGCTTTTATTGTATGCACTTTACTTAACCATAAGTATTGCGATAATATCGATCCATTTCTCTTGTATGAGAAAAGAGACTGATCAATAAATAACATCTTTTATTGAACACGCCCGTCTCTTCCTTTTCTCTACAATCTGGTGAGACTAAGAATGCACGTACTGACTGAGTAAAATAAGTTGTCTTTTGTTTTCACACGACTCTAGAGATACACTCTTGATTAGGGGAGAGCAAAGTTGTCATGTTCTATGGTTGTCAGAAACTAAATCCCTTCTTGTCTATCCAGGGAGGTTCAACTCCTCCTTGCCTATTCGAGAAAGTTTCTAGTGAACTCTGAGCTAGCTGGCAAACCCAAAACTTTAAGTCTAATATCGACAATAGAAGACCTAGTTAACGTCTGGTCTAGGCCTATACTATTGAAGGTATTATTCCAATGCGCAGAGCCTATTGGGATAATAGGAACTACACTACAAGGTGGTCACGATGCGTTTATGACAGTCACCGGATTTTGCAGACAGTTTTTCTATGTAAATATTGATTTTCCACAATTGCTCTTAGGTTGTTAGGGCTTGCTGGCTATGCTCGCTCGCCGTGGTATACACCAACGAAAATGTTACGCCCTACCACTTTCAAATGTCACCAGCCGCCACTGGTCGTCACCCACCTCTTGGCTATGGTGGACCTTCTAATGACTGGGGTTCACAATCAGCAAGGCAAAGTCACACCTGGCCCCTTCTCCTATGCTACCTTTCATCAGAGCCATTCTGGACATCATGCAGTTTCAACCCTTTCCTCCGGAGCAGAGAGTCCAGGACACTGGGGTTATGATTCTGATATTCAACTTCAGTCCTGAATTTCGGTGAGACTGACTCTGAGGCTCTTGCGTCTGATGGCCTCCTGCATTCTGCTGGAAAATTTCCCTCTGTGGCATAGTAGAACCTGCAGTGGGATCACTAGGCATAGCACTAGATAAATCTCACTGATCTGATCCAGATTTCAAAGGAGACTGAAAAAGATCTGCAGTGATGGTTGATGAACAGCAATTGGGTCAGCGACAGACATCTCTTTCTTCGCTCCCAGAGCTGACAGTGGTGACCGATGTATCTCTTCTGCGTTGGGGCGGCCATGTGGGAGACAATGGGTTGGGGTTCTGCACCCAAACCTGCGCATGCTCCACCTTCATGCATGGATTGAGCAGCGACAGTTGAATGCGTTTGACCTTCCCCTCTGAGGATTGTGATGTCATTCTGACAGAAAGGCGTCCCTCAACAAAAACTGCATAAGCTTGCTGTTGGGACAAATTTGAGGCTTGGTGTTCCTCCCCGTAATGTTATTCCCCTTTATCTTGTCAGAGGGGCTTTTGTTTGTGCTGTAATTAGCCCGGCAACGCATTGACTTGGACACCAGTGAAGGTTACCTTGCCATCATGGTCTATGGTCTCTAGTGGAGTCTAAGCTCCACATCAATCTTCTGGAGCTGAGAGGTATCTGTTTGGCAGTCAAAGCCTTCCACCCATCCATCAAGGGAAGCCTGGCTCAGGTATTCATGGGCATTACAACCACCAAACAAGGCAAAGTGAGGTTGTGGACGTTGTGCCAGAAGGCACTGCCCTCCTGGTTTTGGTTGGAGTGTCAGGACATTTTCCTGGATGTGCAGCCCCTTGGCAAGATCTCTGAACACCAGGATAGACAAATTCAGCTTCAGAAGCCTTGTGGATTATGAATGGCATCCACACCCAGAGATAGCGCAAGGTCTCTTCTGAGGATGGGGAAAAAACTTGGCTTGATCTGTTTGCACTACCGAAAATGTACAATGTCAGCTCTTCTGCACATTGGAGTTTCCAAAGTGAATATCACCCGGAGGCATGTTCTACTTAGACTGGAACCCAGGACTCCTATACTCCTTTCCACCAATACCGCGCCTGCCCCGGGATCTCAACAAGATCAGGACCAACCAAGCCCAAGTCATCCTGATGGCCTCGGACTGGGCAAAGAGAGTTTGGTATCATGAACTCCTGAGCATGATCATCTGTTCTCCAACCAGCCTGCCCCTTCATAAGGATCTCCTGTCATAACAACGGGTCGGGGATCTGCACCCGAACCTGCGCATTTCCACCTTCACGCATGGATTGAGCAGCAACAGTTGAATGCATTTGACCTTCCCCTCCGAGGATTGTGATGTAATTCTGGCAGAAATGCGTCCCTCTACAAAAACTGCATAAACTTACTGTTGGGACAAATTTGAGGCTTGGTGTTCCTCCCCGTAATGTTATTCTCCTTTATCTTGTGAAAATAACAACCTAGGCCATTAACAGTGAGCTTGTAAATTATAATAGAAGAGAGGCAGTAAATCCAATGACATAAAAAATAATTGCTTTTTTATTAGTCCTGTGGAATTAACAAACAGAATTAAACATTAAAAAAGGATTATACATTATTAAAATAATAACCTTTTCGTAAAATAAGGTGCAATAAACAGTAAAATTCACAAGTTCATACAGTTATACCAAAAAAGAAAATTAATATAAAAAAACAACAGGTGGCACAGTATTATTATCTCGACGCGCGTTTCGGCGACCCGCGCCTTCTTCAAGAGTAGCCACGTTCAATCTGTAAATATAACAAAAACCATTTAAAAGCTTATTATGACGATCAATTTAATCAAAAAATAAGGACCATAACTAAATAATACAGCTAATTCAGTTTGACAAAAAGCAATATATTAAATGTCTGACCTCTCATTATACAAGCAAGAAAGAAAGACAACATAATATGCCTCATTTCAAAACATTTCATTGCTCAAAGTATCATCGATACAGATAAGAGGGGAATGGAGCCAACCAAGAGAAACTCCATATCTGTGCAGGTGATGCAAATTCAAGTTATTTTAAGGTAGATTAGGTATAGGTATCCGATAGAGGAACATATTGATAATAACAGTACTTAATATATAAGGAAGTACTTACTAGGTAGCAAGATAAAATAGTTTAATTAGCTTTTTTCTTTCTCCAAAGGAGGATTGGAGTTTTCTAAAAAAATAAATCAGATTTCGTATTTGTAAGGTCATATGCATATTTATTTGTAAACGAATTTCTTTTCTGATTTTCAACATATTTACCGTATTCTTTCAATCGATTTCAAAATCGCTCATATTAGCTGGGGTAGTTCTTTTTAGCTTGCTCAGATACTATTCATGTCTTCACAAATCTAAGAGTGGAATATAAATATCAGAAAAAATATCGTTATTATTGTACCTATATGTCTAGTCCTTATTTTTTTGGTAAGGGAGCATATTAATCGTCATTACCTTATTTTTCTGGTGAATACTAACAGTCGGGTCCTGACGTTACATTCTACTTACGGAGCTCATCATGATATTGTGAGTGCCGACCAAGTTAACTAAAAATAAAAAAAACATAGAAGATACATGTTTTAAAGTGATAGAGAAGATTTAAGATGGATCAATGTTTCATGGTAATTCTTACTCTCAGATTTACCTGAGCCAAGAAGTAGGGCGAGAAATGGTGCTCCTAATGAAACGATTTCAAAAATATTCAGACAATATAAAATCTATAAGGTCAAAAAGAAAATAAACTTCAATAAGTTACAGATCGATGGGGCATTCATTTTTAACGAATGTTTTTACTTGCAGAAACGCTATGATAGTACGTGCAAAATGCGATATTTAGAATTGCCGCCTGGTCTGCAATAAAGGATACTGAAGATTCTCTTTTGTGGTATTCTAGTAATGTGTATTACCCGATGTCCTCCTGATATGGCGGATATTCAGATATTCTCTGTGTTTAAATAAATAGTGCACAGTTTTAACCATGAGGTCAGTTGCAGCACAAAAATCTAGTCACAGCGATAAATTTTCTTAACACCTCTATGCCGTAGAATTTCAAAAATTACTTCAATTAAGTCTACCGCATAATAATCTCCTGGTATTGGAATATTCGGAATCTATACAACCAAAAAAGGATTTTAAAACATTAGATGAGCGACAGGCTCGAAATCCATAGTCTAACAACCATTTGTATACCAAAGCGCACCTTCCATAGAGACAATGAATTCATAGAATTCTTTAATTCCAACGATTTCTTCCCTCCAAGCAAATAGAGAGATGGTATCAAATAAACTCAGCAAATTCTCACTCGCTTACCTTTTGGTTGAAAAATAAATACGCAGACCAGGGGCCGCGACCGGTGCAAGCCTCGAATATTCAAGTTGTATCACTCACCGCTCGATAACCTGGCGTTTTTAAACCGTTATTTAATTGGATACGCCACGCCTTATTGGGTCATATGACCTTCCATGATTTGAGAAAAAGGAAATAGAAAGCGGACTGATAGAATCTGTAAGAGAATCCATCAAGATGCTAAAAATAAATAAAGGACTAATCGACCGATCACGCGCTTTCCATTGAGACACATCTTGCTTCCACACAAGACTTTAAATGACGGACTACAAAAGGCTATAGCGGAAAGCAAAAATCTATAAAGAAGATAAAGAATACAAGAAGAATTATTAATCACATCCCCTCAGGGAATCTCATCATTTTGAAAGAGAAGATGATTTGATTACTTCGACAAATAAAATTTATAGTTAGTGAACTCATAATAGTCATTACTAAAATAAGTAATGGCATTCAAATAATTATTTGTCTATGCGTCTTGTTGTTTTCAACAAAAGGAGTGGGATCTCAGAAAATAATATAAATAATATAGTGCGACCGATTCGGATGATTATATTGCTACTAGTGACAGACATAGTTCTTATATATGAATGAATTAAAGTAACATAAAAACGACGGAAGCTATTAAATATTCATGATTTTCCATAGAAAATATATTCGGATTAATCCATAGATCTAGTGCTAGTTTTTAAAATGAAGATAGAAGTATATAAATGGGCACAATATCATCAGTCCAAATAAGTAATGGAAAAGAGAATCTTCTATGGAAGCTCAGTTCTTATCTCAGTAGGCATCACACGAAGACTTAGATGGAACAAGTAGTAGATTTCAATGTTTCGCATTCTCCCAAGGACAATCACTATTGAGCCCATTTCTAAACGTATCTAACACAAAAACCCAGTAGACTTCACGTTTCTTCCTAACCAACATACCTCCTCTAGAATCAGGAGTTTGAATTTTTTCCAGGATTCGCCATTTAAACTCATCTGGACCATGGTTGTGTTCTAAAAAATGTTTAACCATGGGTGCCACCAGTTTTTTTGTTTTGATAGATGAGCGATGCTCAGTTAAACGGACTTGAATACTTCTAGATGTTTCACCTACATATCCAGACTTGCATGGGCATTGGATACAGTATATCACATTAGAGGTTTTACAATTCCATAGTTGGTTAGCAGTGGTAGTAAAACCATTATGTGTAAAATGTTCACCAGAAATAATCGATCCACAAGATTTGCATGAGGAGCAAGGTTTTGACCCTCTCACTGGTTGATTGGTGTCAATTGATTTCTGTATGAATTTTGGCTGAGTATGTGAATCATTAAAGCGGGAGTGTACAATATGGTCTTTAATGTTTCGGTTGCGACGATGGGCAAAAAGAGGTTTCATTAATTTTTGCTCCTCTGTACAGTTACTGTTTAAAATGTGCCAACTTGAATTGATGATTTGTTTTACTTTGGCATTTAAGGTGGAATGTTTGATTATACAAATTACTTGTTTGGTTTCTTTGGGTGGTTTAGTTTCTAAGAGGCAGTCTCGGTCATAATAACGCGCTCTTTTGTATGAGTCCCTCACAAGCCTGTGAGGGTATCCCCTATTAATGAATTTGGATCTCATAAGACTCGCTTGTTTATCAAAGTCCACAAGGTCTGAACAGTTACGTCTTACCCTCAAAAATTGAGAGAAAGGGATACTGTCCTTTTGGTTGCGGGGATGGAAGCTGCGGTAATGCAGCAAAGTATTCCTTGCTGTTGGCTTTGTGAAAAGGTCCACTTTTAGATTACCTCCATCGTTAATGATCATTATGTCCAAAAATTCCACTTTCTCTGGACTAATATGTGATGTAAATTTTAAGTTGGAATCTATCGCATTAATCCAATGGATGAACTCCATCAAGGTCTCTCTCCCATCGGTCCAGACAAAAAAGATGTCATCGATATATCTGGACCAATGGGAGACGGACTCATAAAAAGGGGCAATTTCATTGTCAATATATTTCTCCTCAAAAGAGGCCATAAATGTGTTAGCCACCGATGGTGCCACCAAAGCCCCCATACTCACGCCTTTGATCTGGCGATATGTATTATTGCCAAATGTAAAGAAGTTTTCGGTTAGAACTATTTTTAGACATGCAAGTACAAAATCGAGAGGGCAATGAATTTGTTGATCTTCTATAAACCATCTAGTAGTTTCCAATGCTGCTGTTAATGGAATATTACTATATAGCGACTCAACGTCTAAAGTGACAAGTAGGTCATGTGAAGAATTAAAGGGCAAATTTTCCATTTTTGTAATCATATGTCCTGTATCCCTCACAAAGGATTTGATCTTGTTAATATAGGGGCGGAGAAAGTTATCAACGTATTTGGAAAGAGGTTCCGTGATGGTACCTATAGTTGATACAATTGGCATAAAGGGGGGATTTTTTTGGTTTTTATGAATCTTAGGCAGTCCGTATACACACGCAATTTTCCCTTGATTGCAATTTAGATAATCATGTTCCTTAACGGAAATGTCACCTCTGTCAAGTGCTTCTTTGGTCAACAGTTGTACTTCTCTGGAAAGTGAATTAGTGGAATATGTCTTAACATTGATGTAGGAAGAGGGATCGTTTAACATCATAAGCATATTTGTTTCATATAATTGTGAATCCATGACCGCTATGCCTCCACCTTTATCGCAATTTTTTATTCTGAGGGTCTTATTCAGTGATAGAGATCGGAGAGCTAGATGTTCTTCTCTATTCAAATTATAGATTGGCTTAGGAACAAATTGTGTGGCTTTGTCTAGTTTTTTTAAGGACTACAAGCTCAAAAGCTGCAACTTCAGGTCCTAGTTGTTCCGGTGATGGACTGAAAGTAGAAGGGAGAGCAAGAGTTTTAGTGTTAACCCTGTCATAATCTATATCATTATTTTGATCGAAAAATCTTTTTAATCTAATTTTACGAAAGAAGGAGATTATGTCACAGTGTAATTCAAAGAGGTTTACAGAAGCATGCGGGACATAGGAGAGACCTTTTGAAAGGAGGCTTATAGTAGGTTCGTCTAGTTGAGTTTTGGATAGATTAAAAATAGGGATTACATCCCCGGTTTCCAATATTGACGAAACGCGCGTCGAGATAATAATACTGTGCCACCTGTTGTTTTTTTATATTAATTTTCTTTTTTGGTATAACTGTATGAACATGTGAATTTTACTGTTCATTGCACCTTATTTTACGAATAGGTTATTATTTTAATAATGTATAATCCTTTTTTTTTTTTGTGAAAACTTTTTATTGATTTTAAAACAAAAAACAAAACAAAAGAACAATACAAAACAAGACAGTGCATTAAAACGTGTCATCACGTGGTCCGTGGGCGGGGTACATAGAGGAATCAAGCAGTAGTGCAATCAATAATTGGGTGGGGGGGGGGGGGGGGGGAAAGGAGACCAAAATACATACAAAACAGCTATGTTCCTGCGGAGGAAACGTCAGGTTGGGAGGAAGACAAATCAGCATCAAATTCAGACATTGGGGGAGTACATATATCTCCACGATATGTGTTCCATTGGGTCCACACTTTCCCCCACGTGCCTGGTTTGCCACGGGAAACATACACAGTTTTTTCTCGAAACATGCACCAATCCATGTTTTGTGTCCATCCCAGAAGTGTCGGAGGCTTCTGAGCGCCCCACAATTGGGCAATATCACGCTTGGCTACCATGTTTCCCAAGGTCGCCCAGCGGAGCTGCGCTCGATTGTAGTCATTCGGCTCCCAGACATTCAACAAGCATCTTCTCGCTTCAGGCATTAAGCGCACTCCCGTGACCTCACTCATCACTTCATGCACGCGGTTCCAATAACGTATCACAGCAGGGCATTCCCAGATAATATGAAGGAACGTAGCCGCCATACCGCATCCACGCCTGCACAAGCCATCCATCGAAAATCCCATACGAACCAGACGTGGGCCGGTCACATACACCCTATGCAGAATTTTCAGTTGGACGAACCGAAGACGTGCCGGGATAGCTACTTCCTTCGGGGAAGAAATAGCGGACTGCCAGTCCTCATCATCGAGTTCCAGACCATCTCCGGTCCACAACCCTCGAAGACTATCTAGTAGATCAGTCCTGGTATTGATCAACTTTTTATAAATTAGCGAGATCGTGCTATCAGGAACGTGACCATCCAGAATCCGATCTTCGAGCGGGGATGCCTCCGGCACGTCCGAGCCTAGTGGAAAAACAGACAAGACCGCATGCCGGACTTGCGCATATCTGAAGAATTCCCTATCATTCAGCCCATACTCAACTTTCAATTCCTCAAACGTCTTGACCCTGCCCTTGATCCATACGTCATCTACCCTACTGATCCCGATCATGTCCCACCGATCAAATCCCTTCGATTGCCAAAGGGAGCCCAGTTTATCCGAAGCATATAGTGGGGTAGCCCGGGTCGGCCTATCGGCCCATCCCGTGGCCGCCGTAGCTCTACGCCACACCTGCACTGCTGTTTTGGTGGGGCCCGTAAGAGTGTCACCAGCTGATTTTGCATATAGAGCCCTATTGTAGTCCCCACCGGGTAGCAACCATCTGTCCATCGCAAAAGCCGGGTTTAGTGGGGGAGTGTAGGTGCCATGGTTGATGGCCCCCAATTGAGAGGCCCAGTAATAGCGACGAATGTCCGGGAGAGCGATGCCGCCATCGTACCAAGGGAGTGTAAGCTTCGAGAGGGCGATGCGAGGACGGCCCCCCCATAACAATTGCCGCTGTAGACTCTCAATCTCACGAAAATATTCCGCAGGCACTACATCAAGCGTGTTTTGAAGCGCATAAAGGAATCGGGGGAGCGACATCATCTTAAACAACGCAGCTCGTCCCAAGGGAGAAAGGGGGAGCTTGCTCCAAGTCCCGACAGCCGCCCGAAGGCGTCTGAGAGGGGGCAGCAGATTGCGCTCATACCGAAGTGTGGGGTCCAAGGTGACAAAGATTCCCAGATATTTGAAACCATCTAGTACCACCGGAATAGGACAATCACGGGGCAGGAGGGGAGTATCACCGGAGAGAACATAAACGCAAGATTTAGACCAATTTATAACTAAGCCGGAATTTTTACGGAAAGAAGTCAAAACGTCAAAAAGGACGATTAACGACTGTCGGGGCGATGTGAGGTACAAAAGGATGTCATCTGCATACAGAGATACACGGTCTTCAAAGTCCGGAGACCATCGAATACCCTTCATGGATGGTTCCCATCGCAGCCAAGCCGCCAGTGGCTCTAAAGCAAGGGCAAACAAGAGTGGGGACAGAGGACAGCCCTGGCGCGTACCTCTACCGAGAACAAAGGAGGCCGAGACACGTCCATTCACCACTACCTGGGCTAAGGGATCAGCATAAAGCAATCGAACCCAACGGATAAAGGTGGGCCCAAACCCGAATTTGGAGAGGACCGCCCAAAGATAGGGCCATTCAATCGTGTCAAACGCCATGGTGGCGTCCAAAGACGCCAAGATGGCCGACTCTCTCAATGTCCCGGCTCGCGCGAGGACCCCATGCAAGCGCCGAAGATTAAGTGCCGTATTGCGATGTGGTATAAATCCAGACTGGTCCGGATGAACCAGATCGCCTATAACAGCCACCAGACGGTTAGCAAGAACTTTGGCCAGGATCTTGGGTTCAGCATTTATTAGGGAAATAGGCCTGTACGATTCACAGCGGTCACGTGGCTTACCCTCTTTATGTATAACCACTATGGAAGCCAATCTCTGGTCAGGAGGAAGAAACCCTTCCGCCAGTGATTCCAGAAACATAGAGCGCATATACGGTGCCAGTACATCCGGACGAAGCTTGTAGAGTTCTATAGGCAGTCCATTAGGGCCCGAGGCCTTCCCGGAGCGAATCGAACGGATAGCGGTCGCAACTTCATCTGCCGTAGGCGGAGACTCCAGCAGGTTCTGCTCAGATGCAGACAAACATGGTAGCGAGATATCGCGTAAAAGCATGTGGGAGTCCTGCTCCGGTCTATCGGACACAGGGGAGTACACCACCCGGAAATAATCGGCGAACCTCTCGACAATCCCAGCAGGGTCCATGATACTTTCACCATTCGCGTCAACTAGAACAGGAACCACTCGACTCGCGCATTCTCTCCTATCCAACCAAGCAAGCAACTTCCCAGCCTTATCTCCCACATCATACAAACGTCCCTGCTGTTCACGTTTCATCTCCTTCGCTGCATCAGTCACCAGAGCTCTGTACTCATGTTGTTTCAGGTCCAACAAATGAAGCCTCTCAGGGGAGACTCCAGCATCCAACTCTCCCTCAAGAACGGTAATTTCAGTCTCAAGACGAACAACCTCCTCTCGTCTACATCTCTTAACAGTGCCAATCGACGAGAGGGCCTGCCCCCGAATTACAGTTTTGTACGCCTCCCACAGGGAGACAGAAGAGGATACTGACCCCACATTTTCGGCAAAGTAGTGATCAATTGTCTTAAGTAGTTCCGCTCTAATCTTGGGATCACGGAGGTACCAAGGGTTGATCGGGGCCACTCGACCCTCGGATCCCCCATGTGCATTCACAACCAACCACAGTGGGGAATGATCCGAAATACCCCTGGCAAGATGTTTCACCTCCCCTATACGGGAAGTCTGGGAGGAGGGCATCAAAACATAATCCAATCTCGAAAGGCTGCCGTGGGCCCCAGAGTGAAAGGTATACTGTTGTTGCCCAGGATGATGTAATCGCCAACAATCGGTCAGCCCCAGCGCCTCCATGAAGTCCTCAAGCCAGGATTGGAACTTAGCGAGAACTCGGGGAGGGTAACGATCACACATCCCAGATACTACTGAATTAAAGTCTCCCCCGACCACAAGCAAACCCTCGGGGACTCCCAAAATCACACTGCCCAAATCCGCATAGGTCGTAGTTTGAAGACCTGGGGGTATGTAAACAGAAAACAGTGTAACCACCCTACCCTCCCAACGCCCCACAATGGCGGCGTACCGCCCTCTATCATCAAGTATAATGTCGTCAACAGCGAGGGGGAGGGAGGTCCGGATTAGAATGCCCACCCCTCTGGAGCCAGAAGTGAAACCTGAGTGTGTAATGAGACGATAGCCACGCCTGTTCATGACGTGGCACGTATTACCCAGCAAGTGCGTCTCCTGAAGCAAAACCACATCAGGGGACAGGCGTCTCAGTAACTGCAAGACCACTCCCCGTTTAATTCTGTCTCCCAAACCATTGACGTTCCAACACAGTATCCGTAGTCCCCTACCCCCCATCCCAGAGTCCACCCCAAGTCTCCCCCCCACGCCAGCCGCGACACCACAACACAGAAGATCATCAGCATTATGCCTTGAAAAAAACAAAGAAACACATACATGAACTTCCAAACCCCCCCAAAACAACATCATACCCCCCACTCCGCACCCCTGCGTTAGACTCAAAAGCCACCCCAACTCGCAGCGTGCCTGTCGCCCTAACATACAACTAATCTACGAAAAGAACCCCAGAGGAGGAAGTCACAAACGCCCCTCACCCACACCCCAGTAAGACGATGGAGTTGCAATCATTATCAGTATAGCATCGAACCATTGCCGAAAGTCAAAACGTTGGTCCAGGAGCCGATGTCGCTCCCTATTCCTGCTCCGTCGGGCCGCCCTCCGCTCCACCGGAAGGTTCCGATTGTTCAAACCGCCCTCGTCCCGTAGGTAGCGAGTCCAACCAGTCATTAGCCGCTTCAGGATGATCAAAGAAAAATTGTCTATCATTGTGGACGATACGCAATCGAGCCGGGAAAAGCATGGCATATTTCATGTCCCTGTCTCTCAGTCTCTTCTTCACTCCTTGAAATCCCAGCCGCTGCTTCTGGACTTGTTGGGTGAAGTCCGGATAAAAGCTGACCGCAGCGTTCTCATATTCCGTGGGGCCTGATGTGCGGGAAGCCTGCAGTATCACATCCCTGTCACGAAAGTTGAAAATCCGTGCAATGATGGGGCGCGGAGAGGCACCCAGCTTGGGCGGGCCACCTGGGACACGGTGGGCCCGTTCTACTGCAAAGAACTTGCTCAGGCCCTTGGGCGCTAAATGATTTAGGACAAGGTCCTCCACCAGTAGGTCCACAGCTGACGATTCCGTCTTCTCCGCGACACCGACCAGTCGGACGTTGTTCCGTCGTGCTCGGCCCTCAAAATCGTCCAAGCGACGGGAGAGATAGTCACGGGCGGATCTCAGATTACCGACCTCCGTCTGTAGGTCAGAGACGTTGGCGATGAGACTAGTAGTCTTCAGGTCGAGAGACTTGACCTTTTCGTTGGTTTTTGCAAGATCCGCCCTGATTAGATTGACATCTATGGCAACAGTGTCCAGCTTGTGGGTTAGGGCCTCATACTGTTGTCCCATCGCGGCCTTCATCCCAGCAATGGCGCACATGACGTCTTTCAACGACGGGTCATCACCCAGCAGGGATTCGTCCTCAAGGCCGGCCGGGGGTTTAGCCATTCCGCTCGGAGAGCTCTTAGTGAGGGTATATCGGTCCATGACGTTGGATTGGACAGAGCCTCCTCGAGCTGCCGGTCTGGTCTTGCGCCTCTCCGCTTCAGGCTTGGTGGCCATCTTAGGTCGTGTGCCCCGGAGGGTAGTCTGAGACCTAGTGAAAATGGCTACACTCGATGTGCCCGCAGAAGCTCAAGGAATAAAGTGAGGACCAGTCACCAAGCAAAGAGCAAGAAAGTCCAGATCTCCAAGCGAAGTTGCGAATAAATGAGTGAAGCAAGCAACCCGGGCGACCAAGGCAAGGTCAATGACATCAGAATCGAAACCGAAAGTAGGAGACCGGGCAAGGGAGGTTAACGCAGGCCGTTGTTATTCAATTACTACCTGGCTGGCAGAGTAGGCAAGCCCGGGGCAGTGCCATGGAGCAGGCCGCAAATATTCAAAAAGCCATATCTCAGGTTCCCGGAGACCAAGGCGAAATCCGCCAACGGATAAATGATCAGCAGGTTCACGACCACAGAAGCCCGTCGTCCAAATCAGGATTAGATGTAGGATAGTCGATGGAGGTGGCGAAGGTCCGGGAGCTCTGAGCTCACGCGACCATCTTGGGTGCGCGCTAAGCTCCTCCCCCCGTATAATCCTTTTTTAATGTTTAATTCTGTTTGTTAATTCCACGGAACTAATAAAAAGCAATTATTTTTTATGTCATTGGATTTACTGCCTCTCTTCTATTATAATTTACAAGCTCACTGTTAATGGCCTAGGTTGTTATTTTCACATGTTATATCCCTGACCTAGGAATTATTTGAAATCGGTCAATCAGGGGGTCCTTGTTGTTCTCATTCATTCCCCTTTATCTTGTCAGAGGGGCTTTTGTTTGTGCTGTTATTAGCCCGGCAACGCCTTGACTTGGGCACCCGTGAAGGTTACCTTGCCATCATTTCAGCTTTCTTGCGGTTACCGGATCAGCCGCCCCTGTTCAAGTAAATTGTTGTGACGTGTTTTCTTCAGGGCTTGCAACACCTGTTTCCTCCTAACCCTTTTGTTATGCCCCAATGGGACCTCAATCTGGTTCAGACTTTTCCCATTTGAACCCATACATAACTGTCTTTTGCGACTCCGGACCCTTTAGACAGTATTCCAGGTGGCCATTCCATTGGACAAGAGGGTCAGGGAGATTTAGGCTCCTTCGGTTGCACCTCCATGTACTCCAGCTTGGTCAAACTGATCCTTCAGACTTGTCCCTCCTTTGTGCTGAAAGTGTCGCCTGCGGTGTCTCCCTTTCACTTTGGCCAAAACAAAACACTGACATTTTTTGCTCCTCATACTTCTACAAAAAAGGTGAGACTCCACAATTTGGACCCGAGAAGAGCCTTCTCTTTCTACACTGATCATACCAAAGAGTGGATGATCAGATTTTCATTGTGTTTGCTGGAGCAAAAAAGGAAAGGCGGTGCAAAAACATACCATCTATAGATTAATTGTACTCTGCATCAAAGTTTGCTACACTCTAGCTTAAAAACAGCTCCCTAAGGGCTTGGGTGCTCATTCAACCAGGGCGCAGGCCGCTACTACTGCGTTAACTTGCAGGGTATGTTTCCTGGCTATCTGCCAAGCAGCCGCATGGGTGTCATTCCATATGTTTCACGAACCATTACTGCTTGGACTGTCAGATCCCTAGAGAGAGCATTTTGCCTGTTCGGTCCTCCATGACTTTCTGGTTTGAGCCTGGTCGCAGACCCGTCTCAGGAAGGTATTGCTTGAGTTTCTATTCTGAGGTGAGACATGTGCAGTTACAAGTCTCTATCAGAAGTACAAGTTACTTACCTTCAGTAATGCTTTTTCTGGTTCACACTCTATCTAATCGCATATTCCTCACCAATCCTTTCATCCTCCCCACTCTGTGGTCAGGCTTTTCACCCAAAAGCCTTTTGCAAGTTAAGGCAACTGGTATACTAACAATAAAATACCCAGTTAGCGTTGAAGGTTGGTCCAACATCAAATGACATAAGTAGCCCAATCTGCATTTAAACTAGAAGTTGTTACCCTTTGCCCTTTGTTGTCCACGTTCAACTTTATTATTGCTACTTAGGTTAAGCATATTTTAGCAACTATAATGCAAATCATTAAGTAAAACAAACAGCGGGAGCCGCTCGGAGTGGAGTGGAGTACTTGTTTGTTGCCTGGACTTCTATGGGACTGCGAGGACCAGCAGCCCTGACGCTGGTGCCTCTTCCCGCCCCCTGCACGCCGCACTTTAAAACCAGTGCTTCACGGCCCCCGCTTCGAGGGAGCTGCTCTGAGTGGAGTGGAGTGCTTGTTTGTTGCCTGGACTTCTGTGGGACTGCGAGGACCACCAGCCCCAACGCTGGTGCCTCTTCCCGCCCCCTGCACGCCGTACTTTAAAACCAGTGCCTCCCGGCCCCCGCTTCGCGGGAGCCCCTCGGAGTGGAGTGCTTGTTTGTTGCCTGGACTTCTGTGGGACTGCGAGGACCAGCAGCCCTGACGCTGGTGCCTCTTCCCGCCCCCTGCACGCCGCACTTTAAAACCAGCGCCTCGCGGGCGCCGCTCGGAGTGGAGTGGAGTGCTTGTTTGTTGCCTGGACTTCTGTGGGACAGCGAGGACCAGCAGCCCTGACGCTGGTGCCTCTTCCCGCCCCTTACACGCTCTATATCTTGGCCCATGCCTACCGCGTCGCGGATCGCGCACAGGCGTGCGCCGGGTGAAGCCCGGGCCAAGGGTGGGCCCATTTTAGCCAGTTCCAGACCGAGGGAGACCGGACCGGGCCACCCCCTTGGTTTTTATTGTCAACACCGCAACGTGACTTGGGCCCTTTGATAACTCCAGATACATTGTTACACGTCAACCTGGACAATGACGGGCCGGGAGACCAGGAGCAAAGCAACGTCGTTGGGGACCTACGTAGCAGGTACTTTGGACAATTTTATTATCAGAGCCAGCTCTGTATTATCCCATGAAATAACAATTCTAGAGCGGTGACTATCTCAGGAAATTGATAACCCTAAAAGATCCTCGCTGGGGCGCATAGCGGATGCTAGAACACCTGAAAGAGGTCTGGACTTCCCTGCTAATGATCTTTCAAAGCATGATGATAATTTAATAACTATTGACTCGCCAAACCCCAGGAGTAGTCTCTCATTGTGTCGAGAATCCACTTTACATGTTATACACGAATCTACTCTACTACCCAACACATGCGATAACCCGCTAGTTGATAGCCTTGCCAAGCCTAACACCCGCCAGCTACGGGGGAATCGTGAAGGGGCCATTCCAAAAAGGAAACGTGGGGCTCAGACATCTGGGAGAAAGGCTAAACTTGCTAAACATTCTAGTCATTCTGATCCCAAGGGCCTGGTAAGGACCAAGGAGGTCCCCATAGTCACCAATGAACCCACCTACCCCCTAGCTCTAAGTCCGCCCATATCATTGCCCAGCAACCCAAATATCAGTAGCACAATATCGGCCGGGGCAGATCCATTGATTGTTAATAAGGTACCCTATTAAAGACCTTGCTCAGCCCCTTAGAAGCCTGACTCGCCCAGATCGAACTAAGGCTGACAAACATAGAAAAAGCTACAGTGGCTACTGCAGACTGTATGAAAATTGCTAAGATTACACAGGGGGAGTTGGATACTAACGACGGGGGTATGCTTACAGCTATTACACATTCTTTAGCAATCCCTCGTCCCACAGTGCAGAGCACCCCTAACAGGAACGTCCCTCCCCCTCTCCCTGCTAATGCCTCGACGTTGGCTAAAAAGTCAAATTTACATGGCGAGCAAAAAGCACTAGAGGGCTGTATATCAAGAAAGAAACTGGTAATAGATCTACCCCCTGACGCAGTCCCCCTTGTAGCCGTCCTAACTGGAGTCCCTGAGCTAGACGCTGCAGCTAAAGAATCATTTGTATCACTCAAAAACAAAGCTGCCAGTTGGTTGAACAAAAATAGACCTCTCCCTCCCCAAATCTGCAGCGAGATTTTGATGGTCAGAAGGGTGTCTTGGGTGGGCAATACTACTAAAAACATCAGTGGTGACTGTGTTCTGGTTAATTTTAGGGACCCGAGGACTGTCTCCCATATTTGCAATTGGCCGCACGGAGATTCCGAGACAATAATTCAGCCCCTTCCACTGTCCTTTTTTTACCCACCTGATTCTTTGTGCCCTAAGTTGGGGCCAGAGGAGGGCTGGACGAGGGTGGGAGCTAGAGGGCAGAGCAAGGGGATCAGGGATAGGTTTCATAAGGATCACTGACATAATATAGAATGTCAAAATATAGACTTACCAAAATATAGTCACCAAAATATAGAATGCCAAAATATCGAATTCCTATCTACAAACAGGTAAGTACAAAAATATCGAATCCAAAATATAGTCTGTAAAAAATATAGTCAGTCAAAATATCGATTTTTTTTAAATGTCTTAAAAGTAATTTAAAATTAATGAAAAATAAATATAATTAACTAAAACATACTTAAAAATACTCAAATAACCTTAAAATTAAGATATAATTAATTTAAGTTATTAATAAAAAATTTACAATATTTTACCGTAGGATAGCAGGAGGGTAACATTTAATATTACCACTCCAGTGAGTGCAACAGTAGGGAAAGCGTTGGATAGCGTAGGGGTAAAAAATACTATTCCCACTCCAGTGAGTGCAACAGTAGGGAAAGCGTTGGATAGCGTAGGGGTAAAAAATACTATTCCCACTCCAGAGAGTGCAACAGTAGGGAAAGCTTTGGATAGCATAGGGGTAAAAATTACTATTCCCACTCCAGAGAGTGCAACAATAGGGAAAGCGTTGGATAGCGTAGGGGTAAAAAATACTATTCCCACTCCAGTGAGTGCAACAGTAGGGAAAGCGTTGGATAGCGTAAGGGTAAAAATTACTATTCCCACTCCAGAGAGTGCAACAGTAGGGAAAGCGTTGGATAGAGGGAGGGTAAAAAATACTATTCCCACTCCAGTGAGTGCAACAGTAGGGAAAGCGTTGGATAGCGTAGGGGTAAAAAATACTATTCCCACTCCAGAGAGTGCAACAGTAGGGAAAGCGTTGGATAGCGTAGGGGTAAAAATTACTATTCCCACTTCAGAGAGTGCAACAGTAGGGAAAGTGTTGGATAGCATAGGGGTAAAAAATGCTATTCCCACTCCAGTGAGTGCAACAGTAGGGAAAGCGTTGGATAGCATAAGGGTAAAAATTACTATTCCCACTCCAGAGAGTGCAACAGTAGGGAAAGCGTTGGATAGCGGGAGGGTAAAAATTACTATTCCAACTCCAGAGCGTGCAACAGTAGGGAAAGCTTTGGATAGCGTAGGGGTAAAAATTACTATTCCCACTCCAGTGAGTTTAACAGTAAGGAAAGTAATGATTTAATATATTATTAAAAATAAATTAAATATCAATACCAATAAAACATTAATTGAAATTAATAACCAATTTAATATTATGTTATAATTCATTAGAAATACAACTACATATTAGTTATTAAAAATTATTAACCTATTCATAATTATTTAACAACTAATTAATTTTCAATGACAAAAACTAATCAATAATAAAATGTAATACCAATTAAAAATTAACAGTAAATTAATTATCAATACACAAAAAGTATTTTTAATATGTAATTAATTACAATTACATTACTTCCCACCCTATTCCCCTATAAACCCACATCCCACTACAGAAAATACATTAATACACTTATCATAATGATCAAATATTTAATTAATACAAAATAATTACCAATTAATAAAAATTAATTGCCAAGTAATAGAAATTAATTACCAATTAAAAATTAATTAACAATAAATTTAAAATCAATACCAATAAATGAAAAAAATTATTTACATAATTACAATTAAATTACTTCCCACCCTATTCCCCTATAAACCCACAACCCACTACAGAAAATACATTTAGAAAATTAACATAATTAACAATTAATCAATTAATAAAAATTAATTGGCAATTAATAAAAATTAATTACCAATTAAAAAATAAAAATAAATTCAAAATGAATACCAATAACTAAATAAAAATATTTAATTAATTACAATTAAATTACTTCCCACCCTATTCCCTTATAAACCCACAACCCGCTACAGAACTAGAAAGCAAAATGTAATTAAAAATTAATATTAATTGCTAAAAATTAATATTTAATTTAATATAATTAAATTACTTCCCACCCTATTCCCCTATAAACCCACAACCCGCTACAGAATTAAATTACGCAAAAATTAAATAACATAAAATTCATTACTTAAAATACATTAAACATACATTACAAAAATTAATATACACTTTTCACACATATACTAACATACAAAACACTTTTAAAAAATGTATATTATTAAAAAATCGATATATTTAATGCCTATATTGTATACTTCGATATTTTGACTTCTATATTTTGAAAATCGATATTACTTACCTTAAATTCGATATTTTTAACCACTATATTGTGTCCATTCGATATTTTGTCCATTCTATATTTTTACTTCGATATTATGTCCATTCTATATTTTGGAATCGATATTATGACTGTTTACCGTTTCATAATACCTATCTGTCTAGCCAATATCTGAATCATAATCAGTATAGCTGCTTGGACACGGTCGATTGACTACAGCCCAAGCATGTGGCGGCTGGCCGATCCAAGGCAACTGATGGACCTAACAACAATTTGACTCAGCCTAGCGGGAGTACTATACGAACTAGAGTAGTTAGGACTCGAGGCACCAACCTGGACGAGAGCAACCACTCAAGGCTTTTGGCACGCTCACTCCCTGGTCCCATTGACCGTCGTAACCCGGTAGAAGGCCCAAACATTTTACCTATTTTGTTGGGCGCTCCGAACAAAACAGGACCTAGGCCCCCCTTTCGGGTAATTAGGACTAGTGCTAACCTAGGTTCATTGCTAATATTGTCTTGGAACCTGGCAGGTTTGTGTAATAAAATGGCCTGTCCAGAGTGGGGATCGTTCATAGACAAGAACGATGTACGTCTTTTTCAGGAAACCTGGGCTAGAGAGGACCAAATACGTAGTGGATTTGCTTCATTTTCAGTTCCTGGCAAAGTGGGGGGGGGAAGGGTCGTCCGTCTGGGGGCCTTACCATTTGGGTGGGCTCCCACCTGGGATGTAAGGCCAGGACTCTGAATGCTTTGTCTGAGGACGTTCAATGCGTGGTTTTAGAGTGGCCGAATGCCGCAAAGCTCGCATTGGTTAACGTGTATTCCAGACCCGTGAACATATCAAGTGAGTCTAGAACTATTGAGGAGCTGTCCTTATTCCTGAATACCATTCCTTATGGTACCTCGTTTGTGGTAGGGGGCGACCTGAACTGCCATTTTGAGCCACTAATAGGATTGATGGATGGCGCAACCCTGGAAGAAGATGATTATTGGGCAATACCTCCAATAGGGGGCCCCTCACCCTGGTCATGGACGCCCCTAGCCGTCCAAATCATGGCCCTAACACTTAATCATTCAATTAGGGCCTGCAATGGACATGTGCAATCTGATATCCCCCCAAAATGCACTTTCAACAAGCCTGGACTGGAGTCACACTTGGATTACATATTTGTTGAAACATGCGCCTGGGCTAAGGTTATTGACTTTAGGGTTACTCCAAGAGGTGAGAGCGACCATAACGCGCTGAATTTGGAATTGTCCTCTCTTGGCATCCTTAAAGACAACTATATGGCCAGTGATGTCCCTGATCTGAGGATGATTCTATCTAATGATAGACGCAGAGTCAGGTGGGACAAACTGGTAGCACACCCTGAGGAAGTCGCTGAGCTCTATGCTCGGATCGTCCCTGTATTTGAAGAGGTTGGTGCTTTAATCACGCAACCCCACTCCCCTGATATGTATCAAAAACTTTGGGTTCTTCATGGGGATCTAACCAGCACTCTGGCAGAGGTGCTTAACCCTCGTGTGTTAAAGCGGACGGTTAGGGGCAACAGACCTTCATGGTATAATGCTGCCTGTAGAAAGGCGAAGACAGATCTACTACTGTCCCTGAAGCGAAAAACTAACAAATTATTAATAAAAGCAAGGAGAACTGAATATAAGCGCTTAATCCATTGTGCTAAGGTGGAATGGGATCATGACAATTGGGTCAATTTAACGGCTGCCCTCAAAACCAGAGATGTACGCAAATTCTGGTCAATCGTGAACACGGGGTCGGGCGATCCAGTAGTGGCAGTTGAAGCAAACGTTGCCGCTAATGTGTGGGAGGACCATTTCCGTGCCCTGTATGGAGGGGATAAGGCCGATCTAGCTGGGGACCTTGGGGGGTTGCTGCCAAATCTTACTCCCCAAATCGATGGGGACGACTTTACTGAGGAGGAGGTCTGTGTTGCAATATCAAAACTTGCAGCTGGAAAAGCGCCGGGGTTGGACAAACTCCTGGGCGACCTCTTCAAGCACGAACACAAGGTTTGGGCCCCATATTTAATGGCTATATTCAACGCAGTCCTGAGGGGCATGGCGGTCCCTAGTACTTGGCTGGGTGCAGAGATTGTCCCTATCTTCAAGAAGGGCTGCTCCCAGCCAACTACAGGCCCATCAGCCTCATTGATGTGCCACAAAAGATCTTTGCGAGGCTGATCTTAGACCGCCTTCAGGACTGGGTGGAGGAACATTCAATTTTGAGTCCCTACCAGGCAGGGTTTAGAAAAAATACATCCACCACGGACCAAATTTTTCGCTTGACCCTATTATTTTTTAAAACTGTTAGGATTGAGGGCGGTAGCCTTTACACAGTCTTTGTGGGCCTAAGTGCGGCCTTTGATTTGGTCCCACGGGGGAAACTCTGTTCTGTGCTTTTAGAGCTGGGCATCCCACCCCAACTTTTGAACATAATGATGCGGCTTCATAAGAAGAATTTTGCACGGGTCAGGTGTGGGAAGAATGGCTTGCTGTCGTCTAGATTCCCTGTTGATAGAGGGGTTAGACAGGGGTGCGTTTTGGCACCGACCCTGTTTTGCCTCTACGTCAACGGGGTAATCGCCCACCTGAACGCGGTACCGAATTGTGATGCCCCCAAGCTTGCTGGCAGCAGGGTGCCTGCGATTATGTTCGCAGATGATACGCTGCTGCTGTCGAAATCTCCTATGGGGATCTAACGTGTGCTGGATGGTTTTGAGGCATTCTGTGTTGAACGGGGTTTAGAGATAAATGCCCTCAAAACTAAATTCATGATTTTTAATCCCCCAGGAACCACATGCCCTAACCCGAGTATGGCACAACTAGGCTGGAAAGGGTCCAAATCTTTGAATACCTGGGGGTGACCATAAATGAAAGCATGACCTGGGCCCCACATCAAATTAAATCCCAACTCAAATTGGCCCAATTGGCGGGGGTATTCTTAAGCTTTCAAATAAATCTACCATCAAACCCATTGGTCCACCCCTAGAGATATACAAACTGCAGGCAAGGGGGGCAGTAACGTATGGTGGGGAACTCTGGGGTTACTCGTGCAGAAAACAAATTCCTCAGACAGCTGCTAGTCCTGCCCTCCAGCACGCCTCTGTTACCGGTGAGGCTTGATCTGGGCCTTAGACCAATAAACCGTTAACATTTTGGCGGAGGCTCTGGACCACACCGGAGCTCCTCAATTATAGGCAGGAAGTCTTAGAAATCCTAAACCTCCCGAATGTGGGGAAAATCCCATGGTTTAAGTATGTAAAAAAGGAATTCGGGAAGTTGGGAGTTCCCTTATTGTGGTGTGACCCGGAGATAGCTTGCAATAGGGTCCCACGCAAGCACCAGGCAAAATTGTATTATGATAGTAAACTAACTGCCTCCATACATAATTCACAAATCGACACCTTAACTGAATTATTTTTAATAACCAAAGACTTTTATCATTTTGAGTTTGTTTTAGATGATATCTTCCCTATTTTAACCAGAAAAATATACCTACAATGGAGATACGGCACCCTGCCAATTAGAGCTCGTACGAGCAAATGGTGCCCATCTTCATTAAAAAACTGCCCTGGTTGTACTTGCGAGCTGGAAAATGATTTGCATATATTGTTTTTTTGTCCAGCATACCACAAATTTAGAAGGTATTGGATTATACCTCTTTGCAAAAATTTGGGATTAACACACTGTATGCAAGACTACAGAATTCTTAAAACAGATTTATCCAGTGTGATTGTTTTTGCTGTAGCAAACGTTTTGGCAGCTATGTGGCACAAGCGTAGGTTTTTAACAAATACTGGTTACATTTATTTGCACAAGCATTTTATAACTGACTGTTATAGATGATTGGATGGATGTATAGTAACCGTCAGGCATGCTAAGCATTAACTGGACTTTTCATCATTTCTAATCTGTTTGTTTTAACTGCTTTGTATATTCATGTATATCGTATTACTTTTGCTTTTTGTAAAATGTTGTGAAATCTTTTATGGCAAAAAATTTGCCGAAATAAAGAAATGAATCATGATGATGAAAACACACAGCAACAAAGTTAAAATCACATTTAAATGGTACAGCAAACATATAAATCATAATATTGGTTTAAGTTAACAACAAAAGAGAATAACTGATTAAGACATTACAGCAAAAGTCCTTTTAAAACCAATATTGGGCCTACGAGATAATTCTTGAAAGTATAATAATATTTAATTACAAATATTTCTTTGAAGTCTTTAAAAGTACCATTGTTGAGCCATCTAAACTGAAAGTAAGAACATTTTATTCACCAAACATGTACTCTTTAAACTACAAGCAGCACCACCAACAAATTACATATTCAAATGTGTATGGCTGTCGCTAATCTCTTTAGTGCAATGTCAAAAAATGATATGACAAAAGTGCATATCCTGTTATTGTTACCTGTATCCAGAAAATTAAGAGTGCTGTTCGTTATACGAATTGATACTCTTCAATATATCTCTCAAATATATCTTTCTTATACCAATTAGAAAGTAAAACAGATAAACAAATATGCAATAAGTGCTCATTGTCAATACTGCATAGTCGGTGCTTGGTCAAACTTTGTTTTGAGATCATTTCTGATGCAGACAAAATCTCATGAAAGCTTCCCTCACTGGGTATTCTGGGGGTTCCAAGGCAAGGCATATATTCGGGTCTATATAGCTTGTGTTTAGGTCAAAAAATGGAGCTGAACTTTGACAGTGATTTTTGTAGCAGCAATGAAACTTAAATTGGCAATCTGTTACTGGAGTTATTTTTTTAATGATGTGTACTGGGGTAATTTCATCACCCTAGACCAATTTTTTATATTTCCTGTAACTGCAAAATATACATTAGTGCACCACCCTTATCAGGGACAAATGCCTCCTATTCGCCCAAAGTAAATACAAATAAACTGAGTTTTGGCATTTGCCACTAAAAGCAAATACAGTTCAATTAATGTTCATGTTTATGGCATGTATAAAGCTCAAATTGTCACCCCTGATGGGATATCCTGGCACTAAAGAACAATGGCCAAAACTGAATGTAAACCATAGGAGGACTAGAAAGATGGCCACCAAATCTCAACTGAAATGTTTGTAAAAATATCCAAGTTTAGGGATTTCCTAACCCCGAGGCGATTGTTACCTTTCCTGAGATACACCTGTAGTGTGTTCCAGCTTTGTGATTTAGCAATGGCAAAAGCTCACCCTCTACGGAAAGAACAATGAAACCGAGGGACCATTAGTAAACCTTAGTCTCCGCAATGATCAATCAAAAAGGGTTTATAAAGCTTGGTTAATCACCCGTAAGCTATCAAGGCATTAGCAGGTCTTGGCAGCTCATTCGAACAGCCAGGTCTTGAGGGCCCTATAGAATTCTAGATTAGATGGGAGGATATTCCAGGTCTTTGCTGTGATGTGGGAGAAGGCTCGTCATCGACTTCTGCTTTGGTGGATGCGAGGGGTGGGGCAAGTGATAGAAAAATGGAGTGTAGTATTCTCGACAGTTGGTGGAATTTCAGGCGGTGGTTAATGTAGGCGGGTCCTTGGTTGTGTAGATCCTTGTATGCATGGTTCAGCAACTTGAATTGACACCTCTTCAGTGCAGAGAGCCAGTGGATGATCTTCGGGGAACACCGTAGGCATATCTTTGGGTTTGGGAGTGAACAGGAGGTAGGTGGATCCTCTGGGTTCTTTCAGTGAGGAAGGAGGTGATCCACCTGAGTGGGTCCCCTTGGATGCCGATGTGGTGGAGTATTTTCATCAGCGTGTGTGTAGGAACCCGCAGAATGATGACACCTCAGAGCCGGAATGCTGCTCAAACTGGTCCACCTCCTGACATCCCCAACTCTATGAATTTAAACATATACATAAAGTAGTGACGTGGTTAAGCGAAGGATAGGGGAAAAAAGAAAAAGGACTGCAGGGAATTGGAAGCTGTGGAGACAAAACAACACAATATTGAGTAGATGCACACAAACCTAGTTTACTCTCTGTAAGTCTCGCTAAGAACCTGGAGAATATATACCTTAATTCCTATAATCACAATCTCCCATGTGACTGTACTCTGGAACTATAACCATCAATTCATGTCTTTCTGTTAGACCCTACTAAGATAGGAATACAGGGAATTAGCACCATCATACATATGACATACATTCAAACCATCATACTAAAGGTAATACAAAAACAACAGACAATCTACATACAGGATAGAAAATGACAGTGTAAGGGAATCCAAGGCTTTGTCAATAAAAAAAACACAGACTCCTGTAATTACTGCAATGTTATCAGTAAGGAGACTAATAGAAGTAAACTAGAACATGGAAGTCCAATGTATCTCTTCACGTTCTCAATGAATGCCAATGCACAGTATCCAGGGAAGCCACTGGAGATTGTGTTTTCTCTACTCAATAAATCAATGAAAAGAGATACCAGAAACAAAAGGTTACGTCACCTAGTTTCTTATTAAGAACAAATAAATGGAAGAAGATTACTTCCATTAAGCCCAGAACCCACTCTTTAAGTTCAAAGAAGACAGAAGACTGCTGCCAAGAGAAGCCTTGAACTCAGCTTAAATGCTGTTCTTCAGTTTTCCCTCCCGCAATGAAAGAACAGCCAGCCCAACAATACCTCAATGCAGGGTCCTCGAGGTCGCAGGCCACAAAGCGTTGAAGACGCCTTGTCTTCGCCACGCATAAAGGCGGGGCCCTGCCAATACATGGCGAGTTGTTAAAAATGAAGTCCACGGAAAAAAGGAACCTTTTCTCTCTGTGAGACCAGGAACGAAACGTAGTACCCGATCAGCCAATATGGGTCACAAGAATCGGTACCAGAACATGAATTACGCATGCCGGTGACTTGCGACCACTGTAATTAAATACCCATGAGCCTCGTCCAGGCATCATGGGAATTGTAGTTCTACTCCCGTTGCTTCAATTGCGATTCGGTATACGCTTCGGCCCGTTGATCCTGACAGTGTGGTGGGATACGGTCTCGAAGGCTGCCAAGAAGTCAAGGAGAATCGGGGCTAATGTTTCTCCTTGGTAAAGGAGGGTTTGGATGTTGTCAGTGACTGCAATCAGAGTGGTCTCGGTGCCGTGATTGCTGCAGAAGCCAGATTGGGTGGCGTCAAGTAGCTGGTTCTGCTCCAGGTATGTCATGAGTTGCTTGTTGATGATCTATTCTAGTACCTTTGCTGTGAATGGGAGCAGGAAGATTGGCCGATAGTTTTTGAGTGTGCTGGGGTCTGCAAAGGGTTTTTTGAGTAGTGGTCTGACTTTGGCGTCTTTCCAGGCATCAGGAAATATTGCTGGGGTGATGGAGATGTTGAGCATGGGCTGAGGAGTTCCTGGCCCATCCTTTGGTTTCCAAGATTGAAGATGTGGTGAGGGCAAGGGACTGGCAGTGGCACTGAGTGGATGAATATCATGGAGGAGGTGGTGTCCTGGGTGGAGAAGAGGTTCCAGGTGATCAGTCTATCGTTATAGGAATTGCTATTTAGGAAATAAAAAATTATCAAATTTCCTAATAGCGATTCCTACACAGTAGGAATCGCTATTAGGAAATTGCAAATAGGAAATGCTATTGCATGCCCACCTGTGGGCCAAATAGGAAATGGTTTGCATATCCTAAATTGGGATTTCCTTACACAAAATCCCAATTTAGGAAATCCAAACCCTCTGGCCTTAAGGCCTCTCTGGAGGCACCCTGAAATTTATAGTGCACATGTAATTGCACACTTGCCCTAGGGGTATATGTGCGCTTCATGTCACAATAAAAAATGCATTTTGACTTTAAGTTGATGGTATTAGCATTCCCTGAATGCCCAATTTGCATTTAGGAAAAGCTTTGTACATGTGCTTTAGGAATCACAAATAGGAAATCCTTATTTGCGTTTCCTAAATCACTATTACAATTTATGGTTTCTATTGGGTAGAAATTGCACAATGCGAACAGTTTTTGGCCTTTGTACATATAAAAAGGCTGTTTTGCATTTCTTAACGGGCCCAAATAGCGATTCAGCTCATTAGGAAATGCAAAAACCTTTGTACATCTGGGCCCTAGTCCTGTATATGGTCGTAATCTTGTTGTGAAAGAAGTCGGCGAGGTTCTCTCACAGCTCCTGTGAGTGTGTGATGTTGCTTTCGCTAGCAGCCAGGTCAGAGAATTCCTTAACAATGTTAAAAAGTTCTGTAGTGTTGTTGCGGCTTAGTTTTGATAAGTGTGGCTAGGGCTGCCTTCTTTGTTGCTCTCAGAAGTTGGTGGTAGAGGTTGTGGGAGGTCTAGAAGGCTGCCCTGTCGGAGGTGTCTGTGCTGGCACGCCATCTCTACTCCAGTTCTGGGTTGTACCAGATGGCCTTTTCGGAGGGTTTTCTCTGGGTGCTGCTCTTGATGGGGATGATGCTGTTGACACAAAAACTGATCCAGGCATTGGAGTTCTTTAACAAAGAAGAATACAGAAAAAGGGCAGAACAAGCAAAAATGCAGAGCAAGGGCGATGCAGGAGCATGGGGAGAGCTGGGCTGGGACCTGCTCAATGGTGTCGTGCTGCGGCCTCCATTAAGTAGGTCCTGGGAGGATGGAGGGACACTGGGAGGCGGTGCCCAGGGCTAGGCGGGAAAAGCGAGTGGCAGGCGGGAGCGGGCAGCCAAAAGAGCAGCAATTTACAGTGAGGGAAACCAGAGTAAAGCAGTGATTAAACCTAGGGAAACTGGAGGAAAATAGTGATTGAAACAAGGGAAACAGGAGAAAAGCAGTGACTAAAATGAGGGAAACAGAAGTGTAGCGGGAATAGAAATGAGGCAAACAGGAAAAAGGCAGTGAAAAAAACAAGTAGACAGAAGCAAAGTAGGAGCGGATGAGACAAGAAGAGAAACAATGCAAAGTGAGGGAAACAAAGAAAAATGCAAGCAAGGGCAGAGCAAGCAAAAATACAGAGCAAGGATGATACCACAGCATGGGGTGAGCCGGGACCCTTTACTTTACTGGCGCTCCTTGACTGGTAACCAGTGGAGAGCAGCCATGGCGCATAAAATATGGTCTGTGGCTCTTAGGCCTTATACCAACCACGCTGCATAGTTTTGAACAGATTGACGCTCATGAATCAGAGAGTTGGTCAACTCAAGATAAGTGGCATTACAGTAATCCGGCAACGCCAATGCGAACACATTTAAGAGAAAGACCTTGTGTGAAAATTAGACCAGATGAAGAATTCTCTTCAATGTTTGAAGTTGGAAGAGGCAAACGCTGACCACAGAGATAACCTGTTCATGAATAATCAAAGCTGAATCCAGTTTTACTCCTAGTTCTCCAAACAGAGAGCTGGGATAGATTTCAGCCAATGAGAGAAAGTGGCAGTTACATCCCTCCTAGGTCCTCCATGGTTCCTTCCCAGAGAGCTGCAGCAGGTAAGTGTAATTTTTTTTAATGTTTGGTGCGTGCATGCGTGTATGTATAAATATTTGGGGGTGAATGTTGTGAGTGAGCATGCGTGCGCATATGTGAATGCATGGGTGTGAGTGAATGTGTGGACTGCCCGCCCCTCTCCCAGCTAAAATTGCCGGCTGCGACTACCCATCTCTCTGTCCAAATGGCCTAACAAATTGAAAGTTGCACTTGTTCAACTTAGTGCACCTCAGCCTAATGCTCTGTGTCAAAGTGCACACCTTTTGTAGGCCTGGTGGACTGGGCTGCTCTTCGATGAAGATAGGGTTTCAAGTGAAATGAAAAAAAACAAGGGGGTATCTTATAGGGATGTGGCCCAAGAAATTTAACTAGGAATGCTTTCCAAGAGCCAATACTCACCAGACACAGACTTTGGACAAACCCCTTGGAGGGTGTCTGGGTTCTAAATGCCAGGTAGTGTTAATATTATGTTTAGAGATACTTATGTGGGGGCATATTTACAAGGACGGTGTTAAAATTTTCATGGGCTTGATAATAGGCTCTTGAGAATTCCAGAGAATTCCAATAGAAGCCCATGTTCTGGTGTAAACCTGGGCTTCTATTGGAATTCTCTGGAATTGTCAAGAGCCTATTATCAAGCCCATTATCGCCGTTTTAGTGGCAGTTTCCTGCCGCTAAAGCGGCAATGATTTTAACGCCATCCTTGTAAATATGCCCCCACATTTGTAACAAAACAGCATGTTTTACTCTTCCACAAGGTTGGGCAGGTTTGTGTTTTCTAGCTTTTGTTTTTCCTAAAATCTTTCTTGTTTCTTGTTAACAGTTTAAGTGATCATGGGAGAATGAAAAGAGAAATAATAGGTCAGCGAGTATTAGAGATGTTTGGTGTTTCCTTCGTCCTATAAGGATTATTTTGAATGCTGCAAAGATTATAGAATTATCCACCTTAGTAAAGCGTTTAGCGCGTAACACCACAAGAACTTTAGCAAAGATTAATGAAGAAATGCTTGCAATTAGTTTGATGATGATCCAGAATAGAATGGCTTTAAATATGCTTTTGCCTAAAGAAGGAGATGTATGTCATGTTGTAAAAACTCAGTGTTGCACATATATTCTAGATAATGGTGAGAATATTAACAAATTCATTGATAACCTTACTCATTGTGAAAGAGATTCACCCATTAGGAGAACCTGGGATCTGGAAAAAGGAAGTTTAACTGATTAGAGGGGCAGGCAAAGATATACCAATAAGGATTATTGTTACATTATTAACCCCTTGCATGCTTTTGTCGGCCAACAGCCGTCGCGCGCACTACCTTCGTAGTCCGTTGGCCGACGCAGCCCTGCCCACTCATTAAACCCGCCGCACCGCTGCGGAATTGCCGCCGCGGTAAACGGGTTAATAAAAGTCGTACTGATAACAAGTGTTGTTCTAATGTTACATTTAGTAAATTATACTGTGATATGTGTTTTAGATGTAATTGCAGGAACAAGAAGAAGTAGATGATGAGAGGATTGATGAAGGAAGAGATTGTTCTGGATGACCAGCAGGCTGAAATCTATGAAAACATGAACGCTGGAGAAGGAAGGTTCGATAAAATCAAGAATGATGAGGGAGTTTTAATGGTGTGATAATTTGAAAAGTATCAGAAGGGAAAACTATAGATGAAAAATATTCAACTACAAAACAGTCCCTAATACAGGCTAATACAGAGTGCTTGTCACATTGCAGAAAAGAGCATGTTTATGTGTTGTGCACTTGTTACACGCTTTCCTGGGTCTTTTTTGTTTTCATAAAATGATTGAAATTTAGCTGCAAAATGTGGATTCTGATGTTGAGTGCAGAAGTAATTTATCTCTAGCTTCTTCAAGAAGAAATATACGTGTTGTTACATTGCACAGCTTTGAGCTAAACTTTTGGCATTATGAATGTGAAGTAGTAGTTCTTTGTTTGCCTGTGTTTTAGCATTGATAAAATGTACAAATTCTTCTGTGCAGCAAATATAGTATTTAACAACCAATACAAATAATGTGCAAGTATGTGTTATTTGTTATTAATAATATGATTGGTGCTGTGCATGTAACATTTTAAGTGCTGCTCATTTACGTAAAATTATGCCATGAATTTGTGTTTTCTTTGAGGATAACATTATTAAGATCATGCTTTTTGAGAAAGAGACAGGCTTTTCACGATTATTCCTATAATATTTTCCAGAGGTTTTGCAGTAGGTTGTGATTGATAGCATGGATTCATTCATATATGAATATCAATTGTGTCTGGATAAGGTTGACTTTATCGTAATGTGGAGAGCTATTACCTCGGCTACAAAGAATATCATGGCTCAGCTTGTCTCGACTGTCACCAAATGTTCAATCCAAGATTTTGCCCTGCCTCTAATGGCACAAAAATTGTTTGAATGAAAGGTTTATCATACACTGAAGTATTGTTAAGGGCTTCAATCGTTAAAGGATTGGTAAATAAATGTCTTTTTGTGTGACATAAAAACTGGATTGATCACTTCATGTCTGCACCCTTTGACCCTTTGCACAGCTGTGATATGAAATGTCTTAACCTAAGCTCAATGCTCTAATTGTACAATGGGAGGCTAAGTGGGTTGAAAGTAGTGTGGGAGGATTCGTGGTACATAGTAAAGTTTGCCATCCGAGTCCCTTAGAAGTGAATCAGAGTCTGCATGGACTACATCCAAAGAGGCCCACCTTCAGTAATTATATCTCCATTTCTGATAAGTACAGGATGGATAGACAGATCTTTGTTGCATGTAGAAGTGCTGTCATGAGATACAAAACAGATATTACTTCAAAACAGACATTACGATTGATAGTCTCTTGCACTAGGGTGTGCTATGAAGTACCCCTCACTCCATTCTAGATAGGTGTGTGTGTTGCTTCTTATGTGATCAAAAAAGAGAGAGAAAGAGAGGGAGAGGGTGTGTGTGTGTGCGCGCGCACGTGTGCACGCGTGTGTATGTGTGCGCACACGTTTCATCTAGTTATAGGCGCAGGGAGAAGAGAATATGAAGTGAGGCTGTACTTCGGGGCCTCCTTGAAATATGTAGACTTATAGAGGGTAACTATTGATAAACGGATTGTTTTTCTCAAAAGGGTTCCAGTGACATCAAAAAAACAACAAGTGAAAAACTCGAGCTACTTTTAATTTTACTTAGAACCATGAAGTGCCAATCAACCCCAATTATTGATAATTTCCCATGTATTGTTTTGTGTATGAACCATAATCAGAGAAGAGGGTATGGAGTTCCTATAGGGGTAAGGGGACAAGGAGGGAGAGATACACACTAATTCCTCGTGGAGACAGAAATGTCCCACAGAAAAGGGCGGGAGGGGGATTCCTCCCTTTGGAACTAGGGCCCTCACACACGCAGCCAGCTAGGTGTCATGCTTCATCATTGGGTCTGCTCCTCGTCAGGTCGGCGCTGCAATACCGGAAGGGCACCCAGTGAGGGGCTCTTTAGCGGAGATCTTTTGTTCCTGCCGTTTGGTGCAGTGGGGGTGAAGGGCCTTGAAAGTGTAGATGTGGTGTGTCTAGTAGCATCGCCTCAACAGTATCCCCAACCGCTTATGGCGTCGAGGGGTAGGGCTCCTGGCGCGCATCCATTGGAGTGCTGGACACTAACTTTTGGTGTCATTCATCCCGCCGGATACTGTTGAGGCAAGGCTACTAGTGCGTATAGGTTCCTCAGCATCTGTGGTTACTGTCATACAGGTTTACGACGTGGGAAGTAGGTCGTCCACCTCACCACCCTGTGTAGATAGTAATTTGACATGGTCCTGAAGAATTGCCTCTGATCCTCGAGACACCACAGGCAAGAAACATGTTGACCTCTTGAGATCAGAACGCAGTTACTGAGACACATTGTCCTTAGATAGCTGCCACTCCACAATTTTAATCAGGCAGTCAACCTACCAGAATAAAGGTATTTTTAGGGGTAACTGACCTGTTCTATTCACTTCCTTTCACCGCTACACCACATCTACACTTTCTAGGCCCTTCATCCCCACTGCACCAAACAACAGGAACAAAAGATCTCCGCTAAAGAGCCCCTCATTGAGTGCCTGTCGGGTATTGAAGCGCCGACCCGATGAGGAGCAGACCCAATGATGAAGCATGACACCTAGCTGGCTGCGTGTGTGAGGGCCCTAGTTCCAAAGGGAGGAATCCCCCTCCCGCCCTTTTCTGTGGGACATTTCTGTCTCCGCAAGGAATTAGTATGTATCTCTCCCTCCTTGTCCCCTTACCCCTATAGGAACTGCATATCCTCTTCTATGATTATTGTCCCAGGCATGTATGCTGGACCTAATAAAAGCCCTTCTGTCCCCTTCTTTGATATATTTTGTGTATGAACCCCCATAATCACCCTCTGCCTCTCCCACTTGGAAATATCTCAAATATCCATCACTCTTTCCCAAATATTTAAGAATCAAAATAACAACCTGGTGCCCTGCCACCCTCCCCACCATCTGTATGTAGCTCCCTTCCCGATTCTTTACCACTTCTACAGTTGATTTCCCCCTCCTTGTGCAGATATTTATTTTAAAATTCTAAGACTTGGAGCCCTGGCACCAACCTTCACCCACCGTACCCCACTGACATGACTCTGCTCTAAATTAGTAAGTGGAGAGCTAGTGCCCCTGCTGGTAATGACTCTCGGTGAGCTACGTAAACACTGAAGGGAGAAGTTTCCAGGTCTGTGCATATGCAGAGCAATGGCTTACTGGAACAAAAATCTACATTCGGCAGCATCAGAGTGCCACCACAAATCCACCAACTTTGTTTGACCTCTAGAGAGGCATGGTGCTGAAGCCACCTGTGCATGGGCTGCAGGTGAATTATGTCCTTATGTTGAACTGATTCAGCCTTTTATCCGTAAGAAGTCAATGTAATGTGCAATGCAGAAACACAATAAAACATTTTTTACAGCACTTTGAAACAGCAAAACGTGTATCAAACACATTATGCAAAAACAAATTAATAAGTAAAATATTTTATTTCAGGCTTGAAAACACAAAACAACAGCAACTTATGCGGGTGTCACAATTTAATAATAAATATCATCTTCATTCATCTCTCTCAATAAAAGAGCATTCAAATTTAGACAAATAATATTATCAGTAAATATGTTTTAAAAATTGAAGATGCCTTCCCTACTTACAGCTATTTCTGGGATATATGAGGAACCAGCTGGATTCAGCAGCTATTATTGACCCGGATCCGGGATCCGTCTTGCCCCCTTGGGAAATTTGCTGAATTTGTCCAGGTGTAATTTGCCAACACCAGGACGCTATACACCAGCGTCCGCACATTGTCTGCTTTCAATTCGGAGCAGCAACGTCCAGGCAGCGAGGTGACTTTTTTATTTTCACCTCCTGCTGGGCCCAAACAAAGGCCGAATTTAAAGGACGATCAGCCCTCCTTTTGTTTGAGTATGATCCTGGCTGTGAGCTATCTGGAACTTAACACCTACACACCAATGAAATGGATGGAATCAAATGTACACATTCTGTTATCATTTCACAAGTACTTAAAAGAAACTAAGATTTGAAAGCTAGAGATATGCATGCATTGTAAGAATCTCAGATGTATCAGGTTGTGTGACTTTGCGTGACTAACAGTTTAAATAACACTATTTTTATTTTATTTAATCCTTTTATAGCACTACTCATTCCAATGCAGAGTGTCAGAGCGCTTTACATTACATGCACACATTGTACATTAACAATAAATCATACAAATGTGTAAATCAATGTACAGGATATTATGTAAGACAATGACAGCTTCAAGGTGTAGGAGTCACACATTGTCTTTACTGGTAGGGATTATATGTTAGGAATAAATGGCCTAGGGAAAAACACAAAGGATGCATTTATAACACAATGCAGTGCTTGTGGTTGTCTGTACTACTAAAAGGATTTCTGTACCAAAAAGCAGTCATCCTTTTACTTATCTACATGAAATAATAATCTATCATCTGCATGTTCTACCATGTGCTTTGAAGGATACACATTAACCCTCTATTCTACTTTATGAGTCAAAACATTGACAGGACAAAACAGGAATCTCTCCAGCACGTGCATTAACCACCAAAGTTATCTTACTAGTATTATTATTATTCTCTGCGATTTACTAGACACACAAAACTCTCTGCGGCAGGTGCTTTAACCAGATAAGTTATTTTAAAATGAAGCCTTTGCAACCAATTAAGGCAGATCAGATTTACTTTCACGTTTCTCCTTGTTGACAATTTCTTTGTGGCAGAGTTTAAAAAAATAAATGCAAAAGTTTATTAAAATCTTTAAATCTATCTTCAATAGCCCGAAAACTATTGGCCATGCCAGTGTACAACTGGAATTTGGCTTGACAAACCAATCCTTAGTAAGAAAATCAACATTTAAAGAAAAGTTTATATCTCTTGTTCTCTTCCGAACCGTGCACCTTAGCAAAGAAATGCTGGTAAGAAATAATGACATGATTATACCTGTGTCTGGAAAAAATACTACACTAAAAGCCTTCAGACCATTTTGGCCATTTGGGCATAAATAAAACTTCCCTTAAGGAGATATTGAATAGCGCAACTAATATACTATAATTTCAGATGGACAAGGAAACTCTTGTGGGGAAAAAGTTTGCCTGGTCGGTTATCAATTCCTTAAAAAAGCTAGAGCCTCAGCCATATTTATTGACAAATCTTAAACCAATCTTTAGGGAGCAATTGCTCAGGCTAAGATAAGGTAGATATCCAAAAAAGGATGGAATACCAGCATGGATACAAAAATGGTCAACTCACAGTTGCCGTTTGTGTGGTGCCTCGGATGAAACTTTATTACACATGGTGTGCATCTGCCCACACTACAGATATAAAAGAGTGGAAAGTTTTGATAAAACCTGCTTTTAATATCCAGGAGGTGAGAACCTGCTGACAAGCAGTCATATATTGTCTCTCAGGTCAATCAGCCTACTTAACCATCCAGTTTATTATGTTAATTCATTTAATTGATTACATGTTGAACCAGGGAGCAGAACTCCCGTAGTAAAGTACACACGACTGCTTATTATCTGATTTGTCATGACCATGTACAATATAAAGCATGCATGCATTTAACTGCTTGGAATTCCTTACAGTTTAGGATTTACCATTACATCATACTAACAAGCTTAATAATATAGCAGATATAGCATGTACGCACTACTGCTTAGGACTCACTACTACACTGGACTGTGACAATGTATATTGAATTATCGTATAATCGGAAGTATTTCAAAGATTGATAATATGTCTTTTATGCAATACTTTTTTTTATCGGATCTTTGGTAAGGATTTTAATATGATTTCTATATCATATTTTATTTTTTATTTTTATAGGATCTTTGGAAAGGACTTTAATGATATGATCAAGGGGAATCACATTTTAATATATATTTTGAGACAAAAAAACAGTTCTGCTTGATATGTATGTATAAATATGGCATCATTGTTCCTAGTACGGCATGGTACCCTTAAAACATCAGGATATCTGTAGTAAGGTTGGTTTGAGGTTTATGGAATTCCCATGGTTATTGAAATAGCATTCTCCCTGCAAATCATTTGCATAAATTAATGTGTGTCTGAATTGAATTTTTCAAATTGTAATGATTTTAAATAATCAGACAATAAAGATTATCTATCTAGTTAAGAGGATTACAAGGAAGTAATTTTGGGGGGCGTGGCTTAACCAGCCACGATGGCGGATACGTTCTGCTGAGGCTCAGCGAAACAGCATGATAAGCAACGTCCATCCATCACAGCGGGGGGTTGCAAAGTGAGTAGAATACTCCTGCCAGGTCCTTGAACACCGGAGGCACCGGCTGGAACCGCTGTGGGGCAAAGCACAGGCTCGGACGGGCACTTTGGGACGGACACGGGGTCGGGTACCTGATCCCAACATGACACCCGTCTGGTAGCAACCGTTAGCAGTATCGTGCCTCAGCGAGCCGAGAGCCCGGAAGAGACACCCAGTGAATACAGCACAGCCCGGTTGAAAGCACGCGCACAAGGCCGTCAAGCAAGTAACAGAGGATCGGCTGATACTGACTCTGGCGCTGAGAACCCTGCATAGGAGCCCCGAGGGAGGAGTGCGGATGTCGCAGGGGTCCCTGGCGGGTCGCGACTTTGTGAATCGGAGCCTCTAAGGGTGCCAAGGCTGAACTGGCTGTGAGAAGAAGAAAGGCGCGGGCGGGCACTCTAGAGCAGCCGTGAGGTAGTACACCTGACCTCAACATGGCGCCCACCCAATAACTACCGCAAGCAGCATCGAGACCCTGAGCCGAGAGCCTGGGAACATGTAACTACCGGAGGTAGTATGACCCAAGGGAAAGCTGGCATACAAGGCCGGCAGACCAGACACATAGGTTTGTGGCAGAAGGAGAATCCGGCGTGGGGAATTTCAACGTGGGGCCCAGGGGGAGAGGGGTGGATGACGCGGGCCCCCAATGGATCGGGACTCCACGAACCGGAGCCGCTGATTGCATCAAGGGGGAACCCACTGTGGGGTAAAAAACAGCTGTGTGCAAACGCTATCGGGCAGCCGCGAGGTCGGGCGCCTAATCGCAACATGGCACCCACCTGGTGACTGCTACACCCAGCATTATAACTCTGAGAGCCAAGAGCCCGGTATTGGGTCTACTACCCGCAGCAGCAGTGGTTTAATCCCGTGTTACATCCCAACCCGACACCCACTCCTACACGCAGGGCTACCTTACACACCAGCACACTCAGACCTCACACCAGGTGCAATTGCTCCCAGCCAGGGAGCACTGGGCGGGTTTCCCAGGATCCCCTTCCCTCCCCCTGCCAGATACTCCTCAAGCCCCTATGGCCCCCAAGACAGACATTAAGTTTCTCACTCTAAACGCCTAGGGCATCCACACAGCCAGGAAGCGATAGGCTCTCCATGCGTACATCAAGCGCCAGCAAGCGCAAATCATACTTCTGTAGGAGACACACCCGACTAAAGGGGAACTCGGAAAGCTTCAAAAGAGATGGCGAGGCATTTCCTGGGCAACTACATACTCGGCATACACGCGAGGAGCACTAATTTGGCTCTGACCGGGAACCCCCTTTCTACAGACTGGTAGGATGGTAGACCCTGAAGGGAGGTATGCCCTATTAGAAAGGCTGTTAGATGGTCAACCAGTGTTAATAGGCAGTATCTATGCACCTAACACAGAGCAAGCAGCGTTCTGAGAAGCACTGTCGAAAAGTTTAACCCAATTCACCACCTCACCATGGATTTTAGGGGGAGATTACAATTGTACACTAGGGGCCAGATGTAGGTAAATCTTTTTTTCCGACTCTTAAATACCGACTCATACCGAATCGGTATTTTAGAATCGGAAAACGGGATGTAGGTAAAATTTCGCTAAATGTTACCGATTCGGTATCATTCGGAATATCCAATCGGTATTTAACGAATCGGTATTTACCGATTCGGGAAATACCGAATCGGTAATTCACATTCATTCACATGGGCCTTCAGGCCTATAGGAATGAATGGGATTTACCGATTCGGCATTTTCCGAATCGGTAAATACCGATTCGGTAAATACCGATTCGGCAGTTTTGAAATTGACATGTGAGCCTGCTAACCAATCAAGGACACCCTGCACACCCCACAACCACGGCCCAGAGTAACCAACCAATCAGGATGAAGCACCCCTCCCCAATACCTGGGAGTGGCCACACCCATGCAGGTGCAGAGTAACTGAACAAACAAAAGAGCAGAGGTGAGAGGAGCTGACTATCCAGAGCAAAGCTCGCTGTTAAACAGAATGGAGTCTCAGGAAGGGCAAAAGGATGGTGGTGAGCGCAAAAGAAAAATTAAGTTCAGCCCAGCAGAACTGCAGGTGCTTGTGGAAGAAATTGTGAGTCACTACACTCACATTTTTGGCAAACAGTCTCTGCATGTTGCAGAGTCTGTTAAGAGAAACATATGGCTTGGCATACAGGCAAAGGTCAATGCCATTGGGGTGACACACAGGGAGATTGACGACATAAAGAAACGATGGTACGACCTGCGCATCATGACCAAGAAGAAGATTGCTGCCCAAACAAAGGAGGCTGGTGTGACAGGAGGTGGTAGAAACAAAGCACCAAAACTGACTGAGCTGGAGGAGTTAGTGGAATCAACCCTGGAGCCAGAATGCATCCATGGGATAGTTTACTTGGACAGTTCAGCAAGAGCAACAAAGAAACAAGGTAAGATGCTTGGACCCTAATCCAAACCCATTACCCTGAACACGTTCCGCACTGTGTATAATCATTACACTCCTGAACAGCTTTTACTGGGGGCCAGCAATGCATCATGGGAGACGTAGTCATAGTTACGTTACATACATGCAATGCATACACCATACAATTCAGCAAGGCATGCCACACACATCTCCAAGCACACAATGTACACTAGGCAAATGTGTGCAATCAATTTATTTAAAAAGTACACACAGGTGAACAACACCATTGATCCTATGTCCATATGTTTTCACAGGAGAGTCCTCACGCAGTACAGCACCAGCAAGGGAGGAGAGTGCACCAGCCACTAACAGAAAAGAAAAAGAGAAACAAAGCAAAGGTCATAGCGCTGTAGAAGGAGGCAACAACACATCCCAGGAAGCCTCAACACCTGAGCGAGCCACAACACCTGTGCCGCAATCCCCCCTATTGTTTGGAACCCCTGAGTTGGAACCCACACCGCTTACACCTACACCAACGTCCAGGTCATCCATGCAGGGAAGGGCAAGTAGGCCTGATGTGCCCCCTCTGAGGATCCTGGATACCTCAGATGAGGAGGATGAGGAGGACGAAATTCAAACCATTGCACCTGTGGCTGACAAGGCCAGGCCGCAGATTACAGCAGGCGCTGCGCGTACCAGTGTCCTTGGCAGGAGGGCACGTGAGGGTGGCGAGGGGCAGGAAGGAGAGAGCGTCTTCTGTGGCCTGGAGGCCGCAATGGTGAAAGTACAGCGCCTGCAGGCTAAGGCAATGTTGGCCGTGCACAGGCAGGTGCGCAGCATAAACTACAAACTGTCACACATAGACAAGGGAATAGGCAACATTGCTGGTAGCTTGGAGTCAATTGCCAAGGGGATGTCAGACATCTCAACATACATGGGTGTACTGTATGATAAGTTGGACAGGGACCATCTAGAGCGTCGCAGGGAGCGGCAGTGTATGCGGCAGCAGTCCAAGGCACTTAACCGATTTGCAACATCAACATCACTACTGTGCCGCCGCTCAATAACCATGCAGGATGCAATAGTGCACTGCTGCACAGACTTGACACGGGGCATGGGAAGAGTGACCTCTGCGATGGAGCATATGCTCACCACTCAAACAGGCACTGCTGGTGACACGGGTGTGGAGGAGACAGAAGGGTTCACCAGCAGGAGTGGCTCCAGCACACCTGTACCAGAGGTGCGCAGGAGCTTCAGGCGCAGCAATGCTGAGTCAGGCCCCAGCCAAGATATGGAAACCCAGCCACGTAAATTCCGCAATGTATTGCGTGGCCGTAAGCATTGAACATTGCCTGAATTCCACAGGACTGCTCACAGTGACGGCAACTGAGCACACGCAGTCATGGACACAGACATTGATGGACAATGGCTTTTATTTCTTTACATGATGTAGTGAATATTAAACTACACTCTTCAGACACTATACCTGTCTGTGTGTCATACATTACCTAGAAATATCGACGTGTGATCTCTGCCCATCTCAATCTACCATCTGTTGCTGCTGCTCCTGTTGCTTGGGGCTCTGCCTGTTCTTGGTCATCATCAATGTCCTCGTGGTGTGTCACCTCCACCCCTGTGCCTTCTTTGGTGGCAAGATTGTGCAACATGGCACAAGTCACTATTATCTTGCAGCACAGGATGGGGGTGTACTGCCGTGCACCTCCACTCTTGTGAAGGCAGCGGTACCTGCTTTTGAGTAGCCCAAATGTGCGCTCCACTACATTGCGAGTTGACCTGTGAGCCACATTATAACACCTCTCACTCCTGGTAGTTGGATTGAGGTAGGGTGTGAGCACAAAGGAACGCAGGGCATATGCACTGTCGCCTATGGGGGAAAATAGAGCACCATTAGTCACATATGCATCACACATACCCAACACCCAGGGCGTGGGCCCTGGGTGTTGGGTGATCCAGGTATGGGTGGAGGTCCCTAATCAAGTCCAGGATGGTTCTGGGGTGCAGCCTGTACCTCTGCAGTATCTCTGGCTCAGTCAGTTGAAATAGGGTGATCCTCTGCCTGTAGACCTGCTCCTCCCTCATCCAGACCCTCTCTCCTGCTGCCTGTAGCCGTTGCCACCTCGCAATGACATAAAATGCCGCCCTTCTTGCAGAACTGTTGCATTTTGCGCCCCTTTTTAAAGGCTGCACCTGGTTACCACCTGCTTTCAATCCATGGTAAATACCTACTTTTAAATACCGAATTTAATCGGATTCGGTATTTTTTCCCTTTCCTACGTCTCAATGGCCCTTTTTTACCATTTCTTAGTTTCCGATTCGGTAAATAAGAACTCGGTAAATAAGGATTCGGAGAATTACGATTCGGAATTATACCGACTCTTATTTACCGATTCGGAACTTTTTTGGCACCTACATCTCAAATTCCAAAAGCTGGTCGGAAACAGCCGAAATTACAGAATTTCGGCCGTTACCGACCGGTATTTGGCGACCTGCATCTGGCCCTTGATCTCAACTTGGACAAATCTCATCCTCCCATCCCGACCTCACATGCCCACGGGCAGACAGCCTGCTTCCACGCATGGTCAAACCACTGGGCACTAACTGGCTCTTGGCCACACACACAACCGACAACTAAACTCTATTTGTTTCACTACGTCCCCCATGATCTATGGGTGAGACTGGATCGATTTCTCTGTACTTCCACGATTCTCCCCATGATCCAACACTCGGATTACCTAGGGAGGGCCCTCTCAGATCATGACGGACCTGAGGTAACCCTCAGATGGCGCCAGCCCACACGCCAATCTCTACGTGGCAATTCCCTCGAGACTGCCTTGAGGACCCCATATTCCAACAAGAGCAAAGGGAAAACATACAGCATTACTTCACCGACAACGTGAACACGACAACCTCTAGAACATTAGAGTGGGATGCCTTCAAGGTAGTCATAAGGGGGGGCCTGCATTAGGCAAATCACCGGAGTGCGGAAAAAACAGGAACAGACAATTCAAACGACAGAGCTACGTCTTGCACAGCTATCCAAAGAAGCGGACAAAAGTGTGATCCCTCCCGCATAATTAGCAGAGGTCAAATCCAAGTACGCAGAAGCCTCTACAGACCTTCGCAGATACAATTTCCACGCCTATGTCGCTAAAACCCACAGAGAAGGGAATCGAGTCAGGATCCTATTAGCCTGGCTAATCCGGCAAAACACAGACAAGCAGCCCATTACAAGCATCATGAACGCAGCAGGCGCAGTCACCTACAACACAGTCGGAGATCACACAATCTTTCCACGAGCATTACGCGAAACTATACAGGGAGCCACAGCCAGATAAGGGGGAGCATATAGATAAAATTCTGCACTCGGTCACCATGACACAGCTAGCAGCCGCTGACAGGACAACTCTAGACAAACAGATCACACCAGCTGAAATTTAAAGTGCGATCCGCCACCTAGCCATGAACAAAGCCCCGCAGCCACGATGGCTTCCCAATAGAATACTATAGCACTTTTTCCTCCCAACTGGCCCCAAGTCTAGACATAGTCTACAAGGCAGCACTAGATGCCGGAGCACTCCCCAAATTTCTTGCGTGAGTCCATACTGGTGACATTCCCCAAACCAAACGTGACCCCCTATTTAGATCATCATACAGACCAATCACTCTGCTCAGGGCGATCTGTAAGATATTAGGCAAGATCCTGGAGCACAGACCCACAGAGGTGCTTCCCAACCTGGTGCACTCTGACCAGTGCGAGTTTGTGCCCAGGAGAAATATTTCCCAGAATATCCGTAGGCTCTTCCAGGTCCAGAGCGGGGTCATTTCCCGCATGCCTTGTGCTGGACCTTGAGAATGCCTTTGACACCCTAGCATGGCAGTACATGTTTGCGGTCTTACGGCAGGTGCGGGTCGGCCCCAACCTTTTGGCACTTATCAAGCTACTGTACACTGACCTTGCGACCCGGGTTCGCATAGGCTGGCACATATCGCCTCCCTCTCTAAGTGACCAGCGGGATGCGTCAGGGATATCCATTGTCCCCCCTTCCTATTCACTCATGCAATCAAACCACTGGCAATCAGACATTGGGAGGGAGGCAAGCACTGGGGGATACCAATGCAGGGCCGCACACACAGTGTTTCACTGTACGCGGCCAACCTCCTCATCTATTCCAGGGACGTAACAATGCACCTCTCTCCGCTCTGAGCCACGCTGGATGTGTTCGGGAGGGCAGCGGGACTGAATGTGAACTGGGAAAAATCGACTATCTACCACCTCCACCCAGATGCTCCACACCATGAAATACGGGCAGGGGCGGGCAGACTGGCGTGGAACAGGGATGCCCTGAGATACCTGGGCATAAGGCTATACCACACTGTGATGTCTTCTTATGGAAATGACGGAGCCAGAATAAGGTAAGATAAACCTTTATTAGCACCTTCACCAACAACGACATTAACTGCCACCCAGATAGAACGGAATTCACAACGTTAACACTCGGGTCATCACATTCTAAGGAGGAAAGAGAAGATGACAATCAAAGCCAAACTGTCACACTTCTCCCTCCATATAAAAATGAAAAACAAGAATGAAGAAGGAGCACTGAAAAGGGGAAACCTTCCAAGCAAAGAGCAAGAGAGCAGAAAATAACATCGGGGTAGATACATAATAGAACCAAAAAACCGAGAACAAGAGAAAATAGAGAAAGCAAGAAAAGATCATTACACAAAATCTCTAAAATATGATGGTCTCCTAATGACTCTAAAACTGTTCCTTTGAGCCACATGACCACCTTCGTGGTTGTTTTGTAAACCTTTTTCATGCAAATCATTTGACACTTGTCCACTCAAATCCTGGACACCAGAATAGTCTTTCGGAACAGGAACAACTACTACTCTGCTTTTGTTCCAGATGCGACTGTCATGTGTTTTGACAGCATTTTAAAAATATTTCACAACTTGCAATCTTCTAGTGAACTTTTACCATTCAACACAACCTTAGGGAGCCTTTACTTTTACAAAATCCTCCACACTAACAGACACATTCCTAACATGTTTAGACATGTGTACAATCAACTCTTTGTTTCTCCACTCACCAAGGTATTGTCAAAACACCCTTTAGACCAGTGCATCCACCCAGGATTAACCTTGGTTGAGGGTGCCCTTCCTTTGAACATTTCAAATGGAGACTTTCCAGTGGTTGTATGAGGAGACATACAATACCCAGAAAGGATAACTCAACTTTCCAATCCAAGTTGTTGACCCTTGCCAACTGAATACCTTCTTTAAGCTTCTTGATCACCCTCTCAATGGCCCCATTGGTCTCAGGATGATATAAAGCAGACATTTTGTGCACTATGCCACACTCATTTAAAAAATTGACCATCTCTCGTGAGCAAAACTGCACACCATTGTCTGTTAGCAGGTAACGTGGAAAACTTTCACGTCAAAAAATATTTTCCATACATTTTATGACTGAAGAGGAAGAAATATCATTTACACACAACACTTCTACACATCTAGAGTACAAATCCATGAGAACTAAAAGGTAGGGAGTAGCGTGTTCTCCTCTCACTGGTCCATAATGTCCATGGTAACTTCCTCCCAGGGATATTTAGGAAGAGCTCTGCAAACCACGGGTGTCTGATTAGTTCTCAAACCTTTGTCACTAAGAACACACTCAGTACAGTCCCTGACCAAGTGTTCAACATCATGATCAAGGCCAGGCCACCAAAAGTCTCTGCGTAGCCTACCCTTTGTTTTTACAATGCCCATGTGGCATTCATGGGCCAACTGTAATATCCTACCTCTCAATGTCCCAGGGGGAATTAATCTAGTACCACGTAACAAAAAACCCTTGTCTACTGTGAGCTCATCTATGATTTTATCCCAACCTCCCTCAAATTTCTTAGGCTCAGATCTGTTTCTTGCACCTGAACTGACAACATTCCTCACCTTGCAAAACAAAATGTCATCCTTCTGCAACTCCGCCAACCACTCATCTTTATTAATGGTTGCCTCATTGACCTCACAGACACTCACCTCATCCTTCTCACACAAATCTTCTTCAACAAAAGAGGGAGGGGTAGACATGTCAAGCAACCTTAATAAACTATCAGCAGAAAAATGACCTGCCCTGGGACGTATTGAACAGTGAATGAAAAATCTTACAAGCCAACGATCCACCTGTGAATGAGAGATGAGATCGATTCCAGACCCTTCTTATTGAATACTTAAACTAACGGTTCGTGATCAGTCTGGACATAGAACTTAACTTGACAACCCAAAGAAAATGTTTGAATCTCAACATTGACCAATACACAGCTAGGGACTCTCTCTCAATAACTGAGTAGTTGCATTCAGCATTCCTGAGAGACCTTGAGAGGCACGCAATCAGATTCTCTTTACCATCTTTCATCTGAATCAGAAGAGCTCCCAACTCTTTTCCACTGGCATCACAGATTATCTTACACGTTGCATCAAAAGACTGAAGAGAAGGAGCAAAGTTAAGCTCCTGCTTGACATTTTCAAATTCCTTACGACATTCTTGTCCCCATACAAAATCTGTTTTTTGTTTTAACCAAATTCTCGTGTTAAACGTTTTACTAGCAAAGTCTTTGATAAAACGACTATAATATTCCACCATTCCCAGAAGAGAAGAAAGTTCCTCTTTTGTTTTTGGGTCCTGCATTGCTAGAATCGTATCGACCAGATCTTTCTTCACCCTAATCCCTGTTGAAGTAATGTTAAAGCCTAGATATGAGACTTCACTAACACCAAACCTACACTTTTCAGCTTTAAGTGTCAAACCAGCCAACTGAAGTTTGATTAACACTTCAAAAACACGGTGATTGTGTTCTTCATTGTTGGATCCAAAAACAATTATATTGTCTTGATAATACTTAACACCAGATTGATCTTTTAAATTGTTTGACATAATTCTTTGAAAAACGGCTGCAGCAGAAATCAAACCAAAAAGCATTCTTTTGAAACGAAAATTGCCAAAAGGAGTAGTAAATGCAGTCAGATCCTGTGAGAACTCATTCAATTCAACCTGATGATAGGCTGACATTAAGTCCAATGACCTAAGAACTCTTGCACCTGAGAAAGTAGAAATCATATCTTCAATGTTAATTAGGGGAAATTTGTCGACCCCTACCTCACACTTCAACGCTCTGAGGTCCACACAAAGACGAATGCCACCATTTCCTTTGCGTGCAACGACAATAGGGGCCAACCATTCGGTTTCTTCAACCTCTTCAATGACCCCTGACTCCGTTAGCTTCTTGAGTTCACTCTCCACTGCCGTCTGTAGATGTAAGGGAATCCTTCTCATTTTCGACACAACAGGAACTGCATCACATTTCAACTTGATCCGGTGTTTGTAACCAACCAACTTACCCAGCTTGCTTTGAAACAGTTCACAAAATGTCATCAATTTGCACTTGCAGAGACCTATTCGGGTGTAAACTGACAACCAATTCTTTCTGATGACTCCAAACCAGGAGATCATCACCATGACAAGAGACTAACAGCCTGATTCATGAAGCGAAATAGCGCCCGCAATGGCTGCGAAAACGCAATTGCGGGTGCAAAACACGGAATCGGCATTCAAGTACGAAATAGCGAAATCGCTAAAAAATAATAGCGAGCGGAATAGCGATTACGCTGTAAAAGTCGCAGACTCCGGGAAGTCGAGCATTAGCGAAAATGAAATAGCGACCAACCACGGAATCTGCGAATTGGATAGCGAAACGCAATATTGTCTCAATCGGCATTCATGAAAGAAATACATTAGCGAAAAATCGCTAAATCGCACATTAGCGCGGCGCAATTTAAGGACAACTCAAAGCAGGTGGTAACCATAAAAGCCATGATTAACCAAATTTTGAAAAACTGTTAGCCAATCACCAACAGGTCCAGGCCTGACCAATCACACATAAGGACATTCAGCAGCAGCAATAGGCGTTCCACAATGCCTGGGATGTACATGGTGGTGAGGCGGCGAAGGCTACAGCGAGCAGCACGGAGGAGACGCATGAGGCAGGCACGGATTTACCGGCAGCGGGTCACCTTGCTGGGGCAAACCAGAGAACAGATTTATGCTAAATACAGGCTGAATGGGGAAATGATCACCTGGCTGATACAAGAACTCGACCCCATCATGCAGCACCCAACAAGGCAAAACAATTCTGTGCCCACACATGTGCAGGTATTGTGCAGCCTGCACCTCCTGGCATCCGGCAGTTTCCAGGGCATAGTAGCCGCTGCTGGGGGGATTTCCCAGCCCACCATGTCACGCTGCCTCCACACTTTTGTTGACGCCATGCTCACCCAGCTCCACCGGCACATCACATTTCCCACGAGCCAACAGGATTTGGACCTCACAAAACTTCAATTTTATAATGTTGCCCATTTTCCCCATGTCCTTGGCTGCATAGACTGTACCCACGTCGCCATCTGCCCACCAGCTGCCACGGAGTATATGTACCGCAACAGGAAGTCGTACCACTCCCTCAACATACAGATGGTCTGCAATGCCAAGGCCATCATCACTGACATTGTGGCCCAGTACCCAGGGAGTACCCATGACTCCTTTATCTTCAGGCACAGCGGACTCCACACACGACTGATCAGGGGAGAGTTTGGGGAAGGACACCTACTTGGTAAGTACACTTTGTCGACAATGTCACATTGCTATGAAGTAACTGCGCTGCACAGGCAATCAACATCTGCATCCTCTCATTCAGGTGACAGTGGCTACGCCCTACGGGAATACCTCCTGACCCCTTACCTCAACCCTGCCACACCTCAGCAACGCCGCTACAATGTTGCGCACATCCGGACAAGGAACTGTATTGAAAGGACATTTGGCCTGCTCAAGAGCAGGTTCCGTATACTGCACAAGACAGGTGGGGCCATGTATTACAGTCCTGCAGCGTGCTGCCGCATTGTGGCTGTCTGTGCAATGCTTCATAACATTGCAACCAAGCGCCGGATACCAGTTGACATCTCAGGCAGTGAATCTGAGGGGGACGACCGGCCACCAGCACATGCGCACCATGCACGCGGGGAGAACCCAGCTGAAGGCCACAGACGTCGCAACCACATCACAGCTAACAATTTCTAGCCCACCCCCTTCCCCCACCCCACATATCACAATTGCATGCAAACTGTAATGATTACACAAGGCATATGTGTGCACCAAAATAAATGTATTTGTTTGAATCACAAAAAAATAAATGGGTCTTCGTAACAACTATATACAAAAAGCAGTATTCATGCATACTGCATGAGACGCTCCATTGCAGGCTTAAGTTCAGCCTGCGCCTGTGTCCCTGTCACAATGTCATTGGCGTCTCCGGCGCACAATTCCCAGGCGCCTGGGAGCCTCTTCCTCTTCCTGGGCAGCTGGAGGTGGGGCAGCCCTTGCGCTGCGCCTAGGTGGGGGGGCCTGCGTGGCAGAGTGGCTGCTGACACTAGAGGCACCCTCACTAGCATCATCACCCCCCACAATTGCCGGAATCACAGGTGCGTGCAGTGCGGTGACCGCGGTTGTCAAATGCTCCAGCACCCGGGTAATATCCTCGCAGCACTGGACGAGTTGGTGCTGCTGGGTTAAGGAGCGGCGCGCAAGCAGGGTGGTGGCATTTGCCGAGGCATAATTGGAGCGGCTGTAGGTGGACAGCCGGCTCAGCAACTGGTGGTGGCGCCTGCTAGCAACACTTCGGTGCTTCACCAGCGCAGCAGTGTTGTGTTCCATAGCCGTTGTCATGCGGTCAATGGCCGCCGTCATGCGGTCCACCCTGTCGCCCACTCCCGCAACATTGCGGCCGATCTTCTGCAGCTGGAGCTGGATGGCTCCCTGCTGCTGCGACTGGCGCTGGTGTAAACGCAGCATGCGCCGCTCCACACTCATGCATGCGTGGAAGTGGCCATTGCCCCTCCTGGTGGTCGGCCGCTGTGTAGCCGATGTGGCTGGCCCAGATGGTGGTGGACGAGCTGCAGGTCTTGCAGCAGCTGGTGTTGCAGGTGCGGCAGGTGTGGTGGGTGGCCTGGCCTTGGCAGCCGGTGGGCCTGAGGCGGATGCGGCAGGTGTGGTGGGTGGCCTGGCCTTGGCAGCCGGTGGGCCTGAGGCGGATGCGGCAGGTGTGGTGGGTGGCCTGGCCTTGGCAGCCGGTGGGCCTGAGGCGGATGCGGCAGGTGTGGTGGGTGGCCTGGCCTTGGCAGCCGGTGGGCCTGAGGCGGATGCGGCAGGTGTGGTGGGTGGCCTGGCCTTGGCAGCCGGTGGGCCTGAGGCGGATGCGGCAGGTGTGGTGGGTGGCCTGGCCTTGGCAGCCGGTGGGCCTGAGGCGGATGCAGCAGGTGTGGTGGGTGGCCTGGCTGCTGGTGTTGGCGCTGGCGCAGGGGCTGGTGGCTGGGTGGCAGGTAGGGATTCCTCCTCCTGGGCCTCCTCGTCGATCAGCAGCCTCTCACTGTTGCTGCTATCTCCTGCACCTGTGAGGGTAAGTGGATACTCATTAGGTGCATGTGACTGACAGACGTGCAGATGTTACATGCATGCTGGGTGTCATTCCCTGGGTGGCTGTGTATTAGCGCACTTTGGAACCTTTCGGGCCGCATTGTGGTAGTACTACATTGTGGACATACTACGTCTCCCACAATGCTTCAGGGCATTTCCTGATGCACGGCATGACTAAGGGCCAATGAGTGAGCCTATTTGGTCATGGGCGGTCATAGGGACAGGGTCGCTGTCGCATGCCACTTACCTTGGGTGTCTTGGGTGGGGCGGGAGGAGTCCAGAGGGGTGACGCCAACACACGCCTCCCTCTCCAACGTGTCCTCTACCCGGTCCTCCAGGGGGGTGTTGGGTGGGACAGTCGGGCCACCTCCTCCGGTGCCTGATGCCTCACCAAGGCGCTCCGCAACCCTCTCCTTGGCACGCCCTCGGAGGTCGTACCACCGCTTTTTTAATTCCTCCAGGGACCTGTCCGCAACTCCCACAGAGTTCACACTTGCGGCAATCCCCACCCAGATCCTCCTCTTCTCCTGCTCGGGGACCCTCCGGGAGTTTGCACCGAACAGCTGGTCGTGGTTGGCCACCACACCCTCTATGAGGTTCTCCAGCTCCTGTTCAGAAAATTTCAATTTGCGCTTTCGGCCAGCGCTGTTGCTGGGTCCGGGCTGCGGGTCGTCTGACATAGCGGTCGCTATTTCGGCGGGGTCGGGATGCGCAAACGGCGGGTTGGTGGCAGCTTTCCGTCGTGGACAGTTGACTGTTAGCGTCACTGTGGTGTTTGGGGGTGGGATTTGGCTGCTTCCTGGTTGTGATGTCATCACGGTGCTCGGAATGCGTCTTCCCGTTTTCCTGATCCCGCGAGAATGCGACTCGCAATCCCGTGCAATCGGGATTGCGAGCGCAATCTCGTGCGATCGGGATTGCGAGTCGCAATCCCGATCGCAGGTAGCCGGAAATAGCGATTATTCTGCGTTTTTTGTGGGTCGCTAACGGCTTTAGCGCCCGCATGCGAGTCGCTATTTTTTCTCAGAAAAGTACATGAATGCCGTTTTGCGTTTCCTCAATAGCGAGTCGCTATTGATCGCTATTAGGGACACGCAAAACGGCCCGTACATGAATCAGGCTGATAAACCTTCCCACTCATGCTCTTACCACTCACATTTATGCATGCATCAAAGTAGCCAAGCATACCAATTTTAGAACCCCCATAACCTCCCGGATGAATGTCCATCTTAGACAAAACCTTTCTGTTACCAAACAATTTTAAAAATGCTTGTTCAAAGATAATTGTAATGCGTGAACATGAGTCAAATTTCATCTCAACATCCTTACCATCAATGCACACCATTTCAGACGGAAACAGTTTAGTAGACTCCTCAACTTGCATAACTATTTCTTGACTAGCCCCTTTGCCTCTACCCCTAATCTGTCTTCTGAACTTGTTTCTACAGCATTTGCTAAATTTACCTTTTACACCACATTAATTACACACCTGAGTCAAAGCAGGACAACATTTGTCATTGGCTTTATGACCTTCAGACCCACACCTGAAACCACTCACATTAACATTTTGCTCAAACCTCCTTACACTCTTGGTCTCAACATTCTGCTTCACCTCAGGAATACACTCTGGGACTTGACAGCATTGATCTCAGTGGCATTTTCTTTCTCTGCAGAATTTAACTTCTTTTCCGATTTCAACTCATCCACACATTTTAACATGTGTTCAACATGCTTCGCAACAATGAAGACATCCTCCAAGGGGGGTTCGTCTTTCATCCACAATTCTTCTCTAATTTTGTAACTGTTGCAGCGTAACACAAATTGGTCCCTAATTCTTTCTTCAACCGCACCCCCAAATTTACATTTTGAAACCAACTTCGTTAACGCAGACACAAACTCCTCTACAGATTCATTCTGCCCCTGCGCTCTCAAACCAAAATGATATCTCTCTAAAATCGTACTAACGTGTGATAAATAATGATGGTCTAATTTTGCAATGGAAATCTCATACTCATTCAAGTCACGAGCTTCAGTATGCAGAAGCTCAGGTAAATTTTAAAGAACATCCTGTCCTTCTGCTCCCAAACAATGTAATAATAAAGCATTTTTCCGCTTTGCACTAAGATTAGTGCCACACACATGTGCATTGATCCCAAAAAGTTTTTTTCACTTTGACCAAACAATCAAAGGTTGGCCTAGAGAGGGTAAGAAAACGGTGGAGAAGTAACATTCTTAATTGTACTTGGTCACTATAACACAAAAGCTAATTATAAAATGAATTATGACAGATAAAAATTAATGAGACAATCCTGAAGATACTAAAAGTTCCACATCCTTTGCAGAACAGGAATGAGTAAATACAAACTGGAAATAATGCTTTCTCCACAGTTAGGTATGTTAAAAAAAAAATGAAACTGAAGAAGAGTGAAACAGGCACATAGGAAGAACTTCTACTGAATAATGAGGCTAAAATAGAGACGACATGAAATTGCCAAAAGTCGAAACTGCCTCGTCCAAACGCCTCCTCTAAACACCAAACAAGGTGCTCAGCATGGCCCAGCTTCCATCAGGATCAACAGCAGAGTACAGAAAACTGGATGCAGTTGTGAAGAATTCCTTACAAAACTGCCAATAGCCAAAATAAACCTCATATACACGCCTCCATGAAATGAACACGAAACTGTCAGCAGCTGACTGAGGTTCATAAACACGCCTCCTCCGGAAATGCGTACTCAAAAAAAATCAAAACAGGGAAACTTTTGGTGTTTCCATGAAGTCCGCCCGCATAATCAAACATGCGAATGAATCCACTCCTCCGCTGCCAAACAGCCTCTTCGGAAGAGACCCGAAATCCTCACACAAAGCGAAATGCTCCTCTGAATGGACTCCGTTGAGGCTGGCACCTAACACAAAGTCCGTTAGGAGGTGCCGCCGATCAGAGAGAAACACCGGCACACTGGAAACAGACACCAAGGAAAACTGCAGACGATATCTTGAGCTTAGGAAAACATTTCCTATGTCCAGCACTGTTTCAAACCGCCGACTTGACAAAGCTGCGTGCGAGATCCTGTCACCACATGTCCAGCGCAGCTCCAATCCCCCCACTTGACAGTATTGAAAAAAGAGCTCTTGTCACCTCGTTAAGGTGCTATAGACTACGCATCCCATCCAGCTCGTCGCCAAAATTGTGATGTCTTCTTATGGAAACGACGGAGCCAGAATAAGGTAAGATAAACCTTTATTAGCACCTTCAGCAACTACGACATTAACTGCCACCCAGAAAGAACGGAATTCACAATGTTAACACTCAGGTCATCACATTCTAAGAAGGATAGAGAAGATGACAATCAAAGCCAAACTGTCACACATACCCTGAGTGATCTCCTCGAGGGTAATCACTACAGAGTCCTAAGAGGCATTAAAGTTCAGATTGACTTCTGGCACACACTGCCCCTATCTCCCATAGGGAAAGTAGCCCTATCGAACATGGTGGTGGGACCTTGCCTCCTCCATTACTTCGCAAACATCCCAGTGATCCCCCACAGGCTTTTTCCAGGAGTTAAACTCCTTGCTGGTATCCCTGATTTGGGGGCGAGGACGCCGCAGGGTAGCCCTAGCGACTCTACAACTCCCACGCGACCAGGAAGGGTCTAGGTGCCCCATCCTTTGAAGCCTACTTCTTTGCAGCGCAATTACAATGGCTATCATGCTGGACAGCGGGGCATCAAATAGAAGAGACGGACACGCAATCGGGCCCCTGATGATCTCTATGGTAGACAGACTTCTCCCGGGCACTAAACTGAATCCGGCTCATCCCATCCTGGTGAAATTAGCGAGGTCCTGCATTCTTAGACTCAACCGCCTCTCCCGCACCACACCGCTGTACTCCCCACTATTGACACTGGCTAGGCTACCCAAGGGGCGCAACCATTCCACTTGCCGAGACGTGCGGGTCTGGACAGAATATGCACTCACAGTAGAATCACTGTTCACGGAAGGCCAACTATCTTCCTTTTGAGAGTCTGACGGAGAGGAGCGGGCTCCCTCCGGGGCAATTCCTCCTACACAGGCAGCTCATTTCCGACTGTAGGAAAACGTGGAACTTGACAGAGGGAGAACCACAAACACACCCCACTCTACATACGATATTAAACATGGGCACAGGGTGCCACCTAATCACATGGATATACAAATCCCTCTTAAAACTCACGGCCACACCGCTAACGCGGCTCCGAGGGAAATGAGAAGAAGAATTCGCCCATGCACTTCATGACAAAGAATGGCTCACAGCCTTCGAACACCATAACAAAGTGTTGCGCAACCAGCGCTTCAAAAATATTCAATTTAACATACTACATCGGCTGTATCTCACCCCTGTGCGGCTTCAGCGTTTTTATCCTACAGTGCAATTCGAATGCCCCCGCTGCCGCCAGCCCAGTGCTACACTTGTGCAGATGCTCTGGACATGCCCCGAACTGCAGCTCTACTGGTCAAAAATACACACCACAATACAAACAATCACCGGCCTGACAAGCCTCAATACATTAGAGGCGTGTGCCCTGGGAATATTTAAACGCCAGAAAAAGAAAAATATAGAAACACGATTTGCAGAGCTAGCCCTGCTCTTAGCTAAACAAAGCATCACAATGCACTGGCGCTCTCCTACGGGTCCCCCGATAGAAGCATGGAGGTGAGCGATCATAAAATAGGGTGCAGCGGAAGAAGAAGCGATCAGACTAGAGGAGGCGAGGAGAACACGCCGCAACCCCAGCTCCATGGAACGGGAAGCTCTCCTGCACGAGTTCAAGCAGACACATAGGACACCTACGGTATGCCCAACAGCCACTCAGACACCGCAACGCCCCACAACCTCTCGCACCCCAAGCACAAATGCTCGGGGGAACCCACCCCCTCACCCGCACACAGCCCACACGTGCTGTATTGAGGGAGTGACCTCTGGTGAAGTCCAGACCATTGAAGAACACTCGTAGTCACAGCCCTGTACCCCATTACTGATTCCAACCCCCCAAGTTACCCCCCTAGTTGGTTCGTTAAAAACGACACTCACACACTACCCACAGCTGCGGCTGAGTTACTCTGACGAGATCCTAACAACCAAGCGCATCATTACAGATCCGATACACTCAAGTACACATAAACCATGTACGGAAGACAATAAATACACCCAAACACTCATAACACCCACTTGTTCACCATACTGCCAACTTAATGTAACTGATTGATGAATAACTGCAAATGTTGTTGTTTATGCTCGTATACTCTGTCTGCATCAGAAAAATTCAATAAAAAGTTTTACAGAAATAACAGAGAAGTAATTTGGCAATATCTGAGATATCTGAAATCATGTTGAAAGTTAATGAATAATTAATTATTAAAATGTTTTTTTTATAGTTAGTTGGCAGGCTCCGCCCCTCGTCCCCTGTTTTTGTTGCCACACCTCGACACCCAATTATGGTTTTACCTGAGAAAAGGTTTTCCAATTCCAGCATTGGTTACAACATTCGTTGAATTTGGATGACCCACCATACACCAATCTGAAAACGAATGCACACAACGAAAAAAAATATTCGCTACATGGTTTCTGCTTCGGCCAATCTCTCCCTAAATAACCTATAGTCGAAGTTAAAACGTACAGTTTAAACTGAACTGAACGTCGAATTCTTTTCTTGAGATTAAAAAGGAAAGAATTGCTCCAAGTAACGCTGTAAATTCTTTGCTGCAGACGCCGGTGCCTTTTTCTTTTCCTTTCCCACCTTTCATTTGAGTACAGGGCGAATAAAATAATTGACAAGTAAGCATTGCCATCTAGCGGCCAAAAATGTTTTAGCGGCTGAGCAGTCTCAAATATTCGAGTTAAAAAACTAATCATAATTAGTATAAATTCTTTTGTCTCATTTTTTGCAAATCAAATTGAAAGACGTTCACAGTGACAGTCATGCCTAGTTTATCGGTGCTTTGCTAAGACTGAATTTAAAAAGCTAGGTTTGGCTAATTTGAAATAAACTTTCCAATTCTTTTTGCAAAATGCCCTTGTCTTCGCATCCACACAACGAAAAGGCAGTCAATCGACATCATGGGTTTACCATGATAAACTGACCCTATGAAAGCAAGAAATTACACTCTTACCTTCTTGTGACTGTTTAATTAATCTACTTATTTCTAGCTCAACTTGTGTAAAGTAGTGAACCTTACAAAACACGCATGAGCAGTTGTTTTTATCTGAAACACGACTGATGAAATATCAGCACTAGTCAACTTTTGATGGGTAAATATTAATCAACATTAAAATGTTTATATGGAAGAAAGAAAATCATTGAATAGAAGCTTACTTCTTCCTCGAGTTCTCTGTCCTTATATCTTACTGTCTCTTTAGCCGATACCTTGTCGGTCTCTGAGGGGCATATCTACAAGAGAATGTCAGAGCACGGTGTTAAAGCTCAATTGGTAACGCCATGCTCTGACATTCTAAAAACACAGGGATGCGCGGTATTTACAATAATACGGCACACCCCTGCGTTTCCCCCTAGCGCTGGCGCAAAATTTAGCTGCCTAGCGCCAACTCATGCACCCTTTCGCCATAGTGCAAAGGTGCTTGCGTTGCAGGGAATGATTGTTCATGTGCAGGAAGGCGTCCCTTCATGCACATAAACAATTAGTAATGTAGCACATATAGACGTTGCAAAATATCCTGTTTTAATGGTTGTTTATGTGCAGGAAGGAACACGTTCCTGCACATGATCAATCACTAATTGCGATTTGCTCTTTCTATGTGTGCTGCATTATAGCACACAGAGAAGCAGCAAAAACGAGGAGAAATTAATCGTTTCTCATTGTTGCCCAGTTTAAGACCAGGTTTTCCCTGGTCTTATTTTTGGCACTGCCCCATATTTATGCAGCCTTATAAATAGGGGGCAGCATCAAAAAAGCAATGGGTGTTGTGGCGCAAAACCCACTGCATCACCCATTGCCTGCCCCTTTCCCGCTAAGTGCTGTGTGAATAGGTGCATTATTAACACTGCCTTGTAAATAAGGTGGAGTTATCGCCACCGGAATGTCAAAAAAAGCGATGTTCTGGCGTTGATAACCACTTGTAAATATGCCCCTGAATCATCTCTCTAATGTCTTCTACCATTTGTATGGTGATGGCACTGAGTTGAATGCCGGCTTCCTGTGAGGATATCTCAAGGTGGTCCACATGCTTATGAAAATCAAGTTAGTCTCAGAGGGCAAACTAACATCAAAGCCTCAGCCATTTAAAGCTGAGCTTCTTTTTTTCTGTGTTCGAAAGATTTTATTTTTAAGAAGATACATAAAAACAAACAAATATAAGATAACATAGTCCGGTGCGATAGGATACGGGAAGAAAGAGGCATGAGAGTGATATAGATACCAGATCAATTAATACAGCAAGACAAGTTTGCTAAATTCAGTTAACAAATAATTTAAGGTTGCATAAAAACAAGCAGCGACAACAACAAAAAAATCAAGAGGTACAATGCATCCACCTAGCAAGATCGTCCAAAAAATTAGATAGAACACCAAGAAGTGAGAGAGTTAGGCTCAAATGAAGAGGCAAGGAATAAATAAGAAGCAAAGAGGGGGGGAGGAGAAAGAGAAGAGGAGAGGCGGAGTCGAGTAGAGCATATGTAAAAATGAATTGATCAGCCTTAGGTATAAGATATGTAGCAAACAATCCTTCAAGACAAATCCTTCCCGGAAAATGAAGGAGACGGACCACGAGAAACCGGACAAGAAGGTCATTTATTTTTCCCTCGCTCTGCTGCGACGCGTTTCGAGCACAGCCGTGCTCTTGCTCACAAGTATAAGATATATATACACACATATATATATATATATATATATATATATATATATATATATATATATATATATATATATATATATATATATATATATATATATATATATATATATAATTAAATTAAATGAAAATAGGTACTTGTAAAGCGCACTGCTACTCCACAGAGTGTCCTGATGCTGACAGTGGGCCCACCGGAAGACAGAAACAAAGCTTACAAACAGGCCACGGCCGCCCGAAGAATTACAGCTGGAAAAGCCAGGTTTTAAGCTGTCTACTAAAAGTCAACAGATCCTGCACTTGCCTAAGATGAGGCAGTCCATTCCATGAGCAGGCAGCCAGCACGAATGACTGCCTTTAAGGGAGCGGACAAACTTTGGTATGTGCATTAGTGACTGGCCAGAGGTCCTCAGGGCCCATTGTGGCACATAAGGTTGGATCCTTCTCCTAAGATACACTGCCCCTGTGCCATGAAAGGCACAGAAAGTTAGGACCAGTGTTTCGAATTGGATCCTCTTATGTACCGGAAGCCAGTGTAGGGCCTTCAGGTGGATAGTCATATGTGCTCTGGGCCCTACCATAAAGATGGCTCAAGCTGCTGCATTTTGAGCCACCTGCAGACGATTCAATAAAGACTCAGGGAGGCCCAGGTACAAGAAAGTAACATATTCCAACCTGGTTGTAATCAGGGCTTGAACTACTGTCTTCCCGTACTCAACCGGTTGCAAAAGAAGGACGTTTTTTTAACATTTTCAACATGCCGAAGCCTGAGCCCACCACGGTCTGGATTTGGGCTTTCATTGTTAGGGTAGTGTCTAGCTTGACCCCTAAGTTCTTCACAGTGCTGACAGGAGCAATAGGAGGGGACATGGCCCGAGGCCACCATTGGTGCCATGATTCACAAGGCAGGCAACCGAAAAAGATAATCTCTCATTTTTCAAGGTTGCACTTTACTTGATTAAGCCGCAACCAAGAGAAAACCTTCTTGTAGGCAATCACAAGATTCAATCATCATGCACAGGGATCAACATAGAAATAGTGAACCATCAAGCGTGTAGGAAGCTGGCTCTTAATATAGTGTACCTAAAAGAGGTAAACTCTGCAAAGAGTCCAATTATCCCTTATAAGTGGACAGGGTCTTGCTCTAGCAATTCCAATGTGCTCTCCTATGGGGTAGTGTGGTCAAGCAGGCTTAGGCTTATCAGAGAGGAGGTTTAGACATTTGATACAATCACACAGTCAATAAATCTTACACATGACTCAATAAGGAGATCCACACCAATTTATAAAAATTACTTGTATATTTATATAACTTTAGGCACCAAGATTATCAAAAACAGGTAAGTACGTTTCAAGTTATGAATTTTTACAGTTTATAAAAATGGGCACTTGGTGCAATTCCTGAAGCAGTAATGTTCTCCTCTAGAGGAAAGACATACACTGCATAGAGGTCCTTTACAGCGATTTACGGGATTAATCTCCTGGACTTGAGGTGCGTTTCAGTGTCAGGTGCCCAATGTTATCCTAAGGAGGAAAAATATGCACTGCATTCGGGCACTTCACAGCAACTTACGGGACCAATCTCCTGGACTTGAGGTGAGGATGGGGTAAGGTCCAAGGCCACACCAACAGGTCACCTCAACAGGCTCTGGGGGGTCCCTCCGGGTGCAGAGGTGTGTTAGGACGTTGGGTGTTCCATTCACTTTAATGGGGACCAGTCCAGTTGCAGAGAGGCTGTGAGCTGGGACTGGGAGAACAGCCAGGCTGAACTAACAAGGGGGCTCAGGTCTCGCGATGCTTGTGGATGTGGGGACACCTTTGGTCCTCTTCTCCTCTGGCCAGCTCAGCCGGGTGCAGATGTGTTCTGAGGAGTTGGGTTTTCCTCACCAGAGACACTCGCAGTAGAGGGGGACTGCAGAAAAAGGCTGCAGGCGGCGTCGGCGAGTCTAATGTGGGCATCCCTAAGGTGGGTTTTGTCTCTGGAGGGTCATGGACCACGCTATCACTATTGGCCCACCTCAACTCGGGCTAGGGGGCACAGGTGCAGTGGTGCTTTCCGGTGTTGGTTTGCTGCGGTCCAGTGTCCTCACACTTTTGGGGTCTCTATAGGATGCAGGGAAGCAGCTCTACTACTCTTCAGAAGTTTGTGGGTCTTGGTTAAACAAAAGGCAATCCTCACAGGCTTTTGGAGGCACAGCAGCTGCGAGACGAGATGACTTTGGCGCACATTTTTCAGGAAAAGCAGATAGGCCGGCAGGTTTGGCGCCAAGTCAAAAAATCCTTGCTTCTCACGGCTTTTCGTGTCCTTCTTCTTCTTAGGTTGGCAGGAATCTGATTTTCTAGTGCCAGGAGCACCACTAAATACTAGATTTAGGGGCACTAGGGTAGGGAAGTAGCCAACTGAACAGCCTCAAGTGCAACTCAGATAAGTCGGAGGTACTCTTCTTCGGCTGTCAATCCGACCCGGACTGGCAGGTGTGGTGGCCGGCGGATATGTCTCCTCCGAGCCAGTCTTCACAGTTAGCGAAGAATTTGGGGGTTAAAATTGACAACGGTCTGACCTTAAGATCGCAGATCCTCACCCTCACAGGTACATGCTTTGGACTTCTCCGCATGCTTCGGAAGTTTTTTTCCGTTGCTTTCAGAGGATCACAGGAGGATTACGGTGCAGGCCTTGATTGGTTCAAGATTGGACTATGCTAACATCTTATATCTTGGCCTGCCCGAATACCTCTTGCAACGGATGCAGGTGGTCCAGAATGCGGCGGCTCGCGACATTTTTGGTCTGCATAGGCGAGCTCATGTTTCTGGCTTATTACAGGCGCTTCACTGGCTGCCTATCCGACAGCGGATAGCCTTTAAAACCTTGACCCTTGCGCATAAGGCCTTTTATTCCTCCGGGGCCAAATACCTGCAGAGGAGATTTAAGCAATACCGTCCTTCTCGATCTCTGAGATCAGAATCGCAGCTTCTCGCCATTGTTCCCCGTGTGAGGAGGGCCCGATTGGGAGGTCGCTCTTTTATGCTTCGGGCCCCTCAGCTTTGGAACTCTTTGCCCTTCGCGTTACGTAGCAACTCCAACTTGCTATCTTTTAGGAAGGGCCTAAAAACCTGGCTGTTTGCCTCTTAGATTTTATTTTTCCTCCTCTCCCTTCTTTAAGTGTTGTGTTTGCTTTTCAGGATGTTAATAAAGCGCCGGGACACTCTTCTGAGTAGCCGTGCGCTATAAAAGCCACAAAATAACATAACATAACATAACAATGGGGTACTTACCCCTGGGTCCACTATGCTCCCCATAGGACCACTCCCTGTGGGAAGTGGGCATAACCCTGTCCCAGAGTTCCTAAGTTTGCCATCACAAAGATGGCAGACATCTTATTTTCGTTTTCACTTTAGGTAGCTCACCTTAGGTGTGGAACTAGCCTGAAGGTGACCAAGCCTCTCTGACTACTAGTTTTCCTGCCTGTTCAGGTGCCAAATGGGCCCGGGACATGGTGGTGGGCATCGTCTCCTGTGAGGGGAGCGATTTTCGCATACCAAAGACGGTAGGCTCTTTGAAGTTCCCTGCCTTGGAATACTAATTTGCAGGTCATCCTGTAGGAGGGAGTCTAAACACCCTCTGCCCAAGCAGGCTATGTCCCTGACCTCATGAGAGAAAATACCTCACCCCTGGTGGTCAGGAATGTGTCTGTGGTGGCAGGCTGTCTAGGACCAGTCAGTCAGCACACTAGTAGTTGGTAGGTTTTCAAGGGGCTCCTCCAAGCTGCCCTCTGGGTACATGTATTAATATATCCATCACTGGAATCAGTGTGGGTTTATTAATATCAGATGTTTCACACCGAGCATGTTTGGTTTCAGTGAAGCCATCATGTAGTTGGGAAGCTCATTTTCATCAGTGTCCAGCACATGTACTTAAAATGGCTGTCCTGGTCACTTGATGTAAAGAAAAAGGGTCCCCTGTGGGTAGGAGAAGAGTTCTCCTAGGCAGGGAAAAGTAGAAAGCGTTCAATTTGGCTTTTTATCCTTACATGCAACCTCGGTAACCACGTTTTTGAATTCTGCCAGGTATCCCGAGGGCGACAACTCCTCTATCTACTTGCCCGTATGTTTGGTTGTTGTCCATTCTTTTACGTCTTGGCTGTCATTCTACAGATGTCTTGTTTTACTTATTCTTGGATACAGATTTATATAGTCGTAACTTAACAGAGGTAACATCCGATCCCACACACATCTATTTAACAGGGCTACTTTGTTCATCTAAAGACAGGGTAACTGAGTTAACAGCTTCCCTTTAACAATTATAACCAGATTTTCTTCTCATTTCATCTGCCCATGTTGGGTTCTTACAGCCCAAATGAACAGGTAATTGCACTTAACTTATGTTTATGCATTTTGCTTTCATTTATTACAGGCATCTTTATATTTCAAACATCAAGAATCTGCACTTTTCTCCAAGGGCTTCTGGCATCTTCCCATTTCAACTATCAGATTCAGAACTTTCCTCCAAAGGCCTTTGGAGGTACACATCAGTACAGGTTTATATGTTCACCTCTTCAATAGTTTAGATGCTGAGCACTTTTTTCATTTTGTACATGGTATCAGGTTTTGGTATGTTCTTTTAATTAATTCATATTTATCACAAGCCTCTTTATTCATCAACTTTTGGGTATTGTTTGGGTCTATATCTTGTCTTCTTTCTGTCATTTTCATTCTCAATTTTCCATTTTTTCTTAGTTGGCCTATAGAGAGAAACATTGTAAATGTTTCTCCTAATTTACGTAATATTGTTTTTAGGGACAACATTGTTCCATAATTGCAGGTACCATCAAGTGTTCCCAGTGGCTTTCTTAAAGAAAGCCCTCAGTGCCGAAATGCAAGTCGATGACAAAAGAAATGTCATTGTTAAGCCACCGTTTGTATTTCCTTGATTAAACAATTCTACTTGCTATATATCATTAGTCCTCATGGAACCTTTTTGTATCACAAATATTAAGCACTATATGTAGTGCTTTTCTTTACATATTTGTCTGTGTTCTTGTTTGTATACCTTGCTTTTATTATGTGATTCGATTGAGTGTGAATGTAGATGTGACTGGAGTGTGGATGTGAATTAGTATGTAACACATTTTGAACTGTCTAGATTTTATGAATGTCTTGAAGAAATATATGCATTAATCTTCACTATTGTGTCGTTGCCCTTATATGTTTAAGTTTTACCATACCTAATATGAATCACTGTGCGTTGAACTAGGTTTTGCACGCTTTCCTGGTCACTTGCGCAGTCAGTAATTGAACTGGCCAGCACTAGGGCATATCTGCTCATGCAGATATGTCTACATACGCAGTATAGTGCATCCTGCCTTAGGACTGGAAGGCCTGCTGTAGGAGTGATATACATATACTGTATGTAATGCCTCTAGGCAAGGCAATGTTGTGTGCAATGTCGTGTTTTCACTTTTGTCTGCACCAAGACATGCAGTCTGCAATAGCAGTCTGCCTGAGTTAAGTGAGGGGTCCCATAGGATGGTACAATATATGCTGCAGCCCATAGGGACCTGATTTGGTACCCATTCCCTAGGTACCTTGGGTTTCATTTGCTAGGGACTTACAGGGTAAACAGCCTTTACTGCACGGATGAAACTGTGCATACCATTACTTCGCAAGCATTACTACGCTTGCGATGTTACAACGTGTACCATTAGTATGCAAGTTGTTACATCACAAGTGTGGTTACTACGCATGCGAAGTAATGTTATGCTTTCAAAGAAAACGATCCACGTCGTTGTTAGGAAACTGAGGTTGTTTCCTCACAACGACGTGCAGCGCCAATCGGAGACGACGTGAGGAAGGTTCCAGGAGGAGAGAGGAACCACGAGGAGAGTGAGGTAAGGGGGATTTAGTGTGTTTTTGTAGAGTAGGGGTCGTGCTGGGAGTAGTGTTAGGGTTCAGGGTAGTGTTGTGTTTTTGTAGTGTAGGGGGTCATGCTGGGAGTAGTGTTAGGGTTCAGGGTAGTGTTGTGTTTTTGTAGTGTAGGGGGTCGTGCTTGGAGTAGTGTATTAGGGTTCAGGGTAGGGTTGTGTTTTTGTAGTGTAGCGGGTCATGCTGGGAGTAGTGTATTAGGGTTCAGGGAAGTGTTGTGTTTTTGTTGTGTAGGGGGTCGTGCTGGGAGTAGTGTTAGGGTTCAGGGTAGTGTTGTGTTTTTGTAGTGTCGGGGTTGTGCTGGGGGTAGTGAGTTAGGGTTCAGGGTAGTGTAGGGGTCGTGCTGGTAGTAGTGTATTAGGGATCAGGGTAGAGTTGTGTTTAAGTAATGTTTGAGTGTAGGGTGCGGAATGGTGGAAGGTGGAGGGTCGTGCAGGGGGTAATGAACTAGGGTTTAGAGTAGTGGCGTGGTGCTTGAGTAGTGTAGGGTATTGTTTTAGGGTTTAGGGTAGTGTCGGGGGGGGGTCGTGCAGGGTAGTGTAAGATTATAGGGACAGGATGGAGGAAGGGGTAAGGACGTGTAGGGGTAGTATTTTAGGGTTTAGAGTAGTGTAGTGGTGTATGGGTAGTGTAGTGTTTGAGGGTTAGGGTAGTGTTATGAATTTATTGGTTATTGTGAATGTGTAGAAATAGTGATAGGTGGAACAATTTAGTTAGAAAAGAAAATTTAACTTTACAAATATTTTCATATTGATATATACGCGGAATGTTCAATTAGGGAATGCAGAATAAAATATTATATCAATAATTTTTTTTTTAAAAAGGGTTTAGGAAGAAAAATGCATTGAAAGTCTGAAGGGCATATTGAGTATTTGTATTGAAAACAAAACGTGACCATTTTTTTAAACAAAATGGTTATATATTTAAAAAAATGTCAATTGATTAAAATGTTGTTTTCTACAAAAATACTCACCCACCCTCAACCCCTATTACCATGTCATCCCATAACAGTAGAAGCATTACTATTATTGTTTAAAATATTGTTACTACATGAGAAAAATGAGCAGAAGTGGTATGCGTAGTAATATAACACGCAGAAAAAGCATATTTAGTTATTTTCAATGTATTTGCGAACTAATAGCATGCGCAGTAAAATCCTGCGTAGTAATGGTAGTTGCGATGTAAAAACATCGCGCTAATAGCATTCGTAGTAATGGCATGCTAAGTGGCGTCATATATTCACTTACAGGGTTGCTAAAGGTCTTGCCAATTGAGGGAACACTTGTACAGTTTTGGGAAAGAGATCTGGTACTAGGGATCTGGTTAGTAGGAACCCAGTGCACTTCCAGTCAAAATTGCACTGAATACCAGGCAAAAAGTGGGGGTGACCATGTCATAAAGGGGCACTTTCCTACAAAGCGTGAGGCCTAGTGAATATTGGGAACATATAAAGTGCACATGTAGGGGGCACTCCACTATGGCATCAACCAACTGCCTTTGGTAGCGGAAGTAGATATGGATCTGTTCTCACCCACAAAATACAACTCAAATGTATTAAAATCAAATCTTGCGATTACAGGACTGTTGCCTGTAAAGAAAACAGTTAAGGCCCCATATTAACTGTAACAGCACATACAAACACCACCCCATAACGTTGAGCTTCCAGGGTAAAGGATATAAGAGAGTTCAGCGCAACTATACTGGGTGTAGATAAAGTACTCACAAGGGGAAAGTACATCCTTCCAAATAGGACTTGTCATTAAACAACGGCGCCACAGCTATTTAGTGCATCAGGAACAAGAACAGCATGATACTCAAAAGGATTTATAGATCAGTGAGTAGTTCGGAGCCAAAGCAAGTGTGTTGGAGTCACAGAATTGACTAAATACAAGGAGAAAGTATGAACCAGTCAAAAGAAGACAAACATGTCAACAATCGTAACCTGACTGGCAACATTCTCCCATCTGAATTGAACCACTATGAGCCGGAATCGCAATGTGCCGGGAGACACTAGCAGGAGTGCTGTGGTTACCTCTTGCACTTCAGGGCACTTAAGTGAGGCTGATAGTACATATAGGAAGGCATCGGGAGTGAGAGAGTCACTAGCCGCGGCCACTGTGTGAGTCATCCATGCATAATTCAACTGTACCATTCAAGAAACTCTCCAAATCAGCAGGTTCCGAGATGATGCGGGTTTGGCCTTTTGTAGATAATCTTAAATTTGGATGGGACACAAAAGAGTGGTGCATTGCTCATTTGACAGCGCCCTCCTAAGTGCCAGAAAGCCCTTCCTCCTGTCTTCAGTGCCCCTGGCAAAATCGTAGGAAATTGAAATTTTGGAGCCATGCCATGAGAGTGATTCGACTTTCCACATATGAACCAAGATAAACTCAGAATGTTGATGGCGCAAAGGTTTGAAGATTAACTCTCTGGATTAGTAGTGTTCTTGGATTTAAAAGTGGGATATCCTGCGAGCATGTTCACTTTCGACATCATTTGTGAAGGAAATGCCTAGAGTTGCCAGGATTTCAAGAATGCGATCACTGAGGGAGCCTTGTCTTCGGATCCTTCTGGAGGGCCAAACATTTTAAGATTGTTACGCCAATTATGGTCCTCCAACTTTGTGACCTCACGTTTGAGGGAGACGAATATTGTATAATTTTTAAGTAGATGTTTAGATTGTGCTGAAATATGATCTTCTGCTATGCTAAATCTACCTTCCGCATTTGTCATTCTATGGTTAAGCTCTATGAGATTTCTTCTCATACCAGCCACTTCCACTTAAAGCAGTATTTGTCTTTGTGCGATGTCATGAACATCATTTAGATTTTTTGAGGATTGCATCCAGAGTATTAGAAATTGTTTTTCCTTGATAGGGGAGTCAGGGAACAGAGGTTCCTGCTTTGTTCTTATAAGATTACCTTTCCCATCTATCTTCTTGTGAGCCTTAGGTTCCACCATTGTCGGCCTCCGCAGAGAACTTGACAAAGACAGTAGTATGGTAAAGATTGAGGTACCTCTCCTAAACAATCTAGATGGCTCCATGCCTGTAATCTCACATGATCAAGCTTGTGCCCGTCTGAATCAGAGTCGTCCACAGTGTACATAATCCGGATAACTAAGGTGCCCAAGCGCTACAATAGAGAGGCCCTGATCCCAGGTGACCATTGTAGGTCCAAGGTTATGTTAGAACTATGTAATACAATCACTAGGGTGTGGGCATTTAGTCCTCTGCGCCTGTGATTGGTAGAAGTGCAGCTAGGATTTAAAGTTAAAGCTGCTCACTCGACAGGCGGGCTGTGCGTTTAATCGGTCAAATCTTGTCATGAGCTGATCCTTGGTTAACTGTGTGATAAGCCTCTAAAATTAGCGAGCTAGCAGTGAGGGGCGAGAAGAGAAAGTACTTGCCCGAGTCTGTAGCTAGGCGCAGTTTCTATACCTCCTTTTACTGCAGAAGTACAGAATCATCCTACATCCAGGGTTTGGGAGCTCCGAAGCTTCCAGGACCTCCACGAGGCAACGCCATGGTGTGTAGTATGCTGCTCTGTGTCGATCAGTGATGCTGCGGCTCGAAGGGGCACATTATCCGAGGGTCCACATAGGTTTCCAGGTCCCGGAGAGCATTCTCCTTATGACACACAGACTCAAGAAGTAAAAACATCCCACTGCTGTAGTTAGCGAGGTTCAATGCGGCGGGCTCACAGAGCTCAGCAATGAGCCACCATCTTGCACAGACACTAGCCAAAGCTGAGCTTCTTCTAATTTCCCCTCAATCAATGCCTACTCAACTGCAATCCAGCTCTACAAACTTAACATACTGGATTGTTAACCCTCCATGTCTCAGTGTATCACATTTCTTGGGTTTATGCTTGTTAAAAATCAGAGCCTCTCTTATCTCTTAAGCTCCTTAGCCAAAAGCACACAATATTAGATGAGACTTTTCAGAGGGATGATTAAACTTTGTATTTGATGACAATTGTTATACTCTGGTGCAATCCTTAGAGCTGTCTCACACTGATCATGGCAACGCACTACTGACAGACTTCTCCACACTCCACCTAGCCCCTCCTGGAGTTTCTACTGCATACAGCTGCGATCTTAGTCTCAGGGACCAGAACATTTGACCACATCACATGGCCCTACTCATCCTTGAGTGGCTTGCCAACAAATATATTTAAGCTGGCCTGAATTGCACACAAAATATACATTCTGAGAGAATACACTACTGTTAAGTTAGGGCTTTAGTATGCTTGTGTAGCCCAATAATAAAGGGAGTGCCCCTGTGTACCAAAGGCCAGGTTGGTTTGGCTCATGAATTGCACAGCCCGTATAAGTATGAGGCATGGGGTGAATATGTGAATAAAGAGTTGACAAGCATTGTACTCATACAGGGACTCATTTATGAGGTTTTGGTGTAGGGTAGCGCCGCAAGGGATCTTGCTGCACTGCCCTACATCAAAATAAAAGGGCAGGAATGCAACTGGCGGCAGTCATTCTGTTGCTCAGGGGTCAGGGTGGAAGAGAGGTTAACACCATCCACTGACCCATCTTGCTCTGTGGCCGCCAGGAGGTCAGGAAGAGGCTCAGTCTCCTCTTCCATTCCAGCATCTGTTGCCAAGAGCATGCCCACTTCAGACCTCTCCAAGTGGGGCTCAAGGCAGTTGGCATGCAGGACCCTCAAGGGGTTCCTGGGAGACCGCAAGTCCACCAAATAGGTAACAGGACTCTTGCGCTCCATAACCTCAAAGGGGCCAGTCCACTTGTCCTGGAGCGCACAAGGCTCCACTGGGGCCAAGACCCACACCTTCTGTCCAGGCTGAAGCTCAACCAGAGTGGCATTCTGGTTGTACCACCGCTTCATCTCCTCCTGGCTGGCTTCCAGATTCGCCTCTGCGAGTCCTCTGAAACGCCTAGTCTGGTTCCTGAAGGCCAGCATGTAGCTAAATACATTCTAGGGAGGTTTCCTGGGAGATTGCTCCCAGCCTTCCTTGACCAGACTTAGAGGTCTTCTCACTGGGTGGCCATACAGGAGCTCAAAGGGGCTGAACCCTAGAGACTTCTGTGGAACCTCACGGTAAGCAAAGAGTAGGCATGGTAAGAGGACGTCCCACCAACGCCTCATGGGTTCCTCAAGACCCATTATCATGCCCTTTAGGGTTCGGTTGAATCTCTCAACCAACCCATTTCCTTGGGGGTGGTAACGTGTGGTAAACTTGTAGGTTACACCACATTCTTGCCATAGGGACTTCATATACTTGAATATGAAGTTGATACCCCGGTCAGACACCACCTCTAGAGGGAATCCCACTCTGGAGAAAATTCCCATCAGTGCACGTCCCACCACGGGGGCCGTCACTGTTCTCAGAGGGATGGCTTCCGGCTACCGGGTGGCATGGTCCACCAGGACCAGGATAAACCTGTTGCCCATGGCTGCCCTGGGGTCCAGTGGCCCCACAATGTCAATCCCCACTCGCTTATAGGGGGTACTGACCACAGGGAATGGCTGGAGAGGAGCCTTCTGCTTCTTCCCACTCTTTCCACTTGCCTGGCAAGTTTGACAGGTCCTGCAGTGAGTGTCTGAACTCCTGCGCATTTGAGGCCAATAAAAGTGCATGACAAGCCTCTCAAAGGTCTTGTCCTGGCCCAAATGTCCTGCCAATGGCACATCGTGAGCCAGCCCCAATAGGAAGGCTCTGAAGCTCTGGGGTACCACCAGCACACGGGATGAGCCAGGCTCAGCAACCTTAGGCTCTGAATACAGGAGGTCGTTCTCCCAGTAAATGGAATGTGTTCCAGACTGATCACCGGTGGCCTGGTCTGCAGCCTGCTGCCGCAGACCCACAAGAGAAGGACATTCTTTCTGCCCTCTGCAGAATTCCTCCCTGGAGGGGCCTCCCTCTTGCTGCCAATGGGTCAGCTCAGGTAGGGCCCCCAGTTCAACTATCTGTTCCCCTGTAGGTTCCAGGGCATCCCCCTCAAGTTCTGCCTCCTCCTGGACCGTGGGAGCTACAGGGGCCGGTTTCCCGCGCCCCCTGCCTCTTCTCTATAAGGTCGGTCCCTGGGCCTCCCTCTCAGGCTCCAGGTCCTCTTGAGCACCCCTACTGGCTGCCATTGACCGGGTGGTCACGCACGCCCAGTCAGGCAGGCCCACCATCCTCAGGTGAGTACTCTTCTCCACCTTTTCCCAAGGTGAGTTCTCCAAAATGTTCCCCACAAACAGTCAACAGGCATGCCGGGCCTCACAGCTACCTGAAGAGTACCAGAGACCCCCCCACTCAAAGGGAACCTGAGCCATTGGACAATGACTCTCTGTGTTGTCGGCGTTAACAACTCGGCAGAATGCATGTGGGACAACCTGCTCTTGAGACACCAGGTGAAACCTGACAGCTGTCACACTGGCTCCTGTATCTCTAAGAGCCCCCACCTTCTGGCCATTGATGGTCACCCACTGCCCATATTTCTTACTGTTATTGGGCAGTTGGTTCTCAGGGACCACCTCACAGTCTCCTAAAGAGAGAAGGGACATTTCTGCGGGACCCCACCCACCTTGGACTTCCACCTCCTCCCCAAAGGCTACACTAGCCATCTGCCGGGGCGGAGCACCAGTGGGTGCTGGTTTACCAAACTGGGGACACTTGGGATCAGAGGCAAAATGACCCAGTTCACCGCACTTGTAACACCTTGGGGGCCCTCTTTGAACAGGGGGACCTGTTGGGGCCTCGGTCGGCTTCTGGGGGCGGGGGAGGCTGATAACCTTTCCCTTGGTTCCCTTGGGGATTACTTTGGGGCCTTCTTTGGAACTCCCTCTGTTTACCCTCATCCCCCCTGCTCTTCTGCTGGGGACCCTGCCCACCCTTGGCGGAGTCTCCCACGTGACCCTTGTGGACCCTGGTACTGACCCAGCGGTCCGCCTCCCCAGCAAGCTTCCTAGGGTTAGTAAGTCTACTATCAATCAGCTTCTGGCGTAGCTCAGGAAAACAGTTACTGGACAAGTGCTCCCATGCAATTAAATCAAGAAGCCCTTGAAAATCATCAACCTTGCTACCCTTCACCCAACCATCCAATGCACTGCAGAAAAAAGTTACATACTCAACATAAGTACTGTTAGAAATCTTTGTGCAACCTCTGAACCTTTGCCTAGACAACTCAGGAGTTAACCCATACCTGGCCATCAAAGAATCCTTCATGTGGGGATAAGAATTATGAACTTCTGAGGGCAAATTCAGCAGTGTGTCCCGCCTCTCACTCAGGAACCGTCCCCACAACCCCGTTCCCCAATCTTTCTCAGGGACCCGGTGGGTGGACATGGCTACCTCGTAGGCCTTGAACCACTGCCCTATGTCATCATTCTTAAAAAATTCTTTAACCACCTCCTTTGGTATGTACACCCTTGATCCTACCTGCACTGGCGGTGTGCTGCCACCAGAGGGAGTAAGCTCTAAACTCTTAGCCTTTAGTTCCAATTCCCTCAAAGCCATGTCATGCTCCATTTGGATTTTTCTCTCTTCCAGAGCCAGCTTTTTGCTTTCCAGCTCCAGTTGCCCATTCAATTTGAGCTTTGCCATCTCCATTTCATGTATCCTGGTTTCCTTCCTGTCTGCCAACTCTTCTGGTGACAGGCATCTGCCAGAACCAGTGCTGCCCTCTGCCTGCTCAATTTCCACCAAATCTGCAGGTGCTCTCCTTGACTCAATCCAGGCACTCTGCACCTTTTGGAGGTCTGACTTGGTTCTGCATCCAACATGGGTGACTTTGAGTTTTTTGCAGAAGCCTTTCAGCTGGGCTTGGGTGTAGCTCTCTAGCCTCTCTTCCTCCCAAGCACAGTCAACAGATGTAATGGATGCTGCCTTCTCCACACTGACTGAACCAGGCATGACTTTGTAAAAATGGAGATCTCTAGCAAACAAGAATCAAAAAAGTACGTGGTTGCGTTATGGTCTGCACTCACTAAGTAGTGTTCACCAATCACTGTACATGAATCACAAATGCAAGTACAGAATCCTCACCGCTGACCACCAATGTTAGAATTGGCGGTCTCTAGTTGGCACAGGTAGGTACTTGTGGCAAATAGGGACCCTCTCCTCTAGTCAGGGTAAGGGGGTACACTCCTAAAATAACCCCTGCTCACCCCCTTGGTAGCTTGGCACGAGCAGTAAGGCTTATCTCAGAGGCAGTGTGTAAAGCATTTGTGGACACATACAGTAATCAAGTGACAACACTGCAAATGGACACCACACTGGTAGTATGTCAAAAATAGTTAGCTTTTATATAAAGGCTTAGTACAAGACCAAATAACGACAAGAATCATCCACAAAACTATCAGCAATAAAGAGTTCTTGTTAAAATGCCTAGTTTTAGATTTCTGTGCGATTCGTACCCTTTGTCCGGCTCTCCCGGTGATGAAAAGAACACAAAGAATCTAACAAGCGCAGCGGACGCTTCGGTCCGATGCATTCAGAATGTTGTGCGGGTCGTACACAGTACCTTTTGGTGATGCGTCCGGCACGGACGGGCTATCTAAAAAAAAGCGTTGCACGGTGCGTTGTCCTCCAGGCACGGTGCGAGCTCCGGCTCGTTGATGTCGTCTGTACGAGTCATTGGTCGCAGAGCCGCGTTGATGGAGGTGGACGGTGCTTGGTGCGGGGCGTTCAGCTTATGTTGCGGCGAATGAGCCGTACCTTAGGAGCCGGCGTCTTACAGTCTTTGAACGCGGTGCGAGGCGGGGAGTACGACACGGACGTGCGAAGCGTACCCAACTCCAGGTGCGATCGTAGACTTGAAATCAGGGGCAACGTACGCGCCATTCCGACCAGTGCGATTCGATGAGGCGAAGCGTTGTACACTGCGTTGTCTGCCAGTCACGGTGCGAGCTACGACTCGTTGACATTGTTGGTACGAGTCGTTGGGCGCAGAGCCGCGTTGATTGAGGTAGACTTGGTACCGTGCTTTACAGGACACGAGTCGATCGTACAAGGCGCACACAGCTCCCTGCCTCGGCAGCCACAGGAAACAGCGTTTCTAGCAGCTCTCCTCAAGGCGGTTGAAGTCCACTGGTCCTGGGACTTTTTTCAGGGGGCAAGCTCTCTTAAAAGCCCATGGAGATCTTTTGCACAGGTGAAAATAAAGTCTTTAAGTCTTTCTCCTCTCCCTCAGCAGCAAGGCAATCACTGCAGGCCAATCCCCCAGATCAGGGACAGTATTCCTCCTTCAGCTTTCCCAGTTCCTTGTCTTCAGGCAGAGGTTTCTTCTTGTAACTTCAGAGGTTTCTGAAGTATCTTTGTCTGATCTGGATCTAATTTCCTGGGAGCAGGGTCCCAATACTTATACCCCTAAATACTTTGTTCCTCTGGGGCTGAGGGGCCTTTGCCCAGTCTAAACCAGTTCTGGAGCATTCTGTTGATATGACTCTGACTTTCTATTCAGGGAGCAGGCTAGAGACATCAGACACTCCACAGGAGGTGGAGCCAGCATTGTGGTGGAAAGGCATAGTCCTATTCAGAGCCCCGGTGCACTCCTCCCACCCATCTAGATGTAAATCTCTCTATTGACCACCGGGCTACCTAGCCCTGCCCTTTGGAATTCCCCAGCCCTGTCACTCACAGAAACCAGACAGCAGATACACATCCTAGCAGAAGCGGGCTTGAAAGGTTAGGCAAGCAAATACCTACTTTCTAAAAGTGGTATTTGCAAACACAGAATATTAAAATAAACTTTACTAAAATGTGCATTTTATTATTCTGAGTTCAGGCATACTAAACTTGAGTTTCTACCATGTTCCCTGAGTCTGTTAGGATTATAGAATGTAATAATTCTAACAGTCTATTCTGGCCTATGGAGAACAGGTAGCCTTGCAATAGTGAAAAACGAAAATAGCTGTAATTCACTATTAGGACATGCCACACACATCAGGGCTTGTCCTACTTTATCCTTAAAATGCACCCTGCCCTTGGGCCTACCACAGGGGTGACTAACATGATGGTAAGGGAAGGTTTAGGGACTGGCAAGTGGGTGCACTTGCCCAGTCAATGACAGTACCAGACAGTATGCAGGCTCTGCAATGGCAGACCTTAGACACAGTTTACAAGGCTGCTTTTGTGGGTGGCACAACCAGTGCTGCAAGCCCACCAGCAGCATTTGGATTTACAAACCCTGCGCACTCCTGGTGCACTGTACTAGGGTCTGACAGTAAACCAAATAAACCAATCATGGAATCCAATCAATGTAGCAATTTACACAGGGAGCACTTGCACTGTGGCACTAGTTGGCAGTGGCACAGTGCTCTGAGCATCTAACACCAGCGAAAACATATGAGGCACAGCAACAAAAAGCAGAAGGGAGACCCACACCAAGGTGCCAGGTCTAACAGCTACCATACTTTGTTGTGCTAATCTTTTGTATGCATGGACCACCTTGTGACTTTTACTAATACCCTATCGAGCAGTTCACCGTGAGCAGGGCCATTGAATATTGCAATTCTATGGCTACCGCATCTTCCACATAATTATGGATTTGCCACAACTGTTGCATATCCCAAGGTTACTAAAAATGCAGCAATAAGCATTGCCAGGGTGGTTAAAGTCCTTCGCCTTTCAGTTGCTTATTCCTGTGTTTAGGCGTAAAACTGGTACTAATGAGCTATAACCTTTGCCCAGACACTGTTAAGATTTGTGAAAATGTTAAAATAATGAGGTAAAATTATCACAGAATATGCTGCATTATGCAGCATAATTTGCTTTTTATTGCCACTTAATTTAGTCGACACTGCCACATAATGTTGTTCTTCCCCCCAAATAATCCCAATGGGCAATATCTGTACATAAAAAATAATTGTAGACACCTTAAATGAAAAATAAATGTAAAAAAAAAATCTGTGGTAAACGCATTATTCTGGAGGAAAGCTCTGTTCGTTAAAATTATTACTTCACATATCTGTGTGTATATTCGGTTGGTGCACTGGGGACTGGTGACTTATGTGTTTATACACCTATGAGGTACCAGTCTGGGAGCTAATGTACTGTGAATATGTAGATCAGTTTAAAATATGTATGTTAGACCTACCGTTTCTGGCTGGCTGGGAAGCTTCAAATCCCGTCAGAATCCACTGACCTAGATAGGATGAGTATGATACACAAGTCTGATAACCCGTGCTCACCCTTGGGTAACTTGGCACCGAGCAGTCAGGCTTATCCTCAAGGCCCAAGTGTAAAGTATTATTTAACAACAAGGGGTGGTGATGGACAGAGTTTCTGAATTAAGCAGAATACTCTCACCCAGTCAAGAGATCAGGGCTAGATCCAACACCGTTTTTTAGCTTTCCCAATAGTAGCAGAACGGCATGAACATATATGCTCTAATCAGAGGTATTCAACCAACATGACATCCCCCAATATAGCATAACCCCAACAGTTGCTTTCGAACTAAGCTGCAGTTAGGGGTCCACTCTGAAGAGGATGGATGTACAATGTCCTCTAGGTTGAATGTGCCTTTTAATATGGGGGGCTGAGAACAGCCAGAAGGGTCATTCTGAGAAATGGTTTGATTCAGAACGCCTCTTTTTCGGAGCAGGTAAGTAGAAGCTAGAATCATCCTCAGCAGATTCATCCAAATCTCCTCTTTGATGTTCCCAATCCTGGACCAAGACCATACTGATGTGAGTATCATCCTCTGAATCGCCTTCTGTGAAGGCAAGGAATGAAGTTAAGTAGGCAGTTTCCAGTTGTTCTAACGGGTTTGTCTACGACAACGCTTTATGGGGGTAGGGTCCTATATTGGGGGAACAGGCGGCCCTTGAGGCATTGAGCGAAGCATTCCTTCAAAGAAAGCATGGAGCTTTTTAACCAAAGGAGTTAGGGGCAGATTTACAAGCCCCTTGCGCCACTTTACGTAATTTTTAACATGGGCGAAGTACATTTTTAACATAGGACAAGTGACGCAAAAGTGGCGCAAGGGGCCTGTAAATCTGCCCCTTAATGATTTAGTAATGGTTCTATATACATAATTCTGCATAGCATGGGAGACAGCCTCACTATTTGGTCCCAAAAGAAAGTCTGTTACATTTTCCTTCATGAGGTCTACTGAGTTGGACCGTGAGCCATACTAATATTAAAAAGAGAGAGCCCAAACCTTTGAGGCGGGTAATCTCAGTAACCACAGCATCAATCACAACACCCAATAAGCGTTGGAAAAGGCAGTTGCAGCAGAAGGACATAGGCTATGCAGACGGCCACCATATTTATTTATTTATTTTTTGCAGAGTTTTATATAGCGCGAACTTGACCCGAACTGAATCAGGTACCACAGCGCTTTACATAGCACCAGTTACGTTACATGAGGACACATATTCATTTTTGTTAGGCACAGGGAGATTAAGTGACTTGACCAGAATCACAGGATGTTTGGCGTCGTTACCAAGACTCGAACCCAATCCCCAGGTCCGAAGTCGAGCGCCTTAGCCGTTAGGCCAACTCCTCTATACATTTAAAAGGTAAAAGAACCGTGCCAGCAAAGTAGTCCCTTGTGGGCGTGTCTGCGTTGTGCTGTGGGCGTGGGCTGGGGGCGTGACTAACGCTGGGGGCATGTGGTACGGCCATCACATCGTGGGCTGTGGGCGTGTGCTGGGGGCGTGACAAACGCTGGGGGCGTGTGTCCGCCCTTCATGCCATGTGAGTCGTACATACAAGCGCCAATTACATTGCTGCGCAGCATCAAGGGGCACGATGGGGGTGTGACAGGCTGGGGGAGTGAGAAACGCTGGGGGCGTGTGTCCAGCCTTCATGCCATGTGAATGCAATTGCGCCGCATCAAGGGGCACGCTGGGGGTGTGAGAAACGCTGGGGGCGTGTGCTACGTTCCACCCTTCATGCCATGTGGGTCGTACATTAATCAGAAGATCGTCTGCAGTGGCCGTGTGCTGGGGGCGTGACAAACGCGTTCACCTGGAGGCCTGGTAAGTAACATTACTGCAGCCTCTCCAGCCCGCTGTTACTGAACTCTGTCATTCAACGAAATTACACGCGCCTGCTACCATCAACCAGGGCTCTAGCCGGGCTCAGGCGGCGGATCAGTACACTAATTACACGCGCCTGATAACGTCAACCAGGGCTGCAGCTGGGCCTCAAGCAAGGGAACACACGCCTGTTAACATCAAACAGGCCTGCATCTGGGCCTCAAGCGGGGGAACACGCAAATGAGCGTGTCTGCGGAGACAATTACTGCAGCCTCTCCTACTCGCTGTCACTCAACTCTCTCATTAAACAGATTTACCCGCGGCTGATAACTCTCTCATTCAACGACATTACACGCGCATGCTTACATCAAACAAGGGCTGTAGCCGGGCTCAGGCGGCGGATCACTACACCAATTACACGCGCCTGCTATCATCCACCAGGGCTGCAGCTGGGCCTTCTCCATCCCTATTCTAATGAAACAAAAAATGTTGTCTACCGCGAGATATTAAAATAAATTGCCCTTGCCAAATACACACATTCTATTTCATACCCGGACAACGTCGGGACGGGCTGCTAGTATCTTAATAAGCAGATTCAACTCAAATCACCAAAAAAGAAATGCCCTAGAAATATACAGGGCTAGCTCGCTTCTTCTACAGGCACCACTGAAGATATCAGGGGGTAGGCCCTAGTAAGACCAGAATACACTCTAGTCAAACTTCTACCGAAGTTCCAGTAATGGAATTAATGAATATAGTAACAGGGCACAGGCACTACATAAATGTGGCGAAAGGTTTGTAAATTTTTGAACCAGAGAGTTAGGTGGAGAACCACATGAAAAGAAATTAAGGGAGGATTTTACCCACAGGCCAAGCCTAAATCGACTATTGTGCAGCCCTGGGTGTGCCCAATGGTTAACAGTATTATTATAGGCCTCAGAGGGCTTCTAACCCGGTATTGGGCCACATCTGGGCAAGGATCATTCCCGTCAGAATATGGCAGGCTGCAAGGGCCTGGCTCCTGATGTGACAGGCGCACAGGAGGAGAGCGAGCCACACCTGGAAATTAGGAAGAAACAGAGGGAAAGCGGCAATTGGAAATGCTTTGGCAGCCGCTCTCGTAACGTGTGGAGAGCGAAGGAAGAGAAACACCACGTAAGAATCCGCCACTGACCTCGGGTGCTCCCCAGCCAGGGACAGAAAGATAGGACAGGGGCTTTACCGCCGACAGCAGTCCCCACGGGCACAAGGGGTAAATGTGATTCCAAAGCGGTAAATATACAAGCAAGTAACAAATAACCATAAGCCCCAGTCATGAAATAACATTAAAATATATAAATGAGGAAAGATGAGGAAATACTTAACATGCCTACCGAGCAGCAAAGAAGAGGCGGAGTTAATGAAGTTCAACCGGTTTATAGGATGGCTTGTGTGCTGATTGGTTGTTGGATATTTTATTATGACTTATGTTATTGGGGTGTGGCTAAGTGGGCCAAGATGGAGGCCGCTCTCTAGAGGAGCTCCATGCTGCGATCCCATCATCCGCTACATACCAGACGGACCTGTGGCCATCCAGAGACGTTTTAAGTAATGGGCAAAGTGGCCTCTGGCCCAGGGCCCCCAGCCTTTCATGGGGCCCCCTGATAGACCGAGCTATGTTCTGCAGAGTCTTTAACTGATGACCTTAAATATTTTTAAACAGATGGTTTTAAATACCGTTTTCCTTAAATTAATGTTTGTGATGTGTGAGAATATATTACAGCCATTTTGCAGGAAAATGTGCTTCTGTTTCATGCAAGTCCATCAATTTTTTTTTATTTTAGATCAAAACAGGACCTCACATATGAGAAATGGGAAGGTGTCACAGAGACTATTAGCAGTAACATTAGTGAGCCGCTGCCGTGGTACAATATTGAAAACACACGCCACTATTTCTTAATATTAGATGTAAACACATTTAGAATGTGCACGCTTGTGCCTGTGCACTGTCAGTGACCTGGCCAAAGAGTTCATAAAAGAGCTGAAACTTGATCATAAATGTAAAGCTGTTCTGCACAGGGCCCCCCAAAGTACGATTGGCCCAGAGCCCCCAAAATCCTTAAGATCTCCCTGTGGCCATCGGCTCCCCAATGCACCTGAGGGAGTTGCCAGAGGTGGAGGAGAGGCCATTGGGGCACGCTTGAACCCAGAGACAGCCAATGCTGGGGAGATTTGAATTGTGGCATGCCCGAGTGCCGTGCTGCTCTCTGAGGCCCAGAGGAGTGCTACCCACAAGGCTCACAATCGGGCGAAAGTTGCCCTCATTCTATACCGCTCACTCTGGGGGAGGACCACGGAGCATCCAGGGGGCCCTGGAGGGGTATCGCCCGATGCCTGGCTCAGTAGCCCTGGGACCAAGGAAGAGTCCTGGACGCCCACATTGGCTGTGATGCCTAACCTGCTACAGTAGAGTGACTGCCTGGGGCCTGAAAGCAGCGGCCTCTTCCCCAATCCGCCAGTGCACAGCCTCAGAATCACAGGTGAGTGGCGGCTGCAGTGACATGACTTGCCTGGGCCGCACTTGGACTTACGTGGCACCTGGTAGCATAAAGCAGTCTTTGAAATAGGGTCTCTGCTTGGAGGCTCTTCCAGTAGGCAGCAGGGATGAAGGTGTGCTGCTCTCCTCAGGAAGTCACAACATCCTGTGTGAGCCCATGATGGGGGCAGGAGGACTGTTGCATTAAAGGAGTCATCGCACCAACAACACATTTTGGGTATCGCGCTGGGGGATAGTAACGACACCCCACACCATGGTCGGATCTGGAGCATATTGCTACACCACTGTCCAAGCGCTTATGTAACCTGCCCCTGCACCACCACTGCACTATGCAATGATCCTCTCCCGGGAGTAGTAGTGGGATGCACCAGGACACACAGGGGGACTGTTCTGTTTGGCTAGGTGGTGGGGACATGCACTATTTCCAACTCACTCCCCTTGCAGAGTTGTTGTTCTAATGCCGGTGTACGCGCACCTGAGTTGTTCTGGTGCCCCCCCTTTGTTAGATGTTCAAATGGGGAGGTAGTGGCCACTAGTGCAGAACTCACCTTCTGTGCACACAGGATGTGACCACTCTCCAAACTACCTCTACCACTACCCGCCCCTACACCCGGTTGATTAACACTGGTACCCTTCAAAAGTCTGTTTGTATCCCTGCTCTCGATGGGTAAACAGTCATAATATCGATTCCAAAATATAGAATGGACATAATATCGAATGGACACAATATAGTGGTTACAAATATCGAATTTAAGGTAAGTAATATCGATTTTCAAAATATAGAAGTCAAAATATCGAAGTATACAATATAGGCATTAAATATATCGATTTTTTAATAATATCAATTTTTTTAAAGAGTTTTGTATGTTAGTATATGTGTGAAAAGTGTATATTAATTTTTGTAATGTATGTTTAATGTATTTTAAGTAATTAATTTTATGTTATTTAATTTTTGCATAATTTAATTCTGTAGCGGGTTGTGGGTTTATAGGGGAATAGGGTGGGGAGTAATTTAATTATATTAAATTATAAATTAATTTTTAGCAATTATTATTAATTTTTAATTAAATTTTGCTTTCTAGTTCTGTAGCGGGTTGTGGGTTTATAGGGGAATAGGGTGGGAAGTAATTTAATTGTAATTAATTAAATATTTTTATTTATTTATTGGTATTCATTTTGAATTTATTGTTATTTTTTAATTGGTAATTAATTTTTATTAATTGCCAATTAATTTGTATTAATTGATTAATTGTTAATTATGTTAATTTTCTACATTTATTTTCTGTAGCGGGTTGTGGGTTTATAGGGGAATAGGGTGGGAAGTAATTTAATTGTAATTAAGTAAATACTTTTTTTCATTTATTAATATTGATTTTAAATTTATTGTTAATTAATTTTTAATTGGTAATTAATTTCTATTAATTGGCAATTAATTTTTATTAATTGGTAATTATTTTGTATTAATTAAATATTTGATAATTATGAGAATTGTATTAATGTATTTTCTGTAGTGGGGTGTGGGTTTATAGGGGAATAGGGTGGGAAGTAATGTAATTGTAACTAATTACATATTAAAAATACTTTTTGTGTATTGATAATTAATTTACTGTTCATTTTTAATTGGTATTAATTTGTATTATTAATTAGTTTTTGTTATTGAAAATTAATTCGTTGTTAAATAATTATGAATAGGTTATTAATTTTTAATAACTAATATGTAGTTATATTTCTAATTAATTATTACATAATATTAAATTGGTTATTAATTTCAATTAATGTTTTATTGGTATTGATATTTAATTAATTTTTAATAATATATTAAATCATTACTTTCCCTACTGTTAAACTCACTGGAGTGGGAATAGTAATGTTCACCCTCCCGCTATCCAACGCGTTCCCTACTGTTGCACTCTCTGGAGTGGGAATAGTAATTTTTACCCCTACGCTATCCAAAGCTTTCCCTACTGTTGCACTATCTGGAGTGGAAATAGTAATTTTCACACTCCCGCTATCCAACGCTTTCCCTACTGTTGCACTCTCTGGAGTGGGAATAGTATTTTTTACCCCTACGCTATCCAACGCTTTCCCTACTGTTGCACTCCCTGGAGTGGGAATAGTAATTTTTACCCCTCGCTATCCAATGCTTTCCCTACTGTTGTACTCTCTGGAGTGGAAATAGTAATTTTTACCCTTCCAATATCCAACGCTTTCCCTACTGTTGCACTCTCTGGAGTGGGAATAGTAATTCTTACCCCTACGCTATGCAACGCTTTCCCTACTGTTGCACGCTCTGGAGTTGGAATAGTAATTTTTACCCTACCGCTATCCAACGCTTTCCCTACTGTTGCACTCTCTGGAGTGGGAATAGTAATTTTTACCCTTATGCTATGCAATGCTTTCCCTACTGTTGCACTCACTGGAGTGGGAATAGTATTTTTTACCCCTACGCTATCCAACACTTTCCCTACTGTTGCACTCTCTGGAGTGGGAATAGTAATTTTTCCCCCTACGCTATCCAACGCTTTCCCTACTGTTGCACTCTCTGGAGTGGGAATAGTATTTGTTACCCCTACGCTATCCAACGCTTTCCCTACTGCTACACTCACTGGAGTGGGAATAGTATTTTTTACCCTCCCGCTATCCAACGCTTTCCCTACTGTGGCACTCTCTGGAGTGGGAATAGTAATTTTTACCCTACCGCTATCCAACGCTTTCCCTACTGTTGCACGCTCTGGAGTTGGAATAGTAATTTTTACCCCTACGCTATCCAACACTTTCCCTACTGTTGCACTCTCTGGAGTGGGAATAGTAATTTTTCCCCCTACTCTATCCAACGCTTTCCCTACTGTTGCACTCTCTGGAGTGGGAATAGTATTTTTTACCCCTACGCTATCCAACGCTTTCCCTACTGCTACACTCACTGGAGTGGGAATAGTATTTTTTACCCTCCCGCTATCCAACGCTTTCCCTACTGTGGCACTCTCTGGAGTGGGAATAGTAATTTTTACCCTACCGCTATCCAACGCTTTCCCTACTGTTGCACGCTCTGGAGTTGGAATAGTAATTTTTACCCCTACGCTATCCAACACTTTCCCTACTGTTGCACTCTCTGGAGTGGGAATAGTAATTTTTCCCCCGACTCTATCCAACGCTTTCCCTACTGTTGCACTCTCTGGAGTGGGAATAGTATTTTTTACCCCTACGCTATCCAACGCTTTCCCTACTGCTGCACTCACTGGAGTGGGAATAGTATTTTTTACCCTCCCGCTATCCAACGCTTTCCCTACTGTGGCACTCTCTGGAGTGGGAATAGTATTTTTTACCCCTACGCTATCCAACGCTTTCCCTACTGTTGCACGCTCTGGAGTTGGAATAGTAATTTTTACCCTACCGCTATCCAACGCTTTCCCTACTGTTGCACTCTCTGGAGTGGGAATAGTAATTTTTACCCTTATGCTATGCAATGCTTTCCCTACTGTTGCACTCACTGGAGTGGGAATAGTATTTTTTACCCCTACGCTATCCAACACTTTCCCTACTGTTGCACTCTCTGGAGTGGGAATAGTAATTTTTTCCCCTACGCTATCCAACGCTTTCCCTACTGTTGCACTCTCTGGAGTGGGAATAGTATTTGTTACCCCTACGCTATCCAACGCTTTCCCTACTGCTGCACTCACTGGAGTGGGAATAGTATTTTTTACCCTCCCGCTATCCAACGCTTTCCCTACTGTGGCACTCTCTGGAGTGGGAATAGTAATTTTTACCCTACCGCTATCCAACGCTTTCCCTACTGTTGCACTCTCTGGAGTGGGAATAGTAATTTTTACCCCTACGCTATCCAAAGCTTTCCCTACTGTTGCACTATCTGGAGTGGGAATAGTATTTGTTACCCCTACGCTATCCAACGCTTTCCCTACTGCTGCACTCACTGGAGTGGGAATAGTATTTTTTACCCTCCCGCTATCCAACGCTTTCCCTACTGTGGCACTCTCTGGAGTGGGAATAGTAATGTTCACCCTCCCGCTATCCAACGCGTTCCCTACTGTTGCACTCTCTGGAGTGGGAATAGTAATTTTTACCCCTACGCTATCCAAAGCTTTCCCTACTGTTGCACTATCTGGAGTGGGAATAGTAATTTTCACACTCCCGCTATCCAACGCTTTCCCTACTGTTGCACTCTCTGGAGTGGGAATAGTATTTTTTACCCCTACGCTATCCAACGCTTTCCCTACTGTTGCACTCCCTGGAGTGGGAATAGTAATTTTTACCCCTCGCTATCCAATGCTTTCCCTACTGTTGTACTCTCTGGAGTGGAAATAGTAATTTTTACCCTTCCAATATCCAACGCTTTCCCTACTGTTGCACTTTCTGGAGTGGGAATAGTAATTCTTACCCCTACGCTATGCAACGCTTTCCCTACTGTTGCACGCTCTGGAGTTGGAATAGTAATTTTTACCTTACCGCTATCCAACGCTTTCCCTACTGTTGCACTCTCTGGAGTGGGAATAGTAATTTTCCCCCTACGCTATCCAACGCTTTCCCTACTGTTGCACTCTCTGGAGTGGGAATAGTATTTGTTACCCCTACGCTATCCAACGCTTTCCCTACTGCTGCACTCACTGGAGTGGGAATAGTATTTTTTACCCTCCCGCTATCCAACGCTTTCCCTACTGTGGCACTCTCTGGAGTAGGAATAGTAATTTTTACCCTACCGCTATCCAACGCTTTCCCTACTGTTGCACGCTCTGGAGTTGGAATAGTAATTTTTACCCCTACGCTATCCAACACTTTCCCTACTTTTGCACTCTCTGGAGTGGGAATAGTAATTTTTCCACCTACGCTATCCAACGCTTTCCCTACTGTTGCACTCTCTGGAGTGGGAATAGTATTTTTTACCCCTACGCTATCCAACGCTTTCCCTACTGCTGCACTCACTGGAGTGGGAATAGTATTTTTTACCCTCCCGCTATCCAACGCTTTCCCTACTGTGGCACTCTCTGGAGTGGGAATAGTATTTTTTACCCCTACGCTATCCAACGCTTTCCTTACTGTTGCACGCTCTGGAGTTGGAATAGTAATTTTTACCCTACCGCTATCCAACGCTTTCCCTACTGTTGCACTCTCTGGAGTGGGAATAGTAATTTTTACCCTTATGCTATGCAATGCTTTCCCTACTGTTGCACTCACTGGAGTGGGAATAGTATTTTTTACCCCTACGCTATCCAACACTTTCCCTACTGTTGCACTCTCTGGAGTGGGAATAGTAATTTTTTCCCCTACGCTATCCAACGCTTTCCCTACTGTTGCACTCTCTGGAGTGGGAATAGTATTTGTTACCCCTACGCTATCCAACGCTTTCCCTACTGCTGCACTCACTGGAGTGGGAATAGTATTTTTTACCCTCCCGCTATCCAACGCTTTCCCTACTGTGGCACTCTCTGGAGTGGGAATAGTAATTTTTACCCTACCGCTATCCAACGCTTTCCCTACTGTTGCACGCTCTGGAGTTGGAATAGTAATTTTTACCCCTACGCTATCCAACACTTTCCCTACTGTTGCACTCTCTGGAGTGGGAATAGTAATTTTTCCCCCTACGCTATCCAACGCTTTCCCTACTGTTGCACTCTCTGGAGTGGGAATAGTATTTTTTACCACTACGCTATCCAACGCTTTCCCTACTGCTGCACTCACTGGAGTGGGAATAGTATTTTTTACCCTCCCGCTATCCAACGCTTTCCCTACTGTGGCACTCTCTGGAGTGGGAATAGTAATTTTTACCCTTACGCTATCCAACGCTTTCCCTACTGTTGCACTCACTGGAGTGGGAATAGTATTTTTTACCCCTACGCTATCCAACGCTTTCCCTACTGTTGCACTCTCTGGAGTGGGAATAGTAATTTTTACCCCTACGCTATCCAAAGCTTTCCCTACTGTTGCACTCTCTGGAGTGGGAATAGTATTTTTTACCCCTACGCTATCCAACGCTTTCCCTACTGTTGCACTCACTGGAGTGGGAATAGTATTTTTTACCCCTACGCTATCCAACGCTTTCCCTACTGTTGCACTCACTGGAGTGGTAATATTAAATGTTACCCTCCTGCTATCCTACGGTAAAATATTGTACATTTTTTATTAATAACTTAAATTAATTATATCTTAATTTTAAGGTTATTTGAGTATTTTTAAGTATGTTTTAGTTAATTATATTTATTATTTCATTAATTTTAAATTACTTTTAAGACATTTAAAAAAATTCGATATTTTGACTGACTATATTTTTTACAGACTATATTTTGGATTCGATATTTTTGTACTTACCTGTTTGTAGATAGGAATTCGATATTTTGTCATTCTATATTTTGGTGACTATATTTTGGTAAGTCTATATTTTGTCATTCTATATTATGTCAGTGATCCCTCTCGATGGTATTACACACACTAGGTTTTCACAGTTATTCCCTTTCTTTTGTTTGCTGTTACTGCCTGAACACACCTAATTGCTGTATTCAGGGTGGAACTGGCCCTGTCCTCTGGAGGTGGGCCACACTCTATCCACCAAAATGCTATCACGATGACTGACACTAATATCATAACATGGAACATCCAGGGATGCACACCCCTTCCTGCCGATATGCTGTATATTCATACTTACCCCGTAGGAAGACACATATTCTCCTGCAAGAATCCCACTTTACTCATGTAGAGGCACTGTGGTTACACAAAAGATGGGGTGGGCCATTATACTCCACTAACTACTCTACTTACACCCGGGGGTTACTAGTGTGGATTTGGGCGGGGGCCCCTTTCACTGTGGATGACACAAACATAGATCTGGAGGGTAGGTTCCTTCTGTTGGAGTGGAGGGCCGATTTGATGCCCGCCAGGTGCTGCTTGGTGCAAATTATGTGCCTAATACTGAACAGGCAATGTTTCTGACTACACTGTCTGGGGTCTTGGCAAGATGGAGTGGACTCCCCTGGATCGTGGCTGGGACTTTAGTAGCACTCTTAATGTGGCTCTTGACTGCTCGTTTCCACACCTACCGTGCACAACAGGCAGTTTGAACACTTACACTTGGGCCACATAGATGCAACATTGGGACCTGTTGGACATCTGGCAACAGTGCAATACCAACACGAAGGTGTACTCATTCTACTCACATGCCCACAGTTTACACGTTCGAATAGACCAATTTGTCAGTACTTAGGACATAGTCCCACACATCATGCACATAGAATACCTCAGCAGGACACATTATGGTCAGCCCACCCCCCAAATCCCAATATGGCGGCTACAGGCATGGGTGCGAGAGGACATCCCACTTAGGGCCTCCATCAAAAGTAATATCATGGAGTATTCTGACATAAGCACTGAAACTGCTAAACCCAGGCTGATAGAATGGGATGCTTTAAAGGTGACAATTCGAGGATACTGCCTGGGCAACACACTAAACGTACGCTGCCAAATTGGCGGTGAGATCTCCTAGGTGGAACTGCAACTGATTAAAATTAAAAAACAGGCCCATCCTACAAAACAAGCAGAGCCAGGCTTGACGTGACCATGCTGCCCTATTGGAGAGATTACATTGCTTCAATTATGCAGCTAAAACTCATGCTGTGACTGACAAACCAGGAGCACTGTTGGCATGGTTACTACACCTGGAGCAACCATGGCAGTCTATACTGTCCATTCGCTATGACACATGGGTCCTACTGCACACACAGAGGGAGACACATGCAGCATTCACTTGTCATTATACTTCATTGTATACCTATGTGGCTACGGCGCTGATAGGGGAAATCGGGGCATTCTAGCTGATGATGACCTCCCTCAGGTCCCCCTCAAACACAAGGAGGAACTTAACGGGGACATCACGATCTTCGAGATTATGGAAGCTATATGCTCACTCACCACGGGTAAAACTTGTAGACCTGTCGGACAGCCAACAACATTTTAGAAGACATATGCCTCCTTGCTGGCATTATGACAAAGCTCTAATAGTGGCCTGTCTTTTGCCCACACTATGCGATGCCTTACTCATTTTGCCACCCAAGACGGGAAGTAAAGCAACAGAGCTGGAATCCTACAGACACCTTGCGCTCCTACACAGAGATTATAAAATACTAGCAAAGATTCTGGCTGACAGATTGGCCCCCAAGGTCTGACAACTGGTCCACCCAGACCAGATTTTGTGCTGGCCAGGAGCACCTCCTGAGGAACAAGAATTTGATCTGGGCCTAGTAAAACATGTAGTTAGTACTAGTAGTTAGTGTGGTGTAGCTATTATGCAGATATAAAGCTTCTAACACTAATATGCTGACACACGAAACTGTTTTAGGACTCGCATACACTTTAGTGCACGTTATTTTAGCTTATACGTAAAACACAGGTTGACCCGACAAGCGCCATTTTATGGCCTAGTCCGCCTTCAGCATTCCGCACCAACACGACCCTTTCCAATGTCCATGCTTGAGATCCATTCCCCTGTGAAATAGTACAACTGTTGCAACCTGCTGTTTTTGCACGTTAGGCCTGTCAAGGTTATAGGTGGAGGTAGATTGGGCAAGCACATTCCAGGGGAGCGCTGTTCGGACTCTCTCGGAGTTAGCAGAAGGGAGTTACCCTCTCGACCTTGCTATAATGAGCTCAGCTATATCTGAGGGGTTTTGTGTTCCATATATGGTCTTTCCTTTGCACCAACCTGTACCAGCCTGTATTTTTCCATCTTAGGTAACGGCTTCGAAATGTAACGGTATACATGTGATGCGCTGACAATGTGCCAGCAGTCTTCTTGGCGGACCTCGTGGGGTTAGGTCGCAAGGAGCTCCTCTGGCAGAGTTTGTTTATTGTAATAAACGATTGGACCTTCTACACTGCCAACTGACTGATTATTGGTAATAGGTATATGGGCTATTTGTAAGTATGGCTCTATTTGGGTTGTGATTATTTTTTCGGTACTTCAGTTGTCGACTCCGCCAGGACCCCGCGTTGGGGTCGTCCCCCTGTAATCAGAAAAGACGGGACATTGGATAGGGCGATCTTGACGGGGGGAGGATCGGCCGAAGAATTGGGGTCCGCTCCGCTCTCCCGATCAAGAGAGCTCGGCTGCTAGTGACCCCACGCCGGAGTCCTTCGGGTGTAACCCGAGAACGGACCACGTTGGTCCACAGGAATTGGCAGTGGAGAGCACCTAATCGGACCTGCGTGCACCAAGTGAGTGATTTTTCTTGTTTCTTGTCGGATATCCTTGGATTTGAATTTGGATTTGGGTGACTTTTGGTCACGGAGAACTCGAGAAGGGGGTCTGACCGGGCAGTATTGAGACTGCACAGGCAGACGCTCCTGTTTTAGATTTTGGAAATAACTAGAGATTAAGACCGGACGCCTTGGTGTGACTTGTGGACAAGTTTATACCTGCCAGGTTGCCCTCGGAAACGCCGGCGGCTGAATTCGGTAGCACCCGGACAGATCCGGAGCGGCGCTTGAAAAAGCGGGCTTTTCCAGAATAGTTCGGGAGGTGAACCATGAATGCCGTCGGATGGTCCGTAGAGCGATCTGTGGTTTCGAGGAACCTGTGTGGCTATCTCTGGGCAGTCTAAGGACAAGGCTGTTTGATTTCTTTGGGTTTTCTTGAGATTTGGAAAGAGTTCTCCAAAGGTGGGAGTCGACGGGCTCCACCTTTTGTTTGGAAATAACGTTTGTTGTGTTGTTTTATGTTACTGTAGAACTGTAGTCATTTTATTTGTGCAAGATTGTGAGAGTGGATTTGAGTACAGAACATGGCCATGTGTATGAGAGTGTTGTAAATAATACCTTTCCTTTTCAGCTACCGGTCTAGGAGAAGAACAATGCCGTGCTTCAGTAAGCTATGCTTTGGCTGTACTGGCCGAGGAGGTACGAGGTTGGATGAAAGCCAACCAGCCCCTCCGGAGGGAACTCCTAGCCATGATATGTACTGTAAGCATGGTATTGGACCCCTCTTATTTAATACGTTATGGAATTAATACACAAAAGATAATGTAGAACTCCAGTGGCCAAAGATGGGATCTTTTGATGAGAAAAAGATCCAGTATTTGCAGGAACGTCTGTTCGCTAAGCGGAACAGGCAAGCCATGTTTGATACCCTTAACAAATGGCAGAAAGAGGCGAAACGGAGACGCATACGGTCCGAGAAATTAATGAAGATACAGCAAGGGCAGACTGTAACTCTGAAAGCCATTGCTCATGACAAAAATAAGACCGAACAGAATATCGTTTATGCAGACCGACAGTTTAGGTTACAAGTAGATGGTAGTTATGTGACTCGAAATGAGGCGGAAGACGAGATAGAGGATTTGTTGAACGCACGACCCCTACCCCCGTATGTGCCTCAACGCGTATATCCCGCTCTGCCTCTTCAACCTGCCACAGCTTCCCCGGCCTCCGCCCCAGAAGCGGACGTGTCTCTCGTCTCCCTAGGTACTAATGGTGCCACTGCTACCTCATCGAGAGACATGGCTACCCTTCTCCCGGGCGGGCAGCCGCCCGCGGCGGCTTCTCGAGTGGTTTTAGCAGCCCCGAGTCCCATTTGGACCTCTCAATCAGCCAGTACGACACCCGGAAATAGGGGGCGCACACCGTTAGAGGAACATAGTGGTATGAAAGCTAGACCATTATTTACCAGGGGATCCGTGGAGTATGGTGAGAAAGAAGCGGTGGCGGATCAGGCAGCTAAGTGGATGCGGAACAATATCTATACGGTAGCTGATTTGTGGAGTACCATAAAAGATCTCGAACCAGTTATGCAGCAGCATGCACTATACCAAATGTCCTGCTATCTTAGCAAGGCCTGGGAACTATGCTTCCGTGATGGGATGGCACCCCAAATACTGTACAACATCCGAGATTGGTCTCATAAATTTAACATGGACCCAGAGGAGGTGTACGAGAATGTCGACACATTAGTAAAATATCGCAGCAGAATGTTTATAAAAAGTCCCAATTGGACTTCCCAGCACCCCATGAGAGAGGTACACCCTATTTATCATCCCAAAATCCCTGAACTAAGTGATAATGCTGACCAGGTCGTAAGAGCTAGGGTAGACGCCCGTTTTCAGGAACAATGGGTGTACACTCCGTGGAAAAGGAGTGAGGTTCTTGCCCTTAAATCGCAATTGCCTGACCCCCGCAAGAATCCCACCGCCTACTGCAAAGAGCTGACCGAAGCTGCAGTCTCGGCTGTAATGACGTTGGCAGATATTGAATTATTTTTCGGATTATTGGTACCGGTCGACATATGGCGGCAAGTGCATGACACTGATCATGCTGCCGAGCTAGGGGAACTTGGACTGAGTTGAAAGACTGGGACCGAGACTGTAAACCCGGTGATAAGCCTAGGAATGAAATTACCACCTTACCGGCGAAAATTATAGCTTACATGCATACACTGATTCCCCCACGGAAGGTTGACTGGGATAAATTGACAGCCTGTAGACAGAAGAAGGATGAGAGTGTTTCCGACTTCTTCACTCGGTTTGAGGGAGTTTTTATCGATTTTAGTGGACAGGATCTTAAGACTCGAGTATTGTTGCAGCAAGTCGTCCGAGGACAAGGAAGGGGGAGAGGAGTTCGAGGGCCCGTATCCAGAGGGGAGAGGACAGGCCGAGGCACAGGCAGAGGCGCAGGCACGGGCCAACCGTTAGGGATACATCAGTGTGCGTATTGCAAACAGGAAGGACACTGGAAAGCTCAGTGTCCGTTACTACTCACCCAGAACGGAGCGGTTCGGGGATGAGGCCGTGGACGAAGTGGCCCGGACCGGAGTGATATGCATAGGGAAGAGGCGGCTCAAGGCAAGTCTGAACGGAACAATTTTGACAACCCTCAGAGTAGACAATACTATAATGAGGATTACTCATTTTGTGAGCAGGATAGGTATGACCACCCATAGGACAGCCAGGGACAGAGTAGGGGCCAGGTGTCGATCCCAATCAATCAGCAAGGACCCTATGTGAAAGGGGAGTTAATGGGGACTTCTGAGAATTTTCTAATTGACACAGGAGCAATAAACAGTTTGGTTGCTCGATCTTTGGTTCCAGGGGCGGCTCTGTCCGGGCACAATAGTGTATCTGTGGGATTTTCCGGAGTCCCAGTGTTAAGCTCCATCTCTAAACCCCTCCCCTTCACAATTGGTCCTGCTACTATCGAATCACCGTTTTTGTCAACTTCCCATTGTGGAGAGAATTTATTGGGTTTGGAGATGTTAAAAAGGCTAAATGCGAAAATCTATTGCTCCCCAGACGGTGTTTATTTGACCATACAGCCCTACGCTGATAGTATGAAACAATGTTTTGCCAAAAATGAGCCTCTCCCGCCTGAATTCGACACCGTCCCTGCGACGTTATGGGCCACAGGGGATGCGGATGTCAGAAAACTTGACATCCCTCCCGTCCATATTAAGTTGAAGAAGGGTGCAAAATTGCCACGCATACCCCAGTATAAGATCTCACCGACGGGTGAGCGAGCCTTGCTTTCGATCATCCAGGACCTAATTGATAAAGGGGTGGTTGAGGACACAGCTGCCAATGTTTGTAACAGCCCGATTCTCCCGAGTTTTAAGAAATCGTCCGAGTCAGGACCCCAGGGGAAGGTAGATGCATATCGCTTTGTGATTGACCTGCGGGAGGTCAATAAGGTCGTAGTACCACAGTATCCGGTGGTCACCGACATCACCATGATCCCACCAACTGCTCGATACTTTTCAGTCATCGACCTGAAGAACGCTTTCTTCAGTATCCCCATTCATCCTGACAGCAGGCAGATCTTCGGATTCTCGTTATCTGGCCGAAGCTTCAGATTTTGCCGCGCACCCCAAGGCTATACTGAAAATCCGAGCATCTACAGTCAGGCCCTTAAGGCTCTGTTGGACGACTTGGTGTTGCCTGACGGTAACGTGCTCTTACAGTACGTAGATGACTTGTTGATTGCATCCGACACTGAGGAAGGCTGTAAGGACGCCACGGTTAAATTGTTACACCATTTGGCGGCGAAGGGGAATAAGGTGCCTTTGTCCAAATTTCAATATTGTCAACAGGAAGTGACCTACCTAGGTCATCTACTGTCGAAGGAGGGTAGGCGTTTGACTCCCGAACAATTTACTACTATCTCTAACATGTCTGTCCCTTGCACCCAGCGCGAAGTTCGTGCTTTTCTTGGCATCACCTCTTACTGTCGCCAATGGATACCTAATTTTTCTCTTCTTGCTAAACCTTTGTTGCAATTAACCACTAAAGATGTGCATGAACCTCTCCCTTGGACTGATGAATGTCAGCTCTCTTTTGACTCTTTGACATCTGCTCTTTGTTCTGCACCCATCTTGGGCACTCCTGACTACCGTAAACCTTTTGTACTCTACGTGCATGAGGTCGACGGTTGCTCGCTTTCAGTGTTAACTCAGACATTTGGAGGTAAGCAGAGGCCTTGTGCATATTTATCGGCCACCTTGGATAACGTAGCCAGAGCACTTCCTAGCTGTCTGAGGGCCACAGCAGCTGTCGCGGTGGCCATCCGACAATCAGAAGGGCTCGCTCTAAATTCTAGTTTAACGGTGATGGTGCCACATGCTGTGGATGTATTGCTAAACAGAACTAAGACCCAGCATCTTACAAGTGCACGCCTCACTGGATATGAATTGACACTATTTGCTCCACATATTACGATTACGCGATGGGCCACTTTAAATCCTGCCACATTGCTACCGCTCCCTTCGAATGAAAATGTAAATGATGTCCATGATTGCCTATTTCGGACTGAAGAAGAAACGAAGGGTAGGATTGACAGACATTCCTCTGTCTGACCCCCAAGGGGAATTGTATGTGGATGGGTCTTGTTTCAAGTTAACAGATGGCACAACAACAGCTGCATATGCAATCACCACACTGAAAACAGTAGTTGAGACATCTCGAGTTCCCTATCGATCAGCTCAAGCTGCTGAACTAGTGGCATTATTACGAGCCTGTGAATTAAGTGAAGGACTAGAGGTCAACATCTACACAGACAGCCAATACGCCTTCGGCGAGGTTCATAGCTTTGGGCGGCTGTGGAGGGAACGTGGTTTCCTCACTTCCCACGGTCAGAAAATACAAAATGACCCCCTGGTGTTACGATTGTTGGATGCCCTAACATTGCCTAAAAAGCTAGCCATAGTGAAATGTAGTGCCCATAAGGCAGTGGTGGACGAAGTAGGTGAAGGGAATGCTTTTGCAGATCAGATTGCTAAGCAAACAGCGCAGTCCATGATGTCCAATATGTTTGTAACTTCTTCTGCTAGATGGGTGGAGGAGTCTGATCTGTTCGATAATACCATAGAAAGTGTGAAAGAATTACAGAAGGAAGCTACCCAAGCTGAATTGGAGAGATGGGAGAAGGAAGTAGGGAGACTGGACGAGAATAACTGTTGGGTTGATTTAACAGATAAACAAAGATGGCTGCTGCCCAATGCTCTGGTACAAGCCGTTGTAACTATGGCCCATGGCCCAGCCCATGTAGGAGCAAAAGGGATTTGTGCCTTGTTGGATCCGTTATGGAATAATCCTGACATACAAAGGACGGCCGTCCGTCTGGTCCAATACTGTATGGTTTGCCTGCAACATATCCCAGGGAAAGCAGACAGTGTTTTGAGTGGCAGTTTTGCACCTCCAACTTTACCGTTTGAAGTACTCCAGATGGATTATATCCACATGGAGCGCGTCAACAACTTAAAATGTGTCTTAGTAGTGGTGTGTGCCTTCAGTAAATGGGTTGAGGCCTACCCAACTAAGGAGAACACTGCCCTGGCTACAGCAAAGGCCATAATCAAGGAATTTCTGCCTAGATGCCTAGATGGGCATCTGGTGGTGCTAGAGAGCAGCTAGAGAGCAGCGAGCAAGCAGACAGCAGCAGAACGGCGCTATAGTGGTGTGGAACGAGAGCGGTCTGAGAACGGCCCGAGACCCACAGTCAAACCCCAGCTGCAGCCGCCGCGAGCAGGGCCAAAGAGGCAAAAAAGAGAAAGCCATAGCGGCGGCTCTCATACGACGTGCCACGAGGGACGAGCACGTCACCCACAGCGGTCTTCAGTGAGCCGAGAGCCGACACCGGAGGCGAGTGACGAGCGCGTGACCCTGCTACCACGGCGGCAGAGAACTGGTGAGAGCCGCGGGGGGTGCCGCGGGGAGCGCATAGATTCACCGAGCGGTGCTGCTTGTGGTTAGCAGAGCGCCGCGGCGGCGGATTGGGAAAAGCTGACTGGGAATAGTGTTCACCGCCAATACCAACGCCCACCAGACAACACACGTCGCTCTGAGATTGCAACTCGGGGCATTCAAGGGTCCCCCCCCTAGTTGTATGAGGGTCTGGGATCAGGTGGTGAAAGCGGGGGTTGAAGCAACGGCAGAGCATGGTGATTGAGGACCAGCATAAGGAAGAGGAGGTGTAGAGTCCAGCCAAGCCAAGCTAGCCTAGCCCAGCCACGCCCGCTGCACTGCGCCCCCGTAGCCAAAGACTACAAAGACTACAAACAACAGATAACTACACCAACAAAACTAACTAAACAATAAGTTAAAAGCTGTTTGCAAGATGACGCCAGCTGGATTGAGCTCTGTCTGAGCTCCATTGCACACTCTGGTCAAACAGCCCTACAACAGCCATAATAGCTGTAAGAGAGAGCCTGTTGTCGGTGACCGGCCGTGTCCCACTAACGAGGTGAGCAGGGGGGTGCCATACACCAACACAGACACCCCAACATCTAACGCCTTACACCCAACGTTTAAACCTGCACATAATCCCAGAAAGCTAGAAATTAGAAACTATAACTCTGAAATTGCTGCTGTAATAAAGTTGTGACAAATACTATTGGTGTTGGGCCGAGAGAAACAAGAGGAGCCCTAGCCCAAAACCTCCGGGGACAATGAGATCAGGAAAAGTGAGAAAGTACACAGCACCCAAAAAAAGGAAAGCGACACAACCTGACGCTGCAGAGGTCTCGTCAATGCCGGCCACACTTTAAATACACAAAAACCGCTAAGCATACGGGACTTCTTTAAAAAAAGTCATCTAAGTTCGTGGAATCACCCCAACCAAGAGTGCAGTCTTCGGAGGCATTAACCACCACTCCTTTGATGCAACCAGGCTCGATTAACTTGGCCCAATCCGGGTCGCACAACTTGGCCCCGGCGCACCATTGGGCACCTGACATCGCGAGGGCAATCGAGCCACTAGAGGTTTATATATTTGGGTCCTCCTGTAACGTCCAAAAATAGCAAAAACTTTCAACTTGACCACCTTCCATTGGACAAGCTTTCAGTGTCTCCAGTAGAGGACCGCTTGCCCTCTCAAGCGCTACAAACCGAACTGGAGAGCCCTACGTACCCAACTAAGGCCCATGCAATGCCGCCTCAATCCACGGCAACTAACGCAGCGGCCACGACCACGACCACGCCTCTTGTGGCCTCCCTTCATCAAACAACGACGGCACTAATTCATAGGCAAGCCAACCCCGAGTACTCCAATAGCAGTCAACAGTCCCCAACCTCACAAACAACAACCTTCACAATAGCACCAACAGCACCACTAGCTCTGAGCTCCCCGTACATGATTTTCTTGCCACCTGGACACACAAAGGATACACAGCAAAGCCAGCCAGCATTGCCCGCTCAGAACGATCAGTTTATGACGGACCTGTCTCTTTTTCTCAAGACGTCTGCGAATGCACCCAGGTCCAGCCCGATCCCAAACGAAAAACAAAACACTGAAGAAAACATCGGGACCAGTGCTTGGCCACAACTCTTACAAACCCTGCAGCAAACAGTTAACGCACTTAATTACCATTCAATAAAACTTGAGGTGCAGGTCGACCTATTAAATACTCTGGCCCTATTTACATCTGGGATCGACAGTAAATTGGATAAACTCAATGCCCTAAGTTTACGGGCGCAAGCCTCCATGAACCTCGTCGAATCAACCTGCTGTTGTTCCCCAATTATAGATTCTCTTTCTCTTCTCCCAGAATGCCTAACCACAGTCATAAGGGAAGTGAAGTTGTTGAGAGGAGGAAACGTTTCTACCAAACCATCATCCCCCTCACGGCAAGATCACTTTAAACCTATTGAACCTCCTGCTAAGCAGAACATAAATCTAAAAGAAGGCGAAGCTCCAAACATAGGAACAACCACTGGCCAATTGAAGCTGAACGGTCACACTCAGGGCGCCCACTCAAAATCAAACCCAACGGCAGAAAACGGCCCGTCATCGTCACCAACCGGTCCCATTACCATGCAAGATCATCTCGAGCATGTGCAAACATACTGCCCCATTACTCAAAGTGATCTAACAGTGGTGGCCCATCCGGAGCCAGTTTTACCATGCAGCAAAAGAGAGCGTAAACGCCAGCGCAAAGCCAGAAATAAACTAAGGATAAACACCAACATTGTCCACCAGGAACTCTTCCCTATCTTTAAAAAAGTTGAAAACAAAAGACCCCCCGTCATAAACAGTGTCACAGTGCAAACAACCACCCTCAAGGGGGTCACTCCGGAAAAACCCACCCAAGAATCTGCAAACAGCCCAAAGGTCCGAAGCAATCAAATAATGGCTCCAGAAACAGCCGTGGGCAGAGTTCACACAGAATTATTAAGGGTGAGCACAGATACGGCAAGTGCAACAGGGCCTAGGATGACACCAGAGACGACATCAGGAAACCCCAGTCCATCGATGGCTCTCACTTCCCCGGGAAAAGAAAACGCAAAGCCAAGAATCAATTACTCCAAAACTATTTGCAACGACCCTAAAGCTGCGACCAGTCAAAATTCACACTTGACGAGGGCTCCACAACGACTGTCACAACAGTTATATGAAACCAATCTAGACAGGACAGTCGAAAATTCCAAGATTAAGCCTACAGGTGTCCCTGAGTCAACCAACACTGATCCACCTTGCCATCAGATTCTACTGGCCCCTGAATATAAATCAAAAGGTCAGCACGACATCCTTAACAGATCTAATCTGCTAAAATTAGCAGAAGGAATCCCGGGTCTAGCTGGACTGGCCACGAACAATATTGAATCCATCGAATTCCTCGCCACCTGAGGAAGTCAACCCTCTGAGGCCACTGTGGTGACTTTTTCATCGCCCAGCTGGGTAGGAGCTTTTCTTGAACAGAAGCCGACACTGCGGAACTGGGGAATTAGAGTATATCCTTATTCCATCCCCGGGTATCCCACCTCCCTGTTAACAAGGCCGACCTCACCCAGCTACCTGTCAACATCTAAAACAACAGGAGGCGCAAGACCCTACTCGGTCTTAAAAAACGCTTCAGGGGCCGACGTCAAACCAAAAGGGCCCGAAAAAGTTGGGGCCAACGAAGTATCCAATTACAGCTGGGGGTGGCTGCCGGCAATCCTGTCATCAAAACATTCAAACTGACCGCCAGCGGGGGAAATACTTGCAGAAATACACAATTCTGCCAGAAAACCCCTTTCAGCGACAGATACATGGCACAAAAGATATACCAAACAGGGACAGTCTCCATTCTCACTGTGCTCATGGAATATCAGTGGACTTCAACAAAAAACTTCAAATGAAGACACTATGGCTTTTCTGTGCAAACATACAGCAATCGCCCTACAGGAAACTTGGGCGACAGAGGGCTGTCCCATAGAAGGATACATTGAGTTCTGGAAACCAGCCCTCAGGGACAACCGATTTGGCCACCCTAAAGGCGGCCTGTCCACATACATCACAAATAATCTAAAAGGCACTCTCAGCCAAATCCCCCTCAAAGAAGACTGCTTACCTGGGGTTAAAATCAATCCCTCTGGGAGGCAGCGTCCAATTCTCCTTGTCAATGTGTATATTAACCCCTGCACCCGTACAAAAAAAGACCATCTGGTCCGACTGCGAAATCATGAATGACATCGCTACTGAATATCCCAACTCGGACCGCATCTTTACGGGAGATTTCAATACAAATCTATTCCAGGGGATTGCAGCAGACACGGAAGGGCCGGACATGACTAATATTATTGAGGCTTTGACTCAATCCAAACCCCTGAAGCAAGCCCCAAACATATTAGGTGAGCTCTCCGTTACAAGATTCTATAATGCAGGCTACCTAGTAGTGAACGGAAGGACAACAAGCGATTCACCCCCAAACTGGACCTGGTCGAACGGAAGAAAAAAATCTTACTTAGATTTCACTATCTGCAATTCTGAACTACTGTTCAAATTGAACTGTTTTTGCATCCACCCACGGTCCGAAAGCGACCATAGGGCCCAGGTCATCACTTTTACCGCAAACCCGGAACTCCATAAAGCGGCTCCCTCAACTTACAAGGTAATTCATACGGAAAACCTCAAGCGCCTTAAATGGAATTAAACCAACAGTCAGAGTGTTCTAAAAGCAAGCAAGGACTACATAACAGGCAGTCTTGACAAAGAAGCCAACCCAATATGGAAATGGTCGCAGTTGTGCCTCCACCTGATCAACTCATATCCTGCGACTGCTCAGAGCTCAAATCGTTCGCCTCCAGTAGGGACCGAGACCTCAGCCACCATTAAACCACTAAAGAGAGCAAGGAACGCCGCACTGAGGTTGATTTTACAATTTCCTCGGAACGGCGCCTTCCTTGCCACATATCATCATGCCCAAAAAGCATTCAGGAGGGCAGTCTCCCAAGAGAAACAGGCTCAGGAAAACCAATACTGGATAAAATTGGTGTGGGAAAGCAAGCAAACAAACACAAGGAAATTCTGGTCCCTTGTTAACCGCACCCACCTAAACCTGACAAACTCTGGCTCTGCAAATATCCAGGAAGCAGAATGGGTAACATATCTAACAGATCACTTCCAGGCACAAGACAACCATGATAGTTCCAGACCACCCATGGGTCGCGGGACTGCAGATGATGACTCACCGAACACCTCTTTGGATACAAATCAGGGACTTACCCCTGTATACGCATTAACAGAGAAACGAGTCACCAAAGTAGTGACACAAGGGAGACAAGATGGAGCACCAGGCCCCAATGGCCTACCACAAAGGCTATTTAAATCGGACATTCCTTTTTGGTCCATGGTGTTATTGAATCTTTTTAACTACACCCTGCGAACATTGACAATCCCGGACTCATGGCGGGGCGCAATAATTCATCCCATCTACAAATCTGGCTCACGAGCCATGCCCAACAACTATAGACTAATTGCCCTACTGGACATAGAGGCAAAACATTTTGCAGGACTCATTCTGGAGGATCTAAGGCAATGGGCAAAGGACCACGATCTGATTCCTCTAAACCAGACAGGGTTCGTTGCCAACTCAGGAACTATGATAAATTTACTGGCAGTTTCCACCATAATCGACAAAGCTTTATCAACAAACAGGATGGTCTTTTGCTGCTTTGTCGATTTTAAAGCAGCGTTCGATAGAGTGCCCAGGGCGGCCCTTTGGAAAAAACTGACTCAGTGGGGCATTCCAAATGAAATATTGAACCCAATTATTCAACTCTACTCTGACACATGGGTCCGAGTGAAGCTAGGGTCCGGCTCGCATCTCTCGCGAAAAATCATGACCTCACGCGGTGTGAAGCAGGGTTGTGTGCTGGCCCCTCTCCTCTTTAACCTATTTATATCTGACTTGTTAAGTACTCTAGATAAGGTAAATAGCCATCCACCCAAAATAGGAGGTGCGTCATTATGTAACCTTTTATACGCCGACGATTTGGCCTTGTTCAGCCTCACTAGAGTAGGGTTACAAAGGCTCCTTGCTGAACTATCACAATACAAGTCTGACAACCAGCTAGAAATCAACATGGAGAAAACCCTGATAGTCCCATTTGGCAAGAAACACCATAGCGGCGGTGGCTGGTCAATTAACAATACAAGCCTTTCGATTGGCCAGTCATATAAATATTTAGGCGTCCATCTGGACGCAAGGGGCAGCTTCTCAAAGCAAAGCAGTGTGATCGCAGCTAAAACTACGGCTTTAGTGGTATCCTTAGCCAAGTTATCGAAGAAACTCTCAGGCCCAACCTTTGCCCCTTTATAAGAAGTTCTTAGAGCAAAAATTGGGCCAACACTTTCTTATGGCATAGAGATCTTTGAAGGCAAAATGAATACTGCCCTTAACAAATATACAACTAAAATCTACAGGAAGGTACTTCATTTACCGAGCGTTGCCTCCCCTGCTCAGATCAGACTAGAGCTGGAATTAACCAACTATGAAGCCTCTAACGTCGGTACTTACCTTAAGCTATGTCACAAATTAAGACAGGCCGAACCAGGCACGCTAGAATCCCTAATATGGAAAGAAATAAACGAGACTAATCCAGGGGGAACATTCGGGCGCCTTTTGAATGATTACATTCATCAAATGTCAGCTGCCGATCTTTGGGCCCTCAACCCTAGTCAGACTGTTTTCAAAACCACAATCAAAAAATGCGTAAGACTGAAATCTCTGGCTTCAGACAAAGCTCTTGTCACGAAACGCAGTCACTCCTGGGCGGTAGTTAATTCCTACAAACGATTGACTCCTGCGGCCTACCTCTCCACGACATTTGCACTTTATCTAAAGCGCTGTCTGATTGCCCTAAGATTGGGAGATTGGCGCTTTCTTCAAAATCTTCCCACCTGGCGTCGCAAGAAGGAAGACACAACATGCAGAGGATGCGGGTCAGCAACAGAAACAATCTTGCACGTGCTCTGCATCTGTCCCTCATTCAATCTCCAGCGCCGATGCCTGCTCAAGCCAGAATGGAACAGGCTTGGTATTCGGACCTGCAGGCACGCCATTATCGCTGCTCTGTCTCCAGATAACATTGTTTTAAATATAAACCTGTCCAAATTTATTCAGCACGCTTATCGCAATCTAGACAAAATGGACATTGCTGAGGCCATATAGCTGATTGCTAAGACGGAACCTGCACTTTAATAGACCTTGCAATAACGGGGAGAGTTAATTTACAAATTGAAAGGTTTTTAACTAACATACTTACGGTCACATTTTATTCTTTTATCAGCTTTTATTTATAAAACTGTACACAATGTGATTTGTGCAATCTTTTAAAGATATGTTTTTTATATCTAAATAAAGAATTACTACTACTGCCTAGATTCGGTTTGCCCCATTTGAATTGGTCGGACAATGGGGGGCATTACCAGGGGGCTCTAGTTAAACATATCTGCAATGGCTTACAAATACGACAAAAATTCCACGCAGCCCGACATCCCCAGTCAGCAGGGCTGGTGGAGAAATATAATGGGATTTTGAAACTTAAAATGGCTAAGATCCAAGAAAGTACTGGTTTGAAGTGGCCTGACACCCTACCCTTAGCTCGCATGTCATTGAGAGTTACCCCTCATTCTCGTTCTGGTCTCTCTCCCTATGAGATTGTCTTTGGGCGACCAGCTAACATATGGGGGGTGCCTAGGCCACGATCTTTTTCTGATGTTGAATATCCTATGTTGATCGATTACCTGTATACGTTGACTAAAGACCTCCGTTCTATTCATCAGCAGGTAGCATCTGTACAGCAGCCTCCACCAGAGGGCCCCGGACACCGGTTGGAACCTGGCCAGTGGGTACTGGTTAAGAAGTACGAGCGAGATACCAGCTTGGCCCTGAGGTGGTCGGAGCCACACCAGATATTACTTGCAACGCGGACGGCGGTGAAGGTAGATGGGAGAAAACACTGGATCCATGTCTCCCACCTGAAGAAACTGCCACTTCCGCTTCCCTATGATCAGCTGCAATCTGGTGAAATATTGACCCAGGAATCTGAGAGCCACTACATTTGTCCCTTTTTCCGACGCCTGCGAAACAGGGAAAAGGCAAGAAGAAGGAGTGACGGGATCGGGAAAACCGGTCTCAGCTGAATCCGCAAGTGCCCTTAATCCCGTTGTTGATATTTCTACGAGCGGAGGCTCCAATGAAAAGAAAGTGCCTACTTTGCTGTTCTCGGATCCGGAAATTCCGGGTCATGTGCGATACAACCTACGGCCAAGAAAACATCACGGTGCCTCAGACAACACTGTTAGGAGGTAAGGAAAGACTTGAGTAGAAAGGGTTTGCTAGATTCCAAGTCTCAGGTACTGAGTGAGACACTGGACTGAACACGTTGAGAGCTGGAACTTTTGTTATTGTGCTCTGTTCAGAGAGAAGGACTTACCCTCGAGAAAGGCCAGGTTGTGCATCAAGTTCTTTGATTCTTTTGAGATGAACGATAGGAGTCTGCCTGTGAGACTCTGACGGACACAGGGAGAAGAACCCTCTGGCAGGACGGACTGCTACGCCCGAGTTTAGTTTTGGACTTTTAGTTAGGAATGTACCCTTTTGGTCGTGTTGTGCTTGAAGAAGAGCGTCCTATTGCACCGCATTATTTGCCATTTTATGAGCCAATGTTTTCTACTTGGACCATGCGTGTAAAAATAGCCTTTGTGTTAGTAATAGCTGTGATATTAGCCATCTTTATGAGTGTTTTCATATATCTAGAATATAAGTACCCCATGCAAGCTATGATGCCCTCTACCATTGCCCCGCCCGAGCATTTGATGTTCACCTTAGCACCACATAAACAGAGGCATCGCCAGACTTATGCCAAGAATGTATTAGTAGAAATGCTCCAACAAACTCACAGTACTACTAATATGACCGATTGCTAGGTTTGTGGGCTCTTACCGTCAGTAATGCATAAGCACGACTTGTTTCTCTCTCTGCCTTTGTCCTACTTAGGAAGCTGTGAAGCATGGTTTCAAATGTTCTCTGCCATGTATAATCATTATGTAGAAAACCCCAAACAATACACAGAGAAGGACTACAGTATGATCGTAGCATACATTGAGACACACCAGGGATTTGACCCAGCTGGAAACGGGGTGAGGGATCACTGGACCCGATGCTTTTATGAATTTGTATACTGCTAATGAGAACAGTACTTGGCTACAGGACGAACTTTATGACTTTGCTAATTTCAATCATTCTCAGTATTTTCAGCATTTTGTTGCCAGAAATGTCACTAGTGAACGCACTATGCCTGTCCCTATTTTGAATACTACCTCCGATTTCTGTGTCCAGGGTATGGGACATGTACAGGTTGGAAATAGCATTTGCAATTATACTTAAAGAATGAAGATTTTCAGTAGCCCTCCATTGTTGACACCACCAAATGTGTATTTCGTTTGTGGGGAGAATGCTTACACCTGGTTACCGCGAGGGTGGGCAGGACAGTGTTACTTGTCCTTCTTGTACCCCCCGGTGTACATAGCACCATCAGACTATCATAAAACACACCAGCTCCATAGTGCAAAACCAGTTTCCACTAGACAGCGAAGACAGCTCGGCATGACGGAAGTTGATCAGACTGACACCTCCCTGCAACAGTTCACGGACTTCACAAAAGGATTGGTCCCTTTCTGGGGGCCGATTTTTAATAGTAGGGAAATAAGACGTTTGTCTAGGATAGTAGAAAATGTCATTAATATCACCACAGATATCATGACCAATATCACCGTAGAGCTTCAGGCCACGAGACTCGTTTCGCTCCAGAATCGGATGGTTCTTGACGTCATCTTGGCTGATCGGGGAGGAGCATGTCGAGTGATCGGCAGCTCTTGCTGTGTTTACATCCCAGACTCCGCCCCCACAGTCCATCCTGCTATCCAGAGGCTACATCGCATTGCAGCAGAAATGCACACTGAGAATGGGTCCTGGTCCCTTTCTGGTTGGTTCTGGGGGTTATTGTCTACATGGGGGTGGAAATTACTGATGATAGTTGCTGGAGCAGCCGGTATCATATTCACCTGCTGCCTCTGTATGCAGTGTGGGCCGGCTTGCTGTTCTTACTGCGCTACGAAAATGACAGCCATGTTCACTCCCTCTTCTGTCCCCACTAAGACTCAGATGCTCCAACAGGAGATTCGTGAGCTTATGGCCATTGACGAGGAAGTCTTCCAGGATTAGTACTTCCTATTAATTAGCTTCATCACGCTAAAAGGAGGGTTTGAGGAACCAGAATTTGATCTGGGCCTAGCAAAACATGTAGTTAGTACTAGTAGTTAGCGTGGTGTAGCTATTATGCAGCTATAAAGCTTCTAACACTAATATGCTGACACACGAAACTGTTTTAGGACTCGCATACACTTTAGTGCACGTTATTTAACTTATACGTAAAACACAGATTGACCCGACAAGCGCCATTTTGTGGCCTAGTTCGCCTTCAGCATTCAGCACCAACACCACCCTTTCCAATGTCCATGCTTGAGATCCATTCCCCTGTGAAATAGTACAACTGTAGCAACCTGCTGTTTTTGCACCTTAGGCCTGTCAAGGTTATAGGTGGGGGTAGATTGGGCAAGCACATTCCAGGGAAGCGGTGTTCGGACTCTCTCGGAGTTAGCAGAAGTGAGTCACCCTCTCGACCTTGCTATAAGAGCTCAGCTATATCTGAGGGGTTTTGTGTTCCATATATGGTCTTTCCTTTGCACCAACCTGTACCAGCCTGTATTTTTCCATCTTAGGTAACGGCTTTGAAATGTAACGGTATATATGTGATGCGCTGACAATGTGCCAGCAGTCTTCTTGGCGGACCTCGTGGGGTTAGGTCGCAAGGAGCTCCTCTGGCAGAGTTTGTTTATTGTAATAAACGATTGGACCTTCTACACTGCCAACTGACTGATTATTGGTAATTGGTATATGGGCTATTTGTAAGTATGGCTCTATTTGGGTTGTGATTATTTTTTCGGTACTTCACTCCCTGAACCTGCGTTGTTTTTTCCGGTTGCTGGAGAATGCCCCACTTACACACCCCCAGTCGGGCTGCTTGGTACTCAACCTACAGAAGGCATTTCACTATCTGGAATGGCCCTACTTATTCGAGATACTCTCACAGTATGGCCTTGAGACCCAATTTACCGGACTGATCAAACTATTATACATTTACCCGACAGTCAGGGTCAAAATAGGGAGTCACAATCAGATCTGAAATTGATTCAGAGAGGCACAAGACAGGGCTGCCCACTGTCCCCTCTTCTTTTTCCCTGGCAATGGAGTTGCTGACCCGCATTCTCAGTGCACAGGGCCAGCAATGGGGTATACCCCTCAGAGATGGCTTATGCTCTGGTTCGCTTTATGCGGATGATATGCTCCTTTACCGTAACAATATTTATGCAGCCCTGGCCACCACAGAGCAGTTGCTAACCCGGTTTGCTGAGGTATCGGGTCTCAGAGAAAATTGGGCCAAACCTTGTCTATTCCCATTCACTGATAGGACACCTGACCCGGCACTACACATGAATGGTGTCCGTTTGGAATGGCAGCCGACCACATTCCGGTTCCTGGGTATTCGTATTTACCATACACAGACCTCATTGATGGTAACATTTATGACATTATCGGTGGCGGACTAAATAGCCCTCAAGAAAATAGTTATGCTGCCCCACCTGCTGTACTACTGCGCCAACTTGCCCTTATAAATTAACAAACCTTTTTTTTCGCTCATTGGAGTGCCTAACAGGGGACTCCCAGCAGAGTGTGGTGGACGGATGTTGTCCAATTTTGAGCACAACTATTTGGCCTACCAACTGTCAGGGGCATGACACAGGCCCCCACAGCCCCCATTGAGCGGGTGTCCCCCAAGCTCCATGGGGCCCCCTCAGCACATCACTCTGGCTGCAGAGCTCCTGATTGAGCCCGGAGGGCCCCCCGACGTGCCTTCCAGGGAGGCCCCCTCAAGTTTCGTTACACCAGTGCCAACTGTACTGGGTGGCGCACTGGTTTTCCGGTTGCCATAGGGAGGACATTGAGACTGTCCCTCCCCGTGGGCTCTGGAGCTCCTGCTGTACACAGTTCACCCCCTAGTTAGTGTACCATTGCCATGTTCGCTACTTATTCAAGTGGCATGCCAGTGTTTTTGGAGAAGCCTCTTTATTACCCGATCAATGACACCCTACGCCCCTGCACTTCCACTGCTTGGCACGCTGCGGTATGATGTAGTGAACACCCTAGGGGAGCTTGTACCCTGGAATGTGGTGGAACTCCACAGTGTGGGTGATCTGTATTGTAATAGGGCCCTTATACTCATGGAGGAGCTTGTCGCTGAGGCATATCTCCATCCGGGGCAGGAACCGGCAATGCAAACACCATCCAGTACCCACATGTATTGGGAAGAGGTAGCCACCTGACACGTTTGATGGTCAGCTCCCTGCATACTCATGCAGCTATTCCCCTGGACGCAATGCACCAGCACTGGGATACCGACCTGGGCCGTCCTTACACTGATAAATAATGGCAGGAACCACTAGCTTACCCTACCCTAGTATACATCAATGCCCGCTTTAAATGAATACAATTTCATATATTACACAAAGCTTATTTAACCCCCCACAAAATGAATCAATGCTTCCATTTTACTGACGCTGCCTGTCCTCAGTGCCTCACGGCAGATGCAGATTTTTTACATATGATCTGGACATGTCCTTCACTTACCCAGTAATAGAAGGAAATTACAGCACACCTGACAGGGTGCATTAGCCTTTCCGCATCATACACCTGGAAGATGTGCCTGCAGGGACCCATACTCCGTACCAAGATAAAAAAAGTAACAACACGTTTTCACAGACATGGCACTTATCCTTACAAAATGAAAATGCCTGATTGCCTGTAAATGTAAATCAGCGACCACTCCCACACCATCCATGTGGGCGCTCTCAATGGTAGCCTGGGCGCAAGCGGAAAGCTTTACACCTCCTAACTCAAGGATATTGTCTGCGGTGTACCCCAGGGCTCATTCCTCAGCCTCATGCTCTTCAACGCATATAGACCCCGCTAGACAACATCTTCAGTTATCACAGTCTCAACATAATATCAGTCAGTCAATTAGTCTTTATTCGATAATTCCAATCATAAAGGACACAGTACAACATAAAAGTGTCATCTAAAACAATAAATACCGCCCTAAGAGCATACATTACTCACAAAATTTAATATCAGCATTATTGAAAATTCCTGACATTTTAAACTATATAATATATATTATGTTAAAAAACACATAAAACCATTTAATAATTCAAGCGGGGGAGCCTTCTAATCAAGGGCTAATCAAACAATACATGGAATTCCCAAACCAGCCTCCAAGTTTTTCTGTCTCAGAGCTGAGCACTAGCTGAGAAATTTCGCCCGAGCGATAACAATATCTGGGCGAGTGTTCGATACCAGAATACGAAGAGCTGCCATTGTACGCTGGGCACACAAAAAGTACATCGGTTACCGACTCTTCCTGTGATGGGAATGAAGGGCAGTTAATATCTAAAGTGTTATTCCATTTTGCAGTAAAAGATCTTAGGGGAAGAGTACCTACTCTAAATTGGTGGTTTAGTTTCCTGTCACCAGATTTGGTGATCAGATTCCAGTAGGCCTCTAGTTCCATCACAAGTTTATGCTCCATGAAGATGCCTATGAGCGAGCTACTGCTTACTAACGACAGAGACTTCCTGGAAATCATGGCCCAGTAAAGTTCTTTATACTCGTTTTTACTGGGAAATGAGTTCCCTATAGGGTCTTACCACAAGTGGCGGAGCCCCATATCAATCAAGTTACTCTTGATCTTTTGCAACCATTTAATCTTTGAGGACTGGGCGGCTTGTCTAATATACTTAAGGGCATTGGCGCAAGACACCATTTCAGGTGTAGTCCAGATCCTCCTCCAATAGGCTAAAGGTCTGAATCCCACAACTTCATCGATAGAAAGACAGCCTAAATCTAACAGCAGGGGCTTGATGGGGGTAGATTGGAGCAGGGCGGTCAATGATCTCAAAAACTTATTTTGCGCAAGAACTAGGGTGTTAGATTTTCAGACCCCCATAGTTCTGCGCCATATATTATAGAAGCTCTGACCTTCCTGTTATAAATCGATAGAGCTGGCCCCATCGGTTTAGTACTAGAGAGTCTATGGGCCAGATGTAGGAAGCCCTTTACCGGTCGGTAACGGTCGAAAATCGGTATTTTTGGCCGTTACCGACCGGTATTGAGCTTTCGGGATGTAGGAGACCGAAAATCGTCCGAATCGGTAATTTTACCGAATCGTTAAAATACCGAATCGGAAATATTACCGAATCGGTACATTTACCGATTCGCAGCTGTTTGCGAATCGGTAAATTTACCGAATCAGTAAAGTTACCGATTCGGTAAAATACCGAATCTGTAAATAAGAAGTGGTAAAAATGGATATTGAGATGTAGGGAAGCTCAGAAATACCGAATTTGCTTGAAATTCGGTATTTAAGAGTTGGTATTTACCATGGATTGGAATCAGGTGGTAAACAGGTGCAACCTATAAAAATGGACCCAAAATGCAATTCTTCTTGCACAATGGTGGCATTTTATGTCATTGCAAGACGGCTACGGCTATAGGAGGAAGGAGAGAGGGAATGGCAGAGAGAGGAGCAGGTGTACAGACAGAGGATAACCCTGTTCATGCTCACAGAGGCAGAGATACTCCAGAGGTACAGGTTGGCCCCAGACACCATCACAGAACTCATCAGGGACCTACACCCACTGTTGTAACACACTACCCCAAGGACACACGCTATTCCTCCCCAAGTGCAGGTGCTGTGCAGCCTACACCTGCTTGCCTCTGGGAGCTACCAGAGTGTGGTTGCTGCGGTAGGTGGTGTGACCCAGAGCAGCCTGTCAAGGTTTTTCCACAAATTCCTTGACGCCATGTTACAGAGGATGGAGCATTATAAATCTTTTCCTGCAACCCATGCTGAACTGGTCCAAACAAAATCTGACTTTTACCAGATGGCACGATTCCCCAATATAATTGGCTGCATTGATGGCACGCACATTCCCATTTGTCCCCCTGCAGCCACCGAATATATATACAGGAATAGGAAGTCCACCCACACCATCAATGTGCAGGTGATCTGCAATGCAAAGTTCACCATTACTGACCTTGTGGCAAAATTCCCTGGGAGTACCCACAACTCCTATATATTCCAAAACAGTGGCATCTATGCACGGCTGACTGCAGGGGAATTTGGTGAAGGATACCTCCTAGGTAAGACACAGTGTGTGACCCCTATAACACCTATTGCAGTAAGAAGTACATGAATGAATGTGAGTAATGTATTCCCATTACCTTTTAGGAGACACTGCATATGCCCTCCGCTCCTTCATACTCACACCCTACCTCAACCCCTCAACACCCAGCCAAACGAGGTATAACCGTGCACACAAGAGCACATGTAATGTGGTTGAGCGAACATTTGGTATCTGGAAAAGCAGGTTCAGATGCTTGCACAAGAGCGGAGGTGCAAGGCAGTATACCCCCATCACCTGCTATAAGATCATTGCTGCCTGTGCCATGTTATTATTATTATTATTATTATTTAGTAGTTTGTATAGCGCACAGCTACCTCCAACGGAGGTGTCCCGGCGCTGAAGATATACCCTCTACAAGGGGGTGAGGGAGAATGCTGCGATTGGAGAATTTTTTAGATAAGGGAGAAGAGCCAGGTCTTGAGTTTTTTTCGGAAGAGAGGTTCCGATGTCAAGAATCTTAATTCAATGGGCAGTTGATTCCATAGTTTGGAGGTGGTCACTGCAAAGCCTCTTCCACCCGTACGGGCCAGGCGAAAGCGGGGGCAAGTCATAAGGCGGAGGTGGTTGGATCTGAGGTTCTGGGAGGCTTGTGAGTGTTTGATTCTGTGACGCAGGTAAAGAGGACCTCGATCATTCATTGCTCTGAAGGCCAGGATGAGGGCTTTGAATTGGATGCGGCGTCTTACTGGGAGCCAGTGAAGCTTGATCAGATGTGGGGTGATAGAGTGGCGAAATGGGATGTTGCAAATCAACCTGGCTGCTGCGTTCTGTACTCTCTGAAGTTGGTTAATGAGATAAGCCGGGGCACCTGCGTATAAGCTATTTGCGTAATCCAAGTGCGCTGTGATGAGAGAGTGGACAACTGTTTTTCGGGAGTCGGATGGTAGGTAAGGAATATTTTTTTTTATCATGCGTAATTTGCCAAAGCACGCTGAAGTAACTTTATTAATTTGTGTCTTACTGGAGAGAGCAGTGTCGAATTGGATGCCAAGGTTACGGGCTGTATGAACAGGTTCAGGGGGAGGGTCCAATTCAGTTGGCCACCAGAGGGTGGAGGGGATTGGTGATTTTTGATTAAAGAATAGGACCTCGGTCTTGTCCGTATTCAATTTTAAGTTGTTAGCTGACATCCAGGAGGCGATGTTCATCATGCATTGGCGAAATTTGTGAAAAGATTTTTCGGAGTGGTCTTTGAAGGAGAACACCAATTGGGTGTCGTCGGCGTAGAAGGTTGCTTTGACGCCCCAAAGTTCAATTACTTTGGCCAGGGGTTTTAAATAGACATTGAATAAGAGTGGGTTGAGAGCAGAACCTTGCGGCACGCCCCAGATCAGAGGTTTCTTGGCGGAGAGGAAGGAGCCCAGCATCACCTGTTGGAATCTGTTGGTGAGGAAGGATTTAATCCAGGTGAGGGGAATTCCGCTTATTCCGACCTCTTGTAAGCGGGATAGAAGAGTGTTGAATGCAGCGGATAGGTCGAGGAGAACCAGCATGGCCTCCTCTCCCCTATCCGTGCATTCTCGAATTGACTCCGAGACCTCAAGAAGAGCTGACTCTGTACTAAAGTCAGGTCTGAATCCAGATTGACTATCATGAAACAAGAGGTTGGATTCGAGGTAATGGGATAGTTGCTCCTGGACTACTTTTTCAAGAACCTTAGCGGGCTTGGGTAGGAGTGAAATTGGCCTGTAGTTGCTAAGGCAGACAGGGTCAATGCCAGCTTTTTTTTTAATTGGTATAAGCATGGCGTGTTTCCAGGCGGAAGGGACCATACCTGAACGTAAGGAAGAGTTCCAAATTTCGAGAAGGGGTTCAATAATAAGAGGGGCAATTTCGTTCATGATAGATGCCGGGGCTGGATCTAAAAGAGAGCCAGATTTACATTTCACTAGAAGATTCAGGGCATGTTCCTTCGTGAGAGGATTGAACGCAGAGAATGCATGCTTACTGAAGATGATAGGTTCCTCTGTAATAGTGGTGGCGTTCTGAAGAATATTTTCCGCAATGTTAAAAACATTTTTTTCTAAGAAGTCTGATAGGTTTTCACTCAGTTCTTGGGAAGGGGGGACAGTGGTGGACATAGCATTGGGCATAGTAAAATCTTTCACAATGTTAAAAAGGGCTTTGGAAGAGTTTTTTGCCTTTGTAATAGATTCTGCGAAATGGGTTCTCATTGAGTTACGTTTAAGTATACGAAATTCTTTAAGGGTTGATTTGTAGAGCGCTTTGGCTTCTGAGTCATAGGCCTGTCGCCATTTTCGTTAAATTTTTTTACATTTGCTTCTATGTTCTCTAAGTTCCTGAGTAAACCAGGGAGCTGACGGTTTTTGTCTGCGGGAGGTGAGGGCTTGTAGCGGGGCTAGTTTCTCAATGGCCGCAGTAAGATCATTGTTAAATGTGTTAACCGCTACATTAAGGTCGTCAGGGCATGGGTTTACGTTGTTATGGTAGTGTTGTTCTAAGATAGAACATGATATTTTGTGCCATTTCCTTCCTTGAGTTCTGATGGCAACCTCTTTATTGGCAATTTGGGTTGAGTGAATCACAAATGGGATTAAGAAATGGTCTGACCATGTCAGAGGCAGACTTTGCAGGATTGTCAATTTTTCGTTGTTAGAAAAGATGAGGTCAAGGGTATGACCTGCTATATGAGTGGGGCCCTTAACTTTTTGTGTCAAGTTTCGGTTTTCCATTGATTGTAGGAAGTGGTTGGCGCGGTTGCAGCTGCTTATATCAACGTGGAGGTTGAAATCTCCCAGTACCACAAAGTGGGGGTGTTTGATAGAGAGATCGGCGGTGATTGCCAGCAGGTCAGAGATGGCTGTTTGGGGGGTGTTCGGGGGATTGTATACCAAAATCCCAGAGGCAATGGCTGTTGTAGAGTCTGTGATCGAGATATAAAGTGCCTCTATGGGCTTAATATTCGAAATTTTCCTGGACGTGATGTTCAGATGTTTTTTTAGGATTACTGCGATTCCCCCACCTGTTTTGGGGCCTTCGCGGCATACGCCAGTGAAGTGGTAGCCGGGGGGTACGGCGAGAGATATATCGGGGTTGGAGGAGTCTTTAATCCAGGTCTCCGTTAGAAATAGAGCATCCCAGGAGGTGGAAGAAAGTAGTAACCAGATGTCACTAGCGTGACCGGGTAAGGAACGGCAATTCACCAATCCCATAGAGTGGTTTTTGATGGGAGAGGGATGACTGGTTGTGCAGGCCTGGGGGCAAGTCCAGTGGGGGCGCAGATTGAATTGGCAATTGTGACATTTATATTGCATAGGGTGAGGGTTAAGGGGAGGGAAACTGCATCTATTGGACGGGGTGCAGGATTTCTTACCAATGTCCAGAAGCTGTGTCCTGGTCCATGTGAGTCTTTGCGCAGGGTGGGGAGTGGCAGCATGGCTGGCCCTAGGCACGGAGCTGGCGCGGACGGGCGCAGACGGGCTTGCCTTAGGCACGCCTTCGGCGCGCAAACGTCGCGCCCGCTGCGCTCGTCCGCTGCGCGACCGAAAGATACACATAATTTATGTTTGTGTAGGCGTTGAGGCGGAAGGGGCGTGGCCTCGTGAAAGGGGCATGGCCCTGGGGTGCGGCGGGAAATGGCGGCAAGAATTTTTTAGCTGAGTTGCCTCGGCAGCGCTAAGAGCCGCTATATGGCAAGAGGCTGGTAAGGTTAATCAATCAACACACTCACGCTTCCAACATAGTTCACAGTGCGATTTAAAAGCAAAACAATTCATTAGTGACTCTCAAAATAGATTTTAAAAATTGTAAGTGCAGAGTATCGCTCCCGGCTTCCGCCTCAGGAGGTTAAGTCTTCTGCAAGACGCTGTGAGATCGCGTCAGTAGTAGTCAGGGGGGCGTGGCCTCGTGAAAGGGGCGTGGCCCTGGGGTGCGGCGGGAAATGGTGGCAAGAATTGTTTAGCTGAGTTGCCTCGGCAGCGCTAAGATCCGCTGCGTGGCAAGAGGCTGTGATGGAGGATGGTAAGGTTAATCAATCAACACACTCACGCTTCCAACATAGTTCACAGTGCGATTTAAAAGCAAAACAATTAATTAGTGACTCTCAAAATAGATTTTAAAAATTGTAAGTGCAGAGTATCGCTCCCGGCTTCCGCCTCAGGAGATTAAGTCTTCTGCAAGACGCTGTAAGATCGCGTCTTTAGTAGTCTGGGGGGCGTGGCCTCGTGAAAGCAGCGTGGCCCTGGGGTGTGGCGGGAAATGGCGGCAAGAATTGTTTAGCTGAGTTGCCTCGGCACAATCTTGCTGTGAAGAGGGGGACTGAGGTGGAGTTGTCAGACTATGAGGATCATGACGACGACATTTCTGTGCCTGAAACACAATCTGCTGGAGTGTCAACACCAAGTGATGGCAGATACAGACGTGAGGAAATAACACACAACTATTTCTGAGTAAGTGATGACACTGAAACCTATATTGAAAGCACAAGCTTTTGTTTTATTTAGTATATTTCCAGGTATGTTAAAGAACAAAAGTGCAACAGTAAGCATTTCACAGCAATGCTCACAGTGAGCAAACACACACAGACAGGTGTTGAATCCACCCACCGTAGTTGTATATTGTCACTAGGCAGGTTTAAATGGCACAAATGTGCAACTAAAACGTTTTCATCTATGATTTTCATGTCCAATGGCTGTAGGCCATATTATCAACAGTTTATTTGCGGCCACCCTTTGCACTAGCAGGTGTATGTGGCTCTACTTGTTCACTGGGCGTTTGGCCTGTAGCCTCACCCTGTCGCCTGCTGCTCCTCCTTGTCTCTACGACATGGGGGCTTGCCGTGCTGCTCTTACTGGTGCTACCTTCAGTGTCCGGCACGTCAATCGCAGCAGTTTGTGCACTTTGGCCATTGAGTAGAGCCTCCAGGGCACCGGTCATTCCGGCTATGCCCCTTGTCAGCTGATTGCTGTTATGAGTCAGGACTTCCTGACTATTCATGCTACGCCTGCATAGCAGGGATGTGGCTGTTGCCAGGCGGTGGATAGATTTCTCAGTTCTCTCTGCACGCTGCTTCTCCCTGCGCCTTGATGTAATTTCAGAGTCCAGTTTTGTGCAAAGTTGCTGCATGGATTGGGACATGTCATGTATGCCTGTTGCCATGCTCTTGTTAACTTCCACCAGCTCCCTGATGCCCTTACCAATTTCCTGCATGGTGATGTTGAGGTTTCACATTTGTCTTTGACAGGACATGATGCCCTTGCCCTGCATCCTCTGAATCCTGACCATGGATCCCTCCAGCCCTTGGAAGACACTGGACCCCTCCCCACGTGCACCTACACTCCTTCCTTGTACTGTGCGGCGTCTACCGGTACTTGGTACAGGCTCTGGGCTGGGCTGCAGTGTGGCAGAGATGTCAGCTTCAGGCAAGTTGTGTGAGTCTTCACCCACCATTTCACCAGCAGCTGTCTCCATTTCCAGCAGTGGGGAAACGACATGCCTCCTGCTAGGGTGTGCAGCAGGTGTTTCTATTTCAAAGGATGCTGGCATTTCGGGTGACAAAACCAATAGTGGGGACTGTGTAGGTATTGGGGAGGCCTGCATTTCTTCACTGAAATCAGGTTCTTGGGAAGGTGGCTGCCCACTCGGAACACCTGTGTCCTGTGATGCACTGGGACCTGGCTCATGACTGTCATCCCTCTCGGGTGCCGTGCCTTCTGCCTCCTCAGACTGCCTTCTGGATGTGTGACCTGTGGACATATGAGCACATATCAGCTAGGTGCAAATGTCTCACAGCCACTACAATTAAACATATGAAATATCACTTAGTACATGCTGCCTGCCCTTCATTATGTCTGCATTCATTTGACTGACTTGGTGATTACAGTGCTGTGTGACATGCTCTTTCATTAACTGACTACGTGTACCATGATGCATTGCTACAGTTTTGCACAGAGACCCTGGGACTGGGGTAACTTAGCTGCAAGGGGTGAGGGATGGATGAGGGTGTGAGGGGGATTGCTGTGCATGCATCTTACCTTTTTTAGTTACAGCTTTCGCCGAGCTGTCCACTTCTCCCAGTCCATTGACGCTTTCAGGCTCCAAGGTTGTGGCTACCATCTCCTCCAGGTCGGTGAGGGGGGGTGCAGTGTTGTTTCCGCCACCTGTTTGAGAGGCTTGTTTATGGTGGTCAGCCAATTTTTTTTTGTGAGGCTCCTTAGGTCATAGAACCTCTTTTTTAAATCTTCAGTGACTCTGGTGGTCACTCCCACTGCATTTACTTTCTCTAGGATGTCCAGCCAAATCTTACTTTTTGCAGATTCTGGCACAGTAAGGGACTGCTTTCCAAAAAGTCAGTGGTGAACCTTTACCACCTCCTCAACAAGGACCTGTAGCTCCATGTTGCTGAATGTGAGCTTTCTTTTCCTTTCAGTTTGCTCTGTGTCCTTGCTGCTTGCCATGTTTAAATTTGAAAAGAGCACAAACTCTGTCTGCTGCTGCTCCCAGTCTCTCTGCTCCAACTGCCTCTCCAGAACCTTCTAATTACTTGCAGCTGCCTGTGTAGCCACTTCCTGGTAGGAAGGGGGAGGGTGGTTGCACCTGATTGGCTGTTGTATTAAGTTTCACTTTTGCTTGCTGTCTGATCGGTATTTACCGATTCGGTATTTACCGATTCGGTATTTCCAATGCATTCCTATGGGCCTTTTGGCCCATAGGGATGAATGGGAAATACCGATTCGGTAAATACCGATTCGGTAATTTCCGAAAGTCCGATACCGAATTTTACTGATTCGGTAAAAAATACCGATTTTTCCCCTACATCTCATTTAGCGATTTTTGAATACCGAATCGGTAAAATTCGGTATTTAAGAATCGGTAAAATCAGATTACCTACATCTAGCCCTATATTCTTTAAGTAGGGCTCCTGCTAACTGGTTATGCCTGAGAACTAGGACATCCTCCTACCCATAGTCACACCTAAGTAAGTGAAGGTATCCGTTTGCTCCAAAAGTGCTTCACTCATTACAACTCTGCTTTTGATATGTTTGTATTTATGCAGCACCATGAACTTGGTTTTATCAACATTTACTACCAGTTCATGGTCGTTGCAGAACTCTGTAAATCTGTCAAGGGCACGATGCAGACCAGATTGAGTTTTAGATAATATTAAAGTGTCATCAGCAAACATTAATAGAGGGACCCTTGAACCGGCAAGAGTTGGTGCATCTGATGGAAAGTTAATGTAATACGAAATAACCTTATTAATAAACAGGGAGAATAGGGTAGGGGCAAGGACACATCCTTGCCGCACCCCCTGGGAAGCGATCTGTTAGTTGGCCCTGCTGTCCCTACCTGCCTTGGGCGTAATTTGCCTCGTGCAACCTAATAACAAAGCTTAAAATTTCTAGGGGCATCCCAGCCTCCTTTAGGACGTCCCATAGCTTTTGACGAGGGACCAAGTCAAATGCTGATTTTAAATCAACAAATGCTGCGTAGAGAGTACCCCCCGCAAGAATGACTGTGCTCCAGTATATCAGCATGAATCTGAAGACTTGGTCAGAAGTACTGACGCTGGGTCGAAATCCCGCTTGGTATATAGATAATACATCCTGATCCACTATCCATTCATTAATTCTGCCTAGGACAAGTCTAGCAACTATTTTCGGAAGAGTGTTGATTAGGCTTATTGGCCTATAGTTGCTAGGATTGGCACGGTCACCCTTTTTATAAATGGGAATAATTTCGGCCCCACGCCAAGTATCTGGAAGCTGCGCACCCCTAGCAATAGGATTTATAATGATAAAAATATACTCAGTCCAGTTCCTAATGTCATCTTTGAAGATATCTGCTGGAATACAATCCGGGCCCAGAGCCCTCCCTGATGGGACCCCCTCCAGCACCCGTTCTATCTCCCCTTTATCAAACGTTAGATCACCCTCTGTGGTGACCTCAGGATAAACAAATAAGCTGCTCCGAGAAGAAGCAAATTGGGCCTGGTAGCGTTCCACCCACAAATCAGGAGATACGTTGTTCACTGGAGTGCGCCCAATCGCACCACTGCCCCACTTTACTAATTGCCAGAATGTGGTCCAATTTTTCCTATTACTAGCATTAGTTAGGGACTCCCACCTGACCTCATCAAAATCCTTCTATGCCACCAATTGTACTTTTTTATAGTTTGCCCTCGCTAATTTGACTTCTTGGGATGTTTCGTCCCTAATGGCCTTCATAAGCTGCTTGAATGCAGCACTGCATGCCTCATTATACCATGTGGCCGATTTTTTAATAATGTGTTTAAATGGTCTTATGTTTTTTGTAAACAGGAATTTCAGATTAACAAATAGATCTTCATGCGCTTTCTTATGAGCCATAAAAAAGTTAGTTGAAGGATCTAGCGTGCCCAATAAAAGTATAGATTCCTCTACCATAGCCTTAATCTGTGCTACCGAGGCCTCATCTTCGGAGACATTTGCCCATTTCAGCCGGCGGCAATCTTGAGACATAAACACTTCTCCTACTGCTATTTCCATATTTGCCCCTGTGGGGTCCAATCTCTTCCCAACCAAAGTTAATACCAGCAGATCATTATCACTCTCAGGTCTTTGGTATACCTGCATGTCCACAAGTCTGGGCCAAAGCTCTAGGCTAATGAGAAGGTAGTCTATTCTGCTTCATCTAGACACATTGGAAAAGGTATTAGAGCCCTCCATATCGGAGGGGGATCTTCCGTTTAGCGCCCTTAGCCCCCTCCCGAGGGACATGCTTTTTAATTATAGCGCCACCTCAGTCCATTTATTAATCAGTGGCAGCGATAGGGATGGTATCCTCCAACTTTGATCTTCCTCCATGGTAAGGCTGTAATTGTCGAGACCTAAGGGCTCGAATGTACAATTGAGATCACCAGCGATCACCAAGGATTTTGGGCCATCTAAGTCTTTAATAATAGTATCCAGGTGGGAGATGGTTGGTGACGCTTTCCCTCCCACAATCCCTCTCGCATATACTCAGCTTGTGGTATCATTGAACAATGCTGAGGGGTCGTCTAGCACTTTAAGTACCTTTCTTGAGGCGGTCGCCAGATGGATGGAGCTCTCCTGCCTTAGATTAAATGGGGAAAAGACGGAGGTTATGCTGTTGGGGAACCCTTCACCTTCCATTCTGGTTCCCATTTGGCCCCCCTGTCTCGGTCCTTCCCCCTCCCCCAAACCCCAGATAAAGAGCCTAGGAGTCTGGTTAGACAGATCACTCGACTTCACTGTCCAGGCAACCAAGACATCTGCACTTGCTTCGGACTTATGAAAATGCTCCGGAAAGTCCTCCCGTCATTGCCGTTCCAGGCGAGGAGAATCATGGTTCAGGCTCTGATCCTCTCCCACCTGGACTACGGCAATGCACTTTATCTTGGAGCCCCTCTGGCCGCAATACATAAGCTCCAGATTACCCAAAATTGTGCAGCCCGATTGCTTTTCCAGATCCCTCGATGGCAGTCGGCCAGACCTGCCTTGAGGAAGTTACACTGGCTTCCGGTAGCAGCCAGGATACAATTCAAATCTATGTGCCTGGCTCAGAAGGCCCTTCGCAAGACAGGCCCATCCATAATGTTTCCCTTGGCCATTCCCTATTCTCCTTCCAGAGCCCTACGATCCAGCGTGTTGCACCTGGCCACTACGACCAAAATAAACAAAGCCCGCTGGGGTGGTCGCTCATTTTCGCACAATGCCGCCAGAATGTGGAACTCCCTTCCGCTTGCCCTGAGAGAGAACAACAATCTGCTGACCTTCAGGAGACAACTAAAAACTCATCTGTTTGCAAAAGCTTATTAGCGCCCTATCCTGTTGTCAGAACGGTCCTGGCTAAAGCGCTGCGAGGCCTCAGGGTAGTTACGCGCTATATAAGTTTAATTTTCATTTCCTTAAAAAGTATGAAGTCAGTCTCTCCCTCAACAAGTACTTGGATAGCAAGAATAACTGGGCTATCTATTGGTAGCTCCTCAACTTGGAACAGTGTCTGTTGCTTGGCCCATATAATCAAACCCCCACTGGGTCTCCCCTTCTTATTAGGAATTGCTGCTTTGCCAAAAGCCAGATAACCTGGGCGATGGATCGTATCTACTGACCATGTCTCCTGAAGGGCAATTAAATCGTGCCCCTCAATAAAACATGACCAGTCCGATGACTGGGTCCTCGGCAGGAGACCAGCTATATTCCAGGATAGCAGAGAGAGTTGGGGGGGAGTGGTACCCAAGGGTTTTGCAGCACATGGTGCGGATTCCGAAGGGGGGGCGTGGCTTGAGCCGATGGGAGAGGCGGCGTGAGCTCAGAGCTCCGCGCCAGATCCCTAATTTATCCTGAATAGTTGAGCTCTGGACCCGCAATTTCAGCCCGAAAAGATATCGGAGGGGTGCGGGAAGAGAAGCGGCGGGTTTCCGCGACACTGGTAACCCCCTGTGACTCCTGTGAGGTCCGCTGCGCCGAGCCAAACACCGGCGGAGCGAGATCTAAAATGGCGGCTGTCCCGAGTACCCGATGACGCTGCTGGACGCGTTGCTGGATTGCGGCCGAGAGGAGACTCCCAGGGCAGCGACCGCTGGGGCCGTTGGAGGCGAGGAGCGGAGGCGGTGACCCGGCAACTGGAAGGTGTGCGGGGCCGCCGAGAGTCGTGGCAGCGGTGATTGACTTGGCGCTGCGGCAGCATAATGGCGACCCAGAACAGATAGAGGCCAGGCAACGGAGGGGGCCCTGCACGGCTGATCCGGGGCATGGACTGCTGGCGGGTGTAGCGCCTGTGGCTGGCCGGGTACGGCCGCTACTTCCAAGGACAATAGGGGAAGGGGATCGGCCTTGTTATCTGCTGGCCTGCTGCTTGTGGCGCTGGGAACAAGGGGCGCTTTGACCGGAGCTGCAACCCAGTTGTGCATCACCACTGAGGGCCGGGACGAGTGGATGAGCCGCGGCCGCGGTGTGGAGGAAGCCGTGTGGAGCGGGCCTACGGACTGTCACCCGGGTAAGTGGGGCGCAGCGGACCGGGGACCCCGATCTGCGGAGGTGGACACGGGGTGCGGGTAAGCTGTGTCCTGCGAGCCTGGGGTGGGGTGGACTGTGCAGCGAGTGGTGGCGGTGAGCGGCGCAGGCCACAGCGGCGATCAGACGGGAGCTGACTGTTGGTGGCGGCATTGGAGGTGGCTGGTCGACGCTGAGGGAAAGCAGGTTCAATGGAGGCGAGTGTGGGCCCTGAGGGACCAGTGGGCAGGCTTGCGGCCATCGGTGACAGGGGCTACTATGCAGAGGTGACAGCGCGATCCATGTTAGCTGCTGTGGGGACCACGGGAGCACACCCAGGACGGAGCTCTGACGGGACCAAGTACAGGGAGAATAAAGCGTAATAGATATATACTAGTAGCAGTGGAGGCCATTGTGATTGTCCTGGCCCTGGACCGGACCTGCTGATGAGCGGGTAGGGAGATTCTGAATACACCGGAGGAGCTGGCGTAGGGATCAGTAGGGCTTATAGACTGCTGCCATCAACGCTGATTGTCTGGGGCTGATAGCAAGTGTTGGGACCACGCAAGCAAGAGAACTTTGAACTGCGCAAGGGCTCGCCTGGTTGGAAGGTGTGGGGGCGGTGTTGGACTAGCTGCGGGCTTAACACCTCCTCGACGAGGCAACACGCGGTCAGCTGCGACGTAACTACGAACCCACACCTCTGCCTGAACCAAGATACGGCTTCCGTGACTATGGGTAAACCCAAGGGGAAACCTGAGGGGGGCACAGACATTGAAACTTCTGACCAGACGGGGCAGGGGACAGTTGATTTGCAACAACAGCTGGACCGCATTTTGGAGGCCATAGCGGCATCTCGAGAAGCCCTCCAACAAGACATTGCTCAGGTAGCAACAGGATTGGGCCTACTGCGAGCGGATCATTCTAAGTTAGCGGATAGAGTGAAAACGACCGAAGATACGCTCCAGGAACTAACACCGGCCCAGGCGATCCTTGAGAGCAAAATGGCAGATGCCCTGGAACGTATAAAAACCCTGGAAAGGAGAGCCGAGGATTCCGAGAGCAGGAATAGGCGCAATAAGAAGATATGATCGGCTATCTGGAAACATGGTTGAAGTCTGTGGTGGCCCCGGAGGGCCTATCCGCGTTCTACACGCTCGAGCGAGCACACAGAGTTCCGGCGCGACCTCCACCGCCGGGTCGCCCACCACGACCAATAGTGGCAAAGCTGCTTCATTACAAAGACAGGGATTTGCTACTCCACAGAGCACGCACATCGGGGCCTTATTCGGTGGGTAACAGCAAAGTGAACATCTTCCCGGACTATACGTTCGAGACTCAGAGGCTCCGAGCGTCATTCCTGACGATTAAGAAGGAGCTCAGGACCGAGGGGATCCAGTACTCCTTGCTCTTTCCAGCAAAACTGAGGGTCATAGTGGATGGGGCCACGCAGTTCTTCCCTACCCCTGATGAAGCATGGACATGGCTAGAAACTTATGAGCGAGCAAAGACCGCAGGGGGGACTGGGAGTCCGCTCAACAGAGGGCACCACAAGTGCGTAAATCGCAGCGACTCAGGCGGAAACGGCAGGGGTCGAAGAAACCATCACCGTCGCAAACAGATGAGGAACGGCAGGCGGCCCTACAAGCGGTGCTGACGCTCTCGGGAGAGCAGCTGACACAGTCATTACCTGGCACTGAATCGGAGGGGCATAAAACCTGCTCGGAAACGGAGATGTCAGAAACGGACAGTGTGCGAGGCCCGAAGATAACTCCGGGAACTGCTGATGGTGTATTGGATGCTTAGGGCGGGGAAAGCCTATAATTGATGTTGAAACGTTAGATTTACCTGGGGCCAGTACAATAGTGAACTTATACCTTTACTCAAATGGGACCTGATGCTCAGACCTTTTGATATGGGATCATGGCGCCTGGGGGCGGAGGGCTGGCGTAGCTGCCTGTCGGACCAGGATCACCCCCCACTTGCCCTTAAGGCCGACCCGCAGTGACTACTGCGGGACATAGTTGAGTGTTCTGGTTTCTATGGGAGCTGGGTTAGAGTATTATATTCTTCGGCAGTAGCGAGAGTGAGGTTGGGGACACTGATTTCCGCCCAGTACCCAGTATTACGGGTAACGAGACAGGGATGTTCCCTTTCCCCCCTGCTGTTTGCGCTGGCCATAGAACCGCTACCGGTGCAGGCGAGGTCGGGGCTGCACTACGATGGACTGCGATATAATGCACTACCACAACGCATATCGTTGTATGCAGATGATTTAATCTTATATCTGGAAAATATTGAAGGGGCGCTGCAGGGCGCAATTACGCTGCTAACTAAATTTGGGAGCCTGTCGGGACTCAAGGTGAACTGGCGCAAGACATGCGTCTATCCGGTACGACCATGCGAGATGGTCCCAGCTCTCCCCCAGGGGATAAAATGGGAGCCAGCGTGCCTTACATATCTGGGAGTTCGGATCTACCACGCTGCTGCCAATATCCTAGATGGTAACATAGGACGCTGTGTAAGGGCCTTGAAGGGGTGCATAGCATTTTGGTCCACGCTTCTGCTGTCAGTGATGGGGAGGATAGCCTTACTTAAAATGGTGACCTTGCCGAGGCTACTTTATAACTTTAGAACGCTACCGATTTGGATCCCACCATCGATGTTTAGGGAACTGAGATCGATGGTCGTTGGTTTTCTGTGGGGGACAGGCAGGAAGCGAATAGCCTTGGGAACACTTATGCGCCCAAAATTGGAAGGAGGACTAGCGGTTCCGGATTTTGAACTTTACTATCTGGCAGCACAACTGCAGATTCTTATGCAAGCGGTGGCCGCAGAGTTTCGGGGCCCTGAACAAGGGATGGGCACAGGGATTCAAAGACATATCCTTTCCTATATTGTCCTGCAACAAGCACTTCTCCCCAGTGACCTATCGCTGGAAGAAAGCACCCTGAGATCATGCTGTAACCGTAGCCAACGTAAAGCGGGAGTCTTGCACCCATATGCTCCTGAGATCCCACTGGGAATGCTGACAGCACTTCCACATGGAGGGGACTGGGCTGCTCTGGAGGAATGGGAACACATGGGAGTCCAGCTGGTGGGGGACTTGTATGATGAAGGTGCGCTGTTGTCTTTCCAGGCACTACAAGAAAGATATGGCCTCCCGAGTGGGGACTTTTTGCTCCATGCGGCGGTAACGAGCGCAATTAGGAAACACTGGAAGAAGGGGCAATCAGAACCTCAGACTACGATGGCCTGCCAATATGTGGTGATGGCGGCGGGGACATTTAAGGCAGTCACGGGCCTCCAGTCGCGGATGCTGCACGAGGAGTTACAGCCTTTCACTGCCTTAAAACTGAAATGGGAAGCTAGCATGGGACATCCACTGCTGGATACTGTATGGGGACAGATCCTCAAGAGGGCCTGGAAGGGCACTCGTAACGCACGGCTTCAATTGATACAATTTTACATAGTGCACCGAGCCTACCTGACACCGGGAAGAATTCAGAGACACTTCCAGGTGCAAAATGCTGCATGCCCCAGATGCTCGACAGAGGGAGTGGAGCTGGAGCATATGTTGTGGGACTGCCAGAGCCTGGGGAGTTATTGGACTGTCGTAGGTACACTTTTGAATGATGTCACGGGTAGGGAGTTGGCTTACGATATTGCCACATGTGTATTGCTCTGGTTCCCTCACACACCCAAAACGAAGATAACAAGCAAATTTATAGACCTAGGGCTCATTCTAGCGAAGAGAGAGATTACCATGCACTGGAAATCGAGGGAGGGCCCATCACACAGGCGCTGGCGGGCGGAACTTTTGAAATGGGCAAGGGGTGAGAGTACAATCCGGATGCAACAAGCCAAGCGATCGCATCAGGAGAAGGCCCTGGATCAAGCGAGGGCGTGGGAGAGCTTAGTTCAGGCTCTGATAGATCACCAACAAGACGATGAGGGCTAGGGCACATAGTATTCCAGTGTAATGCTTCGACCTTACAATACTCGGAGACTGTACGACTGCTAACTGAATAATAAGTGTTATTAGAAGAGATTTGGTAGTTACATGCCCACACCGGCCAGGGGGGTGGGGGGAGGGCTTGAGTGACCGTTGGGGGAATAAATGTAAGCATATTTCAAACATGATGATGAGAGGTTGCATGCAACGTTGTATGATGATAAATCTTCAATAAAATATGTTTTTTAAAAAAAATGGTGCGGATTCCGAACCAACCGGCCTCTCAGATGCTGATTGTTGTAGTCCCTTCCTTATGCTCAGTGAGGGAGTAGGTGGGCTATCATGGTTCTCATCCCTTGCAGAGGTGATCGGAAGGAGTCAATCGCACTGGTCTAGATCAGATAGTGGGGTATAGCTATTAAACAGGGGGACCTCTATTGGTCTATTTACTTGACTCTGTAGAGCCCGGTGTTGCCTACACCCCGCAGTGGAAATTCAGCACATTCGGTGGGTAGGGCCCAGATCCATAGAAAAAACCATAGAGGAAGGATAGAAACCTTTTCCATATATCTGCATTCCATCCCTCCCAAATTATCCAATAAAAATCTAGTTATGTGCACGTTATTAAAATCATTTCCTTCCTTCCTCGAATAGCCAATCCATGGAGTTTGTCTAGCCATAATCAGGTGCTTATCCACACTCTCCTCCCAGATCCCAACATCCTTTAGTCGGTTGGTAAGCCAATGCAGAGCTTTTATCATTAGTTGGTCGGTCGTTTCAGTCTTCATTGACCGTAATGGTAGAACATTCGCTAAGACAACCACTAGAGGGGCAGCTGCCGGGGGAAGATGAAGGTTCGTGGTCTTAGGTTGCACATCATTTAGTCCTCTGCCTCCAGATTGTTGTGTGGCAATAGGTAGGCTTGGTTGACTAACTAGGGGGTGGGTATCACAGCTAGAGTCCTTGGTTGGCGCAGTTCCCACCTCCACTCTGCCATCACCGGAAGGACTTGAAACCAATTGGGCAAACTCACTTGACAGATTCCCTGGCGCAGCGTCGCAATTGTCCATAAGGATTGGATTTTTTTTCTGAGCTACTACTGCTGGACCTGTATGTGGACTAAGAGCAGTTGGTTTCGTTGCTTGTCGGCTTGAAGGCTTAGGTTTAGCTGTGACCTGGGGTGGTACTATGTTCGCTGGTTGGTTGGTTAGGGTCACAGATGTAGGCTTGAGATGAGCTGAAAGACCCTCGAGAGCTGAAAAACTTGATTTTGCCTGGGATTCGGCAATGGTGAGTCGATCTTCGATCCGGGTCAATCTATAGGTAATGGGAGTTAATAAGGTTGACAAAAGGTTTCCCAGTCTTCTCCACATTTCCTCGTTAGGGTTCGTACAGTTGCTTCCCAGAGCTACGAAGTCAAAGTCCGGGGGTATCAGAGCTTGGTTGCTTATGGTACTTTGTTCATCTGGTTGAGCATGTCCTCTGTTTCTATTGGTCCTTGGCGCTTTCGCTGTTGTAGGCCTCTGGGGGTCCCCTCCTCTCTTCCTTTTAGCTGGCGGGTCAGGAATAGATTTGTTGTTGGTGATGTTGTTTTTTTGCAAAGATCTAGCTGACGATCTTAGGGGACCGCTAGTAGCAGTAGTTACTGTGGTTAGTGAAGATTTTACTCAGCTCTCCAAAGAGCCTATTGGTGTAGACACATAACTACTATCTTCGTTGATAATCAAAGCTGTGGTTGTGTTTGCGACTGGGTTGACCGGGGAGAGTGCTGTGGCAATTAAACCTAACGACGATCTTTTCGTTAGTTGCGGGTCCAAGGACAAACGGCGCTCTGTTAGCGCTATCTCCTTTTCAAGGACAGAGGTTGCCCTTATGAACTGGGGGAGAGGCAGCGCTTTTAAGTGCGATGGACTACGCTTCCCCCTCACTCGCGGCAGCTGGGGATAGCCTGGTACACCCTGGGGACTGGAGTCCTCACCCCGGATGTTGCGCTGGGCAATGGCAGCAAGCGGCGAGGTAATCCGGTAAATAGGCAGCAGAGCGTCCTCAGAATGCCCCCGTCCTAGACCTTAGTGTGCTAGCCGCAGGGAAACAACGGAGAAAATCTCCTTGCTTTCAATTGTTGCTTAATGGTGGATTCCCCTGGTTAATCTTGCAACATCGGATCAAAGGAAGAAATCCTTCCCTTACTTCTGCTCCATGAAGCTGATCCCGAGGGTGACGTCAGGCATGGTCCTCTGCAGGGAGGCGTCTCCCTCTCTTGCGCCAGTTACACTTCCAGTAAGGAGGCAGCCTTGATGTGTGCGAGTCTAACGCTTCATGAGGAAAAGGAGGCTTCCATGGAAAACAAGTTGTGAAAGTTTGCCAGAGTGCCCTTGTTATGTCCGAGAGTTGTCTGCTCAAACGGATGGAATCTCTTGTGCGCGTGAATCGCTCCTGCCCGTGAGCTCACTCCATTCCAAGCTATCCTATGCAGACGACACCTAACTCGTCCTCTCACTCACATATGACCCCCACCACCACCAGGACCAACTTCCACAGATGCATAACAAGCATCACCAACTGGATGAAGGACAATGTCCAGAAACTGAACACGGGAAATACGGACGTTTTTCTAATTGTCAACAGCAGCCCTTGGAACAACACCTAGGACCCACACCCGCAAACCACACCCAAAACCTCAGAATCATGATTGATAACAAGATTACCATTAAATCACAGATCAACACTGTCTCCTCCACCTGCTTCCTCAATCTGCACATACTATGTAAGATCTCCAAGCGGCTACACCTACACACAAGACTCATTGTAACACAGCCCTTCATCACCAGCCGACTGGACTATGGCAATGCTCACTACGTAGGAATCGCCGCACACCTCCTACAAAGACTTAAAACCACACAGAGCGCCACAGCCAGACTCAGCCTCATCCCCTCCTGACGAACCCACATCACACCCCACCTCCTGAAACTCCATTGGCTCCCAGTACAGAAGAGATGCCAATTCAAGCTACTGACCCACGCACACAAGGCTGTACACAACCAAGGACCTGCCTACATTAACCACTGCATGAACTTCCATCAACCATTGAGAAGACTACGCTTTGCCTCCGTATCACTTGTCCACACTCCCCGCATCTACCGAAGCAGAAGGGGAGGATTCTCCTTCTCCTACATCACAGCAAAGATCTGAAATAGACCCCTCCCCCCACACACATAGCTCCAGACCATCCCCCCACTTCCAGAATTCAAAAGGGCTTTCAAGACCTGATAGTTCTATTAAGCCTTGATGGGATCTTCAAGCACCTAGATACCCTATCGGGTGATTTGCAGCAGTTTACAAATTCTTATTGATTGATTGACTGATTGAATAATAGAGAGGACCAAGAGACTTACGCAAATACCCCATCTCTGACAGCTGGGACATTCTCCTGGAGTGCCTGCGTGAGAGCCTACAAGCTGATGTACAACCCCCATAGAGCACATCAATTATTTCTCCCTAGTTATACAATAACTTCCACTACTGTATGTGACCCTTTTTGGGCCATTATATTCTATGCATGTAGTCATGTGTATGCCCTAGTCTAAGCAAAAGTTATTTTTTGTTAACTCTGACACGTGTAGTGGGGTGCAGGCATGTTATGTTTAATATAGTTACAGAAAGTTGTGTTTTCTTGTATATCTGGCAAATGGAAACTTCGCCTATGACTAGGTTCCCTCGCTGATGCACCCCCCAAAGAATTGTGCATTCTAGCACCGCCTTTGTTTGTAATGCTCAACTCCTCAAATTACTGTACTGTAGCACACATGCCAACATTTCAGAAGAGGGAGGTGGTAGATCTTAAAATCGGGAGAATGTATTTCTCCCATTCACTCAGGAGCAGGTTAATGGCAGTGCATAATCCAAGTCACACAAGACCAATCCCTGTCGGCTGAAGCCCACACAGGATTCATGTTTTTGCATGCAGGAATTGGGAGGCGGGAGACTAGCCTTGAAATCGGTAGTCTCCCGTCTGAATCGGGAGAGTTGGCATGTGTAGTGTCCTGCTGGACATGTTCTATTGTCTCAGCAGGCACTAACTAGTTTTACCAGTGACTACCTTGAGGCACTGGCATAACGATAATTGAGGAGGCCTCCCTGCAAGGTATGTAGAGGGGCCCCCTCCGGGCTCAATTAGGAGCTCTCCGGACAGAGTGCAGTGCCGAGGGGGCCCCATGGAGCTTCGGGCCCCGCCGCACCACGTGGGCTGCGGGGGCCTGTGTTACGCCCCTGCCTTGAGGGCTGGCCATACCCATCCAACAGAGGTGTCACAAGTGAAGTGGGCCTGTTAATAAAAGGGCTTGAAGGCACGTGCTTATGGCCAGTTAACCAAGTATTACCACAGAGTCTGTGTCCATCAATTTAGAAGCATGTGGGCCTGGGGCCCACAACTCTACAATGGTGATGAGGAGTTCTGACCCCATGCCATGCTGCCTAGGAAGTTGTCCTGTGGGTGAAGGGTTGATAGGGATGCCTGCTGCAGCCTGCCCATGAAGCGGGCACATCTCCCCTAGAAGAAGGGGAACCAACTACTCGCCTAGGAAGGAAGAGCCCTGACCCCTTTGAGTACAACTGGGCACGTGCCAGGCAATGCCCAACGTGGTGAAGCACTCGTAAGCTGCCTGAGCCGGCTGAATCATTGTAATAGCTGGTAATTCATTTGGTTTATCCGTACCATCATGGATGGCTTCAGGTTGCATAGAGTTTATTTCTTTTTCTTTTTTTCTTTTATAAGTTTTATATAGCGCTGGCTAGACCCATGGGTATCAGAGCGCTTTACAACATAAATGAATAGAGTAGTGAAAAACATGGTATAAGGATACTTGAGGAGATATGCATAACAATAAACATTTTCAGACAATACCTTAGAGGGGTGAGTGAAGAGGTAGCTTAGGTATGTGAAACCGTCAGAAAACCACCAATCCTTAATGTTTAGGTAGTAAGGAGAGTCAACTGAGTTGTAAGAGTCGGGTTCAGTTGGCTTTGTCGGTAAAGTATTTGTTGAGGAGATGGAGTTTCAGGTCCCTTTTGAAGCCTGGGTACACGACCCTAAAAAGGATCGGGACTGGGTGGTTTTCTTTTTCAGTTTCGGAGGGATGAGAAGAAGTGAGTGAGAGCTTCTCAGAGTTCTAGCTCTTCCTGCGTTCACAAGTTTGCTGTTTAGGTAGTTGTGGGGATGAGTGTGAAGGGTTTTGTGTGTGATACTTGCAGACTTGTAGATACATCTACCTTCAATAGGAAGCCAGTTGAGTGATTTAAGGGTTGGTGTGATGTGTTTAAACACATTTAATGCCTATGACGAGTGGGGCTGCCTTGTTGAGGACTGACCTTAGTGGGGCTAGTTGGGATTTTGGTGTCCCTGTTAGGGTGGTGTTCTCATAGTCCAGTCTAGAAAGGACTAGGGATTGGACAATTGTCTTGTAATCATCCTGAGGGATGAGAGGTTTAATTTTCTTGAGGTGTTTTAGTGCATCCAGTGCACCTCTGGCAGATTGTTTGACATGGTTTCTTATTGACAAGTTCTTGACCCAGGGTAATGCCTAGTGACTTTACCGAATCTGAGAGAATGAGGGAGCAGTTTAGGGCATCCGGGTTCTTGAGCCAATCTTGTATTGGTAGGTGGTTATTTTTCGGGGAGAAAAATATTAATTCAGTTTTGTCCAGGTTCAGTTTTAGGTGGTTCGAGCGAAACCCTGATTGTATCTTGGTTAGTGTGTCATTGAGGTATCAGATGTCACTGGGAGATTTGATTTTGTAATAGAGTTGTGTGTCATCTGCATATAGGTGATATTTAACTCTAGTTTGCTCTAGTATGCTTGTGATTGGTTCCATGAAGAGATTGAAAAGGGCTGGAGAGAGGATCAAGCCTTGGCGGACACCAAGTGTGACTCTTGAAGGCTTAGAGAGGCGGGAGTTAATTTTAATTTGTTGTGATCTGTGTTGGAGGTAGGAAGTGAACCATTTTAGCACTGTACCATTAATGCCAGAGCGTCTTTTTAGAGTCTCAAGTAACACTGTATGATTTATTGTGTCAAATGCAGCAGATAGGTCAATAAGGATGAGAAGACGAGCTTCACCTTCATCTAGGGATCTGTGGATATCATCGGAGATATTGAGTATGGCTGTTTCAGTGCTACAGCCCTTTCTGAAACCCGATTGAAAGGAATCAAAGAGGCTGAAATCATCAATATGTTTGTTGAGTGGTTGGAGGAGGCATTTCTCAATGGTTTTAGCTAGGAATGGGAGATTAGAGATAGGTCTGAGGTTGTTGAAATCGTTAGTCGGACCCTGTTTTTTTCAGAATAGGTGTGATTTGTCCAAGTTGGTGGGAGTCTATTACACAGGCTAAGGTGAGAGAGGAGTTAATGATTTTTGTCCAGAAGGGGTCGATGGTGTGGTTGAGATTTTGTACTTTTGTGGAAGGGAGGCGGTCAGTGCTTTGTAAAGCGGGCTTCAGGCTTGCAATTATGTTGAAGACTTCTATTTCGGACATGGTTTTGAATTCGATCAGTTGGCATCATTTTTCGTATGGGTGGGTATCAGGTTATACTCAGCAGGAATTAGTTCAGTTAGGTCAGAGGCGAGCATGGTGGGGCAGGATCGGGGGCAGGTAAGTTCGGGCTTTGGAAGAAGAATTGATCATTATTTGTGATATTCTCTGCGAAGAAGCTGGTGACTTCTTCGCAGCGTTCATTGTTGGCTATTAAGTCCTACAAAGGTGCGCTGTTACTTTATTTTTTAACAATGTTGAAGAATTCCCTGGGTCTATTCTTAACCTGGTCAAGCTGGCTGCGAAAAAAGTATGCCTTTCTCTGAATATGTGTTTTTTATATGACACCCGAGCGGCTCTAAGTAGATCAAGGTGTACAGTCGAGGGGTTTTGTCCCCATGACCTTTCTGCCAGCCTTGGTTGTAGTCTTTCATTATTGAGATCCTTTTTGTACCAAGAGTTTGATTTGATGGATGTTGGTTGTTTGAGTTTGAGTGGAGCAACTTGATCTAACACTTTAGTGCGGCTGTGTGAGTAGGGGAGCGGAGCTGTAGTTGGGCATGAATCTTCGATTCTAGTTCCGTGGTGGGGGCTTTTTTTAGGTTCCTGGTCTAGTATTTAGGTTTTCCAGACCGTGTTGGTTCGTTTCTAGCATGTGAGTCGATAGTAAACAATATGAGGTGGTGATCGGACCAGTCAATGGGAAAAATCGATCTTAGAGATACCAGCTCATTTTTGGTGATGATCACATATAGAGTGGCACCTTTCATGTGGGTTGGTTCATTGCAAAGTTGTTTAAGGTAATTCATTTCGAGCAGGTTGGAGAGGTTCTGGACTGTGGTGTCTTCTGGGTTATTCCAGTGAATCTTGAGGTCCCCCAGGAACACGTCTTTTGTATCAGTTAGTGAGAAACGTGTTATTAGGTCAGTTAGCTCCTCAGCGAAGTGGGCGCGCTCACTGGGAGGGTGGTGGATGGTGTGGAATTTGATGGGCGCGGAGCATTTGGTTGTAAGTTCAACACCAAGGTATTCAAGCGTCAGGTATTCTTACTTTTTTAATGTGGCAAGTTGTATATCTATATAAACAAAATAGAATCCACTGGTGGGTGTATGTGGTCCCTACAATGGTGGGGAGCACACAGTGTTTTTTAAATACCCCTCACACCACAAAAGGACCCTTGGTGTCATGCTTCATCATCGGGGTCTTCGCACCCCTCTACGTGATGCGGCGTGCTACTACCTTCGTCTGCGTGGGAGCACTTGATACACAGACTATGTGTGGTGTGTGTGAGGTTGTCAGTGATGGTAAGTGAGTGGTGGGGTTAGGAGTGTTATTTAGTGATGCTTAAAAAGTACCTGGCTTGTGGGGTGTACTCAAAAACTATTTAATGGGCCCCCGGGCTGTTACTATTAAAAAGGTGTGTTTTGAGGTCCTTATGTATTACAATGTACATCACCTCGTGTGTGCGTCAACATGTTTCGGAGTGGAACTCCTTCTTCAGGACGGGGTGCACAAATCCCCACCTTACTCATGTGTTGTTATTGAAAATCTGTACAAGTTGTATATCTTCTTTGTGAATGATAGCTAGCCCGCCACCTGTTCTAATCGGTCTGTCCTGACTGATGACATTGTAGCCTGGCGGGGTGAGTATGTCTAGGATGGGGGAAGAGTGGTCATTTTGCCAGGGCTTGGTGTGGAAAGCTTTATCAATTTTTTCACTGAGGAAACTTCAGCAATATCTGTGGCATGTAGTACTGCTGTTCTACAGTTGAGAAGCATGCATGATATAGTACAGGGATACTCATTGCTGGAATTTACTGTACGTATAGTAGTGTATTGAGCTGGTGGTCTGGGAGAATATACATTTCTGGGAATCTGCTTGTGCCGAGTATTACCGAGATTGAGGAGGGAGCTGTAATCTGGCTCATTGGGATGTCAGAATTGTTGATATCATCGTTTTCCGGCATTGAGAAGGGAAGGGGGCACATGGGGGACATTGGGCTTGGTCCTCCAGGAGAGTACGGAGCTATGTGGTGTCTCATGGGGCCACGGGGGTGTCAGTGTATGGGGGTGTTGTGTATCTATATTGAGTGTGTGACCAGGGTGGTTTAATCAGGCAAGGAAGGTCTTGTCTAAGAACGAGGATGTCAGCAGCTTGGGTGGTCGAGTTTTTATCCATTCAGATCAGCCGTTATAAAAGTGAGTCAATTGTGCTACTGTGTGAGTAATGTACGTCTAGGATCGGTGGTAGGAGAGAGTACTTTGGGTATTAGATTATGTGGGAGGATGGGGTTGCTGGGACTAGGAATGGGGTTTGGGTGCACTGGTGAAGTCGTCCTTTGAGTTAGTGGCTTTCCTAGTGGGGGGGGTTAGGACGTGTGGAAAGAGAGGGCCTTGGGGCTAGAGATAATTTGAGCACACAGAGTCATGTCTAATGGGGTCTGGAGGGGAGTGCCTAGGTCGAGTTTACTAAAGGATCAAATCTGGTTGGTGTCCGATCTGCTTATCGCGGGATGAGCTTTGGGGGTTTCTTAACAGAGTATTTGCTGGTTGGGGTGGGGTTTATTACAGTCATTATGGTAGAGGTTTGTCGGGGGAGTGCAGTAATGGGGGAATGGTGATTGTAATGGGTAAAGGGGTATGTTTATGTGTTGAAGAGTGAGTCGGCTGAGGGGGAAAGGGTCGGTTCTGGGTTTGTAGTCCGGGGGAGTGGTGTATAGGAGAGTGGGTTAGGTGCTTCTGTTGAGCTAATGCAGTGAGTAGTGTGGGGAAGAGACGGTCAAAAGAGGTGAGGTGAGGGTCAGTGGCCTGGATTAGAATTATTCCAGTTCTGAAGGTGGGGATAGTGAGTTCCCCTCTAAAGGTGGGGGAGGCAGATGTAGATATTTTTTAACCAAAGGGTATTTTGGTTGTCTTAGTGACTTGGAGGTGGAGAAGGAAGATGTTTTTCCATTTTGCGGGGCGTTAAGTGTAGAAGACAGAGTTGGTTTTCTTATTGCCGTTTGTTGCGCTGTGGTAGTTTTCTGCTATAGGTGTTTCCGGGTGCGGTTTCAAAATTCTATGCCTGAAGTTTTTTTTGCGTTATTGGACATATTTTTTGGGTAAGTTATGGTCCATGAGTTGGGTCAGTAGCGCACGAGCGCCACATTGATGGAGGGACTGAGTGGGAACATAGTTGGCGATTGGATGAGAGGTTAAATTCTTTAGCTGTAACGCTCCCTGGGAGGGGGTTGGGGGGGGTTACCGCATACTTTGATTCTCTAAATCCTTGACGGGGTAGTAATCTTCTTATAAATGTTTGAGGGACCAGCTAATCCAGGATAGTCGCAAAATTATACGCCCAGGGGGCTTAGGTTACTTAGAAGTTGGGTAACTGCTGAGGTGTGGTAGGGGGTGCATACAATGGGTTAGGGATTCTTTGGTCTATTGTTAGTTTAGCTCTATGGTAGAGGAAAACACTTTAGACATTAGGTGATAGTTTTAAAATAAATTGGGGTAAAAAACATGAGCATCAGACGTTTATGGGTCCATTGTAAGTATGAGGGCTGTGCCATTCCAAGATGGACACCGTGTTAGAGGAGTACTAGTAGTAAACAGGCAGCAGTGGTCATTTGTTCATAACAGTTGTTAAGAGAGGGCTTGCTTAGTCCTTTGTCAGTTTTGCATGCAAGGAGGGGGTGAAAAGGCTGAGGGCCAAGATTAAAATGGTGCATGGAGAAAGTGAGGCCGAGGGCAGAGATTAAAATGGTGGCTTTGGTGGGTGAGGTGTATTGTAAGGGAGCGACTCAAAAGGTATTCCCAAATCCCGTGCTTGCTTCATCCATCCCCCACTACTCAGTTGACCAAGAGCGGGCATCGGCCGGGCAATAGTGTAGACATCCTATTACCCAGTGTCAAAATGTCCGTCATCCCCTACCATAGAGAAAGAGCTTGCCAACCTCTGTTTAACCAACCTGGGGCTGGCCTTCTGCATTGATCTGCTGTGCTGAACAAAGAGCCTAGGCCTAACATCGTCAGAGAGGGCAATGCTCTAGCAGAGGCCGTCGATGCCTCGATGAAATCCCAGCAGGGGGTCGGTCCAGCTCCGGAACGCCCAGTTGCAGGAGTGCCTTTCATGGCTAGGTACGGATAAACCAAATGGGTTTCTGGTTATTGCAACCCTGCAAGTTTGAATTATTCGTCTTCACCCCTACATATGAGTTTTAATGATGTGTTCCCTAGTGAGGTGTATACAGACTCCTTTCCTGATTTCTTACCAGCTATTACAATGATTCATCTCTGATTAACCAAATGGATTCCTGAGTATTGTTACTTTGCAAAATTGAATAATCCGCATTTTCTCCTATGAGTTTTATTGATTGGTTCTTCAGTAATGTCCTTACCGACTCTATTTCTGGATTTTATACCAGTCACAACGATGTTGTGTCCCAGATCACCTGATATAAATCCCACTGTTGACTCCATCCAGGATTGGAGGAGTTACTGTTTTCTATTTTGGAACAACTTGGTTGTCACAGTGTGGTTCATTTTGTCCTGAAAAAGACCCTTCATAATACCCTTCTAATAATACAGACACCAGGGCTGAAATGTCGATGTACAACCTACTCATGTCTTTAGTCACTGTAACCATGAATAGTTGATATTGCAGGTTACTATTTGAACTTCATAAGTGGACAGGTATTTTTTCATTTGTTTTATTATTTATGGATTAATGTAGTGTTTGTAAGTTCGCCACTTTTTCACCACATGTCACATCAGTCACTGATTAACTGTTTTTTTTGTTTATGTTCTATATGACAGCCTCTTTCACCAAATGAAATATATAAATGAAACATATATATAACTTGAAGAATCTTTGTGGTGTGTTTAGTACTACCTTTAGAGTACGGAAAAAGAAATGTCTTTTCATTTAAATTGTTATGATTCAAAAGTAATTGGTCTCACCCAACTGAACTTTTCGTAGTCTATATCAACAATACCCCCCAGGTTCTGAGGGATACAGGGTCACCCCTTTGACTTTAATAGTTGCCACCATAAGGAAAGCAGAACAAATATTCAAGGAGCCAGCCGAGAGTGTACTCCTAGAGACAAGGTCACTGAGAGAGCCTGGTTGCCTGCCAGGCACCTGCAAAAGAGACAATCAGCAATGCCAAGCGCCACCAGCGTTTCCCCATAGAGGAGAAGGGAGTAAAGGCCTAGAGTGGCCTGGACGCAAGAGGGAGATTCTCTATATCTCCACTGACCGAACACTTCCCTGCAGTTGGCCAAAGACTGCGCATAGAGCGTCCTCCCCCCCACCTTGCATCAAGGCAGAGCCAACAGTGGCCCAATACAGGCAAGAGGAGAGTCGCACACCAGAGGGGCAAGCTGCCGGCACCACAGCTCCCTACTGCCCGTGGAAGCAATTCTCAGAAGAGGGAACACCCGGAGTAGGAGTGTAATAAAGTCAATTCTGGGTTAAGATGATGACGAAGTGAGTTGTAGTAATTATCCATGTACTTTTTTAGATATAAGTCTCAGGAGAAAAACCCCAGGCACTGTTCACCTTCAAGCTCCAGTTGTAATTCAAATCATCACATTACAATGAAATATATTAATGCAAGGATTCTAAAGGAATGATAACAATCATTACATTACAGAGATAGAAATGACCCCAGCATAAAACACTTTGCAGTCTGTTAATAAATCACCCACAAAGCCACACTTCAATCAAACACAGGTATTAGCATGAATGTAATGATTGAAATATTTAGGAGGCATCACACTTTGTGAACTCCTCCTTACATCAACAAGCTTCCTCCCACAGCCACCATCACCGGTCCTGTCACCAACCCCATAGTTCACAACTGTAACTCTATTGAGATTCCACACCCTAGAGTCCCTATTCTTTACGGCATTCTTAAACAATTTTACAACACAATGAGATTAGACAACTTCATACGACAACCCGGTAATCTGATCCTCACCCAGTTTTCAACAATCACCTTTGTAATCTTGACCTGTTTTCTGTCATCAAACAACTTCATCGCAAACATACACCTCCTTTCCTTGTTCTGCATAGTCAACTTGTCAACCTTCCCTTCACATATGCCAACCACCCATTCTGGTGTCAGCAAACAGTTAGCTCTTTCCTAAAACGTTCAAAGGGTTACTTATCAGTCACAGAATGGGTGGGTCAACCAATACACACACACCTTACTGCGTACCTCTTCTCTCCAACTACGCGGAATCCCAGGAGGCGGAATCTTTGCTGATCTCTAAGAAAGGGCCACATCAAGAAAAGGGCGTACGTCTTGTAATTATGAAATAGGATAGCGTGTTACTCCATTTTACACAGATAAGATTGCCATAAGACGCACACGTGGCAGTATTAAGGTGTACGCCCCCACTGTCTGGAGAGCCTCACTAACATCATACGCTATTGAGAAACAATGTGAACCTGGTCCCTTATGAATATGACCATCTGATGCAGATCCCCTAATGAATTATTCGACAAATTGAATATTTATTTTTACCTGCTATTTAACACGAAAATAGTCCTTTCTGAATACTACCACCTGTATGCAGATCCTCTATTGAATTACTCGACGAATTGAAAAGTTCATTCTATCAGCTTTATAATACGATATTATACCTATGCCCCAAGCTGAATCTTGTGCTTCAGTTCCTTCCTTTTTCTTGTATCAGCTATCATGAATTTATGTTTAATAGACGGCAACCTGATGAAGGCATGTATGCCGAAACGCGCGTTGTAGACATCTGCCGCATTGCCTCCATCTACTTAACGTCTATCGTCTCTTGTGTTCTTGTTTATGATGAATGATGATGTATCATTATGTAACCATCTATGAAATATAAAACAGACAAAAAATATATAATATCACGTGAAAAAATTAAAAATAAACTACAAATTATGAATTAATGTGTGAGTTTATAGCCATTTATGTTTGAATAAGGTGGTTTGTTAATTTATAGTCCATTGTGACTGCAGACTTCAAAAAGTTATTTCTCTTTTTTGATAATTTGTCTAGCTAAACTTTCTTCCCTAATTTACTTCCCTATGTTTAGCTAGTTTCCACATAGGGGTCCCTTTCTTCCTTAAATACCTCTTCTCTCCAATCCATTGCATTGTCCTTAGCCATACTATTCATCCCCTTTAACACCCTGTTAAAACCCTCCCCAACTCCATTGGATGCTGGGTGTTATAAAGCACATTTGGCATGAAAAATTCCCTTCTCAGAGAAATATTCCTCCATTTCACTCGAAACTAACTCCACCCCATTGTCAATCAACACTTTACTAGGTACCCCTTTGCCTTCAATAAGTTCCTGCAAGAATGCAATCACATGTTTAGTTCCAATACCCCCGGTAACAGTTATTTTGGGCCAACACAAAAACAAATCCACCAAACCCAACACATAATACGAACCACTTTGACTATGAATAGGCCTCAAACTGTCGAGCACAAATTCATCCCAAGGACCTTTCGGTAGTCGTCTCATTACCATAGGTTGAGTCCTCGACTTCAACACCTTCTCACAGTGGCGGCCGGCATGGCTTGCAAGTGGAGGGTGGGCATGTGCAGGGGGGTGAAAAATGTATAAAAATAAAATTAACACTTACCTTGCCGCCGGGTTCCGAGTCTCTGCTCCTGGCCTCCTCGTCGAGGAACAGGAAGCACAGCCAGTCTCCCCTGACCAATCACAACGCTGCAATGCAGTGTTATGATTGGTCTGAGCATCCTGTTTCAACGGTCTGCCAGGGAATTGGGTCCTGGGCATGTCCTCCGCGCAGGCTGTAATGCAGCCTGCATGGAGAACAGGGCAAGTGCGCATGACTGTTTTGGGCGGCCCGAGATGGCCAGCCAAACTGTCATGTGCACTTAGGAGTGGGCAAACCACTCCTCCCCTGCCCTGCTCCAAGAGCAGAGCAGTCGCACCCACCCGCTGGCCTGCAAAGCAGCAAGGAAACCAGTACTGACGGAAACATAAAATAATAATAGCTCAAAGTTATTATCATTTTATGTTTCCTTTACTTTGCACTGCTTAAAAGTAGTGGGGCGATGCTCCTAAGCAATAGCGGGGGAGCCGCAACTGCCTTCTCACTCACCATGCCCTGAACACACTCTTCAACTAACGTCTCAGCCTCCATGTCCACCCCCGGCCACCACTACACCGCCCTTAATCTTTCCTTAGTCTTGGAAATACCTACGTGGCTTATATGTGACATCTCAAGAAAAGTCTTCCTCAACACAACCGGGGGTACAAATCTGGTTCCACGAAATAACAACCCATTTACCTCAGACAACTCCTCTCTAACAGACCAAAATTTCTGACACTCTTTATTAGCACAATCCTTTTTAAACCAACCAATATTTAACCTCTCAAAACCCTCTTGAATACCACAATCACCCCTCACAGCATGCCCCATTCTTCTTCCGATATGGCAACTCCATCCACAGCACAAACACACTAATCCTCATGCACTGCCTCATCAACAGACACTAAAACAGCATTATGTTCTGATACCAACCTTGACAGCATGTCAGCAACCACATTCCTACTACTCATGATGTATTCAACCACATAATTATACTCCTGCAATGCCACAACCCAGAGGGTAATCCTCCGAGATGGAGCATAAGTGCCCCTACTTTGAAAAATATCTCTCAATGGTTTGCGGTCAATTTTCACACGAAACTCAGAACCCCACAAAAAGGCTTAATTTTCCTTACCTCTAAGGCTTTCCTCTCAACAACCGAATATCTTGTTTCATGTCCACGTAAACTTCTAGAAGCAAACATGGTGGTCCTAGTTCTAGGACACTCCCCCTGCAACAAATCCACTCCTAAGCCCTTAACACTTGCATCAGTGATAATAGTGCTTCTCAAATTAGGATCAAAACTCCTCAAATTAGGAGCCTACCCCAGCTTGTTCTTCAAACACTTGAATTCTTCCTCACAATCCTCATCCCAAAGAAATGACACACACTTTTTTAAAAGCACCTCTTCTCTTCAATCCAACGCATTGTCCTTAGCCATTCTAATAGTCTCCTTTAACACCCTGTTAAACTCTACACAACTCCATTGGATTCTGGGTGATATAAGGCACACTTGGCATGCAAAATTCCCTACTCAGACAAAAATCCCTCCATTTCACTTGAAACTAACTGCACCCCATTGTCAGTCAACACTATGAATTTAACCCCAGCATAAAGAAACCAATTACCACAAGGAGCTTCAAGAAGGTCCCTGAAGAGGGAACACAAGACATGAGGCCATACACCACCCAGCACTCAAGAGGAAGAGGAGAACCAGATTAGAGACTGCCCTGATCATCGCTACGCCAGAGTCCAACACCCAAGGCCAGTGGCCGGACAATGGAAACAATCGACTACTGCGCAGGTCTGTTGGCCAACCCCGGAGAAGGTTCAGGCTGCTGCACCTGGAAGAAGTGACTAAAGCAACCAGAAGTCTAACCTGCATGTTCCAGAGACCACTGAAGGCTAAAAGGCCCTGTTGGCCTGTTAGGAAGATGGTGCATGCCACCACACCCAGCAGATGATATGGAAGTGTGACCAGCTGGTCTACATATGGGAACCTGACAACCAACCACGTTCAGGAGGGAAAAGTCGTGAGAGGCTGGGCCTGAAGCTCAAGAAGATTTGAGCTGCTGAGGGAACACATCTAGACACACAAGCAGCAAGCTAACAAGGTGAAACAATACGAGAGCGGCCTGGCAACCACACGGCGGGAGACCCCAGAGTAAGCCGCAAGCATACGCAGAGTCTCTGCCTAACACTTCTCAGAGTGTCTACCCCGACACCAGTCACTGACAACTCAGCAACCTAAGAACATCCAGGCACAAGGATACCGGTGACTTCCCAAAGGTAATAGAAACACCTGGTCACCCTCACTCCCAGTGGTTGACCACTCAGGAATGAAGGGATGCAATCATCACAGCAAGCTGTCACCAAATGTCATTCGGGTTCTCCACACGAATGGCAACCCTATCACGCCAGCCCATGTCAGTGCATTTGGTGTCCTGGTTACATGTATCCTAGTAACAGGATGCCACAGTTCTGGAATGTGTGGGGAACTCAGGGCAGTTGGTGGAAGTTACGAGTGGAGACATGCATCTCCTGCTTGCTCTCAATAAAGAGGAGTTTACCTACCATCTCAGTCCGCTTATTCCTTATAGTGTGTCAAACCTTACCAAGACCTACACCGTTGTTGTACAAGCTGACAAGAAGAACCAGTGATTCCCTGTCAACCTAGCTGGCATCTAGATCCCAGTAACGAGAGCACGTCTTGACCAAGACCCATCCATCCCTGAGGTTTGTGCGAGCAACTAGGCAGCGGCTCCTCTGTGGTCTTGCAGCTACCTCAATGCAGGCACACATGCAGCCCCCAGCGCAGCCCACAAGCAGTCCTGTGGCAACCCGAACAAGGGGCTTCCCCAAAGCGTGAGAGTTGGACTTGATATTTCACCACCGATAGTATCCAGGATGCTGCAAGGTCATCTAATGGAGACTTCAAAATTCACAGCACATCAAGACTATCTTCAGTCGATCAAGCAACTTCTTTGTGAACCTTCACAATGGACTTCAACCACGCTCATGACACAACCTGTTTTATGAACTGTTAGGACCCAGCAAAGATCATCCTCAACGTCAGCGGAGTGGAGCAACTTCAGACCAAAGAACATGGTTCCACTGGCATGCTGCCAGAGTGCGGCTGACGTCTCCAAGCCAGCATTCGTGTCCTGAACCACTCAGGTTAAATTATGAGTGGAAGATGTCCAGTTGCAGACTGAGTCATCAGCCCCAGCCGTTCTAGTGTCACAGTAGGCACTAGTTTTACCAGCCAACCCCTCGAGGGCTGGCCACACTCACACCCCACACCCATTCAACACATGCGTCACGAGTGGGCCTGTTAATAAAAGGGCCAGATTTCACATGCTCATGGCCAGTTAACCATGCATTACCGCAGAGTATGTGTTCATCGTTTTAGTAGCATGTGGGCCTAGGGCCCACAACTCTACAGGATGCATGTTATATTAACGTGCCTTTTCCTTCGACTGGCTCTCCTCTCCTTTCACCTTTCTTACTGAGGCTCCCCTGAGCTATATACCTTCTCTTCACATTGCTTCTACTTGCCTTTGCTACCATTGCGGTGCTCTCCTCTTTCCCTCCACTAACCTCACCACTCCCTCGTCATATCTTAACTATGTCAACCAATCGTGTGAAGTCTGGAGTCAACTGCGTCAAGATCATTTACACCCCCAATCTATCCAAGGCTTCAGCAAAAAGGCTCAAACACAACACCCTCGAACAATTTCCTGACTCCCTCTTTGTTCACCAATACCACAGCAGTCATATGGAAGGCTTAAAACTGACCTCATCTTCTTCACCACAACATCCTCTCCTGGATTACTATTTTCAACAACTTCTTCAACATTACTTCCTCCTCCTCAATCCCCAACGGTCTCCAACTAAGTATCTACCCCTCTACTTGTTTCAATGGCTCACTCACTATCTCACTCTATAATAATGGTACAGTCCTGTTCCAAGCCAAAGACACCTGTCCCTCTCTTTTCAACCTCCTTTTTCCATCCCTGCTCCCGATCCCTGGCATTTCGATCCCTCCAGACTCTTCAACGTACTCCTCCCTCCATTCTCTCTCACCTCCCCTGACCCACCTAGACACCCATAGGCTGCTCTCTCAGGAGGTTCAAACCTCACCCCTAGCAGACCTGTTCCCCTCCTTCACCCCTGTTTCCCATTCTCCCCCTCTCCCTCTCTCCAATTGGGACATCTGCCTCAACACTCCAGCCATGCCAATGGACAGAACTCTCATCTACCCTTCAACACCATCCTGGAATCTCAAAATAACCCCACCAGGCTAATCACTCCCTCATCCAATTTACTTTTTCAACAGCCCGGCCTCCCTGATCAATTAGCGACCTGTCCACCTCATGCTCACCTTTTTCTTCCACCCCACCTGTTCTCCCCCTCTCCCTTTAACCTGAATCCTACACAAACCCCCTTCATCTCTCCTCACCCTGTCATCTCTCCAATAATGCTGCTTGACCCACTATCCTCTCTTGGCAATATCTTCTTTTCTTTTCCCCTCCCCTTCCTCTTGCCTAGAAGAGCCATACTCTTTCTTTGACTACCATCCGGATCAACCTTCCCCTCTGGGCTTGTTTCCAGGCCCCTTATACTCATTTCTCACAGGCAATTTTCCCTCTCCAACCCTTCCTTCATTCTCCTCCTCTGACCTCCTGCCCTTCTGTGACTCCCTTCCGTCCCCACCCCTCATTCCGTCCTCCCACCACTGCCCTCATCCGCCTCTTCCTAAACCTGAACTCTATACTTCTTTTTCGTTCAATGTTTGCCCAGACAATTTTCTCTCAACCCTTTACTCTACCACACCCTAACACTCCTTCCTCCCCCACCCCCATCCTTGCTCTCCCTCTCAAACTGATCTCCCTCCTGAACCTGTCGAGCCACTTAACACTCCATGATCAGCCCTACTCTCCTTAGAAAATAAACTAGGTTACCTCATCTCCTCTATCTCCCACCTTGAAGCCACCATCTCACTCCTAAATGCTAAAATCTTCACCTTACCCAACTCCCTAATCTCACTGACAAACTCTCACTCTATCTCCCAGCATGATGCCACGATCTCAGTCCTAAATGCTAAAAACTCCACCATACCCAACTACCTAATTCCCCTGATGAACACTCACTTCCCCAAACTCCTGAGAAGCATCCTGCTCCTACGCCCCAAAAAAGCCACAAACAATCTGTCCCTCAAAGACATCTCTAATTTATTGGCTAGCTATAAGACCTCCAACGCCTGCACCCTCACACTCTCTACTCCACCTAATTCTAATATTTGCACTATTCTGACCATCTCCCTTGCCAGAACTAAACATCAGGCTTGTTCTACCCAGGCACCATCCCTTCACCAAAACTGTCATTTCAGAATTGCACTGTATGCTTCACAACTGCAGATCTGCACACAAACACAAGTTGGAACTCTGAGACTCCATCAACCTTCACAATCTGGATATACTCCTCCTAACTGAGACCTGGTTCAATGACACCTCTCATATTCTTTTGATGTTCTGCTCCCCTCCGACTATTCCATTATCAGAAATGATAGAGCAGATAAAGTTGGGGGAGGCAGTGCAGCTATTTTCAGAAACTCCCTTCAACTCAAGACTCTTCCCAACAGCTCCTTTTGTACATTTGAAAGCCTCTCTCTGGAGCTCTACGTTCCACACTGCTCTCCGTTCAGGTTTCAAGCCATCTATCACCCACCTGGTAACTGTTCCGCCTTCACGGAAGAATTCACCGACTTTGCCAGTGACTAACATTCTCAAAACGACAGCCAGATTTTTCTTGGAGACTTTAATCTGCATTGGGGCTCTCCGGAAGACTCAGCTGCCAACAATCTGGCCCCTTTTCTCTTAGGAAATGATCTTATCCAACACAGCATGAAACCGACACAGTCTAAGCGCTCCATTCTTGACTTTGTCATATCCAAAGCAGATATGCTGACTACTGCTGACCCTATACCAGTAGACTGGTTCATCACTTCCTCATCCCCTTCTCTCTGCACCTATCCCACTCTTTAATCCTTGGCCAACATAAAAGGTCTACTTTCTGGTTCCGTAACACCAAAAACATCGACCTTGACACTCTGTGCAACTCAGCTATGTTTTCACTTTCAATCGTAGACCCCCAACTCTGATGTCAACGATCTCACCTCTCAATGCCTGTCCAGTCTTTCAATCAAAATTGATACGGTTGCTCCACTACAAAGTAAAAAGAAAAGACCTACTCCTTCTGCACCATGGTTCAATAAATCCCTCTATGAAGAAATGAAGAATTTGAGGTATCTGGAGAAACAATGGAGACAATCTCCCTCCACTACTAACCTCTCTAATCTACGTTTAGCAAGGTCAAGTTACCAAAAACACATCTTCCATGAAAAAGAGCTGCACTACAGTACCCTTCTCGAAGCAGCCAATAACAGACCTAAAAAGTTATTCGACCTCATCAAAAGCACCAACATGTCTCCCTCAGCCATCAAATTTGAAGACCCTCCCAAGAAAGCAGAAGAATTTGCTATATTCTTCGATGAGAAAGTGAAATCGTTTGTGGATCAGGTCATACCCCTCTGGAGGATCGCAAATCATTAGTCGCATGGCAGAACTTTGATGTCCTCACTGAGGATGAGTTCCTCAAAAGCTTTCTAGAAACTAGGGGCTAGGGGCCAGATGTAGGAGCCCGAATACTGGTCGGTAACGGCCGATTTCAGCCGTTACCGACCGGTATTTGGGTTTTCAGATGTAGGGGCATGTAATTTTAAGAATCGTAATTTTACCGACTCGGTAAATCCATATGTAGCTGACACTCCTGAGAGTGCCACTGGCCCTTAAAGTAAAGTAAAGTAAAGTCCACATTTGTAAACCGCACAATCACCCGTAAGGGTCTCTAGGCGCTGGGGGCCGTCGGGAAGATTAAGCGAGCTATTGCCCAGAGTCACATGGTGCTGGGCTAACCTGCCGCCGGAGCCGGGGATCGAACCGTGGTCCCCAGATTCCAACGTCAGTCGCCCTGGCCGCTGCGCCCTTAGGGCATGTATGTGTGCCACATGTCACACAAGCCTGTACTTGGGGTGCTAGAGGGTGTCAAAGTGACACCCCTGCACCCTTGCAGGATTCGGTATTTACAGATTCAGTAAAAACCGAATCGGTATTGCCCATTGATTCCTATGGGATTCAAGGCCCATAGGAATCAATGGGCAATACCGATTCGGTATTTACCGAATCGGTAAATACCGAATCTTACAGATTCGGTATTCCTGATTTCGGAATTACCTAAATCTGCACCCTTCCCATTTACAGACTCTTAAATACCGAATCGGTAAAATTCGGTATTTAAGAGTCTGTAAATGGGATATTTAAGAGTCTGTAAATGGGAAGGGTGCAGATTTAGGTAATTCCGAAATCAGGAATACCGAATCTGTAAGATTCGGTATTTACCGATTCGGTAAATACCGAATCGGTATTGCCCATTGATTCCTATGGGCCATTTACCGATTCGGTATTTACCGAATCGGTAAATACTGAATCCTGCATTGGTGCAGGGGGTGTCACTTTGACACCCTCTAGCACCCCAAGTACAGGCTTGTGTGACATGTGGCACACATACATGCCCTAAGGGCATGTCTGTGTGTCACATTGCACAGGTGTGCATGCACAGATGTGCATGCACACCTGAATTCAGTATTTTACCACACAATAGGATTGTGTGGTAAAATACCGACTCTTAAGGGCCTGTGGCACTCTCAGGAGTGTCAGCTACATATGGATTTACCGATTCGGTAAATATACTGATTCGGTATTTTACAGAATCGGTATATTTACCGAATCGGTAAAATTACTGATTCTTAAAATTACATGCCCCTACATCTGAAAACCCAAATATCGGTCGGTAACGGCCGAAATCGGCCGGTACCGACCGGTATTCGGGCTCCTACATCTGGCCCTAAACCCTCTAATCATTCTTTCGATCCTATTCCCAGTGACATCTCCATTGACTTCTACACCCACACTCTTTCCTACTGAACCAGCCTGATAAACCTCTTCCTCACTCAAAGCTCCCTTCCTGTGGCTCTTAAAACAGGACAGGTTACCCCACTTCTTAAAAAACCCTATGCAGATGTGAATGACTTCAACAACTTACGCCCTATCACCAACCTCCCTTTTCTTGTGAAAATCACAGAAAGCTGTGTAGCGAAGCAACTTTCCCTTCACATCAGGAATAACAACCTCCTCGACGAATTCCAGTCTGGTTTCATGCAAGGCTGTGGCATTGAAACGGCCCTGCTTCAAGTGATCGACGATGTCCTGCATATACTTGATTCTGGTGAGACTTGTCTCTTGATTCTTCTTGATCGATCCCCAGCCTTTGACACTATCAACCACAAAAATATTCTGAACATTCTAAAACAAAGAATGGGTTTTGAAAACACAATGCTCCAATGGCTTGCTTCTTCCTTTCGGATAGATCTCAAATGATCAAAATAGGAAACGCTCTCTCTACTTCAATATCTATTGGACAAGGCGTCCCTCAAGGCTCTATCCTCCTTGTTCAATCTCTACATGGAACCATTGGATAATCTCCTTTAAAAAGCTGGGATCCACTATCACCTCTATGCAGATCACACCCAAATCTACCTGTAGGTGTCTTCCACAGAGGACATCTCAATCTTCAACACCACTCTCAACTCCATCCAAAACTGGATATCAACTCATCATCTTATTCTGAATCCTTCCAAAATGCAATTCCTTCTTCTCTCTACCTCTCTTTCTCCTCCCCCTGTTCAACTTCGGATGGACAATGTGAACTTACTTAACAACAAACCTATTGTCCCTAGATTGTCCCTAGATGTCATACTTGACAAAAGGCTCAATTTACACTCCCATATCAATACCATCGCAAGAATGCATGTTACCAACTGCGCCTTCTGTGGGGGTTAGGCATTTCTTTCCAGTGCAAGACCTAAAAACCTTGATCCAATCACTGGTTCTCTCCAGATTGGTCTATTTCAACTCTCTCCTTGCTGGCCTCCCCAATGCCCACATTACCCCTCTTAAATTGGTCCTCCATTCAGTGGCCTGCTTCGTTTATGGGGCCAAAAGATATGATCACATCACTCCCATGCGGTCTTCTCTTCGCTGGCTTCCCATTGACACAAGGTCAATTTACAAGACTGCCTGTATCACCCACAAAGCTTGCACACTTCAATCCCTTGCTATCTGGTGAATAAACTCAAAATAAATCTCAGGCGGGTATAGACCTTCACGCAATGCTGAAAATCTTCTGCTCAAGCCCCTTACTTTCAAAAGGAAAAGATGAATGGCTCAATCTTTGTCAGGCAATGCGGCTAAAATCAGGAGCTCACTTCCACCAACCTTCCAAACCACAGCCTCTATCGGGACCTTCAAAACGTCAGGAGGAGCCAGCCAGAAACAAAATAAAAAAATTTTGGGGAAAATACACTTAAATCTCTTCTCTTCATAAGACACTTCCAGGCTTAATTCAACTCTCTCTCATATCCCTCAAGACTACTTGGCATTCATTTGAACGCAACGCTGTAAATGTCTCCTATATCTGTATTAACCATATATCTAGCACCTCTTATTTTATCTTTACCTTTTCAATTAGCCTGCTTGTATTTGTTACTTGTTAGTGCGTAATTCTCCTTATGTAACGTACTTGGTTCTATTGTAAAGCGCTCTGACACCTTTGGGTAAAGTCTGCGCTATATAAAACGGCATTAAATAAAAAAAATTACAAAAAATATAGGATAGCACGCTGCACCATCTGTAGCGTGCATTCTGAGTAATAAGATTTGCAACCTATTCAACAACTTGTAGCGGCGCGTTCTAGTGTTCGCACGTCACGTAACCACGTGACGTGCAGACGGCGATGTGAGGCGGCACGCGCAGGAGGCGCGAAAGGATTAGCGCGTAAGCCGAGTAGGAGACTAGAGGCTCGGCGCTCCTTAGAGTTAATTAAGGAATAAATCCAAGTTAAAGCTCCCAACTTGCAGCGTCATCATTTATGGTAATACCCTCTCTACAATGGCGACGAGGGTGGGATAGCAGAACCACCCACCACGAAGCACAACGAGACCAGGAGCCACCGAGGGAACCAACACACACACCGGGGCACAGGGTACACGCTGCAAGGGAGAAGGACAGGGAGCCAGAAGAGCAAAGGAGCTGGACGTCAGGAGGAGCCAGCCAGAAACAAAATAAAAAAAATTTGGGGAAAATACACACAGATAGCAGCCCTAAGGAGCGTGGCAGAGCCCAGGGACACTCGAGAAAGCAGGAAAGGACACTGCAGAGACGGGGCATCACCCAAGACCCAAGAGGTAGTGCATCCAACCAAGCGGACACAAGCCAAAGTGCGCCAAACCAAACAGCGACCGGACAGACGGAGAGACAGCGCTGGATCCCCCACCGAAGAGCGAGGGGGCGGACGCAAGCAGTCCCCAGCACCACACAAGTGAGGAGGAGCAGGATAACACGCCAGGCAGCCCCAGGAACCAGGGGAGCGCACCACCCACGATCAAAAGTGAAAAGATAAGCGCGCAAGCGGGATATGCGATGGCGCCAGTGCAATTCCTACCCAGGCCGGGTGAACCACTTATGAAGTGGGAGGACTGGAGAGAGTACATAGACAATTTCATAGGAGTCTTGGAAGACGAAAGTGAGGAGGAGTTCAATTCCAAGAGAAATAAACAAATCCTATTACTCAATCTAGGGCCCGAAGCCCTGAGGATATACAAGAGCTTGGTGCCGAAAGAAAGAGGGAGCACGGATGACGATGTGTACGCCCATGCCATCGATGACCTGAATGAACACTACAGACCGGCGGTGTGCGTATCGGTGGATAGATTCAATTTCCAACAGAGGAAACAACGCCCAGGCGAGACGGTGGAGGAATATGTGGCTGCCCTGAAGAGACTAGCATCCACGTGCAAATACGACAATTGGGAAGAAGAGTTCATCAAGGACCAAGTGGTGATGCACACCACGTGCACAGCCGTGCAAGACAAACTGTGGGCCAGCGGAGACACCACCCTGAAAGAAGTGATGGTGGTCGTCAAAAGAGCAGAATTAGCACGCAGGTGTGTGGAAGCAACGAGGAAGGAAACGGTGCCCACTGCCATGGTGAACAGAGTTGATGATGAGGAACCACGCCGAGACTACAAGTATAGGGGATCGGTGGCGAAAGGACCCAACAAGTGGCAAGGCAACCCGGGGCCACCAGGCAAACAAGCGGGACACAACAAGAAGACATGCTACAGGTGCGGGAGCTGGTCCCACGAAGCGCATGACAGGAAATGCCCAGCATTCCGCGCCAAATGTATGTACTGCGGGATCGTGGGACACTATGAGAAGGTATGTCGAAAAAAGGCATCAAAGAGCATAGTGAAGTACATTGGACAAGACAGCGAAGAGCAAGACGAAGAAGCGGGGGAAGACGTCGTCACAGTCATCTACATCGAGGATCAAGTACTAGATGTGGACGGTCAAGTAATGAGTGGCGACGGCAAGAGAACAATGAAACCAGTCTTGGAGATGTCGATAGGAGGAGTACCGATAAACGGAGTAGCTGATACGGGCTCGCCTTACACCATCGTCCAGAGAGCAGTATGGGAGGAGTGTTTTGTGCCACACCTGGGCCCAGAACTGGAGAAGCTGGACATCCGCCCGGTGACGTATAATGGGGACGCATTCCCATGGCAGGGTTCAGGCCGTTGCACTTCAAGTTCAGAGGCCGTCCGCGTTCTGCAAACTCTACGTATCGGAGAGGGGGCCCTCGGTGCTAGGATGGCTTGACCAAGGCGACCTGGGAATCAAGCTGGATCCAGGGGGCAAGGAGCAGATACTACTCACAGAACCGACATCCTGGCCTGACCTAGAAAAGTGGAAAGGAGAACACCCCAAGGTATTTGGAGGCACCGTCGGCAGGATGGAGAAATTTGCGCACAAGATAATCCTGAAGGAAAACGCGGTGCCGGTCGCCCACAAAGCGAGGAATATACCATTGGCGGTGAGAGATGCAGTACAAGAGGAACTACAAGATCTGGAGAGGAAAGGAATCATCGAACCCATCACATGCGCGGAGTGGCTCGTGCCCGTGGTAGTAGTGATGAAGCCAAGCGGAAAGGTCAGGTTGTGCATCGACCTGCGGGAACTGAACAAGAGCATCGTGGTGGAGAAATTCCCTTTGCCTAGGATCGAGGAAATGCTAGCCAGAACCAAGGGGGCCAGATGGTATTCCACCATAGACTTGACCTCCGCCTACCAACAGATCGCCTTGCACCCAGAAAGCCGAAAACTCACCTCGTTCATCACCCCGTTTGGGTGCTACCAATTCTGCCGCATGCCGTTCGGACTGGCCTCAGCGGCTGCGGTGTTCCAAAAGCTGATGCACCAACTGTTTAAGAACACCGAAGGCGTCCAATATTTCCAGGACGACATCCTGGTGATGGGGCAAGACAAGCAGGATCACGATAACAAACTCGAGAGAGTATTGAAAATCCTCGAGAGTAAGGGCCTCACAGCTGAATGGTCCAAATGCCGGATAGGAATGGAGTCCGTGACCTACTTGGGACATGAAATTGGGGTGCGAGGAGTAACCCCGAAAGCGGACAATGTGAAAGCCATTTGTGAAGATCCACCGCCCTCCAACAAAGAAGAAGTTCGCTCGTTCCTTGGAATGGCGGAATATTATAGCAAATTTGTCCAGCACTTCGCATCCAAGACCCACCACATGAGGCTACTGACAAGGGACAACACAGAGTTCGACTGGTCGAAGGAGGCACAAGGTGAATTTTAAGTCATTAAGAGAGAGGTAGCTGGAGCAGTACCGCTGCAAGGGTATGACCCCCAAGGAAACACAGTGCTCACCACTGATGCCAGCGACAAAGGGTTGGGTGCCGTCCTGATGCAAGACAGAGGTCAAGGGAGAATGGAAACGATCAGTTTCGCCTCCCGCACGCTGACTGAAACCGAAAAGAAGTACAGTGTAATTGAAAAGGAAATGCTGGCGGTAGTGTGGGCTATGACCAGATTCAGGCAATTCTTGTGGGGCACACGGTTCCTGTTGAGAACAGATCATAAACCTTTACTAAAAGTACTAACGTCCAGCGGGCATGCCAGTGCGACGCCCAGAATTGCAAAGATGACGATCAAGTTGCTGGAATTTAGATACGATGTAGAACACATCCCGGGCAGCAGGAACAGGGTGGCTGACTATCTAAGTAGAGCAGCAGCCATGGACGTGAGTGGAGAAGACCAAGCAGGAGCGGACGAAATGGTGGCACTCACGGAAGACCAAGAAAAAACCATTGGACATCAGGAATGGAAGGAAGCGTACAGAGAAGACCAGGTCATTGAGGAAGTTAAGACGTGCATCACCAGAGGATGGCCAAACAAGCAGCAAACACGAGGGCACCTCAAACCCTATTTCGAAGTCAGAGAGGAGTTGTTGATGGATGACCAAGGAGTGTTCGTCTACAGGGGAGAGAAGGTCATTCCCCCGGAAGGAATCATTCACAAACTATTGAGCATGCTCCATGAAGGTCACTTAGGAATAGGTAAATTGAAATTGAGAGCCAAGCAAAATTACTGGTGGCCAGGGATGGATGTAAGAGCAGAGAGGCATGTCAGGGAATGCACACAGTGCCAAGGGGCAGATAAGACACTCAAACCACTACGCCCAGCTCTTGGAAAGTTCGATCTACCGAGGAACCCCTGGGAAGAGTTATCGGTGGACATTCTGGGGCCGATACTGGACACGCAAGGAGTCCAAAAATATGTTTGTGTTCTGATGGATAGATATTCCAAGTGGCTGGAGCTAAAAATAGGTGAGGTGATGGATGCGGAAACAATCGTTAAGTTCCTGGCAGACACTTTTGTGAGGGAAGGCATCCCGAAGTCATCTTGAGTGACAACGGTCCTCAATTCAAGTCAGAGAAATGGGTGGATTTCATGCAACGAAATGGCATAACGGTGAAGCACACGTCTATTTATCATCCAGCAGGAAACGGATTGGTAGAAAGATTTAATAGAGTGGTGATGGGGTCCGTTCAAGCAGCCATCTCCAGCAACAAGGACTGGGAAAAGGAATTATGGCACTTGGTCTGGGCATACAGGATCACCCCTACAGGGACAGGATACAGCCCCTTCCAGATACTAAGGGGCCGTGAACCATTCACCCAAGACAATCGAGTATGGAAAGAAAAAACTATAATGAGTGAATGGTCTCCTGCTGTAGTGAGAGCCAACTTAGAAAAAGCACAGGACGTTTATTCGAAACACTACAACAACAGGAAGAACGTGAAGGAGACAAGATTGGAAAAGGGAGAATGGGTGCGAGTAAAGTTAGCCACTCTACAAAGGAAAGGCGACAGCAAGTACAGCAAACCTATGCAGGTTGAGGAAGTGCTGGGCAGAGCAGCTAGGCTAAGTGATGGGAACACATGGTCCATGGACCGCATGGCAAGATGCAACAAGGTGTTGAGTTGGAACCGAGTTGGAGCAGACCTGGAAGACGGTGAAGGGGAAACTGTAGAGCATGGAGATCCAGAGGAAGAGCAGGGAGCAACACGAGGAGAGATCAGGTGATGCCAACCAGGCATCGGCGAGTGAAGACAACACGGACTGGAGAGAAAGCAAGACGTCTGCACTAACAAGGGGAAGGTGCGGTGAAGGGAGTCAGGAAGGAAGGACCCCGCCTACCCCGGTGAGACTGACCCAGAGGGGGAGAGCGGTGGTCAAGCCAGCCTGGTTCCGAGACTTTGACATGAAAGGCGGACTGTGAGTTAACAGTTTTGTATTGGGAAAAAAGGGGAGATATGTAGCGGCGCGTTCTAGTGTTCGCACGTCACGTAACCACGTGACGTGCAGACGGCGATGTGAGGCGGCGCGCGCAGGAGGCGCGAAAGGATTAGCGCGTAAGCCGAGTAGGAGACTAGAGGCTCGGCGCTCCTTAGAGTTAATTAAGGAATAAATCCAAGTTAAAGCTCCCAACTTGCAGCGTCATCATTTATGGTAATACCCTCTCTACACAACTATGTCAATTTCAAAATGGCAGTAAAAATATGTTTTTTTAAAATTACATATATTTTTATTTGAAAGCGCTGGCATTTGTAGCTTTTTTAGGGATTTTTTTGTAATTCTAATTATTTATTACATAGATGCTGTTAAACAAAGCAAAGTGGAGAATGCATATTCTGAAGCTTCTGGTCCTGACATAGATTCCTTACCTCCCTGTCCTTAATAGAATCGAAAATTCTTGTTGGCAAAGGAAGAACATTTTTAATTCCTATATTAGCCCACGTCGTGGTGCCCCTACTGCATTTTCCACTCCACATGCAAAAGTCTAGAGCTCAAGGAATAAGGGTGTGGCTTTAGAGACCTACGCTTTGGCCAAATGTAATATTCACAAGGAGGTGGGAGCGTAGCGACACCCACCAACGTTTTTAGTTTCATTTTAGTTCATCGGTAGCCTTTATCCGTGGTGCTTTTGTCGTCCTTCTTTTGTGTTCACAAACGCCTCCTACCTTCCACTTCCTGTATGTGTTCAGCTGGAGCAAACTCTCGCGAGAGCAGTTAGTTTTGGTGAGAGCTGTAGCTGTGCCGGGTCGGATGTTTCAAGCTCAGTGTTGCTGCTCGGCAGCAGCGTGTGTGCATCGCCTATGAAGTGCTGGCGGCAAATGCAGAATAACAGGAAGACAGGGGTTCTTTTAGGCGCACTAGTGTGCTCAGTTCGTAGCAACTTGGGTGACCGCTATTGTGTTGAGAGGGACATTTAGTACCCTAGAGTTGCCCGGTCCCCGGTGAGCCGCCACCATGAGCGGGCGGCGGGTGTGCCAGAATTGCGGCTGTGCTGATATAGACGTGGACCAGGCCCGCGGAGATGCTGTGTGCACGGGCTGTGGCTCTGTTTTGGAGGACAACATCATCGTGTCCGAGGTGCAATTCGTGGAGAACAGTGGGGGAGGCTCCTCAGCCGTGGGACAGTTCGTATCATCAGACGGTGAGTGCTGAAGTCTTCCTATTCGAGGGATTTAGGGACATGCCATAATTCAAGGAATTGTAGCACCCTTTCGTATTATTGCACGTTAATTCGCTGCACACATGGACGACACATGAAGGGTGTGTATGCATGCAAAGATGTCAATTGAGCCCATCCTTGAGGCACGTGGCAAGTGTGTATGTAAACACGGATTTCACATCCTCCGTAATCATAAAACACAATTGTGGCATGGACAGACATGCTATGTCGCATTATCTTAACGTAGTAAAGAATCAAGTTTTCGTGTTCTGTATACAAGTTGAAGATCACTTACACAGAGGTCCTGGACAAGCAATATAGAAACATGCACGTTTTGTACATCACAGTCAAGAAAGGCAGTGCCAGCAAACTGACTCACTACATATCCTCTGCAATCTGAATGCAATTGATATGTACAGTGTGCATGTAAACAAACATACATTATATGTGGGCGAGACACTGACAGCTAAAGCCTGAAGCTTGGCTCAGCTCGAGGTCTTGTTGGACCCTCGAGACCTTAACGGGCCAAACTTTCATACTGCTTGGGTCTTCCTGCCTCCCTCTATCTAGGATGTGGCGTTACTGCCAAGCAGTTTCGAGAGTCTGCTTCTGCTCAACATCCTGAGTTTCTGGTCAAATCACTTCATCTTCTCCTGCCTATAAACCATGAACATGACTGTATTTTAGTTAACGCTAATTTAAAGCGCTCCAAGTTCACGCTATATAAAAATTGCAGAAAATGCACAAAGGTAAACAAAAAAAAAAGCAAAGCCTTAACAAGTGGAAAGACAAATAGATACCCATTTCCTGGCTGATTTGTGCAAAGTAAAACGAGAAACCCTGAATAAAATGTGTCTCCCCGCTTACATTGTGTGATCTCAGGCAAATATTTTATTTAACTAAAACTTTTTACAAAAAGTTCTTTCAAGTATGTGAGTAAAGAATACCAGTTGAACAAAACCTAATTTCTTGATTTAATAGACTATAATGTTGCTCTATAACTATCTGGGTTACTTAGTGTTTATCTGAAAATTGTCTTGCCTCTTAGTGTGCCAATGGTTCATGTTTAAAAACTATAATTTTTAATGAATACTTCTCTGCTATATCGGGATTTATTGTTATGTTATGTTAATTGTTTATTTCTATAGCGCGCGGCTACTCAAAGAGAGTGTCCCGGCGCTTTATTGGAGAAAGAGACAAAACTGCAACATACTAACATAACACCTGATAAAAAAAACTAACAGAAGAGTGGGCCAAAGATTCACGGAAGACCGGCTACTGAGTGAACAGCCAAGTTTTAAGGCCTTTCCTAAAAGCCAGTAGACTGGTGGCTCCCCGCAGGGCCAGTGGTAAAGAGTTCCACAACTGAGATGCCAACAGTCCAAAAGAGCGGCCTCCGAGGCGCGCTTTCTTTACCCGGGGGACAACAGCAAGGTACAGGGCTTCCGACCTCAGAGACCTGGTCGGATGATAAAAGACCAGCCTCTTTTGGAGGTACTTGGCTCCCTCCTTGTGAAGAGCTTTGTAGGCCAAGGTCAGCGCCTTAAAGGCGATCCTCTTGCGGATAGGAAGCCAATGTAAAGTTGCCAGCAAGCCCGAGGCCCTGGAGCGCCTACCAAGGCCAAAGATTGCCCTGGCAGCGGCGTTCTGTACCACTTGAAGCCGCTGCAGCAAGTACTCTGGAAGGCCCAGGTAAAGAACGTTGGAATAATCCAACCTGGACCCAATCAGAGCCTGGACTGTCAGCGTCCTATGTTCCACGGATAACAGAGGAAGGAACCTCCGCAGCATCCTGAGGATGCCAAAGCAAATGCCCGACACCCCCAGGATCTGGGATTTCAAGGTAAGCCTGTTATCCATCTTCACCCCCAGATTCTTAGCAACCTGAGAGGAGCAGGACGGAGGGAACATATCCAGTGGCCACCAGGTCTGCCAATCTGGCTCTGTGTCGCACCCAAAGAAAAGTACTTCGGACTTGTCGGAATTGCACTTAAGGCTGTTTAGATGGAACCAATGAAAAACAGCCCCAAGGCAATCCCGAATACTCTCCCCATCAAAGTCGCCTCCTCTCTTACAAGAGAAGAGGAGCTGGGTGTCGTCCGCGTAGGATACGATCTGGGCACCATGCGACTCCACCAACGCCGCCAATGGGGTCATAATGATGTTAAAGAGGGTCGGGCTCAAAATAGAGCCCTGAGGGACCCCGACTCCCAGAGGCGGCATCACGGCGGAATCAGGCGGGGCCCAGATCGATTGCCGGCGGCCGGCTAGGAAAGAGGAAAACCAGTCGAACACCGTCCCCCGTAAGCCTATCTCGAAAAGTCTAGCGAGAAGACCATCATGTGGAACGGTGTCGAACGCCGCCGACAGGTCTAACATCACCAGCATGACTTTGCCCCCAGAGTCCAGAACCCTTTAATGGTTTCCGAGACCTCCAGGAGCGCTGTCTCAGTACTGAGATGGGGACGAAAGCCCGATTGGGTGGCATGCAGGATCTCATTAGATTCAAGAAAGTTGGAGAGCACGCCATGGACGTGCTTTTCCAGAATCTTCGTGAGGGCCGGCAGCAGAGAGATAGGCCTATAATTAACAGGGGCCTTCGGGTCTAGACCAGGTTTTTTAATGTCAAAGCTTCAAATTTTGAGGAAATACACTTCCTTGAATTTTGAAAAGGCCTTATCATATTTTTCATGATTTTTGTTATGTGGTTTACATAGGTTTCTTTTCATGGCTCTGCTCGTGCATGGTCTCCAAGATCCAAGCCAGACCCTTGGCTTGTCTCTCCCTGTAAACCTCTTGTCTCGCCCACCTCTAATATACATAGCCTTTCCCTAGCTCTCACTGAATGTAGGAAGGATCATTGGAATTATGCATTGGTGTTGACTAGATTTAGTGCCAAGAAGAGAGAAAGTATGAGGAACCCATTGTAGTCATGTTAGATTGCTATTTGTTATTTTAACACACAGTACTGTATGGAACACCACTCGAAACCTAGCAACAGCTTTAAACAATTTATAGGGGATAATGTGTTCACTTAAAATCATGCATGTGTGCAGCCGAAGGGTCAGCTTTTAACCCATACATAAGGCAGCCTGGGAACAATGATACTACTATGAATGCAAGTTCAGCGAACATCACTAAAGACAGCGGGGCACCTAGGCTGCCCTAGTGGCATAAACAAGGCAGGATATAAACCGCATGCACAATGGCACTTCACTTATTCTAATTACGATTGATTTTAGAACACTTAGCACCTTATAATAAATTTGAACTAGTCAATAGAGTGTCAATTTTATTCATTGCTTTTTACATGTTTCACGAAATTATTGTATGTAATATTGTGATGGTTTTTATTAACTTATATTAATAAAAAGGTTGATTGGAATGAAACTGCAACACAAAGTAGTTGTGCTCATAAGGTTTGTTCCTTTTTAGATGCAAAAAGCAGTTTTGTTCAAATTTACAAATTGTGTCGGATGGTAGATTCGTGCATTATGTAGAAAGTGTGGTAAATTGTATGTACAACTCACTTCCATTAGCTGCACCGTCTGAAGACTACTTATGCATGACCTGTATGTAGCTAAAGAAACCCTGATTTTTCATCAATACACTGAAGTCCCACAGCACATATACAATGTACACCGAACACCAGAGCCAGGCTTACTATTCTGCTTCCCTGGAGGAAAAGTAGCACTTGGGAAATGTAAATATATAACCATCTTTGGCGAGGACAGGTGGCATATGGGCCCTGTGGATAGAGACACAAGGCTCAGAGGCCTGTGCATTTTTGGGATAACCGGACGTGAGAGACAAAGTTTGCAGTTAGTGAGTGTGATTGTCTTGAGCCTCTAGCCCTGATGATAGCTATCAGAAAATTTCTGCTTTGATAGATATCTGATAATTTCACTTTTCAAAGCCATTCATAGTTAAAGAAGCGAGAGAATGAAGGGAGGACAAGAGAGCGGGAGGGGGGGGTGTTTGTCCAAATTATATTTTAAAAAAAAGTCTGGTAAAGCCAGTCTCAGTGGTTCCTGCCCACTTTAACACCTTATTGAGCGATACATTTGGAAGTGCTGGTGTTTGTCCATTAACCATATTCAGAAATACTTGATCTGGGTGCTTCTGGAGAAATCATGTTGGGGTATCAAATCGTATAAAAATAAGTAGAGGTGTCAAGCTTGGTTGTGTTTTTAGGTTTCGCCTGGCGTCCACTGTGCAGCAGTGTTCACGCAGGTGAAATCTTTTGAGTTTCAGTATGGGGCTTTAACCCGCCTCTCTGTTCCATTGGCGAGCTCCATAAATGGAGGCTAGCCATTGGAACAAAGATGCGTCAGTCATTGTCCGAGCAGATTCGTGGGCGTTCCGGCGATTTTTTTCGCTCTCCGCCCTTTTAACAACGCCGTCATGTTTTGGTCTTTTTCGAAGTGTCTTTTGCCGGAGTGGGCTGCGCGATTGTCGTCTCCGTGGCTTCTTTCCGTCTTGTTTTTTTGTTGTCGTCTTTGTTTTCCGTCTTTGTGTGGCTCGTTGTTGTCGTGTCTGTTTTCCATCTTTGCCTGGTATGTATGCTCCGGTTTTTGCATTTAAGGTAAACTCGTGGCTGTCGTCTTTGTTTTCCGTCTTGTGTGCGAGAGCTCCTCACCCCCCTCCCCTCTCATTCCTTGTGTGCGTGCGCTCCTCACCCCCTCGCCCCCTCATGCTTGTGTGCATGAGCTCCTCACCCCTCCCCCCTCATTGCTTGTGTGCGTGAGCTCCTCACCACCTGCCCCCTCATTGCTTGTGTGCGTGAGCTCCTCACCCCTCCCCCCTCGTTGCTTGTGTGCGTGAGCTCCTCACCCCCCCTCGTTGCTTGTGTGCCTTTAAGATCTAAAACCAATGCAACCCCTGTCTCACAAGTTTATTGAACATAAACGCCATCCGCCCTAGTTACATCTGATTACCTAGTCCATGCTCGTTGTAAATTTAAGCTATTTTTATGAGGATGTGGATTGAACAACAATACCTATCGTGGAGCATCAAGTATATTAGTTTAATCAGATGTAGGGTGCTTGTTACTAACAAATCTGCATCCTTTTCAGCACAGGTCAGCCTAGTGGAGGTAGGTAAAGTCTGTGAGAAAAGTGAAATTGTTAAAAGCGCTGTGGTTGTTGGTTAAGTGCCATTGTCTTTTGTTTTTGTTGCGGAAGATGCATGGTGGAATAAACTGCTTCATTTCGAAGTGGTCACGGTGATAATTACTTCCCGTTTTTTAATTGAAAGTAATGGGTTTGCTGCTTTAGGGCCCGGCTACCGTTCTAACTTGCTGCGAGTATACTTTAAATCCGTGATACTCAATGTACGGCCCATGGGGCCGCTTGCGTCCAACTTGACCTTTACATGCGGCCCCTCCTTGTAAACAGCAGCAGTGTGTGGGGGGGCTTGCAGTGTGTGGGGGGGCTTGCAGTGTGTGAGGGGGCTTGCAGTGTGTGAGGGGGCTTGCAGTGTGTGTGGGGGGGCTTGCAGTGTGTGGGGGGGCTTGCAGTGTGTGGGGGGCTTGCAGTGTGTGGTGGGGGCTTGCAGTGTGTGGGGGGCTCTGTGTGGGTGTGTGGGGGGGCTCTGTGTGGGGGGGCTCTGTGTGGGTGTGTGTGTGGGCTTCTGTGGGTGTGTGGGGGGGGCTCTGTGTGTGTGGGGGGGCTCTGTGTGTGTGGGGGCTCTGTGTGTGTGTGGGGGGGGCTCTGTGTGGGTGTGTGTGTGTGGGGAGGGCTCTGTGTGGGGGCTCTCTGTGGGTGTGTGTGTATGGCATTTGCGAGAGATTAAGCTATTGGCATTGTAAATGACAATGCCATTTATTTATCTGTTTTCAAAACCAACACATAAATAAAAATGTTGTCATTTACAATGCCAATAGCTCTAACTTTAGCAAAGGCGAAACCATTGCATTGTAAATGCTTGTTTAATTTATCTAGCAGACTTTCTCCGTGTATTGGGTGCAGAAAGAATTTCTTAGCCAAAGTTATGGAAACCATGCATCTATGCATTACTTTGTGCTGATGGCACCTTTTGGTTTGGGTCTACTCAAGTCCGTCGCTGACAGCCACTGAACATACTACAAATATATTACACTGAAATTTAAATTGACATTGGTTATATGACAACAAAATAACTTGCATTTGGGGACAGGAACGTTGGTTGGTGTTTGATGGTCTCGTAAATATGCACATCTTGACATATTGATCATTAGTCCTCAAGCTTGTAATCTTGTAGAGTTTAATGAATAAGGATGCTATTTTTGTGTGGCGACTCAGATGCACCGTAACAAGAAATTTTTAGACAGCCTGCTGACCCTCCTGAAATTAGCCTATGGTGCATTAATTGTTCCAGCTATCACCTATAACGCCCTCATTTCATTTCTTGGATGAAATCAGACATTGAAAAAGGTCGATGCACACATATAGAGTTAAACCACAGTTTAAGACTTGCAGCATTTATAGAATGGCACGGTCTTAAACTAGGACTACTCCACAAAGAATGTTTCCATTGAGTGTTCACTCGAGTAGTACTTTGATCTGGTTTGTGCTAGTATTTTCCCTCTACTTAAAAATTCAATCAAAAACTTAGGACCAGTTTTAGAGTCTGGCGGAAAGGGTACTCTGTCGCAACAGTGACAGGGAACCTTTTCCTCCATACTGAAGTTTCATGCGCCTCACTAAGAGTCGGATGGACTGTCCATATATCAGCGGCGCAGGATACCCTGTCTCTGCCGCTGACATACACCTCTCTGATGGAGTAGAGGTTGTGCCATTTGCCTGCCTAATTGCAAACCAATGGCAAGTATTTACTATCGCTCACCGCTATCTAAAATGTAGCAATTGTTGAAATTAAAAATATTTTAATGACCTCCCTACGCCATGGAAGAAATCTCCAATGGTGAGCGGTTGATTGCTTTTTTTTACTATTTAAACAAATCCCTCTGAAGGATTTTCTTTTCAAAAATAAAAAAAATAAATTAAGTGTGCCATACTGCCCCAACATGTTGACTAAGTTGTACAGCAACTTTTAAAGGAATTGGCAAGAATTGCTGTTATGGTGGTTCCTGCCAAGGTAAAAGATGTTCACTGGGGCAGTGGACATCTCTACATCTGGAGTGCTCTTATTCTATCAAGACTATGCAGTAAAATACTCTGTCGCCCTGACTGAGTAACCACACTCTAAATCAGGCCCATAGTTCATAATTCCTGCATAGATGTTCCTAATCTGAATCCTGCAAATAAGTAAAGGCGTGTAGAAGTCCTAGATCAGACAAGAACTGCATAAGTCCTCAATTAGACAAGAATTCTTAGACCACCCAAGTTGGTGTCTATAGTCTAATTACATATTTTCGGACATCCACAGTGGCAATCTAAGGTATTTTTCCAGTCTTGTTTTTTTGTGTGAAGTAGAACTAAGCTATACAAGGCGGTTGAGGAACAGTTGGCTAGTGCTTGGTGAGGCCATCAGAGTATCTGCTACGATATACCTCAAAGTGTCAGGTAGAGTGTAGTAGAAAATCAAAAATATTTCATAGGGCTTCTCAATAAAAATGTCACTTTTATTTATGTATTACATACTGTTTTAAGACTGTGCAAGAGCCATCCAGTTCTTCAAATCCTATGTAATGCAACTAGACAGCCTTATCATTCCACATCACTAGAAATCCCCATAGAATGAATCAAAAGGAGTTTCACAAAAGTAATTCCCTTTTCTGGGCTGTAAATTATTAGAATTCATCCGCTGTGAATTAGTAACACATGATATTCCCAATATGTAATGCGTAGTCACCTCTGTCACATTAACAGTTACTGAGTGCATCCACTGAGCTAATTATGATGGTTCATGACTTTCATGGGCAGTTATTCAATAAAAGGACTTCTGGTTGTAAAACATTGCTCAACAGTTGTATGGAAATCGATAGCCAGAGTAAGAGTTTTTTTGTTTGTTGTAAAAACACATAAGCATTCTACATAGCACCATATATACAGCATATATATATATAGTAAGTAGTTCCAAAGAAAAGAATGCCATGAAAACTTGTCTATGTGGAAATATGGTGTGAATTTTGACATAATATGCTGTAGTTTTAGAATTATAACAAAAAGGTGCACCCCATATCGGGGCCAAAAATACTAGCCACGGATTGTATTTGTAAGTTCCTAATTAGTTACTAATATATTTTGCATTTTACTTCAGGCACATGCAATTAAATGCTGTATTTGATTTCACTTGCATGCCACTTATACCAAAGGCTAATTGGAGCGTAAATCTGCAATAGTTTTTACCGTCTCAGCCCAGGGTCGCTGTACGGTAATCGGCATGCCCACTCAGCTTTTTATCCTTTAAAGGGTTATACAGTGATTACTTTTGTGCAGGGATAATTATGACGCATATTTTTAGAGTGATTTTGTGGTGCATACTTGAGGCAGTAAATCTGTTAATAGTATTCCTATTTTTTCAGCATAGAATTTGTGAGGGACATAGTTAATTTTGTTGAGTGTCGTTATATTCAGTTGAATCATTTTCTTCAGTTTAATATTGAGCTGTGCTAAATGTCGATTTTTTAATTTATTTATTTTGTAAATTTTGTAGCTTTGAAACACTATAATTATGTCAGGCGGGGCAGTTCTTTGTAAATAGACAACACATAGGCACAGATTCAGTACAGTAACCTTGCCAGTGCCTCTCTTGGCCAGTCACCCTGTCAGCGAGATTGGTTTTTGTAACTAGATAAACCACTTGAGATTGATATTGTGTTTGGCATTTAGAAAGCACTGTGAAAGTAGTCAAGTGTCCACGTGCTAAGGAAATATAAACATAAAAATGTAAAGGAAAACAAATGTTTCAACTGTTGTCCCTACAGGCAACATTGATACATGAAATTGTTTTCAGGTAACACTCTATGAATGTGTTGCTAATTTGGCAAATTACAGGCTTGTCTTTCTTATACGTTTGGTTGCAAGTTTTTGCATGTAGATGTATTTAGTAATTTTTCTTTATTTGTTTAGCCTCTTTGCTATTTATAGCCTTTTGAGTAACGGTCTGTATTTATAACACCTTCCTTATTGACATTTAGTGAAGGCATCACAGTCCGGGCCTGTGCAAGGCTTTTGAATTATCCGCTGACCACGATCCAACTTCTATGTTCTATCGTCGTTAGCAAAATAAAATAAAAAATCAATAATGGCATTGATTATGGTTCTCGCAATAGTTGCAAGATCTTGATGAGAACATGAATGCTGGGCCTTTCTCCAGAGCAATAGAGGGTTGTTGGCTATTACTGATACTTTGATGCACCTTGTGTGTGGTCGAATATTGCGAAAATTGTTTTGATGTTAGCCTAGGCAGCGTTGGACTTGCTATGGTAGTTTAAGTTTCACAGATATTCACCCCTTGTTTATTTCCTTGATGCATGGTTTGAGTGTATTCCTGGCTACAGGTATGTAAAGTACAAACCTCTAATCTGACTTCCATCAGGTGTGAGAAATAGACTACTGTTACACAAGACGGGATGTATCTGGCATGCTGTGTATAATTTCTTTTTAGACTTTGGATCTTTATACCAAAGATGGTGTATTTCAAGTGATTATTAACGAGTGCTCACAATAGATTTTTAATCACGCGGTTTAGATTTAACAGCGTTCCATCATCTTTTAGCATCCCCGGCGAGTTGATTTCCCTCACCAGATCAACGAGGTGCCTGTGGCTGCGATCTGCGATCTCCTCAGGACACGTTACATTTTATATTATTGTGTAAATATTTTTAATTCCCCAGAAAACGTTTCCTCCGGCCCTTGTTAAGAAGCTTGAAGTTAAGGCATGCTAAAGTGGCCCTCTTGTATTTACAGTTGTTACCCAACCCTCTCACATTCTGTCAGTGTTAAGTTTCTTGCGGGCCGCTTATAAATCTAGATTATCCAGAATTGATTGGTTTTGTGCTGCTGGTTTTTATCCATTCGTATTGTTTTAAAACGTTTACTGTATTATCATGAATTGTTTGCTTATTTATTATATGATGAACTGTATCTTTTATGGTTGCTTCGCATCCGAATAAAGAAATACATACGTGATTATTTTAAGAAAGTTAAATATTAATTGGGGTGGATGGTAGTCCACTGTGATTCAGTTAATTATTAGTTGGGGTGAATGGTAGTTCACCACAAGTAATGTGTCCCACTTCTTTTTAGGGCCATTAAAGATTCCAGTAATTTAAACCTGAGCTCATTCCCTGATAGATATGGCACAGAGCAGACTTTAATTAAGAACTTAAGAAAAATTTGTAAAGCTGTTAGAAGTACAGAAACAGTAAACATTTGAAACCACAGCGTGATACCCATCCAATTTATAAATATGGAGAATATATTAAAAAACAAAGACAGCAAAACGACAAATTCAATAAGGAGAGCCAGAGATCTTAATTTGTAAATATAAATGGTTCCAAAAATGTTAAAGCGCCAACTGCGGTCATCTGGTTGTACTTGATTAGTACCTAGGCGTGAGTTAAGAACAACTGTAAGGTAGACCCTAAATGCCCATAGGGCAGGATTCGATGTATTGTATTTAGAAAGTGGAACATGTGTATTTTATGTCCTGGTAGTGAAAAACCTCCAAAGTCAGTTTGCACTATTGCAAGGCTTGTTCTCCCATAGGCGAGGACCGGGTAACGCAAAACCAAAGGGGCTGATGGACGGAGTGTTGAACATTGCAAGCACTTACCCCCAGTCAACTGATCTGGGTTTAATCCATCATCCTTCCTTAGCTCACTCCGCCACTCCAGTCCAGACATGGCCATATGCAAATCAGTTTGACCCTGTTCCTCATAGGAACAGTCCAGCCCGAACTGCCAAGCCATGTCTTCTCTGGACCGGAAACAAGCATCCTGGGACCGGTTTCTGGCTAATCAGCCGTCATCAGCCAGGCTAGCTTGACTCCAGTGGCAAAGTGAGCAAGGGACCCACGCCTGGGCATACCCTGCCAATTTAGGGCGAACAAAGCAAAACAAAAGGGGATGATGGACGGAGTGTTGAACATTGCAAGCACTCACCCCCAGTCAACTGACCTGGGTTTAATCCATGATCATTCTTTAGCTGAGGACTGGGTAACATCATAACGCTTTATAATTTGGGCTCCCGGTTTAACCCCTTCGGCGCTGCACAAATTCTCCCGCTGTACGGCCGTCCTGAGCACCGAAGAGGTTAATGGTATTTTTTTTTTTTTAACATTTCCGTCTGTATTATTTATCCATATTTATTTTGTGTTTTGCATATAAATTATGTTGTAAAACTGTACCTCTGGCTGGGCAAAGACTGCTGTGGACAAGGGAAGAACGGTTCTGCTATCTTGGTGTTAGGTGGAAAGGGATAGTTTTACAGGAAAACTTAGAGGAAATGCTGCAAAAGTGGGTAGGTCACTTATGGTAAGTTTTACCCGATTGTTTTAGGGCGTGCTCAGAAGTTTCCCGTCCCACAGGCTGGCAGTATGCATAAACGTGGCACCCCAGAAGTAATTGGAGATTCTATTATGTACAAGCTAATTTGAGTGATATATTTTATGCTATGTAAACACTTCCTGGATTCTCTATTTCAAAGTCTGTAAGAACTCTGGTTAACTTATACTCAGGAAACAGAAAAAGATCCCTATGCTTGTATTGATGCTCAGTGCTACATTAATGCTAATTGCAAGTGGAGTAAAGATGGTGAAATTGCACGTTCCTTTGTGAAAATAACATATCATATAAACAGTATGGTTTAAAGCCCCTCATTTCTTTGGAGTCTAGTAGTGAGGGTTTGTGGCAGAGACAGCAAAAATGAAAAGTAGTTGATCGCAATTATGCAGTGTATAATTTACAAAACGCAGCAAATGTGCATGTATTTTTGAGAATAACGACTATGAATCGTCTCGGAGTGCGATGTTGGTCATTTACATACTCTAGGACTGGGGAAGAGACTACAACTGGCGACGAGTGCGGGATATGTGCCATAGAACAAGGCTGCTCAACCCCAGAGATTTCGCAACTGTACAGCAAACTGCTTGTGCATGCCACGTGTGCCTCGAATCTAGGCAAAGCATTCTGCGACTGGTACGTGTGGAGTCAAAACCCTGCTCCAGCTCGTACCCAGCTGCAAAAGGGATTGAAGGTCCTGCAGAGGAGCAAATTCAAAACGCCTACCAAGAAACCGCCGGTGAGCTTGCTGGCAAAGACGCTGCACTGCGCCCTAAACACAGAGCAATATTCAGGCGAAGGAATGACCACAATAGAGGCAACTAGGTACGAGAACAGAAACCCACTCCCAGTCAAGAAAAAATGTAAAACAATCTATGGCCTCCCTTCGGACGTGGTGAGCCAGTCTCAACCAACGGGGGTGTTGTGCGTAAAGAGTGCCGGTCCCACCATGTGCGCCGAACGCTGTCTGAACAGCAAATGCTCTCAATGCCGGAAGAAGGGAGCGCAACGTATGACGCTGCTGTGTTTTTGAAAATATTGCATTTCAACATGTCTAAGACGACTTGGGTGCAAATTGGGCTGCGTGAATTGAAACTTTCGATAACTTCATAGATTCACTAGAAGAACAAGATGACAAGAAAATCATTAAATATTTAAAAACCCTTGCAGGTTATGGAGTGAAAAAGTGCTAAAGAAAGTCTCACAAACTGATGCAACATCTTACCAACAGATAAAGGAGGTGTACAATCTGATGGAGAACTTCGACTTTGAAAACCTACATTTTCAACCAAGCACGACAGCAAGCTGGTGAAAAACTTGACAAGCTTATCAAGCACTAAGTTTGGTTACTTTAATAATGATGAAGCCAATGCTGATGGCTGCAAGAGCGGAAGCTGAACTACAAGCAGCTGACTTAGAAGCAGAAATGGCGCATAATGAATCCGTGCTGACTGTGAAAAGCAAGCATAAACACAAAACGTTTGCATGTCATGTCACGAAGAAAACAAAGCTATGCTTTGGATGTGTATTTTCGTTTCCCCATGCAGGTAAATATCCCGGCATAGGACAAATTTGCAAAGGCTGTGGGAAAGAGAACAATTTCATAACGGTATGCGAGCCAAAGTGAAATCAGGCTGTCAAGGCAAAAAGGAAAGAGGGATGTCTGAACGTTCCAGAAGCACTCAAGCAACGCCCAAAAAGCAAAAAACATCAACTACGTCAAGTAGAAACCAAATAAAGTTGATCATCTTCAAATTCGTCATACAAAGGTTCTTTCACATTATTATCAAGCACTGATGAAGAAGAAGGATATGCTCTGATCATATATTCAGAAGGATAGCATGTGGGGCTACCTATTTGTAAAGAAGATAGAAAGTCCCAAAAAACGCACCGAACCAAGCAGAAAACCTAATTTTGACACTGTCCCAAAATCACATTAAAATTGAACGGTTAACCAATAATCTTCATTATAGTCAGTGGTGCATCGATTAATATAATGCCTGTGGAAAAATTTAACAGCCTTTCTGCCATGACAAGACTCACCTGTCAGCCACACAGGTATATGCTTGGGCTGCTTCCAAACCATTACAAAGTCAAGGGTCATTCACAGCAACCATGAGGCACAAAATTATTTCAGTGCAAGCCACCATTCGTGCTCTACAAGGAACTGTGTCAAGTGCATATTTGCTCAGCTTTGCCTCCACTGGTGATAGGTGGTTCATATCCCTCAATTACAACATTTGTGCGCTGTCTGAAATCGTGACCCAGTTTCTGGTGGTGTTTCATGGTTTGGGACAAATAAAGAACATGAAATTCCAGTTGCACATTAACGAGGGCATTCACTCTGTTGCCCAGCCGCACCACAGAGTGGCTTTCCATTTACAGGAAGCTGTAGGAAGTTAAAAATGCTACTTAAGGGGAGGAGCTTCGCATTTATCCTGTATAATATCCTGGTTCCGAAGATGGGTTATTGAAGGCGCAGCCCAGCTGATGTACTAGCTGCTTTCTGGAATTGATTTGGACTTCGGGTTCTTGAGCTACGCCATCCTGCACTTTTGAGGCCTACCCCCGTGGAGCTACCTGGGCCTTGAGTCGCGGCTATACCCGGGCAGTAATTCAACAACACCGGCTAAAGGGGTCCAGATCACGGCCCGAATTAACTTTCGGTTTCGTTTTTGCTGCCTGGCGTTCCTCCTCACTGAGACAGACACTGGGCGCAGCTGGCTCCCGCGCTCATTATCTGGGCCTGGGGCCGGCGAGTGCTTGGCTGTGGAATTACATTGGCTTTTATCTGCCTTTGGTTATCCCGTGGGTGAACTCTGAGGAGCCATTTGGACCAGATCTCAAGCGCCCCTCCGGGGCACCCAGCCCGCCATGACAGGCAAGCCCGAGGGTGACAAACGGAAAGTCAAGACCACCTTCCGAGGAGGTGCAACCCAAACAAATGTTATGGACTGTTACACTCATCCTAAATGATCCCCCGGTGGCACACCGAAGGTCCGGGAGGAGGCGACTGATGACCCTACTGTGTCGGCGGATCTAACGTTACAAGACGTCATGAGCGCCATTGCTGGCATCAAGACGTCTATTGGCCAGCAATACGAGGCCCTGGCCCTGAAGCTAGACACGGTAGCCATCGACGTTAATCTTATCAGAACGGATTTGGCGAAGACAAATGAAAAGGTCAAATCTCTAGATTTGAAGACCTCCAGCCTCACGACGGACATGTCTGACATGCAAATGGAGGTGCGCAACTTGAGATCCGCCAATGATTTCTTTGCTCGTCGACTGGAGGATTTTGAGGGCCGTGCAAGGCGCAATAACGTGCGTATTATTGGGGTCCCGGAGAACTCTGGATCACTGTCCACTGATCTTCGTGTCGAAGACCTCATCCTCAATCACCTCACCCCCAAGGGACTGAGTAAATTCTTTGCGGTGGAACGCGCACACAGAGTGCCGGGAGGACAAGCGAAGCCAGGTTTCCCCCCACGACCGATCATCGCCAGAATTTTTAACTTCGGAGACCGGGGCGCCATTTTGCAGGCTGCGCAGACGGGTGGTCTTACGCAGTTCGAAAACACCACAGTGAACTTTTATCTGGATTTTTCCCAGTCCGTCCAGAAGCAAAGAATGGAATTTCAGGGGGTGAAGAGGCGTCTCAGGGATATGGACTTGCAGTATGCGATGCTGTTCCCGGCCCGGCTGCGTGTGGAATATGAGGATCGGACTCTCTTTTTTGATCGCCCGGAGGGAGTGAGTGACTGGCTAGATACGTTGCCTACCCGTCGCGATCGCAGGGAACAAACAGGTGGTGCTGAGGGGGACTATTGGAACAAGAATGAACAATGGCGCCCGAGTCCCGGACAATGAACACAATGGACAGATGTGGCTTGTTGACTTCTGTGATCGTCTGCCTTTAAGTGCATCCCCGGAGGCGGCGGAGAATGAGGGACCCTTTCCTCCTCTGGGTTTCTTTGTGTAGATTAGTTTTTTGCTAGGGCGACAGGCACACTGCAAGTTGGGGTGGCTTTCGAGGCTATACAGGGGTGCAGGGTGGGGGAAGTTGCGCTGGGGTATTGTTGGGGGGAGGGGGGTAAGTATGTTGGGAGTGTTTCATTTTCCTTCTTCAAGGCAACGAACTGTTACGACTTTGGACTTTGGTGTGATGCTCGTTATGAGGTGGGAGATCATCGTGGGTTCGGATGGGGGGTAGGGGGTTGAAACTGCTGTACTGGAATGTGAATGGGTTGGGGGACCGGATAAAGAGGGGTGTGGTCTTGCAGATGTTGCGACGCCTTTCCCCTGATGTTGTGCTACTACAAGAGACTCATTTGATTGGAAATGCTTGCTACGCTCTGAACAGGTGGGGATATCGTCTCGCTGCTCACTCTGGGTTCACTTCTAGTTCTAGAGGGGTGGGTATCTTGGTCAGGACTTCTCTTCCCCTGGAAATCGATGACATAGTTCTGGACGCTAGGGGGCAATATGTTGCACTCACAGGCAGGTGGGAGGGGAAAACTATCTCACTGATATCGGTGTACGTCCCACCTGGCTTACAAACCACTACATTTGCAGACTTGGGACGAGTTGTTTTGGGTCTCCCAGATGGTGTCCTGATTCTGGGTGGTGATTTTAATTCAGTTGTCTCCAGGAGGGAGGATCGGTATCCCCCCAGAGACCTCACGAGTGCACAATCTTGGTTGGGTGAATTTTTTAGAAGCGTTGGGGCTTGTGGATTGTTGGAGGTTGATGCATCCAGAACAAGCACAGTACACTTTCCACTCAGGCGCACATGGTAGTCTTTCTAGATTGGATTATATCCTGATACCCGCTGCCCAGTCTTCGTCAATTGGGGAGATTAGACATCTAGCTCGAGGTATATCGGACCACTCCCCTCTATGGTTTCAGATAAATATGAATATAGGCGCTGAAGGGAGAGTGGCCCCGATTAATCCATGGTATCTTCACAACCCCAAAACCCATACTGAACTGATTAAGTCATTGGATCTGTACTTTGCAGAAAATGTGGGGTCTGTGTCTTCGCCTGTCTCGCTGTGGGAAGCGTTTAAGATGGTCATCCGGGGACAAGCATTGTCGTTAATTGGGTGTGCTAAGAAAAGTAGAAATGAGGCAGTTGTCCGTCTTGAGACTGAAATTACTGAGTTGGAGAGTGCCTTGGAGCGAAATGTTACCCGAGACACGCTTCACATCCTCAGTCTCAAGCAACTCGAATATAAGACTTTGGTTACCGACGCAGCTAAGATGATGAGTAGGGAACAGCAGGGACGATTGTATGATGTGGGCGATAAGGCAGGGAAATTGATTGCTTGGTTGGATGGAAAGGAGAGAGCAAGCCTTGTGATTCCAGTGATTGAGAGATCTGATGGTATGCGAGTGACCGACCCGGTTGACATTGTTGAATGCTTTTCTGCTTATTTCCGAGAAGTTTATTCTCCGGTATCTGATAGGCCCAAGGAGGATTCTCATTTGTTACTAAGGGATATCTCGTTACCTTGTTTGTCTGAGACCGATAGAGACTGGTTGGATGCTGCACCCTCAATTGACGAGGTAGCTCTCGCAGTGCGCTCTATTCGCTCCGGTAAGGCTCTGGGCCCCAATGGTCTTCCCATCGAACTGTATAAACTGCGCTCTGACACGCTAGCGCCATATCTCTGAGATATGTTTTTGGCAGTGCGGGAAACTGGCTCCCTTCCTCGTGATCAGCGACTTGCGACCATTGTGGTGATCCATAAGGAGGGAAAGCCACGGGACCGCTGTGCGTCCTACAGGCCTATCTCACTCCTAAATGCTGAGCCTAAGATTCTTGCCAAGCTGCTCGCAAACCGCCTGATAAAAGTAGTCAGTGAACTGATCCATCCAGATCAATCGGGCTTCATCCCAAATCGTAACACAGCCTTGAATTTGCGGCGCTTGCATGGTGTTCTCGCGAGGGCGACGTCACTGCGTGAACCGGCCATCTTGGCGTCCCTGGATGCCACGATGGCCTTTGATACTATCGAATGGCCGTATCTTTGGGCTGCACTTGAAAAATTTGGTTTTGGCGCTGGGTTTTTTAGTTGGGTAAAACTTCTGTATGAGACACCACTGGCACAGGTTGTGGTAAATGGCCGGGTCTCCCGGCCCTTTGTTCTTGGGAGAGGCACGCGGCAGGGTTGCCCTCTGTCTCCGCTTCTCTTTGCCCTCGCTTTGGAACCTCTCGCTGCCTGGCTACGGTGGGAGCCCTCGATGAGAGGTATACACTGGACTCTGAATTTTGAGGACCGTATATCGTTGTAGGCGGACGATATTTTGCTGTACCTCACGTCGCCTCAAAAATCGCTAAATGTATTGTTCGACGTGCTTAACTCGTTCCGGAAAAATTCTGACCTCGTCATTAACTGGACCAAGTCTCATATATACGTGCTCGCTGGTGGCGTCCCCCTCCTGCCGCGTGGATGTCCTACCCCGGTGTCGCAGTCTGGCTTTAAATATCTGGGAGTTTTTATATCATTGGACCCTGCGGTCCGCTATGAGCGTAATCTACTTCCCCCGCTTCAACGTTTACGATCGGACGTGGTGAGTTGGCGTAAATTACCGTTGTCTCCACTAGGGCGAGCGGCTCTTTTTAAAATGATGTCCTTACCGAGGTTTTTATATGCACTCCAGAATACATTTTATGTGATTCCGTCGAGGTACTTCCGAGAGATAGAATCCTTACAGAGGCAATTGATATGGGGCGGGCATTCGCGTATCGCTCTTCCAAAGTTAACGCTTCCCTGGTATGACGGCGGTATAGCACTTCCGGATATCAGGCGGTATTATTGGGCTTCCCAGCTTGCCGCAATTAACCACGGGATGTATGGCCCGGCGTTGAATCCAGTGTTTGAAATGGATAGATGGCTGTTACCGGGGGGAGACTATAACAGGGCGCTCTGTTCTGGATCCTCTCGTTTACAGCTTTCGGGTCCCACGGGGATAGCTGTACGAGTGTGGCATAGTGCGACTGCGGTTATGGGCTGGAGGGACCGATTGACCCGCGTGACTCCGCTTTACGCTTCTACGAGACTGGGTTGCCTGTGGCGAACGAAAGGATTCGAGAAATGGGATATGATTGGCATCAGTAAAGTGCGTGATCTCTGGGTTAAGGGCAGGATAAAGACTTTTGCAGAACTACAGGCGGAATATGAGCTAGGCGATAGGGAATTCTTTCGCTATGCTCAAGTTCGCCACGCGTTGAATTCGGTTTTCCCCGTGGGTAGCGACGTTCCGGAATCCTCCCCCCTCGAAGATCGTATATTAGATGGTCATGTGCCGGATAGCACTATTTCTTTGATTTACAAAAAGATGATCAATGATCGCTCGAGCTTGTTCGAGCACCTTAGGGCAGCCTTGATTGCGGATGGTATTGAATGAGACGACGAGGACTGGCAATCTGCGATCTCCTCTTCCAAGGAGGTCGCAATCCCGGCTCGTCTCCGCCTGGTCCAGCTTAAAATCCTTCATCGGATTTATGTTACCGGCCCCCGCCTGATCCGTATGGGCTATTCGATGGATGGCTTGTGTAGGCGTGGTTGTGGTCTGCTTGGTACCTTTCTCCACATAATTTGGGAATGTCCTGAGATGGTGCTTTTCTGGAACCGTATACATGAGGTGATGAATGAAGTGACAGGTGTTGTGATGTTGCCAGAAGCCCGACGATGTTTGCTGAATGTATGGGGGCCAAACGACTATGATGTGTCGCAGCTACGATGGACTACTCTTGGTAATATGATTGCTAAGAGAGACATTGCACAGCTTTGGGGGTCCCAAAGGCCCCCCACAGTGACGGCCTGGAAAGAGAACATGGACTGGTGCATGTTTAGAGAGAAGACTGTATATGTGACGAGAGGCAGACCCAGAAAATGGGGGAAAATTTGGAATCAATGGAACTCGTACCGGGGAGATATATGTACGCCCCCCCTCACGGAGATCTCTAGTCCCTCCCGGTCTCCCTGACCCGACATTCCGGATGTTGTATTGCGTATTTTGGTATTGATTTTGTGTTTCCTGCTTCCAGCCCCCTCATCTGTGTACAACAACTCCTGTATCATACTACTGTGTATCTCCCGTCCTCCTTGAGCATCGCCCGATTGATGTACTACTGTTATATTGCCTTGTCTGTTTTTTTCTATGTTTCTTTTATTATAATACAAAAAGTAAAAAAAAAAAAAAGAAAATGCTACTTAAATATGACCTCATTGATTGCTCCATAGGCCTTGAGCCACGGGTTTCGCCCATAATCTTTGTACCAAAAAAGTACAGTAACGGAGCGGTGCGCATTTGTATTGATTTGCGCCACACAAACAAGGCCATGTAGTGAGTGGGAGACACACCCTGGACTTCACATAGCAGACATGATCATGCAATTGAACGAGCCAAAATCTTTTTCCGTCTTGACTTGAAAAAAAATATATCAACTCAAGCTAGAAAAGAACTGTAGGTGCATTGCTACTTGTTCGACTCATGTTGGTTTGTTCAGATACAAGCGACTAAGTTTTGGGGTGTCTTTGGCTGCTGAGATATTTCAGGATGTTAATCGCCGAGTGATTCAGCCTGTCGTGCATGCTTTCAATTTCATGGATGACGTACTGCTTCTTTGGGAGAACACAGAAAGAATACAACATGACCCTTACCAAGGGGTGCCAGCAGGTCTCACTCTGAATGCAGCACAGTGTGAATTTCACAAAACCAAACTCAAGTTCGTTGGGCACATAGTCTCTGATGTGAGAATGACTCCAGACCTGGACAAGGTGCAAGCTCTGTCATCCCCTTGACCCCCCATTCCCCCCCTCCAAAGACTTCACCATGCTGCAATCCTTTTTAGGTTGGGAGGTGAAGCAGTTTGTTCCCACTCATTCCTGTTTTGAAAATGCTCCCTTGCGCCATTGAGCTGACGAGCTGAGTGGAGATGCACCTGTGCGAGGTACCGAGACCTGTAAGGATTGTGGCAGCCTGCTCAGCAACCCCATATAACATTTGTTTTTATCTTTACTGATGACTGATGAAATCCAGAAACACGTGTCTAGAGATGTACAGCACTAACCTGCACCAACTTTGGTGGAACACTCCAGCAAAATACCAAGTAAGCGTGCACTACAAACTGCATTTACCATAATGCAAAGGGGTGAACTGTGCTGGGAGGTCAGCAATGTGCTCCCACCCCTTCCTGTTTGAAAAGGCTCCCTTGAGCCATTGAGCTGACGAGCTTTTGGAGATGCGCTTGTGAGAGGTACCGAGACCTGTAAGAATTGTGGCAGCCTGCTCAGCCACCCCTGATGAAAATTGTTTTTTGATCTCTACTGATGACGGGTAAAATCGCGAAACACATTTATCTAGAGATGTAGGGCACTAACCTGCACCAATTTTGGTGGAACACTCCAGCAAAATATCAAGTAAGTGTGCACTACAAACTGCATTTACCATAATGCTAAGGGGCGAACTGTGCTGGAAGGTCAGCAGTGTGCTCCCACCCCTTCCTGAAAGTCCACATATGACCCAAACCAATTGCCACAGCCTTTCTGCCCCACACCAAGGAGGCAGATGGGGCACTAGCCCCCACTCCTGAGGGGGGGTGGGGGTGGGGGGGGACAGAGATCTCACTAGGCGCAAAGGGATTATCCTGGCTTTTTTATACGAAGGGGTGTGGCCTACCCAGAATGGGCATACCAATGTATCCCCCCCCCCCCCCTTAAAAAATTGCCAATCGTTCTGCCCCCTTTGTGGGCATATCAGGGCAATGGCCCCCGATCTGCCTCGCCTCCACCAGGACGGCTGAATGCTCAGTAGACACTGACCTATTTTTTTTTTTTTTTTGCAATGTGCCTAGCTGTGGATTTTGAGCCCTAGCTCTAGGGAAACCTAGCAACCCTGTACATTTTTGAAACCTAGACACCAAGGAGAATCCAGGATGTGGTGACATGTGTGCCTCTCACCAGGTTATGTTACCCAGAATCCCTTGCAAACCTCAAACTTATTGAAAAAAACAACATTTTATTTACATTTCTGTGATGGAAAGTTCTGGAATCTGTGTGAATCCACAAACTTCACCCACCCCAAATTCCCTAAGGTCTCCTGGTGTATTTCTCACCAGTTGTCGTGCAGCCTCCTCCAGCTGGCTCAGCCATTGACTCTCTTGCAGTGAGTGCCATAGTATTTCACCTGATAAAAAGAATTCCGCTGCCTATAAAGATTTGCCAAGGCTGGTTTGCCTGGATTGCTGTGCAATTCCTTTATTTGAGATTTTATCTAAGTTTGCAAAAAAAAAGATAAACAAAATACATACTTTAGGTGAAGAAATGTATCCTGACATTGTGGATAGGATAAATATGCCATGTCTGACTAGAAGCTATACAATAATGACCAACTTAAAGTGGCTACCAGGACCTGGGTCTTTATAGTTACAAAACAATGCACCCGTGGGACTCTATCACAACAACAGAGGCCGTTGTGTGTGTCATCTGTATCCTGAATTAACTCAACTATTCAATAACAGTAATGAATACAACTTTCTGACTCTTATTTCAAAACATTTGTTTATATTCTAATTATGTGACATCATACAGGAGTAGAACATGAAACTGCTTCATAACTAGTTCGCTGCTGTCACCCTTGGAAATATTTACGACGTTCATTGCGTTTAAAGAAACTGGTGCTGATGGTCAATCATTGTCACATAAACATCAGTATAAAATAGGCCTATTTAAAGCTATAAAAAGAAGCTCTGCATAATATTACTCCTGGACCAAATGGCTTTGTGCCAAGGCTGTTTGGTCCCAGGACAGTGCTGTTTGACACTAACTTACCATCCCAGTGCAACTTTGGGAAAGTGTTGTGTGATCTTGGGCAAGTGTGGATTAATTATAAGCCAGCACCAGGTGATAATTGGACAAAAATGTGTGTTTTGGCTTGGTTCTGTAAGATCAGAGCTGCCTGATCGTTCCTCCAAACTGTGTGCTCTTGAGCAATCGCTCTGTGATCTTCAGCTCGCATCAGGAGATCTTAGGTCGGCATCTCGTAACAAGCATTGAAAATGCAATAGGTCTCGCAATAGAAAAGTTTGACCTTTTGGTGTTGCAAATGTAATTTTTTTTTGTTTATATTTTTTCAAATTATAAAAGTATTAATTTTGTTTTTTGTAAAGTGAATAGTTATAAATCTACCAAATGTTACATTTATAGCATTAGTAAAGTTACATGTTTAGTTTTGTCCTTTTTTACATGTATTGATGTGCAAACTCACAATTTTGTGTAAAATGTTATAAATAAAGGATAGTGACCTAATGTTGTTTTTAATTTTTAATGGTAAAAGTTTTTACATGTAAAAAAGGACAAAACTAAACATGTAACTTTACTAATGCTATAAACAACTACAGGCAATGGCATAATGGAGAAATTAGGGGTGAAAAAGAACCTTCAAAACTGAGATTTGAAATGTAGAGTGGAGGAAAAAAAGAGGCTCCTGGTGGAATCACCGTTAAGGCAGCCTTGGTATTATGTAATTCTGGCTTAACTGGCACCCTAGAAAAACTGCATGTATTTATTTATAATAAACTAAGGACTGAACAGTACACATGCCGCAGCTGGGTAACAATCTGTGCAAATTCCAGGAAACACCAGGGACTGATGCTTGTGGCCAGTCAGCAGGGAACGATGCTGGTAATGGAGGGTGGGTGTGTATTGGAATGAGCGCGAGGTGTGCGTCTTGTCTGTGCTGATAAGCAGCGAGCGTGGGGAGGAGGGAAGGGTTGTGAAAAGCAGCAGCGAGGAGAGAGGGCTGTAGTTGCCAGGAGATGCGGATGTCACCTTGCATGATTTCCAAGACAAGCATCAGCCTGCTGTCAGTTTAGTTCCGTCGCTCGCCCAATAGGGCGAGAAAACTGGCTCAGATGCCTTATGACTTCCCGGCCATATCACTACAGGAACACTAAGAAAACAAGCCAAAATGTACCTAGCAGATCGTAAAGTAAGGAAATTCTTGAGCAATTTATTTCAAACAAGCACTGGTAAAGTCAAAGTGGCTTTTGTGTCAGAGAAGCACGTGTTATTCAGCAGTACGTGTTGCCAAAACCTGCCCAAAGAAGATCTTACAACGAAATATCTTGGGCCACAGTGCCATAAATAAGCTGAGAGGCAGAAGAACTCTCAAAGTAGTATTATAAAATCGAGTCAGAAGGTAACGTTTGTACTTTAACTGGTGATCTTAAAAAGCACACACTGCAAAATATTAGTTAATTCTTTGCACAAAGGGATTGTGTTTTTGTTTCTCTTAAGCCTCTGTCCTAACAAGTTTCATTTACGGCATTTGATATAACTATTGCGCTCAAAGTGAAAAAATGCATCCACGTGTGATCAATGAACAGTCTTTAACGCAGGCAAAAACATAGACACTGCACTTACTTGCATGTAAATCTGCAAATAAAATGTTATCTTTACTGCACCGTAAATACATCAAAGAAAAGACGTTGGGTCTCAAGCATTACCGGCCGGCCGTGAAAGCCTTTGACGGAGGGCATTGCTGTGGGGAGGAGGGAGGAGAAATGCGATACGGGGAGAGCGGCGAGTGTGAAGCAGCAGGGGCCTTTGAAGTAAGCTTCACTTCAAAGGAGTGGGAGGAGTGCTGCTGGGGAACAGATGGCGATTTGATGATGTGCACGCGCATTTTAGGTCAATGCGCTTGCGCATTGACCTAAAAGCGCACGGGCACAGCATCAAATCGCCAGTCTAGGTAAACCTTGTTTAAGCCCCTATAGTCTCGCTCAATGCGCATGCGCATTGAGAGGCGGGACCTAAAAAGGATGGGGGGGAAGGGGAGAAGCTTCAGTTTCCTTGGGTCAGCATCTCGTAAAAGGTGGGGAGGGTGCGTCAGCTATATATTTCAATGTCTTATCTTGGTCGGGCCTTGGCACAATGTTTAAACAAATCCCTTTTACACATCCCATTTGAATTAGCAAGACTAATGCTTTCACAGAAATTTGTTGATTATACTAAAATACGAGGAACCATATCAATGTCTTACAAAGACCATGTCCTCCCTCATCACTTCTGCAAGCAGAAAACTGAATCAATGCAAATCTTTATTATTTATTTAAAATAGGTTTGGCACCTTTCAAATACGAGAGTGACTCGAAAACTGCAGTGCTGAAGAGGGGGCCTACATGCTGCACATTCATATGGTCTTGGTCTTCCTTGCTTAATACAGAGCACATCACGCTATGAAATGCTGTAGCATTGGTTTGCTTGTACTTCCTTACAAATCATCCTCTGCATTAACTTCTGCATTAACTTCTGCAACATTGTTGCCTCTATCCTACTCTGCATTTTTTTATGACTGCACAGTACTGGCATCTGCACGTCGTACGGTGTGAAGGCAGCCAAAAGTGTTGTTCATTACAGTACGCAAACAATAAAATGGGAAAACTGCATAACCTAGTCTATTGATTGTCATAAAATATTTGTTTCCAGCTCACTTCAAAATTACAAAAATGTGCTTCATTTGTGCTTTCCTAATTCTGATATTTTCTGAAATTGATATATTCTGAAATTACAGAATTGCATTTAATTTACAGTTTGATGTGTGCTAGGAAAAAAACCTTTCCTTTTACACCTCCAGATTCTCCGATAAATCCTCTCACTCTGAAGTCAGAGAAAACAAGCATTTACAATGCAATAGGTCTCGCATTAATTAAGTTTGAGCTATTGGCATTGCTAAATATTGCAACACCAATTGCAACAAAAGTCTATAAATTTTAGGCCCCAAAAATGTGTATTTATTTTTGTAGCATTGGTGGCATGCGGCTCTTTAAATGAATATGTTTAAAAGTAAAGTGCACCATACTGCTATTGTTTCAATAAGTAATTGTGGATGCGTTACCAATTGATGTGCACTGATGGCTGGTGGTGTGTGTCTGTCTGTAGAAATTGTGCACTGATGACTGGTGGTGTGTGTGCCTGGTGGGAGTGTGCACTGCCGGCTGGTGGTGCCTGGTGGAAGCGTGCACGGACGGCTGATGGTGTGTGGGCCTGGAGGAAGTGTGCACTGCAGGCTGGTGGTGTGTGTGCCTGGTGGAAGCGTGCACTGACGGCTGGTGGTGTGTGTGCCTGGTGAATGCGTGCGCTGACGGCTGATGGTGTGTGTCGTCTGAATGCGTGCACTGACGGCTGGTGGTGTGTGTGTGTGTGTGTGTGTGCGCCTGGTGAAAGCGTGCACTGACGGCTGGTGGTGTGTGTGTGCCTGGTGAAAGCGGGTGCCGGGTCGGGTCTATTGGCTTTGTCAATGGTTGTTAATTGCATAAGATAAATAAGCAGCAACGACGGCATGGGCTATAGTATGCGGCAGGGTTGGGTATTAAAAAAAAAAAAAGAAAAAAAGCCCAAATTATGCGTTATAATGCAGCACATTTGGGTGCATGGGGGGACTAAACGGGTGCAAGCTGCGGAAAGATAGTGGGAACACAAGTCACTTGGGGGACATTACCTGGCCTGTAGTCGCATAACATGGCTGATGTACGCCCATCCAATACCTGGCCTCCCTGAAGAGAGCAGGCAGCGATGGTCAGCTATGTGCGAGTGTGTGAAGGGGTGCACAGCGCTGAAGGTTACAATGGGTTGAGAGGGGGTGAGGGGTGAAATAACTTGCAATACCACCTCCCATCATCCTGCCCTAACAGCCCCACATAACTCCTTAATTTTCTAAAATGTGAGGGACAGTACAGCAGCAAAAAGTGGATTGAAAGGATAATTCCAGCAACGTGGGTTATGTAATAAAGGAAGTGGCTTAATTAACGTGCAAAAAAATAAAAAAATTAGTTCTTAGCTTAGTGTGTTGCCCCACTTGTATTTTGGCTGTTTCTGTTGTTGCATCCAGATATGATACAACGAGTAGCAGCATACTGACAATAAGTCGGGTCTATTGGCTTTGTAAATGGTTGTTAGTTGCATAAGATAAGCAGCAACAATGGCTTGGGCTATAGTATGGAGAGTGGGCTAGGACACATGTAAGAGAAAAGGGGGGAACATTACCCACAGGATGAGTGAGGTGCAAACAACATGCTGCAGGCAGAGGAACAGGAGGCATTCTTCAGTAAAGAGGTACACGCCACCCCCCGCCCCCCAAAATGAGTGCAGTCCACAAGAATGGGAAAAGGGTGCAGGTGACACAAACAACAAGCGATGCACGCTCTGTGCTGGGGGAGGGCCATTAAAGGAAGGGGGCAGAGAGGAGCCTGTGAGAAGTTGCGCCGAAAGTTAAAAGAAAAGCGGAGATCAAAGGAAGGGTGGGAGGGATATTGGCGAGGGGGAAAAAAAGTTACAAAGTTAATTCTGTTGTATAGAGCTGTGAAGTACATGGGTGCGGCTGTGTGTGTGTGTCTGGGACGCAGAGCATAAGGGGGATGGGGGTGAGGGGGTGTTGCTGAAGCATGGTAATCTGAATGCGTGTCCATATGGCAGCAGAGGCGGAGCGCGTGCCTAAAGTGGCTGGGAACATCAAAGTGGCCGCAAAAGTCCACCCAAAGGTTGCAGGCGGACAAATGGTGCTCGTGCCCGGCGCACATGCACTGTGCCTGATCCGCCTGCAGACTTTGGGCGCAATTTTGAGAGCCCCTTACTATACTCTCGCAAAGCATTGCTAACGCAATAACTATAGGGAGACCTAAAAAGCAAACGGCAAGCTTCCTCCGAAGAAATAGCCTGACATAGGGGGCGTGGTTTGGACGCCGGTGAAAATGGCAGCGTAGGTCTTTCCTCCTCCCATGGCGACTGGGGAAATCCATTATTTCAGCCATCAGAACGGGTGCTACACCGATGCTGACGCATAGTGTGGGGCATTGATTCATCGGATTTGGCGCTGGTCCAACGACCCTAAGGGTGGATAAGCGATCGACTGCTCTCCGGTGCTCGGCCGAGCCCGGGACCAGGATCCGGCGCCGGAGCCTTCGTGGAGACAACTGCAGCGATACCGCGCTTGGCTGAGAAAAACGCCTGCAACCCACGTTGTCCCCTGAAACTCCCAACAGTGTACGGAGTGAGTAAAACTGACAGCGCAGCTGTTTTCCGATCGCGCCACACGTAAATAATGCAAACTATAGACTGCGCACATTAGACACTGATCGAAATGGCTGCCATGCTTGAAGTTTGATGCGACTGCGGAGCAGCCTTCGAGCGCAACCAAGGAGGAGCTTTTGAATGCAACCCACATTGTCCCCTGAAACTCCCAACAGTGTACGGAGTGAGTAAAACTGACAGCGCAGCTGTTTTCCGATCGCGCCACACGTAAATAATGCAAACTATAGACTGCGCACATTAGACACTGATCGAAATGGCTGCCATGCTTGAAGTTTGATGCGACTGCGGAGGAGCCTTTGAGTGCAACCAAGTGCCGGTCTGCACGGATACTCATTGCGCCAGCTTATTTATGTGGTTATCGCCCAGGTCCTATCTTGGTATCGTGATCGTGTGGTCCTTTCAACCCTGTGAAGGCAGATCGCTATGATCAAAATGGCGGACACTCTTGGGATCCGGATGATGCACACCGCAACCCCGGGACGGAGGCAATGAAGAGTGACCCGGCAGCTGCGGTACATCTGTGAGAGTCTTATCAGGGACTACAAACAGTGCTACTAGGGCAGTCGGGCCAGGAGACACATGTCAGCGACGCTGGGGGTCACACTAGCAAAATCAAAGTGGCGTACAGGCGCCTGGTAGTTTGTTTTATTTCTACCCAGCAGCTTGCACCCACAGTGGCAAGGAAGAGCACATATCTATTAAGGATCTCGTGCTTCACAGTGGCGCATAGTGACTGGTCCATGGCAACTAGCATGTAATGAGAAACGCTACCAACTAACACTGGTTGTGAAGGGATTTTCCACACAAATAACACAAAGGAGCTTGAAGGCGTTCTCCTCTGCCCCAGTGGGTCGACCTAAGCATCAGCTCAAATAATTGCTCGGTATATATGACATAGATCCAATTGCCACACTTCTGGCCATCGTGTTCATCCCTGAGCCTTGCCTGTCTTTTGTAGGTCACATGTCATGTCACCGTGTAAGATCAGTCGAACCATAGTGTGTCTCTAAGGCCACCAACCATACCACGACGAAACCTGTTGTTCTTGCTGTCACCTCAATCCTGAAGTCCAGCGGCTTACTGTTCTACTGCAAATTGTGTAAAGCGACTACAAGGTGTCTCTGTAGTATCGGCATGTAAATGGTGTTCCATCATCCCACACCACTCACCATTCACACCATTCTGCCTGCTCCTTTGTAAGCTGGTCCCAATTTCTACTGCAGGGTGCGCTGAGTGTGCCCAATTCTCGATCACACGTAAATACTGCTTTCCATACACTATTGGGTATGTGCTGGTCAGTATATCCGGATCCTCCATAAAATCATGGGCGAGAAAGAAGCTAAAAACCTTAAGAGGCTCAAGCCCGACCCGCCTGCTCCTGTTTCACCGATCAAGGGTATGAAGGACATCAATGATACAATGGATATGATACTGAGCAAACTGGACGAAGTTCATGATTTAGCGAGATCCACAAAAGAACACGGCGATCAGGCAAGATATTAGAGACACTAATCTTAGACTGGCTGAGACGGAGACAAAGTTAAGTCGTCTGGAAGATTCTGAAATTAAAAGCTGCAAATCCCTCAAAAACCTCTCTTTAGCTTCAGACTCCATGTCAAAAAGGTTGTCAGAGTTAGAAGATTACCCTTTGTCTTTGGGGAATATATTGCTATGTGAAATAATGCCACAAGAAGGTGCATTTCTCCTCTTATGTCAGGCCCAACCGAGATAGGGTAGTCTAGTTAATGCTAATGTTCCAAATACACATATTGTTTTGCATTGCTCCAATTGCATATCCCGTTATGGTTTTGACACTTGCCATGGGAGGGAAGCAGTTTTTCTTAGTCACCATACCTACTGAACTTGTTCTGGGTGGGAAGGGAGGGAGGGGTTGGCGGGTAGGGGGGGCGGGAGGGAGGGTAGGCGGGGTTTTTTACTTTGCTTTCATTGTTTATTGTCATTGCCTTTTGCTTTCTCAGGTCCGTCTGTTGTTACTTGCACCATGCACACACTGTTACATATTGCTCTGTGATCTACGTCCACCTCAGGTCCTATGGTCACCCTGATTCTACCTTGTCCGTGGGAGGGGTTAAAGTCCCATTCTATGGGCTACTGCCTCATGGTTGTCCTGTTACGTGCTTGGCAGAATATTATTGTGAGCATTGCTACGTGCAGAGTTGTGACCCTGACCGGGTCTGATCTTCTAATATATCCCCATGGCGCACACCGCAGTTAATACGCCGCTTGGCGTCGCCAGAGTGAGCAGCCTAAAAATAATTTCACTCAATGTTAAAGGTCTTAATCAACCAATTAAACGACAGAAGATTCTAGACTATCTCCGAAGACAAAGAGGGGACATTGTCTTGTTACAGGAGACTAAGATTGATGCTAGACAATTCAATACACTCAGGAATAAATTTTATGATGAGGTGGTAGGGTCTGAGGCGATAGGCAAGAAAAATGGCGTCTTGACACTGATAGCAAAAAAATCAAATGTTGAACTGATGTCTTCCACGGCTGATACTAACGGGAGGTGGGTCACTGCTAAGTTGCTTAATGACAACACAGAATTCTATGTCACAAATGTTTACGCCCCTAATACCAGCGATTTGAGTTTCTGGAACGAGCTCACTAAGCAGATTGACACTATCTGACTCAGCTGTACATATCCTGGCAGGAGATTTTAATCTTCCCCTCGATCCGACTCTTGACAGGGACTCCAAGTGCACTTTCCGCTGCAATAAAGCCCACAAGGCCTTTACTAACCTCTGTGCTCGCTTCAACTTAGTGGACTCGTGGCGGTTACAGAACCCTGCAGGTAGAGAATACATATTCGACTCGCCTCCTCACGATTGGTATACTCGAATTGATTATCTCCTTATTACAAAGAACAGCATCCCTAGAATAGAAGAGACAATAGAACCCAGGGTTCTATCTGACCACTCGTGTATCTCACTTTCCATCTCCAATGTGAAACCGTCCACCCGTCAGTCCATATGGAGATTGAATGATGAGGTACTGGAGAAAGAACAACATAGGCCTGCCATAGAGTCTGCCATTCAAGTGTACCTGGAACATAATAGGAGAGGGGACACTTCTGACTTAACTCGCTGGGAAGCCTTGAAAAGTACCATCAGAGGAATAATTATTAAAATCAGATCAGCTGTCAATAAGGAACATTACAGGGTTCTAGAAGATCTAGAGAAAGAGATATCAGCTTTAGAAAGCAAGCATCTGCTAGATCGGTCTGATGCTACGCTGAATAAGTTGGCCAATAAGAAATATGAATATAATAAAATAATAGGCAACAGGGCAGGGATCTGGCTGAAAGGGGGAAGAGGTTCAAACTCTGCGAGTCAAATAAAGCGGGTCAGAGCCTGGCTGAATACTTAACATTTAAAGTGCAGAAAAACACGATAAACAACATTAAAGGTCCAGACGGAGTGACTTACTCAGATCCTGATAAAATTGCTGAAGAATTTAAAGACTTTTATAATACCCTTTATGCTAAAAACAAAGAGGTAGAGGAGGCTAAAATTCAAGTCTACCTAGATGAATGCAACCTACCGTCCCTCTACCCTGAAGAGCAATCAGACCTTAACTGCCCAATATCGGCCTTAGAAATAGAAAAAGCAATCAAATCGTTAAAATGTGGAAAGGCCCCGGGACCAGACTGGCTTAGTGCAAGATTCTATAAATGCTTCCCTTCTCTCTTAACGCAACCACTCTTACATCTGTTCCAGGAACTCAATAACACGGGTGAGATAAAGGGTACATTGTCTGAAGCGATCATTGCTGTTTTACCTAAGGAGGGGAAGGACCCAACACTACCTAAAAACTATAGGCCTATCTCACTTATTAATCTAGATTGTAAGCTCTACTCTATGATTTTAGCCAACCGCCTCCAGAAGGTTCTACCTAAGCTTGTTCATCCCTCCCAAGTAGGCTTTTTAAAGCACAGACTATCCTGTGACAATACCAGACTATTAGCCCATGTGCTAGAAAAGGTGAAACTTATTACCACCCCCACAGCAGCGATAACACTAGATGCCGAAAAGGCTTTTGACAAAGTGGACTGGACGCATCTAGAGGCAGTACTAAATAAATTCAATCTTGGGAAGAATTTTACGAAAATGGTAATGGCCCTCTATTTCTGCCCTTCAGCTAGAGTCAGGGCAGGAGGCTCGTTCTCCACATCCTTCCGTTTACAGCAGGGAACCAGACAGCGGTGCCCCCTTTCCCCCTCATTATTTTTACTTGCAATTGAACCTTTCCTACATCACATAAGAAATAATGATGGCATTTCGGGAATCCACTTTCCTGACTGCACGATAAAACTAACCGCCTATGCAGATGACGTTTTGGTTGTCTCGGAAAAGGCCAATGAGGCTATACCTGCCCTCATGTCCACTATTGACAACTTTTCTCGCGTATCAGGATACAAATTGAACAAGTACAAAACAGAAGTTAAGTTACTGAATAATATGGGCAACAGAGATGTGCTGGGAATCTCAGGCCTAACTTGGCAACCAAACTGTTTCAAGTACCTAGGACTAGACTTTGATAAAGATCTAATCTCCACATTACATATCAACGAAAATCTGGTGCTTAAAAAAATCTCCACGCTATTAGATGGGTTGTCACCTAAATACTTCTCATGGTGGGGCAGAGCCGAAACTCTGAAAATGATGTTGACTCCATTGGTGAATTACCTGGCAAGTATGCTACCGATGACTTTCTCTAATGACTTTATAAACAAAGTCGACAAGCTCTTTGGTACTTTCCTGTGACAGGGGAAGAAACCCAGAATATCCATGACGAAGCTACAGCTATCTAAAGAAAAAGGCGGTCTGGGTCTACCCGGCTTCAGAAATTACCAGACGGCGTTCCTCTGTAAACAAGGCGCGAATTGGCTGACTGCGAGCTCGGCCTATACCCCACTATGGCTCAATATAGAGAAATCACTCATTGACAATGCTCCCCTTCCTGCCCTCCTCACTATGGATCTCTCCCACCTGCCTCACTCCAAATACATTCTTCTTAATACAAGGCGTGCCCTTTTGAGACTAGAACGATCTCACAAATCAAACTTAACAATCAAAAACTCCACTCTGGCATCTTTGTGGTGGAATCCCTCCCTTAAAAAGGAAGGAACATTTCTCCACTGGGATTCCTGGTCTAAGAAAGGCATCAACCTAATTAAGTGCAGGCTCACATCCTCTGCCGTTCTCATCGCTTCAGACTCTGCACAATCTCACGGCTATGGACTTTTACGACTTCTTGAAACTGAAAGCCCTCCTCTCGATGCGCTCCTTTAAGCCCTATACCTCTTGGCTTTTGTCTCAGATACCACGTATTATGGAAGCTGGCCACTTTGTCTCTAAAGCATATAAACTCCTCCTCCCTTTGCCTCGGAAAACGCATAAACAAAATGAACTTAAATGGGAAGCGGAGCCCAACTCTACAGGCTTAACGTTTGACTGGGACAAACTCCATAACACGGCCTTCTTGAATAAAATCTCCCCAATTTTGTCCCAAACCAAATATATGCTGCTTAACAGAACGTACTGGACACCGGATAGACTCTTCAAACTCCACCTGAGAGACAGTCCTACCTGTTGGAATTGTAATTCATCTACTGGAAACCTGGCTCATATGCTTTTTAACTACCCTTCCCTGAAACTATACTGGGGGAAACTTTTTGACTGTATAGAACACATTTTTAATATCAAACCTGCAAGGGATTTCACATACATTATTCTGGGTGTCCTTGATCCGAACCTAGTTAACGAATATGACCGCCAACTACTTGACCTATTGCTCACTCTGGCCTGTAAAGTCGTGTTATGTAAGTGGAAGAATGCCTCGGAGGTATCCTTTAAAATCTGGCAAGAGTGGTTATCTTTTTTAAGAGGCATTAACAACCCCGTGTTGCATTCCTCTCCCTGGCGCATATCCCATAAGAAACTTTGGGAATCCCTAGATGCATCATCGTTCTCATTTGATCCCCCGTGACCCTCTACCCCCTATGTAATTAATGTATGTTGCCACAGTGTGCCTATATCACGTACAAAATCTTGTCATGGAATACTCTGTGGTGGTGTGTAAGTTGGAGTTCCACCCATTCCCATACACTGCTATTTTCACATTTGTGCTACATGACGCTGTTTCTGAATAGAGTCCCAGTGACCTGAGGCTGAGCATGGCTTGCATATGGTCATCTTGAACGTAACAACCTTTCCATATGTAACAACTGATTGATCTGCTTCCTCATTAAGTCAGACCTATTTGTTTGCTTGTTTTGTTTCATTTATTCCACAGGTATGTCTGCCTATACTATGGGATTATGTGTTATCCTGCCTTAGTTTATTTTCCTTTTTAGGATAACATATGTGAATTCATTCATGTCCATGCTAATTTTTGTGTTTGTTCCTTTGCTTAAAGTTTTTCAATAAAAACGATTTGAATAATAAAAAAAAATAGCCTGACATATGACCTCTGTCTTTCAATGCGCAGCAAATGTAACAAGATGAGAACAAAATGTAAATGATTTTTTGCAGAAAGCGAGCATACATGGAAGAATACATTAAGTAGGCTATGCTAAATGTGAGGGACAAAGACATGCTGACAGCCAAAATAAATAGAGCCAGTAAATGGACAGCAAGCAAATGTGAGCTACAAGCCACAAACCCAATGAATGGTAAGCACCCAGTTTAGCAAACCTGGCTTTGAACTAAGAATGGAAACTACAGTACAAAGCCTGTCCATCTAGACCATGTATTGGCTCTATGCTCCAGAAAGAAAGGAAGTTAAAATGCAATCGCAAGTCTGCCATGGCAAGGGCAGTTTTGCAAAAATGACCACCTCTAGGGCTTATTGAAAGTTCGGGCTGCCACTAGCACACAACCTGTTTTGTGTTGTGAGAGAAAAGTTTACCAAAATTAGGTCGGTCAGTCATTTTAACTATTAAACCCTTAATTGCTGTGACTTTTACGTCCCTGTGCTGAGCTCTTTGATGGCTATTTGGAGTAGTTTGTAATTGAGGCTTCATAACTTTTTTTCCACATAAGGTATATCCACGCCAAATTTGTGTCTGTTTTTTTCCCAAAATCCTGGGGATTCTAAAAGTACCAAGGTTTTGTGGATTCCCCTGAAAATAACTGAGAAAATAAGCAAAACATAGCTAAATATTTTGAGTTTATTGAGAAAAATACGAAAAAAGTGCTCCTGATAAGTGTCTGTTCTTTTTCCTAAAAATGGCATAAATGAACGGTTTGCTGTGCTTAATTCACCCCCATCCCAGCTTTCCGGAAAATGTAGAGCTGTATCAAAAAACAAATTTTTTGATCAAAGCCTACCAAGCAGCGCAGCTGTCTAATTTGCTGATGACATCTCAGGGACTTTAGGAAAACATCCCAGGGAATGTTTGCCATTGGCTTTGTGGTTTACAACTTACATTTGCTTGCTTTATATTTGCTGAGTTTATTTGTTTTAGGCTGTCCAGCTTGAGTATGCCCCATCCCTTGCCCAAACCCTCATTTGACCTTTACTGAATTTCTATAAACAGACCTTTAAATATTGTTCTTTTCTTGTCACATTTGCTTTGTATTCAAAGACAGAGGTCAGATGTCAGGCTCTTTCTTCTTGGGAGCTTGGTGTTTGTCTTTCTCTGGCTTCAAAGTGAGATGATTTATCTGACAATCATGCTGGCTACTCTGGGTGTGCTGTTGGAAGGTATTTTGTTTTTACTAGCACAAAACAAAATGTAAATGTCTGTAAATGAACTGTGCAGATATATCCGAATATTCAAAGCACAAATGAAGCACATTTCTTGGTAATTCTGAAGTGTAGTGGAAACAAATATTTTAATATGTTCAAAACAAGTGAATACACTAGGTGATAACATTTCCACACATTATCGTTTGTGCACTATATACTTTTATCAGTAAAACTGTATGTCGGTACAAATGTAATAGTCATTTCAATTGAAGATGTGTTGTTTTTAATGGCAGTGCACTACCGCACCATGTATAGTCCACTTTATCCCACTCCACTCTACCCCACTCCATGCCACTGCACTCTTTTCTGCACCGCTTCCCTCTACGAAGGGGTGTGGAATTTAATAAAATAACTACTTGTCCATGGGGCAGGTTGCTTCATAAATCTAAATGTCATGTAACAAAATCCACATGTAGTGTGGCGACCTATTATGGCAGCAATCTCATTATATTAAAGCTCTGGTATTGCCACTCTGATTACGCCAGGGCTGATACCATAGTAGTATTTGAATACTTGCAATCCGCATAGTATCCTCCAACATTGAGAGTGATAACCAACAACAACTTATGTTGGAAAGATTCAAAGCACGAGGGTACCCACAGGAGACACTTGAGAAAGCAGCAGCCCGCTGTAAGAAGGCTAATCGGAGCGACCTGCTACACATCAAACCTAAAACTGAGAATACACGCATGGTGGTAGTGTCCAAATACACTGTCACCAGCAATCAATTTCGCAGAATGATTTTAAAACATTGGCCACTTTTGAGCACAGAACCTGACTTCCAGAACATTTTTTCACAAACACCAATCTTCGCTTATACCAGAGGACGTAACCTCAAAGAGATACTCACCAAGCCCAGTAATCAAACATCCATGCAAACCTACAAAGGACTTGTGCCGTGTCACAACTGCAGTAACTGCAACAATGTCATACCAGGGAACTTCATCAACCATCCGATGAAAGGACACAAGGTCAAATTGAAAGTTAATGCCACATGCAACTCCACTAACGTCATCTACATGCTCAAATGTCCGTGTGGCTCATGCTACATAGGCCACACAGAGAGACAAATACGCACACGCATCCTTGAGCACAAAAGTAACATTCGGACTAAAAATGTGAGATCTACTGCAGCAGCTCACTTTCTTGAGAAAAACCACTCTGTGGCGCAATTGAAATTCTTGATTTTGGAACAGATTAAGCCCACAAGACAAAACAAACACACAATCCTCATGCGGGAGAACTTTTGGATTCGCTATATGGCGATGATGCAGCCGAACGGGTTAAACGATAGGATGGAATTCCTATGTTACTTATGACTGTGAATCCTGATAATGCACCATCGTTCATGTTAGTCGTATGATTGTATGATAGTAATTCATGATATATCTGTGTTTTGAGAGCAGCACACTATTTACGTTTTACATTTAGAATATGTTTTTGATTATGTATTTTGCTTCATGAACAGTTTGATAACATATTGTCTTTATTGCGCGTCTTCATTGCACTTTTTCACTTCCTGGTAGGTAGCCTCTTCCCACACCCCAGCCTAATACTTTCACGAGCACTTCATACCACTCCAAGATGGCGCCCGCTAACGGGGCTTTAGTCCTTCTTGGATGTTACTTATTTACGCACACGTTGACTCTTGTCGTTTTCACCTAACCGAGTCACACACAACGGAAGGGCACTCGCATGGAACCGAAGTGGAGTAAAACCAACACCCCAGTAAGTACCTTTATGGACTCTTTCTCTTTCTCTTTCTCTTTCTCTTTCTCTCTCTCTCTCTCTTTCTGTCTCTGTCTCTTTCTCTTTCTCTTTCTCTTTCTCTTTCTCTTTCTCTCTCTCTTTCTCTCTCTCTTTCTCTCTCTCTTTCTCTCTCTCTTTCTCTCTCTCTTTCTCTCTCTCTTTCTCTCTCTCTTTCTCTCTCTCTTTCTCTCTCTCTCGGGACCGGCAGTTCCCACACCAATCAGTTTTTACAAAAACCACGCCAAAACAATTCACACATTGACAAAATCAAAAAGCTGACCGGCAATTTCAAACCTACTAGCTTTGCCAATGCTTGCTTATTTTTGTTTCCCATAATCTTATTGAAACTGGCTACACTAATTTTCCATTATGAATATTTTTGAGAAATACTAACATGCATTAACACCTTTTACTAAATGATGCTGCAAAGAAATGGTACCTGAAATTTTAGAGTAGTTTAGCAAAATGTATTTTTTCCTGATTTCATTTTTTATGAACAATTTATTTTGAAAGCAAAGAAACATCAATCTTGCTTTCAAGCTTCTGCAAATATTTGCATCAAATCAGAGAGCATTGTGGGAGCATTATACATAGCCTCATATTGCTAAACTTTGAAAACGTGTGTACACATTTTTATATTGGAACCACTGTCAGTAGCGCATTCAGAGTGCACAACATTTCCTTAGAGCGCTCACACTAATAAAGGCTTTCAATTAACGAACCATAAATAGAAGTTTGAACATCATTAACATACAGACCAAAATATTACCTAAACTTCAGACAGTGCACTTCCCTGATCTATAATGCGGTACTGCAAACTGGCAGCCAAAGGGTTTGTGCTGCAGTGGTTGGGCCTTCTTGTCCCAAGGACAAAATACACATGAAAACTTGTTGCCCTTGACCCCAAACATTATGTCCTGGGCATTGGTCTAGAGGAATTCCACATCCTTGCTACGTCATTGTACTCTACGTCGATGCGCTTTATGCCAGTACACTTGCGCCACTCTAATCTACTGTGCACCTCTGCACTCTGACCCTGCACTTTACACTTCTTCACCCTACGCCTCGCTACTCTACACCACTTGACTCTGCCAGTTCACTGTACCCCACTCTACTATGCACAGCTGCACTCTCCGCCACTTCACCAATGTACTCTGCACCAGTCTACTCTGCCAATGCATTCTATGCCACTCAACTCCACTCTGTGCCACTCTACCCTGCACCGCTCCACTCTACCCTGCACCGCTCCACTCTACCCTGCACCACTCATCACCACTTCACTCAATGCCATTTCACTCTTCTCTAAAACAATCTACGCCACTGCACTATTTACCACTCTACTGCACTCTACTCTGCATCACTGCACTCTACGCCAATGGTCTTTATACCACTTTACTCAAAGCCAATGCACTGTACGCCAATCTACACTGCACAGTCTACTCTCCGTTACCTCCCTAATTTAGCAATGCTGAACAGCAGCCACAATGGTATATAACATGGCCAAAACATATTCTCAAAGCCAATAGCTCTTGCATAGCTGAGACCTATTGGCTTTGCCAATGCTTGTTTAGCCATTTTTCAAAGAGGTAGCCCATTTTCCCTATTTTTCTGTGGTTATGTCCTACTGTGTTTGTTGTGGAAACCAGTGTGAAACCCATGGGTGATCCAGGTAAACTATAGATTTCTGAAAAGTAGACAGCATTATGAATTCTGAAAGGGGTCATATGTGTAGATTCCTCAAGGTTTTCCACAAAAACTAACTAGAAGGAAAAAATATATATTGTAGATCAGTAGGAAAAAACCTAAAAAACTTCCAATTCTGACAACGTTTTCATCTGTAACTTTTTATTACAATGGCCAATTTACAAAAGCAATATGCCATTAAGTCTGCTAGACCCATCTGGTTGCAGGGATATATAGTGTGTAGGTTCTCCAAGAACCTGAAGTACACAGAGCCAACAAGTGTGACCAGTTCATACAGTGAACTAGGTAGAGTGAAAAATGGGTATTAAAGAAGCCTACGTATATCTGAAATGGGCACAAGATATGGGAGTTTAGGAGCAGTGGTTATTCTTGCATCTCCGAGTTTGTGGGTACCCTTACTTGCATATGATTTAGAGGGTGTTTTTCAAAATTCCTTCTTTCTTACACTCTGGCTTACATTTGAAAGGAAAAACTGCAGTGAAATCTAATTGGTAATAGCAAGTATTCTACTGTTCTATGCTCCCACATGTCTTTCAATAAAAATGGTGCCTAGATTTTGTGGGTAGGCCTAGTGACTGTGACAGGACAGAGCCCAAAACGCAACATGGACACATTTTTAACGCTAAGTGGGTAGCTGTAGATTTTGGGCCCTAACTCACTCACCCTACCCCTAGAGAAACGTAGCAAACCACCACTTTTTTTCCAAAACTAGACACCTGGGGGAATCCGGGTGGAATGACTTGCATGGCTCTCCCTAGGTTTTTCTTAAGTCCGAATCTCTTGCAAACCTCAAACAAACAAGAAAACACATTTTATTCTTATTTGTGTGATGGAAAGTTCTAGAATCTGTGGGGAGCTACAAACTCCCTTCCACCCAGCATTCCTCAAGTCTCCCGATAAAAATGGTACCATACTTGTGTTGGTATGCCTAGTGCCTGCGACAGGAAAGGGCACGATACGCCACATAGACTCATCACATTTTCCCACTCACATCTGATCCTTATTTGGGGAATTTGGCTACATGTGGTATTTGGGCCCTAGTCCAGCCGGCACCTATGGAAACCTAGCAAACCTGCACGTCTTTGAAAACTAGACACCTGGGGTAATCCAGGATGGGGTGCCTGGCATGGCTCTCTCAATGTTTTCTTACCCAGAACCCTTGCAAACCTCACATCTTGCCTAAAAGAAACACATCTTCCTCACATATCTGTGATGGAGCGTTCTGGAATCTGCAGGGAGCCACAAATTGCTTCCACCCAGCATTCCTCAAAGTCTCCCAAATAAAAATGGTACCACACTAGTGTGTGTAGGCGTAGTGCCTGCGACAGCAAAGGGCCCAAAATGCAACATGGACACATTTTTCCTATCAAAATGTTTTTATGTTTTTTTTTCCAAGTGGGTAGCGTGGGTTTTGGGGCATAACTCAGCCAACACCTAGGGAAACCTGGTCACCCTGGGGTATCTATATTGAGATGACTGGCAATGGCTCTACCAATATGTTGTTACCCAGAATCCCTTGCAAAGCTCACACTTAGCCTAAAAATATAAATTTTCGTCTAATTTCTTTTACAGTAAATTCTGGAATCCTCTGGGAGCCACACATTTCTACCACCCTGAATTCTCACATGTCCTCCAATAAGAATTGTACCACACTTGTGTGGGTGGGCCAAGAGTCCACGAAAACAAAAGGCCCTAAAGTGCTACATTGATCGATGAGCAATAGGGCTTGGTGGTTATTTGGAGCTGTGCTGAGGTGCCACCCATGCAAAGGTACAAACCACAGAAATGTTTGAAAACTGGATAACCAGGGAATTCCAGGTTGGCGCGCCTTGCGTGAAAACCTTGAGTGTTTTTTTTTTTTTACCCACAATAACCCTCCAAACCTCAAACCTTGCCAGAAATCACACATTTTCCTTACATTTCTGTGATGGAAACTTTTGCAATCTGCAGGATCCTTCAAAATTCATATCACCCAACGTTGCCCCATTTGTTCTGATAAAAACACTGAACCATTTGTGTGGCTGGGCCAAGTGCCCTAGACCGGAACGGATCAAACTGAGGTCAATGGGAATCTCCAGAGGGGCCTTCATACACCTCCTTGAAACATGCACTGGGGAGGTAGTGTGTGTCGGCTATTGCCTGGCACCTGCACTAACAGAGTTAGGGATGCAGAATTCTTTTGTTGTCAAAATGAACTTTTCATAAGCTCCTAAAAGATAAGCTGAGAAAAACACCACACTGAATGGGGTGTGTGGTGCGGCACATTTGTTTTTGTAAAAGTATTTTTGATCCTTGTTTAATCCCAGCATTATATAATGGTTTGTTCCTTAAGGATTGGTGGATTTTTAGGTCTCGCCTATGCAGCCCGCACGCGCTGCTCTAGGAGATAACCTTTAGAAATTGGTCAGCTCTTTTCAAGCACTCGTGCTTGTGCTGGCTTCCACCTTGCGGGAGGGAGTAGTGATGCGCGCGGCCACACTAATTGAAAACAGATGGCCCGTGCGCCGCTGCTCGCTCCCGCAAGGTAGATGCCAGCACGAGTGCTTGAAAAGAGCTGTTTGCATTTGCCTGCTCTCAGTTGCTTTAACTCAAACTTCAAGCGCAGGGGCCATCTGTTTATAATTAGCACTTGTTGTCTAAGGATCTCTGAATTGTTACATACACCGTATGGAATAGCTGTGACTTGTACAGAATTAATTCTGAGCTTCGGCACTAAAGCAAAATAGCAGTAACCTGTTTTCTGTCTGCATTGTGTAGAATTATGTCTTCATTTTCGCTCTATGATGTTTTACGCAGACCACTGGAGACCTCCTTAAGTATATCCGTGCAGCGGTAAAACTGACACCCAACTCTGCAAACGTGCACTCTGCTCTGCCACGGAGTACGAGCCAACCTATTTTTAGTCTGTGCCATTTGTATCGGCTGTGTTGCGAGCCTTTCGATATATCGTCACAAATAAGAGAGGTAACGCTCCTAGATCAAAGTGCACCACGTTCAAGTGACGTTTGCACTGTGCACCTGTTGGCCATCAAGCAAGGTCATTCCGTGCCGATAGCCATAAAGACACACCGCACCGTTCATGCCACAGCCTGCATCGTTTCAAAATGGTACTGGATTATTGCCCCCCCTTCCCCACCCCCGAGTTTGGTATTAATAATGCCAGTTATTTGCCCTCAATGGGGCTTTTGGCATAGTATAAAGCATGCAGAGGTCGAAGTGAGCAGCAGTACTGTTGTGTTGGTGTTCCCAGAAAGTTTTCGTTTGTAGAAGCAATTCCCTCCGGTTTTGGGAGGAACCAGCCCAGGTTTACCCCGGCATTGTCCTACCAGGGGTTTTTAAGAACCGGCACAGAACCGGTAACCCAGCGGTGCCAGGGGATCAACACCCAGAGACCTCGGGTTCTCCTGAGTCAGACCTACAGAAACTCGGAGTCTTCTAGGTGAAGTCAAAGATTAGTTTATTGGCTGCAACCAAGGTAACAGGGTCCTAGAAGTATAATACGAGTATATTCTCAGGAGACTGCACACTTTCACGAAGTCAGGCTTCTCTTCTTATACGTAATTTTCAGCCTTGGGCAAAACATTCCTAGGATTCGTGGTATTTCATTTATAGTTACTGATTACAAAAGAAAAGCAGAGTCATGATGACATGTACATATTTCACGTCGTGCTGCCCATAACAAATCATCCGGCAAGGCCCAACATTTCATCAGATATCGCTGGACCCCTAATAAAAACGGTCACCTCCCCATCATAAAGTAAGTGAAGAAAAGGAGTGGAGAAAAGATGTGAGCGAGATATGGCAGGTGTGCGCGCTGAAATGGTTTTATGGCTGGTTGAGCCTAGATGCTATCTTGCTCGGCCACTGGGAGGGAACTGACCTAACGAGTTCGGCCTGGGGCAATGGTTCTAAATTGTACTGGGGTCAGGGAGAAGTCGATTGAGTATGTGTCCTTGTGGAATCAAATTCAACTGGATTAAGGCCTATGAAAAGGGCAACATGTAGCTAAGGGTTTTAGAATGTAAATGACGATTTCGAGGTGAAATCGTCACTCGAATACGCCGAAAATACATGTACTTGATGTACTCGTCATTCTCGGTCTTTTGATACCAAATTCGTCCTATTTCGACGAAGTTTTTATTCTCGAGTCCAGTACTATTATATGAATCCAGATTTTTCAGAACCACAGACCCTCCTTTTGCCCTTACATAGGCAATTAATCTATCCTTATGTTAATCTGAGTCCAGATCTATATTCCTAAAGTCATTGAGATGTTGCCGCAACATCATTCTAGTGCTGAGTTCATTTCTTGACACAGGCTTCCTTACACATGATGTAGCACAGAGGCCACATATTGCAGGAGCACACTGACAGAACAGGAAAAGAATGGCTAAGACCATCCCAATGACCATCAGAATTTTCCATCCCCAGGCAGATATCAGTTCCCAGAACCATCCCATTAACGACCAATCTCCTTTATCCACATGAATAGATTCGGAAATCTTATGTAGTTTGGAGATGGCCCCGTACACTGTCGGAGCATTATCTGGAATAAAAATGCAACAACTGGACTGGATCAATTTGCATACTCCACCTCGGTCCGCAAGTATTACATCCAAAGCGACCCGGTTCTGAAGGGTCATAAGTCGATCCGACTGGAGCTCAGCAGTCAGGTTACTAAGGGCACCAGCAGTTTCAATCACGGTGGATTCAACTACCCTTGTCAATTACCTTATGTTTCTGCTGTTAGCCATGGCTCCCCAGAACGGCAGAAAACCCATTGCAAAGTCACCAAATTCTTGACCTGCAGTGTCCTCTTTACTCAAAACACCTCTAACTACCCTTGTCCGATGGTAATCCGCCGCTGCTGTGTAGGTGGGAGGTAACAGGAATGAAACAAAACATGAGCCCGAGAAGTCAGGGGGCAACCATGTATAGGCTCTATCATGACAGATGAAATAAGTACCCTTAGCGGCTAAAAAGGCAGGGGAAGTCTGAGATCCAAAAACATACGTTTCTGTACAGACACTCTTCCCTAACTGAGCTCTGGGATTCCTGCCAATACCTTGCAGACACAGGTGACCTTGATGCGGTACGATCCAGATAGGGGACGATCTTTTGGCTTGCTGTTTCTCACTTAATGTAGTGCCATATCCGGTCACATTCCATCCTACGTATGCAAGTATCTCATCATCCGGGGTATCTTCGTAAGAAGTTACTTCCTTGATCATGTCAACTATACCTTTGACTAGGGCGCTAGTCTTGAGGTTGTCTTTTACAGAACGTAGGGGTTGGATTTCTCGTGCATATATGAACATTGTCCTATATGCCCATACTGACCCATTGCGACTAAATGGCAGGACCAAATAGGGGATACCTCTATCCGTGGTGTGGGGCATGAGACCACACACCCAACAGTTAGTTGTGTTCATTACAAGTTGGTGTTGGTGTAATAACTGAACGAAGGAGTTATTAATGAACTTTAGTCTCCTATTTGATTCGTGGTCAGGCAAAGGGTGGAAAGAATGAGAGGAAACAGTAGGAGGAGGTATGGGTGATGTAGTGGGCGCAAATGTCACATGAAAAGAGAATAAAACATAGCTTATCAGAAAGACCATTATGCTAAATAGCATAAAAATACACATTATTATAAAATTTTTCTTCGTCATCGTTTTCAAAAGTCTCTGCTTAAAGTTCATTTGTTTGGCAGGCCTCTCCACATGAGGAAACTCCATCCTCTCTAAGGTGCTGCCCGCGGTGGTAGGTTGTTTCTGCTAAAGGATGCTTCCGTCAGTCTAGGGCAGCTCCCTTGGACCAACCGGAACCAGCGACCTAACGTCGTCAGCTGCACCCAAAAGTCTTTAATCAACCGCGACCCTAGCAGCGGAACCCGGATGGCGGTTCGAAAAAAAACAAAAATAAGCAAGTTACCTAGATGGGAGAATCTGCACTTTCAAAAATAGGATTTGGGGAAAAACAAATTTTTTATTAGTCCACAGGTTTTTCTCTCGGATCATAAAATAAATCACTTTTTACTTTAGTCTCTTTTTCTTGGTCGCAAATTGTAGCGTCTTTTCCCGGGTACTGTCTGGTCCAGAAATAGTAGCTCAGGTTCCACAAAGTTCAATTGTTCTGGTGGTGGCGCAGTTTCTTGAAAAATGTTCCCACTTTCACAATCAGGATTGGCTTCTCTTACACGTTCATCAGTTGTGCGCTCTGAGTCAGTGCCTCCTTTTCGGACCCATTGGTCATGTGGCAGAGGGAAGGGTATTTTCTTACAATGGATCCCGTGGACCCAATTGGCCTTCCCCTCCACCCTAACAGCCGACCTTGTAGACAGGAGGACGAGGTGAGGCCCGGTCCATCTGGGCTGGTCGTTTCTCGTTCTTTGGAAGTTTCTGACAAGCACCCAGGAACCGGGGTCAATGGAGTGACCCGGTGTCTCAGAGACCGGAGGCAAGGTGTTGTGGACCTGTTGATATAAAACACGCAATTTAGCCGTCAATTCATACAAATAGTCAAGCAAAATGGGGTGTTGCAGCTCGCTAAACTTCGTGGGCCTAGGCACTCCCCATATGTTGGCTGGCCGACCAAAGATTATTTCATAGGGGCTGAGTTTCATTTGCGAATGCACAGTCATTCTGGTGGATAGGAGTGCTAAGGGTAGAGCGTCAGGCCATTTAAGACCTGTGCTCGCTTGGATTTTGGCCAATTTAAGTTTAAGGGGGCCATTGTAACATTCCACTAATCCAGCTGATTGGGGTGATTTGCAGCGTGGAACCTCTGTCTAATGCCTAGCCCTTCACACACTTTTTTCATCACACAGCCCACAAATTCACTTCCGTTGTCAGACCAGACCATTCTCGGCATTCCGAACCTGGGGAAGAACTCTTTCACAAGGGCTTTCGCTGTGGACAAGGCAGTATTGTCCCTTAGGGGATAGGCTTCTACCCATTTTGAGAAGGCACAAACAACCACGAGCACGTATTTTAAGTTGTTGCACCTCTCCATATGTATGAAATCTAGCTGCAAAACCTCGAACGGATATGTAGGAGGTGCAAAATGACCAGCTGGAGTTGGGGTTCCCCTACCAGGATTGTGCTTCAGACATACCATGCAATTCTTGACAACATTCTCTGCACACTTGGGAATCCCTGAATTCTTCCACACTGGGGCCAACAACTCGCAAATCCCTTTCGCGCTGATATGGGCCATTCCATGAGCCATTGTAACCACTGCAGGCACATATGCATCGGGTAACAACCATCTCTGTTGCTCTGTCAATTCAATCCAACAACCATTTGCATCCATTCTCCCTGTACTTTCTCTCCACATGCTTAACTCTTTCTCCGTGGCCTCAGCTTGGATGGACTTCACACTTTCTATCGTGTCTTCACATATTCCAACATCACCAGTCCATCTTTCTGGGCTCGCAACATACATTCGGCTCATCACATTCTTTGCAGTTTCCTTAGCAGTTTCATCAGCGAATGCATTTCCACGACCAACATCATCAGTCACTTTCTTGTGAGCACTACATTTCGCGATCGCTACTTTCAGGGGCAACGTCAGTGATTCAAGAAGCTCATTCACCAACTGACCATGCTGAATCTTAGCTCCATGCGAAGTCAGGAACCCACGTTCTCTCCACAATCGTCCAAAACTGTGAGCCACTCCAAAAGCATACTGGCTGTCGGTATAGACAGTCACTTTCATTCCTTTAGATAACACACATGCTCTCGTCAGTGCCACGAGTTCAGCGGCTTGAGCTGAACCATGCGGTATTCGCGCAGTTTCAATGATTGTGTGCAAAGTTGTGACAGCATATGCTGTAGTCACGTTACCATTTGGGAGTTTAAAGCATGAACCATCCACCCATAATGTACCATCACATTCAGCAAGAGGAGTGTCGAACAAATCAACTCTCCCTTTCGTCTCTTCCTCTGTTCTAAGGAAACAGTCGTGCTGTTCTGAAGCATCCGATTCCTCTGCAATTGGTAACAATGTGGCTATGTTCAAGGTACTGCACCTTTTTATGTGCACATGGCTCGCTAGTAGTGTCAATTCATAACTGGACAGTCGAGCACTAGTTAAGTGCTGTGTCTTGGTCCTATTTAACAACGTGTCTACTGCATGCGGGACCATCACGATTAGTGTATTATTCATTACTAGACCTGCAGACTGTCGAATAGAAACAGCTGCTGCTGCTGTGGCCCTTAAACAACTTGGCAATGCTCGTGCTACCGGATCCAAAGTTGACGAAAAATAGGCGCATGGCCGCTGTCTATCTCCGTATAACTGAGTCAGCACAGACAATGCACAGCCCTCCTTCTCGTGGACATATAATGTGAACGGCTTACTGTAGTTGGGGTTACCTAACACAGGGGCCGAACATAATGCTGTGCGTAATTCAAGAAAACTTTTCTGACACTCATCAGACCAAGGAATGGGATTGGGTGTATTTGTACACGTTAGTGCCAATAAGGGTTTGGCTAATAATGAAAAATTTGGAATCCACTGTCTACAGTACGATGTAATGCCCAAGAAAGCACGCACTTCTCTCTGTGTTCTTGGCACATTCAATTTAGCTATTGCCTGAATTCTTTCTGGGGTCAGTTTCCTTCCCTCCTTCGATAAGAGATGACCTAAGTAGGTCACTTCTTGTCGGCAATATTGAAGCTTGGAAAGTGACACCTTGTGATGCAGATCACATAGATGACGCAGTAATGTCAAAGTGGCCATTTTACAGATTTCCTCAGTATCCGCAGCGATGAGCAAATCGTCCACGTACTGTACGAGAGTGGCACCTTCGGGCAAAACCATTGTGTCAAGCTGACTTTTCAGAGCTTGACTGTATATTGAGGTGCTTTCACAGTAGCCTTGAGGGGCGCGTTTAAAGCGGAAACTGCGACCTCCTAAACTAAAGGAAAAAATATCCCTGCTTTCCTCAGCAATCTGGATACTGAAGAAAGCATTCTTCAGATCAATCACCGAAAACCAAGAGGCAGAGACTGGAACCATAGTCAATAATGTTGTAATGTCGGGGACAACTGGGAATTGTGGCACCACTATCTTATTTACTTCTCTAAGATCAATCACGAATCTATACACAGGTGGCTGAGAAGGGTCAGTTCGTTTTAAAACAGGCAGAACAGGACTATTGCAAACATTGCCTCGTGTTTCTTCAATTACGTCTTTTTCAATCAATTCGTAAACAATCGCTAGCAAAGCTTTTTCGCCCTCATTGGATATTCTGTATTGGGGAATTCGTGGCATTTTGACATTCGACTTCAATGTTACAACATATGGTGGAATTTCTAAAAGACCTACATCATTCGGACCAGTAGCCCAAAGAATATCTGGGAGAAGTGCCAATTCTGCTGGAAGTGCATTTCTCGACAAATACATGGGAGAAACCACTTTCTGACCTAAAGTAAGTTGTACTCCTGAGGGAGAACAGTACAAAGTCGCATACAATCTTTTTAGCAAATCCAATCCTAGCAAATTTTCACCACAACCTGTTGTCAAAATAAGGGGTGCTTCGAATTCACAAGGACCAACAGAAAGAGATAAAGGGTCAGAAATCGGATTTCTAACCGGGGCGCCAGAAAAACCTACGGAAACGTTCATTTCGCCAGACAAAGGTGCGCCAGGGAGTTTGGAGTGCATAATAGAACTCTTTGTAGCACCAGTATCCAACAGAAAAGGTTCTGACACACCCGATGTAATCACATCAACGTAAGGTCCACTCTGATCTACTGGAACTGAAACGACTCCCTCTCCTTGCCTAAGGCTGTCCTAGCAATCATTATTCTCCCACTGCTCATCTTCTGTGTAATACTCATCAACGTAGTATTGAGCTGTCCTGTCAGATACGTTATTTTGCTGGTCAAACCTGTTCATAGAGTTTTGTGGTGGAAGGGGACGTGCGTCCTGAGGGGCGTTTCCACGCCCTCTACCTCTAGGCGCTTGCTGACTGCCACGACCTCTTACGCTAGAAATTCCATTTGCACGTTGTGGTAGGGCAGGACAGTTATATTTGTAATGACCCTCTTGTTTGCAATATAAACACTGGTTGGGACCTACGCGGTTTTGATTGTGATCGAATCTTCACAATCAAAACCGCGTAGGTCCCAACCAGTGTTTATATTGCAAGTTTCTCTGATATTGCAAGTTTCTCTGATATTGTTGAGGCTGCTGAAAAGTGTTCTGGTAGTGATTCTGACCATTATTATTTTGATTACCACCACCACGTGGCGGATAGGCTTGCTGTAGCAAAACCTTCGTTTTGAGTTCTCTAGTTTTCTTTTCTACTTTATCTTTCTCATCTTTGTCTCTATTCTCGTAGTACTGTGCGGTAGCTAATATCTGGGCTGAAGATGAGACTGCCCAAGAACTTTCCGAATCTTTTAATTTCCTACACAAATCTGGAAGCAGATTGTGCACAAATTTATCGACAAACAGTCTCTGACCACCTTCTGTGGTCATATCTTGACCGCTGTGGTCAATGAATGTTTCTTCAAATCTGGTGAAGAAATCTGAAACAGTTTCTTCTTTCTTTTGCTTGCATGCAGATAACTTATCCCAATTTACGCGTATTGCAGGCATTGTCGTTTTCATGTAATCTACTATTCTACCAGGTAGTTCCGCTATCAGAGGCTCAGGCTTGGCACCACCAACTTGTCGTGCATCTGCAGCAGTAATATTAGCCCACGTGTCACCTAATTCCTGGTCATGATCTACATGACGAATTTTTCCCCATAAAGGCTGTGGAACAACGTTCCCGAACAACATATCGATATCGGCCAAATTCATTATACATGACCCAGCAGTTTGCGACAATTCTTTATAGTACCCTGCAGGATTTTTACGCCGATCTGGTAATGTTTGTTTGAGTGCTAAAACTTCAGCTCGCTTCCATGGGACATGTACCCATACACGGTGAAAGTGTGGCAGGACAGGTGGGACAGCTGTCGCGTCACCCTCCCTCCACTGTGGGGGAACCTCTCTCATAGGGTATTGTCGTGCCTTTTTCCTACTAGATGCACTAGATTCCGATGGTGACCCAGAACTGCTTCCCTTACTTCGATATGATAATAGCATTTCAACTGCTTTTTCCACATCGGGACCTACAATCATACCCTCTCCAAATTTAAATCGTACACGACACATCTCTTGTGGGATGCATTCTTGATCATTGTCTTCTAAATCTTCGCCAAGAAAGACGCACATCTGTTCAAACACATATCTCTGTGTCGCTGCTTCCCATTGGTGGAAGACTTCCATGACAGACTGTACATCATATTTTGCAGTGTCCATGACCCATTTCCGAGCTAAACTATTCAGGGAATCTCTCTCTTGATAATCAGGCAGTTGACTTCGCAACTGTCTTCTTCCTATGTTAGGGGTCGTAGCGGGCGACCCGAAAAGAGGTAAAAGAAGATTAGTAACAGTGCTGGCCATTTTCTGCCGAATGGAAGGTGAAACTGAAGGACAAACAGATGAACAAACGGGGTGAGGTAAGGCGGGGGTAGAGATGGCAGAAGAGGTATCAGGAATAATAGATGTGGTACTAGGCAAAATCGTAGAGGGGGCATTAGGAGATGTAGAAAGTACAGTAGGCAAAATCGTAGAAAACACAGATGAAACAGAAGTGGTCGGTGGGCCTGGAGGAGGCTGCACCGAAGAAGTAGGAGCCAGCTGAAGAGCAGCTGGTGGGTGCTGTGGAAGAGCCGGAGGCGCAGCTTGTGCAACTAAAGGTTGCGGGGGTGCTGTGGCATTCTGCGCATAGGGGGGTGGTGAAGTTAATAATTGCGACATTAATGGGTCTTTTTCACGCTCTTTTCCTGTCCCTTGCTGAAAAGACGGCAAAACTGGATAACACTTATCTATTGCCATTTTACGTTGCCTGTGCAACTGCTCATTTATCTGCTCTTCCTCATTATCTTTAAACTGCACGGCAGCTTGCATTACTGAAAGTCCCCCTTCTCTCTTATTTTTCTTAGCTAATTTAATTTCTTTTTGCTTGGCTTCTTTGCGCCATAAGCGGAAAGAGTCAAACATCGCCGGCCGGGCTTTCTTTTTGAAGAGTTTAACTTCAAGGTTGTCTAAGATTTCAGAATCGAAGCTACCATATTGGGGCCATTTTAAAACACCATCTTTCCTAGTGTATTTAATCCATACCTCGTTGTAAACGATGGGGCCTACCCCATGTTTAACGTATAGTTCGTAAGTTGGAGTTCCAACTGGAGGAACCGGACATGAGTCCTCCAATCGGGAGTCCCTATTATTACTACCAAGACAAAACCAATTCCCGAGTCTAAGACTAGGCATCCTCGCTCTCTAGTCTAGTTCCAAAACTTCAAAGGATTTATCGATTACGATATTTCTCGTGAATACACGAGTCCTTCGGTTATGGTGCTTGCAAGAACCATTAAAAACCTTTTGTATCTCCAAGATACCACAAAGTAAGTCCAATTAAGGACTGGGAGACGCTCCACTTATACTTAACTGAAAATATCGATGGCGTCACCAGAAGACTCGTCTCAGCGTTTCGCTCTACCGAAAATTTCAAGGGTCCAACATCAGGGCGATAGCCAGGGCAGCAGTCCTTGTAGCCGTCGGGAAGCGGGGAACCTCGCAGCAAAGACCTTCGGACCACGTCGACATGCAGGGATCGATGAGGTGGTGGGCCCTCCTCCGGAATTTCCACACAAAGCTCCTTACGATCTTCAGGCTGACTGGTACCACTGGAATCGAGCCCCACGTTGGGCGCCAACTGAGGTACTGGGTTTTTAAGAACCGGCACAGAACCGGTAACCCAGCGGTGCCAGGGGATCAACACCCAGAGACCTCGGGTTCTCCTGAGTCAGACCTACAGAAACTCGGAGTCTTCTAGGTGAAGTCAAAGATTAGTTTATTGGCTGCAACCAAGGTAACAGGGTCCTAGAAGTATAATACGAGTATATTCTCAGGAGACTGCACACTTTCACGAAGTCAGGCTTCTCTTCTTATACGTAATTTTCAGCCTTGGGCAAAACATTCCTAGGATTCGTGGTATTTCATTTATAGTTACTGATTACAAAAGAAAAGCAGAGTCATGATGACATGTACATATTTCACGTCGTGCTGCCCATAACAAATCATCCGGCAAGGCCCAACATTTCATCAGATATCGCTGGACCCCTAATAAAAACGGTCACCTCCCCATCATAAAGTAAGTGAAGAAAAGGAGTGGAGAAAAGATGTGAGCGAGATATGGCAGGTGTGCGCGCTGAAATGGTTTTATGGCTGGTTGAGCCTAGATGCTATCTTGCTCGGCCACTGGGAGGGAACTGACCTAACAAGTTCGGCCTGGGGCAATGGTTCTAACTTGTACTGGGGTCAGGGAGAAGTCGATTAAGGAGTATGTGTCCTTGTGGAATCAAATTCAACTGGATTAAGGCCTATGAAAAGGGCAACATGTAGCTAAGGGTTTTAGAATGTAAATGACGATTTCGAGGTGAAATCGTCACTCGAATACGCCGAAAATACATGTACTTGATGTACTCGTCATTCTCGGTCTTTTGATACCAAATTCGTCCTATTTCGACGAAGTTTTTATTCTCGAGTCCAGTACTATTATATGAATCCAGATTTTTCAGAACCACAGGGGCAGGAGGGGGCTGTCCAGCACTGCGAGCCTGGAGGACAAACCGATAAAGCAATGAAATCTGTACACCCGTCGCCCTCCATCACGCCTCCTGCGCGAATGAGGCGCAAATATATTAAACACTGTCTGTGATTATCGTCAAATCAACAGAGACGCTTTATTGTTGTATCTGACGTGACATGCCCTTAACTGAGTCCACTCCATGTCAGACACGGATTGGTGCAGGGTCAGCGATGCCTTCTGCAGTGATGGGGAATTTCTGCAACTGCACAACTAGGCTTGTCGATGCATTTGAAGAGCTGACAGGCCGCCTTGTTGTTTATAATGAGCTTTTACTTTAAGTGGCTGATGATGAGCTTTCACTTCAGTGGCGTGTTCAGGGGCCATCTGTTTTAGTATAACGATGTATTTAAAGCTTATGCGCTTGAAAACCTCTTCAGCGTTCTTATTGTTAGCAACGTTTGCTAATTTTTAACCATATCTTTAGTGTGGTGCTTTTTTGAGCAGCGGAGCGTGCAAGGGCCATCTGTTTATTTTTTTTTCGGTCGTAGTTTGTCCAAAGTGCCAATTATTGTGCTACATATGTCGCAGTTGTACTTAAAGCAATTGTAGTTTCTTAAAAGTATTTGCTAGCATGTATTGTAGTATTTTGATGTATTTAAAGCTAATGTGCTTTAACCCCTTCCATGCTGATGACGGCCCCCAGCCGTCATGGCACACAGTGCTCGTGTGCTGATGACGGCTGGGGGCTGTCATGACCACGCCCGCCATCGGAATGTCCAGCACAGGAGCGGAATTCCGGCCGCGGGCAAGTGGTTAAATTATATACAGACTTCTTATTGTTATCATCGTGTGTTTATCTTTCACCATATGTTTAGCGTCGCCGCGGGCGCTTTTTGCTAGCATGCATTATAGTATAATGTATTTAAAGCTCATGTGCTTTAAACACCTCCATACTTATTATTGTTATCACAGTTTGTTTATTTTGTAATATATTTTTAGGGTGGTGCTTTTTTGAGCAAACGTTTGTGCACTGTCTTATGCCATCTCTCCCCCCCCCCCCCCCGCGTCCGTTTGCCTTATGTCGTGTATATATATATATATTTTTTTTAAACAAATGCATATACAGTTACAATCGCGGCGTTATCCACATATAGTCATTCAGTATACAGTTTCCACAGGGACAGCAACACTTATATGACCATAGTAGAGTTATATGTCATCGCCTTAGTCATGACCCAACCCCGGAGGTGAACAGATGTTCCCCTATATTCGTTCCATCTGCCCCCACCCTTCCCCATTTCTTTGGGTAATTCCTGTGAATGAATGTGGCCTTCTCCACTACCATGGCTATATCCAATTCTCTACAGCAGTCCAGTAAAGTTGGTATACTTCCTGCTCTCCATTTTTGTGCTATGTTTTGTTTGGCTATCATCATGCCTCTCGTTGCCCATTAACGTTCAGCGTGGTTAAGGTCTGTTGGTCCTCAGATGTTGAGGAGGCAGCATTTAGGCTCAGGCAGGGCTTGTTTCTCGGTGACCTCCTTGATGGTTTCCATCACTGCCGCCCAGTATGGTGAGACCTTTGTACAGTCCCATAGGGTGTGATAAGGTACCTATGGCGCCACAGAGACGTAAACAGTATGGATCAGGAGTTCATCCCATCTTGTGCAGTACTACTTGTGTATAATAGGTCCTGTGTAAGAATTTAAGCTGTACCAACCGCAGTCTAGAGGAGATTGCCACCTCTTTAGGCGATGCAATCGCATCTCGCTAGTCTGGGTCGTCCATGTCTCCCACTGCTGTCTGCCAGAGCGCCCTGAGTTGGTCAAGTGGGTCTGTCCGGTTATTGATCATTTTTTTTATAGGTGAGTGAGGTTGATTTTTTGTGTAGATAGTCAGTGAGCAGTTGGTCCTCTAGAGGGGATGATTAATTGTGTCTATATTTTAATTGGGAACTGGTTGCTAACGAATGCAAGGTGCTTATCTAAGCTATTTTACCGTAACTGGCTGAGGGACTCTGTTTAAATGTTAGCATCGAGGTTTAAACTGTGGGTCTAAAAAGGAAGCAGTTTTAAATAGAGTTTTGTTTAAACTTTTTAAAAACAAACTGTTACAGCGCAAAAAGAATAAAAACTCTTGTACATTATTTTATCTCCGGTACAAACGTGCAAAATTGTTGTTTAAACATCACCCATATCTGCAACTAAGCCACATTTGCATCTCCTGCCTATGATAACGATCTTTACAAGGAGGAAACATTTCTCTTTATTGTGCCAGGGCAGAAGCCCATTCAACCACATTTAGTAACTATTGCAACGTTTCACACCACTCGAGACTTGGTGGCGGCTACACATGGTAGTCTTTTAGAAGCAAGGTGTTAATGCATTTCAAACATATTGAACTAGAAGTGTAATATATACACACTTCTTATTGTCATCACCGTGTGTTGAAATTTCACCCTCTGTTTAGCGTCGCCACGCGTGCTTTTTGCTAGCATGTATTGTAGTATAACAATGTATTTAAAGCTGATGTGCTTTAAAACATCTCCGGACATCTTATTGTTATTACCGTTTGTCTATTTTTCACCATATCTAATGTGCTTTAACTTTTGTGTTAGTGCTTTTTTCAGCAGATGCGCGCGTAGGGGCAATCTGTTTTAGTAGAACGATGTATTTAAAGTTCATGTGCTTTAACTCCTTCGGCGCTGCGCACATTTTCGCCCTGTGCGGGTGATTTTAAATAGTGGGCGGGATTCAGACGGCCCCCGGCCTTCCTCCGCACATGCCCACCGTGACGCATGACGGCCGGGGGCAGTCATGCGCACCGAAGGGGTTAAATTATCTCCGGACTTCTTATTGTTAGCAATGTTTGTTTATTTTTCACCACATCTTTAGCGTAGTGCTTTAACTGACTAACTCTCTCACTGACTGACTAACTCCCTCACTGACTGACTAACTCCCTCACTGACTGACTAACTCCCTCACTGACTGACTAACTCTCTCACTGACTGACTAACTCTCTCACTCTCTCTCACTCACTACTCTCGAACGCTCACTCTCACTGACTCGCTCGCTCTCACTAACTGACTCGCTCACTCTCACTAACTGACTCGCTCACTCTCACTAACTGACTCGCTCACTCTCACTAACTGACTCGCTCACTCTCACTAACTGACTCGCTCACTCTCTCTCACTGACTAACTCTCTCTCACTAACTCTCCAACTCTCTCTCACTAACTCTCTCACTGACTAACTGCCCCTCTCTCTGTCTCTGTCTCTCTCTCTCTCTCTCTCTCTCTCTCTCTCTCTCTCTCTCTCTCTCTCTCTCTCTCTCTCTCTCTCTCTCTCTCTCTCTCTCTCTCTCTCTCACTAACTGACTCTCACTGACTGACTCACTGACTCTCTCTTGCTCACTGACTAACTGACTGACTCTCTCACTAACTTTTATACAGTTACTATTTCCCAACCGTCAACCTCCTGTTATTTATGCCCCCATAACTATAAAAAAACATAAAAAGCAACCATTGGGACAGGCAGATAGAAGTTGCCAGCATTCAAAGAACAAAAAAACTCACAATATTATTTATTGTTAATTCTTTTTTAATATGGTAATTCAGTTGTACATAATGCTTTATTGATCATATACAAGGTAAAAAAATAATTTGGACACGTCTTTATTATAACTTTTCAGCATGCTGCAGACTTCTGTACAGCACAGCTTAAACACATGGGCAAAGTCAATATTTCTAGCTAAACACTTATAAAGTCCTAAAGGCAAGACCTATTGGCTATGCCAATGCTTGTTTAGAGATTACCATAGGGCCACAAACTTCCATAAACCACTGAGTATCACTTTCCCTTTCCTGATGTGCATCATATTCTCACTGAACGTATTTTTGGGACTTTTAAGATAACATTTTCTCACCGCCATATGACTAAATATTGTTGTTGTATTATGTTTTAGGTGATTGAGATATGAACTTGAGAGGATTGCAAAGGGTGCTTTATGTGAAGCACCACCCCCCATGTTGCATAAAAGATAATTCCACAGATATTGAACAGATGAAGCCTGTAGGAGTTTCCAACTCATTAAGATAGTACAGGAACATGGTATCCTATTATTCAGTTTTCTGTTTTACATGTTCCCTAGTATTCTTTATTGGCCATACTGTAAAAATTCAGCTATCTTCCACGTGCAATAGAAATAAGCACATATGTGAGCTTTGAACCAGTATTAAATGCATTATTTTGTCCACGCCTTAGTTATAAAAGAAAACATACATGCTAAAAAGGTCTCAACATGCCTACCTTGTAAAACCAATAACCTAATCCCGCCGCTAGCCCTAACCTCATAATCTCGCCCCTATCCCCACCCTGTACTTTGTCTCCGATTAGTACACTTATTTTTTTCTCATTTCAAACTCTGACCGATGTATTTTACGTAGAGCAATCGTTGCAGTCATCTTTGACTTAGTCGGAGGTCGTAGGCAGTGTATTGGCAGAACTTTGGTTGCGTAGCTCTCACTTGTGAATTTCGGAAGTGTTTATTCAGATTGTTAATACTGCCCCTTGAAGGGGGTGTAAATGAAAGGTATTTTTTCAGGAGAATTTATTTTTTATAACGCATTATTTGGCGATTTACGTAAACCTCAATAACTTCCCGTAGACAAATCTTTCATTGTGTTTGAAAGGTCAATCTGTCCGTGTACTTTAGTTTTACTTGGTCCTATGCAATTTCTATCGTCCAGGTGACAACCAGACATTTGCATTACAATTTTCCAAAGCACATTTTCTAACTCGTGCCGGATTGTGGTAAACCTTGCTCCTTGCATCAACATAAAAAAAACACTGATTGAATTGTTTCCCGATACTCCACACTGAAACCAAACATCATAAGGACTTGAATAATCTCTCGATGTTAACTACAATTGTAATGAAAGTTATGCCTACTATTCGAGTGAAGCCCTGTGTCCAAGTAGACTTCTAGTTAAACAGCACCATCTAGTGGACGTTCTGCCACATAGTTCTTATACAATCCAAATTCGTTTGAATGCATCATTCTAAAAAAAAATAGCCTTTGTATAACCTTTTTGTGATCTGTTATTCTATTACATGCCAATAACATGCTATTTCATATCTGTAACGCAGTTTCTAACATTAATGTCCAGCAACAATCCATTGTATTTTGCATTTTTCCATAGTCGCCTTGTAGTTTGTTTCATATGCCGCACACAAAGCAGCCTGGCTGTAATATTCCAATTAAGCAGTGGGTAAGGCTTGCGGGCTGCAGGGCGAGGCAGCGATGACCATGACCTTCACCAGTGGTATCTCATCATGGCAACCTTCATTGTAGGTGCTGCACATATACTGGAGTACCGCAATCCCTAATTTATTCCTCATCCATGCTTCACACATGTTCATGCTCAAGGGAGCAGTGAAGCTTTCAAACCCTGACCGACCAACCATTATTATCAGGGGAGCCTATAGGTATCCTTTCCAACTCGTGTGCAGGTAAAAAGACATGTATCCCACAACGATATCAGAGGTTGCCACTATCCACTAGTCGTTTCATGTCATGGCCTGGGTATAGGGACAGTATCCAACTATGCTGAAATAAATTAACAATATTGGTGCTGATAGAGCAGGAAAATGTATCTGAAAATGTGCGCCATCATTTGCACTAGGAATTAACATCGACATGAACATTGAAGTGATGAGTCCAGGTAGATTGAATAAGTATTTATTCAATATGAAATGAATAGCACAGGAGTACAACAGATGAGTGCCAGGAGAGCAGCATACAATCCCAAGGCTCTTCTCCAACTGACCAAAGGAACACAGAACTTCATAACATACATTCTATCTCTCTGACATCACTACATTAAAGAGACATAGCAACCTAATAATAATACATCATAACAAACATTAACACGAAAATGCTTATAAGAATGACAAGTAGGACAATGTGCCTTTTCTTAATCGTGCTAATTAACGTGTAGCACGATTTTCTTTTTTTTTTTGTATTACGCACTCATTTCTATCGTAATGACATTAACAGACTAGCTTCATTCATCTTTAATCTTTCTGTCTTTCAATTTAAATTCTTCTTTAATAAATACTTTTAGGAGATGCTGAACTGTGCAATATTATATCGTTAAATGATTCACACTTGACTTGCTTATACATCATCTCTGTAGAATGTGCTGACTTTATATTATTTATTTATTTAAAAGGTTTTATATAGCGCTGGCTACCCGGAGGTATCGGAGCGCTTTACATGAGCATCTGAACATAGTTACAGGTTACATCGTTACAAAGGTTACACAGTTATTAGAGCATGGCAACATAGTTACTTGTATGGTCGAGATAAACAATTAGCGCAAATACGTAAGGGGAAGAGCAGGCAGAGGGAAAGATACAGGGGAGGGGGAAGGAGCTGGGGAAGAAGACAGGTAAAGAAGGCAGGAAAGAGGAGGGGAGGGGGAAGTACACCGCATGGGAAGAGGAGGAGAGGAGCGACAGGGAACACAAACCGGTAGACGAGTCAAAGCAATGTCCAAAGTCCCTTAAGCTGTGATCCCAGGGGAAGTGGTAACACTTCCCTATCTCAGTTGCGGGAGGCTTCCTTTACGCAGTGGACTCTGAGGGGTCTCTGAGACTCTGTGGTATGTGTATGTTATCATAGTCATGTTCTGTTACCATGGTATATGTAGAATGTATTGGGTCATTTTAGAATGCTGTTATGTCAGTGTTATGATGAAAGTAGGTCCATAAACAAGATAGGTTCCAGGATGAAGATTTATTTAAGGATTAGAAGAACAGCTTTACAACCACGGACTGGCAGAAAGCACAGTCAGGCTCCAACTGACAAAATACAGAATCTTCCCCCAAAGAACACAGATGGAACATTCTAAGTTCTAAGGAGCTTGCGCGCCAAGAAGCACACAAGCAGCATACAACACACCTCCCTCCTTTGAAAAAAAAAAAAAACTAAAAACAAACATAATTTTTCATTTTTACAGGTGGATGCGAAACATGTGAACTTCTCTTAAATACACTGTCTGCAACTCTTTGCACAGATTCATCTTGACCAACAGGATCATTATTGACAACACCATGATCATTCAAAACATCCTGAATGACATCAGAGTTGTCGACAACCCCCTGTGAATCAAGAATGGTAACAATGAGTTCATTGGAACAATTAGTCATTAGGCAAAACATTTTGGAAACCATGCAGAGCACTGAAATCATCCAAAAAAAACTGATCATTATCTTCATTGTATACATGAGAAGAACAATTTTTAGAATTCTTAAACGAATTGTCAGATCTAACAATAGATACACGTCTAAAATTCCAAATTTTCCCCCCTTCAACACGCACAGCTTTTCTGAAAACTTCGATTACTCTAACAGGGTCTGACCACTTAGCCCAACCCTTAGAAAGTGAATTTCCAAATTTTACACATACCAAATCACCAACTCTGACCTTGTGACTTGAAACTCTTTTGTTGGAACATTTGCCCATTTTCTCTTGATAAATTTTAACACGTTCTCTCACTTTCTCAACATCCAGACCAGACAAAGCAGATTCATCAGACTTTAACCACCAGGGCAACAGTTTAGAACCAGCTTTGCGACCCCTCAGTAATTCGAAAGGAGAACAACCTGTTACAGAATTGGGCGAGATGCGATAAGTAAGCAAAGTGGCACATAGTGCTTTTTTCCAATTTAAATTATTCTTAACAGCTAACTGAATGGATTCCTTAACAACCCTGTTAAAACGCTCGATTTGACCATTGGCCTGAGGATTATAATTGGAAACCCTCTTGTGAGTGATACCATGCTCTTTAAAAAATAGTTCAATCTCACTGCTAATAAACTGCGTGCCATTATCAGAAATTATCTCTGAAGGAAGACCCTCACGACTAAAAATGTTCAGAAAATCAATAACTTGACTAGAGGTAATTTTTTCTACAATTTTGACCTCTGGCCATTTCGAAAAATAGTCAATCAGGACTAATCCATAAACCTCTTTACAACCAGACAAATTTAAAGGACCAATAATGTCAATTCCTAGTCTTCTCCAAGGACCCTCCGAATACTCAATATGAGTAACTGAAGTGGATAAGGGTTTCACAGTTTTATCACTGTTAGAACAAGGAAGACTATTCCTGACCCATCTATTAACAACTGCGTCCATTGAAGGCCACCAATAGTATTCTCGTAACCGCCTCTTGGTAGTTGACATACCCATATGGCCCTCATGGGCAATCCTAATCAAATTTTCCTTGACAGAAACAGGAGGAATAATTTTGTCACCTCTGGTGATAATGTTATGAGAACACATAAGTTCATCCTTGACTTTGAACAAAGAACTCAGATCACCAGACAACTTCCTCTCTTCAGGCCATCCACACCTCAGATAGGTATGAACCAACCCAAGAGTGTTATCCTCAGACATAGCTTTCACCCAAACATCTTCTGAAATTACCTCCAAATCATTAACATTTATGTCTTTCATGGTATAAGCCACATCACATTCATCAAAATGCTCATCATCATGATGAGGCAAGGCCAACCTGGACATGCAATCAGCATGCACATTGAGTCTACCAGGAATATACTCAACAGTGCACTGATACTCTTGTAATTTGGCTGCCAACCTAGCCAAACGAGCTGTTAAAATCCTTCCACCACCCGCAGCTAACATATTCACAAGGGGCTTGTGGTCAGTTCTAAGCACAAATTTAGTATCCCACAAAAATTGTCTAAAATGCTGAGCTGCCCAGGTACATGCTAACAATTCTTTCTCAATCGTTGAATAATTACACTCCGCACCTTTCAACGTTCTTGAAGCGTAGGAAACAATGCTTTCTTCACCAAAACTTTTCTGCTGTAGAACTGCCCCTAATCCAGTGTTGCTTGCATCAACTGAAACAATGCATTCTTTTCCCACAACAAATGGCTTTAAAAAAGGAGCGGAACAAATTTCCTTCTTGAACTCATCAAATTGTAGTTGCTGTTCATTACTCCATGAAAACTTTGCATTTTTTTTTTTAAGTAAAACTCTTAAGAGAAGACACCTTAGAGGCATAATTTCTTACAAATTTGCAAAAATATTCTGTTAAACCTAGAAAGGAAAACAATTGATCTTTATTGATCGGAGCAGGAGCTTTCGAAATACTGGCAATATGGTCAAACTTTGGTTTGATACCCTCCTTGGAAATCTCATGTCCCAAATATTCCACCTTTTCTTGTCTGAATCTACACTTAGAGAACTTTAGTGTTAACCCTTTTGATTGTATGCTGCTTAAAACAGCTTTCAAATTCTCATCATGTTGTACTACATCGCAGCCAAAAACAAGAATGTCATCCTGAAAGGCAATAGCCCTTTACAGCCCTCTAACATTTCTTTCATTAAGCGTTGAAAGACAGATGCAGCACTCGCAAGACCGAATGGCATATGCAAATAGCGAAACATACCCTCAGGAGTGACAAAAGCTGTCAAATTCTTGGATTCCTCATGTAGTACAACCTGATGGTATGCGCTTGCAAGGTCTAACGTAGAGAACACACTAGCACCAGAAAGAGTGGACATTAGTTCATTGATTTTCGGTAAGGGATGCATGTCAGACCAGATTTCTTTATTAAGGCTGCGAAGATCCACACATAAGCGGAGCTCGCCGTTAGCTTTAAGAGAAAGAACAATAGGGGAAACCCAAGGAGATGATTCAATAGGTTCGATGATGTTAGATTTAACTAAATCATTGAGAATACCTTTTAATTTGTCACGATATGCCAGAGGTACGTTTCTGACTCTGTCTTACAGGTACAGCATTGTCTTTAAGAATGATTCTGTGTTTAAACTGGACATATTCACCTAATTTCTCTTCAAATACATTAGGAAACATATTCTTAATGTTATTGACAAATTCATTGTCACAGGGATTTACAGCAAATACTGGCAATGAAGCATTTGGGTCAATATATACTGGAGGTGAAGCATTAGGGTCCAGTTTGATTCCCATCTCTTTTTGGTGAGGCCAACCTAAAATAGACTCCCCTTTGCGTGCAATGTAGATTTTCGCTTCCATAGACCTGTCTTTAAAATATATTTTGGCCCAAAAGAAACCAATTAATTCAATTTTATGACCTGTATAGCTACCAGGCTTGATATCAGGATTTATAAATTCTTTATTTGGCCATAACTCTTCAAAGATATCTTTCCCAATTATCGAATACCATGCAGAAGAGTCCACTAACATGGAAACTTCTTTGCCATCAATGTAAAACAAGGCAGATGGGAAACTTTTACAATCATCGGAGGAAATACAAGAAATGCAGTTAAACTCACTAAATTCCTCAACAGACTCCTCTTCATTGAAAGAAATACAATTTACTTTCTGAGGTGAACGACACATTTTCCCAAAATGTCCAGTGTTTTTACATTTTACACAAATCTTATTCAAAGCAGGACAACCTTTAAAGTTCCCAACATGGTCAAAACTTCCACATCTATAACATATTATAAATGTATGTCTATTATTAAACTTATTTTCTTTTGTAAAACTCTCTTTTTAGAAGGTAGGAAAAGCAGGTTTCTTCTGAAATGTTTGACTTTTGACAACGGACACTTCAGGTATAGACTCTTGAATCTTGACTGAAAGACTTTGATTCTGACCTCTTATTTCAGTCACAAACTTTTCTGATTGTTCAATACCTTTTGCTATGTTAACCACAGCTTTAAGCGAAGTTTCAGTTCCTAACCACAATCTTTCTTGTATTTGTTTTGCTTTTAGTTTTCATCATAATTTGATCCCTAAGAACTTGTTCATAGTTGATAGTGTCGAAGGCACAGGATCCTGCCAAAGCACGCAAGGCAGATATATAATTCTCAATTGACTCGTTATCTTGTTGTGCTCTTGAATAAAATTTGAAACGTTCCATGACAGTGTTGACTTTTTTTCCAAATCTAATAGTAAGTTGCTTAACAGCAATTTCAAACACATCAGATTCAGAGTCAGAGTCTTCCAAAGGAGGCAAATCCGATAACTCCTTGATGCCTTGACCACCCAAAGACAAACGTAAGAGATCTAATTTTCTTTTAGACGAACAACCATCTTCTTCTAGAACATTTACGTATGCTAAGAACATGGGATACCATAAATCCCAATCCATTTTAGGATCCCCTGCAACTGGTAGAAAATGTGGTGGAACCATAATGTTGGACATGACTTTAAACCAAAATAAATAGTCTTTTAATAAACTTGTAAATTTAGGAGACGAGAAAATTTAAAATTGTGGACAATTTTCCCCAAAAAACAATTTTCCCAAAAAAACAAACTTCACAAAATTGTTAAATAGTTATTTAAACTGTTGCAGTGAAAAACTATCATAGAAATAGCGTCTTTCTATAAATATAGTATTTTTTGCATTTATAGTCGAAAAATGCGTGCTTTTCGCCGACTCATTTAAATTCCCCAAACTAAGATGGCCGAAACGTGAGACGGCGTGATGACGTCACTCCCACAATCTCTTGCGATGATGACGATCGTGAATCAGTTCAGGAGAAGGCTCCGAACGTTCTGAACTGCGCAGGAAGAAATTAAGTCCTCGCGCTCTTTCAAATAAGTAAGTAACTGTTTTGTAATGGTATAACTTAGTTACTTCTAAATCACAGGATGGGCAACCAGAAGTAGAAAGATAACTTCAAATAAAAAAAAAAAAAACTGCCGCAGGTTCCATCAAGTGCACAGATATTCTTAACTGCCGCAGGAGCATTCACGCTCGGAATTCATTTAAACTACGATTTAATGCTAGCGAAAACAGTATTACAGCCGCTGGTGCTATCAAGGCACAATTGTTAAAGCAGCCGCTGGTGCGATCAGGGCACAAATAAATAAAATGATTTCCTTACTTTACAAAGTGAACGCCGTTTCTTCTTGTATGTCCCAACTCTCCTGGAACTATACTCCCACCTTCGCCAATATGTTATGATGAAAGTAGGTCTATAAACAAGATAGGTTCCAGGATGAAGATTTATTTAAGGATTAGAAGAACAGCTTTACAACCACGGACTGGCAGAAAGCACAGTCAGGCTCCAACTGACAAAATACAGAATCTTCCCCCAAAGAACACAGATGGAACATTCTAAGTTCTAAGGAGCTTGCGCGCCAAGAAGCACACAAGCAGCATACAACAGTCAGGTTTAGAAGGAAAGGCAGAAGCGGTTGGAGTTGGTGGTTACAGGACGTCTTACTGCTATGCACCAGTGGGTCTTTATTGGTTTATGTAATAAACCTATTTTTTTACTTAAAGTTCCGACTCCAGCGCCTCTTTACAATGGTGACGGGTGGTTTTTGAATTTAGAGACCCACTGTGCAAATTTTTTTTAATTTTCATTTTTAACCGCGTTCCTTACTTCTGGATTCGTTTAGTTAAATGACTTGGACTTCGCTATTTCACCCCTCGATATACCGGATCTTCGAAATTCATATCTGATTTATGGAGTATTATTGAAAATAAGGTACTGTACTTTGGAAACTTACTGTTGGTGGCTGAGCGGCGTTGCTCGCGCTTTGTTTAAATTGCGCTCGAGCGGATCTCTCGTGCGAGTCTCTCTGGCTGAAGTTCTGTGACGCATGCGACTCCTACGCTATCACGTTCTCACACAGCTAGCCAGCTACGCTTCATGCATGTAAGCCACGTCTTGGCGGACAACTTGGATTTCACGAAGGAGTTTTACCGAGGCCTTTTAAAAGCGTATTTTCTCTTAAAGGGTTTACGCTATCGAGTCCATTGTTTTATCGAGTGCACTTCAGTGATGTGCACACTGTTTAAAGGTGTTTGGTGCATTTCAGTGATGTGCACACTTTGAATTTGTTTTCAACGCTTCAGTCTATTTCAAGAAAATTTTCATTTTGTTTGATTTAGTTAAGTACATTGAATTTAAAGACGTTTAAGTGCATTGAGCTTCACAGTGACGTGCACAATTTTTTAAAATGATAAATTCAGTTTATAATGGCTGCTTCACAATTGTGTAATCCACCTGCAATATTTTTACAAACTCCTGGTAAACCCAAATTGATATGGGAAAAATGGTTTGATACATTCGAAAATTATCTTTTGGGTATTGATGGTACTAAATTTTCACCTGAAAGAAAGAAAGAAAGCAATTTTATTCAGTTTTCTAGGTACAGCGGCCATTGATATTTTTAAAAACTTAACTCCCATTGTTGGTCATGGTGAAGGTTGGGACGTTTACAAAGAAACAACAGCGAGATTACGGAAACAGTTTATGGATGAACCTAAGGTAATGATTGAACGTCATGTGCATTTAACAAAAGGAAGCAACATTTGGATGAGACCATTGAAGACTATGTGGCTGCTCTCAGAGTCTTAGCAGCAAACTGTGATTTTGGGGCTAATATTAATTACTGTATTAGGGACCAATTTGTTTTTAATTGTGAGTCCAAGAAAGTGCAGGAAAGATTATTAGCCTGTCCTAATCCCACGTTGGAAGACATTTTAGATATTGCTAAGGGGATCGAGAGATCTATTCTATCAGCTAAAGCAATTTCAAAGGATGAACTTAATACTTCTTCTAATGTATGTGTCATTCAATCTGAGCAGAGATCGTTTAGACCAGGAGTTATAAAAGGTGGTAAACTAAGTTGTTTTAGATGTGGTTCGAAAACGCATCTTGCTAATTTTCCTGATTGTCCTGCTTTAAGAAGAAAATGTTTAAAATGTAATAAGTTTGGTCATCTTCACAGTTTGTGCAAAACCTTGAAACCTACTACTAAAGTTTCTGTAAATGCTGTCTCGAATGTTGAGGAAGATTTGGATAACTTACTTTTAACATTGTATGATCCGTGTTCAGAATGGTCTATCTATAATGTCAATTTACCTTTTAAGGCACCTCTAGGTATAGTTCATATTGGAAAAGTAAGTTTGGATGTTATGGCAGATTCGGGGTCACCCATCACTATTTTATCCCCCAAAAATTTTGAGGAAAATTGGACTGATATTGATCTCAAACATACTGATATCAATCCCAAAGCTTTTGGTAATTTTGATATTAAGATGTTGGGGTACATTGAGGACAGTTTAGAATTTGAGGGAAGGAACATTTTTACTCAAATATATGTTGCTGTTGATGGAAAAAATATTGTGGGGTGGTATGATCTGGGCAGATTGGGAGTCATGTTATGTCCTGGTACAGACACTCCGATTAGATTGAGAGACATTTCTGTTAATTTAGTCAATTTATAAAATTCTAATGTTGAATGTTTTCTTGCTAAACATAGTGCTGTCTTTCAGAATAAGGTGGGTCAAGTTAAAGGTTTGGCTCACAAGATCAAGCTCAAAGATGGAGCTATTCCGGTTCAACATAAGGTACGAATGGTTCCATTGAGTGTAAGAGAGAATTTGAAGTTGCATTTGGACAACTTAGTGAGTGATGGTATAATTGAATCTACTGATAGCTCAGAATGGATTTCGGCTATCGTGATTGCACTTAAAGAAAATAATGAGCTAAGATTGTGTGTGGATCTTAGATCTTTACAAAAACATTGTTGTTGAAACCTATCCACTACCCAGAATTCAGGAGTTATTAGCTGCTGTCTATGATGCTAAATATTTTTCTGTCATTGACTTAAAGTCAGCTTATCATCAGGTGCTACTTGATGATTCTTCTAAAGATTTGACAGCTTTTGTTACACCTTTTGGGGTTTATAGATTTTTGAGACTTTAATTTGGCCTGGCATCAGCTGCCAGTGTTTTTCAGAAACTTGTAGAAGCTCTTTTTCAAGGTATTAAGGGTGTACAATCGTTTCAAGACGATATTTAAATTTTTGCAAAGACCTGTGAAGAACATGACAATATTTTAGAATCTGTGTTAAACATTCTTGAAACTAAAGGCATGACAGTTAGCAAGGACAAATGCAGATTTCTAGTTAAAGAAATCGATTATTTAGGTCATAAAATTTCAAGTCAAGGCATTTTTCCCAAAGATGACTTAGTGAATGCTTTAGATAAAGCAAGTAAGCCTTACGATAAAGATTCCCTGCGTTCCTTTTTAGGACTTGGAGAATACTATGCTAGATTCGTTAAAGGGTATGCTTAAGTAGTTGAGCCTTTGAGACAATTGCTTAAAAAAGGTACAAAGTTTGTTTGGACACAAATACATGATGAGGCGTTCAATCAAGTGAAGAAACTTATAGCACAAGCACCGGGACTAAACACCTTTGATCCCAATGGTAGATCATTTGTTACGGTTGATGCTAGAGCCATAGGTCTTGGTGCAGTTTTTACTCAGTTGGTTAATGGCAAAGAGAGAGTTATTTCTTCCATTTCAGGGGGAATAAGAGGAGCAGAAAATTTTTACAGCACTATTGAAAAAGAGGACCATGCGTGTGTATGGGCTGTAGAAAAATGTAAGAATTTTTTATGGGGTCGTCCTTTTGTGCTTGTTACTGATCATAAACTGTTAGTGTTTATGATGGATGGAGTGAGATCTGGTAATGCATCATCAAGATTAGTGAGGCTTATTGCACGACTACAAGAATTTAATTTTGAAATAAGGCATATTGCAGGGGGAAAGAATGTAACAGCAGATTGTTTATCTAGACTTCCTCCTGTGGGTGTGGTTGATGAGAAAATTATTGATTTGCATGAATGTGTTGTTGCTGTGGTGGATGCCATAGGTGATTGCGGAATGGATATTTCTGAGAAAGAATGGTGTGAGTTTCTTAAACAAGATCAGGTATTAACTAAGGTTAAAGAGTTTGTGGTTAATGGATGGCCATTGTCTAAAAGTCTGGATTCTAGCTTGCAAAGTTATGCTCAAATTGCAAGAGAACTTACTATTTGTAAATAATATGTTGATGAGACATGATTGGTTTGTTCCTCCGATGTGTATTAGGAACAAGCTTGTGGTTTTGGCTCATAGTGGACATCCTGGTGTATCCAGTACTAAGAGATTACTTAAAATGCATTATTGGTGGCCAGGGATGGATGCTGCTGTTGAACGTTTTGTGGATAATTGCAAAATGTGTATTTGCTCGGATAAACATTGGAAAGTGTCTACAGCGCCTATGGGTTTTCAAGAGATTCTTCAACAACCTTGGGAGAAAATTTCTATAGATTTTGCTGGTCCTTATGATTGTTTGGGCAGAGAAAAAAGATTTTTGATTGTTATTGTTGACAATTTCTCAAAGTGGTTGTATTACAAATTTGTTGAACATCCCAATACTGATATGGTTATAAGTTTTTTGGAAAAGATTTTTCAAAAAGAGGGGGCACCTAAAATTATCATGTCTGATAATGGTGTTCAATTTGTTTCTGCTAAAATGCAGACTTTTCTTAAGAAATTTGGAGTTTGTTCTGAGAGAGCACCGTTATATTGGCCTAAGGCCAATGGTCAAGTAGAGCGTGCTAACAGGTTTTTCAAAGAGGGAATTAAGTCTGCTTTGGACAATGATTTGGATATTTTTGAATATTTAAAGGTAAAAATTTGGAGTTATCATAACACTCCTCATTCAAGTACGAGTGTATCTCCTTATGTGTTGATGAGGGGTAGACAGAGCAGAACTTTTCTCACACCTGATTTTATTGAGTGGTACCATTCAATCCTTTGAGAGTTGTGTCACTAAGGCCAGACATATTTTAGGTGTATCCCGTGAGTTGAACAAAACTTATCATGATGCTTATGAGAAGGCTAAGTGCAAGTCTGTTGAAGTGGGAAGTTGGGTGCGAGTCATCAAACCTGTTTCTCCGCAAACCAAGGGTTCTTCAAAATTCTCTCTACCTTATTTGGTGGAGAGGGTTACTGATTCTGCTGTGTTGTTAAAAAACAAAGGTTGGTGGAATAAGAGTGCCATTATTGTTCTTAAACCTGGGCAGGAAGATTACTTTAAAAAGGAGGAATTGGAAAGTCATGGTACTTTGTTTTGCGAGAATGGTGGCAAATTTGATGCCACTTCTTCTAGGAGTATGGATTCTGAATGTTCTGCTGGTATGAGTTGTGAGTTTGATGAGCAATTGGGAGATCATCTGGTCGGGAGTGATGAAGAGAATAATCATCTTGAAAAGGATTTATCTTTACAAAAAAGAATTGTTAAAGTTCCTAAGAAATTTGATGATTATCTCATGGCATAGTTTTTTTTGTTGTTTAAAAAAAAAGGGGACATGTGATATGTGTAAGTCTTCTTACTCATCTTCTTACTCATCTTATGTAATAGTTTTTTTTTGTTTAAAAAAAAAAGGGGGACATGTGGTATGTGTATGTTATCATAGTCATGTTCTGTTACCATGGTATATGTAGAATGTATTAGGTCATTTTAGAATGCTGTTATGTCAGGTTTAGAAGGAAAGGCAGAAGCGTTAGGAGTTGGTGGTTACAGGACGTCTTACTGCTATGCACCAGTGGGTCTTTATTGGTTTATGTAATAAACCTATTTTTTGACTTAAAGTTCCGACTCCAGCGCCTCTTTACAGACTCCAAGGCCTACATTCTGGATCCTTCCCCAAAAAGGGGAGAGGGAGTGCTGTGGCAAGGGGTGCCATACCATACCTCATCTGTGAGTGGCTCCCTTGTCTAGCTGCCACATATTTACACTTCTGAATACCGACTAATGTATTAAATAATAATGCTGTCAAATCAGTCAAAAAAAGAGGGAGTTACCCCAATGCTAAGCAGAGGGACGGGGTGAGTTCAGAAAGCAAAAGACACAAAAAGTCTCTACATTGTATTATGGAAAGAGCAACCGCCTCACTTAGGATCAAGTGTCTCTGTATATATACAACCAATCTAGCACAAAAGATGTAGAAGAAAAACCTTCATTTTATCAACATTAAAAACAAAACGTAGATGCATAAACATAGGAATTAATTTTTTGTAAAAAGTATTTTTGTGAAAATACAAATTTTATCAGATATTAATGCAATGAATGTAACAAACACTCCTCCCTATGGAGGTCACACTCTAAATAATTCACAAAAGAGGTAAAAAATTGTAAACAATAATGCTTACATGAAAACATGAATCTTGTGACTTAATTCTGTAGTTTGCAACTAGAATGTTTCTGCTTTAGAATAGTTAATTGTTACGCAGTGGTATACTGAATAGCTAATAGTTTAGACTGCGGGTTCTTGTGGGAACACAGAGTGAATGTAACACACGAGTGCTTAGCAAGTAAGATGACATTGTGGCATCACAGCTATCTTGGTAACCATTACTATGGTTACTGTTGCTGTATACCTCTGAGTGAGAGTTCTAGATCTAGGCTGTAGCAGTTAGACAAGGCATCCTGCTGTGTAGATGTACCTGCTTGCTCTGAATAAATCTACTTATTCTACTTACCTGATTGGAGCATCTTTACATTTTGGCGACTTCGTAAGGGATACGAACTTACCAAGGACTCACAAAGCTACATTCTTATCTTAATTCTGAAATCTTTTTTATATTTAAAGTAGTCTGTGGAGCAAGCAGAAGAATAGACTGCTCAATCCTCGAAAATCTACCATTAGTATGCTGTGTTACATTCAAGGAAGTTTCCGATTCCTGGAAGTTACAATGGGAAATGAAATTTTTTAATTCAAGAAAGTTTCTGGTTCCTGGAAGTTATTACAGAAAGAGAAGTTTGTTCGTGATTACTACCTACAAACTTCTTTCAAGTGTTTCATCGTTGTACCCATCAGGAACACGGATTTTGACGCTGACCTGCTGTCTACTGGAAAAACTATACTTTTCTTGAGAATAGGTAAATTACTTAATCGCTATTACCTACCAAAAGTGACCGTTGCAGCAACTTCCTTTTGCCCGGATTTTTCGAGCGGCGGTAGCGTTATGCCTCCATTGTGTCACCTGATTTCTTCCAGAGACATCTTTTCAGGAGAAGTGATCCAAGGAGTCCATTCCAGACGACGTCAGCTTCAGCTCTACGCCAAGCAACGTAAGCAAAGAGACGCAAGGAACTTAACAAGCTTCCGTCAGAGAGTACACGTCCTCACGTAAGGTTACACAACGTGACCCCTACGTGGCGGCCATTTTAGTTTTTGTTTTTTTTAGTTTTTAAGCAACGCCGATCAAAGAAATCTTCGTGTGCACGGAGCCTTTTTGATAACCGGAAATGACTCAACTGTTCTATCGGGAGCAACTTTAAGTGAAGCATTGCTCACAAGTACCATTTCTTCAACGAAGGGTAACTGTGAAATTTCATTTTAAACTTAACTCTACGGTGATATGCACACCACATATAATAGTGCATATTGTTACTCACAGTGTTATAACTTCGACTTTCTCTTGATGTTTGTACATCTTTTAATGCCTTGAATAATATATTGATATATAAATTATATTCATTTTTGTCATTATATGTAATAGCAATTATACAGTATTGTGATTCATACTGTAATGGCATACATATTATAGTTACTATTGCACATTTAATTGCATTTAAGGATGGCTACTCAAGGTTATGGGTTAGTTTCTACGGTCCCATTACTTACTCGTCCTGGCGAACCTTTATTGAAAGGGTTAGACTGAAAAGAATACTTTGTTAATTATATATCTGCCTTAGAAGAAGAGAGTAAGGATGAATTTCCTGCTTCTAGGAAAAAGAAAATGTTATTGCACAGTTTAGGACCAGCGGTTCTAGAATTTATTATCAGGAAAAAAACTATCTGGTGGCAATGTATTTTTTGAAGCTCTAGAAGATCTTGATGCCCATTACCAACCTACTGTATGTGTAGGAATTAGTAGATACAATTGTTTTCAAAGGAAACACTATAAACCCGAATCAGTTGAAGATTATGTATCTTCCTTGAAAAAATTATCATCATCATCAAAAACTTCATTTCGGTCAATATGACCTCAAAAGTGCAATCAAAATACATACAAGTAGAAGATAAAAGAAAAATGGAAATATAAAATAACCTCATGATACAATTACATGTTTTTCTGAAAATGAGGATTAAATGAATGTCAATATATACATTATTACTAAACAATAAAAATACGAAAGTTCACAAGCCTATTAGTGTTCTATACCCTGAAATGGGGGACAAGAAATCATATCGCAGAGGGATATACTAAGCTATAAACAAGAATTCATCTATGGAAAGTGCATAAGGCGAGTAATAAATAAATAAGTCAGTTATAAAAAAGTTCATAAAAAGATGACCACAATCTTATCTTACAAATGTTGGCACAGTTCTCACACTGGAATTACTCCCTGCTAGGTGTTACGTCTACACAGAGTTTTTACAAAAATTGAGGAAGTAAACTGATTGATTCACAGTTCCCTCATGCAATGAATAAACACATTTTTAACATAGCAAAATAACACAACTATAAGTTTAAAACCAACAATAGGTAACCATGGAAGGGTGGACTACCCCACTTATAAAAAAGTAGAATTTATTTATTTATTTATTTATTTATACGCTTATATAGCGCTGGACTCGACCCCCAAAGGGGTATCTCCGCGCTTGGTTCGCCATTAATACCAGAATCCGAGCCTTTTAAGAGGTGCCAACAAAACTATGCTTCTAAAAACAGGTGCGTCTTCAATGTTCTCCTGAAGGAAAGAAGGTTGGAGTTTTACCTCAAGCTAATAGGGAGTTTATTCCAGAGAGTGGGCCCTATATATGAAAGGGCTCGACCGCCCTGCCTAGCCTTCCTAATTGGAGGAGTTTTTAATAGAAGTTGGCTGCTGGAACGCAAAAGGCGTTCCGGTTTATGAATCTGAAATTTTTGGGCTAGATTTTGCGGACCTGTGCCAAAGAGGCTTTTATGTATTATGCAACAGATCTTGAATTTTATACGCTGGCGTATGGGCAGCCAGTGAAGCTCTTCCAGAAGGGGCCTGGATGGAGTTCTCGATGGGACATTAAGGACTAGTCTAGCCTCTGTATTTTGGGCCACCTGCAGTCGGTTAAGCACATCTTCATTAGCGGAAATGAGTAGACCATTGCAATAGTCTAACCGACTTATTACAAGGGCCTGGACAAGGGTCTTTCTGTAGACGTCTGATAGAAAAGGAAATACTCGTCTTAGAAGACCAATTGTCCGGAAACATGATCCAGTCACCACATTCACATGTTCTTTTAGAACTAGTCCCTGATCTAATCGCACTCCCAGATTCTTCACTGATTGCTTTGGGCATGGGATAGGTCCTAAGTCCAAAGGCCACCAGTCCGGTGACCACAGGAGATTAGCTTTCCCAAAAAGCATGACCTCTGTCTTGCCCACGTTACACTGAAGGCAATTGGAGGCCATCCAGTTGGACACTGCTCTCATGCCCTCGGCAAAAGCATTCTTAGTGGCAGGAGTGAGAGTCTGGAAGGGAAACAAAAGCTGGGTGTCGTCAGCGTACGACACTGGAATAAATCTGTGTGCTCTCACAATGTCAGCAAGGGGGCCACATACACATTAAATAATGTGGGGCTCAGGCATGAGCCCTGTGGAACCCCCTTAGTGAGCTTCCTAGAAGTGGAACGATAGGAGCCCAAGCTGACTCTTTGTGAGCGGCCAGAGAGAAAACTCTCCAGCCAGCACAGTGCCATACCTCCAATCCCCACTCTCTGCAAACGACCGAGAAGAATCTCATGTGACACAGTGTCGAAGGCTGCAGACAGGTCTAACAGCACCAGAATCATAGAGCCTCCTCTATCCTGTGTCATCTTGATGTTATCTGCCACAGAGAGGAGCGCAGATTCGGTTATGTAGTTGGGTCTGAACCCAGATTGAGAATAGTCCAGACCCCCTGTTGCCTCGATGAAGTTGGACACATGAGTGTTCACATGTTTCTCGGTCAATTTGCTCAAAAATGGCAGTAGGGAGATGGGGCGGAGGTTGGAAAGATCTGTCCATGGCATGGCCGAGTTTTTACGAATCGGATTTACTACCGCTTTTTTCCAGTCTTGGGGTATTTGTCCCTCTTTAAAAGAGAGATTCATGATGGTTCGGGTCATTGGGCAGAGTAGATTACTTAGTGAGGCAGTTATTTTAGCTGGAAGGGGATCTAGAGGGGAGACTGTTTTTATGTTGCTTATCAAAGACAGAATGTCATTTTGACTAGCTTCAGGGAAGGTAGTCGGAGTACCCTTATATGTACTAGAATGTGCCAGAGTACAGATAGCAGTGTCTTTGGAATTATTAGCATTGGTAACTTTTTCATAAATGGCCTGTATTTTGTTTTAAAAAAAATAGGGAGATGTCATTACATAAGGTTTGAGAGAACTCATCAGGACTCTCGCAGGACGAGGGTTTCACAAAGTTCTGTAAGATCCTGTATAGCTCTCTGGAGGAGTTGCCTGCTTCTGTTAGCTGTGATGTCAGGCTGTTCTTCCTGGCTAGCCTGATGTTTTTGTAATAGGAAGACATGGCTTCTGAATGGTTTTTCTGGCTTTCTTTAGTGTGGGTTTTCCTCCATATTTTTTCCAACTTCCTGCAACCCTGCTTTTCTAGTCTAAGATGTTCGGTATACCATACCTCCTGCTTAGATGTAGGATGTTGTTTCATTAATTTCAGCGGGGCTAGGAGATCAACTGCTTCCATGAGAGCTGTGTTGTATTTGGAAAGTGCTGACTCTACGTTGTCTGTTACTGCAATGAGCGGCTCTCTCCATACTTTTTGGATTTCATCTAAAGTAACCCTATGCCATTGTCTGCGCCATATGGGAGGGGCAGGGGGTTGTTTAGTGAGTTTAACTAGACCAGGGAGGGAAAATTCAACCACACAATGGTCTGACCAGTTTACTCGGGTCGGGGGATGGCAGTATATCGTGGGGCAATTGGAGAAAATTAGGTCTAGAGTATGACCTCCTATATGGGTTGAGCCAGTGTTCTGTATCTTAAATCCTAAAAGGGCAAGGTCGGAGAGCAAGGACAGGGTTTCAGGATGATCAGGGATATCAGCATGAAAGTTAAAGTCCCCTAACAGGAGAACATTTTCTTTAGCTCTAAGGTGTTGGGCTAGTAACTCAGTTAAAGACAGCGTAAATCCTGTACTTGGCCCAGAATAGTTAAATTTCGATTGTGGGGGCTTCTGTCACCTGTTGGGAAGATTTTAGAAAAAGCCTACGAGTGCACCACATGGAAAATAAAAAACCTGTGACTGAAAAGACAATAGGGTAACTTGTATCATGCATAAGGATCCTGAACGCCTCCGAACAGTATCTAGTTCCAAGGTTCCTACAAATCTGCACCAGCCAACGTTTTCTTGCTTTGTGGTAGCCAGGGCAGCTGAAGAACACGTGAAGTACTGTCTCATCAGGGCAGTCGCAAGCCGGGCAATTCGAAGCTTGAAGACCCTTCCATTTGTGGGTAAAGCAGCGAAGTGGCAACACCCCGTACCTATACTGAAGGTAAAGTTTTCTAGCGGCAGCTGGCTTGATGACCTCTAAGGCCGGCTCAAAAAGGAACCTATCTTTTATCTCAAAGAACGCTGAGGTTAACTTGCCTATTCGGGGACAGCTATGGAGCTGTGCCATTTTATGCTCCTCAAAGTGTGTCTTCAGTTGTTTCTTGGATAGTGAGGAGCAGGCAAGCTCAGGATCAACCCAGAATTCCCATAGCCCCATGCTATTGAACGTGTGTTTGATGTATGCTAACCATGAAAAAATGATCTATTAATTGCGATTTTGGCAATCTTCATGATAATTTCATAAGAGACCAACTTAGCGCTCCAATAATGCTGCTATCCAAGAGAAATTATGGGTATGTGGAGATGCACACTTGAATGAAATTATTGCCATAGTTAAAAAAGTGAAACGTCAAAAAGATGTGCACAAGTTGCACTTAAAAATAATGAAGAGAGCAATGTTGTTAACAAAGTCTCTAGTAACATAAGTGAAAGCAAGACAATTGATAAACTGAATTTTAAAGATGTCAATATTAAAAGTACTACTTTTAAAAAGAATTACCATGATGACAAACAACTCGCATGTTACTGGTGTGGGTACAAAGGTCATAATACGAATGAAAAATGGTGGCCTGCATTGACATCTAGATGTGGTTATTGTGGTATTATGGGTCACTTTACAAAAGCCTGCAGAAGGAGGATTAAAAAAGGTAATAAAAAAGTGGTTGGATGTATTGAAGACAAAGTTGAAGAACATGTTGACAACGGAAACTCCTCTAGTGACGATAGCATTTTATGCATAAATGATGAGTATAGTGCTAGTGGCACAAGCAGAAAAAAAAACAATTTGTGAAATGAACATAGGGGGTGTTGACATACAAATTGTACCTTATTCAGGATCGCCCTATGCTATCATACAGCGTGATGTATGGGAAAGTAAATTTGCAAATGTTCTTGAATTAAAATTGAAACCTCCTGACATTCAACCAGTAACTTTCACGGGTGAATGGATACCTGTGGTAGGTTATGTAGAAGTTAATTTCAAGTTCAAAGACAGGAATGCCATGGGTAAATTATATGTTGCATAAAAGGGACCATCTGTATTAGGGTGGATTGATCAGGGAGAACTTGGATCATTCTTTTTTATTTTTTTTATTTATTTTATTTATCAGTTTTATTCCATAAAGTGAAAAAGAACAGATTGTATCAGTCACATGCATTTAGTATGTAAATCTTAAAATTACAAAGGTGGATCTAAAAAGCAAAGCACGAAATTAGCACAGCAGTACAGGTGCGTCTAAGACACATACAGTATAGGCAGATCTCAACATGCAACAATATCAGATATTAATATATATAGTCAGTACGTGGTAATAGAAGCCGTTTCTGTCAGATCTGGATTTTCACGCAAGTACTCAGATAGCGGTTCCCAAATATTCGATGGTTTAGAGACAGCAGGCAGTTCCTCAGCGTATATTAAAAAGTTTTCCCTGCAGTAAACCGCGTCCTCTATCCAGTTCTTAAGCGCCAGGGCTCGCCTACTATCCCTGTGTATGGAGATTCTGCGTTTCGCAAGTAACAGTAGAATGGCTACAAGTTTCTTACCCTTTGCTCGCACCAGCACATCAAGGCCAAGCAAGCATACTCTAGGGGTGCAGGGGACGGCACAGGACATCATCCTCGCTAGATGATTGGTGACTGCTATCCAGTACTGCTGCACTTTCTCACAGCTCCATGCTAGGTGTGCAAAGTCTGCCTGGTCCGCTCCACATCTCCTGCACCGTGCATCATCTCGTAGTTTAATTTTAAATAATTTCAGGGGAGTATGATATTCTTGATGGAGATATTTATAATGAATAAGACTCAGGTTTCCATTCGGAGTGAGAAGTGTGATCAGTGTGCAGCTAGTCGTCCAGTCTTCCTCCGTGAGGGGGGTATCCAGCAGTGTGGACCATTTGTCTCTTGCTCTAACTGTTTCAGTTCCTATCTCTGACTGCGCCTGCCTGTACAGTTTGGATATGATGTGTGCATTGTCAGGTAATGTCAACAGTAGTTGCAGTGAGTGTAAGGTGGGGGGTTCATCAGGGAAAGAGGGGGTATAGCTCCCGAGCAGCAGCTCGTAATCTATGGTATAGGAATCGGAATAGCAATGTTTGGTTACTTATGTATGATAGGTCATCATGTGTAATGAAAGTACCATTGGTGTATAGGTCCGCCATTTCCGACAGGCCCGCTTGCTCCAGTATTGCCATGTTGTTTCGTTCCATCGTGACCGACAATTTAGAGTGTGAGGCCAGGGGAAGGCTCGGAGCATATATTGGGTGTTTGTGTGCTAGTTGACTGAGCCGTTCCCATGCTTTGAACGTGGTGCGCACAGTGTTTATCTCCTGTAATGTTAGGTGGGATCTTGTATGCGACATGATATTAGTCAATGGTATCGGGCTAACATCAGCTGCTTCAACCGCCAGGTGTAGTAAGAACGCCACTGGGTGGTGCCAGTAGTACGCAAAATGTGCCTGTGCACATAAGTAGTATAAATACACATCTGGTACCGTGAATCCTCCTGCGCTATACGGGAGAGTTAGGGTACGAAGACTGATTCTAGCTTGTTTCCCTGCCCAGATTAATGTCACAAATCCCGTACGGATTCTGGTCAATACCGATGTTGGAGGAGTGATAGGGATGTTGATAAATAAGTACAGTAATTTCGGTAGGATCACCATTTTCAGCAAGGAGATTCTATCAGCAAGGGATAGAGGGAGAGCTATCCATCTTTGTATCTGCGTTTCTATGCGGTCAATGGCAGTCCCATAATTTTGTCTGATTACGAGTTTGGCATCCCTATGTACCCAGATCCCTAGATATTTAATCGGGTCTTCTTGCCATATAAGAGGATAGTCTAGTTGCGGAGCCCTGGTGCTGTCGGTTAAGGGGATCACAGCGGATTTACTCCAATTTATATGCAGGCCCGATTGTCTACTGAATTTCACATATTCGCGCAGTACTGGGGAGAGGTTATTCTCAGGGTCACGGAGGTATAGGACCATGTCGTCTGCATAGAGTAAGATACTGATAGGCCGCAGCTGGAATCTAAGCGCGGTGTGGGCGTATTTTTGGCGTATTTTACAGGCAAGGGGTTCTAGCGCTATCGAGAAGAGGAGGGGGGGGAGAGTGGGCATCCCTGTCGTGTGCCTCGTTGGATAGGTACTATGTCCGATATATACCCATTGACTTTAATGCAGGCTGTGGGGTTCGTATATAAGAGTTATCCATTTCAACATTCGCGTTGGGAGGCCAATCGCTTGCAGGATTGTAAACATGTAGGGCCACTCGACCGTGTCAAAAGCTTTGGCCGCATCTAGCAGCACTGCCACTGCCTGTAGTTCTGGGTTTAGCTGGTGTAACAGAGCAAATATCGTGCGTAGGTTGTTCGTGGTGGACCTTTCGGGAATAAAACCCGATTGGTCGGGCAAAATGATCGTGGACATGAGTGGCTGCAGCCTTGTGGCAATGATTTTCGCTAATATTTTAACATCTGTGTTAATTAATGATAAGGGTCTGTATGACTCTGCCTTTGTCGGATTTTTATCAGGTTTTAGAATCGCTACTATAAGTGCCTCCCTCAGTGTTTGCGGGAGGGTTCCATTATTGTGGGCCTCATCATACATTTCGAGGAGGTGGGGGATCACATCTTCTGCGAAAGTCTTGTAGAATTCACCAGTGACTCCATCAGGCCCTGGCGCCTTTCCGTTCGGTAAGGCTTTGATGGCCGCGAGGGTCTCCTCCTCTGTTATTGGCTCCGCCAGGTATTCACGATACGTATCTGAAAGCCATACTAGTGCTACATCCTCAATATATTGTAATATTTCCGGTTCTGTGGTTGTGTGTTGTGTGGTGTAAAAATCGCCATATGTTTTAACAAATGTAGACATAATCCCCGGGGTGTCATAATGTATGTGTCCCTCATCATCCTCTATCTGTGTAACTATGTGGTTTCTGTGAGCTGTGCTTTTTTTCTGTGCTAGAACACGGCCAGGGCGCCCACCCTCGCCTAGTTTGCGCGATCTATAGCGTTTAGAGGTGTATTTAATTTCGTCCTCCGCTAGGTCATTGTAGCGTGTAACCGCCGCTCGTATTGCCCCTAGTACAGTCGCGTCATGTGTGGATTCGTAGACCGCTTCCAGTTTTCGGATATCATTCTCACAGTTTTGAAGCTGCGTTCGTATATCTTTTAATATCCCAGCATTAGTGCCAATACATACCCCTCGTATTGTTACTTTGAAGGCCTCCCAAAGAGTGTCCGCGCTGTCTACAGAGCGTTGGTTAAGAGTAAAAAAGTCTTCTATGGCAGTATGGAGCGTTTCCTTATATAGCGGGTCAAGCAGCGCTGTGGCGTTAAAGCGCCATGTGAAGGGAGGTGGTGCATATGTGGGGATAGTTAATGTTAAACTAACTGGCTTATGGTCTGATAGCGTTTTAGGTAGATGTAGCACCTCAGTTTTCCAGGTGGATGCCTGGTCTGTTAACAGCCAGTAGTCCAGCCTTGACCAGCTATTATGTACTGTGGAGGAGCATGTGCTTTCTCGTAGGGTGGGATGCCGTTTCCTCCAGACATCGTGCAGTTGAAATTCATCCATTCCAGCGAGAAGAGCTTCCGCAGCTCGCTTATGATGTTCAATTGTGTCATGGGAGCGGTCGAGAGTGGAGTTTAAGGTAACATTCAGATCTCCACCCCATATCCACTCTACCGGTGGTGCGTTTCGGAGTTTTGTGTATAGGGACATGTAGAAATCTGGGTCATCAATGTTGGGCCCATAAGCATTAACGATACCTACTCTTGTACCTCGCCATGTGCCTGTGATGATAATGAACCTGCCTTGCGGGTCCTTTTCAGTGTGGTCTAGCTGAAAGTTAACCCCTTTACGTATAAGTATCGATACCCCTCGGCATAGGAGGAGTATGTGGCTGATATGGAATGTTCAGCCCATCTGTATCCCAGTTTCGCAGCCTTATTGGGAAGTAGGTGTGTTTCTTGCAGGAGTGCTAGGTCTATAGCATGTCTGTCTAAGTAGGCAAAGACCTGGCGGATTTTCTTAGGACTATTTAGGCCTCTAATGTTCCATGTTATGAGCTTCAAGGGTTTACCTATTACCATCAATTATCCGTAGTGCCATTTGCAAAGATCCTATGCGAATTAAGCTTTCATGTATGTTAGTGGATCCATAAGTAGGCAAATGATAACCGTATGCAGTAACTGTGTCGATCTCAACAAATCCCCAACTCCTGCCCCCACCCACTTCGCCATCCCAAACATGACAAAGCCTAGTACCATTAACTTCTGCCCAAAACTAAAAAAAGACAGGTGAATACCCACACAATTACATCTTGTCCGTACTTGGGTTTACCTATAAAGAGCAAACAGTGTGTAATACACAGGGGGGGATCAGCAGCTGCCCGCCATAGACCCCAGCAGCAGGTTGCTAGGGGATCAAGCCTTGTTCGCATCGGTGCGAACTGGCATTAGTAGGGTATTATAGTCTATCAGCCAGATTGGTAATGCTACAGTTGTGTACCGCTTTTCACTGGCATGTGAGTTCGCCCTATAGTTCAGTCTTTCTGCATCATAGTCTTGTAAATCAGGGGGTTAGGATGCATTGTAAAGGATACATCAAATTCAGCGAGCAGATTAATAGCAGTTCTCTTACTTCGTTTATCTTGATATATGGAGAGAGATACAACCAAGGTAGTCGCTCATTCTGCATCCGAAGGAGGGTCCTGTTCATTCTGCTGTCCACGTGGCAATCTACGTCTCAGTATGTGGGGGTGATTGGCCTGCAGATATTTATGTACTTCCTGGGGGGAGTTGCAGATCAGTCTTTCCCCCCATATTCAACTTCAGGCGGGAAGGATATAGCATGGCGTATGGGATGTCATTATCTCTGTTTCTTTTTGATATCCAGAAATTTCTTCCTTGCTTCTTGAACCTGAGCTGTAAAATCCGGGTATATAGATATTGTTATGCCTTCATGCGTTAGTGTTCCTATTTCTCGGGTTCTTCGGAGCGCAGCGTCTCTGTCGCTGTAATTTAAAAGTTTTGCAATTATAGGGCGCGGTTTGTCCCCAACCGCCGGTTGTGGCGCCAGCGTGCGATGTGCTCGCTCTACAATGAAAACCGAGGAAAAGATATCTTTGCCAAGGACCGTTGTCAGGAGAGTTTCCACGTAGTTCTCCATGTTACCGGTGCGTGTTGTTTCAGCAATTCCCAAAATGCGTAGGTTGCATCGCCTAGATCTTGCCTCCAAGTCTTCTGTCTTGGCCGTTAATCTTTGACTGAGTTTATCCATTTTTTTGTGTTTCGATTCAAGCTGTTGAGCAGCGTCCTCCGCGTCAGATATGCGGCGCTCTGCTAGGTCAATTCGCTCAGTGTGCTTGTCCAGCCGCTCGGACATGCGATCCACCCGGGGAACATCACTTACAATGCAACTTTTACCACGCAGTGCTTTTACATTGTAGCTTTTACAACGCAAACCATTACAACGCATTGCGCTGGGAGGCGCTCTAGGATAGGGAATATATTTAATATACTATCCAACACCTTCCCTACTATCCACGGGGACTGGAGTTGGAATAGTAAATTAAATAAATCACTATCCAGCGCCCCAAAGCACTATGCGTTGTAATGGTATGCGTTGTAAAACCCGCGTTGTAAAAGCATGCGATGTAAAAGCATGCGTTGTAATGTCGTACATCCGATCCACCCTGTACGTTAATGAGTCAATCTTTCCATCAATGTTAGTAAGGGTGGATTGTATGGTAGCGAACATTTCCGAAACATCCACCGCGGCCTGCGTGGTGGGGGGGGGATGCAACGGTTCGGGCTGGCTGAGGTCTATCGGTTGGCGGTGTGGTCGCTTTCCGCTGATTATGAAATTGGAGTTTTGTTTGTGTTTTCTCCGGCTTACCCATGCTTTTTTATCAGGCAGAAACGGCAGCAGTAGTAGAGGACAGCAGCGCTTATTCTCAGGCAGGGCGATCTCGATTGCACGTGGCGGCAAAGGACACAGCCGCGGAGGTAGCCACGTGTCGGCGGCATAGTCCGCGAATGAGACCTTATCGTATAGTAGGTGCGCTGCTACTAGGTGCTCCTCACGCCGTGCCGATTTGTCTCCTGGGTTCGCAGCGATCGACTAGCAGGGGGGTGCAGCTGCTATACTCAGCGTCTTTCCGTATCACAGTCGCCAGATGCAGGTCAATCGGGTAAGGATATGGCGCGCTCAATGCATATCTTCAGTTTCAGGCGCTAGTTCAGGGTTGTATGCATATTGGTCTTAGGCGTACCTTTTTCGTGTTCTCTGTAGGATGAGGAGGGGGGACGAGAGTTTCAGCGCCGCAGTTCAGTCTGCGTTGTTTCCCCTGCGGGGGGTCTCGTAATCTCACCACGCTGCGCGGTTCCCTCACAGTCCTACCTCCACAGGTCCCGGTTCCTCCTGTAGGTTTCCCGTTGGTTAGTTGGCTTTCTGCAGTTGTAGTGGTCTGAGGCTTCAGCGCCGCTGCCATCTCCGCCGCGGCCTGTCTCCCACCTCCAGAGCTGTGGGCTTGCGTGAGGTCAGCGTGGTTACGTACGGCGGGGGAGATGTTTTCTCAGCTCTCGATGCAGTCGGAAGGATGATTGGCGATGGTAACCGATTATTTCGATACTGGTATCAAAAGACAGCCCAGGGGCTCCTCTTCCCAAAGCGGTCAAAGTTTGTTGGCAATTGTTGGCTATAAACCCAGGATTGTTGCAGTATAGGGGCTTGATGTGGGGAGCTCGCCTAAGGCGCGGCCAAGCCTGATGGCCGGTTGCGCTTATGTATTCACTTGAGAGATCTCAACAAAAACATCTTTGTAGATACATTCCCCATACCAAGAATTGATGAATTACTAGCACAGACCAATGGGGTTAAATGGTTCTTAATATAACACACACTACATAGAAGGGGGTCCAAGGGCTGGCTTAAAGACTCAAATTAGATACATGCCCCTAATTACTATGTTTATACACAAAAAGAGTATCTAAGAGTCAAAAAAGGAGGAAAAGAAAAGGAACAAGCAACGGCTCAATTCATCAACAAGACCATGGCAAACCTCTAAAGATAAAACACACCACGTGATATATTAGAAGTCAAATTGTGCGTGTTGACTGGGGAAATCAGACCCAAGGGTAGGTGGAACTATTCTCATCAGTTGACGATCTGTGCCACCACTTTATCATCATGTGGGTTTCTCCTTACCCAGAAGTTGATGTACTCACAGTCGCCAGAGTAAGAAAGAGACTGCGAGAACAAAACAACTATGATGTTTACGAAGCTTGAAGGGTCAGTGTGGGGAGACCACTGAAAAAAAGCAGTGCAAGAAAAATAGTGATAAACTAAAATTGGATGAGACTAAGTAGAAGTGTGAGTTTAATGATTTCTCTCAGCCCTCCAAGATTAAAAACACTTGAAAAACGACAGATTTAACAAAATATCTGTTTTTAGCAAGAATTGGTCAACATGTTTCTGCATAGATGGATAATACCAATGCATTCGTCAGGACCTAGTTGCTGCTACTGCTTTTCAATGAGTGAAAGGAAATATTTATTAAAAGGGAATTACATCACCTGTGTTCCAGGTAAAGTACTCCACCACAACCCAGTAGCTGTGGGGATGGCGCCTCACCTCACCTGGCTGCAGCTCAGGTACTGAGGAGCACCGCTCGCTTCTGCTGCAGCACTTCATCCAGCGCCTCCTGCCGGTCCAGCAGCATCCGCTGAAGGTGCTTCATTTCCCGCTGGTAGCGCGCCGCCTTCCCGGCGAAGTCCTCCTCCTGCTCGGTGAGCCGGGTCTGGATGCCTTCCACCTTCAGAGCCGCTCTCTGGAATACAAAATGAACTACCTAATGACAACTCTGGTTATATCTGCAGAGGAGAAAGAATAGTTATTCCTATAACATTACAAAGTAACATTTTGGAATTAAATCATGAGGGTCATTTGGGTATCTTGAAGTTGAACGCTAGATTAACAAGCATTGGAAATGCAATAGGTCTCGCATTAGAAAAGTTGGAGCTATTGGTCTTGTACCCCGCAGCTTTTAATTATTGCTAAAATTCGTACCATTAAGGGCTCATTACAAAGTTTTTAACAGACCCCTTGAGACCGAGAGGGATGGACGAGCTGCTCTCCCTGCTGTGCCCCTCACTTCCCTACTTATGACCGGGTGACTGTCACTGGTTTTCCATTCCTAGGGCAGGGGAGGGGGCGGATCGGGTAAAAAAAACAAAAAACAAGACTGAGGGAAGGCAGGCCAGTACTGATCTAGTTACTGTGGTCAGACAGACGTGTGATTTTATTAGATCCACCCCGGTCACAATGGAAGGAGACACGTAAGTAATTGTATCGGATCGAGGACATCGTGGTCACGCCAATTCTGAATGAGTTCAGCAAATTAATGACATAAAAATATTCACCTTCATTAAATTAAAACATCACAGGGAGCATAATTTTACTTAAAAGATGGGATTTGAAAGAGAACAGACACTCCAAGAGCACATGCGTGTTCAGTTATTTTTTTGTAAAAATCCGCTTTGATGCATGATTGAATAACTATGTAAAAAGACGGAGGGAAGACAGAGAAGGGGAGGGGGGAGGAGAAATGCGACACGGCGGGCAGGGGAGGGGGCGGAGCGGGGGTGTGGGAGGAGGGAGAGCGGATTAAGGAGAGCGGGAGGAGGCAGCGAGTAGTTTAGCGAGCCAAGACGGAGGGCATTGCTGTGGGGAGGGGGGAGGAGAAATGCGACACGGCAGGCAGGGGAGGGGGCGGAGTGGGGGTGTGGGAGGAGTGCGGCTGAGTGAACAGGCGGCGATTTCAGGCTGCGATGAGGGTGTGAAGCAGCAGGGGCTGCGGGAGGGAGGCTGGGCTGCCTTTGATGTGTAATGCAAGGCAGGCGGCTGGTGGCATGTGCACGCGCTTTTAATGTCAATGCGCTTGCGCATTGAGCTTGAATTTCACGGGCACTGCAAGGAATCACCATCGACTTGCAAGTTGGTTAAAGTCTGTTTAAGCCCCCATAGTCTCGCAAGCTCAATGCGCATGCGCATTGACAGGCGAGACCTACAAATGTCATATTGGTGGCCTGGTATAGAGAGAGAGATAGAAAATGTGTTAAACAATGTTCCATCTGTCAAGATCCAGACAAGACCCAACGGGTACTCAGACCCACTCTTGGCACCAGACATCTTCCTGATCGTCCTTGGGAAAATCTTAGTATTGATTGGCTAGGCCCCACTGATGATGAGGAAGGCAACCACAAGCTTGTTCTGGTAGTTGTATAAGTGGGCGGAAATAGAAAGTACTGAAAATTTTGACACCAAGCAAGTCATAAAATTTTTAGAAAGTGTGTTTTTGCGAGAAGGAATTCCCAAGAACATTCTAAGTGACAATGGACCACAATTTTCATCTGAAAAATACATGCAATTTTTGGAAAGAAATGGTATTTGTGGGAAGAAAACCCCTGTATATCATCTAAAGGGAATGGTATTGTGGAAAGATTCGGCAGAGTCTTGTTTTTTTTTTATTTTTATTTTTTTTTGAAAATTTGTTTTTATTGTTGCCATCACATAGTAATCATTAGTGAAAATCCAGGTCACATAGCAGCGTCAACATTCAGCTGCATTCAATCAGTAGAGCAACTTTTTAAATTTTGATTTTCTCCCAAACTTTGAACATACTACTAAAAAGGGTCAGTATAAGCGATCCGTGTAACGAATCAAATACAGTATTAGCGTGAATAGAAGCATCACATGTATTGTCCATAGCCTCTTTCGGAAACAAGTCTGTCCACATGTTCAATACCCAGGGCCCGAGCATTCCTTAGCCCTCAATGTCCCTCTCCCTGATCCCTACATCACTCCACATCCTCGTCTTCCCCAGAGCTATCCCCCTCCCCATCTTCAGGCAAAGGCTCACAGATATCCCCTCTATATGAGTTCCAGGGCGTCCATATTTTGTTCCATTTGCGTGGATTAAGTCTCTGTTTGTAAATCGCCCTCTCTGTTAACATAAGCATATCCATGTTCCTACACCACTGAGCCAACGTCGGAGTAGTCAGCGCCCCCCAATTCTGTGCTATATCGCGCTTCGCCAGCATCATACCAATGACCACCCATCGCTTTCCATGCGGTGACAGGTCGGTTGGGCCCCATACATTCAGTAAGCATACCCGAGGGTCAGGTGTGAACGAGGTCTGTAGGGTCTGACCGATCGTTCGTGCTACTCGTCTCCAGTAAGTTTGTAAATTAGGACAGTCCCACAAAGTATGGAACAGCGTACCCTCCTCCCCACAGTTCCTTAGGCAGTATGGGTGTTCCGCCCTGTGAATTTTGTGTAGTGTTGTTCGGGTGTAGTAAACCCTATGTAGTATTTTAAATTGGACCAGTCTGAATCGTGTGGATATACCTGCCTCCCTAGGCGACGCCAGTGCTGCATTCCATTCCGTTTCATCCAAGTCCCCAATCTCCTCCACCCACTTTTCTTTCAGTTTCACCAGCGGATCCGGTAGGTTGTTTAACAGTTTGCGGTAGGTGAGGGAGGTAGCACCAGCCTCCATATAGTCCGTTAACAGTCGGTCTTCCAACGGAGCCGACTCCGGGACCGCCGCCCCCAATTCTAACACAGACATGAGTGCGTGTCTAACTTGTATATATCTGTACGTTTCATTCACTCCAAGTTCATACTGCTCCCTCAGGGTTGCAAAGGAGAGTACTCCACCTCTCGACCATAGATCGCCAACCGTGGAGATCCCGATGGTATCCCACCGATCAAACCCCTTACAGCTGCGCAAATTACCAAGGGCCTTGGAGTCCCATAGTGGTGTGAGTTTGGTAATCACCCCCTCCCAGCCAAGCCGCCTCTGAGCCCTATGCCATATAGACACTGTGTGCTTGGTAGGTCCCTCCAGCTTCCCCACCAGACCCTTGCTGTAGAGCGGGGCCAGAAGGGTGCTCGTGCCCAGTTGGCGTCTATCCGCCATGTAGGCCGGGTCTTCGTGTGCACCATGGATCCATTGGTTGATCACCTTAAGGTGCGCTGCCCAATAGTACAATTCAAGGTTTGGGAGCGCTATCCCCCCGCTGTACCAGTCCCTAATCAATTTCAAGTGCGCTACCCTAGCTGGCTTGCCACTCCACAGCAAGGTGGACAGTTGTGCCGACACTTGGCGGAAAAACAATAATGGGACCACCGCCGGTGCGTTCTCTAGAACATACAGGAAGCGAGGCAGCGCCAGCATTTTGAAGAGTGCCGCTCTACCCAGCAGTGTCAAGGGGAGGGTCTTCCAGTGGCGCACGTCCGCCTTCAATCTGTCCAGTAGGGGCACAAGGTTCAGCTCTAGAAAGGTCGCAGGGTCTCCTGTGATTTGAATCCCCAGGTACTTGAAGGTATGGGGTTCCACGAGCAACTGGCAACCAATAGGCAGGACCGGGGAGCTGCCCCGTATCATATACAATATGGATTTGGACCAGTTAAGTCTATATCCTGACGCGGCACCATGTTTCTCACATAGGGCCAGCAGGACCGGAATACCATTCTCGAGGTCCATGAGGTAAATGAGCATGTCGTCAGCATACAGGGAGACCCTATCCTCCCAGCCATCATCCCACTGTATGCCCTTCAGCAGCTGGGTGGATCTAAGAATCGTGGCCAGGGGTTCCAGTACTAAGGCGAATAGCAGCGGTGAGAGCGGGCATCCCTGTCTCGTGCCCCTCGCTAGCGGGAACTCCCTCGAGATACAACCATTGGCCGTCACCCTCGCCACGGGTTCAGTGTACAACAACCTGACCCACGAGATGAACCCGGAACCAACACCCATGTGCTCCAGGACCGCAAAAAGATAGCGCCACTCCACCATGTCAAACGCCATTTTGGCATCCAATGACAGCACTGCTGCTGGGTCAGCCAATTTTGGGGCGCGTGCTAGCACTCCGTGCAGCCGTCGCAAATTCAGCGCTGTACTCCGGTGTGGCATAAAGCCCGACTGGTCCGGATGAATTAAGTGCGTCAGAAGGGGCAGTAGTCTAGTGGCCAGTAGTTTTGCCAAAATTTTATTTTCGGCGTTAAGGAGTGAGATTGGGCGGTATGATCCGCATTCCTCAGGGGGTTTGCCGGGCTTTGGTATTGCTACTATTGTGGCCGTGCGCTGGTCAGGGGGCAACAGCCCCTGCTCCCGGCATTCCTTGTACATTTCGAGCAGGGGTGCGGAAAGCGTTTCGGACATGATCTTGTACCATTCAATCGGCACTCCATTAGGGCCCATTGCTATCCCAGGGTGTAGCGCCGCTATGGCTACCTGTATTTCTTCGGACGTCAGGTCCGATTCAAGGTCATCCCGAGCATCCTGGGGGAGAGTACGGGTCGGCACCCCTAGGAGTGACCCTTCTACCATCTCTCTTGTGACTTCAGTTTCAGGGGAGTAGACTGAATGGAAGTGGTCTGCTAGGAGCGCCACTATTCGATCCGGACTAGTCTGCAACACCCCTCCCGAATCTTTTAGTTGCAGTATGGCCCTTTGTCCTCCCCGTTTCTTCTCCAGCCAGGCCAAGAGTTTACCTGCCTTATCGCCAACGTCATATATCCTATTCGTAGTCGCCACCACACTGCCCATCACCTTATGTCGTATATGTTCGGTGTGTCTCTGCTGACACAGCAGGAGCGCGTGATGTGTATCCTCACTCGGGTTACTCTCATGGGCCTGCGTTGCTCTAGCGAGCTGCTCTTCTAATTCTAATAACTCCTGGCTCTGTGTGCGCTTATGCTGTGCAATAACCGAGATTGCCTGCCCGCGAAGAACCGTCTTGTAGGCTTCCCACAAGGTTACATGGGAAGTCACCGATCCTTCATTATCAGCGAGGTAGGACCTCGTGCCCTTTTTTAAAGCCTTGGCTATAACAGGCTCTTTAAGGAATCCCGGGTAAATAGGGTAGATGCGTCTGTGAGTGCATACCTGGCTGGAAAGAGTCAGTGTCAGCGGGGAATGGTCCGAAACCCCTCGCGGTCCGATGTGAGTGTCAGTGATATTGAGAAGGCCCCCCCCCAGTGTGAGGAAGTAGTCAATCCTAGATAGGCTATCGTGGACTGCCGAATAGTACGTGTATTGTTGGCCCTCTGGGTGAAACTGCCGCCATATGTCCACTAAACCCTGCGCTTCCATGAAGTCATGCAATTTGGAAGGCCCTGGTGCGCGTGTGCGCACAGGGTAGCGGTCTAGGGAGTTGTGTGCCACCGCATTAAAATCACCCCCCACAATAAGGTCTCCCTCTGGGAGGTTTAACAAAAATTTTCCCAGTTCTGGGAGAGCTATGTTGTGCAGCGCTGGCGGGATATACACTGAGACCACATTGAGCGGCCTCCCCTCCCACTGCCCATGTATCGCCGCAAAGCGTCCCTGTGTGTCGACGCTGACGGATTGGGTTATAAACCTGGACGAGCGGTGCATTAATATCCCCGTACCTCGGGACCCTTTAGTAAACTCAGAGTGAACAATCATGCTGTAGCCTTTCCTGTCTAGGGCCCGTGTCGCTGTGCCAGTCAGATGGGTTTCCTGCAATAGGACCAAGGCTGGAGCTAACCTCCTTATGCTCTGTAAGACCAACCCACGCTTTATCTTGTCACCCAGGCCCCTAACATTCCAAGACAGTAGGCTCAAAGGCGATGCCCGCCCCATGTTAGCGTCCCCCCCTATCATGTCTGAATGAGCGGTAAGTCAGCCGACGTCCGCATCGCATTAAACAGCTTGTGGAGTGAACATGTACTCTTTGTTGCAATACCACCATTCTACGCACTCGTAACCTACTGTACTGGTCCTGACCCTGTGTAGCAATTAAAAACCAGTAACACATCCTACCCCCAACTCCCCCCCTCCCTGCCCCCCTGCTCAACGGACTCAAAACTGCCCGCCCCCCCAACTCAGCAGAGTGCCTGATCCCCCCCCAAAACATAGTACTTGCTCGCTGGGGTGAAGGACGCTCCGGTATCAGCGGCCCCCATCCTCGGCCGCGGAGGCCCTCAGCCCAGTGTCCAAGGCGGCATTGCCGGTCCGCATTGCAGTCAGGTCAGCCATACAGCATCGGCGAATCACTGGTCTTCATCAGCACCCTCCTCCTGAAGATCAGTCAAAGGGGAGAGCGCCTCCGCATCCTCCCCGGCGGGTTGTGAGCCCTGTCGGGATCCTGTATTACGGTGCTTGGTCTGCCTGTTAGAGCGACGCGGGGGGTCCACCTGCCTCCACCCCTCCAGCCATTCCTGTGCCATTTCCGGGGAATCAAAAAACCATGTTTTATTGTCTGCCACAATCCGAAGCTTGGCCGGAAAAAGCATTGAGTACGAGATTTCCCTAGCTCTCAGTTCCTTCTTCACTTCGAAAAAGGTTCTTCTCCTCCGTGCGACCTCGGCTGTATAGTCCGGAAAAAAGGCCAATGTAGAGTTCTGGATCCTAATAGGGGGCGAAGTTCTCGCTGCCTGCAGGATGGCGTCACGATCCCTGAAATTAAAGAGTCTTGCTATGATCGGCCTGGGATTAGCGCCCGTTTTCCGGCGTCCGCCAGGGACCCTGTGTGCCCTTTCTACTGTGAAGAAGGCGGAGAGCCCCTTAGGCTGTAGTTTCTGCTTGATTAAATCCTCCACAGACAGGTCCATTGCTCTCGTGTCCTCCGATTCCGGCACACCTAGTATACGGATGTTGTTCCGCCTCGAGCGCCCTTCCTGATCATCGAGCTTTTCACGCAGTTCCTTATTTTCCCTCGAGACGCGTTCCATACCAATCTGCAGTTCTGACACATCTTCCACCAAAGACTTGGTCACCACTTCCATGTTATTCACTTTCTCCGACATCTTATGGAAGTCCGCTCTTATTAGCGTGATTTCGGCTGAGATGGACCCAACTGTGGCCTGCACCTGCGTGAGGGCCCGCATGACATCATCCAGGGTCGCCTTCTTGCCCCCCGCCGCGTCCGCAGACTTGCTTTGCTGTGATTTGGCGTCTGGGGGGAGGAAACGGGCTTCTCATACGCAAAACGGTCAAGGCGGGACTGCGATGCTCCAGCCTTTGGTCCCCTGCCGGCCATCTCAACAGTGGTGCTCACCCAACGTGTATGTAGTCGGTGTCCCACACCCCCGATTCAGGGCGCCTGTATGACTGCACCCACACCTGACGCCGTCCGGGCTGCTTCACTCTCCGGTCGATCACGGGGCGCAGTATACCATCACCACCAGGTCTCTGTGAATTCTCCCTAGTCCATATAATAACCGGCGGCACTACGCCTTTCAGGGCCCCCCCACTGTGTCGCCGTTACCTCAGCGTTCAGTGGGAACAACGGAACAAAGCTGCCTGGCTCAGTTGTGGGGCGGGTGTTTCAATAGTCTCCCCCGGCAATGTGGAGGTACCCCCACAGCAGTGTCTCATATGCCGCCACTGCCCTGCGACCGTCGAGTCACCCGTCAGGCACTCCTGGTAAAATCTGAGGGCCCGCGTTACTGGCAAATAAATCGGCCCGAGGCCGAGGAGCAAGGGCTGTGAGGATGACCCCCCCAGCACTCCGGAGCAGTCCAGGGCAGAGGCTCAATGGGTTCCGGTATCCGCCCGGGCTTATGACGGCGCTGTGGGCCCCCAGTCAGTGGAGGAGCCCCGGCAGTATAGTATGCGCTGCCTGCGGTGAAAAGTCACTCCTGGCCCAACTCTGCAGTCCGATCGCGGAGCCGGAGCTGATGCGGTCGTGGCAGGGCCGTCTGTGCGACCCTAAGATGGCGGCCCCTCGTCTCTGTGCCTCCGCTCTACGCGCCCCCTTCCGGCCCGGCAGGCTGTCAGGGCCGCGCTTCTTCTCACCTCGGTGGGGCGTCTGGGCTCACACTCCGCGCTACGAAAGTCCGGCGGTGCTTCAAAGGTGCCGAGGGTTCTTCTCCGTCGCCGCCAGGCACAGGCGAGCGCTTCCGGTCCCCCTCCGCCCGGATCTATGAACTTCCTGTCCGCCTTGCGGTGCAGCACACTCCCCGGTCCGGATGCTGTTCACAGGCCCACACAAGTATCGGCCAACACTGGGGTTCCTGACCACGGATCGAAGTCCCGGTAGTCTAGGATGCTGCCGCCCGGTCCTGGGCTTCGTCGCCTTCCCGCCTGGGAAATTTCGTGGACGGATAAGTTATCGGATAGTTTAGGAGGCCGCTTCAATCACGGAGCTCTCCTCTCAAGCTGCCGCCATCTCCGGCTGCTGGCCACGCCCCGTTTTTATTTTTTTAAATGCATTTATTGTCTGCACTAATTGTCACAGCATTACAACATTTTCTTTCATGTTGACTCGTTTCACATGTTATACTGTGCATATAAATCTCAAATATCCATAACATTGCAGTTTTCTTATTCAAACAACTCATCCCACGTAATTCTTAAGAATCGGCAAAGTCTTAATGGGCAGTGTACAGGCATCACTGAATGCTGGAAAAAATTGGGAAAAATAACTTTTTAGTACACTTTGGACTTACAGGATTACATCCACTGGTACTGTTTATAGTTCTTTCAGAATCTTACAAGGCAGAGAACCTTTTTCCAAAGAAAATGTTGGCTGGAATACCATGAAGACTTATGGTAAATGGTCACCAGCTGTTGTTATATCAAATTTAAGATAAATGCATGAAACTTGCGAGGCTAATTTCGACAAAACACATAACACATGTGATATTAAACTTAAAGAAGGTGATTGGGTCAAGGTGAAACTCTGTTCTAAAGTTAAAAAAAAGGGCAGAGTAAATATTCAGCACCATTGCGTGAAGGTTAAACCTTATTCTAGATCTGCTGAATTGAATGATGGAAAAATTTGCTATTACAACAGTTGTCCAAATATAGTAATGTAAACCACAGAAGAGCAGACAAACCTCTTTCCTCAATGAGTTGGATGTGGGATGAAGTCACAGACACCAACGTTGGTAATCAAGATAGTTGTCATCCCCAATCTGACAGGATTGTACCCAATGTTGCTGTCCAGCCTTCTTGTACAGCTGTACAACCTCCAGTAATGCTGGGATAATGACATGCGTTGGTAGAGCAATTAGGTTACCAATGAAAAATGGAAACCATGCTATGTAATTAATTTTTAATTATTTCGCAAAGGAAGGGGGTAGAGTATTCATCTTGTATTTGCATATAATTGTATCACATATTTATTTATACAAATGTTTCCGATATTTATTCTTGCTATTTATTCTTGCAAAATGATTTTACTTTACCATATTTATATCTGTCAAGTATTGTAGGATTGTAATTGATTATTATTGTTCATTTGTTTTGTTAATTAAAGGAAGGAGATGTGGCATCACAGCTATCTTGGTAACCATTACAAAGGGTACTGTTGCTGTATACCTCTGAGTGAGTGTTCTAGATCTAGGCTGCAGCAGTTAGAGACAAGGCATCCTGCTGTGTAGATGTACCTGCTTGCTCTGAATAAATCTACTTATTCTACTTACCTGACTGGAGCATCTTTACAGACACCTGTAGACAGCACCTTACTGTCTTTATACGTTTACCATTGGAATGACCGATTAACCCGCAGGGCATCGGACGAGCCTTCCTCATTGCTTAAGATGACCTAACACCAGCATGGATTATTGATGTATTTATAAATAGGGCTTCCGGTTTTATGGTATTTATATTTCTGTCATTTCCGTCTGTATTTATCCATATTTATTTTTTGCTAATTTTACCTGTATTTATCTATATTTATACCTTTGGAGAAATATCAGGAGCTTGTAACGGAATGGAGTGGCCCCAAATTTTAAACAAGCATTTGCAATGCAATAGGTCTCGCATTATGAAAGTTTGAGCTATTGGTCTTGTAAATGACAATTATTTTATTTATGTGTTGGTTTTGAAAATAGCTAAATTATTAGCTTTGTCATTTACAATGCCAATAGTTATACCTTTCGCAAATGTGACACCTATAGCATTTGTAATGCAACATGTTTTGTATTTACGTGACTTAGATGTATTGATATTACAAATAACAATGGCTTTTAATTTTTTTAAATAATTAATACTTAAATAAAAGTGTAATTTATAATGGCAATAGCTTAAACTTTTGTAAATAACTTTTGTGAAGATTATGTTCAGTGTATTTTATTGTGATGAAAATCTAAGAACAGAAGAGGGCGGATCCAAGATGGCGGAGTGAGGATCTGCGCTGAGCAGTTCACCTGGAGGCTCCTCTCTCTCCCCCTTACGGAGTAAATGATAGTGATGCAGAAGCGGTGTTAAGCCCCGTGTCTGACCCCAGAAAGGCATCGGGGGTTTCCGAAAAAAAAAGAAAACGCTCACAAATAGCTTCTGGAGCTTTGACGCGGCGCTATTGGTGGCGTTCCTTACCGATGCTCCAGCTCCCGGACACAGCTAAGCTCTTCAGGCGGACGATTCACGGCTGGTTAGGTCTTAATCTTCGTGCATCACACACCTGGTGGATAAGGAGGATGTCTCCGAAGAACCCTCCACGGACGACTCGGAACAACAGACAACCGGCAGGAGCTGCAGCGCCTTCTCTCCCCCCCCCCCCCCCCCCGGCCGTAACCTCACAAGCCACGGTAACAGCTACGCTCTCCCCAGCCACCACGATTACAGGGGGCATCGGTAACTCCACACTCGAGAACGTTTCTAGCGCTGCTACTGCGGAGGGAGAGAAAATGATAAAGAAAGCACCTTCCTAGTCAGCTGGGCCTATGAAAGCTGCTACGGTGCCTAACGCGATGGGAGGTCTGCACCAGGAGAGTGGAGACATCAGCAGACAGGTACAGAGACCATTTAATTTACCCTCGGGCGCACACAATAACACTAAGAAACCTGGTCAGACTGCAACCAAAGTTATAACCAAGTCGGTGGCCAAATCAATGGCAGGAAGGGGGGGGCCGACCGGGGGTGAAATAGACAGGGCGCCTCACGCTCTAGAGATTGAAAAAACATCTGATACTGTGGGGCGCAAACAAATAACTTCACAGAGCGGCAACACTCCTGTGGTTTTGGAAGGGACTCGTAGTAACTCTTCAATAGAATCGTCATTGATACAGACTAGCGAATCAGCCACTGTCGTAAAGGTTGGAATAGTGGATAACTTGTGTCCTGATGTGAGAACAGACGCACAGGTTTTGACAGGAGGAGTGGGTGCTGACATCACGGGGTTATTACCTTCTACTGAACCAGCTACCCCCGTCCCTGCAGTTGAGACAGGCTGGCTAGCAGAGGAAAGTGAGGAGCCTATCAAACCCGTCGAACTTATGGAACATACTGAGTCTATTTCATCGAACAAGGCTCCTTTGAGGATTTTGACGCCGAAACAGAAGATGAGCTGGGCGAGAAGGGGGAGAAGGACAACCACATAGATAACATGACAAAATCACGAGTAAAAAGAGGGCGTAAACACAAAAGTAAGACTAGGGCAAAGAAAGATGGCAAGGCTGGTGCCATATTAAACCGGCCCATCGCAAACAATCAAATTTCGAAAAAGACTCTTCTAGACAAAAGTCCTTTGAGAAAATGGATTGAAGCAAAAGGCTTAGTTAAAAATATGACGCTGAGACTATCAGGGGCCAGTCCCACAAAAACAATGCCTACTATAGAAGCGTCCTGTACTACCGCCAGTCCTATTGCTTGGAAAGCAGTGCCCCAACCATCTCACCTAACCCGTCATTGGACGGGTAAACTGATCAAGCACTGCTGTCGATGCAAGAACTTGTGGCTGATTCACCAATATTGGAAGCTCAAACTCCACAACCTAACACAATCGTCACTACTTCAGCGACAAACGCCACCCTCCTCTCCCCTGGCGACTTTTCTTTTGTATCGACACCTCCTTCAGCCAACCTAGAGATAGATAAGCACCTGAGTGCTTCTAAAGAGGGACAAAGGCAAGAATCAAGTGATCCCTCTCCACTCGACATAATATTCCAGCTACTGAGCAATCAACGGGCTGAAGCGCAGGAACATTATCTTCAACTGAGGGAGGACAATAGCAAAGTACAATCTTCCTTACAGGAACTCTCTACCAAACTCGGGGGGATCTCACAGGATATTGTTGAACTACAACAACGGGTGGTCGAGATTGAGGAAACTAGCACAAAAACGACGTTTGCAGTTGACAAACACGAGACTCAGCTGTCAATGCTCCAACTGAAGGTTGAAGATTTGGAAAATCGACAGAGACGATCTAATCTAAGACTTTTTGGGATACCGGAGGGATCAGAGGGATCTGATCCGAGGGCCTATTTAGTGGGGATGCTTCAGAAAGCTTTCCCAGACTTAGCGGACTGGGACTGGGACTCACAGATCCAGCGAGCTCACCGTCTGCCTTTGGTTCAGAGAAACAGGGAGAATCAGTTTCCACGTCCCTTTCTAATTTTTTTTGGTAATTTTTTATTGCGCCAGGCAGTTTGGCAGAGAGCTCGTCCCAATACCCCTGTAGCCATTGGTGAGCTCTCAATCTTTGCTCGTTCTGATTTAAGCAAAGAAACTATGGACAGACGGTGGATGCTACGCAAACTGATAGATCCAATTAAGTCTAGCGGGGGTCAGGCGTTTCTCCAAGAACCTGCCCGTCTCAAGGTCATTAAAAACGGACGCACTCATTTCTTTACAGATGCAAAGGAAGCAGAAGCGTATCTAGCTGGCACCAGCGCGGGCAAGAGCTAGACTTAAAAATTAGTCCAAAAGGATTAGTTCTAACTATATGTGCAAAGTGCTAACTTTTATTGGAAGCTTCTGTATCTAGAAACATTGGTTGCACGGTGGGGTCCATTTATGCATCACTGAGAATTTGAAAAACGTTTAGTTTGCTTTTTCTTTTTTTTGCTTAAGTTGATAAACTGTTAGATAGAGGGGGGTTGGGGGCCTCTTAAGGTGACCTGCCATGCAGGCTGCCTCTCCAGCGGCAGCAGTTGCAGAAGGGTGGCTCTTCCCCGGCTGGGGTAAGAGCTAGTGGGGTGCTTTTCTCTGTAGGATGGGGGGCTGGGGGGGGGAAATTAGCAAAATTTGCTTTCAGGCTGATGGGGTAGAACGCTGCGAGGACATTTTTGTTTTTCTCAATTTGTATACTAATGGTATGAGAAATAGGAGACTTTCAAGGACACTTGGACACCTTGGACACCCAGAGATAGGTTTAAGGTTTTTTTGTATTTTCAAATGTATGAATTTAAGTGCTTAGCTTGGAATGTGGCGGGGCTAAATAGTAAAAACAAGAGATGTTTGATAAGAGAAGAATTAAAATTACACAACCCTCACTTTGCTCTCTTATCCGAAACGCATATTGCGGGGAAGGATAAAAAGCTACTCAATCAATTGGGATACAACATTGTAGTTTGCTCCACCTTCGGGTACTCCACAAGAGGGGTTGCTATTCTCAAGGACCGGCGATTTAGGGCTGAAATAATACAAACCTCCTGTGGCAAGGGTGGCAGATGGGCAGTAGCGCAGATTAGTTTCGAGAACCACAAATATGTTCTATGCGTGGTTTACGGCTCCAACACAGATGAACCTATTCTTTTTGATCAACTGAATATTAAACTTTTGGATTGGGAGGGAGAACTTATCATCATGGGGGATTTTAATTGTATCATGGATTACAGAATAGATACAACTAGGTCTAGTAGCTATCAAAGGATGCACAAAACCAGGTCGTCCATTCTTGACCTATGCCGTATCCACAATATCAAAGATGCTTGGCGGCATTTATACCCAAAAACACCGGGATATACTTATTACTCCGCGCCTCATAAACTTTGTTCAAGATTGGATATGGCACTAACAAGTGACAATCTATTGAAGGTTAGCTCCATGGTTCTATGCCCCCGAATCTCTTCTGATCATAATGCAATAATGCTGATATTTACAGCAGCACATATCAGGGCTTCTCCCAGACCATTCTCCTTTCCCAGACATTTAGTCTCAGATATACTCTATATGACGCAGTTAAAATCACATCTTACAGAATTTATAGATATTAACATAAACTCAGCCACATTTTGTATGGTATGGGATGCTTGCAAAGCTAGCATCAGGGGTTTCACTCAGGCTTATGTGATTAGACAAAATTTGGAACGCAAAAAACAAAACGACATGCTGATTTAAAAAATAATCACCCAAGAAGAGCTACTGGCCTCAGCGCTTCGATTTAAATTTATCAACGTCCACAGAAATCGGCCTCAAACTTGGTTTATTAAAAAGCGAAGTTAAGACTAAGTTTATACAGAAAAGCAGCGCCAATATACATAAGTTTAAAATAGCACAATACGAGGGGGGGGGACAAAATTGGAAAAATCTTGGCCTATAAAGTTGCTGAGGATAGAGCAAACTCCATGATTACAAATATTCGGGGGGCTGGTAACAAGATCTATAATCAGCCACTAGATATATTAGAACAATTTGCGGATTTTTATAGAACATTATATACCCCAGAAACTGAGTCTAATCTGGTCGATATAAAGGAATACGTCGAAGAGCATTCAATAAACACTCAGAACATTCCAGAGATGGACTCACTGTCTGACGATATAACTATGGCAGAATTACATCAGGCCATTGCTCTTCTACCTGTAGGAAAAGCGGCAGGGGAAGACACAATACCTTTGGAGATATACAGAGCGTGCTTAGAGGAGTTAGAACATTTACTGCTGAAGGTTATTCAATCTGTAGGTTCAAATGGAAAAGCTCCCAAATCTTGGAATAGGGCGAAAATTATATTTTTCCTGAAGAAAGACAAGCCGAAGGAGGAGAGAGGGTCATATCGTCCTCTCTCTTTGATAAATGCGGACGCAAAAATATTTGCAAAAATTTTAGCATTGAGATTAGCCCCTATTATGCCCCAAATTATTAACCCACAGCAACATGGGTTCATAACTGGGAGAGATACTACAATACACATCAATATGGCCATCACGGCATTCGATGTAGCAGAGACTGAATCCACCCCACTCGGCATGATTCTATTAGATGCCGAGAAGGCTTTTGACCGAGTGGGGTGGAACTGTCTCTGGTGCGTACTGTCCAAAATGGAGTTCGGGGGACTATTTTTGCGGGGCATACAGGCATTGTATGACAACCCAACGGCCTGCACTAGCTATGGGGGCCTGACCTCTCCAGACTTTTCAATCCAACGTGGAACTCGTCAGGGCTGTCCTCTTATCACCTCTTTTATTTGCCCTCTCATTGGAACCTTTTTTGTTTGCTCTTCAGTCCCAAATCCAGATTGTACCCTTTAGATCAGGCCCACAAGTGCTAAAAATAACAGCATACGCCGATGATATCGCGGTCTATTCAGAAGATATAGTCGAGGCACTAAAGGGAATTGCTCTAGAGGCTGGGAAATTTGGGAAGGTGTCTGGTTACAAACTTATAGCTAACTACACTCCTGCTGTTATGGTACCTGAGATCTGCAAAATTGCTACCTACTTAGGGGTTAAAATAACGGCTAAACTACAGGAAATTAACAATATAAATTACAATGAACTAACCAAATCCACTATTCTATTATTAAAAAAGTGGCACAGACTACCCCTGAACTTAATCGGCAGAATCAACCTAATTAAGATGAAGGTATTGCCTAAATATGTGTATTTATTGCGATCCATCCCACTGGCGCTAAATAACCAGTTCTTTAAGAAACTTGATGGAATACTCAGTAGCTTTATCTGGGGCTATAAAAAAGCGAGAAGGTCGCTGAATCTTATGAAAAATAATACGAATGAGGGAGGACTTAATTTTCCTGATTTCAAACTGTATTTCTGGTCTGCTTTTGTTAATCGCCTCCGCTCCCTACTTAACAGAGGAGGGGCGTTATTTTTCCATTCTTTTATGTTAAAATTCGATTCAAATATGTTTTTGTTTAGAACAAATGACCCCAACTACTACAAAAGGGTTAGATTCAAGACCACAAGGGACATAATAAAGATCTGGGGCAACATATTAACTTTCTGTAAAACCAGCTTTTTCAACTAAAGCTACCGCTATGGGGCAATCCGGGTCTTCCAGGCATCTTTAATGACAACATCGCACATGGCTGGTCTAGGTTAGGAATTAGCGTCTTAGGGGATCTATATGGCACACAAGGACTCTTAGACTTCAACACTCTTAAATTGCTATATGACCTACCTGAAAACATGAGGTACAAATACTTACAGCTACACGATTACTTGATTAATAAAAAACAAGTTCTGGAGGTTTTTGACTGTGATATTTGGACCTGTTTATATTCCATAAAAAATAAGTCAGTAATACGCGAAGCATATAGACTTCTAATTGACCTCAAATCAAACGATTGTACTAAACTAGCTGACAAATGGAGTAGAATGTTGGGTTCAAATATTACATCAAAACAAATAGAGTGCTCCCTGATAAATATCAATAAGCGAGTACGATCATCTAGTCTAAGGCTCCAACAATTTAGAACAACCTGCATGCTATACTATACCCCTGAAAGAATCTCCAAATGGCCTTCTAATAATTCCTTTAGCGATCGCACAAAATGCCCCAAATGTTTTACTGATGCAGCCGATCTGGCGCACATGCTGTTTTCCTTTTCTAATCTTAAGGCCTTCTGGGGCGATATTCAGAAGGTTTTGAAAATGAAGCAGATCAAGCTGCCTATATTTACGGCTGCTTCAGTTTTGTTGGACATCTATCCCGTTTTATTTCCACATGCAGCCTTGGTTACTATACTCATGTCTTGTGCCAAGCTAACTTTGGCCAGAGCTTGGACTTGCGCCGAATCACCCACGGTCTGGGACTGGTGGACACTTGTAACGGAGATTCATTCGATGGAACTAGCCTTAGCGAATATTAGGGGAACACGCTCATTGAGTAAACATGAAAAAAATTGGGGAACTTTTGTGGAATAATGACGCTCTATCTCTTTATCGGGTATAGGCAAATATCATGCTTTATTGAACTGATAATCAGCGTCTCTAGGATAACATATTTTGTCCGATTATCGAAAGGAACTGTTATAACAACTTTTTTGTATTAGTGAATTAATTTATCATTTTCTTTTTCTATTGTATTTTTTCTTTCTTTTTTCATGTCCTGTTTGCTTTATCGTATCATATATACATGTCTGTTAACATACGCATTAATGATTTAATGTATTTCTTCCTTGTCAGCCTGTTAACAATAAAAAAAAATTAAAAGAAAGAAAATCCAAGAACAGAAGTGAAATATTAACATCTTTTTGTGACATTTGTAATAAAGCTTGAAACATTGAGAGAACACATTTGAACCAGTTGTTGTTGAATGGTTGCACAGATTGATGCTGTGATGGCGCGGAGTACTGTTGTGGTGGTGCTGACTGCTGTTGTGGTGGTGCTGTGGTGGTGCTGAGTGGTGCTGTGGTGGTGCTGAGTGATGCTGTGGTGGTGCTGAGTGATGCTGTGGTGGTGCTGAGTGATGCTGTGGTGGTGCTGAGTGTTGCTGTGGTGGTGCTGAGTGGTGCTGTGGTGGTGCTGAGTGGTGCTGTGGTGGTGCTGAGTGTTGCTGTGGTGGTGCTGAGTGTTGCTGTGGTGGTGCTGAGTGTTGCTGTGGTGGTGCTGAGTGTTGCTGTGGTGGTGCTGAGTGTTGCTGTGGTGGTGCTGAGTGTTGCTGTGGTGGTGCTGAGTGTTGCTGTGGTGGTGCTGAGTGTTGCTGTGGTGGTGCTGAGTGTTGCTGTGGTGGTGCTGAGTGTTGCTGTGGTGGTGCTGAGTGTTGCTGTGGTGGTGCTGAGTGTTGCTGTGGTGGTGCTGAGTGTTGCTGTGGTGGTGCTGAGTGTTGCTGTGGTGGTGCTGAGTGTTGCTGTGGTGGTGCTGAGTGTTGCTGTGGTGGTGCTGAGTGTTGCTGTGGTGGTGCTGAGTGTTGCTGTGGTGGTGCTGAGTGTTGCTGTGGTGGTGCTGAGTGTTGCTGTGGTGGTGCTGAGTGTTACTGTGGTGGTGCTGAGTGATGCTGAGTGATGCTGTGGTGGGGCTGAGTGATGCTGTGGTGGTGCTGTGTGGTGGTGCTGTGTGGTGGTGCTGTGTGGTGGTGCTGTGTGGTGGTGCTGTGTGGTGGTGCTGTGTGGTGGTGCTGTGTGGTGGTGCTGTGTGGTGGTGCTGTGTGGTGGTGCTGTGTGGTGGTGCTGTGTGGTGGTGCTGTGTGGTGGTGCTGTGTGGTGGTGCTGAGTGATGCTGTGGTGGTGCGGAGTGATGCGGAGTGATGCGGAGTGATGCGGAGTGATGCGGAGTGATGCGGAGTGATGCGGAGTGATGCGGAGTGATGCGGAGTGATGCGGAGTGATGCGGAGTGATGCGGAGTGATGCGGAGTGATGCGGAGTGATGCGGGTTTGGTGCTGAGTGATGCGGGTTTGGTGCTGAGTGATGCGGGTTTGGTGCTGAGTGATGCGGGTTTGGTGCTGAGTGATGCGGGTTTGGTGCTGAGTGATGCGGGGGTGGTGCTGAGTGATGCGGGTTTGGTGCTGAGTGATGCGGGGGTGGTGCTGAGTGATGCGGGGGTGGTGCTGAGTGATGCGGGGGTGGTGCTGAGTGATGCGGGGGTGGTGCTGAGTGATGCGGGGGTGGTGCTGAGTGATGCGGGGGTGGTGCTGAGTGATGCGGGGGTGGTGCTGAGTGATGCGGAGTGATGCTGAGTGATGCTGGGGTGGTGCTGAGTGATGCTGGGGTGGTGCTGAGTGATGCTGGGGTGGTGCTGAGTGATGCTGGGGTGGTGCTGAGTGATGCTGGGGTGGTGCTGAGTGATGCTGGGGTGGTGCTGGGTGATGCGGGGGTGGTGCTGAGTGATGCTGGGGTGGTGCTGAGTGATGCTGTGGTGGTGCTGAGTGATGCTGTGGTGGTGCTGAGTGATGCTGTGGTGGTGCTGAGTGATGCTGTGGTGGTGCTGAGTGATGCTGTGGTGGTGCTGAGTGATGCTGTGGTGGTGCTGAGTGGTGCTGTGTTGGTGCTGTGGTGGTGCTGTGTTGGTGCTGTGGTGGTGCTGTGTTGGTGCTGTGTTGGTGCTGTGTTGGTGCTGTGTTGGTGCTGTGGTGGTGCTGGGGTGGTGCTGAGTGGTGCTGGGTGGTGCTGAGTGGTGCTGAGTGGTGGTGCTGTGGTGGTGCTGTGGTGGTGCTGGGGTGGTGCTGGGGTGGTGCTGTGGTGGTGCTGTGGTGGTGCTGTGGTGGTGCTGTGGTGGTGCTGTGGTGGTGCTGCTGTGGTGGTGGTGGTGGTGCTGTGGTGGTGGTGGTGGTGCTGTGGTGGTGGTGGTGGTGCTGTGGTGGTGGTGGTGGTGCTGTGGTGGTGGTGGTGGTGCTGTGGTGGTGGTGGTGGTGCTGTGGTGGTGGTGGTGGTGCTGTGGTGGTGGTGGTGCTGCTGTGGTGGTGGTGGTGCTGTGGTGGTGGTGGTGCTGCTGTGTGGTGGTGGTGCTGCTGTGTGGTGGTGGTGGTGCTGCTGTGTGGTGGTGGTGCTGCTGTGTGGTGGTGGTGCTGCTGTGTGGTGGTGGTGCTGCTGTGTGGTGGTGGTGCTGCTGTGTGGTGGTGGTGGTGCTGCTGCGTGGTGGTGGTGCTGCTGTGTGGTGGTGGTGCTGCTGTGTGGTGGTGGTGGTGCTGCTGTGTGGTGGTGGTGGTGCTGCTGTGTGGTGGTGCTGCTGTGTGGTGGTGCTGAGTGATGCTGTGGTGGTGCTGAGTGATGCTGAGTGATGCTGAGTGATGCTGAGTGATGCTGGGGTGGTGCTGCTGAGTGATGCTGAGTGATGCTGGGGTGGTGCTGCTGAGTGATGCTGGGGTGGTGCTGAGTGATGCTGAGTGATGCTGAGTGATGCTGGGGTGGTGCTGAGTGATGCTGAGTGATGCTGGGGTGGTGCTGAGTGATGCTGAGTGATGCTGGGGTGGTGCTGGGGTGGTGCTGGGGTGGTGCTGGGGTGGTGCTGGGGTGGTGCTGAGTGATGCTGGGGTGGTGCTGGGGTGGTGCTGAGTGATGCTGGGGTGGTGCTGCTGAGTGATGCTGAGTGATGCTGGGGTGGTGCTGCTGAGTGATGCTGGGGTGGTGCTGAGTGATGCTGAGTGATGCTGAGTGATGCTGGGGTGGTGCTGAGTGATGCTGAGTGATGCTGAGTGATGCTGGGGTGGTGCTGAGTGATGCTGAGTGATGCTGAGTGATGCTGGGGTGGTGCTGAGTGATGCTGAGTGATGCTGAGTGATGCTGGGGTGGTGCTGGGGTGGTGCTGGGGTGGTGCCGAGTGGTGCTGGGGTGGTGCTGTGGTGGTGCTGAGTGATGCTGGGGTGATGCTGTGGTGGTGCTGTGGGGGTGCTGTGGTGGTGCTGAGTGATGCTGTGGTGGTGCTGTGGTGGTGCTGAGTGATGCTGGGGTGGTGCTGTGGTGGTGCTGAGTGATGCTGGGGTGGTGCTGGGGTGGTGCTGAGTGATGCTGGGGTGGTGCTGAGTGATGCTGGGGTGGTGCTGAGTGATGCTGGGGTGGTGGTGAGTGATGCTGTGGTGGTGCTGAGTGATGCTGTGGTGGTGCTGAGTGATACTCCTGTTTAATAGTATTGTGAGAAAATATATGATAGATAACAGTTCCTCTAAGCATTGTATCAGGCATGGATGAAAGCCTGAATCAGCCCCGTTGTGTTGCGACTCCTTGTAAATCAAAGCACTCTCAACGGCTGATTAACGAATAAAGTGTATTATTTGTTTCATGGTAAATGTTTATCACGTGAAATACACACCACCAAACCAGAGCCCTGAGGCAGCGTAAATGTCAAACACGCTTTACAAACATGGTCCAATAATTTAAAACTCCGAATATCTACAAGATCTTTCTTGCTATCCATAGCCATGGCATGCAATTGACTAGCAGGACCCCAATGGGTGAACAGACCAGAACTGTACATAAAGAATACCTGCACTTTGACGGCTCTACAAGACCAAACCAGTGGCAGAAATATGCTTACCTAAATATGCCTAAAAACAAACCAGTATAATATATGCCTGAAAATCGCACCATTTCCTTATCCAGCACAATGCCTATTCCCTCTGCGGGTTTAACAACGCAAGAAATTCTAGAACCTTGCTATCGGGTTACTTTTTTTTATTCACAGCAAATTATAAAATAACCATATTCCTGCAGTACAGGCAAGATCAGCTGCAGGCGTTAGATTCAAAACCACACAAAAAATAGAAGGGACTGATTTCCGCCTCAGACAAACCTGGCAGCTGGACTGGACAGGGCCAAAGCCCTCCTCGATGAGAACCATCAGCAGACGTCATGGGAGAGAGGCCAACAGAGTGAATGAGCAGGACTAAGAGGGTAACATATGATGAGAAATGGGGAGGTGTGTGAGGACTCTGAGCCCTGGGGGCACCTGAGGGAAGGGAGGGACTGAAAGAGGTAGACGTATGTAGGTGAAAGGAGTGAACATGAACAGCCTGGGGCCTGGCCAACAAAAAGAGGGGAGCCGGGCAAGAGCCATGAAGGGGCACAGAGAGGCCCATCGATGTGAAGCCTGTCTCAAAGCACTCAAGCGCTATGCACCTCCCCACGTGATGGAGGCTGGAGAGACGGAGCAGGAAGCACATGTACCTGGCTTTTTAAGCCTCGCCAGTGGCCACAGACTAACTCTTCTTCCTCTGCCGAGCCTGTGCCGCCGGCCTGAACATTGTCACCGTTCCGAGGAGGCCACAGATAGCGCTTGAATTAGACACACAACGAGGTGCTCAAGGAGCTTTATGCTTTGAGGATGCTGGCTCGTGCGTGCATTAGTGCTCATTTTTATTACTAATATACGCAGCCAAGGACATTAGAAAGGCAGAGCCCTTGTGTATTAGTGGACATTAAGCAATATTACACAAAACGCTAAAGCGCACTAAAGCGCATTTCTGATCACTGCATTTATTGTCTTTGTTTCATTATTTAAGTATGATTTTACTGGCAGCATCGTCATTGTGGTAGAGAGAATTTTTGAATAAAGAGCACACCGTTCACGGAGATGAAAATTATTTTGGTAGTTAAAATAGATTCCAAAATTTTACAAATGCAAGGAAAAAGTCCGATTTTAGAACTACCTTTTATTCTAAAAATTGAAGCAGGTAGTTCTACAGTGTTTATTGTTTTTGTTTCTTTATCTAACCCAACCGAAAAAGATGCCATCTAGCACAGGAGCGTTTGACTTTCTCTGGGAGCCATCATACCACTGTCCGTGCATGCTTGAGTATGGCGCTCAGGGTCAGGCACCCACATTACCACAAGTAGTGCAAAACGCGTCTGTGATTGTTGAACATATTTGAGATGTGTCTATTTTTCAACTGACTACGTCGTTAGATTTTAACACAATTTCCAGATTTTGCTCGGGATCGATGTAGCTAAAATAATGTTTTTCATTTTCAAAAAATGCATTCTCACGGTTTCGGCGTGTTTAGTTGAAGTGAAATCCCAGACCCTCGCTATGTGGTTAGAAGGGGTCTACTCCTTCAAACGCGCTGTAAAAGACAAATCACTTGCTCTATAGCTCCTAGAGCAGAACCAGGGACAGCAGGGAATATTTTATCAACGTAGTCAAATTATTTAACTGCATGGAAATTTGGGTTTTTAATTGATTAGCATAAAAGAAAGCAAAGTATCTGTACATGTCGTGAATTACAATTACGAAACAAGCTCTTGGCATTGCTGTGGGGAGGGGGGAAGGAGAAATGCGAGACACGGCCTGGCGGCCGTGAAGTGTGAAACAGTGGGTGGGGGAGCTGATCCCTTTGAAGTGGGAGGCAGGCGGCTCGGGTCTTTTTCTCTGAACAGAGCAGGGGAATGTTTGCATTCCTTTTAGGTAAGACTGGTTGGGACACCGGTTTGATTAATGAGGAAATAAAACTCCTTTGTTAAGGAGCTTCTAAAAGTCTTCGGTGGACAGCGGCAGATGTGGCTGCAGACGGAAGCCAGCCAACACAATTAAAGTACTAAAAAAGGTTGCGTTTTGCAAGTCAAAATATTGCGTCTCTGTGAAAGTGAAAGTACAGCCGGCCGGCCGTGGGCAGTGAATAATTAGGGGAGGAGAAATGCCTGAGGCAGAGCGCACGCTGGGGGATGCCTGTGGGAGGGAGGCAGATGGCTTTGATGTGCACGCGCTTTTCACGGGCACTGCATGGAATCGCCCGATGGTTAAGCTCTGGTTAAGCCCCAATATCTCTCGCAAGCGCATTGACAGGCGAGACCTAAAAAGGTGGTATCAGCCAAAACAGTAATAGGAGCACCCGAATCAGCCATACCTGTAAAGGTTTGTCATTAATGAAAGCTTGACACAATGGCTTTTCATAACCAGATGACTCCTAAATGGACACAAGCATATTTGAAAACATATTGGTGCACTCAGGAATAGAATGAGTAGAAACTGGGTTGGAAGAAGATTGTGATGGAGACTGTAATTCAACATTATGTATTCTAACATTCTGATTAACATTTTGAAAAGGACATCGAAATTTACAATACTCTTGAAAATGACCGGACTTTTTGCATTTATTGCATCTCTTGCCTAAGGCAGGGCATGAAGGAAAATTAGCAATATGATTTTTTTAACCACACCTAAAACAAAAGGTGCGTTTGGTATCCTTATTGATTTTAATGGCCGTAATAGAGGCAAATTCAGAATACTCAGAGACATAAGATCTAGGTGAATGTCCTTCTTGCCCAGCTAAAGCTTGAGAAGAAATTATCGATCGCTCAATGCTTTTACCAATATCAACAACCTCTGAAAGAGAGGGATTGCGACATGTTAAAAGTCGCTCTTGCATTTTGTTTTAAAAACAATTAAAAACAAATTGATCCCTTATGGAGGTATCAGTGTAATTGTCAAATTCGCAAGTTGAAGCAAGAACTTTAAGAGCTGCAATATACTCTTCGACAGATTCATCACTGCCTTGTTTCCTTTTGAAGAAGCTGTCTTTATAGCATCACATTTGGTTCATCAGAAAATTGTTTCTTAAGTTTAGCTTTCGACTCAATGTATACATTCCATGCAGCATCACCTGAAGGTCTAGGAAAGGTGGTAAATTATTGAAAATTTTCTGTGCAGCAATCCCCAAGTGGTTATAAAGCAGAGCATTTTTCCTTTGTGATGAAAACTCAACTCCATCAATAGCAGCAAGGCAATTCTCAAAAATATTAATAAATTTTTTCGAAACAATTTCCGGTTTCCCTGGTCTCTGAAGAAACAGTGGAGGGTGTAGAGCACTTTCTGAAGAGGACATAATGTAGTTAAGTTAAAAATGGGGGAAAAAAATACTAAAATAGTGCAATAATATAATAACCAAATTATGATGTCACAAAGTGTAATCTTGAGGTCCTTGAACAAAAATGGAATATTGAAACAATGTATTGGAATATTGGCAGTCCAACAAGAAAATGGAATTGGGAATGAAGCTCTTAGAGGAGTGGAATGTTGAAACCAGGAGAAAAACTGAGAGGCAATGAGGTATGTAGAATCTAAAAAACAAAAAAAAAAAAAAATAATTCTAGAATAAAGGATTGTTTAAAATGATCTAAAATGGTGAAATGAAAATTCCTGAAAAAATAAAGAAGTTTGATGTCATATGAGTCGCCAGAAACTTGCACGTGTAAACAATCTGTAGAACACACTGTGGTTGCCAAGAGACAGATGTTGACATTCAAATCGTCAGAAACTTGCAGATGAGCGCGTGTAAAGAATCTGCAGAATGCGCTGTGGTTGCCAGGAGACAGAGGCACAATGTGTATATTAAAACGTAGGCTCGAGCAGCTTCGCTAGAGCATGTTTAAAGTAGAGCGCGTGAAGGAAGAACTCGCGCTGTTAACGATCCTTAAATTTAAAGATGAAGCGCTGAGGATCAAACGCGCTATTAAGCAGCCGTAAATAAGAAAATTGTAACAGACCTGCTGTGACAGGGTAATTTAGGAATCCTTAAGATGCTGTGGGTCAGTTGAAACAAAGTATCACGTATCACCTGCTAGTCAGAAGCAATAGGACATCCTTAAGAGCGCGTCTAAGGAGAGGAAGCTTTACGACGTGATCCAGCGCTCTCACCAAAATTTTGCATAAATGACTCTATCTACTACCACCAAACTTACACTACAACACAGGGGTGAGGAATTCATATCTCCCGACGCCCGAGACATGTTGTTTTCTGTCAAGGGCAAGAAGATTTAATGTGTATTTTGCCCGACGGACAACTAGATATTTACTAACCATAAGCAGGATAAAGCTGTTGTGCTCACAGCCAGTCACAAAGGCATAATGAAATGCAATCACCATGGGAAAAGTATCACAACCTGTAATAGACTAGAAACCCAATATTTTAGCCTGGCATTGGCCAAAGAAATATTTAAACCCATTATGCAGGAAACTGCGCTCTTGCTGCGAGGGTGTGTTTAGGGCCAGACAATGTGTTGCTATTGGCCGCGAGGCGCCACATACTGTTTGTGAGGCTGTGAAGGAGGGAAAAGACAATCCAGTTTCGAAGAATACATCTTAAGAAGCAGCTGGTACGAGGTTGGGGGGCTGGGAGTGGTTCTCGCCACACCTAATCTCTTTGCTCTCCCCTGTAATGTTTATGACCAAGTCTCCTGCGGGCCTCTCATGTGGCAGCTTGCTCCTGGTTCTGACGTCTGTGCCCCTGCCCGGGCTATTAGTTCCCCCAGGGCCTCTGACACCTGCCCTCGTTCGTCCTTCTGTTGGTGTTTTCTCCCACTTGGGCTCCAATATCTGCCCCAGGCCTGCTGGAGGTGTTTCTCTCTTTCCCTCCCCATCAGGCTTTTTATTATCATGTCTCGTGTCACATACCACTCTTGCGCTGTTTCTTTCCCCTCAAACTCACGCTCTCACATATTTGCTCTTTCCAGGCTTCTGATGTCCAATATTCAGAGTCCAATATTCAGACTATAAGGGGAGCTGGGAAATTTGGACTGTCCCAGATCGATTTATGTATTTACATTTATGTACTTACTAGGGGCCTAGGATTGTGTGAGGGGCCTAGTTTTGGGTGCAAGGGTATATGAAGAGAGTCACTGCAGCACAGTGTCACTCACAAACCGTCTTTGTAAAGCTATTTATTATTTTTGCAAGTACCAAAACTAGTGAATGCCACTACTTGCAGTAAAACAATCCTAAACCAGCAGGGCATCGGCGGTAAACCAGCTGTAAAGCGGGCCAAAAGCTCAAATATAGGCTACATTGCTCCATCCCTGAACACAGAGCGTGTCGAACCTGACTGTTTTTGTTCCCATATGTTGAAGCCTTCTTAATGACACTTAGTGCAACTGCTTAATATCATGCACCTTCCAGGCAAAAGGATAAACCATTTGGGCAGTGTTTTGCTGGATAGGATACCTGCTGAATGTGTTTGTTGCAGTGTGCCTGTGTGTCTACAAGTTGTGTGTGTGTATGTGTGTTTGTTACAGGGTTCGCACATCTGTAAGGTATGTGCTAACAGCAGATTGTGCATGGTGGAATTGTGCGCGTTTGGAAGGTGCCTGTGTTTATCATTGAAGGGCTGAGTGTATGTGTGCGGGGGTGTACATGTCTCTGCATTGGGTTGTGTGTACCAAAGGGGGAAGGTGTGTGCGTGTGTGTACCTCAAAATCTGTCTCTGTAAGTATGTGTCTGCAGGGACTTTCTCTGCATACTCTGTGTGTCTATGCAAGGGGGTTTGTGTTTCTTTTCAATAATGTGTGCTCTCTTCCAGGGTATGTGCATCAGAGCCAGTCTGTGTGGGTGTCACTGCCAGTGTGTCTCTGTCTCTGCAGAGAGGGTTTGTGTGTCTGCCAGGGAAACTGTGTCTGTAGTAGGGATAATGTGTCTTAAGGAGTGCGTGTGTGTGTTTGTGTCTCAAGAAGTTTTCATCTGCAGTGTCGTGTGTGCAGGGTTTCATGTGCATCTGCACTAATGTGTATGTCTCTGACGAGCTCCTGCATCTATGCAGTGGCAGTGTGTGTTTGTTTAGTGGATTTGTGTGTCTGAGCAGTGGGTTTGTGTGTGCAGTCCGAGGGATACTGAGTCACAGTGCTACTTCTGGTCTAAGGCAGGACTACAAACGGACTTTGACTTTATTGCAGACATGATTTACCAATGTTCCTTAGGGCTGGTGAATAAAATTCACCCATAATCAAGCTCTTCACATTTTGGCCCGATATATTACTCTGAAGCAAAATGGCTTCAATGTACCCAAATATTTTGCTGTGAGAAAAGGGGAAAACTCATGAATTGGAAAATCAGTTGCTTCAAAATCATATTGCAGAGATCATAGTTTAAAAATGCATTAAGTGCTGTGAGCTATCTTCAGGCTCTTCAATCACTGACTAACAGAGACAACTCAATTTAATGATTAATTCCAAAATTGTTATATATATATTTTTTTTGCTTTGACTGGTCCTCACCTACATTTATTTCTCTCTATTTGTTCTACTATTGCAAAATGTTACTGAAAAAAATCTACATTAATAAAATGTATTAGCTACTCCTGAAGTGACCTCCCTCAGTCGTATTAGTGACTACAAGAGGGTTTATTTTTTCCCTTATAGAATCTCCATATGCTTTTCTTACAGCTGTGAGTGTTATAGCCATCATTCAGAGAACCATCTCCTAGATGAAAAATGTTTAATCTCCGGGGGAGGGAATTCATCTATGAAGACAAGGTGTGAGAGACCTTCAACTTTGCCAATAAGCTCCTCTGCTGTGAGGGAGCTTTTAGCAGCTTCCCTTACAGTAAAGAATGACTGCGAGGTGATGGATCCTCCCCTATTAGCCCTCCATTTCTCTAGGTGGCTTTAAAAGAGAACCTTCCATTTCTCTTATAGTGATCCCAACATAACGGACGCCTGGGAGGGAAATGTTCTAGTCCCTCTGCAGTGAGCCCCCCTATATGGCATGAATGGCTGAGAGAGATAATTAAATGATTACTGATTCCTCCTCCTCATCTTCCTCATGCATTTTCAACGGGCAACGTTAAGTCAAAGTATTTATGCACGTTACTTTCCGTCTCAGCCTGTCCTTTTTGTGAAATCACTGATGACACTTAAGTGATGAGCAAGATGAAAAGTTGCTTTGTATCTTAGGTTCTAGACGGCACGGACTTAGTTACCCCTCCTCAGCAGGGAGGTCCTCCATGTCATGCTTTCTTGCTTTTAATGCATCACTGCATTTCATTGTTCTACTTCTGTGGATGTCGCAGGCCAAATCAGAAAACAGCAAGAGGATCTGGTAATCTGACCGTGGAGGTTACATTCTTCTATCTGTGCCTTGTTACAACTAACATCCCTACATACACCAATCCCCTCATTATATCAGCAGTACATATTAGACACGACTCCTAGCACCATCCTGTGCATAGCATGGTACCAGGTCATTCAGTTGTTTCAGTATTTTCTCTTCAGCAGCACATCCAGAGTGAGCTATGCAAGTACATCAACTTGTAGTACATGTTTGAACCTGGCCCAATCATGCCAACAACACAGCCTTGTAATGTACCACTTTAATGGTGCATCCATTGAATCTATAGTGCATCTATATCCACTTACCAATCTACATATAAACAATACTGAAAACATTAACTTAAACTTACCACACCCAAATACAGATAGGCTATTAAAGCTACATACTGCGCAAAGGTTTTTGTTTTGGCCCTTGTGATTGATGTTATCGATAGGTGGGACAAGTAGATTTTGTTTTAGGACAAGTAGATTTGAGTTGCATTTCGTCCCTAGGACAAGCAGTTTATTTTATAAATTCCACACCCCTGCAACACTAGGCCCATATCAACAATAGAGCGACTGAATCATGAGGCGATAAGATCTAAATATGTTGTTTTAAACTACCCACAATAAACAAGACCAGCTTGTCATTTAGAAAGTTTATTAAACATATATAGAAAAACTCAGGTTTTGGAATTTTGTTAAATAAGCATTGGAAAATATCATAAAGAGAGGTTTATTCAGAATTAATAAAAAGAGCATAAATCAAGAATTATTATTCATTAGCAGAAATAAGTAAAATTAAGCATTTCCAAATCCTAACTATCTCTCTGTTTCTACCCTCATCACCTAGAAATAAAGTAATTAATAAAAACTCCTTTCCTCACGTGTGTAGTCCATCAGCATATCACGTCCTTCAGAGTTCTCGAGCGTAAGCCAAATGTCTGCTGTTTGGTTGATTCTTATACCCTAAAATAAGCTGAGCTAACTATTTTTCACATTCCAGCAAACGAATTCTAGCTCTCCATTGGCTGAGCCACCTCGTGTCACAGTAAACTGTGACACCTCCTTTCCACATGCCCGGGCAAATTCACTAGTTCATTGTTCATGCAGAAGTCTTGGCAGCATTTCCTCAAGCTGCTACAATTTGTAGCAAAAGGGAGCTCAAGCAATGCAAATCTATCACGTCTCTTCCTTCCAACCTTGAGCTTGTTCACTCTGAACTCTCATAGCACGTTAGCAAATTTCTCCACAGAGTCATCTTTTAGCAGTTCTTTCCAAAACCTTTCAAAATAAAAGCTCATAGGCTTTTTCCATCTTTTCAGAATTATTTTCTCTTGTACCATTTTCTTCATTAGGCCTCTTTTCAGAAAGCGTTATTTTTCTGCGCCACCTCTCTTGCGCCACTTTTAAAAGTGTACTATTTTTCTGCAGCCATCTCTAAGCTTCATTTGTAAAACTATTATATAAACAAACACAAAGAATAATTAATGCAAGAAATATAGTTTGTTCTGTTGTCACCCATCATTGCTAATGATTAACCCATTAGTCTAAATTACCTAGCAGAAGCACAAATAAAGCAGCATTTTATATCTACCATTCTTCATTTAATCCAGCAGGGTTCTTTATGCACCTATAGAGAATAGAGTGACACCACATAGACAGGGAAGCAAAATAAGCACATGCCATTATTTAAAACAGCTGCTATTAGTCATGACACAACAATAGACAAGATTAATTTATTATTTTCCACATACATGAGAATGCAACATAATGCACATTTATGAGCACACATGTTAGTTTCCCACGTGTCTTTTGTGTATGCAACTTTAAACTAGGTTGTATTAATACTCACACAGCACAAATTGTTAGCATAATTAATTAAATTATGGAAGTGTGACTTCACGAGTTGAATTAAAAATTAATTCTTAATCTCGCTTCATCAACTCCCCCATCTGGTGATTTTAAAATCACCAAACACCACCAAAAATTTTAGCAAAAATTTTATCTAAGATGAACATAATTCGATTTCACCTGTGTTAGTAAATTCTAAAGACTTATCTTATCAGTTTATCTACAATTCTCATATTGAGTTTTAAGAATCTCCTCTAGTTCTACCTTTCTCTTGTGTAACATGCAACTGATCTTCAATAAGAGTGTCGCAAAAACTATAATTAATAAAGGTGTCAGTATTATACTATGTTTGTCTTGACTAGCTGAAACTTTGCTTGTCCTATTGACCTTAAACTTCTCCTTGTTAATTTCTAAAGGAAAAATGACAACCTAAACTAACCAAAGTATCAATTATTAGGAACACATATATCAGAGACATCTTACAATATCCCTTTATGAATAAGCATCTTGAACTGTTATTTATAAAAACATGAAAGTAATTTCATTAAACTTGCAAGGAAAAATAAAACAAAAATAAAAAAAAAAAATCTAAATTTTCTAACAATTTCTAACACCCCCCTTTTTCAATTTTTTTTTTTTTTTATATATATATCCTTAAACCTTCTAACAGTTTTTCTTCGACCTAATGTCACAAGTTATATATTTCCAGCTAACATAATTTCTTCGACCTTGTGTCACCTAACACATTTTCTTCAGCCTTATGCCAAAAACAGAAAACCTAAAAAAAATTTTAACAGGTATGTACCTCAATCATTGTCACTATTCTCTTCAATGTTTTCCTGACTGCAACTATTTACCTCCATTACAGGTATCACTTCCATTTTCTTTCTTGCCTCACTTTTCTTTTCAGAATCTTTTTGACTTGATATTTCAATCTTTTCTTTTGATCTGTATACCAATTTGAATTTCAGGCCTTCATTTTCTCCTGGCCAAATATCATCTTCTCCTGATGATTTCTTCTTTTGCTCGGTCACATTACATTCTGTTTTCCAAGCTTCTTTTCTCAATTTTCTTATTTGAGAATCTTCATCACTCTCATCAGGTACTTATTTACTCGGCAGCTTCACTCTATTAGGAACTTCATCTTTGTAGCTGGTACTTGGCAATTCATCTTCTTCTTCAATTACCTTCAACTTCCCAGTTTCAGAATTCTTGTTCCTGCTTTCAGAGCTACTTTTCTGCTTTTCAATACTCTCCTGGTCTTCAATCACAATCTGATCACTTTCTTCTTCTGCTTCTTTTTCTAGCAGATCTCCATCATTTTCTGAGTCTTCAGTCACAATTTTCAAGTCTTCTTCATTCAAGGCTTGTTTTATATTCATGTTCTCCAGATGTCGACCAACTTGTCGATCTTCAAGATCTGGATTCTTTTCAGGCTCTTCTTCAGAATCTGAATCAGCAATGGTGACACTATCCTCATCAGGATTTTCAGGTGTAGGTACACTAAAAGTATGGCCAGTGTCAATCCACCTCTTCAGTCTTTTGCAATTCACTGCATTTGTTGTGACAAGACTAACTGGCATCCCTTTCTGCCACCTTGGCACTAGACAATTTCTTTGTAGACGAACCTTTTTCCTGACTCTTTCACCTGGTAACAGATCATATGCTTGCTCTTTTTCTCTTCTTTGCACTTCACTTTCATCTTCATTAGACACAGAAGTCACTACATCTGGTAAATTCCTGCAGTACTCCAAATTGATGCTATCATTGATAGTCATCATTCTTTTCACTGGTATGAATGCCTGACTCATGACCTTGTCCAGCGAACTTTCAATGTGCAGCCAGATCTCCACTGTAGTAGGTACTTGCAATGGTCTAATTAGACAATTGCGTAAGTTAGTCCCTCTTTTATCCCAGTCTATGCTTCGTACCGTAGTCTCTGCCACAATAATCTCAAGGCTGGATTACGGCAATGCCCTTTACTTAGGCCTTCCAAAAACTCTGATCAGTAGACTGCAGGTGGTTTTAAACGATGCTGCACGTCTTGTTTTTAAACTTCCAAGACGATCTCATGCCTCTCCACTGTTGCAGAGCCTCCATTGGCTGCCCATTGGACAAAGGTCTGTCTTCAAAAGTCTGTGTATTGCCCATAAGGCAATTTATGGGCAAGCACCTTTGTACATAAAAGAACGGTTGGAGCTATATAACCCGGAACGGAGACTGAGGTCCTCAGACGCACAGCTGTTGGTATGTCCTCGGTTTAAGCTGGCCACAAAAGGTGGGAGATCTTTCTCTGTCCTGATTCCAAAAATCTGGAACAAATTACCTGAAACCCTCCGTAAAGAGGGTAATCTCCTCCGTTTCAGAAAAACTTTAAAAACCTTTTTGTTCAGGGATATGTTGTGCCTGGTCTAAACATGATGTTGTTCTTTTGTTTCTGACAATCGTGTAATTGTTGTCATTTCGGTCATAAGCGCCTTGAGACCTGCCGGTGAGTTGGCGCTATAGAAACCGGAATTAACAATAACAACAATAACAATAACATTATAATATCATGAAGTCTTAAACTTGTCTCTATCAGTAGCACTTTTCAGAAACATCAAAACAAGTGGAAGGACATCTGTCCAATTTATACCTGTAGCTAGGCATATGTTTGCATCTCTGTTCTTTGTAGTACTATTCTCTTGCTCCACAACACCTGAAATTTCTATTCTATCTGTACAATGGAGCAGTCTGTTTTCAATATGTCTTCTGTCATCTGATAACTTTGCAACAGTAATTTCATCAATATGTCGCGTGAGAAATGTCTCAACCCATTTTGAAATCAAATAGATAATCACAAAAATGTAGCACAGTATGTTATGCAGTGCCATCTCAATGAAATCCATTTGTAATCTGGTGAATGAACCATTCTCCTGTAATTCTGTTCCCAATCCCACAATTGTTTTCTTAATTGTGTTCACTTGCTGGCAAAACAGACACCTCTGGTAAAGAAATTCTACAATTCTATGGTACATTCTGTCCATGTCAGTAATCATGCTATTTAGTAAAACTACTCTGCCATCCTTGTGTGTCCAAATCTCATCCTCATCTCGCTGTCTATAATCTATACTCAACCATGTACCTTTCTCCTCATGAGTTGCTTCATCTTGTAAATCTTTGACTCCCTGCCAAGTTTCAACTACAGATGTTAGTATTAGTGAACTCAAAGCATGTTCATCATTCTTTTTGTATGCTGCACATTTCAAGCCAGCAATCCTTTCTGGCAATTGAATATCATCAATCCTTTAATTAAATTTGCATTTCTGATAAGTGAACCTGTAGAAGTAAAATAATCTCTTTGGGACCAGAACTGTTCAAAATCATGCTCAACTCCATAACCGTATTCATTGTCTGTTTCCTGTTCTCTATTTAATCCTGTATCTGTATTGTCTGACTGCTTATTAACCCCTTCAGTGCTAATGACAAGGGTAACTCGTCATGGAGTTTCCATTGATTTCAATGGAAAGTCAATGGGAAGAAGAGGGAGTACCTTAGCAGCCAAGTGGTTAACATAATTTGGCAATGGCAGTAAAGCCATCTCATTCTGTTCAATCATCACTTGTCGCTGTGTCTGTAGCTGTTCATTTAGCTCATTTATCTTAATCTCCTTTTCATTTAACCATAATTTTGACTCATCAGGCTGTGTCAATTTAATCAGATCAGTATCACACTTCTCACTAACTAGAACTGAAGTCATCTCTGTTTCTTGCTTAGTTGTAATCCCTACTAGTTCAATTTCAAGTACAATAGAATAAACCTTTTCAGTAAAATTTTGAATTTCAGAATTAAATGGGATTGTTAAAGCTGTGGGACTAATTTCATCTTTTCCAAGCACAGGAACTGTCACTGTTTCTTTAAAATTCATGGACTGTTTTAAATCATTTAATGAATTCATATGATCAGGAATATTAATTCCAGAAGTACTAGGCATTTCATCATGCTTTTCTATTGCATCATTTTTAGTGGAAGTCTGAGCTGGCATTCTATCAATCTGATCTGGGACTTCTTGCGTTACATTAATCTGTTCTGGCAATTTACTTAAATTATTGTCCTGATCTGTATTTACAACATCTATTTTACATTGATCACTATCTTCTACTCTGATACCTTTATTATTTAATTTCGCTAATTTGGTAATCATTAATTTACTCTCACATTTAGCAACAACCTTTTTCATTTTCTTATACAAGGAAGTCATTCTCCTTTTCTTTAGAAAATTTGGTAAATATACTCTCTAAATTTTGCCTTACAGCGTTTGCTGATCAATTAATTAAATTTAATTTAACTCTATCAGGTGTAAAAAAAATCTTATAACTCGGTCAATTTAATATTATCTAATTTACCTGTATCACTAATTTTAATAAACCTGGAAAGAAAAAACATTAATTTGCAAAAACAACAATATAAAATATTTATTTTACAACAACAAAACACTTAAATATGATTGGGTATGTTTAAAATGTATTTATTTGCACTTACACACCTTTCTGCATCAACAGCTGTAAAAAGAAAACCTAATCTGATTGACTTAAATTTAAATAAAATGTTTTGGCTGTAAAAACTTTTAGACTCCTTTATCAATAATACAGGAAATAATTTATCATCTCCTAAAATGTTTATGTTTACTATATTGGTCTTATAGTATTTGCTGATTAATTTATTAATTAATTATCAAGGACGGTTGAAGTAAAATGTTATACTTATAACCCGTAATTTATCTTCACATTCAAAATTTATTCGAACCAGAAAAATATATTTGGCAAAGGTAACAATAAATTTATTTTATTAAAAGTAGAAACAATTAAAATTTATTAATTATTTAGGAATGCTTGCTTCCACACATTTGTGTTCTATCACTTGTGTTCCATATATGTCACAACACTTTCTGAATGTTGCAACACAAATCAGCTGTAACACACATTTATTTAAAGAAAAGAAACTTTTCTTGTTGTATCAGTATTTATTTAAATACCATGTACTCTGACGCCTTACTAAACGCCTCTGCAAAAGCTTTCTCTCATATTCCCTGCACGCGATGTCTACTTTCCACTAGTTGCACAGCCCGTATCTCAATACCAGCCTCTCTCTACACCCTGCCGAACTCAATATCTACTTTCAACCAGAGTAACAGCAAGGTTCCAACACGACCCTCCTCACCTTGTGCAACACTCCAGCTAATCAGCCAATCTTCATCCAACTAATCACATCAATGCCACAATACTCACTCACAATAGTCACTCGCTGCCCACAGTAATATCAACACTCTTCAGCAATGTAACACTCGCTCGCTTCAAAACCACAACGCGATCGTAGTAAGACAGTTCAAATTAAAGCCGAGACATTCATAATATAAACAAACAACTCGGCAGTCAATTTCAACACGTACATTAAGCCAGTCACAACACGATCTTGCTGTGACACTATGAGAGCCACAACGAATCACAGCACAGCTCAGCTGTGACGCTGCGGCACTTCAACCAATCAGGGCGCGACCCTGCTTTGATGCCATGACACCCTGACCACTGAGAGCGCGGCGGCTGTGACGTAGGCAGCCGCTGCAGTTGACAGCTCTCCCAGCGCTTCTACTCCTTACTCGATAAACCGCCCCTCCCTTCAGAATGCACTGTAATTACAACAGCGCGATTGTAAAAAGAAAGAAACCATGGGGAAAAATGTATTTATATGTGTCACACTCGTTATTTATTATTTTCGCGGCTACATCAAGAAAGAAAATTAAAACGGGGATATTTATATTTGTAACTAAAGTGAAGATCTATTTCTATATTTGAGTGTGTTTTGTACTAGGAAGGTATTTATGCAAACAGTTAATCCATTGTTCTTTAATATTCAATAAACTTGAGGATACTTTCTCGGCAGGCAGTAGTGACGCGCATCAGCCAATCACGCGCAACACTAAAACGCTCTACAACAAATCACAGAACTGCTTTTCACGATGTTTCAGCCAATCAGGGAGCTATTTTATGATGACAAGCCCAATCAGAGCGCGGCGGCTTTTACACACACGGCCGCTGCTGCTACAGCTCTCTCCCTTCGTGCTCTCACTCATAAACAGCCCCTCCCTTTCAAAATGCTTTAAAAACAATATTCGCCAGTCGTTCTCACACTTCTCGTGATACGCACGACTAAAACGAAGTAAAGAATCAAATCGGGTACACATACAAATTAGGGAGAATTCATTTAGCAGTGACACACGCATTATTTATTTGCATGATTGCTTGCAAATAAGAAATTTAAAAACGGGGACACTTGAATTTATAAACAATTTCGATAATTTTTGGTGGTGCACTTCAACTAATTATTACACGACCACCTAAATCAATATAATGCTCTCACTGCTTTGTTGTGAGGCTTTAGGCGTTTTAACCAATCGGAGCTCAGCTTTACTATGACACTCCGGATGCCTTACCCAATCAGAGCGCGGCAACTCTGACGCATGCAGCTGCTGCAGCTTCAGTCTCTCCCTACACGATCTCGCTCGTAAAACCAGCCCCTCCTTCACAATTTTTCGATCGACACACTTTTTAATCGTTTTAAACTACGGAGAATAATTTATTATTATATTTAAAGCGGGGAATGTTTTTAAAATTAATACTGATCACTTTTTATTACTTAAATTACTTTTAAAATTCTTTAACAACGTGGAATACCCTAATTTTAACCTAATTAACACAGAACATTCCAAAATGCTCCTGAATGTTTTAAAATAGTACAGATCACCTTTTTATATAATTCAACTATGCTGAACACTTTTGAATTGATTTTTATTAGCGTGCAGAGCTTTTAAATGTATTTAAACAGTGCACAATATCTTATAAAGTCTTTTAAATAGCACAGACTTTATCTTGAACGTTCCTAAATACCTTAAAATTACTTTTGGTACAATTTAGTAAGTACATAAAACAGACTCATCTGTCCTCTTCTCTAAATAGGATAGTTTTACATTCATTCAAGTATTCTCAGCTTGGAATAGTCGGCCCTATTCTCATAGAATAATTTTCAATTGCCAGTAGAGCAACTCTTACTCTACCCTTCTAACAAGTAATACATGAACTCATCTCCCTCCGAATGCACAACCAAGTGACTTATTTCGAAAGTTCGACTTGAACACTATTACAAAACAATCACGCACTTTCAAACAGAAAATTTCCCTATTCAAACACACATGAAATCCGTACAGGACTCTCACCTGTTTATAGATATCATGCACCGTTAGTAAAATAAACGACGTTATCCGTACAGGACTCTCACCTGTTTATAGATATAAAACATGTACCCCTACAGGACTCTCACCTGTTTATAGATAATCATGCACCGGCATTATCTTACCCCTCACTCAAGCTTGAATATATACTATTACTCTTATCACAGTGAGTTTTATAACAGGCTCATTGTCCCTATTCTCATGCTGCTCAAATTTCTTAGATAATCCTCACTATACAACATTCACACCTAGCCCTAACATGTGTTGCACGGCCACAACACTGGTGATACACGGCGATACCACCTCAGAAGCAGAACAAATGTACTTGTGTAACCTGCTTACATATCAGCGTCCTGATCACAGCGTTACACATCTCTAGCCATGGCTAATCTGAGAAATTTCACACTGCTTGAAAAATCTCTTACATTAAACAAACTGACTAACTCAACATATGTTAAAATTTAATCCTATGAATATACCAACATATATGTGTCAAACATGTAACATGTATGTCAAAAACAACATAAAACCATCCGATTGCTGCCAGAGAATTGATCCAGCGCTCTCACCAAAATTTTGCATAAATGACTCTATCTACTACCACCAAACTTACACTACAACACTAGGCCCATATCAACAATAGAGCGACTGAATCATGAGGCGATAAGATCTAAATATGTTGTTTTAAACTACCCACAATAAACAAGACCAGCTTGTCATTTAGAAAGTATATTAAACATATATAGAAAAACTCAGGTTTTGGAATTTTGTTAAATAAGCATTAGAAAATATCATAAAGAGAGGTTTATTCAGAATTAATAAAAAGAGCATAAATCAAGAATTATTATTCATTAGCAGAAATAAGTAAAATTAAGCATTTCCAAATCCTAACTATCCATCTGTTTCTACCCTCATCACCTAGAAATAAAGTAATTAATAAAAACTCCTTTCCTCACATGTGTAGTCCATCAGCATATCACGTCCTTCAGAGTTCTCGAGCGTAAGCCAAATGTCTGCTGTTTGGTCTGATTCTTATACCCTAAAATAAGCTGAGCTAACTATTTTTCACATTCCAGCAAACGAATTCTAGCTCTCCATTGGCTGAGCCACCTCGTGCCACAGTAAACTGTGACACCTCCTTTCCACATGCCCGGGCAAATTCACTAGTTCATTGTTAATGCAGAAGCCTTGGCAGCATTTCCTCAAGCTGCTACAATTTGTAGCAAAAGGGAGCTCAAGCAATGCAAATCTATCACGTCTCTTCCTTCCAACCTTGAGCTTGTCCACTCTGAACTCTCATAGCACGTTAGCAAATTTCTCCACAGAGTCATCTTTTAGCAGTTCTTTCCAAAACCTTTCAAAATAAAAGCTCAGAGGCTTTTTCCATCTTTTCAGAATTATTTTCTCTTGTACCATTTTCTTCATTAGGCCTCTTTTCAGAAAGCGTTATTTTTCTGCGCCACCTCTCTTGCGCCACTTTTAAAAGTGTACTATTTTTCTGCAGCCATCTCTAAGCTTCATTTGTAAAACTATTATATAAACAAACACAAAGAATAATTAATGCAAGAAATATAGTTTGTTCTGTTGTTACCCATCATTGCTAATGATTAACCCATTAGTCTAAATTACCTAGCAGAAGCACAAATAAAGCAGCATTTTATATCTACCATTCTTCATTTAATCCAGCAGGGTTCTTTATGCACCTATAGAGAATAGAGTGACACCACATAGACAGGGAAGCAAAATAAGCACATGCCATTATTTAAAACAGCTGCTATTAGTCATGACACAACAATAGACAAGATTAATTTATTATTTTCCACATACATGAGAATGCAACATAATGCACATTTATGAGCACACATGTTAGTTTCCCACGTGTCTTTTGTGTATGCAACTTTAAACTAGGTTGTATTAATACTCACACAGCACAAATTGTTAGCATAATTAATTAAATTATGGAAGTGTGACTTCACGAGTTGAAATAAAAATTATTTCTTAATCTCGCTTCATCAGACGTCAGCAGGGTAATTCACGATGGCAGGAAATTCCTCGGAAATTAGAAAGCGGGACAGGGAAGAGAAATGGTTTCTCGTCCACCCCACTCCTGGTACCAAAATATGTACCGAGGAATGAATGACAGCAGGAAGCAGTTTCAGTACTTCTGAAAGTTGAGAAATTATTAAGTCTTTAAGTATCAGGAAAATAACGGACCCAGAGCGGAGCGGCTGTTGGTAGTCCGAAGCAGAGAGAGAGAGAATGAATCCAGCTTGGATTCTAGAACGAAGAGACAAAACAGGATAAAGATAGAAATAGAAGAAAGAGGACATTACATATGTGCTCAATTTATGCTCCAAACTAAAACGATGGCGAAGAACATGGCGCAGATTCGGAATCCACTCTTGTAAGTTACAGGTTAAACTCATTAAGTAAAAATATTTCCTCACCAGCAGTTTCTTTCATCTTCAGCAGAGTAATTGTGAAGTTGGCGAGCAGCTCACTTAGCCAAAATGTGGTTGACCCTGTGCCAATGGTTCCACGTGAAAGCGTGGACTTAAACTTATTTTGCTGAAACCTAATCCAAAATATGGACTGCTGAAATCTCCGCTTTAAATAGAGAAGAGTATTTAATTGACATATCACACAAATGTTACTTCTCACATGCATTAATGCAGATGTAAATTACTATTTTGCCTTTTTTAACCACTATATATTTTATTGAGGAAACTAAAATAAGATTACTTCTGCTTTACGGATATGCAAGATGATTGCATATTTACCTTTAAAAGCATATATAAGCTTTTGGCATGTTTTCAGAGTCCCATCATGTGCAAGTAGTGCTCCCTGATGTTTTTCTGAGTCCATTAGTGCTGTGTGAAGCTATTTGTTTGGGTTACTTTTGTGGGACGAAAAGTGGTCACTCAGAAATAGCGGGTAGATGCTTTTCTTTTCTCTGAATATTTAATCTGTACCTGCAACGTTCGAGTCACAAATACCAAAACTGTACGAACTTGGGTATTATGGAAAAGAGCGTGGGGGCAGGTTAACTAATCGTTCACTTTAATAAATGAATTGAGTGCGGGGTGTTGCAAGATAGCTCACCAATTTTAAGTCTTACAGTTCTTCCTGGTAGTTAGAGGGACCATAATTAAAGGGTTACTTTCAGTCGACTATTTCTGATTCTAAAGGCAACTTAAGATGTTATCGTCAAACGTTATTCAAGAGGTACAGAGTTGTCAAGAAGTTCAAGCTCTGGGAATAGTGGCTTTGTGACTGTAACCCTAAAACTATCTTCAATTTCCTTTTGCATCTGCCCTTCCTGTACATTTGAACCTGTTAGACATAATTCACCCCACTCTTCTGTGGTGTGCAAATATCTGGAAACAGTTGTTCTCTTAATTGTAGACTGTGTGTCAGCACCTCTGTTGCCTGCTTACCTCTCGAGTTCTGGTGCTCCACTGTTTCAGAGTGGAGATGGCATCAGACCTGCAGAGACAAGTCCCTCATTTGTTTGCTACTATCATTGGAACACCAAGTAAATGGTTATGTTTTTGGTTAATATCACCTGAGCCCGAGCTTCAAATATTACGTTGAATGTCCTCATGACCGTGGTTCTGAAATATGTGAATCTAATTACATTGATTTGAATGCTCACTAGGGGGAAGAGGACGCTGTGATATGTGCTGATAAGGACAAGACCCACTCTTCTACAACATATGTTTATCCAAAGTCACCCTCCCATTTTTGTCTTCTCTTGAGCGTCTTGAGAGGTCATTTGCTAAAGACTTGCATAGTGTCTGTAGACCAAGTGTCTGGTAATGGGATTGTTCTACTATGATCCCTAAAGTTCATTGAGGGAGTCTTTTCTTTGTATCTGATTCTATATTTGGGTTGGACTGAAGGTAAGTTATTAATTTGAGGGATAAGCTGCTAATCAACATATCTTGTGGCAGATATAGTCATGTAAGTTAGAGATTTTGGTAGTGAATGTTTTGAAGTATTTTATTTTTTCATTAAACAAAAGATGTGTTAGCAGTCGTTTCGCATGCTAGCATTGCTAGGGGAGCCAGTCTATGAGCTGATCAGGAAACATACTGGGTACATCAGGGAATGATGGAATCAGGAGCAGCAACACACCACGTCTGCCCTGTGGACTTTTAAGTCCTACAATACATTTCTTCGATTGCCTTCTCAAGTATGTTTGGAAACCACTTTGCATGCATGAAATCTCAATCAGTTGGCACTGTACCTCTGCACCAATAAGGTATTTGACTTCTGTGTTGTCATATGCTTACTACTCTATACCAGTCTGCAAAAGTAACACTACTTTATAATTGTACCTCAACTAGAACACCCTGTTCCTCTCTCTCCTTGTTCACCAAAAACAAACATTTGGAAAAGTGTCTAACCCACAAACCCACCAGTGTAGGGAAAAAGCTCTATAGATTGCTCAATACCCATCTAAACCTCTATGTCCCCTTCCTCTCTCCCCTTTTAAATGGAGGCACTAGCTCATTCTGTGAAGGACTCCCTAGTCATTCTTGCAGTAGAAATGAATGAAAAACAAGACCAGTATTTGCTAGCCAGTGACCCCTAATTGTTAAGATAAAAACTATGTAAAGATAACGTGTAAAAAACAAATGATATACCATGCATCATTCAGTCTTGCTCAACCATTGCCTGATCTCTAATTCTATTTTAGTAAAAGCCCTGGAAAAGGCAAAGAGCTAACCGCTCTCCAGCAACAAGCTCTGCTGTGACTGTTGATTCAATCACATCATCTACCACAGCACACGTTTACTGTGCTGTGGTGGATGTAGTGGTTGAACTAACAGTCACCTCCGAATTTGTTGTGTCAAAGCTGTTAGCTTAGTTCCTTTTCCGGGACTATAGCTATAAAATCAGACCTATTAGCAGATCTTTCTCTTTTGTTACTCCCAAAAAAACTCTGACTCGCCTGTTGATTTGGGAAACAGCTGTTGCACGGCAAGCGTTACAACATGTGCCATTACCCGGCATGCCGTTGCATTACGAAAGGTGTGTAGCAGGGGGTAGAAGGTGTTGTATTTAACTCCCAACACCTTCCCTACTGACAGCAAGTCGGGGTAAAGATTTGCGTTGCAACTGCATGCGGGGTAATGGTATGCGTTGTAACATCATACAACTTTTGATTTTCTCCATGGCTCTTTGTTCAATCCAATGCATTACTGTCTTGTTTCTTAGCACTGATTTTTGAGACTCTGGTCGCTTCATCAACCACAATATGCAAGACGCCCAATTGTATCTCTTGATGGTTGCGACAGACCGTTATCCAAATAGTAGAATTGCATGAAAGCCCAGTATCAGAATCCTCATGATCTACTGATTTGTCCTTCATTTAATCCACCCCAAGGAGTTGGTTTTGAAAGCTCTTTGAGTTTATTCTCTCATAACATCCACATCAGGAGACATTTCATCATGTTTTGGATTTCGTGTGTGCTGAGAATGGTCTCAAAATCAGTCCTTCCTCCAAACTGTGGTTATCTCTTGCTTTGATTACTGCAACTCATTATTAATAATATGTGGTAATGACCTACAAGAACTGTTACTACAACTATACTAGGGGTATGATATTCAAGAGCCCTTTCAAACTCACACTTCACCATGTCCTTTTGTTCTGCATCAGCTTGTGTGTTAAATATAAATTTGCCATGGAAACAATGCTCTGCTTGGAAATAAACCTGCATACATAACCAATAGCTTGAACTTCTAGGCCATCCATCGACGTATAGAAATTCCATGCCCTCATATCCTTCCTGAAGCTCAAGCTGAATGCATACCACGAGTACTCCATAGGAGTAAATGTACCCAGGCCACATCAGGAGCACACTGCACCAAAAAACATCAAACTGGCTTATCACATCACACAATCTCACCCAATGCGAAACTCCTAACAGTCTACTCCTGTCCTCCAATCTCAGCCCCAACGCACTTTCACTCCCTCCAGAAGCACCCTAACCAAATATCCCAGTCCTTGACCTGTTTGTCCTTTCACAGGTACTTATACAGAACAATGACACTACACGCTGTGAAAGTCAAATCAAGAAATTAGTGCGGCCTAGGAGTCTGCGTGAGCGCTCGTGTAGTATTGTGTTTTGTTCAGTAGGTCACCTCTGAAGGGCACAGACAGACGAATGTTAGCCTGGGGGTGCACTGATAAAATTATTTAACACTTTATTTGCATGCTTTTTTTTTTTTTTTTGCAAGGCTGCTCAGTGTACCAAAACAATTGCCGAAGGCATTAAGTTAGCATGAAGTCTTTGTACTTGCTTGTAAAACATCTCTTTCTACCCTTCAACTGTTCCTCACCGGGCATTCTACATTGTGTTGTGTCCTCTCCACAGTGCTGTCTATTTAGTCTTAGTGCTATGTATGCCTGATTAAGTCCCATACTCCTTAACCGCATGCGCGCTAGCGGTTTTCCCGCTGCGCGCTGCGTTTAAAAAAAAGCCGCGTTACATGACGAGCTCAGCTCGTCATGAGCGTACGAGCGTCGCTGCTCATGACGAGCTCAGCTCGTCATGAGCGCGGAAGTGGTTAAACCCTGAGCAATGTTTTTACTATTGCGTAGAACACTCAGCGTTCTTGGGCAGTGAAGATCCCTAAAATGTTTGGTCAGGTAATGTATCAACAGGCTCCACAATTCCCTTTTTTAAAATTTGTAATACCCTTCCGCAATGTGTTATGTTTTAGTCTTTCCAACCCATGAAGATTCCACTTCTTAGTCAACCATGTTGCTGTTATAGATATTTCTGCATTCTCCATCTTGCTAATATTTCTTGTAGTGGTAAGGAGGAAGACTAGTGATGTCTCTTTCCTAAGAGTTAAAAAACGATTTCCCCCTATCTGTGATTACTGTCTTTGCCTGTGGTTGTAAAAGACACACAATTGATGGAAGGAATGCACAACAAATCAAAACATTCACCCCCAGTCAAGAGATCTGGGTTAAATCCATCATTCTTTTGCTCACCATGCCACCCCAGTTCAGACACGACCATATGCAAATCAGTCTGACCCTGTGCCTCATGGGAACAGTCCAGCCCGAACTGCCAAGCTAGGTCCTCCCTGGATTGGAAACAAGCATCCTAGGACCGGTTTTGGGGTTTCACTTCTCTTCAGCCAGGATAGCTTGATTCCAGTGGCACAGTGAGTCCAGGACCAACGTCTGGCATACCTGGCGCACTAGGGCGAGAAAGCAAAATAGACACAATTGATGGACAGAATGCAGAACAAATCAAAACATTCACCCCCAATCAAGAGATCTGGGTTAAATCATCATTCTTTTGCTTACCATGCCACCCCAGTTTAGACCTGGCCATATGCAAATCAGTCGTGACCTGGTGCCTCATGGGAACAGTCCAGCCCGAACTGCCAAGCCAGGCCCTCCCTGGACCGGAAACAAGCATCCTAGGACCGGTTTTGGGATTTCTCCCCTCTTCAACCAGGATAGCTTGATTCCAGTGGCCCAGCGAGCCCAGGACTCACGTCTGGGCATACCTGGCCTGTGGTTGTTACAATTTAAAATTGTAGTTTTAACCTGCCTGTGATTGCAATTTTTTTTTGTTTAATATATTTTTATTGCAGAAACACAGGAAGCTCCGAGCAATCAAACAGTTGTTCCAGTTATAATATAAGCGCGGCACATCATTATGAAAGAACACACAGCCGTTCAGCCCACACCCCGGAGGTTGGGCGGCAAGTTGCGTTGAATCACTGTAAACCTATACCGTGTACAAATGTGAGCATCTAATGAGCATTCCCAGTATCTGCGTTTTCTTTTGAACCCCTCCAACCCTCCCTAATAAACCAATAAACACTATTAATTACCCTCCAACAAAGCATACACGAGACCAGCCGCAGTTACACTTCTAAAGCCCCCTTCCCCATTTCTCTGTGCCCATATAGTCTATCACACGTCAGACTCGCCAAATTGTCGATGCCACCTTGCATGCTACAGTTGTGTCCCACCTCATCTAATCCAAAATAATGGTGGCAAGAGTGCCCCCGCGACCTAATCCACACATCAGCTGAAAAAAAACTCCCATCACACTCCCCCATCCAGCCCGCGGTAGTGTCGCCACTTGGACCAAACTCTCCGGAATTTCTTGGGGCACCCCCTTGCCTTATAGGTAACCCTCTCAGCAGCCATATAGAGATCCAGTCCTCTCCTCCACTCCTCCAATTCTGGTGGTTCCGGTGCCCCCCAGCGTTTGGCGATGTCTCTTTTTGCTACAACTAGTGCAAGGACTAAGAATGTAAGGAGTGGGCGAGTCAGGTCTACCTCATTGGTCATACCCAGCAATGCTAGCTTGGGATCCTGTGGGATCGAGGCCTCCAAGACCTCCTCCAACTCCTTGAATACCCGTGTCCAGTATGTTTGTATTATGTCACACGTCCATACAGTATGATAAAAGTCCCCAACATCCCGTCTACATCTCAGACACCGTGGGTCATCCACCTTCCCCATTTTGTTAAGCCGCTGTCTATCGTAGTAAGTTCTATGGAGTACGTTAAATTGAATGAGTCTCAATCTTGATTTGATTGCCACCTCCCGTGGATGCATGAGGACTATTTCCCAGTCCAGGTTTTCCATCTCACCAACCTCTGCCTCCCACTTGCCCCGGAGTTTCGCCAGATCCCCCAACATATGATTAGTTAAGGTTTTACAGGTCAGGGAGACCGCCTTTCCCGGTATCTGTTCTTGGAGGAGCCGCCCCTCTAGTGGTGCGTAGTCTGGGATATCAGTGAGTGTGATGTTCTGGGCGTGCCATGCGTGTCGAAGCTGGATATACTTGAACTGCTGTGTGGCATGGAGACCGAACTCCTATTTGAGGACTTGGAAAGATTTCAACTCCCCACTGGCTATCACATCCCCAATTGTGGAGATGCCGATATCGTCCCACCTCTGGAAACCTCGCAGCTTGTGAAGTTCCGCCAGCCATTGGCAGTGCCACAACGGTGTCTGCCGCGTGGGCTTCTTATCCCACCCCATACGTCTTGTGGCCTTTGTCCAGGCATTTAGTGTTACAGACGTTGCCGGAAGAAGGCGTGCCTGTCGAGCGCCCCCATAAAGATAGCTCAATAGGTTTCTGGACGACAGTTTTGTTCTTTCCAGGGCGTAAGTCGGGTGGTCCACCGGGGCGTGGAGCCAGTCATTGATTGGCGTCAAGTGTTCTGCCCAGTAATATGCCTATAGGTTAGGGAGCGAGATCCCCCCACTGTATTGGTGCCTCTTAAGCGTGGACAGAGCCACCCTAGCATGCTTGTCGAGCCAGAGGAAGGATCTCAAATCCGAATGAATCCTGGCGAACACCGCCGCGGATACTGGATAATACTCGTTCTGCAGCGCGTAGAGGAATTTGGGTAGGGTGATCATTTTGTACATGGCCGCTCTGCCTAAGAGTGTAAGCGGGAGCCGTCGCCAGCGGTCCATATCTGCTACCGCATTCAGCATGACTCGCTCCAGGTTTCTACGGAACGAGAGAGTCGCACTCAGGGTCATATAGACCCCAAGGTATTGAAAGCCTTCGGAGGTCGTCTGTAATCTTTCGGGTAGCCTTCCCCAGCTGTCTCGCCCTTCAGGGTCGTAAAGGACCGACTTGTGCCAATTTATTTTGTGTCCCGCCTGTCTACCGTATTGCCCCAACTCCCGGAAGAGCTCCGGGATGGTGGTCTCTGGTTTAGTTATGTAGAGCAAGACATCATCTGCATACAGCGAGAGCTTTTCTTGTGTTGTGTCCATTACGTTGCTTGTAAAGCCAGATATGTCCCCGTTTTGTCGGATCCGGGCTGCAAAAACCTCAATAGTTAGTGTAAAGAGGAGGGGAGACAGGGGGCAACCCTGTCGAGTGCCTCTCCGGATCGAGAACTCACGGGACATTGTCCCGTTGACCCTCACCGCGGCCCTTGGGGCCGTGTAGAGGAGCCAGACCCACTTAGTAAAGTGTGGCCCGAAACCGAACTTGTTTAGCACTGCAAATAGGAAAGGCCAATGTACCGCGTCAAAAGCCTTCTTGGCGTCCAAGGAAAGGAACCAATGTGGTTCGCTCCGCCCCCTTACTTCCTGCAGCCAATTATGGGTTCTCCTAAGGTTCAGTTTTGTCCCCCTGTCCGGCAAGAAGCCTGATTGGTCTAAGTGTATGAGGTCTGATATGACCGTTCTCAGTCGGGTTGCCAGGATGGTTGCCAAAAGTTTGACTTCCGTGTTGAGCAGGGAGATGGGACGATAAGAAGCACATTTCTCCCGTGGCTTGCCCTCCTTATATATCGGGACGATCGTCGCCAGAGCAAGATCCGGTGGGAGCTGCCCCTCCTGGAAGGCACCAGCAAAGAGGCCCTTAAGATGGCGAGTCAAGAGATCCGCCGCGCGCTTAAAGAGCTAGGCTGGGAAGCCGTTCGGGCCCGGGGTTTTACCCGGCCTCAGTGCGGCAATAGCGCCCGCGATGTCATCAGTCGTTATGTCCGCCTCCAGCGCCACCAGGGCCTCGGAGGGGAGGACCGGGAGGACCGTCTGATCCAAATAGTGTATAGCTTCCTCGGAGGTTACAGGGTCACGCGCCTCATAGAACCGTTCATAGTGCCCAGCAAATGCTTCTGCTATCTCGGAGTCGGTATGAACAATAGTCCCGTCAGTGGACTCAATACTGTCTACCCGTCTAGCTGCTCGCTCCTTCTTGCTGAGCCACGCCAGGAGTTTCCCGGACTTGTCTCCCACGTCACATAGACGGTGGAGGGTGGCGATGGATTGGGTCTTAGCCTCATTAGTGGCTAGTTCTCTATAATGTCTCTGGGCATCAAGTAGCCGCCTGAGAGTCTCGTTGTTTTTATGAGTCAGATATTCCCTTTCCCAACCCAGCATGGCCCGTACTAAGGAAGCAACCTCCGCCTGAAGTTTACGTCTTTCTCGCCCAGTCTGGATTTCATCCTGTCTTGTAGTTCCGGCTTCAGGGCTTCCCACAGGGTGACGCTCGACTCCACAGTGCCCTCATTCTCTGCAATGTATACCTTAATGTCTGTTCGGACACCCCGCAATATAGCAGCATTGTGAAGATCCTAAGCCGCCATGCGCCACGAGCCAGCGCCCCTGCCCTGCTTTCGGCCCACTTTTATAAACAGTGGGGAATGGTCCGACAGGCCTCTGGCCTTGTACTCTGCAATGTCGTCTGCCCTCAGGTACTGGCGGGACATGAAAACATAGTCGATTCGCGAGAACACCCTGAGTAGTATGAGTAGTTTCGCTGTGTCGGGTGAAGCCATCTCCAGACATCCGTAAGTCCTATTGTGGACATCTGATTGAACAGTGTGGTCTGGCGCCCTTCCCTCCCTGCTGCGCCGGATCTATCGAGCTCTATGTTCATAACATCATTGAAATCACCTCCCACCACTTGTAACGTGTCTGCCGTATCTAAAAGGATGTTCGCAAGCGCTGTGAGCGTACGGGTCTGCAATTTGGGTGGTGCATAAACTGAAATAAACGTGTACGTGGGCCTATCCCAGGTGCCCTGTACTCCAGCGTATGTCCCCTGCGGGTCAATCCAAGTGCGCGTAGTGGTGAATGGTGTGGACTTTCTAATAATGACAGCTACCCCTCTGGAGTCCGATGTGTAGCCCGCATGTGCCAGAACCCTATATCGGCCTCTCGCGATGAATGCACGTTGTGTACCTTTGAGGTGTGTTTCCTGCAGGAAGGTGACGTCTGGGTCCGCCTGTTTGAGATAGGCATTTACGAGGCCTCTTTTAACCTTAGAGCCTAATCCGTTGACATTCCACGTTAGGACGCTCAGTCTCCTACCTCCCCAGTGTGGGTTTTCTAATGTACTTGCCATTGATAGCTGCAATGATTGCGTGTGGTTAGATTCAGGCATTCGTATGAGATGTGGAGGTGCGAAGCGCGTTGCTGCGTGGCCTCAACTGTTGTCTCCCTCTCCCAACTGTCCCACCCCAGTCCCCAACCAATATGAACTTGAGCACCCCCCCTCCCACCCCCCTCCCCGCCTCCCTCCCCTTCCGGTACCATCCTAGCACAGGACATAACCTTCCGTAGGAGTAGGCCTGTCGCCCACCCACAGGTCCCCCCCTTTAAAAGACCCAAAGGAGTGGGGACAAAACACAAACCGATGTAAACAGTAAACGAGATTAACAGAAAGAAAAGGGCGTGTCAACTTGCGTGTTTCCCATTATCGAGCTGCATGTTCAGGAGCACAATCTACCAATGTTCAAGACTTGGCGCCCTGAGTTTCTGATTCAGGTGCGCTATGCTGTCCCGATAGGTCCTGTTCCAAGACTCGAATCGCATCACCAGTGGGTGGTCAGATAGGCCCTCCTCCTCCCCTCCCTCCCCTCCTGAAATGCAGCTTTCAATTTCGTCGTCTTCCTCGCCCTCTGAGTGAGCCGGACGTCGTAAACAAGAGAATCTCGAGCCCAAATCCGCAGTCCCTCTCGGGGAGACCGATCGGCCTGATCGGGTGATTTCCGAGCCACGTCCCCCATATGGTGTCGCCGGTGGTAGTCTCTTCTGCCTCCTGGACTTCATTCTCCGTGTCCTCGGCTGTTCCCATTGGGGCCCATTCCGCAAAGACCTGTCTATCATGTCCCTTCCGGCGGTTTCTCTGCTGTTGAGAATCGGGCGCCCCTCCAGCCATTGCCAGGCATCCTCCGGGTGTGTGAAGAAGAGCGACTGCTCCTTGTAGAGCACCTTGAGTTTCGCAGGAAAGAGGAGCATGTAGGAGATCTTTAGGTCTCTAAGTTTCGCTTTCACTGCATCAAAGGAGCGGCGTAGTTTTTGCACCTCCTGGCTATAGTCTGGAAAGATCATGATGTGCTCGTTCTCTAGGCGGATCTCCCCCATCTTCCTCGCCTCCCGGAGGATTAGGTCCCGATCCGCATAGTTAAGAAAGCGTGCGATAACCGGGCGTGGTCTCGCTCCCTCAGGTGGCTTTGCCAGGAGGGCCCTGTGCGCCCTCTCTATAATGAAGCAAGGAGAAAATTGCACCGCTGGAAAGGTTTCCATCAGCCAGGAGTGGAGAAATGACACCATATCCGTCTTCTCAATCCCTTCTCTAAATCCGACAAAGCGCAGGTTGTTGCGTCTTGCTCTGTTTTCGGCGTCGTCAACTTTCCATTGTAGCTGGCGATGCGATGCCTTGAGTTCAGCCATGTCTTTCCGTAGGGTGGAGATCGAATCCTCGGCTTCCCCCATCCTTGTCTCAGCGACAGTCATTCGTATAAGTTCCGAAAGTCCTGACGCAGTAGTGTCACTTCAGAACCCACATCCCTAATCTTAACTTCAAGTGCCGCTCGGGACTCCTGGATGTCGGTCCGGGAAGCCTGGATCGCCTCCATCAACCGTTCAGTATCAGACCTCATGCCTGACGCGGCCGGCAGGGGCTCAGCCAGTTGGCGCTGCGCGGCAAAAAGGTCCATGGGCCCTTGTTTAGGTGGTTTAGATACTGGGTCCTTCTTCCCCATGCTGTCGGATCAAGTGCGCCGGGCCAACGTAGAAACCCCCCGCCCTCCGGGCCGTCGGCGTTGTTCTATGCACGGAGCGCAGTATCCGCTCTCCTCCCAGGGCAGCACACTCGGTCCACCGTGCTCCCTGGCCTGCGTTCCAGGGCTCCCAGCTCGTGGGGGAAGGTTGCGTATTAAGCCTGTCGCGTCATCGGCCCCCACCTGGCCTCTCCCAGGGATGATCGCCACACACTCGGGCCCAGTCGCCTACCCGGCCGATCTCTGTTCCTTGAGGAGTCAGGGGACAAAGGCGTCAGCATGCGCCACGGAAATCCAGACGCCGTGGTCTCCCCCCGGGGTCTCAGTCTCCCGCAGTCGATGGTGTGCGCAGGTGTATCTTCCTTGCGACCCTGCACGCTGTGGCTGCGGACAGCAGGGGGACGGTAGCGCGCCGGTGAATAGGAGGTGGGTGCTCCGCCACAGGTCGTCAGGGGGTCCGGGGCACTCAAGGCATGTGTGCACCCCCAGACAGGGTGTACCTCATCGTCGGTGCACAGCTCTGGCGGCCATCTTAGTAAAGTATGGAGCCCTTCGTGGCTCCGCCGGTGAACAGTCGGCTGCTCTTCCCCGCACACCTGCCCTTGGTGCGGCCGCAGTCCTCCGCTCCTCCGTCACGCACCGTTCGTGTCTCCCGGGCGGGGGCTCGAGGACTCGACGACTCGGCTGGCTCTCTAGTCCTGTCGCCCTCTCGGGCCGGCTCCGGCCGCCAACGCCGATCGCCGCTCCGGGAATCAAGGGGACCGGGCTCAGGCAGTCTTCCGCGGGGGCGGAACCACCCGCCCCAGCACCACAATGTTGTGTCGTCGTCAGGGCCCAAGGTCGGGATTTAGGACCGAGCGCCATGGCCGCCATCTTGTTGCCTGCCGATCGCGGGACGTCACAGCAAGAGATCAGGAAAGCAGGCGAGTTCGCCGGATTTGGAGCTTCGCAGTCGGCTCCGCTGGTCACCGCCACATTCACGGTCAGCTCCAGTGATTTTGGTGTGGTTGTAGGTGTCAGGAAAGTCGGATAAAGCAGCAGCTCGACGGGGGCTCAGGAGCCGTACGTCCTACCACGCCATGGTGTTGGCCACGCCCCCCCGTGATTGCATATTTAATCACCTGTTTTGTGTTCAAACCTGTGGTTTTTCCTGCCCATGATTGCTTCCATTTAACGAGTTGAATTGTGGGATTTGCAGTCCTAAATCTACTTAGGTTTTCCCTCTCATTCCCGGTGACTGAAAGGTTTCTCTCCAAATTTCCCCTTGTCCCTTTGCTAAGACCTGTATGTTAAGGAGTGAATCCCCAGCCACAATTTTATGTTAACAAGTCCAGTGAACCCCCCTCCCCTCCCCCCCAGCAACAGGGATATTCTACATCCGAGGGTGCTTTGAGGCAGTAGTGATCTTCTGTGTGCTGTTTAAACTGTGCTTAATAGGGACTGTGCACTTCGTTTTTTGGCCAGGAGAGGGAGTAAAGTTTTATACAAACACTATTGTCAGGGGACAAGTTAGGCCCTTAGCTACAGAAGCCCAAAGTGTGGATTGAGCCTGTCTGTCTCTAAGGAGATTCTGAACAAGAGAAGCAGCTCCGCAGTCCCAGCCCCCATCCCTCGGCCAGCAGACCTAGGACTGGGGATTGGCTATTCAGCTAACAGGCAACTCTGAGCCCTCTCCTCACACCTGCCCAAGCCCCTTAAGGCTTTGCTGGGTGCACCATTCTCCTCCATATTGTGGCGTACGGAGAGCCAACTAGATCACTGGGGGGGCAGAGGAAGCCATTGTAGGCAATGGATGGTCGCAAGGCCTCTCCTCGGTCTCGATGCAGGTTGCAGATCAGCCACTCCAGGCGGCCCACCGCACGGCGCAGTCACTCAGCTGCTGGATATATTCGCAGTAGGCCGCAGCGCATCTCCTCACTGCATATGCCCCGGGTGTCTGTGGGGCCAGGCAGACGCCTCCGATCATCAGCCGTCACCTCCGCGCAGGTCCGCGAGACCACGCACCAGTCACTGGAGGGCACCCAGCCCGCGGCGGCGAGGAAAAGCGTAGGGTGCAGAGCCAGTCGCGGGGCGCCCTGAAAGCAGAGGAGCAACTCTGACAGTCCAGCCCGGCCCCCCGCCTTCATTCCAGTGATCTCGCCTCAGATGCAAAGCGCCCAGCCTCGGGGATCGGGCACAGGGTCTTTCAGGATCCCACGTCTCGGGCAGGTCAGGCGCGGCTAAGGCTTGCCCCAGGCGTTCAGTGTGTTGCAACGCAGGCATGGTCAGGGCCTACCTCAGCGCCATTCATCTGCCGGCGTCGCACCACGGGGAGGCCACGATGGACTGTGCTCTCCCGGCAATGGCCGCGGCTCTGCCCCCGTCTCCATTATGCTTCCAGACTAGACTCTCCAGTCCAATGGCAGTGCTGCATTTAGTCGCTACGGGACAGACTGCATCCGCTTATATGCAGTCTGCCAAACTCGCCACAGTCGGGCAAACCTCCGGGAGTCACTCGGGAGGCCCCGTCGCCATCTTGAGTAGGCCGCAAGTCCGACCTTCGTAGGGTGACCCCTCTTGTCCTCCAGTAACGCCCCAGCTCACCTGGATGTCTGCTGCCGATCTAGGTAGGTAATGCCAGGTTCTGAAACGTGTTTAGGTGCAGTGATGCATAAAGATGGCTGAGCGGATGATGGAGGGGGTCTGGAGCACTCTTAGAGTGCGACCGCCACCTTGACGCTCCAAGCCACTCCACGTGTTCGGTTATTATTAGGATGTCATCCACATAGGCTGCCATTTTAAAAGATTTACCATTAACGTTTAGTCAGATTGAACTGTTATGTTCGTTGAAAGATAAAAGTGGTTCAGTGGCTGAAACAAATAGGGACGATGGTGCCTTGTTTTAGTGGATATGAGTCAGTTAGTACACCGTTAGAAATAATTTTTGCACTGGGATTGGAGTATAGGGCCATCACCATCTTTATAAACGACTCACCTAGATTGAAGCAACACATTGTAGCCTTCAAGAAGGGTCATGCAACTTTGTCAAAGGCTTTTTCAGCATTGAGCACTATTGTTACTACTGGTAAATTTTGGATTTGGCAATTTGTAAGAAATTGCCCAATAACCTAATATTATCATTGGAAAGTCTGCCTTGGAGGAAGCCAGCTCGATAAAGGGGGGGTATTGTCGCTTTAATACATTTAGCTAGGATGTTGGCATATAGTTTGCAATCTAATTTGACAAGCGATATTAGTCGATAGTTTTTGAGGTAGGTGTGATCCTTATCTTACTTAGGAATTAGAGCTATAACCATTTCAGCAGTGGTCCCCCGAATGTATCTGGTCTCGGCATAGTTATAAAAGATGTCCATTAGGGGTAGTCGCAGCTCGTCCATGAACAAATATATAGAAGTGGGCAATTAGACCAAGTGGCCCGGGGCTTTCCCAACTTTAAGGGATTTGATAGCTGTTTATAATTATGATTATATAATGGCCTGATTGTAGTGAAACCGGCTTTGGGCTTCTAGTTCGGGAGTTTGATTTTGTTTAGATACGTCAAGCTATCCGTGGAGTTAACATAGGTATTTTCATCATGTAGTGTCAAATAGAAGTCTAGAGAGTCACAGGATATTTTGAGGGTCTAAGTGTTGTCTCTGATAGTGGTCATTTATGAGCTGGTTTTTCTATGCTTTAAGTAGTAGGCTAATATATTACCAGCAGTATTGCCAGCAAATAGTTTTATTGAGTTAAATTGGGTCACCCATTGGCCAGCCTTTGTGCTCAGGAGTTTATTAAATTAATATTTTTTCCGGTTTAGAATGTCCAAAAGGAGGGTGCCTTTCTCTGAATAATGTCTGAATTCTAATTGTTTAATTCAAGTTTACACATTTTTCATCTGCTTATTTGCAGATTTATTTATGTGGGAGTTGATTCCGATTATCACTCCCCTAACAGTGGCCTTGCAGGCATCCCCGCGCACATGGGGAGAGCAGTCGTTCGGGATTCATTTCATGAAAAACGTTTTTAATAGCTATACATTTTGTCTCAATATGGGCTTTGCCTTGTAATATGCCAGGTTTAGGTCTCCAGGATGTGTCAGTTGGGGTGGTTGTGACCCAGGCTAGCAAGGCTGAAATGGCCAAATGATCTGAAATCAATCCGGGTTCGATGGAGGAATCCGAAATAATTCTTACCAGGTTATTAGATACTAATAATTGGTCAATTCTAGAAATTGACTGATGGGGAAGAGAGTAGACAGTATAATGTCTGGGTGTTGAACAAGCCAGCTGTCTACTAGGGATTAGCTGGAGCATATCTTGTAGAGCATATCTTGTAGAGGATTGGCTACATTTTCACCCTGCCCACTGTCGGTCTAGAGTCGTTGGGGAGTCCACAATCAGTTTGTCAGTGTGTTTCCTGAAACTTATATTGTTACCATTGGGCACGTAAATGTTCAGCAATTAAAATTATTTACCGGATTTCAACAAGGAATATCCACCTTCCGTTTTGATCAGAGGGCATGTCTAATACCGTAATTTTGTTAGATTATGACAGGAAGTACCCCATTCTTCTTGTGTGCAGGTGAGCCTATGACCTCTGAGATCCAGGGGGGCACTGACAGAGGAGATGTCTGTGAGAAAAAGCTTAGGCTCTTGTAGCAGAAGTATGTCTTATTTGAATTTGTTTGTGTACTCAATAATTTTCCTCCTCTTAACTGAATGCTTCAACCCCTTTGTGTTAAGTGATAGTAGGTGTAGTGAATCAATCTTCAGCATATGGGGTACAGGGAGACGACTGAGATCAAGATTGTCCTAATGTGTTGTGTGAGGGGACTACTCATAGTAAGAGTGTCTTGCATTAAAGCCTACAGATACGGATGGTATGGATAAAGCGAATCAGATCTGTCATGAACGTAATATGGGAAGGAGGGCAGCCAGAAGTGAGGGAAGAAGAAAGGCAAAAGAAAAATAAGGAAAAACAAACGGGGCCCACCAAATCCATAACCCACTCACCCAAATCCCAACCCACCCCACCTAAAAGTGGAATAGCATGGGACCCAAAGGAGGAGACAAAACATCTCCTGGGTGCCACAAAACAACTTCACGAGTAAGTAGACGAGCCCAAGTGCAGACGTGTTGTCACTAATGTGTACTGCGGCGTTGGTTTACTAGAGCAATCAAAGTAGGTAAATAACCCTGACATACTGAGCATATAAGGAAAACATTGAATTTCAAAACAAGTAAGTGGTCTAGCCGGTCTAAGATGCCAGAATGTGATAATTACTGGCAAACATGATCTGAAACAGAACAGATAAGGATCAGCTTAAGCATACTTACATTATTAAACTTCCTGTGAATGAATTGGAGGAAATAGAACATTAAGGGTAAGGAATTATCGACAAAGGCAGCCATCTTTGTCCAATGTCAGAAGCAGCCAAAGGGTGAAATAAGTGTTTAGCAGTAAGACGTATATCTGGCAAAGAAGAAAATGAGTTAAGCATTAGTGTCCCTGCGGTGAGAGAGAGATTTTCCATTGCCACCTTTTGAATGTTATCAAGGTAGGAAAACCGGCCACAATCACAGCTTATTGAATGACTTTACTTGAAAAGCAGATATATTTTTTTTTTATTAAATAATTTTTATTGTATAAGTAAACCGGTACCAAGAACATAATTTAGGCACAGGATCATGGAATAATTTACTAGAATACATCCTATGAGGAAAGAGAACAACCAAGCAATACTATGTGCAATAAATAAAAGTGAGAAGATAGGAAGATTAGGGTACCATCTAGAATATGATTAATTGAACAATTTCATAGTATAAAAGAAAGAGGGGAAGGAGAAGAAAGGAAAAAAGAGGGAATGAGGAAGGGGGAAAAGAATAATTGACAAAGAGTATTAGAGTGAGGAGGAATGTGAAGATCAAGGTAGTAAAAGGTAACCAAAGTAGATCAGATTTATTTTTTGGGGGTAAAGTTGAAGAAACAGTAGATATTCTATGTTCGTCACATATAAAATTCCACCATTGTAACACACATTTTGGAAATGTCCTTCCAAGAAGTTAGAATAACTTTAAAAGCAAGAGCAATAAAAAGATCAAGCAACTTCAATTTCAGCAATGTATCATGAATATCAACAGATGGGGAACCAAGAAATACATTATGAATTGATAGGTGGATACAAAATTGAAAGATCTTGGAACATTTAGCCCAGATATTACCCCAGAATTTTGGAACATTGGGACAATCGTGTATCAAATGGGAATTGGTACCATCAGAGGAAAGACAGGACCAACAGAGGATCGGAAGCAGGATCAAATTTATGTATAGATACTGGTGTCATAACAGCTCTATTGTACAGAAAAAATAGGGATTGGGTAATATTAGCGGCTCTGGAGGTGGGATTTTTTTCATAACCATAACCTAACCCATTCTGTAGATTAGAGAGTGATGGAGAGGTCCAAGCAAGTTCAATTAGGGATTTTGGTCTTTCAGAAGTATGAGTTGATAAAAGTTTATCTATAAAGGCAGCTTTCGGATTGGATTCAAAGGATATGTTGTGTAAAGGAGGTAGGGAAGTGGAAGGAGTATTAATGATTGGAACATTTTTGGATGCAATAAATGATTGAAATGCTTGCAAAAGTTGATTATATTGAGAGATGTAGGAAGAAGATAAACCATAACATTATTGTAATGTACTAAAAGGAATAACAGAGTTAATAGATAAGAGTTGGTTAACGTTCAAAATATACTTTTCTTTCCAATGTTTAAAATAGAAGGATTTGTGGCAGAATGTAATAAATTTATTGTACCAAATAGAAGATGCAAGGACGGCTTGATAAGTTAGAACCATCTATATACAATGAATGTAACAAGTGCTGAGAATGTTTTAGAATATTATGTTTAGATATAAAGGTGCAATAAGACATAAAGCAAATCTCATGAAAATAAAAGTAATGTAAAAGGGAGCGTTCAAAACGGATCCAACCAGGAATCGAAATATCTTGGTGTTGTCTGTTCAAAGCATATACTTGCCTAATTAGAAAAGCAGTGTGATATAGTTTACAATTAGGAAATCCTACTCCTCCTTCGTTTTTTGGCTTAATTGGTTTAGACAAAGCAATACGGGCAGGTTTATTATTCCAAAGGAATTTAGTGCAAAGGGAATTGATTTGATTAAAATAGTAGTTAGGAATTTTGAAAGGTAACATAGATAATAAGAAGAGTTAAGTGGTACAATCATTATTTCAATGGTATCCAACCTGCCCCCAACAAGATAAATATAATGGAGACTATGAAGAAAGTAAAGTTTGAATTTTAAGTTTTTAAGCAATAAAGTTATGGGATAAAGTTTGAGGAATAGTAGACGAAATCCACGCGGCAAGATATTTAATTTTAGAAGGACACCATTTAAAGTTGGTGTCAGCAAACATGAATTGATAACACATTGAATTCAGGGGGAATATTTCAGTTTTAGAAAAGTTTAATTTATAACCAGATATTTTAGAATAAGGGTCAATTTCCTGTAAAAAGGAAGGTAAGGAGGTTAAGGGATTGGAAAGATAAACAAGAATTTCATCTGCATAAGCAGATAATTTAGTTTCACTGGAGTTGTGAGAAAAAACAGTAATCAAAGAGTTATGACGAATAGGCTCAAGGAAGGGTTTGAGACATAAAAGAAATAATAGAGGAGAAAGGGTACATCCTTGCCTTGTACCTCTATGTAGATTAAAGTAAGGTGATAATGGACCATTAACCGAAACAAATGCTCAGGGGCCAGAATACAATAATTTGATGAAATACATAAATTTGGGGCCAGAGCCAAACCACTGAAGAGTTTTAAACATGAATTGGCAGTTCATGCGATCGAATGCCATCTCAGCATCCAGTGAAAGAGTGGCTAAAGGGTCAGGATAGCCTTTCCCCAATGTGAGTACATTAGAAAACATGCTGGCATTATCTGAGGAAAGCCTACCCTTAATGAAGGCAGATTGGTCAGATTTGATAAGTAAAGGGATAACACCTTCCAATCTAGAAGCATTATTCTTGCAGGATTTTTGCAAAGATTTTGCAATCATAATTGATTAGGGAAATTGGACGATACTTTTGGCAAAGGGAAAGGTCTCTACCAGGTTTAAGAAGAATAACGATAAGGGCATCAAAAACAGAACCTTCTGGCTTCAAGTTAAGTAAAAAGGAATTAAAAAGTTTGAGTAAATGAAAAGTAAAAATAGATGAGAAAGAAGATATAAGTTCAATTGAGAAACCATCTGGACCAGGGGCCTTACCTATTTTTAGAGATTTCATTGCATCAGAAATCTCCTGAATAGTGATATCCTTTTCCATGAGGGCCATAGCATCCGGAATAGGACAAGGTGAAGGGAGACCGTCAAAAAATAGTGTCAGATGAAGTAGGATGAGTATCTTCTGTACAGAGTGTATGATAAAAAGATTGAAATGCTGAAACTATGTGAGGATCCAAATGTAATAGAGTATTATTGAGGGTCTCACGAATGGGACCAATGGCTTTTCTTTCTGATTTGAATGATAAATAATTGGCAATAATTTCCCAGCTTAATTTTGTCCTCCATGATATTTAGATTTGATTTTAAGTAATATGTTGCAAGCATCCGTGGTAGCCAATTTGTTTAGATCAGATTTAGTCTTGATTAGATCTCGAAGATGGTCAGAAGATGTGGAAGTGTAATAGGAATGTTCAAGGGTTTTACTATGACTAAGTGAAGAGAGGTATTGTGAGTTCAATGACTTTTTTTCTTTCTAGCAGTAAATGCGATAGTAAAGGCTTTAAACGAGGCCTTAAAGGCATCCCAGTTGTTGTGTACTGAGGTGTCACTTGACTTGTTGAAGTGGAAAAATTATTCTATAAAGGAAGTAGCTTTTAAAATGAAGGTTTGATCTAATAATAGGTAGTTGTTACATAGCCATCTAGCATGTTTAGAGGTAGTAAGGAACCGATCTAGAGAAACTAAAACTGGAGCATGGACAGAAATAAAAATGGACTTCAAATATCTAGGCGTCTTTGTTACAAGAGACAGGAAGGTGTTTTTCAGCAGGAACCATGAGCCCCAGTTAAGCCGCCTGGGAGCGGACGTGAGTCACTGGCGTACCCTGTCCCTCTCCCTCATAGGTAGGGCAGCATTATTCAAAATGAGGACACACCCGAGGCTTCTTTATATTCTACAGAAAACACCGTATCCTGTCCCCCCCACCCCCTCGATTGTCTTTAAACGAATAGCACAGGCGGTTAGAACTTTGCTGTGTGAGGGAGAATTGCGCTACATAAGGGTGTCTATGATGGAGGCTTGGCTGTTCCAGATATCCGGCTTTTCTACTGGACCTCGCAACTTCAGGTAGTAAATGACTAGGTATACGTAGACGTCGATGAACCAGCCTATAGAGTAGACAGAGTGGTTATGCCGGGAGGGAACTGCGAATACCTCCAGTATGCGCGGAGGCCACGGTTGGAGGACCCAACCACACTAAGATGGTTCTGCAGTGGTGGAGAGAGGCCAATAAACTTTTAGGGTGGGCGGGCAAACTGACTGGTAGAACTCCACTGTGGATGGACGATCAGCTGCGCGAGGTGGCCGCTCTGACTGGTTTCAAGGGGTGGAAACTAATTGGGATCGAATACTTAGGAGACGTATGGAAAGGAGATTCTTCTCTCACGGTCGTCTATCTTCAGAGGGAGTACAAGCTCCATCAGTCACAGAGCTATCATCATATTAGACTCTTGCATGCTTTGCGAGCACACATAGATAGTGATACTTCTATTCCCGATTTTTCCCTGATGAAAGACCGGTTGTTACTTGACCCCATCCCTGAGAAACCGACCTCCACGATCTATCGTAAACTGATAATCAACGTAACGTACCCCCTGATCACACTCCGGGAAGCATGGGCTAAAGATCTGGCAGCATAGATGAGGACTGGTAGGAGGCATTACAGAGCCCTAGGGAGATCGCAATACTCGCTAGATTCCGACTTGTACAGCTGAAGGTTCTACACCCCACGCACTATCCCCGCACACACCTTTACTCATGGCGTAGGGTTCCGTCCGCACTGTGCGTTAAGGGATGCCAGGAAGAGGGTACCTTCCTGCATATCCTATGCGAGTGCCCAGAGATAGTTTGCTTCTGGAAGCAAGTTACTGATACCATGTCTAGGGTGGTGGGTGAGATGGGTCCCAATGGAGCCGAAATGGCTCCTGCTGATGATCAAGGGTGACCTGGAGTGGTCTATATACATGGGAATCGCGAAACGCAACATTGCTAGGGGGTGGGGGTCGCCGGGGCCTCCGCATCTGGAAGAATGGAAACGAGACCTTGACTGGTGCAAACGGCCCAAAGAAACTGTGTATAAAAGCAGGGGATGTGCTAAAAAATGGAAAAGAGTGTGGGTGCCCTGGCGAAAATACAAGGGATCTGGGGTGTTTACATAGATGTGTACTGGATGGGTATCTGTGTACTGTTATTGTTGTTCGCTCATGAAAGTATTGCTATTGTTCTCTGTGGTCAGATTCATGAAATTGTCACGTATGGTATGGTTTCAGGAGCATTTGTTAATAAAAAAAGTTTTTTTTTAAAAGAAAGAAAAATATAGCCAATCTCAGAGGATTGGAGCGAGGGAAGTAAGGATTTTGAAATTAAAACATAATCAATGTGGGACTTAGTATGATGAACATTCAAATAAAACATGAATTCACAATCGTCAGGATTACTAGTCTTCCAAGCATCATAGAGTGGACGAGAGGCAACAGCCGGTGAGAAACGCTTTGAGATTTATCGGGTTTAAATTTACAGTCAGATTTTATGTTGGAGAAAGGGTCAAGCCAATTATTGAAATCCCCAGCGACCATAATATTGGGGTTTGTGATTGAGGATAATATTAATTTAATACTGTTCCAAAAATCCGGGTCAGATTTAACCAGCCCATAAATATTAAAAACACACAAAATGGCAGCCGCCCGTGTCTGACAGGTGAAATAAGACGCGATGAAACTGTGGCAAGAAATAGAACAGCAGACACGAACCGCTATGAAGCGGGAGGTGTCCGCTGCCTATTTACTTCAAAGCAGACTTCGAAAGCGGTCAGAATGCTCTTCCGTTGCTCCGCGCTGTAGCAGAGCTTAGACAAAAGCCGTCATCTCGCACGGTGTGGTAGCCACGCCCCGGAAAGCAGATAGTTGAACCGTTCGGCTTAACGTTTAGGAAATGTGATGATATCGACAGTTAAGAGCTGTGATATTATGAGATCAACATATCTAAAGAAGCAAAGACTTATATGACAGATATATATGAAAACAATAGAACATTGTAGGTAAGTGGTCGCAGACCAAGACAGTATGCATTCTTATTGCAAATATCACAGACAACCAGAGGGTATAAGTAAATGCCTATTCAGAAAGTAAAGTATCTGATGCAATATAAAAGTTATAATACTTTACGTCCCTGTGGTGTAAGAGGATGTATCCATCGCCACCACTTGTATGTTATCTAGGAAGGAAGCCAGGTCTCGATGGTCATGGAACAGGTGTGTTGAGCCATTGTAGGTGATTTTGAACCTGGCGGGCCCTGAAAAGGAAAAAGGGATGTTTATGTTCCGTAGTCTTGGCCTGAGGTAGAGGAGGCCTTTCCTCGTTTAGACGGTAGTCTTGGAGAAGTCCGGCGAGATGGTGATCCAGTGTCCTTCCCTGTGATAAATCTTTTGTTGCATATGAATTCCAGGATTGTTCCACATGTTTGTAGTGCAGGAGTTTACAGATGATTGGCCTAGGCGGGCTTACTGAGGCAGTACAGTCTTTTTGTCGTGTAGGGGTACAGGGCACTCTCAAGTTCAAAACATTTATCGAAGGAGACATTAGTTTTGCGAGGAAGCCAGTCTTCCAAAAGGGCAACACAGGAGTCATAATTTCCTTTGCTGCCTTCAGGAAAGACAAACAAATCTAATGTTGCAAGTTTGGCAATATCGTCTTGCATAGATGCTAACATTTTATGCAGTTAACTGAGGTCTTTTTTTGCAGCAAGAGATTTATCTTCAAGATCGTAGATTTGTTGTTCTTCTACTGATAGCTTGTCCATTATTTGCTTTATATCAGATTCAGATTCAAAATACTTTATTCGGTTAAAAAAACAAATAATAACCATAAAAGTAGCATGAAAAGATACAATTTACAAAGGGGTCAAGTAATCATTATATAAGATCACACAGAAAAAAGCACCAAAATTAAGTACATATATGCAGCAACATAAAAATTAATTCATTTGAATCGATTTACGACACTTAGAAGCTGATTTAAAAAATTCAGCAAGTGAAGCTACCATAAAAACAGTTTCCATTTTCTGGCACTCTAAAAACGCTAAGCGACATCTGTATACGTTTAAATCTTTAAGAATAGGGATGATAAGTTTCTTTCGGAAAAAAGTATAACATTTACAAAAGAATAAAATATGTATATCAGATTGTGGGGACACATCATCACATGGACAAAAACATAGATCTTTTGACCAACAATTCATTACAGGAAAAGATAATAACCTAAAAACAATGTTAAGTCTAAACCGGGTTAAAAGGAAACGTTCATGATTGGACATATACAATGATAAATATGGCTGTAATTTCTCTCCACATAAAATATCCTAGTGGGCAGAAACAGTCTTTTTCCTCGCCTCCTCTAAATATCTTTTGTCCCTGAGATAGGCAATACACAAATTTTTCAGGTCTCTTCTTGATATGTATGCCATTGATAACGGATCCTCGAAGTATTGGGGACAGCTTAATTCTTCGAGGAAGTTTCTGACATAGCAAATCCATTTAAAGTAATTAATATTGTCCAATACTAAAATGTCCTTTAGAATGGCCCGGTTAACCACACATTCATCATTTGTCCAAACCCTGTGCCAAAGAAGGATTGGCTGAATCTTAATCGTATCGGTAACATAAAGCATTCCTAATTCAGCATGGCATATCATAGTCGCAGTACTTTCAGGCACGGACAAAATGTGGCGTAAAAACTTATTTTCCATAGTCTGAATTGAACTAATATTTGAGTAACCCCACAAACCCGATCCACAGGTGGCTACAGCTAAACAAGTCGCCTTATAAATAGTTAAAATTTCCTTTATGGTTTTTTTTCCTAATTTTTTCATAAAACATTGTAGGGCCATGATAGTTTTGGAAAATAACAGAGATCTAGCATAAATTGCTGTAGTCCATGAGCCGCTTTCATGGAACAAAATTCCCAGATATGGGAAGGTGGAGGTCTTTTCTAAGGGGATTGGAATTTATAAAAATTGGCTTCAGATGCTTGCTTGTTCTTGACCCACAATACATAGACAAAGTTTTGGAACAATTAATTTTCAAGTCTAAGCCAAGCATGAAACTGTTAAAAGATGTAACCAGAGTTTGTAGTGCCATTGGGGTGCGTGCCATCAGAACAGCATCGTCAGCATACATCAGGGCAGGGACAGGCCTCCCACCCACCATAGGCATGTCCCTACCCTCCTGCACGAGGCAATTCTCCAGACCATTTATATATAACAAAAATAAAAAGGGGGCTAAAACGCACCCTTGGCGTACACCCCGACCAATCCCAAATTGTCTACTGCATTCTCCATCTTTCCCATATCGGACACTTGCAGTGGCCCCGGAATATAGATCTCTCAAGAAGCATATAATAGCATTGTCTACCCCCAGTTCGGCCATAATCGCCCACAATTTACTGTGTGACACACAGTCAAAAGCTGACGATAAGTCAACAAAAGTGAGGTATAGACGTTGTTTTTTAACCCTTATATACTTCTGTTGCAGGATAAACAAATTTAATCCTTGCTCTATAGTCCCTAAACCCCTTTGGAACCCAAATTGAAAATCACTTAACACCCCGTTGTCTTCTGCCCAGCTTTGCAACTTAACTAAAACCACTCTCCCCAAAATTTTTATAGAAGAGTCCAATAGAGAAATTGGCCTGTAGCACGTGCAATTCTGCCTGTCACCTTTCTTGAAGATTGGGACTATAATCGAGGTAAACCAAGTGGGAATTAGACCTTTTGGCAAAGCAACATTAAAAAGCTGGACTAGCAATGGCCCCCATAATTCGGTGTTGGCCTTATAGAGATCTGCTGGTATACCATCTGGTCCAGCCGCCTTACCCCCTTTAGTTGCCTTCAAACTCGCAAGAACTTCAGGAAGGGTTACAACCAAGACTTTAGATGTATCTAAATGTAACAACATAGGGTCCTGGCCTATATCAAGGACTGGTTCCACAGCCCTATAAAGGGAGGAAAAGTGAGCCACCCACTCATCTTCTGGAACGGCGACCTCCATGCGTGACTTTTTTTCATATAGGAGGGGGGTGTTAATAACCCTCCAAAAAGCAGCCGGATCCTTTGATTGTGACGCTGCACATAATTCGTCCCAAGCCTCCCTTTTTATCGAGACCTTCCTGTCCTTCAGTACTATGTTATAGTCCCTCCTCAAATTTCTAATTAAGGTAACATCCCGTGGTCTTTTGTGAATCGCCTGTCTTAGCTTTGTTAAGGCTTTAGTACACTTCTTGTCAAACCATTTCCTATTAGACTTTAGGGAGTTTTTCCTTGCAACCCACAACGCCTCCTTAATTGTGGTAGAGATAATTTTAAAATGGGTTAAGATTTCATTACTCTCGGCATGTTCATTCAAACAGATCAAAAAGCTACTCATACACTTATTCAGTATTTTAGACAAAAAATCAACCGGGACCACTCTACTCCTTTATATCAGTTCTCATACCTGCCACATCTTGTTTCATGATGTACATGCTGATTTGTGTTGTTTAAGCACGTTGTAAGACGTCGGAAAGCTTTTAAAAGTGGTGTCCATGGTTTCTTTTGTTTCTTTTTTCTTTTCGTTTGTTTTTAATCCGAGATTCTGGGGCATGAGGCTCTAGCTTTGTCTCTTTCGTACCTGCTTTGGACTCTTTTCTCAGCCATGTTGGCGCTTAAGCCACTTCTAAGCAAGATAAGGGGGAGGCAACATGCACGAAGACCAGTTGTCTATAAGCTTATGGACCGTGTGTTGGGGCAACACAAGTGGAGTGACTAGGCAACTGCATATGAGGTGTCACCACCACATCTGTCAGATCCGGGTCAAAACAGCAACATAAATTGTGTTATGGCCGTGGAAGTAGACATTGATAAAGAGTCCCTGGTTCGAAGCTCAGTTGGTGGTAAATTGTTCTTGAAGTGATGTATGTACAGCCCCTCTGTCGCCGACTGGTGTTGGAGGACAAATCTCAGTTGAGCCACAGCCTTTGAGTGCTCTTTGTTGAAGCGCGGAACGAGGAGGTATTTGCAGTGGTAAAGGCTAGGAGCAAGGACTAAAGAGTGAACCAAATTGAGAGGGAGGCAAGCAGCTGGATATGATCAAAGTGTCCTGAGAGTCTAAGCATCACAAATGTCTTCACAGACTCATTATCAGAAGTGCACTGCCTCATATGAGTTAATATGCGCAGATAAAGGAGGGTAGTGGGGGCACCTTGTGTCCCCTCACTCTGCTCGTGAGGTTACGGCTTATCATACATTTCGGGCGCAACGGGTCACATGCGACTTTGGTAGCAGACGTGGGCACAGATGCAGTGTTTGAAGAGTTGTATTTCAATACCGAATTGCAGCCTCTTTAGTTAATTTTGCATAATCGTATACAGAGCTGCTGATTTTGCTCTTTAGAGAGCTATCAGGAGTATACCTGGAGGAGAAGTTGCCATGAGATTAGACTATAGGGCTCTTAGCAAGGGTAGGAATCCCCCAGCAGTAAAAAAGAACACACTCATTTTATTTTGCTTGCAGGGAGGGAGATGATCGAAGGCTCATTGCACAATGTGTCTCTAGCTGTTGCGATCGCATCGGATCATTAATTGCGACCTCGTCACATTGGGAGAACTGGAGCGGCTCATCGCACCCCAACTCCGGGACATCATCAACACCTCCTTCAACACCGCCACCTTCCCGGAGATCTGGAAGCACGCCGAGCTGAGCGCCCTCCTGAAGAAACCAACAGCAGACCCCTCCGACCTCAAGAACTACCGCCCCATCTCGCACCTCCCTTTTCCTGCCAAAGTCATCGAGAAGACCGTCAACAGACAGCTTGCCGCCTTCCTCGAGACTAACGGATCCCTCGACCCCTCGCAGTCCGGTTTCCGAGCCAACCACAGCACCGAGACCGCCCTCATCGCAGCCACTGACGACATCAGATCCCTGCTCGACAACGGGGAAACAGCGGCCCTCATCCTCCTGGACCTCTCTGCAGCATTCGACACTGTCTGCCACCGCACCCTAGTACAGCGCCTCAGCAACATCGGAGTCCAAGAGAAGGCACTGGAGTGGATCATCTCGTTCCTTGCCGGAAGAACCCAGAGAGTCCGCCTCCCCCGTTCAGATCCGAAGCCACCGAAGTCATCTGCGGGGTACCACAAGGATCATCACTCAGCCCAACCCTCTTCAACGTCTACATGAGCCCTCTCGCAGCCATCGCACGCAAACACAACCTCAACATCATCTCCTATGCCGACGACACCCAGCTGATCCTCTCCCTCACCAACGACCCCGGCAGAACCAGCCTGCACGAAGGGGTGAAAGACGTCGCCGAGTGGATGAAGAACAGCCGCCTGAAACTGAACTCAGACAAGACGGAAGTCCTCATCCTAGGATCATCGCCCTCCGCCTGGGACGACTCCTGGTGGCCCCCTGCCCTGGGCACCACTACCAAGCCAACGGACCAGGCACGCAACCTGAGCTTCATCCTGGACTCCTCCCTCTCGATGACCAGACAAGTCAACGCCGTATCATCATCATGCTTCAACACCCTGCGCATGCTCCGTAAGATCTTCCGATGGATCCCCACCGAAACCAGGAAGACGGTCACCCAGGCTCTTGTCACCAGCCGACGAGACTACGGAAACACCCTCTACGCCGGAACCACAGCCAAACTTCAGAAAAGACTCCAGCGCATCCAGAATGCCTACGCACGACTCGTCTTGGACGTCCCCCGACACAGCCACATCTCCGGCCACCTGAGAGACCTGCACTGGCTACCCGTCAGCAAAAGGATCATGTTCAGGCTCCTCACCCACGCACACAAGGCCCTCCATGACCTGGGCCCCAAGTACCTCAACAACCGCCTGACCTTCTACGCGCCCACCCGCCAGCTACGATCGACCAGCCTCGCCCTCGCCGCTGTACCACGCATTCGCAAAGCCACCGCCGGGGGAAGATCCTTCTCCTACCTGGCAGCCAAGACATGGAACTCCCTCCCCATCCACGTCCGGCTGACCCAGGATCACCTCTCCTTCAGGAAGCTCCTCAAGACCTGGCTCTTCGAGCAGTAGTGGACCCCCCCCCCCGGCCCCCCCCCCCAGCGCCTTGAGACCCTACCGGGTGAGTAGCGCGCTATACAAATGTCCACGATTGATTGTTTGGTTGATTGATTTGGTTGATTGATTGATTGATTGATTGATAATGTAGGCCGCATACAGCCCGTTTTCAGGAGGCGGCTCTCTAGTGGAATGGAGGAGTCAGTGAGCGATTTGGAGCATGTGCGCATTCCCAGCTTGCTCCAGAGCTTTTTTCCTTGTGGTCGGAGTGTGATTACTGAATCTGACTCATTTTTGAGTCGATGCAGCGCTGAGGAGACGGAGCTCGAGCTCGGGCAGCCATTTTCCTCTGCGTCTGACAATTAAGAAATCCAAGGGCCAATGAAGGATGGGTGTACCAACTGAGGGTTTTCTGTTGGCCCCTAATGACTATCTGGTGACATCTGAGGATGGGCAGAGAATCTTAATGGTTGCTGATTGCTAAATTATGGTTGGTTGGGCACTAGCTTCGATTCTGTTGGGTGAGGCAAAGTGTCTTTGTTTGCCAAATGATGATCTGAGGGGTGGCTGAGGTAACCAGTGGGTCATTACATGGCCAGTGAGAATCAGCAACTTATCCGTAGTGGCAATTTGAGTGCTAGCTTGACACCTGATTGACTGGCAGTGCAGGCTTAGGGCTCCAAGAAGCTAGAAACGAGCTCATTGGGGGGCAGTATTAGATCTTCAAGGGACTGGGTCGCTGCAAAAAGGACTTTGTGAAATGAAAGAGCGGGTTGTGGGAGTTTACTGAGAGACCGCAGCAGGCAACAGTATGGAGGAAGAGAAGCCTTGTTGCCACCCACCCTCTGTCACATTCTGCCAGGGAGGCCTTTACAAGAATCCTGCTTCACACATGAACTTCTGCTGCTTATGCTGTACGTTTGAGGGGGAAGTGACTGCTTCCATGCCGTTTCAGTGCAGTGTGTGTTAGAGGTTTGAGCTGCTGCCTGTGCTGTATACACAGTGGGGTACTCTTTATATTGAATGTTCTGGACGACAGTGGTGGGGCTTGTATCAATGAATAATAGCAATGCATATTTGTATCGTTGTATTTAGTCATAAACAATGGAAAAACCCTCAACTTGCAGTGCGCCATGCAAGCTGGAGTGTGTATATATAGGGAAGAATACGTTGTCCTCAATAACTCTAAACAGATTTATTCTTCTGAAGGGAGGAGGCTCAAATATCACCGGTCTACCAGCTTGTGCGTGGTGTGTCGAGTCTATTTTAGCCATTTCTTGAAAACATTTTGTGCGCATTATGTGATCAACCACAGCATGATTTAATTTATGCTGGTTTTTGATAGAACAAAACAAACTCTGGCCTGTGTTCTGTAAACATTATGCACCAGCTAAAAAAAATGTTCATTATTTCTAAATGAGGGATGAAGCAAACCAACATGTTCATCTCTTTTTTTTTAATGTAAAACTATGGCAGATAGTTCCCAAATTTTTCAAGCAGCAAAATAGCATGGCTCAGTTTATTCTACTTGCAAATGTTTATAGGCATACGTCATTGTGTTCTACTAACTCAAGCTACTTACAAATTAATCTGGTCTTAAAAATCGACAGTTTATTACTAAGTGCATAGATTTATACGTACAATTGTTTAGCATCCCAATAAAACAGACATTGGCAAAGCAAATAGGGGTTGCTTTTTGATCCTATTGGCTTAGCAAATTGCTATTGGTGGTGGTGTTAAATGTTGGGACACATCAGCACAATCAAATTGAGGCATGATAGTATTCATGTGATTGCACGCACACACCAGCAGAATGACGCAAGTGCCATTTGTATAAATTTTTTTTATTTACCAGTCCGAGGTGGTGGGTACCACTGGGGGGGGATATTTTTAGTGTGAAAGGGTTGGGGATGGGTCAAAACACAGGAGGGGAGAAAACACCACAGAAGCACATGGGCAAGAGAGAGCTGCGCAGGAGAGGGGAAATGGAGATGGACGAGAGAGAGATAGTATCACAGAGTGGGAGAAGGACAGCTGGAAAACCAATGCACTCGGGAGCTGTAGAACGACAAAAGTAAAGCGACAGAACTCCAAGGGAGGAAGAGAAACAAGGTTGACAAGGCAAGCTGTTGAATAAGAAGCAGGCAAAGAAGAGTGACTATAAAGCCAACCAATGGTAAGCAGTAAGTGGTCTTTTAGCCTACTGTAAGATCTTGGTAAGCTGCCAGGAGGTCTTTTGCAACCAGGCAGCTTGCGCTGTCTGATAGGCTTGACCTAAAAAGTAGAATTTAGAGTAAACACCTATTTATTCAATGCTAAAAGTTATCTAGTAAGCCTGCAGGAGTACCAACCTGGTTCATAGAGACTCATGCCGACTCCATGAGTGAGCACCAAAAAAGGGGGAGCCCATGGTAATCGCCCACTTTGCCCATGCCTAATAATCATTTTTAGGTCACGCATAGGGCAGCGCATGCGCTGCCTCTACGAGGCATTAAGTAATCAGTTTTACTACTGAAACTCCACCCATTGCATTTGTCTTTGTTCTGTCGCTTACCATTGGTGGAATAATGCATTGCTGTTCTTATCTTACTCATTGTTGGCTTGTGGTCCAGTACATCACGCCCTTTTTCTTCCGTTTCTGGAGGAAGCAGCATCGACCAACTACAGTTAACTTACACTGCTGGCTGTTATCTTTTTATTTTAGGACTTACTCTTTGATGCTTGCATTTCCACATCTGGCAGCTACCTGCACTTACCCGACCGTGTTTATTTATTTACCTTTAATTTATTCATAATTAAATCATACTTAAATGATGCAGCCCACGCCAAGGCTCGAACCCTGTTCTCCAGCTCCAAAGTCAGCAGTGTTATTTGTTGAGCCACCTCCTCGCACCGGTTGTTGTACTTGGTTTCAGATGCTACATTTGTCCCTCTCAACCGTGTTTTTTTCTTTTCTTTTTTTTTGTATCTGTCTCCCCCTCCATGTATATTATTTTTAAAATGTGTGTCTCCCCACCCCCTCCGATATCTGTTTATTTTTTAATAATTAAATGATGCAGCCCACGCCGAGGCTCGAACCCTGTTTTCTAGCTCCAAAGTCAGCAGCGCACGCAGCCGGCCACCTGCTTTGGGTCACGTTACAAATGCTTTCGCTGCTTCGCTGCCGCGTTTGTTTCCCCCAGCGAACACATACCCATCACTCGTCCTTTGAAGGCTGAAGGTACCAGTTTCCTGCAAAGCACTCCCTGACTGGCCGTGATGGATGTAATTGCTTTTGGCATGCTTGTTAGGAACAGTGAGGGGTTGGCGCACAACGCCCATTGGACTCAAAGGGCTTCAGTCCCAGCCCCCCCAGCCCCCATCGTGGGTGGCAGCCCGGGATGAGACTGCTACCTGTGCACACACACACAGCCGTACCCGAGCACTTCACAGGTCTTTAAAAGACAATTTGCATGTTAATGAGGCATTGCTGTTGTTTCACCCCTTCTAAGAGCCCGTGCAGCTCCACTCTGCCTATTGCTTAGAGAGTCAGCCCCCCCAAAATGTTTTCTTAAACCCCCCCCCACTCGAAATGTGGCACTAGTGGCACCTCTGGTGAGGGGCCTCTTAAGATTGAATGCAGTGTGCTTCCATGCTGTGCAGTTTTTCAAGTAGATGACCAGGGGAAGTAGGTGCTCAGTAGCTTCCTTTTCAACATCCATATTTTGGGTGAATTTTGGTAAACACGTCTTTAAATGCACACCGGCGGACCTTTTCAGCACAAAGGAGTTGAACATCAATAATGTACCGGGCAGCGCATGGATTGAGCACACCTGTTGCTAAGCAACAGCAGTCGGCACGAGAAGGAGCGGAAATGTAGCAAGTGTTGCAGTGCAAAAGGATAGCACGTGAAGCTCAGATCATGGGTGTTGAAGTCGTGCTAGTAACAGGTGCATCGCATCTCGTCACCAAGGTGGTAAAACTTGTTTAGCAAAAGCATGCCTTTCGTCTTCGTGAGCATCTCCCCACTTCTAGGAAAGGCGTGGATCGCCAAACTCAATTTTTTCAGTGCGGCACGTGCAGCATGCTGCGCTGCTTACTAAAAGCATAACATATTGAAAGAAACAGTGTTTGCCAAGCCGTGTCTTTATTGTATTAGGCGCCACTTGACAAACTCTGTTGGGCTTTCGGCAAGCCCCGCCTCATACTGCAAGTGAAGGTTTCTACTAATAGCAGCGCTGTATAGGAAACAGCACTTGCAAAACGGCCGAGAAGGTGTTTTTAGATCTCGCATAGGGCAGCGCATGCGCTGCCTCTACGAGGCATTAAGTAATCCGTATTACTACTGAAACTCCACCCATTGTCTTTGTTTTGTCGCTAGTTTTCATTCTTGCCCTTGGGTCGGAGTCATCTAACAGATCCACCAAATGTTTACATCTTGCCTCTGCTGTGGAATCAGTGTACATATGAAAATAGCAGCTACTGTATAGTCTGCTTGCTACGGCGCTACCACCGGAAATATGACTGGGCTCATCTGTTTCCGTCAAATCATTCACATGCAGAATATGCCTCCTTTGTCATTTGTGCCGAAGAGCAAGCCCACTCAAATGTAATAAACCGAGGCTCCCAGGTAGTTATTTGTCTAGTGTTTAAGGGGCAGATTTGGTAACGTAAACGCTCCAAAATCTGGTGTAAAAATAAAATTACAGTCTGTAATGTAAATCTTACAGGGAGTCAGACCGGAGTGAAACCTGAGAGACAGCTGGAAGCAGCAGAGTTTTCTTTGCCTTGCACATCATCTGCTGCTTTGTGATATTTTCAAAGTCAAAATGCACAAAAGTAGAGTTAAAATAGAATGAATTGCCTTACAGGCATAAATATAGACTGAGTGGCAGAGGCTGGTGGTCATGGCGGGCAGACACGAGCCTTAATCGCAGCACACAGCTGTCCTTCAAAAGGGGTCCCTGTTTCTGCGGTGAAGCGCACACCACATAGCCTCCACCTGAAATACAACTAAATGTTGCAGCTCTTGCTTGTGATCTGTGACACACCAGTTTGAGTTTGGTGTGGGATTCACAATAGGTCCTGTATATTTGATATTGATCATGATTGTGTGCCCTAACAAAACAAAAGTTAAAACCCCAAAAATCTACCCACTCTACAAGTCAGGGAATTCTTACATGAACAAAGATATAATAAAACCAGCAATCTTCCAGGGCACATAGTCCGTTGTAGCAACGCAGTTATTTCTGCTCTTTTTAAGATGTGAACTCCAAATGGCCTCTCAGTATCATGACGATACACTCACCTAATTTTTCAGCGATATGCAGTGGGTATTCACTCCATGATGCTATAGCATGTATTGTGCCTATGATTTTTTCACTGGACCCGTCATGTTACATTGGGCCCTGCATGTGTATAATTTTAGTGTGTGGTATGTATTTGGTATTCGAGTGTTTACTGGATATGTAATATATGGTCTACTGTCGTGTGATAATGCGGTACTCACAGGGTATGTGATACTGTTGCATGTGTTAGGTGCGTTACACTGTTGAGTGTATCGGGTCTGTCAAATTATGTTTGTTACTATCTTTGTAATTTTGTTTTGTGTATGGAGTCTGATATTTTTTTTGTGTTTTTATATTTGATGGTGGTTTTGACACGTTATACTGGTTATACTGGTGTTTGGATAGGCCATATTATAATGAGTGCTGGACTGTAGTCTTTTAATGGGAGTTTAAGTGGCACATTGGATGTCTCATGAGTTCCTTCCCTGTGAACGGTTGTACTTGTGTATGGGAGTTTAGGTGGCACATTGGAGGTCTCATGAGTTCCTTCCCTGTGAACGGTTGCACTTGCATTAATGTGTGGATATAACCAATCAAATTTAATTTTTAACGAATGTTCGTATTGTGCTTTCAACCCTGCATTTGTTTTTTATATAGCCTAACGTTTAAGAATAAAGAGCTCTGGTGCTTTTGAATACATATATAACTAGATCCCACTATAGGTGTTTCATGCGCTGAAGTTTTCCATGTTCTCTGTTATTTTGTTTTCAAAGAGCACACCATCTCATGCAGTTGATACTAGTTGTCCCTGGTCTAGCCGCTCATTAAATCACTGAAGTATGAGCGGCCTCAAAACGGGGGCTGTATGAGTCGGGTAACCATTTTGCATGTTTTGCATGTCCTCTGTCCCTCAAACACATATGACAGGGTTCGCTCTCAAACCAGATTTAGCTGCTTTTGTTGTCTGCGAGAAACATGCTTCCACTGACACCAAATTTTAATTCCGGTTTGTCATGTTTAATCCACATTTCCATTAATTGGCTTATTTTCTGTGTTTTGATGTGGACTGCTGTCATTGTAGCAATGCATGCTCGCAGTACTTTACTCCATACCACTCTTCTTTACTCAACTTCACTCCGTTCAATTCCACTCTGCTCTGCTCCACGACACTGTGCTTTGCTCCTCGCCACTGATCTTTATGCCACTCTACTTTACTCCTCTTGGCTCTACTCTCCTTTACTCCATACTGCTCTGCTTTACTCCACGCCACTCTGCTTTACACAGCGCCACTCTGCTTTACTCCACTACACTGAACACCACTCTGCGCTACTCAACTCTGCTTTACTCCACTCCACTCTACTCTACTAATGCTCCACGCCGCTCTGCTCTACTCCACGCCGCTCTGCTCTACTCCACGCCGCTCTGCTCTACTCCACGCCGCTCTGCTCTACTCCACGCCGCTCTGCTCTACTCCACGCCGCTCTGCTCTACTCCACGCCGCTCTGCTCTACTCCACGCCGCTCTGCTCTACTCCACGCCGCTCTGCTCTACTCCACGCCGCTCTGCTCTACTCCACGCCGCTCTGCTCTACTCCACGCCACTCTGCTCTACTCCACGCCACTCTGCTCTACTCCACGCCACTCTGCTCTACTCCACGCCACCCTGCTCTACTCCACGCCACCCTGCTCTACTCCAAGCTTCTTTAGATGTATTTTTTAGTATGTATTGGGGGGTAACAATCTTAGCCTTTAAACTAGGGCTTAATTTCAGCAAGGGTTTTCCGGTGCGCACAGCCCCACTCAATAATTAAAACATATTCTTAAAATAAAAAATAAATCACCCCAAGGTATTGAAGTGATTTTAAATAACACCACTTAAGCACATAAAAAATTTACGTACATACAAAGTAAATATGTTATTGGACCACTTAAACTTAAATCTCCAACCATAGAATCATCATCTTTCTCCCTCTACCACATCCGCTCCACAATGACCTTTCTCTCACACATTTTGTTCCCTCTTTACAGCTCATTCATTTACCCATCTCCCATAATCCCTTTCTTCTTTTCTGCTCTTACCCTTCACACTTTTTTCCTTTTAACATTTTCTCCTTATCTAATTTCTGCCCACTCTCGCCCTCACTTACTTCTGCGTCTTCAACAGATGTGTTTTACCTCCTCCCTCTCTTACACTCCTCTCCCTAGGACACATTTCACAGTGAAATTACCAAACTGTATTTTTTTTTTGTTTCATACATTTTTATTGAAAATTTTTGCAAGTAAAACAGAGTACATGCCATAAATTGGAAACATATGAACGAAAATAGGGAGATACTATCAGGCATAGCATTATGTGATGAAATACAGCAAAACAGGGGATGCAAAGGAAGGGTAAGGGTAAAATAGAAGGAAAGAAAGAAAGAAGAAAAGAAAGAAAAGGAAAAAGAGAAAGGAAGGAAGAGGAAGAAAAGAGAAGAGATGAGGAAAAGGTAGATAGTGCTCAGCGGGATATAGTAGTAGAGGAAAGATAGGAAACAAAGGGTAGCCATAGAAGATCAGATTTTATTTTTTGAGGAATGGAGGAGGAGGATACAGTGGCAATTCTATGTTCGTCACAAATAAAATTCCACCACATGGATAAAGATATTTTGGAATTATCTTTCCAGGACGATAGAATGACCTTAAGAGCTAGAGCAATAACGAGGTCAAACAACTTAGATGCAGATGGGGTTATATCAATATCAGAGGAAAGGGAGCCTAGAAAAACATGCAGAAAAGATACATCATTATTAAATTAACTGTATTTTAATGAGTCCTTAATTTTAGCCTGGGTCGGCACTTAATAGTGAAAAAATCACCCAAACGTATTGAAAGTAGTTTTAAATAACACCACTTAATACTAGAATACATTTTCTTACATACAAAATAAATGAATATTCTGTCTCTTTGGATAAATGTTTTCTTTCATATTTAATGTACAACACTTTTTTTGGGCTTCAATGGCCTTTTAAGTCAATAGTGCACACATGACATTCTTTCTTTTGTTTTCAAAACCCGAGCCATTAATGCATCAGAAGGCCTTTTGATAATTATCAGCATCGCCATCTTTTCTATATGGTAAATTTGCACCCAGACAGTAAATAGAACATGTACTTTACCACATGCTGTTTCATTTCACAGTTTGTTGTGAACTTTCAGCCAATGGGCTAAATTATTTCCTTGCTGGATACATTAACATCCTGCTTTCAAAACACAATTGCACTTTACTATAGGTAAGAAAACGTATTTCTACTCTAGTTTAGCTAATATATGTATATATATTTTTTTGTTCTGCGCAATGTTGGTTTTGGGCGTGCTATATAATGTGCGTGTTCTGTAACATGCGGTTTGTCTTTTATAACACCCAGTACTAAGTCATCTGTGTTATACTAACCATTTAGGTTACACTATATATTGCTTTTCTTTGGCTTCAATGGCATTTTAAGTCCACAGTGCACACGTGGCATTCTTTCTTTTGTTTTCAAAACCCGGGCCATTATTGCTTCAGAAGGCCTTTTGATACTTATCAGCATCGCCATCTTTTCTATATGGTAAATTTGCACCAACATGTACTTTACCACATGCTGTTTCATTTCAGTTTGTTGTGAACTTTCAGCCAATGGGCTGAATTATTTCCTTGCTGGATATATTTAACATCCTGCTTTCAAAACACAATTGCACTTTACTATAGGTAACAAAACGTATTTCTACTCTAGTTTAGCTAATGTATATATATATGTTTTTTTCTTCTGCGCAATGTTGGTTTTGGGCGTGCTATATAATGTGCGTGTTCTGTAATATGCGATTTGTCTCTTATAACACCCAGTACTAAGTCATCTGTGTTATACTAACCATTTAGGTTACACTATATATTGCTTTTCTTTGCAGTGTTTTATAAATATGAATTGACATTATTTTTACACTTCAATACCTATAATATATTTGTTGCAAAGCCATATGAATCTTTTCACTACATATGGTACTGCATCCTGCAGCATAGCTTGGAAAAGTCGCATTTGTAATGCAATCGGTCTCGCGTTTGTTAAAGTTAGAGCTATTAGAGTTAAAAATAACAATGTTTTTTTACTTTTCTTTTTTTTTATCCAAATGGCAATAGCACTATACAAATATAATTACTCAACTGTAAATAAAAAATGAAAAAGTAAAAAACATTGTCATTTTCAGCACCAACAGCTCTAACTTTAACAAATGCGAGACCTATTGCATTGCAAATGCTTGTTAAAGTTTATTGTTTATATGAACAGTTCGGCCAATTTCCAATCTGGAAGGAAAAACTCAAATCTCGAACTTGCATAAGATAACATTACAACCCTGGTTCAGTTCATTGCATGGCCGTTAAATTTAATTAGTAACATCGATAGGATTCATTGAATACCTCTAAAATGTAGGAAACCTTTACCCTGCCCACCCTTTTCACTTTAGGTTTTCTTTAACCTATACCATAATAATCCTATTGATCCACATTTGGAACTCCGGAGGTTCAGCTGCTTTCCAATAGGTTATCGGGGAGTCGGCTTTCAAAGAGGCAATGAACCACCATGTTCAGGTGACTCTTTATCTTAACCCTAGATGTCTGGAGTGCCACAAAAGTATCAATCTTGGATCCAGTAATATGGTAACACCTAGTAGATTTTCAATAAAAGATATAAACTTTCCCTAAAATTCCTCTAACCTCTGGCAACCCCTTGTCCTATGCACCCACGTTCCAAGTTCATAACATCTGGGTCAGTGATGGTGATGCTTGCATTTGGGGAGAGAATGTGGCCTAATGGCTAGGGCGGTCAACCTCGGAACAGGGGAACCGGGTTTGGGTCTCGGCAGGGACTCTCAACATTCTGTGGAAAAAAATAATGTTAGTCTGTAACGTAACTGGTGCTCATGTAAAGCGCTCCAATACTTTCGGGTCTAGTTCGCGATATATTAAACTCAACAAAAAAATAAATATATATATATATATTCACTGAAAAAACCATAGGTTATAGACCATATATAGTTAGGAATTAGCATTTAAAAAACCTTATTTTACTCACACAAAACCATTGAAATTCCATATATAGTTAGTTGCACTAACTATATATCGCGCACCCGCAATCCACTGCTGATGATGTCACATATTACATCATTCATGACATGGTCAGTGACATCACTGATGACATCACTGATGACATCTCAAATGACATCACTGATGACATCATCCAGTGACTGTGTGTTTCTGTAAAGTTTAAATATGTTTTACATATTGAAGAATGAGTAGATGTAGAAGTGTCTGGATGAAGGATTTAGTAGGTGCGTGACTGACTGTATGAGTGAGTGATTAAATGTGTCTCACTGAGTGCATGGGTTAGTGACTAAACTGTCTTAATTTGTGCATCATTATGTCTGTTGTTCTGTAAACTGCTGCATGTGTTGATCAGTAGCTATATGAGTAACTATATGGGTTATTGATTGATTGCCCAAGTATTTGTATGGGAGACTGAGTGTGTGTGTGGCTGGCTGGGAGGTGTGTGACTCTGTGCAGATCAATGTGTACTTGTATCAATGATTGTATAAGAGAGTAATTATGTGTTAGTATATGTTTCAAAATGTAAGGTGCTCTATGTTTAACTGTATAGATTAGAAAATGGAAGTGTGATTGATTCTTTACAGGACTGACTAGGTGTGTGAGTAACTCCATGGATGAGTGACAGAGTGTGAGAGTCTGTATAGGTGTATGAGTGCATATGATAGTGTTGTAAAGATGAGTGATTGTATGTATGAATGATTGTATGGGTAAATGAGTGAATGTGTGTGTAAACATAGGAATCACTGAGTGCGTATGTAGTAACTAGTATTGGTGTGTCAATGGTTTCAAAAATTATACTCTGTATTTAACACTGGGTGTAACAGAGATTATATTAAAGTGTGAGGAGATGCATTGTATTGTCACATGAATGATATCATCAGTGATGTGGTCATTGATGTCAAATGAGATGTCATCAGTGATGTCATTTGAGATGTCATCAGTGATGTCATCAGTGATGTCACTGACCATGTCATGAATGATGTAATATGTGACATCATCAGCAGTGGATTGCGGGTGCGCGATATATAGTTAGTGCAACTAACTATATATGGAATTTCAATGGTTTTGTGTGAGTAAAATAAGGTTTTTTAAATGCTAATTCCTAACTATATATGGTCTATAACCTATGGTTTTTTCAGTGAATTTTCAAGGTTTTGTAAATGCTAATTCCTAACTATATATGGTCTATAACCTATGGTTTTTTCAGTGAATTTTCAAGGTTTTGTAAATGCTAATTTCTAACTATATATGGTCTATAACCTATGGTTTTTTCAGTGAATTTCAATGTTTTTATAATAGCAAATATCATAAGCTGTCGAATGTCAAGTACGTGGTAAGTAAAAACATTTTCGTGTTTATGCACACTGATCTGCTTTGAATGCTGCCCCCCACCCCTCATTTCTATTAGGAGTACTCTCTCTTTGCAGATAGTGAAGGGTAGTTGACGCAGCCCTTTGCCCCCTTTGTAATCCGTCGTGCCTGCTTCTCTCTCCATTTGATTGATTGTTCTCTTTGGTTCATTCTCTATTTACAAACAAGCACAGAGTCGCAATACTCTGTTTAGTCTTTGCAGATAGCGAAAAATCGTGTAAAAAAACAAAAGGAATCGAGCAAAATCAGTAGGCCACTAATGGGATCTCTTTTTGACCTCGCTAAAATAGAAACATTAGGAACAACCTGTTGAAAATAGCAATGCGTATTTATATAAGCGGCGTTCATTTGTGTTCACAGTACCCCTTGTTGATTGTTTCAATCGAGCATTGAATTGTTCGAAGTTAATTCTCTTAAGGATCTTCTCTACCTGCAAACGAGGAAGAATAGGAATATTCTCTCTCCCTTTGCAGATAGTGAAGGGTAGGTAACGCAAGCCTTTAACACGTCGTACCTATTTCATTCCTCATTGATTGATTGATTGTCCGAACATTGACTGTTTGGGAATTAGTTCTTTTTGGAGGTATTCCCTGTTTGCAAATAAACGTAGGAAAATCTTTGCAAGTAGTGAAAGGGTACGTAATGCGGACCGTTCTCCCCCGTTGTAATCTGTCATGCCTATCTACTCCCCACTGATTGATGCACCTTTTTCACCCGGACCATTTACTAGAGATACGTCATCTGGCCCGACCAGAGAGCACCCCTAGTGAAAAGGACATATGCAATAATAACGAAGTGATCACTGTATCCTGTTAACAGAAACTTTACCATGAAACAACCTGGAAAGAAAAAAATAGGAAAACGAAAATCAGTAGGCCACTGATGAACATGAACTTTTATTAAACAACGAACAAAGAAACGATAACATAACGTAATGATAAAACCTATTAATGTCCTAGAAACAAGAAAACGTTAAAATATGCCAGTGGTGAGAGACCAGAAAAACAGTAAGAGAAACCAAATCACCCCTCGCTGTCCCACCGCCTGCCACGCCAAAAAAATCGATAGACTAGGGAAAATGCAAGTCAGTAGAACATCCACCCCCACTCTGGAAACTTCCAAGGTGGGGCAGGGTTCCGGCTACGCCCAGCCGGGAGCAGCCCATATAAGGCAGGTCCTGCTGCCACGCCTCGGCCAGGAGATCCTAACGTAGGGTGTAGCCGGAGGAGAGGCCGAGGCCAGCGGGACCCGGCCAGGGGATTGCCTTTACAACGCTGAACAGTTGCAGGGGGGGGGGGAATGTCTCCTCGACCCTCCCCTCTCTCTCCCAGTCCGGCCGCGGTGGCCCTTGAGAGTTGCAGGTAGTCCCGCCACATGCTCTTCCGGTCCGACCACCAACGGTCGGGGGGCCGAGGCCGACGGGATCCGGCTGCAGCCGATAAACCAAGAAACCCGTTCATGGGGCCAGAGCCAGGGGCGTCCGGCCGACATCCACCGGAAGCCCGGCCCGAAGACGGACGGGACACTTCTTTCTTTTATAATGGCTGCGACAACACTGGGGGAGGATGTCTTGCACATGCCTCCGACCCCCCCCCCCCTCGTCCTCATCGCCTGGTCCGGCCATAACAAATCTCAAGCGAGACGCCGTGGGGTGCACTGGGAGGGAGAGACGGTGCGAACAGGCCTCTCCCGCCTCCCCAGGTGGAGGCTTCCCAGCTGCACCCTCAGCGCTCCAGGCGCCCGGAAAAGGGTTCTTCCACTGTGGCCATGCTGCAACGTCTCGCCCGGCAGGGTGGAGCCCGTCCGCTCATGTGACCCCGCGATTGCCGGTAGCTGCCGAACTCTCAAAATGGCGGTCGACCTGGCAAGAGCGGGCCCAGCATAAAGAAATGGCCCGGTCACTGGTTGACTCCACCACCGTAGTCCTCCACGACCTTGAAGATTCTAGAGGAGCCGCGGGAGTCTCCGACCCCCGATGGGGAATGACTGCCATGATCGCCCGTGGAGTGACGAAACTGTATCCGCGGGACGTCGGCGCTCCCATGCTGGCGCCAGCCTCACTTTGAATTACTAGAATCCTGCAGACCTCACTTCCGGTGAAAGCACAGTGTGACCCGGTAGGAAAAATTATTGCACCCCCTCCCCTTTTTGACTGATAGTTCAAACCACCGATCCTTTCCTTTGCCCTTTTAACGGAACTTTGGACTGCCTCCCCCTCTTTTACATTTTCTAGAGAAAACAAAACATTAACCACTACATTAGCATAGCAGTTGACACCAGAACTGTTTTCAAATTGAAAACCAACAACATCTTCAACAGAATCCTTTTTGTTTCTGCTGTGACCCTGCTACAGCACAGGCATTGTCCCCAGCAGTAATTCTGCAATGCCGGTAAGAATAGCTGTGGTGCCTACTGGACTCACTCACCCCCGCGGCGCCCCACGCCGTTTTTTGCTGGGCGGCAACTTACTAGACATCACTTTCGTGCCATCTAGATTTCAGCGCGTTCTGCTGCCTTGGAACTATTCGCACAACAGACCGCTACTGACAAGAATATTTCATTATTGGTGCTGTCAATTTCAATAAATCTATTGGATAATTCAAAAGAAATTGCCACGGTCTCTTCGTTGTTTAAATGTTTTTACTGTTTTTGTTTTGTTGTATATATTTATATGTTATTAAAGTTTTATATTCCTACTACTTTGTTGGAGTGCTATATATTTTTAATGTGACACATAATTGTAAAAACTTTGATGTACAAAGAGTCATTCCTGGAATCTTCCGCTTCAGGCTCGGTCCCCTCCCCAATCACAATACAGGATGGTTTTCAGATAGTAGGAACACGTGTGGTGTGACGGATCTCATCGGGTGTGGGCCTTGATCTACTATAACTCCTTTGAAGAGGGGTGATTCTTTACAGCTGGGGCCATAAACTACATCTGCAGGGCTAGCTGATAGCCTGGACAATCGGACACAGAGAAAGAGGAGTGTCAGAGGGTGCGGTAGTGAATAGGGCGAAAGGGAGGTGTCGGGCGGGCACAGAGTGTGATTCTCAGGGAAGAGCAGCGCAGATGGGGGGAGGTTTATTGCCCATGCATAAGACAGAGAGCGGTGGTGACCAGTGCCTAGGGAAGATGCTTGCGTGGGTGAGGAGCCATGCTACGAATCGACAGCGTGCAGAGAGTGGGTCTGGTCAACACATCTAAAATGGCTGCCGTGCACGACAAAAGTGTGGCATTTCAAAAAAGGCAAGATGGCGCAGACAATGTTTTTCAACACTTCCTCATTTCCTTCGAATCGAACGTTAACAGACGTTGGGGCATATTACCAAAGTTAAGCGATATTTATCGCTAACGATGCTTACCAACCAATTTTTTACCACTAAGCATCGTCAGAAATTATCGAAGATAAACCTTGCTATTATCAAGGTTTATCGCAAATGCGATAATAAACGGCCGCAATGCATGAATATCGCTAAAAACTCAGCGATATTCATGCATTACCGAGCTAATGCTCTTAGCCATGTTATCCACCTCCCATTGGATAACATGGCTAAGAACTGCTCAGGGCAGGTGTTACTTTTTGGAGATATTCGCGCTTAGCGCGAATATCTCCAAAAGTTGGTAATAGGAGATAGATATCTTGCATGTTGTAATGCAAGTTATTGTGGTATATGGAACTCATACCATAATCTCTCAGGAAAGCAGAAACTGATCCTTTTGGGACCGCCTAAAAAGGCCTAGGGGGTGAGGAGTACTCTACTTTGCCCCCTTTTCACGTTCCGAACTATTTTATTTTACTCTCTTCTGTAATTACACAAAATAGCAGCGATAAGATGCATCGGAGACACACAGTGAGAGAAAGGAGGCCGGAGATGAAGAAGAGATGTCAAATACACATTGGAGATAATATAGTGGCAGAAGGGAAGTAAATATGAGTAAACTTACCATGTAACATAAAAATGTTGCACTCTATACTATAAGTCTCATTTTATACTACAATCACTTCGCTACAACCTCATAAATTAAAAATAAAAATGAATAATGTCTCAAACAATTTTTGATTTCTAAATATAAATTTATTCTTCAGAATTTTCTAAATTTGAAAGAACTAGTAACATGTCCTCATCAGCAATGTCCTCATTAAAAGTCTCCAATGATGATTCTTGTAACTCTATGGTCTCCAAACACTCGATAAATTCGCCATCAAGAGATTGATCAAAAAAATCATTCAAGTCATCTCCTCCTTCTGACAATATTTCATTATTGGTGCTGTCAATTTCAATCAATGTAGTGGAATCATTCAAGTCATCTCCTCGTGACAATATTTCATTATTGGTGCTCTCAATTTCAATCAATGTAGTGGAATCATTCAAGTCATCTCCTCCTTGTGACAATATTTCATTATTGGTGCTGTCCATTTCAATCAATCTAATGGAATCATACAAGTCATCTCCTCCTTGTGACAATATTTCATTATTGGTGCTCTCAATTTCAATCAATGTAGTGGAATCATTCAAGTCATCTCCTTGTGACAATATTTCATTCTTGGTGCTGTCCATTTCAATCAATCTAATGGAATCATACAAGTCATGTCCTCCTTGTGACAATATTTCATTATTGGTGCTCTCAATTTCAATCAATGTGTTGGACAATTCAAAAGAAATTGCCACGGTCTCTTCATTGTGAGCCATTTTATTTTGAAATTGCTTGCTGTAAATTGCAGAAAAAAATAATCACTTTCATTTATCGTTTTTAGTAATACATAATATAAAACTAACTTTATCAAGTATTTAGTATAACAGAAGGACTGCAAATAAATAACAGAAAACATTTTTCAAATTATCTTCAAGTGTACAACATAGTTCCCCTTACAAATTAACAACTCACCTTTTTAAAAGTAGCAGAAGTGTTAGTACTGTGTAAATCAAACACCAGAAATTCACCACCAAAAATTCCTCACAAATGTACCTCAGACAGTAGTATCACAAAATGGCTGTGGTTTCCTCTCATTTGACATATATACATAACCAATTAACTTTCATCACACACAAATACAAAACCAAAGTAACATTTTAATTGGTTCTAAATTTCAACACTTTCAAATGTGTTTTCCCCATGCAATTTTCCATAGGACATTTACATACGTCTACAGCCTGAATGGCTGAACGGAATTACACCAAACTTGGCAAAATGGTACATCAAACCTAAGAGGTCAGGAAGGATCTACTATGCCCCCTTATGGTCATTTCCCCCTTCGCTTTGGCCTCCTCTTGTCTCTCAATCCTACCGAGAGACAAGATGGCGGCCGCTACGGACTGTTTGGAATGTTGACAGACGCCGGAGAACCAATCAGCTTCGCAAAGCTCCGTAACGCGAAAAGTACGCGAAGCGGAGCGCTGTTACAGATATATATCTTTTTTTGAACGTTAATTTCTCAAAATCCACTGGAGCACATATATTGAGACCTAGCAAAGGCACATCGGGCTACCAGTCCCTAATATTTTGCCAAGTTTCGTGCAAATCCATTCAACCGTTCGATTATTATTATTTTGTTTTTTTTTTGCCCCGCGGGGCCCTTTTAAAACCTCCACATCAAACCTAGGGGGTCAGCGAGGATCTACTATGCCCCCTTATAGTTATTTCCCCCTTTGTTTTGACCTCCTCTTGTCTCTCGATCCTACCGAGAGACAAGATGGCGGCCGCTACGGACTTTTTGGAATGTTGACAGACGCCGGAGAACCAATCAGCTTCGCTTCACAAAGCTCCGTTGCGCGTAAAGTACGCGTCCTGGGACGCTGCCAGGTCCGCTGTTACAGATATATATCTTTTTTTAAACGTTAATTTCTCAAAATCCACTGGAGCACATATATTGAGACCTACAAAAGGCACATCGGGCTACCAGTCCCTACAATTTTGCCAAGTTTCGTGCAAATCCATTCAGCCGTTCGGGCTAAAAGTGAGGCCAACCGCCCTATGGAAAACTCAATGTTAAAAACACGTTTTGGGACCCCCCTTTTTTCTCGGCCCCCCCTTGACGAACCCCCCCCCCAAATTTTCAAGGGCTGCTCAGAAACAAAATGTGCCATTTTCCTGAAAATTTCAGCCAATTCCGTCCACAAACGCCAAAGTTATTAGACATAGAATTTTCAAAAATCCCATAGAGAAAAAATCCTAACTATATATACCTACTGGCGACCGCCAGTAGGTAATATATCTGGACTGGGGTGTAGAATATTAACCATTTTGCATAGATTTGCTTAAAATTGGGTTATGTTAACACCGTACTATGTACATGTAAATGTAGCTACTTCCCTGAGGTAGTGTCCCGGCGCTGTACGTATACCGCTTAGGAACCCTTCCTGGTTTTCCCTGTGAGTGTCCACTCCAGGGCACCCCCCATGGTGAAACCAGGCATCCCAGCGCTTTTGGGGCCGTTGTGGAGATTAAGCAAGCTATTGCCCGGAGTCGCAGAGTGGGACCCATGATTAGAATAGGCCCCGAGTCGAGAATTGTCAGATTCGAGGAAATTGAGCCCAAGACCCGCCAAGGCGGGTATTGAACCCTGGTCCCAGGCCAGACTATTAAGGGAAAATATTTCTTCCCACTCTTTCTGAATTAGATTTATGCCTGGTTTTTGCCATTTGTTTTGTAATGCTCCAAGTAATGTTTCAAACTCATTTTGGCAAGTTTATACCCATCATGCCAACTGACCTAGTTTCCTTGTGGTGTTAAACGGATTAAACGTATCCCTGACTGTTTTTAGTGGCTTCAATATGTAGAAAAACATATTTACTCGGTGCGCTGTGGATTTGTAAATAGGGGAGTTTATTCTCTACTCACTTAGGTGAAAGTTTAATCTTAGCGGATTCACATGAGAATAGATTTTGTTAGTAAACCAATCTCCAAATTCACTCCGACCAACTAGTATCAGATTGATGATTAAGCACCAGATTATCCGCATACAGCTTGGGGACACATGGGATTGCTGCCTTAATTGCCCCATTTACTTTCATGCTTGTTTCTGGTCCAGGGAAGACATGTCTTGGCAGTTCGGGCTGGACTGTTCAGATGAGGCACAGGGTCAGACTGATTTGCATATGGCCATGTCTGAACTGGGAGTGGTGGAGTGAGCTAAAGAATGATGATGGATTAAACCCAAATCAGTTGACTGGGGGTGAGTGTTTGATTTGCTCAAGCACTCCGTCCATCATCCCCTTTGGTATCGCTTTGTTCACCCTGAGTATGCAGGGTATGCCCAGACGGGGGGTCCCTTGCTCACTCTACCACTGGTTTAAAGATAGCCTGGCTGATGAGGATTATGAATCCGAAACCAGTCCCAGGATGCTTGTTTCCGGTCCAGGGAAGACATGGCTTGGCAGTTCGGACTGGACTGTTCCCATGAGGCACAGGGTCAGACTGATTTGCATATGGCCATGTCTGAACTGGGGTGGTGGAGTGGGCTAAAGAATGATGATGGATTACACCCAGATCAGTTGACTGGGGTGAGTGTTTGATTTGCTCAAGCACTCCGTCCATCATCCCCTTTGGTATCGCTCCATTTCCTTTCAAGGCACAGGTTAAAGTCTCTGGAAAAACCGAGGATCAAAGGGTAAATACTTGCCTGGTGCCTCTGGTGATCTTTAGAGATATAATGACCGTTCCATTCTGTGTAAAGCCGTGGTAGAGCCCACATACATACTTGAGATTGACTCGATAAACTGGATGCGAAAGCCCGTTGTTTCCGGAACTTTAAACAAATACTTCCAGTTCACCAAGTCAAATTCTTTCTCAGCATCTAGGAATAATATTGTTGCTGATATCTTGTTTGTTGTAAAGCAATAAACCGATTCAGCTACAAAATGTGTTCGTATATAATTGATAAGTGAGAATGAACTCGTTTTGGTCCCTGTCGATTTTATTTTGGGATTACCAAGACTCAATATAGGAATTTTTATTAAGATTTTGTAATCCAAATATAGCAGCATTATTGGCCGATAGTTCACATCTTCTAAATCTTTATCCTTTTTTAGAAAAAAACATGTCAATATTCTTTTCTTAAAGTGAGGTTGAAACTCTAAATCCTTTTAGTATCTCATTAAATAATTTTATTAAAGGTAATTTTAACTGTTCAATTAAATACCAATACCATTCTGCCAATTACCCATCTTCTTCGCCGGCATTGCTTCTAGGAAGTAACTTCACTGCTTTCGCTAGTTCTTCTTTGTCTATGGATGCTTCCTTGGCTGTGAACTAGGCAGTTTGGATTTTAGCAAGGAAGATTATGTTGTTCTCTGTGGCGTTGAAATCTTTATATATTTTATAAAGTGTTTGAGGAAAATTGTTTAAATTTGAGTATGAGCACCAAATGACCTAACAATCTGGCCCCAAAATGGCCGCAATCGAGTGAGGCTATGGCAGCCCGGTCACTGATACGTAAAAATCCTGGCACCTACTGTGCGACACCGAACACCCGACAGGTGATTAGTTGACCTGACCAGCCTGCTACCGCGTAGGGCAAAGAAGCAGTTTACAGATCGTCGGAAGATCCGAGAAACGACAGGCAAAGTAACTTGGGCCTAGTCAAACTGGTGAGGAGGCGTTGGCAGGTGAAACAACCCGACAGAAGCAGACTGAAGTGTTGGGCCGCGAAGCGACGTTCATGGAGACCTGTGAGAAGGGACGCAAGGACAGAAATGGTCCCTTCATAGCTCCGATCCTCAATTACAGAGATCGAGATGTGGCACTATGTAAGGCTAGAAACGTTATGGATCTGCGCTATGAAGGCATGGCACTCTAGATTTCATGCAGCAGGTCCAGGAAGCACGTCTACTATTCGTCCTGGCCAAGAGGAAACTTCGAGAACTTAAATTAGAATACAGCATGGTATAACCAGTAAAACTGCATGTCATGTCAGAGGGGAACAAAGCAAAAAACATATACCTATATACCTCTTGGACCATCAGTGCTGTAATCTATTTTCAACCTTAGATTATCTTTTATCTGCAGGTAGATTTTAGTTAGTCAAATACATTTAATACATTTTAATTGTAGGGGAAACATATTCGAGCCATCATACATTCGTTGGCTTGCAAAAACCAAAACTCACCATGTGACTTAGTCAAAAGAGATTTTTTACTTGTTTTTACTTTAGTTTTCTTTTTCACAACAACAGGAATGTTGTGCAATCTTGACACTGGACTTTACAACAAACAATTTACAAATAATTCTATATACAGTGACTGTGAAACAAATCATACATTACATAAAATTCATTTGTCTTTATCTGAATAACTTAGGTAGTCCTACTATATTTCCAAAGCATTGGGTCTCTTTAGTTTATAATGTAATGTAATGTATGTGTCTTGTAAAGCGCACTGCTGCCCTGAGGCGTTGTGGCGCTGTAGACCGCTGGGGAACCCATCCTGGCTATCCCTGTGAGATGGTCCCTACTGGGTATCTCCAAGGTGAAACCAGGCATCCCCGGCGAATGTGGTGGGCTGTTGTAGAGATGAGGCAAGCTAATGCCCAGAGTTGCCGAGTGTGATCCCTGGTTAGAGTAGGCACCGAGGCGAGAATTATCGAATCGGCTGACCCTGGTCCACGACCCTGCCGCGTCGGGAATTGAACCCTGGTCCCGGGACATTCTCTGCTTCCGGGTCTGCTGCCTCTACCCAGTGAGCCACACCACTCCACTGTACACTGTATACGACCTCTATACAAAAGAATTCCTAGGTCCGAAGTGGGGAGGTCAGGGAGAACCTGTCAAAATCAAAGACAAAAGCTGTCTCAATCCAACTTAAGTGAAAGTAGTTTTCGGGTCTGAACAGTTCCAAACCGGGAAACCCTTGGCCTCGGTGTTGGGGGTGCCGACACGTTTCGACTTTCATTTGGGGACAGAGGGGATTTTCAGATGGTCTTCCTCAGTGCTGGGATATTCTGTGTAGGACTTTCATAAGTGTCATCGTATAGCTTATACTGATGTCCTGGTCCAGGGCGTGTGGCACTTCTCAGGTTTCTTGATATTTCTCTTCTGTTTTATATGAAGACCTTTTTGAGTCGGTGATCATCAAATTTCCGTTATTTTGTTCGTCCGCCTCCGCGTTACTGGTGCTTCTGGTCGGCCGGCAGCGTTGTTGTCCACTTCGGACCTAGGAATTCTTTTGTATAGAGGTCGTATAAACTAAAGAGACCCAATACTTTGGAAATATAGTAGGACTACCTAAGTTATTCAGATAAAGACAAATTAATTTTATGTAATGCATGTTTTGTTTCACTGTCACTATATAGAGAATTATTTGTATACAGTGACAGTGAAACAAAACATACATTACATAAAATTAATTTGTCTTTATCTGAATAACTTAGGTGGTCCTACTGTATTTCCAAAGTATTGGGTCTCTTTAGTTTTTACGACCTCTATGCAAAAGAATTCCTAGGTCCGAAGTGGACAACAACATCATAGGCTGCCAGCAGATCGGGGATACAACTTATAGAAGCTCACTAATCAGGGGCATATTTGTAGTCTCCCTTTGTTGTAAAGAAGACTTGGAGGCAGTGCTGGTGGGGGTGTATGGCCCTAACCACGACAATCCACAATTTTACCATTCCCTCAGCACTCGCCTGATGCAATGGGGAGATCTTCTGCAGATATGGGGTGGGGATTTTAATTGCATTTTAAACTCGGAACGAGACTGCTTGAGCGGTTCTCCCTGTCGCGCGCCGCTGCTAAGGCAATATTGGAAATAGCAGATAGCACAGGGCTAGTAGACATATGGAGATCGCTGGCCTAATACCACGGGATACACTCATTACTCCGCAGTTTAGGATCTAAACACCCCTATAACTTACTGGATGATATCCAGGAGCTTAGTGTCCTGGGTGGTTGAGTGTAAGACACTTCTTTGCAGTTATTCTGATCACTTCCCAGTTGTTCTGGACCTGGTACTCCAGGGCTATTGGGCCGCTGCGTTCATCTGGCGATATCCACCTTACTCACTACTGGATGCTGTTTTTAAGTCCAAACTAGCACAGGCCATAGAAGAGTTCTTTGCAATCAACATAGGATCATAGGATCTGTCGACAAGGTTTGCATTAGGGGCATTACTCACTGTAAGCATGCAGGGGTTCTTAAGTCACTGAGGAACGTGTTGACTCATCTGGAGAGGGTGATAGTGGGCGTGGAACAGAGACATCAAAGCACAGGAAATCCCTGACTGCTTGGGGAAATAAAAGCAAAAATAGAAAAATACCACGACATAGCTAATGAAGAGGTTAAACACTTAAGCAAATATGCCATTGCAAGGGCGTATGGGGAGGGGGAACGTCTGGGATCCACTTTGGTGGCATTACTATGCCTGAAAGAGAGACTGTAGTGGTCACAGGAATACAGGACGAACATGGACATTTGCTTAGTGCTACAGAACACATGGCAGGCCGATTCAGACCATACTATACTGACCTATACAGTACGCACATAACACCAGCTGAGGCAGTAATAACGACTACTTGGAGTGCATAGCAATTACGTGACTCACAGTAGAACTAAGTGAACATCTGATGGCGCCTTTAAGACCTGCGGAGATGCGCATAGAAAGATACAGGATGAAAGCTGGCAAGCGCCAGGTGTTGATGGCCTCACAATAGCCTTTTATAGGACTTATCAGGACCTCCTCGTCCCGCAATTGGCCACCCTTTATGAAGACAGGGCAAAGACCGGATTTATGCCCCTATCGATGCAGGAGTCAAGAGCCTTGACAGCTGTTCCTCGTACAGTCCATTATGTCTACTAAATGTTGATACCAAGATTTATGCGAAAATACTGGCGAATATATTGGCACCGATACTGCCTGGACTAGTATGCCCTGAACAGGTACAGGTAGGCTTTGTCCCAGGCCGCAACTTAATGTATAATCTATGTACATTGTTTAGCACTATGGAGAATATTAGCCATGAAATTAGCGCAACTGCTGTCTTTCTAGACAGAGAAAAAGTGTTTGATCGGTTGAGTGGACCTTTCTGTAAGCCGTCCTCCATAGGATAGTATAGGATAGGAGTTGGCGAAGTCTGCTTGCGATTGATTGATTGAAGTGTTGTATACAAAACCCATTGTTCTGATCCTTGTCGGTAATGCTGTGACGTCCCCTATAGAAATCATTAGTGGCACCAGACAGGCCCCCTGTCTCCCTTGCTGTATGCGCTAGTGGTGGAACCTCTGGCGAGTGCGCTCAATGAGTACCACGTACATAGAGGGCTGCACTTCCTGGCTATAACCTTGCGGTTTCTTTTGCTGACACACCCTGATATATGTCCGTGACCCGGAGAGAAATCTCCCTCTAATGTTGCGGGAGGTGGTTATTTTCGGAAGACTTTATGGCCTCAAAATCAACTGGGCTAAATCAATAATTTTCTCTCTCACCCCATCTATGACGCCAATATCTTTGGAGTACCCCCTGCGATGGAGGACAGACTCAATCCGTTATCTTGAGATATAGAAGCACACAGACCCAGAGCAGGTACTAAGGGATAACTATGGCACACTGATGCATAAATTAGGGGGAGATGTAGATTGTTGGCTCAAACTCCTGCTGTCATTAGCAGGCCAATAACAATCATGAAAACGGTGGTACTCCCCAGGTTTGTATTCCTGTTCCAAAATATTCCCATTCTCCCGTCGCGGTCATTCTTTGATGCGTTGCGCGCCCAGATGTTAAGACTAGCCTGGGCCGGGAAGCAGCCCAGGGTGCACTGAAAGGCCCTCATGTGCCGTATGATATGGTGGGGGTCTCAGCGAGCCATACTTCGAGCTATGTAACTGAGCGGAGCAGGCTGTCTCAGCATATCACTGGCTTCATGACCCTGGTGATTTGCCTCACTTACATATTGAAAGATGCTGCACACCCATATACCCTTCCCCAGATGATGTTCTGTAACCCCGCATGACGCTTCAGTGTTTAACTTGCTTAACTCCACGGTGTACTCTTGGCGTCAACTATTGGAGCAACAGGCTGGATGCTTGTTATACTCCCCGCATAAATTGACAGAATGGTGTTCCTGGCTCCAGTTTAGCCAGGAGAAGAGTGTGATAAAAATATTGAAAACATTGGGGATAGTCACACTGGGGATCTATTCAAGGAGGGTGTGTCGAGGGGATGGGAAACTTTTCAAGATGAAAGGCACAGAAACCCCTATCTCGTATTCAGAACTTCAGCGTTAGACACACACTGCGATATCTCTTAGGAGAGGATATGCAGGAGCCATCGGACATGCCCACACTATGCTTCCTAATGCAATCATCAATCAACTTTATTTCGGTTTAAAGTACCATAAAAGTGCATAATAAAAGATAATAAATATACCTAAAACCATTATAATACAAATCCCAACTCATTGCAGTATAAAACACTTCCACTAAACTGGTCACGAAAATATATGCTCTAACAAGCGGCACGGCGACCGAGCATCATGAAGGCGAGACTAGAATGGCAGAGGGACCTGGGCAGGCCCATAAATAATGAGACCTGGAGATGTTGTTGCTCAGTGATAAAAACTGTGTCGCTAAACGGACGACACTGACCCATACATTTTAAAATATTAACCAAGTGTACTACACTCCATAACGGCTCTTCAAATGTGGATTGCGAGACACAGGGGAGTGTCCCAGATGTAGTGAGGGCGTTGCTGGATTCATGCATGTGGCATGGCACTGTCCTTAAATAGTTGAAGTCTGGAAGCCGTATTCTGTGAATTGGGTACTATCATTGGCTCCCCCTAGCTCTTTTAGGTTGGCACAGGAAATTAGTGGCCATCTGGCCCTTGCTGGCCAGCTGCTGTGGGACAATGTGTTGGGCTAGAGGTCAGATCCCTACCTTAACAGAATAGCATACAGAAATGGCATTCTGTAATATGCAGTCTGATGTATATAGCAATCTGCTTCCTTGTCAAAGTCGCCCTAAAAATCACTGGGGGCCGTATCAGATGTATGTGATCAGGAAGGAAACGTGTGAACCCAAGGGAGAATAAGCAGACCTATGTCAGCAGATGACCAGGAAAAGATAGGGCGCGAGGAGAGGGTGGGTGATTTGTTGGGTGACAATCCCAGTGCAGTTGGAGGCTGTATGCGCTGCATGATCCGACATTCATCTGCAGTAATCGTTCCATTGTGAAGTAAAAAGTGTAATAATAAGCACAGACAAGAGTTACTACTTGGAATGATGTGCCCGATGTGCCCAATGTGCTGGCAATATTCTTTGTACCATTACAGAGGGCTATTGTTAAGGCTTTACATACCGTCATATCTGAGTAACATCTATGAGTCATGTCATGATCTTGACATGCTGTTCAATATGTGTGTATCCTGTGTTTCGACAATAAAGAAAACAAAAAAAATAACGAATCATCTGTAATCTTGATAACTGAGTTCGGGGTTACCGGGCTCTAGATAATCACGTTATCACGTTATCACTTTTTCACTGAATTCCCCGTCATTCAACTTTAGGCCAAATGTTCGGCTGTGAAGCATTTCCTTTTCAAGTAAAACATTCTGTAACTGTTGTTGTATTCTTCTTCTAGATAGTTTTCCTAAGACTGCATTTCTGGAGTTTAATTTTAGCTAGATAAAATGTGCCCAAAAGTGCTTTGTACATTATTTTCTCTATTTTGTTTTAAATAGTTTAAATAGCTATTATCCCCATCTTTATAGTTACTTTGTAGGCTTTCCATATATTTTCTATGGAGATAGATCCTTTGTTTTCAATTTAAAAAAAAAAAACAGTGGAGTTATATTATTATTTCAAAAAGCTCCTATTGGAAAGCTAAACTTTATCAAAGAACCATCTGTGGGTGACTATCTCCAAATAGATTTGGTATAGTCTGTAAAGTGGTTTGAGAGAAATGGCTTTGTGGCTTTAGATATTGTATCAGAATTAAGAAAGTAGTCTATTCGGGAGGTGGATTGATAGCGACTCAAAAAAGTGTATCATTTTTCATGAGGATTTGCTCATTGCTATGGATCAATTAGGCCAACCTCTATCTTAAATCATATGGTAGCTCTAGTCATTCTCGGTTTTCTTTGAATATTTTTGGGCTTATTCAGATTTATATTTATCGACCTGGGGGGGGGGGGGGAGAGGAGTTCAAATCGCCTACAATTATTATAGCCTTTGGAAATCCATCTCACAGTTTCTTAAATCATATATAGCTTTTGCCTCATCAAGGATGGGACAATAAAATGTCCCTCCATTAAAAGAAAACCAGTTCAATTGTATTTCAGCAATGACCCTGCCTCCCTAAATCATCAGAAGCTGCTTTTAACTAAGCTTCCAGTGTTTTTTTTGTTTTTTTTTTACCCCAACAAATTACTACTCCCTTACGTGTGGTTGAGGCAGATGAAGCCCCTAGTAACTCAAAAGGTACCCAAATAAATGCCTTTTCCTTTTGTTTCTTAATGTGACCTCCTGTAAAAATATACGGGTTGTCTTTTGTTCGAATGAACAACCTAGAACTGATTTCGGTTTCTTTGAGTTGCTTAATCCACTGATGTTCCTGAAGATAGCATTAAACGTCAGAATTAATGTAGATTTAGAGTTAATTCTGAATAGCAATTCAGAGGCCTGCTTATGTGGAATGCCCAGTGGGCATTAGGATTTTCTCTCCTACTACAGGAAGCCATCCTTTTTTACCATCCCACTTCGTGCATTCCTGGTAAATTCAGCTCCTGTCCCCCCCGCTTCTCCCCCGCAACCACCCCACCCCCACCCCCAGTGTTCCATGCTTTTTAGAGTTTATTTTTCTGGGAGTAGCCAGGGTCCTTTCTAAGTGGCAACTGACTGTGTTTGGCATTGGCCACTGGCATGATGCAGTTGAGATGATACTAGGCTCACCCAGGTATGCTAGGTTTTTAGGTTTTGTACGCCACCCCAGTGACTGTTCTATCTTGGTATATGGCACCTCAAGGAAACCTCCTGCTGCTCTGTGACCTACCTGGTGTACTCCTCATTTGGTCCTCCTCCTCATGGCAGCTCGTTCCCGATTCTTCCTGGTGGTGGTGGTGAGCAGCAGGGCCTTTGAGCAGCTTACAGGTATTCTGCATTAGCGTTTTCGGCATATAGGGTTCTCGCTAAAATTATCTCATTTTGTCATCACCAAACTACCATCCGACCCAGAATTCCGTTCTATTATTGTGAGGGGCCAATTACCAGCATCGAAGGGGACAGTGTCTGTTTTTCGCAGCTGTTTGATTGCGGCTTCTCCTTGATCGGATAGCTGCTAGAAGCAGTTTCCATAGCTGCAGCCATGTTTAGCTGGGGAGTTGCCTGGTCTGTGTAGTGGTTCAGGGACGTGCATCACTACGACTTTCAAACTTTCAAACTTTCTTAATGACAACACAGTGCAGGGAAAGCAAAACTGCTTTTGATAACTCTAGCGTTTGATTCTGCGTGAGGAGAACATGAGAACTCCTGTTTCAGTGAGCTGCTGGGGGGTATAGCTAAATCTGCCAGATTATAGGTCTAAATCTGATGCCTGATTCACCTTTTTTTTAATTTTAAGAAAGCACAGTATGTTGAACAGCGAATATGTTTATGCATTAGGCATTTCACTGGCCTTTTATTTCTGGAAATTAAAGTGCTTTGCAACCCGGCAACCAATAACATTCAGAATTTGAGTCCTCCCCCTTATGTGGACTTGCCTAATTACCTGCTTATGTTTTTTATGTTGCTACTCACTTGTAGATTGAACCAATAATGTTTTTCCATAAGGTGCTGGGGTATATTCCAGTTATCTGATACTTCCCTGAGGACGTGAACTATGTTGCCCTGAAACCTCCTTGATGTCACTGCTTTGCTGATACTTCATCACGCCCCAGCAGGGAGCTTAGGTAGGTAGTAGACAGTGAACTAGGAGATCTAAAGAGCAATCTAAATAAGCTACTGACAAAGGCCAAAATTTGCAGTCAAAGATCCGTTGCTCCTCAAGGAGGAAAGAGAAGTAAGAACAACATACAGGAAATCCATCTGGCAAGAGAAGTAAAGAGCTGAGGGAATACGGTGGCTGCATATGATCATGCACACACACAAGGTGCCCTCAACCAAAACTACCTACTGCTGGACTTCTGTAAAATGTATTCCTGTCCCCAATGACTTGAGGCTTAAAATAGTGTGGGCTGTGATTCAACCCTCAGGTGATGGGTGGTAAAATGTTTCTGCCTATGATAACCCTTTACTCAGGTGCGTAGGCATTCTCAGAACCACAATATCCTCTCTGCAAAATAATCAATATGGAGTGTAAAGGCAAGTGAAAAATGTAGAACCAGTAGTAGGCTGATAAGGTATTTAATTTACTAGTGACAGAACATGTAATGGTCAGGAGAAAAGAGAAGGTAACAAAGATTTTTAAAGCACAAAACAACATAGGTGCGCCGGTGTCAAGACAAAAATGGCAACCTGTTAAATTAGGTGGTCGGAAACAGTGCCATACGGTGAAAGTGCAAAGGAGGGGCTCCACACATACTTTTAGTCATCACAAACATACAAAAGAATGGCATCTTTTCATAGACTGCCAAGCAAGAGACCAGCGCAAGTTTTGGAACTATGTTAATAAAAAAGCCTCTGAAGGAAACAGCCGATGATGAATTGCATCCCTCCAGTGGAATGGAACAGCTACGTAAACAAGCATTTGCAATGCAGTCTGTATCACATTTGTGAAAGTTAGAGCAATTGACGTTGTAAATGACAATGTCTTTTACTTATGTTTATGAAGTGAATGGTAGGAGCGCTCCTTAAGAAACCGACCCTTAAACCAGATGTTCTGAGTAACTACAGAACACCCTTCTTCAAGTCTATTCAACCTGACAATTGTGCACATCAGCAAATGTTCATGCAATATTTTCTTTAAACAATACACAATATTCATCAATAATTTAAACCAACATTTACACTACATTTAAACAAAACTGATTCACAAAAAAATAATTTTTTAAATCATGATTCATTGGTTCATTTAATGTTCAGATATTCACATCTTCATACTGAACAAACAACATATTATTCAATGTATTCTCATGGTTTGAATCTTGCCCAATGCATTTCGGGCTTTTGGCCCTTCATCGGGGGCTTCAATCTGAAACATACCAAAAAGTTACACAAAAGTCCATTCTAGTCTTTCAACTTTACTAGAAGCCCATAATCTCTTACACGATTTTCGGACCGGGTTCAGACCCCAGTTGGGCACTGAGCCAGCTCTGATCTCGGTGGTGCAGGTAGCCAAGAAGCGCATGGATCAGGGAGGGGCAGTTGCCATTATCCTCCTCGACCTAAGCGCAGCGTTCAACACTGTAAATTTTGACATCCTTCTGACCCGTTTAGGGAAGGTAGGAGTAGCAGGGGTCGCCATAGCATGGATTCAATCATATCTCACTGGAAAAACCTTCAAAGTCTTTTCAGGAGAAGCTACCAGCATCTTGGGTATGGAGTACCTCAGCGATCATCCCTGAGTCCCACCTTATTTAACGTGTACATGAGACCATTAGCAGACATTGTCCTCCCTTTCGGGATAAAAATCATCACCTACACGGATGACACCCAGCTAGTGGTTTCCCTAAAGCACCCGTATATTGCCCCCTCCGACCTAGAATCATGCTTGGAGAAGGTGCAAAACTCATGCCTTAGGCTCAATGGAGATAAATCGGAAATCGTATATCTGGGCAATCTACCCAGCACTGATTTTAAACTACAATGGCCCACATTCCTAGGACAAGCGCCCACCCCAAAGCCTAAGATCAAAAGCTTGGGAGTGTGGCTTGACAAATCACTTAAATTTTAACAACAAGTGGTGGAAGTGGCAGGTACATGTTTTAGCATTATAAGAATGCTGAGAAAAATGCTTCCCCTTCTCCCTAGTGAGGGAAGGAGAATGGTAGTCCAGGCCCTGGTTCTATCGCACCTAGCCTATGGTAACTCCTTGTACCTGGGTGTGCCCAAAGCCACTATTAGGAAGTCACTCAGAATTGTGCGGCAATGATGCTGCTTGGAGTGCCAAGAACGCAGTCTGCGAAGCGTTGCCTGAAAGACTTTCACTGGCTACCGATTCTGGAAAGAGTGAAATTTAAAGCACTCTGCATAGCCCACAAAACCTTGATGGGAAAGACCCCACCATCTTTAACTCCTTTATTAAATTTTACCAACCCAGGAGATCGCTCTGCTCTCCCAGCATGAGTTTGGCTGTGGTGCCGAAAATTTTGAGAACTCCTAGCTGGAGCAGTTCCTTCTCTTACAGCATAGCCAAGCTGTGGAACACCCTAACCCTGAAGATACGCTCGGAGACTCATCTCCTCACTTTCCGGAAGCATCGGAAAACATGGCTTTTCTCAAAATATTAGGCTATAGACCCTCCCTCCATTCTACTCCTATTCCGCCAGCACTGGGATGCCTCTGGTTGTCTACGCGCTCTAGAAATGTTAAGTAATAATGTTTATAAGTGGATGTATGTAGTGGGGGTTGGATTGAAGTTGTTAGTTGTGGGGTTTTGTGGCATGGAATAGTGTGGTGTGGAGTGGATTTGAGTAGGGAAGCTGAAAAGCTGCCAAGAGTGTGCTCTACTAGATAACCCTGTGCAACCAACTTCTTGAAAATATCTTGCCTACTCTGACACTTGCTATACTTTACCCGAGTGCCCAAAGCATTAGAGGCCGAGCAGGCACAGAGAAGGTAGGGGTCCCAGAGGGTGAGAGGGCTGAGCAGGCAGAGAGCCCACGCGGATGAACAGGGTGGATGAAGCATGTAGCGGGGAGGGCAGAAAACTGAGCAGGCAGAGAGCCCACATGCATGAACAGGCAGAAGGGGTATGAGAATCCGAAAGGACAGAATTTCTCTCGGTTAAACAAGCTATAACTAATAAAAGCAGTTGTTTTGCACAGGGTGGAGTGGGAGGGCACAGATAAGGCGGGCGGGGTGTGCATAATGAAGGATGAGGAGGAGGAAGTTAATGGAGGATAATGACTGCGATTAAAGAGGAAAGAAAGGGTTGAAGAACCGGATTAACCCACTTACTGGGTCTCGGCGGCGGGGGAACCGCCCAAGCCTTCCATACCCTTCATACTTAGTAAAAGGAGACACAGGAGCCTTTGTCTCCAGGAGGAACCCAGATTTATTCAAATAGCCCGGGCTATGGAACAGAGTCCCAAGCTCGTAAGAAACGAGACAGAGGAGACTGCTGCTTTACTCCGCAGCTTACAAGCCTTTTATACTTTTTCATCTCAGTCTTTTGGCTGTTAGTTCATTGTTCAATCAGGGCAGCTTTTGCAGTTGATAACCAGATCCAGGCGACGTTTGTAGATGGTGACCTGTTCAAGGCTTGGTACACAAATCATTGTTCACTCGGCTTGATCAAGGCTCAGTCTTTCAGGTCATTGTTTAATCACCCTGATCAAGGCCCAGCAGTCAGACCATTGTCCAGATAACCTGATCACTGTGTCAAGGATGTTTACCAGGCTGGGAGCAGGAGATGGAAAACAAATCATTTACACAGGGTGTGAGTGTCTCATGGCTTTCTGTTGAACTGCAAGAACGGGGGGGGTTGGGTGTGCGACAGTTCCTGGGCAGAAATGCAGGCTGCAAGATGGCTGTTGTCGTGTGTGTTAGATTTTCCTCAGGCATCAGCAGAAACGACCAGGTGGGTCGTGTAGAAGTGTTTGACAGGAGATGGCAATGAAAAAGCAATGGAGTCTCGGTACAAATGATGCAGATCAGAAGAACACTTTTCCTCAGTGTGATGTAGGAGGAGAGAAGGACTACATCCTCTACCTGAAACATGGTTACCAACACAATAAAGCATGGCGGCAGTTGCGCTGTTTATAATAAAAATTTACTCCACAGGCGCTGTGCTAATACACAAGCCCAAGTTAGACCCCCCCACCCCCCAAAAAAAGAACGTGCGCAAGAAGCAACGTAATGTAAAAAGTGTAAGACCGCATGTAGCGGGCCGTCTGCTGGGAGGGTTCCAAACACCAAACAGTGGGACTAATTAATCTTGCTGACCAAACAAAAGCAGACAGTTATGAAGGGCACGAACAGGAACGCATGGAAAAGATGGAATGTGCTACAAGCCACAGTCTAGGTTACAGAATGCCTCACAGATCAGCACATGCGCTGCCCAGGCTCGATCTAAAAAAGTGTCAGAATATCACTACAGCTGACCTTCACCCCCAATTGATGTCAACCAAAATCTAGCCTTAAGTACCTCAACTGCCTACATGAGAATGCTGAAGGTCACGCGTAGTGACAGTGCACAAATCCCAAAAAGCCTGCCGGCCGTCAATTTTAAATCATACACCAGGTAATGGTCTGATAGTTCAATCCCCTTATTTGGGAATGGGATTTGGGAACAGCTGGAAAGCTCAATCCTTTTTACAAATCACAAAAAAGGCCTGTATACTTCTCCTCTTAATTGGCGCTTCAGTCTTTCATAACATGGACGGTAAATGCTTTTCCAAGGTATTGGTTTACAAACTCAAAAACTGGGTCATCGAAAACCAGCTTTTATCTTTCTACTTCGCAAGGTTCTAGCGGTGTTGTGGCAAGCTACTAATTCTGTCCATTTGACGCACCGCACTCTGCATACAACAGGGAGCTTGATTTATGCTGCATTCATTGATTTTCAAAGCTGCTTTTGACTGCGTTGACCAAGATTTACACAATAACAATGGGTTTTATCACCGCAGATTTAGGGAGAAATCATTGCCTTCTATTCAGAAACGTGGCCCAAACACTTGTGGCTAACAGGATATACTAAAATAGAGGTTACAAGCAGGAATGTGTCTTGAACCCTTTGTTGTTCAATGTATAGATAGCAGATCTTGTGCTTTCACTACACAATTCCAACATGTAAATTTAGATGGACTCCCAGGGGACATGGTACAATACACAGATGAAACTGTAACATTGGACCAAATTGCCATTTGTCTTCAAACCACTTTAAGAGACTTTGAAAAATATTGTATCAATAATCATCTTGCGATCAACAAGGAAATACACTAAAGTCGTAGTATTTGGCCGGAAAGTAATCAAATGAGGCAATGTTAATTGGATGGCACTGAAATGGAACCGGTCAGTGGTTACAGGCGTTAGCTGATGAGTGGGGAAGCTTAAAACTGCATGAAGCTGCACTGCGGTCACCCTCACTTGTCCTCAATGCTCTTCTTTGCCTGAGCAATAAATTATTAGGTCCTCTTAACCCCAATCCTTTGTGCGATTTCGATCAAGTTGATGCTCCCCCATAACTGTGGACTGATACCGTTTCCTGAGAAGCCTCTCCAAGTTGGCAGACATGGCACGATGTCGCACATACCCAGTCCTTTTTAGGTTGAGCATTCGAGACCTCTTGTATATATTTTAGTATATATTTAAATACTTTAGTATATACCTATATTTAGGTCGAGCATTCGAGACCTCTTGCATATACTTTAGTATATATTTATATACTTTAGTATATACTTATATGTGTATGTACTTTGTGAGCTCTGGAGATCAGCCCTAGGACTTGTCTTCTTCCGCTTAGGGACTTTTTTCTGTTCAACTTCCTCTTGTTAACTGTTTTGATAGAAAACGACTAGCAGAGTCAGTAAAATACCAGAATTGCTTTCTGCTGAGGGACTTTCTTTTTTCTATTTTTCTGGCTACTGCCTCTATTTAACTTTCTTGATAGAAAACAACCAGCAGAGGTCAGTAAAATACCAGAATCACTTGAGCATTCTCTAGATTCCAGTCCATAGAGATTGTCTTTCACGAACACCCTAGACAAAGATCCCAAAGGCGAGACCGATTGCATTACAAATGCTTGTTTATTTGCCTTGTTCAACAGTACGAGCGGACCCAAGAGCTCGGCCTCACATCCACGGTGCTGATTTGGTTTTCGGACTGTGCAAAGCAAAACGCTGCACCTGAAGGTACTTTGAAACATTTATTGTGACTGAAAGTCCCTGGGACCCTGTTGATAACTGCGATCTCCTGTGACTCTCTTGGTTCTTTCTCTTAACAACCAGTGGTGCTTCTCAAACATTTGGGGTACATCCTTACCATCTATTCGGCTCATAAATCCAGTTTTTCAGCAGGCAAAACTTTTTTCGTAAAGTAAAAAACAACAGGGGAGATACCCTTACAATCAAATCAGAGACAGGGTACTTACATATAGAAAACACAAGGGTCCCTACTCGCAACTAATTGGCTTATAAGGTACTACACGTTGGTGCCAGGAGTGAGACAACAAATCTATACAGTAATGAAATATACAACAATAGTAAGTCAGTACAACACAGAGAACTGATACAAAGCGTATAACATTTATTTAAAAATAATTTTCCAAAGTAAAGTTAAAAACATTTCATATTAAAAAGCAATTACAAAATCACAAAGAAACAAAATAGTCACAATATCACTAGAATACAGTAGTCGACGCTGCGTTTCGGTGTGTAGTTAATTGTACACCTTCAGGACAGTTTTCTAAACAACAAAAATATTATAATAATATCAATCTCATGTGTTACTAACATCATCTATAATGGACTAAAACAACAATCAATCAATCAATCATGCCATTTGTATAGCGCACTACTCACCCGGGAGGGTCTCAAGGCGCTTGGGGGGAGGGGTATGCTACTGCTCGAACAGCCAGGTCTTGAGTTGTTTCCTGAAGGCGAGATGGTCCTGGGTCAGCCGAAGGTGGATGGGGAGGGAGTTCCAAGTCTTGGCAGCCAGGTAAGAGAAGGATCTTCCTCCGGCGGTGGCTCTTCGGATGCGTGGTACGGCTGCGAGGGCGAGGCTGGTGGACCGTAGCTGGCGGGTGCGCGTGTAGAAGGTCAGGCGGTCGTTTAGGTACTTGGGGCCCAGGTTGTGGAGAGACTTGTGTGCGTGGGTGAGGAGCCGGAACGTGATCCTCTTGTCGACGGGGAGCCAGTGCAGGTTCCTCAGGTGGCTGGAGATGTGGCTGCGTCGGGGGACATCCAGGATGAGTCGGACGTAGGCGTTCTGGATGCGCTGGAGTCTTTTCTGTAGCTTGGCTGTGGTTCCGGCGTAGAGGGCGTTTCCATAGTCCAGTCGGCTGGTGACGAGTGCCTGGGTGACAGTCTTCCTGGTCTCGGTCGGGATCCAGCGGAAGATCTTGCGAAGCATACGTAGGGTGTTGAAGCACGATGACGAGACGGCGTTGACTTGTCTGGTCATCGAGAGGGAGGGGTCCAGGATGAAGCCCAGGTTGCGTGCGTGGTCGGTTGGCTTGGGTGCGGTGCCCAGGGCTGGGGGCCACCAGGAGTCGTCCCAGGCGGAGGGCGAAGATCCCAGGATGAGGACTTCCGTCTTGTCCGAGTTCAGTTTCAGGCGGCTGTCTTTCATCCACTCGGCGACGTCTTTCATCCCTTCGTGTAGGCAGGTTCTGGCGGTGTCGGGGTCTCTGGTGAGGGAGAGGATCAGCTGGGTGTCGTCGGCGTAAGAGATGATGTTGAGGTTGTGCTGGCGTGCGATGGCTGCGAGAGGTTTCATGTAGATGTTGAAGAGGGTGGGGCTGAGTGAAGATCCTTGCGGGACGCCGCAGATGACTTCGGTGGCCTCGGAGCGAAACGGGGGGAGGCGGACTCTTTGTGTTCTTCCGGCGAGGAACAAGATGATCCACTCCAGTGCCTTCTCTTGGATACCGATGTTGCTGAGGCGCTGGACTAGGGTGCGGTGGCAGAACGTGTCGAATGCAGCGGAGAGGTCCAGGAGGATGAGGGCCACTGTTTCCCCCTTGTCGAGCAGGGTCCGGATGTCGTCGGTGGCTGCGATGAGGGCGGTCTCGGTGCTGTGGTTGGCTCTGAAGCCGGACTGCGAGGGGTCGAGGGATCCGTTCGTCTCGAGGAAGGTGGTCAGCTGTCTGTTGACGATCTTCTCGATGACTTTAGCAGGAAAAGGGAGGAGCGAGATGGGGCGGAAGTTTTTGAGATCGGTGGGGTCCGCTGTAGGTTTCTTCAGGAGGGCGCTGATCTCGGCATGCTTCCAGCTCTCCGGGAAGGTGGCGGTGTTGAAGGAGGCGTTGATGATGTTCCGGAGTTGGGGTGCGATGGTGGAGTCGGCCTTGTTGAAGACGTGGTGTGGGCAGGGGTCGGTCGGTGATCCGGAGTGGATGGTGTTCATCGTGCGGGCTGTGTCTTCGGTGGTCACCGTGGTCCAGGTGCGAAGGGTGGCGGTGGGGGCATTGGTTCGACGGTTGGGTGCGTGGGTGGGGCGCCGAAGCTGTTGTGGATGTCGGCGATCTTGCGGTGGAAGAACGAGGCGAGGGAGTCGCAGAGGTCTTGTGACGGAGTGATGTCGTTGGTGCCGGTGCTGGGGTTGGAGAACTCCTTGACGATAGTGAAGAGCTCTTTGCTGTCGTGGGCGTTGTTGTCCAGTCGTTCCTTCAGGGATTTCTTCTTGGTGGTGCGGATGAGCTGGTGGTGCTTGCGGGTAGCGTGTTTGAGGGCGGTCATGTTGTCGGTGGTCCGGTCGAGGAGCCAGGCTTTCTCGAGGGTGCGGCAGGTCTTCTTGGAGTCCTTGAGGTCGTCGGTGAACCAGGATGCCTTCTTGCTTCTGGGTCTGCTGGGAGGGTTCTTTAGTGGCGCAAGGTCATCGGCGCAGGCGGTCAGCCACTGTGTGAAGTTGCGGGCTGCTTCGTTGGGGTCCGTTGTGTTGGCGGGTGGGCTCTGGCTGAGGGAGGTGGTGAGCTGGTCTGCGGTGATCTTGCTCCAATTCCTGTGAGGTACCTGTTGCGGGTGGTGGTGGGTTGTGGATCTTTTGAAGCTGAAGTGGACGCAGCTGTGGTCGGTCTAGTGGCGTGGCTGAAGGTGATGTACTTGCTGGAAGAGAAGACGGGATCAAGCGTGTGGCCGGCGTAGTGGGTGGGGGTGTTGACCAGTTGCTTGAGTCCGAGGTTGGTGAGGTTTTCCAGCAGGGCGGTGGTGTTGCGGTCCTTGTTGTTCTCCAGGTGGAAGTTGAGGTCCCCGAGGAGGATGTAGTCCGTGGAGGGGAGGGCGTGTTATTTACACTTGATTTTCCTATGTCCTCACTCAGGCTGCCAAAACATTTAATCTTATTATTAACCCCGGACATTGGACAATATTTCCCAACTTACATTCACATAGTAATTTAAGCAATGCCCATCATTATTTGTTATTCTTACACAAGACAAACATTTTATTACAAAAAACATGCCTACAAATCAGGACGTTGCTAGTGTTCAGTTTCACTAGATTTTATGAGGAAGCAATATGCTTAAAAATGAGAGATTGAGAATGTTCAACTCATTGAGAACCTTTAGATTAGATAACGCAGACAGTTGTTTTCGATGGTAGCTATAAAACCATATTTTTTTTTCAGAACACAATTTTTATTGAAAGATTGCATGGAAAGCGCAGCACTCCAAACACCGGAGGGGCTGCGAGCAGATGAGCAACATTTACGAAAAGGCAATCCATACAATAATTTAATAGAAGATGCTAACCCTGACCCCCCCCTACAACCCGTCCCCCCATCAACTTCCCCCCACCCGGATCCCACCCCAGTTCCCTGCACAATGTTCACACACCCTGAAACAAAAATGACCATCGTAGAACATTCGATGTGTACCGTCCCTCACCCAGGTTCTAAATGTCTATGACTTGCATCAGCATCACATTGCACAGGCGGTTCCAGCCACAGTCCCCTATAATCTGCCCATCTCTTCCATATTTTGTAATGTTTCTTAGGACAGCCTCGGGCTTCAAACACCGGGCGCTCTTACCCCATGCAGAAATAAAGTCCCTTCTTCCATACTCCTATCAGGGGGGGCCCTAGGGTATTTCCAGGAGTGGGCCACATCTCTCTTAGCTACTGTGAGTCCCAAAAGCAGTAAGTGTTGCTTATATATATTCCCACCCACTTGTTCCATAATATGGAGAAGGCCCAGCTGCGGCGTACGGGGAAGCTCCCAGCCCAACACTTCGGACAGACAGTCCCACACACCCTTCCAGAACCTTGCCAACACTCCACAGGACCATGCCGTATGTATAAACGTGCCCACTTATCGGCCACACCTCAAGCATTCAGGGGATGCAATCAAGCCTGCCCGCCAGAGCCTCTCCCTAGTATGCTCTATGTAGATATTTGAATTGTATAAATCGAAGGCGTACAGCAATGGCCGCACCTCTTGGGGCTTGAAGGGCTTCTCTCCAATCTTCCTCTTCTAGTTCACCAATATCCCCTTCCCATGTGGTCCGCAGCCTGTCTAGTGGAGGAGAGCAATGCGTACCTAACGTCTGGTAGATGCAGGATATCTTCTTATCTTCTAATTCTCCCATAAATATCTTGGCTTCCAGGGGGCTGATCTCGGGCAAGGAGTCTAGACCTGCTAAGGCTGGTGTGATGGCGTGACGGAACTGTAGGTATTTAAAAAACTGGGTTCTGGGCATGTCATAGTCTTCCCTCAGTTCTTGAAACGATTTAAGGGTTGTACCTTTCATAACATGACCCAACGCCGATATTCCTATCGCGTCCCAGCCACGGAATCCCTGCAGGGACGCCAGAGCCGGCAAACGACCGTTCTGCCACAATGGGGTTTCTTCCGTCAGTTTTTTCCACCACCCCATGCAGTGTAGTTCCTGATGCCAAATCCGGAAGACCACCTGGGTAACCACTGGGAGCGTCTTCCGTTTCCCCGCTGAATACAATATGGTTTGTAGGGTGTGTTGTTCCATGAGATACCTCTCAAGGGCATATGCTGGGTCTCCTTGGTCTCCGTACCACCAGTCGTTCAAAATTAACAGGTGGAAGGCCTGATAATAGGACAAAATGTCCGATGTCGCCAGTCCACCGCAATATGTGGAGAGGAAACGGGTACGAAGCGACACTCGCACCGCACCCCCGGCCCAAAGAAATTGACCTAACGCCGAGTTGACCTGTCGGAACCATTGTGGTGAAATAGGGTAGGGGTAATTCTGCAATTGGTACAGCAGACGCGGGAGGGCCACCATCTTGAAGATAGCTGAACGGCCATAAATATTCAGGGGCATACGAGACCATGTTTTCATCTCCGATCGAACCCGATCCCAAACCGGCACAACATTACGCTCCCAAGAGGTATAAAACCATATTTTTTGTAAAATATACCAAACATATTTCGGCATACCTTGAGATAAAACCCAATGATATTGGATTTGTTCGTTGGTGCCACCGTTTTCGTATTGTGCCTTAATGATGCACAGACTCTATATGGGAAATTAATAGAGGGCGTTACCAAAGCTGTTCTATTGCTAGTTAAAAAATACAAAATATGCTATACGAACATTGGTTGTGGACAATACCACATGAAGACTTGGGGATGTTGTCCCTCGTGCATCAGCCAGGGCTTAGCAGGACCGAGAAGAAAAATAAGGGTCTCCTTTTACTTATGAACATTAGGAACTGTGCAGATGAAGTTGTAGCTTGTTTGACTGAGTGGTTTATTTAATTTATGGATATTATTTAAAAAAAAAGCCCATAGCACTTAAATTGAATTTTACTTGATTGTGTTGGTTGTATAACATTTAATAGTAGAATATTAACTCTGCGTTATTTTAGATTTTTTGTGGGTGTGATTGCTCTCAAACCTATCAATTTAGCATCCGCTTAACAATGGTACTTATTGCAAAATCGCGTCTGTTTTTTAACGAAACTTTTGAACATCTTAAAGACCGTTCTAAATGGTTTGCTGATGTCTGGGCTCCTATTTTATTCCGTATTTAACCACAAAGTGGCGATGTTGTAACGTATTTGCGCAAAATCCGTTCCAAGTGAGGTTCCCCCCCCCCCCCCCTAGTGTTTTTCTGGTTAATGCTGCCTATTTTGCATGTCTGATGCAGAATTACTTGGAAGCTGTTGTGATTGCGCACTGCCTACGCCAGATTGAGATATCTTTGCTGTTCTAGAACTTCCCATCCCCTCCCCTCTTCTTTGTAAGCCGCTGTCAGTTGTTTTGTTTTTTTGGTAGGGTCGCTTTTGATGATTTAATTATAAAGGGCGCCTTTTTGTCACAGCATGCTTCGTAAGCAAAGCACATGGCGCGCATGCCTCTGCGAGGTGCAGTGTTTCATCTTCAGTAGGGTTTCAACACTGCATGTCTGTTTTAAAAGAAGGAATGGGCTCGTTCTTTGAAACATTTAATTAATTCTCCGCTTACCTGCACTTGTATTTATTTAAAATAATTTGAAATTGCAGTTGTCTCCTGTCTAAGAAATAGCCTTTTGTTACTGCGTCAGATAGCGTTTTCCAGTGGGGGCGCAAATTGGACGAACTGCATTATCGCCCCCCTTTATTGATCACACCTATTGTAAACCACACCCTGCAGTTAAGCATTGCAAAAGTCATTCCTGTGGAACAGTAAGTGATTCGTTTTAAAGGATATGCAGTTATTAACATCTCCCCAACACATTTCGCCGTCCCATTTTCATTGCGTTAATATAGAGCACACCATTTCTGCATACTGTCATGCGCGGGGGGAGCTCACGGTGTATCAGAGGATAATGAGAGGTTTCGGACTCCGCCTCTTAGTATTTAGCAGAGCGCCTGTGGGTGACGAGCTTGGTGGGCTAAACAGATAGACTTAAGATCGTTTATTTTTTCTTTAAAAAAGATGTGCCCCTAGAAATAAAAAATATACTTCGGAGTGTAATTGACACGCACTCTTCCTATAGATACTTCTAACTCCGATCCTCATCTTGCACTCTGCCCAGGCACCAGCCTGGACCTGGACTCTGTAGCATTAGCTCTTTCATGTTGACAGGAGGAGCCATAGGCCTCTCACGATTCTGCCCCACCTCTAAAAATGGCATCGCATCGTCTTATAGGCACCACCCCTGTGTGTTGATAACGGGTCCTTTTTTTCTGTCTTTCAAAATGGATCTGGAGCGTAGCTCTTTTGATATGTTTTCAACTTCTTACATTCCGAAATTTCTAAGAATGTGCAGATTTGTGGCTTCCAAAGATGACCGTTTAAACCACGCCAGGCATGACATAAGTATATGTCTGTCATCAAAAGCTCCAAGCATGACTCAGTCAGCATGCTATTTGGGAATGGGAAGCTAAACTCCATGTTGCTGAACACCAGAAACTAGGTCTGCCCTGCTCCAATCACAACACCGCTTCTGTTCACTGTCTTTGGGTAAGTTCAAGATGATGCTGAGAGAAAAGTTTAAGCGAAAGCACAAAGTTTTAAAGGGTTGTTCACCCCCTTGATGCTTCTGTTCCCTGGACTCCAGCTTTGAAGTCCAACCCTGATCCGATTCTTTCCTGGGACCAGTTCACCTGGAGTTTTTCAGTGGTTGGTAATTTTGCATCAGATTGCATCCTTCCGGAAGACCAGTCCACAGCTCTTCAAATGGTACTCGCCCTTCTTTGCTGGTCCCCCATTAAAAAAATACACCGGCCAGACTGATAAACGGACAAGGTGGCAACCTACCTTCGCTAGAGGTGCTGGTGCTGATACTGGATTCTGTATCTTAGAAGCCCTCTAGCTTAGATTTGATGTCCTTCAAGGTCTTGAAAATATTCCCCACAATTACGATGACTGCGAAGAAGCAGAACATTTGCTCCCACCAGTGCTTTATTGGTAAAAGAATGAGTGTTGTTGCTGGAAACTCTACTCAGAAGATCACCGCCAGTACAATTCAATTTTGCACACTGAATACCAAAGCTGCTCAGTCTAAAATCATTTCTCCTTAGTCGACTACCAGTCACTCCCTACCCCTTATTCTCACTCTTTTATGTCCCTGCTGTCTCCCTTTAGGAAGTTTCTTCCGACTTTATCTTTTCCTTAAATAATTAAATAATAATTCCTGATTTGTACAGCGTGACTTATTTACCCCCAAGGATATCCAGGTGCTGGGGGCCGTTGGTGAGATTAAGTGAGCTATTGTCTAGAGTCACTTGATGCTGAGCTGGCGCCGAGGATTGAACCTGTGCTCCAGAGTCAGCTGCTGTGCCACACCTCTCTGTCCCTTCTTTAAGCTTTGTGTGCTTTTACCTCTCTTGCTCTCAGGGAAGTGTCTGAGGAAAAAATAAGAGCCAGATCCTAAAAAAAAATTGCTGGTGGGCCCCACTGGCAACCACCTTATCAAATTAAGCACTGGTTCCCACTCATTACACTGATGCTTGGCTGCATCGTGACCTACAAAACACCATTGGATTTGATACTACACCTAAGGCAGAATTTAATTCGCCCTTGTGGGCCCGTAATGAAGAAGTGCACTTATTTTACAGTTGTAGCATTTAGAGCTGCCCAGGTACTAGCTTGGCAGTTGCCTACAGTGGGGATAAAGGCAAATCTTGTGACTGAAATTTTTCAGCTCGAGTCCACCACTTAAGAGCCCTTGTTGCTTTTTAATAAAGCTTCAACTGAAACTCTTGAGGTGGCCTGGTCCTAACCGTGCTCGACCCCACCAGTAAGTTGTCAGATAGCATAGGCCTGCCTCTGTTTATCCAGCGTGCCTGATTTAGTATCCTTCTCCAGAGACCATCCTGGTTCAGGCTTGAATGAGCAAAGTCAATCCAAACACCTTTCCCTCTGCTCCATCAGACAGAGAATCAATTATATCAGACACTTTTGACAAAGAGTTTATTTTGTCAGCTAGCCTGTCGCTCTGATCCATAAATGCAGTTTCTCCCTTTGGTCGCTACACAGACTCCATCTGGGAGATGGCTAGCTTGAATTTGCTAGCCTTATCCGAAGACAGGAGCAGTTCATTTGCACAGACATTGCAGGTTGGGCTTTTGGTAGCAAAGTATATTTTGAGGCCTGGACTGGATACTACCAATTGTGTTGCTCTGGTTTCTGTACTCTGTTGTCATCAGATACCATGATTGAATGCTTGGCACTGGGTTTTATGGGGCTTACAAAAACTTAATTTATGGTCATGCTATTCGAGATTGAGTGATTGTTTGGTGAGAAGGCAGATTCTGGTCTAGTTTGGCTCACTGATGGCATGGCCATGGCTTGGTGTTTAGGGTTGAGCTGCCCTGCCTGCCAATTCCACCAACAATATCACAATTTCCAAGGCTGTTCGAACTGGCTTGCCTTTTGCTAGAGGTGACCTCCACAACAGATTAAACAGTTAAACCCTTTGGTGATTCCGGGGCTGGGTGTAGTGGTAGAGGAAGAGGCTACCAACAGACTTTGTCCATCACCACTGCCACAAACCCATTTAGTATCGCCTTTATTAGCCATTTGGAGCTGAATCCAGGATTATCTACCCCATTGGAAGTCCATCACATCTGGCCAATGGATCCTTCAGATTATTTGGCCAGGTAATGCCTTCTGTGCACATTGCTGCTGGCACTCCAGTTTTTGCTCTAGTTTCTGTAGATCAGGCCACTGTTTCATCTCAAGAACTGATGATGTTTCTTGCCAAAGGAGCAATTGAAATGGAAAAAATTGAAAAAAATAAAGAAGCGGTACCTGAGGCGGAGAGGGGCCTGAGTTACTATTCAAGGTACTTTCTTCCTCGGGAAAGATGGGGTTTGAGACTGATCTTGGACCTCAGGATCTTAACATGCAATCCTCAAGGTGAAGTTCAAAATGATGACACTTAATCAGGTTCTGTCGTCCTTGGATCCTAAAGAGTGGCTGGTGTCCCTAGACCTGCACAATGGGTAGTTCATTTCCTGATCCTACAGACCCACAGCAAGTATCTCCGCTGTGTACTGAGGAAAGCGGTACAAAAGGGGGTGGTGATGGACAGAGCATCTGAACCAATCAAACACTCACACCCAGTCAAGAGATCTGGGTTTAATCCATCACCGTTCTTTAGCCCACTCTGCCACCCCAGTTCAGACATGGCCATATGCAAATCAGTCTGACCCTGTGCCTCATGGGAACAGTCCAGCCCGAACTGCCAAGCCATGCCTTCCCTGGACCGGAAACAAGCTTCCTAGGACCGGTTTCTGGCATTTCAGCCGTCTTCAGCCAGGCTTGCTTGAATCCAGTGGCAAAGTGAGCAAGGGACTCACGTCTGAGCATACCCTGCCGACTTATGGCGAACAAAGCGGTACAAAAGGGGGTGGTGATGGACGGAGCATCTGAACCAATCAAACACTCACACCCAGTCAACAGATCTGGGTTTAATCCATCACCGTTCTTTAGCCCACTATGCCACCCCAGTTCAGACATGGCCATATGCAAATCAGTCTGACCCTGTGCCTCCTGGGAACAGTCCAGCCTGAACTGCCAAGCCATGCCTTCCCTGGACCGGAAACAAGCTTCCGGTCCAGCGAAAGCCTCTAGAATAATCGCGAGGCTGAAACATGTTGACCAACACCAGTGCGGTGGATTAGTAGCTGGATCCACACACGCACCACCCCTCTTTTTTTAACTTCCCACATCAAACTTTTTCTCAATAAATACTAGCTTTAAAGTGATGTTAGGATTTTTAACTCACTGCACTTGCGCACATATACGCCCTCCTGTATTTCATTTCTGGACACTACTGGCAAGCCAGTCTGTTCCTCCAGGTAGAGGGACAGCATATTTACAATAATAAAGACCCAATAATAATACGGCTACAGTACACTGAGGCGGAGAACCAAGATATACCGCCCAACACCTGTATATGTATATGAGGGTTTTTATGAAGGTTCAGAGAAGAGCAAAGACCCTGATTACACAGGACAAGTGATCCATTCCCCCCTCTCTGATTTTGTACTGAGGAAGACAACCTCCAAGTCACAACCCTAGTCTTCAACTAGACGTCGGCCCCTGTGGTCTTTACAAAGGTCATGCCAATAGTGGCAGCCCATCTCAGCATGGTGGGGTTACATGTATACTTGTATCTTGATGACTAGCTGTTGACGATTGGCTCACATCAGTTAATTTCAGACCACCCGCAGATAACAGTTTTGGTTATGTCTACCCTGAGTTTTCCATCAACAAGCCCAAGTCCCATTTTTGACCTTCTCAGAGGCTTCTCTTCATCTGGACCATTCTTTATACTGTGTCCTTGAGGGCTTTCCCACCACTGTCCTGAGCATTCAGTCTATGATCTCAATGTTTTAGGTGAGAACTACTGTCCCATTCTTGAGGATTCTGAGATGACTAAGTGTCCTATTGCCTTGCAGCCTTTTGCTGGCATATGCAGGCCTTCAATGAACTCTTCAGCTGCAGTTGGTCGATGATAGGGGATGCTGGAGGAACATGATTTGGTTCTGCAGCGAGATTATAAATAAATAAATGGTATGAGATATTAAGTGGTGGAAGTCAGATGCAGATTTGATGTTTAACAGATCATTCTCCTCTCGGCCTTCAGAAGTGGTCAGTGGTGACTGAAGCACACACTTTAAGTTGGGACAATTACTCTTAAGTATGTCCCAACTGCTGGCTAATATGTTGCAGATGTCTTGGAGTTGTTACTGTATGTTGTGATGACTCTCAGATCAGTTTGTGTGTCATGGTCATTGTCTGTGGTGTTGTCAAACAGGGTCTGTTATCTGCTAACAGTATTGACCCTATCTACGGTTCCATGTACCCACATGGGTACCCCCTTTCCCTGAATCTTTTAACCATGGTGTTCTATTCAGTGATAAAAGCCTTTTCAGTGTTGCAGTTGTGTTTGGCCCTGAACAGCTCACCATAGGGAATCATCCACTTGAATGCATACAAATGGCTACTGAAGGTGTGCAGAAGGCTATTGCCAGCTGTCGGTTTGCGAACAGGCTGGTGGGTATGGCTTTGTTAAGGATTTCAATTTTATCATTAAGATATTCCACCACAGTCCTACTGATTGTGTGGAAACAGCTAATGTTGTGGGGATTAGAATTCAGTTTTTTAACAAAATTTGTGGCCGCCTCGTCTGTGCCCTTTTATTTATATATATATATAGGAGCAGTGACAAAGGGGGCAATGTGGTCCTTATAACCAAAGTCAACTACGATAAAGAGGCCTACAACCAACTTAACGATGGTGATTGTTATGAAAAAATCAACAACCGTGAACTCCTGACCATCAAGGAAGAGTATCACCGAAGATTATGTAAGTGGCGATCGGCCAAACTCATTACTGACAATGAATTTGATTATCTAAAGATTGAGTACCCTGTAACACCGATATTGTATTTTTTACCTAAAATACATAAAGACCCCATCCACCCACCAGGAAGGCCAATAATATCAGCAAGGGGGAGCCTTCTTGAACATACCTCTATTTATATAGACCACTTCATACAAGGTTATGTTCAAAAATTGGGGTCTTACATACGTGATACAGGGGACTTTCTTGTCAAGATCAGAGATGTACAGATTCAGGAAGGGGATTGGCTGATTGCCCTTGATGTAATGGCATTGTATACCAGTATAATGCATAGTGATGGCCTTGAGGCAGTACGGTACTACTTAACAAGAAGGGAACCAGGCAATGAGAAACACAGCAAAATGCTGTTAGACATGTTGGAGTTTTGTTTGTCGAACAATGTGTTTCTGTTCAACTCCCAGTTGTACCGCCAAAAACAGGGGGTGGCAATGGGGGCCAGTTTCTCTCCAAGCTATGCATGTTTGCACATGGGGGCTTGGGAGGAACTGGTCCTAGGGCTTGGTTTCCGACACATCATTAGGAACAACTTAGTGGCATGGTTCCGCTTCATTGACGACTTGTTCGTCATTTGGAGAGGGAGCCAGGAAGAGGCCCTCAAATTCATTGAGGATATTAATGACAATCCCCTAAATCTTAGATTCACTGCAACACTCAGTCAGGAAGCAATTACTTTCTTAGATGCTGAGCTCTACGTCAATGGGTGTCATTTGGAATCTAGGGTACACAGAAAAAAGACTGCGGGCAACAGCATTTTACATGCTGCTAGCGCGCACCCAATTCACCTCATCTCTAGTATCCCATACGGGGAAATGCTGCGGCTAAGACGCATATGTAGCAACCCAGTGGAACTTGAACAGGCACAAAAGGAAAGCAGGGAGAGATTCCTGGAAAGAGGATACTCCGCAAAAGTGATAGACAGGGCTATACAGAAATCCATACTAATGGGGAGAGAGGAGCTCCTAATTAGAAAAGCGGATAGAGAGCTGTCTAGTCAGGCCAAAACTAAGTTAACTACAGTTGAGCCTGAATGCTTCAGATTAATTACAGGATTCACTAAACAACATCAACAAATCAAGAAAATAGTGAATAAACATTGGCCCATTGTGCTGAGAGATAATGTCATAGGTGAGAGCTTACCAAAGACAATCTCTTTAACTTACAGCAAAGCCCCCTCTTTAAGGGACCATATAGTTCAAACCAACCCAGATCCCTTTACGAAAACGGAGTGGTGGCAAAGAAATAAGGGGTTCTACAACTGTAAAATCTGTAAAGCGTGTACCCATGGTGAGAACACAAAAACCTATAGGGATGGATTCACAGGAAAGGAACATGTGATAAATCAAGTGTTAACGTGCAAGACAGAATACGCTGTATATGTCTTGCGCTGTCCCTGTGGCCTGCAGTATGTGGGCAGCACCAGGAATGCTGTCCATAAACGCATCTTGCAACATTTGCGAGCAATTACGAATATGGACAGTACGTACCCTGTTGCGCGCCATTTTAAGGACCACCACCAAAGCAATAATAGTGGTTTAAAATACTGGGTGATTGACTCTGTCATCAATACTAAAAGAGGCGGAGACAGGGAAACCAAGCTTAGAAAACTTGAAACCAAATACATCCTCCTGCTTAACACTAAGGTGCCTCAGGGGTTAAATGTGACTGAAGATCTTCACACATGCTTGCTCTAGATAACTGATGATATTAGGACTGTGGGCTCTCCCCCACGTGGATGTTGTCCAGGGCCTCACCCGGCTGGGAGAGAACTGGGACGGATCCCGTGGGGGCTGCGAGCGGTCACAGTCCTCAAGAATTATTATTGAAGAAATTATTGCTGCTAATTGAACATAATGTTAGTCATTTATTATTATTTTTCACTGTGCACGGTTTTTTTGCAACCAGGTTAAGAACCATTGAAATGTAATGAAGTTGTAGGTTCTCACCCATTAGGTTGTTTATTTATTTGTAATTTTTGATAGGCTAGGGTTTTGGGTTTCGGGCTTCTTGTTTGCCTGTCTTTTTTAATTTATTCTTAACTCTTTCTAGCACTAAAAAAACTCCTATTCGAATGAAACATGGGAAACTAGTTGCATTCACACAGGATATATATATGGAATTGTTTGACTGTTGGTAAATAATATCTTACACGTAATGCATTGGAAGCCCTTTCAAACCAGTTTACAAGGAATATAGTAGGGGTAAAAATGTAACCCCTTCTCTCTCTTTTTTTGAGAGAGTGTATTATACCTAATCATATACTGTATATAAATGAACCGAATCAGGAACTTGGTTTTTTGTAGTTTGCGTATTTGCACTATGCTATATTTGCACATATTGATGCACTTTATAATGCACAGTTTGCACTTTAAAACAAAGCACTTAGCACTTTATGGTAATTGAACTATTTCACCGAGATACCTGAAACCGGTAGAGAAATTGAAGATCATGTCTATAAATATACATATGTTATGATTAGGGGGTCATCATTGGTGTATACATTTACTTGTAAATAGGGCTTTTTAGACGGGGGGGATTAGTCAAGATGTGTATTTTACAATAATAACGCCCTTTCCCTTTTTATGTCTTTTTTCATAGTCATTCAATTTAATGTAATCTAGATTTTATCCTGTTAATATGAGATGGTTTCAATGTATTTTACATTTATTTAAGAAACAGATTGATGCAATATAGATGTTGTATGCAATGCAAAGTATCTCTTCCATGTTCATTGCGAAGTTTGCACAGGTGACTTTAGTTTAATCACTTGCTATCACTTTAAAAGGTGTACCTAAGGAAGTAAACGCTGTCATGTGATCAAGGCTCCGTTGAGCCGAAACGTCGGTGACTCTTTCTGCCGAATAAAACTTTTACACCTCGAGGTCCGTGTCCGGAGTCTGCTTGCTGTGTTGTACGAGCGCGTGAGGAGACAAACGGTGTACAGGATATATATATATATATATATATATATAATAACACGCTGTCTCGGCACTTCCACTCGGCAAACCAAGGACAACGCGAATCCCAATTTCTGGCACAGGTATTTATTTTATTTTTTGGAACTGCAAAATCTGATGCGTTTCGGGCATTCGCCCTTGTTCACAGATTGTCAGTTCTTAGCCCGCCATTTTTTTTATATATATGCTCTTCAAATACCACATGTGACCATGGACATGGAAAACATTCTTTTTTACATTTTCTTCGAAACACTGTGTCAGGGGTTGCTTTTAATCATTTCAGGTTGGCTTGAGTTGGTATTTTACTAATTCAAAGCTGTAATATTGTGCCTGGAGTGATAAATGGCTTTTGTTATTTGACAGCTCGGCAAGGACTGCACTGTACTAGTCCTATGCTTAAAGACTTTGCTGTTTAAATGGCGAAAGACTTTGTCATTTTCTATCTCGGCATGGATAGCACTGTCTAATCCTATGCTTAAAAACTTTGATAGAAAAACAGACATTTGAGGTGAGCAGATCTAGAGTGTCGCTGGTGTTGAGAGTGCTCTAACAAGAGCTGCTTTCCACCTAAACTGAGACCTACCCAGAGTTCTCTTCTTCTTTTTTGCATATATATATATATATATATATATATATATATATATATATATATATATATATATATATATAATAACACGCTGTCTCGGCACTTCCACTCGGCAAACCAAGGACAACGCGACTCCCAATTTCTGGCACAGGTATTTATTTTATTTTTTGGAACTGCAAAATCTGACGCGTTTCGGGCATTCGCCCTTGTTCACAGATTGTCAGTTCTTAGCCCGCCATTTTTTTTATATATATGCTCTTCAAATACCACATGTGACCATGGACATGGAAAACATTCTTTTTTACATTTTCTTCGCCAGTAGTCTTTTTTTCTAGTAATTCAAATATCAGCCGACATTCGAACAAAACATGATTTTAGCTACCATGATTTAAAAATAATCTTTGATGATTAAACTGCATGAATGCAACTTAGTTTTGGGGTATCGCCAACAATTTATAAATCCTATTATTAACATTTCTATGTGCTTATATTATATTGATTCACAGTATTTGGTCCTAAAATCAAATAAAAAACAGATAGAAACCACTCCATGCTTGAGATAATAGCCTACATTAAACGAACCTGTGCAAATATATCGCATATAATATATATATATATATATATATATATATATATATATATATATATATATATATATATATATATATAACAAAGTATTTCACGCCTCCTCCAGCGCAGAAATCAAGCCCACCAGCCAGACGTCAGAGGAAACCACTTTTATTCAGCAGGTAATGCATTACCGGTTTCGACCTCATCAGGTCTTAATCATATGCAACATGGGGGAAACAGGTATGCCAGGTTTTAGTGCATTTCAGTTTAACCAAATAGTAAAGAAGGACTTAAGGAACGGTTGCACAAATCAGTTCTTAAAGTAAGTTCTTTTTCTCTTTCGCTCTCATGTTGTAATTATCGCGAACCTCCGTGTATTTCACGACCTTTCTTTTGTGATTCCTGGCAAAAATCCTGATATTTCAAAAATGCTCCAAGGTCTCACTCGGGTTTCAATTACAAGCACTTCTGGACTACAAGGTCCGTCATTCATTGCAAGCGTAAGTAAAATGCCTCGCAAAGTCACTTTTTCACAAATCTTCAGTTAATTGGCTTTTTGCTAACCTTAGGAGCTGTTCCTCCAAGTCCGCACTGTCCAGGTAAACAGTGTGGCACCCTGCTGATTATATGTCCTCGGCGTCCGACCGTGTAGGAATACAGTCTCCCACAAACCTTGACTGCTCACAAGTATGGCGAGATATCACTGGCCCGCAGACCTCCCAAGGATCGGTGGCAGCGCCTCCCGCATTCCTCAGTCGAGCCCACTCGGCTCTGTACAACCTTCCGATTTTGTATGCAGCCGGCGGGTTCCCCTGTTAAATGTGTCCATAAACGAAACCCAGGGTTTGACGAAGGGGAACCCAGCCTGCCAGGTCGGGGCTCGTTGGCGACGTCACGGCCTTAATACAACAAAGTATTTCACGCCGCCTCCAGCGCAGAAATCAAGCCCACCAGCCGGACGTCAGAGTAAACCACTTTTATTCAGCAGGTAATGCATTACCGGTTTCGACCTCATCAGGTCTTAATCATATGCAACATGGGGGAAACAGGTATGCCAGGTTTTAGTGCATTTCAGTTTAACCAAACAGTAAAGAAGGACTTAAGGAACGGTTGCACAAATCCGTTCTTAAAGTAAGTTCTTTTTCTCTTTCTCGCTCATGTTGTAATTATCACGAATTTCCGTGTATTTCACGACCTATATATATATATATAATCTCATAGATTGAAGCATAAATTATGCAAAAAAAGAAATAGCGTACTCTGGGTAGTTCTCAAATTTAGGTGGAAAACAGCTCCTGTATAGAGCACCCTCAACACCAGCAACACTCAAAATTTGCTCACCTCAAATCTCTGCTTTTCTATCAAAGTCTTTAAGCATAGGATTAGCACAGTGCCATCCACACCGAGATAGAAATTGACGACGTCTTTTGCCATTTCTACAGCAAAGTTTTTAAGCATAGGATTAGCACAGTGCTATCCAGTCAGAGCTGTAAAATGTCAAAAGCCTTTTACCACTCCAGGCACAGTATTACAGCTTTGAATTGGTAAAATACCAACCAAGGTGGGCTTGGTTGGTATTTTACCAATTCAAACTACATAGGACATTTTTAGCGGAAGCATAACTGATAAGGTGAAACCGGCTCAGAGGCCATGCTGGGTGCTCCTCATGAGATAACCACTCCTCATAGTGAGCTGCAACAGACTTTAATGACCATACACAAATCTTACACACATGCAAGATCTGGTACCCATGGCCCCCTGATAGGTTTCCAGGAAATACATTCAAAGGAACGACTAAGAGTTCAGTGGATTGCATCTAACAAGCCCCACGTATCCATTGCCAAAAAAAAAGACAGGATTTGGAGGAGGAATGTCAAAGGCTTTCTTGAAGACTAGAATTCTTGTTAATGAGAGAATGGACATCAGGAGACTTATTTCCCAACCCTTTATCTACAGGTCTCGTTTAGGCTTTTACACTTTTATTTTAGAAAAAGATTCGCTCAAGATTATCCTTGTGGAGCTGAATGTAAGAGTCCAAGCTGAATCTTGTTTCTCCCGTTCTTTTCTCTCACTGAATCTTTACAACCAGGCAGTGAAGGAACCTGCTCTCTTGTGATTGCTCACCTACAGGAGGGACATTTGGGGAGTCATTTGCACATTGCTCAAATGAAATAATATGCATTCTTTGTTTGAATGGTTGCTCATAGACCGACTGTCAACAAGCAATTCTTGAACTGCCCCAAATGTAGATCTTTGATCGGTGTTGCTTGTTGCTGTCTAGGAGATTACCCCCCTCTTAGACTGGGCAGATAAGATCCTGTTTGCTTGCCCCTGTGTCAGTCATTCACAGAGTTGTTTGCAAGTTCACATGTAGTAGCTCTTGTCAGTCCTTTGATGACTGGTGCATGTCAGCCCTCAAGCCTCCTCTTCTGGCTACAGGCAGTGTCCTTTAAATGGGTTGTTAAAGGTAATCCCTTGCACAGAAGTAAATTGCAGTCCACACCCACCCCTAAACATGCTTCGATTGAATGCTTGGTCTTTAAAACTGTTGATTGCACTAAAAACATGCTGTTTTGGTGTTGAGAACAGCAACAAAGCATGTTACCCTCGCCCCCTTTTTAGGTCTCGCCTGGCGAAAGCAGTGCATGCGCTGCTCTCGCCGGAGAGGACCTTTTGCAATCGATTCTCCCAAAGCCTTACATGCATGCGCAGGGATGGACAAAGATGGCTGCTCTCGCCATTTGTCCAAACGGCATGCGCGTGCATGTGAGGACAGTTGACAGTCCGCCGCCATTTAAACATGGCGTGCTTTCACTTTAAACACAGTTTAAAGTGAAAGCACGCCTACATGGGTACGTGCACTGCGCGCCAGCGCGGCCGACCTCCCTTGTCTATTAAGGTTGATCATTTCGGTACATGTACAGCAGGAAAAATACCACTAACTAGGTTATTTACCAAATTGAATTCCCTTCCCTGAAACATTTACCAAGCCATCGTAGGGGGTATCGTAGCGATCAGTTAGACCCTTTTCTAAGCAAATATATGAATTTGCCTGAGCATTTACAAGATACCCCTCCTCCAATACTGCGTTTTCAGTGCTGATCTTTTCATAGTTTATAAATGTTCTTGGGTGACAGGCGCATCGTGCTTTGTGTGGGGGAAATCTAGCGCCTCGACTGAGCTCAGCTTTATTTTTCTTTGCTCCTCTGATTTAGCCGCAGACCTCCGCCCACGGTGAAGGAGAAGGCACATCATGGCTGCTGTCCCCCACAGCAGGATGCAAAGCGCCCTGAAGAGAGGGGTTCAGCAGCTACAAAGATTCACCCCCCCGGCAAGGTGCGCCGCGAACGAGATAATGAGGATAACGTGGATGATTTATATCATGATTCGCATTATTAACCACGTTATTAGTAATACAACTACTTTAATTTACTATGGGTTGGGTTTACCATTACAAATCTTCATCTTACTATACTGCTCCCATTAAGAATTATAATCATAATAAAGCAATTAGATTTTTTTTCACTTGTGTAACAGCAGGTGGGTCTACATACCCAGTGCCAGGTAATTGTGGCATACGTGATTAGGTGCGCCTTTCGATTCTACGTGGATTAAATTAACTTTCACACTAAAATAAAAAATATTAATAAAGCTTTAAATAGTTATAAAGAATATTTTATTGGAAAAATGTTCAGTCTCAACAATGCATGCTTAGTCTAAAACATCAAATAGTAAAAGCCCTTCTTCCCCAGTAAGACGACTTTACCAGTGACACACCCAGCGTTTTGCACTTTCTACCTCCGGACAGCCAAACAAAATCCACCCAGCAAAAACGAAAGAATGCCATCTTTAGAATGAATGTCTTGAAGACTTTGGTCGTCTGTCTGAATTTGTGAAAGTGACAACAGCTACGCGGTTTCTCTGCGAAGAACCCAATGTTTTCTGTTGTGCAGCGTTCTGCTTCTGGGTTGATGCTGAACTGTGAGGGGATCGGCAGGGGTGCTCTGTGAGGCGCCCTGATGCTCGTGTGGTGCAGAAGCGCTATACAAAATAGCCACATAAAATAAATGCAGCTTACCAACTCTACCAAGTCACATATTCTAACTCTGCTAATGCGTCATATCCTTACCATCTTCCACTTCGAGAGCAATGCTGGTGAATTCAAAATGCCCCAAAATGAAATCTGCCCCCTCAGTCTGAGTGCACTCCCATACATGCACAGGCAAACACACGAACATTAACATGCGCACAATAGGTCTCGCATTTGGGACCTTATAAGTATTTAGTTATGCAGCAGGTCCCAAAGTTGAGACCTATTGGTTATGCCAGTGCTTGTTTTAGTTGTTTAATTTCTTCTAGCTGGATGACTCTTGAGTTTTTATAATGATAGCTCATACTCTAAACTGCATTTATCTCCAGGTATTTGAATATTATGCCATTATTATTAGTTACTTAAGGATACACAGCTTATGAATCTTGGAAGTATGACGAATAAGGCTGCCCTGCCAACATTTAAGCCTGACACCTGAGAAGATCTGTGGGTGGGCTGTCAGCGGAGATATATTTCAATGACCGTACAGACCTAGAGAGAAATTCCTACAACTATTTTCTCATTGGTCACATTTTGTAGGGTCTCAAGAAACCTTCGACTTTGAGTTTATTCTAGGCATTTTTTAATATATATTTGGCCATGTCTCCCGTTCATTATCAAAAAGGTGACTTTGATGCCACCCGTCTCATTTTAATATGGCTGCCGTCTTTGGATCTATGTACAATGATTCACCTAGCCCCCTCATCCCCCCCCGGAGATTCACCCCCCAGGAGAGGCGATGTTTCATTGCCGAATTGTCAAGAGACCTGATAGTTCCTGCATTATGAAAAGGGACTTGTGTCTGGAAGAGTGGCAGAAGCATTTCATTCGGTAGTAATGTATACCCACTCAATTACAGCTGAGTTAGCCTTAGTTCTTCCTAGAGCCATCCGTCACTTGTCATCTGAAGGGCAGCCACATGATGTTGTATGCTCAATTGCCTGGCCCCACCTCTATGGCAGATATCCTACTCTGACATAGCTGCAGTGTAGGCTTCAGATGCATGGCTGACAGAAACTGCTGCAAACTTTTTAGGTCTGCTGTTAACCAAAACCTTTTGATTTAACTTAAAATATATATATTATGTATATGTCGTACATGTAGGAACTTTCGGCCAACTGTCTTCATCCATTGGTCCGTTAGTCACATTTTTATTCTTCCCGCTGAGGCATACAGCATGGGCCAAAAATGTTTACTTTTAACCAGCATTTATTTTTTATATTAGCGAGGGCCGGCAGCCACTTAAAAATTACGTTTTACAAAACCATGATACAACTAAACAAGCATTGACAAATCCAAAAACCTGGTGGTCAACACTAATCCTGTTGTCTTTGAAGATGCCCGTTTGCTACTCACACTTTCTGTATTGCGATTAGAAAGGGGTGGGCACAAGAATGAGTGGAAATTCTTATCAGTAACTTTTTTGTAGTCCCAGTCCTCACCCCCTCTCCATTTGCATTGATCTTTCGATGTTTCCTATCCTATCGTATTGCAATCCTGCAGGTCGGCAATTGTTAGGAACTGAAAAAGAGAGACAAATCCAAGGTAAAAATAAGATAAAGGGCTTTGGACTGAGAAATCCACAGGCCTTGGGACCCACTACTTGGATACAGTTTCTAGTACTTTACCCTTCATGGCATTATTCTTATGTATTATCTGATCTAGTTTCTTGTTAGAGATGCTGAAGTTTTCACATGAGGGAATAAGATTTGTTTATACCATACTGGGCACATCCTCAAAAAGTGCATTCAGCGATATACAAGCTTTGCACTGCTGTAATGACTTTATAGTCCAGTATGCTTTCTATGTGTCCAACGGTCAGAACCATTAGGGAGTTAGGTAGGTACAGGAGAGGCTGATAAATGATCAGATTGGGGAGAGGATGTGGTCCGTCGGCTAAACCGCCGACTTTGTTGCTGAAAACCAGGGTTCGAGCCTCTAGGTCGCGTCCACATCCTGTTTATTTCTGGCAAATCACTTAATCTCCACGCGCCTGAATGTGTAATGTAAATACTGTGCTCGTGTGAAGCGCTCCAATACCTTAGGGTCGAGTTTGCGCTATATAAATATGCAAAAAAAATTAGAAAGAACAGTTGTGTGTTTGGGGAGTAAGGTGCACACGGTGACATGGGGTGTAGAACGCAAAAGTGTGCTCCTTCTGTAGCAAGGTCTTTGTGTGCTTGACAAGAGTGATCTTGTTTCATCTATGTTCTTTGCAATTGGTGCCCTAGGATGGTAAACCAGTTATATTCCCTTCGGTTAAAGTATCCAAGGACATTGAAAGCGAAGCAGGCCTGAATACGAGGGAGGGAGGAGGGGGGGGGTCAGATTTTCATTGTTGACTAATATGTATCTAATTCATTACTCTATACTACTTCACTGGAGAAAGCCTTACTTTCAGTTTTTTTTTATTTCAAAGTATATATATATATATATATATATATATATATATATCTTCATGGCCACAGACTTAGACTCCAAGGGAGACAGGGACCTGATAGACCTGCTCCTCACTACAGCAGTCAAAACAATACTAGCGAACTGGAAAGACACAGGGAAGGCGACCTTCAAAGGTTGGGTCAACTGGATCACCTTCCTCAGAGGGGCGGACAACATAACGGCACTACATGCACCCAACCACACAGCAAGGGGCGAAATATGGGCCTCGCTGGATAGACACTTGGGTCCAAACAAACCCCCATAGAAGCCGTCATACTCTGCCCGCTGAAGCCATTAATTTTTTTAAAACCTAAATTGAGGTTTGCATAAATAGATCTTTTTGGAGTTTTGATCTTTTATTTAAAACGTTTGTTCTCCTTTCCTTTGCAGGTGCAGGCAAAGCTCCATCACTGGGAGGAGGATTCCATACAAATTTGGGAAAGGAGTCCCGAGCACTGACACTTCAGAATGGTACGTCAAATTCCTATTTAAACTCTTTGTTTCTAGTTTTGGGTCGTTCATTAATTAACGCAATTCTGATGTCATTGTTTAAAGTCGTGATTTAACAGTTAATGATTTGAACGGCTTTCAATTTTCTGTGTTAAATGCAGCAGTTAATTCTACAAAGTGTTTTTCTCTGGAAATGTTACTTTAAACATTAGAGTATTAGAGCTTCACGCCTATTCCTTCCTTGAATAGCTTTTCTCAGAGGGATGTTGTAAAAGGTGGTTTGTCAGTGACCTCTGATTTTAGTGTGGGAGTATTCTTTCCTGGCCTTTGATGCGTCTTTCTCTTCCCCCAGTTCTGACCCATTTCTCGTTCTCCTTTCCGCTTCCCGCCCACTCTGTTTTATTTGAATGAAAGCATTGCGTCAGCTGCGTTGTCTCGGTTAGGAGGATAATCGTGTGCTGTTCTTTCTCTTGCAGCCGTGGCGGTGCTAAATGGAATAGTACTGTATTATGTCTCCTGAGTCATGTTGCATCATAAAATGTTGCTGACTTGCGTTAGGTCTGCCAGCCTTCTACACATGGCGACTCACAAGCTCCTTTTCCACACTGAACTCGATGTCCACCTTAATCACTTTTCTTGTTTTGGAACCTGGAGCGTTTCAAATTTATTTAATGTGTTTTAATCAGAACAATTGGAGAGCTGAAATTCAGAGTTGTTTAAGCCTAGGTGATTTTCTGAATGTAACATGCTTTCATTCGAATTAGAGCTGTGTTTTAAATTGCTTATGAAGCTAAGAAAGGCCACCGAGTTAATGACAGTAACCGTGCCATTTTGGAAGATTTATGTGCGTTTATTAGGGTATGGTTCTAGCTTTGACCTGGCGATTGTCTCATGGCTTACGTGCTAATTAAAGGAGGCTCGAGAGTATAAGTTAAGTCTTCCATCATCATACAGTCCTGACATTTCAACCCAAACATGCTTTGTTCTCTAAGGCAGTGGTACTTAAGCTTTTGGCATCGGTGGACCCCATAAGAAACACAATAAGGAGCCAGGGACCCTCAACCCATTACTACATTTTGAGCCTCACCAACAACGCACATGAAATACACAAATACACACAATGTGAACTCAACACATTTACTTTCCTCTGCAAGTGTTTGTTTAACTATGAGTGACTACGCACTGGTAAAGATCCAGGTCGTATTCTCAAAATCTTCAGCTGCTGCAGTAAAACTGGTCAGAAAGTCACAAAAAGAACAGTTTGGGAGCATCAGAAGGAGAGACATGACAAAGGATGGGCCACAGTCTTCCAGCTATTAATGGACTCTAACCAGGCTCGCTTTTGGGCCCATATTAACAAATTCAAAAATAGCAATGAGTCCAGGGAGAATGGAGTCTCTGAACAGCATGGGTACATCACATTGTTGAGTTGTACGTGGACCAGTTTGTCAACATACAAGGCGTTGGGCAGTTCGTAGCTACAGCACCAACTACTAAGACAAATCCAGGGGCAATTGAACCAAGACCACAATATCAAACTAACGTGTTCCATGGGCAGGAAAACCTTGAGGAGGAGAGGCAGATATTCTTGGGTAGTCTAACAAACAAGCAGAATGTGGCAAAATTATTTAAACAACTGTTATCAGACCGCGTCCCAGACCCGAACTGCCTTTTAGCTAGCACGTATGTTAGGCCAGCGTGCTGTCTGTCCTTTACAACCATTCCTTTCAAAACACTGTTATCCCTGAGGTCTGGAGAGGATCCATTTTATGTCCCATATTTAAGGGTGGAGACTGAACGCTAGCTGTAAATTTCAGATTGGTTGCCTTACTTGACTTTAAGGCAAAAGCATATGCCTGAATTGTACTAGAACATTTAGAAGCATGGATACCCGAGGAGTATATTCTGCAATTTTTTTAATCCGGATTTAGGACTGGGGCATCTACTGTAGATAATATACAAGCTTTATAAGTCCTCTGGTATCGCGCCCTACAGAAGAACAGTCCACCTCTTTTGTGATGCTTTACAGACTAAAGTGCATCTTTCGACAGGGTGGATAGGGCCATTCTCTGGAGGAAGCTCAATGTCTGGGGCATACCAACAAATCTTTTAACCCCTTCCATGTTCATGACGAGCTCAGCTCGTCGTGCAGCGCAGTGCTCCTGTGCTCATGACGAGCTGTGCTCGTCATGACCACACCCGTTTTTATTGCTGTCCAGCACAGCAGGAGAATCTCCCTAGCAGCGATGCGGTTAAGAGCCATCATCTCTCTACATACTGAGACATGAGTCCGGGTCAAAACCGGTCCATCCACGTTAACACTAAAAGCCGATACAAACCAAGGGCTAAAACAGAGCTGCATTTTGGCTTCTGCGCTGTTCAACTTGTACACAGCTGATATAGGGAAGGTACTGGACAGCTGTAGTTTGGTCCCCACAATGCAAAGTTCAGTCTCTCTGCAAATAATTCAATACGCTGATGACATAGTGGTCATGGATCACACTAAATTGGGCCTGCAAAAAGCCCTGGAAAACTTAAGGAGATTTAATATAGCCAATCATCTGCTGGTGAACCAGGCCAAAACTAAAGTTTTGATATCTGGCAGCTATTGATCTAAGAAGACGGCTACTTGGCGTTTGGACGGCAATACCATCTCTACTTCGAGGCATTACAAGTATTTGGGTGTGTGGTTTAGTGAAAGCAGCTCTATCGCCCTATCCAATGATCTTAAAAAGAAGGCAGCAGCTATTACCTATGGGATTGGCCAATTAAATTGCTTACTAAGCAGTGTCTCTGCGACCCCTATTTTAAAGGTAATGAAAGCAACATAAATCCCAGTCCTACAGGCCGGTCACTTTCCTTATTCCGGTGGACTGGATGCTGCCTGAGAACTGTCATAGCAGAGCTTATAAAAAAATATTTCAGCAACCGCGTTACGCTCTGCTCCAGATTAAGACTAACGTTTGGGCTAGTAACTCAATGTACAGAATGCATGGCATCCATATTAAAATATTACATTAAGTGCATGACTTCTGAAACAGTCTATGAAAATCCTGAAAACCCATGGTCCAGTCAATTAAACAAAGCAATCCTGATAGTCAAGATTGAACACATCTGCAGTTGCATTGACACCAACAGATCCTCCCATTCAAGCCATTTACATCAGTGTGTCAAATTCATAGGCTCAGAACGAAAATCCCACCATATGTGCGTTCTTTAGCTTGACTTTTAGGCATCCATACCAAAGGGCTTCCCATATCTAGAGCACTCGAAGCATCACATCTCCAAGCCGACCCCGTATAAGCATTAATCCGTATCATGAGCCCTATAGGTATACATTTCACAACGTTACCTAATTTCCCCTAATCTATATTCCAACCCGAGATAATAGCCGATATTTAGAACCCTTAATTAGCTATCCTCATTAGCATTCCACAATCTGTGCTCTTGCTTTCCATAGCTGCCGCAGTCTTATAGCACCCCATTTCTTTAACGCTCCCTAAGGAACCCACAAGAGCCACTACCCAACCAGAGCCCCATGCCATCTAGTCTGTCCTGTGTTTCAGGTATACTTTCCAGATGAAGGGGGATCTCTTACTAGATGGCGACTACCACACGTTCTGAATAGTTGAGTGGTGATGTAGTTTTATTTTTACTTTCCTTAAACTGCCTTAAGTATTTGTTCACGTAGACTTGGAATTGATCAAGTGGTATTTGTAGCACTCCAGTTTAATTGAAGGAAGCCCTGTAAGTATGTAATTTCCTAAGGGCTTTACAACTACAATCATAATACTTTTAAATGAAGATACCATAAGCCGTGCCAAATACATTACATTTGGGTCTGATTTAAAAAGCTCTTCTAGGTTCACACGCATTTTTAAGAACTATATTGGCGTCCTTCCCCAGATTTACAAGAAACCAATAAAAGATGCTCTGAGAAAGTTTTGACATAACAAAAATGTCAGAACAAGAACTGAATGTGCACTATCAAACGACTTTGTATTAACAGGAAGGGATAATAGAGCTCTTAATTCATCATGTAATTTGTGAGCTTTTCAGTCAGTTCCCATATCGCTGTGTTTCTATGCTCACTGTACTGCATGCATGACTATCTATACATTACCTCTAGAAATGGCAAACATACATCAACTCTACTGCAAACAAAAAAATAAGTAAAAAACAATATTGGTTACAACGGCAATAGCTCTAACTTTAACAAATGCGAGTCCGATTGTATTGCAAATGCTTGTTTAGAGAATAAGAAGGCTTAGGATTCGTGCAAGAGAAAGAGGACTGCCCTCTAGACAGAGTTGTGAATGAATTGCTGCTGTTCTGCTGCACTGAAAACCTGTCGTTTTGTTGGTTCTTCTAAATTATTTTCAGGTTATGGGAGAGCAGCAAGGTCTGAGAAAATTAATTAAGAATGGGAACTGCGTTTTTTCACATGAACGAATATTTTGCTCTGAGTTGAGGTTAAGGACTTTTCTTGAGTCTACTGGGATGGGATAACGTTGCAAAAAGATGAAGTGGATGCTTGTTACAGAATTAGACAGCGTCAAACTTTAAGGATAACCATCTTTAGATGATACCTATCACACACTGTGCTGTCTGCTTTAATTGCGTCCCTTGACATTTGCCACTCTGCTAATTTCAGTGAGTGAGGCTGTTAGCTTTAAAAATATTGTACACCAAAAAATTGCAACTTGAAAAAATACTGTAAACTATTGTTCAGCTTTACATACCATTTTCTGAAAAAAACAACATCATTTAGTAAAAATGATTTAAAGCGTGCCAATATATAAAAAAGAAAAGAAATAATAGAGAATACGTGTGAAGCCATTATGAGCAACTTGAAAATAAATTGATAGCGCATGTTTTACAGATGTACGTCAAGAATTCCTAGCGTTTAGTGAAGTAGGCCTGGAAATAGGTCTACTTAAGACTAATGCGAATTCCGTTTACACATTAGCAGATATGCAGACTTGTATCTGCTTATGTAAGAATCTGCTGTGATTACAAATTTGCTTCTCCCTTTTTAGGTCTCGGCCTGATCAAGCGCATGCGCTGGTCTCGGCCGAGACTTTTCGTAGCTGTGAGAAATGCTACTTTGCCAGCGATCAGCTTGCTAGAACGCGCACAAGAGCGCGCACGCATGCGCATAATAGAAAGCTGATGGCCGGCAAGCACTTTTTCCCGGCGTGTGCGTACTAGCGTCACCACTTGCTGCACCACTCGCACTCAACAGTCCCCCTGGTACTCAAGCAGGCATCCACTTCGGACTGCTGCTCACAAGCGCGCCCACTTGAAAATCCCACCCGTCCTCCATTCACAATTCGTAGATCACCTTGCCACTGATTTAATACTGCTTTAGGCATAGCACTTCACAGCCTGAAGCACAGGGATTGACCATTCTTTTGCTGTCGCCATTACTTCTTGGATTCCACCCTTTTCATTACGTGGGTGAGTCAATAATCACACCCCATCCTCCCTCAAGATAGGCAGAGAGCAGGGTTGGAGGAGAATACCGTCCATTCCTTTCTAGGTAATGTCAAGCACCTTTTAAGACAGGCGCATGCGTGCTTTGGGTGGACACATCGTACATTCTTGGTTAAAGTGTTTAAGATGGTGGTCCTGTGCGCTGATTCCAGTCATCTCTGTGGGTGCTGCGATGCTTGTTTTAAATGCAGAAGAGAGTTGAGACAAAACTCTGCCCTCCAAGTTGAACCTAGAGGCGCATGTCACCCCGCTGGGATCGCTCAAGCTGACACTTGAATCACTAGGGCCCTTGAATGCGTGTCCCCACAGCTGACAAGTTTTCATTTAGTCTGTGTGAAGTTTCCATCTTTTCAGTGTGACACGAGTGACATTTTATTTCGGGTGAAAGGAATCATGAAAGGAATCAGGCACATTTCTCATTTTAGCTCCTAACTTATATAATATCCTGGAAAGCACCTTAAAACCGCTGCAAGGCACATGTTTGAGGTGCTCTTACAAAGTCACAAACCAATTTGCATTTTCTAACCAGCGAGGCCAATGCTTGTTTTGTTCTCGGAGGCAAGCCTGTTTTACTTTGGTATTTTGCTCGAGATAATGTTTTTGTTTGAGCTACATCTTTCCCGTCGTTTTAATTGGTGCTTGCTTACTTCCTTTTGTGAGCAGTTGGTTAATTGTGCGCTCTGTTGCGGAATCCAAAAACTATGCAACGACTGCTTTGCGTTTTGCGCGAGGTGATTTCTTTATTTTGGTATAATCGCTCATCCTCCGTTATCTGATCGCCTTATTATTGCTCCATGCCGATGGAGTTGTTGTTGGCTGCTGGGTGTTTGACAACATTATTTTCTTACTTTTGGACCCAGACAGCGGACACAAGCTGCTGCAACATTTGGAGTGCCCAAGGCAATATTTTTGTTTCAGCTACAGCCCCCTTGCCGTTTTAATTGGTGCTTGCTTACTTCCTTTTGTGAGCGGTGGGTTAATTTTTGGGTAAATTGGACAATTTGGATCACACTACTGTCCCGCGTCCACCCACCCCCAACCCCCTCCAGTCTCCCCGTTTTACAATGTTATACTTAGCTCGGTGTTAGCGTAAGCTAAAATACCAGTCGGCATCACTTGGTGCGATCAGCACTAAGGCAAAAAAGTCAACTAGCAAATATTGTGAACACCTTTACACTCCGCATCACTTGGTGCGCTCAGCAAAGAGGCCAAACAGTTAGTGAGCAGATTTTCAACCAGCTATATAAACATTTGACTGCGCCCCTATTTATAGTGTTGTACTAAATGTTAACAAAAATAGGCAGAACCCCTTTATAGTCTGGTTTATTTTGTATGCTCAGCAGAGAGGCCAAAGAGTTAGTGAGCAGGTATTGTAACCAGATATATGGACATCCGATTGCGCCCCCTTTTACAGTGTTGTATTGAATCTGGTGCCCGCTCAAAAAAACATAACAAATTGAATCTCAACGAGCAAATATTTTGAATAACTTTATAGTTTGGATCATTTGGTGCGCTCAGCACAGAGGTCAAGGAGTTAGTGAGCAGGTTTTCTAACTAGCTATATTGGCAGCTTGGAAAAATATAATTCCTGTTTGGGGACATGCCCAGCGGGCCACATGCAGCCTGCTCCTCCCTACGCCATGTTTCACGTGTTGGTATCTAAGCAATGGTTTGAAATAGGGTTGCATAACAACTTTTTGAACCGGAAAGACTTTTCATGACTCGTGCCGTTTATAGTCTGGTTTATTTCATACCCTCAGCAGAGCGGCCAAAGAGTTAGTGAGCAGGTATTGTAACCAGCTATATCGACATCCGACTGCGCCCCCCTTTACAGTGTTGTACTCAATCTGGTGTTACTGCAAAATAACAAAACAATCCGCATCATTTTGTGCGCTCAGCAAACAGTCCAAAAAGATAATAAGCAAATAGTCAGACCCCCTAAACACTGATATTAACAACCCATAGGCACTGCTTCATCTATGCAGCATAACCGTGTATACACTTAATGCTGCTAAATTGTTTATTAAGTGTATAATGTTTCACCATTGCCAATTTTGTGCCACTAAGGCACACATTTATGTAAAATACGCAATCATCCGTAACTTAAAATACTAGTTAATTGGATAGTTTGGCCACTGATACTGCCGCATGGCCGGTGCAGAGATTCCGATGGTCTTCCTGCTCATTGCCACCTCGGTGGTAGTCGCACAGACCTGGGCGCTGATGCTCACCACTGCACGGTGGAGCCCGCCTCTCGTCGCAGCTAAGCAAAATTACCAGGTATCTTTTTTTACCATGGGCTTACAATATTAAACTCCATACTATAATATTAAGCTTATTTGCATAGATATATGTATATGAAAAGATAGCTGTTGTCTATATTTTCTATTAGAAAATACAATTCCACGTCACTTGTTGTGAGAAAAGTTTGTGGAATATTATCGAGTTTTTCACCGTTGCCTACTCTACGCTGCACAGACTCACCTGCAATTAGCTCCAGGGGCACTCCAGCTTGGTCGACTGCACCGCCCAGCACCGCCAGGAGGCGCTTAAAACAGACTTCGGCCTCCTGCAGCGCGGGACGAGTTTTTCACCCTTGCCTACTCTATGCTGCACGGACTCACCTGCAATTAGCTCCTGGGGCACTCCAGCTTGGTCGACTGCACCGCCCAGCACCGCTAGCCTGAAGACACTGGCTCAGGGACTACCATTCCCAGAAGGCCCCAGCGGCGCATTCCACACGCGTCATTTGAAGCGCCAGGAGGCGCTTAAAACAGACTTCGGCCTCCCGCAGCGCGGGACGCGCGTGGGCGTGCCCGGGAGCTGCCCGAGCCCGTCCGAACCAGGAGGAGGCTGGGCTGGGCCACCCCTCTTCGCGTGAACATTTCGTGATCAAGGCTTCTATGGTTAGATCAAAATGTTTACTTGTGTCGCTGATTAATGTGATTTATAGATTTGGTTTAATTTGGTGTCTCTTAATTTCAGAATTAACATGTCTAAGGCTAATCGCAGGGGAGTGGGTGGTCCTGGGGTTGTGGGTACATTAGATGCCTTTCTTTATCGGGCTGAGTCGGTTCTCATGCATGAGATTAAGCTTACCGAAAAAAGACTCTCCCTAGATCCCCAATCCCATCGAGTCTCAATAGGAGCATATACATCTAGTCTTCCCCCTACTGAGGCTCCAACTGTAGACCCCACTCATTTGGTGACTGCCTAGATTCATACTTCCGCAGTAAGTAATCATCCATCTAATGGTAGTATTGTATCTCTTGATCCTTCCCCCTCTCCTCCTAAGATACTCACACGACAACAGAGATCGGAGCAGATAAAGGTGGGGGCGGTTCATAACAATAATAAAAAAACGGAAGGCGCGTGGGCAGCTGCAAATTTCAACCCGTGCTAGTAAGGTGGCTAAAACAAGGAGTAAATGCGGAAAAAAGAGGGGGGTCAGGCAGTTGCTCCCTCAATAGCCAATAATAGCCTAACTAGAGACAAGGAAGAGGATAGAGCCTACCTTAAATATGTGTTTAGGGATTTTGAGGAGGTTCTCCGTTCCAAAATGGGTGAGAAAATGGTGGCCTTGTTAGATCCCCTATTAACCAAACTGTCAGAAATAGATACAAGGTCAGTGATGACGTCAGAAGCCTCGCTGGTGATGGTCACGCCCACGAGGAACATGGCGGCGGGCTGAGAGCCGGTCGCGGCAGCACCGTGGTGCTCTCCGCTGATTCAACGTGCAACATGCTGTAGCGAGAGGTCGCGAGTTTCCCTTTTGACAGGTAAAGCGGCAGATGCGTTTTTCCCCGTCATTATCCAGCACCAAGCTAAGCCGGCACCTCTGTTTGTTTTCTTTCTGAGGTTGCTGGCCAGCCGGTCGCCCGAGAGGAGATTGCAGGTCGCAGGCAGCGCTAGGACCGGGCAAACCCGGCTCTGCCAGCAGGGAAAAAACACAACGATCGAGAGATGCGGGCAGAGTTTGTGGAGCAGACTGTGTTCGCATGTATCCAACCCTGCAGCGACCGGTGAGAGAGGCAGTATAACGTACCTACACCGGCTTAGCCTCCCAGCAGGTAAAAGGAATAAAAAAACGGCGCGAGGACCTTAACGGACCGGCGCCTACCCGTTTTTTTTCATACTGGAAGAACGCCGACGGTGCCTATGGAGCAGATGTCGCTCCGTGCTGTTTAGACTAAAACTTGGAGGTTTGGTAGCATACACCTCTGAGCAGCAATCCTGCAAAACGCAGCCTGAGAGAAAGAAGCTTTACTCTTTTGTAAGATATGGGGGGAATGGGATTAAAGCGGTAGAGACTTCACTCACTCACGGAGCCATCACTGGGAGGTCGGGTTGCTGTATGGATCTAACGCAGTCTGATGCCTCTATTTACAAGGATTGCTACGCTATTTTAGGGAAAGTCTCAGCACAAGAGCCTGCATTTCTGAAAGGTACCAAGCCGGTGGGACACAAGTCAACGGAAGCTGCGTTATCTGTGACAGTGGAGCCTATCACAGTGGAGGCAAGCTCCAATCCTGTAAAAAAGGGGAATATTCTCCCAATAAGAAGAAATAGGTATCAGCTGAGATCTAGGGTTGAATTAAAGGAAAAAGGTGCTTTGGAATTTGAATTCGAAGAGAGGGAGCGGCCCATGCCACTAACTCCCTGTAAAAGTAGAAAGAAAAAGTCTACCTTAGTTAAGAAACTTAAAGGGGCACCCCTTGAATGTCAGGTGGTCAAAAGCACCCCATCCCTTAAATCTTTCTTTAAGGTCTTAGATCAAGCTAGGCTTTCATCTGTGCAGTCGGAGGTCAATACTGTCATTGTACCCTTAAAAAACCGTTACGAGGTCCTAGAAAATCTGGAAAACATGGAAAATGTTGAGGGAACACATATGTCGAGCTTAGAGAGCTTAGGACAGTTAAACCCTCCTGAGACTGAGACTGAGACTGAGACTGAGACTGAAAATGCAACAGCAATAGGTACTCCGGCAAATGTAAATAAAGTAAACCCAGTAGACGAAGCCCAAGGAAACCAGGATATGAACCCCACGAACCTCAAGAGTCAGTCTGGAGCAGTAAAACCTGCACAAAGTAGCTCCAAGGAGTCAGTAGGTGGGGCGAGGAGAAAGGAAGGAAGTAAGTAAAGATAACCAATCTGTTCAAATAATTTCCGGAACGAGGAGAAATTCTGTGGACCTTGGTGAGCGGGAGCAGGAGAGCGACAGGTTAGGGGATCTCTTTCGATCTCTTAGAGGCGATATGATGTTGAAATTTGAGATCTCAGAGACCAACCAAAAAACCATACAAGATAGATTTGATGCATTAGAATCTAGGCTGGAGCAGGTCACTCTTCGTACAGGGAACTTGAAACAGAAACAGCTGCTTTGAACAAAACAGTGCATGGCAACCAAAAAGATATAGAGCATTTAAAAGTCCAGAATAGATCACTGGTTATGGATATTGAGCGGTTGGAGACTCAAGCACGTAGGAACAACCTAAGGATCTTGAAAATACCGGAGGGGGAAGAGTCGGAGGACATAAAGGTATTTGTCTGTAAACTTCTGAGAGAAGGTGTCCTAAAAGATCGCCCGGACATAGATTTGGAGGCAGAAATCCAAAGGGTGCATAGAGACCCTTACAAGAGACGTACAGACAGGAAAGCACCTAGAAAAATACTAGTAAACTTCCAAACGTATAATGTCAAGGAGCTTATTTTGAGGAGATCTCTTTTAAAAACAGACCTCCTTTACAAGTCTAGTCCCTATCTTATTAGGTCGGATATTGGAGCAAGAACTGCACAAAGACAATGGGAGCTGGGCACCAGAATGCCGGATCTGAGGTCACTGGGAGCCCAGGTACAAATGAGATTCCCGGCTATGCTCAGGATTATGTGGAAGAATAAGACTTACAGTTTCACACAGCCAGAAGAGGTTGATAACCTTTTGGACCGAATGAGAAGCGAGCAGGAGGAGTAGTATTGGAAAGCCTGGCGATCACCTCAAGGGTGGTAGAAACCGCAAAAACAAAAAACAAAAAAATAAATAAATTAATAAATAAATAAAAATAAAAAAGAGGGTGGGAAAAAAAAAAAAAAAGCGGTTGGGGGGACACGAGAAAGCAAGTTATTGCATAAAAATGTTGCATGATAAAACTGGGGATACGATTTATTTCTGATTCAGTTCGTCTCGCTAAAACTTATTATTGGTCGCGGACACCACCCGGCTGCGCCGAAAAGGCGAAGTCATCGCCAGGTATGCAGAGGGGGTTCCTCAGGGGGGAGGGGCTGAATGGGTGGGGGGGGTCAGGGGGAAATTAAAAGAAAAAAAATCCTCATATATAAACAAACATATTCTGTACAGAGGCATGGATGGGTATGAGTGGATATTAGACTCATGATCAACTCATATAAGTTAAAGGTCCTGTCCTGGAACATTAACGGTTTAGGGGGAAAAATAAAACAGAACAGAATTTGTGAATTCCTAAAAAATTCTGATGCTCAAATCATAATGCTTCAAGAAACACACTTAGAGGCCGCAGTGTGTAACTCTCTCTTTAAAAAGCTTCGGTTGGTACAAGAGATAATTAGCTCCAGGCAAGCAGGTGCCACAAGGGGAGTTTCTATCATAATTCGAGCAAACAGAGGGATAACTCTAAGAAATTTTGAGACAGACCAATCGGGAAGATGGTTAGTCGCTGAAATATATATTCAAAATATCCCTTACTCCATCGCTGTGTATTACGGTCCAAATGAGGATAATTTGAGCCCTCTGTCCAAACTTGAAACAGCATTACTCACGACAACTGGCCCTTTAATTTTAGGCGGTGATTTCAACCTGGTCTTTGACCAAAAGTTGGATAGAACCTCTAAAGCTAAATATCATGCTCCCTTAAAATCACTTGCCATTCTGGACGTCCTAATGAAAGATTTTACTCTAGTTAATGTTTGGAGGAAAAAATATAGAACTCAACTAGGCTTTACTTTTTATAGTAAGAAATATAAGAACTATTCAAGAATAGATCATTTTTTAGTCGATCAACACCTTCTCAAAGATATCAATTACCTCTCCTTCACACCCACAGGACTATCGGACCACGCTGTCTTGGAAATGGTAATTGAACTGAATACAACTCCCCTAAAACTTAGGTGGACACTGGAGAGATCACTTTTATTAGATGAACAAATAAAAGTAGATGTTAAAGACAAAACATTAGAATTCTTCATAATAAATTCAGGAACCTCCTCCCTTCAAGTCGTATGGGAAACTTATAAGGCCTATCTGAGGGGAGTCTTAAGTTCATTAATGAATCATAAGAGAAAGAGTAGGAAAATAATAAGAAAGGAAGACTTGACAGCAATAACAAGTAAGGATCTTGAATTACAAAATGCAATTCTAACGAACTCTGGTAGAGTACATTCGCTAGAGAAGGAACTTAGAGTTACAACTTCAGTTAAAAATTTCAGATGAGAGAATTCTTAAAGAAAAATGGGAGTCTAGTAGACTAAAAAATTTTGAATACGGGGAAAAGTGTGGAGCCCTCCTAGCCTGGAAAGCTAGAGAAGAGAGAACAAGAAATAACATTAAAGTCTTAGTACAACGGCAGACAGGAGATTTGATGGAAACGGATGCAGAGATTAGAGGAGAAGCAAGGTCCTTTATGAGCAGTCTCTACACGGAAGACAAAGATCCTAAGGGGGAGGATTTAGAATCCTGGCTGGCAACAAAACATTTATCGCTAATGTCTGAAACAGATAAAGCTTATTTGGGAAGTGAGATCACAGAAGGGGAAATTCTGGGACAACTAAAGAAAATGAAAAGAGGGAAAGCTGCAGGCTCAGACGGGTTGCCAGTGGAGATTTATTTAGATAAAAAAGATCAACTAATACCTCCGCTAAGGGATCTTTTTAACTCATTATTAATCCACGGTCACTCTACTCCCCCCTCATGGGCTGAAGCCATTATAACGCTCATACTAAAACCTAACAAAGATTCCAAAAAAATAGAGTCCTATAGACCCATTTCATTGTTAAACACCGATATGAAGATCTATTCTGGAATTCTAGCCACTAGACTATCGAAGGTTATAAAATCCATAATTCACCCTGACCAGAGAGGCTTTATACCAGGGAGACAGTTAAATGAATTAACATTTCAAGCAATAGGAGCCATAGACTATGCCAGCACTAAAAATCTTCCGCTCGCTCGGATCGCCATAGACGCGGCTAAGGCCTTCGATCAGGTCAATTGGAAGTATTTATGGGCCACAATGGACTTATTTTTATAGAGGAGGTCAGATCATTATATCATAATCCAAAGGCGAAGGTTCTAGTTAATGGGATCCTATCCGAGTGGTTTGATATATCTCGTGGAACCAGGCAGGGCTGCCCCTTGTCTCCCCTTCTGTTCGATGTGTATATGGAGCCTTTTGTGTGTGGCATCAGAGAGGACAACATAATTCAACCATTCCAGCTCGGTAATCTGTCTCTGAAAGTGGCATTGTATGCAGATGATCTTCTCTTATATACCTCTGATCACTCAGCAGCAATACCAAGGTTGTTTCTCTTATCGGAAGAATTTGGGAAATTGTCAGGCTACCAGATAAATAAGGAGAAAACGGAGATTATGGGATGGAATAATAACATACACATATCGGGTGCAAAACAGACAATGAGGTACCTGGGAATTCACCTAACCCAATCTGTAAAAGACATTACATCACTCAGCTGGCAAAAGGTGGCTAAAGACATCAATAAAACCTTAATCAGATGGGGGAGCCTGCCCTTGAATATATATGGTCGTGTCAATCTTATTAAGATGACAATTCTTCCAAAATTGACTTTCTTATTTAACTGCATCCCTCTATCATTTTCACCTAAAGACATTAATACTTTACAGGGCAAAATCGGATCATTCATATGGGCCTGCAAGTCCACTAGAATTGCATGGAAGAAGCTGAGAAGGGGCTTAAAAATTGGAGGGTTAGCCCTCCCGGATTTAATGTTATATTGCCATGCCTTTCACTTTAAAAATGTTAGGCTCCTTGCAAACAAGTTAGATGCATCATCGCAGGGCCGCCTGTTTCAAGCCTTATTAAACGATCTACCTTATGACCATGATTTCTTTTTATTTAAGTTTGGAGACCAGAATTTTTTTTTTTTAAATTCGCCTCAGAATCTTACAGACTGCATTAAGAAATTGGGGGTTTATCAGGAAGACATTCGATATCCCTTATTATCATTCACACACTCCAATATGGGATTCTCCTGGTACACCTCAATGTCTTCAAGATCGCCTTTCACAACCTTTGAAAACAGCCGGGTTAAAAAAATGGGGTGATTTCTGGGGAGATTCAGGCTTAGTAAACTGGAACTCTTTAGCACAACTAACCAACGGCCAGCTGACTAGGTTCAAATATTATCAATTATCTGCCTGGTGGTCTAGTCAAAATATGCAAAGGGAGAAAAATACAGACATTCTTGATGCAATTGGCAGGGGGGGGAAATGGTTAAAAGAACTTTCATTTTGGTATAATTTAATGATCACAGAAGAGAAGAGTACTTGGCACTTGGAGCTGAAAAAATTATGGGGAAATTGTATACCTGACCCTCCTGAGGAAATCTGTAAAGTTTGGTCAGACTCTTTTACTCTTTCACAGAGGCTAATTAAACCAGCCAATTTAAGACGTAATCATTTGTTTACGGCTTATAGAGTCTATTGGACTCCTGCCAAATTGCATAAGAATACTCGTAATAATTACTACTGTCCTCGATGTAATCATTGTATTGCTGATGTCCATATTTTCCTTGATTGTCCAGCTATTCAAGATTATTGGAAAGCGATAACTGATTTTTTGAGTGACGTACTTTCTATAACTATTACTTGCTCTCGTAGACTTGTATTTTTTGGCTTAACAGACGATTATAATATTAATAGTCTAGACACTAAGTTTATTTTTTATATAATAGTTATTGCAAGGAGACAAATTTGTATGGAGTGGAAGTCAGCGCCTCCTCCTAGATTTGTAATATGCTTGAAACATATAATGGAAGTATGTAAAATGGACTTAGCTGGTCGTAACGAGAGCACTGAAAATGTTTGGTCTAAACTGGTGATCTGGATAAACAGGTGAGCGGTCCTATGATTATGCCAGAGGTTGTGTCGGTCCTGTCCTCCACTTTGCCTAGGGCGCCCAAAATAGGCTCTGAGGAGTGGGATAAGGAAAACAGCCTACCTCTGGGACATCCCTGTCTGCTATGATACTGTTTCCGGGGCGGATACGAAAACTACAGTATAAGAGGCAACAGTGAGACCCATCTAGAGCATAAGAATTCTGGTGGCATATATGCGGACAAAAAAAAAAGAAATAGATACAAGGTTGTGTAAGCTAGAGCAACATCTTTTATTACCATCGTCAACTTTGGGTAAGGTCGCAAATGGCCAGTCAATTGTATCCAGCCTAGTTACAGTGCACAGTTAAAGTCAACCTAAAGAGAGAGACTGCAGTGACTGCAGTGATGGTAGGATGGGACTAGTTCCCAATGCCCTCGCGAGTAGTCAACACACCATACCTAATGGTCCTGTATGTGCTAGGGAACAACAAAGGAGTCGGGATCTGGGTACTACACAGGGTAGGAATACCACTCCTAGCAGTTCTCTCAATCTTCCTCTGGAAGCCACACCTTATACCATTGTCCTCTCAAACGTACCAGTACTCTCTGTTAATAATGTTGAACATTGGGAGTCGCTAAAGAAAAAAGCTTTACACATGTTAAACACCAGAACCGGGTTGGGCGATTCCCTATTTCGAGAATTTAAAATGGTTCACAGAGTTTCATGGGTAGGGCATAATCAGAAACAGTGTAGAGGGGATTGTGTGGTGCTTAGTTTTGGCTCCCATCTCTCGTACAAACAATCTTGGAAAGGGCAGGCACAAGGGTCTTGAGTGAAGATAACATCCACATCTTGTACAGGAATTTATATTGATCAGGTTCGAGGTCCCTATGATTATGTAGTACCGACATTAAATAGATTTCAACTCCTCGCCACATTGGAGGATATTGATTGACTGCAATCTGCTGAAGATTGTAATATGACTCCACAGTTACCATCTTCTCCAAGAGGGGGGGGGGGGCTCTAGTATGCAAGCAGCCAGGCAACATATCCCAAGAGGAGCTTAGGAAATTGGGGGGCAGGTCAAGAAGGGACATGGGTAGGGCTAATGATAGGGGTCCACTTGATAATTCTATGCAGGAAGTTGCTGGTGTTGTTGGGATGGCGACTCATTTTTGTGACCAATCAGGCCCTGGCAATAATCTCTGTGATGCGATAGGTCTAAAGTTAGTTTCCTGGAACATTGCAGGGCTTTCTCAAAAAACTATCTCTGCAGATTAGTCCAATTTTGTCGAGCAGGTTGACATATTGTATTTTCAAGAAACATGGGCTACCGATGCATTATTTCGCCAAGGCTATTTAAACTTTGCGAAAGCTGCAGAAAAGGGACAGTGTGGCAGACCCAAGGGTGGATTGACCACCTGGGTTAGACAGACTGAGCAGTATTCAGCTCAGGAGGTCCATATTGATTCCAGGGACATTCTAATAGCAAGGTTATCAAGAGTAACTGTCCCTGATATTTTACTTATTAATGTCTATTCTCGAGGTTTGCAAGGGGGGAAAGCTTCACCTATTGTCACCTCTTTAGATCTGTTTTTATTAGATCACAGAGCTGGTAATAATGTCATAATAGCTGGTGATTTTAATTGTACGTTTGAACCTCTGGACATTCATGATGTTAATCTTGGCATTGAAGAGGATGCAGAGTGGTCCATCCCCCAGTTAGAGATTCACGCTATTAAAAAATGGTCAAGCGCAGCTCTCCAATTAATAGTATTCTGTTTGGAGCACGGGATAGGGGCTGCAAATGGAAGTACCAAGTCAGACAAATTAGGTTCTCATACTTTTAACAACGGTTTACGTACCAGCAGAATTGACTTTTTTTGTTAAATAAGGAGTTCTGGTGCAACCTTGTAGACTTGGAGGTCTGCGAAATACGTGAGAGTGACCATAACCCTCTTGTGCTCTCTGTATTAAGTTAAACGTCAGTATGTGGAGCTAGTTTAACTCCACGTTCAGAATTTGTTGAGGTTAGACTGACCAATGACACTAGACGTGTCAAGTGGGCAAAAGTTTTCCAAAACGAAGAGCATTTGGTTGAAATGTAAAGCCTGCTAGTAAACTCCATTGGCAAGTTACAGACCTGTGCTACGCAGGGGGAGTTATATGTTAAAATTGAACAGGTCCATGAGGAATTGTTTTTAAAGCTTAAAAGTTATTTTATTAAGAGAAGCAAGAATCCTAGCCGTCATACTGATCCAAAAGCAGCAGCCTGATATGGCACTTTGTGCCGCCAGGCATATAGAAATCTTGCGGCAGTAATCAGATCCAAGGACAGGGCTGCAATTTGCAAGGCCAGGTCCGACTACAAGAGTGCTCAGTACTATGCTAAAAGGGCCTGGGATGAACAGCATTGGGGGGATTTGTTGGAAGCTTCCCTAGGGAGGAATATGTGTGCGTTTTGGCAACTGGTGAGATGGGGTAGCGGTGTTCCTAATAATGTCCCCCATAACTATGTGGAGCCTGACAGGTGGGTCTCCCACTTTACAGCACAGTTTTGAAGTGCAGAGGCCAATCTAGAATTTCAAGTCATTCCACCTCCAGATATTATTCTACACTTTACTAAGCACGAGGTGGAAATTGCACTTCAGTCAGTACTAAGAGGAAGGGCTCCGGGGCCTGATTGTATCTCCGCTGATCTCTTCCTCCACGACTTACCAAACTGGGAGGAACACATTCAGCTCTTAGCAAACGCAGTGGCTAGTGGTGCACCAATGCCAAGTACGTGGGCAGGAGCGGAAATATTACCTATTTACAAAAAAGGGGATCAGCCTACTTGATTTCATACAAAAGGTCCTGGCGAGAATGATTCTAAATAGACTTCAGTCTTGGCTGGAGGAATCCAACATCCTGTCCAACCTACAGGCGGGCTTTCGGTCTTGTACAAGTACCATAGACCAGGTGTTCAGATTTATACTGGTCTACTGACGCACTGTGGTAATAGGGGGAGGCACCTTATATGCTGCCTTTGTCGACTTGAAGTCTGCTTTCGACCTTGTTCCCCGAACCAAGATGTGGTGTTGTTCTTCGCAGCTAGGCATGCCACCTGAGATCCTGGTTGTTTTGGTCAAGCTACATACTGCAAGCTACGCGCAGGTGAGATGGGGTGTACAGGGAAGCCTCACCCACAAGTTTTCAATAGAGAAGGGGGTTAGGCAGGGTATTAGCTCAGACGCTCTTCTCGCTATACATAAAAGGGGTGGTGAGTTATTTCAAGGACTTTCCTACTGACGCACCATTCCTAGCGGGGAGTAGGATCCCCCTACTCATGTTTGCCGGCGACACCCTCATCCTCTCAAAAACTAGAAAGGACCTTCAAAGAGCCCTTTCTAGATTTGAGGAGTTTTGTGAGGATCATGAACTAATTGTCAATGTGGACAAAACCAAGTTCATGGTCCTGCACAAACGTAAGTTGACTGTCGGCAGAGTTGAACGAAGGACGGTCTATTGGAACAAACCAATACTTTTTCCTACCTGGGGGTTCATATTGATCGCAATGCGAGTTGGAAACCACAAGTAGAACTCCTCACAGTTAAGCACGCCCAATTGTCAGGCGTATTGATTAAAGAGCATAGATCCTCTTTCACAAAACCGATAGCCCCTGTCCTCCATATATACCGTACCAAAATTGGTACCTCAGCTGTGGGGCTACGCTAACCTGGATTTTTTGGTTTTAGCGCAAAACAAGTTTATGCGGTCCTTAATTGGGCTCCCACAGTCCACCCCGCTGCTACCATTGTTTTGGGATTTGGGGTGCCACTCCATTAGGGATGTGGCACAGTTCAGGTCAATTGCTTATTGGAGGAGGATTTGGGTGACTCCAGAGTTAAAACACTACGCACTGGCATTAAATGATGTCGAGAACTCGGATGTCTCTAACAAAATCTCATGGTTAAGGTGTGTGAGGAATACACTTAGTGAGATGGGTATGAGTAGGTTATGGACCAACCCAGGGGATATTGTTTTTCCGTCCAAGGCAGAGTTTAAGGCAGCATACTGGAACATGGTTGTAACCAGGCGTTATGCGTACCTTACTGGGCCTTCTCTGTCTAGAGCATTTCTTGACCTAAAACATGAAGCTAAGTATGAAGGCTATTGGGACCTAATTACCACCCCCAAAGAAGGAAAATTATACCATCAGTTTAGGGTGGGTTCTCTACCCACAAAGGTATTTACATTGAAATGGAACAGCATGAATACTAGTGCCTGTCCCTATTGTCTAGATGTGGTAGAGACAGTGATCCACATTCTAATTGCTTGTCCAGCCTATCACAAACCTAGGCAAAGATGGCTGAAACCTATTTGTCAGAACATGGGAACTAGGTCGATCAACGAGGCTGTTAGGATTTTATCTACATCATTGGAAGAGCCAATAGTGGTCGCTGTCGCTAAGTTCTTGGGATGGGTGTGGGTTATCCGTTCGAAATCTAATAGCCCATGATACGACATTTCTTGTATCTGTTCCTTACACTATGGACTTTATATTATTTGCACTGTGCCCTTTGAATGTAGTATTGGTAGTATTTCTGGATTGCTGCTTGTTGGAACCAAATATCTTAAACGGTTTATATATCGGGGTTCTCCTTCGTTTTTATATGTTTTTAACGTGTTATTTGTATATTTATATCCATTTTGATCAATTGTCTAAATTGTAGAAATTGATGAATAATTGTTTTGAATTGAATTTTTAGAGCTTTTTTAACCTCACCACTCTTATGTCATGTATCAACTTTTGTGATTTGTAATCGAAATAAAGTTTTTGAACTGAACTGAACTGGAATATTATCAACTTCAAATTCTGTCCAATTTTTTTCAAATCTTTAATCAACTCGCATTTCCTAAAGCATTCTCGTTGCCCTGAAATCAGAACTGTTTGATACTGTAGCTACTCCTTCAGCTCTTCCTTCTTTTGCTGTTATCATCGTGGTTCTAGTGATTGGCTCGGTAACAGTGAGCTTTTCTTCAGTCCCTCTTCAATGTCTATCCTTGTCCACAGCACGACAGGCGCGCGCAGTAAGAGTACAATGCGATGAGCTGGTCTCATGCAGCACTCCGAATGGGGGGCGCAACCTCCTGTAGTCGCAGATGCCTGCATCTTTTCCCAGTCCTGAATTCCAAGAACAAGACCCTGCTGATGAAGTTCGCTTCCAAGACCAAGTAATCATTGTTCTGCTTGTCCCATCTCTGCTGCTACCTCTTTATAGTATCCTTTGCTGCCTACCTTTCACTTTCGTATTTTGTATGTAATTCCAACTTAACAAGCCTTCCAAACCAAGATGACTATCCTAATTTGTGTCACTTGCCCACATTTTCAGAGCTCCCCAGATTTCCCTCTGCCACACCCTGTTTTTGTTATGCATTTTGGGACGGGTTGTAGTATTTCTCTCATTTTAAACAAGCATTGGCAAAGCCAATAGGTCTTGCTTTTGGGACTTTATAAGTATTTAGTTATGCAGCACAATATCCTTGGTGGAACAACACTAACTGTTGCGTGGCTAAACACTTATAAGGTCCCAAAGGCGAGACCTATTGGCTATGCCAATGCTTGTTTCACCACTGATGGAAAGCATTTTACTCCATTTTGCCTGATGATGGCTCGTTAAAAGCTAAAAATCTGGGTGTCCTGTGTGGTGTTGATCTCTCTTTTAGACCCCAGATCATAGGACTGACAGGGAAATGCTTCTGCATTTTGAAAATGTTGCGGAAGGTTCTTCCTCTACTATCCTTACAGCACAAAAAAATCACTGTCCAGGCCTTGATAGGCTTGCGTCTCGATTACGCGAATGCCCTCTACCTTGGCCTTCCTAAATATTTGATGACACGCCTGCAGGTCGTGCAGAACTCGGCTGCAAGAGCCATCTTTGGATTAAAGCGAAGGGCACGAGCCTCGGAGCTTCTTGAGAGACTTCACTGGCTTCCGGTCGCTAAGAGTCTCTTTTAAGATCTTGACTCTGGCCTTCAAAGCTCTCCACTCGATTGGCCCAAAATACCTTGGGAAACGTATGGCCTTCTATGCCCCCAGGAGGACTCTAAGGTCCGCTCTGCTGGCCAAAGCCGTCGTTCCCACCATCAGACGCGCTCGCACGGGAGGTCGTTCTTTCCGGTACCTGGCACCTCGGTGCTGGAACGAGCTCCCCTTTCCCTTGAGAACAGCCAATAGTCTGCTTTCTTTTAGAAAGGAACTGAAGACTTGGCTCTTCTCCCAGTAATTCTGTGCCGGCCTGCGGTGGGCGTTGTGTTGTGTACTTCTCTTTTAGTTCTCTTTGCCAAAGCGCCGGGACACTCCACGGAGTAGCCGTGCGCTATAGAAGAGCCCTTTATAACATAACATATAACAAGAGCCGTCACTGAAATTGCTGCTTCCTACCTACTTCCAGCCTCTGTATGTAGATTTGAGGAAATGTGGCAAAATCTGTGACTTGCTAGAATCCAAACTCTGATGTAAATGTACAGGAATTTATATAGCGCAAATCACCGAGCGGTTTCTAAGCGCTTGCTTAGGGAACCCGTCCTGGTATTCCCCTGTGAAATAACCCCGGCAGGGTATCCGCAAGGTGAAAGCCAGGCATCCCACCGCGAGGGGCCGTTGTGGAGATTAAGCAAGCTATTGCCCAGAGTCGCAGAGTGTGAACACGTGAATCGAGTAGGCACCGGAGCGAGAATTGTCGAGTCCATGGACATTTTAGGACTCAAGACCCCGCCGAGCCGGGAATTGAACCCTGGTCCCAGGCTGACCTCTGCTTCCAGGTCTGCCTCCTCTAACCAGTGAGCCACACTTCTCCTCTTGATACAAAATGAACCCTGGCATAATATGCGACGCTATATTTACAGCTCTGATATGATAGGGACACTTGTGCTATGTAGGGAGGTGACAAAGTATTAAAGGGACAAGTGATTTTTATCGAAGCCAAATAGGTTTCTGAAGCATCCCATCCCTTCGATGAGTAGATTTTATAAAATACCACAGCCCTTCACTGTAATCGGAGACAAAGTTTCACGTACAGTTAACAACACTCGAATGTTTCCAGAACAAGGCTGGGGGAGAGTATAAAAGATCAAACAGTACATTGCTACGTGTTAAGCCAGGGAGAAGCATTAAGTCCAATAAGGACTCTTCTTACAAGGGGGCTCAAGGGAACGATAAGAACGTTTTCCCTGAACATAATGGTCCCACGCTCTCGCCAAGTCAGAACTGTGAAATGTTGGCTGTAAAGAAACCTCTTTCAACGCAAAAAAACTATGATGGGGGCAGAGGGGTGTATCCCTTCAGAAGGAAATTCTCCACATGCGGCAAGAAAAAAAGGGTGTAGCGATCAAGCGAGTGCAGTCAGTAAGGAAAAGAAAATGAGGGAGGGTTCATGTAGTTACACACCCTGGGGAAGTTCAGAAGCCACCCCACACCTCTTCAAATTGCACCCATTTGTTCTACAGCGTATAAATCAATTTTTCAAAAGCTTCCTCTTCACTCATGTCCTCCAACCAGGTACAGAAGGTTGAGAATCCTTGTTTTCCACAGTCGAAGGATAGCCACTTTTGCCAGTGCAGTAGACCAACATCATTGTGTGGGAAGCAAGAGGTACCCGGTCAGAAGTGTCATGTAACAAGGCCACATAAAGAATCCACATCAGTCCAGTGGGTCCATTCAAGTTTGGAAACCTCTTAATTATTTAAAGGAATCCAATAATTAATAGCAGAAACATTTTTGCATACAACAAATGTTTGCGAGACACTAGAGACCAGAAGAAACAGCACCCGCCTACTCCTGTTTTTCTGTCAGTTGTATATATTGGCAAATATATATTAGTAATTCACATGCAGTCATATGTGAATTGGGGAAGAAAGTGCAGTTGTTGGAACAATATTTAAAAACACATATACATGAAGACACTGTACAATCGCCTAGTTTTGCACAATATTCCTCGTTATCAATATTGTGGTGCTGTGAGATAAATCAGACCCTCCTGCTCATAATTCAAACAAAGACGAAGGGGGATAGGTCGACGTTTCGACCCTGTGTAAATTAAGGGGTCTCCTCAGGACCAAGTCATCTGACCATGCAACCTGCTAATGATCAAAACAGAAACCAGATACCATCCTTAGTCTTGGTTACTAATCAAGTAATGGTCTACCCCTCTGCCAATGGTGAAGTATAAAGAAACAAGGTCACTCACTAGCATGTGAGTTCGGTTGATATTTTGTAGTAATGTCCTTACTATTCAGAACTTTGAATGTAATAGTATGAGATCGAATCGAAATATACACATCTCATACAAAATCCTCTCGCCACAAAGTGCTTGCACTTAATAAAACTATTGTGAGTGCATCAATAGCTCCAGATGTGTACACCGACCTGGGTACATATTTTCCCAAGCACAGCAATTTCCTTCTACTCGTGTATCATCTATCACACTTGTGTGTGTGTGTGTGAACTTACTTGTGTTTATGTTGGTACGCGATACCTAGCTCAAGCCATGTGTATAATGTCACCAATATATATGTAACTAGGCCAAGTGTGCGGTCAGGGCACTCCCCAAGTCCAATGTCTGCCTAATCATATGCCAAATTTGTTGCTGTATTAGAATTTCTGTAAGGGGATTGCCTCACCCTGGTGGTAATTTGGTAATCAGAATCTCTGGAGAACTAAGTAGAGCTTACAATAGTTCCTCTACCACATCTTGTTTATCTTTCTGGCATTTGATAATTGGTCCTTAGAAGGTATCAGTCGGGGCGTTGTATCACCTTTGTGGGTTGATACCTGTGAAGCACTCTTCAGATGACACTAGCCCTTGTTGAAGAATAAATGTACTCTATACTGGGTTTGAGAGTGTGAGAGCTCTTGTAAAGCAAGTGCTTTGCAAAACTGTTGTGGAATATAGGGAGATTCTGTTGACATGACAAAATTTGTAGAGGCTATTAAGCAAAGTGGTTTACCTGTTACAGGAATCACCCCATAGATGCAACCATGAAAATCCATAGTTATTTTTTATATTTTGTAATTTAGCTTGTTTTAGTTTAACACGAAATATGTATATTTTCTTTTCCCAACTGATAAATGTGTTTTGGAAAGCAGTACTCTAATATGCAGTGTGCTATCTGAATATCGGTAGTAAAAAAGACGAGAAAAAGTTCATTTATGCGTCTGCTTGGTTATTGGAAACACGTGTCCAGGGATGGCATAGACAGCGAAGATAGCAGAAGATCGAAAGATGATGCATCGCGAACACTTTACTACATTGACCAGAGTCCTTAGGGGCGACACCGCCGGTGTGTGAGTAGTGTGCGACCCCACCCCCATTTGTAACTTTAAAGCTCCCTTGAGCAGCGGGCTGACGAGCCTGGGATCCCGCACCTACGCGCCTGAGTGGTACTATACCTGGCAGATATTGGCAGCCATCGGCAACCCCAGTACACGGCCTATCCCTGCTGATGAGGGGTAATACCCCGAAACACGTGTCCAGGGATGGCATAGACAGCGAAGATAGCAGAAGATCGAAAGATGATGCATCGCGAACACTTTACTACATTGACCAGAGTCCTTAGGGGCGACACCGCCGGTGTGTGAGTAGTGTGCGACCCCACCCCCATTTGTAACTTTAAAGCTCCCTTGAGCAGCGGGCTGACGAGCCTGGGATCCCGCACCTACGCGCCTGAGTGGTACTATACCTGGCAGATATTGGCAGCCATCGGCAACCCCAGTACACGGCCTATCCCTGCTGATGAGGGGTAATACCCCGAAACACGTGTCCAGGGATGGCATAGACAGCGAAGATAGCAGAAGATCGAAAGATGATGCATCGCGAACACTTTACTACATTGACCAGAGTCCTTAGGGGCGACACCGCCGGTGTGTGAGTAGTGTGCGACCCCACCCCCATTTGTAACTTTAAAGCTCCCTTGAGCAGCGGGCTGACGAGCCTGGGATCCCGCACCTACGCGCCTGAGTGGTACTATACCTGGCAGATATTGGCAGCCATCGGCAACCCCAGTACACGGCCTATCCCTGCTGATGAGGGGTAATACCCCGAAACACGTGTCCAGGGATGGCATAGACAGCGAAGATAGCAGAAGATCGAAAGATGATGCATCGCGAACACTTTACTACATTGACCAGAGTCCTTAGGGGCGACACCGCCGGTGTGTGAGTAGTGTGCGACCCCACCCCCATTTGTAACTTTAAAGCTCCCTTGAGCAGCGGGCTGACGAGCCTGGGATCCCGCACCTACGCGCCTGAGTGGTACTATACCTGGCAGATATTGGCAGCCATCGGCAACCCCAGTACACGGCCTATCCCTGCTGATGAGGGGTAATACCCCGAAACACGTGTCCAGGGATGGCATAGACAGCGAAGATAGCAGAAGATCGAAAGATGATGCATCGCGAACACTTTACTACATTGACCAGAGTCCTTAGGGGCGACACCGCCGGTGTGTGAGTAGTGTGCGACCCCACCCCCATTTGTAACTTTAAAGCTCCCTTGAGCAGCGGGCTGACGAGCCTGGGATCCCGCACCTACGCGCCTGAGTGGTACTATACCTGGCAGATATTGGCAGCCATCGGCAACCCCAGTACACGGCCTATCCCTGCTGATGAGGGGTAATACCCCGAAACACGTGTCCAGGGATGGCATAGACAGCGAAGATAGCAGAAGATCGAAAGATGATGCATCGCGAACACTTTACTACATTGACCAGAGTCCTTAGGGGCGACACCGCCGGTGTGTGAGTAGTGTGCGACCCCACCCCCATTTGTAACTTTAAAGCTCCCTTGAGCAGCGGGCTGACGAGCCTGGGATCCCGCACCTACGCGCCTGAGTGGTACTATACCTGGCAGATATTGGCAGCCATCGGCAACCCCAGTACACGGCCTATCCCTGCTGATGAGGGGTAATACCCCGAAACACGTGTCCAGGGATGGCATAGACAGCGAAGATAGCAGAAGATCGAAAGATGATGCATCGCGAACACTTTACTACATTGACCAGAGTCCTTAGGGGCGACACCGCCGGTGTGTGAGTAGTGTGCGACCCCACCCCCATTTGTTGCTTGGTTATTTAATGGAGTTTCTTTTAATATGCTGTATAGAAATTATGTTTTTCTTTCAGGATTGGGACTAGAGATCTCATAGTGATCAGCTAATAATAAACAACTGATTGGATGGAATGTTAGTATTGTGGTTACATTTGCTGGTAGGACTAGGCAATGACCCAAGAGGACAGGTTAAATTAGTATACTTTTATTGTTAAAATCTTTTTTTTCTTCTTTTTTTTAAACTAGTTAAAATCTATAATTCATTCGAATTATGTACATGTGTGAATTATGGAAAAGTAATTCACAGGTATGACATCCTTTGTGTCATCTGGGAGATTTTAAACTGATTTTAAATGCACATATATAAGATAAATTCAGATGGATACTTGTAACTGTAGAGTTCTCACCTTTGGAATATTACACAGACATCAGACTGGATCCGGAAGCTTGTCAGCAATGCTCCTGCGTGCCCCGAGGGCTGCCTTGTGGCTCCGTACTGCAGCAGAAATGTGCCGCATATAAGTGCAACCCCTGTGTGCTGGCATCAATTCCTTTCATTCTGCCCTGTCGATGTGGCAGGGGATATCCACTCCCTAAAAAGAACAAGCATTTGCAATGCAATAGGTCTCGCATTTACGCAACTCTTTAAATGCGAGACCTATTACATTGCAAATGCTTGTTTGTAAAAGAGTTCATGCAGCGCTTTCACCTTCATGTCAGCTGCGCCCCTTTCCTTAGACGAGCCGTGTCTAAAGAAAGGGGTGCGGCCTCAATTAGAGTGAAAGTACGATATGAGGCGCTTTAAAAAAAAAAAGACTTAAAACAGGATATCCTACTGATAACGAACCACCTGGCAGAATCATTGAATGCCAAAGCAGACAATCTCAATCAGTGGCGGCTGATGGATTATGAATGGCATCTAGATCCTAAGGTGACCCTGGGCATCTTCAAACAGTAGGAAGTGCCCTGACTAGAGCTTTTCATCGCCGTCAAGAACATGCAGTGTCAAATGTTTAGTGCATTAGAGTTTTTGCAACGAGACTTGCTAGGAGATGCATTCCAGTATGAATGGGACATGGGTCACCTGTATGCCTTTCCACTGCTTTCTTTCCTGCCCTGAGAAAATGATCAGGAACCCAGCCCAAGTCATCCTAAGGGCTCCGTGTTGGGCCAGGAGAGTGTGGTACCTAGAACTACTGGACATTAACATCTGGACTCCAGTCAAGCTCCCATGTTGAGAGGATCTCCTATTTCAGCAGGGCAGAGTCCTTCACCTGAACGTGCCGAATCTACACCTCCATGGATAGAGATTAAGCTGCGGAAGATACGTTTATTTGACCTGCGCCCTGAAATGGTGGACGTCATCCTTGCCAATATGCGTTTTTTTCACAAACTCCATTAACGCTGGGACTGGGTGCAGTCTGCTTACAAGCTAATCTTTTGAATGTTCTGTCATTTGTTTTGTTTTTGGCTCACCAAGGCTTTTCAATTGGCACTTTTAAAGCATCTTTAAACTTACCGAACCAACTGTACTTTTATAGATCACCTGTTGTGAAGCAATTTCTCAAAGGTTTGACAAACATGTACCCTCCCAAACTTTGGGACGCCACAGTGGGAACTTGGTCTTGATGTTTTTCATGTGTATGCCCTTAGAGTTGCACAGCTACTTGTTGCTTCTGTTCTTTAAGACATTCTTCCTCATTGCGATCACTTCAACTCATTGCGTGAGTGAACTTCAGGCACTATTATTACAACTAACCCACACCCTGTTTTTTTCTGGACAACCAGGTGCTGAGGACCCGGGTGACCTTCTAGCCTAAAATTGTGACTTCTTTCCCCCACTCTCCCTGTGTTATTTGCTCTTTCTCACCGCTCGAATGAGATGGGGAAGCTCTATTGATTGGACCCCAAAACAGTTTTAAGCTTTTACATGGACTATATCGGGTGGACAATTAGCTTTTTATGGAGTTTTCTGGGTGAAGAAAGGAAATGCTGTGCAGAAGAGGGCTTTGTCGAGGTGGCTAGTCATCCGTATTAAGATCTGCTACACACTGACCAAAAGGCAGCCTCCAGAAGGTCTACGAGCCCATTCCACCAGGACTAAGGCTGCTACCACTGCTGTGACACATGGATTGGCTGTCCTTCACATCTGCAAGATTGTGACTTGGACATCGGTGCACATGTTCACGATGTACTTTTGCCTTGACAACCAGGTCTGATGGGAAGGACATTGCACCCGTTCGGTCTTGCAAGACGTTTTTTTCTGAGTCCACTCCACAGACTCTCCACTTTTGGCAGGTACTGGTTTTATATCTATCCTAAAGAGGAGTAATCATCCATCAGAAGAAAAAGTTACTTACTTTCGGGAATCTTCTTCCTGCTGTATACTCCAACCATAGATTCGTCACTGCCCTACACCTCCCAGTTCTGTGTAGGGGCCGCTTTTCAAAATCTGAAAGGTTTCCCAAGTTAGAGATCTGCACTTTGGTACTGACAATTTGTTAATGCTCTTTGTCTGAGGAAACAGAAGGATTCCAGCAAGAAACTGACAACATCAGAAGCGATGCTCAGCGGCTCTACTTTGTCATTTCTGGGGCATTACAGAGCCAGCAAGTAGCCGCACGGCACAACCTAGCGTTTTGCAGGAGCATTGCTAAACAGTTTAAAAATTCAGTCTAATGCCTGATAAATAGATTAAGCGATAAATCTGCGTTTAGAGAATCCATCAGAAAGAGATTACCCAAGGTAACTAACTTGTTTGTTTGTAGCTGGGTAAAATTTTGCACAGTTAACACAGCTTTATTTTAATAATTTATGCTTGTAAATCTTTGTGCTGGTTGCCTTTGGCCATGGAAAACACCATTCCATTTAGAATTCCTTGAATGTTCTGATGTGGTGGTTGGTAAGGCAAGCAATATTTTGACACCACTTGGCAATCGCATAGATTTCCTAGTGGGGAACGGAAGATTATTTTAAATTTTTAATTAAGGGGCTGATTTATATATTGGCAGGAGGAGTCATTATCGCCGCGATGGCTGGGTACTTTCCTCTTTCCATGACAAGGGTATTCCTGTTATATTTTGAGATGTCCGCTGCCCCTGCAGGCAATTCTTTCATTTCCAGGAACCTGGAAATGCATTGTAAGTTTGACCGATGGCTCCGTCAACATGGAGCCGTCCATAATAATAATAATAAATAAATCCACATTTGTAAAGCGCACAATCACCCTTAAGGGTCTCAAGGCGCTGGGGGCCGTCGGGAAGATTAAGCAAGCTATTGCCCAGAGTCACATGGTGCTGGGCTGACCTGCCGCTGGAGCCGGGGATCGAACCGTGATCCCCAGATTCCAGAGTCAGTCGCCCTAGCCGCGGCGCCACACCTCTTCCCATCAAACATACAACTTTTTTTTGTTTTCAAAAAGAAAATCCCTAAGCATGCACTTTTTTCTTTTTGAAAAAAAGAATGATCCTTCTCACAGTGGGAACTTTCTCCCATGCTGTGGAGGTCATTTAAAGGTTTTGCTGCCACTTATTGGCACATGTTTAATGGTGGTGATGGGCAGTGAAAACTGTCTATCTGTCCACCCACTCTAAATCGGGCAGGTTGACACAGCCAAACCCTACTGTTCCTACTCCGTTGAGGCGTCAGAGGTGTGTGTAGGCGGTTGGGATGGAGTAGTCACCGCCATCTACACACTGAAGGTCCGCCCAATTCTAAATGAGTCGGACTGACCAGCAGGTTGGCATAAAGGGTACTCTGTTACTACTAATACTGAGTACTCTTTGCTCCAACATATGAATCTGCTCCTAATTCTTTTGAATTTACACCATTCTTTAAATCGTTTCCTTTTGTGTGCATCTAGGGATGGCATTTGGATGCTGTTCTTTGAATCTTAAGCAGTTATTTTAAATAGTGCTTCGTGTATTTTGCTGTGTGAAATATGTATTCTTACGTGGAAAAGCAACGGTTCACCGTTTTAGACAGTCTGGCTCGCTGCTTGCCTCAAAGCTGCAGGGACGTACTTTTAAAGAGACATAGAAATTTGTATTTGGGCGATTAAGTCATGCAAGAGCCTGTCTGCTTTTGGTCGTTCAGAAAGGAGTCTATTAATAGCCGAGCAGTCATCCAAAACTGAAGAAACTGCTGACGAGCTATGGTTAATTTAAATACTTGGCGACGCTTTTGGAAACAATACAAATGGCGTACCTAAATTGGACAGAATACCATTTTTATATGGGTTATGACCTATGCATTGTAGAATCGAACTAATTAAAGCCATATGTTTGAGATTTGATATCCACGTCCAGTATGCTGGGCACTGCATAATGTGTAAGGTTTACAGAAAGTGATGTCCGACCTAACATTTCCCTTGCTTTGGACTGAGTCTATTTTGCAGTCAAATCCACAATACATGTCTCTCTCTCTCTCTCTCTCTCTCTCTCTCTCTCTCTCTCTCTCTCTCTCTCTCTCTCTCTCTCTCTCTCCGCATATATATATATATAGATATGCGTGTATATATATATTAGAAGGCGGCGCCTCATGGATCAGTGGGGCACAAAGATGATTGCACTTTGCGTCGCTTTTTCATTGTTGCCCCCGTACCCACTGCATTGCAGCAGCACCATCAGGTGGACGTGACCGGACCTTTAAGGGATACACACTTCTGATATAAATATGACTGTAATTTAAATTGTATGTATTGATATCTAAATCATGCATATATGCCACATCTGTTTGCGAGTACAAGGCAGGGAATGTATTTTTCAATATACAGACCTAACTGTAAAGAAAATTTTGCGCATTTACAACAATTCAATCATTTGGATTTTATGAATTAATGAATAAGGGATTAAAAAATATAATTGGTGTTTTAGTGGGTTTGCCACTACATGCTGAGGGGTGCATTACAGTGGTGAAATCATGTTCATTGTAATGATAACATATGCTATTAAATGCAACAACTTCTGTTATTGTTGGAGTGGCAGGACATTAACCATCGGCAACATATTCTATATATTCTGGAGCTTGAAGGACTACTTGTATTCTTTGCGTGCTCGATCACTGTATGTTGTAGAGTTATTTCAAAGTAAGTACATTTTGCCAGTTCTTTAGATCTGGTGGCTACCTATGTGTAGATCGGTTCTCTTCTAAGAGAACTGTTCAGTATGGGGTGGCAAAACTACTTTATTATTTTGATTCAGGATAGTGTAATTTCTGGTGGCATAACCGCGCCTACCATAGCTATCCCGATAACCTCCCAGCCTCAAAAGCCAGGCTGTTGCGCCAGTTGTAGCAGCTGTCCGTTTCTCCACAAAGGAGTTTCTCTCGTGAGTTTCCCCTACCAACCCATTATACAAAGCGCCGATTTCCAGATCTTAAAGACCGTAGTGGTTGCGGGTGGCAGCTTCCAGGGCAGTATCACAGAGTAGAGGACCGTGTGCAGGGCACTATCCCCCGACAGCCAATGCTCCACAGCATAGGCTGGATCCCTCCGATCGCCATACCACCAGTCCTTGAGGACGAAAATCTGCGCAGCCATGTATTATGCCTGGACACCTGGGGTGGCTACCCCACCTGAATACGTGGATTGAAAGCAAGTCCTCAGGGCTACTCGTGTCGCGCCACTCCCCAAAGGAAACGGGCCAAAATGGCATTTAACTGGCGAAACCACATCGGCTGTATTGGGTACGGGTGATTTTGTAGAGCTACATCTTTCTTATATTTGGTATTGCAGTTTATCTCTAGAGGTACATGGGGCAAACATATGAATGAAATGAAATGAAATGAATCTTATCTTATAACGCGCAACTTAGCCCGAAGGCATCAAGGCGCCTAACAGAAAAACTAAAAGCAGTAAAAAGGGACTACAAGTACGCCCTTGCAAACAACCATGTTTTTAGTGCTTTACGAAAACGCAGAACCGAAGGCATAGCTTTAATTTCACATGGAAGGGTATTCCATAACTTAGGGGCGATTGAAGAAAAGGCCCTACCGCCCCATCTGCTCTTACGGAAGCGAGGTACCACAAGCAGGTTCTTTGAGGAGGAGCGTAGGAGTCTGCCCAAGACATAGGGGGCCAGCAGTTTCTTGACCCCTCCTGCACCATTGCCAGAAAGTGCACTATGGGTCAGACAGAGCACTTTAAAAGTGATCCTCGCTTCAATAGGAAGCCAATGTAAGGCCTTCCTAGCTGCTGTCGATGACGCTAGTCTGGGGGCGTCCAAAACGAATTTGGCAGCCGCATTTTGGGCGGTCTGAAGACGCTGTGTTAGGCTCTTATTAATACCGAAGTATAGGGCGTTACAGTAGTCGAGTCGCGAAGCGACAAGTGCTACCACCACTTGCTTCCGCGCCTGGGGGGACAGGTAATGTTTTATTTTCCTGAGTATTTTGATGATCCCCCAGCAGGTAGCAACAGTTCTATTTACCTGCAAAGTCATGGAAAGGGCAGGTTCAATCAATACTCCCAGATTCCGCGCTGACTCCGTGGGGGTGGGACAAGACCCCAGCGAGGACGGCCACCATTCAGGTGACCTGATGTTATTGTTAGGACCGAACACCAGGATCTCCGTCTTCTCCCCGTTCAACTTTAATGAATTGTAAATCATCCATTGTGACACTGCTTCCATGCAGTTCCTAAAGTTGAGCGGGGACGAGCCATCAGGGTGAGAGAGGGACACCAAGATCTGTGTGTCATCTGCATAGGAGACTACCTCCATCCCATAAGATCTAATCAACTTGGCAAGAGGGGTCACGTAGATGTTAAACAGGGTCGGACTTAATGCCGACCCCTGTGGGACCCCACATTGCACAGGTAGGGATGGAGATAGAAATTCTCCCAGCTTAACCCTCTGTACCCTCTGGTCGAGAAAGGAGGATAGCAGACTCAAAGCCGCCCCTTCCACCCCTATCTCCCTCAGGCGAGATGTTAGCACCGAGGGGGACAGGGTATCAAAGGCGGCCGTGAGGTCTAAAAGGACCAGGATGATGGAATGTCCCTGGTCTACCTCCATGCGGATGTTATTCAATACGACCGTGAGGGCTGACTCAGTACTATGGTGTTTCCTGAAGCAGTGCTGGGATTGATCCAGGAGATCTGAGGCGTCCAGAAAAGCCACCAGATGTTGATTGAGATACGTCTCAAGCATCTTTGCAGGTGCTGGGAGCAAAGAAATGGGGCGATAATTCTTGAGCACCTCTGGATCAAGTGTGGGCTTCTTTAAGAGGGGCTTGACCACCGCATTCTTCCATTCAGATGGGAAGATGCCCTCTCTCATGGCCCTATTCATGATGTCAAGTAGAAAAGGGAGCAGGGAGTCTCTGCAGTCCTTCAGGACTTTAAGGGGACAAGGGTCTAATAGGGATCCCGACCTCGTCCTACTTAAAAGCAGGTCAAGCTCCTGATGGGATAAAGGCGGAAACTCCAACAGACTCTTGGAGGCGGTGGAAAAAACCACCTTCGGGAGCAGAGTGAAGGGGACAGGCGGGGGAGGGGAAACAGATCTTTGTGCTTCAAGATTCAGGTAAATGTCCGCGATCTTCGAATGGAAGAATCCTGCGATTTTATCACAGAATTCCTGGGTGCCTGCAACAGGGTCCTGAATCTGTAGCGTGCAGAGCGAGTCCACTATTTTGAAGAGCTCTCTGGGGGAGGAGAGAGACATTGTCAGGTTAGCAAAGTACTCTTGCTTAACTCTGATAATCTCCAGCTTGTACTCCTTAAGGAGTAACTTGTGTTTATCCCTCTCCTTCAGATTCCAACTTGTTCGCCAAAGCCTTTCTTGCTTCCTGCACCTTTGCCTCATAAGCCTAAGAGGCTCTGAGAACCAGGGTGCAGAGGGTTTCTTTCTCGCAGAGTAGCAAGAAGCGAGAGGAGCAAGCACATCGACTGCTGCACTAATGGCTTTGGAAAGTTCCAAAGCCGCTAGGTTGGTATCCTCATAGAGGTCAGGTTTATAGTTTTGCATTAGTGGGGCTAGCGATGTGCTTGAAATTTTCTTAAGGTTCCTCCTAAACTTGATGTGGCTAGAGACACCAGTGTTAGCAGGCGTCAGGGTGACCGAAAGCTCCAAAGGAACAGCAAAGTGGTCCGACCAGGACAGTGGAATAGGGACTTCTGTTTTAAGCCTGTCATCGTTGGAAAAAACTGCATCCAGTGTGTGGCCTGCCTGATGCGTAGGGTGTTTGACCAGTTGCACTAAATCACATGCAGATAGTAAGTCGAGAAGATCTAAAGAATCTTTAGAATCAGGGTTGTCTAAATGAAAATGTAGGTCACCCAAAACTGTCAGATTGGCTGCTCCGAAGTAGGGTTCTAGGATATTAAGAAGGGACTGGCTAAAGTCTGTTCTAGACCCGGGCGGTCTGTAAACCAAGATACCTACAAAGGGAGCGGCCTCGGGAGATTTTATAAGAAAATGCAGGGCTTGAAAGAGGTCGGAAGGCCTGGAAAGTTGAGTGGTATGACAGGTGTGAGAGGTCTTGTAAAGAATTCCAAGGCCACCTCCTCTGCGCCCTACTCGGTCCAGTCTAGCTAAAGAATATCCATCCGGCACAGCCTCGACCAGATCCGGTCCGGAGGACTCAGTTGCCCAGGTTTCGGTAAGGAAAACCCATGTGGGCTTTCGGGCTATAACGAAATCCCGAAAAGCGACATTATTTTTCACTAAAGATCTAGTATTAATGAGAGAGCCCGATTCTTTCAAAGGAGGCAACATAGGGGTAGCGGCAGGGGGGTGCCTAATATGGCAGAATGCAGATGCTGATGACTTACCACAGGTGCTGAAACACATACAGTAGAATGCATCCTGAAGAATGTCTGGCGAACAGGTGAAATGGCATGGAAGCCATGCAGGTCTCAGACGGACAAAGTCCTGATAGGAATATAGAGGACCTGCTAAAGGAGGCATATCAAATACACCCAAGAACCAGAGTCTCACGCCCTTTAGCCCGTCCTTGGCGCGGACGGGCGCAGACGGGCTGGACTCTGGCGAGACTCAGGCGCAGGGAGGGCGCGCCCGTTGCGCGTCACCGCTGCGCGCTGAGTAGAGCGCCTTAAGTAGGCGGATCACAGGCTGTAGGAGCGCTAGAACACTCAAAGATGGCGCCCTGGAATGTCCCCTTCGCTCCCAAGATGGCGAGCGTACAAGCCGATCCCCGGGACCGGACCCGCTAAACAGCGGTGCTTTAACAAGAATTATAGTGCAAGTAAATGGGCGGGAGACAGCAGCATAAAAACAGGGGAAATACAAATAATTATAAATCAAGTAAAAACCGGGTAATTAAAAGCGCCAGGCGCTCTAAAATAAGAGCGTCAGGCGCTAGAGTTCTGCGTTGCGAGGGTGCCTTGTCCAGGCTGACCCACACAATACAGTCGCCTTAAGTAGGCGGATCACAGGCTGTAGGAGCCTTAGAACGCTCAAAGATGGCGCCCTGGAATGTCCCCTTCGCTCCCAAGATGGCGAGCGTACAAGCAGATCCCCGGGACCGGACCCGCTAAACAGCCGTGCTTTAACAAGAATTATAGTGCAAGTAAATGGGCTGGAGGCAGCAGCATAAAAACAGGGGAGATACAAATAATTATAAATCAAATAAAAACCGGGTAATTAAAAGCGTCAGGCGCTCTAAAATAAGCGCGTCAGGCGCTAGAGTTCTGCGTTGCGAGGGTGCCTTGTCCAGGCTGACCCACACAATACAGTCGCCTTCAGTAGGCGGATCACAGGCTGTAGGAGCGCTAGAACGCTCAAAGATGGTGCCCTGGAATGTCCCCTTCGCTCCCAAGATGGCGAGCGTACAAGCAGATCCCCGGAACCGGACCCGCTAAACAGCGGTGCTTTAACAAGAATTATAGTGCAAGTAAATGGGCGGGAGGCAGCAGCATAGAAACAGGGGAAATACAAATAATTATAAATCAAATAAAAAACAGGTAATTAAAAGCGTCAGGCGCTCTAAAATAAACGTGTCAGGCGCTAGAGTTCTGCGTTGCGAGGGTGCCTTGTCCAGCATATACAATATTGTCAGTCAAACCTAATACGCACTTAGGGTGTGTTTATATTAGTCACTAAACTTGGTCACAAACCTATTAGAGAAATGGTATCTTTCTTTAAAAGTAAATGCTTTTCTCCTGCAACCTATGCCGGAGTCTTTGCAAAAACAGGAACATGTTTTTATGCGTAGATTACGTGCTTTATCACAAATCAGTTATTGAGTAGTGTTTGTCACTCGATCATCCTCATAAAATGCGGTGCCTCCTACAAATAAGATATCCTGAGCTTGCTCAATGATACTACTCTTATTGACAATTCTGAGACAATTACTTAATATTCTAAGAATTATTTAAAAGCGATGTTTGTTCATACTCGAGAGGACACGAGAAGATCGGTGGAGCAAATTAAAAAAAGTTAGTATTTATCTGCCTATCTTAAACAGTGAGGGTTGTATCTATCTATTGCTACTAAAACACAACACCGATACATTTTGCCGCGTTTTCTGCTCCGCATTGTGCTTCTTATGGTGGCATTCCCAAAGATCGGCAAATGCATTAACACTAGACCACATTTTAAAATCGGGCCTAGAGTCCGTGCTTATGCGCTGCTCTGCAAAACTTGTAGTGGAGTATGGAATGGAAGCCCTGCCCACTCTCCGCCCATATTGGTCATTGGCTTGTGTCATTGTCCTTTGTAAATGCTGGCTTCTGATTCGTAAATAGGCTTGTTAGTTCCTCCTTAGTACCGCATTGTCTTCATTTGAAACCTCCCATGGCGACTGGCCCTTTTACCTCAGTTGTTACAAGATACGTGTTCTTAAGTATCTAAGCACTATTTTCTTTATTGAGTTTCTCTTTCTGCAGGCAGGACATCTGATGCTTCGGCTGGAACCGCTTATGTTTTTTTAAACTAACAACATGGACGCCCCCTTTATCCTTAACACGGGCTGCCGCTTTCAATTACCCGGGCGCCCGCGTGCAATCACATCGGTGCCCACTTTCAATAACAACACGGGCACCCGCTTTCACTGTAACACTAGCACCCGGCATTCATTCTCTCAATCCCCTACCCACCCTGTCGCCTCGTGTCTGTTCCTCTCCCCCCAACCAGACCTAAAGCCCTGCCCCACGAAACGTGGCCTCTTTCCTTGCTTGTATTTCTAGGAGTTTGTAGGTGACTGTTCATCCTACCATTGAGCAAAGTCCATGCATTCCACTCCTTTGGTGGCTTCTTTGAATTTTTAATAGATTTATACAGCGCAAACTCGAACCAAACGCATTGAGTGCTTTATATTAGCTCAAGTTGCATTACACAAGGTCAAATGTATACATTTTTTTGCGATGGGGATATTAAGTCATTTGCCCAAAATCATGGTCTGTTGAGCGATGCCGAGCTTTCTTGGTTCTAAAGTCCGCCGTTCTGGTCCTAGAGCCACGACAGCGGTGTCCATAAGCTCAGCCCAACCCTCTTCAATATCTACATGAGCCCCCCTCGCCACCATCGCACGCAAACACAACCTCAACATCTCATACGCCAACGACACCCAGCTGATACTCTCCCTCACCAAAGACCCAGCCACCGCCAAACTCAACCTCCAGCAAGGAATGAAAAACGTCGCTGAATGGATGAAACTCAGACATCTGAAACTGAACTCAGACAAGACGGAGGTCCTCATCCTCGGACCATCCCCATCCGCCTGGGACGACTCCTGGTGGCCTGCAGAACTGGGCACCGCACCGACACCCACTGACCACACACGCAACCTGGGATTCATCCTGGACTCCTCTCACGATAACCAAGCAAGTCAACGCCATCTCAACTTCATGCTTCAACACCCTGAGCATGCTCCGTAAGATCTTCCGGTGGATCCCAACCGGAACTAGAAAGACGGTCACCCAGGCCCTCGTCACCAGCCGACTAGACTACGGGAACACCCTATACGCAGGAACCACAATCAAACTCCAGAAAAGACTCCAACGCATACAGAACGCATCCGCACGACTCATCTTCGACATTCCCCGCCACAGTCACATTTCAGCCCACCTGAAAGACCTGCACTGGCTCCCCGTCAGCAAAAGGATCACGTTCAGGCTCCTCACCCACGCACACAAAGCGCTCCATGACATAGGCCCCGAATACCTCAACAACCGCCTCACGTTCTACACTCCAAAATGCAAACTCCGCTCCGCCAGCCTCGCCCTCACCACCGTCCCACGGATCCGCAGAACCACCGCCGGAGGAAGATCATTCTCCTACCTGGCGGCCAAGACGTGGAACTCCCTCCCCGCCCACCTACGTCAGACCCAGGACCACCTCACATTCAGGAAACATCTCAAGACCTGGCTTTTCGAGCAGTAGCGGCATTTCCACCCCCCTCAGCGCCTTGAGACCCTCACGGGTGAGTAGCGCGCTCTACAAGTGGATTGATTGATTGATTGACTGACCACGATCTCACTGACTTGCGCCTGTAAGAGCAGAACACACGCTGAGCTGACACTATGCCCACAGGCTCATATTTGTTTTACAAAAGCGCAAGCCTTTGTTTTAAATCATAGAAATGCGTGTGTTTCACAGCAGCAGAGCCCCTCACGTGATACACGTCATATATACTGAACCCTTAGACAGCAATATTAACACTCATGGAACATAGACTGTACCCTCAGACTCAGTTATCAGACATCCCCCTTCACAATCTCTTGATTCGAAGACAGCGGAGCTATCAATCTATCTGGGCACCTTGTTACACACCTCGTGCCATCTATGGAGAACACGACACCTGGAAACTGAAAGATGAGCCGGCTCTCGTAGGTAGGACCTTAATGTCAGCCACCGATTTTCAGGCTTCTCATGTTCTCCAGCTGTGTGCAGGAACCAGTCTGGGTCAATATGATGTGAGCAAAGGCCTCCTGACTGCGCTGCACCAGCTGTAACACACATGCCTGGAACGGAGTAACTCTGCAACTGCTCCCGGTGGGCCTCCTTGTGGAGCCCGCCTCCACTACCCTGCCAACAGTTGTAAATGGATGGGGTTGCTGATTGCAGAGAAGTAGGACTGAAACAAGATTAGTGGCTACTGGATCAATATACTGGTTTTTTATTGTTGCAAAAACTCCATGTCAATAAATACAAATAACAGGAATTTAGGGAAATAACAGGACAGATGAGACATGACCCATGACATAGGGACTGGAACTGGCAGGGGCGTAGCTTGCTCAGTAAGATGAGTGGGAGGGGGGTGATTAGGCGTGAGGGGGGAGCTTCAGATTTTCCAACTATCAAGCTGGTATATAATGTTAAAATACATTGTATGACAAGCAGGGCACATGACGGGCTAAAGGGGCAGTGGAAAGGGAGAGAGAAATCTCCACTTTTTGCAAAATAACTAAAAAATGTGCGTAATATAAACGCAGAGAGAGACAGAGTGTGTGTGTGTGTGTGTGTGTGTGTGTGCGGTTTTGTCTGTGCTTATGTAAAAAGTACTGGTGAAATCCAACAGATACCTCACCATACCCGACTGAAAGCCCCAGCACCCAACTATTTGCCAAGAAATACATTCCTTAGGGGGGTGTAACACCCCAAACACCCCACCCCCCCATGCTACACTCCTAGGCACTGGCCATTCCCTCCTTATTCTTGTCCTTGTTTCATATTTTATAAGGTTTATTTCCTGTCTCCTCTGCTTCTCACAATCTCCAAACCTGTCTTTTATTTTTAGGTTGAGCCTAGAGCCAGCGCACATGCGCTGCTCTGCGAGACTTGTTGTGGTGGAGTAGCAAATAGAAGCCCTGCCCACTCTCTGCCCATATTTGCCATTGGCTTGTCATTGTCCGTCCTAAATGCTGGCTTCTGATTCGTCAATAGGCTTGTTAGTTCCTCCTTAGCACCGCCTCCTCTTCATTTGTCACCTCCCATGGTGACTGGCCCCTTTTACTTCAGTTGTTACACAGTACATATTATTTAGACTGAGAACACTATTTTCTTTAATGAGGTTCTCCTACTGCAGGCAAGACATGCTTTGGAGCCTTCTTTACCCCCCCCCCCCCCCAACCTGCCCGTTGTCCGTGCCTTCCCGCTCCCCCGCCCGTTGTCCATGCCTTCTCCCGCCTGCCCTCCCTCCCGTTGTCCGTAATGCCAACCATTTGCAATGCAATAGGTCTCAAGTAAATGCTAAAACAATTTCATTGCAAATGCTTGTTCATCAAGGTGTCCCCTATTATCACGACTTTCGTTTTTGCATTTTGGGACTAGTACCGAGTACCGCAACACCACGGTGACAGGTTGCTTTCTTCAGTTTAAGAATCTATTTTACATCGGTCACTAGAGTTTTCAGGCTTAGTCTGTTTTTCTGCTTACATGACTTGGCTAATTGTCCCACAAATTTGATAAATCTATTTTGCAGTCAAATACGCAAAGTATTTCGCGTGGTTCGGGACTCCATCAGTGGTAGAGGAATAGTATGACCGCACTAAGAACGTAGAGGCGCCACACATGTTTAAAATGGCTCAAAATGTCTTGAACTCAAATTTAAACCAACAATTTAATTAACTATAGAAGGTACTTTTTAAAGTAGACTTTTAAATAAATATTGTCAAAATCGTCAGTCAAATAAAACGACAGATCGATGTGAATTTACTCAACACCTACATTGTATTCATTAAAAAAAGAATAAGTTGCTCTATTTATATTAAAATGTGTATAAATAAATGTCATTACTTAAGCAACATTTGCCCGTGCTCTTCTTTAACCACTGTAAGCTTTGTAAAGCAAGCTTCTAAAATGGCCGCTGATTATTTTAAGGATTGAGGCGCATCTCTACAGTCCGAGTTTCTTTTCTCTTTCTATACTTGTACCAAGCCGCTAAGACAACAGCCCACACAATGCTGTGCTGCTGCATATGCCCACTGTTCTTTGACGTTTTTACCTGCGGTGGTGCACGAACCCTATAGCCATGTTCAGGTCCCTACCCCTAGGCAGTTGGCTGGGGGAAGATGGGAGACCTGCCTACAGCAGAGCCCAAGAGGAGGAGGAATACTAAGAGGACGATGATGATGAGGAGGCCAGGAGCCTGGGAGGTAAGTGCTCCTCCATATCCATTTTTAAAAATATATATATTTTTATTAGCATTTATACATGTGTTCAAAAAGAAAAGAGTGTCAATACAGTTATAGAAGCACGGTAGGAAGGCAGCCCCTTCAGCATATTAAGAACATCATAAAAATAACGTTACCAGTGTTTCCTTCAGAACATTATATATGCTCACTGTGTAGTTCCCAGTAAATACAGGCACTTTTATAATAATCAAATTATGTAATAGCTCCATTCCCGTGGGGGGGTTAATTAGCATACATTTTGTCTATTATTTTTTCCATCTGGTTGCCCATAGACATGTCTGTGATAATTAGCTATGCAGCTTATTAAATACTGTAGCTTTAATAGAATCTTGTTAGGTCATCAGTAATGTGACTTCATGTACATAGGAATGTTCTAAAATAGCCAGTTGATGTATGCTGGGTTTGTTGGTGGATGAGATCTTTATTCCTGGATTAAACTTCTTCAAGTTCAACTTACTGAATCCTGGATTTATTTAAGGAGAATATTTCACTGGCGTAGTCGGCTTGAAAACCTCAGGAAGATCTCAACACAAATCTTGTGAGGAGGAGCTGAAAATCTGCTAACCCTGAAAGGATAAAACCTCAACCTTGTCAACCCTCACTCAACTACCTAGCATCATTTATGCTACATCAATCAAGATTAAGAACTTTTATCTTCGTGCATTCTCGTCGTGAGTAATACTTTACTTCAGCTTGATTATCTGCCTATCATCTCCGCACTTAAGCCACTTTGCGCAAAGCTTTAATTAAATTCAGCTGACCTCACTATATATTCAAGACTTAATAGCGCTTTAATTAACTTTTCCCCAACTTTAAGCGCCAGTATAAAGCGTGAAGGAACCAATTTGCTGTTTTAAGCCAAGCGCGAGCAGTCAGGCATTCAGCTTTCATTTGGAAATAAACACCAGCAAGAGCGAAGATTTCCTTAATGCGTGCAATCAGAGCTGTATTGGAAGGCTAAGCTACGAGTATGTTTGATATAACGCTACGAGGATTATAGGCATAACATACGTTGTCAAGCACTCTCATCTAAACTCGTACATTTAAATGTTTAACGAGCGCGAAGGCGTCTGTGCGCAAGACTTTCCAATTCACATAGTTGAAAGTAAACATTCTCATGCGCGCGGCGAGCTCGCGTCTACACTCTGTCAAAGGCTGATCCTGAGCGTGTACAGTCAAGCGTGAAGAAAATAAATAAACATTCGCTTTTTCAGCGCGTGTACCCATCACGTGTTTGCCAAGCGAGTGAATTCAAGCATAAAGATAATAAATAAACATTCGTTTTTTCAACGCGTGTAACCATCGCGTGTTTACCAAGCGTATACTCCAAAGCGTGTACTCGTCTTCAAAAACGTGACCAAGTGTGAGGAAAGAATACGTTTGGATTATTGACAAATATGTGCGCTCTCCAGTACTAAGGATACGTGAAGCTTCTGACAAATAATAAATTAGCCTGTTGCCTGGCCCTACAGTTTTATTGACACTGATTTAAAAGGAGAAAAGAAGTTTTACCTTGAAGCAAGGGTCTCTGCAGCTCAACCAAAAACATTTTCAGTGGGATTTGTAAGAAATAATTTGATTGGACCCTAGAGCTCACTCCTGATTGGTCCATCCTTACTTTATTATTACTATTCTTATTGGTTGATATGTGATTCCTGCATTTTGATACGTGTTTCCTGAAATTTCAGACACACATAGTTATATGATCTTTCTCTGAAGTTATTTTATTTATTTATTTTACATATAAATATATTTCTCATACAATTATACTAATTTCATTCCAACAATGCAAAACGTTACAGCTGCACCATTTTTTTTATCTTGCCCTGGTGAACCTCCAATTAGATGGAAAAAATGGAAAGTGGTTTTTGAACGCTATGCTAAAGTTTGTGGGACTAATCTCAGTGCTGAGAGAAAATGTTCTTTATTACTACACTGTTTAGGATCTGAAGGCCAGGACGTCTTTGATGATTTGCCTGACCTTCCTCCTTCAGAAGCAAATGGTTTAAATGAATATGAGATTAGTATAAGGAAATTAGACTTACATTTCTTACCCAAAGTTAGTACTATTCTAGAAAGGTACCAATTCACTAAATGTATGCAAAATGATGAAGAAAGTATTGAATCTTATGTAACTCGCTTAAGAAAACTTGCATCTTCATGCAAATTTGGAGCTTTAATCGATGAACGCATTCGTGATCAATTTATGTTTGGTTGTGGAATAGAGAAGGTTCGTGATGAATTGTGGCTAAAAGATGAGCCTTCACTAGATGAAGTTTTATCTGTTGCCAAGCGCATAGAACATTCTCTTAAGTGTGTAGCTATAATTAAAAAAAGTACTGAAAAAGAAAATAAAGTTCAAATAGTAAGATCTAAAAACGATAAATATGTTAAAGATCCAGTCAAGGCAGACACTAAAAAGAGTGGATATGAATTTAAATGTTTTAGATGTGGAAAACCTGGTCATCTGGCCAATGATAAAAAATGTCCCGCTCTGAAACAAACCTGTGGTAAATGCAAGTTAAAGGGTCATGTCACTGCTTTATGCAGAACAAAAAATAGATCTAAAGTAAAAGAAGTGGAAATTTTTGAAAGAACTTCTTCAGGATCTGATTGCGATATTGAAGTGGTTCAAACCATTGGCGATGGTGGGGAAAGCCCGCGTAAAAGAGCTGATCCTATTGATGAAATATCTGTTGAGGGAAAAAAGACCAGAGTATTGTTTGACTCTGGTGCAAAAATTACAATTGTTTCTGATGAATTTTTCACTAAGAAATTAAAAGGAAAGGTGTCTCTTTTCAAACCTGACATCATTCCTTTAGGGTATGATAAAAAACCTATAAAGCTACATGGTTATTTTACAGGCCTTATAGAATATAAATCTAGACTAGTGTCTGGAAAAGTATATGTCTCAAGAAAGGGTGACAGCATTATCAGCTGGATACATCAGGGTGACTTGGGTGTAATTTTAGATCCCAATGCCAATCCTTATATTCAATTGAAAGATAATGTTCTTAGTGTTTTAGATGAAAAAGAAAAATCTGTTGGAATAAAATCGTTGGAAGACAAATTTTCTTGTAAATTAAAGACAAAATTTCCTAATGTATTTAAAGAAACTCTTGGATGTCTCAAAGGTTATCAACACAAGATACGTGTTAAGAGTGATTCCATTCCAGTGAGTTGTAAAGTCAGGAGTGTACCTTTAGCAGTAAAAGAAGATATGAAGAAAGAAATTGAGAAACTCATGCATAATGATATAATTGAGGAAATAGAAGGTTGTGAATGGATGGCTCCTGTGGTCGCAGCCCGAAAACCTAATGGTGATTTGCGTCTATGCATCGACCTCAGGCAACTCAATAAGTGTGTAATCGTCGATAGATATCCCCTGCCTAATATTGCTGAGTTACTGGTATTGTTAGGAAATGCAAAAATTTTTAGTACGATAGATCTTACTTCTGCATATCACCAGATTGAACTAGAAGAGTCTTGCAGAGATTTTACGTCATTTATTACACCTTTTGGCACATATAGATTCAAAAGAATGCCATTTGGATTAGTATCAGCTTCTTCAGTATTTCAACGTGTGATGGAAAAAGTTTTGAAAGACATCCCCAGTGTTTGCATATATCAGGATGATGTGTTGATTTTTGCGGAGAATGAATCTGATCATGATGTCACCCTGAATATGGTTTTAGAAAGATTTAGCAAACACAATCTCACAATAAAGGCTAGCAAATGTAAATTCAGATCTGACTCTATAAACTACTTAGGGCATAAAATATCTGGTGAAGGTGTGAAGCCTAAACCTGAATTAGTAGACACTATAAACAAAATGGTGGCACCAGAAAATAAAACTGAACTCATGAAGCTTTTTGGCATGATCGAATATTATACCAAATTTATAAAAGGCTTTGCTGAGTTAACAGTAAACATGAGGTGTTTGTTGAGGAAAGGTGTAGAATTTCACTGGTCAGATCAGTGTGAAAGTGAATTCATCGAAATTAAGCGAAGGTTAAACAAGGCTCCTGCGCTAAAAAGTTTCAATCCAAAGACTAAGTCTATATTGGTTACCGATGCTAGTGAAAAGGGGTTAGGTGCTGTATTGAAACAAAATGGTCCTGAGGGTATGCAAACCATAATGTTTTTGTCTAGAAGTTTGAGAGATGCGGAAACTCGTTATTCAGTTGTAGAGAGGGAGGCTTTGGCTGTGTTTTGGGCAGTAAGAAAACTAAAGAAGTTTCTTTGGAGTTTGGCTTTTGATGTCCACACAGATCACAAACCCTTAGTGGAGATTTTTAGTAAAAAAGGTTTGGATCAGGTGTCTGGGAGAATATCAAAGTGGATTATTGGATTACAAGAATATAGCTTTGGTGTTCAATATATTCCTGGTGTTGAAAATGGTATAGCAGATGTTCTTTCACGTCTGATTTCTAAGAGTGATGTAGATGATGAAGATCAGTCAGAGTTAGATGAAGAATTGGTTTGTTCTGTGGATTATGAATTTTTGTCAGAAAAGAAATGGTCTGAGGAATTAAGAAATGATAGTACGTTGTGTGAGGTAATGTCCTTGATAAAAAATGGTTGGACAAGTTGCAAGGATGGTTCTTCTTTAACCAAGCCCTTTTGGATAGTACGCAGTGAATTATCTGTGGATAACAATTTATTGTTTCGTGGAACCAGGTTAATTCCTCCATCTAGTCTTAGGAAAGATTTGATAGATATGGTTCATGTTGCTCATTCAGGTTTGTCCAAAAGTAAAGAGAGGCTTCGCATGTCTTATTGGTGGCCGGGCATAGATAAAATGGTGGAAAGAGTAATTAGGGATTGTATACACTGTAATGTTAGCGACAAGTCTTACAATACACATACACAGCCCATGTTTTTAAGGGAAAGACCAAATGGTCCCTGGCAGGACATAGCGCTGGATTTGGTGGGACCTATTCAACATAAAGATTCTCAAGTATTCATACTGGTAATCATTGATATGTATTCAAGATGGCCAGAAATTTTCTTTTTGTCAGGAACTGATTCAGGCAAAATTATCCAATGCTTGAGTGAATTATTTTATAAAGAAGGTTTGCCTGCAACTATCTTATCAGATAATGGGGTACAATTTGTCTCCAAAGAAATGAAGCAGTATTTGTCTTCTAAAGGCATTAAACATAAATTGTGTTCTCTCTATCACCCAGAGGCCAATGGTATGGTCGAGAGATTCAACAAAGTAATCAAAGATACTATTAGTTTGGCAAGGAATTTGTCATCTGATTGGAAAAAATGTGTTGTGGAAAAGGTAGAAGAATACAGATACACTCCTCATGCTACAACTGGTAAGACTCCATTTTTGTTGTTTCGTGGGAGAATTCCCAACACACAAGTGGAACCTTATTGGGTTAATAAACATGAAATGTTGAAGGGTAAGGAATGTGTGTGCAACAAAGATGATATAGTTCAAAACGAATTGAATAAAGCTGAACGTAGAAAAACTTATTTCGATGTTAAAAATAGTGTTAAAAAAACTGTTGTCTGTATTGGCGATATAGTTATGGTCAAACGTCCAGGCATAGTGAGTAGCTCAGAAACAAAGTTTATGAAACCCATTAAAGTAATCAAAATTTTGAATAATGCTGTACAAACTCAAGACCATCGCATATGGAATTTAAATCGAATTGTTGTTATCCGAAGAAAATTGCAAGATGGTGGACTCTCGCATTCCAATGAAAAACTTGTGGACAAAAGCATAGCAACGAGCTCTGGAAATATTAGATCTTCAGAGCGTGTGTCTAAGAAGCCTTCATATCTTTCTGACTTTGTATAGTTTCTGCATAATCGTAATTTTACTTATTATCCATTCAATTTTGTTTTTCTGAAGGGAAGGAGATGTGTGATAATTAGCTATGCAGCTTATTAAATACTGTAGCTTTAATAGAATCTTGTTAGGTCATCAGTAATGTGACTTCATGTACATAGGAATGTTCTAAAATAGCCAGTTGATGTATGCTGGGTTTGTTGGTGGATGAGATCTTTATTCCTGGATTAAACTTCTTCAAGTTCAACTTACTGAATCCTGGATTTATTTAAGGAGAATATTTCAATGTCCTTGCTGTCTACAGTACCTTCTTCTGCAACTAATAATCAAAGAATGCGAACACAACACATTATACCAATTCAAAAGAAAAATCATCATAAACGAACCTACAACAACTTTTAAACCCAAACCACCAGAGGGCCACTCATCTAAGCTTGTGACTTTAGTTTAAAGCATCCAATCAAATGTCGACAGCGGGGGGTAGGAAAGGGGGGTGGAGGCCGCACCCTTGAAAGAGAAACAGTCATGATACCTAACAGAACATCTTTAGCTATCCCTTAGAGTCTGTGGTAGAGGTGATCTGAGTTTGTTCTAGTGCGTGTCGTTGTCCCCACATTCTCACCCTATCTGCCAAGGGTTCTGCCAGCAGTTTACGCTGTTTCGTAAACCCTATCTTCCCGTAACAAGGCTTGTTCCTCTGCTCTGACCCAGTGGGTAACGTCTTCCTCCCAGGTCCCCACTAGCGGGGCATGCTGTGATTTCCAAACCAGAGCTATCCATCTCCTAGCCAGGATGAGAGCCAGATCTATAAACCTATGTCCCCGTTTTTGCGGCTTAGGTCTCGGGAATAATCCCAGTAGACAAATCTCTAGGGAACACGCCAGGGATCTAGAGAAGACCTTATTAAGCATATCTACAACATTAGACCAGTAACCTACCAGCTGCCCACAGGACCAAATCGTGTGGTCAAAATCTGCATCCAATTTTGAGCATCTAGTGCAGGCCTGATCTTCGCTGCAGTATACCACATTTAACCTATGTGGGGTAAGGTAAGTTCTATGTCAAATATTAAATTGTATTAATTTAAAAGCTGCATTTCGGGATATCTTTTGTGGACTACCCAAGATCTTTTCCCACTCCTTCTCAGTCAATTGTCCATTTAGCGCAGTCTCCCATCTCTCTAGCAAGCCAAGCAGGGATGGAGGTGTTAGTTCCCTTATTGCCAAGTACAACCATTTCACCAAGTACCCCGCCAAGCCCAGCGTCAATAGCTCCTGTAGGGCAGGATGGGTGCCTGGTTCATTCTCCGCTACACCCCAAAGCTCTGTCATTGCCCTCCGAATTTTGAGGTAATTTAAAAATGTCCTGGTGGGAGTTAATGATATTCCAAAAACTCGGTCAATGGCAACAATTCGCCATCCCTATAACAGTCTCCCAACTGTCTGTATACCCACCTCCTCCCATCCCGCAAGTTGCCTGCCAGTAAGGGGTGGACCTCTTCCCGCCTGATGGGCACCCGTGATTGGTATGCTGGGGGCATTGAGCAATGTTTCCTTAGAACGTGTTACACATCTATCTCAACAGGCCACTGCCACGGAGAGCAAGGCCCCATATGATTACATTTGTGGCGATGATTAAGCAATCTAGGGAGTAGTAAGAGGTGTAGAGCCTCTGGGGTAAGCAATGACGTAGATAGGTCTCTCCCATCCACCCATCTAGCAAGCCACTGGGAGCTGGACCGCCAGATAGTAACCCTTGAAATCCGGGGCCCCCAGCCCCCCCGCTCGCCATCTGAGCCGCATGGTCTGCAGCGACACTCTATTATGGCCACCATCCCACACCAAATCTCGAAGTATCCCATCGAGAGTTTTGAACCATTGTTTGGGCACCACAACAGGCAGGTTGACAAAATAATACAAAAGTCGTGGCAGTATGACCATTTTGGACAGCGCTATCCTAGCCATGATTGGAAGTTTGAGTGTCCGCCAGAAGGCCACATTCGTCCGAAATGACCTCAGGCCCTGCCCCCCCAGATTGCCATCAAAAAGATCAGTTTGTGAGTGATAAATCCGTATCCCCAGGTATCTAAAGGAGAACGGTGTGCATTTTAGGCCAGGTGGGAAATCCTGTGGCCACGGAAGCGCGGGCTGCAGCGGGAGCACAAAAGACTGCTGCCTGTTCACGCGCAGACCAGAGAGTTCCGCAAATTCATCAAATATGCACATCACAGTATGGATCCACTTGAGGCCATCCCGCAGATATAGCAACATATCATCTGCATAAAGTGATATTATGTGTTTGGCTCCATCTAGAGGGATCCCCAGGCCACTCCCTTCCTGTCGAAATCGTACCGCCAGTGGTTCTATCGCAAGTGCGAAAATATGGGGTGACAGAGGACACCCCTGTCAAGTGCCTCTATAAATGAAATACGGGGTCGATATTATGTGACCAGTACACACACGGGCCCTAGGCTCTGCATATGAGAGGCAAATCCACTTCCCCCACCCCTCCCCAAGCTGCATCTTACCCATTACTGCTAGTAGAAAATCCCAGCGCAACAAATCAAACGCTTTTTCTAAATCTATTGCTACTACGACAGCATCAGGGACATTTCCTATATCGGGGTGGAACATGACGTGATAGAGCCGCCAAAGGTTGCCGGACGTGGACCTTGCGGGGATAAAGCCGTTCTGGTCTTCATGAACCAACCGCCTCATGTGGGGCAAAAGCATAGTCCCAAGCGCCTTACTCAGGATCTTGAAATCCATATTCAACATGTATATTGGTCGAAACTCGGTCAAGTGAGCATGTGTGTTTTCCAGTGAATTTACCAGATAAACGTTCATAAAAGGGGAGTTGCTCCCGGTTAGGTGCATACACACAACATATCGGCATCTCCTTCCCATTCAACGTACCCGAGATTATCACAAACCTCCCGTCTGTGTCAATTATTTTCCTAGTGAGGGAAAATGGAACCCTGGGGCGGATCCATATTAACACGCCTCTCGCAAAGGCTGAATATGTGGTTGCAAACAGCTGTCCCCTCCACCTACGTCTGAGTCTGGTGACCTCTACTTCGGTAAGGTGTGTCTCTTGGAGGAGGACCACGTGTGCGCCCCTGCATCTGATTTAATTCTGTATCTTATAGCGCTTCAAGGAGGAACCCATACCCCTGATATTTCACGTTAGGAATCTATATTCTTCGACTTGTTCAGCACTGTTAGCCATTGTTATACATGTTAACCCCTCACCCCCTCCCTCCCTGCACACCTGCGAAAGCAAGCTAAATCCTCTGGTGTATAACAACAATCCCAACCATAAAACTCCACAACCCACGAGCGGTCTGACAACCGTCAGCTGCCCAAACTCACAGTAGTACTGCATAACAATCACCCACAACAGGCAGTTAAGGCACCAGTGCCTACAGGGGAGCGTGGTCTTCTCGTTCACAGTGAACAACAGTGTAAGAAGCAGGTAGACTTCACAGCCCTATGGGCCGTTCCAACCCCGCCCAGACGCACCCAACCAGAGTCCCTCCCAACCAATCCCCAACATCTCAATACCATATACTATAGGAAGAAAGACAAATCACTAATCCCATAAGTTCATCTACCGTTTGAGGGGTCACTACCGGCATGGAGTCATTATCGACTGGGGAGCCATCACATTCAGAGTTCTCAGTTCCATATTTCGCCTCCGAGTCCCTGTCCAGGGAGGTGTCTCTGCTACGCATCATGACGGACACCGCTTTCAGTGCTTCTGCCCTCTCCTGTGCTGTCCTAGAAGGACTCTGTCTAGTTGTGGTCTTAAGTCTCTGACGCCTCCGTAGTCGTTTCCTCTAGGTTGTCTGTTCGGGTCTACGCTGCGTACTCAGTTTAGAATTACCTTCAGTTCTATAGGCCTCAACCCATTCCCAGACTTGGGGTCTTCGCAGAAATGAGTTTTGCCATCTAGCATTTTTTAAAGTCTAGCCGGGAACATCAGGGCATACTGGATCCCCTCATCTTGTAGTGCCAGTTCACTTCCAGAAAGGAGGTACGGTGCCTTTGGACTTCCATGGTGTAATCCGGGAATAAGGACACTTTGTTATTATCCACCATATAGGGACCCGCTGTACATGCTTTCTGTAACAGCAGGTCCCTGTCCCGGAAGTGAAGCAGTCTGGCGACCACAGCGCGGAGTGGTTTCCCAGGAGCCGGTGGCCTCGCCGGCAACCGATGCACACTTTCCAGGGTGTAGAATTGGGAGAGCCTCTCCGGTGCTACCACCTCTGAGAGCCACTTCTCCAGATATTGGACCATGTCCGCCCCTTCAACTCCTTCCGGAAGCCCAAGGACCCTTACATTATTCTTCCTGTTGCGTCCTTCCGTGTCCTCTGCCCGCCTCTCTAAGGTCGTAACTGGTGGTCAGGTCCCCGAACTGAGCAGCGAGGGCCTGATGCGCAGGAGTAAGCGTTCCCAAGGATTGTTTGGCTTGTTTCACCCTCTCTGAAAGCTTAGCATGTTCAGCTCTTAACAACCCCAGGCCCACCGCCACGTACAGATGTCTTGGTGCAGGGTCTCCTGTGTGTCTGCGATAGCTTCTAGGATCTTAGCAAATTGTTGGTGAATGGGAATTTCCTGTTGGTCTCCTCCGTCATCAACCTCAATAGTGTCAGTTGCAGTCTCTTCTAGGTCCGGGGGAGGTACCGCCTGCTTCCCCCTAGGTTTCCCCATTTGCAGCGCTACTTGGGCTCTTGTGGAGGAACGCAAGCACTGCTCTCCAGGAGGGTTTGCCGCAGATGCCAGCGTCCCCGGGCTCTACTACTCAGTTATCTGACCAGGGTCACTAGGGCTCCGTGCACCGCGGCCAGGCACGTGCTAATTATGATTGCGCATTGACTGAGGCAGGGCAGGGAACAATCTTATCACTGAGAATATGGGTATCTCCACAGTCCACTCTCAGCGCGCCAGGGACCTCAGGCAACGGGACATTCTATCAGGCGTCAAAGGAGCAATCTCAGGCCAATGCCTGACTAGGGATGCTGCAAGCCTGTATAGGTGTCCCAGTCCCAGCCCTCCGCCGCAGCTGGCAGAAACTCAAGTGGTCACATCAGCTGAACCTCAGGTCGCAGTCCCAGCCCCCAGTCGGTCATCCAGCCTCAAATCCCGCCACCGGTCGAGGGGGGAAAAAGGGGGGCGGGGGTCCATGCAAAGTTATTGCCCCCAGCAGATTTGCACTAAACGGTAGTCCCACCAGGTGGGTATCAGCCGCCCAGGGCGTCCAGGCAGTACCACTCCTCTCACCTGTCCCTACTCAATGCAGCAAGCGCCTCACAACCGACGTGAGGTTCAACCACAGCTCAGAGAGGCAGCACTCGCAGACATCCCGGATGAGCCCTCACGCGCAGGCTTCGTATGTGCCAGGGGACAATTGCTGGTTGAACACACTTGGCCCCCGCCTTCTCAAGCCGGGCCGCACAGCCAGCACTCTACCATCCTGCGGGCGCGATCTCAAGCGTACCCAGGCAGCACTCCAGTCATCACGGGAGCAGTTCACCGATCCGCTTCCTGGCCGCACAGACCCTCCACACAGACGGCCGCCTCCCACCAGGGAGCGGAGTCGGGCACTAGGCGGAGCAGTCGGCGAACACAGTCCTCAGCTCTACACCCTGCACAGGCTCCCCAAGTCGTCCGCCACGTTTGAGTAGTCTCCCGCTCCTCCAAGTGCGTCAGTGGGGGGCCTGTAGGGAAACAAGATGGCCGTCACTTCTCAGTGACGCAGGCTATCCCTCACCGTCAGGCCTCCATTACTGCTTCAGTGCCTGCGGGCCTTCCCAGCATTTTCACGGCCTCTGGCTGCAGTCCATGGTCAAAGAGGCATCGATGGGTAGCGCACAGGGTCGCGCTGGTTTCACCCCCAGAAAAGCGCCTCTGGGCGGAATCACAGATTTACAGGATTATGGATTGGGCTGATGCGGAGCTCTCTGTTCACGTATCCGCCATATTAGGTTGCGAAGCCACGCCCCGTGCTCCTCCATATCCATATTACTGTGTTGTGAATCGAGGGAGCTGAAACTAACTCCAGGTTCGTAGACCATAATATAAATTTGTGGATTATGTGGTCTATTTTTTATGCAAAGCAGGAGGAGGCAAATTTAGAGGCAAAACAGAATATATTTTTGCCTTCAAAGAACCTCTACCAATATGATTCCCAGATGCGAGGGGGGCTTAAAGTCATCAAGACCGTTGATACTGATCAAGATGCAGGCACTTTTCTAAGTTGTAGCAAAAACAATAGGAATGATCTGAGGTGACTTGGAGGGATGCTTCTTTGGAATATCAGTTACAACTCATGCGTTTACCATGGTACTGTATAACACAAGTAATACAACACATTCACCTTTACAATACATTGTAATACTTGTTTGTACTTTACGATGCAAAACTGCTGGTGTTGATATATATATATAGCCCTGCTGCTTTATGGGGAGTTTTTTTTAATAATTACATATATTTTAATTTTAAAATGGGGACGTCGCCTTGCAATATATATATATATATATATATATATATATATATATATATATATATATATATATATATATATATATATATATGTATGTATGTGTGTGTGTGTGTATATATATATATATATATATATATGTGTGTATATATATATATGTATATATAATCCCTAAACATACTTTACCCCTTACTCCTACACATCCCTGAACCCTAAAAATCCCTGTATACACCCTACCTGTCCCCCAAATCCCTAATAAACACTATTACCCATAACCCCTACCCATCCATCAAGCTTAAAAAAAAATCCTTGAACATCCCTGAACTTTACTCCTACCCATCTCTGAAAACTAAAACCCCCTTACACCTACTCAACTGCAGATTTTTTTCGAGTGGCAGAGGAGAGAGAGAGAGAGAGAGAGAATGCCTTTTAATCATCGTAATATTAATGCAAGGGATTTTTATTTAACAAACAGCGTGCTTCGGTAAGTAAGGACATATGTCAAAATATTCACATTATTTAAAGCCTTGCCTCTGATTTGCTTCTTGTACAAATTTATTTTGTTTGAGCGTCTCATATGACATTACAATGTTGTTTTAGTTGGTGTTACTGCACAACATGATGGATGCAGGATTGGTTAGCTGTGAGTTGCCTTTTTAACACTTTTTTTTTTACTTGGCTACCTTTAGTGGTACAAAGCGCCCTGGTACCAGCATGCTGCACAGAAGATGACACATTCTTTAAGGTGCAGGCCTTTTGCTGTTTCTTACACACACCATGCACAATTTCCATGCTCAAAAATTATTCACTTTCTTTCACACCCAGTGTGTAGTAATTGTGTAGCTCTTCAAATCCTTGCGGCACAGCACCCAGTGTTGCATTGCTAAACACTTATAAGGTCCAAAAGGCGAGACCTGTTGGCTATGCCAATGCTTGTTTATTAAATTGACACATTACCGGTCTCAATATCACCCCAACCAGCACTTCTGTATTTTTTTCTTGTACAAGCCCGTTTGTCAGAAATCTTTAGGTGTTAGGAATTGCTGGGGAACTCCTAGAACTTTTTAGGTCGAGCCTTGGCGCCACAATTGAATTGCCTAGTACTTGCATTGTAATCTCCTATAAGGTCCCAAAGGTGAGACTTATTGGCTATGCCAATGCTTGTTCCATGTGATGTTAAGTCAAAACAAACGACCTTGCACTTTTCACGTTTCCGTAAATTCTATATGAACTTAGGGAAGCAGTTTTTTATAACCCTTTAAGAATATTCGTGACGATAGAGAGGCTTTTTTTAGATTTATGTATTTTAGAGGATGTACATGTTTGCCGTGCAGTAACATCCTTTCTCCAAAAAGCATTGTCTGAAAGGAAGTGTCTTATTTACCTTGAAAACTTGAATTATGAATCTAATTTGAATTATTTAACATGGATGTAATAGTAAGTTATATTTTAATTATGTTTGCCTAATCGTAGTAATGTACGGTATTTTAACCTTCCATTTATCATGCAAATCTGAATTACAAATTTATCAGTTAATTGATTTGGACTGATACTGTATTGTAAGAGTGTTTGTAATAACATTTTTACAAGGTTGTATTTATGACAATCTGAACTATGAACTCAGTGTCGATCGACTTGGATTTATATTGCACTGTTTATTGAACTATATTTGTATTGATGTACTTTCGTTTATTGTGATTATAAACCAAATAAAGATCTGTGAATTAAATTGGATAAAATGAATGGGAGATGGAAGAAGGAACTAGGAGTTGCTCTTAGTTACATCCAAGAAGCAGGAAAAGCTGGGCTGTTTATCAGTGGTCAGTACCTTGAACTGCAGCACCTTTCTCATGGAGGAGTGCTAAAGCGAGTTTGATCTGTGGTTGTTGGTGGGGGACCAGGGGAGTGTAGAGGGGCTTAGCTTGAGATGGCTTGTTCTATGGACGTTTGCTTTTTTGTACTCCATAATTTAAATTCATGTGAGCCAATGGCTTTGGGTTTTGTGCTAGTCTTCTGCGACTGCCTGTATTTCTTCCAGGTAGTTTGGTGGTGTTAGAACTGGGGGTCTCTAGTTGGCAGAGGTAGGTACCACTGTCCAATTAGTGACCCTTGCTTCTAGTCAGGGTAAGGAGGAAACACTCTTAGATAACCCCTGCTCACCTCCTTGGTAGCTTGGCATGAGCAGTCCAGGCTTATCAAAGGCAATGTGTAAAGTAGTTGCACCAACACTCACAGTAACAGTGAACACACCACAAACTGACTCCACAACAGTTTAGAAAAATAAAGGTATTTAATCTGAACTACACAAGACCAAAACGACAAAAATCCAACATACACAGTTCAAGAATATGGTTGCAAAAGAGTTCTTAGGGTTAGCGTTAAAATAATCCACAGTTTGCGTCACGTTTTGCCAACAGCACCTTTCAATGCAACTAAAGTTCCAAGACACAAGCTGGTGCGGTGGAAAACAAGCGATGCGTCACTCCTGAGACCGTGGGGAGGCAATGCGACAACCCCGCTGGACTCAGCGGGCGTGTTGCGACGAATCCGGTCTGTATGTGAGGGAGGCGATACCTTGTATGGAGTCCGGTGTGGATGTTCCGTAGGAAAATGCTCGCAAATGCACGATGCGACAATCTTTAGGGACTGCGACAATCTCCGGGGCGACGATGCGCGGCTCAGCGGCGATCTTTCACTCGCAGTTCATTGATGCGATGGCTCTGCGATGATTCTCGCAGCGACGTGATGCGGTGATCTCACCCAGCGGCGACAGGCTCTGCAACGATGTTCCCAGCGACGGAAATCTTCCCGCAAATGAAGGAGGCGACGTCTTCAGGCAGCGGCGACAGGCGCTGCGACGATCTTGGTCTTCGTAGCGGCGGGAATTTTCTCGCTCTGCCGGGGATGCGATAAAACTTGCAGAAAGTTCCTTAAAAGCTTGGTTTCCAGCTTCCCAACACAGGTACAATTTCCAGAGGCACCACACATGGGCCCAGCACTCCAGGAATGACAGAACTCTCTAAGTAGAGTTCAGGGAAGCCAGGGGTGAAGTCCTTTTGTTCCTGGGACTTCTTAACAGGGAGCCAGCTCTTCTCAGGCCCTTGGAGATTCCTTCAAGCAAGGGGACACAGCACAAAGCAAAGTCCTTCCCCTCTCCTTGTCAGCAAAGCAATAGCAGGTCAGTCCAGCAGAGCAACAGCAGGACCGTCTTCCTTCAGATTCAGCTTTCTCCTTGACAGAGGTTCCTTCTTGATTCCAGGATGATCTAATTTTCTGTAGTCAGGGTTCCTGTACTTATACCCCTAAAAGTCTTTGTTCCCTTTGTGCAGGAGGGCTCTGAGCCCGGTCTGAACCAGTTCTGGGTGTTCCTTGGCACTTTGTTTTCCTGGCTTCTCCTTTCCTTTCAGAGAGAGGGGCAGGGTCATCAGCCGCCCAGCAGGAGGTGGAGCCAGCATTGTGTAAGGCAGGCACAACCGTATTCAGGCCCAGGTGCTATTCCCTCCTACCACTCAAGATGCAGATGCAGTCATTCAGCCTAGGGCTGACCCAGCCAGCCTCCTTGGGGTTCCCCAGCCCTTGTCACTCTCAAACCAGACAGTCAATTCACAAACAGGCCAAGGCACACAGAAAGGTCAGACAAGAGAACAGAAACTTTCTAAAAGTGCTGTTCTCAAACACAGGATTTAAAAACTACCTTTCTTAAAAGATCTGTTATTAAATTCTGAGTTCAGGGATACCAGACTTTTATGTCCTACCTTGCTCCTATGGGAAGATATGCTGGCAGCCACTGTAGCCAGCATTCCCCATGATAGCCTATGGGCAAGGTAGCCTTACAATTGACAGTGTGCATGTGTCTGTCCTGAGGCGGAAAGCCGGGACTGGTGTGAGAGCGTGAGCATAGTGACTGTTACTATTTTTTAAATACTGCACTTTGCGACCGTACTTTGGCACTCACTTTGGTTTTAAAAATGTTGTTATTGCGCTCTAGTTGCGGGCACTGACCTGCTTAATTTCCTTAACTGCCCACCTTGCTTTTTGCTTGCTCGCCCCCCACCGCAGCCGATTAGGTGCTGCCTGGGGTCCAGCCCTCTAGCCGCCATCTTGGGTGAGGAGCAGGGCGAGCGGAGCAGTGCTCGGCCCCTCCCGCCCTCGCCGGCATAAAATGGCTGCCTCGCCTCGGAAGCGCAGCGGACGAGCGCAGCGGGCGCGCCGGCGGCACGCCAAAGGCAAGCCCGTCTGCGCCCATCCGCGACCGGCCGGGACCTGGGGCAACAAGCCCTGCCCCACCTGCCACCCACTTGGACGCAACACCAAGGCTTACATACTCTAGAAAGGACCTCATGAGACTTAACATTAAAACCTCACATTGTCTCCCCATATGTGCCAAAGTCGGGCCACTAAACACAATGGGCCCCTTTTGCTGCAGGCCCTGTAGATGGGTTAGCAACCCCACGTACCGCCCCATGCAAAGAAACCCCTCAAAACTTGAGATTAACTGCATCTACCTCAATGCGAGATCACTCCCCAAACACTCCATTGAAATATGGGATACCCTAAACGAAATCAAACCAGACCTAGTCTTTCTTACCGAGACGTTGCTCGACCAGCATAGCACTCCAGATATTGCAACGGCACTTCCCACCGGGTATAACATCCTAAACCAGAACAGAGCAAATAAGAGAGGGGGAGGGGTGGCCATACTATTTAAAGAACCTTTCACCTGTCTTCAAGAAGCCACCACACAAATTGGTAACTATGAAGCCCTGATATTTTCACTCACCATAAACACGCAAGCAATACTAGGCGGCGTAATCATCTACAATCCCCCTGGGAGCACGGCAGAATTCAGCACCCAGGTCCTCTCACAAGTCCTTCCTTTCTGTCTCAAAAACAAAAATGTCCTAATTTTAGGTGACTTCAACGTCCACTACAACAACAACAACCCCCTAACCAAACACTTAACAGAGGACATGAAAATATTGCAACTGACACAGAAAATTGAACTACCCACACATAGAGCAGGACATACGTTGGACCTTATCTTTACCAATATAGAAAGTACCACCATTAAAGACATAAATCCACTTACATGGACTGACCATCACATGATCAAATTCACCATGAATCTACCCATAAAGCACATGAGACCATTACTCCAGACTGCAGGGAAAATAATAAGCTGGAAGAAATTCTCTGTGGAGAAATTCCAACATCATTTTCACCATAAAAACATCCCTGTTTCCTCCAGTGATCATGGAATTCAACACCTGCAATACAGCATCATGAATGCACTAGAACCTTGTTCAACGCCATGCAAAAATAGCAAATCCAGACGAATGTTCTCAGAGAAATGGTACTACCCGGAATTAAAAATCCTAAAAAGAAAATGTACCTCACTGGAACACAAATGGAGATAAACTAAAGCACCCAGTGACAGACTCAACTATAAAAATGAACTTAAAACCTACAACACTGCCTTAAGGAAAGCAAAAAAAGACTATTGTACGCTACGAATCTCCGACAACAGAAACTCCTCTAAAGAGCTCTTTAAAATAGTCAAGGAACTTTGCAGCCCTCCAATCCTTATGCTAAACCTGACCCTATCACAAGAGGGTTGCGACAAAGTAAGTAATTATTTCTGGGACAAAATATAGAGAAAATCTACACCTCCTTCTCTAATAATCTCCAGGAACAAACTGAGCAACACATATATCCCACGCCATCGGCAAGTTGCTCAGCTTTTGGCCCCTATTCTGAGGAGGAAGTGAGCAAGGCCATGCTGGAGATTAAATCAGGTTCCCCTTTTGACCCATGTCCACACCATATTTTTTCACAACTAACCCCCGTAATCTGCCCTGCAGTTACACAAGCACTAAATTTCTCACTTGACCAAGCAGAATTTCCAACAATTTGGAAAAACGCAGTGGTCACTCCACTATTAAAAAAAGCCGGTGCAGACATAAACAACCCTGCCAACTATCGACCGATTTCACAACTACCATACCTATCAAAAGTCCTTGAAAAACTGGTAAACAGACAGTTGTCCAACTTCCTGGAAACCAACAACCTGCTGGATATCTCCCAGACAGGTTTTAGGGCTAACAGCACCGAGACTACCCTTCTCGCAGTGCTTGACGACATTAGAACACAGGTAGATCAGGGCAGGACGGTCGCCTTGATACTATTAGACCTGTCGGCGGCGTTCGACACCGTGTCACACAACCTTTTACTAAAAACCCTTGCCTCGAAAGGCATACAGGCAAAAGCCCTACGCTGGCTCGAATCTTTCCTGTCAGACAGATCGCAATCGGTACACCTAGGCAATTTCTCATATACCCCCCGGAACATCAAATACAGTGTCCCACAGGGGGCATCACTGAGCCCGACATTATTCAATGTCTATGTATCATCTTTGGCAACCATTGGTAAAAAGTGGGGTATCAACATCTGCTCTTATGCGGATGATACTCAACTAATGGTAACCCTAAACGGCAAGGACGACACCAAAAACAGGCTGCTCAACTGCCTAACCGACTTGTCCAATTGGATGTACAGTCACTGCTTAAAGCTAAACGCTGACAAATCGGCAATCCTCCTATTCGGAGGATCCCAACAGCTTTGGGATAATACCTGGTGGCCAGCTGACCTAGGCGCTCCCCCCACTCCAACACAGACCGCCAGAAACCTAGGAGTCGTTATCGACAATACCCTGTCCATGAAAAACCACGTCACAAGCCTATGTGGCAAAAGCTTTGCACTGCTAAAAATGTTAAGAAGAGTCTTCACATGGATTCCCGTAGAATGCAGAAAAATACTAGTCCAGTCACTGCTGATCAGCAAACTGGACTATGGGAACTCCCTATTTGTCGGTATGGCAGACTACCTATTCACAAAACTGCAGCTGGTTCAGAATGCGGCAGCAAAGGCAGTCTGCAACAAAAGCCAAAACTTGTATGAGAACCCTACATTGGCTTCCAATGAGGCAAAATGTTATGCATTACTCACAGGGCACTACATAACACTGGCCCAAATATCCTAAAAAACAGAATCAAGTTCTATGTACCTAACCGGAATCTCCGCTCACAATACACAGCAAGAGCAGTCACCTCACGAGTAAAGAGAACCAGGATGGGCGGTCGCTCCTTCTCTCATTTGGCCGCGAACATTTGGAATGACTTGCCTACAGATCTCAGGCTCGCAGACTGCCACCTCACCTTCAGGAAAAAGCTGAAAACGTTACTCTTCCCCAAATTTGACAAATCCCTCTAAAACCTTTACCATCGGGTCACTGACTCTAGCAATCTTAGCGCCGTGATGTCCTACCCAGGAAGAATGTTGCGCTTTACAAGCACAAAATACAAATATAAATACAATAGTGAAAAACGAAAATGGCTGTCATTCACTACCAGAGCATGCTCTACTTTTCATATACACTGCACCCTGCCCAAGGGGGTACCTTGGGCCTTCCATAGGGGTGACTAATGTGCACAGAAAGGGAAGGGTTAGGCCTGGTTAGTGGGGACACTGACCAGGAGGACATGGCAGTTCGCAGACTACACACAGGCACTGTGGTGGCATTTTAGGGCTACTCATGTGGATGGCACAATCAGTGTTGCAGGCCCACTAGTAGCATTTGTATCACCAGCCCTGGCATACTCAGTGCACTTTACTAGGGACTTCTTGGTGATACAAATATGCCAATCATGGATAACCAATTTCAATAACAATTTACACAGGGAGCACTTGCACCTTGACACTGATCAGCAGTGGCAAAGTGCCCAAAGCATCCAAACCAGCAAAAACGAAATCCAGCACAGCGTCAAAAATACAGGAGGCAGAGGCAAAAAGACAGGGGAAACCACAAAGATGCCAGGTCTAACAAGTGGCATGGTTAACACTTTGTCGTGAAGATGACGAGGGAAGCAGGTGCAGCAGCCCTTGCAGGTCTCTTAGCGTGGAGCACAGCTGATTGTGCTTCTGTTGCCCTCTGCATTGTGCCGCCGCCTGCACAACAACAGTCAGTGGAGGCGCAGGCCAGTAAGGGCGAGTAGGGTTCAGCCAGCAACCAGAAGGAAAAAGTCTTTCCCATGGCCAGTGATTCGAAAGTTTGATTCTGAAAAATATAGCTTTATTCTGTGCTGAAATAGCTCATCTCAGGCCTATGTATTATTGTTTGCTCATGCCGTTCATATAACATACCTGGGAGGCTGCAAGTAAATTTCGCTCTCCATGAACGTTTTTTTCAAAGATTTGTGCCCTCACTTTCGAATGTTAGTTACTTTAATGGCGTCGAAGATACACTCACATATTTACTTTTGATCAAATATTCTTCGCAAATAAGATTGATAAATTAAAGTAGAACATGTAGACTATGATGAGGAATATGATTGGTCTCACAAATCCCCTTGGCAACTATTACATCGCACCCTGCAGCAGCCATTGCTGTGTGGCTTTCTCTGAGCATAGATGAACTCGCTTAGGGAAAGGGAAGGGTGCTCGCCCTGCTACCCACTGGGCAGCTTCTTTTCGCGTTGGTTTTTCGCACAACCTTTAATTAAAACGACCTGAATACGGTGGAGCCCGACTTAGAAAAACAGAGGCGAGCGTGCCCTATCGATCGGCCTCCCTGCCATTAAGCGCGATGGCTGCAGCGCGCGGAGAAAGGACACATTGTTCGCTCTGTTTTACTGTGCTAGCCTGTTCTTCAGGATGAACTATTCTGACTATGACCTTGTGTTAGCTGCAAGGGTGTTTTTTTTTAGGTGTCCTCGTCAACACGACTAGGAGTTTACATGAAATAACTGCATATTTGCTTTACGCATAAGTCTGAGCTCTTTCTAATGAGGGTGGGTGTTTGTGTCTGACTTAAATACTTAAATCCTTCATAAATAGACCTCGGGTTTGGCACCTTCGAGCGTAAGAAGTTGAGGTCAGATGTGAATAAGGTTGAAACTGTGGTTTCCATGTTCATTCTGTCGTCTTTACAATAACAGCTTTTGTTTAAACAGTTTATTTGATGGCTATTATTTACTTTTGACAGGGCACGAGTCGGGGGTGGACGCGTCCACCCACTATTTTCACAAGGTGAACGCTGTCCGCCCTGCCAGGAAGTTGGCCCCACTAAATAATGTTCTGAATTCGTCCCAGTGTAATCTCCAAACACCGGGAAACTTTCAGCAGCGCCTGCACGTTGTCTGCTTTTCATTTTCAACAAGCAACAACGTGCAGGCGGGGACAGGGCTTTCTTATTTTAGACTCCTGCTGGGCCCATAACAAATGCCGAATTTGAGGAGTTATCAGGCCTCCTTTTGTTCGAGTCTCCTGACTGGGAGCAGTCAGAAGCCTCACACCTAGAAGCAAATGCAGCAGAGGGGAAACAAAGGTTAGCACTTCACACATACTTGAGAGGCAGCTTTTCACTCTGTTCAGGTTCTGTTTACTAGATATGCATGCACTGTAAGAATGTCAGATTTTTGTCTCTCCCAGTATATATATAATACTAAATGTAATTTATATAGCGCTTACTAACCTTGAATAGGCGTTGAAATAATTTAAGTACCACTAATTTTTCTTCTATAGCGCTACTTATTCAGAAGCAGCGTCAGAGCGATTTACATCACACCTACGTATTAAAGTCGTGGGTTGTGATACCACTTCCTATGATGTCAATTCCTGTGATGCCACATGTACTGTCATGTGCCGTGATGTCTTGTGCCGTGATGTCACTTGCATACTGTCTAACTAGATTAGTCTCCCCACTTATTTTTTTAGGACTTGTGCCCTGGGCGTGAATATGCTGTGTGCAAAAGAAATAAGCAATAAAGAAACACAAAGTTTAACATCTCACAATTAACACAGGGCTGAAGCAGTTGGGATAGCCAGGATACGCCAGAGACTAGGGTAGGGCTGCATCAAGTGGAAGGTGCCCTGGGGAGCTCGAAGTCTGCCAGAGGTTACTGCTGGGAGCCTGGCGGCCTCCCAGGAGGATGACATGTTGGACTCAACTGTGATGGCTGAGGAAAGGTTCTATGGTGAAGGCTATGATGATTATTCTGTAGGAGCAAAGACAAGGAGATGATGGACGGAGCGCTGAAACTTTTCAGACACTCACCCCCAGTCACAGATCTGGGTCGAATCAATCCTTGTTCTTTAGCTCACTGCGCCATCATCTCCTTGTGCTTTCTTTGTTCGCCCTAAGTTGGGAGGGTACAATGGGTTCAGATCTAATAGTGACTGGTGTGAGAAAGTGCCATCTTTCTTGCATTGGTATGCCCCCACTTATTGCTGAACTGCTGATGTGCTTTGACTGAGTGTGCCCTGGGCACCTGCCAACCAGGTGCCCAGGGCCTGTGTTCCTTCCCTAAAACTGTGTTGACTAAAACCCATTTGGCATCTCTGGCCACCTGTCAGCCCCTAGTAAATTGTACCCTAGGTACCCAGGGCCTGGTGACCAAAGAAGGCCCCTAAAGGCTGCATCACGTATTGTGACACCCTTAGGGGCCCTGTACCCTGACCCCCACACCCTGCCTTTGCAGGCTGAGTGTCTAAGTACAGAACTAACCAAAGAGTCGACATGGCACACATCCCTGTGTGCCATGCCCACAAAACCCACTGCCCAGGCATACCTCAGCCACCCCTCTAGCTGGGTGCCCTATGCCAGTGGTGTGGGGACAGGTGCATGAGCCCTGTGCCCCTACAGTACCCAGGGCCATTCTTGGGCACTGTAAGTGCAGTGATGCCATTAAGAGTATATGATGCTGGGAGGTTGTCATTACGAACTCCACAGCACAATAATGGCTACACTAAAGACTGACAAGTTTGATATCAAACTTCTCAGCACATTAAACCCGCACTGATGCTAGTGTGGGATTTAATGTACAATGCACCAGAGGGCATCTTCGAGAAGCCCCCTAAAAACCTAACCTACAATCCACGTCTGGTCTGAGCGGCTGCCTAGGCTGCCACACAGCAGACATGTTGCTGGACCCATGGGTGGAGAGCCCCCGCTCTCCTGGGCCTGCAGCAATGCACATCCTGGGCGAGGTGCTAGGTCTCCTCCCCCCAGGATGGTCAGGGGGAAGCTTCAAAGGCATGCCACCTTTGGTGAGCTTCTCCAGACCACTTGCTGTACTCAGCAACTGGCCCCCACCAGTTCTGACCCACACTCGGGCGGGAAGACTGGCGGGAAACCCTACATCAGGAAGGGGGGTGTGCCAGCCTGTGCCAACCCCACTCCTCAGGTGGGAGAGGCGAGGTGAAGCACGACCCCGGACTCCAGCCATCTTGAAGATGGGGAGCCCTGTCCAATCACAGCTAGGCTCCTGCCCCCCTCTGAGGAGAGGAGCAGATTAGGGGGTGTACCCACCCCAGAACAGGGACCTATTGGTCCCTGCCTTTGCCCTACCTGTAACGCCCCTAAACTTAGTATTTAGGGGCACCCTGAACCTTCCTTCCTCAGATCCCGATAAGAAAACAAGAAAGAAGATCAAGAAGAAGACCCGCCGTGCAGCTGCTAACAACAGGACGACACCAACTGACTTGGCCCCAGCCCTACCGGCCTGTTGATCCTGGAACCTGTTCCTGCTAAATCCCGGCGACTCCTGTGGACAGCAACCTTGGAAAACCCGGAGGACCTGCCTGTCTTGACCCTCTAAAAGACTGGGACTCCCATGAGCAGAGGCTCTGCTCCAACAGCAATACCCATGGTGCCAGCCAGGAACCGCGAATCCAGCCCACTTTGCACACGCCGAGCCCGACCTGTGCCCGAGTGATCCAAGACCATGAGGACATCCCCCCGGCGACTGGGACCCGAAGTCCTGTGCCCAAAGACCCTCCTCGACGACCCAGATGACGCCTGCAGCCTCAGAACCAGGGACCCCTCCAACTGCGACCAGCTGAGGGTAAGATTTCCCGACGCCAAAAGACACCCCGGCGTCCCACGGTCCCCTGTGCCTTCCTTTGGGGTACCTACCTCTTCTCCAATATCCCAACTTCCCTCTCGAAGTGGTGGTCGCACCTGAAGAATCTCCGTCCCCGAGCCTGCAGCCTTTGTTCACCTGTTAACTTTCCCATTGGATAACATTGAGCGCCCGACGGCTCAAAAGCACCCTTCACCCAGCCGCCCAAGTGCCGCTGGAAGTGCACCTTCTACCCTACTCTACTTCCCCACTTGCCCTGAGTAAGTGACCAGGAGCTCAGCTCCCACAGCCGTGTGGCCTGCTTGCTTGCAGCCAACATCCACAGGCTCCCTACCCTCCATTGGATTACATTGGGCCTACTCTCTCTGCACCTGGCTGCCCGTGTGCTGCTGAGGGTGTAACTACTGTACCTTTCTGACCCTGGGAGACCCCTGAGTCTACGCCCAGAACCTAAACTTCACCAGTCGAGTACTCAACTGAAAATCGATAACCCACTTTCCTTCCATAGGATAACATTGACTGGTTTGACTCGAAAAATCTTCTAAGTGTGAAGTTTCGAATTACTCACATGTGATATGGGGAGAAGCCAATACTGTACGTTTCAGCCCAGTACTGAACCGCAAAAGTAATTATAACTGTACTTACCAGTAACCTGAATTTTCTTCCATAAGAAACCATTGACTGTTTTTCTGTGAAATTTCTTCTGTGGCTATTTTTGCAAACGACAAATATTCCTTAAAAATCGTACCAACTACTGAAACGTAAATACTTACCTGTCTAGGTTGAGAGAGGTCCCAGTGCTGAACCTAGGAGTTCAGTACTGAATTACAAAAGTAACGAGAACCTACTTTACGTGTGACCTGAATTTCCTTCCGTAGGATAACATTGGCAGTTTTTCACTGAAACGTTTTTAAGTGTCAACTTTGAAAATACATTTCTTTTCTTTAAAAATTACAACTGTAACCAAAACGCTTTTACTTAACTGTTTACAGCTTAGGTCCTGGGACTGAATCTAGGATCCAGTCCTCTGGTTAGAAAAGTAATCCTGAAAGTAATCAACTGCATTTATGTAGAAAAACCCATTGAGTCCAATGTTAAATTGTGTTTAGAATTATGTTGCCTATTGCAACCCCAGTAACTATTGTACTTACCAAGTCTTTTGCCTTTCTGCAAAGTAATTACCTAAAGTCACTCATATTGTGAAAAGTATATTTTGATACCTGTGGGTTCTAAAATAAAACGGCTTTATCTTTTGATATAAAAACAATTGGTCTAGAGTTCAGTTCTTGAGTGTGTGAAACCTTTTGCTGCCTGAGTGGGTACAACAAATGCTTTACACTGTCCTCTGATACTGCCTTACTGCTCGACCAAGCTACCACTTTAGAGAGTAAGGTCAGATCTGACTTTGACCTCTGTTATACCTCTGGAGATTGGGGACTCTATACACACTGTACCTTACTTTGGTCCAGTATATATAGAGCCACTTTCTTACAACTGGGGGTGAGTGTCTGAAAAGTGCCAGCGCTCCGTCCATCATCTCCTTGTGTTCGCTTTGTTTGCTCCAAGTTGGCAGGTTGTGCCCAGACGTGGGTCACTTGCTCACTGGATTCAAGCTAGCCTGCTGATGAGGGGTGTTACCCCGAAACCGGTCCCAGTATTCTTGTTTCCGATCCAGGGAAGACATGGCTTGGCAATTAGGGCTCGACTATTCCCATGAAGAATCGGTTCAAGGCTGATTTGCATATGGCTGGGTCTGAACTGGGGCGGCGAAGTGAGCTAAAGAACAATGATGGATTCAACCCAGATTTAATGGTGACTGGGGTGAGTGTCTGAAAAGTTTCAGAGCTCTGTCAATACTCTCCTTGTGTTTGCTTTATTCTGTAGAAGTACAGACTGGTTTAATTGAGTGGCATTAATATAGTGTAGTGAATATTGCTGAAATTGGATCTTAGATTGAATGTATCTTGGTTTTGCACTAACCTAGAGGATTATTTAGTTGCATTATGCACCCCCCCCAATACCCATGATTTTTCGAGTTCTGAGCAATGGCGTAACACAGTCCCCCGCAGCCCCTGCGGTGCGGGGGCGGGGGGCGAGCTGCAGGGGGCCTCCTCAGCACAATACCTTGGCCTGAGAGCTCGTGATAAAAATTGGAGCAGGCCACTCCAATTGCTTTGCAGGGGGACGCCCTCAAGTTTTGTTACGCACTAGTGAAGATTTGCCAAGACCTGGCGCAAGTCATTCTCATTGCTCCGTATTGGCCAAATAGGGTTTGGACGCAGACCTTCAGCACTTCTCCATATGTCCTCAGCTCAAGTTGCCATTCAGATCGGATCTTTTCTACCAGTCGGGGAATGGCTCTGCACACTAATCTCAGAGGCCTCCACCTATATTCCAGAAAATTGAGCAGGGACATCTGAACTCCTTTCAGGTGCCACCAAAGTTGGTAGACGTCATATTTTCACCCCTTCACCTCTCTACCAAATATTCTTACTCTGGATGATGGCGAAATGTTATTGATTGGTGCGCAGACAACATGGGCCACTTATAGGCGAAGGTGTATCAGTTATTACAGCTCTCTTGCACAGTGGGGTTGTTTGGTAGAAATTGTCAGTGGGTATTTAGATGCATTTTTGGCTTTCATTTGTCTTCCAGACCAACTTTTCTTGTTCAAGTTTCCGATTGTTATGCGTTTCTTGAAGGGATGGACAATTCTGTACCTCATAGCTCAGTTTATTGTCCCTCAATGGGATCTCAACCTTGTTTTGACTTTTCTTCCGGCAATTCTGTTTGAGCCCCTGCATAGTTGTGCTTTAAGAATATTGACGCTCAAAACAGTCTCTATAATGGGCATTATTTCGACCAGATGTGTTAGTGAGTTGTAGGCTCTCAGCTCTAAGCCGCCCTTTACCTCCTTTTATCTCTACATATTGATGTTGTGAACCAGGGCTGCTTTCCTGCCATAAAGTTGTGACTCACTTTCATCTCAGTCAATCCATCACCCTCCCTTCCTTTTATCCTTCGCTCCAGCCAACAAAGGAGAATTGGTTGGATAAGTTGGACTATGGGCAGGAGGTCAGCTACTACCTTGTTCGAACCAAGGGAATACGGCTGGATAACCAGCACTTAGTGAGCAACGGTACTGTCAAGAAATGGAAAGGGGTTCAAAAGAGTACTGTATCCCGCTGATCCTCTGTATTAAGACCTGATATGCTTTGGCCAAGAAAGACCCCCGGGAAGGGATCAGAGCCCATTTCACAAGAGCCAAATTAACCACAGTGCCGATAGCAGAGATTTGCAAAGCAATGGCGTGGGCATCTCTGCACGTAATTGCAAAACATTTATGTTTGAATTCTAAAGTACGCAGGGGCTGCCACTTTGCTTGATCAGTCTATTTATCCAAGTGAACTTTCGGGAGCCCGCACATGGCATTGTAATGGTATTACAGTGTTTTAGGTGACTAGATAATTTATGCGGTTTTTCTCTGGCAGAATCACAGAACGGAGGAGACAGTTATTAATGTATATGAATGTTTAGGTCTGACTTGGCAGTGCATTCATATGCCTGACCTGTTGACATTACCAGTGTTTGTTTCCTTTTCAGATTAAAACCCGTGGCTCCATTCTGACGTCTTTCGGCATGTTAGGTTGGACCCATGCGTGTGATAAAGCAGTGGTGGAATATTCCTCTGACCTACAATTCCTCAGGCCCATCCCCCTCTTTTAAATTACTTATTGCAGTGTAAAGGTGGTAGATGTTCCGCAGCGTGCAGCAAAGGTCAGAGAATTATCATAAGCTGGAATGTGTTATTGATCACCAATGACCTTTAGAGAATAATTTCAGATTTTTTCATTTATTTTACAAAATGCTGCTCAGCTACGTTCATTTACTGTGGTTCTGTCCCTCCAAAACGCATCTCATTGCAGGTGGTACAGTCTCTTAAAACAGTCTCCCCCTTTTAGACGAAAGTGCACCACTGCCAGTTGCTTCATTGTTTCAACCCTCATATCGCAGTCTCTTACCGCTGTTAGGACCCTTAATTGGCTACTTTTGTTCTTAAACTTTGTTGCTACCTCATGAGAGGGTTGGGTGATCGGAGCTTGTTTTTTATTTTTATTTCATAGTGCGTACACTGTAAAAAAAACACCTTATATAACTGTACCCCATTGCATAAGTAGCTCTTGTTTCCCTCGTCCCATCTAGTAGTGCAAATATGAAGGTGGTTCAAAATTAAATGTATTGTACGTGGCTCTAGTTTAATTCTGCCTAGAAGACTGCATTGATCAATGTCTTTGTTTACGCCACCTTTGACTTATGTGAATGTGTGTCTCATGTGAAAACGTATGGCCTGCCTCGGATTCAAAGGTTAGAGGTGGCAGGAGGTTGTAGGACACTTTTTAGGCCGAGCCTGGGCAGCGCATGCGCTGCTCTGCGATGCGTGCTGTATTCAGGTAAGGACTTGAATCTCCGCCCGCTCCCACCCATCTTTTCAATTGGCTTCTGTGACTGCCCTATGTAAAAGTTGGATTTTGATTTGTTAATAGGCTTATTAGTCCCTCCTTAGTACTTCACTGTCTTCTTTTGTAACCTCCCATCAGGTCTGGACCTTTTACTGTGTCCTTACTGTATAGCTTGCATTAGCCTTTTTGGGGAGCTCTTTGCTTAATTAATCTGCACTGGTGGGACGCCAGCTTTAGCAAAGGTGAGCCACTTTTTATGTTTTTTAAAGCACTGCACGCTTTGTTTTTGTCTCGAACACGAGGCGCCTTCAGTTCAAGAATGTCGCTCGCAGCTCCTCATCTCCATCATGCCCTCGAACACCGCGCTTTAAGTTTCAGCACAGCGCACACTTTTATATTAATAGCACGTGGCGGTGTTTGCAGCTTATCTGCGCCGTTCAGTTGTGCCAGTCTTCCCCTATCTTGATGACTGGCTGTTGAAGGCGAACTCTCACCAGGCTGTTGTCTCCCCCCTCCAGACTACGGCTGACCTCCTGCACTCGCTTGGATTCACTATCAACGTGCCAAAGTCACACCTGATTCCCTCTCAAATGCTCCCTTTCATTGGGGTGATTCTATACACAGTGCAGTTTCGGGTCTATCCTCCCGCACAGCAAATCTGGGATATTCAGGCTATTATTTCGATGTTTCAGCCTCTATCCCGTATTTCGGTGAGAATGACCCTGAGGCTGCTGGGCTCATTGCCTCCTGCATCCTACTGGTGGATCATGCCAAATGTTATATGCATGCTCTGCGGTGGGACCTGAAGTTCCAGTGGGCGCAGTGTCAGGGGAAACTTTCCGACTACGTCGAGATCTCAGAGAGAACTGCGCACTATCTGTAGTGGTGTTTAACAAGCCAAGATTGAGTCAAAGGCAGATCCCTCTCCCTTCCCCAACCAGATTTGATGGTGGTGACGAATGTGTCACACCTAGGATGGGGCGGGCACCTGGGAGAGGTGGAGATGAGAGACGTCTAGGCTCTGGCAGAGTCCGATCTCCATATCAACCTTTTAGAGCTCCGGGTGGTCAGATTGGCAATGAAGGCAGTACTTCCCTCTCTCAAAGGGAAAGTGGTGCAGGTGTTCACCGACAATACTCCTGCCATGTGGTACTGCAACGAACAGAGTGGGTTGGGGTCAGGGACCCTTTGTCAGGAGGCTCTCTCCCTCTGGACATGACTGGAACATCAGGCATATCCCTGGTGGTTCACCACCTGGCGGGTTCTCTTAATGCCAGGGTGGACAAACTCCGCCGTCAGTGCCTGGGCGATCACGAATGGCGTCTCCATCTGGAGGTGTGGCGCAAGTTCTTTCAGTGATGGGCAGAGCCTTGGTTAGATTTGTTCGCCTATGATGAGAACGCACAATGTCCGCAGTATTGCACATTGAAGTTTCCAAGGCAGCGCTTTTCGTCATGAATGGAGCTTCGACCTCATCTACACCTTTCCGCCTATACCACTTCTGCCCAGAGCATGACCGGGCTCAAGTCCTACTTGTGGCTCCGGATTGGGCACGAAGAGTCTGGTATTCTGACCTTCTGAGCATTGCCATCGATACTCTGGGAGGATCTTCTGTTGCAGCTGCAGGGGACGGTTCTCAACCCAAACCTATCCAGCTTCCACCTCCTTGGGTGGAGATTGAACGGCGACAGTTGACGACTTTCAACCTTCCACCCGAAGTTTGTGATGTCATCTTGGCAGCCAGGCATCCCTCCACTAAAACTGTATATGCCTGTAGATGGAATAAATGTGTGTCATGGTGCTCAGCAAAAGCTGTTGATCCCCTTTCTGCCCCTATTTCGGAGGTTCTCTTGTATATACTTTCTCTGGTCCAGCAGTGTTCTGCTTAGGGCACCATTAAGGGTTATCTTTCAGCTATCTCTGCCTTTTTGAGACTTCCAGATCAGCCTTCTTTGTTCAAATGTTCAATTGTCAACAGATTCCTTAAGGGCCTTACTCACTTGTTTCCTCCATATCCTTTCATAATGCCCCAATGGGATTTAAATTTGGTTTTGACTTTTCTAATGTGTGCTCCCTTCGAGTCTCTTCATAATTGCCCTCTGAGTCTTCTAACCCTTAAGACTGCTTTCCTTATTGCCATCACCTCTGCTCGCAGAGTAAGTGCGCTCCAGGCACTGTCTTCCAAGCCTCCCCATCTGTCTGTTCATCCAGATAAAGTGGTACTTCAAACTAAAGCTTTGTTCCTAAGGTGGTCACGCCCTTTCATGTGGGACGATTCATTACTCTGCCCACCTTTTACTCACCCCCAGATCCCTCTACGGAGGAAGATATATACCACAGTGTGGACCCAAAACGTGCGTTGTCTTTTTATCTTAACCGTACCAAAGGCTTCTGGCTGGATGATCAACTCTTCATTGGCTATGTGGGTGCCAAGAAAGGCGGACAGTACAGAAAAGAACAATCTCTTGATGGATTGTCCTCTGCATTAAATTGTGCTACCCATTGAACGATCCTCCTGCGGGGTCACATGCTCATCTAATAGAGCAACAGCGGCAACCACTGCGTTACCACGCTGAGTCCCAGTTCTGGATATCTGTCAGGCAGCAACATGGACATCCCTGCACAAGTTTAACAGACACAACTGCCTGGACAGCCAAGTCCGGAGGGACGGATACTTTACCCGTTAAGTCCTCCAGGACTTCCTTGTGTGATATTGGTTCACAGACCCTCCTCCGGGGTTAGTATTGCTGGGGTATCTATTTAAAAGGTAAGGAGTCTACAACTAGAGTCTGTAACAGATGAATAAGTTACTTACCTTTGGAAACGATTTATCACGGAGAGTCATATTCTAACTGTAGATTCCTATCCATCCTCCCAGCTCTGCAAACTGGTATCTAGGGATAGGGACTCCCCTAAAGGGCCTTAGTTTTGATGCACCAGTGCTCAGTGTCTTTTATAGCTCTGCGCTTCTGGCGTGACAAGTAGTGTTAGGGAACTGACGTCAACACGCATGGGCGGCGTCTATATAGGTCCCCCAACGTAATTTCCGGCGCACCTGATGGCAACGACGGACGCGGAGCCGACCGACACCTCCTACCAACGTGCAAGGGTACTGCTGATGAAAAATCTCCGGATATAGACTGACTCCTGGGGGAAATTAAAAAGGTAAGTAATCTACAACTAGAATATGTCTCTACCAGATACATCGTTACTGAAGGTAAGCAACTTATTCGTTTTAAATATACATTTTTTTTTGTAAGACCAAGCAGCAATTGTTGCCAGCCCTCCACAAAAGTGTTTTCATGCTCTTAGTTTTTTTAATTGGCCTATCTAAGTTGCAGCCCACCATCTTAGGAAGGTCAGTAATAAAATAAAATAGCGCCACGCCATTCTGTAGACGCATGTATGTGTTGTGACGCATGCGCGTGCTTGTAGAATGATGCAGCTGCATCATCACACATTTTGTTTTGTCCAATAGTAAACAACACCGGCAAAAACACTGCTTTTTACCTGTGCTGTTCAGTGTCACTAAAAAGCATTGGCAAACACTGTAGGTCCCTCTCTCTTTTGGATATTTATTTCAAATGTGCTTATCCAAGATATATTTACGGAGACTAATCATGAAACTGTTATGTTTTATTTTCCAGCTTGTACTACAGCTAACTATTTGGGTTTATCAAACCTTTGACGTTCTGCACTTCTACGGCAAAATCTAGTGTTCGCTAAACCGTGATTATAGATTAAGATTGATTCCTCTATATGCAACGTATGAATTTTGGTATCTTAATCATTTGTCTTAATACACATTGGAATTTTATACAATTGGTGAAGTTGATTAAAATGCATTTGCTTAGTTATCTGTCAGTGACATCTCATAAAACGTTTGTGAATGGATCTTTGGAGGTTGGATACATTGAATACAATTTGCAAAATTATGATTGCTTATGTGTATAAAATGTATTTAAAGTTGCTATGAGATTTGGTGTCATGCAGATCTTTTAATTGATTTGTGTCACTTGGGTTACTGAGGGGGGGTGAATACTAGGGTCTGAATGTGCATATATACTTTAGCAAAACGATGTAAAAATGCATTATTTTGCTATTTTAAAAAAAGTACTTTTCTAGAACCATTTCAAATATTTTATTCATCAGTATTCTGTAAATGCCCTTAATTTAGCGCTTCTAGTTACCTCGAAGCTATTTTTGTGGCACATCCAATGCTTTATTTGACACTGTAGAAAGTGGCCTTTTCTCCTCATCAGGCAACATCCCATCTGCCTGTTTCATTTTATGTACATTCATTTGTCATCCTAAAGATCCTAGGAATACAGAATTTGATAAAAATAGTTAGGTTTATTGTAGTCATCTTGACAGTCTTGCTGTCAGCTGTGACTGAATTCCCATAGCACCTGTTAAGAGAATTGACAAATGTCAATAAATGTGTTATAGTTTTACTTTTAGTTGCATGATCTGAGCACAAATGCTACACACCAGAACCTGTGTGTTGTAACAATGCTACAAAAAAGTGAAAGCAGTAAAGAACTTAAAGTTGCATCACAGGTTTTAAGAATGAGACAATAAAGGCAAATGAATACAGTTGTATTAAGGATTCAAGAGTTATTCAAAAACATGCAACCATTCTCATAATAAAAGTCCATGGTGAATGGCAAAACACTCAACGGATCTCCTCACAGGATCAAGGAAGTTAGTATGACCTGCAAAAGTGTGCGTGTGTGTTGAAGTTGGAATTTGAACCTATCAATGATTTCCCTTTGGATTTAGCATGCATTGTGAAGGAAAATGTTGATTCTCAGATGTTTCACTGCATAGAGAATTGTGATTTTATTAAAGACATGGAGGCTAACATTATGCATAAACCTTGTATTGCTCCTTTCAAGCAGCAAACCTTTAAATAATACCAAATAGAACTGTCACAACCAAAGTATATGATAGAACTCTTCAGTTCAACATTTTCTCCCTGCCAGCTATCTTCTTCCTCCGTTATTCTGATGCCTTCAAAATCCTACTTTCATCCTTTAATCCGTTCTCCAAACTCAAATTTCTAAAAGAAAATATATATATTTTTTAAATCACTAATATGTGTCCTATCTTAATTATACATTTTCTCAAAACTGAGTACGTATTATAAATATCACTTCTCTTAAATATCCTTGGGAGGGGTAATACTAGTCTCCTTGTCTTTAATAAAATCACGATTCTCAATGCAGTGAAACCTCTGAGAATCAACATTTTATGGCAAGACAGCAGGCTAGCATTATGCATGTTCAATGCATTGCAACACCTTGAAACATGCTCCACCGGTCTGAAATAAAACTTCCTAAATACTTCTGCATTATTCCAATGAGCCACCTTTAAGATCTCTTGCAATCTTCCGCCATACAAATAAGTATTACTAACCAAAGCACTCTTACAGAATATTCCTAAAATTGTACACAAATACCACTGAACATTGATTCATAACCAAAATGTCTTCTAGATCAGTTATTAGACAAACTCCTCCCTCTTTCAAAAAAACCTACGTCTACTCTCAGTACCTTTGTAAAACGGCATGGGGCCAAAGCTAACCCAAACGGGAGGCATAAAAACTGATATAGTTACCCTTTCCAACGCAACTGTAAAAACATTTGGCTGTTATTTGGAACAGTGAAGTAAGCATCTTTTAGGTCCATTTTTATCAACCAGTCTCCTTCCAAAAAAACCTCTCTGAGTAAATAGATTCCCTCTATCTTCAAATTGTCTGAATGTCTCAAAAAAAATTAAATCCTTTAAGTTTGTTACGGAAAGCCATCCCTTACCCTCCTTCTCTACTCCAAACAAAGTACTTGCAAAACATTCTTCTTCGTTGTGCACCTTCTTTATCGTAAATCCTCTTTAACATGGATACCGTCTCGTAACTCACCATTCCTTGTAACTCTGTGCTGAAGCAGAGTTCCCTTGGTTCTGGAACCTGCCAAAGAGTGGAATCAAGCTCTGTCTGCGACTGTGGATAAAACCCATGCATCGTTTGTGATTTTTCTACATGCAAATTCAATCTTCCTCCCACTTTTTTGTGGATAAAATCAATGATATTGCTTATACTCACCTGGGCCTGAAGAGGATGCTTGCCCTCTTCCTCGGGGTGCCTTCACTCTGGTTGCTCTTCCTCTTTGAGGGTAGAATTCTCCACTACTTGCTCCTTGGGTTCCTCTAAATGAACCTCTTCCTGCATATTGGGACTTATAATAGGCTGCTGTCTCCTCCTGGCCCTACCATAAAGTATTTACCCTACGAAAATCTCTCCTCATAGAGTAATGTGCCTTATCCAAGGCCGTAAAAGTTTGTACGTATTTTACCAAACTTGTAACCATTCCTTCTCCGAAAAGGAATCCTTTTGCTTTCTCACAAGGTTCTTTCCTGGCCAAATCCCCTAATTAAGATTTATTCGCAAGATAACTGCCTTTCTCCTTTCCGAGTTTAGTCCATCATTTGCATTTCCCAGTAAGCAAATTGCACACTAGCCCCTACCCCTTTATAAATTAAATCCCAAGTCAGATCCTTTAACGTAAGACTCCTCCACTAAATCAAGAATTCTGGCTAAAGGACCGAGCACATCTTGCAGTTTTTCACACTCGGTTTATGAGCGCTATAATCCTTTCCTAGGATCACAACTTGATATAAATAAATATGTGATCACCTCATGATCCAGATTCGGTGCAAGAGTCTCCTTGTCACCTATCACAGGGAGCTAACACTCTGCCCTTCTAAGCCTAGGTTACTCCTTCTCCAAAGGTTTCCTAATCCATTTTTTAATATATTTTGCCACATATGACAGGGGCCACTATTCAGATCCTCGAGGATGTTTATTCTCTCTTGGATCGAAAACCTCTCATCTAGGGGGTCTGTCACAGTGCTTTTTTGAAGCCTCTTTGCTCTGAGTACTTCCATCCAATTCCTCATCAAATGAATCTTTATAGTCTAGGTCCAAGATGTATTCATCTACATCTTCTTTATCATTTGCAGGGTTTATTTGCCCGTCCGATATGTCGATATTGGGACTCCTCTCTAATCATATTGCACTTCCATATTTTTTCTTTTTCTCAAACATTTACCCCTTGGGCCACTTGCAGCTCTTTCCTCTCGTTCTTATATAGAGAATTAATCATCCTCCTCATTATTAGTTGCTTTCCTCTTTTCTTTTAACGCTATTCTCACTCCTGTATTAACTCCTTCAACTCTTTTGTAATTAAACTTGTCATATTGCCAGACTGGCTTGTTTAATCTGATATCTGATCTGCCATACCTAACCTAGCAACCTAAATCGATCTATTTTTCAGCAAAAATGTACCACAAACCTCTCAAAACCTTATTTTAAACCACCTCTACGTACAATGACTGGAAACAAACTGTTACCACAGCTGTGACGGTAAATCGGTATCCTAGTGACCTAAAACCTCTAATTCCTTTAAAAACATACACAAAATCAAATAATGATCCAAAGCGCCTTATTCATACATTTCATATTTCTCGTTTTATTTCCACCTCCTTAAATGAGCTACTCAGACTTTAAGAGAGAGTGTCTAAAATCTCCTTGTTTGATTATCTGCGCGTAAAGTACTTTTAATTACAAGTACTCGCTCTCCGACTTGCATCTTAAGTTAGATGTGTGACTGTGCTCAATTTCCTTTTGACACAGGCACTTATGCGGTGCTTGCCCCTTTCAAAGATGGCCACTCTAAGACTCCTCTGAAGCCTTTTAAGGCAAAAAGTCCCTCTCGGCTTATGCGAATCTGTGTGAGGAAAACTGTTTAACTGCCGCTTTGGCTCCTCTACAAACAAGGTATTTTCTACCCTACACAACAAAAAGGTGACCGGTCCACCAGCTTTGTGAAGGGAATTGTACTGCATGGCAACACGTGTTGCTGCATTTGTTTTGACTTCTGAACCATTGGAGCTAGAAACTACATTTTTTTTAATTCTGCAGATTATGCAGCAGCTGATGGATTATGTGTCAAATGCGGCAAATCTATATTTATGCGAAAATCGCTGACCCATCTCTAATTCCAGTGGTCCTGATCATACTCAGTCACACATTTTACACCTAATCACCTTGTAAAAAGACCTATAATACCATTTATATTAAACATAACATTCATTGAAGTATAGCTAAACACATATACTTACCTGCTCAGAAGCAGTAAACTAAAGAGTAAGAAGATGACTGGTAGGGAGCACTTAATGGACTGCAGAGTTCTTTTATTTATTTTGTTTGCTTGTTAGAGCTCTATTTGGAGTTCTTTAAAGGTTTGCTGCTTGGAAGTTGCAATAAAAGGTTTATGCATAATGCTAGCTTCCTGTCTTGCCATAAAATCTGGTTCACTCATGTAGCCAGAAGTCTGTATCCTGTGACACAGTTTTTAATCTGGATAACAGAAAGGTACAAGGCATCTGTGAAGCAAATGGAGCTGAAACAAAACAAATCCTTCTTGGAGAAGATGCATTAGAATGCAGTCTCTCGTGTGAGTTTTCTGGGGCTTTTTTTAATCTAGCCTATAATGCCAATGAGGTTCCCAGAGCGATTGCTGAAGATTTTTGTCAGATTTCCTACAAGTGGACCAACCATGTCTTATCCGGAAAGGTTATATCGTTCTTAGATCGGTGCTGCAGGGTTCCTTCAATTCTGTAGCAGTTTTCTGCAGATATTAAAGCTTACTTGCTGTTGGTAATGTAGGGATAGTAGTAGCAGCAGCATTTACCAATTGTTTTTCCTAAATCTTCTGTGTTTTAGCTTTATTACATGAACCATGTTTTCTATTTTTAATCTTGAATGTGGATGAATTACATTATGTATTTAAGGTTTGCTAATTTGATGCTCTATTGGTATATTTTATGTATTCTACTTGTACCTCTTTTTTTAAAAATTCATTGCACATTCTAACAAATTGAGTCCAATTTAACAGAGCTGTAGTTGAATACTACAAGCTGCAGAACTCATTTCAAATTCTTTACAATCCTAATCCAAACCAGACAAGATTATCCTTTCCAATGGACAACATGCTTCCTCTATGTTGAGAAATGTCAGCCTTGGTGTAATTGCAAGTGGCATTCCCCAGATAGTTGCTGATGATGCTACAGGCCTAAGATTGCACTGGACCTTAGAAGTTAGTAAGGGGCTACCTGCTGTGGACCTCATGCCCAGGCTTCACTCAGGCAAAGTTCAAGTAACTCTTTCTAATTCTTCAGCTATTGAAGCAGAGCACATCTGTCTTCTCCAGACTTGTACTGAGTATTGCCAGGTACAGGTTTTGTGGTGTCGAGAACACATGGTAGGATGGTGTTGAAGCGTACCACGGAACAAGTATGTTTCCCAAAATGATCTAAACGCACTCTTGTGGGACTTGAGTTCTGGTAAAACTTGCAGACAGTAGTCTGTCCAGACCAGGAGTCTAGTCCCCGAACTGTGTATCCATCCCTTATACCTCAAACACATTCAGATATCATTGGATCGAATGTGGCAGGAAACTTCTGTGGCTCATGAAGCCAGTGTCTTTAGGAAGCTCCCCAGCAGACATGTGGGTTTGTTGTGTGGGCTACTTCATGCCTCCTTTTAATGTCTGGGCAAGACCAACATTTTCCTGATCAGCTTCCAGTATTGGATTTCTATTTCCGTAAGAATGCCAGATGTTTCGAAAAAGTAATCTCTGTTAATAAGTTGGGAGTTTCTATTGGCGTATAATTTAGCCCAAAACTAATAATTGGCCGTAAAGTATAATAAATAGCTCTTGTACTACATTGATTGTGAATTGAATAATCTGTTTCTGGATCAGAGCTACCTTAGGCCAGAATGAGTATCGATTTAAAAATCGTATCAGTAGCTACGACAAAATAGAAGATCATAAAAATGTATATTTAATTTAGTAGAGTGTAGCAGTGGTCCTTTACAGACTCACAATAGTACGACAGTTATGTTGGACACATCACTAAATTTCCCTTGTTTAATTAGTTGAAACCACATTTCTCATGCAGCATCGTTACTGACCATTACTAGTCACTGTTGAACATTTAAACATGTTTACCTTCTTCGCTGCAGAGGTTATTCCGCCGCAGTGCTAGATATTCCAATCGTGGGCGCGACGGCTCCCGGCCGTCATGAGCGCATGCCCACTGTGACTCATGACGGCCCAGGAGCCGTCATGAGCATGGAAGAGATTACAGTAGACGTCCAAACTAAGCAATCGCTTAAAACCTGAAGACCGAGTTTTGAAAGATATATCTTCAAAAGAGCTTCTTCTATAATAACAACCTAGTCATACATCCTTACTCTGATGTTTACGCAGCTGGGCTGTTTTAAACCTCCATTACTTACTCCATTAGTTGCACATTTAATGGGGCCAACTCACTACTGATTGCTTGATTTAAATAGATGCGATGGTGAATTGTTACATATTCACTTATTTTGTGCTGCAAGCTATCCACAAGACCAGATATGTTTGTCATGAAGCATTCAACATATATATTTTTTATTTCTGGTATAAACACATGTTATGTTACACTTCCAATTCATCAATATCCTAACATAACAACACAGCAGTCTGATACAAATATATTGTTTATATTTCAGGTAAACGACAGATTCACCACTTAGGAGTCCAGTTGCAGCTGAACCAACATTGCCTTGATACTGCTTTCAATTTTTTCAAGATGGCAGTGAGCAAGCACCTCACCCGTGGGAGAAAGATGAGCCATGTGATAGCCGCATGTTTATACCTTGTTTGTCGAACAGAAGGAACTCCTCGTATCCTTTCATTCCATGCACTATACTTGGCACGCTTCTCAAGGCTGGTAAAACACACCAACAGTCAATACCGTTTTCAGGGATTCTGTGTAAGCTGATGAAGGTTGTACATCTGCTCCAAATCAAGGAGTTCTTGTAGTTTGAGTAAATGTGCTTGTTTACATTCACCACTTGCAACCATTTATAATGCTACTGTTCTGTTTACCAATCTACAGTAAACTAAACAGCGTGTATATTTTATGGCGCTTAATCTTGGTAAATAGTCTCAGAAATGTAAGACAGTAAAAGTAGATTAATTGGATTGGTGGGAATAATTGCCATCCTGAATTCATCAAGTTTGCCTGTTGTTTTATAAATGTAAATTGAAAGTCACAATACAGCGTTAAGCTTAGAGGTTGCAGATTTGAAGTCCTATTGCTCCCCGCGCCAATATTAAATGATGTTTTGATGTTGAGCTGTTTATTGCAGAAGGCAGACAAGAAACAGCCTTATAACGTTTGTGCCCCTGTCTCCAGGTGATGCAGATAACAGTTTATAGATTTTAATTATTTCATTTACATCCCAATCACACACACATGCAAAATGTCGCTCAATATGTTTATGTATTTTAAGAAAAAGAATAGATTTTCAGATATACTTCCCAGATTTTTTTAAAACCGATATCGATTGTTCGTCTCCCTCTGTGAACTTGTTGATTTATTTATGTATTTTTAGTCTTGACAATTTGAACTGCTTATCTAACATCCACATGAACAACTCTGTCATACAATGTTTTATTTTGGAATACTCTTCAGATATATTTCGGTTGCCAAAAGGCTTTTGGAGTTTCTCAATAAAGAGGAAAACGGAAAAATACCAATGTTGGTATAATTTGTAAGGTTAAATGCTACATTGTTACATCATTTGTTCAAAATAAGCCCATCATTCTCAATTTTGGCAAGTATAAAGACAAAGACTTACAATGCTATCAAAGTGATGACACCATTCTGAGGTGGAATGGAGTAAATATAAATGTAATTGAAAAGCATTCCTGTTGAGGTTTATACCAAAAAATATCGTTACTTGTGTGTTTACACATATCTATAAATTACAAGGGTTGAGATAAAACCTCTATTTTATGGTTAGGTCAAAGTTTCCAATGAAAAAGCATTTTTTGTTTTTATAGTAGCTTGGGTAGCAGTCAGAAATTGAGCCCAAAATAAAATTGATGCTATTTGATTGACAATTGTCGTGCAGATCTGCAAAATGGCAATGAGGAGCCTGGGTACCAAAAAGTGACTTTGCTTTATTTTTAAGTCTCATCGGAATATTAGCTCTCCAATATGGAAATAAAAGCTGGATGAAAGTAGAACTTAATTTAAGGAAATGCCTTTGTTTGGTGTGTTATAAATCCATTCAGCAGATTCAGAGCAAGTAGCATTTTAAAAAACGGTCTTCGGCTGGTTCGAGAGTGTTAAAAAGAGACAGATTTATCACTCGTCGTAGAGCTCTGGGAACACAGGTTTGTGGATCTTATGGAGACCCAAATTTAAAAATCTGATTGAACGATGGCGTCATTTCTTCTGTTGTTCATTTTGTGTACAGAAAACAAATGTGTAGGGACTGTGGAACTGAAGCTCGCTGATTGGCTAGCCTTAACTTGAGAAAAAGTTGAGGCTTCCATTACAGGACTTGGGGACTCAGTTCCTCAGTCCTGAAAAGTGGAAATGAAAGGGCCAATGGGCAGCATCTGGTTTAGGATGTGGGAGAGGGGTGGGTTGGAGGGGGGCGGGGTCAGTGAGCATGGATAAAGTACTTTTTAGGTCGAGCTTAGACGAAAGCAAAAGCGAAGCTTTTGCTTGCTGTCTAGAGCGAGACAACTTATGTTATCACTTTTGGGGGAATGTGGACAGCAGACTGCCACGCGCTTCTCCTGCCGGAGATTTGACCTCGTGGGCGCGCTTTGGCGCCCTGGCTGCTTGTAACGTGCATGGCTTGAATTAGTTGCAGTTTCATTTATGCCCTCGCACACAGCCTCACTCACACACACACACACACACTGCATACACACACGCTCTCCCCCCTTACCTCACCGGGCTCTTTTCTTGCTGGAATCCCTGTTTTCTTGTGGGCTCTGATGGGCGGGGGCGACGCGGCCAGGGGCTCCAGTGCTGCTACGGCAGTCCCTGCGGTGCACGAGCTGGGCAAGACGGCCCATCACCACCCCCTTTTGTACCGCTTTGGCCGCCATAACTGTGGCAGGGTTTGCTCAGACGCGAGTCCCTTGCTCACTTTGCCACTGGATTCAAGCAAGCTGGGCTGAAGACGGCTGTAATGCCAGAAACCGGTCCTCGGAAGCTTGTGTCCGGTCCAGGGAAGGCATGGCATGGCAGTTCGGGCTGGACTGTTCCCATGAGGCACAGGGTCAGACTGATTTGCATATAGCCATGTCTGAACTGGGGTGTCAGAGTGGGCTAAAGAACGGTGATGGATCAAACCCAGATCTTTTGACTGGGTGTGAGTTTGATTGGTTCAGATGCTCCGTCCATCACCACCCCCTTTTCTACCGCCAGGGATAGATGCACTTCCACGGCAGCCATATTTGAACAGGATTCGGTAATCTAAAACAAAATGCTTTCAAATATGGTTGCAGTAGAGCCCCAAGCATCCATGGTGGGCGTCTTTGTACAGGTTTTGTTAATTTTAACAAACCACATTCAAAGAGGTCTACAATGAGCACACAGTTATCCATGGTGGTCATATCTTAATGTCTTGTGTAATATTTTAAAACAACCTCATTCCAAGATAGCCACTGCTGATACTGCCTAGAAATGAAAACTTTTTTTTTAATAAGGCATTGACAGATTCAAGGTTTTACGGTCTAGACCTATTGGCTCCAGTTTAAGAACAGCCTTGTTAAGTTGATAGAGTTCTGGATCTGTTCAAGAGATAGAGAAGGCAACCTTTAAAACAGTTGCAGCAACACAAATTTGATATGTGAGTTTTAACTCCCTAGAAGAATAATCAGTCTCCTAGTGTTATGGCATGAAAAGATAATGCATCTGTGTTTTCTTTTTCCCTGAGTTACAATGATAGCACCTAACCTGTTTTTGTTGCCTCAAGTTAGTGGTCCATTCTTACAGCCACCCATGTAGTTTTCTAAGAGATCTGCGAGTAGTCAGAATTAATTAGTTGTTTTCCCTTTAAGACATCAACTTGCAGTCACTATGAATTGCATCTAAGAGATCTAATCTAGACCAATATGGCAGCTCCAGTATTCCCTTAATTTCCGTTCATGCTATGGTGTTCTTTTCTCACTTCTCTGAGATGGACACAGTAGGTGTGGCAACATGATCCCCGACTTCCTTCCCACACTTCAGATCCTACTTAAGCTCACAATTTAATTTGCACTTCTCCGATACTGACAGACACTCCAAACCACTCTAACTCCTGTCAGGGCATCTTTAGAACCAGATTGCTCTTGAGGGTTGCTGGTGAATTCTGTAAGGGAAATGGTTGAGTTGGATTTTGGGTTCTTTGCAGCAGGCGGGTTAGAGTCAGAGAGGGGCTATTTGGAGGTAATCATTCTATCTTGAGTTCCTATATTTCCTCTTTACACAACATGCTTATTCATACTGAGGAGGATGCCAGAACCCATCTTTGGTGCTGCCGTTTGACCACTTAATTGATCAATCATGCAGCCCTCGTGGCGGCTAGGTCCAGGCCAGTAGCTAAAACATGTAAGACCCGAGTGGTTGTGAAGTTCCACCACATATCTTTGACTAAACTCTTTTGTCTGGGTGATGTCAAACATTTGCTGATCCACAAAAGCAGAGCAGTTTTAATATCTAAACTAGTAGTTGCAGGGACAAATGAGAACTGCAGGGAAATTAATATGCTTTGGGATTTAATCTGCTACTAATTTCTTTATATTGTCCTTTTTTGTGCTTTTTAATAGTGACTTGTGGTAGTCCACTAATAAGATTTCTAGAGCTGCACAAACTCAAAATTAATTTCTGTGGGATTATTGAGTACTAAAAGCCTTTCTGTCTGATGCTTGATGCCCACAGGAGGAATTCTGAAGTAATCCTTTTTAGAAGAAACCGTTTCTAAATCTCCATCCTCAGAAGCTATTCCCCGCTCACATTGCCCCAGTTTCATAACAAGGCCTAGTTTTTGGAGCTTAGGAGAAGAAATTTCATCTTGAGAGTTAGCTGAAAAAGGGCACATTTTATATAAAATGACAGCTAAGAGCAGGCTTCCTAATAAATTATCCGCACTTAACATGAATCTACACTCCATGAGCAGGATTTTCAATTATATCCTAGGGTTTATGATTTGCTGTTGGCCTTCCCATCTCTCAAAATAGTTGAAATGAACCCCTTTGTTGATCAGACAAAGATTAATCAAAAGAATGACTGTCATTTTCAAGGTCTTATGTATATGTATGTATATGTATATGTATATGTGTGTGTGTGTATATATATATATATATATATATATATCGTCAAAACACTCAATTCCTTTTCCGGACAAAGTAGACGGCACTCCTAGCTTCGATGCAGAAAAAAGATTTATTGGCAGACCCCCCTGCCCCCAAGAAGACAGACGCGTTTCGCCGTGAAGGCTTCCTCAGTGTCAACAGTATATTACAAAAATGCCATTTTATCTCCACCTCTCTATCAACATGGAAAGAGGACTAAGGTACCAAGGTATTTTTAGCAGCCATCTTACAATGTGCTTTCGTACCCGTACAGAGTAAGATACATTTCAAGTAGTAGTTTCATTGAAAAAAAAAAAATATATATATAAATATATATATATATATATATATATATATATATATATATAATGAGTTACGACAGTATGTCTTCTATGTCTAGCAAAAGAAAGTTTTTTTCTATTGTCACTAGCACTTTAAATGGAGCACATACGCCCCTTCACCTTGTCATGTGATCAAGGCTGTGGTCGGCTGAAACGCGTAATGGTGGAGAGCAGAATAAAATAACCAGCACCTATTCCTGGGTTCGTCTCGTCATTTTCATCGTGACTGCTGTGACGTTTTTTTTGTATATATATATATATATATATATATATATATACACACACACTGAAAAAACAAACGTTACAGGGACGTTCTAGTTGGGCTCAGATTTCACACGCACAAAACCATAGAATTCAGCAGGCCTATTTACCTGAGCTAATTATAAATAATGCCCCCGCAATGCACTGCTTAACACCTCACATTTTACATCACTCATGACATGGTCAGTGACATCACTGATGACATCATTCAGTGAGTGTGTTTCGTAAACGTTTGAGACTTAGACATATACCAAGCTACTGCATAAGTGAAATTACTATTCTTTCTGTACTGCTAATTTGTGATAATATTTCTAACATGCCATCTGAGTGGCTTTGTGACTGTATCAGTGTGTGAGTGAGTGTCTGAGTGGCTGTATGGGTGTGTAAGTGGGTGTATGGATCGGTCACTGGGTGTGTGAGAAGTCTGGTCCCAGGGAGGTGACGGGCCCGGGCTCATATTGGCCATGTGGAGGATGGGATGCATGCGCCTCCCTCCCCATTATATATATACAAAATATCCCCCCGGGACCTGGTCCACCCAGGGGCGCAATTGCAAACAAGTGTGGGAGACTGTGCTTAGTTTTTTTTTGGCAGGGATTTGCAAATCTTGGTTATTTTTGCCACAAAAAAAATATATATTTCTAACCCTAGTGGGTCTCTGGGGGACCTCATCACCAGGCCTAGGGGTCAGGGTATTCCTAACCTGCCCCCTTTCTTTCTTTTTTTGTTTTTGATTTGTTGTTTGCCTTTTTGTTTGGGACTCATTTGAGTGCGATAATGGATGGCAACACTTCCTGGTTGAAGTGTTGGCAGCCCTATCGGATCTCAGCTTCAGATCTGTTGGATTTGCGGAGGGTTCGCACCTCTAGATATCTAGGTTTCTTTACCATTAATATCTCAGAAACGACTTAACCGATTTACCCCAAATCACAAAAAGCACGGTTTCTGGACCAAGATCTAGCGTTCTACCAAATTTGGTGTAATTCTTTTCAGCAGTTAGGGCTGTAGTCATGTCTAAAATCGATAGTAGGAATTAACATGGGAAACGCACTTTTTTGAACCCCCCTTTTGTTTGTTCAAGGCCCCCTCTTGGCAGATCATCCCAAAACGTTCCATGCCCACCTAGACAAAGTGGGGTATTTGTTAGGGAGGAAAAGGTAGTCCAGATTCGTCAAATGGCACCAAAGTAATAAGCAAGTCAAAAAATCGCTTTTCCTATGGAAACAAGGGGCCTGATTTAGATCTTGGCGGATGGGTTACTCCATCACAACGGAGATGGAGATACCATCCGCCAAAATATAAATCCCACAGGATATGTTGGGAATTATATTTCGGCGGACAGGATATCTCAATGTTGTGACAGAGTAACCTGTCTGCCAAGATCTAAATCAGGCCCTAGGTCCTTACTTTAACTAACTGCTGGTGATTGTCAGTAGGTAAAGTATGTATATATATATATATATATATATATATATTTATCCAAAACAAACTTCTTAATCCACAGAAATGGAGAGCGTTGCACATCAGACTTCTGCAATACCAAGTGGGGGCTAGCTTTCTAATCTTTAACCTGACGCGTTGTATAGCCTTGTTCACAGGTGAGCCATCTTTGAGTATGCGGCGTAACAATGTAGCTTTATACGCCCTGACATGACTACAAGTTCTCCACATGGTCTTTGCATACTGCATATCCCAGAATGCATTTAGAAAGTTACTTCCCAGTTTATAATTTTTAATTCAATACTACAATTCCTTTTCCCTTAACTTCATTTGATTATGGGGACATTGCAGCCTTTTGAATATCTTACAAGGTTCCTTTCAAAGCACAAATATTTTGCTCTTAACATTGCTGTGCCTTCACCCCTGTGTCTATTTCCCACATATTCTGTAGTCTTTTAGTAAGAGAACATGTCCCTGTGCATTCCCTTGACATGCAATAATATCCGAATAAAAGGTTGAGTATCCCGTACCTTTCTGACTTGGTGAAATGCGGACGGGTCAGGCTCTCTTCTATAACTGTCGGTCACAATTTCTTTCGCTGAGAGCCCTGACCTCGACAGGGCGAACTCTGCGCATGGGGATGGAGCACCCAAATGTATCCAAAACAAACTTCTTAATCCACAGAAAAGAAGAGCGCCGCACACCAGACTTCTGCAATACCAGGTGTTTTATTCAAAGAACAACTAAGTGATGGCTGGCTTTGACATCTTTAACCTGACGCCTTTCTGCTAATCTATTGCCTAGTTCACAGGTGAGTCATCTTTGAGTATGCGGCGTAACAACGTAGTTTTATACGCCCTGACATGACTACAAGTTATCCACGTAGTCTTTGCATACTGCATATCCCAGAATGCATTTCGAATGTCATGTTAATGATTTGATAGCTAGCCCTCACTTTGTTCTTCGAATAAAATGGCCTGGGATTACAGAAATCTGAATGTGTGGCGTCCTTCTTTTCTGTGGATTAAGAAGTTTGCTTTTGATTCAGATGGGGTGCTCCGTCCCAAGCGCAGAGGCCGACCTGTTGAGGTCACGGCTCTCTGCAGAGGAAATTGTGACAGATATATATATATATATTACCTACTGGCGGTCGCCAGTAGGTATATATAGTTAGGATTTTTTCCCTATGGGATTTTTGAAAATTCTATGTCTAATAACTTTGGCGTTTGTGGACGGAATTGGCTGAAATTTTCTGGAAAATGGAACATTTTGTTTCTGAGCAGCCCTTGAAAATTTGGGGGGGGTTCGTCCAGGGGGGGCCGAGAAAAAAGGGGGGTCCCAAAACGTGTTTTTAACATTGAGTTTTCCATAGGGCGGTTAGCCTCACTTTTAGCCCTAACGGCTGAATGGATTTGCACGAAACTTGGCAAAATTGTAGGGACTGGTAGCCCGATGTGCCTTTTGTAGGTCTCAATATATGTGCTCCAGTGGATTTTGAGAAATTAACGTTTAAAAAAAGATATATATCTGTAACAGCGGACCTGGCAGCGTCCCAGGACGCGTACTTTACGCGCAACGGAGCTTTGTGAAGCGAAGCTGATTGGTTCTCCGGCGTCTGTCAACATTCCAAACAGTCCGTAGCGGCGCCATCTTGTCTCTCGGTAGGATCGAGAGACAAGAGGAGGCCAAAGCGAAGGGGCAAATGACCATAAGGGGGCATAGTACATTGTCGCTCACCCCCTAGGTTTGATGTGGAGGTTTTAAAAGGGCCCCGCGGGGCAAAAAAAAATAAAAATAATAATAATCGAACAGCTGAATGGATTTGCACGAAACTTGGCAAAATTGTAGGGACTGGTAGCCCGATGTGCCTTTGCTAGATCTCAATATATGTGCTCCAGTGGATTTTGAGAAATTAACGTTCAAAAAAAGATATATATCTGTAACAGCGCACCGCTTCGCGTACTTTTCGCGTTACGGAGCTTTGCGAAGCGAAGCTGATTGGCTCTCCGGTGTCTGTAAACATTCCAAACAGTCCGTAGCGGCCGCCATCTTGTCTCTCGGTAGGATCGAACAGCTGAATGGATTTGCACGAAACTTGGCAAAATTGTAGGGACTGGTAGCCCGATGTGCCTTTGCTAGGTCTCAATATATGTGCTTCAGTGCATTTTGAGAAATTAACGTTCAGAAACAAGATATATATCTGTAACAGCGCTCCGCTTCGCGGAGATAAAATTATATGTGTATTACCTAGCTGTTGCTAACACCAGTTAGCGACGGCTAGTAGAAGATAGCGACCATCTTGGGCCCCACTTTGCATGTGAGTGATATTTATCACTAATGACATGCAAAGTGGGCATGCCAAGATGTTAGCGACTGGAAACAGTCGCTAACATCGCTATCTCCTATTATCAACTTTTGGAAATATTCGAGATAAGCGCGAATATCTCCAAAAGCTACCACCTGCCCTGAGCAGTTCTTAGCCATGTTATCCAATGGGAGGTGGATAACATGGCTAAGAGCATTAGCTCGGTAATGCATGAATATCGCTGAGTTTTCAGCGATATTAATGCATTGCGGTCGTTTTTTATCGTATTTCCGATAAACCTTGATAATAGCAAGGTTTATCTGCGATAATTTCTGACGGTAAAAAAATCGTTGCTAAGCATCGTTAGGGATAAATATCGCTTAACTTTGGTAATATGCCCCAACGTCTGTTAACGTTCGATTCGAAGGAAATCAGGAAGTGTTGAAAAACATTGTCTGGCCATCTTGTCTTTTTTCAAATGCCACACTTTTGTCGTGCACGGCAGCCATTTTAGATGCCTTGACCAGACCCACTCTGTGCACGCTGTCGATCCTTAGCATGGCTCCCCACCCTCGCAAGCATCTCCCCCAGGCAGTGGTCACCCCCGCTCTCTGTCTTATGCATGGGTAATAAACCTCCCCCCATCTGCGCTGCTCTTCCCTGAGAATCACACCCTGTGCCCGCCCGACACCTCCCTTTCGCCCTATTCACTACCGCACCCTCTGATACTCCTTTTCCTCTGTGTCCGATTGTCCAGGCTGGTCCTAGGGTATCAGCTAGCCCTGCAGATGTAGTTTATGGCCACAGCTGTAAAGAATCACCCCTCTTCAAAGGAGTTATAGTAGATCAAGGCCCACACTCGATGAGATCCGTCACAGCAGAAGCGTTGCTATTATCTGAAAACCATCCTGTATTGTGATTGGGGAGGGGACCGAGCCTGAAGCGGAAGATTCCAGGGATGACTCTTTGTACATCAAAGTTTTTACAATTATGTGTCACATTAAAAATATATAGTACTCCGACAAAGTAGTAAGATTATAAAACTTTAATAATTTATAAATATATACAAGAAAACAAAAATAGTAATAACATATAAAAATTTTTAGGGAAAAACAACGAAGTAGCGGTTGGCTGTGCGAATAGTCCCAACGCAGCACAACGTCCAGATTTCCGGCGTGGGGCGTCGCGGGGGGTGGGTGATCAGTAGCAAACTGTTGTGCGAATAGTTCCAAGGCAGCAGAACGCGCTGAAATCTAGATGACACGAAAGTGATGTCTAGTAAGTTGCCACCCAGCAAATAACGGCATGGGGCGTCGCGGGGGGTGGGTCATCAGTAGCAAACTGTTGCGCGAATAGTTCCAAGGCAGCAGAACGATGGCACCAAGGTGATGTCCAGTAAGTTGCCGCACTGGTTTTGGTATCCTACAATGCTGCTCCGAATAACGGCGCGGGGCGCCCCGGGGGAGGCGGTGAACGGGCCTGTCCAGGTGGAGTGTCATCTGTTGTAGTGGGGCGCCCCTTTACCGTTTCAGTTGCCATTCCGTCCGTTTTTGGTCCACTGTGTCAAAAGCCGCAATTCAGCTGAGTTGCGCCCACTCTTGCGGTGCAGCGATAGGCGGCTGTCACAGGACTCTCAAAATGGCGGCAGGCTGTTTCCTTTTTGGGCCTGGTCCACTGAAATGGCCCTGGGACACCTTGGAAATCGGACGCTTGTCTGCTAGGTCTTGGACCCCATTCTCGAAAGCGTCCCCTCCGCCTTGAGAATTCATCAAAAGTTTTGGGGGCTCCGACTCCTGCAGGCTTCTGGTGGGGAGCGGCTGCCATGATTGCTCGCGGAATGACCACGACTGAGCTACGAGATGGTGGTGCTCTCATGCTGACGCCAGCTTCAGTCTGAAACATCCAGAAACAAGGTGGGGCTTTCATCGTTTGGGAAAAAAAAAAAGTTTTCATCCAATGAAAAGTGTTGTTTTTAGGTCACATGATCAAGCCTTCCATCATTAGGAAACCAAAAGTAAAATGAACCAATGAAAAGTTTTATAAACAAGTCACATGACCTGTTATGCGGCATAGGGTGTAAAATGCGGAGAAAATACGTTGGCACGTGAGGCGGCGTCAGTAGCGGACCGATGTGCGAATAGGCCGAAGGCAACACAACGCGCCAAGATCCGGATGGCACCGAGGTGGTGTCCAGCAAGTTGCAGCACTGGTGTGGCCATCCTACAATGCTGAAAGTCGGCGTGGGGCGCCCCGTTGGCACGTGAGGCGGCGTCAGTAGCGGACCGATGTGCGAATAGGCCGAAGGCAGCACAACGCGCCAAGATCCGGATGGCACCGAGGTGGTGTCATAGTTGAGAGTTCTGAGCAGCGGTTGTAACACTGTCTGAAGCTTATTTGCAGCTGCTGCAGCTTCACTACGCGTCAAGATCCGGATGGCACCGAGGTGGTGTCTAGTAAGGTGCACTGGTGTGACCATCCTACAATGCTGAAAGTCGGCGTGGGGCGCCCCGTTGGCCTGTGAGTTTGCGTCAGTAGCGGACCGATGTGCGAATAGGCCGAAGGCAGCACAACGCGCCAAGATCCGGATGGCACCGAGGTGGTGTCTAGTAAGTTGTCGCACTGGTGTGGCCATCCAACAATGCTGAAAGTCGGCGTGGGGCGCCCCGTTGGCCTGTGAGTTTGCGTCAGTAGCGGACCGATGTGCGAATAGGCCGAAGGCAGCACAACGCGCCAAGATCCGGATGGCACCGAGGTGGTGTCTAGTAAGTTGCCGCACTGGTGTGGCCATCCTACAATGTTGAAAGTCGGCGTGGGGCGCCCCGTTGGCCTGTGAGATGGCGTCAGTAGCGGACCGATGTGCGAATGGGGCCAAAGGCAGCGCAACAATATTTTCTGAATAGAAGACACCACAAGGCGCTGAGATGCCAAGATCCGGATGGCACCGAGGTGGTGTCTAGTAAGTTGTCGCACTTCTGTGGCCATCCTACAATGTTGAAAGTCGGCGTGGGGCGCCCCGTTGGCCTGTGAGATGGCGTCAGTAGCGGACCGATGTGCGAATGGGGCCAAAGGCAGCGCAACAATATTTTCTGATTTGAAGACACCACAAGGCGCTGAGATGCCAAGATCCGGATGGCACCGAGGTGGTGTCTAGCAAGTTGTGGCACTGGTGTGGCCATCGTACAATGGTAAAAGTCGGCGTGGGGCGCCCTGTTGGCCTGTGAGATGGTGTCAGTAGCGGACTGATGTGTGAATGGGGCCAAAGGCAGCGCAACAATATTTTCTACAATATTTTCGGAGTAGAAGACACCACAAGGCGCTGAGATGCCAAGATCCGGATGGCACCGAGGTGATGTCTAAGTTGTGGACCGATGTGCGAATGGGGCCAAAGGTAGCGTAACAAGATTTTCTGTATGGAAGATACCACTAGGCGTTGAGATGCCAAGATTCGGATGGCACCGAGGTGATGTCTAGCAAGTTGTGCCACTGGTGTGGCCATCGTACAATGGTAAAAGTCGGCGTGGGGCGCCCTATTGGCCTGTGAGATGGTGTCAGTAGCGGACTGATGTGCGAATGGGGCCAAAGGCAGCGCAACAATATTTTCTGACTGACACCACAAGGCGCTGAGATGCCAAGATCCGGATGGCACCGAGGTGATGTCTAAGTTGCGGACTGATGTGCGAATGGGGCCAAAGGCAGCGTAACAATATTTTCTGTATGGAAGATACCACTAGGCGTTGAGATGCCAAGATTCGGATGGCACCGAGGTGATGTCTAGCAAGTTGGTGTGGTCATCCTACAATGCTGAAACTCGGCGTGGGTCACCCCATTAGCCTGTGAGATGGCGTCAGTAGCGGACCGATGTGCGAATAGGCCGAAGGCAGCACAACGCGCCAAGATCCGGATGTCACCGTGGTGGTTTCATAGTTGAGAGGCTCTTCATCTGCAGTGGGGCGCCGAGATCCGGATGGCACCGAGGTGATGTCTAGCAAGTTGCTGTACTGGTGTGGTCATCCTACAATGCTGAAATGTAGTGGGGCGCCCATTTACCGTTTCAGTTGCCATTCAGCTGAGTTTCGGCTGCTCTTGATGCTACAGCGACAGGCGGCTGCAAGAGGACTCTCAAAATGGCGGCCTGTTCTTTGGATTTGGGCCTGGTCCACTAAAATGGCCCTGGGACACCTTAGAACTTGGACGCTCGATTTTTTTTCCCTTTCCTGTACATGCAAAAAAAGGTAAATGCCCGGTACGTTACACGCTTCATCTGCCACGATGAACTCTCCAGAGGAACCGAAAAAAAATATAGTTGTGGTAACTATACCATGCATCGTCATATGGAGAGGTGGCACCAATTAATTATAGTGCTGCATAAAAGAGAGATTTGGAGGAGAACCCCTGACCTGCTAGTACATTCATCAAAGAAGTGGCACTGAGAGCTTCAGAGGCAAGGGAAACGGTCCCAAATATTTAGAAGAACTTTGGAAAGATTAAAATGACATGTTTAGATTGTGGTAAATTAATTTCATGTGGACAGATGAGTGTTACTCTAATAAATACAGCATATGAACATCATCATAGTCGATGGTTGGTAGAGACATTTTGACTATATCCTGGACCTGCCCGTCCTCGCCCAAAATGGCGCCAGAATAAATGGGACTCGTAACTCCTTGTTGTGTACTGGTTGCAGAACCTTGAAATCACGAGATACGTATGCAGTTTTGAAGCACATGGCGGGCGGGGACGAGAATTGATTGAATATTTCGACATCCCTATTGATATTAAGTTCTGATGTGTTATTGATTACTGTACTGTTGAAAGTTCGAATTAACGTCACCCATGGAACTTGCCCGCAAATGTATATCTAGATAATTTTATTGTAACTGGCCCTGTCGTATTTTAATTATAAAATGTACGTCCACCGATTCCGTAACTGTTAGACACCTTAGTTCTTGCAACCTAATGGCCCGCCCGTTACGTTCCTCTACAGTGTAAATGTCTATTCATCATATACGATTACAGTTTGCTCCGTGGCAGGCCCACGTGGTTATAGGCTCGTATTTGTATAATGAAATTTTCACAATAAAGGTTTTTAAAAGAAAACATGGTAGTAGTATATACATTGGTAAAGTTTTTAATAATAGTCACTGTTTTAGAATCATTAAAAGGCAAGTGAAATAAAGCAGACCAATTACATGAAGGGTAAAAGGTATAATACGAAGGAACGCAGTAAAGATAAATGGTCAAGGGCTGTTGTGTTTTCTATTCCTGCAACATAAAGTGATCGATAAGAATCTCATATTCAGGCGTATCGGCGACTAAGACAGCAGGTCGACCCTCTTTTGCTCAACGGCTCCGTCATGGGACGAAGAAACGCTCTTTTTCTCGAAAAAAGAATATATTTTACTTGCAGGACAGTTGTAAAATTTCCGGGAAAGTACATTAGCCTGGAACATTATAACATATATTTAAGAAAAAATAATGTTCGGAAGTAATTAAAAGCGTAATTTTTAGGTGATATGACCAAGGCTTTCATCATTAGAATAAGAAAAGTAAAATGAACCAATGAAAAGTTTTATTAACAAGTCACATGACTTGTAATGCTTACGTTACGCGCTGCGCGCCCCGGATGACTTCCGGATGCGCTAACGCGGCGCGTCATATGACGCATTACGCGACAACGCAGGTCCAGAATATAGTCAAAATGTCTCCACCAACCAGCGGTCGAAACACAACCCCTTTCAGCAGGCTAAATAGTTCTGTTAAATGACAACAGAAGGGACAGGCAACAAGAACCATCAGTCAAAGAGGGGAGGGCTAGTTCTTCTCTACCGGGTTACATTGGGGCGCTACCGGAACTGATCGAATTGGTAGTCTACAGTGTTTCTGGATGTTTCAGACTGAAGCTGGGGTTAGCATGAGAGCAGCACCATTTCGTAGCTCCGTCGTGGCCATTCCGCAACCAATCATGGCAGCCGCTCTTTATCGTTATTTTGGGCGGGGTGGGTGGCGGAGCCGAGCTGTTTTGCAGCCATCATTGTGTGGAGTTCAGTTCATCTCACTAGTTTTGTATTTGTCATGAGGGGTTGTTCCTAATGTTTCTATTTTAGCGAGGTCAAAAAGAGATCCCATTAGTGGCCTACTGATTTTGCTCGATTCCTTTTCTTTTTTTTTACACGATTTTTCGTTATCTGCAAAGACTAAACAGAGTATTGCGACTCTGTGTTTGTTTGTAAATAGAGAATGAACCAAAGAGAACTAATTCTAAAATAGTAAATACTTGGATAACAATCAATCAAATGGAGAGAGAAGCAGGCACGACGGATTACAACGGGGGCAAAGGCCTGCGTTAACTACCTTTCACTATCTGCAAAGAGAGAGTACTCCTAATAGAAATGAGGGGGGGGGGCACCATTCAAAGCAGATCAGTGTGCATAAACACGAAAATGTTTTCACTTACCACGTACTTGACATTCGACAGCTTATGATATTTGCTATTAAAAAACCATTGAAATTCACTGAAAAAACCATAGGTTATAGACCATATATAGTTAGGAATTAGCATTTACAAAACCTTGAAAATTCACTGAAAAAACCATAGGTTATAGACCATATATAGTTAGGAATTAGCATTTAAAAAACCTTATTTTACTCACACAAAACCATTGAAATTCCATATATAGTTAGTTGCACTAACTATATATCGCGCACCCGCAATCCACTGCTGATCATGTCACATATTACATCATTCATGACATGGTCAGTGACATCACTGATGACATCACTGATGACATCTCAAATGACATCACTGATGACATCACTGATGACATCTCATTTGACATCATTCTTGTGCTAATACGATAAACCTCTTCAGACTCTAATATAACCTTAGATACACTCAGTGTATACAGACACTCACACACTGCCACTCATCCATGGAGTTACTCACACACCCAGTCAGTCATGCAAAGAAACAATCTCACCTCCATTTCTTCAACTATACAGTTAAACACACCTTACTTATTGAAACATATACTAACACATATTTACTCTCTTATACAATCCCTGATACAAGTTCACAATGATCCATACAGCCACTCACACATTCACTGGCTCTTATGCACAGTTATTTATATATGTCAACTCTCACATGTACTGTGTTTTACATATGTACTTACTTTGACATGTAGCACTGAGATATCCATTCACTCACCAATACACTCATGCACACAGTCAACCGCCCATACAGCTGTTTCCACATGCACTTTTGAACCCATACATCTAGTGAATCAACTGGTCACACATCTATGCACAGAGTCATACACCTCCCAGCCACCCACACACACACTCGGTCTCCCATACAAATACTTGGGCAACCAATCAATAACCCATATAGTTACTCATATAGCTACTGATCAACACATGCAGCAGTTTACAGAACAACAGACACAATGATGCACAATTTAAGACAGTTTAGTCACTAACCCATGCACTCAGTGAGACACGTTTAATCACTCACTCATACAGTCAGTCATGCACCTACTAAATACATCATCCAGACACTTATACATCCACTCATTCTTCAATATATAAGACATATTTTAACTTTACAGAAACATACAGTCACTGGATGTTGTCATCAGTGATGTCATTTGAGATGTCATCAGTGATGTCATCAGTGATGTCACTGACCATGTCATGAATGATGTAATATGTGACATGATCAGCAGTGGATTGCGGGTGCGCGATATATAGTTAGTGCAACTAACTATATATGGAATTTCAATGGTTTTGTGTGAGTAAAATAAGGTTTTTTAAATGCTAATTCCTAACTATATATGGTCTATAACCTATGGTTTTTTCAGTGAATATATATATATATATATATATATATATATATATATATATATATATATATATATATATATATATATATATAATATATATAATATATATATATATATATATATATATATATTGGCGCTCGCCAGTAGGTAGTTATAGTTAGGACCTAGTTTCCATAGGAAATCCACAACATTCTATTTGGAATAACTTTGGCACTGGTGGACGAATCTTCGCAAAATTCTCCAAGAAAATGGCCTGGTCCGCTCCGCTCCTTCCCTGAAAGCTTGGGGGTGATTTGTCAAGTGGGGGCAGAAAAAAAAGGGGGGTCCCGTAACGTGTTGCAATTTTCCATAGAACCTTTAGCCAGGGCTACAGCCCGAACGGCTGGACGGAATTGCACCAAATTTGGCAAAAAGTTAGTGTTCGGTTCGCAGATTGTGATTTGTGTTAATTGGTGTAAATCCGTTCAGTAGTTCCTGAGAAAATCAAAAGTAAAATCATAGTGATATCCAGAGACGAAGTACGGTACTCTGTACCTTCCCGAGCACATGCTGCATAGTCATTGGCTGTCAACTGTCTGTCAACACTCCAAACCAGGAAGTGTTGGCAGCCATCTTGTGCCTCTGTAGTACCGAGGCACAAGAAAGCAGTGAAACAAACGTGCAAAACACGCAAAGGGGGCATGGTAGAAACACCCTGTTCCTCTAGGCCTGATCAGGGGGGTCCCCCAAGCCCCCCCCCCCCCCAAAAAATATATTTTTGTAAATCGCGGGGTATGAAGTACCGTACTCTGTACCTTTCTGAGCGCATACTGGAGGTTCCTGGTGGGCTAGTTGGCCCCCAGGGACCTCCAGTATGCAAGGGGAATTAGTTCCCCCTCTGCAAACACGCCAGGGGGCTGCGTTGCAGAGAGGTGTAAAAAGGGGCGTGGCCTCATTACACCTCTCTGCAATGCAGTCCCCTTGCGCATACTGGAGGTTCCTGGTGGGTTAGTTGGCCCCCAGGGATCCCCAGTATTCAAGGGGAATTAGTTCCCCCTCTGCAAACGCGCCAGGGGGCTGTGTTGCAGAGAGGTGTAAAAAGGGGCGTGGCCTCATTACACCTCTCTGCAAGGCAGCCCAGTGGCGCATACTGGAGGTTCCTGGTAGGCTAGTTGGCCCCCAGGGACCTCCAGTATGCAAGGGGAATTTGTTACCGCTCTGCAAACGCGCCAGGGGGCTGCGTTGCAGAGAGGTGTAATCAGGCTACGCCCCTTTTTACACCTCTCTGCAACGCAGCCCCCTGGCGCATACTGGAGGTTCCTGGTGGGCTAGTTGGCCCCCATGGACCCCCAGTATGCAAGGGTACTTAATCCCCCAACTTGGAACATGCTACATACAGGGCGGGTTTGCACAGTGGTGAAGGTAGGGGGCGGGCTTGAGGTGATGGGAGTGCAAACATGCCCTGTGGCACGTTTTAAGTTGGGGAATTAATTCATGTTCAATACAGAAGTCCACTAGGGGGCAACTAGTCCAACAGGTATCTCCAGTAAGCACCACGGAGCTGTGTTGCAGAGTGTTGTAAAAAGGGGGCGTGTCCTCTGAACACCTCTCTGCAACACAGCTGCCTGGCGCATACTGGAGGTACCTGGTGGTCTAGTTGGCTCACAGGGGACCTCGGGATTGAAGAGGAATTAATTCGCGACAGGGCGTGTTTGCACACATCTTACCTCAGGCCCAGCCCCCTTCCTTAACTATTGAGCAAAATATTCCTGTAAAATCAGCCGAACTACAAATTCCGATGTACTCACCTGTTACCAGGAGAGACCTCAGTGCTGCATCTTTCAGCCCACTACTGTTCCTGAAAAGTAATTCTAATCGTAGTTACAGTAACTTGAATTTCCTTCCATATGCTAACATTGACTGGTTTCACTTGGAAATTTTTCAAGGTGTGGAGTTTTGGAACTTAAAAAAATCCTCAAAAATCAGTCGAACTACGAATTCCAATTTTCTCACCTGTTATCAGGAGAGACCTCAGTGCTGCATCTTTCAGCTCACTACTGTTCCTGAAAAGTAAATTTAACTGTACTTACCAGTAACTTGAATTTCCTTCCATAGGATATTATTGCCTGCTATATAAAATATATATAAATTAAAAAAATAATAAATAAAAAAAGTCTATTACAATTTCAATATTTTTAAAAACATTTTTTTCAATTTATATTAAAAATATGTAATGTAATTTTAAAAAAATCTAAAAATAAATACTTTAAAACAATGTAGTAAATTAGTATAAAACATATAACAATTAATACATTTAAAAATTATCATTTACAAAACCTTTTTAATTCACTGAAAAAACCATAGGTTTCAGCCACGTTATAGTTAGGAATTAGCATTTAAAAAACCTTTGAAATTCACTGAAAAAAACCATAGGTTTCAGCCACGTTATAATTAGGAATGAGCATTTAAAAAACCTTGCAAATTCACTGAAAAAAACATAGGTTTCACACCAGTTATAGTTAGCTGGACATTTCACTCATACAAAACCATTGAAATTCCCCCGTTATAGTTAGTTCAGCTAACTATAACTCGCGCGCCCGCAATGCACTGCTGATGACATCACTTATTACATCACTCATGACATGGTCAGTGACATCACTCATGACATCACTGATGACATCTCAAATGACATCACTCATGACATCACTGATGACATCATCCTTGTGAAAGAGTGGCAGACCTCCTATCACCCTAATATAACCTTTGATACACACATTCAAAATAGAACCTAAAAATTTTTTACAAATGGAGATACCAATACCAGTTAGAACAACCTATTCAGTAATTTCTAAATCTACATACACATCCACTCATTCACCAATAGTTCTATATAGTCACTCATACATGTACTCACTCATCATATGTACTCATACACCTATACATCCTGTTACACACCTACACTTATACATAGTTATTCACACATATACTCACACATGCAAATAAACATCTATTTACTTGCATATACAGCTCTACACACACCACTACACTTATTTCTACAGAAACGTACACATACTTACTCCTTTAAACAATTAGTTATAAAAACACATACTTATTTATACAGGAACTCTTCCAATCTGTCACTGTCATATATCCTTACTTATATACATCAATACTCACATATACTAGTTTAAAACATATGTACTTACTCATAAAGACACTATTGAGGCAGTCATTCACTAACTAACACACCCATACACACACTCATCCACCCATACAGTCCTGCACACATGCTGTCTTCAAAACACATACAGTGAGTCAGTCATTCATGCATCTGTGCTCTAAGTAATGCCCCCTCAAACCATACAGACACTCATTCTGATTCTCAAAAAAACAACTAATAACCCATATAAACACTCATGTAGCTACTCACTAACCCATGCAGCCACTTAATACACAGTGAGACACTGATACAGATATTTACATATTTAAACATTACTCGCTAATACATGTATTCACTAAGATATACTTAAGTCAGTTATACAATCAATTTTACAAAAAAAACATTTAGACACTTATTTACCCATTTATTCTTCCATCAACCTTTAGATATACATATATAAAAAATATTTATTTTTCAGAAAGACACACATTCACTGGATGACGTCATGAGTGACGTCATGAGTAATGTCATGAGTGATGTCACTGACCATGTCATGAGTGATGTAATATGTGACGTCATCGACTGTGCATTGCGGGCGCACAAGTTATAGTTAGCTGAACTAACTATAACAGGGGAATTTCAATGGTTTTGTATGAGCGAAATGTCCAGCTAACTATAACGTGTGAAACTAATGGTTTTTTCAGTGAATATATATATGCATGTGTGTGTGTGTGTATATGTGTATATGTATGTTTATGTATATATATTCACTCACTCTTCTCTAAGATTATATTTCAAGCCAAAAGAAGGTCCATTTCTGGCACAGACTGCTATGGCTAGAATTCTCTCTAGCGTTTGCTTTGTTCTTGCATTTGGGTTACTCTCGTCCTTCTCCCATGCCTTTGTGAATAAAGTGACTGATTTAGCCCCTCCAGCGCTGGTTAGATTACATGCATTTACTCTACTTGCTCTGCATATCAGTGTCCTAGTGTTGCTTGTAAACCATGGTAAGTTTCATTGCTTGATCCCGCTGATTTGATTGCATAGACAGGAATGTGAAACCCCAAGATGCTAATTGATTTTGTTAAATTGCCAATCACTGGTTCAAGTATGAAGTTTCCCCACTTAAGGTTTTATTTGTTGAATAAATAAAACCCCCAAGACCTAATCCTCTTCCCTTTGATTGTAAAGTAAAAGACGCCCTGTCCTATTGTCACTGGGATGTGTTTCTTTTGGCAGCATTTTCTTATGATAGAGTACTCATGTCTGTTTGTGTATGTTTTTTAACTGAAAAGTGTACCATGAATCTCTTTGTATAACCTCTTAAATGGGTTTCGAATAGTCCCACATTACCAAATCATATGTTTTAGGGATGAGGATTTCTTCTGCCACTGCATTTGGTAGGTATCAACCACTAGGCTGGCGTTTTTTCGATTTCCCCTTTACCTTTTGTTAAAACAAATATTTTTCTAATCATATTGGATCTGTGGATTAGTTGCACTTGGAACACTTGGCCTAATTTGTTAGATGTTCACAAACTGCAGATAAAAACTTCCTGATGTTCTGCATTTCATTTACCTATGTAAGGTCAGGCCAATTTCCGATGTGTATCTCCAATTTAAGGATAATTTTCCATTGCATTCTTTGCGCTTGGAAATCCGTGGATAACTTATCTTGCTTGCCTCGAACGTATTTTTAAAATGTTCTGCAGGTTTTTAGGATTGCCTGGTATTGTTTTCTTCTATTCTGGGCATTTGCTCTTGTAATGCCTTCTGAAGAATCCTATGCTTTTGGTTCAGCGTTAACTTGTTCCCAGTCAACAGTCTTTTTTTAAAGTGATTTTAGAGCTTCTTTGCTTCATGAATCGGATAATTTCTATACCGTTGAAGCTTTGTGGGGAATTCAGCATTATAAGTAAGCAATTCAACGTTTCTTTTAGGTTTCAAATCACCTCCACATATACGTAGGCATTTACAGTGTTGGCTGTTCTCTTCTTTACCAACACTTGAAACAAAATCAGGACCAGTGTAAGGCAACACCCTTTGTAACGCTTTCTACTCCAATAAAAATGTTGTACGGCAGACATTTCTAGTTCTTGTTTGTTAGTCACGTGTAATGTTCACTCTACGATATAATTATTTTGGATTTAATCATATGGTTTCATGGTTCTTATCTAATGCAGGTACCAACAGCTTAGCAGCACCTGTAATCTTTTTCCCTCGATTTAGACCTAAAGACTTCAAGTACCACAGCCAGATTATTATACCTTGCTTTGTAGTTGTTTATGCAGTTATATAACAGAAGGATTTCTTGCTTTTAGTGAACAGATACTGAAACATTTGCTCATTAAGCCCCCTGTCTCTTTGATAAGCTTTTATTCTCCCAGACAGTATACATCTATTAGCTGGACCACATTGCCTCAATCAATAAACAGAGTAATCTTCCAGGACGCATTTTTAGGTCTGAATAATTCAGAGAGAACATTTGGTAGTTTGTTGCACAATATGATCAAGCTTTGTCTGTTCTTCGTGGATTATGTCTGTACAATCCACCTATTTTAATGCGTAATTAATTAGGATAATGGCCATTCGTATTGTAATCGTCTCCCGTAAATAGATCTTTATTCAGTTTACAAAAAGAGAACAGACTATACAGGTCTTGCATTATTGCAGAAGGGTCTATTACACAGTGGAGTGATCTCCCATCTATCTAGGTGAGTTAGCACATCGCCTTTGTACATAGTAGAAAAACTATCAAGAATACTAATCAACATAATGTGCAATGTATTGCATATTTTAGTCATGCCATTGTGTGCTGCATTAGTAGGAAGCTGATTGTCGTTTTTTTGTTACAATATTTATTTTTCCCTGACTTTCCACAGTGCCTACATGGTGAATAGAAGAGGAAACTGGGGCATGACTAATCAATGTCTGTGTTACAAAAGCTGCCGGTAATTGGCTTACTTCCCACCAGAAAAGTGCATTCTGATGTGTGTTACTGGTCAACATTGTACAAAGTTTAAAAATCTTAGCAACAGCTTGATTAAACATTTTCTCAGGTCAGAATAGTATTTACAAAATAAAACAATGTGCATGGTACTCTGGTTGGATACATTGTCGCAGGGGCATTTACCAATCTTTGTGACCATTCATTTGTAGTAGCAAAACTAGTTAGAGGATGACAAAATATCCATCCTGAGTCGTGTTAATACAAATCTATGTGCATTTATTAAATAAGGTTGCATATCGTGTGTAGTCAAAATCATTTGATTCTTAACACTAGGTTTCAATAATTCTGTAGATAAGCTTAAATCCTCAAGTAGAGAAAAACACTCCGATTTTAGCTCTTTCCTAGAAATATTAGTCAAAAATTTCTGGATGATCAAAATAATGAAGATTGTCCCAGATCTGCTAAAAAATGTTTAACATAATCTAGCCACTTGATGTTACGGGCGTACCAAGGCTCAAATGTCCAGATTTTGTGCCAGAGCAACACAGCTTCAATCTTAATCGGATCTGCTAGAAAGGGCACCCCCTATTCCGAGTTGCAGGCGAAAGTGGAGCAAATTTTGGCGAGAGCTAGGAGATTCGCTAAAAAAGCATTTTCAACCAATTACAATGATTGAACATTGGTATAGACCCACAGCTCCGCCCCATGTATAGCGGTAATCTGACATTTAGCCCTTGTATACGATCATCATCTGTCTTGGGGAATGTTTACCCAGTTCCCTGGGCTGAAATAGTTTTAACACATTGGAGCCTCCCGGAATTAATGTGCATATCTAAGTCCCCTCTATGTCTAAAAAAATGCCCAGGTATTAAAGATTAGAAATAAAACTGATCTTAGTACTTTCAATCAGTATTCAATTCAATTTGAAACTTTAATCGATTTCATTACTTGTGAAATCATAAAAGTACAACAGCATAAAAAACTTGTATAAAAACATGTACACAAAAAGGACAAATGCAGAATACATGGCTGGGGGAGGGACAATCTCATAAGATTACACAAAAAACATTTCATTGCAGAGATCAGAATTCATTAATAGTGTAGCCCAGTCTGTTCTTTAAAAACGTAATCTAAAATATAAAAGAATATACTATAATGATTGATACAAGGTTTTTAACAAAGAAACGTTAAAAATATAATTAAAACGTAAAAAAAATTACATTGTTCCCCAGGACCTGATAATCGCCATTAAATATGTAGTTACAGCCAGAATAGTTGCTGGAGTTTCTAACAGCTGTAGTCTTAGAAAAGCAGCCCTACAGTATCTAATATTCCAGGCTCTGAAAATTGGTCTCAGATATTTCTTTCTAGGGACTGTAAAAAATGTACATAACCGAGTACAATGCAAAGTTGATTGTAATGAAACATCATCACAAGGACAGGTAAGTATATCCACTGACCAAACATTTGCCACTGGAAATAAAACCATTCTAAAAAAAGAGCCAAGACGAAAACGGGCCAAGATCATACGGCTAAAGCTATTCTGTACCGTCAATAGATATTGTTGCGTGCCCTCACCACTCATGATCAGTTAGTTTGCCATTACGGTATGTTTTACTCTCTCTTCACGCCATCTATCTTCCTCAAAATATTCCAGGCAGCGAGCTTTCAGATCTTTTCTGGATATGTCTTCTAGACTACTAGGATCCATGAAATATTCGGGATGACCGATGGCGTTAGTTATCTTCTTTATATAGTTAAGCCATACCATGTTTTTGGCCCCGTCTAGTTTAAGGCAATCCCTGATTACGTCCCTATTAAAGCCTGTTTCATCTGTTACCCAGACCTTATGCCACAATAGCAACGGGGCTATCTTGATGGTATCTGATATATAAGAAATGCCCAGTTCCTGGTGGCAGCTGTAAGTAGCGGAAGAATTAGGAACGCCCAGGAGAACACGGATAAAGCCATTTTCACATACTTGTATTATGTCTGATCCTTCGATACCCCATAGACCTGCCCCGTATGACCCAGTAGAAATGCATTTCATCTTATAAACTTCCAGTAGCTCTTTTACCGGTCTATCCCCTACCTTTTTAGCAGAATTTAAAACTGCTCCCACGGCTCTAGTAAAGTTCAGTTTTCTGGCCTTAATTGCTGATTTCCAGGTGCCTTTCTTGTCAAAGGTAATACCCAAGTAACAAAAAGTGTCAGTGGTTGCTACCTTATTATTATCAATGATTGATTGATTGATTTTAGCTTTTATATAGCGCATACTGTCACCCTACGGGCATCCTGGCGCTTAAAAACAGAAAGCAAGCCGTGACCAGAGTGGAGCAGGTCACACAAAGTGGAGGAACACAGACTAGATCGTGGGATAGAGCCAGGTCTTTAGACTCCTGCGGAATTCTAACAGAGAGCTTGCTAATCTAAGGTTCTGAGGGAGCTCATCCCATAGACGCTACTATTCTTGCCACAACCCATGGTAAATGTCTTCGTTGTGTTCACTCTTAGGCCCCTATCTTTCATATAGATGACAAAGCTATTCACTGCTCTTTGAAGGCCCCGTTGGGTCCTTGACATAACCACTGCGTCATCGGCGTATAATAGAAGAGGGACAGGGGCGCCCCCTATAGATGGGTAGTCATTTTGTTCTCTACTGAGGTTTTGGCCCAAACTGTTTATATAAAGATTAAAAAGAAAAGGGGCCAATATACACCCCTGTCTGACACCCTTTTCAATAGGGAATTTAGAAGAACTCTCTCCACTCTTCCCGTAGCACACCCTTGCCCCTTCATTCTTATACAGTTCCCTTATAAACAATAATAAAACCGGGTCCATCTTAAGCTCTTCTAATATGTTCCATAACATGCCATGGTCCACACAATCGAACACTGAGTTCAAGTCTATAAACGTAAGGAAAAGTTTCCCCCTCTTTGCCTTAGTGTATTTGTCAATAATTAAAACCAAATTCAGTCAATGCTCTATAGTTCCCATACCTGAGCGAAAACCGTATTGAAATTTCGTTAAAAAACCCAACTCCATAGCCCAGGTTTGAAGTCTATTTAAGATTATTCTCCCCACTATTTTCATTAGGGCATCCAAAAGGGAGATGGGCTGGTAACAACTGGGGTCATTCCTTAAAAATAGGTACGACTATTGCGTCTCACCAGGTAGGTATAAAGTTAAACTTACAAGTGCTGTTTAGTACCATTGTTAGCAGTGGGGCCCACAGGTCTATATTTGATCTGTAGACATCCACTGGGACCCCATCCGGGCCTGGTGCTTTCCCTGCCGCACTCTCCCTAATTGCCCGAGTCACCTCCTCTAGAGTGATATTTAAATCAAGGGGGGTGGTTCCCTGCTCAGTTACTACTCGCGTGTCTGTGGCTGGTCCCCTTTATTTATACAAGTCCCCAAAGAATTCCACCCACCTTTCTCCCGTGATAGCCACGTCTATGATATCTTGCTCTTTATCTTTGTAAAAAGGAGCATTTACGGCTTTCCAAAAGCCGCTATTGTCCCTCATACGCATGCCTGATGTAGGGCTTCTCAGGCTTCATTCTTAAGCTGTTTCTTCCGTTTCTTCAGAGCCAGGCGATAAGCTATCCTCGCCTGTCTAATGTCTTCCCTACATGTTGGGTTGGTAAGCAGCGTACTTATGAGGTGGGTGCGAGCTCTGGAACAGTCTCTATCGAACCAACCCTTTACTTTAGTTCTTGCCCCACTATTTTCCCTCCTTAGGAGTTTATGCGCCTCATCTAGTATCTTTAAGAAAGCAAAATACATTTCCTCAGTAGCACTTTCTTGTGTACGACATGTTTCTATTTCAGGCTGGGTTTTGCTAATCAAATCATGCAAAAAGACCTCTGGGTCGACTCTATCCCATTTTAGGGAATAACCATTTGTGGCAGCAAGTCGAACCTTGAACTCGTAGGTAGACTGCCTGTTCCTATATTTACGATTTTTCAAGACATGGAACATTAGACTAATTGGGTAGTGATCACTCATAGAGATTGCCTCTGTTTTACATTCCAGAACGCTTGAGGCATATCTTTTAGACAATATAATGAAATCAATGATAGAATTGCAGCCTCTCCCATTAAAGGTTGTCTGGAAAGGCATAGGGTGAGTACACAGCTCATTCGCTAAACCTAGGTCGAATTGATGTAATGTATCATTAAACAGTTCCCCACTTTTATTGTGTATAAAATGTGAAGAGAGGTGTTCTCATTATCTTCGCCTAGGCCGCAGATATCGTGTTCGCTGTGCGGACAAAGAGGACAATTAAGATCCCCTACCCAAATTAAAGGCATATGGACGCTGCCCAGTTCCCCCATAACAGACTTTTAGATTTGTTGGAACATTATTATAAAAGTTCACTAGGACAACTTCCTCTTAACTTCATATTCAAGATTTGATAAAACTTAGACCCATGATTACATTTGATACCCCAGCCTTTACTGAGATATATGTGAACAGACCCCCCTTGTTACGACCATGCTCAGTAACAATTGCGGGGCTGTTAAATGTACTATAGCCCTGGATGTGCATTGCCCTTTCTAACCATGTTTCTTGGAAACATAATATATCGTATCTATCTACGAATGACAACCACTCTGGATCATTTACTTTCGCTGGTAAGCCTGCGATATTCCAGCTCAGCAGTTTACAGGCATTTGCCTCACCCTCCCCTTCTTTTGCATTTTCAAATCTTCCCTGTATGATGTTTGTCTGGCCAATAGTATCTGTCTTTTCCCTATTTCTTGGGGATCTAAATATGATGGCAGCATCGGTCTGGGTATTATTATCCTGCCCCTGTAGATTACTCTCTTTAGAACACTGGTTGTTGCCCATAATAGTCACATTAATTCTTCTACTATCAGATATAGGTTGTATTTCGATGTTTCTGTTCCCTTTTTCCCCTTGTCTAGATGTTTCATACGTTGACCTATATAGGTGCCCTTCGTTGTTTACAACCTTCTGTCTGTCCATGGTTGGGGGTGAATCAGTGGCAGCTGAACTCAGTCAATCTACTAAATCCAGACACGCAAATCTATTATACAATGGGAGTAAAAATTGTTGGTTCCCATATGAACGAGTAGCCATCCTAGCGGGATGACCACCCCTGCCTCTCACTAATTAAAAGTTCACTCTATCAATCATAGGGCCTGGGGGGATGTAGAAGTAGCTCAACCCCCTGACCTGGATATGGGTTTGTGAATGTTCCAATGCACCCCAACAAACATGATCAACTACCCTTGGATCATTAAAATTAACGACAATGTAATCCCCTATAATAATTTTCTTCTTGGGACCTACCCAGTCCACCCTTCTTACAAATAGTATTTTGGACTGGGTGTCACGAGGGAGCGGTCTGTTGGTGTTTAACCAATGCATTGTTTTATTTTTCAGTTGCTCATAGTTTTCAGATTGTCCTGATTTGAGTCTTGGTACACCTGTCAGGACAACGACATAGGGCGAGCACTCCGGGGGGAGGTCTAGATGTTGCTGTACTATTTCTGTCTCACTCCCATTCTGTCTTCCACTATGGACAGAACCCGCTGCTTCGTGGACAAAGTCCCTGGGGAATACTAGCACCAGAACAGAGATCAACCTGTGGCTCTATAGTCATATCCATACTGGGGATTGATTTTCCCTGGATCAAAGAATTTTTACTTGTGGGACCGGGTCCCGCGCCCACAGTTACAGGGGGTTTAGGGCCTGCCGCTACTATAGGCACTGCAGAGCACCCTCCACTCCCTGCCCTCGAGGAGTCTCTATCATGCCCACCACCCCCCGTACCAATCCTCGTAGCACTTACAGCAAGGGTCATTGAGCTTTCAAGTTCCACCAGTCTATTCTCGATTGCCAAATGTCTCAGTAAAATGGGTTCCATGGAGGAATTCATTATAGTGTCTATTTTGGATAAAAAAATCGTCAATAGATACTGGCAGTCCATTACCACTTCCATCTGGCTTCTCTTTATTTGCAGATTCCAGAATTTGTCCTTCATCCCCAATGTTAACTGAAGCAACTGATTTGTCTTCTTCCGGCTTGCTTAATTTTAGGACTTTAGGGTTCTTCCCCTTCTGCGTAACTCCCCCTCTCTTTCTTTTATTGATTGCTCCTTGTTTATGGTCCTTCGGCGGAGTGGGTGCCTTATGAACCTGGGCATTACATATCACGATCTTATTAGAAGGGCATAGTGAATCTTTGCCTCCCACCGCCTTATACATTACTAAGCATTCAATCTGACTATGGTCCGAGTTCGTCCTCTGTGGTATAGGAACGGGTGGGGGTTTAGAAACTCTTATTGGTGAGCGAGTATTCATAATTTCCCCCAAAGACGATCTCGTTGTAAATGCAGGGTCCAAGGAGAGTCTACGCTCAGTAATTTCTATCTCATGGGCCAAAACAGATGATGCCCTTGTGACAAATTGATCCAGAGTTCCCACAACGTAGCCTGCTCCTGTAACTTTTCTGTTTCGCCCCTCTCATGTCGCCATGACTTAATTTGTTATATTAGTGTTTACTAGATCAGCCAACCAGAGTATAACAAAAAGAACACTTACTGGGAGAGCGAAATGTCCTAGTTGTTTCAGATGGAGAGAATTAAGGGAGGTGGCCCAGCCCGGCCTCTCATGGTCTCGAACGGGCTAAAACGGACCCGCCCTTGGCCCGGGCTTTGCCCGGCGCACGCCCGCGAGCGACCCGCGCAGCGGTCAAGTGAGTCCGTATTTATCCTTCAGGTAGTTGGTGGGAGGGGCAAGCTGTCTCCGTTAGCCCCCGCTGGCTTCTGGATCTCGTAGGCAAATTGGCAGCAGACTCCCGAGGAGCGGGAGACACGAGAACTATTTAAATGCCTCCGGTGGTTGTGGGAGGGGCAAGCTGTCTCCGTTAGCCCCCGCTGGCTTCTGGATCTCATAGGCAAATTGGCAGCAGATAGCGAGTGTCACGAGAAGTATTTAAATGCCTCCGGTGGTTGTGGGAGGGGCAAGCTGTCTCCGTTAGCCCCCGCTGGCTTCTGGATCTCGTAGGCAAATTGGCAGCAGATAGCGAGTGTCTTCAATCAGTATATCATGTCATTTCATGGATTTCATGGATCTTTTCCCAAGTTTCATATTAAACGTTTTACTTATAGTAAATTGTATTCCCGAGTCCTGCATTTATTTATTTATAAAGTTTTATATAGCGCGAACTAGATCCCAAAGGGTATCATAGCGCTTTACAATAGGTTGGAAGAGAGGACAAAATGAAATGTGCACAGTAAGTGGAAAAAAAAGTAAAGCTGAACAGTAAACAATGGTACACGTATGGAGGATAATATTATGCCGAAGAGGCGATCTGTGACTGTTAGTTGTGCTATGGAGATAGAAACCAAGAAACAACCGCCCTATGAGTGCCTCCGCCCTTTATTGTAAGAATTTGCTCAGTAGGAATTTTTTGGCTTGCCTTTTGAAGGCAGTCGTCGAGGAGAGTCTGCGTACATCCGGAGGAAGAGACTTCCATATTTTAGGGGCAGCGCCAGAGAATGCTCGGTGACAAGTTCTCTTTTTGCTAAGGATGATCGGTTTCAGGAGGAGAGTAGAGGCGCTTCTAGATGCCCTTTCCCTACAGGATAATTCAAGATTTTGTGCCAAATACGTGGGAGTATTGTAGTGAAGGGCTTTGTGCGCCAGGATTGCAATCTTTAGCTGGATTTGTAGGGTAGCCAGTTGGGTAAGACGTGCTTGTACCTCCTGCTTGAAATCCTTTTGTGGCAGGAAAGGTTTGATGTTTCTGAGTGTCCACGTCAAGTGGATCGCTCCCTTACAAACATTGCTGATATGAGTCTTCATACTCAGGTGCTTGTCCACTGTGACTCCGAACGATTTGGCTGAGTCTATGATGATCGGAGTGCAGTTGAGAGCAGTGAGGTGAGACATCCAGAGATCGATCTTGGGGGGTGTGGTTCGGCGGGGAGATGAGTGCGAACTCTGTTTTGGAAGCGTTGATCAGGAGATGGTTCTCCGTTAACCAATTTTGAGTCGACGTGAGGATAGAATTTAGTGAGATGTTATCCGGGGATGAAATTTTCAAATTGAGTTGTGTGTCATCGTCATACATGTGGAAGAGAATGTTCATGGAGTTAAGTGAGTTAGCAAGAGGTTCCAAGAAAATGTTGACGAGGATAGGAGAAAGGGTGGATCCTTGGGGGGCCCCCATAAGTACTGGGAGGGCTGAGAGAGAGAGAGTGGTTTGTCTTGACTCTTTGAGATCTGTGAAGAAGGAAGGATGAGAACCAGTGGAGCACCCGATCCGAGAAACCCATTCTGTTTTGTAGGATGGATAGGAAAATGTCATGATTAACCGTATTGAATGCTGAGGAAAGGTCAAGGAGGATCAAAAGGCTGGATTAGTTTTTGTCAAGCATTTTCAGGATGTCATCAAAAATGTGTATGAGGGCCAATTCAGTGCTGTGACCCCTCCGGAAACCGGATTGATGATGGTCTAGGAGTTGGTAATTCTCAATGTGAGCACAGAGCTGGGATTGGACACATTTTTCTAGGTGTTTCGCTAGGATGGTGATTTTGGAGATAGGACAGAAGTTGTTGAGATCTGATTGGTCAGTGTTGATTTTTTTTTAGAGTAGGTGAGACCTGGGCTGCTTTTAGGCAGTCTGGGATCGAGCCTTGAGAGAAGGAGGTGTTTACAATTCTGGTCCAGGTGGGGATGCAAGCCCTCTTGATCTCTTTGAAGATTGCCGGAGGCAGGGGGTCACCGAAGTGGTTAGACTGGTTCATAGTCTGGAGATTTTTTTCAATGTCTTTTTCACTAAAAGGGGAAAAGGAGCCCCATGAAGCATTGTTCTTCGCATCAAAGACGTTCGGGATACGCTTTTCAGGGAAATCCGGGGGAAAGGCAGCTAAAGAGGGGGGCAATAGGGCCTTCTTAGAGGCGAGTTCAAAGGAGATGAGTTGTGATTTCTCCGTGAAGAAATTGTCAAATTCTTTGCAAGAGGGTGGTTTGCCACTCGAATCAGAGAGGCTTGGAGCAGTAACAGAGTGCTGTTTGACCAATTCGAAGAATTTCTTGGGGCGATTTGCTGCTTGGTGTAGTTGTAATCTGAAGTAGTCAACCTTAGCTTTCTTGATCTGTTTATTGTAGAGGCTTCTGAAATCTCTCAGAAGTTTTAGTTGATCCAAGGAGGGATTGGAACGCCAGGAACGTTCAGCTGCTCTAAGATGCGACGTTTGGAGTTTAAGTTTTCGTTGTACCACGGTTTGGACATTTTTGATGAAGTATTTTTAAGCTGAAGTGGAGCAAAGTTGTCCATGATTTTGGCGATGCCCGATTTGTATTGGTCCGTGAGAGTTTGAACCTCAACCAAGTCAGCTTGGGGGAAAAGGACGGATTTACATTGGGCAGCTATTTTGTCGTAGTTTATTGATTTGAGATCTCGTTTCCAAATCTTTCATTTAAACGGTTGAGCCTTCCTCAATATCACCTCCCTGTTAATATAAAAGAGGATGCTGTGATGGTCTGACCAATCACAAAGGGTTATGGATTCTAAAAAGATGGCATGTTCCTTGGAGATGATGTCCAGGATTTCCCCTTTAGTGTGGGTTGGTTGGTCACAGTGCTGTGACTAATCATGATCATTTAGAAATGATTTGAGGCAGGAAACCGCGGGGTCATTCTGTTTGGACCAATGCAGGTTGAAGTCCCCTAGGAAGATTTGTGATACTGCAGAGTCGACATTGCTAGAGATGATTTCCATTAAGTGCTCAATGAAAGGGAGATTATCTCCCGGTGGGTGGTAAAAGGTGTGAGGTTTACAGATCAGTAGGTTCTTACTTGAGATGCTGAGACAGAGGTATTCACATGAGGAAGGGAGAGAGGACTCCACCTGGGAGATCGAGAGAGTATTCCTATAAATGCAGGCTAGACCACCACCCAATTTCAAACTTCTGTCAAGCCTGACCATATCATGAGTGGGAGGTACTAGGAAGTCTAAAATAGGAGTAGAAACGGATTTAGCCAAGTTTCGGTGAGGATGATAATATCTAAATCATTGTGTTGGATGAGGTCAAAGATATCAGAGGTGTGTTTACTGGCTGATCTGCAATTTAATAGTACACACTTGAGACAAAGCGGGTTCGAGGGGGAAGAAGTCTGGGTGATGTTTACCCTAGTGAAAATGAAATGAAATGAAAAAGGAATTTGCTAAAGCGCACTGTGGCCAAGCGGCTTCCTGGCGCTGAGAACTAGTACCTGACTCTACAGAGCATCCGAGAGGGCTAACAAGGGAAGGCCTGGGCAAAAAGAAAAGTTTTCAGGGCTTTGCGAAAAGAGGGATAGGTAGGAATGGAACGAATAGAGAGGGGAAGACTATTCCAGAACTGGGGGGCAAGAACCGAGAAACGGGTACCCCCTGTTCAGGATTTGCGGAAGCGGGGGACTTGGAGAAGAGAGAGAGATGAAGAACGGAGAGTGCGAGCCGGGGTGTAGGGAGTGATTAAGGAAGCAATAAAAAGAGGGGCAGAATGGGTATAAGCCCGGAAGACTAAACAGGCCAATTTGAAAAAAGATCTAAAGTGCACAGGGAGCCAATGGAGGGACTTGAGTACAGGCGTGATGTGGGAGGATTTGGGAAGGTGGAAAATGAGACGGGCTGCCTGGTTCTGAATGGCCTGGAGCTGTCGAGTTTCGAATGCCGGTATGCCCACGTAGAGGCCATTCCCATAGTCAAGGCGGGAGGTGATAAGGGCCATGACTATGGATTTAAGGGCGTCCGTGGAGAAGTACCGGGATATTTTTCGAATGAGACGGAGGGATAGGAAACAGGAGGAAACGACGGAGCTAACTTGGGCATGCATGGTAAGGTCGTTACTGACCTTGATGCCCAAGGTGCGAACAGAAGAAACCGGTAAAGGGGGGGAGCCAAAAGAAGGGGGCCAAAAAGTCGGGGACCAAGGGTTAGAAGGACCACCCGTGAGGACAAGCTCCGTCTTATCCGGATTGAGCTTAAGATGGTTAATGCTCATCCATTCCGAGATAAAGACTAAAGTGGAGCTGAGAAAGAGAGGGGAATCTGGAGAGGTGGAGAGATCAAAGACGAGCTGGAGGTCATCCGCGTAATTGTACACGGAGACCCCTGCTTGCGGAGAGAAAGAATAAGAGGATAGATATAGAGGTTGAAGAGAAGGGGGGAAAGAGAAGAACCTTGGGGGACCCCGCACACAACTGGGCGGGGGGGGTGGAGGCGGAAAAGCCTGAAAGATGGACGGCCTGTGACCTGCCTTGAAGGAAGGACGCCACCCAGGAGAGTGCTGCTCCCCTAATGCCGGCTGCGCTGACACGGTCGAGAAGAATGGCATGGTCGACCGTGTCAAACGCAGCCGACAAATCGAGAAGCACCAAGGCTTGGGGAAGGTTAGAGTCCGCTTTCCCCTTGAGTTCGTCGAGAACAGCAGTAAGTGAGGTTGTCAGAAATGCTGCAACTCAGATTGCAGGAGGGATCTCTGTTCGGGTTGGGAAGGATGGAGTGTATTTGCCTTGGAGGGGTCAGGTTAGCATTGGTCCAGGAGGAGAGAAGGTGTTGGGGGATCAGTTGACGCCAGGCCAGGCCTAAAGCTTCTGGGGCAGGGTGGCGAGTTTGGAGAGGGAATAGATTTCGAGATGGTTGGGGCTGATAACTGCCCTTTTTGATCGCTAAGCCCTGTAGAGGATCTGGGCCAATTATTACTACTGAACATGGTGAAAAGATCATTTGAGAGGGCCTTCACGTCATGTAACTCCGCCAGGAGATGCAGCAGTTGCAGAAATGTATCATCCAGGTGTGCCACTAAAACTGGGTAATGGTCGGGGGAGTGCAGGAGAGGCTGCGGGTGTCAGAGGACCATGTTGAAGACCTGTGGGGTCCACTATGGTGGTGGGAGGTTCCTGGATAGGTGGGTGGTCGGAGAGTACTAGTGGACAATTTGAAGGTGAGGTATGACCCATCGCATATGGAGGGGGTCATTGATCAGAGGGTTGGGTTGAAAAGAAACCGAAGGGGAATGTTGCCCAGAATCAGGCCTGGCTGGGGGCAAAGTTATAGGGGAGGAAGAAGAGGTATCCTCGGTTAATTGCTGAGATAATAGGGCTTGAGGAATCAACCCCTCACGATGGTCACCCTGAATTGGGCTGACAATCGTCAGGGCTGAAGAGACCACATGACTGTCAGGTAGCTGAGGTGGTGATCTGGGGGATTGACGCAGACCAACCGAGGGCGAGGAGGTTCTGAAGTGGTTAACATTAACATAACAAACTTAATAAGAAGACGCTGTAAACCAAGGGGGGGTTACAGCGTCTACAGCATAGAGGAGGGCTGGGATAGTTTGGTGGCCAACTTGGGAGAGCTCTTTATATCTGCTTTCTGAAACCCTACCCAACATGTTTATATATAAATTAAACAGAAATGGAGCAGTGAGACAACATTGCTGAACGACCGTGTACATTCCTCGTTCAGCCCGTGACGCACTCTAGCCCTGCTTGCCAAATATAACTCTCTAAGGAAATTGAGTATTAGTGAGTCTATGCCCAAGTCGTTTTATAGGCCATCGTTTGTCATGCACAACCCAATCAAATGCAGATGTTGAATCTACAATGCAGAAACCTATTGTCTTGTTTAGTGTATGTATATTTACAGATTAAAAGGCTCAAATTTAATGCCTACTCGATTGTCCCTGCACCTTAACAGAAGCCATATTGTAAGCCTGACATATCATTAGAATCAGCCTAGTCCTGCAATTTATTCAGAAGAATACGATCAGCCACGTTAACTAACGAATCTGATCAGGAGATTTGTCTATATTCAGCAGGATCATTACAATCTCCCTTCTTATATATGGGGACAGTAAGAGATTCTGTCCCAAGTGTTTAAAAATCTAACACTACAGCAGGCTCTAAAAAGCAGAGTTAGAAGGGGACCCCATAAAGCTGTAAGATTTATAAAGGTTAACCGGAATGCTATCTGGACCTGATGCTTTGCCCCTTTACTCGCTTTTAAAGCCAAAGTGACCTCCTCAAGTGTAAATATAGGATAAATATGTTCATGTGGAAAAACCTTTACTGAAGAATCAAATGCAGATGCAGGTAAAACAGAATCAACTAGACTTTCTGCATGCTTTGAATAAACATTAGTATAATGAGCCATCCATTCAGCCTCACTGATAGCAATGTCTAGGCGATGGCTGTCAATCTCCCTTAGGAAAGGGGAAATAATCTCGCACCAGAAAGCTGTGTTATCTTTACTAAGGCATGCCTCATGTAAATGCTCCCAGGCTTCCTCTTTCAGGCCATCGTTCCACTGTTTCAAGGCAGTCCTGTACTTCCTGAGTATTCCTAGGTGATTTACATAAGGCTGCTTTTAATCTCTTTTGGGCATTGGTGTATGTGGAATCAAACCAGCATTAGGACTCATTCTGAATTACAGAACTCATAATAAGGCATGACTACATCCCGAAAATATTGCAACCTATGCTATCTGACTGTGGTGTCAACATAGAAAATAGTGGAGATACCACACATAATAATCAAAGATGACTATTAATGTTGAGTTTTAAGCTTGTTTATGCATTGTCATGCTTCTAATTATTCCTTTTTGTGATTATTTTGCCCATGCTGTTCCCTTTCCTCATCCCCTATTTTCACCCATTTTTTTTTTCTGGCAAGACTGCCACTTGACCAACTATGGAAAGGTACTTCCGTAATAATGCTCTGTGACAAGAACTAACAGAAGTGTTTAGAGGTCGAAATGTCTATTAAGTTTACACTAGTTAAACGAGATTATGCCAAGGCATAGCAAGTATTTGATAGGCAGTCTTCTCATTAGTCCAACAATGAGATGAAACGTGTTGGCGGCACATACATATAGAGAAGACAGAAGCAGGGGAGAGGTAAATAAGTTGCATGAGCAGTTGAAGTGGCGATGCAGCTGTAGGGGTTAGTGTTGATGATGATGGAGTGAATCCTGACAATGCAAAATTCTCCCCAGTCAAAAGATCTGGGTTAAATCCATCATTATTTTGCCTACTACGCCACCCCTTTTTGGACTAAGCCATATGCAAATCAGTCTTGACCCTGTGCCCCATGGGAACAGTCCAAACCGAACTGCCAGGCCAGGTCCTCTGTTAGTGGAATTAGCACAAGGATGGGAAGTTTCTCGTTGAACCAGCACTACACTGCTTCTCAGGTTCGAAGTTATTGTCACCAGGAGTTGGAGTGTGGCTGAAATTTGAGCCAGAGTTCAGATAGGCTGCTCTTATATAGGGCTGGATATACTTTAAAAAGAGTATATACTTCACAAAGATGAAGGCATAATAGCAACTCCTCTTTGGACTTTCCCATCGGAGCTGCATATCCTGAACTTGTATCCTGACATGGTATCTTGCTGCCTCAACATCCACTCGATATGTATCTCAGCCCAACTGGGAAGAAAATGGGGCTATTTGTTGTTAATTTAGGAACTATCACATACCTAACACTGTTACTGATATACGCAACATGTCTGCTGACCTAATGGTGCAGTTTCTCAGCCCAGCGGCTATCCCTTATCATTGCTTTCAGGACATTCCAATTGAGTTTAATCTTTCCCAAAGCATGTCAGGTGAAGACTTCTGAGTGTCTCAGTGGGTCCAGGAAACCTTTGATTGTCCAGTCGTATCCTTCTGTGTAACACTTTAACACTGGTTACAGCTGTGTTGGTGCTGATGTGCCAGATTGGGAATACAATGCTAAACAGCTGGAAACGCAAAACTGACACAGAAATATGCCACTTGCATTGCTGTGGGGAGCGAAATGTAGAAATTGAAGTTTCCCACTTCAAACCAAGTAATTGTAATTATTACTGACCTAACCCTTTGTCCGTCTATCTACCTGCCTCCTACAGTTTCTCCCTATAACAAAACTTGTCTACATGTATTTATATGTATGGGTAGACGTTTATCATTCTAAAACTCCTTTTTTTGCAAAACTTTTTTATTGGATTTTAGTATCATACATGTCATACAATAATCAGACTCATCTGCTGCGGCATTACAGTTGATATCAACATTTCTGCATTAGATAGCAGAGTGTCTGTTGATGGGGGTGAAGGGGGAATGCCTCTCAGCCTCTAGGTGAGATTCCGGGAAACATACTTGAAGATGCTGTTGGTAGGGTTGCTGTGTCACCCATACCGGTATGACAGTCACTAGTCCTTTGTTCCCTGTATAGGGTGATGCTAAGTGGTAATCAAGGATCTTAACTGAACTGGGGATTTATAACTCTGGAAGTGATGGATTGGGGGGGGCGTGGGGTGTGGGTAGGTGTGGCGCAGCTCCAGGTTACGCTATGATATCCAACATTACGCTATGATATCCAACATTACTAACGGTGCGATCCCCTGAGGGTGGACTGGGGGTGAGCCAGTGTGAAGGAGGGGAGATTTTGGAATGGTCAATGCGCGCTGGGCCCTAGTTCCGTCTGGGTGGCTTGTGGGGGTTCTCCGCCAGTAGTTTGTGCTTGCTGTAAGTCATGAAGGAGCATCGCCCATTCCAATGAAATAGGTTGCCGTCGCATGCCGCGAGCCTCCTCCTTCCGGATGATATCATCTTCCACGTGCCCATTTCTTTACCGCCCCCCCACCAGGCTGCTATTGGGGGACCACCCGGTGAGCGCCAGTGCATTGCTATACTGAGTTTTGCTAAAAGTACGGCCAGCATGGCAAATTTGGTTTCTACCTTCTTTTGCTTCTTGCGCTTAAAGATGCCAAGAGCACATGCTTTCCACGTGTGGGAATCTGTCAGACCTGTGACTGTTTGTATTGTAGTGTGTACCGTTGCCTATAGGGCTTGTATCGTGGGGCATGTCCAAACCATGTGGATGAATGGGGCGTCAGGAGTGTGGCAGCTGGGGCAGTCACAGCGGGACGTTGGGTAAAAGATCATTTTATACTCCTTGTGGTAGCAAATGGAAATCTTTTCTGAAATGTGTTACCAACTTATTTCTGACTCATCAGTTTCATTTGGGATGTCATGCCATATGACTGAAAGCTGATCACAGACCTGAGTGAGCATCTCATATGCCCAGATATTCCAAGGAGACACAAATACTAAGTAACAAAGGAAAAACCTTAAATCGCAGGGTTCAGCTGTTGTCTAACGAATATTTCTTAAACATAACTCTAGCGCAGTATGGAAAGGAAGTCCCTCCAGCTTCACTTATGATTGGCCAGGACTTCATACCGGTCTACCGTACCTGAGCTACATCCACAAGGAAGGCTGCATCTTCACCCTTCTTTGGAGGTTTGCTGACTAGAGGAATTTTCTAACATAGATGAATGGTTGATTCCTGATCCTTGGAACCTGGCCTGCTTCGATGATAATGGAAATTCACCTCCGATCCCTAAGACCAACCGGACCCAGTCCTTAGTAAATCATCTGTTCTTATGATATCCACTTCAAGTAATGCAAGATGGGGCCCTTCCTCAGTGGCCGACATTAGCCTTGAATGCTAAATGTTCACCCTCAACACAGAGTTATCAGCGAGAACAGTATCCCTTGCTGTTGTTTTTTGGTCTACTACGCTAGCGCAGGGGGGTTGAATCTGGATAGTTCTAAAGGAACCGCAATCACTGTGGGGGACTGTCTTCACTGTTTTTATTGAAGTCCGCTTTTAAATCATTTTTTAACACTCTGTTCTGAACTTTTGTCAATTGTGTTTTCACTGTGCACTCTTGAAAGGAAACGCTCTTAGCCTACCTGTGAACATCTTTTTCCCATGCTGGGTCCCCGGTCCGTCACGGCTCGTGCCGGTTGTACAGAGGGACAGGAAGCAGATTCACATTGGGCAGCGTCATCGGTGCTGACCCCGCCTTCCTCCCTACTTAATTCCCTCCCCAGCGCGGGCGCGCGCTGAAGGCGCGCCAAAGGCAAGCCTGCCTGCGCCTGGACGCCGCCCGAACCCCTGGTCAAAATTCTACGCATTTAGGGTAAGGTGGCTGTATCTACCATGTTGCGCTACACCAGACAGGAGTTAATCTCCTTAAACACCCGTAACTATTCTGTAGCACTGAAGTTAGAAGAACGGCTCGGGGTTCGACACGCGCTATCCTTTTTCTCGAGAGAACTCTCAAACCCCCCCTCATAACTATGCTTAAAATCCATCTGGAAAATGTATCTGAAGCATTCCCAGGAAATGTCTCTTTCTAACACTAAATGGAGGCCAAACTCCTTTCTGCTCTGTATCTTAATACTAGATCGATACCAAAACACGCACTTGAGCTGTGGAGCCTTTTAGAGGGTGAAAAACCAGATATTTGTTTCTTTACTGAAACGTGGCTCCACAGCCAAGCCTCACCTGATATAACTATTGCCTTCCCTCAGGAATATCACCTGATTAAGTTGGACAGAGAAGGTAACCGAGGAGGAGGCATCACAGCAGCAGCTAAAGCCCCCTTTGAGATTACCAAGCTAGAGTCTTTTTCCAACCCTATGCTCGAAATTTTGATCATCAATGTTAAGCTTAACAAAGTTGCATTTGGGAGAGTAGCCCTGGTATATAGACCTCCTGGCTCAAAATCCAAATTTGTTAATCATCTCTTAGAAATCATAGCCTCACATGTGTTAGCAACAAATAATTTTATTTTATTAGGAGATTTTAATCATCACGCATAGTTATCCTCAGACCCAGATACCAGCCACTTGATTACCACGATGGAAACTCTAGGTCTAACTCAAAGGGTAACTGGACCAACACACTAGGCTGGACACATCCTGGATTTGATTTTTACCAATCTGCCTAATTTAATTAATGAAGCCCCGCTACCTATGATCTGGATTGATCACTTTCTTTTAAAATTTAACTTTCCCAAACCTAATGGGACGATTCTTAGAAACCATAAAAAAACTGTTTTAATTCGACCATGGCGTAAAATGACCCCGGAGGCTTTTTTGATACATTTTAAACCACTTACAGAGCAAACAAACAATGTTGAACAAATGTTAACCCAGCTAGAAACCTCTATTGAGAAAACTCTGGATAAGAATTTACCCGAAACTAGTGTTAATGTAAAATCCATTGCGTCCCCCTGGTTTACCGCTGCCCTGAAAAAAGATAAGCAGACTAGTAGATCAGCAGAACGCCTGTGGAGAAAAACTAAAACATAGGAGAATCGTGAGAATTATAAACTGGCACACTCTATTTATATAAAAAAAAATTAAATCCGCAAAAAAATTCTATCTTACTCAAAGAATAAACAAAGCGGCCCACTCTAGCAAAGAGCTTTATAAAATACTAAACGAATTGATCTCCCCCCAGGTAGAACAATCTGTGTTCATCCCCACTCTGGAGTGGGTCAATTCGTTGTCTTCCCATTTTGCTAATAAAATCAAATTAATCTATTCCGCATTTCCGGAAACCAGTCAAGATTCATTACAACACGGTAACAATCCACTTTTTAATACCCCCATAAATGAAGCCACGGGTACGCCGTCTCTCACAGAATTTAATCCCACCACCACCTTTGAAGTTTTGGAAGGTCTTAGGAAAATTAAATCCGCCTCTCCTTTTGACCTTTTGTCCCCCCGCAATTGCATGGATATTATTCCGCTACTGACTAGCTCTCTTACTAACATCTTTAACACCTCCTTTGATCTAGCCCTCATCCCCAGTAGCTGGAAGCACGCTCTGGTCAGGCCCATTTTAAAAAAGCCTTCTAGTGACCCGACTCTCCCAACAAACTACCTCCCTATCTCCTTACTTCCCTACTTTGGGAAGGTACTGGAATATCTAGTGAATAAGCGTCTCACAACCTACATTGAAACGCATGAGCTCCTGGATCCCTCTCAGTCGGGGTTCCGCGCCGCTCATGGCACCGAGACAGCTGTTATGGAGATTGTGGACAACATCAGACTCACACTAGACAGAGGCGATTCCACAATTATTGTCCTATTGGATTTGTCGGCGGCCTTTGAAACCATCTCCCACAGCATTTTGAAACATCGGCTGTGGTAGATAAGTGTCAGAGGCAAGGCCCTATCCTGGTTTGAAAGCTACCTTGCGGATCGCCTCACCTCCATTAAGGTCGACACTCTTGTATCTAGCAGTCGGCCTCTTACCGTAGGAATCCCTCAGGGGTCGATTCTCAGCCCCATGTTATTTAATTTATACCTGACACCGTTGGCCAATATAATAAAATCCCATGGTTTCACAACAGTGTCGTATGCTGACGACACTCAGGTGCTCATCACCTGCAATTCTGACTTTGCTGAAACCTGTACTAGGTTTAAAAAGTGTATGATTAACATCAGCAATTGGATGTGTAATAACAAACTCCAACTGAATTGCAGTAAAACGGAAATTATTCTGTTTGGCAAGGCAAAAGAAGTTTGGTCACAGGACTGGTGGCCCCTAGAATTGGGACCTTGCCCCGTTCCCAAGGAGGCGGTACGTGACCTAGGAATCACTATAGACTGCGCTCTCTCCATGAAAACCCATATTAATCAGGTATCTGGTGTCTGCTATGGGATCATGCATAAACTTCGAAAACAATTTAAATGGTTACCTTTAGAAACCAGAAAGCCACTGGTGAAGGGTCTAATTATAAGCCCCTTGGACTACGGCAATGCTTTGTTCCCAACAATCGATGAGAGTTTACGCTCTAAACTGCAAACACTGCAGAATGTTGCGGTGAGATTGGTGCTAGGCCTTCCCCCTAGATCAGCCTCTGCTCCAAGCCTCAAGAAACTGCACTGGCTACCTATCCGCCAAAGAAGCCATTTTAAAGTACTAAGTCTGACCCACAAACTTCTTTACAGTACCGGGCCCGCATATCTTGCGAAAAAACTGGTCTGGTATCGTCCTACAAGATCATTAAGATCCAGCTCAAACTCTCTCCTGGTTCAGCCACGGGCTCAGACGTCAAGCAATGGATGTCGGTCTTTCTCCTATGTGGCTCCCCAACTCTGGAATAAACTACCCCCCCCCCCATCTTTTGTTAATTACCAACCATCAATCTTTCCGTAAAAACTTAAAAACCTGGCTTTTCCCAAAATAACCAATTCGATATCAGACCCCAGCTTCCGTCAAGGTTTGTGTGTTCTCCACTGCTAAGCGCACTGAGACCTCGCAGTGAAATGTGCGCTCTACAAGAGCATCTGACTTAGGACTTATGACTCATCCTGCCTCACATGGAGACCAGGATATAAATATGCCAAAAGAGAAACTATTAGTTATGGAGGGCCCGACTAGTAGAGGAGACTACACTCTAATACCCAATTGCTGTGCTAATTGGGGAGGTGACAACAGGCTAATGTGATTGTCTGCCTGGACTGGCCAGAGCCGACGCATTAATCACCTGGAAGATAGTTGAGTGTTGTTGTGCACCTGAAAAGTACAGCAGTGGTGCTTTATGGATGCATGTAAATCATAGGGTATCCAGGAACAGATGCCTCCTTAACAGATGCCTCACACACTCCACGGTTTCTGGATTTGCATGGGCTTATGGCTCACCTTGGGAGCGTATGGTAGAGAAAAATACACCTCTACAGGGTGGTGCTGAGGATGTTGTGGGTCCCTCACTCTTCTCTGCGCAGCACAATATGTTGGACAGTTCGCATGGATTTGCTTGCCACTGGCTCCTCTGGTACGGATAAACGGTGCTGCACTAGAAATTCAAGAAGGTTGGAATGGACATAGTGCTTTGAGGCAACACCTTTGGTATGTGGTTAACAGAATTGCAGTTATTGAGAATTGTATATCCGCACTGGAAGACTCAGTAAGGGAAATAGAGACAGACAATAACTCGCTGGCCTCTCTACAGCGCACAATCCCTTCGCTCTGAGATAATGCAATCTCATAGCAAAAACCCAGTGCGATCGGACGAAGTTGGAAAAATAAACAAAGCAGTTTCTCAAAGAGTTTGAGACAATAAGATGGACCTGTTCAAGTGTCAAATTAGGTTTCCCAAGTGAAGGGGCAGTTGTTCTTCAGAGACTGTGTCACAGCTGTGAATAAATACTAGATTGATGCAAATTGTTCTGAGTTGTAACCTATACATTATGGATGCCGCTATGCTGATGTGTCGGAGCTGATGGAGGCAACATCTTTCCCCTTCCCCTCAATCTTTCACCCCCTCTCATTCCTAGACTAAACTCTCCAAACTATAACAAAGGCATGTTATTTTTGCTCCATTGGGTCCCTAGACCCCACCCCGTTTGGTTATTAGTTTTGTGTTGAAGTATTGGAGTGTTTTGAGTAACCGTCCAAGGTTGATGCCAAGGTTCATCCAATTGGCTGTGGGCAACAGATTCCTCTTGGATGGAAGTATGGTGTAGGTGGGTGTTGGGGCGAAGTTAATTGAAATAGGTAGTGGTTTCAGTGTTTCTTAAAACAGGGTGAGCAGAACATCGGGACAGGTATCAGACCGCTATTTGGAGCTCTTAGTATGGATGAGTCTTAAAGATTTCGAATGTTGACCTAAAATGTCAAAAGTGTAAATTATAAAATAAAACTAGAATTGTGCTGCAGTACAGAGTTTCACCCTGGAGTAGGTTATGCTAATTAAGACATACCTGCTGTGTTCCTGCTGTGGTGTTCTAGGTGGCTATAGATAAACAAAAATCCTCCACCATGGTTTCACTAGAGGCTGTACAAGGGCGGCCATTCTCCTGAAAATATTGTTTCCCTTGGTAATTATGATAAGCAGGTTAGATGTATTATTGATTATTGTTGCGAGGACTTTCCTGGGCTGCACATGACTTCAATTTTTTTTGTAATCATGATAAGCAGGTGAGATGTATTATTGATTGTTTTGGCGAGGACTTTCCTGGGCTGCCCGTGACTTTAATTTTTTATCTCCAGCCTCCTCATTTGGTGAAAGGGTATAGTCGCTGACGGAGTTGATAGTTCAAACCCGACCAGGTGATAGTTGTGCGAACAAGAATGAAAGTGCATAGTGTTGGCTAATTGTTCATATGGGCTTAAAGAGCTAGAAAACCTTCCAAACGCCTGCAACCATTTTCTGGGAGAGCAAGTAAAGACAAGCATGGCATAGCCAATAGGTCTTGCTTTTGGGACCGTATAAGTGTTTAGTTATTGCGCACAATTCTTGGTGCAATAACATCAATTGTTGCATAGCTAAACACTTATAAGGTCCCAAAGGCGAGACCTACTGGCTATGGCAAGCCCAACAGAGGGTCATGATTACAGTGCATCAATACACCAGCCCTTCCAGATGAACTAACAACGCATTCAATGACTTTCTTGCTCAGGACTGACTATAGTATGGACCCTACACAAAGTATATCCTCAACAGTGAAAATAGATGATGAATCCTTAGAGAATCGGATAGGTTTGAAGTAGTAAGTACACCTAGAAACATCAAAAAATAATGGAGAAAATGCTAAGCATAAACACACTGATACAAATGTACAGAAGAGGAATACATTCACTGCAGAGATTCACGTGTATCCTCATGGTCTCGGTTACATTCTAGAAGGTAAAAGGAGCTTATTAATTTGCAGAGGTCAAATAAGTATAATACATTTGGGTAATGCTATCACCAGTTTACATCTATATAGGTCTCATTAGCTAGTAAAATGCACCCACAAGTGTTACTATTTTTTTTAACGACGGAATAGAAATTAGAACAGAAAATTATCTGGTAAAAGAGAAGGCAAGGGGAAGTAAGGTTTAGAAAGAAAAGAGGATTATTGACAGAGAAATAGGAAGAAAGGGGGTAAGAAGAGAGAAGGGTATAAACCAAATGGGAAAGAAAAGAAAAATATAGCAGGTAAATTAGAGTTTCGTAGAAAGAAGAAAAAGACACTGTAAGGCATAGTGTAGGGAAGAACAATGTGAGGAAGGTATGCGAGTAGTGATTTCGGAGAGGGATACTGGCATGGCTAACAAGCATTGCTAAAGCAATGCTTAGGCTCGACCTAAAAATGTGAGCAAGGAAAGAAATGAAGGGAGAAATTGAGCAGGAAAGGAGAAGGCAAGAGCGGTGGAAAGAGTAACAAGCATTTACAATGCAATAGGTCTCGCAGCATTAAAGTTTGAGTTATTGGCATTGTGTATGACAATGCGTTGCATACATTTTTTAGCAAACTTTGAATTGGTGAGCAGTGAGAGTGTGTGCAAGAGTATGCTGTTGCTTACAGCTGTTATTATTCACACAGCTCTGATGATGCACCTAACGCGCGGGGCTGACGCAGTTATTATTCACACAGCTCTGATGATGCACCTCGGCCACGGGCTCACAGCTGTTATTATTTACACAGCTCTGATGATGCACCTCACGCACGGGGCTGACGCAGTTATTATTCACACAGCTCTGATGATGCACCTCAGCCATGGGCTCACAGCTGTTATTATTCACACAGCTCTGATGATGCACCTCAGCATGGGCAGTGGTTGTAATTTTAGGTGTCTGAAATGAAGGGTACTCGCCACACGCCCCCAGCGATTCCAGCAACTATAGTGATAGTCCTCAACGACCTGGAGAAAGACATGAGCGAAACCGAAACCTTCTGTGGGGCGGGACTTCCGTCTTCGAAAGCCCGCGCACGTGCCCAGGGAGTGCCTGGGAGCGGGGCTCCCATGCCCAAGGGAGAGCCCAGCGGAGGCTGCAGAAGTCCAGAATGGTGGTAAGTGGGGCTTAGGGGGAGGGGGGTGCGCTTGTGTGTGTGTGTGTGTGTGTGTGTGTGTGTGCGCGGCGGCAGGGGGGTCGGGGGTCTCTGTATGTGTGTGTGTAGGTGCGCTGGTGTGTGTCTCTCTCTGTGTGTGTGTGCGGCGGCGGGGGGGGTCTCTATGTGTGTGTGCGTGTATGTGCGCTCGTGTGTGTGTCTCTGTGTGTGTGTGTGTGCGTGCAGGGAGAGGTGTGGCTGTGTGTGTGTTGGAGCTTTCCAGGAGACAGGAGATGGCCACAGCATGCGCGTCCGCCTATTTTGGGATGCGCGTGGCCAGCTCCTGTCTCCTGGAAAGCTGTGTCGCTGACAAAAGATCTGTGGCGAGACCGCACTTTCGTGCGGTTAACGCCACGAGACCTAAAAAAGACACCCTTGCCCACCCACAAGATATGCTCAGGTCGAAGTTTACAGGTGACTTTGTGTTATCTTCGCCTGTTTTATTTCAGTAGAAATTAACAGACTACAACCCCCAGAATGCAACAGGGTGTCAATAAATGTACAAGACTGGAGTTCCGCTGATGACCTGGAGTCATCTGGTAAACCTTAATGCCATCACAGCTTCCTCAGCAGGTAACCCGAACCATGTTAAAGTGGCCGTGCAGGGGCTAGAGGCTCGCCCACCACTACTTAATGTACATTCTAGTACACATTGATGAGCCCAAAGGTAGTACATGACGAGTGAATCAACGTCCCATGTGGGGGCACATGTCCTCAACCTAATATATTATGCAGTGGTGCCTCAGGTGACATGTTAAGTGTATTCTGCCCCAGCCCCCAATCCCAACACACTCCCACCCCTCCACTTGGGTGGTTTCTAGGGAACCACCGCTGGGGGCAAGTCGTGCTGTCCAGATACCACATCTTTTGATGGGAGATAAAAGCCGCCGACATCCGTGGCATTTATTCTAAGGGGGCGGTGCTGATAATCCAAGAATGTAGCACAGCAGGTGGTAACTCCACAGGGGAGAAAAAGAAAATAACTCACTCGCTTCTACAGCGCACACTTCAAACGAATCTCCTCCAAGCGCTTTCTGCGAGATGAAAAACACAGGATGCGGAGCAAGTCGGCAGCATTTTTACAATGACATCATTTAGTTCTATTTCAGGGAAACGTGTCAAACATCAGGTCTAGAGCATGAATGCCTTCTGCCACGAACTGAACCCTCAATCAGTCTCGCCAACAGATGTTGCATTCTGTAGCTTCGATTTAAATGTGTACGTGCGGCCTAAACAATTCCCACCATGCAATGTGCTATTGGCTTCTCAGCCCTGCCTAAGGGTGTCATATACGACATGGGGGCCATTTGGCAGCCGCGGAGACCGCCAGGCAACCAGGAAGACCCCCTCCCCAAGGCGGGGCCCTTCTGGTCTCATAATGCGCGCTGAACACATTGCAAGGTCTCCAGCGTTACTGTTCGCTGCACAGCAACGCTGCAGCTATGTCACTTCACCCAGTGTATGTACAATATCAGGCGTCTCAAATGTCACTCAAAAAGCGTGAGTCGGCGATCTTTGTACCCCGTCTCGCTCCTATCCCTAAAGTATGGACGCCCCCCAACCACCACCACCTCCATTACTTTTTGAAGCCCATCATCAAAGGGGTGGCACGACGGTTTTCTTTCCACACACACACGTCCGCTCAAATGCTACATAGATGGGGTCTGAGTGACTCGCCTGTTGAGAACTCATATCGTGCCTGTGTGCTGTGCATGCAGCGGCTTGTGAGCTCTTCTCTCTCTGTTGTAACTACGCAGGCTAGGTCTGCAGTTCACTCGGCTCTCCGACGCCAGGGGACCACTTGTTCCACTCCCAGGCTGCCTTAAAGGGGCCACGGGATGTGGGGTTTATGTCCAGTCCTGCCTGCCTCTCTATCACCAGAATGTTGTTGGGTTTGCCGACATCTTTTCGGGTTCGGAGATGCATTGTGACATTATTCGCCGGGCTGCCCCTTTAAATCCTCTTTTCCCATAGCGCTTGCAGACCTAATCGTAACGCTTCACGGCGCTACGAATAACCACGTTACTAACACCCAAGTCAAGGGAAAACGTTTTACCGACGCCAGAGGTAAAGCTGAGCGGACAGAACGTTTATGCAGATGGTGAATTACGTTTCTGCCTGGGCTATATCACCAGCTACAGGACATGTAACTATTAATACAGATGACATCTTCACGGGAGTACATGGCCGGAGGGAGTGGGGGCGGGGGGAGTCTGCCGGCCGCCTGTATCTCATTCTGATAACTTGGTTTTCTGAACAAGTGCCTCGAGAGACCCCACAGGCTTCCACGCTAGCCTGTTACCAAACATGTCTGCGGGATACCAGATTCCAGTCCGGGACGTGCATTGAACAGATCAGTATATTCTCCGATGGATCCAATTATATCGATCGCCTTATCGCAACTGAGAACAATGACTACATGACATGGAAGCCTGTCTGAGCATCTTATAGAACTTTGCATTCTGGTACTCATAGGCCCCCCCCCCCCGCCCCTAAACGTAGGAACTGAATCACTGCCCTTGCAACCCCCATCCCTTTCCTGACCTGCCCAGCTCCCGGCCCACCAGGGTGTAGTTGTTAGAGAAGGTGTCCGTCCGTAAGCGCAGCCTCCGGCAGGTCCAGCTCAGATTGGAAACGAATTCTCAGACTCCGATTTGGGGAGGATTACATAATATGCATAATTTTAGTCAGAACTTGTTCTTAGTTTGCAATATTTTTGCATTCATCTCAGGGGCTTTACGCCAGCAAAAAAAATAAAAGACAAGACGTGAACGAAAACGAAACCTGCCGTGGGGGTGCACTTGTGTTTGTGTGCGCGCGCGTGTGTATGTGTGCGGCGGCAGGGGGGGGGTCTCTGTATGTGTGTGTGCATGCGTGTGTGTAGGTGCGCTCGTGTGTGTAAGGGTGCCCGCGAGATAGCGCCTGTGCTCGTAAGCGCGGCCCGCGCGCGTAACCGCAAGCTCTAGGCCACCACCAAATGCGTGTGGTAGCATTTTCTAAAGCCCGTTTAATAAAAGTCTCGCCAGAGCCACGCATGCGCTGGCTCAGGCGAGACCTAAAAAAGGATGGAATAAATAGGTTGGAACGGGTAACTACAGTCAGTTAATAACAGTGGAGAAAACATGTTAGCAGGATAGTTCTGCAAATTGGGAAAGAAGTTTTGCGACTTTTGGCGTTTGAAGTAAAATGAAATTGAAGGATAAAGGCCAGGATGCTGCATCGCACCCTTTAGCAAAAGTTTTTCCGTCAATTTTGTGTTACTGCATACTTGTAGACTGTGTCTTTTGCAAACACAGGACTACTTGTAAGGGGTATTGTCGGAGGAATGGGCGGAAATGGAATCTAGGAGGCCGAAGTGTGGGTTGAATGATGAAGTTTTATTGCAGAATGATACAAGGGAGATTGGAAATTAGGAAATGAGGAATGACAATATAGATAGTCCCAGGATGATAGTGATGATGGTAGTGGTCCAATGGTCAGAATAGTCAGCAGGTTAGGAGGCTCCTCGCCCAGCCGCTGTTCACTTCTTCCTCTCTGCTTGGTCTAGGGCTGCCACCACGGAGGCTCAAATAAAAGGAAAAGAGCGGTCACTGAACTGTATCCATATATCGAGTTTTCAGTTACCGTCACCACACCCAGTGTCTTAAAACAAACAAGCATTGGCATAGCCAATAGGTCTCGCCTTTAGGACCTTGCACGTGTTTAGCTAGAACTATTGATTTTGCCAATGTTTGTTAAGTAAGCTGTAGAGTATTGCCGCTGCTGTGCAGCATGTTGATAATTTTTAATAGAAAAGTGTTTTCAATATTTTTTGTTATTTTCTATATCACCAAGAAGACATTGTGCACAACAACCTTATTATAAAAACACTTGTCGTAAAATATGTTTTTTATATTTATTGTCCTTGCAATAGTGTTTTTTTTGTGCGTGTTGTAATGCTTTTTTGTTCTATTTTTTTTTTTGCTATAATGTGGGGACATAAATGGGAGTATGGACTATAGTAACTAGTTAATAAATTCTAATGCGAGCAGCGGACAGACAGGGGAGAATGAATAGATGCCATAATCCATAGGCAAATTGAGGTGGTACTTAGTGATGCTGTGGTGGGGCTGAGGTAGTGTTGCGCTGTTGCGGAGGTAGTGTTGCGCTGTTGCGGAGGTGATGCATAGGTGATGCTGAATGATATTTAGGTGGTGTTGAGTGATATTGAGGTGGTGCGGAGTGATGCCGAGTGATGCTGGGATGGTGCTGAGCGATGAGGAGGTGGTGTTGAGTGATGCTGAGATGGTGCTGAGTTATGTTGAGGTGAGGGTGCTGCTTTGGTGCATAGGTAGTGCCTATGCATTTCCCACATCGCTATCCATTTCCAAGCTATATAGTTAGTGCTGTTGTGCCAAACACGATACTTGTGTTTGTATTATGTATAAAGCAATAGAGTAAACCTAAATATAATCTTGGACGTTAAAGCAGCCACTGTGTCCAAAACTGAACCCCAGAAAACAAATTCAATTTCACAAGTAACAATGTAACATGCCCATATGTTTTCATTGTTTTTTGCTTACCATTAAATATTTTAAAATTCAACAAAACTGTATATCAGAAAGGTATCATTTGGAATACTTTAAAAGCTATTTCTGGTCACACTTCTTATGCGACCTGTAAAGAAGATGAATGCAGCCTTGTTTTTAAAGAAAGTTTTCTTGTAAATGAATTTTAAATTGGTAGTCCTTTTGAACTTTAAAAGAATTTAAAGATGTGGCACACCTGTTTTAATAGCACTATATTGAGAATTCAGCCTTTAAAGAACGTATGGTAGTTGTAATTCATTTCTCAGAGTCCCTCCCCTTCTTTGCCAAAATCGGTGCCCGGATGGTGTCACATATAGCCTTGGAAAGTAGAAAATCTGTTAGTTTTCTTTTGAAACGTTCCAGATGGAACAGACTAGCCGAAAGATTTGTATGGCTGTAAAGTTTGTTATCTCCTTTACTAGCTGCATTTTTTTGTCACAAAACACAGGATGTGAAACCAGCAACCGAGACGAGAACCCTGGTTCCCAAAACTAAAAGTCTACAGCACTAGCAATAAAGGCACATCTGTTTGTTTCTGTGTAACTTAAAACGTGTATACATTTCCTACGCACTATCACACCGGGAAACAGCATCTTGTAATAACCTGATGTATTTAACTATGGATTGCATAGAAAGAAAGGTTCAAGATCGGCAGCTGCTGTCATTGCAGTATCCACCCCTCAGAAGGGTCAGAAAGGTGCATTGTTAGTGCCTGTCCCTCATCTTTTACTTTTAACACATGTCACAGCTATGCTTTGCTAAACCAGCAACCATCGGCCGATGCAGTTTAAAACTTAATAACCCAGGAGATGAAGCGCAATGGTAAAGCGTCTGCTGCAGTGATAGTGCCCCAAAAAACAAACACACTTTGAGGGACGTACTCGTGCTTGATGCATGTTCAATTGCATGAAAGTGTTACACGTTCGGAAATACTCAACCACCGGCTCACAAGAACATGCCTAAATTAAAACCACAGTAATGAAACACAGATGATGCACAGTGTCTGTGTTCATCAAGCCCCCAAACACCCACACGGTTAAGGGAAGTGCTCGTTCTCAATGTCGCACTGCTAAAGGGTCAAATGAAGCACAGCAACCATCAGGCGGGTGCCACATGAACCATGTGAAAGAGCAAAGTCGCATTTAGAATGGAAACAAGCATGGCAAACTAAGTGGCCTGTGCACACAGGAAAGATTAAAACACAGATGATGTACGGTGCCTGTGAAGCGGGTGCCACGCTCATCGTGCCCCTAAAAGGTGTAACTATAACCTATATTTGTGTTGGAGGGAAGAGCTAATAAAAACAAGGAGAAACACGAGAGACGGCCTGCGGCCGTCAAAGTGAAAGTACGGCCGGCGGAGGAGAAATGCGACACGGCGGGCAGGGGAGGGGGCGGAGCGGGGAGAGCGGCATGAGGGTGTGAAGCAGCAGGGGCCTGAGCTGCGGCCACCTTTGATGTGATAATGCGAGGCAAGCAGCTGGTGGCATTGTGCACGCGCTTTCACATGCACTGCAAGAAATCGCCTGATCTCGGTAAGCTCTGTTTAAGCCGCTATATATCGAGCTCCCGCTCAATGCGCATGCGCATTGAGATAGGTCGCTCGACCTAAAAAGGAAGTGGAAAATAAGTATAGGAACACACTTTGGCGTTCAGTTCTCCTTTTTCTAGGAGGATATGGGGGATTTAGCTTGCTTTCAGGTGCTAAATATGCTGCGTTCGGGGTTCCTTTCCCCTTCTCACTACAACAGGATGTCCTCTTATGCACCATGTAAACTTAAATGTTACCGACGTTTGCGTAAATATCAGTGAGGGTAGGGTGCTGGAAAGGGTGTGACAGGATTCTCAAACGTGCAGAGTGCCACCTCAAAAAGGGAAACAAATGGTGCCCGCCTGACGTTCTACCCTCGTAGACCTCCTGTCTCCCCTCCTGTCCCTGTATCCCCACTCACCGCGTCTGCCGCAACTCTCCAGATTTGCGGCTGCTTATCAGCATCCTCCTTGGGCGTCCACCAGTCCTCGGTCCAGCAGTCCGTGTCCTCTCCGCTCGTCTCTGCATCGTCCCTCTGCGTCTCCTCTGGTTCCTTCGCCTCCCGTGGCTCCGTCGGGCTCAGCTCCTTGGCGTCTTATTTATTTATTTATTTATTATAACACTTGTAGAGTGCACAAATACCAACCGGTGTCCTGCGGCTAAAAGTGGTAACTCCCTGAGATTAAGATTCCCCGGCTAGAGGGTAAAAAGCCATGTTTTGAGGTTCTTTCTGAATGCTAACAGATTGGTGTATGATTTAAGGTTCAGAGGGAGGGAGTTCCAAGCCTTTGCTGCTCCCCCAACAAAGCTCCTGCCCCCCCATCGAACCTTCCTGATCCGAGCTGTTTTAATCAATCCCATACTGGCAGACCTCAGATGTCTCCCTGGTCTGTACCGCTGGAAATGATCCTGAAGAAACACCGGACCCAAACCATGCAATGCCTTAGAGACAATGCAGAGGGCTTTAAACATAATCCTCTTCCGCATCGGGAGCCAATGTAATTTCTCCAGTTCCTTAATAACTGATGAAACCTTGGGCAAACCTCCAATAAGGCGGGCTGGCGCGTTTTGGAGGACCTGGAGTTTATTCAACACCCCCTGTTGGGCCTCGAGAAGGAGGCTGTTACAGTAGTCAAGGCACGAAAGAACGAGTGCCGTCACCACCGTCTTTTTGCTTCCCTCAGGTAAGAAGGGAAGAACTTTCCTAATGGTTTTTCAAAATCCAGTATATGGATGAAGTCAGCGCCTTGACTTGGGGTTTGAAAGAAAGTTGGTTGTCTATAATGACTCCCAGATTTTTCACTTTTTGAGCCGGAGAGGGCGGAGCTCTCATATCTGTCGGCCACCATCTGGGACTCCAAAGGTTTGAGTTGGATCCAAAGACAAGCACCTCTGTCTTGGAGGAGTTTAATTTTAAACCGCTTTTTGCCATCCAGGAGCTCACTGCAGACATGCAGTCCTGGAACCTGGCTGCCACCTCCAGCTCTTTCCCCGGAAGCACCGAGACCACAATCTGGGTGTCGTCCGCATAGGATGTTAACTCAAACCCGAAGGATCGGATCACCGGGGCGAGAGAGGATACGTAGATATTAAATAAAGTGGGGCCAAGGGAAGATCCCTGAGGGACCCCCCCCGGGGAGTTCGAAAGGTCTTGATTCGAAGTCACCCATAGCCACCACTTGTACCCGGTCTTTCAGGAAGGCCTTCAGGATGTTGAGTGCTTGCCCCTGGATCCCGCAGCCCTCCAATCGGTCCACCAGCATAGCGTGGTGAACCGTATCGAAGGCCGCTGACAGATCCAGAAGGATCAACACTGCTTGGGCCCCATCGTCGAGCACCTTCCGGACCTCCTCTGTAGACTTAATCAAGGCGGTCTCAGTGCTGTGTCCTTCTCTAAACCCATGTTGGGCTGGGTCAAGAACCTGCGAGTGACGCAGAAAGGAACAGAGCTGGAAGTTCATGATCTTCTCGACTAGTTTTGCCGGCAGTGGTAATCTGGCAATTGGCCTGTAGCTGTTAGGATCGATGATGTCCAGCGAGGGTTTTTTAAGTAACGGACGGATAGATGCCCGCTTCCACACTGTGGGAAAGTCGCCCTTTTCAAACATTAAATTGAAAATGCCAGATAAAGAATCTGCAATAGTAACGGCTGCCAGCTTTGTAATAGACGTAGGGCAAGGGTCTTGAGGTGAGCCGGACTTGGTTGCCATCAGAAGTTTTAAAACATCACCAGAGTTTACTGGCTTGAAGGTAGCAAATTTTTCCTCCGAGGACCCGGCACGAGGAGACCTCTGGGACTCCTCCGCAAGGCTAACGATCACTTGCTGTTCAAGTGTGGAAAAAATTGCTTGAACTTTATTCAAGAAAAAGTCAGCCAGTGATTCACAAAGTTCGATATTAGGGGGCACAGTCACCGATTTAGGGGAGGTTAGACTGACCACAGTATCGAAAAGTTCCTTGGCTGAGTTCTTGGCCTTCTCAATTCTGTCCGTAAAATAAGCACTCTTGGCCTTCCTGATATTCTCTTTATATGCCCTAAGGCTAATTTTTAATCTTTCTTTATCAGGTTCGTGATAGTTCACTCGCCAGATTCTTTCTAACTTTTTACATATTATTTTTCTCTCTCTAAGCTCATCTGAGTACCATGGGGCAGAGGGAACCGACCTAGTAGGCCGACACTGTTTGGGCGGGGCTAACCTGTGACAGGCCTTATCGAGCCACTCCGTATACTCGGTAGTAGCTTTATTCACATCAGTATGCAAGACTGGCCTAGAGGCTATCAAAAAGTACTCCAGGGCTGTACCATTAGTATTTTTCCAGGCCCTGCTCATTCTGGTTACTTGCCCCTCTCTGACAATCTTCTTGACCGGAGGGCTGATGATGGTAAATAGCACCACCCCATGGTCGGACCAGGACAGCGGTTCAGCCTTGGAGAATATCAGATCCGGATTATTCGAAAATATCCCATCTAATGTATGGCCAGCCTGATACGTTGCCCCAGAAACCAGCTGGGTCAATTCCACTCCAGACATCACCTCCACTAGAGCCATAGTGTCCACATCAGTATTTCCTTCCAGATGGAAATTGAAGTCGCCCAAAACCGTAAAAAAGTTGGTGCAAAGGGCTTCCTCCAAAATACTACCCACTGTTTCCAGAAAAGTGGACTTTGTCCCGGGAGGTCTATACAGGAGACACCCCTTGAAAATTGATGATTGGAAAGCTCCAACTTAAACCCCAGGGCCTCACAAGCCACTGAGGTCACAGGGAAAAAGGCTCCTTGAAGGGACGCTTGGTATATGATAGCCAGACCTCCTCCCTTTTTGCCAGGTCTATCTAGGACAAAGTTACGGTAATTGGGTGGAGTAGCCTTTACCAAATCGGGACCAGACGCAGCATCCGTCCACGTCTCGGTGATAAAGGCTATTTGAACGCTTCTGTCCAAAATAAGCTCAGCACACTCAATGCTGTGCTTTACCAACGATCTGGCGTTAATGAGGAGACAATTGGTGATTTGATCCCTCCGACTTTCTTTGGACATGTGGGAATGGGTGAAAGCCCTAGTTCTACCCCCGATGATCAATGGAAGGTTGACTTTACAAACAGGACAGTGTTGCATGCCTCCCTGACACACATTATCTGGGGCCATCGTGATACAGCTATAATTCTCACCTACCCCCCGCAGACTGCAGAGCTGCGCTCGATTGTATGTGACCCTCCTTCCGGGATCTGGAGGAGTCCAGCCAGGGGTAGTGGCGTTGAGCACGGGCCTGGCGCGGACGGGCGCAGACGGGCATCCCTTTGGCGCGCCTTCGGGGCTGCGCCCGCCCGCTGCGCGGACGAGACCCTGTGGTTATTTTGTAGGGGCGAGAGGAGGGCGGGAGTCTTCCGGGTTCTCCTTGCTGCGGGCGCCTTCCTCACTCGTCCACTCCCCTAATGACTGTGATCCCGCCATATCCGGTCAGTGCCGCTCTCCCCATTGGCTGACCTGCTTTTCCTTCACCTTGGTTTCCTGTGGGAAAGAAGGAGGGTTCTGGATTAACTGTTGGTGTCCTGCATCGGCGTTCGGGTAGAACACGGCCGAAAAGGGTGAGTCCTCATCGTTCTCGTGGGTTATTTCCTCACAGGTATTTTTTTAATATCCACGATTTTTAGCCTGAAGCTCCCTTAACGTCCGAAGTACCTTGGACCATAATGTTTTTATTGACCAGAATATAATACAAGTGGTATATAGGGAAATGTCCTTGCATCCTACATTAGATGGGTGACATTTAAAAAATTTTTTATTTAAAAGTGGCAAGGCGATCTGATGTGTTCATGGGGCAGCCGGAGAACTGTACTGTAGTGTGAAGTTGGGATATTGGGTGTTTTTGATAGGTTTTTACAGTAATCTTGATCCTTTTCCATCACCATCTTGTTCTTTTTTCTTGTGATGTTTAAGTTCTTCAGTTATCGCAACGTAAGCACCGTCTTTAATGTTCTAAAAAGTATGATTTGAAAACTACTAATGCACCATGGTGTTAATTTTACATTTGCAGTGCGTCAGAGCATGAAGTACAATTTTGTTTCAATGTCCAAACATATTGAAGGTAGGGAGGGGTGAGCGGAGTTCGTGGAGTTGCATTACTCACATTTCCGCGGAGTTGCATAAGAACTCTGTGGCATTCCGCGACATCATATACTTATGTTATAACTTGTATGTGCAGTAGCGATAGTGTTTATATGTTCACATAAGCTGTGGGATGCGGCATTCTCAAAGCGCCGCACATCCAGAGTATACCATGCACAGAAGAAAACCCTTGTCAAGGCAATCAATACCAAAGTGCAACCCCAGCACTGGGCTCTCTGTGACCCTGCTCTTGGACCAAAAGCCAACCTCCTCCTACTAGGACACAAAGTCCCCAGAGGAGCTCGAGTGATTGCGGTTGGAAGGGCCGTTGCTTCACACAAACTTATCATAGGTGCACTTACCAGTACTGGTTCTAGCTCAAGGCAGCCTCTGTCTCTTCTATATTGTGCAGCGGCTCTTCATGGTGCCTTCAATGGAACCAGCTTCTGTGTCAACCAGACCCACACTCTGCATTGGCGTCAAAGCACCTCGTTCTCACTCACGGGAGTTGCCCCGGCAATATTAAAGGCGAAATGTCTGGGCTGGAGATCCAGAAGCTTCAGTGGAAGTAAGAAGAAAATTCCAACACTTGGTCCCTAGGGATATTTACCCCACTGTAAATATACAAGTGTGAGATTTCTATCATTTTCTCCTGTAAGATCATTATTTAATCTTTTGGCCAGACGATGAATAGAGATGATTTAGATATTACTAACTAGCACCGGGCCAATAATGGGACCCCCGTTATTTATAACCAGTGTATGTGGTGTTTGATGGGCATGTTTCCAGCTGAGGACACTGTATGAGTTATGCACTGGTACGTCCATAGCACAGATACCTTGCCTACTGCTTATAACTTTCACGTATAAACGCAGACACTGTTTGGTGCTTTGTGCATAGTGAAAACCACGAGCTATAGGAATATTGATTAGTTCTGGTTGGGACGCCTTGCAAAACCCCCAATGCATGAACAACCACAAAAGGGCCAGCCGCACTATCCGTGTGCTGTGCATTCTGTCACCAAAGGTAAGCTCTGTGCCCTGGACATGCATCAGAGCACCCTTCACTCGGCATCTTAGAGAGACGAGATATGTGCACACTGACAATCCGCCCCTCTTTGGGGGTACATTTCTTTCGCCCACATTGCAGGCAGATATCTTACTGTCCTACTCCATCACTTACTGAATTACAGCTGGAGATTTCCATTCTAAAGGGGTTCCTGGCATATCACAAACTGGCACTTTGCTGGGCAGACACCCCCTACCTCTTGCCATGCCATCTACCCCTAGATGATTAGCCTCACTGGTGGAGTGCAGCCAGCCAGCGCCACCCCCCCTCACTCACAGAGAAGTGGGGGTGGCGGGCATCTGTCTCAAGGAAACCTCCGCCCTCATTGGCGTGCCATCTGGTGCTGAGTGTCCATCTATGACCCCTACTCTCGCTCAACTTATATTTTTATTATAACCTAATTGGCGAGATGCTGTCTGATTGACCTTCAGAATGCTCAGGAGACTCCCAATCAGGGGAGTGGAAGACAGGCGCTACTTCATCTTCTAGGAACTGCTCTAAGTTCTTCTGTCACTGGTGCAGACTCACTGCATCACACTGTTTACACCTGCTCTTCTCTATCAGTGGTGAGAGCGTCAGTGCACCCACAGTACACCCTGTAGAGTAGTAGGGGTGGGCTCTGCCAGTCAAACTTCGCTACGTTGCAGACGGAGGGCGAGTTTTTGCCAAACTCCATGCTCCAAGTGGAGCAGGGAGTGTCAAAAACTCTGCTGTCGAATTGGAGTTCACCTCCCACCCCTAATTAAAGGTCTAGAACTACTTTTGGTATGTCTTTGATTCGATGTCGGTGTCGTTTCTGTAGTGTTTTTAGTAGCAACATAAATTGCATCAGCTCTCATTTCAAATACCATACTTTACTGGGGTTATAGGCTTTTTTAAAGTAAATGTAAACCTGATTTTCTTTTTTATACTTAAAATTTATGGTTTAGGTGATCAGTGTCTTTCTTGCATCGTTGGCAAACATTTCACATACCCTGTTACTTTGGTGTCAAGTCTATAAGAGAAGCCTCAACAATGTGTAAGCTCTGCTTTCCGAAATACAAGCACAGCCAAAGTTTCACTTTAGGCTGGACTGCCCAATTATGATGAACGTGTCATAACTGCTGCTGGTGGAATAAGTGTGTCAACAAACAATCTTTTGGAACTCTTGGAAATACACTGGTGACACAGGACACCCACCTGCAGCTGCACAACAGTTTTTACTAGGCATACATTTCTGAATTTTAAAACTAATCACTTTTGTTCCTCATGTGTCAGTGCACTAGTTTTATTAGGTTAGTCCATGTCCCTTACTCATTCATAGCCTTGCCAAGTCGGTGACGTTTATGTGCATGTTGTCATTACACAATGTGTTTTACTCTCCCTTCACCCTGGTCTTGCTTTTTTCTACAGTTTGCTACTTTCTTCTGTTCTTTCTCTTGTGCGAGCAAAGCAGGAGTGGATCCGGGTGAGCTGTATTGCATCAACAGCTTGTTCTGGTGCCAATGAGCAGTGGGTTTTAGAACAACCTTATGGTGGTTGTAAAGTTGGTAGTTGTGGAGGAATGGTAATTCCATGTGGTGAAGGAACTCCCCAAAGATTACACCTTATTTCCACCAGTGAACATAACCTCGCTCTTGATTTGCACAGCACAATTGTGACCTTATCCCGAACTTGTGATTAGGGGATCCTTTAAATATTTACTTCTTTTTATGCAAAGGATGAAACTTCAAAACATGTTACTGTGTCCCTAATTACAATTTTCTTTTTCATTCACTGTTTGTTTTTTGTTTTTTCACAAAAACCTCTTCGATTTAGTGCCCTTTCTGTGGCTGGTCTTGCAAGACATTTGAAGGTGGCATCTAGTAACCTCCTGCAAATTGTGCTTGGAAACAGATACCAGATATATTGCCAATGAAAGATTACTTGGGCCACGTAAAGAAGCACTAAACGTTTGTATAGGACATAGAGCCCTGATATTGACCACCATATCTGTACCAGCAAAGGCGCTACTATTGGGAGGTGCTTTAGTTCCAGATCATGACAGTGTGGCTCCTCTCCAACATGTTCTTAAAATCCAGCACACCAGTTCTCCAGCTGTTCCGATTGCCCCAAATAAACAAAAACCATATACCTGAAGAAAGGGCATTTGTCATCCATATACTTATACGGAAGGAATAATGAATTATTCCTAATAGAGCTGCACTTGCTTAGTGAGGGGGGAGGCACGAATGGAGCACTTGCTATTACTCACTACCACCTTCCAGTCCCTAGTTATTCTGCTTAACGTGTGCCGACAAACAAATAGCTATTATCTACAAATTGTTCTTGAGACTAACACCAAAATGGCATTCCACATGAACTGCTAGGCGTTTCGGCATACTGTCCTACTTAGTACTGAGAAAAACAAACACGCATTGGCAAAACCAGTAGCTCTGACTTTATTGTGGGAAGACATGTAAACTGAGGCATGCTCTATGTTTATGTTCTGTCTCTCTATGCCTCTTTTGTCTCTGCCCTATTTTATTCCTCAAACTTGTGATGCTGCCTGTCACGGACGTAACAGCCATATGTAATAGAAAACACCAGCTCTGTAAGCTTGGGGAATAAATAAAAGGAACAGACATATGAGACACAGAAAGAGAGAGGTTCTCTAGAAACACAGCATGGATAGTCAGTGCTCATTTGTGCATGCTTGTATGATTTGGACATGAATGGCAGACTTATTGGCTTTGCCACTGCTTGTTGTCCATGTATTTGTGTTCTCTAGATTTTACCATTGGAATGATTAAGAATTTGAAATTTGTGAGGCAGTGGTCTGACCAATCCAATCGGAAAGGGTTAGTGGTTTGTATGTGGTGCTGTTGTGGTTAGGGAATGTTGCATTGCTGTAGTAGGTTGTGTGAAAGGAAGATGTGTGTCTTATTCCCATTGTAAGCTGAAATCTCCCAGGAAAATGTGGTCATGAGGAGGCTAGTTGATCAATGCTATAATGAACGAAAAACTCGAACACTTTTTAGCAATGTGGGTGGTAAAAATTATTCAAACTCAGTGATTTAGATGTCATGTTTTCAGACTTCTCCAAATGGGGTATTGGATGAGCAGCAGTTTAGTTAATCCGTTGGCATCCTGTGGTGGCTCCTTATGGTCTGTTCAATCACAGTGATAAGATTGAGGTAGGGAGATTGAGCGGAACTAGCATTGCATGACCGCAAATGTGTCAGGGTCACAGATGTGGATGAAAGCAGATATGGAAGTTGTGTTAGAGACTCGATACCAACAATTCAAGGGAGGGGGGCACAGGTGATGTGTAAGAGATGAGAGCTGTTGATTCATTTTAAGTTGGTTGTGCAGATTTATGTTTAGGACATCTAGCACTGGTGATTGTATTGTAATTGCATTTATACTAGGGTTTGCTGTGGAATCCGTGATCACACAACGCATCCAGGGTCGGATTGGGATTGAAAATCTGCCCGGCACACAAAAATAAATCGGCCCCCATTTGCATAATGCCTTTCCTCAAATCACTGCTTCAGCGTAATTGCATTAAAAAGAAGGAGGGGGGGCTTAAAAAAATGCACGCTTTAGTTCACACTAGTGAAACACACCTGAAAACAAGTGAGGCCACTTCTACTGAGTCCCCCTGCCCCGCTCAGTATGTTCATACATTAATGGGCCGGCCAGCGAGACAAAGGGAGTGATTCCTCTGCCTGTTGCTATACCGGGGGTGGGGGACCGGTGGTGTTGGTGGTGGGGGGGGGGGGGTTGGGGGGTGGTGGTAATGAACGTCCATCTGCCTGCAGAAAGGCCACTCAGCCACCCACTGGGCTGCTGGCTGTATTCCGAAAATAGAGACACCGCCCAAATCGGCCCCAGGCTGCTCAAAAAAGCAGCCCACAGCAGTAACTCAGACACCGGCCCCTCAGGCATTGCCTGAGTGCCCGCGTTACCAATCCGAGGCTGAAAGCATCAGACGTAATGTTCCTGAAGGAATGCTGTGAAGACCCGAGGTCGGTGTTCTTATCATATTCGGTTGATGTTGGGCTTTTCAGGAGTAGGTGTGTTGAGTGCGGTGTAACGTGGGTGCGGGGGAGCTGAGTGGGTGTGAGGAAAGCAGTCCTTCGAAGTACAGTACTTGTGGAAGAGGGTTGTAGTTTGTAGAGTTTGTTTCAGGTGATTCATAATCAGATTTATGTCTAGCAGATCGTTTTGAGAGTGGATAAGAAAGTTGTGCACAGATCGTGAATAAGTGGTTGAATTGAGAATTATGCAAGTAATCTATCATTTTATGGGAATTTTACCTGTGAGTTTCTGAGTACTCCTACACAGGAGTTGATGTGCTGTTGCTTTGGTGTAGCTAACTTCAAATGGGGGTTGGTTGATAGAGTAAGGCTCTTTCAAAGGGCAGTTGTGACCAAAGAGGATCTGAGTGGGGTACGGGGTGGCTTTGGTCCTTGACAGTATTTCCTTTGTCAGTGTGGGAGTCACTTGTTTACGTGTTATGGTCCAGACCACCTTGATTTATGGTATCTTTCATTCCCTGAGGGCTGTGTGGGTGATACTGGGGAGATGGTTGAGTGAAAGAGCCTGTGCTAGTGGTGTCAGTCAATGGAGATCACAGACATGGTATCAGTGTTAACATCTCCGGGCATGTTTAAAGCTTTTAGGGCCTTCAAAGTATCACTTATGTCAAGCAAAAAGATCCATTTGGGCTCCTTATAAAGCATACAGCAAAACCAACTCACATTCAATCATAAGACACTCACCAGCACCAAATAAAAACCGAGAGTATAATATCAAAATATCCTGTATTTTTTTATTTTTGATTAAACAGATACCATAAAATATGTTAAAACAACACAAATATCACATCAATACAATTGTAGTTTGAAAAAATTTCATTCCTATAGTAAAGGGAGAACCTTATAGTTAAAAAGCCAACAAACAACAACCTGCTGCATGTCAAAGGCACTTCCAATGCATAGAGTTAAATACTGATGTTCCCAGTTCCCAGGAGGATTGTGATGCCAAATTTATGAGCTGACACTTTTGTAAGTGAAATCACTTTTGGTAGAGCATCAACAAGTATGTGGAGTCTAATGTAGGTTCAAAACATTTATGAGCAAAATCATATTTGGGTGTAGGATAATTCCTGGTGTAATATCACTATGAGTGTGGAAACACTTTGGAGAGTAAGCAGTGCTGTGCTGTTGCATTTTGGAATAAAATTAGGTGCAAATTCACATTAAAGTTAACAACCTCATTTAGTAGTTGAAAGTATCTGCATTGTGGTGTCACATTTCGGGAGAAATGTTTTGGTGCAAAATTAACCTTGGTGTAACATGAACAGGTTGGTATGGTGAGACACGTTCAGGTGCAAAAGCACATTTACGTGTAAAATTGCAATTCGGTGAGCCACAAAACACAATGGATGAAAAGCAAAGCAGCCTTATAGAATCAAATTTAGGAGCAAAATGACAGTGACCGTAAGATGCTGCATTGGGTCTAAAATGCATCTTTGTTTGATAGCACATTGAGGTGCAAAATCATCCTTGGTGCAGCAGCGGCGGGAATATGGAAACCTTTTAAGAGTACAAATCTTATTTAGTTAGTTGCAGAGAAACTGCATTCTGGTATCACATTTAGAAGCAAAAACGATTGGGTACAAAATTACAGTAAGTACTTCTACTTGGTGCAACACCAGTAGGCGTGTGGAGACATTGTTAGGAGCACAAAACACAAGAAATAGCAAAATACATGTGCCTGTATAGTCGGCGTTGGTGCAGCATCAGCTGGAGCAGGGGGAACATTTTTAGGGCCACAAAAGTACGTTAATTACAGTCCATGGACGTTACTCTTTACACTACATTAATCCTCTGCAATGCGAGGCATTCTTTAGGAAGGCAAACTAACACATCAACTTGCCAATAGCCAACCGTGAAACCGAAATGTTCCTCCAGTCAGTGGCTGAACAGGTGTCAGCCAAAAAGACCCTTTCTCTGTTGGTGTTGGAAGGGGGCTTGGGGGGAGAAGCGTGATGATCTACCTCCCACCCCAAGCTGTATATTTCCACAGATTAAAGTGGGATGGGAATCATGCCCGGTCCCAGTTATTTTTTAGGTCTCGCCTGTCGATGCGCATGCGCATCGAGCTTGCGAGCCTATTGCGGCTTAAACAAGCTTTAACTAAGAAGCAAGGAATCGTGGCGATTCCTTGCAGTGCCCGTGACTTTTAAGCTCAATGCGCATGTGCATTGAGCTTAAAAGCTCGTGCACATGCCCCCAGCCGCCTGGATGTCTTTTCCCTCAGCCGCACTCCTCCCACACCCCGCTCCGCCCCCTCCCCTGTCTGCCGTGTCGCATTTCTTCAGGGCACTTTCTCCACGGCCGCCAGGCCACATCAAAGGCTTCCCCAGCACTGCCCCACCCATCAATCACCATCCCACTGCCACCCCCCTCCCTCTCCATATGGTGCGCTCTGCCTCAGGCCTCTCTAACTCGGCCCCCTCCTCTGCCCGTCGTGTCGCATTTCTCCTCCCCCCTCCCCTTCTCTTCCTTACCTCCGTCTTGTTTATTTTAAACATTTGCACGACTTCAGTGTTTGCCTTCCTCTCGTCGCAATTTGTTTTGAACAGTAATTGCCGATGAAGTGCCTCAAATCAAGTTTGCTTTTCTCTTGTTTTTTTTTTATCACGTCTTTCCGCATCTCAGCTTGCTGCCCCCTCCCCACTCTCTCTCCCAGCACACCCCTCCCTCAAGCCCCCTCCCCTGCCCGCCGTGTCGCATTTCTTTTCTCCTCTTTGCCGCTCTCCCTGCTCCGCCCCCTGTACCCGCCCCCTCCCCACTCTCTCTCCCAGCACACCTCCCCCTCCAGCCCCCTCCCCTGCCCGCCGTGTCGCATTTCTTTTCTCCTCTCCTCATGTTTACAACATGGTATGTTTCCCCTATCAGTGCTGGGGGGGCTAGGGTGGCACCCCTGTGTCCCAAGTGTTCTCTGTCGGGAGCCTGCATGTTTCTCCCCACTCGGTGGCATGCACGGACTGCACGGATGCACCCAGCTCGCCTGCCTGCAGTGTGAGTGGAGGCCATTAATAATCCCGGGGCGTGCACCCATTGCACTCAGCGATGACTTCATTCCCAGGGCCACCCGGTCGATGGCAGATGCACGCACTGCATTTCAATGCGCACCACTGGAAGGCAGCCCTCGAGCATGAGCACACCCCGACCTGACCGCATGCAGACGCCAAACCCAACTACCCCCAAAGCAGAGAATGCACTCCCAATATCCACTGGCCACTTTTCCTTCTTACGTTATTATGCATACAACGGCGCATGTTCTGAATGTAGGTTTGCAGGATTGTTTCTGAGGCATGGTTAGCAGTGCATTATTTGTTGGAAATGTTGTGGCGGTTTCTGTCTGGTAACTTTGCATCCAACAACTTACTAATGCAATAGGTCTTGCATTTGCGAGAGTTAAACCTATTGGTATTGTAATTGACAATGCCTTTTATTTACGTTTTAAAAACCAACACAAATAAAAGGCAGTGCCATTTACAATGCCAATGGCTCAAACTCTAGCAACTGCGAGACCTATTGGCTATGCCAATGCTTGTTATTTCAGGGTTGTGTTCCTCCCCGTTTACTGGACAGCATCTAGGGCCTGAAATCTCAGTTTTTCACATTCTTGGATCCAGAGGACGATTGTTTTTTTTAACTGACCGGACTGGCTAGAAGGCAAAGGGAGTAGGGAGGGGTCTTTCGAGATGCAGTGAATAGTTTTTACCTGTAGAGCGGCAAAGAGGTGGTGGGGGTTGCGGCTTGGCAATCAGGGTGGTCTATTGATAACATAACATGTGTATTTGTAAAGCGCATGTTCACCTAGACGGGTATCTTAGTGCTGAATTACAGATGTATAATGTTACCCATTCAATGGTACTCTTTTTATCGGACTCAGAAGGATGAAAGGCTGAGTGGACCCGCTGCGATTGAACTTGTGACCATGAGGTCGAACACAGGCCCCTACAGTAGACTCATTAGTCATGACAGACTGATCCTGGGTTGAAAGTATGTATATTTTAGAGAACCCCGTGAAACAGGTGAAGTAGTGGAGCAAACTAAAAGCATGAATCCCTCCCGGTCTTTCTGAGTGGCCGTCTGAGGAAGGTCTTGCTGCATGTGTGAACTTGCCCACCTAGTTTGTTCAAGACTACCAAGGATTTACGTTTCTGCCAATCAGCGGCGCAGAGAGGCAGTACCTTGTTTATACCACGGAACCAGGCTGAAACGCATGCTTTCAGGACTTCTCCGTGCTTTTATTGCTTATTTTACCACGTATGCGCTTGACTGGTACTTATTTTTAGTAATGGCCCGCGGCCATGAATGCGTTTGTTGTTTTTCGGGGTTGTGTTCGCCAGGTTAATCGTGCCAGATGCTGCTACAATAACAGTTTACTGTTTTTGCAGAGTAATCATACCGTAATCTATGTTTTATTGGTATTTTTCAGAACAGCACAGAACAAAAGCGCCTTCTAGAATAGATGGTCACTTAGTTCTAGGCAGTGAGTGTGTCTGACTTGTAGAGAATGCAGGGACAGCTTGTTCGTCGTAGGTTAAGATTCTTGGACTTATGTTGCATTATAACAGATGCAGAACTGAGTAGATCTTTTGAAAGTTTAAATATGGTTTTGAAGTCAATCCTGTATTCTATCCATAACTTGGAGTCGTATTCCTCAATGAGCATTGGCAAAGCAAGTTGGTCTGGTCTTAGCAAGCATGCTTTTTCTTTTTTAAGACTTTATATGTTTTTGCAGACCTATGCAATAAAGAAAAAGTAGAAAGATCTAATAAAACTGAAGCAGTCTTGGCACAGCAGCCCTGGAATTGAAGTGCAATCCTTTTCAGACGGCTGTACACATGTGATGAGGCAAAATGCCCTCCGTCAGTGTGCTAGAAAGCCAGTAGATGAAGTGGGCTGTCACATGCAGTATGTTGTCGTGGGCAAAAGCAGATTTTAAATAACCCTTGGAAAGACAATGCGTGAAGAGGACTAACTTAGAGTCCCTGTATGTTTATATATGCCTTTTCAGTATGACTTATTTGGAAGACTCGAGAAACAGTTAAAGCAGTTTCTAGGCCACACCTAAAAAGTCTGATGCGGTGAAGAAGGGCGGAGGGGTGTCTGATTGCTGGCTGTTTCCTGTCGTCTTGCACTTAAAGCACTTTCTGATACTAGGGGGTTTAGTTGGGTATTTCGTTACAGTAATTTTTCTGGTTTATTTTTTCTCTTACTGCCTGCCTTCTGCAGTGTCATCCCCTGACAAATCCTGTAAAGAGTAACTAAGCAACGTGTATCTCCCTTATGGGAAATCGAACTCCCGGGTTTCTGCTGTCCTTGTACCATCTGAAACTCAGTCGCTGCCGCAAGTTTAACCATGTTTATTAAGGAATAAACGATAAAGGGTCTTTTTAAACTATGGACCTCGAAGCATTCTGTACAACTCTTCACCGTCTTATTTGTTCATGTGTACATACTAACTGTGCATATTGTCTGTGGTGGAAAAAAGAAATAATGGCTTTAAATCCCCAAATCATTGTAAACCTCTGGTCACTACTTTTGACAGCTCAGTTTCCGCCAGCCATTACAGATGGAAATCTAACTAACTGCAACTTGGCCTTTGTATTACCGCAAAAAGATTGTCCTCTACAGCTGCCACACCACATCACCTCTGAATCATAACACAAGTATGTTTTCCCATCAGCACAGGTGCACATTTTCTTAAGAAAGCAACTGGTCTAAGATCATCTCAGGAGCCTTATTTAGTAGATGCTATGAGCAGACCAACTTGTTCTTGGGATTAGAGAGGACTATTCCACCCTCGTTCAGAAATTGAAACTGCTTATATTCTCCTTTCAGCAAGACTATGATTGACATTACGTAAGAATAGATAGCTTATGTGGTATTGATGAATGAGATCACTAATTCATTAAAAAAAATGCAGGGACACAGCAGTCAACAAGTATAAGATGCAGAGAAGGGGAACATTTAATGCACCATTTCTAGGTCCAACTTCTATCCAAGCAAATTGAACATTAATCAGAAAACAACCAATGTAGTTAAGCAATTTGAAAAAGGAAAGAGGAGAGAAAATAATTATTCAGAGACGCATACATGATGGGATTTTTTTTCTTTACTTTAACAAGGAAAATAAAACAACCTCTATGTGTAATAAGACAAATGTGATCTTGTTTGTGAGGTAACATGAAGGGGAAATGTGTTAACGTTTCAGTCTCAGTAATAATTGAGTGAGACTAACCTCTGGACAATGTTTAGAGTTTCATTCTAAAATCCCCTATGATTTTGTTTTGGAAACGTTTTGGGAGAAGACTTGCAATTGGCCAAAAATGTAGCGTCCATTGCAATGACTAAAGCGAGTAATTAATGCTAAATTCCCGGTAGAACTAATCAAATCCGAGAACCAGTTGATTGATGCTAAAGGAAGATAACACAGTTAGCTAAAGTGTCTCCTGAATTTTCAACTCGAAGTTGAGTCATCAACAATATTTACTTTACTATAGCAAAGGCGAACCTGCAACATTTCCTCCATGATATTGTTATAATAGTCTTGATTAGACCTCAGAGGGTTATACCTCACCACAAAAGAAAGAGTTTGTTCAGGGAACTTGATAGAAGCTTGAGTCTCACAGTTTTTCTAATTGGTTAACCAGGCTCGAGATAGATTCTCATTTTAAATAAACTCAACACTTTGTTCACGTTGGCTTTGGTGCAAGATATCAAAGCCACAGGTATGGCCTTAACAAGATTGGGACAGGATGTGTTGTGTAACCAAGTTCAATTAGGAATAATAAATTGAACTTCTTGAGCGTTTATTAAGCGGAGCAACAGATAACCCATTTCCTTTTCTGATCTTAACAAAGTTACAAGTCTGATGACCCGAGACAGCTGAATTTTCTCCATTCCTTGATAGTCAGCTTGTGAGACCAATGCAAAAAAAGCCCTTTCCTGCAAGCTTTTGCATTTTTTTTTCCCGGAGTTTTATATAGCGTGAACTAGAACCGAACCGAATCAGTTATCAGAGCGCTTTACATAGCACCACCAGTTACGTTACATGAGGACTCACTTTCATTTTTTAGGCACGGGGAGATTAAGTGATTTGCCCAGAATCACAAGGTTTTATTTTTTTTTGGCGTAGTTACCGAGACTCGAACCCAGATCTTCAGGTCCGAGGTCGAGCGCCTTTGCCGTTAGGCCAACCCCTCTCCAATATATAATTCGTCATTTCATTCTAGCATATTAAATGGAAGATATGAATGGTATATTTGGAACCCATATCTAGTTGGGGATGTGTGGGAAGGCTGTCATGGAATCGGTTAGCATTACTGAGTATAAGGAAGAATGAAATACCTTTGTGATTGAAAATGTTAGATGCTGGCTACTGACTCTTTAAATTGGCACAGTGAAGGTATCTGGATATTTATTTACTGGTAGTGCCTTTCCCGTCTCCTAATTTCTTCTGAAGAGAAGCTGAAATCCAGAGATTGTTTCACGTCTTGGTCAGTCTCTGTCAGGGTGATGATGGTAAAGGTATGATGTTAAATCTGGGGAGCACTATGCTCTCCCCTTTACACTGATGTATAGTAATCAGTGGATGATTTCCTGGTACAGAGATTGGTGCAATTTAACCACTTCTGTTCGTTTATCCTGTTAATGCAGTGTTGGTATTGCCTGTCTTCTGTTTAATAGTCTTAAGAGTCTATCTGCATTTTTACCTGTTTCGAAGTATAGTTGTTTGTGTACCATATATAGGCACATCTTTGTAGACCTTTTGGGAGATGGTAGCCTGATGATTTGCTTACTCTATTTGGATTTGATTCACCATGCATTCTAACTTAAACTCTGTAGAGACCAGCAGAATTTTATCATTTCGCTCAAGTTACTGTTTTGACTGCTCCAGAACTGTGGCTAAGGTAACCAGGCCTGACTTTTTTCTTTAAAATATTTATGACCTCCTTCACATACAATTTCAACTTCGAGTCTCTGATATATAATACATTTTACAGGATCTAAAGAGCAAGTCATTCTTTAGAGGTGAATGTGTTATTAGAAACATTGAGGCTTGGTTAGATAGTCTTATAACAAGCTCACTCCTGAGGAATTTAGCCACGATGCGAACAAGTCGGTAAAGACCTGTTTTTTATTTTTGTAATTTAGGGCATTGATTGGTATGTACTCCTTTGTACTGTCTTCTTTAGGTGTTCATTAGCTCTGTCCCAAAACTATATTTTCACCTGCTTTAGGTTGGGTTACACATCCCAAATTTGCATCCTGTGGTCCTTTACCAAGGGATGGTGGATTTTATTGCTTGCAGTTGTGTTTTCAGCTTCTTCTTCCTTACGCAAGACTGCACACAGTCTGCTGCGATTTCAAACTGAGGGGACAATTTATAATTTGACAGAATAAGGTTTGGCAGTCAGGGCACTGGAGTAATTTACTCCATCGTCTTGACGGCACCTCTTCCTGACAAATTATGAAATGACCACCAAGTCTGCGATCATTTCTTGAAGCATTGCCAGGAACGGCTGAAAAGGTAGTTCCTATAAATGCTTTTCGAAGTTTGACGTACAGCTTCGTGAAGCATGACTGAGCCATACAAAAAACAGTTTTCTTGTTTATTTAAAAAAATAAAAATGATTTTCTTTTTAAAAATAAAATGCTCCCCACTCCATGGAAATCCTCTCCCATGGGGAGGGGAGCATTTTGTTGTTTTCACAGCCCTTTACCAGCAGGGTTTTCCTGGTGGTGACTGGCAGTGAAAACTGACCTCTAATTCTGCCCATCTAAATTAGGTGGGCGGCATTAGAGGTCAGCCTCCTACGGCGCTTAATCTGTTAGGCCTTCGAAGGGGTTTATCACAGCGGTGACCGAGTAGTCTCCACCATAATTAAACAAAAGGTCCACCTGCATTTAAATCGGGCTGCGGACCACAGTCTTGGTGGTATGGCTACTCAACGCCTTTGTGACAGAGTATCCATATCCCAAGATATAAATGAGGTCTTGAGTGTTAAGTTTTGCTCTACTCACCATTTTCTACTTTAGAAGAAATTATTATTCCATGCCTAACACTGCCACTCTGGATAAAGATTTGGCTTTTACAAAATTCCCAGCTTCTGCTCAGCCTGGGTGCAGTGGTTTCCTTCCAAAGCAGAGCATGTTGTGATACATCCTGTATTACCTGCCCAGGTCGCTCAAGGCAGCACTGCCCCTGAAATCTGATTAAGTTAATGCCAAGGGACCCACCTTCTGCATCTTCACTCAATCCACTTTCTTTCAGAATATGCATCTGCCTCTTACAGCTTGTGCACTTTTTACAGTTTTTGGCAAATTAAATTGCTAGCAGTAACCTTGCCTTCAGACTAATATAAATATATGCATTTGCAGTAGAGCGTTTTAAGCAAGCATGGCAATGGAACTTGAAACACAAATTGAATTAGTTTGTGCATATTGATTATGAAAAGGGTGAGCTGCCCAAGATGCAGCGAAAACTAACTATCCCAGTGTATTTTGAGTGGGAATTTAGAAATAATGCAACAAGGATCTTCCTGAACAGGAGACATTTTTAAAAAGTGCACAGTGAATTTGGAACTTTGTTTCATGGCTGATGGCTAAATAGATTTCTATATAAAGCCTACATTAAAAAAGTATAGTACCTGTTTTGAGTGTATTGCTGTGAGTTTGCCCTTATGTCGTAGCTGTAGTTGGGCCTGCACATACATTAACGGAAGGTCTACTGATGTTTTCTGTGCATGGTCACCGATCCCAGAAATGAGAACCCACCAAAAACGACACAGACACTTATTGTGGCATTTTTAATACACTTGTATGACTGGTAACAAGTAGTGAAATCGATTTATTGCCTAGAGGACTTTTAAATGCTCCTTATCAGCATTGCTAGATTTGTGGAGCATTGGAGTTGTTGGGAACCAGCACTCACCTTTGTTCATCATCAGACTTTGACCCAGAGTAGAGAGGAAGGCAGGCGGGGAAGAGGAGGAAGGTAAATATGAAAACAGTGATAAACTGAGAAAGTAGGGATGAAAGACAACCTGCAAGAGTAAAATAAGATAACAGGACGTGTAGGGAGCAGTATTCAAGACTAGATGCTCTTGGTAGTTGGCAAGTCCAGCATCTTGCAGAACTAGTGATGGACTCCTAAGAAAAACTTTATGCTCCTATGCTTATTTTTATACCAATTAAGTGGTGCCTGCCATTGATTATTAGCACATGATTAATACAAGAAATGTGGCTTGAATCAAGATTAGATTGATCCTGAACCTTCTGTATTTTTGAAAAATGTACAAGAGCTTTTGATTTGGTTAAGAATCTGGAGAAGTTTCCCATTTGCTCCTATCAAGAGTCAGCCTTCTTTTTTAACCTTTGTTCTTTTTTCAATAAATTCCAGGTTCAGCTGCCACCGAGGGTAGATTTAAAGCTGCAGTTTACCTACCATTAATAATTAAAATGCAAAATTAAATAGGAAGTACAAATAGGTAGGTGGTAAATTCCAAGTAACAAAGGATATGCCCATATATACACACACATAAAAGCTAGTAGTGTGGGAAACCATCCACCCAGTTTTTGGATCTGTGTACAGTGGCCAAGCGATTGATAACCTGCCGGTGGAAGGCAGCAGAACCTCCGCCAACTAAAGCTTGGTTTCTGTCAATGTTGAACTGGGGGAAGGCGGAAGCGGTTTCATTGGTTCGGGAAGACACAATGGGACTGCGTAAATTCCCTTTTTCTGCTGCATGGAATACCATGTTGTGTACGTTACAAGGGCTGTTGCTGCCGGATGACCAAATAGATGTTCCCACATCGGATACATAGTGTTATATCTGGGTAGGTCTGTAGCATGTGTTTTGGATTGCTGCGCAACCAGGGCCCCTCCCACACTACACTGGATCGTCATCTCTCCTAACAATCTAGATGTGCATCTATGAGTAAACGGACAGGCTCTCCCCTTTGGATTCACAGGGGGTCTGTATCTTTTCCCACACCTCTTTGTGGCCCCTGTTTATTTTCCCACCCTCCTTTTTTCGCAGTTTTCTCCCATGTTAAGGGTTTGTGTTTTTTTATTTTCGCAAAAATTGTTTGGTTGTCTGCACAGATTAATGGCATATGGCGGAGTGAAGCCATAAGTGTTGTATACTTGTGATTGACACAACTTGTTCGAATATCATCTTCTTTATTGTACAATGCTGTGAAGATGCAACATTCTAATTGGTGAGTAGAGGTTATTTGACTAATGGGACATGCTATATGCCGATTTCAACCATGTCAAATCGACAAATGTACTGTTGTTAGTGTACAGCTACTTTGTGATTTAGGCTTGATTCTTCTTTCTACTAGCCTTGTATGGTGCTCTATACGATGATGTACTTTCTTCTTTATATGTTCGCAACCACAAATCTTTAATAAACAGATCAAACAACTAAAGCTAGTAGTGTAGGCACCATTGTTGTAGGAAAATAGCTTAGGGGTCAGTTCATTCATATTTTCATCCGCTTCGCATTAGTTTCCGAGAAGAATAGCACAGTCTTTATTGCTTTTGAAATGGAGACCAGTAATTCTTAGTTATTTAATGATTCCATGATTTTGATGGGCTTAGCCTGGCATTTTTTTAACTTTGAATTTTTGAGCTAAAATGACACCCAACTGAATTTTTCTTCCAGTGAGCAGCAGCTATTGATTGAAGATCGTTTAACTAGACGATGTTTCTTTCCTTCATCTCTGTTTTCAGCAACGGAGAGCCCTCTTTATCCTTGCCTCAATCGAATGTGGAGCGTATTTTCTGAAGAACCAGACCTTCGGCTCCAAACTCTGTCTTTATTCTCAAGATCATTAGAGCTAAGTAAGTAAAGTCCACATTTGTAAAGCGCACAATCACCCGTAAGGGTCTCTAGGCGCTGGGGGCCGTCGGGAAGATTAAGCGAGCTATTGCCCAGAGTCACATGGTGCTGGGCTAACCTGCCGCTGGAGCCGGGGATCGAACCGTGGTCCCCAGATTCCAGCGTCAGTCGCCCTGGCCGCGGCGCCACAGCTACGATGTAGCTTTAATGTAATTGATCCTTGTCTAGCTCATTCCCCTTTGTAGCTTTTTACACACCCCATTAATGTTTATTCCCCGGAATGACACTGTGACATTTGCTGCTCAGATCTGCTTTTTTTGTTCACGGTTACCATTAAGTGATTGTTGGACTTGGCCCTTTTTACAGGGTTATACCTCAACTTTTTACTTCTTCCTCTTATTTTTTTCCTGACCTGTTGTTGTTGGCTCTAGGACTCTGAGCACTTTGCCACTGCTAATCAGTGCTAAAGTGCATATGCTCTCTGTGTAAATTGTTATCATGATTGGTTATCCATGATTGGCATATTTGATTTTCTGGTAAGCCTCTAGTAAAGTGCGCTGAGTTTCCAGGGCATATAATCAAATGCTACTAGCAGGCCTGCAGCACTGATTGCACCACCCACATGAGTAGCCCTGAAAGGGAATCTCAGAACTGCCACTGCAGTGTCTGTGCACAGTTCTAACCTGCCATGGCATCCTGGCAAATGCACCCACTTGCCAGGCCCTAACCTTTCCTGTTCTTACATGTAAGGCATCCCTATGGTAGGCCCACGGTACCCCCCAGTGTATGTAAAAGGTAGGACATGTGCTTCTGTCTGTGACATGTCCTGATAGTGAAATACTGCCAATTTTGTTTTTCACTATTGAAAGGCTAACTGCCCCATAGGATAGAACGGTAGATACTTTGTAGCATTTTACAAGTATAACTTCTGATTGGGACAAGATCGAGCAATAAAGTTTAGGCTCTCTGAGCTCAGAAGTTAATAACATCTTTTTAGTAAAGATGATTTTTAAATTGTGTTTGAAAATGCCACTTTTACAAAGTAGGCATTTTCTTGTTTTTAACCATTCTGTGTGCCTCTGCCTGGTTGTGGAATGACTGTCTGGTTTTGGAGTACTGCCCCTCCATGCCTAAAACGGTATAGTGAGTACCATTAATAAATGTCTACTGATTTGTGAGTTTGTCCCCATGCACCACAATCCGTTTTAAAACATTTTAGGATATTACCCTCTCATAGTGACATTCAGCAATATGTGCTGTGATTTACTGTTTAAACTGCTACTGTCAAAGATATCCTTATTCTATGCTGTGTAGTGTAGGAATCTCTTCCACCTTTACACTTGCTGCAAAAGAGCACCAGGATTGAAAAATAAGGAACCCCACACTCCTGAGCCATAAGATGGAAAGTTCCTAGGTCTAGTGGCTCTCAAAGAGAGCTGAAAAGTATCCCAGGGGCATTCTTGCAATGGCATAGTAGACTTATGGCGACATTGCATTGGTTGTGGGGTGAGGGAGAGGAATCCTTTGTGGCCTGGCACGCTCCTGGCAGTCCCCAGAGCCATGTTTATGTCATTGGAGTTGCCTCTGCTGCACATGGGTGCTTTGTCAGGAGGGCTTCCTTTCCATTGGAACCTACTAGCACGTTTCTTTTATTTTTGTTTTTGCCATGTGCTCTTGGGCACAGCCCTTTTTGTTTGAATCTGGGTTCCCCAGCCCCAAGTGGGACAACTGCAGAGCATTTGCTGAAGATCTTTCATGGTGAACCCCCTAAGTCCCTTCTCAGGAGTGCAAGCAGGGAGAAAAGGCTACCTGCTCTCTTGCCCCGTTTGTGAGATAGCATTACCAAAATTCTATTCCACAGGAGCAAGTGGCCAGTGGTCACTGCTCTTTGAGAAATATTTTAATCCACTTCAATGACCACTGGTTTCTTTCCACCAAAAAGTCTAATGGGCATTTTGAAGATAATTGGTACAGAGGTGTTGTTGTTTCCCTCTTGTTTCTCTGGAAATGCCATGTCCAAGCATGTCAGGCAGTGAAAATGCAATTAACTTATGCAGATTCTGCCTCTACCCTCTTCCTCTCTTAAGTACGGCCTTATTTACCCTCAAATGGGCTTAATGTGTGGGGAAGGCTTTGATCTTCCTGTTCAGCAAATTAATGTGACCCAGCAGGTTAATTGAAAATTCAAATGTAACTAAGGCTCGACTCGTAGACATATGACCAAAGTATGGAAAGAAGTGTAAGCATGGCAAATTAATTGTATATTTGCATTCAGTATCTTTACTTAATTATTGAAAGACATGTTAAACCTTTCTCTAAGTACAGCCAATGCAAATTATTTTGCTGTAGCTTTTGCGTACAGTGAGTACAGTAAAGGACTACAGACTCCTACTATACCCAAAGGAAATGGGGATATTTCTTCTTGAATTCACAATCCAATGCTAAATGCTGCCCTTGCCATAACCATCCAAGTTCCCATCTACAACAGGCTCCCTTTGAACACATGCCGGGCTGAGTTAAACGGCAATCCCTTCTGGCGCAACCTGCACATATAATCATGTGTAACCTGCCCAGATGAGCAGCAGCGAGGCTCATTTTAAAAGGCAGGCACTGGTGAGTATCACTGAAAACCATTTGGCCAGGATTTACATTGAGCAAGACTAAATAAGACTCTCAAGACTCACCACAGAGATCCAAAAAAAGTATGGTCTTTAAGAAATATATCTAGGATGTCTAAAGTAGTTAGAACACAATTTTGCACACTTGCCATAAAGTGTTGTCGGTTACGTGTTGAAGTGCATAACACTTTACAACTTGTCTATTGGATATTCATTATAATATTTAATTGGTGCAAATAATGGACATAAAAATACTACAATACTAAACCAACTACATGATTTACAGTACAGCGTTAAACCTTTTAGTCTTTTGTCAAACAGTACACAATGAGCTTTAATTAGGGTATTTCTAACAGAGTTATATGACAAGGTTCCATTTTGCTTCGAACCCTGGCTGTTTAAATGTGAAGTCTGGATTAGTTGGTCGATGCCCGTTTTCTCACTATGCACTTAAAGTATCAATATTTCTTTGTAATATTATTGAAACACTGGAAAATATTGACAGTTTCCATTTGGCAGTTTCTCTCTGAAACATTTGTGCTCTTACATCTTGTTTTATCCAAACATTCTGCACTTTCCTTAGATAACTAGTCAGCATTTTAATACAGGCTTTAACTGTGTGATTACTTTCCTAATGAGTGTCCTTGATATTTTCTGGGAGTTTGGTTACATCAGATTGTGTAGTGTGTAGTCTTGATTGAAAGTATTGCTATTTAGAGACCATGCCGTTTTATAGGATGTTTTTAATCTTTTCCACATGTTGGCTTGATTCCATTCATCTCGCGTACTTATAATGTGTTGTGTAGTGTCAGTAAAAAAATCTATGCTTCCCTCCTGTAAACCTCCGATGTAATTGATGTGGGAAGTTAAGGGTCATAAAATATTTCTTTGAATTGCTTACATCCCTTTCTCAGTAATTAGGGTAACAACTTTTACTTAATTATGGCCCAGACATTCTTCATAAATGCTGGTTTATAACACATGTACCTTGAACTGGAATTATATAGCATCAGATTATTTGTTTTAAAGTCTGTTGGTGTTTTGTTGGCCTTTTCACCCTTCCATGGGCCCTAGCCACCCGTGCCTCCCTCCTACCAAAGGGTTTTGTAGAATAATGTACCTCAAAGTTGGCTTAGTTACATTTGAAAAAGACCTCTTGTTTATTACCCTCTCATCTTCTGGCTGATTCTTCCTTCTCCTCCCTCCCCAGCCAAGCCCAATCAAGTAAATATATCTCTCTTGTGCGCAGTCTCAACGTCTCGGGCCCTATTTGATGAAACCACTCGCCTCTGTACCCTGAGTTTTGTCCGGAATGACTAAACGCCTAGACCTCTCTGTTCTCACTGACTCCTATCCAACTTGCCTGATGCAATATCTACTGCCTATTTTGTCTCTTAATAATAAATGTAACAACAATATTGTAACAATTGGATATTGAAGTCCAAGTAAAGCGGGATTTATCGGGCCAGGCTGTCGATGAGGAAGGATACACAGTGAATGTAGCCTCTGAAGAGATGGGATGCTATTGACAAATTACCACATATTTTGAATAAGTAAATGGATGCACTGGTGCCATAGTTTCATGAGATTGAACCTACAGAGGTGATGTGGAATTAACATTAAGATTTAAGAAGATTGTATTTAAATTGATGAGACTTCCTGAGGAGAGTTTATCGTTAATAAGAGATAGATGCACTTCACAGGTTTTTTATACGGAAAACTATGATCATGTATGGTGGAATATCAAAATTAGCCTTAATATAGCCCTGATGATGTCCCATGAAGGACAAAACACGTAGACTGTGGAGTAAACGTTCAATACATGTTGTGAATGTTTGTCTGAAGAATTATTATTGAATGAAAAGAAGGTGAAACATTTTGTGAATGTCCTTCTGAAGCATTATTTTTGAATAAAAAGAGATGAACAGTATATAAAAGGAAGCTTGCAGTGGATTTGGATTTTTTTATGGACTTCAATATCTAATTGTTACAATATTGTTGTTACATTTGCGCTTTTTCTATATGGTGGTTTATATTGTATCTTCAGTGGCTTAAACGGTGGGCCACGAGGAGTTTGAGCGCAGGAAGGTTTGAGTAAGAAAAGTTAAAATTTAAAAACTACCCACTGAGTGCACAGGTTTTTTCCTCATCGTTCAAGAGGTATTGTCTTAATAATATTGGTCTGTTTCAGTAGCTTCTATCTTCTCAAACCTTTTTACGCCTAGTCTTTAACAAACTCTGTCTTTCTTCTCTGTGCCCACTAAATGTCCTCTTAAGTTAGTGCAATCTCCCTGGAGTTCACAAAACTCCCTTGTATTGGTCACTTTATGATCTGTGCTCACTTCAATCCCCTATGGTCTCCTTTACCACATTCTAGCTTTCAACACTGGTGCACCATGCTAAGCGTGCTAACTTCTAAGTGGCAGTTGAAGTCCCTTCACTCTCCTGCTTCATTACATACTGTTACAGCTCTTTTTTCTACATTGTGCTTCTGCCCCTTTTACTTTTACCTATGAATGTTCCCAAAACTCTATATTGGGTCCTCTCCTCCTCCCCTCCTCTTCCTTGACCCCACCTCCCTCAGAGACATTATTTCAGTTTCTTTAGTCATCTCTATACCAGTAATTCTCAAATGATCTTTTCTTTCCCAACTTACTCCTCCCTTGTTTAGGGATGAATTTGACTACCTGTCTTCCAATACTGAATAACTTGTCGAGCCTCATGCTTAACTACTTGTAAATCAGAAATCATCTATGTTTCTTCACCATTAACCCGTACTTACCTCTCCTGCCCCATTTCCTTTCCTTCTAACAGGAACTCCCTGCAGCTCATTGAGATAAATTTAGGAATCTTTATTTTTTTTTACAGCAATAGCCTGCTGCAAATGCGTTTTTTTTTTATTAACTTCCCAACTTGGAATTTATTGTGGTTTACAAAAGACCTCTCCCCATCTTGTTGTTGCTTACTTAACATATGTAATACTCAATGGTGCTATCCATGTTTTCCTCAGAACTCGAGCTTCTGTCAGTGCAACTCATTAATGGTTCTGTCTAAACATATTGACTGGCATTTTCCTCAATTCATAGGCGGTTATCCAATCCATCCTCCTGCTCAACGAATGCAGAATGATAGAAGAAACACACAAGTTTAAGAAAAACTGTGTGAATTGATATTGAAGCAATTTCAGTTTGTGCATTCAACAATACAACTCAAGCAATGAGCTCTGTGCGCTTGTTAGACGAAAAGTGCCTTTGCCAATGTTTAAGAAAGTAATAGCATTTCTTTCTTTGTATAATACTTTCGCAAGCCCAGCTGTAAAGTATGTTAACACCAATCTGAAGATGGGTAGAAATCTTTCCTCATGTTTCCCCATACAGTTAAACACTGCAGACCAAATGTATATTCCTTTGATGTTTCGACCCGTTATGAGTGTGTGTTACTAGTCTTCTAGTTAGGTCTTCCTCAGGAAATAGAAAAGGAGACACCCTGCACAATACAAATTACAAAAAGTCAGCCCTTGTGCATTTCTTAAAAGGTGTAAGTACTCCCATGTTAAGGTGTAATGACTCACCTAATCTGTGTGTGCAATTTTTGGCCTTTTTAAATTTCGGGCACCCCGTAGTAGCTGCTTACTCATTTGAAGAGACTTCCAAAGATAGCCTATCACATCAATTTGTCAGGTGCTGACAGACATGTTTATGTATATGCGTTAAACTACACAGTTGCACGCACCCAGTGCAAATCAAAAAGGCAAAAACCTTGCTCAATAACTTACCACATTGTGCTAATTCTTTCATGTACAATACCAGCTAAGTACAGCCACTTACCCAGTCATTTATCCTGAAATATTTCCTGATGTTCAAGGCGCTCCAATGATCACTCACTAAAAATACCCTCTCAATGAATGCCAAGTCGCATGTGTCCTAAAAATCAAACACAAAAAACTTTAATCACAATTCCCACTGATATGGTTACAAGGCTAACGTGCTAAGTTAGACGGGACCCCATCACCTGGGGCTGCACCATTCTTTTTAAGGGGAAAGGGCGAGCTGTCCTTTCCCCAAGCCAATACATGGCCCCTGGACCCAAGGCCTAAATTAAGTTGCTGTGGGTGGCCTGGTCCCACTTGGGTCACCCACATCAGATGGAGGCCTGGGCACTGCAGGGAAGTCCCTTGGCCCATGTGTCCCGGCCACCTTGCCTGCCCGCACCCATCCTGAGTGCAGTGGAATCCTACTTCATTTGTTTGCACTCATTCGGCAGGAGCAGCTGTTTTTCTGCTCCCTCCGGCCGGGAGTACATGTATGTTCTCTGCCAGCAAAAGTGTGGATGAAGAATTAAAGTCCTGGGGGTGCGGTCCCTGGGACACCGCTGCCATCCGGTCTTGTGGGATGAGGCACTCCCCCTATTAAAAATAAATTTCCTCAGGGGATTGGGATCCTCTGGGCATTTAAAAAGCTTGGAAAGGGGGGGGGGGGGGGGGGGGGGGGGCGACCTTCCGATTAAAAAAGATATCTGCCCCTGGGGATGGGGGTCCCTAGGCCTTGAAATGGCTTAGGTAGGCCGGCTGCATGACCACCTCCCAATTGAAAAATATATGACCCTGGGGATATATTGTCTACAAACCCCCTCCCCATTAGTGATATTGGTCCTAGAGGACAGGGTCTCCGAGACATTCCAAAGGCTCAGGGAGGGGTCCAAATGTCCTGTCAAATAAAAAATATATAAAGAAGGAATGTAAAAATAAACAAAGTAGATGATCAATTCATTTTCACTGCTCCAGCTGGGGACTGACAATTCCCTCTTGAGCAGGAATGCAGGGACCCCTTGTGGTTGGTTCAACGGCTGCACTTTGTAGCCTGAAAACAGTAAAAAAAAACAATTTGTAATGCTTTATTGAAAATAATTTGTTATAATCAATATTAAACATTACAATATGCAGGTTTATAAAATATACATTTCATTATAGCTGTTGGTGATTAATTGACAAAACCAATAAGTCTGCTTTGTATATGTTGATGTGCTCTCCTCCTGATAAAGTCAATAGCCCACCCGCCTTTTATATTTGGTGTTTTTATGTTTGGTGTTCATAACGTTTTAAACTTTAAAAACCACTGAAATTAATAAGTTATAGTTCTCTGAAGTAATTATAACTTGTGCCCTAAAATAACTAGAATTCCCACCCTCGTCATGCACTCTATATAGCCTCACTTATTGCATCACTTATGACATGTTCAGTGACCGCATTGATAAGCTCCCTAACGAGATCTGAAATTACATCATTGATAAAAGCACTGTGCATGACGGGCGCGAGTTATAGTTACTTTAGGGCACGAGGTATTGACAATTGAGAAAACTATAACTGATGAATTTCAGTGGTTTTTAAAGTTTAAAAAGTTACTTTTCTATATATATCATCAATTGGTCTTTTACTGAGTTCACTTTTGTATTTGCCCACTACAGAATAAGTCGGTGCATCGGCCCACTTCAGTCATTGGCTAATTTAACTGTGAGCAACAGCATTCTGTCCTTTCACAAGGAGCACATCTGTACCCAGAGTAGGTCATTTAATGTGTGGGAACTATGGCAATGTGTGGTTTCTTTTAGACGTTTGTTTGTTGTAAATATTGGCATGGGCCCGTCAGAAGCCACAATATTAATGGTTTAGAGACAGAAGCTATGGCAAACCTTGAATTGACAAAGCCAAAAGGCTGGCAGGCAACACTAGACATTTTGGCTTTGCAGTGTGCAGGTTTTTTTTTTTTTTTGCTTTTTCGATACTTGGTTCTCTAACAGTAGTCTAATTATTTCCGTTAATGAAACTAACTTTCCCCAGTATTCTCAATCAGCGAGCCTTAGCGTTACCAAAGAGTCCTAGAATTGAACGTCCGCTTAGTAACAGCCCAGACAACTATTTCCCCAGCCTAGACCACGCTGCGGCGACGAACACGGAAGTTAACTTGACACTTGCTGTCTTTGCAGCAGATTCAAACTTTGCCTTTTATATGTCCATTTTGTTTTAGGCTGATAAAATTATTGGAAATGTGATCTGGCTGTTTCTCACCTATTCCCCAGTCCCTCACAGAACACTTCAAGTTTAGTAAGGAAGTAGAAATACTGAGCTTAGATGGTGTGATTGCCCTCGCTTGTGTGTTGTCAGTCTGGTTTGTGTTTTTATCTGAAATGAGTGGTTTGAATGCGGATGGAGGAGCTGTTATCGCCGTTTAGGGAAGGGCTTTGATTTGCTGTTTCCCAGCACATTACTTGCTGGGCTCATTTCCCCAGAGGCAGATTAAGTATACACCATTGACTTTCTCATGCAGAATCCCTGCAGCTGGGTTCGGTTTACAGTTCAGTATTCTAAATGCCAGAAAATACAGGGGGTTGCAAAGAACGCAGCATCCCCGCCAGTATGTAGGCACGGCCGCATGTCAAGCGATTTTTCCATCTTCTGAATCTAAAACACGAAATGGCTATTTTGAGCAGTGGGTGGGGTTGTGGTTGCGATTGCTAGTGTGTACCAAAGACATTTTCAGTGTCTTTTTTGTTTTTTAAGAAGCCTCTACATTTTAAATTCAAATCTATTTTGCCTGACTCATACATAGTTTGTTCTCTTGTATTCTCTATGATGATCAGTTACAGCTAATTAAAATATTTTCATCGTTTCTCAAAAAATGTTCCCTTGCCTTAATACTGGGCTTTCTCATTACGTATTTAAAAGGCCGGCGCTGAGCCTAATGTTCATATAATCCCCCCACAGCTTCAAATAATGCCCTTCTCACGCCACTTTGTTTGTCTCTGACGTCTTCCTTCTTAATTTTATTTTCTTTGCAAGTCATGTACTCTTCTCACTCTGCGTGCCTGCTTTTCCTAACTTTGGCCTGCTTCTTGCAATTTGTATACTGCTTTTGCGGTGCAGTGTATCTTGCGCCAGGTGATGAAAGTCCCTAGTTTACCCATTGAGCCTCACACGCACAATTTGATTCTAAAGACACTACTCCTGGATCAGTTAGGACATTGCTGCAATATATTCTATCAGAAGCCAGAAACTGTGAAGATAACTAGAGTAGTGAGCGAGGTGTGTGTGGTAAGCTATGCAGCTTTACCCATCCCCCTGTGAGCGAATGCAGTGGTTGTTTCATATTTTCACAAACCTCCATCTCCGTAGTCATCGCCTGCTTTTTGGTCTCATGCAATTCTTTTTTCCGGTCTCATGCCATTCTTTTTTCCGGTCTACCATAATAGTTTTTGTCATGTCTGTTTCTAAAACCTGTTGGGAATAACCGCTCTTTAAATATGTTAAACATCACTGACAAGAAGATGCAGACACTTGTTTGATTCGAGTGTTTATTGGCATCCACCACCCGCCAGTACAGTTACAGCTTGCCAATCCAGTATCCGCCCTTCTACTGTCAGGTGGAATCTGAAACTCCCCAGATTCCACCTGATGACACCGCTATATTAAAGGGACGCTAGCCTGGCATGATACAGGCCACAACACATCTTACCGCAAGCATAACACAATATTACCCAATATCAAATGAGCAGTAACAAAAGGAACAACTAGGACATGTTGGGATAAGAGGCAAACAAAAGATGTGGTACAGGGAACTAGAAATGAGTCAGTAAAATCAAAATAATATTTACAATATATATATAAAGAAAGAATGAGAAAATGGAATCAGTAAAAACACTAGTGACACATAACCAACATACGGAAAAGTCAACATTGTAGGAATCGTAACATGTCTAAATGTACAATGCAAGACTAATCAGTTACATAATTATTGAACCGCACCAAACGTGTCTGGTCCCTCATGCTCCTCCTGATATGTTCATTTCTCCACCAAAACTTCACAGCCCCCCCGCACCCCCATGGAACAGGTTTCTCCCTTGAACATCTAGCTAACCATGACATGCTCCAGACATCTCCACCCTCCAAAACTACTACATGTTTCTTTACTTATATAATTTTCCTGGGTTCTGTAAACTTAGACTCCTCTTTGGGGCTCCACATACTTTTTTTGATAGAGACTACATCACCAGCTTTCTAATCTCTCAGGCACACAGTGTTTGATATCAGAGTGTTTTTTTATATATGTCTGAGTTCGCTATCACCTTGTCCTGATTAAGTAATACGTTGTCAGATATCCCAGGCCCTACCACCGTTCCTTGCACTGAACAATAAGGGGTTCTATTTAGATCCAGCTATCCTCCCTTTCAGCACTCTCAAAGGAGACATTCCAGTCACAGTATTAGGTGCATTCCTATGAGCCCACACTTCTCCCGTAGGACAACCTTGAGAGGTAACTTGTTATCTAAAGCAGTTTGCACACTAGCCCTCACAAGTTGGTCCATCTTCTCAACTAAACCATTTGCCTGAGGGGCATAAAGAGCAGTGCGTAACTGAGAATTAAACAAGTCATAAAGAAAATCTTTAATCTTGTGTGGTAAATTAGCCACCATTGTCCATGACTATGGTTTTGGGGATCCCTTTGCATGCTGCAAAAACATCCTTCAAAAACTCCACAACAGTTTTGGTGGTAATTGAATGCACACAACTAGCTGTGACCCACTTAGAGGTGTAGCCCACCAGAAATATGACACATCTCTCATTGGATGGCAACAAATCAAAGGGTCCCACCTGAGGCAACCCTGATTTGCACCATGGCTCATCTGGCGCAGGAGACAAGGGGGACGTTTTCAATACTCTGAACTTGGTAATGCCCAGCACACTGTATACAGTTTTTCACAACCTCCTTCACCTATCAGTGTCCAGCCACTAATTACATTCTCTTATTCTCGCCTTAAGATTCCTGCCCAGATGCCCTTCATGAGCCACGTTAATCAACTTTCCAACCAACCTTGCAGGTGGTACCGGTCTGTCATTTCTAAACAGGTCGCCTTCTACAATGCTCAATTCCTCCACAACACTCCAAAATGCCTTGGCCCTGTCTGGACAAGCTCTCAAGTTATGCCACCCTTCAACAACATAATCAGCTACTAACTTGCATACAGTCTCCCTCAGCCTCCAAACACCATGCTTCCTTACTGAGGATCGACTCTCTGACCCACAAAACAGGATTCTCTTCTTCTGAGGTACTATTTTATTCCAGCGACAACCTAGAAAGAAAACTCACTGGGATATTTCTTTTCCCTGGTAAATATTCTACCTGGAGATTAAACTCCATGAGACTCTCTACCCAACATTTAATATAAGGAGTAGTGTTATCAACTCTTCTACACATCCTTACTATGATCACTCCTGACAACAAAAGGCAAACCCCACAAGTAATATTTGAAATGGTTCATGGCTCAATTACAAGCCAATGCCTCATGTTCTACCACTGAATAGCGCTCTTCAGCACCTTCAAGAGAACGTGAGGCCAATGCCAACACTTTCTTTTCCCCATCAACTACTTGTGAAAAAATAACTCCAAGGCTCTTCCTACTAGCATCCATGGTGAGGGAGGTCTTTTGTTTTACATCAGAAATGGTCCAAAGTAGGCATGCTTGCTAATCTCACTCTTTACTACCTTGGAAGCTTCTTCACACTCTGGAGACCATTCAAAATCCAAAATCCATACCCTTCGTCAATGGCAACCTCAGTGGTTGTACCACACTAGCAAAATTGGCAAATAACTTCGAGTATTGCTATGCAAGACGAAGGTATTAACTTAATTGGCCTTTATTACTAGGTGTAGGTACAGATTAGAGGTATACTGCCAATTCCAACTTCCCCTGAGATGGGGGGACCCAAATAGGAAACCGTGTCTACTCTAAAACTGCATTTTTCTCTATTTAAATTGAGACCACTGTCCCTTAACCTTGTGAACACTTCTCTTAGAACAGCATCATGTTTACAATTGTCCTAGCCATAAACTAATATGTCATCTTAGAAAAAATAACACAGATTTGACATCCATAAGTGCCTCCTTCATCACTTTCTGGAAACATGCAGCAGCTGAAGCCAAACCAAAAGGCATTTTGATGAATCTGAAAGCACCCAAAGGGGTGACAAAGGAGGTATGGGGTCTTGAATCCTCATAGAGCAAAACTTAATGATATGCTGCAAAGAGGTATATTGCGCTAAAGACTTTAGCTCCTCCCAAAATGGTTAGGGTTTCACTAATGTTTGGTATAGGTTGGCAATCAACCCAAATACATTGGTTGAGTTCTCCCAAGTCCACACACATTCTAATTTTTGACCCATTATCCTTGGGCGCAAGGACTGTTGGTGCCAACCATTCTGAGGCCGCCTCTATTTCTTCCCAGTTGTAACAACCTGTCCAACTCCTCCTGTAGTGGATTCAACATAAGGAGCAGTACTTTACTGACCTCATGTACTACTGGCTTGGCATTAGCTTTCAAAATTATCTTATGTTTGGAATTTTTCAACAGGCCAAGTTTGTCATTAAAAACTTTGTGAAATTCACTTACAGTGTCTACATCATCACTAACATGCGCTACTAACAAAGCTTGGTCAGGTTAATTTGGGTTCAAAGTAATTCCCAAATCCCTCCGATGCTGCCTTCCCCACTGATTCACGACCCTTGAAACTTATCATCATGCTAGAGTAGCCAAATAAATCAATTTTTGTCTGCCGTATCCTACAGAGTTAATGTCTGGTGGGCACAGTTTGTTGTCCATTCCAAAGATTGCTTCCCAATTCTTATCCCCGTCAATGAGAACAAAGACCCTGAATCAGCAGGGACCGTACGAGATTTCCCCCACCCTCAATATCACATCTAGGCATGGTCACATTACTCTCATTAACCTCCCCAACTTGTTGAACACCTTTACCTAGGCAACTAACGTGCAATATCATTTGTTGATGAACTAACGGTTTAACTAAACATTTAGGGATGTTAGCCAAATGACTAGGACCACCACATTTATAACATTTAACTTTAGAGTACTTTTTATGTATCGCCGCTTATTTTTAGGCATTCAGCCCCTTTTGGACTGGTTCTAACTCTTCATTTGCATCTGGCACGGAGACTCTGGCTAAAGTGGAGTTAGATCCTGTATCTCATCTACTTAACCCGGGATGCTGCATGGTCCATGCTCTTGACAATACTTATTGCATCCTGCAAAATCGGGTTCCTTGCCAGTAACTTGTCAGCAGCTGATCTGTTATCAGAGACTCACATCAGCAAATTCAAATGTTTTGCAAGAGTCTTAAGAGACGTAATATAGTTTCCCACTCTCTCATGTTTGGCTTGAGTTCTCATAATGAATTTGTGTCTCTCTGTAGCGACATTTATTCTGACTCCAACATGTGTTTTTTTAGCATCACTACTGACATCTCATAAATGTCCCTAGGTTCTCCCTCGTCAGCCAACAAACAATGTTCACAAGGAACTCATTTGAACAACAGATGTAAAGATAATAAAGCAAGGTATGTTACTTCCTTTATACCAAAATTAGAGTTTGTAGTTAGAATGGGGAGTAATGTCCTTCTAATTCTGTTATTATATTGGATCAATATAGAATCAATCAATGTTTTGAAATTTAATCCCACAAGCAAATTATTTTCTCTCAAGCCCACTTCAGCCGAACATGAGTGTAACTTTCTTTAAGCAAACAATATTCATATGAAAAAGAGTAAAACAATTAGTATGTATTCACACTATATACAAGATAGAAAGTGATCCAACGGACTTTTGTGCCCCAGGGTAATGACCAAAACCAACAGTGACATATTATACAGTGAAAAAGAAGCAGTTGTTATTGGAATAAACAGGGAGGCCCCTTATGGAATCAATTATCAATCCACTTAATAGGATTTTTTTCTAATGTCCTAGGACTCTCCCTTTCTGTAGTCGACGACGTTTCGACCCTCTCATGTTACGGGGTCTCTTCAGGACAAGGGATTCTGGGGACCCAGCATTTACATTTGGCCAAAGGTTTTAAAATAGACAGTCTTGCTCTGGATAATCAAGGATTAATGATCGACTCCGGCAAGGTAAGCATCAATTGTAGCGTGCAATACGATGTCTTGTCACCAAGCACCAAGAATCAGGTAAGTTCCTATAGGGCACTGGTCACCCTGGCATATAGATATAGGGCACTGGTCACACTGTCATGTAAGTATAGCAACCTCATGCTAAGATAAGGCAAGAGGTAGGGGATCTGGTCACCCGGGAAATCAATTAAGTGTCACTAATGCCGCATTAGCATTATTGGAGTGCAGCTACAAGGATCAGGTGAGTTAATGTAGGGCACTGGTCATACTAGTATATTGATAAGGGGCACTGGTCACCCTGTCATACTAGTTAGCAACCTCGTGCTAAGATCAGGCAAGAGGGAGGGGCTTATGGCTATGCATTTTGATGGAGATAATCTCTTTAGGTAAAAAAGCATAAGCTGCCCTGGAACGATTTAAAGAAGGCAACCAGATCTCTTAAGACTTCAGTTTTCCGCTGTTTCTTTTTTAGCCTTTCCGAACAACACTCCCATGCCTCGAGTTCTCAGAAACAATTTCATGCACAAGTTCCTGGACAGCAATAGCAAGAGACTCCTTTTTTTCTGCCACTACGGAGGACGAGGAAAAACATGTGCCAAGCAGTTGCCTTCTATCCTCCCCCAGCACCACAAGTTTAGCAGCAGTAGTTCATCTGTGAGGGAGCACTTCATGCCAGTGGGAAGAAGGCCCTTTTTATTCAGGTCTGGAAGGCCATTACTTTGTACCACAGTGTCATTCAAATCGTAGAATAGGAATACATCCTTTCCTTCTGTGAGCAACCCCAGATGTCCCACTTCTTCTCCGGGGATCTTTAGGAACTTCATCAGATCCTGCAGCGCAGGTAGTGGCAGTCCTGCTGAAAAAACGGGCAGTGGAGTTAATGCCAAAGCAGAAATTGGGCAGGGGTGCTAATCTTGGTACTTCGGTTTCCAATAAGCACTCCAATCTTCATCCAGTCTTAAACCTTGAGCTCCTGAATTAGCTTCTGAGAAAGGAAAAGGTCAGAATACCGTCTCTGGGTCAGTATTTTCTTGCATTGGACTCCCAATAGAACTTCGTAATGTGTACTTTTATATTCCAATCCTGCTGGCCTACTGTAAGTACTTAAGCTTTGTGGTGGGCTTTCCCCTTTATCAATTTACAGTACTTCTTGGATTGACCTTGGCAACTTGAGTCTTCAAAAATGTGATGGCTGTGGCCCATCTAATACGGGTGCGGATCCATTTTTCCCATACCAGGGCGACTGGCTCTGGAAGACCACTTTACCCGGGTTGGTGTCCCATCCTCTCCTCTAGATAGTTTCACTGCTGGTCGACTTGGGATTTACCTTCAGTAGCCTCAAATATTACCTTGAGCCTCCCAAAGCCTCCTGTTCATTGGTACACTTCTGGATACCATCACACATAGTCTACTCTACTCCACAGAAGGGTATGGATATGCAAGATATGGTTCTGATTTTCTTGGGTAGGAGGTTCTGTTCCATTCATGAAAGTTCTACGATTGCTCGATCTGTTGGCTTCTTGCATCCTACAAGTCACACAGGAGCACTGACATAGGAGGTCTTTTAAGTGGTGCCTCCGTAGGTAGAGATTCCAACATCAGGGAGACTGGACACATGTTGCTGTCTCCAAGGATGCTGCAGTGGAGTTGAACTGTTGAGGAAAAGAGGACCGCCTGATTCAAAGAAGACCCTGCTGTCCCTCTTCAGCAGTGACTACGGTAATGACTCAGGCTTCCATTTTCACGTGAAGTGCACATCTGGGGAACCTGGAGATTAGAGCCTTCCCCTCTCCAGAAGTTGAAGTTGAAGTTGAAATTATTTGTAGAGCGCTCTGTGACCAAGCAGTTTCCTGGCTCTGGCGGAATGATAGTGTCAGATGGAGGAGGCAGCCAGGGAATTACAGATTTGTGAAGGCTTGGGCATACAGATGGGTTTTGAGCGCCTTACGAAATTGCGAGTAAACAGTGATGGACCTGATGATGGGGGGAGGCTGTTCCAGAAGCGGGGGCAAGAATGGAAAATCGGGTGCCGCCGGTTCTGGATTTGCGGACACGAGGAACGCAGAGGAGGGCCTGGCTGGAAGAGCGAAGATTGCGGCCAGGGTGATAGTGGGTGATCAGGGAGTTAATGAAGGCAGGGGCAGTGCGGTCTCGAGCCAAGAAGACTAGGCATCCCAGCTTGAAGAGAGATCTCTGCAGGATGGGGAGCCAGTGGAGGGATTTAAGGAGAGGGGTGGTATGGTGGGACTTGGGAAGCCGATGGGTAAGGCGGAAGTGCGGAAATTGCATCTCATTCAGCCAGAATTGAGGGCTACCCAGTTGTCTTTCAAGGCTTTCCTATTTTCCATTTGATGTCAGTTGGTGTAGATCTTGACCAACAATACAAACGCCATGTTGTACATAAAAAAACAGGGAAGAGTGGGGTCTTAGATTATCTTCTAGGAAGCCTGGAGGTTGTGGACTTCTGTGCGTCAACATGGCCTTTGGCTGGTGGCCAGTCAGTTAGCAAGATACTTGAATCCCAGAGTTGAAAGCCTGGATCGGCATCATATTGCTGACCAGGAGTGGCACCTCCACTCGGAGTTGGCTCAGGATCTCTTTGCCCTTTGGGGTATTCCTGAGGTGAGTCTATTTACCCTGACATTCTGTTCCTTCCAGTATCACTTGTGGAGAGCCTTAAGGAACATCTTTCAGTTGATGTGGAAGTTTCTGCTTCACTATTAATTCCCTCCCATATCCTAGATTCCTGTGTTCTGAGAAAGCTTTGCCATGTTTGGGGCCAAGGAATTCTCAACTCATTTTGTTAGCGAGCTTCCAGACCTTTCTGTTCACCCTGGTTCACATACTTCTTCCCAGACAAATTGGTGCTGTGAACTGAGGCAGCTGTCCTGCTCAAAATGGTGTCCCTATTTCATCTAGGGAAATTCATCACATTCCCAACATCCTATGTGCCTTCAAGACTTTCTAAGGAAAACGACTGTACAGGTTGACCCTAGAAGAGCAGTCAGTTTCTCCATCAACCGCACACAAGGCCGGACTGGCCGTAGTGGGCACAGGGCATTTCCCCGGTGGGCCCCCAGGGTGGGGCCGGTTTTGGGCCCCTGGGGGCTGTTCTTCTTAATGAGCGCCGGCAATATTGGCTCCCTGTAACAAAATCGGTCAAAACCGGCACTAACAAAAAGCTTGGCGCACCTCCCTCTCCCCTCTCTTGGGGGCCGGCCGAGCAGTTTGCCAGGACCGGTTTCACTTCCCAGTCCGGCCCTGACCACACAACAGATCAGATGACCAGTTCTTCATTGGTTATATTGGTTGTAAAAAGGGTAAAGCGGTCCGGAAATGGACAAACTTATATTGCACATTAGCTATGGAAGAATCATCCGAGGTATTCAGGACTCATTCCTTTGGAGCTGAATCTCCCACAGCGGCCTTGGCTTGAGGTGTGCCAGTAGCAGGCATATACAGTCAGGCTACATGACCCTTTCTCAACACCTTCAAGGAACATTGTCTGGATTCCTTATTTAGAAGAGACTGTCACTTTGCCTGTTCTGTACTTCAAAGTGTCCTAGACTCACATTTCTCCAGACCTTCCTCCTACATATTTAATCTATTTGCTGGTAATGAATCTGCAAGTAGAAGTATCCATCAGAAGAAAAAGTTACTTAACTTCATTAACGATCTTTCTGGTGGATGCTATGTCTACCTGCAGATTACTCATCAATCCTACTACCCTCCCCTCACCTGAAAAAAGTGTCAGTAACTTTGATATTAAGGTGCAACCTAGCACTGCACTGATATACAATTATCAGATTCTTTGAATGCGCCTTGAAAGCTGTGGTGTAAACGAAGTAAAGCCTGCGTTTCGGTGCCAGTACAGTTACTATATGGCTTCATTGATGTCATCACGACTCTGTGCCTGTTGTGGAAATGGAGTCCATGCTATATGTTGGTGGGCTATTGCAGATGTTTTCCGGATCCAGTTTTAAATTTTAGAAATGTAACATGTTAATTGCTTCCAGATGTTGACCTGATATTGAACTTCCTTCCACTGTCTTTTCATTCTTACAGTTTCCTCTGTTTCCTCATCTGAAGGAATTAGGTTGTTCTTTTTTTTCCCAAGGACTTTCAATCCTCAATACTGTATGTTTTATGCCTTAACCCTATTTGTATCAATTGTTTTTTCCCACTGAAGTAATTTAATCAGTCTCCAGTGGGTAGCTAGTGCAGCCAAGATGCATCTTCTTAGTGAGCGACATGGGGACCTATTTTCCAAATTACATCAGATATAGGTCTGTGCTTTTACTTTCCTTTGATAGGATAGCTATGTTTGCTCTATTGTTAGAAATTGGGCTATTGGTGTGGGGGGGGGGTGCAACCCTACTCGATCAGCGACCACAATCTGTCTGGGAGACGTCACAAGCATACACCAAATTACCCCATGCTTAATCCTCTGGTAGCTTGGCACAAAAGCAGTCCGGTTTAATTTTAGTAGCAAGGTGTAAAGTATTTATACTACACTTCAAACAGTAACACAGTGAAAACATCCCATAAGAAAAATAGAGTAAAATGTAATAAATTATTTGACACCAAAATTACAAAACATTAGAACCAGAGATATGCAGTTGTGAAGATTTAAGTTAAAAAGCAGGGTCTAAAAGCACAAAGCGCCAACTGTGGTTATATGGTCGCACCGAACTGAGATATAATCAGAAGTTCTGGCTGACCGCGATTGAGCTCTGGCAGAACAGGAACCAAGTTATGCCCGCTGAACAAAAAACCTTATATCCTGGTTTGCAAAGCATTTTGAGATTCCCATGTCAAAGATGCGTTGCGCAGCGGCGATTGCGAGGAGCTGTGGGGCTGCAATTCGAATCCTACATCATCTTTGCAGATGCCGTCGATGAGGGTCTTGGGATGCGAAGTGCTGTTCTGAGGATGCATCACGCAGAAGCAGTTCAGAGGAGGCTACGGGCTTCGATGCGAGGCAAGCCATCAGGGATGTGTCATGCAGTGGCAGTTAATAAGCAAGGCCGTAATTTCGCACTGAGTTGGTTCTGTCCATATGACCACAGCTGGGCTGGCAGAGTACCTTCAGGCACACTTCCAAGGGTCTAGAACTGGGGTGGCACCATCTGTGGGGGTCAGGACTTACACCAGACAGAGACCAGGTGCTGGATTCAAGGTGCCCACTTAGAAGTAAGAGAAGATTCAGCAGGAGTGCTTGCATTTGTCTGCCTCCCAGTCCTGCCAGCTTGTCTGGGGTCGCAAAATACTAGTGTCAAACCACTTGTGAGTGTGCTCAGGCGGAGGCTTTGTGTTGTGCAAGTGTGGTAGATGACCGCTCCTCCTCCTCAACTCATAGATTGTCCATCTTGCCAGCCCCTTTTCTCCTTTTTTAGGTCTCGCCTGCGAGACCTATAGTCACCGGCTATGCTTTCAAGGAGACAGGTGAGGGGCACACGCAGCATGCCGGAATCGGATCGGATCAGGTCGCTCGCGTGAACACGCACTCCATTGCGACTGTGAACAGCATGCCGGAAACGCGCGCACAGACACACACACACAGACACACACACACAGACACACACACACAGACACACACACACAGACACACACACACACACACACACACACACACACACACACACACACACACACACACACACACACACACACACACACACACACACACACACACACACACACACACACACACACACACACACACACACACACACACACACACACACACACACACACACACACACACACACACACACACACACACACACACACACACACACACACACACACACACACACACACACACACACACACACACACACACACACACCACCCCCCCCCCCCCCCCTCCGAGCTCTTTCCGCTGCTACAGGCTCGGTCACTCCGCCGCATCACCTGGCACACGCTGCTCTTTCTGGTAAAGGTACAGCGTACCACGCTGGCTGTCCCTCTCTCCCTCGTCAGCGGGTCAGTCTCGGCAGCAGACGGGGCTCCCCACGAGCACGGGAGCCCCGCTAGCTCACACGCTCACTTCCGGCTGGCTTCACGGGCACAGGAGCGTGGGGTAGGTTCCTGTCTGCTTCCTGTCTTTTTGCGGCCCCGCCCCCCATCCCAACACAGGTTTCCTGGCTTCCTGTCCAAGCCAGGCTGCGGCGGTGAGTTTCTCAATACGTGACTTGTTTTTTCTAGTAAAGGAGTCATGTCATCAATTGTGTTTTTTGATTTAACATATTTATTGCACGGATACCGTTACCACGTATATGTGGCAGTCTGTTTATTTCTTTTTGTTTTATTTGTGTGGCATGAACTTGTTAATCTTCTCACTGATCAGTCTGCAATCCCCACCTACACCATCTAGCTCACGTAGGGTCAGCATCCCCTCTGTCGCTGCACAGGGGCCGGACCTCAGCCGTAGTGTACTGACCCCACAGCACACTCCGCATTCGTCTAGTACTGCGGCGCAGGGACCGGGCCCCTAGTGTGAGCTCAGTTCCATGGTACTGATTGCACAGCACTCCTGTGTGGCCCCAGGGTACTGACTCCTCAGCTCACCTCGTGCCTCTGTCTCTGCACAGGGCCTCCCGTTTGACTCCCCTCCCATGGTACTGACCCCCTCAGCACACTCGGTGCCCCATTCCATCGTTGCGGCGGGGCTGAACCCACCCCTTTGACACTGACCCCTCATCACACTCCGTGGGCCCTCCCCCACCACCCGTAGCCTCCAGTGTGACCCCATCCCCTTGGTAATGATCCCAGCGTACACTCCACACCCCCTCCCACGCTGTGCCTGAACCGGACCCCAGCCCATTGGTACTGACCCCACTGAACACTCCACAGGGGCCAGTCCCTCTGTGTGACCCCCAGCCCTGTGGTATTGACCTCACAACACACTTGGTGCCCTCTGCTACGGCCCCCAGTGTGGCCCGCGCCCATTGGTACTGACCCCACAGCACACCTGGCTCCAGGATCCGGGACCCAGTGGCACCCGAGTGCATGCTACTGACACCACAGCAAACTCCGTGGTAACACTCCTCCCCCACCACCTGTAGCCTCCAGTGAAACCCCAGCCCCTTGGTGCTGATCCCACCGTCACTCCTCACCCTCTTCCATCGCTGTGCAGGGACCAGACCCCAGCCCAATGGTACTGACTCCGCAGGTGCCTGTCCCTCTGTGTGACCCACACCCCTTGGTACTGACCCCCACAGCACACCCCTCTGCAGAAGCTGGGACCCAGTGGTACCCCAGTCAATGCAACTGACCCCATAGCACACTCCGCACCCCTCCACCACCGAAGCAAAGCGGCCGGGCCCCCAGTGTGGACTCAGTCCAGTGGTACTGATTCCACAGCACACACTGCACTACCCTTCACTGCTCTGTAGAGACTGGACCCCCACTGTTACCTTAGGCCAGTGGTTCCCAAACTTTTTCGACCCGTGGCTCCCTTTATCTATTGGCAGTTGTCCGCGGCTCCCCATAAAGTAATTTTATTTTACGGGTGGCGGGGATGTAAGCCCGCCCTCTGGAGTACTTCCATTTTTCTCCTCTTTTGTCTAATGGTTGGTCACTTGCTTACCAGACAAGATGCTGAGTTTACTCACACATCTATACTGTACAGTATAGATATGTGAGTAAACTCAGCCTCTGTTTTCTTTTAGCTAATCATACTTCACATTAGCCAAATTGATAAAAGTCTGTGCCAGTATTGAGCCCCCAATACTGTCGACATACCAATGTGCTATGTTATCTTTCAATTTGGCCTTGATGGCCTCCTGTGAGGGTCCCTGTGTTTGCCGCCCCGCGGCGGCCGCTTTGATGAGCGGGGCAGGGTGCTGGCGATTCCTGCGTTTGTCGACCCCTACAGCCGCAGGTAAGAGTGAGGGTTGAGGCCACCCCCCTAAACTCGTGCTCGGGACTGCTCCTCCCTTGCTACGCGACAGATTTCCCGTATGACTGGGCACAGTCCAGGTTGAAAGTGATGGAAGCTCACCTCACTTGCCGTTCTTGAATATTCTTTCTAGATCCCCGACCCTTGTTAAACACTTGTTTTTGAGTCGACTGCAGCCTGCTGGGCTGCAAGTTTCTTATGGCTCCTTGATGGTTAACCTACTCTAGCCACCCTCCACACTGGCTTTATTCCGCTGGGCCATGGCAGTACCGCTCCCTCTTCTTCCAGAGTAGGTTAAAGCAATAGGTTTTCTCCATATCCAAGGCTTGGGCCCAGCCTTGATGGGAAATGGAAAAATGCAGTTAGGTTTCTGTGAAGCATCCCATCACTGGTGCAAAAGGTTTAGCCTAAGAGCAAGTTATTGGCATAAAATGGCCAGAAATTATTCTTTGTGGTCGTTGACATCTTGTGTGGAGTATTGTCCAGTTTTGAAGGCCTCATCTAGCGTTTTGTGTGCAAATGTGGAAACCGTATGTGGCCTTTTTTGAAATACCTCATCTGGACAACTGCTTCCATCTGTGCGCCTCGTCTCCGAAGTTTAAGGACCGATTAGAGAGAATGGTTACAGCAGAGCTACCTAAATGGGGTAACGTTGGCAACAGAATTTCTCAAAATGGTCTAGGTTGAGTGCAAGCAGTATATGTAGAGTGTGCTGGGCACACATTCCGTGGGGCCATAAATACAGTGTGAGGGAGTAAATGCTGTGCATGAAACCGCAGTTTGATACACCGCACCAGCTCGGTCTCGCTGTCACCTCTGTGCTACATTGTCTTGCATTTTTTGTGTCTGGCTCACAGGCAACCATTTTAGCTGTCCTAGCCTATCCATCTGTCTTTGTGTGCCTGAACTCTCTTTGCTGCTTCCTAGAAGTTTGGGCATTCAGTGATTCTACGTCATAGCTTTCATGTTTGCATCCGCAGTGCATCCTTGGTAGGCCTGGGCAAGATTTAAACTCTGCAAAAAACGTAAAGTTTCTCAAAAATGTAAAATTACCACACTTTGTGTAAATTTTGCTCGCAAGGGGCCCTTTTATACAGAAAATGTTTTGCAGCGATACATTTTCTTCTCGGACCAGTATCTCACATGACTTTTTTAACTTTTTTATTTGAAGTTTGCCCCTGCTTGAAAAATTGACTGAATGGCGTATGTGTGGCAGTCAGTCCGAGACAATCCTCTCAGGGCTAGGCCCCGTCCCCCCACAGTCCTCTTCCAATGGCGTTCAGCGCTGCCTGCTGCTCACAGCACTAAGAGCACTGGCCCCTTTCTCCTCAGTTCTCAGCCAGCTCCCTCATTCAATTCCAGGCCTCCTCGTTTACTCAGGCCAGCGCTGGTCTTCACTTCAGGGGGGGCCCACGCTGCGGTCTCCTGGGTCAATTAACGCCTCCGTGTAACAGGCCTGTCGCCCCCCTGCCGGTCAGCATTATCATTTCGGCTGGCGCCTCCTCCGTGACTAGCCTCACTGACTCAGGCCTTCGGCAGTCGTATGTTCTCCCTTGCCACCTAACGTGCCATACTATTTATTCCTGATTCCCAAACTGTGTGCTCATCTGTTCGTGGCGCCCCTGGCAAGTTTTCACGGCGCACCAGGGAGCCGCGGCGCACAGTTTGGGAACCGGTGCCTTAGGCCCATGGTACTGACCTCTCAGTACACTCCGCATCCCCTCCACTACTCTTTGGCCCCCAGTGTGACCTCATCCCATTAGTACTGATCAGTCAACACACTCTGCACCGCCCCATCATCACTCTGCAGGGCCCCCAGTGTGACCCGGGACACCAGTGTGACTCCCTCCACAGGGGCCCAGCCCCCAGTTTCACCCAGGACTCCAGTGTGACTCCCTCCACAGTGGCTGGGCCCCAGTGTGACCTTGGCTCCATTGTACTGACTTCTCCAGCACAGCGGCGAACTGCGCATGCGCTGCTACTGGGCATGAGCCGCAGGGCACGCCGATGTGCACGTTCACAGCGTGCCTTTCACTTTCACTTGTTTTATGATCTTTTCGGTGTGAGGTGCCCGCTCGTACAAGCCTTGGATTTGCACTCTGCAGCAATGGAAACTGTTCCCACTCTGCAGCAAGGCAGTGGAAAGGTACACTACGACTGAATAAAAATAAATTAAATTACAACAACACCACAGACTTCTGTCTGCCGTTTTCTGAGTTCGGAATCTGGAATAAAACAAACCAATTGACGTATGAAAGAAAGCGAGAGCACACATCGGCGCTTGGAGACATTAGTTTAAAGTACAGATGATCGTTTGCGGCTCAATTATCAAACTAGCTAATAATGAGAGAGGGACTGTACAACAACATGCTGGTCATTGCGTGAAAATAAAAAGAGCTAACTTTATATTATTAAATACACTACGTGCATATTATAGCACGACACAAAACGGTTATCCGATGTGTGAACGTACATTTTTTGTGAAATAAAAAATATATATAGCAGAGATTGGCAAAATTGTTCAAGGCAAAATTATAAGAGTTTAACTTTGTAAAACACAAATGCAGATAGCGCTCGGAATTATCAATTTGATCGATTGTGCAAAATGACGCCTTTTGTATGGGTCTTGTTATGTGTTAAACTGGTCCCCGCTTCCCACAGCCAGAGGCTCCCGGCAGCAGGCTGTGGGAAGCAACCTCTGTGGAGGCGCTATGAAGCCCCTCTGAGTGGTACAGCGCCCCGCTGCCCTCCCGAGGATGTCCGGCTGTGGCTCGAAGCCCATACAGGCGCTGGGCGCCCCTCCAAGCGCTGCCAGCCGCAGTACCAGCCCGGCACGGCCCCGCTGCCCTCCCGAGGATGCCCGGCTGCGGCTCGAAGCCCATACAGACGCTGGGCGCCCCTCCGAGCGCTGCCAGCCGCTGCACCGGCCCCGCACGGCCCGGCCCCGCACGGCCCCGCAGCCACACTCCACCAGCCTAAGAATAGACAAACGATTCCACACACTCCTCAAGCCTGCTGCGAGGCTCTCCCAGGAGACTTGGATATTTATTTGTTATTTTTTTCTGGGGTTGTGCAATTATTTTAACGTCCAATGGCTGTTTATCCTGCACCTCGGCTCCGGCGCGTCAATAGAAACCCGTGTTTTCGAGAAAGCCGCACGAACAACATACAAACAGCCGAGGAGGGGAACAGGCCGGGCCGAGGTCCTGGGAGCGCATGCTCTTCATTCGGGCTGTCACGAAAGGGGGCTTCGGTACTCAGTCGGGGTCGATTTAATGTGGGGGGGGGGGGGCTGGCGCGAGCCGAGTTTGTGGTCTTTCTCGGCTCCTGTCCTAGCACTGCCTGCTTGTAAGAATGGTGGAAATCTGGTGGCGCAAAAAGCGGTGGGTTTGCACCAGGCCCCGCAAAATTGGGGCGACGAACAACAAAACGACGCAATGTCACGAAGATTTACCGAAGCGCCCTTATTCAAAAGAACCACAACCTTCAGGGTCGAGTAGAAGTGAAACTGCGCTGCCCTTTCGGTTTATTTACATGTCCCGATCAGTTGCGATAGTGATAGTGCGGGCGGCATACGGGAACAAAGGGCGCTGCTGACAGGTGAGCCCCTAGAGCTGGCATGAACTGCCCCGCCCTTCCTGCTGCAAACACAGGGCCAATCTTAGGAAACATGTCAATAATCGATATGCCTCTGTCTCTCATTAAAGGGACTGCTGGTTGTCAATAAAAAGCGTGTTTGTGCCTGCCTGTGTTTGTGTGTGATCATGCCTGCACATCCGTGTTTACGCGCGAACATGCCTGTGTACCTATATTTGTGTGATCATGCACGTATATCCGTGTTGGTGCGTGAGCATGCCTGTGTACCCGAGTTTGTGTGTGAGCATGCCTGTGTACCCCTGTTTGTGCGTGAGCAGCCCTGTGTATTCGTGTTTGCGTGTGAGCATGGTTCTGTATCCGTGTTTGTGTGGGATCATGCCTGTGTACACGTGCAAAAACAACAATTGATGGACAGAATGCAGAACAATGTCATACATTCACCCCAGTACAGAGATCTGGGCCTACATCCATTGTTTTTTTGCACTCCACACCACCCCAGGTCAGACATGGCTATATGCAAATCAGCCTTGACCCTGTACCTCATGGGAACAGTCCAGCCCGAACTGCCAAGCCACGTCTTTCCTGGACCGGAATCAAGCATCCAAGGACCGGTTTCTGGCTATCAGCCTTCATCAGCCTGGATAGCTTGACTCCAGTGGTGTGGAGAGCATGGGACTCGCGTCTGAGCATACCCATCCCACTCGGGGTGACAAATGCAAAAACAACAATTGATGGACAGAATGCAGAACAATGTCGTACATTCACCCCAGTACAGAGATCTGGGCCTACATCCATTGTTTTTTTGCACTCCACACCACTCCAGGTCAGACATGGCTATATGCAAATCAGCCTTGACCCTGTGCCTCATGGGAACAGTCCAGCCCGAACTGCCAAGCCATGTCTTTCCTGGACCGGAATCAAGCATCCAAGGACCGGTTTCGTGTGAGCCAATGTTTGTTTACGCCTCCTTCATCGTTATGCGTGCATGCGCCTGCGGGTTGTGAGTTTAGCTGGCATGTATGTGCACAAGTGTTTTTGCTATTTTTTCCGTGTGTACTTGTATACACATGGCTCCATAATTGTGTGGGTTGCGTGCATTGCCGCGGTGTGTTTGCACGTGTGGACGTTTACATGTACCTTTGCTCGTTGTTTCTATTGTATGCCTTTGTTTTCCGATGGGGTTCGGGATTCTGCAATCTGTCCATTTGTATGATGACATGCTTATGTGTGTAAAGGGTATGAGAATTTAAGTGTGTGCAATCGTGTGTTCAGGTTATGTGCCGGTTTGTGTGTGTGTGCGAGCCGCGCTCTGTCTATGTACTTTTGAGCGCGCATTGATCGGCCTATTACCGGGTGTGCTTTGTGTGTGCGTCTGATTACAGACGACTCTGGGACTGCCTTTCCGTGCTCCTAAGCCCATGTGAGCGCATTGCTTGTGTCATTATTGCGTGCATGTTACGGTGTACCCTTGTGGGCGCGTAGGATGTGTCATTATTTACTTCAGGTGTGTTTGTGTGTGCCCTTGGGGGCGTATAGGAATTGTCATTATTGACTTCAGGTGTGTTTGTGTCTGCCCTTGTGGGCCCGAAATATTTGTCATTATTGACTTCAGGTGTGCTTGTGTGTGCCCTTGTGGCCGCGTAGGATATGTCATCATTGACTTCATACGTGTTTCAGGTTGTGTGTACGTCTATGATTATCACGGCTATGTGTCATTGTTTGTGTTGTTTGTGAGCGTGTAGTACTTGTCATTTTTGACTCCATTTGTATGTCCCTTTGGATACGCATTTGTCTATATTCACTTCATGCGTGTTTGTGTTTGTGTGCGCCCTTGTGGGCCCGCAGTGTTTATCATTATTGACGTGATGTGTGTTTGTGTGTGCGTCTGTGACTATCGCTGACTGAGTGTGTGTTTGTACATGCATTTGTAAGTGGCTAGTATTTCTCGTTATTGACTTTGTTTGTATTTGTGTGCGCCCATGTGAGCCCCTAGTACTTCTCATTAATAACTTCATGTGTGTTTGTATTTGTGTGTGCACCTATGATTCTTCTGTACAGGCTTTCATAATGCAACTCTGGGTGTAATCTCTTTCTAAAATACGGTTAATCATCCACATGATTGCACAGCACTCAATGCAACATACATTCCAATTACCACTCAGTGCCACATAATTACACGCCACATAATTACACTGCACTCAATGCAACATACACTCCAAATACCACTCAGTGCCACATAATCACACGCCACACAATTACACTCTACTGAATACAACATACACATAATTACACGCAACATAATTACACTCTACTCAATGCAACATAAATACACTCCCCATAATACCACTCAGTGCCACATAATTATATGCAGCATAATTACACTCCACGCAACAGACACTCCAAATACCACTCAATGCCAGATAATTACACACCACATAATTACACTCTACTGATACAACATATACTCCCCATATTACCACTCAGTGCCACATAATTACACGCCACATAATTACACTCTTCTCAATGCAACGTAAATACACTCCACATAATACCACTCAGTGGCATATAATTACACACCTCATACTTACACTCTACTCAATGCAACATAAAAACACTTTATCTGTCTATCTATCTATCGCCCTCGCTCTATCTATCGCCCTCACTCTATCTATCTATCTATCTATCTATCTATCTATCTATCTATCTATCTATCTATCTATCTATCTATCTATCTATCTATCTATCTATCTATCTATCACATCACCACAGCATCACCAAAGCATCACTCAGGGGCACCACAACATCACTATGCCCTACCACCGCATCACTGAACGCCACAGCATCACTCGTCGCCACCACAACATCAGTCACCGCCACCACAGCATCAATCTGTGCAACCATTCAACCATTCAACCACAACTGGTTCAAATATGTTCTCTCAATGTTTCAAGCTTTATTACAAATGTCACAAAAAGATGTTAATATTTCACTTCTGTTCTTGGATTTTCATCACAATAAAATACAATGAACATAATCTTCACAAAAGTTATTTACAAAAGCTATTGCCATTATAAATTACAATAACTTTTATTGAAGTATTAATTATTAAAAAAAATAAAAGCCATTTTTATTTGTAATATCAATACATCTAGGTCACGTAAATACAACACATTGCATTACAAATGCTATAGGTGTCACATTTGCGAAAGTTAAAACTATTTGCATTGTAAATGACAAAGCTATTTTCACTATTTTAAAAACCAACACATAAATAAAAAATGTGTCATTTACAATACCAATAGCTCAAACTTTCCTAATGCGAGACCTATTGCATTGCAAATTCTTGTTATGTTTTAGGCGGAGCCCAAAATGAAATGCAGTCCCATTTGGCCTTGCCAGTGCTGGTTTGTTTTCTCATTCTTCCACCCTGGTTTCTTCTCCAAAGTAGGACGGTAGACTCTTCAGGGCCCCACTGGATTACTCCCCTTCTCGAGAGCCCTCGTTCCAAAAGTTGGATCTTCAGCCCTAGCAGCCTCACCATGTCCAGTCAGTGGAGTATATATAGTCTTGGCTCCTAATGAGAGCTGCTGCTTCGAGTAATCAATATGGTGGCTATGCGGGAGTATCTGTGAAAACAATACCCACAATTAAAATATATATATATATGTTTGGCATTATGATGCTTTAGTACTATAAGCTGTGGAATTTGTTGGATCTGTAATGACTCGAAAATGGGACACAAGGTAGGGATATAGGGCTGCGAGTGTGGGTTGGTGGCAGCTCCCATGCTGACCCGCTTTGCTTTGTGGCCATAATCTCGCTATTTTAAAATTTTTACTCTGCATATTGACCTGTGATATATTTTAGACTTGCTTTGCACTACTTTGCACATTTGGAGACTCGCGATCTCGAGTCTGTGTATTTCCTTGAGCTGACATTTTAAAACCTGTAGTAATTATTTGGGGGGCGCTACGACCTACCCGATCACTTTCCTAGGGTGAGGTGAGCCTTCCTTGCCCCGTTCCACCGCGGCTGCTGTGCCGTTTGAGTGGAGGGCGGGCGGCCATCTTACTAGTAGTCCTGCACCTCGGCTGAACCTGTGGCAGCGGTCTAGCTGGGGGAGGGAGGTCCTTCTATAAATTTAGCTGTGGCCAGAGGTCTTTGCGGCGAGTGTGGGTTGGTGGCAGCTCCCATGCTGACCCGCTTTGCTTTGTGGCCATAATCTCGCTATTTTAAAAATTTTACTCTGCATATTGACCTGTGATATATTTTAGACTTGCTTTGCACTACTTTGCACATTTGGAGACTCGCGATCTCGAGTCTGTGTATTTCCTTGAGCTGACATTTTAAAACCTGTAGTAATTATTTGGGGGGGCGCTACGACCTACCCGATCACTTTCCTAGGGTGAGGTGAGCCTTCCTTGCCCCGTTCCACCGCGGCTGCTGTGCCGTTTGAGTGGAGGGCGGGCAGCCATCTTACTACTAGTCCTGCACCCCGGCTGAACCTGTGGCAGCGGTCTAGCTGGGGGAGGGAGGTCCTTCTATAAATTTAACATGCCTTTTCAGACGCGCAGCGGTCCCGCCGAAAGTAAGTCAAAGGTCAGCCGTCTGTGCCCGTCTGTGCCTCGGCCGTGGTGGACGCAGGACTCGCCGGCCTACCGGCGCAAGTTCTAGACAGGGTCGCCACCTCTTATACACGTGAACAGTTGCTCTCTTTGCGTTCTGTGGGTTGTCTGAGCTCAGGACGGGGAGTTGGGAATTGCGATCTTTTCAACCCCTGTATGGTTTGGGGTTTTAGCTGTGCTACTACATTGACTGGTCAACCTCCTCTCTTGAGTGCTTCTCACTCTATCTCAGGAGCCTTGGTTAATGCTCGATCGATGAGCAAGCACGCTGCGGATATATTTGAACTTTTGGCGGAGGGCTCTTTGGACATTCTGTTTGTCACTGAAACCTGGCTTAACCGCACCAGTGCCCCGGATATCGAGCTGGCTATTCCCAGAGGTTTTAAGATCTGCCGGAAAGATAGAGCACTAGGAAGGGGAGGGGGGTTAGCAATTATCTTGAAAGAAACTTGGGCTCTTCGTATAGATTCCCCTGACGAGATAGGAGATGGGGAAGTATTAAACTTCTCCTTGATCCTCTCTCCCCATTTTACTTTAGGGGGCACTTTAATTTATCGACCACCGGGGCCCTCGGGCCTTTTCTCAAAGCTCTGCTGGATGTTGTGGTCCCCCATGCGCTGAGGTTTCCTTGTTTTCTGCTGTTGGGCGACTTTAACATTAATGCTGAGCTTGTTGAGCTCCCCGAGTGTAAACTCATACTGGAATCTCTTGGCTTGGCCCTTCTTGATCAAAGGGTCTTGAGGCCAACCCATTCCGGGGGTCATACTTTGGATGTTATTTGTTCGTTTTTTCCTCTGAGGGTGGAAGTTCCTCAAGCCCTCACATGGTCGGATCATCGGCTGATTAGATTTTCATGGACTATCGAGAAAAGTCCTTCCAAAGCTGTTAAAACTGTGTGCCCCCAGAAGATTAACTTGCATACGCTGACTGCTTCCTTGAATCAGAGTCGGCCCGTGTTGGGCAATGAGTTAGACAATGCGGTTATGACTTTCAATGCATGGGTGGCAGAGGGGGTGGCCTGTTCCTCCAAAGGGTCAGACATGCGCAGAACCCGATCCATTCCTTCTCAACCCTGGTTCTCCCCTGATTTGCGCACACTTAAATTGGCCTGCAAAAAATTAGAACGGACTTGGCGTCCAGCATATTGTCCCCTGGCCAAAGAGGCATTACGTGTGGCACAGAGGAAATACTATGCTTGCGTCAAAACAGCAAAATGCGAATATTTCGCTAATAGGATTGACAAGGCGAACAACAATAGTCGGGAGATCTTTTCAATTGTTAAAAAATGTCTTTCTCCCTGTGCAGAACAACTGGCAGTGCAACCCTCAATGGCTTGGTGTGAGAATCTGTCTTCATTCTTTGAGCAAAAAATAGCTTTGATCCAGTCTAGCTTTAGAGCAATTAGTATTGATAACACCATGTATGATGTCCCCCTTCCACTGGGACTGTCCTCCTTAAGGTTGGCGGCGTTTGTGCCACCATCAGTTGAGGACACCTTAGCTGTGGTTAAAACTTTGAAATCGGGATCTCCTACTGACCCTTGCCCAGCTCGGGTGTTGGCAGGCGTTGCTGAGGTGGTCAGTCAGGAAATTTCTCACATTGTGAGCCTCTCCTTCACGTCAGCTAAGGTTCCCAAAGAGTGGAAACATGCCAAATTGCTCCCTTTGCTAAAAAAAACAGGCGCTGATCCAACAATGCCGGGCAATTATCGGCCTATTTCATTACTTCCAGCTATGGCAAAAATTGGGGAGAAAATGGTGTTTCAGCAATTGAGCGCATTTGGCGAATCAGTGGGGGCCCTTCATCCTGCCCAATCTGGTTTTCGTGCTGCTCACAGCACGGAAACAGCATTGGTTGATATTTCTGAAGCTATCAGAGAGTGTCTGGACAGTGGCGGCAGAGCGGCTCTAATTTTATTAGACCTCTCTGCCGCGTTCGACACGGTACCGCATTTACTCACTCGGTTGGCTGACATTGGGGTCACGGGCTTAGCCCTGGAATGGGTGAGCTCTTTTCTCTCGGCTAGGTCTCAGCAGGTGTGGCTCCCTCCCTTTTCATCCACAGCTAAGCCTCTGTCGACGGGGGTCCCTCAGGGCTCCGCACTGAGCCCCTTACTTTTTAATATTTATTTGACCCCCCTGATTTTGATGGCCGAACAACTTGGGGCCAAAATTATAGCCTATGCCGACGACACACAGCTACTGTTTACGTGGCCTGGCGTAGAGCTGGGCACTGAGATCATTCGTGCTTGCCTTTCCTCAGTCTTTAATTGGTTAGCTGCCTCCCAGTTAAAATGTAATGAGGATAAGACTGAGGTCCTGCTTTATGGAAAATGTCCCCCTAATTTCAGAGAACTGCTTTGGCCGGTGGGCTTCCCTTTACCTTGCTCAGTTAGCATTCCTGCCAAGAATTTAGGAGTTTGGTTTGGGGAAGATCTCCGTTTTGAGGCTCACATTAAAAAACTGACAGGAGGCTGTTTTGGTACCCTCAAGGCAATGCGGAAGTTTTTTCCATATCTCCCCACTTTAGCAAGAGAGTCCGTTGCGAGAGCTTTAATACTCTTGCGTCTGGACTACGCCAATGCCATGCTAAGTGGGTCCCCTGCTTTCTTGGTGGGACGCCTCCAGGTTATTCAAAATGCTACGGCCAGACTCTTATGCAATATCCCTAATCGGGTGAGTGTAAGAGGCCATTTGCAGCAACTGCATTGGCTGCCAGTGCCACAACGGATTATTTTTAAAATATTGACACTGGCCTTTAAGGCCATTATTGGGCTGGGTCCTGTTTATTTGAGGAAAAGGTTCAGTCGCTATTCCCCTAACAGACCTCTGCGCTCTGTGGATCAAAAATTGATGTCTGTTCCGCGCTTTCGTCGCTCACGGTAAGGAGGACAGTCAATTGCTGTCCGTGCAGCCTCTGCTTGGAACAGACTTCCGTTGTTCCTACGATTTATCCCGAATTTTGGTCCATTTAAAAAAGCTTTGAAAACTCGCTTGTTTAGGATTGCCTATTAGTTTTTTTTGTGCTGATCTCTTTCAAGGCCGCTTTTTTTTTCCTTTTCTTCAGTCTGCGCCAGGATACTCCGGTAGTAATAGAGCGCGTTATACAACAGCATAATAATAATAATAATAATAGAGGAGGACTCGCATATCCTTTTCTGATTCATTGGCTTGCATGGACTTGCCCTTCATGAAATGCTTTTACCACTGAACTCTCAAGTTTCCCAGGCCTATCTATCAGTAGCTCATCCAGTCCAGTATTTTTCTCTGCATTCTGGGAACTTGTAGTCCTGATAAAAAACATTTTGTGGAACAACCAGGACTGTGTTTCTGAAGGCAAAGCAAAAACTTGGACTGGATGAGCGGCATGCTTTGATCATATGCAGCAGGCTAATATGTTGAAGTTTTGTCTCATTGTGTGCACACCAGTATTGATTAAGTCAAATGCATTCTTGCCAGCAGAGCGGTGCTTATCATCCTCTCTCATTTTCATGATATTTATGTGCCCTACTTGTATCCTTGCAATATCCCTGTGCTGCTGTCGGATTCATTTCCTAATTTAAGTACGTCTTTTAAATGAGTCTCCATGTTCTCAAGTATAATCAGGCGCTCTAAGTGACAGTTTTGTTCCGTTGAAGAGACTAATGTGCTTATGATATGAAAGGGAGTTTTCGAAAGTCCATCATCTTGATTTGTCTTTCATGCAAGGTCATTTGAACGAACTTTTTGTACATTTAAATAGTTTAGGTGAACTGGTGCTTTGTTCCCATCATAAATTGTTTCCTGTTGTGCTGCTCACATGAGGTTTGCATTTCTGTGATTCACATTTCTGTGATTCACAGCATTTGAGTTGGGCGTTTGTTGTATTTAATTTTTGGATGGTTAACATTTTATTCTGTGACATTCTTAGATTTAATTTCACAGACACGCATTCCCAGTAGTGATCTATTTTCGTCCTATTGTGCCAGACGTCGCCCATTATAACGTCTCCTTCTTAAAAGCTCCCATGGAGGTAGTTTACATTCACTTGTACAGTGAAACCCTCACATCTTGTTCCATAGTAGCATGTCAAATGCTGTTTCCCTTAAGTTCTGATTCATTCAAACTGAACTGACTTTTCCGCATAATAAGGACATGCCTTGGAATGCTTGTTTTTACAACGACTTCCTGTCGAAGCAGTTTGCACAATGTGCGATGTATTATATCAATTCGTCATTGATAAGTAACCTCATGACTCAACTTCTCTTAAAGCTCTTCTCCACCCGATTTGCTTGGAACTTTTATACCACCCATTTAATTGCTGGGAAGGATTGCCTTGGGTGAAGCTGAGTCCGAGTCAGACTCCGACAGCAGTTTCAGTTACTGCGCACGTGCGCACGTGCTGCGTGGAGCACAAGTGACGCGTTGGGAAGGAAAAGAGGGTGCCGGGGGCGTATGATACAAGGGATTAATTAAAGTTTTATGGGGAAAATGTCTAGCACGTTATTTCTGAAATTGAAATGAATGGTGTTCCACTCAGAAAAGGGGAGTTGGCTTTAATGTCAGTGTTGTCACTGGCGGCACGCGGCATTTTGAACGGGTGCATCACACCTGTTACGCCGCGTGTGCATTCAAAACATTTTTAAAGAGCGTCCCACCTGGGTATCGGTGTAGTATTGTTGGGCTGCTCCAAATTACAATGTCGTACGAGTTAATGGTGACTTCTCAAGATGTGGAAATTGTGCGACTCAAGATATTGATGTGGAATATTACTTTGTGGGAATTATGGCAGAACTCATATTCCCTTACTCTTCCACCCATAGATTCCCCTCAGTGAGTTAAGCACCCGCTAAAGTGATCTGTCTTTAATCTGTATGTCATTCATGCCTTAACTGTACATGTGTGAGTAATGAAAGCTTGTTTTATTGTTTTCTTCTGGATCTGTTCTGGTGGGCACGGAGGATTACACTTGCTGCCTTCTGTGAAAGTGGGAAACTTGCTTTGCTATTGCCATGCAGTACCAGATGTGTGAGGAAACAAAATGTTGCACTGTTACTGCCTGATTTGTATGTGCCCTGTGATGGGGGAAAGCTTGCGCACCTGCTGCTTTGTGTGTACTTGTTCTGTGAAAAGGGGTGTTTTACTGTTTATGAAGGAAAGATTATTAGAGGATTTACCATAATCACCATCGACCCAAAGTAAAATAATAGCTAGCGTCTCTACACGTGCATCCGCCCGGTCTCCAAATAAAAAAAAACACTACCAAACGACTAGCTTTGGAACCGGCAGTAAAAAGGAAGCAAGGAGGTGGACCACAAAGGCCTTGCACAGCAAAAGTGTCAAAGCCGAACAAACCCCGTGGCCGGGTTTCACTAGAGGAGGGCAGTCCTACAATTAGCACTGATTTGGCTGATGGTGACATCAATCCTGCAGCGGGAAAAGGTACTAACTCGAACTGTGATCCAAAACAGTGGAAGACATTGGAGAGTATTTTACCTACCCTGCTATCTCCTATTACACACAGATTGACCAAGATAGAGGAACGTTTGGACAAATACGAATCTTTGGTATGGTCAAGGTTTGCTGCTCTTGAGGACCTCCTCACACATCATAAGCAAACTTGCATGAATACAATCGCTAATCGGGGGAATGAGGTGGCAACATCAGATGCTCCAAATATACAGCCTATAAGCAAGGCAACTATGAAATCATTAGTCGCAATTACGCCATCTAATCCTGTCACAGTAGCAACCAGTAAGTTTGCCGCTGTGCCCAGGGTACACGAGGATACAGGAAATCAATCCAACGAATTTGCTCAATGTGTAGCAAATACTCCGGGGGATGGCAGAGACACAACGGCCCTAAAAAGGTATAACATTTGCAACCCACACCTCTCGGATCGGCAAACTTTTATACCTAATGGGTCAGAGGGTCTGAGAGGCATGGGACGTAGTGTGGCACAATCAAACTCGTTGGTACTTAACCTGCCACCGGCTGCAACACCCTTAGTAGTCGTATTGAAAAATGTTCCACCGCTGCGAGAGAATCAGTCTGAAACCACTGACCAACTAATGTGTAAAGTTCTGCATTTGTTTCATGTTAGAATTAGGGAGGCTAGGCTTTGGGAGGAGGGAATCGACAAGTTTGATTATGGCCAGATGTACATCTTGGATTGGTCCTTCTAGGAAGGAAGAGTTTGGGGATTGTATTGTTGTTAATTTTAACAATGTGCATACAACAACATTTTTGTTGGATAATCTGTGTGGAGTAAGGGGCAGAGCTATGGATGAGATGTCCATCGTATCACTGGGGTACTTCTACAAACCAGGGCTAAACTACATCCATGTTGCAAATCAATTGGAGATGGGTAGGCGTCCCAGGTTACAGCTAGGATCCAGTAATAAAACACAGGAGGTCCCACTATCCAATAGATTTGTCCCTATCTCCGATCTAGATTTATGCGATTAACTACAACCACCCACCCCGCTATTGGTGGTATCCCCTGCTCCCTCTCCCATTGTTGATCTAACTGTAGATGATAGACTCCATGATTTGGAGATTAAGAATCTTAGTATGTCCCCGCCCCTATCCCATGTTGATCTAGGGAATTCGCACAATGATGTACTGTCCCTACTATCTTGGAATGTCGCAGGCCTTCTTCATAAACCATGTCCTCCGATTGGTCGAGCTTTGTTGGAGGGCACGATTTTATTGTTTTACAGGAGACCTGGTCGCTAGACACGATTTGCCGCCCAGGTTACCTGGCTTATGGTAAAACGGCAATCGCAAAAAAAAAATGGGAGACCTAGTGGGGGACTGGTAATATGGGTTAAACAACAACAATCCATTCAAATAAAAGGTACTATCAATAGACAGCCCAGATATCCTCCCTATCAAGATCTCTCATAAGGGTGAGCCAGATTTCATATTAATGTCTATACGCGTGGGTTACCGGGTGGGAAAGCCTCACCAGCCATTGCCCAATTAGAGACATTTATGGAGGGCTTGGATGACTCATGTGCTTTTGTTATTGTAGGCGATTTCAACTGCACTTTTGAGCCATTAGGCATAGACGATTGTAGTCTCACTTTGGATGAGGATCAGAATTGGGGGGTGCCTCCACTTTCATTGAAACCAATTAATAAGTGGACTGAGGCGGAACTCCAATTGAAAAGCTTATCACTGGGGCGTGGGATCAGAGCTACTAATGGGAGAACTCTCTCAGACCCAGAGCTGTTTTACAATTTCTAATGAGGTTAGAAATAGCAGGATTGACTATATATTTATAAGTCTTGAACTTTGGGCCAGACTCGAGGATATGGTGGTTCACCGTAGACCTGAAAGTGATCATGATCCCCTACTATTGACCCTAACAAGGACTGGCATAGGCCCTCCAATTGTGACTACTGTATCTAAGATAGGAGAGGTGATGGCGTCCCAAGACTGCCGCCGGCTAAAATGGGCGGTGGTTTTGGGGGACGATGTCCTACAGAAACAGATCAGATCTGCTACAGAAGAGTCCCTTGCTTTGATGAGTTCCCTAGATGCTAAGGGTAATATTCTCTCACATATTATGAAGATCCAAGAGGACCACTTCCTAAATCTGAAGACCCTGTTTACAAAAATGAAGAAACCGTTTAAACCTCACCCTATAAGAGGGTCCAAGTGGTACAACAAGGCCTGTGGTACTGCATTTCGATACCTCTTCAAGGCAATAAAGCTGGGAATTCCCCAACAGGTTAAAGAAGCAAGGGCAAATTATAAAAGGGTGCAACATAAGGCTAAGAAAGAATATGATGAGGATAGATGGGCTAGCCTAACTAATGCCTCTGATGGGAAGAACTGGACCAAGTTCTGGGAATTAGTCAAATCAGGCAACCATATGACCAGTACAACACCAAATAATAATGTCCCACCCGAACTCTGGGTCCAGCATTTCCAAGGTCAATTTGATTCCCCACTTAGTAAATGTAAATGTACAGGAATTTATATAGCGCAAATCACCAAGCGGTTTCTAAGCGCTTGCTTAGGGAACCCGTCCTGGTATTCCCCTGTGAGATAACCCCAGCAGGGTATCCGCAAGGTGAAAGCCAGGCATCCCGCCGCGAGGGGCCGTTGTGGAGATTAAGCAAGCTATTGCCCAGAGTCGCAGAGTGTGAACCCGTGAATCGAGTAGGCACCGGAGCGAGAATTGTCGAGTCATGGACATTTTAGGACTCAAGACCCCGCAGAGCCGGGAATTGAACCCTGGTCCCGGGCTGACCTCTGCTTCCAGGTCTGCCTCCTCTAACCAGTGAGCCACACTTCTCCGCTAGTATTGGCGCTAAGAATCCAGAGGTTAAAGCAGAGGCAGCTCTTCTCTTTACTAAAAGCGAGATAGATAGTCTTAGAAAGGGTGCCTGCTGGGAGGGCTCCAGGTCCAGATTGCATCCCAGCTGATCTTTACAAACAAGGTAGGAAAATCTGGATCGAATACATTTTTATCATCGTAAACACTATTGCTAAAGGTGCGTCAATACCAGACACCTGGCGAGGGCCGGAAATTATCTCTATATATAAAAAGGGAGACCGCGCCTGTCCCAGTAATTATAGGCCGATAAGCCTAATCGATACCTTAAAGAAAATAACTGCGAGACTTGCATTAGGTAGAGTTAATGAGTGGATTATAGAGCAGAATGTTTTATCTACCTATCAAGCGGGTTTTCGACCCCATGTAAGTATAATCGATCAAGTATTTGGATTTACGATGATTTATTGGTCCACAGTAATATTAGCAGGTGGAACTTTATATGCAGCATTTGTTGATTTAAAATCAGCATTTGACTTAGTACCTCGCTCTAATCTGTGGGATTCACTAAAGGAGGTTGGGATGCCCTTACAGATCCTTGCGTTCATTATTAAGTTGTATGAGGCAAACTATGCTAAAGTAAGATGGGGGCAGCAGGGCGAATTGACTGATGCTTTCCCAGTCAATAAAGGTGTGCGTCAAGGGTGTGTCCTTGCTCCTACCCTATTTTCCCTATTTATAAATAGGGTCATTGCTTATTATTCTAATTATAAAACAGATGCTCCATCCCTTGCCGGAACAAGGGTGCCACTGTTAATGTTTGCGGATGACACGCTAATTTTATCAAAAACCCAGCCTGGTCTGCAACGAGCCCTTGATCAATAAACTGTTTTTTGTAATGACCACGAGTTGGCAGTGAATGTCGACAAAACTAAGTGTATATGGTATTGCATAGACATATATCTGTCAAAGGCAGGGTAGCTATGGATAATGTACCCGTAGAGCAAACCGATACTTTTACTTATTTAGGGGTATCTATGGGTAGGAAGATGAATTGGGCGCCTCAACTTGACCTTTTAGTTCTAAGGCACAACCAGCTAGCGGGGGCCCTATTCAAGGAACATAGGTTGTCTTATACTAAACCTATAGGGCCTCCTGTAGTAATCTATAATTGGGAAAATCAGATCTTCTATTTATGGCGCTGAACTTTGGGGGTTTGAAAACCTATCACCCTTAGTCCAAGCGCAAAACAAGTTTCTAAGATCCCTGACTGCCCTCCCTCAATCAACTCCAATTAAGCCCTTGCTCTTAGATTTAGGTTGTACCTCCATTGATGAGGTCACAGGTTTTAGACCATTAGCCTATTGGAGGAGATTGTGGACTACCGCAGAATTGGCACCCCTTGTTAACTCAATGTTGCATGTTAGGAATGCAGACTTGGCTTCCAAAATTAAATGGCTCCAGAAGATCAAGTATACCTTGTTTGAAATGGGCCTCAGCCATCTATGGGTCGACCTAGCAGGGAATATATTCCCTAGTAAAAATGACTATAAAGAGCTTTACTGGGATATGATAACCAAGAAGACCCTGTCAAAGGTGAGCCGTATGTCGCTCACAGGTGTCTTCTATGACCACAAAATTCTAACGACAGCAGAACCATATTGGAATTTGATCACACAAATTGGAGATCGGAAACTATATAAACAATTCCGTGTGGCTACCCTCCCATTAAGATCGTTTGTAGCGAAATGTGATAAGGTTCTGATGACTAACTGCCCATTTTGCCACACTAGGGAAGAGACAATAACTCATCTGCATTTTGTGTGTCCGGTTTATCAGGGTCCTCGTCGTAAGTGGCTTAAGCCACTGTGTGCAAACCTTGGTACGAGATCCTGTACGACAGCTATGCGTATACTGGTAACGAATACCCGTTCAGATATAGTCATTGCTATTGCAAAATGTTTGAGCTGGGCATGGGTACTGAGGAAGAAGAAACTGATGGCTGCTGAGGAATCCGTTTTAGTTTTGACTGTGACAATGTAAATAGTACATTTTAAAAGTAACTGTATAGAATTTTATATATGATTTTATCTTTATAGTGCTTGTTAGGATTCGATAATCTTTGGTATCAAATCTTGTATGAATTTTGTATGAACTGTCTGTTTATTTTGGTTGCAATTTTTTATCGACACTTATGTATGTTTTGTGTCTTTTATGATTATAAATTATCGAATAAAGACTAACGAATTGAAATTGAAGTTGTAAACAATGCTCCTTTCTTTTAATACTGTTGACATAACGTATTTGTTTTTCTGATTTAATGTTTGCCACTGAATAACATTTAATTATTAGCTGGTTACTTATTTCAGAATGTAGATTTTTTATTTATCATCAAACTGGTGATTTCAAAACGTTTGTTTCACCTTTACCTCTACCTACCCCTAACTCCTAAAATCACCCTTGCCTCCCTTTACCTCTACCCACCCCTAACCCTAAATGCGCCCTTATCTCCCTTTACCTCTAGCCATTCCTAACCCTAAATGCACACTTATGTCCCTTTACCTCTAGCCAACGAATCCTAAAATCGCACCATGCCTCCTAAAAGCATAAATATTTTACTTGACCCGCAGGTCTAGTGACTTAAATAATCTACTTGACCCAATTGTAATGCTCTTGACCCATAAATTGGTTTCAAATGATGTTATCCTAAGCAAATATTTTCATTCACTGAGCCACCATTTTCTTCATGATCACATACGAGAGCACCTTCAAATATGTGAGTTTAGCATGTCTGCTTTATAAAAAACTCTTGTTTGATTTAATAGACTAAAAGCTTGATCCATAATACAAATCTAACCACATATAGGACACACAAGACGGACTTGCCTCTTAGTTCATTAACATCATTGTAACCGTGGCGGGGGCAAGCGAGTTTAAAGCCTATCACTTTTAATAAATACATAACTAAAGCATGAAGTGGTAACCCACGGCCATTTGTAATCCGTAGATTTTACATTGAATTGGCCACAAAATGTCCCACAGACATGCGGTTTACTGATAAAACTATATAATGTACAAACAGTGTTTGGAAATAGTGTCTGTAAATCTTTGTCATTTGCACATCACCAAGTGTTCTGATTCGTTTTGGTCCTGTTTAAATCTTTGTTTGCATCATGTTTCTCCATTACAAAAAAATGAGCTTTAGTAATTTCTGATATGTATTGTGAAATATGTGTACTATTTATAATCTATTTAAATTGTGTGTTAGAAAAAAACTGACATCTTTCAGCCTTTTGTTTCAGGATTGTCAGACAGCTTCCTTGACAATAAAACTCTAACAGTAGTATGAGAGAAAAATAAACTCCAATTTCCAAGCAGCAATTAATAAAAAGACAAGCTGACATTTGAACTCTTTCCTTTCCAGGCAGCAAATGTTTCAAGATGAAAACAAGATTTAAAGATATCTTTATTACTCATTTACTTTCTGGATGAACAGAACACCTGTTCCGTTCCAGATTGTTTTCACTTACCAGAATGGACCAGCAGGTGCTAAAAACAGCTGGAACTGATAACATCTGACTAGATTTTTCGAGATTAGCACCCTTACCTTCCTTTACCTCTACCCCCTGGAACGAATCCATGCTGCCTGACGGAGATTATTTTATGAATTACCGGGGCAAGTCGAGTAGCTAGTAGTTTTGAGTAGATTTTTGCGTCATTATTTATCAAGGTAATGGGACGATAAGCCGCTAGTTCAGTCGGATCTTTATCTTTTTTGGGGAAAACGATGATTTTGGCCTGATTCCATGATTCAGGTGGATGCCCACCCTGAAATACCTGTATTATAAGCTTGGTTAGAATTTCTTTTAATTGCTTATGAAATTTAGCGTAAAATTCCGTCTAAGCCCGTAGCTTTACCAGCAGGTAGGCTATTAATAGACAATAGAATTTCAATCCAATGTGGTATTTCTTCAAGTTTTTCTTTGTCAGTTTTAGCTAATTGAATCCCTGTGCCACGGTCCAAATATGCATTTATTTTTGATTGATTCTTCCCGGTCTCGGTGTATAGATCCTCGTAATAATTATGAAATGCTTCCCTAATCTCTTTAGGTTCGCTGGTGATGCCTTTATTGGGATCTCTAATTTTAGTAATTGTGTTATTACTAATCTGTTGTCTGGTACGGACAGCTAGTTGATGTCCCACCTGCTCGTTGAGCTCATAGATTTTCTCTCTGTTTAAAGTAGGTTTTAATACAGTTTTAGTAGTAAGTATTTCTATTATTAAATTTCTTGCAATTGCCACTCTTCTTACTGCTCCTTCTATGTCAGCGGCATTCTGTACAGCAGTCATCAAATCTTCCTCTTTTCTGTTAAGGTTATTTTGTAATTTGATTAGTTCTTGTTTAGCTTCTTGATTATGTTTGATCGAAAATCTAAGGGTTTCTCCACTTACTCCGACCTTTAATGTATCCCAGACAACCTCTAAGGGGGCACTCTCTATGTTATTATTTAAAAAATCTGGGAAACATATTTCCATCATATTGAAATATTTAGCGTTGGTCAATAAAGCCCTTTCAAATGTCCAATTACTGCGTACACTTGATTGCTCCCCCATTTCTATAGTAATTATTAATGGATTATGGTCCGAAAAAACCCATGGTAGTCGAGCTACTGAACAAAGAGGTAATATGATATCTGACACAAAAAAATAATCTAGTCTGGAAAATTTAAGATGAGGATGTGAAAAAAAAGTATACCCAGGATTGGTTGGAAATTTCATCTCCCAGCAGTCGGAGATCGCGTGGGTACTACAAAGATCATTAAGGGCGTTAAATGTTTTAGGTTTCCTCCCCTGATAGCTGAAGTTTGGCGCAGAGGACCACTTCGATGGGAGATTTAAATTTATGTCTCCACAAACAATCAGTGGGGCGGACCAATGCACTAATTCATTTGATAAAAAGTTTAATAGTTCTGGATTATCTGTGACACAGCCATATACAGAGCAAACCGTAAGTTTATTCCCCTTTCCGTACTTGCATTCGGTAATGGCCCATCGGCCAGATTTATCTGCTGCCGATTTTACGAACTGTATTCCGCCCCCTGTGCCAGGATAGCTACCCCTTTAGTTTTATTGGGCTGAGTTGTAGCAGTGATAACCCTGTATCCAAGTGTTTTTAGCAAGTGTGACTGGGACCTCTCGACATGAGTTTCTTGCAAACAGACTATGTCTGCACCAATTGATTTAAGACCTATAGCAATTCTCTGTCTTTTGTTTGTATCGTTCAACCCACATATATTGATAGACAACATTTTTAATTTAGCCATTAGTACCTATTGGATCGGTCTTGTCTTCTGGGCCCGCTAAATTAAAAAATCTAACTAAATCTTTTACCCTAATGATCTGCCTGTATATCCCCCCCTGTCACTAAAAGCCCGCCCCCCACCATTTCTTGAGGCTTCCTGGGACATAAGGCCCCCAGGTGAGGGCGTCCGAGTGATCCGAGCACCACCGTTCGCTAGGTCGCCTGAATTATGAAAAACTGTAAACACATAACATGTCAGATGGCTAACTTTTTTTTTTTTTTTTAACAAACTTTTATTGTTAGGAAGGAATAGTGGTTAAGCAGTTGCATACATCCAATCGGTAAACAGTACACTTCGTACAAGTTATCATCGCAGTAACTTACGGGCTACATTCTCGTATCCAAGACAGAGTTTCTGTTTCGGCACGGGTTCCTTTCGTGCCCCCGATGTAGAACATCATTCCCTCTTAAAGTGCATACCCCTGATAACCCCTCCTCCCAACCCCAGTGATGGCTACATCTCTTTCCATTTAAACCATTAACAATAAACTTCCCAACATACCCCCCTAACCCTGTGTCATCATCACCCGTCGATCTCTCTCACAGCTCAGAATAGCCTGTGTCGCCATTCGCATTGCAGTAAAAGGCCAGTGCAGTGTCGCCCATGTAGCCTCGCCATGTCCCCGAGGCCATCGCCCCGTAGCCGTTCAGTTACTCTTCCTCCCCCTCTGAGTCCGATTCCTCTCCCTCTGGTAAGGGCTCACAAAATTCCCCTCTGTACGTGTTCCATGCCGCCCACACTTTGTTCCATTTCCGGGGCGCTGCTCGAAGCACATAAACCGCTCTCTCTGTCACCATTAGGATGTCCATATTTTTAGCCCATCTACTGGCGGTGGGCACTTCCGGCGCTCCCCATTTCTGTGCTATATCCCGTTTAGCTACTGTCATTGCCAGTGACGCCCAAATTAGCTTATATCTACCCAGATCGTTTGGGTCCCAGATGTTTAGAAGGCACTTACGCGGTTCGGGTAAAATGGAAAGGTTGAGGGCCTGGGAGATGGATCGGAGCACCTGTCTCCAGAATTCGCGTATTTGTGGGCATTCCCATAGTGTGTGGAACAGTGTCCCTTCCTCCCCGCAGCCTCGCAAACAGAAGGGGTGTGGTGCTCTTTGTATTTTGTGCAGCAGTGTCCTGGTGTAATATATGCGGTGTAAGATTTTAAGTTGTACCAGTCTGAGCTTGCTAGAGATTCCTACCTCCTTCGGGGAGGCCAGGGCCTCGTTCCATTCAAATTCATCTGTCTCACCTAGTTCCCCTTCCCATTTTCCCTTAAGCTTTAGCGTCGGGTCTGTGAGATTGTTGATCAGCTTTTTGTATGTAAGGGAGGTGGCGCTTTGGAGCATGTAATCTGTTAGCAGTCTATCCTCCAAAGGAGAGGATTCCGGCAGTGTGGTGCCGGCAGGGATTGCTTGTAGTAATGCATGCCTAATCTGGACATACCTAAACGTTTCTGTGGGTCCGAGGTTATATTGCAGTTGCAGTTGTGGAAATGATATTACTGTGTCAGTGTCCCAGAGGTCTCCTATTGTAGAGATACCTATTGAGTCCCACCGGTCAAACCCCTTACAGCCTCTCAGGGTCCCCAACGCCTTCGTGTCCCACAAGGGCGTCATTTTAGTGAGGCGGCCTGCCCATCCCAGACGGGCCTGTGCCACATGCCACAGTGCCGCTGTGTGTTTGGTCGGGCCGATCAGGACCTTCAGTTGCGATTTATTGTAGAGCACGGACAGCATACAGTCCGTCCCAAGTTGTGACCAATCTGCCCGATAGGCCGGGTCGTCCTTCGGGGCGTGGATCCAGCAGTTTATAATCTTGAGTTGGGCCGCCCAGTAGTATAGCTGAATGTTGGGGAGCGCTATACCTCCCTCGTACCAGCTCTTTACCAGCTTGTCATACGCTGTGCGCGCCGGGCCTGAGCTCCAGAGCAGGACAGTGACCAGCGCTACAATCTGTTGGAAGTAACGTTGTGGTACCCGATATGGAGTATTTTCCAGGACGTAGAGGAGTCGTGGGAGGGCCATCATCTTGTATAATGCCGCCCTGCCCAGTAAGGTCAGGGGAAGGGCCGCCCAGTGTTTAACATCCGCTCGCAGACGATCTATGGGAGGTTTTAGGTTGTTCACAAAAAAAGTCTGCTTCCCCGCTCGCGATGACAATACCTAGGTACTTGAAAGAGGCCGACGTCGTAAGCATAGGACAGTTCCCCTGCAGCCGTGGCTCCGGGCCTTTTAACGTGTAAATGGTGGATTTCGACCAGTTGAGAGTGTATCCCGACGCTCGCCCATGCGTGTCACAGAGATCTAGCAGGGCTGGGATGCCGGTCTCAGGTGCGGTCATGTATATGAGCATATCGTCTGCGTATAGTGAGACTTTGTCTTCCCATCCCTCCTCCCACTTGATGCCCGCGAAAAGTGGTGTTGATCTGATTTGGATGGCCAAGGGTTCAAGCACCAGCGCGAAGAGCAGGGGGGACAGAGGGCAGCCTTGCCTGGTCCCCCTGCCCAGTGGGAATCTCTGCGATGTGTGGCCATTGGCCACCACTTGGGCAACGGGTTTCGTATAGAGCAGCCGTATCCACGATATGTATTTCGGCCCAAAACCCATGCGTTCCAGTACTACGAAGAGGTATTCCCACTCTACTAAGTCGAACGCCATTTTGGCGTCGAGAGAGAGGATCACCGCCTGTTCCGTAAGAAGGTGTGAACGGGCCAACACTCCGTGGACCCTTCTGAGATTCAACGCAGTGCTCCGGTGGGGCATGAAGCCCGACTGATCAGGGTGGATTAGGGTACTGAGATGGGGCAACAGGCGGGTAGCTAAAAGTTTAGCTAGTATTTTGGCCTCGATGTTCAGTAACGATATCGGGCGGTACGATGTGCATGCTGTCGGTGGTTTCCCGGGCTTGGGTATTGCTACAATCGTGGCCGTGCGTTGATCTAGTGGCAGCTCTAGTCTGTCCCTACTCTCTAAATACATGGCCAGTAATGGGGCACTGAGGTCTGCAGCCATGGTCTTGTACCACTCTACCGGTATCCCATTAGGGCCCAGTGCCTTACCCGACTGTAGCGCCTGGATTGCCAGCTGGATTTCTTCCCCTGTTGGGTATAGTTCTAGGGTGTCACTATCCTCTTGTGCAATGCTGGGGATGGCAATGTCTGCGAGTGTTGCCGTCGCAATTCGTCGTGTGACCCTCCCTTCCGGTGTATAGATCGCCCGATAGTGTCGTGCTAATTCGCCAACTATTTCTTCAGGATGTACCAATGTCCGCCCCCCCTCTGTGATGAGCCTATGAATACCTCGCACTCCACTCCCTCTCCTATCCAGCCATGCCAGCATACGACCCGCTTTGTCGCCCACATCGTAGATTCTATGTCTAGTGTTTGCGATGTAACCCTTTTCTGTCGTCGTGAGGTGAGTTAGGTATTGTTGCTGCCGGAGCATGAGTGTGTGTGTCGCTGACGGGGAGGGGTCTGTCATATGAGCGTTATTGGCTGTGTCAAGTGCAAGTTCCAGGTCTGAGTTCCTTTCGTGAGTCCCTTTTGTGTCCCGTAATCGCCGCAATGGCCGCCCCCCTGAGGACAGTTTTGTATGCCTCCCACAGGGTGGAGGGCGATTCTACTGTGCCTGTGTTTTCAGCAAAATATAGTGACGTCACCAGTTTGAGTTTCTTCCGAATCTTGGGGATTTGCAAGAAATTGGGGTAGATTGGGTAGAGCCGAGCATTCCGTTTCCCTCCAGTGGTCAACGATAGGACAATTGGAGAGTGATCCGAGACCCCCCTGGGAAGTGTGTCCACTGATTCGACCATGTCAAGTCCCAAACCCAGCGTCATGAAGTAGTCTATGCGAGATAAGCTATTATGTACCGCTGAGTAGTAAGTGTAGTGGGTGTTCTCAGCGTGTAGTTGCCGCCCGAGGTCTACTAGGCCTAGGGCTTCCGCAAAGTCTGACAGTGGTGCAGTACCTCGCGGTCGGGTTCTGGAGGGAAAAGTGTCCTTAAGGGGGTCCATGACTGCGTTAAAGTCCCCCCCAACAATCGTGCCACCATCGGGGAGATCAAGAAGGAATTTGCCCAGTGCTGGCAGGGCCACAGAGTGCAGGGCTGGAGGAATATACACTGAAATCACATTTAGGGCCCTGCCCTCCCACTGCCCATGGATCGCGGCAAAGCGGCCCTGGTCGTCTGCCACACGGCGGGACACCATAAGGGGGGAGGAACGTCTCACCAGTATGCCTGTCCCCCTGGAGCCAGTAGTGAATTCGGCGTGGACCTCCATCGTGTACCCACGTCTGTCTAGTGCTTTGCATGTGGATCCCGTGAGGTGGGTTTCTTGTAGGAGGACCACATCCGGGTTTTGTCGCTTTATGGCCTGGAGGACCAAGCCTCTCTTAATTTTGTCACCCAGGCCCCGGACATTCCATGTCAGTATGCGTAGTGGGGGAATCCTCCCGGCCGTGGAGTGGCCCTCGGGGGGCGTGTGATTAAGTGGCCTGGCCATTAGGCTGATGAGGGAGTCTAGCACACAGCGCGTGCTGTCCCAACCCATGTTTTGACTAGTGTCGTGCTGTGTAGGAGACATGCAGGTGTCAGGGTGATACCATAATGTAGGCAGTGAACGATGACTACAAACAAGAGTAAACATTCCAACATATAAACTTCAATCCCATCCCCCCTCCCTGCTACCCTGCTCCACGGACAAAATCCCGCCCGCTTCCCCAACTGTGCAGAGTGCTTCATCCCTCCCCCAGTCATCTTACTTGCTCGTAGGGTTGGTGAGTCCCCTCTGGGCACCGCCTGTGCCCACCCTACTCAGCCACGTCCGAGCCACGGTCCCGCGGCCCACACAGTCTCTAACAATGAGTACAGTTAAATGTTACACCGTAGCCAATTGCCCAGAGTCTAGCGGATCCCTCTCGAGGTCCGATTCTACTTCTGTCCCTTCTCCCTGGGGTGGCGGGTGGGAGGACTGATTGGGTGGTGTCCGTTCCGTCCGGTGTCTTGGTCGGTCTCGTTGTGAGCGGTGCCGTTGCCCCGCCTGTCTCCATCCCTCCAGCCATTCTTGAGCCACCTCCGGCGTGTCAAAAAACCAGGTCTTCCCCTCGGCCACTATCCGCAGTTTAGCAGGGAACATCATGGAATACGGCAGTTCTCTGTCGCGCAGTGCTTTCTTAACCTCCGTGAAGGACTTACGTCGCCTGGCCACCTCTGCCGTGTAGTCTGGGAAGAACGCTAAGGTTGCGTTGTGAATGCGTACCGGTGGTGAATTCCTCGCAGCCTGTAATATTGCATCCCTGTCCCTGAAGTTGAAGAGCCGGGCTAGCACCGGCCTTGGAGCCGCCCCCGTCTTGGGTGGGCCTCCCGGAACTCTGTGCGCTCTTTCCACCGAAAAAAAGTGCGACAGGCCCTTGGGCTGGAGTTTGCTCTTGATGAGGTCTTCCACATAGAGGTCCATGGCCCCCTTCCCCTCCGTCTCCGGAAGTCCAAGGATGCGCACGTTGTTACGGCGTGAACGCCCTTCTTGGTCGTCCAGCTTGTCGTGCAGGAGTTTGGTGACTTTTTGCATCCTTTCCATGGCCAATTGGAGCTCTGAGGTGTCTTCCACGAGTGATTTCGTGACCACTTCCACCTGTGTCACCCTCTCCGCCATTTTGTGAAAGTCCGCTCGCAGCAGAGATACTTCTGAGGAGATGGCGCCCACTGTAGTTTTCACTTCAGAGAGAGTTTTCATGATGTCTTCTAGCGTTATTTTCGTCGATTTTTCTGCTTCCTGGGCATGGCCTGTGGAGGGTCGCCCTGTAGCTTGCTGTTGTCCCTGATGTCCGTAGGCGAATTTATCCAGCTTGGCTTGCGTGGATCCGCTCCTGAGGCCTTTTCCCGTCATGGTGTTGGGGTCCGCGAGTGCCAGAATTATTTCCCAGGCGACCGTGGCCTGCGAGTCTATGGTGGTTTCTGGTAGGCGGTATCAGTCAGATAGTGGTTGGCCTCACTGGTCGTTTGTGCGGTAGTCTAAGAGCCACTGATGCGTTCCGTGTCCTCGCCCCCGGTAGTCTTTCTTTGGGATGGGGCGGCCACTGTGTTCCCCCCCTCGCTCCTCTGCACTGCACCGACCTTCTCTAACGCAGCGGCTAGTGTAGATGTCGGGCCCGGGCTGCTGCCCTTTCTTGCGCACTGGACAGGCCGCTGCGTGTCGGGACACTGTCGTTGTGTCGACGCTGCCGGTGGCGTCTAGTAGGGCGTGGGCCTGGGGGGGTCCCCAGCGTTCCCGCGGTTATGTCCGGCAGAGCGTCGTCCCCCTGGGGCACCGTCGAACTGGCATCAGTGCTAATATGATGTGCGGGTCCACTGCTCCCCGGCTCCCATACGATGACAGATATTGCCCCCCGTAGTGTTGTGCCGCCAGGTAAGTTCTCGCGTGGGGGGGGGAGGGGGTGATGCAGGACGCCGCCTCCTTCACGCGCGGCCCAGGCTGGGGTTGCACTGACCTCTGCACTGTTCAGGTCCCGCTAGGTGATCGCAGCAGCACCGGAGGACGCCGCCAGGAGTTTCAGGCTTGTTCGGAATGTTCCGGCAGGCACCGGGGTGCGATCCCTTCCTTTGGCCGGCTCCGCTGCACTTCCGGTGGGGTCCGGGTATCACGCAAGGTCGGTGCTTTTCCACCGGTTGTAGGCCCCAACTCGCCACACGATGCAGCTCAGGCTCCGGTGCATCGATTTCTTCGAAACTTGGACCGGTGACACCGCTTGGGTCCCGGACTCAAACGCCGCCGCTTCAGGCGTGCGTGTTGGCGGATAGCTGTGACGGATATTTTGAAAGGCTGCAGTGCCCTCGGGAGCTCTCACACTATGCGGCCGCACTAGAGGAATACTTCTTCCCACAATAGTCTTGCATATCCCTTTGAATCTTATTTTAATCCTATTGTGTTTTTTCTCCCCCCCCAGATTTTTCCCCCAATGTTCTTGATTCAGAGAGTTCATGTAGGTAAGCCTCCGCTTGGATCTCGCTTGTAAAGTTCTTAGATATTCCTTTATAAATTACTCTTAACCGTGCTGGATTAAAAAGATAGACAGTTGCTCCAATCTTTTCAAACGGGGCAAAGAGTTGCCGCATCCTCCAGCGGCGTTCAACCGTTGCGTGGGCAAAATCCGGACGAGCAAAAAAAAGGTTTCCTTGATATTCTTTTTTACTCGTCGGTCGGGCCAGGTCATAGATTGCTTCACGTAAAAGAAAGTTTCCAAAGCAGACCAGAACGGCTCTTGGGTACTGGTTTCCTTTTTGAGACCGCTTGGGGAGTGTAAGAGGAAAGCGATGAGCCCGTTGAACTTCACGTTCCAGTTCCCCTGTTTGAAGTTCAGGCATGGCAGTCTTTAAAAGGTTGATAATATATCCCTTCGAATCGCTTCCCTCTGCACCTTCTGGGATTCCCAGGAAGTGGAGGTTATTTCTTCTACCCCGGTTCTCAAGATCCTCCTCCTTTGTCATTAAATCTTCAATGATACCAGCTTGGGTCTTGTCCCTGCTTTGGAGTTTAATAACGTCTGCTTCCAGATTTTCAGTGTGGCTTTCCACCGAAGCCATTCTGTCCACTATCTCAGTACAAGTGTTCTCAACCTTTTGGATAGCGCCTTGGAGTTGTTGAATAGCATCGTGATTCCTTTGGCTGTCAGTTTTAACGTCTGAGTGAAAATCCTTTATGGTCTTCAGGACCTCACCCAGCGATGGTTCTACAGAAAATCTTGGCTTACCAGTATCGCGATGCAGTCTTTCCATGCCCCTTTCACCTGCCCCACTGTTCGAATGTTTGAGTTCTGTGTCTCCTATAGATGTAGGGGTCAAGCTTTTCCGAAAGTGTTTAGATTTTTTCTTTATTTGGTCCGGGTTGCTCCCCTGATCCGTTGTTTCATCATCCATTGAATTGTTTAGTTTTCTATGTTTTAATTTCTTTTTTTTCACTTTCTTTTTAGGTATCGAATCTCGACCAGATTCATTGTTATCCTTTGTACCTCTATGGAATGTCTGATCGGACACTTCCAGATTGGCAATAGGTGATTTTTCGTCCTCGCTAATTGCGCTTGTCTCTACCATTTCACTAGAGATGGATAATCCAGTTTCTTAAATTTCGGAGTTAGATTCCTCTGATGATTCTTCACTCTCTGTTTGTAGCTTTTTATCGACAACTGTGGTTTGTCCGGTAGCGGAAGTATGATCCAGATCCAGATCTTGATTAACCAGATCTACGCCCGTAACTGTGCTTACTCCATTTGCCGTTAATTTGTCTCTGGGGAAATTCTTATTTTTCATTGCGTCATGTAGCTTCCCGTCATTGATATTATTGCTGTTACTATTGTCGATTTTACTATCTTTGTTCAAGGTGTCCTTTGAAACTGGAGCAAATATATTAGAAATCCTTGGTTGTGTTTCGTCAGGCAATCCCGTTAATTTTGCTGCGGCCTTCAGGTTTTTGATGGTTTGCAACCTCTTGGCCTTTTTAGCCATAAGTTCCGTCTTTTCATCAGCTTGATCATCGGATTTTTCTTCGGGGTAAGGCTAATTTATCTGTTCTTGTTTCTTCTGTTTACCCCTCTCACTCTTTCTCCTTCTCAGCAGTTTTAATAGCATTTTTGCTTTTGCTTTTGCTTTTCTCCGTATTGTTTTTATGTTTTAATTTACCATTAACATTATCTTCATTGCCTTCTTTTCCATTTTTGCCTTCTTTGCCCTCCTGTGCCTTCAATCCTCTGGTTTCTGGCCTTCTGATGGAGCTATTGCTTTTTTGTTGGCAGCTCATTGTTTGTTTTAATCCGCTCTCATAATCATAATCCAAAGTTACTAATGTATTTTTAGCAATTATTTTTGCCGCTTCACTTGCTTCATTTGTTTCATTTGCTTCATCCTCAGAAAGCACCTCAGGATTTTCTTGGGTTACTCGCTAGCTTGCCCGGAGTTACTTGAGACATTTTCTGTGCAGTTTGGGTTTGTGCTTGAGCTTGTAATGCTATTGCCTCCATAAAGGATCTCTCAGGTTCATTAGGATCATAAAACCCTGAATTACAGTCCCCCTCTTGATTCACCTTGAAGATAAGTTTTATCGTGACCCTGTGTGGCTTTCTATTTACCCTCCACCCAAACTGCCTTAATCTTTGCCACACTCTCTGCTTTCTGTGAAGGCTCTCCGTATATTTAACCTCGCCCCCCGGCTTCCTAGAGTAGATAAACTGCACTGCACTCATATAAATAATAAGTGCCCCCAGAGTACTCGCTTTGAACTCTGTGCCTTGTTCCACAAACAGCGATGTCAGCGGTGACATATGGCATATGCCTGCAAGATCCTTGATGAATCAGAGCACAGTAATTTGCAGATGCTCCCTGGGGTCTGGGACCTGTGACCTGGGGCGTGGCGATCTCGCTATTTGGTTCACAGCGAGCAGGTGTTCTGATGACGCTCCACAAGTCAGTCAGCAGGCTGGAAGGAGCCGGAAGGGTAGAGCCCTCCCGACAAAACGCAGAAAAGGGTTCAAATGCGGTTCAAATACGGCTGAATGCAGCCCCCCCACGCTATGTAACAACACCAATGAAGGTAAAGTGCGACAAATGGGGTTACTTCTGGGGTTACGTTCTACTCACGTGCTAGTATGCTCTGTATTTGCTGTGAAGGCTTGCTGCACGAAATCAAGAAAAACCGGGAAAAGCCGGGAGAGCTGGGGAGAGAGGTCGGGAGATCACACGAAATGTAAAATGTAAATAGCAGAATAGCAAAAGATATCATGGCACGTAGATCCGCAGCATTTAGCTACTTAGCATGTGTTCGCAGAGCCGCCGAAATTCTCCGACACTCCCGTGACACTCCTAGGCTCTGGAATACATCTGAGAGGCATCAAAGAGGTATTTTCCTCGTTTTCCCCGTTTTTCATTCAGATTCAGCTCCCACGATCCGGACTTGCCCTTTAATCCTTTAATCCTTTAGTCTTTTTAGCTTCCCCTGCACGTATTCAGCTTTTTCCAGAACTGTAACAGAACCCTTCTGATTCTCTTGGCGCCCATGCTTACTGCCCGGGAGTTGAGGAACACGAGACAAACTGCATGAACATCGTGGCATATTAGATCGCCGGAAAGAATCGGGAAACTGTTGCGGGAAACTGTCGCAATTTCAATTGTCACTTGTCATTGTCCATTGTCCATTGAATCAGTAAACAAGTGCCAGCCACCACCACCAGTCAACTTCAGGTTCCCAGAGCGAGACCGGTGCGACCGCTCACTCCGGCGCCATCTTGCCTCCCAGAACTCAGACCTCTACCACCTGGAAAACAAAATGTATCTTTACTTCCATTTACCTCTGCACACTCCTTAACAGTTTTCTCCTTGATCCCCTCACCCTATACTTTAGGTCTTGTCTGAGACAGTGCATGCCTTGTCGCTTGTGAGATATTTTGTTTACTTACAGGGAGCTTAGAGTATGCCCTTCGGTTACCATTGTTTGGCTTCATCCGGATGCTGAGTCAGGGTGATGATTCAAATCTGGTGTCCCTTTGGGCACAAGCTCCAGATGTAGCCACTATGCCACACTGTCTTCTGTGAAATGTGGGCACATTTTGGGCTTGAGGTGCCAGGCGGGCCTTGAGCTAAGCCAGAGCCACACCTCTGGCTCAAGCCCAGCTCGAGCGTTCAGTGGCTCGTTCACCTATGATGTATAATACATTAGGTCAGTTCTGTCATTTTAGGCAACATCGCTTTGCATTCTGGGGCTTTGAGCCCATAAAAACATATTAATGAAAAAATGCAAGCTCCACAATGCAAACATACTGTTGGCTGATAAGCAACGAATGACTATGTCATGGTTTCCTTATTCCAAAAAATCTTTTGGCAACAGAGTGTCTTTTTCCCCTTGCTTAAGCCTGCCCCCTTTCATCTTGGTTCATGGTGGTACCACCTTATGTTAAACTGATGGTAACTGTCAGCAGCTAGACCTGTAGTGGAAAAAAGTGTAATGGAAGGCAGCTGTGGCTCATGCTTGCATCATTTCTCAGTCAAGGTGTATGAAGACAGACTTCAGAGTTTTAACCTTTAAGCTATATTAAGTTACATTTTTCACACTGGACAATTTTCTGAAAAAGTGAATTTACTTTTAATGGTAAGATTTGCAACAATCATGGCATTATGTTAGTATTGTCAGTGGTGTAACAAAAGGTGATCCCTCCCCCTGCAGCCCCCTGAAGCTCAGGAGCCCCCAGCACCATAAGGGGCTGCAAGGGCTTTTGATCAGCCACTGAGTATTGTTCAGGATTAGCTTCTTTAAAGTTCAGAACTGGCATTTCTTATTTGGGACGGCCCTTATTCAAGATGTGCAAGATCCATGCCCTGTTGAAGAAGGTTCCCTTATGTTTTGTGCCAGCAAGCGTGATGTTTTAGTGCCCTGCTCTCAGGCTATCTCCCCACTTGTTCCCCCCTCATTGTTTGCATTAACTTGAGCAATACAGTTTATTCCCCTTTCGTTTCCTCAGTTTCTCTTTGCACAGAGAATTTCTCCCTCCTCTTCTACCTCCATCATCCACCTTGCACAGTCAAACTTATCACCATTGATCTTCATTTCTCAGCTTTTCCCTCAAACTTACATTCTCCCTACCCATTTCTTATCTGCCTCCTCTCATGGCAGTTCCACCCATCCCTCTCAACTGCCTCCTCTCAATTCCACCCATCCCTCATCCATTTGATTCCTTCCACTTTTATTGACCCACCATCATGGTGTTGCCTTCTAATCCTCTGCCTACAATTGTGCTTCATTTCCTTTATATTTCTATTCTTGATACCCTCTCTAAACCTAAAATGTCCCTAACCTTTTCTGCTGACCTTGTTTTTAAAATGTTAAATGCTCTTTGCCAACTGTTTTTAACCCGTGGCTACTAAGTCTTTTTCCCCTTTAAATGCTGAACGCTTTGTGGCTATTTGAGGTAGTTTGTGCTTAGGCCTTCATAACTTTTTTCCCACATAAGGTATCCACGCCAAAAAACAACCTTCTCGTACAACATCCTGGGGATTCTGGATTTGTGGATTCTCCTGAAGGGGACTAAGAAAATAACCAAAATACAACAAAAGTTTGGATTTGTTGGGGAAAAAGTGATCATCAAAAAAAGGTTAGTTTTCCCCTTAAAAAAAACCAAAAGGTTTGCTGTGCTATAGTCACCATCTTCCCACCATTCTGGAACATGCAGAGCTGAACCTAAAAACATTTTTTAATTTATCACAGTTTCGGCTCAAACTGGTGTGAAGCCATGGGTGATCCCTGAAAGCTATATATTTCTTTAAAGTATTCAAAATTCTGAATTCATTTAGTAGATCCCTGAAGGTTTTCACAAAGAAACTAACTGGTAAAATAAAAAATAAAGTCAAAATGAGTCACAACAAGCAGCTGTTTATGACAAAGTTATCATCTGTAACTTCTTCTCATGAGTGGTGATTTACAAAACCCCTGGCAAGAGTGATGCGCAATTTTGGTTTCATCCCCGTATCTTATGCGGATGATATGCAGCTCCTCTTTCCTTTTAAAACCCTCACCGCTGAACTAAGACTCCTTCTCTACAGGCATGAAGGCAGTAGCCCAATGGATGTCCACCAACTATCTGCAATGCAACGTCCACAAGACTGAAGTTATGCTGTTTGGAGAAGCTAAAATACTGTGGACCCCGGACTGGTGGCCACCTGATCTTGGCACGGTCCCAGAACCCAAAAAGGTTGTTAAAAATCTGGGGATTCGTCTTGATCAGGAATTATCACTCAAACAGCATAGCAATTACGTTGCAGGCTCATGCTTCCATACCATTGGCCTGCTGCGCAAAGTCTTTCCTCTACTGCCTGACTCTTTCAGGAAAACCCTAGTGCAGGCCCTTATCTTGAGTCGAATCGACTACTGTAATGGATTGCTTCTTTCTGCCAATGAGCGGGTGTTGGACAAACTCCAAGTAATTCAAAATACTGCGGCACGCCTAGTCCTTAATGCCCCTCCAAGAACACCTTCTAAGCCCCTCCTTGACAAACTACACTGGCTCTCGATTCGACAAAGGTCTAAATTTAAAATATGCTGTCTGATTCACAAGAGCGTAAATGGACAAGGCCCTACCTACCTGGGAAAGAAATGTATTCCTTACATCCCCCCCCCGACATCTTAGATCTAGTAATAGCCATCTACTGGTAGTGCCTCGCGCCAAGAAGGCTAGGCACGGTGGCAAAGCTCTATCAGTAGTGGGACCCACACTGTGGATTAGACTTCCTCTATCTCTCAGACTATGCCCGGAACATCTGAAATTCAGGAAACAACTTAAAACCCTGTTGTTTAAAAATGAGATCTAATTCCAGTCCCAATCACTCCTCTGTGCATGTCAGCCGGCCCAAAAGCGCAGAGATACTCCAGATGAAGTCGATTCAAGCGCTATATAAACTCGCAAATAAATAAATAAATACATATACCGTTACGTACGCTAGACCATTCTGGTTGCAGGGATATATGGGGTTTGTAGGATCTCCAAAAACTAGCCACCCAGAGCCAACAACTGAACTGACCATACTATGGTTTTCCATCGGGTACCAAATATACAGCATGTTGTTCTGTCTCCACATTGTGTTTTGGGCTGTTTCCAGACGCGGGTAATAGGACCATTTCTGATATGTACACCAGATGCTGGGTTTAGGACCAGTGACTATTTGTACATCTCCAAATTTGTGGATACCCATACTAGCTATCATGTGATTTAGAGGGAATTTGTCAGGATGTCTTCTTTCTTATACATGGCTAACATTTAGAATGCACCAATGTAGAGGCATGCAATCGGCAACAAATATTTTATTCTGTGTTCCCATAGATCTCCCGATAAAAATGGTACCTCACTTGTGTGGGTAGGTCTAGTGTAAGTGACTGGAAAGGCCCCAACTTGCAACATAGATGCATCATATTTTTGGGCCATTTGGGTAGCTGTGCAATTTGGGCCTGAACATAGCTGGCACATAGGAAACCTAGACACCCGCAGGAGTCTTTGGTAGGTTGACTTGTGTAATTCTCACTATGTAATTTTCCCAGACTCCTTTGAAAACCTTAAATTTTGGCTAAACAAACACATTTTCCTCACATTTGTCAGGAAAACTTCTGGAGTCTGCGGGAGCCACTAATTTCCTACCACCCAGCGTTCCCCCCAAGTCTCCCAATAAAAATGGTACCTCACTTGTACAGGTAGGTCCTATTACCCGCATCTGGAAACAGCCCAAAACACAATGTGGAGACATCAACATTTCCTGTCACAAAAATGACCTGATTTGGCATTGGGAGTAGCTGAAGTTTTTGGGCCAGGACTCTGCAGCTACCCAGGGGAACCCACTAAACACGAACATTCCTGTAAACTAGACAACCAGGGGAGTTCACGGTGGTCCGCCTCACGTGGATCCCACAAAGCATTTTTGACCACAATGCACTGAAAGCCTTGAAGTTTCTTGAATTTCTGTGACATTAGCTTGTGGAATCTGCAGTAATCCACTTAATGTATGACCACACAGTGTTCTCCCCCACTTGTGCCAATAAAAATGCTGCCCCACTGTGTAGCTGGGTCTAGTGTCTGACTCCCATTGACCTTTCATTACTGTTGTGGGCACTAGGCCCAGCCATACAAGTGGAGCAACATTGTAAGGCTCCAACCTTGGATCTACTCTATCTTCATCTTGCATGGGCTTGTTTTACTCTAAAATGCACACGAGTTCGCACACTTATGCTACTTGACCCCAAACAGCCACAGGTGATGTGCTTTCATTGTGAGTAGTCATGAGCATGTAGACATCTCTTCTTTCTAAACAAGAAGTTCATTACTACGCGAGGCCCTTCTCTGTCCCCTCTGAAGTTGTTTTACACACACGCTCTTTAGGGTAATGTAAGAGGGCGGGTTTGATAAACAGGCGTGGAGGCGGTAGTGGTGGTTTAAAGGAAGAAGGTTTATTTAAAGAAAATGACGATGTGATAGGAACTTGTAAGGTTTCTTCGAAGTGGTCTTCTTCTTCTGAGGTTTCTGGGGAAGTGTCAGGTGAGGAATGGTCACGGATGATCTTCGCCTTGCCTTCTGGACGAGGTAGGTTTCCCCGGTGGCTCATAAGAGAAAGAAGGAATAAATGAGGGGTCCGTGAGAATAACTATAATGAATTTGGAGAGACATTGTTTCCCTTCACCACACCTTTGTGTCAATGCCAGTCAGTAGAAGGGTGATGGGGCATGCAAAGGGCAATGGAGCATGTACACGATAGAGAAGTCCGAGGTAGGTGTAGAGCTATGGGCAAAAGTTTTAAGGTGCCTAAGGCAGAACAATCAGAGTGCTCACAATGTTTAAGAGGAGGTTTTAAGGGTGTTCAGATATTGCCCATTAGAAGAAAAACATGAAGAACAGTGCGTTGCGCATGCTTGGTTCAAGTATTTCACTATCACGCGCTAAGAAGCCAAACAAAGCCAAATACACCCACTTAAACAATCCCTCCCCGTACCGTTCCCACCCGCTACCCGCTTCAGTGTCCCTAGAGCCGATGTCACTCACCGACCCTGCCGTAACTCTTCCTAGAGTCATGGCCGCTCTCCAGCATCCACCGGGCACCACCAGTCCTCGCACCAGCTGTCTTCGTCGACGTCCGGTTCGTGGGCGGTCTGGAACTCTTCTACGGGTTCCGCGTCTTCCTGCAGCGGGTCCGCGTAACCTTCCAGGATTTCTGCCTCTTCAACGGGTCCCGCGTCTTCTCTCTCCGTTTCTGCCGATAAACTCCTTCCTCCGTCTTCAGCGTGGACAAATGTTTGTTCCGCCCTCGCCTCTTTGTAGGCGTCTCCTATTCGTCCTGCCGTGTTGTTTCCGGGTGACTCCTCCTGCACTTCCGGGTCATTCTTTTCACCGCGTCCGATGGTCTGAGGATAAACAGCAAAGGAGCGTGGTTGTTGTATGCCGCTTTGAGGGTTGCGAAAGGTATGGTTCCTTCTTATTTCCGTCTCCTTCTCACAGGTAGCCTTTCCGTTTGGATCGGATTATGCTGCATGCCACAGTGTCCATTTTGAAAATTTCCTTAAATAATTGCTGACATATAAATGTTGACCTTTATTTTTAGAAAAACAAGTACTCTGACAAGTCCTCACACAATATTTTCTCAGACTCAAAAAGTGGAAGGGCGACATAGGGGGGGGGAGAGGTCAATTGAAGAATCCCTACCAGTGTACATCTTGAAATTATACACATATACAGTGGCACTTTCACTAAGCATATACAGCTTAATACCATAACGTTCTCTCTTGCTGGGAATGTATTGTCTTAAAGCCAAAAAGCCCTGAGCAGGACCAGAGGCTCATCCACAGATATATCTTTCCCTGGAGCATAGATCTCTGAGAAACAGTCTACTAAATGGACAGGACATTCACAACCTGAGTGATCTTGTTGCAATACTGTAGCATTATTCACAAAATGCAATATCCACTGCAGAGGCAAATACCGATCTCGAATCATGGTTGCTGGAAATATAGCAGTTGCCTTGAAAGGACTAATAGACCAATGTAAAGAAAGTGATGGTTTCCTTAGCAATCCCATCAAAAACTATTTTGCATACAAATTAGGCTGCTCACCCGTGTTGTTCAAAAACACATCAATAAACAATTTGAAGAAATTGATAGGCAAAAATGTCTCTGTATTGACTCTACACCCTGCAACAGCACTAAAGGCAGGCAAAACAGGCTGCATCATGTTGAGAGGGTTTAGCACTTCTAGTGGGAAGCCTTCCAGCTCCGGGCTAAAATCCTGCTTGCTTTTGCTGCACTACTGGCATTTCAATGTCTACCTCTAAAAGAGGTGCTTCATCAGCACTAATAGTGGATTTATCTTCAGAAGATTCCACTCTGACACAAAATTCACTGCCAGCATCTTGATCTTGGTCTCTGATCCCTGGTGTGTACTGGGTGCATTCCGGCTAAGTAATTGAAGTCTCACCTGTGATCCTGCAGCAGGAACGCACTGAAGAGTGCCGTGGGGGAAAGGAGAAAATCTTCCCATTCCTCTGGTGTCTTTCCCCCCACTCGATAACCCCAGAAGACAACTTACCGTCATCAAGACATTCTCTTTCCCAACTGCCCTCGTAGCAAATGGCTTCCCGTGCGCTCCTCTTGATGTGTGCACTCTGACATCATCAGATCGCCAGAGGAGGGGGAATGGGTGGCAGCAGATGTGCTTATGCTGCCATCCTGGGTGGGGGTATATGGCGGCCAGCACCAGCTCTTCCCTCATGGGTAGGTGCTAGGACGTGCTGGAGCTGTCCACAGCGCCTGAGCACTGCTTCGGTGGGCAACTCCAGGGCGTGCTCAGCACCCAAAGGGATTAAATATCCTTTTATTGGTAAATTAGTTCCATGTAAACAGATGCTGAATGTCTCAATGTTCTGATGTATGATAGGCTGACCCACTTCTTGTCGAGCTATGGATTATAAACATTTAAAATAAATAAAACTGCTATTTCGCAGAGTGAGCTGCAAACCCTTACACAGATTTTTGTAGTTTAAACTTCCCCAGGACATTGGAGGCCTCAAAATCTTTTTTTTTTTTTTTTTTTCGTGGAAGGTCCGAGTATTTATGAGCAGTGTTCTGCACAAAGCCCCACCTCCTCCGTGACCACGCCCCACTCAGGTGGTCTGTATTTTTTTTAGAAGTTGGGCACATCTGATAAAATATTAAAAGGCAATGAGCTGGACTGTAATTATTGTAATCAGGCGTACTTGTAAACATCGGGACATTCATGCCTTTATTGAATACATGTGTTTTATTTTTGCTTGCTCAAGGGATTAGGATTCTAAATCGCTTCTTCAAAAGGGGCATATTTTTTCCTGCATTTGTAATATGTTCTTGTCTTGCCGGTATGTATAGAAGCAAGGGGGGTCTAACGGTATATAATTTCTGTGTAGAATAGGTTCTCTGGCATTCTAAAACGTTTATTGTTGAGTGGCATTTTTGAGACGATAAGTTTGTTTTAAAAGCTTTTGTAATAGTTGTTTCTGTAAACTTGCATTTGATCACATATTTTATTATATTTGTGTTTTTGGTTTTCATCCTTTCAAATTAATATTTGTTTAGCATAACATTATAAGGTCTGTTCCCTGAAATGCGGAAGTGAATGCTGCTTTTTCATTTGGTTCGAGGTTCTGTAATATTGGTAGCGATAGAAGTAAGGGAATCGCTGTCTATAAATTCCTGTGGATGATGTAAAAAAATATTTCAATCTAGAATGTAATTTATAATCTGCAAACGTAAGTCAGTATTAGTGACCTGATATATAAACCCACGTGCTCCTTTATTAAGCTTTCTAAGTATTGTTTTAATCAGTTTTCTTATTAACTGGCTATCACAATCTGAGAAATTGCAAACTTTTGTCCCAGGTGCAATAGCAAGTGTTGCTTTGAGCTACAATGCGCTATTGGTAACAAATGCTTACTTCAGACAGACCATATACCCCTCCCTTGTTGAATGAACTTCTGACGACTTCCAATGCCACCAAAACACATTATATATGTATCTAAGCCCAGCATACTTGTAATTGTGAGAACATATGGTCTAGTGGTATCGCTCCAAAGGGAATGGCATTACAGCCGCTAAGTGAATTCTGACATCAAAGAAGTGTTTGTTGCAACGAGAGGGTGTGTAAGTCGAAAGGAATGGGCGGTGGATTATCTAATTAATAGATGTAACGCCTAGCTATTTTTATGATAAACCTCTGAGTCAAATCTGGAGTTTCAGGCTTTGTCGGGTCTCTGTTATTCCAGCTCAACCTCTCATATGATGTCTTGTGATCTTTAGGTGTGGCAATGTAAGACTTTTTGATTTGATATGTATCACTTATTTACATCGAGACAGGAATTATGGGGCAGGGGAGGGCCGTATTATGGGGCAGGGTTGACTAAATTATGAAGCAAGAAAAGGCCACATATGTGACTTTATGCCGTTCATTTGGTGATTGTTTTACTTTAAAATGTTGTCATTTTTTCACATGTTAACTATGTCTGGGCAAACGTTTCATCTCATTAGTTCCAGATACAGTAATAAGCAACGAAAATGTGATCAGTATAAACCCTTGCGTAGAGCCATGCCCTGTGCTGCAACAGGGTTCACTGTAATTTTAGTAACTATTGATCCATTTGAGCTAGAGACAATTGTTTTTGTTAAAATCTCCAGATTATGCAACAGGTGATTATGCGGCAAATGAAGTCAATCCATAATTAAGTAGAAAATGCTTCAGCTGCAGAACAATATAGTTCCCGTGGACATTCTTAAAGGGGCTTTCATACAGCTCTGCTCATCCATTGGTCTGTTGTTGTCATTCAGTTTTCTTGCTCCTGCCACTGCATACAGAATGAGGCAGTTGGTCCTCCCACTCCAGCCAATCATGAGTGACGGATTTCTGCCTTTTCTTAAGAACCACGTCCTCACACAAAGTAGTGCCAGGGCCTACTATGAGCAGCATACTTTTTGAGGCCAAACATTTTTTTGCGTTTAGCCCCAAAAAAAAATGCCAACATTTTGCAAAAATGAAGAGAAAAAACAAGCATTGGTAAAGTCAACGGTATGGTGACAATAACACAACACTGGTACAAAAGGGGGTGGTGATGGACGGAGCATCTGAATCAATCAAACACTCACACCCAGTCAAAAGATCTGGGTTTAATCCATCACCGTTCTTTAGCCCACTCTGCCACCCCAGTTCAGACATGGCCATATGCAAATCAGTCTGACCCTGTGCCTCATGGGAACAGTCCAGCCCGAACTGCCCAGCCATGTCTTCCCTGGACCGGAAACAAGCTTCCGAGGACCGGTTTCTGGCACTTCAGCCGTCTTCAGCCCGGCTTGCTTGAATCCAGTGGCAAAGTGAGCAAGGGACTCACGTCTGAGCATACCCTGCCACACTTATGGTGGCCAAAAGCGGTACAAAAGGGGGTGGTGATGGACGGAGCATCTGAATCAATCAAACACTCACACCCAGTCAAAAGATCTGGGTTTAATCCATCACCGTTCTTTAGCCCACTCTGCCACCCCAGTTCAGACATGGCCATATGCAAATCAGTCTGACCCTGTGCCTCATGGGAACAGTCCAGCCTGACCTGCCCAGCCATGTCTTCCCTGGACCGGAAACAAGCTTCCGAGGACCGGTTTCTGGCATTTCAGCCGTCTTCAGCCCGGCTTGCTTGAATCCAGTGGCAAAGTGAGCAAGGGACTCACGTCTGAGCATACCCTGCCACACTTATGGTGGCCAAAAGCGGTACAAAAGGGGGTGGTGATGGACGGAGCTCTCCACACCACTCGAGTCAAGCTATCCAGGCTGATGAAGGCTGATAGCCAGAAACCGGTCCTTGGATGCTTGATTCCGGTCTGGGAAAGACATGGCTTGGTAGTTCGGACTGGACTGTTCCCATGAGGCACAGGGTCAGAGCTGATTTGCATATAGCCAGTGTCTAACCCAGGGTGGTGTGGAGTGCAAAAAAAACGATGGATTTAGGCCCAGATCCTTGTACTGGGGTGAATGTATGACATTGTTCTACATTCTGTCCATCAACTGTGTTTTTTGCATTTTCACCCCGAGTGGGCTGGGGATGCTCAGACGTGAGTCCCAGGCTCTCCACACCACTGGAGTCAAGCTATCCAGGCTGATGAAGGCTGATAGCCAGAAACCGGTCCTTGGATGCTTGATTCCGGTCTGGGAAAGACATGGCTTGGTAGTTCGGACTGGACTGTTCCCATGAGGTACAGGGTCAGAGCTGATTTGCATATAGCCAGTGTCTAACCCAAGGTGGTGTGGAGTGCAAAAAAACAATGGATTTAGGCCCAGATCCTTGTACTGGGGTGAATGTATGACATTGTTCTACATTCTGTCCATCAACTGTGTTTTTTGCAATAACACAACACTGGGCACTGTCATGTATTCTTTAACTTTCAGCCAGGTCTTTGTTTTGATCCTTTCTGTTTGTCGTCTTTGTAAACCTACATTTAAAACTTGCAAACAAGAGCCAATTAATGTTTTAATGGATAACCCTTGTGACGAGATGGATCCTAACATCTTTCACTGTGGTTCCCTGAGTGTGGGTTTACTTTTGCTATTGTTGAGCCACAGATTTCCATATGCAGGCAGTTGTTTGGACTGGATTGTTACCTGGAGGAGGTTTTTACTCACACTGTGTGGTGAAGAAGATGCTTGGGTGATGTCCATGGTGCCCTATTTGTTTATTATGCCCTTAATGTTTCTTTACTGCTCTATTCACCTTGTCATTGTGACTTATCGCATGTTCTGTCATTTACGTGATGATAAACTGTCTGTAGAGAAAAGCGTTTGTGAAGTGAAGTATTATTTTTTTTGTTGATTATTTAAAATCATTACAAAAAGGGAAAGATAAAAGCAACCGAGTAAAACAAGCATATACTATACACCCGGTTATTAACATCTTAAAATGATCCTCCAATAATATGTTGATTGATGACTATTCCATCAAAACATTAACACATTACACAATTATAAAAATACATAAAACTTAATAAAATGCCTTATAAATGCCCCAGGAACTATTATAGCAGCATTTACATAAAATGACTTGTGTTTGAAGTTGCAATTAAAAATACAAATTTTAACCGTATTCCATTTACAAGCAATAATAAAGTGCAATATGCTCGACTATAATAAAATATACTCAATGTCCCTTAAGCTAGCTTAACACTTTGCTTCCAATGAACCTTAAATTATGTTTCTTACGTATTTTATATCGCAATACAGTTATTTACCCGTTCTACTCCTTTGAGTTTCTTCTCTGCAATAATGATAAACTTAACAAAAAGATAAGTAAGTTTAATATTGGCCCCACTCAAACAGGTAATAATTGCTTGCCTACATGTTCTAATTCCTAGTTCATTAAAGATCGGTTTTAGAATGGACTTTCGAGCGTCTGCCAAAGCTGGACATAAGGTTACTATATGAATTATTGTTTCATCCCATTTCCTACAAAGCCTGCAAATGCTCGATGACCATTGATTCTCCCATTTTGGTATGCCATCCTTTGTCGGATATCTTCCCAACCTTAAGTGCATGAATTTATTCTTAAACCTTGGTTTTAAATGATATGCCAAATAGGGTTGAGGCATCAGCTTACCAAAGGAGTTAGCAATTGTCCAGAAAGATTTCTTTTCCTTAATTCCTCCTTATCAGCTATAATCGTTAGTAGGGCGGCCGTTTGATTCATTTCTTTTTTTAAAACTACTTTACTCCTTATTTCGTCTTCTAAATTAGAGCAATCAAAATTACATAAGCATTCAGTTAGGTACAACTGCCAGTTTTTTTAATATTCCCCTTCTGAAATTTTGAGCCTGCATAGCTTTGTTAACCCCTTCCATGCTCATGACGGAACGGTTCCGTCATGAGCGTCGGTTGGCCTGTGCTCATGACGGAACCGTTCCGTCATGAGTCCATAGGTTCTTTAGAACCTTCAGCACCGCAGCGGAATTCGCGCAGCGCTGAAGGGGTTAAAGATCCTTCCTCCGAGCGGGCTAATGATATTAAGGACTTCAGAAATGTTGATTGACGCGCCACAAATTGTTTTTTCAATCCAAATTCCAATCTTATGTTTGCTCGACTGATATATTTAGGGATTTTAAAAACCGCTTCATAAGTTCTAATTTCTATATCGTCGAGCACTTTCGCGTCTTTACCCCGAAAGATGATTGAGCAATAGTCCAAAGATGGAATTAACTTTGCTTTCATCACCTTCATCAGATGATCATAATTAGGGCATAGTAATTTGTCTGAATTTCCTAAAAGCAAGCGAACAGCCCCTGGCTTCAAGATTGTTAAAATGTTGTCTAAATATCAGTCCGTCATCAAACGTGATCCCAAGATATATATATATGATTTCACATTTTCGATTACCAGGCCGTTGATATTCCACTCTTTAATCCTCGGTTTCCCTTTTCCCATAGTCATTATTTTTGTCTTTTTGTATTAATTGTTAGTCCATTTTGTGTAACATAGCCATTAAAAGAGTCAATTTACCTTTTTAACCCTATTTCTGTTTGGCTCAATAAAATGGTGTCATCTGCATATTGCAGGTATTTAATTTCTTGACCGTGAATAAAAGGCGAGTGTGAATTACTATTTTTTAAAATGAGCTGGCAAATCGGCCATAAAAAGATTAAAAAGGCAAGGAGCCAAAACACAGCCTTGTTTCAATACCATTATCCAGTCGACGGGTCATATGTTTTCCATCGCCAATTTTGATCTGCACCCAGGTGTGGGTGTATAAAAGTATAATCATCTTTAATAGAGATTCCGGAATACCCCAATTCCTTAACTTACCCCAGAGAGTATTTTGCGGCACAGAATCAAAAGCGGCTTTTAGATCAATAAAGCACACATATAATCTTTGCATCCTGGTTTTGGCTCTCTCACCTAATAATGTTAATAAAATCAAATTGGTATGGGTAGATTCTCCCTTTCTAAACCCAGTTTGAAAATTAGGGATAAGATCTTCCTTTGTGGCCCATGCATCTAGCTCTTCCAACAGGCAATTAGCAAACATTTTTGCCTCTACATCAGTGAGCGTAATTAAACGATAATTAGCCAGATTATCCTGCGGGCCACACTTATATATTGGTTATATAATACTCCCATGCCAAGATAGCGGAATAAGACCTGATTTAAGAACTTCATTAAACAGAAGCATTAGTAACTCCGGCCAGTTACGTATATCAGCTTTAAATATTACGTTCGGGATACCATTTGGACCTGGTGCTCCGTTAGATCTAATCTTATTTATCGCTTTTTTTACTTTATTGAGCGACCAGGGCACCAAATCCACTCTACGTTGAGGAGGGGGGATACAGCCCTCACTCCCTCTATCTATTACTTTATGCATATTAATTGGACTATAATTAAAACATTTATCATTATCTAGACATTGGGTATCTATTTTTTATTGAAGAAGCTCACCCAGCTCGCTTCATCAACATTAGCACTATTGCTTCTATTATTACCGTTCTCGATGACATTAATAATGCTCCAGAATAACCGACGATCTTTGGATTTACAAGCATGATGGACTTTTGCCCATGTTGATTCATAATATGCTTGCTTAGCCCTCCAGATTTCCCTTTTGTATCCGTTTTAATTCTCTGATTTTAAGCGATGCAATTTGAAGCGATAGCCTGTTTTTATTCCGGTGCAGTAATCTTATTTCTTTATTAAGCTTTCTTTTTTGATATAGTAGGTGGGAAGAATACCATCCTGGTTTCTAAGGATTTAGCATTATGCCATTGGAGGGCTCATCTCTAGCAGATTTAGCCATCAGTTTGTCACACAAATGTGCCCATAGGACAACCATGGATTTCCCTTAATTTTAAATCAAATGTCTGCTTTTTAAACCGAACAAAGTGCATATTAAAATCACCTGAAATAATAAATACTGAATCCAAATGCTCGTAATATAAAGTTTTAACCATCCCCCATAGCTGAGAAATTTGGGTGGATCTAACCTTTTTTTTGCAACTTAAATACACATTTATTAAAATAATCGAGTGACTTGCTATTAGTTTAACACACTGTAGCCATTTTACATGAAGATCAATTTCAAAGTGAGAGCCTTTTATTTTTGAAGAATATACTATCAGTCCTATCAGTCCTAGGAGAGCGCTCTAATCTGTTTCCAGTATTCTACTATCCTACGAGTTGTCATTGAAATAATTTGTGGTTTTATCACCACTAGCCCAACTGCTTAGTTATAGATACTCCAACTTTTTAACCTGATTTATTTAAATGGCATTAGAGAAATTAAAAATGTAACTAAAGTTGTATTCTAAAGTATTATTTAATGGTTACTTTGGTTCTGGAAAACATTTTCCAACGATCTGGGGAAAATTAGATCGGCATCTGTAGAACTAAAGGGCAGGTGGGGGAAATAATATTTCCAAAATACACACCTACGGTGATTTTTGTCCCCATTTATCGAAAGGGAGTTGACTGATCAACATTAACTTTGAATACATTATAGTTTTTAATTCTAGCTAATTGCATGTTTTTTTAATCATTAATGGTGGTTTTTAAATACTACCTCATATTAGCCAAAGAAAAAGAGAGCTGGATGGAGTAGGCGCTGTCCAGATGAGCTTGGCGAGGAGCATGGAGCACTAGTGTCACACCACAAACACTACCTTAAACAGGTGCCTCTTTAAAGGCTTTTTGAGTGCTGAGATCTCCAGGTGTGGCAAAGACGACTACAGGGTTATGTCCCTAATCAAGGCAACGATTGACTTCTCTGGCTAATTGTGTTTTCATGGATTGTCTTCCTCAAGAATGAGGCAGCAATTGACAAATGGAACATTTCAAAATTCAGCAGCGAATTAACGACTTTTCCAAAATCTGTGGGGATTGTATGCTTTGGACTTGGATTCTCCATAATCATGGACAGTGCATTTGTATGGAAGAGGTACGATTTTACAGCTTTTTCAGATGAGGGTTTCACATTGCAACTTTAAGGCCTTTGTCGAAAGTATAATGCGCATAGCACAACCGAAGAAACAAACTAAACAACTTGGCATAAAGTATAAACTGAAATTCGATGCTCACAGAAACCAAGCACCTAGAGGAGTCAAGGAACAACTGTTGCTTATATAATCTGCGATCTGGAAAACCACAAAAATCAGCACAACTTGGTTCAAATAAGCTAGATAGAAGACAAGCCACATTACAATCTAAATAATTACAGAAAACAATACACCACACTATTCGCGCCCATTATAAGGAGACCTCATTTATGACCTCAGGGCCTGTCAGCAATCTAAACTGTCCTCCAACTGAATGTAGTTTGTATTTATAAATGCTTAGCCACACAGCAATTATTCAAGATTTTTAAATTATTTTAAGAAGCCTTTGCATGCATCAAGTAAGGAGTCAACCGACCTTTCTAGATTGTACAGGAGACTGATTACTCACAATTTGAAACTCAATTAAATATGTAATATCCGTATTTCTCATTTGTATTCTCAACGACAAACAAACTTGTTTCTGTACAGTCTTATTGTTTGGATGGAAGAGAGAATAATCAGAACCAGTATGTCCTGACTAGATAGGTGGATATTTCTTTCAGCGTATGTACAAGGATAGTTTTGAAGGGGACAGTCAATTTTTTGTGTTAATCAGAATACACAGGCATAGGGGAAATCACCATCCTTATATCCACAAAAGACATTTTTCTTTTGTTATATGGGGGGTTTCCCCTTAACGTTTTGCCATCAGACCTCCTGTTTTTGCTGACTTCGTTTTTTAGGCCTTAGGACTCTGCATGCTTTGCCACTGCTAACCAGTTCTAAAGTGCTTGTGCTATCCCCTTAAACCATGTTAGATTGGCTTATATCCAATTGACATTTAATTTACTTGCATGTCCCTAGTAAAGTGGTACTACCTGTGACCAAGGCCTGTAAATTAAATGCTACTGGTGGGCCTGCATCACTGATTGTGCTACCCACATACGCAACATTCTAAACATGTCCCAGGCCTGCCAATGTTGGGCGTGTGTGCAGTCTTAAACTGCCATTTCGACTTGGCAAAATAAACCTCTTGCAAGGCCTAACCTTTTCTCTTTAATAAATGTCACCTTAGGGCAGGCCCTGAACATCCGAAAGGACAGGGTGCAATGTATTTAAAAAGTGGGACATTTACTGTTAATTTCTACATATTCTGGTATTGAAAAACTCAAACTAATTTTTCGCTACTGCAAGACCTACCTCTCCCATAGGATAACATTGACATTAACTTATTACATTATATAAGTGCATTTTCCAAATGGAAACAGATAACCTCTTCATGTGTGGTGTCTCTGGTCTTGCAGTTTAAAATTCTAACTTATGGTGAATCAGATTTTATATTACAATTCTGAAAATGCCACTTTTAGGAAGTTGGCATTTTCTTGCCTTAGGCATTTGGTGCCCTGTAGCCTGTATTTGGTCAAAAGTGTGTGTGTAGGTGGCAGTTGGGCTTTGTGTATTCCTCCTAGACAGCCCCACACAATGGGAGGCTTAAGTGTGATTGGATGGGCCATCGCTGACAGGATGGAAGGAAGGAGCTGGGCCCAGCCCCCCCCCTTTAACTTCATAGGCTGTGCCATGTATCCACACAAAGGGCTCTATATCCCCTGTAGGTAGTCTGGAGCCAGGGCCAGAAAGGCAGGGCACCCGTGCACTTCAAAAACATGCCTCTAGAAGCTTCTCCCCACTTCAGACCTCAGGCGCCACCACTTCAGTACACTTCTGGACCTATGGATACTCTTCCAGGAAGATGGACTGCTGTGCTACTACAAGAACTGCCACTCTGCTGAATTGTTGCTCTGTAGGATCTGCTGCCCTGCTCTAATGACCTGCTGCCATCTAGCCTTGGTGAGGAGGACTGGGCCTGCATCTTTTGTACCCACAATCCAGAGTGACTCCAAGAGCTAGTTGGCTGGCCTCCTGATCTGAAGCCTCAGTGACACAACAGGCTTCCAGCAAACTTGCACCTGGACTTTGCCATCTGTGAGTCTACCCTGCCAAGTGGTGCCACCCCAGTCTTGGACTCTTGGAAGTGGATTTAATGTGCTCTGACAGCCTCTATGGATCCAGCTGAACCGATGCATCTCCTCTGCTGCAGCAGCCCATCGGAACAGCCACTGTGCAACGCATCCTTGATGCAAGCCTAACATCCCTCATCGACGACTGCCTTGATGAGGACAACAGACTCCACTTCGCAGCTCTTCGGAACCGATGCATCGCCCCGAGTGCGCGCTGCAGTTAAGCCTCACTGCTCTTTGCCAAGCTACCAGAGGATTGATCACAGGTTAATTTTGGATTGGCTTGTGCGTCACCCTGACAAGGATTGTGGTTGCTGCTTGACCAGGGCTTACACCCCAGTCAACCAACAGTCCAAATTCCCACACATTTGATAGTAAATTCATGTATGTTTTGGTCTTTGACAGAACTGGAACCTCACATTACAGAATACACGACTAATGATGGCTCCTAGAAGCGTTGTTTGATTGTGAAAAAAGGCTGGAGATAACAATAGTATACTGTTAAGGGCTAAAACATGTGGACCCAATCAAGGTTGTGAGAGAGGTACCTTAGTGATTACCACGCACCCCAGTCATTTTTCTCTTTTAGCCTTTTGTGAGATAGGTTTAACTTACAATAAAGTATTCCTCCTCATCTTGCATAAATACTGTTTTAACCCGATCTCCCATGACATGTAACGTTACATAAGAAAGCAAAAAACTATGAGGATGAGTCTGCTCTGCACTATACCAGTGCTGGCAAAGGAGTACCCCTAGGGTGAAGCATGCCATCTAGTGTGGATAAGGGGGTCACGTTCACAATAAATCCTAAAGCATTTACATCCATAGGAACGTGGGTGATTGCTGAAAGTTATCCGCTTTCTTGACAAACAGACCTGAAAACCTCCACCCTCAACCGCCACAGACCTGTGGTATACATTTGTAGTAGTATATGGAGGTGGAATTGGAAATGGCTCTGAAAAGTATCCATCTTTACTTGAGTGTGATAATAACAGATTGTATTTTTGTTAAGCCTGTCGGTTCGCAGAAAACACTAAGCAGTATCCTTTGCTATTACGTGATTATTATGTCCATTGCAGGTAGTGAACTTGTATCACATAAAATGACATCTAACGTCCGCACAAATACAGAAGAGGATGTGCCAACAATAATAGATGTGATATAGATTTGTGATTATGATTCAAAATATGATGGTTGTAAAAATCCCGTATGAATGATGCAGGTCTGTAAGTGCATCCAATAATGAACCAGAGTGGGGTTAGTTGTGTTGAACCTATGAAACCGTGATTTTTAATTGGCTGGGACATGGATGAGACAAATTGTGGGAACTTTTTTGAACTACCTACGTAATTCTAGAATATATTATTTTAATTTTGTATAAAAAAAATAACATCCTGAGCGACGACTGAGGTTATAGGGTGCATCTACAAACAAAGGTCCAGCTCCAATTTTGAAGTGTATACTTTTTACTCACACCTGTCCCTATTTGTTCAGCTGTGAGACAAATGTATTCATAATGAAGAAGTTTATTCTTAATCCAGATGGAGACAGTTTATGTAGGTAATAAAGTCAATAGCTACTTAACTTTAAACCATGGTACTTTATATTTCCCATGCTTTCCCTGTAGGTAGAAATAACAAGAATTGTAATTAGTTGTGTATGCAGCCTCCTCTTCGGGTCATACATCAACAACCGTACTGAATTTTCTTTTGTAAGGTCTCTTGTCATGACGCTGAGCTGGACATATTACGAGCCAGTGCAGGTGGAAGCTTGGTTAGACTTTAAACCAGGTGAAATTTCCTTCATACCGTCCAAATCTTGCATAGTTTACGACATTTCTTTTTACACTCCTTTCGATTATGCTATTATTTAATTTCATGTAATTGAGACGTGGTTCTGATAAAAATCCAGTTGTAGGAGTAAGGAAAAATAGGGCTATCAACAAAATAAAACATCTGTTGTTCGTTTCTTGTGCTATGTTTTTTTAAGTACAAAACGAATCATTGCATCCAAAATGGTTGTAATATGCATTTCGCTCTAATACATTTTTTTTAAAATGCACAAAATACCAGAATGTAATTTCATATAATTTAGCGTCGTCGTTAGGCCATTTCTCATAATTTCCACAAAGGAAATTATGTGAATTTTGCCCACATCTAAGTAGAATTCTCTATACCCATTACTTACTTTTTTGAGTTTTTGCTTCATTATAATAATTTATTGGGAGTAAAACATAAGTGTATGCTGCTGCTTGGCTGAGAACATCTCTCCTGAAATGTTCTCATCTATCTATAGGGACAGTTTATACAAACAGGAAACTAGTGAAATGCACTGTTATTGATTACTGAGCTAAGTCTGCCAGCACTCTTAAGCATTTCCGCATAAATGTTCCTGAGTGAAAACCGACCTTAAGACCTAAACTTAATTTGAAGAGTGGTAGCATGCCCACACTGTCATCTGTAAATCCCAACTTTCAGATACATTGTTTTGGGTCACTCAGATGCTACAACATTCTTAGCATCTCTCTTTTGCCTCTGTGAAATGTATGTTGTGAATGCACAGCAATATATTCCCACTGAGCCTTTAAAAAGAATACTGTTTTATGAAAGAAGTACTGTTTACAGTTCTAGATATAATTTAAATTCGAAGCCTTAAGGTACTCACTCAAGTCATCAATCCATGCCGATTATATCCAATTGGATAGATAATTGTTAAATAAAATGGATAAAATAGGCTTACACCAGCATACATATGCACTTTACAATCAATATCTTGGGACTAAAGTAGTCATGTTATGTTTTGTATTGAAGTGAATCAATGTAATGTGCAATTTTTGTAAATATCAGTCATCAGCTTCTCACCACACAGGGAAACAAATGATAACCTGATTGCACATTGATGTTTTAAGTGCTGCCTTCTCTGCCTTATTAACCGCATGCGTGCGGGCGGAATTCCGCTCGCACGCTGAGATATTTAAAACCGCACTTTACATGACGAGCTGGGCTCGTCATGAGCGTGCGAGGAGGCTACCTCATGACGAGCCCAGCTCGTCATGAGCGTGGAAGGGGTTAAAACTTGCACATTGTATGCATTCTTCTTTATGGTAATGCACAACAGAACAGTCAAGTAAGCTCGATAGGCTGTATTTACAGTAGTAAAGCATTTGTATTAAATATGTTGAAACACGTTTGTATCATATACGTATTTTTCTCCTTTTGGAGACACACTTGCTCCATCAAAGTTTTTCATTATTAGTGCTGCCCTGTGAAAAGGAGAGCGGCTTGCCAGAATAGAGAGAAAAGATTGCCCTAATGATGTGTTTTCTTTAGATGTGCATGTGACCGTGACTAATCTGCAGTTAGAGTATCCACCCAGAATAGTGTTACTGAAGGTAAGTAACTTGTTCTTCTGATGGCTGCTTCTAACCACAGGTTCCTCACTTTTAGAATAGATACCAAACCAGTACCTCCCCTGGTATTAGGTTAGTGGAATGACTCAGACCAGAAGGCCTGCAGGAACGAACTGCCAAAATGCCCTTCCCATCAGCCTTTTGGCTGTCAACGTCCATAATGCTTCATTTGAACGTGTGAACTGATGCCCACTTGCAGTCTGAGAATAATTCAGGACAGGCACTATGCACTCCATCTAAGTGGTGGCCACCTTGGCCCTGGTAGAATGGGCCCTCATCCTTCTGCAGGCTGCTTCTTGGAAAATGTGTGTACAGGACTTAATTCAGAGGACTATACACCTGGACACATTTCTTTTGTGCGGTGCCTTGGCATGTCCCAAAAAACCCCACTAAAAGCTGATTTTCTACCCGATGGTCTTTGGTACGATCATTTGAAAATCTCAGCGCTCACTGGAGTCTGTCCTCCTTTTTCGAGGGCTGAATTGGGCAAAGAACTGCGGAAGTGTGATGGACTGTCTGACGTGAGAGGGAGTTGCAAAATATGGTAAAAAAGCCACTGTAGTCCTCATCACAATAGTTTAAGAAACCACAGCTGGTCTGTAACACGGATAGACTGAAATATCTTTAAGCTCATTCCTGCGATGATCTGAAGTTAACACAAAGAGAAAGATTGTCTTCGTGATTAGAAGTAGAGGACAGCTATGTAGTATCTCAAAGTGGGTGCACATAAGGGAAGTGAGGACCAAATTAAAGCCCCACTTTGGCATCACAAAGGGTTTACGAGGGAGACGAAATATGTGGAGCAGTCCTTTGATTAAATGCATCACAATAGGTTTTTTCAACAAGGGAGGCTTGTCCAGTAAAATTAAAAAAAAAAAAAGTCTGATAAGCTTTAACAATGCCTTCTGCAAGTCGTTGCTAGGTCAAAGACGAAAGAAACAACAAATTTGACAGTTTGGCCTTAAACAGGTACGGTCTACTGCTACCATACCAAGCCACTACCTTATCCCAGTGTCCGGCGTAAATAGACTTGGTAGAAGGACACGTGGCTGCAAGTATGACATACACTACTTTGGGAGGGAAATCTAAAGCAGTCAACCGCTGCTGCTCAATCTCCACACATGATGGTGTAAATTACTTATACCCGGGCACAACACCCTGCTCTGCTGCTGCAACAAAAGATCCTCCCAAAGCAGCAGCCTGATCGAAGGACAGATGCTCATGCCCAGAACTTCCAGGTACCACACTTTTCTGGCCCCTCAGGAGGCACTCGGATGACTTGGGCCCTGTTGTTGTTGATATTATTTAGAACTCTGGACAGGAGTCGGGAGAGGTAGGTGGAATGCTCTCTTAGAGATAGTGTTCTTGGGTACTCCAGCCTAAAAAAGTGTTGACAGTGCGCATTCTTAGCAGTGGCAAAGAGATCGTGCCAGGATTCTCCTTATTGCCGGAATACCTGCACCACCTATGGGTGAAATTGTCATTTGTGATCCGCTAGGCATCGCCAGCTGAGTTCAGTTGCCCTGGCATTTGAGGAACCAGCCAAGTGTTGTAGGTTTAGGGAAATTCCCTGATGTGTCAACCTGTTCCCAAGGCACACAACCTCTTGTCAGGGTGCTTAGGACCCCAACTCGCCTTGCTTATTATCATATATAGGTGTTGTTGTCCCTAGAGGATCTAAACCAGCCTCCCATTGATGGTGGCAGGAAGGTTTTTAGTGCCAAGTGAATGGCCCACATCTTTAACAGGTTGATGTGGACATTGGTCTCATATGGAGTCCAGAGTCCTTTAATCTCCACCTTTCCTAGATAACCCGCCCAACCCCCCACTGATGCCTCTGTCACCACTTTCCACTCTGGGTAGGGTAGGGAGAGGGTTCTACTGTTTGTCCAGTTGCAGTTGAGTCTCCGAAAACTGGATCAAATCTGACCAGTTCCTGTGGTGTAGGGCCCACTGAGACTTTAAATCCCATTGCAGAGCCAACATATGCCACCTGGCATGATCGACAAGCAAGATGTAGCAGCCTATAGTCCAAGAAGCCTCAAAGCTATCCTCACTGAGACCCAGAACTGTGACCGAAACACCGGGATCATAGCTCAAATGTGAGACTCTCATCTGGAGGAAAGACCTGATTAAGCACTGTGTTCAGGTTGGCTCAGATGAAAGGGAGCCTCTGTGAAGGTGCTGTATGTGACTTTGGCACATTGATAGTTAACCCCAGCGATGTCAGGAGGCTCAGTATCATCTAGAAGTGATCCACAACTGACTGTGGTTAGAACGCCTTCAACATCCAGTTAACGCGGTAGAGGAAGATTGATACACCCTACCCCCAAATATATGCTGCAGCCATCACCTTCCAGAATACCTAGGTGCTGCCACTGGTAGGACTCAAAGGGAACACCAGAAACTTCAAATGCTCGAGGCCCACCGTAAACTGCAAGTAGCACCTGTTGCCATGCAGGATGGCAACATGGAAATAGGCATTTTGCTGGACCAATGCTACTATTCATTCGTCTGGATCCAAAGCACATAGATCCTGGGCAAGCTTGAGCAGCTTGAATTTGTCCTTCTGCAGGAAGACATTTAGAGGTTGAGATCTAAAATAAGATGCAACTGGGAAATGAGTTCCAATTGCAGAGACCAGTACTCTCTCTTTGACTTCATTTGCCAAAAGAGCCTGAACTTCCTACAGCAATATGCTCAACCAAAAGCCGCTCTGGTGAGGGTGGAAGATGCCGTGGGTCGGAAAGAAATGGATGGGTGTAGCCCTATTTAACCATCTGCAGGACCCATCTGTTGGATATTATGGCCTGGCACCTGTGGTGAAAATGATAATTCTGCCTTTCACCGTATGGTTGTGTGCTGTTTAGGGCGAGTTTAAGCAGCTTGGAGGCTGCTGTCATAGTGGAGAACACTGAGCGTTTCGCTGCCTCTACAGGCCAGGAATGTGTTTGCTGGATCGCTAACCATGAAAGTAGTGGGGTGTGCCTGTTGCAAGGTTGGTGGGTCCTTGCCTTTACTGTATGAGAAACCCTTGGCAATCCCTTGAAAGTGGCAAGACTGATGTGGTGACTGCCTTGCGGATGTAGTGAGATCAGGGGCATGGCAGTAGCCAGTAGCAGCTTTCCTTAAAGCACTCTAGAGTAGAATAGGACTTCTAGCCAAATAGGTGGGAACCGTCGAAAGCATACCTGTGAGTGACCCCTGGACATTACCCAAGAAGCCCATGGATCTCATGTAGCAAGAGCACCACGATAATCCCGACTTCTCTGACTAAAAATTCATGATCAGGGTAACCTTATGACGTTTTTGACTGAGTCCTGGCCACCTCAAATGGTCTGCAAAAGGTTGACATGGAATTCCTCCAGGACGTCTGTCAAGATCTCTGCAACCATGTCCATAATGTGTGGGAGTACCTACCCAGCAAAACAACTAGCATTGACTGATAGAAGGGCGAGGCTAGCCAGGAGGACGACACCCATTTCTCAAATGCCTCCATTCTCTTCGACTTGCTATCTGGGGGTGTTGTTGGGAGAAAGTTTGGATTAATCCTGCTAGTGAAAGCTTGAATTATCAGGCTGTCAGGACTAGGGTGATGTATCAAAAAAGAAGGGCCACCTATGGAGGACCTGTGGCGTTATGACACTTGTCTGTTTACGAATGGGCAGAAACTAGGCTTAGGTAGGTGTCAATGAGCATGTCAGTCAGCGCTAAAATTGAATGGCAGTAAGGGTGTGGACGAGGTGTGTCCAGTTTGCAAAGCTTCAGTGAGGATATTAAGCTTCACGTTTCACCTCAGCAGACGGCAGCTGCAAGTCCAGGCCGTTCGCAGAGCCCCCACTCATCGTCGCACTCCAAGTCGTCGAGGTGCTCGGGTTAGTCTAAACACAATAATAAGGCAAAGAAGCATAAGCGCTCTTCACCTTCTCCCCGTCGGTCAGCTGACGCGAGTCAGGATTTCGAGTGTCGTCGCTCAAAGACTCTGTCTCCAGTGTCTGTTTTAGGGATGACTCCATTTCTGGGAGCCGGTGCTTCCCCTATCCAACTTCGACACTTTTAAGAGGCCTTACTCCTCGTCTTTATGCAGCGTGACTTGGCCAGCCCACCTTCGTGCCCCACAGAGCGGGTCGCGGGTCCTGAGCTTTCGATAATGGCGGCTCCATACCAGGCATCGGGGGACCCCCACGGATTCAGGCCTGGATCCGGATCGACGCCGGTTGTTTTCACTCGACCTTCCCAGGCGCTGATGCTGACCATGCCCGTGGCGTCGGTCCTGCCCCTGACCGAACCCGTCCCCTACCTCCTCTCCCAGTTGGACCTGGAGTTAGACCGACGTTGACTGATGTCGGAAATGACACTGGAGGATACTTTTGTTCCCCTGTTCATCCTTGGTGTTCCTGATCGAATAGAGTGTGGTGATGAGGACTTGGAGGGGTTGCTGAACCCTTTAAATGATCAACTGGAAGAACCGGACTTTTGAGAGGACCTGGGTGATGCTAGTGGTCTGGACACTTCTGAATACACTGGTATGCTTTCTTCCCCTACTGTGACTATGGAGGAGGGAGCGTCATATGCTGTGGTGGTGAAGAGGGCTGCCGAGGTCTTGGGCCTTGAGCTCCCTTCTGTGGCAGTCAGGACTAGCCTCCTAACAGAGGTGCTTCAGCCCGCGGCGTCCACTTCGGAACCCCTATTGCCGTTTAGCAAAGCCCTCACTGACGTCTTTCTGGGCACGTGGTCCAATCCCAGCAAAGGGGCTCCAGTGGAGAGGACGGTTGCCTGCCACCATTGCCCACCCCCTGGTGACCCAGTGTTCCTAACCCAACACCCTTCCCTGAAAGCTTGGTGGTCCAAGTCTCTTCTTCAAAGGGCATATTCCCTTCTGCCCCTCCAGATAGAGAATCCAAGAAGCTGGACCATCTTGGGAAGAGTATGTTCTCTTCCTCCAGCTTGGCACTGTGGTCCGTGAATACAGTGTGCCTCTTGGGCAGATACTCCGATACCATCTGGGATCTGGTTGGGCAGAGCAGGTGCTGCCTCAAAGCCCGGAGGAGGCCCAGGCCATTCTCTCTCAGGCAGTGGTGGATGGGAGAGATGCAGCCAAATACACGATCAGATGTGGACTGGATACCACTGACTCACTGGACAGAACGATTGCCCCCGTCGGTAGCCCTTAGGTGCTACGCATGGTTGAGGACATCTGGATTTTCGGGGGAAGTCCGGTCAACCTTGATGGACATGCCCTTTGATAGCGGTCATCTTTTTGGCGACAAAGCAGACTCTGCGCTGGAGCTTTAAAGATTATTGGGCTACGGCCAGATCTTTGGGCCAAGCGGCGCCTTCTCACTCACTCTAGTCTGCTTTGCGTCCCTTTCGTGGCTATGGAAGGGACACCCAACCATGTCTGGCCCAGTCTAGCCACCAGCTCATGCAAGCTGCCCAGCCACTGCGTGGCCGTGGGATCCAGCGACCTTGTGGGTCTGAGACCCAGTGGGCGGGTCAGATCACCCTTTCCCCCGTGCAGCAGCCTCCAAACCTTCCTAGACTGACGTTTCAGGCCCATCAATGGCCAGTGGGAAGCAAGATTTGCCATCACCTCCTCCACTGGCAATCCATCACTTCGCAAAGGTGGGTTTTGCAAATAGTCCAAAGGGGCTAGTCCCTCCCCTTCGAGACTATCCCTCCCTCCTCTTTTGATCGCGTGTCGGAGGATCATTTGGCACTTCTCCGCCAGTAAGTTTCAGCTATCTTGGCCAAGGTAGCGATAGAAAGGGTCCCAGCGCCAGAAGAAGGTTATGGTTGCTATTCCTGCTACTTCTGGTGCCCAATAAGGACAAAGGCCTGCGTCCTTTTCTAGACCTCAGGGTCCTCAACTGCTTCCTCTGGAAGGAGAAGTTCAAAATGCCCATGTTGGCTCAGGTCATGTCTGCCCTCGACCGCGGATACTGGATCGTGACTGACTTGCAGGACGCCTATTTCCATATTCCCGTCTTGCCAGCCCGCAGATACTGTTTACGGTTCATGTGGGCCACGAGCACTTTCAGTTCACTGTTCTCCCCTTTGGCCTTACCAGTGCCCCTCGGGTGTTCACGAAAGTGATGGCGGTGGTCGCAGCTTATCTGCGCAGATCAGGGGTTCCAGTCTGCCCCCTGTCTCGCGATTGGCGGTTGAAGGCGAGTTCGCCCCAGTCTGTCATCTCCCGCCGCCAGACTATGGCGTACCTCTTACACTGACTTGGGCTCACTATCAACGTGCCGAAGGCACACCTAACTCCCTCTCAGATGCTCCCTTTCATCAGAGCTGTTCTGGACACAGTGCAGTTTCGGGCCATTAACTCGACTCGCAGGGTGAGTGAGCTGCAAGCTTTGTCTTCCCTATGTATCCGGATAAAGTGGTGCTTAGAATGAGACCGTTGTTCCTTCCGAAAGTGGTTACACCATTTCATGTAGGACAGTATCACCTTGCCCACCTTTTTTCCTCTGCACCCTTCCAAGGAGGAGGAGAGACTCCACCGTCTGGACCCTAAATGTGCGTTGTCATTCTACCTTGACAGCACCAAAGATTTCTAGGTGGATGATAACTTTATTGGATATGTGAGTGCCAAGAAAGGCCGAGCTGTCCAAAAACATACCATCTCTCCATGGGTTGTCCTTTGCATAAAGATCTGCTGTGCTTTAGAGAGGAAGGTTCCTCCAGTGGGGCTGTGTGCTCATTCCACTAGGGCTATAGCAGCAACCACTGCATTGGTATGTGGAGTCCCACTCCTCAATATCGGTCAGACGGCAACATGGGCATCTCTCCACACATTCTCCAGACATTACTGCCTGGACAGTCAAGTTCGGAGGCAAGGCTATTTTGCCCTTTCGGTCCTCCATGACTTTTTAGTCTGAACGTGGTTTGCACACCCTCCTCCTCCGGGGATGGTATTGCTGGGGTGTCTATTCTAAGTTGAGGAATCTTCAACTGTCTCTTTCAGATAAACAAGTTACTTACCTTCTGTAACAATGTATCTGTAAGAGACTTGGGTTAGTTGTAGATTCCTTACCGCACCACCCATCCTCCCCGCTCTGCGAACTGATTTCTAAGGCTGGGGACTCCCTTACAGGGCCCTAGTTGTGGCGCACCAGTAGTCAGTGTCTTTTATGGCTCTGAGCTTTTGGTGCGGAAAGTAGTGTCAGAACTGACGTCGGCGCGCAAGGTCCGTATCTAAATAGGCACCGCTACGTCATCCCGGCGATCATGACGACGGATGTGAAGTTGACCGACGCCACCTACCAACGTCCAGGGGTACTGCTAAAGAAAAAGCTCTGGATCCAATCTGACACCTGGGGTGATTTCAAATGCAAGAAATCTACAACTAACCTATGTCTCTTACAGATACATAGTTACTGAAAGTAAGTAACTTGTTCTTATAGAGCAGAGGGTCCTGTGATAACGATAGCAATATAGAGTACTGTAGCTGGAGATCCTATGAGAATAGTGCTGTAAATTATTTTTTACGGGGTACAGCAGTTACCAAAATGCAATGTAAATGTAAACTAGTATTACAAAGCCTATAGGTCTCACTCGGGAGACAACAGTTATTGGCTTTGACATTGTTTAGCTATGTTGTACAACAGCGTGTCTGTACTACAGCATGGCCAACCACTTAGAAAACAAGAATCTGCAATGCAATAGGCCTCGCATTTGTGCGAGTTTAAGCTATTGGCATTGTAAATGACAATTACTTTTATTTATCTGTTTTGACAATTGACACATAACAGGTATTGTCATTTACAACGCAATAGCTCAAACTCTTGTAAATGCAAAGCATTTTTAATTTCAAAGAAGCAGCCGCCATTGTCCTGGTCTGCTTGGAAAGTGAAAGCGCGCATGGCAGGCTGAATGTTGCAAGAAAGCATGTCAAGCCTGCAGTAGGAGAAAATCATTAAGGAAAATTGTGCTTACAGACTAAATAAGTCATACCGTGTAATAGAAATAAAAGGGCTAGTTCTCATGGGAGGTTACAAATAAAGAGAAGGCGGTGCTAAGGAGGGACTAACGAGCTTATTAATGAATCAGAAGACCACATTTACAAAGGACAGCGACACAAGCCAATGAAAAATATGGGCGGAAGGTGGACGGAGCTTCAAGTCCATACTCGAACTGCATGCATCACAGAGCAGCACATGCGCTGCCCAGGCTCGACCTAAAAAAAAGTGCTTTGCGTCATAGCACTCTTCTTGTTTTTTTGTTTGAATCTGATTTAGTGCGATTTTACATGAGGATTTTGATATCTTGTACATTACGATGTAAATTACAGGTATTCGTCACAGATTGCACGTTCAGTAGTACATCGTCGTTGCATAGCATATGAGTGTAATAATATTGCTTTACATAATAGTACTTTTCTTGTTATTGCAAGTGGGAGGTTGGGGTGGAGGCAGCGTGGAGGCAGCATAGAGGTCAGGGGAAGCCAATATGCAAGGTGGAGCAGGCAACACGCATATTAGAGGGCATGGGGTAAAAGCTCTGTGACGCAGCCAGCAGTGTCTGCTTCATAGTGCTTTTTAGGTCGAGCCTAGCGCAGAGCGCATGCGCTGCTCTATGGGAGGCTTCTTGTAAGCGCTGCAAACTTCATGTTGGTCTAACTCCTATCACACATTCTATTGGCCTTTGCGTGTTTGTCTTTCCATAGTGAAGGCACTCAAATGTCCTGAGGCGGGGGCATGTCCCACTTCTTCTTCAAATGTTCACTCCCACAGCGTTTTGCTCTCGTGAGCGGGCAGCAGCGTGGATCAAGTTACTAATTAAACACAGCACGGTCGCTTTCACTTTAGTGGCCGCGCTTGTTGTTTTGTGTGGGATTGTTTCCTAACCATGACTTTTGACCTCTGGCATTATTGGCATGTTTGCTCAAGAGGATGGTGTTATTTTGTTGCCAGTGCTTTTTTCGCAAAGCTTAAGTGAATTAGGAGTGATTGCCGAGGTGGCATGCTTACTTGTACTTGGGACAACATGTCCATTTAGACCTGCTGTGTGATATTGCTAGATACTTATGCAAGAATAATATGTTACATATGGTGCAAATATGTGTTGACACCGATGGGTGTACACGGTGTCTTAATTGATGGAATTATGGGCTAAATTGCTTTGGGCTGCAGTTGCTGTATACTATAGATGACTTAGTCCCTGAAATTGGCGTATGTTTTTATGGAACGCGGTGATTTCTTTGTCATCATCACTAATGGAATTGTGGGTTAAATCGCTTTGGGTTGCAGTTGCTGCATTACTCACAACCAATTTAGTTGTGTAGATAGGCGCATGCTTAAATTGCGGATCACCTTATGTAAGGGTTTATAACTTGTGATCTAGATGTTGATTTTAATGAATGCAGCTATTTTCGGTTACGGAGCTTCTTGCAAATGGAAGTGAATCGGGAGAGTGCTCACTTCCGTTATATGATTGTGGTCTAGCTGTTGCAGTGGAGTAATGCGTCTCTTTGAATTACAATACTTTTCGTAAATGGTGGTGAGTCAGGAGCATGTTCACTTCCGTTTTACATGGTTAACATGCCAGTGTTTGCACTCATTTTGTTGTGCGTGCTTCAAGTTGGCGTCAGTATTTAAATAGCTGAACTCCTTGAACAGGGTAGGAGACCCTTTCCGAACACGGTTTGGCCATTAGGCTTGTGAGTATTTGTCTGGGAATATGAACAGTTCTCTTGTACTTTTGGTACTATTGATATACTTGATATGGATATACTTGTAGGCTGATCTGTGTGTTTAAAAAAAAAAACTAAGGGTTCTGGTGTTTGATTATGTAGGTGCGCTGACTCTCCATTCCTCTTATCTCTCGCTCAAAAAAACACTCTCTCTCTCTCTCGCGCTCGCTCGCTCTCACTCGCTCTCACTCGCTTTCTCTCTCACTTCACTCTTTCACTCTCACTCTCACTCTCTCTCACTCTCTCTCTCACTCTCTCTCTCACTCTCTCTCTCACTCTCTCTCACTCTCTCTCACTCTCTCTCACTCTCTCACACACACTCTTTCACACACACTCTTTCTTTCCACATATCTCTGGCTAAACACTTATAAGGTACCAAAAGCGAGACCTATTGGCTATGCCAATGCTTGTTTGATAAGGTGTCTGTGGGGCAAGCAGCAACACGGATAAAGGAAGGAGGTTGGGGCAAGCAGCAATATGGATAAAGGAAGGAGGTTGGGGCAAGCAGCAACACGGATGGGCGAGGTAAAACTGCCTAATGTATTTTAAGAGGAAACCCATGCAACATCTATCTCTACAGTGGGGTTTGGTGTTAACGGTCATAAAAGTAATCAATCGTTTAGTAACTTGTTCTCCAAATGATTGCTCGCCCGGACTTAGATCAGTGACTGAGTGCAAGATTGTCAATTTGTGCATGCTGGTATCAGGCTCCATCTCTCGGCAGAGAGCCCCGTGGGATGATCATTGAATGCTCAGTACAATAGACCTCTCATTACTGGGCGTCATGAAATAACCCGCCACGCAGCTTGATCCCCTCTCAGCTTCAACCGAGGCATTTTTCTTCTATTTGAGAATATGAAATAATTGATATTCTTTCTTTATTTACTGCTAAGAGCTTTCTTTTTCTTGTAAAGAAAGATAATGTTCCTGCTGCTGCACAGCCCAGTTTAATCAGGTTAGGTTGCATTATTGTAAAGAAACCGAAGGTTATGTTCAGTGAGGTGGTGCCCGCCATGGACTGAACTGCCTCTTTGGCCTTGCTGAGAGCTCTGAGGTCTTGGTGTGTTTGTCAGCGGGTTGTTTCTACTTGAGCGGAAGTGACACTGGGGTTTAGAATTGAGTTTTGTGGTGATGCACCAGTGCTTAATTTGAAGAAAAAAAATATACTAAGTGCCAGGGCCCTCATCTGGAGACCACTGCGGCTTGCGTCACACATTGCCCTTGCCATGCTACAATGATAGTAACAACAGAACTACTAAACATCACTCTCCTACAAGTGTGACAATTCAGACTATTTCAGGCCACAAACCTACAAGAATGGCTTGGGTAGCAAGTAATATTCATTTTTTTAAAGTATATTGCATTTATAATTAGAGCTCCCGGTTTTATGGTATTTCTTTTTTAACATTTCCGTCTGTATTTATCCATATTTATTTTTGACCATCTTATTGGTATTTATTTTGTGTTTTGAGAATAAATAGCCACAACGCGGTATATTTCCACATTTATTTAGCTGATAAACATGCACTCATACTTTGCTACCTGTCGCGTTTCAGAAAATTAAACAGCCAAATATAGCTAAACCTTACACCCACAGGTAAATATCAGTATTATAATACAAATATACGCTAACACATACCTGTGTTCATTGAAATCTGAACCTCTTTTTTAACTTCCCATTCTGTGTATCTGCTCAGCTGTTGTCCTGGAAAGCATGAAAGACAGCATGGAGAGTCACCCACAAGAAGCATCATTTTCTGTATGTTTCAGCTTTTAAAAATAAAGACTGACAGGGAACACATTGTTTTCTGTCTGCATTTATCTGTAGAAATCAGTAAAAACGAAAAACTCGGGGACTTATTTATAAATAGCTGTTTTTGTGGTCATCTCTAAATTAGCCAGATAGCAACACCTTGTGGCACGCTGTCACAAGTGCTGGTGCTGACAATTACGTGCCAGTGCCGAGCACCGGAAACCACCTGCTCAAATTAAGCACTGTAACTGCACCCTGCGCACAGAAAGGTCTACCCTGCAGGGCAGTGGCCACTCTGGCTTGCATGGGTCTCCAGGTAGACTAAAGAATGTCCAAGAAGGAACTGTACTGCTAACGGTGCTGCACAGGTATGTGGAGAGTTGACTTAAGCGCTTCCTGAAATGTCCGGGCTTGCTGAAATGTCCATGCTTCCTGAAATATCCGTGCTTTTACATGTAAAAAAAGTGCATTTATGTGGGCTCGTACATTTTCTTTCCTCTTTAGATGTAATTTTATTCAATAAGAAGAAGCCTTCCACATACAGCCAAACGGCACCAGTGACATGGTTGAAATAAAAATAGCCATTTAAACTAATTAAGAATTTTGAAAATAAACAATAACCGTTTAAACTAAGCAATAAATAAATATCCATATATTGCACGCTCTTTATTTTCCTGACTAGCAGGTCTTAGACTGTTAAATTATTCATCGTGGTGTTTGAGTTTTTAGTTCTTTTCAGTTTTAGTTGAAGACTTCCAAGTGATATTTAATTCCTTTCACAGTGCGTTCGTAGGCGGGTTCATTAATGCGATGTGTCATATCGAGGGTTTCAGGTGTTACACCTTCACTGGAAACAATGATGGGATCTCCTTGATAAATAAATGCCACACTTGTGCATGGCACAGCAGAGCTTTTCTTTCACAGCCCTGCTTATCCCGGCCTTGCCCTACAAGACGTCTTGCCATCTCAGTCCGTTTATGTTTAGCCTTATAGAGTAAGAGGCTTCCCCTTTAGCCTCAGTTTATGCTTAGTGTGATGTGTAACAATACCCTTGCTCTTTTTAGGTCTCGCCTATTACATCCCGAAGGGATGATAGGCGAGATTATAGTAAGCTGTCCGAAAAGTCTACCTAGCTGCGGATCGCGTACAGTTCATGTGAGCCAGGCGCGTGCACATCATCGCCAGCCACATCACACATCACCATTTGTCTGTGCCTCGGCATCAGATTTGAAAGGCTGCTGCTCCCCCGCCCCCCCCCATCAGACTTCAAAGGAAGCTGCTCCCCGCCCCACTCCGCGCAATGCCAGAACATCCTTTTAGGGCTGCGACAACCCACCCCCTCCCTCCCTCTCCCTCCTCTTCCTCGCACAACTCGCGTTTTTTTATTTTTTTATTATTTCATATTGCCAATGCTTATTCCACATTGTTCCTCTTTCTCGCTCATTTCTTTATCGCACTCCCCCCCAGGGTCTCTCCTCCCTGGTCACTGTTTAAGCACCTCTCTCCCATACTCTCACACACGCGCCCTCGCTCTCTTCCCTTACCAGTGGCTCGTCTCTCGTTTTCTTCTCATCCGTTTTTGCATCCACGCGCTGTCCCACTCTCTAACCTCCAGTTTTCTCTTCTCCTAACCACTCCTAACCACTCCTTTCAATGTCTCAATTCTTCCCTTCCTGTTTCTCTCTTTCTCGTACTCCCTGTCTCTCTCTCACACTTTATTCTATTTGTCTTCCCTCTTCCTGTCAACGTTATATGTACAGCGCCCACCTTTCCCTTCTACTCTTATAACTTGTCAGTTGATTGGACTACAACAATTCTCTCTTGCAATTATATAGAAACCTATTTAATAATTCACTCTTGCGTGGCATGGGAGGGTTTTTAACATAATGTATAGTAATTAGAGTTTGCCAAGTTTAACCCCGGCGCACAAGTGTTATTTGCCAAAAAGAGAGGTGCGCGTGGCCCTGAGTGGCAGGCACTCAGATGCGCAGTGAGAGGCGGGCAGACAGACAGAAAGAGGTAGACAGACAGGAGGAGCGAGAGCGAGACAGATAACAACACTCCCTATAAACAGTAGATAAAAACACATTTCCGTCTGTTGCCGTTCTTGTCTTCCCCGCCCTAACCACCGTTTTCATTCCTTTTTTATTTGTTTTATTTTTAATAAATGCTTCCCCAGTTGAGCTACTGCTGTGCCCCGTCCCGCCCCCAGAGTCCACCTTCCTGCTCTGCCATTCACTTTTCATCTCGTGCTCGCGAATTCTAGTAGTTTCCTTCTGTGCCCCCACCCATCCCCCACACGCGTCCGCTCCACCTGGCTCCGCGTCTGTTCTCTAATCAAAGCCTTATTTCAAATTAATCATCTTCTGGCTCTCCGTGTTGGAGCTCTCTCCATTTCGTCCCCCTCCTACCCCCCTCTTACTACCCCCTTGTTATTGCCTTTCTTTGTAATGCGATCCGAACACATTATGCTTCGTTTCATTTGCAACATGCACTGGCGAGCCATGGGCATGCTGCTTCTCCCGATTTATGTAACTGCTGCTTTCAAGCTTGTGAACAGAAGCTGCTTGGTTGCAAGTTAAATGATAATTCAACCCCCACACACACAAACCCACACACGACCGCCCCCCCCCCACACACACAAGACCTCCCCCCCACACACACAAACCCACTCACACAACTCCACACACAACCCCACACACACACAACCCCAAACCCACACAACCCCCCACACACACAACCCCCCCACCCACACAACCCCCCACACAGAAACACCCCACCCCCACACACCCCACCCCCACACACCCCACCCCCACACACCCCACCCACCCCCCACATCCCCCCACACACACAACCCCACACACACAACCCCACACACACAACCCCACACACACAACCCCCCACACAAACACAACCCCCCCCACAAACACAACCCCCCCCACACACACACAAATCCACACACACACAACCCCACACACACACACAACCCCCCACACACACAACCCCACACACACTCAGCCTCACTCACACACAACCCCACTCACACAAATCCACACACCACCCCAAACACATGCTCTCCCTCTATCTATCTATCTATCGTCCTCACTCTATCGCATCACCACAGCATCACTCCGCACCACCACAACATCACTATGCGCTACCACAGCATCACTGAGCGCCACCGCATCACTCATCGCCACCACATCACTCAGGGTCCCACAGCATCAATCTGTGCAACCATTCAACAACAACTGGTTCAAAAATATTCTCTCAATGTTTCAAGCTTTATTACAAATGTCACAAAAAGATGTTAATATTTCACTTCTGTTCTTGGATTTTCGTCACAATAGAATACACTGAACATAATATTCACAAAAGTTATTTACAAAACTTTAAGCTAGTGGCGGTATAAATTACAATAACTTTCATTTAAGTATTAATTATTGAAAAAAAATGAAAAGCCACTGTTACTTGTAATATCAATACATGTAAGTCACGTAAATATAACACATATTGCATTACAAATGCTATAGGTGTCACATTTGCGAAAGTTAGAACTATTGGCATTGTAAATGACAAAGCGAATTATTTCGCTATTTTCAAAAACAAAACATCAATAAAAAATGTCATTTACAATACGAGTAGCTCAAACTTTCCTAATGCGAGACCTATTGCATTGCAAATGCTTGTTTCTGTAATGGTGTGTATACCCAAATGTTGTTTCAATGGCAAAAAGTTGTTGCATGATTTCTTAATGAGTCCTTTCTTTAAAAAAAAAAAAAAGAAGAGTTATGGCGCAGAGCCCTGAGACAAAGGGGGGTCTAGCCTAGAAACGCTCTTGGAAAAGGACTGCTCTATATTCTGATACAAGCATGTGAATCTATGAAAGATACAATACTGGAGAAAAAACTAGTTACTTAACGGTACACTATGGTTCTCCAGTATTACCTTTAATAGATTCACATGCGCCCACCCACCTCCCCGTTTTCTTCTAGGTAGACCGCCTTTATCTCTGGTTTCTTACATAGCTCACTCTTGGGCTGTTGGAAATCTGAGGTATGGTGGCTCTGCTGGGGATGGTGTATGATGGTGCTCGCAGCTGATTGGATGTGGTTTGGACCATATAATGAGGAGGAGAGGTTACCTATTGTTATACTTCTCTATGGTTTCCAGGCAGTTTTTTCTTCTACTGCTATGGTTATTCTTTTTACCGGGAGACTCCCACCATGACGACGGGGAAGATACAAGCATGTGAATCTATGAAAGATAATACTGAAGAACCATAGTGTACAGGTAAGTAACTAGTTTTTAACTTTCATTTAAGTATTAATTATTTTAAAAAAATTAAAAGCCATTATTATTTGTAATATCAATACATCTAAGTCACGTAAATACCACACATATTGCAGAACAAATGCTATAGGTGTCACATTTGTGAAAGTTAAAACTATTGGCATTGTCAATGACAAAGCTATTAATTTCGCTATTTTCAAAACCAACACATTAATAAAACAATTGTCATTTACAATACCAATAGCTCAACCTTTCCTAATGCGAGACCTATTGCATTGCAAATGCTTGTTTTATGTGAAGTAAGCAGATGTCAAATTAAGCCTGCACATGTGCACACACAAGGGAAAAAGATGTGTGAACGTTTAAATGAAACCAGCTTACGTTACTAAACCTATGCAAGAGCTATTGGCTTTGCCAATGTGTTTTAGCCTTGTTGTACACCAGTTTGACTGTTTTTCAGCTTAGCTAAAGGATTGTGGGGTGGATTGGACAAGAGTGTCATAGAGTGTAGCGGCATATCATAAAGGAGAGTAGTGCTGTAGAGTGGAGTGGTACAGCATAAAATGGAGTAGAGTGTCATGGAGTGACGTAGCATGAAGGGGAATGGAGTGTCGTAGAGTGAAGTATGCATGGTGTGGTAGCGCACTATCGTTACTGTCAACACATGTTTAATTGAATGACCATTACATTTGCACATGCTGTTTCAGTGACAAAACTATACAGCGCACAAGCGATAATGTGTGGATATGGCATCACCAAGTCTATGGATTTGTTTTGATTGTATTAAAATATTTGTTTCTGCCACACTTCAGAATTACAAAGGATGTGCTTCATTTGTGATTTTCTAATTCTGATATATTCTGAACTATTTGCATAGTTAATTTACAGTTATTTAAATGTTGCTATATACTTGGAAAAATAACATCCTAAAGCCTTTATTCTCACATGGGTAAGCCTGCAGGGTTGTCACATAAATCCTCACACTTTGAAGTTTGAGAAAGAAAAATAAACACCAAGCACCCTGGAAGACAGAGTCTGGCATCTGACTTCGGTCTTTAAATGCACAGCCAATATGACAAAATAAGTACATAAGTTAAAGGCCTGTTTACAAAAAGAGAGCACTTGAGGAAGAATACAAGGAGCGATGGTGAACAGGCTGTGCTCCACAGGAGCGATTAACTCAAGCTGTGCAGCCTAAACAAATAAAGTCAGCAAATAGAAAGCAAGCAAATGTGAGTAACAATCTAGGGCTGACTGCTTTCCCGGGTTATGCTTTCTGAATGTCCCCAGGATATCTTTGCAAACTAGCTAGCTGTGCTGTCTGGTAGTCTTCGACCTAAAAACAACCCATTCATCCCCTCACCCAACATAAAACCTTGGTCCGGTAACCTGACTCAGTAAGTCTCTACCTGAATGATTGTGATTGTTTGCCACAACATTAACAGAAGCTGTTTGACTTGATGCTTGCTTATCATTCAAACAATTGCCACAATGCCTCTGGTGTTGGTCTTTCTTGCTCTTTAACAGAGTGTTCTATCTTCCTTCGCTTGATTAACCTCCATGAATGAAGGAGATGATATTTCTCTCCAACATTCAACAGGTTTTGGCCATTGCTGTGGCTAAACAACTATCAGGATCTCAGTGCCTGAAAAATAATATACCTGAAAAGTACCACTAAAGTTACATCCTCAAGCCCATTGCAGTCAACCGCCATTGCTCTTCGCTATGAATTCCACATACAGATGTCAAAAGTCCGCTTTGTCCACCTTTAGATCCTCATGACTCCATACTTCTACCCTGTTAGAATGGCGAGCAGTCAATTTTCAATTCAATTCAAAGAAGTCTTTATTCGATTATTACATCATAAAAGACATGCATCACAAATTACAATAGCTAAAATACATGTTATATTTTAAAATAGTATAAAGTAGTATTAAAACAATCTAAGACCATATTAAATCATTTATACAGAACTTCATTTGAAAGTTATTTTAAAAGGTTACAATAAATCCTTAGTTAAATATCCATAGTAGTTCGTGGACAATAGATAGTTACACATTTACACACAGTCACTGGAGAGCCTAAGGTTTTAGGGTAGGGCCTAAGTCGAGTTGATGAACCTTGCTCTTAAGATCCAAGCCCATCCTAAGTATTTCGCTACACCAGTTACAATTACGGGCGACTGATCTGACTTTAGTATCCTACTAGCATTTGCTGCTGAACGTGTTCCCAGGTTTCTACAAACTGGACTTAACCACTTTAATCTAGGGGCAACATACAGTGGGCAGACAAAAATAAAATGGTTTACACTTTCACCCTGTCCTGAGCACCTAGGACAGTGCCCAGTCCCACCCTTACCCCACGTTTTAGTGAACTCCCTTAATGGCAAAGAACCGCATCTATATTGATGAAATAATTTACGGTCCAGGGGCTTAGTTATAGCATCCCAGTATTTTTCAAGGCAGGGGACATCCTCCATAACAATGAATGTACCAGTAAGGTTACTAGCAGTCAATCCCGAATGTCTCTTATCTATAACCCAATTCCAGTATTGTAACTTCAAATCCTTTTTGGAGGGGAAGGTTGCAGTAACGGGGTTTGACCATAGTTCACCTTGCCCTATGGCACACAAGGTAGTTCTTAAGTCTTTGAACCAACCTATGTTGGAAGAGCCAGGGAGATCCCTAACCTCAATGCATGCTCTTGCATAGAGCTGGAGTTCGGGCGTTGTCCAAAGGCGGCGCCAGAATGCTAGTGGTCGCAATCTGGCTAGGTCCCCCACAGGCTGACACCCAAGATCGTACAGGAGTGGAATCTGCGGTGTTGACTGTGGGAGACCAGTGGCCACCCTAAGGAATTTATTTTGAGCAGCTTTCAGGGGATCCAGGTTACTGTAGCCCCAGAGCTCCGCCCCATACAAGACAGAGGGTAGAACTTTCGTTCCATAAATCTTCATTAATGGGGACATGGGCCGGGAGAAGGAGCAACGCTCCTCCTATCTGCGCGTGCTTTAATGCCAGTAGGTCAACCTGTTGAGACCAACTAAGGGTCTCGCTAAACGTAACTCCAAGGTAGGTAAACAGTTTAGTCTGTTCCAGAGATGTGCCCCCCATGGTAACCCTAGCTGTAATCGGAGTGTGTCCTCTTAGTACCATGAATTTTGTTTTTGACACATTCACCTCAAGCTCATGTTCGCTGCAGAACAGTTCAAACCTTGTTAGGGCCTGTTGAAGACCCTGTCTGGTCTTAGAAATTAAAAGGGTGTCGTCTGCGAACATGAGCTTTTCATTTTCATTCCATTCCAGCCAGGGACGGGGCATCAGTGGGGTGATTGGCAAAATATTTAGTGACCCCATTTATATATAAAGAAAACAGGGTAGGAGCTAAAACACACCCTTGCCTTACACCTTTAGCGACTGGAAATATATCCATTACCTCCCCAGGTTTACCCCAACGTACTTGGGCAAAAGTTTGAGCGTGTAGATTCACCAAGAGGCGTACAAGAGGAGCTGGCATACCCAGCTTCTCTAGACAGTCCCACAACTTTGCCCTTGGGACAAGGTCAAATGCAGACCTTAAGTCCACAAAGGCTGCATAAAGGATACCTTTACCAAGGATGACAGTCTTCCAATAAAGAAGAATAAACCGAAAAGCCTCGTCTAGGGTACTCACATGGGACCGAAAGCCAGCCTGGAGTGATGTAAGAATGTTGAACTCACAAATCCAGTCCTGAATCCTGCCAAGAACAAGGCGGGCTAGGATTTTTTGTACCGCATCTATAAGGCTGATCGGCCGGTAGTTGGAGGGAACCGACCAATCGCCTTTCTTGTAGATTGGCAGGATTTCTGCCCCAAACCAGGACTCGGGGACCTTAGCACCAGAGGCTAAGGCATTAGCCAGGTGGACTATATAAGGGACCCAGAGATCCTGGTCCTGCTGGAATAAATCAGCTGGTATGCAATCCGGGCCTGGTGCCTAGCCCCTCGGAATAGATTGCAAAACATGTTTAACTTCACAACTCGTGAATTTAAGAGGAACAGCCAGCGCAAGACAGGGAATGTCGTCCTGGGCACTACTATAGTTCCTAAATTGTTCCTCAAAATAGCAAACCCACTGATGTTGGGCAACCGATGCAGGGCTGGGGCGGTCTTCCTGGGATTTACCCCATTTTAGTAGATGCCAGAACTGTCGCATATTCCGAAAGCTACAAGCTTCGGTTAGTGATAACCACCGTTCCTCATCCCAGTTGGTCTTGGCTTTGTGCTTTGCATCTTTATAAGCCTTCCTACAAGACCTAATTAGGCTATGGTTCTTTTGTTTTAATGCTTTAAACAAATCCCCGTGAGTCCGACGACACTCCTCGTCAAACCAGGTTATAGTTTTCAGTTTCCCCCTCCTACCCTGCTTGGGGATAGACTTCACAAACAGCTTTTTCAGCTCCAAGAATAGACTAGTATGAATGTTGGTGATTATTGCATTGATATCGTCCTGTGACTCACATTTAAAAATGTCTTCCAAAGAGTTAGATACCAGAGATCTAATCTCCTTATGTGCCTCTACATTAACTAACATTTTTGGCCAACGTACCCTTCTCATATCGTTGCTAAGTACAACTTCATCCTGAACAACATTTGGCCTACAACTCTCGGACCCAAGAAAACTATGGTCCCTTAGTTCCACCACCAGCGGGTCATGATCACTTTCCGGGCGGGTCATGACCACCATATCCTCAACTGCAGCCCACAGCTTCACATCGACTAGAATATAGTCAATACGGCTACTGTGTCTGCCGTTGCTGAAGGTATGTCTACCCGTCCTGTCTGATCGCACTCTACCATTTAGTGCTCGCAGACCCTGGTCCAGGCACAACCCTTTAATAAATGTAGCGGATTGTGTCCATTTCCCAATCGGGGATAACTCAAGCTGGGGAATCCCCCAGATCATATCTTCAACCTCGGTGAGTGAGTCATCATCTAGACTCAGGGGTTCAAAACAAGAATTAAAATCCCCCATCACAACCGTGAACCCGTCTACAGATGCACCTGATAGAAATTCATCCAAAAGGCGGAGGTTTGGAGAGACCCTTCCGCCCTGGATGCCCCTAACATAAATATTAATCAAAAGAATGTTAAGGCCTTTAGTAGATCTTTTATACTAACTATTAATATATCAGGGCTATCAATTGGTACCACCTCCGCTCTTACGCCCTCATACTGGCGAACCCAGGTAGTCAAACCTCCCATAGCACGCCCTCTGTGACCTTTAATTGCTGGTTTGCTGAAATTTAAATAACCAACAAAGAACACCGGTGAGAGTGCCCAGGTTTCCTGGAATGACCAGGCATCGCCTTGTTGTATGAAATTCACCCAGTCCGGAATACACATACGGGACTCAAGCCCAGCTATGTTCCAACTACCAAACTTGGTGCTGCTTGAATCCACCAGATCAATAGTTTTGGCCTTAGAGTGGGAGGGTACGACATCCTGTGGTGGAGGAGCTACATTGTCATTAAAAGACCCCATATAATTTGATGTATCCTGTAGAGGTACATCGTCACTCATTTTATCTGTTTCAGTCGCACCATAAACTACCAAGACAGGTCCCCGACAACCATTAAAAGACGCTCCATTAAGGCCAATCTCCTTATCATCAACCTCTGGAGTCACTACAGCCTGAACCTCAATATCTATTTCCAATTTCATACCCCAAGCCCCACCAGAATGATCGGACTTCCCATTTCCACAGTGCAATGACATCATTTGATGCTTCAACATAAGGGAGAACATTATCTAGGGTAAAAAAGATACCCGTACAGTCTAGGTTAGCCTCTAGATCTGAGAATGGAAAAACAAGTCAATCATTAAAGTCCAACCCCGAATAAGATTCATACAGGTTGTGCAACAGGATGTTCCAATACTCGTTGTATTGGGTATAGTTTGTATGGTTGTTAGGTATGGGAAAGTGGCTAGGGGGATGACGGCGGGGAGGAAGGGAAAAGGGAACATTGGGGTTATTGACAGGGCGGGGAAAAAGGGATGTGTAATTAGCCAAGTTCAGGGAGTGAGTGTTTCTACTAGATCTGGGATGGACAGGGGGTCTAAGCAAAGCCTCTGGGTAAAAATAGCTTAGATTTCGAGTAGAAACACCTCCTTCCTTGTTTCCTGGGTACCAATCACTTATATGTGAAACAACTCTGTGATCCTTAAAATTAATAATCACAATGTCTCCATCTATATCTTTCGGGCGAAGGCCCACCCAATTGCATCTTCTTACCGAGATAATATCTCCGTTTAGGTGAGCAGGGAGGGGTCTATTAGTTCTCAGCCAAAAGATGACTTTGTTTTTCAGGTTTACATTGTGTTCAAGGTTTCCATTTGTGATCGGGGGACACCGGTTAAAAGGATCACAAAGTTTGCCGATTCTGGGGGTAAGTCCACTATGTTCCTACGATTTGATGATACTCTTTGGGTTATAGTTTTAGTTTTGTCTACCCCTGGGAACGTAGTTGGCTTGTTTGTAGGTGGAATTAGTTTGTTTGGGGCCGACAAGGACTTCTCTTTAGCTGGCTTGGATACTAACGTCGGTTTAGTTGGTATTAGGGGGGCATTAGTATTGTTAGAAGCTATGTCACTGTTGTTTTTGTGAGGTTTACTTGGGATCAGAGTGGTGGTACTAGGCTGGCATTTCGGTTGGGACTGATCCTTGGGGTTCGTTAAGTGGGGAATTGTATTTGGATCGGCTGTTGCTAAGAGGCAATCCATTTTTTTCCCCAGGATCCTAACTCTCTCCATGAGTGGGAGCATATAAGATTTTAAAAGTTTATCAAAGAGTTCTATAGACTCTTTTTTGGACATGGCTGGTATTTCTTCAAGGAGAGATGGTAGGGAGTGGGTACCTAGTGGTACCTCCCTCACGGGAGGAACAGTTGGTTTGGTTTTAGAATTTACTAAAAGGGATGGAGAGCCCAGAAGGTTAAGGCCTTTTCTTTTAACCCCGCCCTTTCTCCTTTTTTTTCTTGGCAGAGAACGAGAAACCCTATGTAGATTCATGGGCTTAATTCCGGTATCACTCTTGGTGTGTGTCGAAATTATCTCGGTTGGAGCTACACTATCTATTGAGTGATTAGAGAAGGTTGAGTGGAGTTGTGGGGCTATAGTCTGGGCAGCTGGGGTGTTTAGGTCAATAAGGCTATTAGAAACAATAGGAGGACTGTTTATATTGTCCTCACTATTTATGGCAGAATGAACGGAAGTTGTGTTGTGGTCGCGAAAAATACTAGGGATATGGTCAGTGCTGAATAGATCGATATCTTTGTCCAGCCTACCAATACTACCCGATTCTTGTGTGGTATTTAGATCTAGTGGGGGAGTCATTGTTTTTTTTTTTAAGTTGTTCGATAGAGCGACGACGCTCAGCACGTTTCTCCGCTAGTAAAAATTCTTTGTCGATTTCCTTGTTTGCCTTCTCAAAATATTTATCAAGAGGCCCAAGGATCGAGACCCCAACACAAGAGGGTAATGAGCTAGACATGACTAAGGAAGACCTTGACATATAGAGTACCCCGGAGGCCGACTAATCTACACACAACAGTAGGCAGAGTATGGATATTAGAGACCGGGCCCAGCCCAGCCTCCTTTGGCCCCTGACGGCCACAGACGGTCCCGCCCTTGTCCGGGGCTTCTCCCGGGACGCTCCCGCGCAGCGGTGATGACGAGTTGGTAATATAGGGACACTCGTTGGTGTGGGCGGGGAAGGCAGCGAGAGCGGCCCAGATGATGGCAATTAGGGCTGGCGGGGACTCCTGGGAAAGGTAGTCCTGGTCCCGCAGCTCGCAGCCCTGCCTTCACGCACACACCCACTGCAGACTCCACGGGGGCAACCAGATACTTCCAGGGGTCAAGGCTCCGCAACAGTTCACCCCACGAAGCGGGTTCCGCGAGGTACAGCACGAAAAAAGCAGCAGTCCGGGAAATAACACTCCACAGGTACGGAGCGGTCAGCAAAGCGTCCCAGGGTTTATCCGAGTGCCAAAGACTTTAAGTTCGTTGGTGGGGGGCGGGGAAGGCAGGGAGAGCGGCCCAGATGATGGCAATTAGGGCTGGCGGGGACTCCTGGGAAAGGTAGTCCCGGTCCCGCAGCTCGCAGCCCTGCCTTCACGCACACACCCACTGCAGACTCCACGGGGGCAACCAGATACTTCCAGGGGTCAAGGCTCCGCAACATTTCACCCCACGAAGCGGGACCCGCGAAGCGGGTTCCGCGAGGTACAGCACGAAAAAAGCAGCAGTCAGGGAAATAACACTCCACAGGTACGGAGCGGTCAGCAAAGCGTCATCTTAGGCTGTATATTTCTGCCATCATTATTTTGGAGTCTCCCGCTTATGTAGGGGTGGCTTCTGCCAGGTGTTCATGGGGCAAAGGAGCATGGAACTGTGCTGCATGATAGCGTTTAAAAAAACTTAAAGTGGTTCACATAGAACTCATTCATATCAAAATCATGGATGTATAACAGCAGGTTTCACCTGCCACAAACTGTTCACCCTTGCACAATCCGCATGTACACAGGCAACGGTAGGTTTGATTCAGTAAACAACTTGATAAACAGCTGTTTGTGCTCCAACATACCTTTGAATGTTTTGTACTATCTATTCGCAATTTTTGGTTGTGGTTTTTTTCCACTTTACATGAGGACACATTCATTTTTGTTAGACACGGGGAGAGTAAGTGAATTGTGCGGGAAACAGTCATAGGTGCAGCTTCTCAGAGAATCAGGTAGGGAATTCCACTACTTAGAACCCAGTTATGCCAATGACTGAACTTCCATGCAAGCAAAGCGGGTCTGGGCACTGTGCAAAGGGACTGATTGAGCGATCGAAGCGTACACATGGGCTGGTAATCCGCCACCAAGTGTCAAATTTATCGCAGGCCTGTTCCAGATCTAGCCTTGTGTATGTAGCACAAAACTTTAAACTGTACTTGTTTTTTCCACAGCAAGGCAATGAAGCTTGCTGAAGAGATGCGATACAGAGGAAGCTTCAAAAGATAATCTAGGAGTCTGGCCATGGACGTCTGGATTATTGGTAGGCGGATACAGGATATTGCTGTAGTCTACTCTAGAGAAAATTAAGGCCTGGGTCACTGTCCTTTGGGCAGAAGGTGGAATCATCCAGATGATTTTTTGTACCCACTTCAGCAATGCAAAGGATGTGGAGGTCAACGTTGCCGCCTGTGGTTTCATTGGTAGACTCTCATCCAGCCAGAAGTCAAGGTTTTTTTACATTGGGAGTCAGTTCAGGGAGGGTCCCGAGAGGCGCCTGAGAAAGCAACTTCATTTTAGAAGCGGCTAGTGGTGGGATCAAGGTATTTTCATCACCTCTTGGAGAATACTCCCATGTGCTGAATTTAGGAGGGATGTCAGCCGCCAGCCCCTCTGCCGTTTGACCCTTTGTCAAGTGAAGCTGAATATCAGCCACCTTTTTATAGAAAAGGTGTGCCGGCGCTTCGCATTGTGACTGAGAGAGTGAGGACTCCGCAGATGTTTGACTCGGGTCTGAGAGTTTCTTGACCACATTAAGTATCTTAGAGGAGTTTTGAGTGTTGGAGATTTTGTATGAGTAGAATGACGCCCAAGCAGCTTTGCAGAGCCCATGATAGTTTTTCAAAGCTGTTTTATACTCTGATTTTAGCTCCTCGTCATAGAACTTTTTCCAAGCCCTCTCTCGGCCACATTTATTTCCAGGCGACAGGCTTGGCTAAACTATGGGGCAGGGGGTGGAGTCTCATTGAGGACCTATTTGTTGCCTGCAGGATTACCTACAAAGAGTCTGTAATCCAGCGATTGACCATTGGCTGATTTAAGTCAGGCGTTTCAGGTCTGGTACAGTGCTTCAAAGTTGTACATTCAGAGCTGGAAGGTCTGGTTTAGCCCAGTTCCTGGACTTGACTAAAGGTTTTGCCATCCCTATAGAGGGGGTGGCCTGAGTCTTGATGGCACTTATAAATGGTCCGATTAGAGTGGTGGCAAGGGTGGGTCTGTGGTAAGGGCTTTGATATTAGAGAAGATGGGATCCAGGAGCTAGCCAGCTTCGTTTGTGGGTGCTGAATTGATGAGAGCTAGAATTAATACACTCAGAACCTCTAGAAGTGTTGGTCCCAGAATACACGTGGGAACTTCAAGATGGATATTAAGATCTCCTTGGAATGTAAAATTGGCACACTTAAGGATGCAGGGGGAGAGTAGGTCAGGAACCAGTGAGCCCATTTTCCTGTATATCCTAGAGGCTGATGGATCAAGGCAACGGATACTGTGAGTTTGAATGAGACATAGTGAGAAACACAAAACTCCTGTACTTTGTATTTGTTCTTGAAGACAATGGCAAACCCTCATCCTGCCCTTCTAGCAATGGCATAGTTTGGTTGGAGTACAACAGAGACGCTTCGTGAAGCCATGCTTCCTTCAGGAACAGGGCATCCGGGGGCGATCAACCACAACAAGTTGAATATTTGCTGCGGGTGCCTATGGAGGGAGTGGCAGCTAATGCTAAAAAAGCTAATTTTTCTCACTAATATATCATCGGAAGTGCTCGCTTTATTGTTTGTAGATCTCTGGTTGCAGGCTGTACTTCCTGTAACTAATATTATGAGGCTAGAGTGAGACGTTGCAGATGGTGCATCTTAGCGGGCTCACATGCTGGTCTAAGGAGCACCGAGGCAAATTTCAAAGCTGACCGGTCGAGTTCCATGAGTTGGTTAGATGCGAACACCCGTCTTTCAGGCTGGAGAGATTCAGGGTTCTAGGCGCGTTTGTGTGCGGATGGGCACAGATGAGCTTGCCGTGTGCGCACCTTTGGCTCCTCAGTAGCATGTCCACTGCGAGCATCTGCTCCACGGCCACTTTAAGTAGGACAGTGCACATGAGGTCTAGACCACTAACCCATGCGGAGGAATGGTGCAACACAATGGCCAGTAGGGTTCTAGAAGCGGGCACTTAAACATGTGGTCCTCACTTCCCCAGTAAATAAATTCCTAAAAGTAAAAGTCCCATATCCCCTAATTGAAAAGGTATATGTGCACAACTGAAAGATTTTTAAAAAGCGCTACAAACCATGCAGTGCAGCAGTGCGACACCCTACATTTCCCTGGGAGATCCCGAGCCATGGCTGCTTTAAGTAAGACCGTGCACATGAGGAATAGACCGCTAGACCAAGCGGAGGAGCGGCACAACATAATGGCCCCTAGTTTCTCAGTAATGGTATTCCATGAAATTGTTTTTCTATGAAATCACATACAACCCTCTAGAAGACATGAATCATACGGAGAGGGTTTATGCTGTAAATAAAACTACTTTTGCAAACCAGAACTTGCTTAACACCAATTGATTGTTTATTTGTGCGATTTTGTCAGTTATAGTAATTTTTCTGTTGTACATTGATAATTTTGATTTGAATGAGTTGTGTGTGAACCACTGTAAGTTAATTGATTACCCAGGTTCACATGGATATTTGGGTTGCTCTTGTATACAAAAGAATATGAAAGTGTTCAACAGGTTCAAAACCCATAACATCCAATCAATAACACTGCTTATTCTAAATCTGTTGTCAATATTCAGGGTCTGATGGGCTGGAAGCTACTCTCCTCATACAGCCCAGAGAAAAAAGATACACTACACTACACACATTTACCTTTATGTAATACTTTCAATTGGCCCGCGTGCCACTTCTATGGCAACTTCATTGATTGAGAATGCCAGGGGTTGTGAGAAAGATTGGGGGAAGATGAGTGGGTGACACAGTCAAGGTGGAAGACTAGCACATTAGATGAAGACGAAATGCTCATTCATTGAATATGAGAGGTAAATGGGAAAAAAATGAGACCCACATTTCTATATCTAGGCTCTAAGGTGTTACTTCAATTTTCTTATTCCATTTTTTGGTGCTTATATTATATGAGCAGGTGGTCTCACCTTTTCATTCCAGCAGTCATTGTGTAAAATACCTTGCTACAAACAGATCACATACCAGTTACTTTTTTGGAGAGCAGTATAATCTCCCTTTGACACGAGAGTTTAGATAAACAAGGGGGTGTACATTGATCGAAGAAAAGAAGTTATGTCCTATGGACAAATAGCGACCAATTAGGTGACATGATTTGCTTCAGCTAATCCACTCACATGTTTTTGTATTTTATATTTTGTATTTTTAACAATGCACAGGATTCTAATCTGTTTATTAAGCAACTCTCCTTCAAAATATCTTCCTGGAGCCTCAGGCGATTTGCCTCAATTAGACCCTTATCGTTAGTAAAATGTTTCACTTAATATTATTTGAACAAACCTGATTTAAAATGCACAGTGACACTCGTGAAAAAAGGGAGGGGGGTGTTCGAGACAGGACACCTTTTTTGTGGTTTTCCTGGAAGATGTTGGCCTGTTTTCTGGCTGTGGGACCTGGGCCTTGTGCTTCAAGGTCAGCACCTTTTCCGTGCTTAATTCACTGGCTCCCAACCTTGCGTCTTCCCGGATGTTGGGAATTTAGTACAGTTTTCTTTTGTATAAATGCAGTGATCTTGTCATGTGAAGGAAAGCTGGCCATAATTCTATAAAGTCTGCGGATCTTAGAGTGATCCATGGCCCATGCTCCTACTTGCTTGACTCAATCATCAGTTGCGTGTTGGCGCAGCCGCACAGTATCTTTTACTTCCAGGGACCTTTAGTCTCTTTATTATAGTTTTTGACTAAGGAACGCATTCAAGGAGCAGTGGGTGGTGCTGAATAAAGGTTTATCCTATATTAAAGCATATTGAAGCGCATGCGTCTGACTCTTCTCTAGTACCATTGCCAAATAGTTCAGTTCAGTTCATAAGCTTTTATTCGATTTGTCAAACAAATCATACAAGCAGCAAATTTAAATATAACAAACCTTTCCTAAAAAAAAAACAAAAAAAACAATAAGATCAAGATGCTCGATAAAAGCTAGATTCATTTAAAACATACAACTATATAAACAAATATACAAATATACAGACAGGAGTCCAAAATTGAGACATGGCTCAATCAAATATATCATATAACTATGGACATCCTGGCAGCTGTACATTTTGACGTTAATACAAAACTATTGCCAAATAATTTTAGGGATTTTTACTTATTAAAACTATTTTATTTTCACCCTTTTGTTAAGCGAGGCGTGCATTATATGCGTTCCTTAAGAGCATTTTGAAAGCACATTAATGAGTTTAAGTGTGAAAGTGTTAAGATTCTCACGTGGTTATTATAGGAAGTGCCTCTGTAAGAAATACTTTGCAGTTAATTCATGTATGAACTAATAGTCTTCAACAACTGACCCTGTGTTACCACAGCTTTCTGTCAAACGTCTACCGCCCTGGGCACAAAACTGAATGTCACTGCGTTCAGTATTTAGGAATTAATCTTTCGTTTGTATTTTTGTTTCTGGAAAGCAACATGTTACAATTGACATTCGGCTTTAAGTTAAAGCCCATCAGATTTTGCTGAAGGAAGTGGGGGCAGAGTAGTGGGTGTCTTAAATACAGCTGAGGGAGTGCCCTTACTTTGAGAAACCTAAAGCACTTTTAACGTCTTCCTTCCAGAATATGCAGCGATTTGTTTCCAGTAGCGGTGTAAACTCTCCCTACCATACAATGAAGCACCACACACGGGCTGTGCAGAATGTTATTTCACCTTGTTGAATTTAACACTTTCTCGCAGAAACAAGTTTGCACAATATTGAGCCATATGGGTTCAAACTTCTTACTTGGGAGAGAAATTCTGGAGGTCGCGATCACTGGCCTTTTGAAAACGTGGTTAAAGCATGGTTTCTGTTGTCGTCGCAGAAGAAAGGAGTGTTGAGAGAGCCTTTGGTTTTTGTAAGTGGTATGTGCTTTTTTTGCCCTTCTTTAAAATGAGCTGTAATTTCTTCATTGTGTTCAGCTGCAGGTAGTAAGGTGTTTGGCTTTTTTATCCTTTATTTTTCTAACGAGATTTATCACCAGTGCCTGTTTTATTTATCTCTGCATTTTTATGAAGCGCATCTCAACCAGGAAGTTGCCGTGCTGTACACGCAACAAGCAGCGGGGTTTTGTCTACTTTCCATTTAAGATGCAGATTAACTATTGAGCGTAGCGTTACACTCAGTGCATCAAGATTCAAACAATCACAGATAACAGTGTCTTTTAGGATGGATAAACGAAAGAAGAGATGAATGGTGGGAGAAGGTTTCAGTAGTTTAAAGCCATATTCAAGCCATACCAGGAGGAAACTGATTCGACGGCTGAGAAGAGATTGGGGGGTGGGGGGAGGGGTGAGCACAGAAGTTTTCATGGGTAGATGGATAGAAGGAGGTGAGTCTGAGAAGGGATAAGAGACAGTACTGGATTAAGGATGGGGTCGACAGTCATTCATTGGCCCGGTCATTCGAAATCTAGCTTTAGCAGATACGTTTTCAGCTTTTTTCATAGCATTAGGGTCTCTATCTTAAATTAACTGGGAGTGAGTCCCATGGGTGCTGCACTGCAAAACGCCTGGTTTGCACTTTTTTTCTCATCGGGCTTAGGTTACAATCAACTTGATTTTATGTATGATCCTTAAGCTCACCCTGCCTTTTTAAAGCCTGTTCAGCTCCTCTCTTCCAACACCTATATAACCGCACTAGCAGTGAATGAAATAAGCTCCTCTATTGCCACATCAAACTCACCCAGAACCTCCACATCAAATACATATTGGGGTAACACATTACCAACTCCACTGTTATTAACAGCATCAAAAGTACCTGATAGTCATTTAGTTGGTAAACGAGATGCACCGCACAAAACCAAACTCTTCTTTTAACATGCTACTCTATAAACTCAAACTATGCCAACCATGCACACTATACGGAGCAGGCTCCTACCAGAATATATGCAGTGCTTAATTTGAGGCAGTGAGGGCCACCAGCACTCCTTTTTGAGGACCAGCACTTATGTTTCCTTCATCTGAGATTTTTTCAGAGCAAGAAATAGAAAAACACCTATGGAAAAAGGAGGACGAGAAAGCCAGAAACGTCATCACCAAGAGAGAAAGCAGGAGCCCACAAGTGTAGGAAGGTCTGGCAGTGGATTAATGATCTCTAAAAAAGAGAGAGGGGTCCACACGCCAAAGGGACAGGACACTAAGAAGACGTTCAAGTATAGAATATGCTCCCTTTGGGGTATTCACTTAGCATTCCAATCATACACTCACATCACAGGTTCCAATCAAAACACACCGGGTCAGTTTTTCAGTTGCCAGAAAGTCAAATATAAATGCAATATTAAAAGAAATATATGGGTAGGCTTATTAGGTTGGTTCAAAGAAGTATATACATGAATACCTTTTGTCATTAAAAATAAGGCATAATTACACACATTAATAAACTGCAAAGATAAATAATTATGTACACAATCTAAATAAATCAATATTCTTAACAAGGTAATCACAATGGCATCAGTTAATATCTCAACATATCAATTTTACATGTGTAGTACATAACACAGAGAATGTCATAGGAACTGACCGGTGTGTTTTAATTGGAACCTGTGATGTGAGTGTATTATTGGAAAGCTAAGTGAATACCCCAAGGGGAGTTTATTCCAGACTTGAATGAGTGGATTTTTGATGCCTTGGGTGGATTCCGGACTATGCATTCTTGGCGTTTGTCCCACTGACATTTAGTAACACCAACCACGGGCTTCTGAGCATTATTTTACTAATTAGGCACTGAATATTCGTGATCTTTTTGTGGCGTTCTCTGGGGTATGAAGCTCTATACAATGATCCTGTCTACTGACATGACTCCCCACATCTAGATTTGTGTTTCCCTCAAAGCAGTGCACTGCTGCATGCATGATGGGATAAGCACATGCTCACACCATCATTTTCCGTACATCCTGCTGATATGCTTTTATGGCTGCATAAGTAAGCATGCTTGCCAAGGGAAAATGAAATTACAAGAATGACTTGGACTTCTGAAATAACCTATTGAATATGTCCTTAAAATATAGATCCCCTTTACCATTAGTGATGTAACTGGCACCTGGTGGTGTACACTTTAGCGCAGAACTACGTTTTCCCATCTGTCAACAACTAAGGGCCTGATTTAGATCTTGGCGGACGGTTTACTCTGTCACAACGGTGACGGATATCCCGTCCGATAAAATATAAGTCCCATTGGATAAAGTTTTTTTTTTTTTACATTGGTGGATGGGATATCGGTCACTGTTGTGATGGAGTAACCTGCCCCCCAAGATCAAAATCAGGATCTTAAGTATATCTGGGACCCACTATCCTCACTCACTCAAAGGCAGCCCTGAACATCTCTTCATATTATTTGAAACCTGCAAAAGCCACTTTAACAAATGTTTGTTTTAAGAAACATTTACACTTCGTATTTGCACCCTGCTGAAGCTACAATATATGTCCATCTAATTTCTTATATTTGGCATTTCCAAACACCATCAGTTTAAAGCTTCTTTACAGCCAGTGTTTTTTATGAGCCGTATGGTTAAACAAGACCTGGGACATATCTTGCCTCCTCACCACTCATCACACACTGCGTAACACACAAGATATCCTTCCCTGGAGTTGGAAGCCAGAGTCTCACCACTTCAGCCAGTCTCTTTCTCCCCATGGAAATGATCAGGCTAGTCTTTCCTTACCTTTGCTTGAGAGGTTCCAGGCATTCAGTATTTGTTTTCCTTATTCTTTGTTAGTCTTTACACCAGTCTACCAGCTTCCTCTTTCTATCTGATCAGTTAATGCTGTGTTCAAGGCCACGAAAATTATGCACTTGGGTGGTCGTGATGTTTTTTGCATAACTATAGTTTTGCCACATTTGCAACTTAATCCATCATCTGCTGCATAATCTGAAAAGTTTAATGAAGAAAATTGCTTCTAGCCCAAACGGTTCAAAGGCTACTAAAACTCAGTGACATGTTTTGTTGCGCAGAGGTTGACTGGTCACCATTTGTTGCTTATTGCTATATTTGGGTATTAAACGTGGACTAATAATGTGGTGCAACCAATTTCCAGACACTGTTCACAAGTGTTAAAATAATGAAGTATTGCTATCACAAAAATGTACCACATTATGCCACCTGATTTCTCTTTTCTCTCAGCATTATTTACTCAACCCTGATGCATAATTTGGCCCTCCTCTGCCACAAAATTCCAGTGGCCTTGGATATGTTGTACAAGTTTTATAGAAAATGCTTCATTTATGGACCGGGTTCCATTATGGGTCATGCTGAGTTCTACGAAACAATTTCGGATTGCCCCATAGGTGCTGTTCCCACGGTGAACTCCAGGCAGTTGCCACACCATATAGGGGAGACTTCTTTCCTCTGCATCTCTATGACATGCACGGAAAATTCACTTTACCCTTTTCTTCCTTATTTTTAGGATGAGCATTCGAGACCTCTTGTATACTTTAGGTAACTTCTTTGTGGGCTTACAGCCCGCCCACTGCTTTCCATTTGTTTGTTTCTGTGTTATTTCAAAATTCTTTCTTCCGAGTGGTCAGTCCTTCCTGTTTGTCCCTCCTTTTCGTCAGTTGTTCACTCCCAGAGAGCAGTTCCCAAGTACTTGTCCCATTATAGCATCTGTCTAGGGACTACTTTTCCCTTTCTCTTAGAGCATTTGACCAGAGCACTCCATGTTTTCAGTGCTCCGAGGTCCATTTCTGTCAACAGGGCATGTTCTTATCTTGTTACATCTGCTGTGCATTCAAAGACCGAGTTCAAAAGTTAGAGGCTGTTTTCCAAGGGTGCCTTTTTCTGCTCCCTGCCGCTGCTTTCAAGCACCCGATCTGCTCCTGCAACCCTGTTAAGTGCTGAGACATGCAGTTCCTGGTGTGTTTTCAGGTCTACTCCTGTATATATATGGGGTTACATTGGAGAAATTATCTGTGCCCGGAGTCACCTCTGCGGCTCAGCTCCAAGATTCGTTTTGTGACATTAGCCTAAAGCTTTGAAAATAATATTGAGGCCGTTGCTTGAAGGGAGTAGCCCCGAAACTATGTATGTGACGTATGTCGGATTCGTTGGGTTAGTAACTTTACCCAGGCAAAGCATTTCCACACCTGTGCATGCATGCTCTCCCTTGGGCTATGCTCTAGTTGTTTGAAAGGGCATGTCCTGATAGTATGTCCAACACATTAGAACGCATGTCTGCTTACACCCCTCTCTTTTTTTGGGGAGGCTGCTATGCATCAGACTCTTGTCTCCCATGTACAGAGGGTAAATTGTAAATTGCTGCACTTTCCCCTTCCACAATTTCATTTGCACAAGTGCAGACAGAGAATTTGACGATGCGGAAAGGGTGTAGTTTACTTTCCACATATTCTCATTCTGGTATTCAGATGCTGGGTTAGAACATTCCCTCCTGTAGCTTCTGGGACTTCATCCAGGGTTGGAATAGTCCATAACAGCCTGCTCTTTCGGCAGATCGTCTATGGTGCTAGTACAGCGACTGAGTTTTGCAATTTTGATGATGTGCGACAGATAGTCGGAAACTTTTTTCCACAGCCTTCTGGGCTTTGTTTCTCCTTGGAATTTTTTTAACATCTATGAGGACAATTTGTACAGAAAGAGGTTGTTGGATCTTGAGAGCATTTTGGTGCTGCCACCCTCAATCACACCAGCTGTTATAGCTTTGTTACATCAGAAAACCCCCAAACATTCGCAGATTTCTATATCATGCAGTGCACAATGATTGTGTCTCATGAAGGATGGAGCACTGCTCTCATCTGTTCTGGATGGCAGGAAATCAGCAAGGAACAGCTAAATCCGACTATTTTAAGATGTTAGGGTAGCGCAGCGCTACTTGAATATGTGCTGCACTTGTTTTTAAAAGCTTCAGGAATGATTTGATGGAGGACTTTGGTGCATTACCAGACACTGGTAGTGGTCAAACATGGTGGGATAAAACAGAAGCCTTTACTCCCTTACACTTTAAAGCACAAGGTATTCCGTAAACATGATTTCTTAATCTGTTCAGTACAACCTGGATTTTTCTGGGGTGAAGGACTTCACAGAACTTGAACCATTTTTATTCTTGCTGTGCATAGTCTTGGCAAATAGGTCCCTAGAAGAGCTGGCACCTGAAACACAGGACTTCTCAGAGAACTCACAAGAGTTTGTTGTTCTACGAATGCGACCCTTTCTTTGATTAGCTTTAGGAGGAATACTAGGAAGCCTATTTTTCTAGGGATCCCAGATTATTCCGATCTGGGAGGGCCAAGCAAACATCCCTGACTGCTGTAACATTAGATGCAGGCAAGACTCTGGATTTTTAGGTTCAAGATTAGCCGATAACCTTTTGCTGTTATTCCACTCTATTTACAAAGATAGTCGCTTGATTTTCAGATGTTCTAGCTTTATACATACCCCATAGACACCTTGTCCATTAAAAAAGATAGCGGGACCCTGAAGCATTTCAAGGTCAAAAATAAACAAAAAGCCCAGTGCACAATTTGCCAAAGTTATGCTCCACAAAATGTTTAGCTAAATAAACCATATTGATTTCTATAGTTGACACCCCCCGTTAGGTTGAGGATCTTCATACGTACAGATTGAAGTGGGTTGCATAGTACATACCACTCATTGCAGTGTAATATCTACCCCATGAACCCCACTTGCTTATGCGTTCCACCCACCATTATGTTTTTCTATAGTCTACTTAGGAGTCCTCCACTTAGATGGAGAGCAAGGAAATATACATATATGGCAAGAGAGTATGGTTATGACCGCAAAACTAATGCTCTTGGGTTATTTTCTAATGTTTATATGACTGCTTTGGCAGGTCTTTTGCACTTTCCATCTACAAAGAATGATGGGACAGGCGGAAATGAAAGTGAGGCTGCTGGACTTAACATATAAAGTCACTGTAGTGTGCTGCTTGTAACATTTTATGAATTACTTTGAAGTTCTTTTATTAGGGCAGACCCCTATCTGGCCAGACTTAAGTTCCTGTTTTATTTAAGTAGCTGAGGTATTGTGGTTATATTTGATGTTTTGAGCTTTTGCTTGACTCTATCGCTATCGTTATATGGGTGTCTTACTTCAATGCAACCAGAGTATTTATTGTTCTTATGATGTAACCTGAAGTCTAGAACAAGGCGAAGAGATGATGGTTTAGTTATATCATACCTACCTATTACCATTCCTTCCTAGTTGGATTAGCCATTCTGACACTCTAGCATTTCCCCGGTAGGCCACAGGCTAGGGGACTATTTTCAGGTGGGCAGCCATGACCAAAACATGCCCCCCAATCTCTTCCATGTGCGGCCTCCTGCAGTTTGGAGCAAGTTTGAATTTCTTTGCTGAGCTCATTTTGTTTTCCATTCCGGCCCTGCTTAACTTTCTTGGCTTAGGCACTAAATTGTGTGTGAAAGAGAGATATCCACTCTTGTTGTTGCCCAGAAGCATCTCAAGAGTGTTCAGATGGGGAGGAGAAATGCAACATACTATCTATGGTGCCTGTTGCATGTTTTTGGTTATCTAAGATACAACATTAATTTATGTTTTGTGGGAAGTTATTGAGGCACTTGCCAATTATTGATCCAAGTAAATTGGTGTTAATAAAATAGTATTTTGACACTATAGAACCCGACCCTCGGTTCCAGGAACCCGACTCTCCAAACTTGTGTCATAAAAGCCAATTGGGGAAATCACCTGAAGTTATGATTGAAGGGTTTTGTCATGTTTCTGCTCGTAATCAACTTCCTAACATTGCTCAAGACAGAGTCCCCTTTTGGTTGTTGCTCTCAGGGGTCTTAATGTTGACGGATTGCATTTTTACCATTACCGAATAATTCATATGTAATTCTTTTTTTTTTTTTTTAACCAAAAACTACTCCATTTTGAAATTATTTGATGCAACCTAATGGCTACAGCGCTCGACCTCGAAGCTGGTGAACCGGGTTCGAGTCTTGGCAGGGACGCTCAACATCCTGGGATTCTCGGCAAATCACTTAATCTCCTGTGCCTAACACAATAAAGGTGTCAGTCTGTAACACAACTGGTGCTCATGTAAAGCACTCTGATATCCTCGGGTCGAGTTCACACTATATAAAATGCAAAAAAAAAAAAAGCCAATTACAGCCATATTCAGTAGGAAGAAACTGTTATTGCTAATATGCGCATAGAGCACTTGATATGATTTAATGCTCCATTACAGTGTTTACCAAATGAAGCTGAATGTAAAAATACATGTTCCAAAATAAGCTAAATTTAAAAATGCATTTTCCTAGTCATTCCTTTGGACTTAATAAGGCCATGGTATTTTTCTACTTAATTACACAATTTATTCTACTTTTTCTGCATTTTCCAGTTAACTCTCTTGAGTGGAGTCTGAGGCATTTTAGTTGTTAACTGTTTATAAATGATAAATTATACCAAAGACCACCACTGTATTGCTGTTTAGCTTTTTGTGGGGTTGTCTGGGGCAGAAAAGTGTAGGCTATGAAGAAGAGAACCCTGTCGAGGTGGGATAGTCCTCTGCATTAAGATTTGTTACACACTGGCCATAAAGAAGCTGCCGAAAGCTTTGAGAGCCAATTACACCAGGGCAAAGGCTGCAACCATTGCCTGGGTGTTGCTGCATACATTCACAAAGCACCACTGCTTCACAGCCAGGCCTTGCAAGAAGGGCATTTCGTCCTGTTGGTCCTGCGGACTTTTTGGTCTAAGCCCACTGCACAGACCCTCCACAAGGGGAAGTACTGCTTTGGTATCTGTTATGAAGTGAGGAATCTACGGTTACAAGTATCCATCAGAAGAGAAAGTGACTTACCAAATAATGCTCTTTCTGTTGCATGCCCCATCGAAGTGCAGATTCGTCACCATCCTCCCACTTCCTTCTTTGGAGAGTAACCTACTTTTAAAATTTGACAAAGGTCCCGAATTAGAAATCAGCATACTGGTACCAACAATTGTTCAGGATTCGCGTCTGAGGGTACAATAAGGGAAAAATAAGAAACTGACATCAGCATGCATGGGTGGCTCTTATTTGAAGTTCTGCTTAATCTCTTCCAGGGTGGTACAGAGCCAACGCGTCGCAGCACACCTAGTTGCTTGCAAGAGCATTGCAGCAGAAACAATTTGGGATCCAGTCTGGAGCCTGGCAGTGGCAGCTCCTCCGCTATGGCGAAGTAGTTTCGCCCACCCCTGCCAGCCTCGAAATTTGAAAAATAAAACTTGTTTATCATCGTTTTATTTTTGTTCTATTGAATAAATCTTGGGGGTGGAGTCATCCACCCCCAAGTCAAGAGGGGGAGGGGTGGGCACTGCCTTTAGTGCGCATTTGGGCTTTGCCAACCATCTCAGGATGGCCAAACTGTCATGATGCTCACTAAGCGGTCTCATGCATGAGGGCAGCATCCAGAGTGGCCGCAGGGGAGGCTTGGGAGCCTGTGCTGCAGTGAGGAAGAAACAGAAAAGAGGAGTTTCGGAGGTGCGGCTGGTAAATTATTTTTTTACTTTAGTATTTTCTTTGTCCGTCCGACCGTTCTCTCTCCCAATGACCCCCCCCGTCCCCCCCCCCCCCTCCCCCCATACCACCACCACTCACAACACTCCAACGGCACAGCAGCCGCTGCTGGAGTCTGGGAAGGATTATAAGGTGAGGAATCTGTGGTTTGATGGATAATCCACAAGAAAGAGCATTACCGAAGGGAAGTAGCTTGATCTTTAACATCTTGTTGGAGGAGGAGACTGCTATTCGGCACTTTCAAGATAACATTGCAATCACAATAAAACTCCCAGCCTTTGTTACTGTTGTAATGTTTGCACTATGACAAAGAAAAGCACTGAGATCACCCTCCACAGTGGCAGACCTTTGCAGCAACGTTCTTTGACTAAGTGCAGGACACAGTGTGTGGTAAGTCTTTATAAGCTCCATGTATGGCTTGCTACCACAACTGTGCACCTACCTGACGGCTCTGGTTCTGACCTGCTGTTACTAGTTGGGCATGGGTCAAGATACTGTTCTTCAATTTATCTTAATCCTTTTGGGCCTTATATTGATTATCAAATTGGTTTTCTATGAAGATACACAAATAGGACATTTATTACTTTGTTTTATTTCAAGTGCATGTAGGTGACATTCTTTCATCTGTACTTGTCTTCTAATTTAGGTGCTGTATCCTACTAGCAAGGAAACATGCCGATCTGCCTGAACTATTTGGTCTAAAACATGTACTTGCGCATTTTTGTATTTGTACAATGAGTGAACCCATTAAAGTGTATGCATTCATTTGACACGTTTTTAATGCCTCTTTTAGGGGACCTTATTCCTACATACCATCAGGTGGCATATGTACACACTCGCATCAACCCCTGTTTTTTTGTGGAACTATTTTAAGGCGAGATGTTGGTAGGAGCCCAACTACTCACTCCTGTTATTTAGTAGGAATTGTGACGCCACTGGTGTTCTGGCTGGGATACAGATGATACTACACCACTGGTCCCACCTGGCCGCCCCTCTGAGGTGTCTGATCCACATTATTATTATTATTATTTTTAACTATTCAAGGTACAAGAGTGGGGTCACATTCTGCACTTTCTAGTACATCCTATATTATTTAAATGTATCGTAAACGTGTAGTATTCATTCACTCCTGTGTATACATATATATATATATGGGGTGGGCTATTTAACCTATGAGTTATGCAGAGTCAAACTAGATTGACAAAGGCCTCCTGAAGGCTGAAACGCGTCTCTCCTTGTGCTCGTGATTGAGGGCGTCCTGCATCATGAAATAAATGCCGAATCCGAAGCCACTTTGTGTCCGTGCCTGCTTTCCATGGAGGTTCTATGGCAGTTGGGTGGTTTGTTCATATATATATATTTATATATATTTATATATATATATATATATATTTTTTTTTTTCTCTTTCACTTAAAAATGACTACATTTTGGCAACTCGCTCAATGGGTTTCTTTAGAACCATTATGTTTCGGGGGAGGATTCCCAGTAAGAGTTTTCCCTCTTCTCTCATGTTTGTTATACACAGTTATTAAACTTTGACAACATAAATGGAGCTCGGGAGTCTTCATGAGACTGCAGCTTGCAATTGCCATAAGTGTTTCAGCACATTTTATTTGTGTACTGCCTGTTTCTCATCTCTGTCCCTTCATTGCTTTATATGAGGCAAGAAAAAAGAAAGTGCTGGGAACTCGAGAAAATCTAAGAGTACAGTAGCTTGAGAATAGCGAACTGTGAGAAGGTGAAGTGGCCAACTTCAAGAATCTTAATTTCTTTTTACTGCCGATTGGCGATTGGAACGAGTATAATTGAGGGCTATTTTCTGTGCAGCAGTGTTGACAAAATGAAATTTCCTTTTTGTCCAGAATTGTGTGACAGTGCCCATCTTTCGTTTGCTTGGCTATGAGGAAAAGGATAATGCTACACGTTGAATGATAAAAGCAATTGGTGGAAAACAACCAATGTCTCTCTTGGTGGCCAGGACCTGTTCATTGGGAAAATATATATATATTTTTTTACAAATGTAGATTTAGATGTCATTGTTTTATATTCTCAACGTATTTAAAAACTCATTTTATGTGGCCTGGGATGTGGGAGTTCTTTGGTGGACTGCAGTACTCCTTTCATTGAATTGTATTTAAAGTATGTTTTCTTCTACACGAATCCCTGTTGACCAATGGTAAACTAATGGTAAACCCAAAATAGAAATACTTATGTTTTAGCCACATGCTCCTCTACATTGTGTTTCATAGATAAATTGTCGCTCTTCCTGTTCTGAATTAATATGAGCATTTTCTTCTTGTGTTATAATCTATGTTCACTAATATCTTATTGGGTTTTTGTCCAGAATCAAAAGTAGTGCATTTTGTTAATGTAAAACGTCTATTTCATCTACCTGTTGCTGTTTTTTGCATAAACCTCCTAATTGCGCCTGCTGTTCATGTGAAAGATCCTTGACTTACTCTCATAGATATGTTACTTGACCTCAGTGACCTTCTACAGGTAGGATTTCTTTATTTACTTTTTGAATTTGAAATGTAGTTAGAACCTGTTAATGCAAACCCATTTCAGTGTTTGTTTTTGAAGATGCAAGTTCCCCAGTTTAAAATATCTGCATAGAATAAGCGGAACCATACCTGCTGACACTATCCTCCACAACACGAGCACCTATACCATATTGTAGCAGCACAGCTTGCTAATTTCTGCACTGGTATTAGTCCAAGGGTACTGAGAAACAGTCTATTGTGATGAGGTCCCACTTCTGAAGGAGCAGCTAGAATAGGCTTGCAGCAGTCTCTAAAGATATCCCATGTGTTACACAATGTAGCACTCTCAAGTTCTTTCAAGCAATCCACAATTGATTCGGATTAGTTAGGTTGTGTTCATTATTCCAAAATGAAACCTTAATATAAATAAGTTTTGCAAAATGTAGCTTCAACAGACAAGTGTTAATGTCATATAGGCAGTTTGACTCTGATCTGCGAGACAAAAGTGATTAACCAGACTGGGCACAGAGCCTGACTGTGCCTAGAATTGCTTAGTGAACAGTTCTTATGCTTTACTGCCTTGCTAAAGCTCATTGTTGATCGTTTCCTGAGCGAGTCACGTGTCTGATGTGGCTACATCATGCAATTTAACTGAAGATATTATTGCGGATCATTAAAGAAACTACCTCTAAGCAGAAGCAGTTGTTGATTATTTGGGAGATGTTTAGATATTGCTGCAGGCCTCTACTAGCTGCTACTAGGCATGAGTAACCAGGTGAGGGCCACTCCCAGTGAGGCTGCCAACACATCTTGCAATAAATTATGCACTTGTGAAGATACTCCTGGGAGTCCGAGCTTGCAGGTTGACTACAGACCCATCTCCATTCTTTAGTTCTAAAGGAGCTCAAGTCTTTGCCGTAAGGTGCAAGATGTTGCATTTAGGTAAAAGGATTTAAGTAGATGGCTTCTTTCAATAAAATGGGAGCCAGCTTTGATTCTTCTCTGCCTACTACCTTTCTAGAAGGTAGAACTAGATCAAGCTAAAAGCCTGTGGTACCCAGTGACCTGTCCACACATGATCCTGACTGAACAGTAATGCAGAGGGGAGTTGTTGTCAAGAACGCCACCAAACAGACAGGATGGGTCTTTTAGTTTGTAAGGTTCCTCAGGCGAAAGATCCCACTAAGGCTGTTTCTGTGACAGAAATTATTCATAAGTGGTTGAGCGGGTCTTCCTCCAGGGTCAAGGATAGCAGTACATTGTATGACCAGTGCTTCAACATCAGATACACTGTAAATGCACTGTCATTTCCTCAAGCTCATAAATACTACTCTCATGGGGTTAGTAAGCAAGGGCCCAGAACCAGTTTCATGAGCTTCTTAGAGCAAGAATCTGAAGAACAAGAAACATATGTTAAAGGACTTTCTTAGGTCGCACAGTGGTCAGTGCCTGTGACTGTCTATAATAGAGAGACGGTACAAGTATCCTAGGAGACTACTTAATTTTGGTTTCTCTGGACCACCTCAGGAGAAGTTGATACTCAATAAATTCTTTGCAGTTTTCACCCAACAGCTTGATTACTCCACTTAAGGAGTGGCTCACATTAGAAGGCAGGTTTGCCATCCTCATCCTTTTACTCCTCACACTGGGCAGCCATCTCTGATAATCTAGAGGAAGGTACAGGATCCAAGAATGCCTGTTTTCAGTATATTCCTACACACTATTGATACGGATAGTGCAGCTTTATCTTATATTAAAACAGTACTCCTGGCTTTGGTTATAGTGTACCCAATGCCTACTAAAGACAACACTTCTTCCTCAGTGCCTTCCTCATGGGGACATATTGCCTCCTGATTATTCAGCATCCTTAACAACAGCAAGGTGTTGATGCTGCAATGCAGGCAATGTGTTTTGATACTTCTCAGTTATATATCCTGCTTCAAAAATAGGGCACCTGTCTCAGTAGCAGTCTCTTCATTTCCTGGTGTAAGGAGATCCCTGCTGAGTCATTTTCTCCCCTCCGGTGGAGAAGGAACAAAACAACTTTCTCCTAAAAGAAACAGGAGATAGATACTCGTACGTATGCTCCATATTCAGATGGCAGAAAAGCATTGCAATCACTGTTTAATGCTGTAAGCCCAGAAAGCGTGCCTTCCTGCATATATTTTTAGATTAGGTCCATCTATCCATCTTGGTTCAGACTGGGAGCACAGCCTTCTATTAAGAAGCGATATTTGACTGTTGGAATAGACCATATTTTGAGCATTGTACCTTGAAGACCTTGGACTCCAAGTAAAGAACATACAACAACTAACTTTTTATTTTAGTAATGGAAAATCATCTGGGTTATTTGGCGGTAGTAACTACTTCTCTTATAAAAGGGAAGAGCCTAATCCAAGTCTGTCTTCAGACATTGAGAATGAGCTGAAGGGGTGGGTAAGCCAATTCAAAAATGTTTAACAGAAATTATTCTTCAATGATGTTACTTGTAACTTGCACAATGTGGATAACCTTAAACAATTTGATTTTGCCACTGTATTGCTGAAAGAGATTTTATAGCCCTTACTATTTAGCTGCTTTAGAGAAGTCTGTATGTGGAGAAACACCTTGTTTCTTTTTTTTACATACTTTCTGCATAGGAGCATCCACTACAAAATCATGGATTTAGCAGCATTGGAAAAACATTGCTTTCCCCTCAACAGACGGCACTCCAAACCTAAAACTGGGACTGCTTGTTCTGACTCAGTTATGTATTCCTTCAGGAAATCTGGGTGTGTTCAGTAGGGGCTCCTGGACTCCAATAATCCCATAAGAGTATGTATGTCTATTAGATGGAATCTAATGATCCTATGTCGTAAAGTATGTAGAGCTCTCCAGACCAACGGTCACAGAACAACATCCTGGGTGGATATGTCCTGAGCCTCATCCCTTCATCTCTTCCTCATGTGTCAAGATTTCAGAGGTCAACTTTAGAACCCGTTAGAAAGCATGGTGATTATCCAAATAAAATGAAAAGAGAATCAATATTTCATTAAAGACATGGAGGCTAACATTAGCCACCATAACTTTTAATACCATTCTGGAGCACCTTTAAAGAGCATTAAACAACACCAATCTAGATTTGTAACACTGCTATCAATAAATAATCTCCTCTCAGAACTCTCCTCCCCTTTAAATGCAGCCAAAACCTGCTCTTCTTCTCTTTGTTAAATATCTGTCATCTCCTGTCCTCTACTCCTCTACTATAAAAACCCAATTACTTTTGATATATCCTACTGAACTCTAATTTCTGATTCTCCATAAAATATATATTTTTAAACCCCTATTATACTATTCACATAACATGTTACCATCTTTTCTAAAAAAAATGTCCATCCTTTCATACTTAACATATTCTCTTTTTTACTTCTTCAATATCGGGAATGTGGCAGGCGGGATAGTGTTAACTTCCTTTTTTTTTTTTTTTTTAATTTTTTTTATTTTCACCTGGTATAAGATTACAAAGTTTTCGACAAAGTTGCCATTCAACCAATATATACAAAATTAAACATGAATTGATCAATCTATTCACTTTGTCAGAAGTAACTTAACATAAAATCAAAGACATAAATGAACATATAATATAATTATCTTTAGTACATCAGTTCATTTCTAGGTTCCCCCAAATTTTCTCAAATTTTTTGAGCGATCCGACACCCCTGAGTTCTGCAAGTGTACATTCCATAATTTTTATTTCATTAACCAGGTACCACCATTCCAAAGCGTTAGGTGGATTGGGGTTGATCCAGGCCCTGGCTAAAGTTAATTTGGCACAGGAAAGTAAAATTGATAGTAGTATATAATGTGGTTGATTTGTCAGATATGGACCTAATATTACCATGGATGCAGTTATTGGTGAGCTAAAAATTTTTTTTGTGATTAGAATCTTTCCCACTTCTTCCCAGGGATAGTGTTAACTTCCATGTCTTTAATCTTGATTCTCTTTTCATTTGGAGAATCGCCATTTCATTTCGAGATTGGAGGTTACCATGCTACATGTTGAAAGCTGTACATCACCACATTTGACACATGCTTAATTGATCTAAAATAATGTTTTGCAAATGTCCCAGCATTTGACCAATCAGCCGCCTTAAGAATTTCTTCCAAATGTCCACCAGACATATATAACTTATTTGCCATTGCACCTTTCAGAGAATGTGGTTTAAATGTGTTCACATCAACACCCGCTTGGATCCTAATGTCCTTTACCCAGCTTGCAAAAGTTACCAAGTTATGTGATTTAACATACAAAATCAATAATTGATTTTCTCCATGACTCCTATGTTCCAGCATTATCCCTTCATACTCCTGCAAACAATCCATAGCACACAATTTAGTATTCTGTGAATATCTTGGATAGAAGACAGACTCTGACATGGTCTTAGTCCTCTTCCATATTTTGAAATGTACTCCTTCTGGTCCATAAATTCTACTACTTGCCTCCAAGGGTTTAGCGTCAGTAGACCATCTACATAATACTAGGCATAATAGTGTAGTTAACTTTTCAGTAAGCTTCTTTAAATCTAGATACCTATTTAGAGGCCATACCTGAAACAAATGTAAGACCGTATTCGCATCCCACAGAACATTGTAACATGCTCAACCTTATACTCTTCAATATTCTACAAACCATCACATTCCTACCTACTGATCTCCCATCTACTTAAGCATGTCCAACAGAAATTGCTGATCTGTAGCAATTCATAGTTCTGTAGCAATTCATAGTTCTGTAGCAATTCATAGTTCTGTAGCTTAATCCCTTCTCATACTGCGCCACCAAAAAATCTATTACTTCCACGATGGGAGGCTCCACGAGATCCATATCCCTCTCCATGCGCCAACTGTCCCATATTCTTCAAATTCCTCTATATCTTTTTTTGGTTCCTGGAGCCCACGATTACTCCTATAACTCTGCAGCCTGGCTCAAACGCCCCTGCAGACACTCGGATCTCCTGACACCTTCCAAAGAAAAAGTGTCAGCATCCCTTCTAGAACCAATGGATGTCCCTGGCTAGCCCCATTCCTCAAAATACCTTTGCTTACTTGAATCAAATAAGGTATTACCCATGGCATCTCCATCTTAGTCCGGAACCATACCTGAGATACCTAATAAGGTGTCACCAAAACTATTTGACATCTCTCCTCTCTCACATTCAGCAACACTCTGCAACATTGCAAAAGGTGGAAAAGCATAAGCTTTCTTTCCCTTCCACTGTACTCACCTCTGGAACTGGCATCCAACCTGCTTGTGAAAAGGTCAACCTCCAAAGGTCTCCAAATCTTGTTTATCTTGCAAAACCTATGTTGATCCAACTGCCAGACACTGAAATCCCTCAAATGTTGAGAAATCAAATCTGCTGACTCATTAATTTCTCCTGGTAAATATTCTGCTCTCACTAACAATCCTGTGCTCCAATCAAAAACTCCCAAAATCCTTTTCCAGCTCTGTCAACCCCGGGATAGGCTTCCTCCTAATACAATGAAATGCACTACCGCTGACACATTGTCAAAATTCATCAATAGTGTCTCCCCTCTTAATATCTCTTTGAAACACTTCAAAGCATACAATCCTTCTTTTAACTCAAAACAATCAATATGCTTTCTCCGTCTCTTCCATGACCATACTCTGGTCTCCTCAGCCCCCAGACGAGCTCCCCAACCTCTCTGTCTTGCATCGGTCTCCAAATCAAAGCTCGGGCACATCCAAAAATGGCTCGGCCATTCCATGCTTTCATATTGTCCAACTGCCAAACCAATTCTCCTTTGCCTCTGCACTCAGTATATCTTGTCACCATACCAAAAATCTTTCCTCAATGCTTGTCCTTTCAACCTCTGCAAAGCACAAGAACGCAAAGGTTCTGGAAATATTGCTTGGCTAGAAGAATACAACAATCCAATCATCCGAGCGAGAAATAAAGTCTCTTCTCAAGACCCAAACTATCCCTTTTCTTATCATCTTCACCTTGCTCTCTGGGAGCTGTAAAACCAACTGTGTCTACTTGGAATGCTAAAAACTCTAAGCTCTGAGTTGGTTCCAAAATAGACTTCTCTCTGTTCACTAAAAATCATAACCGCTTCAGTTTGCTCATTACCTGCATCAAATCTTTGTTTGAATTGTTCATGTTTTGGGACATAATCAAGGTCTCGTCCAAGTATACAATCAATCTTATTCCTCTCTACCATAAGTATGCCATCACTACTCTCATGACTTTGGTAAAACACCAAGGTGCTGACTAAAGCTCAATGGGAGGCACTGAAATTGTCCTCTCCAGCGGAACAGTAAATACTTCTGACTCTTTTCCCATCGGAATTGTGAAGTACGCATCCTTTAAATCTAATTTCACCAACCAGTCGTTTTGTAACAACAATTCTCTAGGACAATGGATACCCTCCATCTTGAAGTGTCTGTATACCAAATATTTGTTCAATGGACTGCTTTTTTCATTCAATGCCCCCAGACTCTGGATTGCTGTTCCATTGAACCTCCGTAGGGAACCAAATCACCTGAAGTTCCGAAAACGACTAAAGACTTGGCTTTTCCCCTAGGGTATCTGTCCTCTTGTTACGGTTTCAGCGCTGGGATGCTCCTGGGTAGCCATGCGCTATACAAATGCCTATTCAATTCAATTGATCATTGCTCTCATCCCTTGTCCTTCCTTTTGACCACGCATATTACTGCTCCCTTTTGTAGCATAGACTCTAACTCTAAGTCCACTATCTTCCTTAATTCCTCGCTTGCCGCCAATTCTCTTGACTCCTTTCTCTGTAATGGTTAGCTTATAAATTCCATCTCATAACCTTGAACTGTCTGCAACACCCAGGGGTCCTGAGTTTACTTCTCCCACTGTCCTATGAACTCTCTCAAACGTCCCCCTACTCCTTTTTGGGAAGAACCAAAAATAATCTCCGTACTCCCCTTGGTTTCTGGAACTTTGAATTTGAGCACGGATAAACCTTCCTCTACCAGTTCTTCTGCTATTTGGGTAGAAGTCAGGAGATGCTTGAAATCATTGTCCTCAGTATTGGGTGTGGTACTGGGACCTTTGCATGCCCTGGCCAGCAGTGGGTCCTCTTCTACTGACCTGTCTGTAAAATTACGCTACCAAACATCTTACTCATGTTTGTCTGAGCTTTATTAGAGGCTGTAAATGTGGTCACATATTTGCCTAAACTTTACACAAGCCCTTCACCAAAGACAAATCCTTTAACATCATCGCTGGGCTCTCTGCGCCTTGTCTCCAAATCTAGGGCTTATTTTCACGAGTGTCTCCTTTCTTCTCCCTGTAAGCAAACCTGTGTTTCATAGTACTACTGCTCTCTGGCTCCACCCCCTGAGCAGATCTAAATCAATAGGTATCGCATTCACATGCGCCTCTTCTACCATATCCATAATTCTGGCTATCGGTCCCATCATATCCAGGACCTTGTCTTGACAGACCTTTAATGACTGTTGTAGTCTCTTCCTTGGATTTCTACCCAGTCTAAATAAAAAAAACATATTGACTCTGGATCCAAATTGGGTGTACTGTAAACTTCTCCTCACTAACAGGTCTAGAGCAGTCTGCTCTCAGCACCTATCTCACCTCTTTGTCTAAAGGTTTCCATATCCACACTGTAATAAACCTGCCCACATGCTCCACAGGCCATCAATCACCACTTCTTGGATGTTTTATGTTATCTCCTCACCTAACGGGTCCCTAAGTACTTCCACAATAGAAACTTCCTCCAAATTGTCAAATTCATTTCCAAATTCATCATCCTGTAGGTCTAAAATATATTCATCCCACTCTTTTTCATTTTCTTTATTAGGACTTCCATTCGCTCTACTGCTTCCATCTCCTTTTGTGTCGTGAAGAACATCTTTTCTCTGTCTGCCCCTTTGGACACCCAATCTTTGCATGCCACCAAGGTCAAACCTCTCTTCCCGATGGAATTCAGACTGACTTTCCCTCTTTCAGACATAAATATGTCCTCCACATGTTTGGTTTTCTTTAACCTTTTTCCTCCCACTCCTACCAACTGGTCATCCTCATCTGACATTGAAAAAAGCTTCACCTGACGTTTTACCTAATCTTCTCTTATTTCACAGTATCCTTGCCACAGATTCCTGCACCTTATATTTCATCTCCTGCTGAATACTTTTCCTCACCAAATCCTCATCCAGTAAACAACCTGCTCTACCCACACTGCTGCCTTGCTCCTGTTTCATACGGTAATTAAACACACTTCCTCAAACTTTTCTAAATTAGAAATAACTTCCTAATCCTGTGGAAAAGTCAGCCCATAATGCACCTGATGCCCAGGCTGCAGGCGCAGGACGCCTCTTATTTCCCATCTTGAACAATTACCAAATAAAGAGACGGGCGCTGGCAGCAGGAAAACAAGAACAGAGTTTTATTTCTCATGAGGAGAGCCTGTAATTTCGGACACTCGCATAGTGCCTTCAGGAGGTGCTCTCTCTTGGTGCCCTCCATAGCCCACACACTCAGTTTCTCTGAGGCTTCGTCTTTTATACACATGTTTATGATGCACAAACATTCCTTATTGCAATAAAGACGCTTTGAAGTAGGAAAAAGGCATGCTTGGAATCCCAGCTTCGGGCCTATTCCCATACCAGTCGCTCAGATGTCATCCTCCCCTCCTGAATGTAACAAGAGATTGTGATCTCCCAGCCGGACATTCCTACAGGACACGAGGGCAGGAGGGGATGATCAGATCAAAGGTTGGGCAGGCGATAAGATCGGGGACTTCGGCTGGTGTATCATGGTTTTGTTATGCTGCGCAGGAAAAGGGGGGGGGGGTGTACATCCACGAGGCTTGGTCTTAGGACTTGGGACCGGGTCGAAAGGCCAAGTGCAGCTGGGGGGGGCTCGTCAGCTGAGGGGAAGGGTGTTCTTGGGAGGAAATGGGGGGTGTGGGTCAAGCAGGAGGTTTACTTCTAGGGCAGGGTCATGCAGAGGGAGAGGGTCTTATGGCCGATGCATGAGCAGTGCGCGCGGGGAGGGGTGCCGGGGGTTCAACAAACGGGCAGAGAGGCCATGGTGCCTAAAATGGCTGTCGTGTACGTGTGTGCATGGGTCTATGCTGGCGGGATAACACAGTCAGTGTTCAGCGATATCCGTTCTGCTTACAACAAGGGGTACAGTGAACACAAATGAACGCCGCTTATGTGCATATACATTGCCATTTTCAACAGTCGCCGCTTTTTTACATAAGCTAGTTCATTTCTATAAAGTCGATACGATTGGCGGAATGCGGTACATACGATTTTACATTTGTTGGGTTATTCATACAAGTCTAGAGATCGGCATAATACTTAGTCGAGGTCAATCAAGAAAAAGGTTCCGACATATTATAGAATCAGGTTCTGACTTTCTCTCCGGTGACATCAAAATACAGTAAAAAGTGCTCTGATACCTTCGGGTCTTGTCAGTGCTATAAGAGACTTTTGGAAAACTAAATACATGAGGGACCGATGAAACATTTTTGAAAGCAATACAAAAATGGTTGAGGGAGGAATTCAGTTCGATACAAGCAATTAGTCAAGGGGTGGGCAGAAAGTTCAGGAAGGGGGGGGGGTCTTCGTCACAGTGTTTTTTTAACAGCGAGCCATCACTGGTAGGCTCTGGTAGTCCGTCTTCTTTCGTTGGCGCTGTTGAGCACCGGCGGTGGAGCTATAGGTCCAGCTCGGATTCATCCTTACGCGTTGCAGGGTGCGATCAGTCCTCTGCTGTTAGATCACAGTCCTGTTTCCTAACTGATCTTCTTAGGGGTGCCTCATGCTGGGCACCTGCGTGTCTTTTCTTCTTCCGTATTCTATCTAAAAGCTGCTCTTCTTTTCTGAGTCAAAAGTTATGCGAAAAGGGTGATGTTGTTGAATAATCAAGGGAAGAGAGGGTGGAGTGGGATCAGATCTTTGAACACACCAAGGGACCAAAGGAGCAAAGGACGACGAGCAGGCAGGCCCATCAGTCGGGCTCAAAAGGGACGGGGACTTCAGGCACGAGTGGGTCAGCAAATCGAGGGCTTCAAGGCAGCCCTTCATTCTCTCATCTGCCGAGTTTGGGAGTGGTGCCTCGTCCCGCGTCTCGTTGCTCTGCGACTCCACCTTTGGTTGCGGTCACACGTGCTTCATGATCTGTGGCCAGGCTGTGCGTCACATCCAGCTCCTCTCCTCCAGTGATTGTATCTTTGAATGGGTACAAAACAAGTTTTAGAAAAACTGGCAGGAGAAGACATTTATACATCTCAATTCCGTCCCCAATCCTAAGTAGGTGGGGGATATGTTCATCAGTCACAGTCAGAAGTCATCACTTATGGAGTATGCAGGAGGGCATTTCCACTGAATTCGTAAGCCTATTTGGCGTTCATTCGTGACGTACGTGGAGAGAAATCGGACTCCTATCGACAGTGTATTATATCAAAACTCGAAATCGAGTCCTTAGGTAGAGACTCGACCCTTTTTTTTTTTAACCCAAGTACTGACAATCTTACATTTCCCTTCGGGGTCGACTAACTCTTGCAAGCAGGGTGGTTATCATCATGAGAGGGAGGCAGAGGTTAAACATGCTTTTCTTGGGGAGCGACGGTTAATCAATGTCATCAATTACGCTTCGGGGATAGCTGATAAGAGCTGGGGTCAATCGGGAGAAGCGAGGACGCTTTGGACAGGGAGCTGGGGTCAATCGAGGGAAGCGAGGACGCTTTGGACAGGGAGCTGGGGTCAATCGGGAGAAGCGAGGACGCTTTGGACATCCGCACTTAAGTGCAGAGGGGTGAGGCAATCTGGGCATTGGGGATTGCATTTCTAACGAACTGAAAAACAGAAGACCATTGACGTTATAGTCCCCCCTATAAAAGGCCAGATTAGGGGACATCAGTCGTCTTACCTGTCCTTTCTTTCATTACCAACTCGGGTTCTATCGTTTTGCAGAAAGGAGAGGTAGTAATATGGCAAGTTACAATCGTTTTAGTTCCTGTCAATTTCGCCGAACACCTTTGTGTTCGAAGAGACCCAATTAGGTGTGTGCCGGTGGGGCACAACGTTACCACACAAGGGAGGAGGGAACAGGGGGACCCTCAGAGAGAGAGAGAGAGAGAGAGAGAGAGAGAGAGAGAGAGACGTGTACAATAGGCCATTTAGTGCGCACACAACACAGAACAGCAGGGGTCAAGTAATACGGAAACACAGGCAGAGGGACAACGTAGACCCATACATTACATGCACACAAACTCAGGCGGGGGAGACAGTACATGTATTATATACAAAAATCCAAGACAAAACATAGAACAGTGACTGGTATTATATACAAAAATCCAAGACAAAACATAGAACAGTTATTGGCCAAAATGATCTCTTCCTGTACGCTGCGCATCCTTAGCATCCTAAGCTCTTTTTACCTTTTTCTTCTCTTTTATCGTCGGCTGCCTCCACTGGTGGCTTTGGTTGCACACACTTACATGCCTTTGGCAATTGGTCAAGAACTAACCTGGTCGGGCTTATGTGTTTCCAGGCTGAGGCAACAGTGGGTGTCAGTTGTGCGAACAATGGGGCAGCTTTGAGTTTCATGTCTATGAGGGTGCGAAAAAGGAGGTAGTAGATTTTAAAACACTGGCAACATTCCTAGTCCTCCAAGCGGAGGGTACTTGGGTAAACCTCACCTCGGAATATTCCTTAAACTTTCCCTTTTTAGTTAAATGTAGGAATTTTATTCATTAGTGCACGTCATTCTTGGTTGTATTATTCGGGGTGCCAAGCGAAGTCATATTTTGTAGTTTCCGCTTCAGGCTGTCCTCCCAAGCGCTAAGTTCAGGGAGAGAAATAGCCGTTGTTCGCTCGTCGTGCGTAAGCACCATAATCGAACCCCTTTTTCCCATCTCTTTGTCCGCTAGATCACCCTTTTCTTTTTCGTACTTTAATCGACGTTCCGATGTGACCTGCAGAAAGAGGGAAAAAGAAGGGGGGCGGGGGCAGCATTTTAAAAACACATTAGCGCGCATAAACCCGAAAAGGCTTTTACTTACTACATACTCGGGCTATCTCCACGGGATGCAGTCCCTGCCAACTTGGCGTTTAAGCCCAGGTGGACCGTTTAGTGTGTGAGAGATGATTTATCGGAAGCCTGTGGATAGCATAGGTCGCCCAAGTGTGGTATTACGGATCGTGTGCAGGGGGGGGGGGGGTCAGAACAAAGGGCAGTCGGTGCAACGTGGGGGGCGAGCTCGTGCTCTCCTTTGAGGAAAAGGGATAACCTACAGTGGTACGGGGTCATTGTCGTTCGTACTAGGGGGGTCAGGTGGCACTCTTTCGGGGCGACTTAGGGGCATTTTAAAACAACTTTCCTGATACAGGTAGCATATAAAGTATAGGCTAAATACCAGGATCTTTAGCGGTTGCTTTAGGCTGTACAAAAATGAAAAACACATACAACATAAACCTGGACCATCCATATTTGCAATATTTCTGCGTACTATACTTTTTAACCCTTAACTAGTCGAGCTGAGCCATTTCACCTGTAATCTAGTTATATCGGAAATAGTGGTCATTTATTCGAAACTTACCAATTTACGCGTGACAACTACGTTTGCTTTTTCCAAAAATCTTTAATAAAAATGTCGGTGCATAAATACGGGCCTACAACCCCGTGGGCCGGCCAGAACTGTACATGTAGGGATACTTATTAGTGGAAAACCTAATGGAGTCGGTGGTCGTTGATTTCATAATAAAAAGTGCGACAGGTGCAATAAAATCATATAGAAACTTCAGTGTGAGCGAGTATCATAAGTGTTGAAATTCGAACTTTCAATAATCATGATGCGTCAAAACTTAACAACAATTCATTGTCCGAATGTTCAATCAGTACCCATCTCACTTCAATTCATTGTCCGAACACATAATCAGTACCCATCCCATATCAATTCATTGTGTTTAAAAACTGCATACATATTTCATGACACCAAGGCTGAGCAATCGGGGTACAACAAGGAGTTGAAAGTTTCAGTTGTATCAGCGCCATTTTGGGAGCAGCCAGGCAGATCTAGGCATAGTCAAAATCTCCACCAACTCGTGGTTGGCCTAGAGGCTCTTTCGGCAGTCCAAAAGTTCCGTTAAAGGGCAACAGAAAGGATCGGCGGTATGAACCATCAGTCAAAGGGGGAGGGAGGCAACAATTTTTTTCTACCAGGTCATACTGGGTTTTTACCGGAACTGATCCGAACTGTAGTCTGCAGGATTTTAGTCATTCAAACTGAGGCTGGCGTCAGCATGGGAGCGCCGATGTCTCGCGGCTACATTTTCATCGTTCCGCGGGCAATCATGGCAGTCATTCCCCATCGGGGGTGTCTACGGGGGTCGGGGGCCCCCGTGGCTCCTATAGAATCTTCAAAGTCGAGGAGAACACTTTTGATTGTGGGACTCATTTCTTACTCATAAACAAAACAAGAGTATTCCAAGGAAGGATAGGAGACCATCAATATGGAGCAAGGAACGACTTCACTTAAGGCGTTTTTTTGAAAGAAAGCCCTCACTCACCACCTAGTGATGACATGCTTCATCATCGGGCCCCACAGAGGGAATCTAGCATCCCCTCTGTGTGCTGCAACGCCAGAACTACTGCGGAGCGGGTAGTGGGTAAGGACAGTGATGTGCAAAGAATATTAAGTGAGTGATGTGAGGTTTAAAATCAGTCTGTAGTGTATCAAAACAATTTTATTAGGATCACTAAGGACTTATCAATAAAATGATGTGTCGGAAATGCGTCCACAATTATTCAGGTGGTAGTTTCCTTAAGTCAGTCGACATGTTTCAGCCACGAAACGGTGTGAATTTACCTGGCATTCTTCAGGACTTTGTGTGAATAAACCCTGGCGGCATGGACTCGCTAAGGTCCACCCTAACCTAGGGACGTGAAAGTGAAAATAATTAATGAAAAAGTGCAAAAAATTAGAAAGAAAAACTGTCTTTCTAATAACTCCTGGTTTAGGAGGCTTCCGATTTTACGGTTTCTGCACCTATTAGGGAAAGAAAGGACAGAGACAAACATAAAAACAAAACATACAATCAGTTGTCTTATTGATTGCCTATTTACAGTCCAAGGTGCTCCAGTTGGTGGTATCAGAGACATCATGTGGTCGAATAACAGTATAGTTAACACCACCTTGGTCCCCAGAGTATAGAATATTATGGGTAGGTAGTGCGTAGTGCTATACGTGCTATGTACAACGCGTGATATTTACAAGGGTTGTGGGTTAAAAACGCTATCAACCTAAAATTGGGCGCGATCAGAAATCGTGCCGGAAAGTTAAAATCAGGGTAATTTCTCACTTTGATAGTGTGATAAATGCACACCATGGGTCACAGGAGGGGGGTGGAGGCGTAATCGGCACACCCTGTGGTCATCAGAAATAAACAAAGAAATAAGGTAAGGCAGATGCAACACTCAGATCGGTACTTAGCTTAGTAGGAGGTAGAAGGTTTGTGGCTCGTCTGTACTCACGCCCTCAACGCTCGGCACCCTCAGTATACCTAAGGCGACCCTCTGCTGGACCCCGAAGATGTCCGCTCGAGGTAGCGAGGACGCTTAAGTAAACACTCCGTTTCAACGCTTCCGGGTGGGCGCGGTCAACCTGCGTCAGTGCGTGCACAGCGGGCCAATCAATGCGCTGTGGGCGCCGGGAGTATCCAGCCAATGGTTGACGAAGCGTCGTTGTTAATGGCAACCAATGCTATGCGTCTACCCGAATCACTGCTGATCGGTTCCGCTGTTACTAAGTACACGGCAGTGGTGATTTTGAAAAAATGCAACGTTGCGGTAACAATTTTAGAACACACGGGACATTGACATTGGAAGTGACTGGGTTTTGTTTTCTTTAGAAAAAAACGAACGAACGAATGCGGGGGCACTGTAAGAGCATTGCTTGATTGCGTGAGCCTAATGTCACAGGTACAGATAGCCTCAGGGTCAGTTAAGGACAGAATTCCGCTGTTACTAAGTACACGGCAGTGGTGATTTTGAGAAAATGCACCGTTGCGGTATCAATTTTAGAGTACACGGGACATTGACAGGAAATGACTGGGTTTTGTTTTCTTAAAAAACGAACGAATGCGAGGGCATTTTAAGATAAGATGAGCATTACTGGATTGCGAGAACCTAATGTCACAGGTACAGATAACCTCAGGATCAGTTAAGGACAGAATTCCAAGGGATGTCATCGTTCATCCCCTGGAGGTGGGTCCCAAGTCTATAGACCCACCTTTGCTCTTTTTCAAACAGACGACGATTAATGTTGGTACCAGTACCAATGTGTTCTATTATTGTCCACTTCAGATCGTTGGTAGTATGGTTGCGTTCCAGGAAATGTCTGCTCATTTTTGTGGTGGATTTTTTGCATCTAATGTTTGAGCGATGCTCGCAAATTCTCTGTTTCACTTTCCTCCCAGTCATACCCACGTAACGCAGGTTACAAGGACAGGTGACGAGATAGACCACATTCTCAGTGTTGCAATTAGTGTGAGCTCGTTGGGTCCAGGTTTTGCCTGGTTCCAATTCCAAGGTTTTAGTATGTGTGGTCAAATGGCAAACGCTACAATTGGAGCAAGGATAATGGCCCACCACTTGGGGGAGACCCCAGGCATCAGTTATTGACCTTGGTGTGTCAGTGATCGTTGGTAAAGGTCTAGTGTGGACCAAAGCGTCTTTGACGCTTCTACCTTTCTTAAAGGAGAACAATGGTTTTTCCCAGGTTTTTTTGGTACTCGTTAGGATTCGCCAGTTCCTATTGATAGATTTTTTCATTAGGTTGGATAAGGTGCTGTACGTTGTTACACATGTCAGGGGGATGTCTTTATCTACATGTGTCTTATCCTCCAAGAGTACCTCCCTTGGCTGATTGCGAGCTCTCTTGTAGCCTTTGTTAAGGATTGCTGTTGGGTATCCTCTGGCCTTCAATTTGGTTGAGAGTTCGGTGGATTGTTCCTTAAAGTCGTGTAACTCGGAACAATTGCGTCTTAGACGTAGGAATTGCCCGTAAGGTAGGTTTTCTTTTAGCGGGCGTGGGTGAAAGCTGGTGTATTCCAAGAGGTTATTTTTTGCAGTCGGTTTATGGTAGGTTTTGGTTTTCAGTTTGGTTCCTGCGACCTGAATGGTGACATCCAGGAATGTTGCCTCAGTCTTGCTGATTGTATGAGTAAATCTCAAATTGGGGTCAAGGTTATTGATCCAGAGTAGAAAGGACTCGAGGTTTTCCTCGTCGCCTGTCCATAGAATCAAGACATCGTCGATGTAGCGACGCCATGTTTGTATTGACTTGGAGAAGGGGCTAGTCGGGGGTAGGATGTATTTAGCCTCAAAGTCTGCCACATAAAGTCCTGCCACGCTCGGGGCAAAGGTACTGCCCATCGAGGTCCCGGTGCATTGAAGGTACATATTACCTTGGTATGAGAAGAAATTTTCTTTGAGTGCCAAAGTCGCACACTGTAGAATGAAATTTTTCGAGGCTCGGTGGGTCCAGTTTGTAGAGTCAAGAGCTGCTCCCAGGACCTTGATTGTGTCGTCCTGGGGAATACTGGTGTACAGGCTCTCGATGTCGAGTGTTACAAGGGTAACAGTATTTTCGGTAAAGCTTAGACTCTCCAGTAGTTGGAGGAGACTCTTGGTGTCTTTGAGATAGGTCGGCGTACTCTGTACCAACGGTTTAAGATAGAAATCGCAAAAGCGAGAGAGCGGTTCGAGTAAGGAGCCAATTCCGGAGACGATTGGGCGTCCGGGCGGTGGCATCCGATTTTTATGAGTTTTAGGGAGGGTATAGAAATAAGGGACAGTGCTCTCAGTGGTATTGAGGAAGTCTGCCTCATTCTTTGAGATAAGTCCATCATCCTCCGCTTTCCTTACTAGTGTTGTTATCCGTGACCTTAGATCTCCGCTGGGATCGGCCAGCAAGGGTTTGTAGTTTTTCTGGTCGTTGAGCAATAGTTTACAGGCTTTGTCATAGTCCGTGGTATTCTGTATGACTAGACCACCGCCTTTATCTGCGGGTTTGATGGTGATACTACGATCATCTTTCAGGGCTTGCAGTGCGTGGTATTCTGCAGTGGTGAAGTTGTTGAATGATTTAGGGTCTTGGCAGTTTTCAAGGTCATAATAGACAGCCTGTTCAAAAGCAGTGATGGCCGCTGGGACAGTGTGCGGTGGGGGATTGAAGGTAGAGCTCAATCTGAGACCAGTGTCACCATTACGTTGGGCCTCATTGGGATCCTCTTTACCTTCGAAGAAGGCCTTGAGTTTCAGTTTTCTGAAAAAAGCGCCCAGCTCACAGTGGAGTCTGAACTTGTCTGGTCGGCAGGTGGGAATGAAGCCCAGTCCTTTTTCTAAGACCTTGGTTTCTGTTGGAGATAGTCTTTTATCGGAGAGATTTGTTATCAGGCTTAGGTCCCGCTCGTTCCCGGTTGCTGTTCCTTGTTGCGGGTGTGATTGCTCACCATGTCCGTGTTCTCCCACGACACTTGGTTTGACCCTCTCCGTTTCCCTCTTCCTCTCCGGCCCATCCCTAAAAAAGGCTGGCGGTATTGAGGGTTGAAATTGGTTGGCGGCATGAAGGCCGGGTTCCATCCCATCATGGGGTAGGGTGGTTGTTGGAAAGGGAATTGTTGTCCCATATCCATCATTTGTTGGGGCATAGGCCATCCATGGGGTTGGTTGTGGAAGCCAGAGTGTCCTCTGTTATTCCGATTCCCCCTGTTGCCTCTCCTTTTACCTTGTTTGTAGGAGCCGGTGCTCGAACCACTGCTAATGGAAGAGTCCGCATCGGATTTTCTTTGGGGTACAAACCCTTGCTGGCCGATCCCAGCGGAGATCTAAGGTCACGGATAACAACACTAGTAAGGAAAGCGGAGGATGATGGACTTATCTCAAAGAATGAGGCAGACTTCCTCAATACCACTGAGAGCACTGTCCCTTATTTCTATACCCTCCCTAAAACTCATAAAAATCGGATGCCACCGCCCGGACGCCCAATCGTCTCCGGAATTGGCTCCTTACTCGAACCGCTCTCTCGCTTTTGCGATTTCTATCTTAAACCGTTGGTACAGAGTACGCCGACCTATCTCAAAGACACCAAGAGTCTCCTCCAACTACTGGAGAGTCTAAGCTTTACCGAAAATACTGTTACCCTTGTAACACTCGACATCGAGAGCCTGTACACCAGTATTCCCCAGGACGACACAATCAAGGTCCTGGGAGCAGCTCTTGACTCTACAAACTGGACCCACCGAGCCTCGAAAAATTTCATTCTACAGTGTGCGACTTTGGCACTCAAAGAAAATTTCTTCTCATACCAAGGTAATATGTACCTTCAATGCACCGGGACCTCGATGGGCAGTACCTTTGCCCCGAGCGTGGCAGGACTTTATGTGGCAGACTTTGAGGCTAAATACATCCTACCCCCGACTAGCCCCTTCTCCAAGTCAATACAAACATGGCGTCGCTACATCGACGATGTCTTGATTTTATGGACAGGCGACGAGGAAAACCTCGAGTCCTTTCTACTCTGGATCAATAACCTTGACCCCAATTTGAGATTTACTCATACAATCAGCAAGACTGAGGCAACATTCCTGGATGTCACCATTCAGGTCGCAGGAACCAAACTGAAAACCAAAACCTACCATAAACCGACTGCAAAAAATAACCTCTTGGAATACACCAGCTTTCACCCACGCCCGCTAAAAGAAAACCTACCTTACGGGCAATTCCTACGTCTAAGACGCAATTGTTCCGAGTTACACGACTTTAAGGAACAATCCACCGAACTCTCAACCAAATTGAAGGCCAGAGGATACCCAACAGCAATCCTTAACAAAGGCTACAAGAGAGCTCGCAATCAGCCAAGGGAGGTACTCTTGGAGGATAAGACACATGTAGATAAAGACATCCCCCTGACATGTGTAACAACGTACAGCACCTTATCCAACCTAATGAAAAAATCTATCAATAGGAACTGGCGAATCCTAACGAGTACCAAAAAAACCTGGGAAAAACCATTGTTCTCCTTTAAGAAAGGTAGAAGCGTCAAAGACGCTTTGGTCCACACTAGACCTTTACCAACGATCACTGACACACCAAGGTCAATAACTGATGCCTGGGGTCTCCCCCAAGTGGTGGGCCATTATCCTTGCTCCAATTGTAGCGTTTACCATTTGACCACACATACTAAAACCTTGGAATTGGAACCAGGCAAAACCTGGACCCAACGAGCTCACACTAATTGCAACACTGAGAATGTGGTCTATCTCGTCACCTGTCCTTGTAACCTGCGTTACGTGGGTATGACTGGGAGGAAAGTGAAACAGAGAATTTGCGAGCATCGCTCAAACATTAGATGCAAAAAATCCACCACAAAAATGAGCAGACATTTCCTGGAACGCAACCATACTACCAACGATCTGAAGTGGACAATAATAGAACACATTGGTACTGGTACCAACATTAATCGTCGTCTGTTTGAAAAAGAGCAAAGGTGGGTCTATAGACTTGGGACCCACCTCCAGGGGATGAACGATGACATCCCTTGGAATTCTGTCCTTAACTGATCCTGAGGTTATCTGTACCTGTGACATTAGGTTCTCGCAATCCAGTAATGCTCATCTTATCTTAAAATGCCCTCGCATTCGTTCATTTTTTAAGAAAACAAAACCCAGTCATTTCCTGTCAATGTCCCGTGTACTCTAAAATTGATACCGCAACGGTGCATTTTCTCAAAATCACCACTGCCGTGTACTTAGTAACAGCGGAATTCTGTCCTTAACTGACCCTGAGGCTATCTGTACCTGTGACATTAGGCTCACGCAATCAAGCAATGCTCTTACAGTGCCCCCGCATTCGTTCGTTCGTTTTTTTCTAAAGAAAACAAAACCCAGTCACTTCCAATGTCAATGTCCCGTGTGTTCTAAAATTGTTACCGCAACGTTGCATTTTTTCAAAATCACCACTGCCGTGTACTTAGTAACAGCGGAACCGATCAGCAGTGATTCGGGTAGACGCATAGCATTGGTTGCCATTAACAACGACGCTTCGTCAACCATTGGCTGGATACTCCCGGCGCCCACAGCGCATTGATTGGCCCGCTGTGCACGCACTGACGCAGGTTGACCGCGCCCACCCGGAAGCGTTGAAACGGAGTGTTTACTTAAGCGTCCTCGCTACCTCGAGCGGACATCTTCGGGGTCCAGCAGAGGGTCGCCTTAGGTATACTGAGGGTGCCGAGCGTTGAGGGCGTGAGTACAGACGAGCCACAAACCTTCTACCTCCTACTAAGCTAAGTACCGATCTGAGTGTTGCATCTGCCTTACCTTATTTCTTTGTTTATTTCTGATGACCACAGGGTGTGCCGATTACGCCTCCACCCCCCTCCTGTGACCCATGGTGTGCATTTATCACACTATCAAAGTGAGAAATTACCCTGATTTTAACTTTCCGGCACGATTTCTGATCGCGCCCAATTTTAGGTTGATAGCGTTTTTAACCCACAACCCTTGTAAATATCACGCGTTGTACATAGCACGTATAGCACTACGCACTACCTACCCATAATATTCTATACTCTGGGGACCAAGGTGGTGTTAACTATACTGTTATTCGACCACATGATGTCTCTGATACCACCAACTGGAGCACCTTGGACTGTAAATAGGCAATCAATAAGACAACTGATTGTATGTTTTGTTTTTATGTTTGTCTCTGTCCTTTCTTTCCCTAATAGGTGCAGAAACCGTAAAATCGGAAGCCTCCTAAACCAGGAGTTATTAGAAAGACAGTTTTTCTTTCTAATTTTTTGCACTTTTTCATTAATTATTTTCACTTTCACGTCCCTAGGTTAGGGTGGACCTTAGCGAGTCCATGCCGCCAGGGTTTATTCACACAAAGTCCTGAAGAATGCCAGGTAAATTCACACCGTTTCGTGGCTGAAACATGTCGACTGACTTAAGGAAACTACCACCTGAATAATTGTGGACGCATTTCCGACACATCATTTTATTGATAAGTCCTTAGTGATCCTAATAAAATTGTTTTGATACACTACAGACTGATTTTAAACCTCACATCACTCACTTAATATTCTTTGCACATCACTGTCCTTACCCACTACCCGCTCCGCAGTAGTTCTGGCGTTGCAGCACACAGAGGGGATGCTAGATTCCCTCTGTGGGGCCCGATGATGAAGCATGTCATCACTAGGTGGTGAGTGAGGGCTTTCTTTCAAAAAAACGCCTTAAGTGAAGTCGTTCCTTGCTCCATATTGATGGTCTCCTATCCTTCCTTGGAATACTCTTGTTTTGTTTATGAGATTGACACTGGGGTGCGAGAGTATCCCACTACCCTGTCTCTCTTTTTGTTGTGATGGACTCATTTCTTAATCAACAAGCAACCGGGCCATCTCTTCACGCCGGGCCCGCTCCTGCAGGGTCGACCGCCATTTTACGAGTGGACGAACCCTCGTCGGGTGAGTGGAGCGTTGGGGGTGCCACTGGGGGCCTCCACCTGGGGAGGTGGGAGAGGCTCGTTCGCGCCGCCTCTCCCTCCCAGCGCACCCCACGCCGTTTTTCTCGGCGCTAATATTCATGATGGCCGGACCAGGCGATGAGAGGGGGGGGGTCGGAGGCATAGGCAAGACATCCCCCCCCCCCGGTGGCCTGCAAGGCGCCGCTTCAGGGCCGAACGGGGAGCTCATACCAAGCCGTGGCTGGACCAGGAGATGCGAGGGGGGGGGGGTCGGTGGCATGAGCAAGACATCCCCCCCCATGTTGTCGCAGCCATTATTGAAGAAAGAAGAGGGGACGCCCGGATCCCGTCGGCCTCGGCTCCTCTTCTGGCCCACCTTATGCGACGACCTCCGGCCGACGGCTGGCAGCAGGACCCGCCCTACACGTGCCGAAGATCTCGTCTTACGGATGGGCGTAGCCGCGAACCTGTTGCACTTCGGGAGTTTCCAGAATGGGGGTAGGTATCTGCTGATTTGTATCTATCTCATGTTACCGTTATTGGGGCGTGGCAGGCGGTGGGACAGACATGTTTGGAGCAGTGAGGGGTGGCGAAGCCTAGTTGCCTCGTGGCCGTTGCGATGTCAAGCTTGGCTTCTTTCACCATTTTCATGTTTCCTATTACGGGCTTATTTCTAACATTTCTTATTTCTAGCGAAATCATGTGTTTTATCGTGAGCTATTTCTAACGTTTTCCTATTTGTTGCGAAATCAAAAACTCATCAGTGGCCTACTGATTTTGCTTTCTTATTTCTTTCTTCCCTCTTTTTCCTAGCGTGTTTCATGCTAAAGTTTCAGTTAACAGGATACGGTGATTACTTCGTTATTGTTGCATATGTCCTTTTATTAGGGGTGCCCTCTGGTCGTGCCAGATGACCTACCTCTAATAAATGGTCCGGGTGGAACTAGTTTACCAATCAGTGGGGAGTAGATAGGCCCGAGAGATTACAACGGGGGACAAAGGTCCGCATTACCTACCCTTCACTTCTTGCAAAGATTAGACAGAATATTTCTTTTCTACGTTATTTGCAAACAGAGAATACCTCAAAAGAACTATTCCTTGAACAATAAATGTCCAGACAATCAATCAATCAGTGGGGAGAAAAACAGGCATGACGGATTACAACGGGGACAAAAATCTGCATTACCTATCCTTCACTATCTGCAAAGGGGGGCAGAATATTTCTATTCTTCCCTGTTTGTAGACAGGGAATATCTCAAAGAGCAATAATCGATAAAAATCGATAACAAACAATCAGTGGGGAGAAAGATAGGCATGACGGATTACAATGGGAGACAAACGTCTGCATTACCTATCCTTAACTATTTGCAAAGAGAGGGGAACGTTCCTATTCATCGCTGTTTGCAAATAGAAAATGTCTCAAAGAGAACAAATACTTCAAGTACAATCAATCAATCAATCAGATGGATAAAGCCATCCTACCAATCGGACGTAAAGACGTCCTACTTAACCTTACCCGGACCGGACCGTGTGGGCGATTCTTCGCCTTCCCTTTTCCAGCGCCCAATCGTTCTCTTTCTCCATGTTTTTACCGCAGCATTCCTGTGGGATTCCAGTCAGGACAGTAGGTCACTTGAGAGAGGTCCGTTCGGAATCGGTGAAGTTCATTCAATCGGCAGCCGGACGAGGGCCCTCTCAAGGCAGGTATACTCCAATCGTTTAGATGTTCACCCCATCGTCTGGACCTCTCTTACCGGACCTTATGTCGCTGATGGACCCCGCGTTGGGACGCCAATTGTGGAAAAGTCAGCCCCTAATGCACCTGATGCCCAGGCTGCTGGCGCAGGACGCCTCTTAGTTCCCATCTTGAACAATTACCAAATAAAGAGACGGGCGCTGGAAGCAGGAAAACAAGAACAGAGTTTTATTTCTCATGAGGAGAGCCTGTCATTTCGGACACTCGCATAGTGCCTTCAGGAGGTGCTCTCTCTTGGTGCCCTCCATAGCCCACACACTCAGTTTCTCTGAGGCTTCGTCTTTTATACACATGTTTATGATGCACAAACATTCCTTATTGCAATAAAGACGCTTTGAAGTAGGAAAAAAGCATGCTTGGAATCCCAGCTTCAGGCCTATTCCCATACCAGTCGCTCAGATGTCATCCTCCCCTCCTGAATGTAACAAGAGATTGTGATCTCTCAGCCGGACATTCCTACAGGACACGAGGGCAGGAGGGGATGATCAGATCAAAGGTTGGGCAGGCGATAAGATCGGGGACTTCGGCTGGTGTAGCATGGTTTTGTTATGCTGCGCAGGAAAAGGGGGGGGTGTACATCCACGAGGCTTGGTCTTAGGACTTGGGACCGGGTCGAAAGGCCAAGTGCAGCTGGGGGGGGGCTCGTCAGCTGAGGGGAAGGGTGTTCTTGGGAGGAAATGGGGGGTGTGGGTCAAGCAGGAGGGTAACTTCTAGGGCAGGGTCACGCAGAGGGAGAGGGTCTTATGGCCGATGCATGAGCAGTGCGCGCGGGGAGGGGTGCGGGGGTTCAACAAACGGGCAGAGAGGCCATGGTGCCTAAAATGGCTGTCGTGTACGTGTGTGCATGGGTCTATGCTGGCGGGATAACACAGTCAGTGTTCAGCGATATCCGTTCTGCTTACAACAAGGGGTACAGTGAACACAAATGAACGCCGCTTATGTGCATATACATTGCCATTTTCAACAATCCTATCATGATACAAAGATTCAGTTTCACAATTCTCAATAAACGGTGTTTCCACTTCTGACTGACGATCTGATGTGCGATAATTCACATCAGACTGTTTCCTTCAAAAACGATGCTGATGATGTTTCTCGCTCCAACGTTTTCTTCTTAATTTCCAATACAACTAAGCCCATTCAAAGATGGCGCCCAGATCGCATGAGTGTTTCTCATGCCTCCTCTCCAAGAAGCTCAAGCCATATTGTTAGCAGCAGCAGCTGGCTCTTGGTAAGCACTGTGCGTACGCACCCCGGCCCATTAGACTCTGCGTGCCTTGTTAACTTTAATGAGGCCTTGACGTCTGTTCGGTATCAGCATTGCAGCCTGATCTCATTAAAAGAATCTGTTTCATGACTCTCGCAATATTTTTACAAACAATAAATTACTTATTCCTCTTCTTACTTCATACACGCAACTGATATACCAAACTTTATTTTCCCTTTTCCTAAAACAAACAAGCTTCTGTAAATTGAAGCGTATCACATTAATTTAAAAATACATACTTACACATTTTACTGACATTATTATGAAAAACATGTTTCAACATCCAATAATACGATCTAAACAATATCATCAAAGGTACTTCTCTGTCCAGAGCAGCATTTAAAAGAGGAGGAGAGTTCTGATAGATTATTTATGGACAGCAGTGTTCTAACTCTAGATTGTTGTTGTATAATGTTTATTAAAGATGCTGCAGAGTGGCATTAAAAGTTATAATGCATAATTGTAGTCTCCGGTCTTGAAATTAAATCTGAAATTACTTCTAGGAACAATTGAGCAGTGTCAGAGAATGAAGGTGACATGGATTTTATTTCAGGTATTTTCTAGTCCCTAAAGATACACATCTTCTGGTCAATATTGGACCTGTACCACATGAACCTTACCAATGCAAACACATTTGATTATTTTCCCACTTCAGGGGATGCCTTAATCAACTTTACATGTTTAACTTTATATTTACTTAAGAAAAAAGTATGGATTCATGCACATTTTATTTTAAACAGGACATTGTTCTTGACTGCCATGTGCACACATATGTACACATCACATTTGTAAAAGCATCTTAAAAAGTAAAGAGATAACCATTGTAGGAAATTTGCCTTTTCTGCAAGCTCACCCCGAAAGTATTTGCTTTGTATGAACCCGACATTTTTCTGGCTGTAGAACTCGATCACTGCTTAGCAAGGCTAAAGTGCACAAAGTGTCTGTGCTCCTCCTTTCAACAAAGTCAAATTGGGATATTCCTATTTGACATATTTAACTCTTCTATAAATCCTAGTATGTGGTCCAAAGTATATCCAGCTCTGTAAGTTGAATGTCACGGAGGACCGCAGCACGCATTGTAGTATTCATGAAGTAGTCTTGAATGCATCTGATGTATCTGTTCTATTTCTAATACATGTATCTGTTAGAGACAATTCGTTATAGATTCTTTACCTTACAATTACCGCCAGGCTTCAGGCTGGATCCGGAGATTTTTTTTTTGTTATCAGTACCCCTGCGCGTCGAAAGGTGGAGTTGGTCGGCTCTGCGTTCATGGTTGGCGTTGTGGTCGCCGGGATTACGTCGCAGTAGCTACTTAGACTACGTCCTCGTGCGCTGACATCAGTTTTTTCTTTTTCCGCGCCTGCCAGCGCAGATCTGGAGAGAGCGGTACCTCCAGTCACTTTTTGACAGACTTCTTTGCTACTTTTGTCGACACTGTTTTTTGAGTTCATCGACTCCTGGTGCACGCACGGATGTCAAGTCGTCCTCGGCCCGGCTTCAAGGCTTGCAACACCTGCCGCAAGCTGATGTCGGTTACTGACCCGCATCGTTTGTGCCTTAGGTGCCTGGAGCGTGACCATGATCCCGAGTCGTGTTCCGACTGCCAGACCATGAATCCGAAGTCTTTGCGGGAGCAGTCCGGAAAGCTAATCGAGGCCCGGCAGTCTGCTCATGCCGTTTGAGGTCCCGGTCGCGTGCGAGGTCGAGGGACCAGACGCAGTCTCACCACCATTCGTCACCGAAGTCTTCGCACTCCTCAGGTAAGTCGAAACACAAGAAGTCGTCGAAGAAGCATCGGCGTTCTTAGACTTCTCCCCGTCCGTCGGTTGACCCAATGAGGGATGTTGACGGTGCCCATCCCGCGGCTCCGTGTGCGGAGCCTGAAGGGTCGACTCCAAGTTTCCCTCCCTTTCCGGGAGCCGGAGTGATCCCTCCCCAGCTTCGGAGTTTCTACAAAGTGATGCATGCCATCTTTAGGCAGCCCGACTCCGCTGGTGCTCCTTCGGGTCCCGCGGACACGGCTGGGTCCCTGGGCCATTGGCTCTGGCCCTGGCACCACACGGTCCCCTTGGATCCAGGCCTGGATCCGGATTGGCGCCGGTCGACCTTGTAAGACCTCCGGCGATGATTCAACCGGCACCACGTCCGCACTAGATGCTGGTTGTGTCCCCAGCCTACGTTGACCCCGGCCTCCACCCTGACTTAGACACAGACCGACGTCAACTGACGCTGAGAGGTACTTTTGTACCTCTGTTGTACCCTGGTGTTCCCTACAGGCTAGATTGCCAACCAGAGGAGGGTGAGGAGAACTGAGAGGAGTCTGTAGACCCTTTAGCTGACCAGTTGGATGAACCGAATTGGAGAGAGGAGTTGGGGGAAGCCAGTGGTCTGGATACCTCCCCCATCCCTTGGCATGCTGTCTCCTCCTACTGTGGCTATGGAGGAAGTGCTTCATATTTAGTGGTGTTGCGTAGGGCGGCAGAGGCCCTCAACATCGAGCTACCTACGGTGTTGGTCAGGACGAATCTCCTGACAGAGGGGCTTCATTGTAGCGGCCTCTTCAGAACCCCTGCTACCTTTCAATGAAGCCCTTACTGACATCCTCTTGGGCACCTGGCCCAGGCCCAACACAGGGGCACCTGTGGATTGGATGATTGCCTGATGCCGCCGCCTGGCTAAGTGCGACCCCTCTTTCCTCTCCCAACACTCCACCCCTGAGAGCTTGATGGTCCAAGCCTCTATATCCAAAGGCACATTCCCTAAAGCACCACCTGATAGGGAATCCAAAAAGCCGGACCATCTTGGGAATACGTAGTTTTCTTCCTCCAGCTTGGGACTGCGGTCGGTAAACACTGCAGGTCTGTTGGGCCGCTACACCCACTCTGTGTGGGATACGGAAGTACAGATACTGCCACTGTGCCCGGAGGAGGCCCGGGCCATGCTCTCACTTAAAGTCACCGAGGGGAGAGACGTAGCCAAGTTTACCATAAGGTGTGGACTGGACACCGCCGACTTGCTAGGCAGGACGATTTCAAAGTCGGTAGCCCTACGACTCTACGCCTGGCTGAGGTCGACTGTGTTTTCCTGGGAATGTCCAGGCTACCTTGCTGGACATGCCTTTTGATGGCCGTCGCCTGTTCGGCTACAAAGCAGACAACGCACTAGAGCGCTTCAAGGACTCCCGGGCTATGGCCAAGTCCTTGGGCCTCTTCACCCGCCCTGCATTCTGCATTTCACCCCTTTCGTGGCTACATTCCACCCAGAGTCACAGGCCAGCACAGGCTGCCCTACCCCTGCGGGCCAGGGACGTGGGACCCACCATCGTGGGTCTGGGGGCCAGCGAGCGGGCCAGTCCACCAGCTGCCCTTCTTCAGCAGCCTCCAAACCCTCCTAGTCTGACTTTTCATGGCCCCCGATCGCCAGTGGGTAGCAGGATTCTCAATCACCTCCCCCACTGGCGTACCATCCCGTCGGACAGGTGGGTTATGCAGATAGTCCAAAGGGGCCACTCCCTCCCCTTCGAGACTACCCCTCCATCCATGCCACCTAAGTACCATCACATGTCAGAGGATCATCTGGGCCATCTCCCAACAGGAAGTTACGGCTCTCTTGGCCAAGGGAGCTATAGAGCGAGTTCCTGCCCCATAAGTAGGTTGTGGTTGCTATTCTCACTACTTTCTGGTGCCCAAGAAGGACAAAGGCCTGCGTCCTATCTTGGATCGCAAGACCGTCAACAGCTATCTCTGGAAGGAGAAGTTCAAAATGTTGTCGCCAGCTCAGGTCCTGTCTGCCCTTGACCCTGGAGACTGGATGGTGGCGTTGGACTTGTAGGGCGCTTACTTTCACATACCCGTCCTGCCTACCCACCGGCATTACCTACGGTTCACGGTAAGCCACAAGCACTTTCAGTGTACTGTGCTCCCCTTTGGCCTTACCAGTGCCCTTCGCTGTTCATGAAAGTGATGGCGGTGGTCGCAGCTCATCTGTGCAGATCTTCCCATGTCTCGACGACTGGGCGTTGAAAACAGGCTCGCCCCAGGTAGTCTTCTCCCACCTCCAGACTATAGCAGACCTCCTACACTCGCTTGGGTTCACCTCAAACGTGCCGGAGTCGCACCGGATTTCCTCTCCGAAGCTCCTTTTCATCAGAGCAGTTCTGGACACGACACAGTTTTCGGGCTTATCCTCCCGAGCAGCGAGCCTGGGATATTTGAGCTATTATTCCTATCTTTCAGCCTCTATCCCGGGCTTCGGTCAAAATGACCCTGAATCTGCTGGGCCTCGTGGCCTCTTGCATCCTGCTGGTAGATCATGCCAGGTGGCATATGCTGGCTCTGCAGTGGAACCTGATGTTCCAGTGGTCACAGCACTAGGGTAATCTGTCCGATTGCTTTCAGATCTCGGATGGCACTGCATGACAATTGCAGTGGTGACTTACGAACCAAGATTGGGTCAACGGCAGATCCCTCTCCCTTCCCCAACTGGAGTTCACAGTGGTGACAGATGCATCACTTCTGGGGTGGGGGGGCCACATGGGAGAGGCGGAGATCAGAGACCTCTGGTCTTCAGCGGAGTCCGGGCTCCACATCAACCTTCTGGAGCTCCAGGCGATCCGTCTTGCACTAAAAGCATTCCTTCCCTCTCTCCGGGGAAGAGTAGTACAGGTGTTCACAGACAACACCAACGCCAAGTGGTACTGGAACTAACAGGGCAGGGTGGGGTCGTGGACCCTATGTCAATAAGCTTCTGGTATCCCGAGCTTTTACACATGGCCATCGATCCTTCGATCAGACTGCCTCTTCGAGAGGATTTTCTGTCGCAAGCAGCAGGGGGACGGTCCTCCACCCGTACCTGTCCAACCTCCACCTCCTTGCGTGGAGAGTGAGCAAGGAGTCTGTGATGTTATCTTGGCAGCCAGGTGTCCCTCCACTAAAACTGAATACGCCTGCAGATGGAACAAATTTGTGGCATGGTGCGCAGCAAAGGCTGTGGATCCCCTTTCTGACATTTTCTTGTTCCTCCTTTCTTTGGCTGGGCAGGGCTCTGCTCTGGGCACTCTTAAGGGCTATCACTCAGCCATTTCAGCCTTTCTTAGGCTTCCTGATCATCCTTCTCTTTCAAAGTCGTCTTTCACCTCCTGGTCCTTTTGTAATGCCTCAGTGGGACCTGAACTTGGTTCTTACTTATCTTGTGTGCGCATCCTTTGAGCCGCTACATAACTGTCCTCTCAGACTTCTCACTTTTGAGACTGCATTTCTGGTTGCCGTCTACTCTACTCGCAGGGTGAGTGAGCTCCAACCTCTTTCTTCAAAACCTCCTTTTCTTGCGGTTCATCCGGACAAGGTTGTCCTTCTATCTCGACCCTCTTTCATCCCAAAGTGGTTACTTCTTTCACCATTGGTCAAACCATCACTTTGCTCCCCAGAAGGTGACGAAAAGAACCGCCTGCGCATCCTTCCAGGAGGAAGAGAGGCTCCACTGTCTGGATCCAAAACGGGCGCTTTAATTTGATTTGGATCACACCAAGCAACTCCGGGTGCACGACCAGCTCTTTGTTGGCTACGTGGGCACCTAAAAAGGTCGGGCCCTGCACAAACGGACTATCTCTAGGTGGGTCGTGTTGTGCCTTTAAGATTGCTAATCTTTGGCAAAGAAGTGGGACTGCGGCGACAGCTGCTACCACTGCTTTGAGACGTGGAGTCCCCCTCAATGACATCTGTCAGGCCGGTACATGGGCATCTCTGCACACTTTCACAAAACACTACTGCCTGGAACAGCCAAGTCCGGAGAGGCGGCTACTGTGGCTGTTCTGTTCTCCAGGACTTTCTGGTGTGAACTTAGTTCGCAGACCCTCCTCCGACGTTGGTATTGCTGGGGTATCTATTCTAAGTTAAGGAATCAGTGCATCTTTCAGATAAACAAATTACTTACCTTTGGTAATGATATATCTGTGAGAGACATAGATTAGTTCTAGATTCCTTACCGCCCCACCCATCCTCCCCGTCCCCCAAACTGACTTCTAGGGTCAGGGAATCCCTTCCAGGGCCCTATTTTTGTCCATCAGTAGTCAGTGTCTTGCATGGCTCTGTGCTTCTGGGATGGAATGTTGTGTAAAAGAACTGACGTCAGTGTGCAAGGGCGGCGTCTAAGTAGCTACCGCTACGTCATCCTGGCGACCACGACGCCAACAACGAACACTGAGCCGACCGACGCCACCTTTAGACACGCAGGGGCATTACTGACGAAAAAATTCTCCGGATCCAGTCTGACGCCTGGGGGCTAATTCTAAGGTAAGGAATCTATAACTAAGCTATGTCTCTTACAGATAAATTGTCACCGACGGAAAGTAACTTGTTCTTCCTGATACCTGGCAGTGCAGAGCGCTGGGTTGGTTCTGGAATGGACAGCTGTTATCAGTTGCCTGTTTGTCCCTGAGCCTGTCTAGTGGTCAGTGCTGTTGTTTGTCTTTATTTGAATAAAGAAGTTTCCTCCTTCACACAGCTCTGTCTGTGGAGCTTTCTTAGAGTTCATACACACACGCTGTGCCAACCCACCCTATGTGCTACACCCATAGTGCCATTCACTACAGTGACTGTGCAAACATAAGTGCTGGTCCTATCTTTGTGGGTTGGCTGTGCAGTTTTAAAATGTAAAGTTAGCCTGTCAAAATAACCCCTTTTGACAGGCCTAAACTTTCTTTATAATGTGTTGAAGTCACCGCTAAGTAGCCCTTATGGGTCATAAGGGAGAGTGCATGGTATAAAAAAGTAGAGCATTGTCACACATTGCCTTATAGTGAAATGGCCCCAAAAGCTTTTTTCGCTGCAGCAAGTCTAACTGTTCCATAGGTAAACACTGGGAAGCAATATTAACAACCGATACTTAATCTTGGAAATGGGACTAGCGAGAAAAAGAATAAAACAATGATTTTAATAGTTATTTTAGAAAGTTACCTTTAATCAGCATTTTGCTCTCCCACTTCGGACAGCCATTAATTAGTATTTGAATAGCTTCCTTGATGAGGTGTGAAATTGCTCCTGTAGTTGAGTCAAAGTCCTCGGGTGTGGGGAGGTGATGGCATGTAGGCCGGGCCCAAGAACTTTATTAACTTCAAAGAGGCCTACCGTTTCACAAGCAGATGTAACTAGCATCCAAGCCTTCCTTTGATCCCCCCAGCCAGGCAGCCCCAGTACAGTGGACCTATTTTGGACTTTAGTGTCAAATCCTGTTGGAGTGTTAAAACTTGACAGATCTGCTGGAGTTTTACATAGAACACTTGTAGCGCACGTAAAAGGTTGACAACAGAATGCCACAACAATTGTTGTCTATCTACTGTATGGTTGCTGGGAGAAAACAATTTTTCTTCTACCAGACTTCTGTCTCTTAGTTGTTTGTTGTGGGTACAGGGCCAGCTTCAAATTGGATTCTGGTGTTAGATTTGGGAAGATTCAATGATTACCATAGCATACACCCCATGCCCTCGGAGCCCATGTTCAGTGGCTGAAGACTTTCGTCATCTTGAAAATGCCCAAAGTGGGTAGGGTCCGCCTTGGGAACCTATACCCTATTGGTTATGGTGTGCCCATGGGTCATTCTCACCCACTAACGTGTGCCAGGCATAAATGAGGCATCTTCAGGCACCACCTTAAAGACACTCATGGACCTGGGGAAGATAGAAGAGAACTTAATCTGCTGTATGAGACTTCAGAAGAGCATAAAAGACGGACCTACTTTCCCTCTTGTATCCAGGACAAAGAAGATTACTCAAACTGTCATAAAGCTAACCTCTTGTTACAACTACTGGGACACAATAAGCTACAATCGGCCTTTTCCTGCAACGGCCCAGCTTACCAGTAGCAGCTGGACCTGAACTGATCTCTGCTGTTGGCCTCTGCCTGACCCCATGTGAGTCTCTAAGTGCTTCATCTGAGGTTCGGGGGGTGGGGGTTTAAGAAATGTAGTTTTGTGGGGGATTCGGACTTAAAGGACTGCGATGAAAAATCAGATATTTGATAGGACAAACTTGGTTGGTGTTGACAATCATGGCGCTTTATGCTTTTTGGCATTATTCTTAATTAAAACTCAAAAAAATTCTTATCTCCAGTTCCCCTTATTGGATTTTTGTCATTTGGTTTATTAAATCTCAGCCTATTTCTATTTTCGGTTTGGGATTTTTATTGTTTTGTTTTTTGGCGTAATGTTTTGGTACTGCATAAATGCTTCCATACTGCCCTAAGTTAATCTTGCCTGCTCTGTAATATAGCTACTAGGAGATTTAACTTTTGTGACTTTAGTGATTAACCCGAACAGGAATTGTTGTTATTCATTGAGGTGAGTAATCAACCTCCAGTTTCATAAAACAATTTATTACACAGAAGTTAAAATGTGCTATTATTGAGGGTTCCATTTTTGTGTCCTCAGTTGGGGCCGGTTTCAGAAATATTTTGTTCACTTACGTGTCAGGTGCTCTGTAAAATGCATTTATTTGAGTAAATACCATGTCAAGTATGAAAAAAGGTATAAATGTAAATTGCTCTTAAAATGGAAAATCATTGTGTTTACGTCAATTTCATAAAAAACTCTCAAGCAAATATATTTCTATGCTGTTTCCACTTCAGCCTAGTCGATCCAGAGACAATTCACTCTAATTACCTCTTTCATAAGGATACTGCTGATGAATTATCTTGGAACTAGTCTCAGTCACTCAACTGGTGGTATGCAAAGATTTCTGTTCTAAACCAGGGCTTAGAACCTCTTGAGTGATGTGTATCGTAGTCCACCCTGATAAATAAGTCCCTTTTTATCCAAACCCTGACTCTTACTATTAGCTGGACCTTGGACTTGTCTTGATAAGGTTGTGTACCTCACTGGAGGGACAACTTAATTTATAGAATAAGAACCTTTCAGTAATGAGATCTGCACATCCATCATGTGGCTTCTAAGACCCTTTTCTAGGCTCGAAATCCATCCTTTCTTTTCTTAAAAAGTTAAGAAAGTTATTTCTCTCTTCAGTGGCAACACCACTATAAAGGTCTGTTAGTACAGGCCGGAGGTAATGCATACTCATTCTGTCTGTAGTCCAATGGTTCAAATTTGGGAATGAGATTGCTCACTGGACAATGTTCTTCCAGGTGTTACCCATCTTAAGGGGTAAAAAGCTATGAAAATAAACACTGCTTAGGAGTAGGAAATACATTAAAGAGTTTAAACGACCATCTTCAGAACCTGGGGCTCAGTACAAATGGATCTTTATGCTCAGAAAAGATGTGCAGTCCCCAGAGATTAAATCCCACCTAGGAATAATGAAGAACCATACTAAACTCCAGCCAGGAAAGAGAAATTACATGATGTTGCTTCGTTGTTTTATTAGAGTCCTGCAGTTTAAAAGATCCTTCAACTCCAAATCAATTCACATATTAGTATTTTTGTTAAATATGTTTAAATGACCCTGCCTCTGGGCCTTGGTGTATCAAAACTCTGAAGAGCAGATATTTCAACTTTCCTTACATTGCTAAACCTATGAGCCTGGTTCCAGTATGTTTGGATCTTCCAAATAAAATCACTTATTTTGAGTGTGGCTAAAAAGAGGTCTACCAGAAAATGGTACTGTTGCAAATGGCTACGGTTTGGTACTGAGCCTTGAAAATGCATTTGAAGTCTCTGAAGATTTCCATAGACCATGTTTTGTCTTGTTAATTTTGGCCTTGGCCGGTGTCAAACGTAGGACGTGTAAGCATTACTTGGCGATCATTATGATATAATAAAATATGCCTTCAAAAATTATTTACCTTTTCAAATACAGTTTTAGGACTTCTTCCCGTCTATTTAGGACGCATTTCCCATCTTCATCCTCCTATTAAGATTACTGCCCCTTAATGAGATTTGAATCTGGTTTCTGTTTTGCGCATAGATAAATCTTTTTAGCCCTTTGTCTTCTGCCATATAGATTTGCTAACGTGGAAGATGGAGTTTGTTAGTGATTATTTAATTTAATTTAAAACATTTATTAAGCGCATAGCTACCCGAGGGTATCCCAACGCTTGACTATCTCTGACACAGATTGTTGACCTTCAGGTTCTATCTTCAGAGGTTTCTTGAACCATATTCTACAATGATAAGGTTGTTTGTCTGAAATCCCCTTCTTAATTCCAAATGTTTTAATGCAAATTCACGTGTTTAAAGTAATCATCCTTCTGATCTTTGAGGAGAGACTCGTGCTTCTCTGGGTGAAAAGAGTTGACAATTTCGATGCCTTTCCTGGCTTGAAGAAACCACTTAAGAATCTTTAAGCATCACATTTAAACTTTATAGTAACAACAATACTGTTCTTAGGGAAATAATTCTGATTTTCAGTGGTTTGCATCCTGGTTAAGGCATGTTGAGGACTATTGAGTTTGCTTCTTACAAGAATGTAGTTGACTTTTTGTACATGGTACAATCCTGGCATGCCCTATCTTATTGTTCCCATCTTATGGATAGGATCCTTGACCTTCCACATGAGTTTGGTATCTATCTTTGCTAGGTCGGAAAGAATGCCACTATCCTCCTCCCATAATTTTGACGCATTCTTACTTTCACTAGTGTAGTCTTTAATGAATTCTTGATCTGATAGAGTGAAGTAGTGTGGCTCACTGGTTAGAGGCGGCAGACCCGAGAGCAGAGGACGGCCCGGGACCAGGGTTCGATTCCCGGCGCGGCAGGTTTCTGGACCAGGGTCAGCGGACTCGATAATTCTCTCGCCTCGGTGCCCACTCTGATCAGCGTTCACACTCGGCAACTCTGGGCATTAGCTTGCCTCATCTTCACTAACGGCCCCACCAGACCGCCGGGGATGCCTGGTCTCACCCTGGAGATACCCATTAAGGGACCATCTCTCAGGGAAGCCAGGAAGGGTTTCGCAGCGGTCGAAGCGCCTTGGGACCCTACGGGTAAGTAGTGCGCTATATAAATGCCTATACATTTACATACATTTACATACATAGACTACTAGCAGCAGATTCCTTAACATAGAATTATCCCCAAACGTGAGACTGGATCCGTAAAACTTTGTGCCTCTGCATCCCTGTGCGCAGGGGGCGGCATCGCGCGACTCCGCCCAGTCGTCGTCAGCGTATGCGACGTCAGCGAGGTCACATAAGTCCCACCCCAGCGCGCCTATGGCAGTTTTTTCCTTTTCCGCGTGCAATCCGGTCTCTGTTTAGGCCCCTTTTTCTTCACTTTGATGTTTCTCTGTGTGGAACAGTGCGAATGCCTTCGGGCTTTAAGACTTGCACGTCGTGTCGGCGCCTTATGTCGGCGACGGACCCTCACCTAATTTGCATGTGGTGTTTGGGCGAAGGTCACGGCTCTACTGATTACGAGGCGTGCCAACAATTGAAGCCGAAATCGAGGCGGGAGCGCCAGATGAAACTGCTCTCGAGGCATCTCTCAAGGTCGGCTTCATCTCCTCGATCATCTTCTGAGGAAGGTTTTCAAAGCGGCTGTCGTCGTCCTCATCCCTTTCCTGTGCCGCACGAGCATCACCTTCCGGTGGATAAGTGTCGCAGCTTGTCCCCAGGGGCTGGGTTCCGGCCTGTTGGGGGCATGGACTCTCCGCGGGTGATGCGGCTCCGCGTTTCGTTCCCCCTATCCACAGTTTCCCGGTGAGGGGGCGTCGAGAGCCCAGATGGGGGTGTATGCGGGTGTTGCAGGCCTTGCTGGCTTCGCTCCTCCTGGGACATCGGGCCCTCCGCAGCGTCGCCGGCGGCTCCGGCCCCAGCGCCGACTGGCTCGCTGCAGGCTTGGAGGATGTGGTGCCGTTGGGGTATGGCCCTTCGGGGGGGTCCCTCCTTCGGTCCACGGCTCTTCTGGATCGCCGCAAACTCCCGCGGGAGTCCCTGTGCTGTCGCGGGAGGTCGCCGGGGCTCGGGTCGCATCCCCAAGCCTCTTTCGGCCCTCGGGAAAGGCGGTGGCCTAGTCTACGGCTGAGGTGATGCCGCTACAGCGCCAGCAGCTGCTGGGCGGGGCGGCGCCACAGGGGCCGGTGGACCCCCTTCGTCCCGCTATGGGTCGAGGCTGGAAGGGGACCCCCCCGTGCCCCTCCGGGCCCCTCTCGTCCCTCCACGCTGGCGGCTGCCTCGTCTGAGGTAGAGTCGGAGGTTGAATCTCCCGTGGCGGCACCGCATGGGTCCGCGAACCCCCTACGTCCCAGTCTGGGTCGAGGCTGGCGGAGGGCTTCTTGTCACTCCCCCGTCCCTCTCGTTCCTCCACGTAGGTGGCTGCCTCGTCAGAGGTCGAGTTGGCGCCATCCCTTGGTCACTTCGGCTCCGGCTCAGCTCCGGTCCCCCGCGCTGCGTGACGTGAGAGAGGCCTGTCCGGTGCCTCCTTTGGCGCCGGATGGTGATGACGTCCCGCCTCAGGCGGCGGGCTCTACAGCGCCGGACAGGCGTTGAGTCATGGACTCGTCTTCGGACACTCCCTCTTCTCCGGAGGTTGGGTGCCTGCTGGTGTCGTCCTCACCGGAGACGGGCCGCCGCGTGGTGGCTTTTACCCCGGCGTCATCAAGCGGTGGCTCCCCGCCATTCCCGAGACAGCGGTTCTCACCGGAGGAGCAACAGGTCCCCCACTCTTCGGTCCCTCCTACTTTTAAGGTCTGGCCTTTACCCGCCCGCTTGACTTTGGGGACGGCCACCTTAATTTGCAGCCGTCACCCACGGAGGAGCTGCTTTCTCCACTGCGGGCCCTACTTAGGCGGGTGCGGCCTTCGCTCGCGATATGTCCACGCCTGTGGGTATTTTGCTCATGGGTGACCCGGTTGCTCATTTTCCCGCATATCATCTTCTGGAGTTTCTCCACTAGGGCTCTGGTGGGAGGGAGCTGTTGCTTCCCTTTGAGGGTTCGCTCCTTTCTTACCTGATGGGGACTTGGGGGCATCCCGCTATAGGGGACCCGGTGCCCCATCACCGCCTGCAACAGCACCTTCCAGCACCGCGTGACCCGGCGTGTCTTTCCCTCCACCCCTCTGCTTCCAGACCACTTTTGCGGACTGCTTTTCCCTCCCTGCCGCCACTGTTATCTCCACCGTCCCGGGAGGCCCGCTGGCTGGACTCTTGGGGGCGCAACATGTTCGCCTCAACCAACGCCGCTCTTCAGTCCCTTAACACCTTATGTGTGTTGGCTCTTCTTTCTCTTTTCTTCCTCCTCCCCCCCCTCCTCCCCCTCCCCCCCCCCCCCCAGGTGACTGGTGAGTTGATCTGGTTCTTGGACTGCGCTTTGGGCGAGTCGCCCTTGTGGTGCGGTGTGTTTTATGGCCACTCGAGTCCTCCTTGCTGAGTCTGTGGCTTGTTGGCTGCTGGACGGCCCTTGTTGTCTGTGTGTGTTTTTTGCTTGAATTATCTGCGCAGATTGGCCCAGAAATTGGGCCTTATGTTTTTCTCTTGGGCTGCTTTCTGCTGGGGTTTTTTCCCCCACGTCTTTAGTTTTTTCCTCTGCTGCAGAAGTTTCTTCCAAAGAGGGTTCCCTTGTCTTGGGATTGAACGTACCCTATGTGGGGTAGTGGTAGCTGTTATATAGCTTGCGCTGTGGTAGGAGGTTGTGGTTGCCTTCGGGCCTCTGCTCTCTATGGCATTTATGTATGTTGCACATGCTTCTTTAGGTCGTGTGCGCGGACCCCTCGTGGTGGGTGTCCGGGCGTTTCCTTGCCTTCATGCTCCTGTCCTGGTGGCTGCGATGGTGTCATGTTTTTTCCCATTTTCAGGCATAGACTGCCCCGTCTTTCAGGGGGCCCGGGCTATTCTTCCTGTTCCGGCAGCTTATTGCTGCTGGCGCCGCCCTGTCTGGTCTGTTGATTTCCGACTATGGTGGGCTCTCCTTCTTTTGCCTCGTTTCCTTGGGCCCTCTATGTTTCTTCTTCTTCCTTACCTGGAAATGGCTGGAGGTTCGGTTGCCTTGTAGAGACGTGGGGTGCTTCGGCCTCCCCTGGCCTTCTCTGTTTAGTGTGAACGTGCTTCTCGTTCTCCTTTCTTCTTCCCACACCCCTCTAGGGGTCTGGAGTGTTCTGCTTGTGGGGTTCCCCTTGCCTGGGGAGAGGGGTTCTCCCTCTGTCCGTTGGACTGGTCCCCTGTGGGACCTACTGTTATGTCCAGGCTAGTGGGGTCCTTTCGCATGCCCTCCTTCCCCGTGGGTATGGCTAGGGTATCTATTTTACATTAATGTATCTGCAGCTAGTAGTCACTATCAGATGTACGAGTTACCTACCTTCGGTAACAATGTATCTGGTAGTGACGATTGTAGCTGCAGATTCCTTCACGGCCCACCCTTCCTCCCCGTTCTGCGAGGACCTTTTTGGCTTGGCCTTCTGCACTCGCCTTCCAGTGGATGGCTATGTTTCTGTGAGTGCATTCTTCGCTCTTCCACAGGATGTTTTTGTCTTGCTTCTTGCTCCTTCCTCCTTCCTCCTCTATGGCATCTTCGAGGATGGGTCTGTAGGTACACCTGTGCCCCTCTGTCCTGGTTGCTTCAGGATTGAGGGCTTGCCTTTGCTCTGGTCCCTGCCATCCTTCCTCCCTCCTTGTTTCTAGGGTCCTGGCCCTCTGCTACCATTTGGGTTTGGGTCACCTGTCAGTGCTTTGCCCTTTCTTCCTTGGGGGCTTGTCATACTCTGTGCTAGGGTTGCCTTGGAGGGTTGTCGTTCCCTGTTTGTCTTGGAACTGGTTCCCCTTAGTTGCTCTTGGTTGGGGTTATACTCCTGCTCAGGTTGTCATGACATTTTGCATGTGTGCTTTGTCTCAGAGGGGTACTGTCTACATTCTGGCAGGGTGGTGGTTCAGGGCTGGCCCTGTTCTTTATGCTTTATTTTTTTCCCTGCCTTTGGGTACTGCGGTGTCTGGCACTGCTCCTTATGGTGTTCCGCACCATTCCTTTTTCCAAATGTTCTTCTATTTCGCACACTGTTCCCATGTTCCCACAGTTTGTCTGATGGCTCCGTGTTGTGCCGTGGAAAAGTTCTCCGAAGAAAACTGACGTAGGCACGCCGGGGTGGGACTTATGTGACCTCGCTGACGTCACGTTCGTGGACGATGCCTGGGTGGAGTCGCGCGATGCCGTCCCCCCGGCGCGCAGGGATGCTGTGGCAAAAAGTTTTCCGGATCCAGTCTCACGCCTGGGGATAATTCTACATTAAGGAATCTGCGGCTAGAATAGTCTCTACCAGATCATCATCATTACCGAAGGTAAGTAACTCGTACGTCAGACACTTGTACCCACCTCCTTTCAATGTTGTAAAGCTTGTATCAACAAAATCTCTGGGCTAAAATTCTTTGACAGTGGCTAGCTTTTCATCAGGATGAGTAGTTTGACTGATCCTGTTGTCAATCATTTTAGATTTCCATGTCAACCAGATCTCATCCTATTTTAATCTATAGACTGTTTGTACTGGGGCAAGAAATTCTTGAGATCTGGAACCACAACTTGTTCTGAGCCTTTATATTAAAGATAAACAGGTGTTCATCCTTGTTACAAGTTGTTTGTAAGGAAGGTCAGCGGTGGCTCCTCTGCAGTGGCAGAGGAGCATCGCCCCTCTGGCTCAGCCAACAGCTGAAAAATAAAACAATATGTTCGAGGCATGTGGACTGCTGAATTTATATCTGTGCATAGATCGCCGCCTAGTGTTGGGTCCGGATGATTGCACATTGTTGTCCTGGAAGAGTCTTCGAAGTATCACGAGATAGGTGGCTCCTCCCCTGGACTACAGTGCGCATGGGCATCCTCTCCATCCTCAGATTGTTTTTTTCCGCCATTGGGTTCGGATGTACTTTCTTAACTCACGTTCGGAATATATGTAAACTTTTTCACAAGTCCAAAAGTCCTTCGGGGCGTCGGTATTGTCTTTCGTTCGGTGCCTCTTACTTGTTCCAGTTCTTGCAGGACGTAGACGGCCGCTTGCCTTTTCGACACCAAAGGCCCCATCCACGATCGACGATGGAACGGAGTCCATTCAAACGATGTCCCGTTTGCAACTCCAAATACCCTCACATCGATGTGCACCCGGTGTGCAATAAATGTCTAACACCGGACCACGACGAGGCCAGCTGCATGGCCTGTTCTCGATTCAGATCGAAGAAAACTCTTCGCCTTTGGCGTGCTGCAAGTCAGTCGGCACGGGAGTCAGTGCCCGAACCGGAGGACATCTTCCAGGCTGACGACGAAGAGGGTGTAGAAGAAGAGGATCCTGATCAACAGTCGGATCCCGCGTCAGAGCAGAACTCGAACTATGATGAGGACGAAGAGGAAATCTACGTCCATGATGAAGACATCGTCGAGGTAGGAGACGAAGCACAAGCCATCGGAGCCGTCGGCGACGACTCAAGCGATGAGCAAGGCCCAACCGCAGTAGCGGGGCCCAATAAAGACTCGGTACCTTCCAAGGCTCAGGTCGAGGCATCGCCGGAAGGCATAGCCAAGATCTTCATCCACGTTCTACAGCCCCGCTTCCAGGCCCGGCTAAGAACATTTCAATAGAGCCATCGGTCACTCAACCACAATCAGTGGGAAAATCGAAACCAAAACCTACAGACACTAAATCGAAACCGAAACTGGTAAACACAGTCATCGGCTCGACGACTTCGGAACTGATAAAGTCAAAAAGTGTCATCGACCTCTCGGGGTCGCAAGGAGGTGTCGACCTGAAGAACGGAGCGACTAAGCCCGTCTCTGCAGTCAACCACGTCACGCTCGCGTCGTCGACGGCCGGGTCCAAAGATGGCGACGCTACCAAAGGACTCAAGACTCCAAAGACCCTCGATCCACCGCTTCGAAAGCCAATAATGGTCAAAGCCTTCGAGTCAAAAACAAAACTCGACCCCAAAAAACATATCGCATTGAAGCAAAGGAGCGTACCTGCTGCGCACCAACAGCTCGAGTCGACGCCTTGCCATAAGCAACATGCTGAACACTCGAAGTCGGTCGGGTCCAAAACAACGCCTCACTCGAAGAAGGTCAGTCCGTCTTCAATGCTTACGGCGCCCATAAAGTACGGACTGCCCCCAACCGCACGACCTAAGGAGGTGCAGCTCCAAAAGGGCACCGACACATCCACATCATTATCGGTACCCTCAAAGAATCGGCTCATGGAGGAGGACGTTCTGTTCCAGCCTCCATCCTATGACAATCAGTTGAAACTATTCATCGACTCCGATTCAGGAAGACTCACAATTTATAAACGGAAAATCATTCCAGAATATCCTATGGAGTCATACAAAATACCACTCAAAAAGAAGAGGGACTCTGCCACCTCACCTGCTCTTTTTGAACCTATACAGTCCTTTGGACAAGACTGTGCCTATTCTCCCACACATGCCACTGAGAATGTAGAGGAAGGGTACAATGAAGAACAATTTAATTATCCTATTGACACGGATCAACAGGAGTCCCAACCATGGACTGATCCAGTTGACCCTGATGAGACACACACCATGCCTGACGCTCAGTCCTATGCGGTCAAGACATCACCTACTGAGGATACTGCTGCGTTTAACGCATTAATTGAGAGGGCAGCCCTTAACCATGATGTGGATATGCACGCTGACCCAGTAGAGGAAGACTTTCTGTTTGATACCTTCTCAACTTCAGAAAGATCAGTGAAGACGTTACCTATGCTTAAAGGTGTGCTCAAACACGCTAGTGACATCTTTAAAGAACCAACGAGGGCAAGGGTGTGAACCCAGAATTGAAAAGAAATACTGGCCTGCGCCTGTAGACCCTACGTATATCAAGGGCCAACTCCCATTGAACTCCTTGGTGGTGGCTAATGCTCGTAAGAGAGCTAACTCTCAGACAAGTGGTGATGCTCCTCCTCCGGACAAAGAATCCAAGATCTTGGAAGCTTCTGGCAAACGTGTGGCAGCACAAGCGGCTAATATTTGGAGAATCTCAAATACACAGGCCCTATTGGCAAGATATGATAGGGCTCATTACGACACGTTAGAGCAGCTACTGCAACACCTGCCTGATGCTTATAAGGAGGGAGCAGAAATGCTGATACAGGAGGGGAAGCTAATCTCAAACGCATCCATTAAATGTGCGTTAGATGCAGCTGACACAGCAGCTAGGGCCATCAACACTAGTGTGGTGCTCAGAAGGTATGCCTGGCTACGCATATCTGGTTTCAAGTCAGAAATCCAAACAACTCTGCTTAATCAGCCAGTTACCCTGACTTTCTATTTGGTCCTGATGTAGACACGACCCTAGAAAAAATTAAAAAGGACACGGAAACTGCCAAGTCCATGGGAGCTCTACAGTCATAACAGTTCAGGGGCGGTTCCTTTCGTCGCTCCGGTAACAGGGGAGCTTCTAGGGGACAAGCATTGCAGCAAGCCCAATACAATAAAGGCAGCACACAAACCACCTATAACAAGAACAATAGGGGTGGATACCGTGGGAACAGCACCAAAGGCAGAGGACGGGGAAATAATAATGCCAGATCCTCCGCCACCAATAAACAGTGACGTCTTGTCACTGCCCCCAGACCATATAACACCGGTCGGGGGACGACTTCAGCAGTTCCTGCCAGTCTGGGAAGGCATTACCACAGACAGGTGGGTGAGGCAGCTTATACAATACGGATATTGTCTAGAACTAACCTCCACTCCACCCAACATACCCCCAAGGCACCGTCCTATGTCCGCAGAGCACATGCACTTATTGCAGCAAGAAGTCCTCTCCATGCTGCAAAAAGGGGCCATAGAACTCGTGCCTTTAGAACAACAGGGTACAGGGGTGTACTCTCTGTACTTCTTAATCCCAAAAAAAGGACGGGTCTCTCAGGCCCATTCTAGACCTCAGACCCCTGAACCAATACATCCGGTCAGAACATTTTCACATGCTCACTTTGCAGCAAGTTCTACCATTGCTCAGTCAGGGGGATTTCCTGGCAACCCTATATCTGAAGGATGCATATTTCCACATTCCCATTCACCCCAGTCACAGGAAATATCTCAGGTTCACCATAAACAACCAGCATTACCAGTTCAAGGTCCTGCCTTTCGGGGTCACCACAGCCCCCAGAGGGTTTACAAAGTGCTTGGCGACAGTAGCTGCGCACCTTCGAAGACAACACATCCATGTCTATCCTTATCTGGACGACTGGCTTATCCAAGCAAAGTCGACCCAGCAATGTGCCAGCCACATATCCCGCACAATTCACCTCCTGCACAGTCTGGGATTTTAACTAAATTACCAAAAATCTCATCTTCAACCCGCACATCAACAACAGTACTTGGGCGCAGAAATAAACACTCTGACAGCAACAGCACGGCCAAACTCAGCAAGAGTCAACAGCATGCAAGTGCTGATTCAAAAATTCAGGCCCCAACACTCACTCCCAGCGCAAGTGTTTATGCAGCTGATAGGCATGATGGCCTCCTGCATCTTTATAGTCCCACACGCGAGGCTGCACATGCGTCCGCTTCAGGAATGCTTGGCGCGACAGTGGAACCAGGCTCAGGGTCAACTAAAAGACCTAGTGTTGGTGACCAGTCGTGCATACAACTCTCTGCATTGGTGGAACACACAATACCTTTGCAGGGGACGACCGTTCCAAGAGCCTGTGCCACAGATAGTGCTCACAGCGGACGCATCTCGCCAGGGCTGGGGAGCGCATGTCCTCCATTACACAGTGCAGGGCCTATGGACGACGCAGCAGCAGAAGATGCACATCAACCTACTGGAACTGATGGCAATCTTCATGGCAATGAAGGCGTTCAAATTGCATTTGTGCAACAAAGTCGTGCAGATCCGGACGGACAACATGACTGCAATGTATTACATCCAAAAGCAAGGAGGGACACACTCTCCACAATTGTCACACCTAGCACAGAGCATGTGGAAGTGGGCCATTCAAAGGAACATGTTCCTCATGGCGGAACACCTCCCAGGCAAGGACAACCTGATGGCGGACCTGCTCAGCAGGCACAGCCATCAAATGCACGAGTGGGAGCTCCATCCCTCAGTGCTGCAACCGTATTTCCAGCAGTGGGGTCATCCAGAGATAGACCTATTCGCCACACAAGAAAATGCAAAATGCCAAACCTTCGCCGCCAGGTTCCCACACCCGCAGTCTCAGGGCAATGCGATATGGATGAACTGGTCAAACAGATTTGCGTACGCTTTTCCTCCAGCACCGCTCATACCGCTGGTAGCGTGCAAACTGCGCCAGCACTCCATGACGCTCATCCTAGTTTCTCTGACATGGGCAAGGCAAGCATGGTACACCACGTTCCTAGAACTTTCGGTGGTGCCCCACCAGCGTCTGCGACTCACACCCAGTCTCCTCACTCAGAGCCATGGAGACATTCAGCACCCAGATCCGCAACAGTTGAGCCTTGCAATATGGCTCCTGTGGTCATAGTTTGGCTACCTAAACCTGCCCCCTAACTGTATGGACATCATCAAGGAGGCTAGGCGGCCTACAACCAAGGCATGCTATGTGGCAAAATGGAAGCGTTTTGTCATTTATTGTTCTAATAATGCCATAAATCTGCTAGATGCATCAACGCAAAACATCATAGGTTATTTATTGCACCTATACAGATGCAATCTGGCCTATAGTTCCATCAGGATACATTTAGCTGCAATGGCAGCTTATCTTCAGAACAGACAGCACCTTTCCCTTTTCAAAGTGCCTGCCATTAAAGCTTTTATGGAAGGAGTCAAGAGGGTAATTCCTCCAAGACACCCACCTTCCCCTGTCTGGAATCTAAACATAGTTCTCACCAGACTAATGGGTCCACCCTTTGAACCTCTTCACTCTTATGAAATACAGTTTCTGACATTGAAAGAGGCCTTTCTAGTAGCGATCACATCGCTAAGAAGGGTTAGTGAGCTGCAAGCCCTCACTATTCAGGAGCCTTTCATTCAGATTCATGCTAATAGGGTAGTGCTGCGTACCAACCCTAAATGTATGCCTAAGGTGGTGTCACAGTTCCACATTAACCAAACAATTGAACTGCCAGTATTCTTCCCAAATCCTGATTCAGTGGCAGACAGAGCACTGCACACACTTGATGTTAAAAGAGCTCTCCTGTATTACATAGACAGGACTAAAGATTTCAGGAAAACTAAGCAACTGTTTGTTGCCTTCTCTCCACAGCACAAAGGCAACCCAATTTCAAAATCAGGTATAGCCAGATGGATTGTTCAGTGCATACAGATCTGTTATCAAAAGGCTAAACGCACATTAACAGTTCCCCCAAGAGCGCATTCCACACGCAAGTTAGGGGCATCCATGGCTTTCCTAGGTAACATTCCTCTAGAGGATATATGTAGAGCAGCCACATGGACCACCATACACACATTCACCAAACACTACTGCGTGGATGTACACTCCAAACAGCAAGCTGCTGTAGGTCAGGCTGTTCTCAGAACTCTTTTTCAGACTGCTGCAGCTGGCACGGGCAACCGCTGCTAAGGAGGATACTGCTATTTATTCTATGCACAGATATAAATTCAGCAGCCCACATGCCTCGTACGGAATATGCTACTTACCAGTATGCATCTGTTCTTGGCATGTAGGGCTGCTGACATTTATATCGCCCACCCTCCTCCCCGGTGCCTGTCGCAGCTGTAGCACTCAGAATAATTTTCAGGCATGGTCATCACTTACTGTATCATACTCCATCTCTGCCACAATGGCGAAAAACAATCTGAGGATGGAGAGGATGCCCCTGCGCACTGTAGTCCAGGGGAGGAGCCACCTATCTTGTGATACTTCGAAGACTCTTCCAGGACAACAATGTGCAATCATCCGGACCCAACACTAGGCGGCAATCTATGCACAGATATAAATGTCAGCAGCCCTACATGCCAAGAACAGATGCATACTGGTAAGTAGCATATTCCTATTTTATTTTTCAGATGCTGTCTGAGCTGCATGTGTTGGGAGGTGCCGGGCCATGGGAGGGGGTCGTCCAAACAGACACGTGCATTTAGGTTTCACCAACCCAGCTGTATTCCACAGCCGGGTTGGAGAAACTACACATACTGTCTGTGCCCGATTTAGCGTTAAACGAGCCCTCTCAGGTGAATCCCTGCGCTGCTCTCATGCAGCATGAGAGCAGTGCACAGATTGCACAGGGAGTGTTCGGATGCTGTCCCAGGGGCTACTGGGACTAGGAAGCAGAGGAGGTCCGAGGCACAAGCGATGTAGCATCGGCACATTTTATTTTTTATTATTCTCCCCTCCCCCCCCCCCCGCGCTCCCCTTCCACCCGCCTAACCACTGCTTAAATGCGTCGGCCACCACTGATGAAGGCCTATTCCTAGCTGGGAAGCTTTGAAAGTGTACATTTGCTTCGACTGTGACATACACTAGACTTCATCCCCTAATGGTTTGAACGTTTCTACTACTACAACACCAGCTGAGCATATACAGTTTCCCACTGTTTGTGTGTGGTATTGAGAGGCCTTTGGTCACCTATAACAAGCACAAGCTGGAGCGCATTGTGGCTACTTGTAATGCTGCTGAGATACAACAGTGGGATAATGTGATGTCATCGAAATCTTTCTGCAGCCTGCTCGTTACTGTTTTTAGATTTTGTTGGACGGACCCAACACTTTAGATTTTCTTAACCCTTTCGCTGCGGCGGCAATTCCGCCGCAGCGCTAAGGGGCGGGGGGGGCCGCGCGGCGCTCCGACGCTTATGACGGAACCGCTCCGTCACGCCCCTTGGGTGGGCTGTGCTTGTGACGGAGCGGTTCCGTAATGGCCTCGCCCACTCAATAGAACGCGCCGCGCAGCCACGAAATCAGCGCCGCGCAGGCGCGGCAAGCAGGCAATGCCGGAACCGCTCCGTTACCAGCACCGCCCGCCCGAGGGGCGTGACGGAGGTGTTCCGTCATAAGCGTGGGATGGGTTAATAAATTGAGAACTATTCATTTTGTACTATTAGCAGTACTAAGCTGTAAAACTGTTTTTTTAAATTATTTTATACCTCATGGAATACACAGACATAAACTATTCCCATCCTTTAGCTTTCTCTGTTCGAAAATTGGTTCGGAAACTTGTGTTGCCCTAGTGTTATGGGTGTGCATGCCCTGAAGAGTGCCCCGGTCAACTGAGACTGTGGAGAGGAACACCATGCCTAGGAGGTTGTTGTGCAAGGGGGTGACAACATGCTGAATAATCACTTACATTCAAGGGCAGGAGCCAGGACCCTTAAATACTTGGGGCCTAGTAAACTGGGTATCCGGACCTTGGCCATGACCCGCGCTTGTGTGTGATGTAATGCGCCCCACGTCAACGCACCTTCGGTGCCCCCAGACAGCGTTGACTCAGAGTGGCACAACCAGAACGACGAAGAGTGACAGTGTTACTTTGGTTAATTGGGCATGCTACATTGCAGTCATGTCTGAGGGGAGGAAGATGAGGGATGAATGTATTCAATATACACAGAAAGGCGCCTTAGGAGAAAGTAGCAGAAGCAAAGTCCTCTGGAAATGAGTAGGCCCTACCCAGAGATGAGCACCTGGAACTGTGTACCACCACGACCTATGAGATCAAAACTGCTGGAGAAGATGAGGACCATGAAAGTGCCGTGCAGACGGTGGAAGAGAGGCTGAAGAGTCTCCATGAGTGGATCTCATAGGAGAATAACAAAAGGTGGTGAAGACTGAAAATAAAGTTAAAGGTCTTGCGCCTTGAACATTCACACCAACAGCCAAACTGAAGGAGATCACTTCCTTCAGACAGTGTGCCATGGAGGCTATCATGAGCCTGGAAGAAAAAAAATATTTGTTTTAGAGTGAATTATGATGTTAAATATTAGGGTGCTAGGCGTCCCAACCCAGAATGCATAAGCAGATTTGTAAGATGGGTGGAAATGAGGCACAGGCCACCGGTGAGCAGCCCGGTTTGGGCAGGGTTGCAGTTGTGGCATGATCTATATTGAAGGGGAAGCAGCTTTGGCAATGGCCTCAGAATACAGTTGGAACATAGGTGAAATGATGGTAGGGCAAAGCTTACAACATAGCTCGACCAGAAAGCTTTATGGGCCCGATGTTTTGCCAGGGTTCAAGTCCAGTAGGGCTTTTCTGATCTTCTCTGGTGAGATTTCCTGATCAAGAACAGCCTGGTGTGAGCCCGTCAAGTGGGGTAAAGGATTGTCTGACACTAAAGGGGCTACTGACTTGCATTTCGGGCGGGCCGCAGGGGCATAGAGGGCCTCGTAATACCGGGCAAATGCCGCTGCTATACCCAGGGAATCCTCAATCCATCCCCCGATCCATCCTCCAGTCGAAGTATGACCCTTGATTCATATTGGCACGTAGTGAGTCAGTGCAGTAGCTTGCTGGACTTATCTGGGCTAGGGAGCAGTTTGCTCGCTCGATGATGAAGCCAGAAGAAAGGTGTTTGGGGGTCGACCCATGATCTGATTAATTGTTCAAGGAGTCCTTCAGGAGTCGAGCCCTCGGGAAAACCATTGAAGCAAAGGTTATTTCGGTGAGCCCTGCTTTCTGCATACTTAGCCTAGTCCTGCAGGGATATGATGTCTCTGGATAGCCGAGAGAGTTCTGAGGAGAGATGCTTCATAGTGTTCTCTAGGTTTGAGATCCTCTCTTCAGCCTCCAAGACCCTCTCAACAGTTTGGCGAAGTAGGTTCATGTCTACTCTCACTCCGCTAATTTTAGCTTCAGTGGGTCTTGGAGTTGTGGATGGCTTGTAGAATAAGAGGGGTGTTCTCGCACTGTTGCGGGGCCACCATCCCAAGCCCCCTTTGGTCCCCCTATTGATGCCATGTATTTGTCCATTTTAGCTTGGCCTGCGGAGCTTTTGTCTCATCCCATATTGAGATCCGCAAGGCAGGCCACTGGGTTCTGGGGAGTAATTCACCAAAGAGAAGGGAGTATGAGGTAGTGCTGGATGTACAGCTTGAAAACTGCTGGGCTGCGTGTTGTATGTCCGAACCAGGTAATAGCTGACCCGCTTGTGCCAGGGTTCGGGGTCCCGGGGCAGCACGTGCAGTCTGTGCCAGGCAGCTGTCCCAGGATAACAAGTGGTTTAGCTCAGTAGTAGAGTTGTAGGTGAGTGGACCACCACTTTGGCTCCCAGGGGTCCCCCACGAAGTTGAAACAGTCCTCGGTCCTCCTATCACTTGTCTCTGGGGCTCTGCAGTCCACACACTAGGCCAGTTCATCAGCTATCGGCCCCTGGGCCCCGGACACATCGGATCATGCAGTCCGCTCTCTATTGTGTGCCCAGCGCCCTTGGTACAGGGGGCCCAAAGCACATGTTGTACCACCTAAGGGATCTTGATGACTCAAATCTCGGGAGGGCCACGCCACTAGGCGGCTGCAGTGGGCTCCGCAAAGTTTGCACAGTGTCCCCAAGAGGCTTCCAGGCCCAGTCTCCCCCAGATGTCCAGTCTTGGGCTCCTCTGCCCACTCATGCGATGTGTGTGCCCTGGAGCAGCTATGTGATGCCAGCATTAGCCCCCAGTTACAACGGATGACCTACCAATTCCAGCGAGGGAGACACAATCTCTGGCCTCCTTCCTGCACAGTCACTAGGCCTGGCGAGGTGAATGTGCTTCACTGGTCGGTCTGTGTGTGTAGATCGGCATGGGCCAGAGAAGCATCGGATCCCGTAAGTCAGGCAGGTACTTTACCACGGAAGACCCACAGCTCCAGCACATGACTCAGGCCACATACGGTGCTGAAGAGGTGGTGAGTCCACCATTCGTGGCAGTCTGATCAGCCGTCTTGGAAGAGCAGTGCTACAGGCCTCTGTCGTGCTCTCGCAGACCCGGGCCCGGGTCCCCCAGGCACCAAAATGCGGCATGTAATGCTCCTGCCCTTGTTGGAGAACTGCGGTAGTTGTCATCAATGCTTATCAAGCACGCCAGCTCCCGAGGAAGGCGGAAAGGGTACAGCAAGGATGAGAGCTCAAAGAGTCGTGCCTGACATCTTGTCCATCCAGGCAACGCCCCAGACACTATATATTTAAGCGTTTATTTCAACAGTCTCATTCTGCTGCTTAGTACATGAATAATATCGACACTGAATATAATTAAAACACTACGCATGTATGGTGCTAGCAGTGAGAATAAACCGCTCTAAAATGTTTTAGAATGTTCCTAGGAGCCTTCCACTCTAATGTTACTTGTATGCGTTACACTATGAAAGCATGGAATAGCTAACTTGCCTGTAATTTCTAGGGATCCTGGGCACTGCACACCTCTTCCCAGCAGATCAAATGTTTATCAGATTTCAGTCAGGAAAAGCGTTTGCCTTCAGAAGGAAGACACAACACACTACAGCTAGGCTCAGCTCCTTTCATCAAAGGATTGATTATTGGCAGAAGAGTGGATGCTCTAGTAGTCTGGTTGAACTTCTTGTGATAACCTGGTGCAAAGGCCTCTCTGCCATAATGGTCCATTGTTTGGGGCTATATAGAGTATTGACCACTGACACTTAGCCTGCATTGTAAAATTTAGGGGACATTTTCCAAATTCCGAGAAGCAACAGGTCTAAACCAGCAAGATGAAAATTTGTCAACTAGGATTACTTGTTTACCTTGCATATCTACTGTTAATTCTTGAGATGTAGATATTGAAAAGTTTGTGTCAGACTTGTGTTTCCCGACATAATAACAAATCAGTGTTTAGATGAAAATAACACTTCCACAAGTTCTGCAAAAGATAATGATGTGCTGACTGAGGATGGAAAGTAGACAGACTAACTCGAGGTTTTAGAAATGGAGTCTAACTTGGGAGTTCACAACATCCTGATAGTTTGGGATGGAACTGTTCCCATGAGGAGCAGGGTCAGTACTGATTTGCATAAAGTGGACCTATGTCTGGAGTGGCACAGTGAATGAAAAACGATGGGTTGGAATGCTACAACGAGCGATTGCCATTGGTTACACTATTTGCAAGCATTCCTCCCATCACATTTTGTCTGATTGGTGATGGTCATGTAACCATTTTGTGATGCTCTTAAGATCAAAAATGTTTAACACCTTCGCTGCGGCGGCTATTCCGCCGCAGCGCTAACGGTCGCGGGGGTGCGCGCGGCGCTCCTGCGCTGGTGACAGAACCGTTCCGTCACGGCTCGCGGGTGAGCTGTGCTTGTGACGGAACGGTTCCGTCACGGCCCCGCCCGCTTAATGAAACCCGCAGCGCAGGTGCAAAATCAGCGCTGCGCAGGCGCGGCGGCCGGGCCATGACGGAACCGTTCCGTCATGAGCACAGCCCACCCGAGGGGCATGACGGAACGGTTCCGTCAATAGCGTGGAAGGGGTTAATCCCAAAGTGAGTTTATTTTATTGTGTAGAGACGATTCTCTCTTTTTTTAATCTAAGTGGCAACTTTCGTAGGGAAAGGTTTCACCTTGAGGTGCAGTTCTGATTGTGTGGCTCACCGGGCTTGTTACCATTAGGAGCTCTGTACCTTAAGCTTTACCTTCATACCATATTGACTAATCTGTAGTAGACGGGGTAGTTTCGTAAAGTTATACAACTAGAAATTCTCTGTTGTTGGTAACTGATTCACCGATGGGTTGTTGAAAATCAAATTGTTTTTAGTTGTTAGCAAATCCTTTAATAATGATGTTATAGTACCATACTGGTTAGCCTTCTCTCTGTACTTTTTCATGCATTGTAATAAAAAGTAGGCTTAGCATAACCTTGTTAGAAAAGAACAGTTGGTAAGGGCGTACAGCGTGTAATTATGAGTGGCCTCGTCCATTGCCCAGTCATGAACTTTCTGCTCTAGCTGCTAGGTATGCAGATGTCACGCAGCTTACTACTGAGAATGTACGGGGCTCCATTACAGTAACACGGCACTACGACCACAGGCCCGCTGCACACAGAGGCAAAACATGGCGTTCTCACATTGCATTAGTCATACGAGACCTAGAGAACGTGGCATCTCCATGGCTAGTCACGTCTGGTACACTACCCTCACTATACACCAGGAACCATCGCCAGTGTGGCTTTCCCTTTTTTAATACATACGGACCATGCTAGGGAATTCTTTGCAGCGTCACAATACTCCCCGATGACGTCTAAAGTTAATTATTTAGACTCCACATTTGATTCTAATCGAACATAGAAACTCCACACTCAGCTCCTTGCATGTTGGAGTAACCGCCACCCCCCCTTATCAGAATCCTGTTGAACAGTGCACATAGCTAAATAAATCTAATTGTCTGTATTGATTGCTGCAAAAAGTTGAGGATTGGCAGTATAATGTGTGTACTCTTGGATGACCTAGTCACCAAAACTATTCATTTTACCTACCAGCTGAGCTCACATTCATCACTACACCCTGTGCGTGAGTTGGATTCAGCTCATACCTCGGTTAACATTCTGATGGGTCTCACCACATAACCAATCAGAATGTAGGTGGGCCTGGATTCCACACAGGTGTCAGTCAGCGGTGGAGAAGCTATCCGAGACCGCAGTCAGTGTCTTGGTGCCTGTGTTTTGGCTTTCTCCACTGATCCATTTTCTTTTGGCTTGGTTACTCTCTCGACTAACGTCCTTAAGAATATACTTGGCTTGGTTACTCTCTCGACTAACGTCCTCAAGAATATACGAATGTACTACATTAGCATTAGCATGGGTGCCACCAGCCACACCAGCCTTCTCAAACTAGGACAGAAATGTACCTAAGGCTGTGGAGCAAGTTGTTGAATTTCCACCTCAAAGCGGACCATTGAATAATTTGTGGGTGGAGTTTGTGCTGAACACTTGGATCTGTTTTTTTAATTATTAGCATATCGTGTTTGGGCAAAGCCTGTTTTTTTATTTTAGACAAAGTTGTTTGATGTGCCCTTATGCCCGTGGCGCTGCCTGTTCGGCCGGGTGGTGGCGAGCAGTAAGTAATAAATCATACCCATTGCCCACTGTGTTATGAATGCTATTTCCATGCTAACTTATAACGAATTCAGCAGGTGGCACGTGTATTTTTGTTCTCTCAGCTGTCCGGCTGCACGCGGAAACCCTCTGCTAGCTATTTATTGCCGTGGTGGGGTTTGGGCGGGCTGAAAGAATCTGTTGGCATTGCAATTATTTAATGAACTTTCGCTTCCAGAATTGTCGGCATTCTCGAGCTGAGCCACCCCTAGCTGTAGATTCCATTCAGCTCGGAATGCCTTTAATTTGCTGCCAGTGCCACAAATCCAGAGTGAATAGCTCTGTTTGAGCTGATGCAAACCTCTGTGCGATTTGTGTGGTTCGTAGAAGTTAAGGCTAATTTTAATTAGTTTGCGCTTTTTAGTAAAAAAAAAAAAAGAAAAAGAAAGAAACGCGCCCATGCCACAGCCGTCTGCGGTTGCTGAAGTCTCACTGAAAGGGAAGGATGGTGGATTCATACATGCCAGCATTTTTAAACAAGAGGGAAATTTTGTAGACAAATTCGGGGGACATATATTTCCCCATTGATCTACATTAAAACAAATGCAATTTCAGATGGGAGGCAGCTAAAATAAAGCCATTTTGGGTTTAAAAAAATCGAGTCCACCCTGAATTGGGTCTTTTGGCATGTATGGTAGATTATCCCAAAGCTCAACAAACTCATTGATAATAAAACATCCCCCTAAAAACATGTACTGGTTAGACTGGGGTTTGCATCTATCGCAAAACTGGGTAATATTTCAGTTTTGGGTGGCAATGACTTTTTTGAGATTAAACTCAACAAGTGCGGCTAATGAAACCAGGTTTCTCATTGCCAGGTCTTTCACTGTGAGTGTGTACCTTTTTTATAGCATATAACCACATGTATAGCCACCAACTTGGTGGCTTGTTGCTTGTTTACAAATTTCTTTAAAAAATATTGATAGAAAGTACTGCTATGCCTTTACTGTATTAGCGTTTCTTTACACATTTTCATTCTCTCTGCCTCTTTTCACGTAAAGCCCTCAGCCCCACTCTCATCCTGCTCAGTGTACCACATACCCTAGGTAAAGGGAGGACAACTGGGCTGCAGTGCTTTAAGTGGGATAAAAGGATGGTGGCTGAGAGGGAAGGGAGTTTCTATAACGAGTCTGGCCAAAGACTTGGAACTAGGAAGCCTTCCCAAGAGGTGTTGTGAGAAAATGCCTCTTTGTGCATGATCACCCCCAAAGTCTTAGACTGATGCTGCTGAGAGTACCCTGAGGCCTGCTAACCAGACAACTTTACAAAATGTGTGTTGAATTGGCTACCCCAATTGGCATGTTAACCTATGTCTAAGACACTAGTATATGGTACCAGGGGTACCTAGGGCATGTGAGTTAAAGTGTTTGCCCAGGGCTGCAGCACTGATTGTGCCACCTTGAGCATGACAAACCACACCATGGTTCCCTGTCCTCCACTGCAGACTGGAAGAGCAGTTTTAAAACTTTTTAAAAATTGCTAGTTCGACTTTTCCATTTGAAACTGACAAAGCTCAATCCTCCCTTAATGATATATGTAAGTGACCATAAAGGAAGGCCTATCGCGCCCTTAGGCTGTATATTATTAAGTAGGACATGTATTTGATATTTCCTAACAGTAAAAAACCCCAATTGTCATTTTTACTGTGGAAAGGCTAGTAGCCTCATTGGCAAGTATGGAGTTATAGGCAGACATCTCAGCCCTGCTAACTTATGAATGAGACTTCTAAGGTTGGTACTGCAAGGTATCAAATTATCTGCGACATTAAACCCGACTGAATGCCCAAGTCAAACCTAATGTCACTTTTAAGCAAAAAACTACTTTAGAACGTTGCCACTCTGTATCCCAGTTGATATTTTGCCCATTAGCAGACCCCGGCCACAAGACGGCCCTCTGCCCTCCTACAGAGTAGTGTGAATGACTTCCCAAGCCCAGGAACAAACAAGGTCAGCTGCAGAGGGAGGTGTGACCTCCCACTCACAGGAAGCCACACAGGGTGTTGGCCCAAAAGGCGAGCTTCAAAGGTGTAGCCGCCTTTGATGGCCGAATGGCAACCACATTCAAGAGGGGTTGCCCCTTTGTTTAGGTAGATGGGCAGGAAGAGAGAGGGGAAACCAGTTACCAAACCATTTTTTTTTCTGTGAACATGAAGCTTCTAGGGTGGGCCACCAAGTTACCATTCTTAGAGAAGGGTTCAGCCATCCTGAGAGTGGGCAGAATAATGTACTCTGGGATAGCTAGATGGCACACTTAGCCAAAAGTGGTCATGAGGCGGGAGGGATCCTGGTAGCCCATCGGCTAGGGACAGCAGCTTCATCCTCCCAGGCCACTTCTTGGCTTAAATAGGACACCCCTAGCACCCAGAACCTCAGATCACATCTAGACTGGAGAGAGGACTGAATTACTTCCGTGCTGATCCCTGGACCTGGCAAGAGAGGCTGTACCAAATGCTGTACTGCACCTGCTATTCCTAGAGCTAGCGAAGAGGACTGGCTCCTGGAAAAGTCGCTCCAGATCCCCAGACAGAAAATGTGAACCCCAAGAGTCAGTCTGATGATTCCATCTTACAGCACCAGGGCCATAAAAGCTGAAGTAGCCCATTCTGGCCAGTCAGTAGCCACTTCCAAAGAACTGCTGCTAACAGCCGAAGTGGAGCCAAAAAGACCAGCCCTCGTCATTTGAAAGTTGCACGTGTCTGCCATACCCAAAAGAGTCACCAGAGTGTGGATTGATCGGCAAAGATGAACACTAGCTCTTTGCACAGGAACCATGGACCGAAGAATAAGTTCAGGAAGAACCCTGTCGATTGCAAAGCTCCCAGGGCATCTTTCAGCATCCTGCACCCACAACATCGGGACCAGTCCATTAAATCCAATGGTGGTCCTTGCATAAATTGTGGAACTGGACGTAGACCGCTTTGGTGCCCAGGTAACTGGCCAAATACACCTTATTGGCCCCCCTGACCTTCTACCTGTCTGAAATGGTCATCCAGTCCGAGCCGAAATAGTCAACATAACTCTTAAAAACTTTTCAAAGTTTCCAAACTTTAAGATTGCCAATGCTTGTTTGTGCTCTGGACTATTAATTTGAGATTTATGTTTTACCTAAAAATCTATTTATCTGATGGAGACTTACAGCCACAGATTCCTTACCCTAGAATTATCCCTAGGCGTCGGACTGGATCTGGAAACTTTTACGTGAGCAGTACCCCTGCGCGCTCGTAGCTGGCATCGTTCGGGTCCATGTGGCGTCCGCGCTGGAAGAAATATTTGTTGTGCTTATATAGGTGCCACCCAGGCTCACTGGTGTCAGTTCTTTACTTTCCGAACCATTCAGCTCAGCCTTTTTAAAGTTTTAACCTCTGGTGTGGCAGGAATGCCCTCAAATAAGGTTAACATCAAGCCCAGCGATGCCCGCCACTGACATATATCGGTGACTTATCCTCACCCTGTTTGCATATGGTCCCTCAGGGTAGACCACGACCAGAAGGTCTGTCCCGACTGCCCCGCCATGCACCCATAGGCTTGGAGGGAGCAGTCCCTCAAGCTCCTGGCGGCTCGACGTGTGACGCCACGAGGATAGAGGTACAGGTCAAGAGGGAAGATCCCTTAAGCGGTTGCGGAGCCCGAGGTCGTCCGCACTTTCAAGGTCGTCGAGCCATTCTGGTAAGTCGATGTCCCACAAGAAGAAAAAGTTGAAGCGTGCTTCGACTTGATCTTGTCTGTCAAGCTCGGGACCGTCGCCACTCAAGGCCTGGCTTCATGGTTGAGGCAGCACCTGGGATGGCTCTGCACCTGCCCTAGGCCATGCACCTCATAGTTGGGTGGCCCGTTACCGACTCTGTGCCTTGGGGAATCGCGGGTTTGGAAGGGGCCCCTACTGGATTCCAACTGGCCACTCCGACCTGATGCCAGTTAGGCCCCAATTATCCACTGTTGGATCCAGACCGACATCGGTCGTACCATCCCTGTGTTCCCTAGTGCCGGTCCAGAGGTCAGCACCATCCCCAGCCCCATCCTCATCCCAGATTCTGACAGTGATCTAGAGGGGTGTCGTCTGACGCCGGCTCCAGTGCCACCTGGAGCCATGCCGTCCAGGCTGGAGCCTGAGCCCTATTCTTACGGGCTAGGATTTGTGAAGGAATTGGAGGGTTCGCTGGACCCTGAAGAGTATTAACCTTATGAGGAAGTAAATATGGACTGATGTGAGTATCCGGGTGAAGCCAATGGATGGGATAATTTTCCAGACACTTGCGTGCTTTCTCCCCCTACTGAGGCTACAGAGGATTGAGCGTTCTTTGCTGTGGTGGTTTGGAGGGCGGCTAAGTTTCTTGACCTTGGTCTACCCTCAGTGGCAGTCAAGACAAAGGTCTTGACAGAGGTGCCACGACCGTGAGTGTCCCCCCTCAGAACCGCTACTCCCGTTCAACGAAGCCCTCATGGATGACCTACGTGGGACCTGGTCCAAACCCAGCACAGGGGAACCTGTGCCCACCATAACCAGCCCCTCTCCAGGGGTCTCAAACATCCTCACCAAACACCCTACCCCAGAGAGCTTGGTGGTCCAAGGCTGTACATCCCATGTAAATCCTGGCGCATTCCCTACCGCAGCCTCGGACCGGGAATCCAAGAGGCTGGACACTTTGTGGAAGATGTTTTCTTTCGGCAACCTGGCACTGCCGCCTATGAACACCACATGCCTGCTGTGCTGCTATTCCCCCGCCTTGGGGGACGCGGTTGCACAGCAAAGTTCACAATACGATGTGGACAAGACAGCACAGACTCCCTAGACAGAACAGTATAGTTGAAGGTGGCCTTATGGTGCCTCAACTCTTTGATAACGACTAGCTTTACCTGGGCTGTCCAGACATCTCTTATGGACATGCCCCTTGGCGGTTTCCATCTCTTCGGAGACCAGGAGGATTTGGTGCTAAAATGCTTCAAGGCCTTAGGACTAAGGCCAGGTCCTTGGGCCCTTCCATGGCCCCTCTCACCTGCCATCTGCCTTTCGCTCCTTTCATGCTATGGAAGGGGATTCCAAACGCGCCTCTACATGTCCAGCCACTGCGCATCCTCCCCCGCCTGTGCGGTGCTCCCACAGACCCCATGGGTCAGGCAGGCAGCAGTCTGGTTAGTCCACCCCCAAGCAGCTGCAGCCTCCAAACCCTCCTAATCTGCCTCATACCATCACGGACATCCAGTCGGCGGCAGGATTCGCCATGCCATCACCTACCCTGCTGGCGTTCCCGGACATCCGACAGGTCTGTTTCGCAGATTGTCCCAACAGGGTACCCCCCCCCCCCCCCCCCCTCCCTCGTGACTATCCCTTCTCCCATGCCACCGTCTTCCAACTGTGTGATGGAGCTTCACCTGTCTCTTTGCCAGGAAGTTGCAGCTCTCTTGGCCAAGTGAGACATGGAGAGGGTGCCGACACCAGAAGTAGGTTGTTGTTGCTATTCTCGCTACTTGTTGGTGTTAAAAGGATGGAGGCCTTTGTCCTATCATAGACCTATGCCCTCTCAATTACTCCCTCTAGAAGGAGATGTTCAAGAAGCTCATCTGGCTCGGATTCTGTTACAATTGGCTTGGTATTTGGGGTACACTTATGTAAGTGGGCACCCTGCACCAATCCAGACACCCTTATGGTGATTCTAGTGGTCTTACACAATCTTACAAAGCTATCGAAGTGTTAGTTGTGGAGAGCAGCCTCCAGGAGATGTACATAATGCACACAATAATTTTCAATAGAAACGGGTAAGTAGCACAAAATACAAATACACAGTGGTCGCCAGGGGGAGACCTAACAATATACTAAAATAGTGGTATGCGGACCACGACCCAAATCAAGACTATACCCAGAAGGACCCAAGGAACCACCCAAGGTAAGTAACTAGGAACCCCACAGAGGCCGTGTGCAGAGGGGGAACATGACCGCGGGCTCAATACAAGTCAGCAGGTAAGTCGCAGTTGCAATTTTAAAGATGACCCTTCCCAGTGGACCCGGAAGAAACTCAGTGGAAGACAGAAGATTGGAGAGCCACCCCACTTGTGGATACCCTAGGAACCAGGATACCTACCCCAGAGAAGCCGGGTGCATAGGTGTTAAGTGGCGTTGGAAACCGTTTTCTAACTCAATGGAGGACTTCAGGAAGATGCCCCTTCTGGAGAAGGTGAAACTGTCCGGTGGAAGCCAAAGGTGGATTCAAGATGAGAAGCACCTGCAAGCAGAGGGGACAGAGTCTATACAACTCAGGAGTGACCAGGAGGCAAGGAAGATGTATGCCCACCAATGTCAGGTGCTGCAGGAGGGTAAACAACCTTTACAACAAAACTTTTACAACGCACTACCATTACAACGCGGTCATTACAACGCAAACCATTACAACGCATTGCGCTGGGGGGCGCTCTAGGATAGGGAATAGGTTAATTTACTATCCAATAACCTTCCCTAGTGTCCACGGGGACTGGAGTTGGAATAGTAAATTAAACTATTCACTATCCAACACCCAAAAGCACTATGCGTTGTAATGGATTGCGATGTAAAAACCACGTTGTAAAGGCAGGCGTTGTAATAGCCTGCGTTGTAACGTCATACATCCCTGCAGGAGAGCTGGCGGTGACCTTGGAACTGCAGCTGTGCGGACCAGGTGATGCTGTGGAAGACCAGGAGCTGTTCACGAGCTGTTCCACATCGGATGTCGAGAGTTGAGGGGTCGGTGTCTGTCGGGAGCACCAACAAGCATTGGCAACTGCAAACAACGTGGAGAGCGAAGAAGGTGCAGGGTCAGGACCAGCAAGGTCCAGGTGACTCAACACAAGCAGGGAAGGCAGAGCAGGGCCTGAGCAATCAGGGCAGCCCTCTGAAATCAAAGAAGACACTCAAGAGGACCCAAAGACCGGAGGCACTGGAGTCGCAAGAGGACCTCAAGCAGCTCACCAAAGATGCAAGCCCATGATGCAAGTGACGCGGTGAGGATGAAGATCTTGGTCACAGGTGATGCTTGAGGTTGGGGTTACTTGGAGCCCGAAGATCTTGGTGGAAGGAAGCCAAAAAGCCTTTGCAACAGCAAGTTGATGCGGTTCGGTTCCTGCGGCTCCAACAAGGGATACTAGCCTCAAACTTTTTGTGAGGACAGGGGAGGCCTCGAGGGATATGGAGAACCACCACCTGTGTTGCAGAACCTTTCGGAGTCCGTGGGAGCCCAGGATCAGCAGACCGGTCAGCGTAGTTGCGGTGCCTTCAGATGCAGGGAAGTGACTCCTTCACTTAAAGAGATTCCTTCAGGTGTCTTGGATGTCCACAGGCCTTGGAAGGTTCATGTTTGGAGCACAGGCACGGAAGTTGCAGCAGACGAGCAGGGCGATGAGACCAGGGCGATGAGACCAGGAGCAGCAGGAGTATTCCCAGTTGCAGTCTTGATGCCCAGAGCGAAGTTGAGTGCCCAGACGGTTGAAGAAGTGGTGTCTTGAAATGAATCTTGTCCCACAACGAATCTAGTGACCCACCCACAGGTAAACCCTTAAGTACACTAAGGAAAGGGTTGGGACGATTCAAGGTCCCTCCCAGGGGAGGGGTCGGACAGTGGGGAGAATACGCCCATGTCCTGGTCCAGTTTTGTGCCAGAGTGGGAGCCATCAGCTCCCTGAGCTGGTTTGAACTGGACTATGCAAGGTGGGCACCGAGTGTGCCCTTCAAGCAGACTGAGAACCAAATCCCCTGCCTTCAGGATTGAGAAACCTGCTTTAAGGGTGACTTATGTGTTTTAAGTGCAGTGACCTTAGATATAGGGAAAACAATATCTTTCGTAAGTGGTGCTAGCACCAGCTTACACAGGCTACAATGGCAGGCCTGTAATTATAGTTTGAGTGGTCTACCATGGGTGGCATGATACATGCTTCAGCCCTTGGGGGACCCCTAGTGTATCTATGCCCTGGGTACCTTAGTACCATATACTAGGGAATTATAAGGTCACACCAGTATCCAATCTGGGATGTACCCAAGTACTTACCATAACCCATTTAGGGAAGAAAGCACAGAGACTGGGGTCTTGATTAGCAGGATCCCAGTTAGACTAGTCAGAAACAGCATATCACCAGGCAAAAAGTGGGGGTAACCACAAAAGCAGATCCTACTTTCCTACAGATCATAATAGGTTTGCTCCTCAGCATGTTTAGAGTGTTAATAAACTTGGGGCAGCTGTTACTCTCATGGACAAAGATATCTGTCTTTAATTTCATCAAAATGTAGGTGTCTGTTTGGTGAGACACTCCAATCACGTTGTGTACTTGTTATAGTTCCCTGAGTTTGTGGTAGGTTAAACCCGGCAGCCAACCTTTAAAATGGTGAATTTGTTCATGTACTATGCACAAATGTTTCATGTGTTTTTGGAGTGAGTACCCAGTTGCAAAACACAAACTTGTAATAGTAAATTGTCTTGCTTTGACTTATGAGTCTAGTGACATTGAGACTATATGAGCTATGATATATGGTGTCTGTTTTATATTCTATATAAATATGCAGGGTACATAGCATGTAACCATCGTATGCCAAGATGGCTGTCATGCTGATAATGCATTGTTGCCAAAAAGAGACCAGTGGGTATCAAGTAGTACTTTAATGGATGACAATCAAGAGACTGATAGACATAGCATTTATTATGATGTTGTTGCTCAGCTTCATTGAAAAGAAGGCACTGACTGGGTGGTAAATAGCTCCCTAACGGGCAGGGTAGATAGAGGCCAACAGTTCACATGTCCCCATCTAGAATTCTATCTGCTGCTATGAGTAGCAGCTGGTTCTAGTGATGATTGGGGCATCCTTCTATGTAAAGATTGACTTGAGGGTAAGTTGATGATCAGCTAATGTGAAATTAAGAATAGGCTGACAGTGTCACTGATATGCTATTTACAAAGAATAGTTTCTGTACTGATGGTTGGCAGTCTTGATAGGAGAACAAATAGGTGGACAGCAAGTGCTTGGCTGCAAGAAATCAAAGTGGCTAATTATATCTCTGTGCAGAACATGCTGATGTGATAAATCTGCATCACCTGTGTCAGAAAGAAACAAAATGGACTGCAAGCTGGTCCTTTGTCGATGGTGCTTAGAAGCATTGTAGCTGCTCTGTTCTTGCCCCTGCGTAGGGTAGAGCCTTCATCAATCACTGACAGATTCTGCACTGCAGGTCGCATAAGCCTCAAGATGAGAAGAAACTGACTGGAGAGCAACTGCTGCTTGCCTTGCCATCAGGAGGAGGCTGATACTTTTTGGCAGTGTAGTAGCTGCTGACTTCTTGACGTTAAATAAGGTTCTAGCTTCTGCAATCACTGGATTAGGCTGTCATAAAGCATATTTGTCGAGGTGAGAAGAGACAGAATGTAGAGCAACTGTCTTGCCTAGCCTTCAATTGAATTACAATACTGCTTGACCGCTTGGAAGCTGCTATCTTCTTGCCCCTGCAAAGGATAGTGGCTTCTGCGATCACTGGCTGATGTCTTCAAACGGCTTATGCTTCAAGTTGAGAAAAGACTGACTATGGAGTAACTATTGCTTGCCTCGCCATCTGTAGGAGGCCAATACTACATAGCAGCACTGCAGCGGTTATCTTCCTGGCCCTGCATGGGGTCATGGCTTCTTCAATCACTGATAGATATTGTCAGAAGGCGTATGCTTCAGGGGAGTAGAGACTGACTGAAGAGCAACAGCTGTTTGCCTGCCCATCAAGAGGAGGCCAAATTGGCACACCAACTACTGCCTCTGTCCAAAGAATGTCCTGATATTCCAATACGACTTGTAATATACAAGTTATGTCTGCTTTGGAGTATGCTATCCCAGTCACATTGGGATTGATAAATATCAATCTTAAAAATGATAGCGTAACAGCAGGACATGTACTGCAACATTTAAGAACACCAGCAAGCTTCAAACAGCAGAGGAGGACCAGGTCAGACTGCTCAGAAGCAGTCAACTTGCACCCTTTGCTTGCAAGTCAGCACATGGGCCTCTGTCTTTTCCCTGCTCGGGCAAGCCTAGCAGCATAGCCCAATGCTGCCTGAGTCACCCAGGACAACTCTAGAGGAGCCTGAAAACTGGTTGTGTGGTGCCTGCTGGCCTGGTTTTCTTCCTGATACCAGCATGCAAATGATTGTTGACTAAAAGTTGTGCTTTTCGTTATGGCGCAGTTGGGAATCTAATACAGATTGCAGGATACACTACAGGGCACTCAATGGTCACCCCTTTGTAGCATGAACATCTTGTCTGGTGAACTCAGTATATATGATATGTCACTGACTTGTCTCAGGCAGTTTTCCCCATTCATACATGTGAGTGCATGCTGAGAAATTCGTTTAATTCATCTTATTGTGCCATGTTGGGACAGGAATGTGCTTTACAGGATGTAGAGTCGTGTTTCCTGCGCTGCATGCCTGTGATCCTTTCTTTTATTTTTGGTCGTGCCACACACTAATCCTGTGAGCACACATTGACCTAGGACAGGTCTTTGACAGCAATAGGTTCTGGACCTAGTCCTGAACTGAGGGACGCATCAAGTGAACCGTCATAATGGCATGGTACTACTGTCTGTCATGGGTCTTGTGTGTGGAGCGCTGTTGTGGCAGGGTAACATGGTTTGTGAATGACACAAAGCCCATTCACCTAAAGTTCCACTGCTCACAATAAACCTAGAATTCTGAACGCAAAATCCTGTGCGTTGTACATGAGCTAAATGTAATAATGTGCAGTGCACAAGTGATACCAGCCTGCAGGTTGCATTTTGGAAGCCCACATCCTAGAACAGTGTACAAGATAGAGCAGAGGATTCTTCCTTCAGACAGCATAGGTGTATTGCTGGCATCTCCTAGATGGGAGGGAGGCCACCAAATGCTATGACGAGGAAAGAGAAGACAGATCTTTCTTATAAGTGCCAACGCAGTTCCTGAAACATTGGTCTGTAAATGATTTTGGGCCCGATTTAGAATTTGGCAGACAGGTTACTCTGTCACAAATATGACTGATATCTCGTCTACCTTATTTCACGTGCAATAGGTTATAATATACTTGTAATAAGGCAGACAGGATATTTGTCATGTTTGACTGAATAAACCTGTCCCATAAACTATAAATCAGGCCTTCTGACTGAAGTTGCCAGAGGTCGATGGCATGGTTTTTGGTGATGCCTGCAGTATTTTTTGTTAGGGAAAAGGAGCCATTTGAAGGGCCACAATTAGCATCGTATCTCTTTTTCTGATCTCTGTGAGAAGAGGTTGTATATAGCTAGGTACAGCCTGCTCTCACCAGTTCGTATTCCTGTGGTGGGTACTCCTCCTGGAGACAATCCTGCTTGGCAGACAGAGGCAGGGCTGGAGTGTAGCCTGGCCAGAAAACATGGAAGGAACTGACCCAAACTGGTTCCAAGGAAGCTGTTGGGGAATGTACATTTTACGAAATCGGTATAAAAATGGTAGCTCAAGAGTTATTGCTGTTCTTTGTTGTGGTCTTTTCTGCCGAGAAGGGTATGCTCCGCAGAATGCTTCTGAACTACTATGCAGCCAATGTTGGAGTCACGAGGGAACATTCTGTATGAGCTGAAGAAGGAACTACAGACTATCCTTGGTACCAGAGTAATTTGATCTGTGAGCGAGGGAAGGAAGTGCCAACCCTGCATGCAGAGCGGATCGTGGAATGGACTGGTGTAATTGACCCTGATATGTAGTCCATTTGACAGAGGCTCACTAAGCAAGTGTGCTGAATGACTTGCAGTACTGTTAGATCGGGCAGTGCGACCTTCGACATTTATCCCCATCATAGATACCAGGCACCTGGCGTGGTGTGCCCATGCAGTGGGTCTGGCTGAAGCCAGGCAAGCACCTGATGGGAGTCTCTGTGTCCCCCAAGTGTCGTTGGGTCCGAACCAGTCCTAAAGATTATGTCGCCCGAGAAGTGCCCTGGGGGCACCTTGTGAAGAACCAAGGTTGTCACCCAGAGCACTCTGTGCCGTAGATAGCTCCCTTATGAGACAAATAAAAATAATTAGCTATACATAGAGATACAATGAAGTCTATGTATGATGTCCAAGTGGAAAGATCATTCCTATTTATTAATGCAAGTTAAACATAGCAGTAGGAGAACAATCACAAGACAAATCTAGTAAAGTTTCCAACCTCAGGCATATCACAGTGACAAAATGAAATGTAACGTTTAAGTCACAACCTGTTAGTACCAATGCTCATACATAAAATAAATATTTATAACAATTGACTCAAGGTACATTAGTCAACAAAGTTATGATCCCTAATGAAATAAAAGGATCAATATCAGGAGATAAGGAATTATGTCTGATACAGCAGTGGGGTTACAACAATAGTAACCCAATGCCAGTGTAATCCATTGAGAATGACTTGAAAACAGGCACATGGAGTCCAATTAAGGCACATAAGGACCAGAGGAATGAGAGAGAGGGCCATGACGATAAAAAGTGGTCCCAGCGAGGTGAAGAACCTGAATGCTGGGAAGGGTTATGCCCAACACAGGTAAGTCTGGTGCAATGGTGATACCATCAATAATTGCACATGTCGATCTCTGAATCTCTATGTATATCTAATTATTTTTGTATCATAAGGGACCGTTGTTCCTTAAAAAATACTACTTCTACCCTTGGTCCATTACTACCAATGGGTTTTCCTTGTTGTGCGTAAATGTAGATAGCTCCCTTGCATCCGCTGCACCAAAGAATCATCATCATCATCTATGGGTGTGTGGTCATTGACTTCATGAAGAAGCTGCAAGTACTCACAGGAGTATTGGTGTGAAGCTTGCTGTGAATCAAGCAACCACCAGAGTGGAGATCTGTGCCTTAAATTCAGCCCACCGCCTGGAAGAGGGCCCACAACAGACGCCTACGTGACCCCTGAGAAGACTGATGTGTGCCGCCTAGAGGCTACTGTTCCTGGTGAGATCCCGATGTGGCTGGTGTGCCGAATGTGGCCAAGCACTCTTACTATGAACTTAGTGAGAGCGTGAATGGGCCTAGGCCTGAACTATTGTGTGATAGACTAGATCAAAGCTGCATTCACCGATCTGCCTAGGACGTGAATCTGAGGAGGGAGCATAGAGACAGAGGGACCCACAAAGGGCAAGTGTACAACTAGTTGCCAGAGGTCCCTAGAGCGTGCACTCTATTTTATTCTGTTCTGTAATATTTATAAAGTGCATGGCTACCCAGAGCCTTCCCAGCGCTTGACCCAACACAGCAATAGCCACAGTCAAGAAATTCCAGGGAGCGAACTCATGAACACGTTTTCAGAGCCTTTCTAAAAAGAAGTTCTCTGTCCAGTTGTCGTAATTCATGATGTAACATTGCTGTTGACCAGGGGGTCACATGTAAAAGTCAGGAGGGCCGCATACAGCATGTGGGCTGTAGTTTGAGTGGCTATGCTCTAGCTGCTGATTCCTTACTGAGCTACCTATCCTCCCCACTCTGCGAACAGATTTCTTGGAGCTTGGAGCAAAGGTGATGGCCTATGCCGACGATATGCAGTTGCTGTTCACCTGGGACAAGACCTCCAGTTCCGCCTCAGCAGCTCAACAGTGCCTAGTCTCCATCTTTAAATGGCTGGCTGATGCGCAGCTGAAGTGTAATTAACAAAAATCTGAAATTCTACTGTTCGGCAGATTTCCCGCTGATTTCCGCGAGCAGCTGTGGCCCCCTGACTCCCAGCTTCCCCCGGTATCGGGACAGCCGGCTAAAAACCTGGGAGTCTGGTTTGAGGAGAGCCTCTCCTTTTCCGCTCATATTAAGAAACTGGCTGGCTGCTGCTTCGGTCTCATTAAGTCTCTGCGGACCTTTTTCCCGCTTCTTCCTCAAGCGGCTAGAGAAACCGTCACCTGCGCTCTGATCCTCTCCTGCCTAGACTACGCCAATGCTCTCTTTGTTGGGTCCTCTGGATATCTGCTTAAAAAACTTCAGGTAGTCCAGAACACGGCCGCTAGACTGCTATTGGGTATCTCGGCAAGGAATAGCGTGACCCTTCAACTACGCTCTCTTCATTGGCTTCCTGTTGCCGATAGGGTCAGGTTCAAATCTCTAGTGCTGGCCCATCGTGCCTTTCATGGCCTTGGCCCCCTCTATCTCCAGAAGCGATTCTCCTTTTACTTCCTGGCTCGTGCTCTTCGATCTGCAACCCAATGCCTTGCCCGGGTGCCTCGCTTTAGGCTTCAGAGGATGGGTGGTAGCTCCCTCACTGTGAAGGCCAGTGCAGCCTGGAATGCTCTCCCCATCTCCCTGCGGTCCATCCAGAACCCTGCCACATTAAAAAAGAAACTTAAGACTCCCCTCTTTGTTTGCTAATTTCCTCTTGTAATACCTCTCAGGCATCGGTCCGGGACACTCATGAGTATCCGTGCGCGTTACAAGTGGAATTAACATAACATAACATAGGGACAGGGTATTTTCCCCCTTTTCCTGGCCCTAGTTTTCCACACCAGTTGTCAAGGTACTTTGTGACTCCACGTTTCTTGCGTGGAAAGTCACGAAAAGTAACTCACATTGGCGCGCCCGAGTGGAAAATATTTAGGCACTGCGAACATCTCTTCCAGTGCTGATGACGCCACACCGAGCCGAACGACACCACTTACCGGTGCACAGGGATACTCCTCACCTAAACGTTTCCGGATCCAGTCTGAGACCTGGGGATAATTCTACAGTAAGGAATCTGCGGCTAGATAGTCACTACCTGATAAAGTGTTACTGAAGGTAAGTAACTTGTTCCTCTGGAACCCTCCAGTGGATTTAGCTCATTTTGGTGTCTAAAAAGTATAAAAATATAATCTATTTATATAAATTAGTGTCAGATTTATTTTGTGTTTTGTGAGTTTCTTATTCTGTTTGTGGTGCCTAAATGCTTTACACTCATTTCTTTGTTTACGTCTTGCTACTCGAAGCTGTAGCTAACCAGAGTTGAGCTAGAGGTTTTACTAATGAGCCTGGACCAAAGACCAAAATGTTTTACACAGTGAGGCCACACAACCACACCACATAATACACAACCGTGCTCACATTGGTGCCTTGTGGTGGGATTAAGAACTTGTATTTGGCTGTACCAGACAATAGGTTGATAACCACCAAAAATCCACTAAGTCAATGCTGAAAAATAGTTTTAGTAGATTTTGCCTCGTTCTGAGGATCCAAGGCACCATTTTCCAGTACTTTATGGACTTGCAGTAAAGTTCACAAAAATTTGACAAAGTTACAAAATGTTTGGTAATAGTTTTAACAGAGTTTCCCAAGATTGGAAAACATGAAAATCTATGTCACCAACCTGCTCACACTCAAGATCAATGACCTGAGAGTGCTGTTAAGGGGCAGAAAGCTCAGCTTGGGTTTTAAAAAGTATGGAGGCAGCCAGGAGTGCCCAAGCTCAACTTTCAGAGGAGATTACCACTGATAGTGGGGGATGAGGAGGATGGCAGAGTCCACTGAGATGATGAGGAAGAAGGTGTACAGCATGAATGTGGACACCAGGTTTCTTTCCTCCACATCTTGGAGAAGAGCTTTACTTCAGTTAAGTGGCCCAAGGATTGAGAGGCCCAACTCTTGGCCTGAATTGTGTTCTGGAGGATGGAGTATTCTCCATTTGCCTGGCTGAGGACATTACGTCCGCTTGCAGAGAACCCTCCACCCACCAGATAAATAAATGATAAGCAGCAGGCTGTCATTTATAAAGGAATTGGCAGGAACCACCGTCACTGCGATTCCTGTCTGTGGATTGTACTGCTTCCTGCAGGGCTGTGTTGAAAGGACGCAGCCCTGCAGCAAACAGTATTCTTTTTTTCTTTTGTAATGAAAATCTATTTGAAAAGTACTTAGAGGGGGTGGCTAGAATCCTATGATAGGGCTCTCAGAATGAAAAGGGTGGGTGCCTAGCACTGGGGATCCTTTTTGTGGGAATTAGTTTCAACAGTGGGGAGTTTGGGAAAATAGGATCTGCTTTCATGGTCACCCCCACTTTTTGCTGGTGTCATTATGTTTTTCTGACTAGTCTGACTGGGATCCTGCTAACTACGACCCCAGTCTATGTGCTGCCCTAAATTGGACATGGTGACTACTTGGGTACACCCCAGGTTGGCTACTGATGTACCTGTTCTAAGTCCCTAGTATATGGTACTAAGGTATCCAGGGCATAGGTACTCCAGGGGTCCCCCATGTGCTGAAGCGTGTATTATGCCACCCATGATAGACCACCCAAATTGTGACTACAGGTCTGCCATTGCAGCCTGTGTAAGCTGGTGCTAGCACCACTTACTACAGATATATGTTTCCTTATATCAGATGTCACTGCAATTAAAACCTTTAAGTCCTCCTTAAGGCACAGTGCTCGGTCATAAGTGTGTGTGTGTGCCCCTGCATGAGCAGGACTCCCCTACATCCCAAGGAGTCGATTCTCAGGGGTTGAAAGTGCATCAGCCATGACGATACATAGAGTGGCCATGCGTCATTATGCAATGGCTAACTCTAAACTGGCTGTAACGAACCCTGTTGTGTTTGGTATCAAACATGTTAGAATCGTACCCAATACCGTAAACAGTAAACGGTGTTGGGTGGTATGATTCCAATCACTGTGAAGCTCCTCCAGTAGGCCCTCAGTTCTCATGGTACCAGTCTTCTGGACCCGGACAGCAAACTTTGGCTGCTGCGGACCAGAGACACAATTCTGCCCACCTGCTGCTGATTCAGGCTGGAGCAAGTGAAGACAGAACAATAGGTTTTCTGTGACAGGGAGGTATGACCACCTCCCAGACAGGACTTAGTGTATTGGGACATGGTGGGGTGCTTGCCAGCATCACTAGACTGATTTGAAGGGCACATTTGGTGCCCTCCTTGCATACTCCAGTTAGAACCAGTTCAGGGAGCCTTAGACTCCCACTCTGGCACGAAACTGGATAAAGGACATGAAAGTATCCTCCCCACTGTCCAGCCCCTCCTCTGGGAGGCACCCCTGAATCGTCCCAACCCTGTCCATAGGGTACTTAAGGGCTTACCTGTGGGTGGTTCCTTAGATTAATCGTGGGACAAGATTCAGATCTGAAACCACTTCATCTTTAACCGTCTGGGCACTTTGAACTTTGTTGGACTTCGCTTTGGGAACTTAGACTGCAAATAGGAAGACTCCTGCTGCTCCTGGTCTCGTCGCCCTGCTAGTCTTCTGCGCCTGTGCTCCATATAGGTTCTTCTACAGGCCTGTGGACACCCAAAGGAATCTCCCTTGAAGTGAAGGAGTCACTTCCCTGCATCTACAGGCACCGCAACAAAGCTGACTGGTCTGCTGTTCCTGAGCTCCTAAGGACTCCAAAAGATTCAGCAACACAAGTGGTGGTTCTGCAGCTCCCTCGAGGCCTGCGCTGTCTTCACAGCACGTTTGAAGCCAGTATCCCTCGTCGTAACTGCTGGAGTAGTACCCCTGTGCACTGCGTTGAATTGCTGTTGCCAAGGCTTGTTGACTCTCTTCACCAGAGATCTTCGGGCTTCAAGAAGCTCCAGCCTCAAGCATCTCCTGCATCAAAGATCTTCGCCTGAACTGCTTCCTCTGCACCATGGACCTTCTTCCTTTGGTGAGCTGCTCGTGTTCCTCTTGCGACTCCTGTGCCTTCGGCCCGTGGGTCCTCTTGAGAGACTTTGTTGGCTCCAGTGGGCTCCCCTGCTTGATCGGGGCCTACTCTGACTTACCTGCTCGAGTTGAGTCACTTGGACCTTGCTGGTCCCGACACTGTACCTTTTTCCCCGCATAATACGTTTGTTGCTGTTGCCAGGGCTTGTTGGTGCCCCTGCCTGACACTGACCCCCCTGGCTCTTGACATCTGACGTGGACAGCGTGTGAACGGCTCCTGGTCTTTGGCTGCAATTTCAACGGCACCGTCAACTTTCCTGCATCTCTGACATCGATGGGCATTCGTCTTCTGTGCCTCCTGGTAACTCCTGAGTGTCATAGACTCTGTCCCCCCTGCTTGCATATACCACTAATCTTGAATCCCTTTTGGGTTCCACCGGACTCTTTCACCTTCTTCGCAAGTGGCATCTTCACTGAAGTCCTCCTTTGTGGTCTACGGCGGTTTCAGACATCATGTCGCACCTATGCACCCGGCTTCCCTGGTGTAGGTATCTTGGTTACTGGGGTATCTGCGGATGGGGTGATTCTCCAACCTTCCATCTTCCACTGGTTTTCTTCAGGGTCCTCTGGGAAGGGTCCTTTTTCTTAAAAACTCCAACTGCGACTTACCCATTGGATTGTATTGAGCATGCTGTTGTGTTCCCACTCAGCACAAGGCCTCTGTGGGGTTCCTGGGTACTTACCTTGGGTGGTCCTTGGGTCCCAGACTCTTCTATGTCTTCTAGGTCCAGCCTCGACTTAGGCCTTGGTTCGCATTCCACTATCTTAGTAAATGGTTTGGTCTCCCCCTGGAGACAACTGAGTATGTGTGCTACAAGCGTGTCCTATTTTTTATTTTTTTTAAACTTTATTTTGCATTTGTTCGAGACAAAACAATGCACTGAGATGCATGAAATCATTTTGCAAGTACAAAACATAGATAGATAATACAGTCTGCCGTAGGCTCAATCAGTGGCGTAACATTACTGTATATTACATAAACAAGTTCTTCCAACACCCAGCATGAACGCCTTGACATTAGCCCGTAACCCCTCACACATCAACAGTACCCATCTCAATGACATGTATATAAACAAACTGGAATCACAACACGGTGTAAGTCCAGTATCGTGTGGAACTGACAATTGATATGCACATTGAATCAACCTAACCCTGCCCGGACGGGACTATACCCTGCTTCTGTTGCGTGGGGGGGTCTTGTTGCTGCGCGTCCAGGAAGGATCTCAAAGGGCCCCATATATCTTTGGGTCTAGAGGTGGGCGGGTTCATTGTTGCATATAGTTCACTTTTCATGGCGCAGGATGCTAAGCTCCTTAACCATCCCCTTACCGAAGGCACAGATCTGCCGCCCCAATGAATGGAGATTTCACTTTTAGCCAATAACAAACAAATGGCAACATATCTGCGAACTTTTGGGGGGAACTGCACAACGTATCCTAGGAGGGCAATATCTGGCAGGGGGACCATTGGTACCTGTACCATACTACTTACTGTTTTATGGACCTCCACCCTGAATGTATGTATACGTGGGCATGTCCATGCAAGGTGGACGAAGTCAGCGTGTGGGGCATTGCACCTCGGGCAGTGGTGTGATCTGGTGGGGTCTATCCTATGGGCTCTGGAAGGAGTGATATAAATCCTGCAAAGAAATTTAAAATGGATCAATTTGTGGCGGCTATTAAGAGAAACATTTTTTGTTACTGCGCAGCAAGCTGCCCATTGCTCCTCCGTTATTGGGTTACCCAAGTCAGTTTCCCAAGCACTGCGTACCGTGTCATCATTAAATGGGATGATGGCAGCACATGCCTTGTAGAGCTCAGATATATGTACCCTTCTCTTACTACCGATTACTGTCGAGAGTGGGGAAATGGAAGGGGGTTCTCGAGGATAATCGGGTAGTGCAGCTCGTAACGCCGATTGAAGTCTCATAAGAACAAATCTATCCATGAATGTGGCATCGGGGAATAGGGACACATTGTCCGAATCAAATATATGGCCGTCTGGAAACAGATCACCCATTTTTACAATATTGAATTTAGCGCAGGTCCTCTGAACGAGCTTCTCCCCAGTGATCGGTAACCATTTGATGATCGGGAGTGGAAGGGCAGTAGAATAAAGCAATGGTGTGTTTGTAATTCGTTGTAATTTCACCCAAGCCCAGCTGGTGGTGGATACAGTTTGGATATCATTGGGGTCTCTGGGAACTCCCACAGGTAGTACGGCTGCCAATGTGTGCGGGAGAACTAGATCAGACTCCGGCCGGAGGTAGGGAATCCTAGCATCAGGATGGTACCATGTCTGCGCGAAACTGCACTGGGCGGCCAAATAATATAGTTGTAGATCAGGGACTCCGTACCCCCCTCTATCACAGGGAAGTGTCATGACCTGCCAGCGTACCCTGGCATTCTTGTTACCCCATACTAATAGAATTAATTAAATGTGAACAAAGGGTCGGAAAAAAATCTGTTCGTAAGGGGGATCGGGATGTTTTGAAATAAATATAAAAATTTGGGAAGTACGTCCATCTTGATAAGGGCAATCCGCCTGGCCATGGAAAGTGGGAGTTTGAGCAATTTGTCTATTTGCGCCTCTAATTTGGAAATTGCTGTCCCGTAGTTGCTGCAAATGATCTGCTAAGTCTCTAGGTGTATGCCCAAATATTTTACCGAATCTGTGCACCACTCCAATGGGAACTCTAGGTCCCAGCTGACTGTACTGGCTGTGGGGGGAAGATCACTGATTTGTGCCAGTTAATGCCCACACCAGAATGCGTTCATAAGCGTAGTATTTCCCGAATAAGGGGATCTAAATTGACCTAGGGGTTGCGAACGTAAAGTATTGTGTCATATGCGTACAATGATACTAACAATGGGCCTGTGTGTGAATTGTAAACCTCTATGAAGGTGTTGAAAATGTCGGATCAGTGGGTCCATAGCTGAAATAATTAACAAAGGCGACAATGGGCAGCCTTGTCTCGTACCTCGTGAGAGGGAAAAAGTTGCCGACAAGGTACCATTCAGCCGGAGCCGAGCAGGGGGCTGACTGTATAACTGGGCTGTAGTGGCGATGAAACCAACTGGCATCCCCATGCGCTGCATGATGGATAAAATAAAATGCCATTCAAGGGAGTCAGGCTTTTTCTGTGTCTAAGGATCGCCGCAGCAGGGATTTCAGGGTGTAGAGCGATGAGGAATTAAACCAGAATGGGCCGGAGAAATTCTAGATTCCATAAGGGGGGAAAGACGACATGCGAGACCTTCGGCCAGTATTTTGTAATCGATGTTCAGGAGTGAAAGCGGCCGGTAGGAGCCACACAATAAGGGATCTTTTCCTGGTTTGGGGAGGAGAATGATAACAGCTTCGCGCAGGGTAGGAGGCAAGACTTGCCTCTCCAGGGCTTTGGCATACACCTCCATGAGGTGTGGGATCAGCAAATCTTTAAAGGCCTCCTAAAATTCGCCCGTGAAACCGTCAAGGCCAGGGGCTGAGGAAGACCTCGGGGCAGAGATGGCTTCATCACTGCTGGCCACCGAGATGGGCTCTGCTAGGAAATCCTCTATAAACTTCTCAAGATATACTGATGCAACCTCTGACAAGTAGCTTTCCTGCTCTGTCCAGTTCTGTCCCAGTCTGGAGGTGTACAATGTTTTAAAATAAGACAGGAATTCCCCCTGGATGTCCAGTGGGTCAGTGATTTGTTGCCCCGAAGACTTTTGTAACTCAGTGATATATGCCTTGCTGTAGGGAGGCCTGATCATCTGTGCCAAAACCCGTCCCGGACGTTCACCCTCTTCGTATTTCTTGGCATTGTGGTACTTTCCCATAAAAAGGATCTCCCTCTCGGCAGTGTCCCTGTATTCCATGAGCAGGGCTGTCCGTTGGTTGTCTATTTCAGGGTCATTCGCCAGCAGCTGCCTGGAGTCTAGGGTCCCAAGAGTGTGTCCAATTAAAAAAGTATTGCGTGTATTGTGGTTATATATCCGGGTAGGAGATATTGCAATGTATTAGTGAGTGTTTATAATGAATACATATTTTTATAACTACACTGTGTGGTTCTTTTTTTACTTAACCTACACTATGTACTGATAAAACAAGCTGCTTTACACTCTTCTGGACCAAGTCTGAAGGCTGCTCTCCACAGCTGCCACTTAGAGAGCTTTCTAAGGTTGTCTAAGACCACTAAAATCACCATAAGGGTTGTCTGGATTAGTGCAATGTGCTACACTTACATAATGTTTGCGCCATATACTAAGCCAGTCTCCTACAGGACGGATATGCTGCTGACACTGGAAGATGATGTGGCAGAGTCATATCCATGCATGAAGGAGACACTAATTGAGCAGTTTGACCTAACCCTTGAAGAATACAGACAGTTTTAGGAACACATACAAGAGGCCAACTCATAAATGGGCGGAGTTTATGGATTCTTCTGTGAAGTCACTGGAATACTGAATAAAAGGTAACCAGGTAGATACCTTCTAAGGTTCTCTACAATTTAATGGTAAAAGAAAACATACTTACAAATTGTACCTCTGAAAAGTTACTCCAGCATCTGGTAGGTTCTAAATTATCTAGCCCTAGAGAGCTGTGGAAGATAACTAATGAATAGGTGCGCACTGGGGTGCCTGAAAAGTCCCATGGTGATGATCACAAGAAAGTGGGGGGAGGACCCCTTCAGGGGAAGGAGGGGAACACGAATACAAAGACAGAAACTCCCAAAGAGCTATCAAAAGGTGGGGGGGCTCAGATCCATATCTCATTCAAAAGAGAAGGGGTCCCTGGGAAAGATGTTTGACCCTACAAAGGCTGGGGTGTCCTATGACTGTGAACAGCCAAGTTACAAAAGGGTAGATACTGTGTGCATCAGGAAGTAACCTACTGTTGTCCATCCCAAAGGAATTGCAAGTGTAGGGATGAGGGTGGAAGTTGCCCCTCTGATTTGTAAGGGATACACTGGGGCCATCTTAGCCTCCATGGGTGGGGAGGAAATTGAACCTTTGGCCCACTGGCCTGTCCATATAGAAAGTACTGGCAGTGACCAAGAATCAGTGGGGTGAAAGTCCAGACCCTGAGGGATACAGGTGCCAGCATTACCTGGGTATGGCCAAGCAGGTTTCACCAGAGCAGATAATTCCTGATGAGGTCCACCAGAAAGTGACCTCTGACAATGTTACAAAGTCTCATTCTATAGCGGTGGTAGAGGGGTTATTGAACCAACAAAGGTAGCGTTTTCACCTGCCTTCTCAGTGGAGTGTCTACAAGGCAATGACCTTGCAACTTCTGGCTGGGCAGAGGTGAAAAGAAGGACTCTTGCAACAATGCAGGTTCTCCCTGAGGTGGTGTTTCTCTCCTCTATAGCACAAAATGCCTTAAAAGAAAGCCAAGGCACCTTGGAGCCTGGAAACATTTCCCAAGGCCCTAGTAACAAGAGAAAGGGTAGAAAGCCTATCAAGGACACTTTCCAGAGCCCACAGGCCCACAAAGAGCCTAACCCTAAGGGGGGAGGTCTGGTGCCTGAAGAGAGAAGAGGCTGTTTTTTTAAAGGTTTTCCTGGCCTGGTAGAACTTCAAGGGGAATGGGGCCCATCCATAGAGGACTTGAGCAGGGCAAAATACTTTTCCCACTCTTGAAGGCCTGTGAAAGCTGGCTCTAAAACAGGAGGTAGGAGATGTCACTGGCATCCCTTAAATTGATCTGGGCTGACTGAATCCTGTACCGTGAGGCAAGGGACATCAAACCAGGAGAGGGGTAGTCCCCCAAAAGTTCAGAGAATTCCTCCTTAACACGGCCCATGACATCCCCTTAGCTAGACATCTGAAGCAGACCAAGTCCTGTGAAAGGTTGGACAGTCGCTTCTACTGGCCTCAGATGTCTGAAAAGGCAATGATGTTGCTCCTGTCAAGCCAATGGCAAAACAAGAGACAAGCCAAAGATTCCCCTTTTAACCCTACCTTTGGTGGGGACTTCCTTTGAAAGCGTGAGGTTTGACATTGTTTTCCTTCGACCCACTTTACTGCATTTGACAATAGGTTCATCTTGGTGTTAGTGGACCATGCCACCAGGTACCCAGATGCCAGATCCCTTGGGACAGTTACTGCCGCTGTAGTAGCTAGAGCCTTACTTGGCATCTTCACCAGGATTGTGTTCCCTGAGGAGGTTATCTCAGATAGGGGTATAAATTTCATGTCTGGCTATCTGAAAGCCACATGGGATGAATGTTGAGTGACTTAAGTTCACTACCCCTACCATCCCCAAAGTTAAGGGCTTGTAGAAAGATTCAGTAAGAACATGAAGGGCATGATTATGACTTTACCGGAAAAACACAAAAGAAGATGGGATATTCTCCCTCCATGCCTACTGTTTACATATAGAGAGGTTCCTCAAGAGGGAGAAGGCTTCAGTCCCTTTTAGGTCTTCAGTCCCTTTGAGTTCTTCAGTTCCTTTGAGTTACTCTTTGGTCACCCTGTAAGAGGCACCATGAGTTTAGTAAGAGAAGGTTGGGAGACACCTCTCAAAGAATCCAAACAAAATATAGCGGACTATGTACTAGGCCTTTGTTCCAGGATGGCAGAGTATATGAAACTTGGAGGCTAGCCAGGAGCTTGTGAAGCACTGGATTGACCAGAGGTCCTCCATAGTAGAGTACCAACCAGGACATCTGGTGTGGGTGTTGGAGTCTGTGACACCCAGGGCCCTTAAGGACCAATGGAATGGGCCCTACCCTATCTTGGAAAAGAAAGGTAAAGTCACCTACTTGGTGGGCGTAGGGACTCTTGGACATCTTCACAGGGTCATCCATGTAAACGGGCTCAAGCTTCACCATGACAGTGCGACTCTCATGGTGACAGATGGAGGAGAATAGAAGGAACGCAAACCTCTCCCTGGTCTCCTGCCAACCAGTGTCAAATACGTTTCAGTAAGAGTAGTTCTCTCCTCCAGTTTAATAGAGCAGCAGCAGTCTGTTACAGCTTGATCAGACAGTGTTTTGGTCTTTTCTCCTTGAACCTAGGACTGACAACTTGGTGTACTCGTGATGTGGGCACAGGTGACCGCTTGCCTAGTGTTAGAAATGGGAATTTCTGGTTGGCTGAGGCTTGCGCCAAAGCCAGGCAAAAACCATCACTCTAGTCAGGGCAAGGAAGTTACCCGCCAAGATAACCCCTGCTCACCCCCTTGGTAGCTTGGCACGAGCAGTCAGGCTTATCTCAGAGGCGATGTGTAAAGCGTTTGCGCGCGCACCCAGCAACAACACCCAAGGCCCACCACAAAGGGAACTCCACACAAGGGTATATATAAAAAAATGTCTTTGTATTATACCACAAACATTAGATAATAAACATATACTTTACAAGGTGCCATGGGCACGGGCAGAATGTAGAGGGGATTATTTACATGGGACAGGGCCACCTGGACCGCTGTCAGGAGTAATTACTTTTAGAACTAGCACGTAGAACATATCATAACTGTAGTACCAAAATTGGCACATGTAGCACACAACCAGTACTCACTGGTAACAGGTAAACACCACCTACGCAATCCTAAAACACTTTAGGTAAATATCACGCAGGGCACCATGACCTCACTAGCATCACTCTTCTAGGGCAAACAACCTCCTAGGCATATAAACACATATTTAGAGGCATGGGCAAAAGCATTGCATCAATCACATTAGGCAGGAAATCACATCTGCGCAAAACACATAGGGCCAAACATGTACCCCCCGCAAGGGCACAACACAAGAACTGTCCCCCAGGCCAACTGGCCTCTCTGGGGCTGAAACGCCCCGTGTCCCAAATGTCAGGGCGGCTGCGCAGGCAGCCAATGGAAGATTGCGCAGAACTTAAACGTGGCAGCTGCCCACTAAGTGCTGGGCAGCTGTAGAACTCCTCTGGGCTTCCACAGGGACAAGGGGCCCAAAACAACGTGGGAAACTGGAGCCTCTCGTGGGCTCTGCAGCAAATGCGGCCCCAACGTTGGAGTCCCCCCTCTGGGGACTCAAAATCAATAAATGCCCCCTGAGCCTCTCAGGATCCAAATAACCAAAAATGCCCCTGTAGATGTTGGAGTACCTCTCGGGGGACTCGAGAACAAATGCGGCACTAACGTGGGAGTCCCTCAAGGGGGACTCAAAAGACAATGGCCTCCGGAGCCCTCTCAGGGCTCTAAAACAAATGGGCCGGTCTGAGCCTCTCGGGGCTCGTGGAAAAACTATGCCGGGTTGAGCCTCTCGGGGCTCGTGGAACAACTATGCCGGCTTGAGCCTCCCAGGGCTCATCAACAAATATGCCCCAAAATTGTGGGAGCGGCGCGCTGCCAACCGGGGCCGCTCTAAGCAACCTGAAACTGCCCCCGTTACTGTGGGAGTCCCGCTCGGGGGACTCGAGAACACAAATGCCCTGGGAGCCTTGTGGGCTCGAGAACTCAACTGCACACTTTGTTGGAGCCTCTTATGGGCTCTGGAGAACTGTGCTCCTCGTGGGAGTCCCGCTCGGGGGACTCGCAAAATGATGGCCCCCAGGAGCCTCTTGTGGCTTCTAAAACAATAATGTCCCACGGGAGCCTCTCAGGGCTCAGCAGAACTGTCCCACACGTTGGAGCCTCTGGGCTCGAGAGAAATGCCCTGCACCGGTGGAGCCTCGACAGCCTCAGAATAAACAAACACCCCCCCGCACTGCAAAACGGAGCCCCACTCACCACGGACAACTCCGGGGGACTCTGACGCCTCTCTCTCCAGCCGCAGTCACTCACCGGGTCTCGCGGCAGCTGCTCTGGTGCCACGGGCGGGGCTCCTCTCCTCCGGGGCCTCGCTTGCGACCGCTCCTCTGCTGGCGCACTCCGGGGCTCTCCCTCGCTCCTGGGAGCCCCGGGGGAAGCTACCTAGACTTCCTGTTGTCTCGCAGTCCCGCCCCCGGCCTGCCTGACTTCCTGTTGTGGGCCAGGCGGCGGCGGGGGTAATCTCGGCACTATCCGGGGTAGGCTCCCGGGAGATTAAATTAATAATTACGTACGGCAGTGTCCCTGGCGGGGTGGGCACAAAGGGAACTCCACACAAGGGTATATATAAAAAAATGTCTTTGTATTATACCACAAACATTAGATAATAAACATATACTTTACAAGGTGCCATGGGCACGGGCAGAATGTAGAGGGGATTATTTACATGGGACAGGGCCACCTGGACCGCTGTCAGGAGTAATCACTTTTAGAACTAGCACGTAGAACATATCATAACTGTAGTACCAAAATTGGCACATGTAGCACACAACCAGTACTCACTGGTAACAGGTAAACACCACCTACGCAATCCTAAAACACTTTAGGTAAATATCACGCAGGGCACCATGACCTCACTAGCATCACTCTTCTAGGGCAAACAACCTCCTAGGCATATAAACACATATTTAGAGGCATGGGCAAAAGCTTCAAGCTCTGCAACAGGCAGGATTGGCTATCAAGATATGTAAGTGCCAAATAGGGCAAGGTTCTGTTGTGTACTCAGTCCACCAAGAACGTGGAGGCCAGGTACAACCTCTCCAGCTCACATCCAGATAATTGTGTCCTGGGAAGTTCCTAAGACCCAAACCCCGTCAGAGCCTTTCTTGGCCTTACTGGGTACTACAGAAGGTTTGCAAAAATATTCAGTACCAAACTTTCACCTTTAACAGAGCTATCCTTCAAGAAACAGCCCAGAAAAATCATATGGACTGACCAGTGTCCATAGGCCTTTGAAATCCTAAGGGAAACTTTGTGCTCAGCACCTGTCCTATTGGCACCTGATTTCAACAAAGAGTTTGTTGTCCAGACTGACACTTCGGGACATGGTATTGGGGTAGTATTGTCACAGCTAAATGATTAGGGTCAAGTTCAAGCAGTTGCCTTTATCAGTAGGTGACTCAAACAAGGCGAGCAGCGTTAGGCGACTGCAACCCGAGAGCAGCGTTGGAGTGCCATTGAAAAGGGGAAGCCTTTGCTGTGGTTTGGTCACTGAAGAAGCTGGGACCCTACCTATTTGGGACTTACTCTAGGGTTCAAACTGACCACAGACTTCTCAGGTGGGTGATGCAGATGAGAGGAGAGGAATCCACAATGTTGAGGTGTTCCATTTCCCCACAGGGTATGGACTTTACAGTGGAACACAAATCTAGGACTTACCGTGCCAATGCAGATGGACTTTCCACAATCTTCCACTAAGATGATGACTACCAGGACAAGGGTTAGTTGCTTATCACCTTTCTTCTGGCTTGAAGCCATGTAAGGAAATCACTCTTTTTGCATGATCACCCCGAAAGTTTTGGACTGATGCTGCAGTTTTTGATATTGCCAGTGCACTGAGGCCTGCCAACCAGACCTCAGTATCAGTGTTCTAACCCTTTACAAAATATATATTGAATTGGCTACACCCAATTGGCATAAGTTAAACTAATATAAGTCCCTAGTACATGGTACCGGGGTACCTAGGGCATATACGTTAAAGTGTTCACTTAGGGCTGCAGCACTGATTGTGCCATCCTGAGGGTGACACAAATCAACATGGCTCCCAGCCTGCCACTGCAGACTGGAAGAGCAGTTTTAAAACTGCTAGTTCAACTTTGCCATTTATACTTATGGCCAATCCCAAACCACCCTTGATAATATATGTAAGTCACCCGTAAGAAAGGTCTATTGAGCCCTAAAGCAGGGTGGTGTATATTAGTAAGTAAGTTTCACATGTCCTAACTGCAAAACCCCCGAACTATGAGGCTCAATGTGGAAAGGTTAGTAGCTCAATTGAGTTACAGGCTTACATCTCACCCCTGCTAACTTCTGAATGGGACTACTAAAGTTGGTACTTCTAGGTATCCAACTAATCGTGACATTAAACCTGACTTGGTGCCCAGGTCAAAATATAATGTCACTTAAAGAAAAGCAACTTTTAGAAAGTTGCTGCTCTGTTTCCCAGTCAATCTGGTGGTCTTTTGCAGATGCTGGCCACCAGGCAGCCTTCTGCCCTCCTGCGGAGTGGTATGAACAACTCCCAAGCCAAGGAACAATAGAGGCCTGTCGCAGATGGAGGTGTGACCTCCCCCTCACATGAAGACACACAGGGAGTTGGCCTAAAAGGGGACACCGCTTTTGATGGACATATGACAGCCACACTTGAGAGGGGTTGCCCCTTTGTTCGGGTAGTGGGGAAACCGATTGCTACCAAGTCCCCCCACGCTGTGAGCAGGATTCAGCCATCTTGGGCGTGGACGGAATAGTGCACTCTGGGATAGCTAGATGCACCAGATAGCTGGAAGTTGTCATAAGGAGAGAGGGATCCTGGTAGCCCATTGACTAGTGACCGCTTCAACTGCCCGGGGTACCTTCTTGGCCTAAATATGGCACTCCTGGTAACCAGAACTTCTGATCACATCTGGACTGGAGACAGGGCTGCAGAAAGACTGTCCTGCTGTCCCCTGGACCTGACAACCTAGGCTGCACTAACCCCTGGACTGCACCTGCTGCTCCTTGGACTAGTGAAGAGAGAACTGTGCCTGGAGTGCTTGGCTCCTGGATAAGTCTCTCCAGGGCCCTAGACAAAAAAGTTTAACTCTAAAAGTCGGTTGGCTGGTTCCATAAAAACTGAAGTAGCCCGTTCTAGCCAGTCAATAGCCACTTCCAAAGAACCACCTCTGACCACCGACGTGCTGTCAAGAAGACCACACGTCGATGCTCAAAAGCTGCACCCATGTCTGCTGGCCCTGGGAGAGTTGTCAGAATGTGGACTGGTTGCCAAAGATGTATAGTAGCCCTCTCCAAAGGAAACCGCTGGACCAGCTGTGACCTGAGACTGATATCCTAGTTGTAACTGGACTTCTCCTGGCTCAAAGAGGAGTTCAAGGGAGCCAGACTTCTGTGGCCAAATTCGCCCCATCTCAACCGTGGACCAAGGAATAACCCCAGGAAGACACCCCGTCAACCGCACAGCCCCCAGAGCATCTTTTAGCACCCTGAATCCTCCACATCAGCAGCTCTCGTTTTAAGTCTATGGTGTTCCTTACATAAAGTGTGGAACTGGATGTGAGACTGTTTAGGTGACCAGGTAACTGCCCATGTACTCCTTGTTAGCCCCCTGACCATCTCTCTCTATGAATTAGTTGCAAAGTCCAGGCTAGAGGAGTCAAACACAACTCTTTAAAATGTTGTCAAAAGTTTCCAAACTTTACAGTTACTAATGTTTGTTTGTTTGTGGTTTGGACTAAAAAGCTGAGATTTACGTTTTACTTAAAAATCTATATCTGCGTAACCCACCGTTGGATTTGGCTCATCTTGTTGTCTCAAAATTCATAAAAATGTAATCTATTTTTTTTACTTGGTGCTGGATTTCGTTTGTGCGACTTTCTTAATATGTTGTTTGGTGCCTATAAATGCTTTACACTAGTTCCTTTGTTTTTAACGTTGCTGCTCAATGCCAATGCTAACCAGGGTTAAACTACAGGTTTTACAAACGAGCCTTACTGGACCCAAGATGGATTTGTGTGTTTTTTACACAGTAAGGTCACACACCCACACTATATAATACACCACAATCTTCACAAGTGGGATCAAGTAATGGTGTGTCTTAAAACATGGGAACTAAAGTGCTGTACTTCACACCGCATGCCTCTTGACCACTATTTAGGTGTGCCTCTGTGTGTGACCTTTCTGTTATTGCATCCATACATATAATTCAACAGTGTACGTCTGACCAAAGGAAGACAGGCCCACTAGCTTTCCCAATACTTGTTAGTAGCATCAGATAGATAAATGAATAACAGTGATGTTATGCATAATTAAAATTGAAAATGTTTCAATTATGAAAACACAAGACTGTGAATTAAACATTGCTGAGGTCTGTGGAAGGGGTAGTGCTTGTCGGAGGTTCTCAATCACTTCAATTCTTCCCTTATCACCACTATCTTGAGGGGTGTAGTCTATGCGCCTTTTTTCTCCTTTGTTCTGAAATCCTCCATCTGTACATCTCCTTTTCATCTCTTTCCTATTCATCCCTGTCTTTTCACTTGCTGTACTTTTTTCGCATCATCTTCTCTTCACGATGCCCTTTCTCTTTCTCACACAATGCCCCCTTTCTCTATCTCCTGTCCTGTAAACACAGCCTTTTCTTCTCTTTTGGGTTGTCAGTATTTCAATAGCTATTTATATCTTCTTTAACACTTTCAAATAAAAAGTTAATTGCAGTTGGCACAAATGTGACTATTAACTTTGTGTGCTTTGAAGAAACCCCAATTATTGGATGAGCAAGCTCAACACCTTTGTGACCCACTGACCCGTACTGTGAGAAGCACATTGCCTTCAATCTCAACTCAATGCTCACTACACTTGACCACCACAAATTAATGTACACGCTAGAGCACGCTGTAGGCATCAAGAACTTGTTTTGTGCTTGTTTTCTTTTTCTCTCTCCAAAGGCAGCTACTAGTGAAGATGGGGAATTACATCTCAATGGAGACAGAGATACCTTGCGATATTCCCCGGGGCTCGATACTTGCCCTAGCTTTATTCAACATGTATCAAGAGCCCTGGAGTCTGCACCACGGTAACGTCATGCCAGTAACATGCACATATATCTCTGCAGGGGATTGACCACAAAGCCTGTCCTGTGGCCAACCCCCTTAAGACACCCAACCCTTGGGCCTCTTCCCCGAGCTGATATTGGCCCCGGCAACCCCATCCCCCGGGGCCCACTGATATATTTATCTGGGAGGGGGCACACAGCCCCACTCTCCTGCCGATTTTGGCCCAGAGGACACCATCTCCTGGGGCCCGGCAATATTCTAAAGGGGGCAGGCTGCCCCCATCCAGGGATTGTGTTCTCTCGGGGTCGATTTTGGCCCGAGGAGGGGGGGGGGAGGACACATGTGTGCCCCCTTTGCAATAGCGGCCAGGCCCCGGGGAATGAGTTCTCCGGGGCGGAAATCGGCCTGGAGAGGGGGCAAGTGAGCCCTCTCTGCGCTTGTTTTTTTTTGGGTTTTTTTTGTCGCAGATCTGCAAATTTGTTGCAAAATTTAACAAAAAGTTTTTGGACCCACAGTGGATTAGGGCTAGGGGGTCAGGATATTTCCACCCTGCACCCATGTGTATTTTTCCTTTTTACCTGGGACTCTGGCTTGATCCCAAGATGGCTGCCGTCACTTCCTGGTTGCAGTGGTGGCAGCCAGTCACATCTTGCCATGATATCCGACTGATCCGCAGATACTCTGCGTTCTTAACTAAAGGTAAATCTTTTTTTTTTTTTTTAAATTACTTAAATACTACCGAAAAGATTTATACCAAATTACAAAATGCACACTTTCTCGACCACGGTGTAGCTTTCTGCAAAATTTGGTGTAATTCTCTGCCCCTGCTTGACGAATCACCTGAAAACTTTGCAAACAACCCCTGAAGTGAGTGGCAAACTTGTTTCGAAAATTCCGTGAAGGTTCATAAGACGGCGCCAAAGTTCTTAGTAAAACAAAAAACGCTTTTCCTATGGGAACGAGAGAGAGAGATATGTATCTCTGTATATTTAATGCATGGGCTCACTAAGAGGATACTCATTTCTACAATTCAGTTTTTATAGCAATTAAGTGGTGGATATGCAACAATTTTTACAAGCACAGTTCCTTCAAGACTGAAGATCTTTTGTTTTTATCTAAGACAGGACTCCTTATTGTAATTGTTGCTTGTGGAATTCTATGAAGTCCAGGGTCTAATACCCATGCATATGGTTCGGATTTTGGTCTTTCACATGGACTCTTTGTCTTTGCATCCCAAAATTGTGTCCATAAGATTTTTCATTCCACTTAAAAGCACTATGGTCTGTTCTGCAATTCCTTTGATTGTCGTATTACATCATAGCAATGTGCATTTCTAAATCTTAGTGCTAGTGTCTTTGTAATGCGGTCGACATAGGGATTTCCCTCTTACAACATTACACACCTGAAGTGTGTTAAAAAAATGACTGCCAGTGTCCTTCATAAAATTAAGAGGTCTGATCGCATCTTGCCAGATTTAAATTCTCTTCATTGACGTCCCATGCAGAAATCTATTGGTCTTCAGGACAGTTTGTTTTGGGCATAAAGAATGTAGAGCTATTCAGTGTCTCTGTGCAGTGAGGCAATCAGAGGTGCTTATTTGACGGTGAGTTGTGAAGGAAAAGCCAAAGGATAAGGTAATGTTGCCAGAAATAGTGGTTTAGAGATAAGTAGTAGAGACTAGGATGATCCATGAGAAATGCAAGCCAGCCAGAAGGCATGTCTAACAGATGGAAAGCTTCTTATGGCTGTGCCTGCACTCCCTACGTAAAAGACGGTAGTTGTAGAGTGTGATGGGTCTCTGTGCTCTATGAAGGTCAACCTAAAGGAGGGGATACTTGTTTGAGCAGAGGTTAGACATTTCATACGTGTGAAAGTTGCTTTTGTGGAGTGGAGGGTAGCAAACCTCTGATTATTATTGGTCGAGCAAATGATAAGGAGTTAGGCAATTCATGAGCTTGGTAAACACCAGTTGCTCTGGGGGTTTGGAGAAATAAGAAAGTTGAGAGCCAGGGCACTAGTTAATGAGCAATAGGGAAAGGCAACTGTTGGGATTTCTTGGAGGCCTAGAAGGGAGGCTGGCTTGAAAAACTACTGAAGAGCAAGTGATGGTAAAAAGAGGAGTGGTAGTTAAACTCTGGAAGAGGGAGTAAGCCTTTTGAAAATTTGAGATCAGATCTGGTTAGATTGCATGCAGAATTTGTTGACCGATCAGAGCACAAAGTTAATTCCTAAGAGGGAAATAAGGTAGATGTGTGTGGATAGATCTAAGTGATTAGGTTCTGTGTGGAGTTCGACAAGTGTTTGTTGTAAAGTACGATTAGAAGTAAGGGGTGACATTTTTGATTGTGTTAGTGTCCTGGGTGGAAGAGTTGTGGTTCGCAACAGCTGCCAAGAGGGGTTGAATAAGGAATATGGTCAGATGTAGTAATCCGATTTAGTTAAGTTCAGTGCCTTTATGTTACAGTGCAAAACTGTTGATGTGGGGGTTCATGCACACGTGAAAGTGGGTGCACATCTGTCTTTAGAGCTCATATTGTTAGTATGATGCAAGTCAATGGGTATCGAGCCAATGGTGTTAACCGCTTAATCGCGGCAGCAATCCCGCCGCGGTGTGGCGGTTTAATTGTGTGGCTGGGGTCGCATCGGACAACAGACGTGCGCAGCACTACGGAGGTAGTGCTTGCGACGGCCGTTGGCCGACTGGCGCATGGAAAGGGTTAAGGTATCGACCACGCTGTTGTAAGGGGCCTGTAGGTAGGATGGTGTGAATGTGAGAGATCCGGTAATGAGTAACCCAACCATGCTGCTTCTGCGTGTTGTTCTGGATGCATTGGAGGGCAGTATGCAGGGCAGCACAGGAACCAGCAACACACACTCAGAAGCACCCATGTACTCTGATAATGGTATGTATAATCGTGCTTGATCAATGTGCTTAATGGCTAGTGAGGTTCTCTATTCATGTGTAGTTGTAAGGTGGTGTTACCGCTATAGGTGTAAGATGGCCCATTTTGCATGTGTGAGAGCAGAGAAAAACGTGTTGCTGAGCAACAGTGTGAAGCCAGTACAAGTGCATACCAGTTTACCAATACACAACCTTCCTGAAGGAATGTCACTGAAGCAAACTGTTTGATGAATATCTAGGCCCTGATTACGAGTTACCTGATACTGTTGGAACTCTGCATGTGGAATACTTATTAAAATGCGGTAACACCACACCAGTACTCTGCAATTATGACTGACACTCAATAGAATGTGGATTAACTATGTGGCACCTGAGTTACCAGTCGTGAAACCACACGTAATTCACAATGTTGTGGGGTTTATGGCATACTTTCAGCACCTGCCCTGAGAAGGTGTTCAATGTATGAAGGAGTCTTTGGGTGTGGTGGGGTGGGGGTTGAAAGGAGTATGGGATGGGAAAGGAAGCTAATTTCTGGCACATGGGAGCATGTTTTGCTACCCACTGCCAGGGAAGAAAAACTGGGAAAGAGGCATGGCAGCCACTGCAGTCAAAGTCTCATGCAAGTTTACCAGGCAGAATTACCCAAGGATGGCTCCTCCGCTAAGGCGGAGGAGCGTTGTCCGTCTGCAGTGGTAAATGGAAAAATAAAATAATAACAACGTTACCATTTTATTTTCCGTTGCTGCGGTGTTGCGTTAGGGCGGGGCGGGCCGGTGGCCCAGGGAGGTGGACTGGTTCATGCACACTAAGTGCGCATGACTGCTTGGCCTGCTGTCTTGGGCCGGTCAAACAGCCATGCGCACTTTGATTGTTCTCCACCATGCTGTTTTACACAGCCTGGTGATCAACATGCAAAGGCTCCCTGTACCTGTCTCGGCGTTGTGATTGGCTTAGGAGAGCCTGTGTGCTTTCGGGACTTGTTAGGAAAGACGGAGGAGAGACAGAGGCGGCTGCGAGAAGGTGTTTTTTTATTTTTATATATTATTCGCCCCTGCCCCTATTCTCTGCCAGCCACCACTGGAATTACCTAGGAAAAATGGCTGCGGGAACACCGACCCACTCATAATCAAGCAAAGCGAAATTCCATGCGGTAATTCCACTCTGCCTGACTCCTAATCAGAGCACTTGTTTGTTAAAGGGCTCCCAAGCTGCTACATCGCATCTGGGATAGAAGAGGTACTTGAATGGTCAGCCTGTGCTTGGTTTTCCCTGATGTAACCTGTTTGCCACATAACTGCTCTTAAAACAGATCACTGTGTGGACTGCCTTACTAAGCCATGGGAAGAACATTTAGCTGCCAGGACGTGATATCATTAAAAGAAATGTAATAGACACATCTAAAAGTTGCGGATTGTACATTTCACTGCTTAATACTCTTGCCTCAACATTGAAGTCTTGTTGTGTTGCATTGCGGCACTGACCGTTTGTTGTCTGTATATCCTGTTTTGTCATGTTACTCCCATTCTCCTATGCCACAAACTGGCTGACACAAGTACGGGTGTGTCTGTTAGTCACAGACAGGGCCACTGGAATTATGTGGTAGGAGAGGGTGACATTATGTGGCCGGGTTGAGGAAGTTATGCGGCAAGAAAAGGCAAATTGTGCTTCTTGATAAGTCACATTTGGTGTTAGTATTACTACTTTATTTTGTTATTTTTGCAAGTTAATACGGTCTAGGTATTGGTTGCACCTCAATAATACCAGTTTAACACCCAAATATAGTAATAAGCAACATAAATGAGATCAGTTAATCTTTGTAAAGGGCCTTCCACATGTCGCTTCGTTTTTAGTAACTTCTGAACCGTTTGAGCTAGAAATGCATTTTTCTTGTTAAAATTTGAAGATTATGGAGCAGATAATGGAGTATGTGGCAAATGCAGCAAATCTAAAATTATACAAAAAAACTCAGTGGCTGCACAATCTCAGGTCACAGATTTCAACCTTGAATGGCAGTTTCCCCCCAAGAGAGTGAGAAACGGACAATAGTGTGAAAATCAATGGTGTTCTGAAAATTAATCACCTTTTTATCTTTTTGTTTTTCAGGTGAATGTGTATGTGCTGGGAAAAACATTCCTTATTTTGGCCAGAGAGCTCTGCATTAATGCTCCAGCTATAGGTATTTGATTAAAGGTTGGCTTTACATACTTTGTGTACCACCCAAGCAATATAATGTCTTTAAAGTAGAAGCAGTATGTAGATGTTGTGTTTTTGCATTCAGGTATTAATGAATTATTGTTAATGTTTGCAGTGATCCATAAACTCCGGCAGTTTACCATGCTGTAACATTCGCAAAAAATCCACTGTAGGTTATGTTTAGTAATTTTTATATCAACAAAATGAGTACTGGGAGCTAAAAACCTTGGCACTGAAAAAATCAAAACAGTTTTGCACAAATAAAAACGCATACAAGGATGCATCAATCTGAACTAGCTTGTTAGGAGAAGGCGTCTCTACTACCTCCACTTTAAACACTTAACTTACCCCAGTGCCAGATTTGTGAAAAAGATAAAACCTAGCAGGAAGGGCAGACGTGTATCGCTGGAAAAGCAGGGCAGGATGGTTAAAAAAAGAATCAGACAAAGCATTGATATATGGTTTTCTGATTGATGCCTCTTACAGCAGGTTCATCACCTTAAAGAATATCCTTCCAGGTGTCGGAATAGTCCCGAAAACCTTTCCTCATCAGTCGGGCCATTGCCACTTGTTGGTGCCATGCGACGTTGGTCGCAACTCCAGTCGGACATCGGAGTGAGGCAACATACTGTGCGCTGGCGTCCGCTCCCGTTTATTCTGCTCCGCATTGATGTGGGTCTGGGGTGGGGTGGGGGGTGCTTTACTCATGAAATGACTGGGAATTTTGACAATGACTAAGTCCAATGTCCTGAAAAACATAAAGGAACGGGAGACACCGAGCTATTTTTGGCCAAGGCATGCAGGAATAGGCGCCAAGGCGATCGCCGTCACACTTGGGCAAGACTGCTGACTGTCGCCAAAAGATCTTCTGATAAAAAGCAAATAATAAGTGCCGCAGGCAGGAGAAATCCTAGTCTTCTTTGAGTAAACTATCCTGCTCCAGGGACCCTTCAGTCTTGATTGACGACGTTCATTGACGCTGCGTTCTTCCTCGTAGACAAATAAAATCTCCCTTCGCGGAACTTCTTCCAAGAGCTCAGAGATTCTCCCGGATGGAAGAATTGTTGTGCTCCGAATCATATACCCTTGCCACGGCCGATGAGGATTAGGGCTTTTCAGACATGATGATTCGGAGAGTGATAACTTTTATATTTGAGAGTCTCACTTTAGTGGCTTTCTTTTTTTCTTCTTTACAATACCTTAAGCGAAGTACAGATAAGACGATTCCTAACAAGCAGATTTTCCCCACCGGGTGATTGCAATTTAAATATATTAATATAGGGAATTGATTGACACTTGCCAATCGCTGTAGCGATAACTCAAATGATGCACTATCATGTCGGTTAATAAATGACCAACTTCTGATGGATACTTATAACACGGGTACCTCACCGTGAGAATACTCCCAGGAGCCAGACCGCATCTGAAGATTTTTAAACAATAGCTCTTGTGCACTGCCAGGTGGTGCCACATGGCTCCATGGTGACACTACCAGATTGGCGATGATTAAGGTGGGCTGTTTAAGGTGCCACCCATCTACGTTCGCAGCAGTACATTTTCTTTTGCACCCATCAACATGGATACTGTGCTTGGATCTCAACTTGTACGTCTTCCGACATCTACATTTCTCTGACCAAGTCCCAGGGAAAATATTTTTCCTGAAAACTACAGGATTCAATCAATGCTGTGACTGCAGGAAGGAGATGTCAGTTACAGACTCTCTGCGGTGCCTGGGATCTGGTCACAACTCAGTCATTTGAAAAGTACGCCTGGATGTGCATGAAGGCGTACTTTTTGGGGAGCAAAGTGAAGTGTCTTTGAACATAAGATGAGGTTGTGTTAGAAATCGCTGTTTCTCCAGGTTGTTGGGCAAGGCTGGTCTCGTGCTATATCTCGGTCTCTCTTGTACTCTAAATCTCAGTCCAGTTCAAAGTCCTCAGGTGAGTCAATCTCCAAAGCACATCACAAGTTCAAGAAGTCCAGGTAAAATTGGAGCCCCTTCTCGCCAGTCGAAGTCAGGCATGAAGCCACATAGTCGGCACTCCAGACTCTGGAGAGCCCTTCACCGGTGGTGACAGCCTCTGCTTGGCCCATCACCGGACTTATCCTGATGGCTGTCCTGACATTCTATTTCCCCCAGAATCCATGCCAGCCCCTTTCCGTATCGATGACAGTGCAGACTCTGTCAGCATCTGCACCGGGCTAATGCCGGTCTCTGAGCTTAAAACTGTCTGCCCGCGTCAGACCTAGGTTGCGCTACAAAATGACTGAGGCTCAGCTAGCCAGGATTGAAACTGCCTCCCAGCCTGTTCAGCTCAGATTTCGATGTAGCCTTAGGCTTATAACATGTTCCCCATGAAGGTGATTACAACGAGGAGAGTGACAAATTGATCCCTCCTCTCAACAAATGATGAATGATAAAGTCTTATTTGGAAGTATAGAAGGCAGGTAGAATCCTTCTCCAGATGCGACTTGATTTGCCAACTGGTCCACCAGTGGAGGAAAGTGCTTCCTTCGTAGTTGTGGTGTGCAAAGCATTGGAAGTCCTCGACGTACTGCTGCCTACTGTCGAGGATAAATCAAATTTACTGATACATTTCATCCAGCCACAATGCCTCTGCTAAGCTCCTTTTGCCTTTTAATTAAACACTCGCACACGCTGTCATAGACACTTGGTTGAAACCCATGCTCTGCCTCTCCAGTCAGTCAGCCTAACCTCACACTACACAGATCTGCCTTTTGTGACCAAACATTCCATACACAACAATCCACATCAGAAAGCCTAGCGGTACAAGTTTCGACCTGTAAAGTGAATACTAACGCTTTCCTAACAACCTTTCCGATTGAGAATCTTGAGTGCATTAATGCATTTGGGAAAAGGATGTTTCCTTCAGCCCGCCTAGCCATTTGCTCAAGAAATGTAGGCTCCATGCTGGGCAGTTACACCAATGAATTGTGGCATATTGTTAGCAACATCATGCCGGCTGTCCCAGAAGGCCAATGGGTAACTTTTGCCCAAACCTTTCAGGGAGGACAGGATGCAGCAAAGTGCGTGCTAGTCTTAATACTACTGACTTTATGGGTTGTGCCATGAGCCCCTCCACAGGTTTTGACACGTTTTTCAGGCTGGCCAATTGATCACTCTTCTAGCAATCTTGCTCCGCCTCACCCCTCGAAAGAGGAGGAGATACTCCATCGCTTGAACCCTTGTGCTTTTATGTCAATTGTACCTTGGACCATCGAGTGGACAGTGCACTACTTGTGGGATTCTTTGGGGATAAGAAAGGGTAAGGTTTTTCATAAAAGGACCATATTGAGGTCACTAGTTCTCTCTATGAAGAACTGCTACTCATTGGCCAAGAAGCAGCCACCAGAAGACCTGAGGGCTCATTCGAATCAGAACCAAGGCTGCTATCACTAATTTGGCACATGGAGTACCTGTCATGGACATCTCTCAGGCTCCAATGTGTGCATCAGTTCACATGTTCACGAAGCACTACTGCCTTGATAGTCCCGTCTGGCTGAGGTTCTGTGAATTCTGAACCCGTGGGTTCCATTTTGTGTATGGCAGCCATTTTGTGGTTGCCCTCACATAGGCCATGATTGTGGCTGAAACAAGTCTTTTAAGGACATGTAGACCTTAGCTTGAGTTTGTGCTGACTCCTGTTTGACCTGAGTGAACTGACCCTGTTGTCTGAAGCTGACCTTGTTAAACCAGTTCCTGCCCTTTAGCTGATCAAGATTGAGGATCAAAGCACAGGACATTGTATAGTTTGGTATGCACATACACACCCCTTATCTGTTTTCTGTTCCTTCTTTTATGGTCTGTTTATGATATGGGTTGTGGTCCTTTAATTATGGGTTTGTCCGGCTTGTGTAAGAAGGAATGTTAGGTATTTTGCATGCTTGCAAAAGCTAGGACTGCCCCTTACTTGTATGCTGAAGTTTGTATCCCTGAGAGCATATAAAAGGCCTCTGTTCTCTGTATTCCTCAGACTACCTCATTCAGTTGCTACGGCTTCTGTATGACGTGGCCTCACTTATTAAATTTAATAAAGATGTCTTTTCATATTTTCAGCTTCTGTGCCAAGTTCTTTTTATTAGTAAGTATTCCCTGAGATTGAAGATTACAGTTCTTCATGGCAGGAGAGGCAATTTGCCCGTTTGGTCCTACAGGAGATTTTGTTGTGAGCCATTCCACTGCCCCATTACCTCGAAACTTACTGCTTTAGGATTTTTTCACTAGATGGTCAATCTTCAGTTAGAAGTAGCCTTCAGAAGAACAAGTTACTTACCTTTGGTAATGATCTTTCAGGTCAATACTCTTTATAGACAGCAGATTCTGCACCACTCTAGCATATCCCAGTTTTGTGGAATGGTATATTTTTCCATACATAAAAGGTTCCAATCTAGAGCTTCGTAACACTTATCAGCGTTACCGTCAATTTTAGTGTTTATCACTGCACTAATCCGACGTGGGTGCCGGTTTTGCTACTTTCACCGTTATCCTGTCCACACTAATTGTAGCATCCACTTGCAGTGTTGAATACTTTCTTGACATTTTACTTACTATTACCCATTTTTTCTGAACCCGACCGGGTTGGAATTATCACTGGTGCAGGGAGTACACGTACCTTCTACCAAGACTTGGCCCTGAAGAGTCGGAGCCCACTGTTTCTCTGACGAAACATGTGTTGGCTGACTGTTCTCTGAACTAATATAAATTAAAAGAACCAAGAATACTACAACGAATATTGTCTTGATGTGTTTAGATGAAACATACTCTGTTTAGTTTGATTTCAATGTGTGCACAGGACCGTTGCAATTATTGTATGTGGTTGGTTCTTCCATTACAAAGTAAGGGGTTAGTAGGGTCACCCCTTTCCTGTTAGCACCATAAACCGATAAGCCTGTGTCCAATTGTCCTCCGTAAATTTGCAGTGCGGCACTTATTCCTATCCACTAAAACCCTAGTTTGTAGCATCAACATGGTGCATGTGAGATGTTGCTTCAAAGTCTCTGAAATCTTGCTGTTGGGAGTATTCATAAGATGCGTTTAACTAGATTATTCACCATAAACAGTGTAGTAAGCAGCCTTGTTTCTTCATTCCTGTGTATGTATATTTTACGCGTACCTGTATTCGCTGTAATTATGGTATTGTTCTCTCTTTTATATGGTAATTATCTTTACCTATTGTTTATTTGCACATCTTTGGTGGTTGAAGGTGAGTTCTGGAATTCAGGGGTAACAGCAGTTGCCTGTGGATTGCAAATTTACCACACGCTCTTGGGGTTGTGGGTCTGATGTAGCAATAACTACAAACTTGGTAACAGTCTGGTCTTCTCAGCCTTTGGGGTTTTGTTTCTGTGGCCCCTTACTACAAAGAGCTTTATCGAAGGTAAGTAACTCATTCTTTATGACTGCATCTTTTTCGTTGATCAACATTTAAAGTAACCAAAAGAAAAGCCACTTGATATGGTGAGCTCAATTAAATCTCACTGTCTCAATGACCATGAAATTGTGGGAAATGTTAACATGATTATTTAACCATCTAACTTTAAAGTGAAAGCTGCAAAAATGTGAAAAGATAGTGTGGGTAGGTACACATCGCCAGCCTATCACCACATCAGTGGTCTTTGTTAAGTTCAGGTACATCTGATAACCCGTTTAAAAAGTCACATCATAATCGGGGCTTCCGGTTTTATGGCATTTATTTTTTCGACATTTCCGTCTGCATTTATCCATATTTCTTTTTTTGCTATTTTTTTCTGTATTTTTCCATTTTTGTGTTTTCTGGATAAATGAAGCAGCAATGGGTATTTTTCCACATTTAGTTATTATTATTATTATTATAAATTCTTTATTCGGAATTTCAGGTTTAGAAATCCATAAAAGCAGTGTTAATACATACAATTTTTCAATTAAAAAGAATTTTCAGCATGAGGTTTTTTTAAAATACAATAAGTTCTAGTATGGAAAAATAATTTTTACAGTACAAATTAAATGCATTAGTTAATTATATTTACACATTTTTCCTGTGTCTAAATATACATTTAAAAAAATTAAGAACATAATAGCAGGTGGTTTCTGTGTCTAGGTACTGTAGGTATAGCATGGCTGGACGACACTGCTTAAAACCCCGAGATTTTAACAAAGACAATAACCACAGTTTACGATGTTCTTTGTAAAATTTACAAAACAAAGCTACATGTATAGTGGTTTGTACTGAAGTTTCGTCACAAGGACAGGGGGGTAGGGGCATGACCCAAGAGTTCCTTTCAGGAAAGGCTACTAGCCTGTGAAATAAGTTTAACCTGAATCTCGTCAGAAGGAAACGGTCAAATGTACTCATTTCAAGGTTTAAATAGGGCTGAATGGTAAGGGTAGTCTGGATCCTTATAGCGTGTTGGACAGAGGGCTTGCCCGATTCAATAAGAAGTCTCAAATTATCTAAATGACCCAGGGCCAGATCTTTTAGCTCTTTCTTGGAGATTTCACTAATATTTGAGATAATAAATCTCCAAACCTAGGTCAGTGAGAAAGTTCTTAATATAGGCTAGCCATTTTATTTTTTGAGAATGGTCCAATGCCATGGCATCTGCCACTATCCTTTTTGTCAACGCGTTTTTTTCCGAGGTCCAGATACGCCGCCATAGGAGCAGCGGTTGAATTCTTACCAGATCCTCAAGATATGGGGTGCCTAGTTCTACATGGCACGCATATGTTGAGGATCTCTTTGGAGCCATCAGGAGAAACCTAAAAAATGCATTTTCTGCAACCTGTAGGGCAGAGACATCTGTATGGCCCCAAACGCTAGCCCCATACAGTGCTGTTGACTGGCATTTGGCTCTGTATATTTTTAATAGTTCTAGGGGTGGGCGTTTGCCCAGTTTTTGTGTGAAGGAGACCAAGGCTGCTATGGCTCTCTTGAAACAATGTTTCCTGGCTTCAACTGCCGCCTTCCAAGTCAGTTTCTCATCTATCGTAATGCCCAGGTAACAATAATCAGGAGTAAATTCTATTTTTTGGTTTTTTAGCACTATTTCTTTGGGCTGTTTCCTCCCTGTACCTGCCGTCATAACAAAGGTCTTTGTCACATTTATGTGGAGATCAAGATTGCCCATAAACGAAGAATATCTGCTGAGAACCTTCTGGAGTTCACGAGGGGTCCGTGCCAGCAGGACGGCGTCATCTGCGTAGAGTAGAGCGGGAATCGGGCGTTGTTTTGCCTGTGGGAGGTCCTGGGCACCCCTCAAAAGCTCAACCTCCAGGCTGTTAGTATAGAGGGAGAATAAGAAGGGCGCCAGGACACAACCTTGCCTGACTCCACGCTCCACTCCGAATGACGTCGATAGCTCGCCCTTTGTGCCAAAACGGACTCTTGCGGAAGGCTTAGAATACAACTCCCTCAAAAAGTTTAAAAGTGGCAAATCTACCCCCATTTGAGACAGCACTGACCATAGTTTTTCGTGGGAGACACAGTCAAATGCGGCAGACAGGTCCACATAGACCATGTAGAGTCTGTCTTGCTTTGCATGTAAGTATTTTCCCATGATGATGGAGAGGTTAAGGGCCTGTTCCACTGTCCCGAAGCCCTCCCGGAAACCAAATTGCAAATCAGAGAGAATGTTTCTCTCCTCTACCCATTGCTGTAATCGCTCCAGTATTACCCTGCCTGCTATCTTGCCCAATGAATCCAACAGGGATATCGGGCGATAGCAGGCAGGGTCCTGGCGATTTCCCTTTTTAAAAATCGGGACCATCACAGACCGTGTCCAGGACTCCAAGAGTCCTTTCTTTGCGGCTGCCGTGCATGCCCTGGTAAGGATGGGGGCCCAAAGGTCTATATTATGTTTAAAAAGGTCTGCCGGGACTCCATCCGGGCCAGGGGCTTTTCCATTTTTAGTTGCTTTTAAGGCCAGAAGGATCTCTGGGGTTTCAAACTCTATTTGGATGGGATAGATGACATCTGGAAGTGTTTCTCGTTCAACTTCTTGGTTTGTTGCCCGCTTTTGGAAGATTTTGGAAAAGTGGGATACCCATTCTGTCTCATCTATGGCTACTTCAATTTTTGAGATCTTATCATCTGCCAAGAATGGGGTTCTCACTTATCTCCAAAATGCTTCACTGTTTCTTTCTTGGGCACTAGAGTGGAGTTCGTCCCATAGGGCCAGCTTTAGTTCCGCCTTTCTCTTCTTCCTTATTACAAGGTACTCATTTCTTAGGATGGCAATTTGGTGGGAATCCCTATCGTCTTTGTTTAGTGCTAATTTAAGTTTATTATGAGCCTGGGTGCAGTCGTGATTGAACCAGCCTTTATCGCTCCGGGGTCGAGTACTTGGTCTTGCTGTGAGTAAAATTTTTATTTTTTCCATGATTATGGAAAAATTACTGAGTACCTCCTCGTCCCCCGTCGTTAAGTCTAGGCATTTCATAAACTGGGGGTAAGTGGCTTTTATCAACTCTTCAGTGAGTTCTCCAGGGTTTATCTTCCCCCATTTTATTGTAAAACAGTTTAATTGGCCCAGACTTAAGTTGTTCTGAGTCAGTGCCTTAGCTATTATTTGGGGTAAGGACCGTTGTTGGATTAAGTTCAATTCCAGTTTAAGAACAGAGTGATCGCTTAAAATGTTTGGGATGACTTCAAAAAGTTTAACCCTAGTTTGGAGAGCTGCAGATATTAAGATGTAGTCGACCGTTGATGAGAACCCCCTTCCCACATAGGTTGGTTCTAAGTTGTTTGTGCTACCGTCTGGGGTGTTAACTATCTGGAGGTCCAGATCTGATAGAAGGTCGTTCATTAAGATACCATATTTAGTATGGGAAAAGTGAAAGAGGGAATTACCCTCCTCGGTCATCATCCCAGCACAGTTTTTCTCCAGCTTCTTACAATAATGGAGATTAAAGTCCCCCGCCCATATGAAGAAGACAGAACCCTTTTCACCTTTTTTTTCCCTTAGGGTAGATAGTTTCTCGTGTAGGTTTGCTATCGCCCTCAATAACTGTTGTTCCTCGAGATTATTATAGAAATTTATGAGGATAGCTTGCTCATTTTTGGGTAGGGAAAGGCTAAGAATCTGAAAGTTATCGTCCAATTGGATTGTTGTTATTTTTATTTGCTGGATGGTATTAGCTATATAGATATTTAAACCTCCCTTTGGCCTGCCTTTGGGTCCTACTAGGGCTGGGGAGAAATACGTCTTAAAGCCTAGGAGGTGATGTTCTGTCGGTGTCCATGTCTCCTGAAGGCAGACTATTTGATGTCTACCCACCATGTTCATGATGCTCCCATCTTCGATCTTTGGGCGTAGACCGGCGATGTTCCAGGAGACTATGTCCAGATGTGGGCAATCGCTCGCGGGGGTGTTATCGCTTTGGGTGTCAACACTTTGGGGGTTATGGGAGGTGTTGGAATTTTCTGGATTATTGCACCCAGGATCTGTTGGCTGTAGTGGTCAGTCTACTGACTCTAAGCCACTGTACCTGTTTGTTAGTGGGATTCCATTCCAGCCCTCCCATCGTGGTGGTTCTCTATAATTCCCCCTCTGATATGGCTCTCTCCACTCATCCCTTCCTCTTCCCCGATAGCGAGGACCCACTGTATACCACGGTCCATCATTTGAGTAGGTACCGTCAACTTTGGCGGATAAAAAAAGGAGAGGCGCTTTGTGCTGATCCCCCCCCATTTAGACTAAATTCCTCCCCTGAGCAAATATGCTCTACTATTCTGGGGTCTTCAAAAGTAATTAGGATACAGTCTCCCTGTATTGTTTTTTTCCCGTGGCCCACCCAGGGAGCTCTTCTAACCATCAGGATTCTTGCTGAACAGTAGGGCGGAGGTGGGCGATTAATGCTGAGCCAATGTTGGATTTTATTTTTAAGTGACCAGTTAGGTTCGGAGTTTTGATCCACCAGTTCTGGAACGCCAGTCATAATGACAACAAATGGACTTGCTTCTGGGGGAAGGGTAGCTGGGCGTGTTACGGCCATTGGTTGTCTCTCCCTCTCAGTGTTTGTTTGTGATTGTTTTGTTTTCGTCGCTATGTTTGTATTTTGGCGGGGAGTAATGTTTGGTCTAAGTGTGGGATTTTGTACTATGTTTTCGGTTGTTTTGTTCTTGACCACTGGGATAATTGTGGACTTGGCTACCGCTGCCAAAGATAAAGTCAGGTTTTTCGATTGGGGAGTGGGAGTTGAAGAAGGCAACTTAGCTGCCGCTGCTTTATGTGGCTCCTGGATTAAGTTAGATTTTTGGGTTGGTTTCATCAGAGTTAAAAGATCGCCTATCGCTGTTTCTAACTTTGTTAGTCTTGCTTGAATAGGTGAGAAAGTTTGTTGTAGCAGGTCACTAATTTTTTCTAAGAGTTTGGTATTATAATTGTGGTCTAACTCATTTAATTGTGGGGCGTTGGGTACTATTTCCAAGCTAGTAGAGGGTGTAGTATCGTGAGTGTGGTGTATCATCACCATAAGCCTATTCTGGTTTTCCAGCAGAGGGGGGCTAGGTGTGTTCTCTAAAGTTTCCGTTACGGATGCTATTGGTTTATCTGTGGTTATAACATTAGCTTCTACAGGTTTCTTTTTCTTTACTGCGCCCTCCCTCCTCCCTCTTGCCTGTCTTACCTCTTCCGGGGTGGGTTGGGGGGCTAGATCTGGGGTCTTCTCTAAATCGGAATTTGTTTGTGAATCCGAAAATTGTGTGACCGATAGGTCCACTGTGTTAGGAAGGCTCTGTCTTTTACTCCCACCCTCACTCTGCTTTCCCTCTCTATGGGAGACTGGCGTTCTTATATTTGCCAGGTGTCCCATAGAGGATCTTCTCGCCTCTAAGAGGTCTTGCGAAACTCTGCGTTCAATGAGTGAAATGCTCTGATCTATGAAAGAATTTGCTCTCGTGATGAAACTATCTATAGGACCGGTAAGTTGTCTATTTTTTTCTGCAGTTTTACTTCTGGTTCCCCTCGGAGCAATAACTACAAACTTGGTAACAGTCTGGACTTCTCAGCCTTTGGGGTTTTGTTTCTGTGGCCCCTTACTACAAAGAGCTTTATCGAAGGTAAGTAACTCATTCTTTATGACTGCATCTTTTTCGTTGATCAACATTTAAAGTAACCAAAAGAAAAGCCACTTGATATGGTGAGCTCAATTAAATCTCACTGTCTCAATGACCATGAAATTGTGGGAAATGTTAACATGATTATTTAACCATCTAACTTTAAAGTGAAAGCTGCAAAAATGTGAAAAGATAGTGTGGGTAGGTACACATCGCCAGCCTATCGCCACATCAGTGGTCTTTGTTAAGTTCAGGTACATCTGATAACACGTTTAAAAAGTCACATCATAATCGGGGCTTCCGGTTTTATGGCATTTATTTTTTCGACATTTCCGTCTGCATTTATCCATATTTCTTTTTTTGCTATTTTTTTCTGTATTTTTCCATTTTTGTGTTTTCTGGATAAATGAAGCAGCAATGGGTATTTTTCCACATTTAGTTAACTGATAAATGTATTCTAGCATTTGTCCAAAAGGTTTCAGCAGTGTGCAGTGCAATAGCATTATCTGAGAACACTTGCATTGTAGAATAGCATAAATTACTGTCGATCTGCACTTAATTAAGCAATCGGTTTTCTTTTTTCATCTCCCTTACCTCTCAATATGTACACCTCCTGACCTGCCACTTATGATTGACAGTAGAAAAAAATCCTCAAAATTAGGCCTATTTTCTGTTATTTTCTGTATTTAAAAATAAATACAGATAGAAAAATCGTTTTCTGTCTGTATTTATCTGTAAAAATCAATACAAACAGAAAACCGGAAGCCATAATCATAATATGACACACGCTGCAAGAAAAGTACAAAATTCAATTAGATAAATTAATGAATCACATTGACAACAAAAACACAACTATTACAGATGATATAAAAAACCTAATTTAACATTTCAGGAAATGTTTTGGTGTTAAAACGAGGATAAGATAATATCACCGTTGTTACTGCTCATTGAAAAAGTCCTTTCTGGGGGACCGCTTTTTAGGTCTCACATTGACAACAAAAACACAACTATTACAGATGATACAAAAAACCTAATTTAAAATTTCAGGAAATGTTTTGGTGTTAAAACGAGGATAAGATAATATCCCCGTTGTTGCTACTCATTGAAAAAGTCCTTTCTGGGGGACCGCTTTTTAGGTCTCGCCTACGCAGCGCGCAGTCGCTGCATAGGAAAAAGACCTTTAGCTATCGATTCAGTTTGGCTGCCAAAAACGTGCACGCATTGCATTGCCTTCAATGGCAACGCGTGCACGTTTGGCGATTCCCTTGCGTGAGCGAGCTTTGACATATGGTTCCTGCTCGCTCCCACAAGGGAATCCGGCGCAGGCCCCCTCCCCTGCTTCCTCCTCCTCTCCACGTCAGCGCGAGGCGCCCGCTTGTCTTTTTTGGATCAATTTCACAGGGAAGCAACTAAATGAAAGAAGGAAAGAGGTTGTGAACCGTTTCTTCAAGTCACGGTTTTCAGTAAGTGAAGAGCAAGACAGAAAAAGAAATAATAGGAAGAGAGGGGTGGGGGCAGCTGCCAGCACAGAAAAGAAGAGGACATTGTCCATGTCTTCGCTGAGCAGTAAGGAAGAGACAGCGCCCTTTTCCTTCTCTGCCAGTCCCGAACGTCCACGAAAGCAAGCGGAGTATTTTTGCTCTGTAAACTGTAGTCCGCAAACAGACTGTCTCCCTCCGCTGAGTAATGATATGAAATACTCCTCTGGGCTGTAACTACTAAATTATCCAGAGACAGAGAAGGTAAAATGCGCACCAACACCCTCCGAGCCAGCCTGGTCAGAAGCCTGGCAAATGCACTGCTTGATGTCCAAGTGCGAATTCATAGCAGCAGCAAAGGCATTTTACCAGACCTCTGATGCAGACACAGGCAAGGAAAACAGTAACAGCTTTGTTGTACCACTTGTCAGGTCTCTAGATGTTGTGAGAGTTGTAAACTAGTATCAAACTCAATGGTCCTCATGCTGACGTCAGAAGGACGAAAGGGCTCACAGGGATTAGAACCTTTCACATTCAGGTGACACATCAATCTCTATGATGTCTTTATCAGTACACAGAGCTGTTGCGCCATCTTAAAGTGGAAAGTGTGCACTTTGACTTGTTTACTGTAATAAAACTGGTGTGCAGGGCATGGAGGCAGTCTTTTCATAGACGGCTGCTTTTTCTCTTTTTATTTTTGCAATGTTGGGTGCCTTATGATTTTCTTTATTGCCTATGGATGCGCAGGACACCCATTATTTAAAGCACATTGCAATGGATGGTAAAATATGGGTGGAAAAGTATATTCTCATTCAATTGTTCCTGTGTTTTTGCTGCCTTATTTTGATATTTAGAAACCTAAAGTATTATTTCATTTTTAACATTTTATACATTTTATATTTGATCCAAGTCTCAATAATTTACTAAGAAAACAAAAAGAACCATTTAGTGTTTTCGTACTACATCTATATGCAAGGAGTAAACTGAAGGCCAGGATCTGGCCACATGGGTGCACAAATACGTAACTGTATTTGATAACGTTTCACAAACTTTTTTTTAAAACATTTGTATTGATCTCTTTCGCAGTTTCTGTGGTTCTTTCTGGGACTAGACTCTGGCACATGAAGAGCCTATCATGGAATGCACAGTGTCCAAATCAATAAGCGCCCAAGAAACATCTTATTCCTGGCTGGGTTTAAAAACAAGCATTTGCAATGCAATAGGTCTCATATTTATGCAAGTTTGAGCTATTGACATTGCAAATAACAATGTCTTTTAAGTTTGTTTTCGTTTTTAAAACATAAATAAAAGGCATTATCATTTACAATGCCAATAGCTTAAACGTGGGTAAATGAGAGACCTATTGCAAGTTTTTTCACAATACTGATATTGTTTTGAAGGCATATCATTTGGTGGCCAGAATGTTTAAACATTTTGCTATTTCTAGGCCTGCTCCTTACTTTTTCCAGCTCCTGCGTGGGTTTTGTCGCTGGGTTTTAAAGCCTTTAAACCTTTAACCACAGTGGATTTAATATTTCTATCATATACGGTTCTATTCTTGGTGGCTATCACCTCTACTTGAATGTTTGGGGAACTGTCGCCTATACTATGTCATCATTCTTTCTACACTTTCTTGGATGATGCGTTGGTACATAAATTAGAGCCTGCATTTCTTCCTAAAATGAATTTGAATTTTGTACTCTTCATAGGAAATGGTTCTTCAGGCATTCTTTCTTTCTCCTTCCAAGGAAGAGCATATGTTGAATTTATTGGATATTAAGCGTGCTCTTTCTGTTTAGCTTGACGGATCCAGCGAGTTCAGAAAGACAGACTCTTTGTCACTTTTGATCTGCCAGGAAGAGGTAACAAACATTGGCTTAGCCAATAGATCTCGCTGTTGGGACCATATTTAGTTATGCAGCACAATATCCTTGGTGCAACAACATCAACTGTTTCATGGCTAAACACTTATATGGTCCCAAAGGCGGGAACTATTGGCTATGCCAATGCTTGTTAGTTTCTGTAACTGTTATAGCTAAAAAGAAATGATATCATCATAGCACACACTTTATTGCCATAAGTATCCATTATTGAATTCAGTGGGTTTCCCGAGCGAAATAACTTGGATAGATATACTTTATATGCCAAATATGGCTAAATTTTGTATTTTGCTAAATGGTTCAGGAATCTTGTCTATTAAGCAGGAACAAGATCGCAGTGCAAGATTCTCGTATAGGAAGAGCCTTGCTGCTTAGTACATTTGAGTAAACAGCAGAGGTGCCTATTGCACAGGAATCTGACCAGAAGCTTACACCTTATCAGAAAGACTTTAGACTGTATGTAATTTGGTCTATTGATTTCGAAGCGAGCATCTTGTTTTTGCTAAAACTGCGCTAGGTTTTAGCATTTAGTCTTTTAAATTAAGGAATTACTAAACTCTGGAACATTTTAAATATTTGGCTAGGCTTTTGTTGCCTCGTGGTCATAGCCTTCTACATGTTCAAGAAACTGTTTCCGTTTTACGATCCGACATGATAGGCTCCATTGCAGTTGGGAAGTTCCTGGAATGTTGACAGCAGCAGCCAGCCGCACAGGGTGACCGTGTGCATTCAGTTAGAGGTCTTGTAAACAGAAGGGCACACTCGAGTCTGAACGACTGGTAGAGATATCAGGGTGGTTAATTCCAACCTGTGGATGGTTTTTCTTGCGTGTAATGAAATGAGTTGTATTCCGAGTATAAATATGGATATCTGGCAAGTATGGAATGAGCCGCAGAAAAGTATTCTCGAGCTGTGCGTTTTCAGTGGAGCTACTTTTCTCTTCTTAGTTATTCTGCTATGTACATCCCTCTTGTATATGACACATATGTTGCAGGGTCTGTTGTGGCCAAGAAGTAGGCCCAGTTCCACGTGCGTGTTCTGCCAGTGGTGACGGGCTGTAGAATGCAGTACAGGGAAAGCCTACAACCGCTCCTCAATACTGTTCCAGACTCAGCATCTTAAGCCAGACCACCAAAAGGGTGAACACGTCTAAAAGGCAAAATTAAGCCATTAAATATTTGTTTTTCTCTTCCTGAATAATGGTATCTTGGATTGCCTGTTAATCATCTGTCCATTTGGATGGAGAACAACAGATGATCAGCAGAGACATGTAATACTGCAGTGGTACCAGTAAATCATTGTTGCACAAGTCAAGATTGAGTTGCATTGACGCCTCTAGTACTTGGAGTTAGGAAACATTCCTAACCTGTACCAAGTCGAGCACAACTATTTTGTAGTGGGGCAGCGTTCAAGAATTTAATTTCTTTATAGATTGTATCACATGATGAGGTGTTAACTCCCTGCTGCCTCTGAGCACGTATCTACCCTTAATCTTGCTTGAATGTAAGCCAGGCTAATTCATGTATTATTCCTGTCTTTGACCATGCCTCCTTGAGGGGCAGTGCGTTTGTGCTCCGTAGCCTGGCTTAAGGGTCCCCGGGAAGTTAGCCTGTTTCTCCTACAGCTTTGTAAACCTCCATCAGTGTAGTCAACTCTACTTCCAATCTTTGTTTTTTGACCTCAGACTGGTGTCTCACTGTTCTTTCTCAAGTCCTCTGTGGGTCATTCATTTTGCTCTCTATGAACGTTTAAATCTTAGTGGTGTGATCCCTTTGCTCTCCCTATCTTTGCTCAAGTCTCATTCAGGGACAGTCCATTTGCTGTTGGCTCTCCATTCCCTCAGTTAAGTCTTATTCAGGGACATTGTTTGCTCTCCCTATATTTCATGTCTCCTTAGGGGCTGGTGAGTCTGCTCTCCCTATTGTCTCAAGTCTTTCAGCGGCAGTAATTCTGCTCTAATCCCTCTGCCGACTACTCAAATCGGCTGCCCCCAGTAGGTGCAAGAGCATTTTACACTGCATGACTCTCCTCGAGCTGTGTAGGTGGAAGAGCAGGACTCATTTGGAAGGAAGGGCAGCAGTGGTGAGCTACATTATTTCATACTTTGATGCACTGAGAGTTTGATTAAGACTTGATTTTGGTGCGAGTTCAGACTAGAGTAAGGGCGAAGGGGTACAATGTAGTTCTGCACAAATGTGTCAAGTCCATTTGGAGGCAGGCTCCACCTTAATAATGGTGCACTTAAAAGTTTCATAATTGTTGTCAAAAGGGCTCTCATGAATTAAGGCAGGCAGAACTTTGCTATCACTGTCTATCCGTTCATGGCAATGGCGTCTGTATTCCAGTGCATAGCGGCATTCAATACAAAAAGACATTGCACTTTAGGCCTAGACAACTGACGGGAGCAGTGTGCATTAAGAGCATCGTGGCTTTAGAAATCAGGATAACTTAGAAAAGGAACTATTCAATAGCTGTACTTTGTTTAACAATTATTAATGTCCAGCAGTCTGTGTAACCTATAACATGATTAAATAGCTTTTAGTGCCTGCAAGAGGTTGCTGAACTGCAGACCGAAGCCAGTGTGTATAAACAGTGCGAGTAGATCTATGTCGCTTGGAGGTCTGGTAAAAAGCACACCCAAGAGTGCTGAAATGGTCTCCTAGAGTCATAATATACTTTCCCTGCTCTTACAAAACTACCTAATCCAGTGCCTCGCTTGCAGAAGGTCTCCACTTGGCATCTCCTCCCCAGAAGATGCAGTGTGCTCCCTCCTCCCAAAGAAAAAATTCTGTCAATCAATCACGTACTGCATGGTGCCTGTTAACCTGCTCACATCTTTCTACCCCCACCTTGCCCCTTTTCCAAACCCTGTGATCAGTTTTTACTGTCCTTACCCTTTGCAGTCATCTCACAAAGATAAAAAGCTGAGCGGTCCCACATAGGGATTCGAACAGGAAGCATCCAGATAACACAGTTCCTTACAGAGGCGGTAATAGCAGCCTAAACTCTCTTATCAGGACAAACACCTTATGTAGACCAGCTTGTCATTCATTCTTTACTTACCTTACCCTTCTAAAGAGTTCCTGCAGCTATATTTTTTCTGGTCATTTGCAAGTTGGTCAGTGATTTCAGGAAACCATAAATACACACTGCAACTAAAAATGCTGTCATTGCAGGGACTCCATTTTGGCAGTGCCACATTTGTAAAATTACATTTAGTCGTGTTATGTGGCAAGGCGAATGCTTTATAAACAATTTTCAGCCGCACACGGTGGAATTAACAGCCTGAATACCTTCCTTCTCTCCATCAGGAACAACTTTCTTTCAGACGCAATATTAAGAAAGTCTTCTGATTTAGTGGAAGCTTGGGCGGGCTACCGTGGTTTTTACTGCTCTCTATCCAACACGGATGCCTTATTTAGTACTGTGCACATTTTGGTTTAAGGCCAAACCACAGCCAGTATCGGTGCCCCTTTCCACAAGTTTAGTTCTCTTTGGCTTCTACGATTGACGTGAACTTCCTGCGCATTTGTGTTAGTGGCTATTGACTGCAGAGGCAGGATTGAGCACCTACTGCGGACATTTTGAATTAATTGATGGTACGTTTGGCTAAAACGCCATGTAAGCTAGAATTGCCCGGGCCCCCTCTGGCAGGTGGAAGGGCCGCAAATAAACAGTGAAGAGTTACAAGTGAGATACGGCGCCAAAGGGCTTCATAGATGTGTGTTGAAATGGCAGAAGTGCAAGACATAACGACATAGCGTGCCTCCTAGGGCGAGAACAGTAAGTTTTATTAAGATTGCCTCGGAAACGAGCAAGCCAAACTGACTCCACTTCAAACCACATACTCTGGAAAGATCATAACCAATAGTAGACATCGCTAGTAAACAACTGCCAGGGAAGCAGTATCGGGCATATAGATATAAAAAGTTGGGAACCAAGTAAACCGATAGACAGCACGTTTTTAAACGCATATTGTAGTGGCAGCCAGCAAGACATCCTCTAACCACTAATTTTCAAACCACTGTTCGAGGAGTTGCATCATGTTTTACTAGCATTGCCTTCGTTTGCAAAAGCTCAATTGCTGATTACAGGAACACAAGGCTTATTTACGAGCCTCTTGCGCCTCCGGAGCGTCACTTTTAATATGGGAAAAAGTGACACACTGGTGGCGCAACAGGCTTGTAAATAAGCCCCACAGTGTAAAAGTATCCAACATTCTTATTACCCACTGCGTGGTTTGCTGCTCAGAAAGCTGAATGGATTTTCTCTCTCAAGAGATTTATTATTTAAGACTCTTAACCATCTGCATATTTGACCCGTTAGCGCAAAGGGCATCTCTTTGGTACACCAGTTACTATCTTGTAAAGTGACAAGCTTTCTATGTTCATGAGATCACATCTTAGCCCTCCAGCAGCCATTGGAACGTCAGACAAATGCCTGCACAGGGTAACGGAACAATGTGGTATAGTAAAACACCACAGCTATGGTACAATAATTGATATGGAAGCCTGTAAATAAATAGTTTTTGTGGATGAGAGGAGGAAAGCAGGTGAATGATGATGTATGAGACCCTTCCTCCCGCTTTACCTCCCTCTCTGCATATTTATTAAATGGCATTCGGGTGATTGCAGCAATTGTCCCAGTAATGTTTACTTTTAAAAATGCAATAGAATTGACGCTTTTAGAGCATCAGAGTGATGTGCTTATCGACCAGGCTTAAATTAATAAAATGTCCCTGCACGTTGATGTCACACACAGTGCTCCTGACTGTTCATTAAGCAGGAAAACTTTGGCAGAAGGGGTCAGATAAATGCATTGAGGTAACGTCCCAGTGCACAAACATGCATGACTGCACGGTAAAGCAGGCCCTGCCCAATGAAGATAGGCGATAAACGGTGGTTGGAACTAAAATTTGGAGTAAATATTAAAGTAGGAAAGTCTACTCGTTTGCCTGTTCCAGATTGTCGACGCTAATGTGTAGAGATTCGTGCTACAGACTCAGCTATGCGTCTAAACTGTAGGCAGCCTAGCATCGGAGACAGTCATGTGGTTCTGCTGCCACTCTTGGACAAGTGTGCAATGAAACGAGAATTGGGAGGAACTCGAGAAGCTTAACCATGATTTGGGGGAACAAAACAAAATGTCGATTGCAAATCAAGATCTGGGGTGAGAAATTGACATCTCTGAAAACACAAGCATCCTCAATGATACCAGGACCACAGAAACTTAACATCTCTGACGGCTCTGGCTGCTAGATAGGAGTACACATTTAACGCATGTACCTGCTTTAAGCGCCATTTTGTTTCTGACAGATTGAAAGAGGCTACACTCTTGCGGGTGTTGAACTCTCAAAGTGAAGGACAGAGGAAAGTACAAATATACACTCAACAGTAGAAGTTACTCATACGGAGAAAATGATAGTATATTTGCCTTTTTTTTTTAATCCGTTTTCTGGCCTGTTTATAGACCTGACATTAAGCAAGTTCAGCCTTTTTTTTTTTAATTCTATGAGAAAACACAAATACTGCAAAATCCATTCAATCTCCTGCAGTCCATGACAGATGCTTCTCCTCTTGTGCATGGCTATGCCATGAATGACGTTTTATAGAGCGCCGAAATACCTTGAGGTGTCCTGGCGCTTTTGACATGGTTAAGAGGAGAGTTAACCCAAGAACAGTCCGCATTTCTTTTTTTTTTTCCTCCTAACACGGGGCAATCCTGACTTGCCAACGTGTCTGCTCAGAGTAATCTAAGAATGAATGGCTGGTACCACGAGAACCTTTGTCTTGTGAACATAGACCCTTGATTATGGAGCTCTCTGATCTAGATCATCTTAAAAATGCCATATTGCTGTACTGGAAGCCAGTGTAGTGACTGTAGGTGATGTTTTATGGACTTACAAGCCAGAGTGTTCACAAAGAGATTAAAAAAACACACAACTCACGCCCTTGTCACCAGCAAGCTGGACTACCAGAACAGCATATATGCAGGAATTGCCAAGCAACTCACCAGAAGACTGCAAACCGTCCAGGACTTGGCACCCAGACCAATCCGCCCACGCAGAACACACCACTTCTCAGAGAACTTCACAGGTTCCCAATATACAAATATGCATAGTACAAACTTTTTACTCACATATTTAACGCTCTACACCACACAATCCCTGCCTACATGAACAATTGCATCACTTTTCACTAACGCCCCCAGCTAAGTCTTCTCTGCATCCCACAAATATACAGAAAACAGATTCAGAGGCCAGACCTTTTCATACATCAATCCTAAAGCGTGGAACACCTTTCCAGTACATATCAGAACCTACTCTCTTTCTCAGCTCATCAAGAAGCTTAAGACAGGTTTTTCGATTAACTGCTGCCCTAGGCCAGGCACATGTGTGCTTTTAATACCCTCGAGGTTAAGTTTGCTTTACAAATGCATACAACATTAGTTTCCCAACTGCATTCAGAACTATCTGCAGCCTGTTGATCAGATTGTCAGGAAGACCCTGTAGTAGAGAGTTGGCATAATCGAGATGAAACAAGAGCCTGTATAACCTTGACAAGAGGATAGTGGGAGAGTATTTTTCTAGTATTTGTAGAACAAAGAAAAAAGTAGATATGATTTAAGTGATGTGTACAGTAAAGGCAAGTTAGTTGTCCAACAGCACAACCAAGTTTCTAGCAGACCATACTGGGATAGACATTTCACCATGTTTAACAGGCCAACATCTGGCTGACCAAAATAGGGGTTGAGTGCCAAAAAATACCTCTGTTTCTCCCCTTTAGCTTAAGCTCTTGTGGCACATCCACTCCACCACTGTATACAGCTTGAAGTAAAGTTGAGTGGCAGTCTTCAAGATGGAGACATTAATGCGTGTACTGTCTGCATAAGGTGTGAAGTTGAGCACAAATGATATGACTAGTTCCTCTAGTGGAGCTACAAAAAATGTCAGTGTAGCACCTTCTTAGATTAAGTGCTGTTTCCTTGCAAAATCTCCATTTTATATTGCCATGTTAACATAAGGCCTTAATGCTGAGAGAACATTACAGTGCTTGCTTCCTTTCATCAAGACATAACTTCACTAAGTAAATAGACATCTTACAAAATGACCAGCAGCGACCAAATGCACAGGTTTATGAGCAAAAAAAGTTTTATCTCTTTCATAAGCTGCTCACTGAAAATTCTGAGAGTCAGCTGCATTTAGTTTCTTGTACAAGTTATTTATATACAAAATAAATGCACGTTGCGTGCAGCTTTAACATTCCACCATGTGGTGCAAATTCAATAATTAAGTGAAATAGCTTACAAATAAATAAAATAAGATTAGGTTCTAGGGCATTCCTTCACTGTAGTGGACAGCTACACAGTGTAACATTCCATACTGCCTAAGAGTGCTTTAAAACAAAGTCCCTCTAATGTGCTTCGCAGTAATGAAATGCAGTCCGGTGAATGCGTCATGCATAGAAAATGAGTTCCGGGATCTGTCCTCCTTGTACCCCTGTGCCATTGGTACTGTCGGAAGAGCACTGGAACTGGAATGTCACTTTCCCACACTGCACCTCCGTCATGCCCTCCTGCCCAAAATAGCTGAGTTCATTGCCATCCAAGATGGCGCTCACATTGTAGAACGTGTCCTGCTCCACCTGCACCGGGTGCTCGAACCAGACCGAGAACGTGTTACTCGAGCCATCCGAAATAAATTTGGTCAGGTTCTGTGCAAGTACGGCCCCTTGCCGCTTCAGTTCTATCTTCACACTATACTCCGCTTTACCACAGCTTGAGCCATATAGTCCCAGTCCCGCTATAAATATCCTTTTATCTACGGCAAATTGGATGCTGTCACAGCGGCCTCGGTACCGCCACTGGTTACTGCGGTAGGCCGACGACTGAAATCTGTGACATCGCTGAGGCACCAGTCCTTTTCTTTTTATGAGCGGGAACTCCAGCTGGGGTTTGTTGGCGGCAGTGTACCACAAGAAGATGTTGTGGGTTTCTTCCAGGGTTAGGATATCCGATTGAGCTGCCCCATCGGCAAACTCCTCCAAGGTCATGGTTGGAATCCGTACCAAATATAAAGATTTCCCCAGTACGTTCCTCTTGTTCCTAGATGTAACTGGCAACCCTTGTCTCTTACATTCCGCGTCCGCCCAGTTCAGGACGGCCTCAAAGACGACAACCTCTTTTGTGTTCAGTGTTTCCCGGGTAACTATGATCTCCAGGGTCTGCAGGTCTATCTCACAAAAGCCTTCAGATTTTAGCGCCAGTTCTGCCTGCGCATCAATGACTTCCCAGCATCGCTGAGTCAACTCCGGCTCCTCGAAAAGTCTGCTCTGGGACAGCAGCACACAAGCATTCTTAGCCTCCAAACTAGTCTCCAGGAAGTTGACACAGGCCTTGGCAAGGGCAGGCACGATGTACTTCTTGGCTGCATACAGAGTTGCGAGCACAGTGTCTGCTTCCAGGTCAATCTCGTCGCTGTACATGTACCTAGTAAAGAAACACATGTTCATTAAATTCTGCCAATCCACCAGAAAGGTTTCTCTTTACATTGACATAAACTGACGACTGGATCACAAACTTAAATTAAGAAGCACAGTCTACAGCATATCAAAAACAGCGTCTGGAACCAATACATGCGATTACGCGTGGACCATGTAGGTAGTAATGGTTGTAACTAGGTTAAGGGGTGCATAGAAGATGTAGAAGGGGGAGAATGTAAGTAGGGCGCAAAGAAGATGACAGAGCGTCAAGATGATCAGGCAAGGTGAATATTAGACTTGTAATTTGGGTGGTGGAAGTTAGGTATGTGGACGGGGGAGGCATAAGGAAAAAGGGGATGATGCAAGCGTCAAGGAGCTGGTGGGTTCCCAGATTAAGTGCCTTCTGAATGCTACAAGTTTTTAGCAAATATGGGGGGGAGGTACCCAGGTTTGGGTTGTAGATAGTCAGGGGGTGGTTGGGAGAGACTAGAGCACGAAAAGCTATGCGCACAGGACAGTACAGAAGGAGATGGTAGGTTCCATCTACAAAGCAAGTATGAAAAGCCATCAGGGGCAGCACAGGATAATTAGGAAGAAAATACACTTATTACATAATGTGTCTAATACGGTTTAAATATTAGAGCGTTTGGACTGTATTAAGTTTACTGAGATCGTAGTCTTATTAAATTACATGGTTTACTCAAAGCCTAATTGTAGGCTGGGCTAGCCCACGGCCAATAGTCTTTTCACGCAGCACAGATTTTTTCATATTTCCTAATTAGCCATCATGGGCTTTTGTTTAATAAAAAAAAGCCTTGCTGCAGTAGTAACCGTGATCTGCTTGCATTTTTAAATGTCAAAGCCATTAGGGTAAGCTTGCATGGTTCACTGACTGTGAAACCATTTGAAACTATCAGAGCTGCAGGAGGGCTCGGTCTGCGCCATAAATACTGTATATAAAATAATACATATTTTATGAGCTCTTCCTTTGTGCTCGCTGCAAGCCTAGAATGACCACTTACTTTAATAGGATTAGAAAGGCCGCAGGTTCGACGTCTGGTATGTGGATTTCGGACTTGACTTCCGCAAGATCGCCATAAAACATAGCGTAGAAAACCGAGCTTCCAACCGCCAGCACATACTACAAAACACAAATGATGACAAAATTGATATTGGTCAAAGGAATCTAAGTCTTAAAATCTACAGGGGCATGTGTATTCAGGAAAAATGTAATGCAACAACACTGCTTTAAACTGGTACTTGGGTACACTACAACACCAATGTGAAGTCCCACAAGTGCTATTAACACTAAACATATTACAAGTATTGCTAGAACTCCAGCTTTCACAAACCTTGTGTGCAGGAACTTTCTTGGACGCCCCTGGGGGTCCCACGATAAAATGGACGTCGGCCATCAGTTCGTTGTTGAACATCAGTGCATTCCTAGAAGAGAACGAAATACTGTTAAATGTGCACTTCACTCATGAACACCAAAAAAAACTGATTTCCAGCCCAAGCCCCTTCCCATCAGGGGAATAGTGTCCGATATTTATCAAGCAGCCCTCATTAAAACGATTTCCCAGCCGTTACCCAACACACAAACACGGGTTTCAGTCATTGGTGTGAGGAAACCAGGCAACTGTCCATGGTGGCCTCGTAATTACTAAACCGTGCTCGCGACATACAGGTGCGTCCTCACGTGCAACTGGTTGACATTTTGCTAGCACCCGACCGCGCCTCCCAGAATCTTTCAGCGGCGAATGCCCGGGCTCCATTGATACCGGAGCCTGGCACCGCCTGGGAGGGACGTGGGCACGCTTCTTTCTGGGTGTGTGCAGGCTCGCCCCTCGGAATCTATTCCCGGCTGCACACCAGCCATTCGTGCTGTGGGTGTGGTAACGTGATGCAATCAGCTTGTCCATAACAAGGGCCGGCTGCTCTCTAGCTTGATGAGTAATGGAGGGCGTGGCTCTATTGGTTAGATTTCGAAGACCAATCAGGAATGCTGTAGCAGTCCGGATCGGTATGTTTTTACTGACTGCTCTTAAAGTCTGCTGATGACCGTGTGTTTTCGTCTCATTTTTAGCGCTTTATAGACTTCTGGTCATTTATTGACTTTCGGGTATAGCACTCTAATCATTTATTGACCTTAATGAGTTAAAATGTTGGATCTGACAGAGCCAGGAATCAGTGGGGTACTCTGCACAAGTGTAGGTGATGTTTTAGATTTCTCATTTCTGAAACACCTGCAGAGGTGCTGCACAGGGAGCTGCCGGGCCGTTTGACATGGGGGGAAATGATTTGCATGAAAAGGCCCTGGGGGGGGGGGGGGGGGGGGGGGGGGGAAATATCATTTGAGTTACTCTGAATCCCAAGCGTACTAGCATTTTACTGAACCAGATTATGCTATCCTATAGAGCACCGTACTTTCCGAACTTTAAAAAACAAAGCCCAACGATTGAAAACCAGAAAAGGCTCTTGTCTGATGCCATGTTCCCTCTCAGAGTTCACATAGGTTGAGTATATATGCTAAAGCAATACATAATTGGCGGAAAGGGGTGAAGGAGGTAGTTGGGCAGCAACGCCCGCCCGCCTCCCTGTCACTGATAGTCTGTCAACTAAATGCCAACAAACTAAAAGTGACATGTGCCTGCAGCACACAACGAATGGCATTTATTTATTTCCAGCTCTTCATTGCATTGACATAAGTCAAATGAAGATTCCGACGCATGCACTATCTAAAGAGTTTTTTTGTACACTGGCCTAGTGTCGCGAAAGGAAAAGACCACGTTTTAAAGTATAGCAAAAGCCCACACCATACTGAAGGATGTAACCATGCACACGTTAGGGAGGAAAAATCTTCGTTCAGCAGTGTTTGTTGCTGTGGAGTTTCCCAACAAAGCCGTTGAAAAGCAACACGCAGGACAGATGAGCACCAGGAATAAACCGCACTGGGGAATGTTAACTTTTATTTGCGGAGAAAATATGTGAACACCACATTGACACAGACTATTATAGCAGGTTTGCAAGGGAGCCCTCAACCTGGGTTCCGATGGAGAATCCATCAGTGGAGTGGGATGGGAGTTTGCCTGATCACCAGCGTGGTCAAAAGACTCTACTGACAGCCACAGGAGATGGCCTGAATCCTGTAGCCTACTGCTAAGGGGCGTCGGGGACCCCGAGGGTCAAACAGGAAGCACCCAACATAAGGCTGTTCTATCCGACATGTGTGTGCACTGAACCCGCCTATCTGGTATGGGCACTGCTACTCACAAGGCTGGGCAGCTTCTTATCTGGCATGGACGGTAAGGGGCAAGGCTGGTTATCTAGAACCGATCCCTCCTAGCCGTCACAGGCAGCAGGTGAAACTGCTCAATTGACACTGCAGTTTGTCATGCAGCTTTCTGGGTGGTAGCAGGGTACAACTGAAGAGGGTATGCTTTGGGATTATGTATAGGCATGGTTTGTGGTGTCTGCTGTGTGAAACTGCCTTGTGTGGTGTGTCCTACTCGAGAGTGGAAAAGTAGGAGTTAATCGGTTGGCTTGCACTACGAGTAGACCTTAAATGTGGTGGGAAGGAAGTTACTGGATGGTTGAGTGCGACCCCTGGCGTGTCTCTTGCGTGTAAATCATATAGTATACTTTGATGGGCGCTGTAATCTACTCTCCAGCTATTCTGTGTGACACGTGACTTAACAAGTGTGGACACCGCTATCTGTATGAACTTGGGACTCTGTTACTGGCCTCTGGGTGGTAGTCCTCTCTGGGCTTGGCACCGGTTTCTCATAGATGGCCTTAGTAAAGCTGGGACAGGGCAGCCCAGCCATCATCTTGTTTTATGGATGCGGATAGTGCGTGGTACTCTCGTGGCTAGTGGCCTGCGCATCTCACTGTTATTGCTGCGGTAGGTGCTGTATGTAAGGGATCTTGCATCTGCCGCTCTGGGGGGTGAAGCATTGCTGCCCCCGATCCGATGCCCACGCCGGGTGGCCCTTCATTTACTCTTTATTTCGGGGGGGGCGGAAGCAACCAGCCTCCCACCCTATATGTACTTGGGCCCTAAGCCTCTTCTCCGATGTGTTTACTAAGATCTAAACTCCGGGAGGGATGTTAGCACAGCCAACCCTAAACTCCCCTGATGGGTGGGGTGGTCATTCTCATGACCTGTACTACTCAAGTAAAGTAACAAAGGGAGAGAGCGCTCTGAACTTACCTCTCCCTCAGGGTGGGATGGAAACACTGCCAGGTGCCGCCTTCTGGGTGGTTGTTATTGAGGTTGCTCTCCGGGGGCTGCGGCGGGGCGGCCTGCTGCAGGTGCAGGCAGTTCTTCTTGCTGTTGGCAGTGTTGTTGCTGTTGTCTAGCAGGGTGTGTGTCGGGTACAGTTCTGCAGCCATCTTCCCGGGCACGGGCTCAGAGCATGCCGCGGCCTTGGCGCCGGCCCGCACGGTCCGCCGGGACTTCTTTAGGGTCTCTGGAAGCAGAAGGAGGAAAGTCAGACACTTCATGACCCGGCCATGGAGGCACCCCGGTGGCATCGGAGGAACGCGTTCCCAGAGTAGCAGCGGCCGGCTCCGCGGCGGTCCCTGCCGGGTTCAGCCCAGAGTAGGCGCGCTCCTTGCCCGGGCCCCTGTACTCATTGATCAGGGCCCAGGAGTGGCCTCCGTGCCTGGCGCGTCTCCCCCACTGCTCCTGTGATGTGGGAGTGATGCCAGCGGGCACTGCTCCATCAGCAGGGCGGCGTTAAGAGCCTTCCTGCGGAATGAGTGGTTGTCGAAAGGCTAATTACCGCTCTAACGGACTGTTCCCAGCAGCCTTCGGTCCCCGGGACAAGTTCTTAGAGTCGCATCCTGCACCCCTCGGAAGGACTGCGTTTGTTTTTAAACTGCCCGATGGGGGCCACTCCAGTGCAAGGTCCGCCTGCAGTGCCCCGCTTTCCTGCTCCAGCACATCCCTCTGAGGTACCCAATCCCGAGCGCCAGAGCGAACCCCCAAAAAGGTGTTTGCGTTTTAAAGTCTGTGCCAGGTCCTTGCTCCCCTCTGGTTCTGTCCTCTCCTGCAGCCCTGGACGATCCCCGTGCTCTGGAGCGCAGTCGCTTTGTTGTTGTGAGAAGTAGCCGTGATGGAGAGCCCTGAGCCCGGCTCCGGCGCCGCCTCTTCCCCGCCCCTTGTGTACGTGTGAGTCCCGCCCTGGCAATACAGCCCACTGCAGGGGCGTGGCTCCGCCTCATTCTGTGCCTGTGCCTGCCCCCCCCCCCCCCCCCGTACTGTGAACTCTGGAGCCCCTGAAGTGCCCTCCTCACTGCCACCGGGGTACTACGTGGTTAAGTGGCTGTGCGCAACGGCATCTCGTTCTCCAAGGCTCCTCGGCGATACCAACTGAACTTTGCAGTCCCACTTACTCCCTCAGTACTACAACGTGCAGTCCCCCCTGCTTTCCATCTCTACCTATCTGCACTGTGAACACACCGCCCAATCTGCCCCGTCACCTCTGAAGTCCCCTCTTCCACGTCCCATCAATGTTCTGCCCCTGCCCGCACACTATTAGTCCCGTCTCGCTTTCTACCGTGTCTGGCTGCCACTGTTTTGGTAGACTAACGCGGTGCACATCTGTGCACTGCTGCACCCGTACAGCTGCGCCCTGGTCGTTAACTTCTGCGTTCAGTGTCCACTGGATCGCTGTCTGGCCCTGTTCTTTCTTCCTCGCTCCCTCTTAATTCTCATCGCTCTTATCTGTCACACTTCCTACTCATTTCCTAGTAGCTTCTTCCCTCTATTTACACGTTCCCTTTCTCTCTCCCCCCCCCCCTCTTTAAGCAATCTTTCTTTCACCCTCTTTGCTCTTTCTGCTCTGTCTGTACTTCCGCAGACCAGACCGTCCTGTATGAAGCACGGAACGGACGGGGGTGGGGAAACTCAAGTGGAAACAATACGTCTTTCTTAGTCCCCGTCAGGCTCCCTCCTCCTCAGTTTTTTCCTGCCAAGGGTTCAACGACTGCAACATAGTGCATCCGGATCGGTACAGAACTGCACCCTGAATGGGGAAGCGCAGCGGGGTGCACCTTTCTGTGGCTGAATGTGTGGACTTAGGTGTTAGCTAATCGCGTACCTGCATGCACAGCAGGATTTAAGTACGGTGCAATGTAGGGGCTACGTCTCACGCTGCTTCCTACAGCTCCCCCACTGCGTGGGAAATGTAAACAGAGCAAAGAAGCGCAGCTACCCCTCCCCCACACCTTATTGAGCACCCTCATCCGGTGCATGGAGGATGGGTACATTTTGAACGAAAATCGAGGGTCCAACGGGAAGCCCTACCCGAGCAGCATCCGCCCCCTGCCCCGCAGCTTGTGCATGAACCATGCATGCGTCTTGGCACTGCCATTGGTCAGGGATGAGACCCACTGCGCTCTAATCGGTGCAGTACCTCGTTCGAGGTAACCAGGGGCAGATCAACAGCCACTGCCGGGGAGGATACTGGTGCAGCGAGCCGGCAGCGCTCAGGCTTGCGCAGGGTTTGTTGTCGTTGTGCCTACAGCTCCGCTTAACGCTCTCCCAGCTGAACAAGGGGATCCCACCCCAAGCCGCACGCCCCCGCCGCAGCATCCATTATCAGTCGCGGTACCTACCGGACGCTACCGGGCCTGCTCCCAGGGGATCGCGGCCGCTGAAGTTTGCGGTGCTGAGCCGTCCTCCGTCCGGTGGGAAGCCATGATTGTGGATCTGGCACGGAGGGGGCGGGGCCTATGTGCACATCCTGTTTCGGCTCTGCCTGCTATGCCGCTCGTGACCCGCAGGGGGCGCTGACTCCCAATGGACCAGCGTCTGGAACCGCAAAGCCTCTCTCCCCAGCTGCTTCTGGCACGGAGCTTTGTTGCTGAGAGAAACGACGGGGAATGAAATTAGCTTTCCTGCTTAGAGGAACTACTGGGAAATATTCAAGCCTGCCTGCCCACAGCACGCGTCTGCGCAAACACCCTCTTTGTATTCCTGCATGGGAACATAGAGCTCCAGAAAGGAGCAAGGACACACAGACATCCGCGGGGACAGCGTGTTAGCAAAAGGGTACTGTTTTGAGTAAGGTTAGATCGTATCTTAAACACCGATACAGCCACAATTATTCTCTTTAAAAAAATAAATAAAACAAAGTAGGCCAACGCACCAACCACCTCTCCCAGCTAAGTATATGTCCTGCACTCACAAGGCTCTCACTTTACGTCTTTTTGTGACCGTGTGTGGGCAGAGCGTGTATGGGCTGTGTTGGAGGGTTAGAACATTGCTTGACACGTGTGGACATGCATTTTGATAAGCGTTGGACAAAGCTGGTCCAAGCCACTTCCACGGAGTCCCGCCTTCTGATATTCTACACTTGCAGCGACTGGTCAAGCCCCCCCCCCCCCTCTCCTAGATTAACGCGGATCCAGGTTTCTCCACCTGAAAGGGCCACAACCATGTCTGAGTAAGCCATGAAAGTGCATAGAAGTGGGCCACAATTAACCAAGGAGTACCGTACACTTGAAGAGGGTCAGAGCTGCTCCCACTATATGTGCCTGACATACCCCACCAGACTGTTGACCAATTATATTACCTTGTGTTGTAGCCAAATATTATATAAACATCTTATTACACACGTTTGACATTTATTTGTTTGATTACGGAACTCTGAAAAGGTCCACATAAATCACGAAACCACCAACCTAAATAAAATAAACACAGAGGAATATTCCTCCCCAAGAATAGTTCAGAGACTCCTAAATGTATTCAAACAAAGAGTTTTCAGTAAAAAAACAGCAGCGTGTCATACAGTACAAAGTATTAAAGTGTCCCTTGTGCCATTAGTGCAAGTGTTTAGACGATAAATAACATAAGATAGTTTATATACCATGAAATACCATCACAAGATACAAAGTAAAATCACTCACATGAAAAAGTATTAGCAACTACTCCCTACGTTTCTAATGTACCTTAATATAGATTTAAAAAACTGGAATAAAAAATTACAAATTCTTTGACAAAACATTTAGTTAGGGGGTCATAACGAGATTCTACTTCTGCTGAAGCAGAGAGAATAGATAGCTGTAGATATATTGGTTTCATCTATTTTTGACGGTACAATAACAAAGCTGGGTAAATAAATAATACATGATTAACATCTTCGAGACCGTTATTGCACAGATTACAGATCAGTGGTAAACCTTATCATTTCCCCAGTAAAGGATTTAAAGGAATCATACCGTGCCTCAATAGTAAACTAAAGCGGCGCACACCGTGACGCAAGTTCCAAGAAATATAAGTCTGTACTTTATTTATTAAGCAGGAGTCAATAGCCATGGTTACCCTTCTTTGAGATACAAGCTTCCCTATCCCTAGAGATACTTGTATCCCAAGTGGCCTGTTTCAGGATAGCTTTTAATTGATATGGCTAGAAAATAAAAATCAAGGACTGGTTTAATTGCAGCAAATCAATCACAGTCAACGTTTCTAATGATAAATGTTCTTTTAAAGAATATATCATTTCTTTTCAAAGCCAGACCCTAAGTGTACCATAATCACTCTTTGCCAAAACCAAGGCCCCACGCACTACCCTTGTGAAGCCTTGTGCCCAGGTACTTCTAAATTCAAATTCTAGCCTGAGGGTGGCCGCGGAACATGCCAAATTAATTGAGGCTAGAGTTTTTAGAATCCAGCCTTCCGTTACGTTTAAAAAGCCCCATTTCCCTACATCGATCAATTTCATACCATACAGCAAGGAGGCAGGGATTTTTGCATGAAAGACCTCCAATAAAGGTGTAAAATGTCTTCTCCTGGTAGACCTGTAAAGGGATTCCAAGCTTTTCCACGGAGTGGTGGCTTTAGAGATATTGTTTTCTATATGGGCTTTATCGCTTAGGTTGCCACACACTATTTTTCCTAAAAAGGTATATGATTTTACAAGTACAAATTTTTGGCCGCCTACAAACCATACAAAGTTTCCATCTTTCTACTTTGTTCTCCCAGACATGCACATAATTTTACTTTTTGATATATTGAGCTTTAGGTGGTGAGCCTCAGAGAATTTTTGGAGCGCTTACAGACGACTATTTTATCTCTTAGGGGTTAAGTCAAAGATTATTATGTCAAATGCATAGAGTAGACACGCAATCGATTCCCCCCCAATTGCCAATGCCCCCACTTTTGGCCAGATAATCAGGGAGAGCTGAAATGTATAGGGAAAAGAGCAGGGTTGCAAGTAACCATTCTTGTTTAAATCCATTTGCGGTGGGGATGGCTAGCGAAAGACCTCTGTCTCCCCCAATAAACTCTACACCAGGTATCAGTATGAAGGTTCACAAACTAACTTCAAAAGGGTGCTCGGCATGCCCAAGTTTAAGAGCTTACTTCACAGCAAAGGGCGATTTACTTTCTTAATGGCTGTGGAGAAGTCGATAAAAGCTGTATATACAATTCATCCTCTAATTTTAACATTTTTTTCATTTATTATCAGGAGGGCCGTCAAATTATCAATCGTTCCGTGTTTCGTCCTAAACCCAGTTTGCTCTATGGGTAAAGTAATATTGGCCTCTGCCCCATCGCTAATTTGGGTCAGGAGGCATTTAGCAAAGACTTTACCCATCGCTTCAAGAAGCGCAATCTGACAATAGTTTAGAGGAAGGTCATAGTCTCCTTTCTTAAATAATGGAACTATGATACTTCCCTTCCAGTAGAGAGGAATCATTTTTCTCTCATAACAGAGCTTAAAAACTGGGCAAAGGATTTTACGCCAAATTGTACTATTTTCTTTTATGACCGTGATTGGTATTGCATAGGTGCCCATTGCCGCTTAAGTACGCATTTCCCTGATCACCATTTCTATTTTTTTCAGGAGACAATCCATACAATTTAGAGCCTTCCTTTAACATGAGGTACTTAATTGCGCCCTAATTTGTTGCATAGAGTCTCTGAGTAAAACTAACCCATTTGTTTTCAAAAGCGGCAGGGAGTGATCGAGCTCTGTCTCCACAACCCTCTGCCACAAGAGACCAAAATATCCTTATCTGGCCTTTTGAAACTGCTTCCCTAAGTTTTATACAGATACTGTTTTCCTTCTCCTTTCTTAACCTGGCCTTTACCCAATTCCTCCTCCTTTTAATAATATTCTATATAATATCTTTCAGAGGTATAGTTGAGCTACTGTTCCCTGACAAGAGTATTTATTTCTTAATTTTACGGAAGAAGGGATTGGGGGATCCCTTTAAAACATTTCCTTCTGTTCACATATCTTGCAGTTTCCGCTACCTGTTGTATAAGTGCTTTGAAACTTTCTATTTCTTTTCCTGTCCAACCGGACAGCTTCTGTAAATTAGCCTCTAGGATGCCATTAAGGCCTAGAATAGCCCTGTTATGCCAATGGCATGTCCCTGTATTCTTACTAAAGCTAACAGACTCGTCATCTAATACCCAAGGGGCAAGAGGAGACACATTAAAATTCATAATGAGTTAATAGTTTGTGATCTCTAAAAAGGAATCAGAAACCTTTAAGTCCCACACCAAGACGAAAGAAACACTTCCCACCACCACATAGTCCAACATTGACTCTCACCTAGAAGTGTTTACATGTAAAAGCTGCTGGTGAATCAGAAGGAAGTCTCCCATTTATTATAACACCATCAACCTTTTTCAATTCAACCCCAAACTTTTTCCCTTTCTTATTAGTTCTTATTTTTTGGGGAAAAAGAGCTTGTGGGATCCGCATGGATTCCTCTTTTTCTTTATGCCAAAACCTGTCTAATATAAAATTAGAAATCCTACAATTCAAGTCCCCTACCAAAATTATGTGTGGGGGAGATTCTTTATCATATGCTTTTTTGAAATAGGAGAAGACCTCACTTAAGAGGGCATCATGAGGCATCTGGCGGAGTATAGGCATTTATCAGCATCAATGGAGGTCTTCTCACATTTCCATCAGAGTTAGAGAAAATTGCTGCCAGAAATAAATTGCTAGGATCTTTATAGCAACCCTATTTCCATTGGATCTTATTATGCAGTCGACAGGCCACCCCCCTTTGCGTGCCCCCTCCTGGTAGGTGTTGCTTAGCTATCATAAGTGAGAAAGTCCTCACAACTCAAATCATCCGTGCACCAGGTCTCCTTGATACACACCACATCGGCATCTAAAGAACTCAAATAATGCAATGTCTTCCTGCTTTTCTTTATTCCTGCTGCATTCCAGGATATGATTTTTAATTGATTGCTAGTAGGATTGATGATGTGAGTGGTTACTATTGGAAACACTTCACAATGCACCGGGTAACAAATTCCATTTGGGGCTCTCAGCTTTAGAATTCCACTGAAGGGAAGCTAGGGTAATCCTTTAATTGACACTTGTCTAACATATTTATCTATGCAGATTTTTATTTCCTTTGCATCAGAAAGTGACCCCCCCCTCCCCATTTACTTGTAGTAATTGGATGACAAAAACCTATTATCTAAGGCGCTATATCAGGCTTCTTCAGAAACTGGAACAACATCAATCCCAATTCTTTTGAAGACCTTCGGACCATTTCAAGATAAAATTTACTGTAATTTTTAAATTGAAAATTACCCTCAACTTAAGACCAACTTCAGTGGTTAAAAGGGAGACTAGATTTATGTCACTACCTTGAATAAGTCTCAGATTCTCGATCTCCGAGAAACATTTAAGCAGTGAGGTGCTAATTAATATTAAATCTGCATCAAACAAGGAGATAAAATCCAATCTACAGGTATCGACATTACGCCAGGCAAGTTCTACACCAACTAACTCTGAATAACCTCCCATTTTATCAGAATCTGGGAAAGGGGCAAGCCAAGGATTTTGTACAGATGGAATATGGTTAAAGGGCCCCCTTGTTCTACCGTTGTAACTACTACAGGTCCCTCAACTAGGTCATTAGCATAACTTGTTTTGGGAGCTGGAATGTTGAAGGAGGGTGTGATAGAAAGGGAAGATGCCTCATATGCCACCATAGATTCCACTGTTCATTCTTCGTCTGATAGGTTCACAAAGTCACTTTCCGGCTCAATATCTTGTAGAGCTCTTAACAGAGGTTGGATTAAGGCCTCTGTACTAGTTATAACCTCTGTTTTCTCTTAAACTGATTCTCCTTTTCATTTTTTGGGACTATCTGCACATTGATTTCGTCTTTTTCCCCTCTTCTTTTCCTTCAAGTGAGAGGCACCTAAAACTTCATATTTTCCACAGCTTAGCGGGGATTTAAAAATAGGAAACACTTCCTGGTCTACCCTTCTAGATAAGTCCTCCTAGCTTTTTTCTTTTGGAATGGTATCTGAAGTAGCTTGCATGACTTTTGCTATAAGCTCTGGAGGCCTCTCTGACATAACAGCTTTATCAGCTAACTTTTTGCATTGAGGATTACCAGCCTGGGTATTAGAACCAGTTTGACTACCAGCATCCACATCTACATAAACAAATCCATTCTCTGATACCCCTCAATTTCCATGTGTTCTACTTTGTCATTTGGACCTGTCTCCCTTTTCTATTTAGTTCTCAACAGCTCCTTTAATATTTGAGTTACTGTTTCCAAAGCACCTCCCACAGATTTTTCTAGTAACTTTAAAATAGAGGTAATAATCGTTCTAGGCATACTAACGAATCTGAGAATATTACCTCTTTCCTTAGGGGTTGGCTAGGTTGGATGTCACTTGAGTCTGACTCAGGAGTCAGAGAGAGGTGTGTTTGGAAGAAAGAGTTATTAGAGGGTGTGCTGCTAAATCATTTCTTTCCTACAGGGGCTGTTGCAGCCAGGATATCTACAATCTCTATGATCTTGCTAGTATCATGGAAGAAGTATCTCCTACAGAGCTCCATATCCAAATCGGGTATGGTAAAGTCCTTATTCTGGAAATTCTCTACTAACCGAAGACCAAGGGGGTTCTTTAGTATTTACATGTGGGGTTCTATGTGGGTTTCCATTTGCCATCTCTGATGATGTCAAGAGAGGACCTGAAAATACTAAAAGGGAGGGAGAGCAATTTAGACCCCCATAGCACTTCCGGAATTCTGGTTGTCCACCCCCCCACACACGCACAGAATCCGCTCCAACAGTATGCAATTTAACACCCCATCAGCATTGGTGTCAAGGTCAAGGTTTAAATCATCATTCATAATCACATTAGCCCTCCTATTCAAATCATTCAATACATTTGTTTCTACTTGGGGATTTCTCTAATTTTCCCTTTTCTATAAGCTGAATATTTGGCATTTTCCCTTCAGCAGCGTGACAGGCGCGTCTTAGTTTCAGAGGGGATTAGATTTGGGATTTACACAGGCTCTGTCAGTAAGTAAACGACCAGATCTCAACTTTCTTGCTGTCATCCTTAGTATAAATCAGGCACAAAATCATCTGCGTAAAGTACCAGCCGCAGGTATACTTGATGTAGTCTTATTCAAAGTCCCTTTAATATCAGGATGAGGAAGCTGTAGACACCGAACAATGGACTGTTATCCACTCCACTTAATTCTTGCCCTTCTTCAAGATATTGCTGATTGAAGTTAGAGCCACACCCAACCACACTGTTTAAAAGGAATACTCCTCACGTCCTCGATAAATATAAGCAACACTCCTCTGGTTCTTGGTGGTCTCCAAACAGCTACTGCAGTTATATAGTAGGGAGCAGAGCAGGGGAGGACGTCTAATAGCTAAATAAGCACAGTGCAATAAAGTTAGCACTTTTTTGGAACTTCAGTGAGCCGTCAGACATTGGGCCCACTCCTCTCTCCTCACAGTAAGGGTAACAATGGGGCTTCGAGGGCTCCCCAAAGTTAAACACTTTCCCTACTGCTGGCCTCTCTGTTCTGTGGATCTGATGGCGCTGGACGAAATTCCCCTTAGTGAATCCACCTTCTCACCTCTGTGGGGCCTGTGAGTGAGGGCTCAGTGGGGCCATAGCTCGGTTTCCACTGCAGCCTCCCCAACCCGCCCCATGAGGCATGTCTCTGCTGCCAAGATTCACTCTGCGCTAAAAGCCTCACCTGGGACCCTGGATGGCACCCTCGTGGCGAGGCTACAGGTTGTCCAAAGGAGCCGAGCGTCCGGAACCAGCTGGGTTCCAGAGGGCTGAGTTCAACGCAGCCCGGCAGCCACAGGTTAAAGTCAGCGGAATCAGTGCAACCTGACAAAAGTGTTACTTAAAAAAAGTTGTGTTAAGTCAAATGTTTTGATTCTGTTCGGTGTATTTCCAATTTTAATTCCCCAAATGTTGGCTACTAATTTAATACGATTCCTTACCAAATCCAAAGACAGAACTCAATTTGACAAGACCCAATCACAATGCAGCACTGAAAATCCTCTAGCAAAGGGCAGCACGAAAGCACACCAACCAGCCAATGGCAGCGCAAAACACTCTGACGTACAATCTCGCTTCTCGCAGCAGTCACCCTCCCTATTTTCCTCACATTCACACACAATTTTAACAACTTCTTGTTTGCTCTACTAAAATAAATAGTATTATAACCACTGAAGAGTTTGCTACACTCGCAGTGAATTCTCGGCCTGCGAAAAATCACACAGATCAATGCAGTTTCCCCCGTTTGTGCAATAAGGTTCCACTAACATTAACCAAGATTAATCTAACACAACAGCTTGTCCCTATTTTTACAGATTCAAGTGATGGTACCTCACACTCCACATCTAAAATCTCGGCAAACAAGTTTAGAACTTTTGCTATCATCCCGGGTTCTTTTGACTTTGAGCTTGACACTCAACTTCTTCTCTTCAACAACTTATCGATGCCTCTATCACTCAATCATTAATAAGGGTAAAAGCCCAGGCAAAAAAGTAACACAATCTGACAAAAGCAGGTAAGATGGCAAACTATCAGGAGAGAAGGACTCAAAAGAAATTTATATGATAAATTGAAAAGTTTAATTTTATTGATAAAAGCTTTTGATGTAAACATATTCATTCAGAACACATGATTAAAATAAATTATTTAAAAAACATTTCCTTTTAAAAAAAAAAAAAAAAAGGCATACACTGTTGTTATACAGAATGTACATAGATCATAGTATTATTGTCAATAAATGAATGTCCAGAATTTGTGGAGGATGCTGATTCCTGTCGACGCGTTTCGACACGCCCTTTCGTGTCTTCCTCAGGACAATATCAGCAAAGATTCTTAGGTGGAATTAACAACTGCCTTAAAACAACGAGTCATAAGGTCACGGAATTCATGAGGTGGTTATATTTTCTTTTAAGCGCTATCCGATGCGTTGTTTTGAAGGTACTCTAAGATTCATTAAGTCTTTATGATCTGTGTAGTTTTTGGTTCTTATTTTATAAAATTGAATTTCATTCGATAAAAGCTGCGCTCATTTTTGCATACGATGAATTTGCAGCGAGCAGTAAAAGATTTTTTCCCCTCCCGGTTGCAGGTCTCGAGTAAAAAAGGGTTAGGGCTGGCACGGTCCTTTTCTTTTTGCCTTTAAAGCAGCCCGAGGGCAGTGAAAAGCGAGGAGTTCCTTCCTTTCCAGCCGTTATAGTTCGATAGTGTTTTCCAAAGTGGTGATATCGTTTGGGGCCGTGATAAGTCGCCTTCTTCGTGTCTGATGACGCCGCAGAGTAACCAGGACCTGATTTAATCCGAGAGACGCACCTCGACAGAAAGAGGTTCTATATTTTCAGTCAATGATGAGAAGTTGTAGAAATTTCCAAAATCTTTATCTTTAAAGGATTAGTATGGCTTCATTATCTTTATTCCAGTTTGTCCAGATTACAGAAAAATCAAATACAAGATTGATTAGTGACAGCATAAATTAAACAGAGTGTTCCATAAAGGAAATTGGTCACTAGCTAGCTAACGGAGCATAACCTTCCCTAATTACAAAACCCATGAAGAGTTCCTTCTAGAAAAGAGCACAATTTTCGGCGCATAGATAGTCAGGAACTCCCCTTAAAGGGTCGTTCTGGAAACTCAGCTGAGTTCGCCACATCTGCAGTAGCAACCAGTAAAATAAATCAGTGATAGGAGAATGATCGTTGTAGTAGCATTGATCAAGAAGAGTAATGACAAAAGAGGGTAAAGTCACTGTCAGCAGTAGCTTTCATCAAAGAGGACAGAGATTTGGGTAAGAAAATGATGAATCTCTCCTTTCTAGCTAGAAACTCTTGATTATAATATAAAAATGCACAATAATGTATTGAAAATTAGTAGGTGTATGTTGCGCTTAGCTGATGGAAACCTCTCATCCAATGGTGACATCGATATCTGCTGCTTCTCCTTCCGATTCCCACGGTAAACATTCATGCTTGTACGTATTGAATTCAGTGTTGCAAATATGGAGGAAAGTTCTCATGAGAACCTTCTTACCTAGGCGATTAGCTGCGTTCAGTGTCCCATTGTAAATACAAAGGACGAAATAAATGCAATGAAACAAATCGATCAACAATGTCCGGGTTAAGCATTCATAAAATATATATAAATTATTATTCATTCCAACAATCAAATCCACAGCAAAGTTAATTGTTAAAACTGAGTGAACTAATGTGGTGTGATGAAGCAAAAGAACATAATCTCGAAGTCAACACATTCTCTAGTAGAAGGCTGGTGCTAGGCAAAATATTCTAAATAAATCTTTATTTAACTTTAAGCAACAGTCAAAGAAAAATGTTATGGGCCTAGTTACAGACGCACATAGAGAATGATAGCCTACTACATTTTCTTCATATTAATTTTTTAGCAGAGTTAAATAATGCATTCCAAAAGTGATTCTTACACTTTTAAAGCAGGCATATATTCTACAAGTTATTTTTTTATGCAAAATTATTTCTGCAAAGATTTAAATGCATTCTAAGGTGAAATCCTAATACGGTGTGGAAGTCGAATTTGATTTTAAAATGTATTTCCTGCATCATTCTCTCCATAGAATTCAGCACCAGGGTAGATACTGACCTCATTCCAGGTAAGACCGGTAGCAAACAGGAGGTTACTACACAAGTATGGGCGGTCAGGAGTGGAGAAGAGCTTGATCCGTATACAACTCCTCATTGACATGCCCCTCAATTGGTCTTTTGGTCCAGTTTTGACCATGAGTAAGTAACATAGTTAATCTACTATTGACACATGGAGAGCCAAGCAAAACAGAGAACATCTTTCACATGAGCTCTGCTGCGTACATTCCTCTTGTCCTAACCTCCTCCCAGCGTTTGGTTAGATTTGTCAATGATCATATTTGCAAAAATCGGTCAATTATTTGGAACAAAAATGTTTAATGATTTTCTGATTACGAATTTTCGTTTTAGTAAAAAAACACATCAATTTTAAACGGAAAGAATCTGATGTAATGTGAGGTTAAACCAAAAACAATGGACCTGCTATACTTAAATGAAGGTAAAGACATTTGGGTGGTTGTAGTAAAAGATAAACTGCTTGGGCTGTCAGATTTCGAACATTGTATGAAGCCTTACTTTCCCTAGCCGACACTGCGACTTGAAATTTACAAGTTTAAACAAAAAAATAGCTGTCCCAATAATTGAGGCTAAAGTTGTATTTTTGCAGTGACGTTCCCTAACGGATCAGATACTTGCTGAATGATGCCAACTTGTTACAGTAAGAGATAATGTGCAGCAACCAAGGTCAGATTGGGATCACAATTAGGCCAGGGCACTCAAAAAAAAAAGTGGTCCTCATTCCCTGATCAACCCTTTCATGGATCACCTTGTGTTTAGTCTCACTGGAATCTGGCCAGTTATTTGTTGTTATAGTTTTGTATAGTGTGAATTCGGCCCAAAGTTATTGGAGGAGTGTACTTGAGCACCAGTTACATTACACAAGATCAAATTCATTTTCGGTATAGCGATTAAGTGATTTGCCCAGAATCACAGGCAGTTGAGCAGACGCAGGGACCGAAAACAGTTTCAAGGTCTGCAACTCTGACCGTAGCGCAATTTTATGCAACCCTCTCCTACCCCCCAACCAGTCCTAATAGACACTGGGGATGAGGTCACAACACCTGCCTACCACAGAGGCCAACTTCTCTTACAACCCAGCCTCCCTGCACCCGTCATGGCCTGAAAGTGATGTCCCGGCTGGGGTTAACACTGCTTCTGTTAGGGCACACGCGGCAGGGCGTGAGAATTCCCCAAGGCTAAAGCAACACCTGGCCCCTAACCTCAATGTACAGCACGGCAGGGGAGTGACCGAGATACTGGGGCCACATTAAAGTGGCCTGGTGGGGACTGGAAAAGAAAGTCAGTCACTTGGGCCGGTTTACAGAGGCCTCAAAAAAACGGCTTACACGTGACTCTGTGGCACCGGCCCGTTGGCCAATGGCCGGTGCCCTTCCCAATCCGAGCCTGGCAGCAACCACTTGTGTAAGATGGTCCTGCGGTGGAAATGCAGGTTACAAGTTCCTCCACACACTGGCTGGATTTGTTACTATTCACGGTGACAGAGACCCCTTGTTCGCGTAGGTGAGCCAGAAAATTCCACGACTGTGCCAACATTATTACCTGTTTCCCCATTTTTTTCTAAACAATAATTCTTACTATCTACCAATATTACATTTACCCAACATTATAACATAAAGTTTTTTAATCTGTGATCTGTGTGCACCTTATATAAAGAACACAAAAATGTGTACACAGTGGATGTAAAGGGGCTGTGCACAGCTTTAACGGCTTTTCGAAGGTGCACAAGAGAGCACGTGATGGTCGCAGAGCTGAACATTCGGCCGTAAGTCGAGCACATGTGAACATGCGCGTCCCTCCGGCCCGTGTAAGGCCAGCGTGACTGATTGCAGTGAGTGCGCGAGGTCAGCAGTCACAAATGGCAGAAAGACGCGCATAAGGCTGCGCTGCATAGACGTCTTAAAGGCCATCTTCAGAAACGGACGATTAATCAGTGTAAACCCTCAATCTATCAAAGTCTATGTCAGAAAGGTCTGGATAGGTCAACTTCCTCAATGCTGTATTTTTTCCCTCAATCTTCCGGCTGTCGGCGGACACCTTCATATAGGGTGAGACGAGGTTCGTATTTATTAAAACATTCTCACAGTGGTTGTCAAGCTTACCCCCAACCGAAAATAGAGGCTGAAAGGCGCGCTTTACCTTTTATAGGAAGTATTCTTTGACCGGGAAAACGGTCTGGTAAAGGAATGGGCCAAAGAAACCTGCACTGATGTAAGATGCTGACTGTACTGGAAACGTACGGCGTCCTCTGGCATTTTATATAATGCTAATCAGTACTGCGAATTGTGAAGCCAAACCACCCGTGTGCTCCTTTGCAATAAAGTTATCATGTTAACCACCGTAATGGGGCCTTTGCACAAGGCATTTATCTCTAGGCTTCGTTTAAGCAAAGCTATCCTGTGATGCATCATTTTGTGGAATTGCCCAGCTCCTGGGTGCTATAGTTTTTATATAAAACAATAATAAAAACTTTGGGGAGAACATGCATTCATGACAAAAGGTAAAACATGACGATTACGTTTTACAACGACACATAAGCGAAATTGCTCAGTCATCTTCAATGGAAAGATTTATGTGAAGTCACTTTTACAGCTTTTACACGGCATGGTCAGTCTTAGTCAAGTTCGCCATATGGCAGAAATTAGCACAAATGGCACACTAGTTCTGCGAAGATTACTTTATTTTCAGAGAATTTAAGTGCAAATAAAAAGTCAACTTACCATCTACTCTCTCTTAACTTCTAGTTAAAAAAAAGCCTTTGTATTGGCTAAATTCCTTTTTAGAAAAGAAAACTTTTGTTAACCTTTCAAGATTTTAAGTTTCTGATGAAGGTTGCAAGAGCATGACCACTCGAAGGGGATAAAGACCATATCAATCAATCAATCATGGGCATTTGTATAGCGCGCTACTCACCCGGAAGGGTCTCAAGGTGCTGGGGGGGTAGGGGGGGTCCGCTACTGCTCGAAGAGCCAGGTCTTGAGGAGCTTCCTGAAGGAGAGATGATCCTGGGTCTGCCGGAGGTGGATCGGGAGGGAGTTCCATGTCTTGGCTGCCAGGTAGGAGAAGGATCTTCCCCGGGCGGTGGCTTTACGGATGCGTGGTGCGGCGAGGGCGAGGCTGGTCAATCGTAGCTGGCGGGTGGGTGCGTAGAAGGTCAGGCGGTTGTTGAGGTACTTGGGACCCAGGTCGTGGAGGGCCTTGTGTGCGTGGGTGAGGAGCCTGAACATGATCCTCTTGCTGACGGGGAGCCAGTGCAGGTCTCTCAGGTGGCCGGAGATGTGGCTGTGTCGGGGGATGTCCCGGACGAGTCGTGCGGAGGCGTTCTGGATGCGCTGGAGTCTTTTTTGAAGTTTGGCTGTGGTTCCGGCGTAGAGGGTGTTTCCGTAGTCCAGTCGGCTGGTGACGAGTGCCTGGGTGACCGTCTTCCTGGTTTCGGTGGGGATCCATCGGAAGATCTTACGGAGCATGCGCAGGGTGTTGAAGCATGATGACGGCACGGCGTTGACTTGTCTGGTCATCGAGAGGGAGGAGTCCAGGATGAAGCTCAGGTTGCGTGCATGGTCCGTTGGTTTGGGGGTGGTGCCCAGGGCAGGGGGCCACCAGGAGTCGTCCCAGGCGGAGGGCGATGATCCCAGGATGAGGACTTACGTCTTGTCTGAGTTCAGTTTCAGGCGGCTGTTCCTCATCCATTCGGCGACGTCTTTCATCCCTTCGTGTAGGCTGGTTCTGGCGGTGGCGGGGTCGTTGGTGAGGGAGAGGATAAGCTGGGTGTCGTCGGCGTAGGAGATGATGTTGAGGTTGTGTTTGCGTTCGATGGCTGCGAGGGGGCTCATGTAGACGTTGAAGAGGGTTGGGCTGAGTGATGACCCTTGTGGTACGCCGTAGATGACTTCGGTGGCCTCGGATCTGAACGGGGGGAGGCGGACTCTCTGGGTTCTTCCGGCGAGGAAAGAGATGATCCACTCCAGTGCCTTTTCTCGTATTCCCATGTTGCTGAGGCGCTGTACTAGGGTGCGGTGGCAGACAGTGTCGAACGCTGCAGAGAGGTCCAGGAGGATGAGGGCCGCTGTTTCCCCGTTGTCGAGCAGGGATCTGATGTCGTCAGTGGCTGCGATGAGGGCGGTCTCGGTGCTGTGGTTGGCTCGGAAACCGGACTGCGAAGGGTCGAGGGATCCGTTCGTCTCGAGGAAGGCGGCAAGCTGTCTGTTGATGGTCTTTTCGATGACTTTGGCAGGAAAAGGGAGAAGCGAGATGGGGCGGTAGTTCTTGAGGTCGGTGGGGTCCGCTGTTGGTTTCTTCAGGAGGGCGCTGGGCTCGGCCTGCTTCCAGGTCTCCGGGAAGGTGGCGGTGTTGAAGGAGGTGTTGATGATGTCCCGGAGTTGGGGTGCGATGATGGAGTCGACCTTGTTGAAGACGTGGTGGGGGAAGGGGTCGGTTGGTGATCCGGAGTGGATGGTGTTCATCGTGCGGGTGGTTTCTTCGGTGCTGATCGGGGTCCAGGTGCAGAGGGTGGTGGTGGGGGGCGTTGGTTCGGTGGTTGGGTGCGTGGTTGGTGCGCCGAAGCTGTTGTGTATATTGGCGATCTTGCGGTGGAAGACCGAGGCGAGTGAGTCGCAGAGGTCTTGCGAGGGAGTGATGTCGTTGTTTCCGGCGCTGGGGTTGGAGAACTCTTTGACGATGTTGAAGAGTTCCTTGCTGTTGTTGGCGTTGTTGTTCAGTCGTTCTTTGAATGCTGTCTTCGTGGTGGTGCGGATCATCTGGTGGTATTTGCGGGTGGCGTGCTTGAGGGCCGTCATGTTGTCCGTGGTCTGGTCATGGCGCCAGGCTTTCTCTAGGGTGCGGCAGTTCTTCTTGGAGAACTTGAGTTCGTCGGTGAACCAGTGGGCTTTCTTGCTGCTGGGTCTGCTGGGAGGGTCCGTCAGTGGTGCGAGGTCATCTGCGCAGTTGGTGAGCCACTGTGTGAGGTTGCTGGCTGCTTCGTTGGGGTCCGTTGTGCTGGCGGGAGGGTTCTGGCGGAGGGAGGTGGTGAGTTGCTCTGCGGTGATCTTGCTCCAGCTCCTGCGAGGGCCCTGTTGCGGGTGGTGGTGGGTCGTGGTTCTTCTGAAGCTGAAGTGGATGCAGCTGTGGTCAGTCCAATGGAGTCCGGTGGAGTGGCTGAAGGAGATGTGCTTGCTGGAGGAGAAGATGGGATCAAGCGTGTGGCCGGCGTAGTGGGTGGGGGTGTTCACCAGTTGCTTGAGTCCGAGGTTAGTGAGGTTGTCCAGCAGGTTGGCGGTTTTGCGGTCCTTGTTGTTCTCCAGGTGGAAGTTGAGGTCCCCTAGGAGGATGTAGTCGGCGGAGGGGAGGGTGTGCGGGCTGTAGATGAGGGTGCCTCTGAGGGTGGTCTTGGGGTCGGTGTGTATCTGGAAGTGGAGGTGTTCGGCGGCGGTGAAAGTGTCGTCGGGGTTGGTCGTGATGCGGATGCTGTTCTTGTGTACGATGGCGATGCCTCCTCCAGTCTGGTTGGCGCGGTCCTTCCGGGTGATCTTGTATCTGTCCGGGATGGCTATGGCGATGTCAGGCGCTCATCCAGGTTTCTGTAAGGAAGGCGACGTCTGCCAAGAGCCGAGTATCGCGAGGCACGCCCTTAGGACCCGGCAACTCCGGGCCCCGCCCAGCAGTCATGGTGGTTGGACGGCCGGGCAGCCAATCGGCCGCCGGCCACCCCTAATACTCCTTGTACATAGGAGCAGGCGCAAGACAGAAAATGAGATAAGAACATGTGGGTGTACACTTGATGAGTCATAGGTGTGTGATAGGTAGGTGTCATAGGTGGGTGGTACACAGAGGAGGAGTTTGCATGACCAGCTCGAACTGTGCCCTAATTGTGCAACTTTGAACATGACGTACAATTGACGTGTAACTGGGTGGAGGCTGACTTACAACCTAGCAGAGAGATCTTTTATGTCAAGGCGACCAGCACATCTAGTACAACTGATATCTAGAGTCAGGGGATGTATTATCTGAAGAAAAGGTTGTTCGTCACTAAAAGACAGAGAGGGCATATTTATTCGTTCATTGCATGAGCTTTCTATGGGTGCAAGCACTGTGATTTACTTCAATGGAGACAGAATGGCTAGGCCTATCTCCCTCGGACGGGTTCTGTTTACTTTTCCTCACCGGGCAGGCAGATAACTGTTAAGCAAAATATACTGTCTTGGCAACCCTTACTGGGCTTCTTGCGGCTGAGCTAGAAGTATGCGAGGTCAGAGGGACGTAACTGCAGCTTCAGTGTGTCAGGAGTCATGTAAACATTAATTCAGGGACTGGTGGTTCAATCTGAACCACAAAAAGGGTTCAGTACGATATTTATTAGAGGTGTACAATGCAAAATGCAAATACATGGGCCTTATGCTAACTTAACGTTTGGGAGACTTGATGACTGGCATTTCTAATGCAGGACATGATTGCAGGGGCCTAGTGATTCAGGCCACTACGGGAAATATGCATGGGTGACATGCACATGACATGTAACATAGGGTATATGTAGAGGACATATTTGGTCATATTTGGTCAGGCAAAATATCATTTTCCTCAGGGCGGTGACGCACGTCCGGAGTGGCGGGGGGCGGAGACCTTTGGCCTATTTAGGGTCAATTCCCTGTGACCAGAGTCTCTGTTCCCCCCCCCCACCACTCCAGGACTGCGTAGTGGCCCATCGTTGGCGCCACCGCGAACAGGAGCAGCCATTTTTAAGTAACTCCCGTGGCTCCCGTTGGATTGTCGAGGGAGCCCGGTTCTCGAGTGTGGAGTGCCTCTTCGTGGTGGGCTTTGGCGGAGCTACTTCACCGCACCTCCCGTTGGATAACCGAGGGAGGGCGGCTGGAATCGGTGGCGGTCTCCGGAGGGCGCGTAGCGAGTGCTGACCACGTGGCCAGGTAAGGAGTCGTGTGCATTGGGGGGGCCTGGCGGGCAGCCGTAGACTTCGGGGGGGGGTGTACTGTGCTTTTTGGCTTGGTGTGTTGCCTTTCGGGAGTTGCGGCTGCTCGTGGGGGCTTACCCTGTGTTCGGGCTCCTGCCGGGCGGCGTCGGCAGCACGCAGCGAGGGACTGGGGAGCGGGGATCCCGACTCACGCAGCAGAGTTTGTTAGTAGCGCGGCTGGGGGGTGCGTTGCCAGGGGAGCACAAGCGTAGTCCTAGGTACAGGAGGCGTGTCACGAAGCAGCGCGAGGGACGTAGAAAAGACAGGCGGTATGGCGCCCAAAAGAGGTAGCCATAAGCGGAAAGACACCGATCCCGAGTTGGCCCAAATAATGAAATTGTTAATAGCGAAGTTGGGCAAGGACAGGTCGGAGAGTGAGGAGGAGAGCGAGGGGGAACAACCCGAGGTAGTGGAAAGACCACGGAGGGAGGGAGTACCTCCAAGGTCGGCCTTCCCCCCCTTAAAAAAAGAAGACTAAGCCAAAAAAGACGGTGGGGGGCAGGAACAAGAAGCGTAGGCCTTCCCCGGGGGTAGGGGGCGAGGACGAGGGATCAGTAGGTCCCGTCCCCCCCCTCCCGATCCAGCCCGAGGTAGTTGTTGTCCCTACACCCAGCCCAGGACCAGAGTCAGTGGCGCCGCAGGGGGTGATCTCCCTGCAGGCTCAGGGGTATCAGTAGACCCAGTGGGGTCGTTGTTAACTGAGATTAGGGAGGCTTTGAAAGCGCTAGCGCCAGGGCCGGTCACCAATGTTCCCGCCCCGCTCGCACCACAGCCGGTGGCCGCAGTAGCGGTCGTGCAGGATCCACTGGATAGTTTGTTGGCATCAGTGTCAACACTGGTGGGACAATTGTCGGGGTCGGGTAGGGTGGGAGAACGGCCGAACGCAGGGGCAACAGCGCCTTGGGTCCCGCAGCAAGCAACAAACCAGGGGGCATTGCAGGACATCCAGAGGCAGATTGCGCAAGTGGTAGAAGCGCGTAGAACCAAGCCCGAAGGGGCGATTGGAGTCCAACCCCCCACAGCCGCATTGGCGGGACCCTCAGGAGGTAAGCCAGATGACGCCAAGGGCAGCGGGGCTGGGGGGGTACTGGGGGGGTTCCAGGGTAACGTGTTGTCTCAGTCAGGGATGCTGGCGACACATGTGAGTCAGGAGGTGCGCAAAAAGATCTGGAAGGGCGCGTATGTTGATATTTTTTCACTGATCAGGCCCAAGAGGAGTGATATTGATTACAAAGAAAGGGAAGGAAAAGAGGGATTCTTCAAAGAGCGGAGGCCAAGGATAGAGGAAACTTTGACGAATTGGCTCTTTGGTTTTCATGTTTTTGCACGGTCCTATTAGAGAAGCGACTGGAGTTGGCGATTCCATTGGTGTATTACACCAACAAAATTGTGAAGGCACACGCTACACATGGGGGCCAGGTGTGGTTGAATTATGATAGGGAGTTTCGGTGGGCTAAGGAAGAGAACCCAGGCATTGGTTGGGCCCAGGTGGAGGTGAACGCGTGGTTGGAGAGTGTAAACAGTAGAGAGCAGCCCGCTAGGCAGCCCGGGTGGGCCGGGAGAGAAGAGGGAGGTTCCAGAGTTCGACGGCGTGTCTGTGGACGGAGCGGGTGTTGAGCAGGATGCACTTGAGGTGGTTGTTGTTGGTGCTTGGCTTGTCGGGTGCGGTGCAGGTCCTGAGGCAGGTGAATTTGCAGGCTTGGCAGGTGAAGGGTCCGTGGGTGCGTTTCGGGGTGGCTCGGTAGCAGACGGGGTTCCGGCCGGCGTTGAGTGCGTGGAGAGTGGTGGCGTCGTAGGTCTGTCGTGTGGTCTGGCGTTGTCGGGGGCCAGGTGTCTTGGCGCTGGGCGCGGTCCAGGCACGGACGTGCGCAGACGGGCTTGCCTTTGGCGCGCACTCGGCACGCCTGCTGCGCGTGACCGCTGCACGTACGTGCGGTCTCCATATGAGGCCAAGTGGGAGGGAGGAGCAGCTGGGAGGCGAGAGCGGGCGGCCAATGGGGTTACAGCGGAGAAGGGGGCGGGGCCGCGAGGGAGCGGCGGCAGCGGGGAGGGGGGCACACCGGGGTACAATGCGACGGGCTCATATCCGGGAAATTACAAAATGAGGGCTACAAGACAAGTGAGAGCAAGAGGGCACAAATCAGGAATTCACAAATGCGGGCAACAAGACAAGGGAGAACAACAATGTGATGGGCTCAAATCCAGGAAATTCACAAAAGGGGCTACAAGACAAGAGAGAGCAAGAGGGCACAAATCAGGAATTCACAAATGCGGTCAACAAGACAAGGGAGAACAGCAGTAGTCACAAGGGGCAGCAGCGGGGAGAACCACGAGCAGCAGCAAAGGAGCACCGATGCTAGGGGCGACGCGCTACAGCTGACGAGCCGTGCGGCGTGGGGGGTGTCCTGAGGTCAATGCACACAAATCTTGACTCCAGTATTTCATTTGTAAAAAATAAAAAAAAGTGTTGTGCTCTTGCCAGGAGCATTTTGCCCCAGCCGTTTTCTCCTGTTTGCGCCGCCTAAAACAGAAACGACTACTAACCATGAAAGTGGGGAGAGGATGTGGCGGAATGGAGAGAGCTGAACCAGGTTCGATTCCCCTCAGTCGGCTCATCATCCTGTGATACTGGGCAAATCACTTAATCTGCCTGTGCCTACCATAAATGACTGTGAATGTGTCCTTAATTGGTGCTCCTGAAAACTGCAGATGTTGGTGATTAAGTGCCAGTGTTCAGTACTGGAAACCACCGGCTCAAATTAAGCACAGCTTGACTCCAAAAAGAAGTTGGAAGCAATCTTGAAATCAGCAGAAAGGTGTGTGGTGAATAGGGGGGACAGTCAACCTGGTTTTAGTTCTGGGGTTAGCTAATACCTTTTGATTTAACTAAATTTATATCTATAATATTGTTACCTTATGAAAGGTTTCATCCAGCCCTCTCCATTCGTCTGTTCAGCCAGTGGCTAACTAATTGATGATGGTCCAGCAGCTTCCCTAAAAATAAAATTTAGCAAGAACTATGTCCCAACAAAACACGCACTGACAATGGTGACACCAGTCCTATTGGCCTTGCCAATGCTTATTTGTCTTGGGCTCACAACAGCTTGATATTCTCAGCCCTCAGTTTGCCCTCCTTGGCCTCCGCAATCCACTTGGTGTATTTGCCTGCTTTATGATGTGAGCAAGCAGTTAACCAAGTACACAAGTCGTTAATTGCCCATTCAAATGCCCTGTTGTGTGGCAATGCAAAATACTTAGTACAGCAGGCAGACACAATGGACCGGTTGTTTGAAGAGCCCCACACTTCCAGCTGGGTTTAGCAGAAACACTGCCAAGGTGTTAAGAAGCCTTTGGGGCGGGTATGTTCATAAATTGCATGCTGTTTCCCTCCCAGGACGCACCTTTGACCCTCCCTGCCCCTCCGTATGAACATTATGCCACATGCAGGCTATCTTCCTGCTTCCTCAGTCTCCCTGAAGCAGGGTGGGTCTTTCCACTGAACACGTCCGAGTTGGAACAGCAACTATCCTCCCCATGCAAGGCGGGTTAAAAAAAAACACACACACACAAACAAAAACCTTTTCATAATCGTTTCATTGGGCGTATAGGAAAGCCCGCATTTTGTGACGTAGTAGCATCCGTAGAATTAAGCTCCCTTAGAGGGGTGAGAAAGAGACACGTCTTAGAAGCCCATGGATGACTATGTGACACATCTGTGTTTGACCAGCCGAGGCGCTGAAGAGAGCCCGTCCCCTCGTGCATAGTGGACCAGTCTGAAGTTTGATTTGTGCAGGAGGCCTGTTTCGACCAGATAACGGGTCCAGCGCTTTAATGTATTAAGAATACCAGGCAGCGACTGGCTTCAAACAGGTTATTCTGAATGAAAGACAAGGAATAAACGATGAGACGGATGGCACCGTTCAGAACACCGATGGATCGTATATCTTTTAAATTGCATCCGCCATGGGTATCTACCAGCAGAGGACAATTTGAAAGGCACACCCTAAAAAGATATTTACCAACAAGACCTTTTCAATCATTTGTTTTATCTTATGGATTTTGCACACGTTTGTTTTGGACTTCAAAATGGGAAGTGTGGCTATCCATGGAGCAGCAGGTGCGGTGGTGCCGGGCCTATGACAGTCCGAGTCCCTCTGCAGCGGGCCCAAATATAGACTTTCTGACTCTTCAAAATGGCGATGGGAGGCTTCTTTCACTCCAGCACTAGGGCCCACAGCGTTCATGCTACTCCTTGCTAAAGTACTTTCAGTGGGAAAGGACACATCGTATGCCCCACGGCCAAGTGGCTCTGAACACAAACTGTAATCATTTGTAACAATTCTGTATCCAACTACGGTCGTCGTGTGATTCTTTTGTCTTGTAAACAGCAGTTCTCATACAGTGACGTCAACGTTTTGCTTCATTTGGGAGCGTGCCTTTCCATGTGACCGCATGTGAAAGCGGGGACTTTACCAAACCGTAAAGTAGAAACGTATACACTAATATTCCTTCTGGCTTTAACTTATTGCTGGTTTATTACTTTATTCAAATAAGAAGCATTGGTAAATCCATTAGGGCTCGCCTTTGCGTGAGTTCGAGGGAGCTACTGGCTTTGTAAAAGGCAGTGTCTTTTACCTACACACACACCTATGTCTTCTGGAGTGGAGCGGGTGTGTGTGGAGTGGAATTGTGTGGGTTGGATTGGAATTGTGGGATTGAGTGGTGTGGAGTGGGTTTGTGGAGTGGAATTATGTGGCGTGGTGTGCAGTGGAATTATCTGGATAGTAATTATATGGTATTGAGTTGGATTGTGCGAGATGTATGCAATAGTGCATTGTGCGCAGTTATTAATTTGAGCCGGTGGTTACTGGGGGCACCTTCACTCATTTTTGGGGACCAGCACTTATTTTCCCTAAAAGATTTTGAGTCAAAGCAAAATAGAAAAGGACAAAACGAGGATAGGAGAAGGACCAGCAAGCAGTGACAAATGAAAAAGCAGGGATGAAAAAAAGAACCTGCAAGAGTGATATTAAGAGGCATGGGGTGTCTTTGTTGGATTAAAGAGGCATAAGATGAAACCAGCACTATATTCGTCACTCCGACATTGAGTAGCGACGGAGACTGGCTTCTGAGCAAATCGTTGGTCTTGGCACTTATTTCTTATAAATTAAGAGGAGAGTGCTGTTGTGAGATTGCTTTCTTTCTTCTGACAAAAGAGAGGTACTGTAATGTGTCTTGGACCCAGCATGCATGCTCGATGATGGACAGAGTGGGTGGTGTGAGGGAGTCTTTCGAGAAAGGATGAGAAACTGGAATTTAGAGTCAGGAGGAGACCTGGCCAGTACTGAGAACCTGTAAGCTACTGAAAAGAGGCATTCACTAATCTTTAACTGCAGCTGCCACACAGAGGTTGTACTTTCCTACAAGTCCCTCGTCAAGGACATCACTCTGTTTCGGCCAACATTTGAGAAATTGAAATGGATAACTTGCGGAAGTAGAGGGGGCAGAGGACAGCTTTTAATTTCCCACTGATATTTATTGCAAGTGGTTACATTTACATCAGCAGAAAACTGAAGTATTATTACTTTGCGGCTAGAATAAAAATCGCCTATATTCTGCATTATAAAGGGAGCGTTAACAAAAGGGTTGGAATACGTAACAAACTTACGGGTTGTTGCTGTACCGATGATGTTTCCATAAAGGGCCATGAGGAAACAGGTGTCATTTTTAAGCCAGTCAGATAAACGCTTTTCGTGGCGAGCCTGTGTGAGCAAAAGTAGTGTATCAAGTCTCTCGCAAGCAGGCAGATGGAACTCTGTGCCAACTAAGGCAGGGGTCATGAACTGGCATAACACCTTTCGACTCTTGAAGCATTTTTTTTTTTTTAGAGAAACTCTGAACTGTTTGCAGCACAGAAGGAAGGGGGCCATGATTTTGTAATACCCAGGTTTGCAAATTACTTCTGAAAATGTCATATAGAAATTAGCGATAATATTAACAAGCACTAGCAATGTCCTGTAGGCTGCTGTGCACATCAATGAAACAAGCAATGAATGCCGTATGGCCAATCATAGTCCCGGCTCTCACTCAGGAGCCATTAAATTACACATCAATAAATTATGATCATGTAGTAACGTCATGTGAGTAAGTACACTTATACCACTGAGTGCCAGTGAAAAATACCATGGGTCAACCAAATGAAAGCTATCCCATAAGAACTAATGCTTGTTGTATACAAAACGTAAGTAAAACACAGTGCCACCACGTACCCGTGTTCGGCAGAGTACATCACATCAACAGCAGTGAAGTTCAGCTTGCAGTAAGTACAGAACCCCACTTCAAGTCTTCAGCGTTGTAAGTACTCATTGCCCACGCCCCCACAGTAAAGTAGAGCGTAACCCACCACGTGCAGAGCACATGCACATGAAGTTAAACACAACCATATGGTCAATTGTCAAGAAAAGACATCATACACATGTACAAAGTCACACCCCTTGTAAAGACCTGAAGCCCATTCCCAATCAACTCGTCCAATATCTCGTAAAGCACCACATCTCCAAGCCATGTTTGCACCAAACCTTGGTGCCCAGGCTCCCATACCACAAGTGAATGCACCCCCAATACCACTGAAACCGGCAAGTTTATAACCCTACTAAAAATGTGTTTAATCACTGAGCCAAAGAGCACGAGTGTAAATAGCGGCGTCTCTGTGTGCATGCACCTACTTTCTAGCTAATCAGCTGAGGGAAACAAGCATTTCATCACTGTTTTGAAGTCGGAGGTCCGAGCGACTAAAAATGTGTTCAATCACTCACGCAGGACGCCGTGCACGGGAGCAGTTGTGGGCCTTCAATGTTGAGTGAAAGAAGAGGGTTGGCAAAGATGCAATGAAACACGGGTGCGAAAGCTGAACACACAACCACAGTGTTACACAAGCAGGAATGAAGTTAAAAAAAAAAAGTCCTCCAAACAGAAAAACAGCCAAAGCGTAATGATACAATACTTGGTCCCTGCTCTGTGGGACGAATCAGAAAGACAAAAAGGAGGGACAAAGAAGGATTGACCAAGCAAGGATCTTTAAAGGACACTGAAACAAACAAATGAAAATCAGTGGGAGGGCTGGAAGCCCACAAAGAAGTATACTAAAGTATACAAGAGGTCTCTAATTCTCAACTTAAAAAAGGTTCAAGTAGTATAATACAGAACATTCTCCCAGAACTAGGGAAGCATATCAGTGATGCTAACAGCTGAACATGTGGGTGTCCTCGGGAATACAGCATGCATTCCATGCAGATCACATGTGCAAGGTTACCATCCATGCATTCACTCACATGTATTGAGAAAGACAGGTTGAAGCCTTCTATTTACCTTGTTATGGTAGTAGCTTTCCTGCCAGTGCATTCAATGTCTTGTCGAAAAGATCCACTAACACACATTAATTGAACTGCTATAGTTCCAGTTAGAAGTGACCTTATTAATGCCCAGTGCCATGTGTATTTCTATAGCCATTGCTGCAAAGCTGAGGTTTGGCCACCTCAGTCTGCCTGGCGTGGCAACGTTTTACCACACAATACCAGGAAGGAAGGAACCTTTCTTTTTCCAAGTAGTTACACTGCCGAGTGAGTCAATTTACTTAAGCTATCTTCCCTTAAACAGTACACCTCGATGTTCTACCTAGTTTATACTTTTCAATTTCAAGGGAGCAATACAAGCCGTTTCTTTGGTTCAATTTTAAGATAGTTGTTCTGTCTGCTTGTTCAGTCAAAAGTATCACCATTATTAAGTTGCCATCTCCTCTGAGATCTGAATGGTCCATATTTGCTTAAGGACCCAAGGCTTGCAAGACTTAATTGTATTGATATATGTTTATCGGAAGGCTACAATAGCTGTTTTGGCTCAGTAAGGAGGTTGTATATTCTTGGTATACCAAATGTCGATTTGAAAGCAACATAGTGGAACTATATGTCCTCATTTGAGCCCCTTGTTTGTTTTAGAATGTTAATGTTTGTTTTCTGTTTTAATTACTAGGTGTGACAAAATGACTGTCAAAAGTAAATGTCACAGGCCTCGGAAATGTTCATCTCAGACTTGGGTATTGATGAAAGCTTCTCTGTTATTCTCCGTTCAAGTTTAAAACCATACTGGTTTTAGCGTTCCAATCACTACCATTGCCTCATAGTCTATAATATCATGGGTACTCGCAAACATTTTCCAGGAGGCTGAAAAGTGTGACCTGTTGTGTAACCAAGGGCTGCATTGATGCCAACAGGGTGGCAGGTGGGAATGGTAATGTAAGGTGAGCATAGGAGAAGCGAAGCATGCACATATAAACGATGAATTGCACATATTGAAATCAGAGGCACTTGTTTTCATTCACTGTCTCAGTTTTCTTCATTATCATGTATGAGGGCTGTGAAATACATGACTTAAGGGTGTGTCCAATACAGAACCTTCTCTTGTGTTTAATTTGATATGCTGAGATGCTGTCCTTGTAAAACAGCAATCCAGGCCACTCAGAGGGTGAACACAACTACTGACTTGCCTCTTATTTCACTATTTACATTGTTGCCAGGGTGGGAGCGAAGCATGAAAGATTCTAAATTAATGTATGTAAACTAGTAGTTAAAAAAATACTTCACTACTACTACTTTACTATGGTGAAACGCGTCTGCATGTTAATGAAATACACTTTTAGAATTTTGTAGAGACGTTTTATTTTTTGCAAGAGGTCTTTAAAAATGAAGGTGTTCCTCAAGTTAAGTGGTGCAGGACACCTTATTTATTTCCTTTGCTCAACTTCAGTTAAGCTGTCAATAAATGCTTCTGCGTGTATTTACTCGATTCAGGACTGACGGTCAGAAATATGTTAAGCCCAGAGCTGCTGTCGACCAGGGAGCCGCATCTAAAGGGCCCCCTACTGCCCCAGACCCTACTTTTGAGTATTACTAATATTATTTCACCATAATTGCCACCCGTGCTCATTTTAAAGACAGCTAGCTCTTGGGAAGCTCTGTATTTTGGTCTGTTATCCACAATTTGTTTTCTTGACACCCGTTTTGGAGCACCATTAAATCAGGTTGTGTTTAGAGCACCTGATTCTGAGTAATTTCTGCCTCTGCTTCTCTGGTTGGCATACGGTGCCACAGAGTGGGTCCAGTGAAAGCACAGCGTCCGAGACCAGAGCACGTTTCTTTTTCAGCAGCATTACTGCCGGATCTGGTGGCTTAGTGCCCTAATGCGTCCACTGTAGGGCCCTGTGTTCGACTTCATGGTCACAGGTTCAAATCCCAGCATGTCCATTCAGCCTTTAAACATTCTGAGGTTGATACAATGAGTACTATTGAGTTGGATAACAAAAAACATCTTATTGCTGAATTCTGAAGTAGTGCAGCTATGTTGGTATTAAGCAGGGTTTTGTTTGTGTGGTTGTGGGCATTGCCAGTCTTCTTACTTTTGGTTCAATCAGTTTAGCTGCTTCTTTCCATTAGCATGCATAATCTTCTTAGTGTGGATTGATGACATGGGTTAGACCGTTTGCTTCTAGGAAGGTAATCTGTTTTATTTTACTTTGTCAGTTCACTGACGATCTGGTGTTTAAATGTATTAATTCTGCATTCTTGCAAAAAGCTGACTTCCCGTTATTATGCTTGACTTTGAAAGTGTTTGTTTTTCTGTTTTCGTTGTAGATCCATGTTTGTACATCCCTCGCTTTGCACATATGCTTGAATTTGGGGACAAAAACCATGAAGTATCAATGACTGCCCTACGATTGCTACAAAGGATGAAGAGGGATTGGATGCACACAGGACGTAGGCCTTCGGGGCTCTGTGGAGCAGGTAACTCATATATTGCTTTGTCTTAAAAATATATTTTACATCTTGAAAAAGCACTTCGTTGAGTTTGCGACATTCTCCCGGGTTTTTAGAATTAGGTCAATCATTTTTGACAAAGTAGATGATTGCTGAGCTTTTATGTTTAGGACTTTTCTTTGACAAGATGATGTAGTTGTGCTTTCTGTTTCTTTTGCTTTGCATTAAATGTACAATTTATTTATAAAGTTTTATATAGCACGAACTTGACCCAAGAGGGTATCAGAATTATTTACATTTAGAATCGTTGTGTTACAGGTTACATCAGATAAAAGAGCATAGTAAGGTACAGTACACATAAACAATGTTTCAATAATTCGAAGGAGGGAGGGAAGGAAGGAGTAATAGCGGGGAGACGAGGAAGAACAATGCCCAATGTCCGGCTGGGTAGGTGACGGTCAAGGGGAAAACCAGGGCCCATCTCCTCTTTAGCTGTCAAGCAGCTCCCCGGTCCTCAGCCTTGTTGCTCAGGTTTCAGCGTTCAGATAAAAACAGTTTTAGATTTGATTTGCGGTGATTATATAGCGCTATCTAGACCCGTAGGTATCAGAGTTCAAAACCAGGGGAAACGTTGCATTAGAAGGTACATCAAAAGGATTATAAAGTGCTGGGTTTACCCGTAGGTATCAGAGCGCTAGAACAGAGGAAACATTGAGCTATAAATTGCAACAGTTAAAAATGCGTAGTAAGGTAAAGTAAAACAAACAGTGAGGTTGAAATTATAGGAAAGGAGGGGAGGAAGGAGCCATAACAGGGAGACGAGGAAGAACTGTGTCCAATGTCCGGCTGGGTAGGTGACGGTTGAGGGGGAAACCAGGGACAATCTCCTCATTAGTTGTCTAGCAACTCCATCGGGCATCAGCCATGTTGCTCAGGTCTCAATGTTCGGGGGAAACAGTTTAGAATAGAAACCTAGGCTACGACGAGGATAGAAGTAAAAGAAGAAGGTGGGGGGAGGGCGTAGAAACAAGCCAGAGAGGGTACTGGGGCTACCATATAGGCCGGTGCAAAATGAAGAAAAAACCAGCTTTCCTGTAGTTGTGTTCATTCTTCCCTCGGGTGTCGGCGGGTGGATTTTTAATCAAACTACCACTAGCAGCGGGCCATTCACGTTTCCTGATCACGCGCACACCCCTTCGGCCTCCCGGGGCGCTTCTGTGAATCTCAGCACTGCCAACAGTCCACAGGCCCGTGCAACCCAGGCCCTGGAAAACGTGGAGAAGGTCCAGGACCAGCCATTCAATTCCTGCATTGGAGCTAGAAGGCAAGAGGGGGAGCCATGGACCGAAAAGAAATGTAGAGGTCCTCTAGAGAAGTGACGCAGTTTATGTCAATGCCCTGTCCAGCTGCGTATTACCTTGGTGCGTGCTTGTTGATTTGCTGTCTGGGTTCTCACGGCTCAGAAGTCCAATGCCGAGGTACAGAATGTGTGATCGCTATAGCTAGGGGGCCCTTGAAATTTGCATAAGGTGCCACAGATCCTCCATTCTCAGCTCTAACCTCCTACTCTTGAAGAAGTACGAAGGATTCCTGCAGCCTGCTGTTATGCCAAACCTTGAGGGGGCGCTCACACACCAGTTCTAAGAAAGATGCCTCTCAGTTTTGTGGTAGAACTTTGGTGCTATGTCCGGGTAAGAAGCTTGCAATCCTGCCCAATCTTGCGCAGTGTGACTCTGCTACTGGAGGCAGAGTGTTCCACTGATATGTCTCTATAATGAGCCACAGTCCATGCCCGCCAGGCCTCTGTGCCGCAGATGCCGATTTACCCGGGGGGGAGCCCTGCTAACTGCAATTGGTGGCACGGGGGTGGGGGGTGTTGTTTTCGTGCCAATGGTTCGATTACACTTTGGGATGGCCTCCAATGCGCAGTGCTCTCACCCCAGAAACCGCACAACAACTGCCTCTGCCCGGCCAGTGAACGCCATGCCGCCCCCTGAGTGCTATGTAATCCAGTTGTTTAACTGACAGAAGGTGCTCCATTTCAGCCACAAATGTAATGTTTGCCCAAGTGGTCATTAGATAGGGTAGATATAAGCAGAACCTCATTGTCATATAACTTTAATTCTAATTTATTTAACAGTTTTGTAATGAGTACAGGCACCAAGAGGTAGAGACAATGGGCGCCCGCCTTAAGATTGGGCTCTGCTCCCCTCCACCCTTTTCATGACCTCAGAGTGTCAGGCTGAGTAAAGGTCAGCCTGACGGACACTCTTCAGGTCAGGCAGCCAGGTTCTATACATGTGCTTAATGCACTGGCACCTAGCTGCCTGAACTGAGCGGGCATGACCTTCTCAGCCCAGCAAAGTGCCTGGACGACCTCCCTTCATGACGAGGGGGGAGTGTCACTGAAGGCCACGGACGTAGGCGCCGCAGATTTAAGCCATGAAATGCCTCAGGCCAAGTGTCGATCATTGACGCCTCATCACAGAGTGGTTTGGAGTGGGGTCAGCAAGTCTTGCTCACCCCATCCCACTCTGTGACGAGTCAGGGACTTCTTCCTCCTCTCATTGTCACACCAAAGGTCAGCAAATGAGAGGAGGTGCCAGTCTCCTCAACCCTCCTGGAACCTCGGAAGCTTCCTTTCCGCCACCCAAGACCCTGCAGCTGGTATGTCTTGTGTGATTGCATGCTGTGAATCTGTATGCGCAGACGCACACCGCCCATTAGACTGAAAGGGCTTAAGCCCATCCCCCAATCCGGTCCTGTGTACCAGGCTGAGGCTGCTGGTTTGACGGCCCAGTCCACTTGTGGTATATAAATAAATAATACCGGATCTATTTTTGTCTAGGCATAGCAATAACAGATAGCTCAATAAATAAGAGTCAAGATTCGAGGTAGTGGGAGTTTCGCAGGTTTATTACAGCATAAAGGACAGGAACAGGACAACCTGCATAGGAATAGGATGGCAGGGCCCGGCAGCTGCCGGGGCTGGATCTGGGATGAGCACGCTCTGGGGAAAAGGACTGGCGTAACATTTAATAACAATACACAGGCATATATATAGTAAAACAGTTGCATTACAGTACATATGATAGGCGGAGCAGTGGGTGTGAGCAAAGGGTGTGACGCGTAGCAGTCGCGAAAGATAAGGGTGAAAGTAGGTGTAACAGGGCGTATACATAGACATGTGATGCAAACGTAACAGAATATGTCATGAATGGGGCGGAAACATGGAGGGGGCTACCTAAGGAGCCGGGACCTCTAACCTGATGGTGCGCGCAAACTGACAATGACGTGTTACTAGGAGAAGCTGGGGGCTATGAACTCTGTGCTAGGAGCAGAGACTGAAGTCTGGAGAGTCAGGGCGACATGTACCTAAACAGTATCTAGTATCTGATGTTTAGAGAACATGTTGATATAAACTAGAAGTCAGGAGGGGAAAAGCTAACAGACTCTAAGACTGGAGCATGCATTATTCTACATGTAGTGCGTGATGAAGAATATTAAATGACCATTAATACAGTATTTCTCCAACATGGAGACGTAAAGGCTAGACAATGACGGAAACTATTGATGCGATTCAGTAGCTTTAGGAATGCAGAGAAGGAGGGCTGGACTGATAACTAGAATCATAACATACTCTTGGCAGACTCAGAGGCAGAGCCAGGCTGAACCGGGCACTGCGAGGCAGGAAGTAAGTGAAGGGTCAGGGATACAGGTGGGGGCTGTATCGCTCCTCAGCGAGGGCTCAGGAGACAGGAGCTGAATCTGGTGTCCGGGCCCTTTTGAGGCCTAGGAACGGGGACTTTACAATGAAATAACGTGCACACTGAGAGACGTGGCAACGTAGCTTTACATAGGCCTGATATTCGTATCATTCACGAGAACTGGAAATAGACATACTAAAGGTGGACACAACTATAATTGCGTCTTTAATCGAACATGGGAAATACATATGCATATTAATCATGCACACATAACATATGATGGAGGACGCGTAGGGACACAGAACATGGCAAAATTTACTTTTCCACATTAAATGGAAGGTAATGGCGCCCGAATAGGGACTTGCCCTTTCCCCACGCACCGGTGAAGCCACGCCGGCCCCCTGACCCTCTGCAGCCGTGACGGAACCATACCGTGCACGTGCAGATATTTCTGCTTCAAGTATCCCTCAGGCCCACGGAGGAGACGGAGGTGGCGGTCCAGCATCCAGACGAGGCGGTGGAGGAACGCGGCGAGTCCCGACCAGAGCCCAAGCCGAGAGTCCAAGGTCCGAGGTATCCGGAGGCCCACCCGTAACAGAAGTCCGAAGTTCGTCCGTCCGGCGTCGAAGCAGTCCCGTCCAGTCTGAGGCTTTCCGTTCTTACTGCCCGGTGAGTACCATTACTGGGGTAGTATCTAGACAGGGTCAATCCAATTGTCTCTGGTCCGTGGGTTGGTGGTACACAGACCCACAAAACGAAGTGTCCACTTCGGTGGATGCGGGTCCTGACGTGTCTCTTTATGAGACCGGTAAGTTTAGTACTGTTTTAGCAGTGCATCTAGTTCCTGTTCTAGTCAGTTCTGTTCTCGAGAAAATTCATGTATTCTGTTTTCCGTATTCCAGGAAGTATTCTGTTCGAACTGTTATTTTAAATGTTCTTCATGTATTTTAATGTTGTGGTATGAGTGTGAAGTAATTATCGTGTTTATTGTGTATTGTATTGTGTCCAGATTATAGTTCAGTCATGCCGCTATTTTCAAAACTGCGTCAGTTAAGAACCAGAAAAGGTCTGCTAGAAGCAGCAGTTTCTGTCCCGCCTAGGGACAGTCCAGGTCATTTTATGTATCAGAAACATGGCATAAGCGCCATATTGTATCTAGATTTATGGGTAGAGTATACCAAACAGTTAGAGGAAAAGTATAGATGGCCCGTATCAGGTACGTGGGATGCCGAGTGCATCATGAGAGTAGAAGAAGCATTATGGAAAAAGAAAGCCAGACAGTCACAGAAAGATGCCATCGAGTTATGGCGCAAAGAATCTCATAAAAGAACCGAAAAAGAAATCAGAAAGTCTGAATTAAGTAGAGAATCCTTAGAGCGAGCACAAGAAAAAGAATTAATCGAGATAGGTGAACGAGTTAAAGCCGAACAGTCAGACAGACAGAGGCATGCCCTTATTAAGGGTATGTATCCTCTTCTTGCCGAGGGCTTGCCAAAAGCGACCCCGGAGGCATCCAGTAACTTTCCGCCACCACTAGTTCCGACCAAGCTACGTCACAAACCGACCGCAGCTGATATTTTCATTTCGTCCTATTTGGACGACACAGTCCCAGAATATGCAAATCCCGCTCCGCCAGTCCCTGTAAATCAGGCACTTCCCGCTCCTCCAGACACCGGAGTACCTGTTACGGTACCCCCGGTCCAGCCCGCCATACAAGTTCAGCCCGCATTTCAATTTCCCGCTGCGCTAGTACGAAGAGCATCAGTAGACGACTCTAGTTTAGGGGCCGCAGGGGGAGGTCCTCCAGGAACCCCGCCGCCACACAAGCGTTTAACGTTAGCCGAATTACATGCACTAGCGTCACAGCGTACGCCCAGGTATCAGTCTGTTGCAGAAATAAGAAAAGCCCTTAACGAATGTGGCTATGATCCAGTCCCAGGCGAGGATAATATGGTTTTATATTCATTACGCGTGAGAAAGGTGACCGAGTATCTAGTCACCCTACCAGATATGAAAGGAGATCTAGACAGAATATACCGTTTCATCCGTACAGGGGATGATCCAGAAAGTATTAGTGACGTCATGTCTCAAAGAAAAGTTGAAGTCCAGCTCATGCTATTAAAGTTTCTGATTAATTGTCTAATACGAGAACAAGATTATCCGACCAAAGATCAAGCCGAAATGAGAACCCTGACAAAGTGGAGTGATAATATAGCCGAGGGTAAGCATAAGACCATCAGCAGTATAGAGAGTATGTACAAGAAAATTCGTAAGGAAATAATAAGGTTACATGATCAACGTAAAGCAGCACAAGTAAGCGAGAAAGAAAATGACTCTGCGGAAGAGGTAGAGGACGAGAATCCCGCCAGAATAGCGTATGTAGGAAAATCTAGATTTCCAGATCGCCATTTACGCCTAGAACACAAGTCAACTTTCCATCGTCCAACACCAGAACAAGGTTCTCTAGAACAAGTATTTCAAGCTACCGATCACATTCTGAAATCACGAATCGGTTATAGCGAGTTAAGTACTATGCATGAACAAGAACTAGTCCGATCAGCAGTCCGATGGATTACTGATTCTACCACTTTTCCAGACGAAATAGTGGCACAAATGTTTCTGAAATTGCCCCCAGCCGAGCAACGACTGGTGGGTATGTATATGATCCAGCACCTCATTACATTGTATGAGGGTCAACATTCTGATCCAGGTCCGTTACATGATGTCCTGAACGAGTTACTCCAGTATAAATGGAAAGGTTTAGGTACCGATTTAATTAGTGTCGTTCTGGAACAGCGCCACAAATATAGTATGTTTCTGAACCCGCATTTTGTTCATGTCTCACCTCCAGAAAGTAAACCCTTTTACATAGACAGACAGAATCCGTTACGAGAAGTACACCCAGTTAGGACAACAGATGGTGAAATGCAACGAGTGTTTGTTTACACTCCGATTACAAAGATGGAACTCTTAGAGATGAAAAAGTTAATTCCCTGTCATGACAAAGATCCAGCAGGGTTCCACCGAGAATTAAAGGACATGCTCCGTATGGGAGAATACACGTATCCAGATATCATTAAAATGTTAAAAGTCCTATTGCCCGCAGGGGTATATGAGAAACTCAAGGAAAAAGAATGGGAGGTGGGAGAGAAAAAGATCGATTGGGCAGTTCTAGAAGCTGAAGACAAGATAAGAGTACCAGGTACCGGTCTAGGAGAGAAATGTAAAGAATTACCAGAATTATTAATACAAGTTTTGCCTAGATTATTGACAACTAGAAAGGAAGACTGGGATGCAATCTCAGCCTGTAAACAGAAACAAGACGAAGACACTAGTGATTTTTACTCTAGATTTGAAAAATGTTTTATTATAAACAGTGGCCTCAAGACAAGTAGCGAGTCATACCCTCATCTTTTTGTTACTAAATTAGTCGAGAATTCAAGTCCACCAATTAAAAACCGAGTTTTGAAAGTCGAAAGTACCTGGCAAGCTAATACCCCGTCCCAGATGTTACAGATGCTTCAATATCACCAGAATAGAATCAGAGAAGAGCAAGAACACGAGAGAAAACGTATGAAAGACACGAAAATGAAAGTACTAGTTGCACAATCTGTTCCTCAAGACAGTCAGAAGAGGGGTCCGAATCAAGCCAGTCACCCTGCAGCTCCCGTTAAAGGGACATGCAATTATTGTAAACAGCCAGGTCATTTTATAAACGAGTGTGCAGTTCTGAAACACAACATAGCCACCGGTAAGACTAAAGAAAGACCACGTCCGCCTAGACAAGAGCAAGTTTCACAGACTCCTCAGCCACAGAATGCACCACAGACAGTTCCAGTACCACAGCCTATCGCTGCAACACAGCATGTTACACAGCAGATGTACCAGTATGCCCAGTCCGAGTATCCAGAGTATCAGCCATATTCATGAAACAGCCTAGAGAGGGAGGTAGGCTTGCCTCTCATCGAGATACCTGTAGATCAAGAAGGTCCCTATGTTCACAGTCAAGTACTAGGGAAAGACAGAAAGTTTTTGATTGATACAGGGGCAAGTAGGACCACCATCAGTCACGCCGAAGTTCCAGGGGCTCCGCTCTCAGGCTCTAGAAATGTTTCCCTTGGATTTTCAGGAAAACCTATCGTAAATGAAATTTCAAAGCCAGTTACTCTAGAAGTAGGTCCATTGTCCCGCACTACTGATCTGTTACTTACGAAGTCATGTCCAGAAAATTTATTAGGCATTAAGACACTGAAAGAGTTAGGTGCAGTTATATGCTGTTCCCCAGAGGGAATACGATTGTTCCTACGTGACTTCAAGGGTCACTATGTATTACGAGATTTTGATCCGAGATTGTCTAATGTTCCGCAGCATCTATGGGCGCAAGGTCCAACTGATGTTGGCTTTATGCAAATCACACCCCATCGTGTGACTCTCAAGCCAGGTGTAGTGTTACCACGAATCAGACAGTACAGATTGCCACCTGAGGCTGTAGCAGCCTTATCCAAAATTATTGACGAGCTCATGGCTCAAGGAGTAGTTGTAGAAACTGACTCCAATGTATGTAATTCTCCGATCATTCCAGTCATGAAACGTACTGATCCGAATGCACCTCCAGTATATCGATTAGTGATTGACCTTCGAGAACTTAATAAATGTATTATTCCCCAGTATCCAGTTGTCCCAGATATCTCTTCCCTATTGACAGCCATTGATTCCGAAGCCTCATTTTTTACGGTCATAGACCTCAAGAACGCGTTTTTCAGTGTCCCCATTCATCCAGACAGCCAGTTTCTTTTCGGATTTTGTTTAAATGGAAGGAGCTATATGTTCACACGAGCTCCTCAAGGTTTCACAGAAAGTCCTAGTATTTACAGTCAAGCACTCAAGAGACAACTAGACAACATTCACATGCCAACTGACACTGCCCTGCTCCAGTATGTCGATGATCTACTGATCACAGCCCGTTCTGAACGTGCTTGCGAACGAGCATCACTTACAGTCTTGTATTTCCTAGCCGAGATGGGGCACAAGGTGTCCCCTTCGAAGCTTCAATTCTGTGTCCAGCAAGTTATCTATTTAGGCCACTTGCTGTCCAAGTGGGGTAGGCAGTTGACACCAGACCGTATCCAGTTAATAGCGAGTCTTCCTCAGCCCAAGACCCAGAAGGAGGTACGTGCTTTTATCGGCCTCACTTCTTATTGCAGACAATGGATTCCTCAGTATGCATTTCTAGCCAAGCCATTGATACAGTTAACGACACAGGAGGCAGCCGTATTGACTGTCCTCCCTTGGACATCTGAACATACACTTAGTTTCAATGAGTTAAAGAAAGCCCTATGCCAAGCTCCAGTCCTAGCTACACCGAACTACAGTAAGCCTTTTACACTTTTCGTTACTGAACGTGAAGGTACAGCATTATCTGTTCTCACACAAGATCAAGCAGGACAATACAAGCCTTGTGCTTATTTTTCGAGCACATTAGATCCTGTAGCCCAGGCTCTGCCTGCGTGCCTCAAGTCAGTTGCAGCCACAGCACTAGCTATCAGACAAAGTGATTCCATAGTATTAGGACACTCCCTGACAGTACAAGTTCCACACTCTGTGGAAGTTCTTTTAAACCGAACACAAACTCAGCACTTGACAATTGCACGTTTAACAGGTTATGAATTGACACTGTTCCAGCCACACATAGAAATCAGACGCTGCAACGTTCTGAATCCTGCTACACTGTTACCATCAGTTAATCCAAATCCTGCCACACACGACTGTGTGGAAGTAGTTAACATTACGACAAAGCCAAGACAAGATCTGACAGATATTCCATTACCAGATCCCGACCTGACACTTTATGTGGATGGTTCATGCATAAGAACAAGTACAGGTGAACTAGTCGCCGCGTATGCAGTGACTACTGACACTGAAGTTATTGAAACACACTGTATTGACACCCTGTCTGCTCAAGCAGCAGAGCTAGTTGCTCTGACACAAGCCTGCATTCACGCCAAGAACCTGAAAGTTAATGTTTACACAGATTCACGTTACGCATTTGGAGTTGTACACGACTTTGGAGTGCTCTGGCAGGAGAGAGGTTTCATGACTTCTCATGGAACCAAGATTCAGCATGGTCTCCTTATTCAAGCTCTGTTAGATGCCATACATTTACCGACATCCATTGCGATCATGAAATGCAAAGCACATACGAAAGTTACTGACACTATTTCCCAAGGTAATGATCTAGCAGATCGCACAGCCAAGCTTACAGCACAGACTCCAGACATTTCAGTTAACCCAATACAGACACTTACTCCAGATCCGACTACATGTATGACAGTTAAGGACCCTACACAAGATGTCATAGACATACAGTCACATGCTACTCCCGATGAAATCAAGAAATGGTCCGAACAAGGAGGGGTCCAGACAGATCAGGGATGGGTAACGAAGGGTAAAACCACATGGTTTCTCCCCGACTCCATGGTTCAAGTCATTGTTATTACCGCACATAGTCCAGCACATTTAGGAGAAAAAGCTATGTTAGACAGTATCCAGAACATTTGGTTCAACAAGCATTTACGAGCTGCAGCCAAGCAGAAAGTCCGTACCTGTATGATATGTTGTCAGTTTAATCCAGGTAAAAGTGTCCCGGTGGAACAAGGTGGATTCCAGCCCCCTGACCACCCTTTTGAAGTCCTCCAGATGGATTACATTCAGATGGAGCGATGTCGAGGTTTCAAGTATGTCCTTGTAGTTGTATGCGCTTTGTCCAGGTGGACAGAGGCATATCCAGTTCCAGATTACACAGCCACGACCACTGCCAAGCAGTTGGTTCGTGAATTCTTCCCACGTTATGGACTCCCTAGAGTCGTATATTCTGATAACGGCCAGCCATTCTCATCTGAGTTGATGAAACATGTTTCCCTATTGTTAGGGTACCAGTGGAAGTTCCATTGTGTACGCCATCCTGAAGCAGCCGGTCTCGTAGAGAGACATAATCAGACCCTGAAAATCCGCATCGCCAAAGTTTGTCAAGAGAAAGGTGTAGACTGGCTAGTAGCTCTGCCAGTTGCTTTGTTCTATATGCGCATGGTCGCACATTCCAGATCAGGTCTGTCCCCGTATGAGGTCGTTTTCGGCCGCCCCCCTAACATGTGGGGTACTCCTAGACCTCGAAGTATTACCGATGTTTCAAGTAATATGCTGACAGATTACCTAGCTTCCTTGATGTCTGCCCTCAACTCTTGTCGTTCACAGGTTGCCGCCGCATTTCCAGACAATACCGAGGTGGCACCGCATGAAATCGTTCCCGGATCCATGGTCCTAGTGCGAAATTTTGACCGCTCAAGTCTGCTGGAGCCTCGCTGGAAGGAGCCCCAACAGGTCCTCCTGGCCACCCGTACAGCCGTGAAGTTGGAGGGACGCAAAGGCTGGGTGCATCTATCGCACATCAAGAAGTTTTATGGATTGAAACCAGTTTCAAAGAACATTTCCGAGCATTTAAAGGACTGCCAAAGTACTATTCTTAAGAACTGTCCCGCAAAAGACAATGTTACTGCACCCTCCCTGTTAGAGACAACTCCGCAACAGGAGTATAAGAAAAAGTTAAGGTCTAGTAAAATAAGTCAGCCAGTTTGATTGTCTAAGTCCTCCCCTAGGTGAAACGGTTAGACCGGTTTCTGACATGTATAAAATAGACCCCCATAGTGAGAGAGTTAGTCAAAACTCAATCCGATGTATCGTTTTTCTAAGTTTCATATTACTTCTCAGCATTATGATTTCCTGCACCAGTTATGCATTTTACTTGTATTTTCCAGTTTCTCATGTAAATAAGTCTTCTAATGTTACAGTAGAGCACACGTTTAGTGATCTGCCTCCTCACGAATATTCTTACCGCCTCGCTATGCGTAACAATTCTTTTATCCGCATGTTACATTATTCACACCAGACCAGCAATGCCACTAATTGTTGGGTGTGTGGTCGACTCCCCCCTTTCCAGACACCGAAGGGAGTTCTGCCACTCTTTCCTTATCCATTTTCACATAATGGTTCGTGTGGAGCATGGTCCACGTTAACGTCATCCTCAACAGATATGTCTTTTCTTAACAGTACATGTTTCCCAGACAAGCAAGGTCTTCCCCATAGAACAGGGTTAGATCTAGAAAATGAAGTTTACAATTTAGGCAATTATTCCTCGAATTTCATGGTCCTGAATGTTCAGTCTGATACTACTCCAGACTTACCTGCTATTTCAGTACTACCAGTCAACGGCGAATTATGTGTCCGAAATAATGGTTCCGTACATGTAGGACACAGCGATTGTACTACTATTGTCAAGTATAGTGACAGTGGGAAATCTATTTTCAAAGCCTCACGTCATTCTTATTTTATTTGTGGTCAGACTGCATATGTTCGTCTGCCCCTCGATTGGGAGGGAACCTGTTACATTGCCTTCCTACTGCCACCTGTTTTCCTAGCCCCATCCGATTATCATAGAAATACACATCTAGTACACATTAGACATAGAAGGGAGATCGAGTCCCCAATTGTCGATTATACTGAAACTGCTCTAGAACAGTATACAGATTTCAATAGAGGTTTCTTCTTATTTATAGGACCTATCCAGAACAGTAAGCTAATCCGTAGGTTAACAAGAACCCTTGAAGCTGTAGTAAATGAGACTGCCTCTGCTCTAGGTAACTTAACCGAAGAGCAATCTGCTATGAGATTTGTCGTTTTGCAAAATCGTCTCGTCCTTGACGTCATACTGGCCGATAGGGGCGGGGCCTGTAGAGTCATCGGATCTAGTTGCTGCATATTCATTCCAAATAACGCGCCGTCTGTTTATTCAGCTATAACCAGACTTCATAAAATTGCCCATCTGTTACACCAAGATCCGGGCACCTGGACATGGTCCGGTTGGTTCTGGAATATAGTTTCCGCTTGGGGATGGAAAGTCTTGTCCTTTCTAGGTATGGCAGTAGCGATCATATTCAGTTGCTGCCTCTGTATACTATGTGGCCCTGCGATTTGCGGCATTTGTGCTACCTCTTGTATTCCTAGTCCCAAGTCCCGTTCTAAATCCCGTTCCAAGACAATTCGAGACGAGCAAATGATACTGTATGAAATGATAGATGGTATCATGAATATTGATGTTTCCTGATGGAAACGTAGTGACAAGGAGGGAATGTGGAAAAGTAAATTTTGCCATGTTCTGTGTCCCTACGCGTCCTCCATCATATGTTATGTGTGCATGATTAATATGCATATGTATTTCCCATGTTCGATTAAAGACGCAATTATAGTTGTGTCCACCTTTAGTATGTCTATTTCCAGTTCTCGTGAATGATACGAATATCAGGCCTATGTAAAGCTACGTTGCCACGTCTCTCAGTGTGCACGTTATTTCATTGTAAAGTCCCCGTTCCTAGGCCTCAAAAGGGCCCGGACACCAGATTCAGCTCCTGTCTCCTGAGCCCTCGCTGAGGAGCGATATAGCCCCCACCTGTATCCCTGACCCTTCACTTACTTCCTGCCTCGCAGTGCCCGGTTCAGCCTGGCTCTGCCTCTGAGTCTGCCAAGAGTATGTTATGATTCTAGTTATCAGTCCAGCCCTCCTTCTCTGCATTCCTAAAGCTACTGAATCGCATCAATAGTTTCCGTCATTGTCTAGCCTTTACGTCTCCATGTTGGAGAAATACTGTATTAATGGTCATTTAATATTCTTCATCACGCACTACATGTAGAATAATGCATGCTCCAGTCTTAGAGTCTGTTAGCTTTTCCCCTCCTGACTTCTAGTTTATATCAACATGTTCTCTAAACATCAGATACTAGATACTGTTTAGGTACATGTCGCCCTGACTCTCCAGACTTCAGTCTCTGCTCCTAGCACAGAGTTCATAGCCCCCAGCTTCTCCTAGTAACACGTCATTGTCAGTCTGCGCGCACCATCAGGTTAGAGGTCCCGGCTCCTTAGGTAGCCCCCTCCATGTTTCCGCCCCATTCATGACATATTCTGTTACGTTTGCATCACATGTCTATGTATACGCCCTGTTACACCTACTTTCACCCTTATCTTTCGCGACTGCTACGCGTCACACCCTTTGCTCACACCCACTGCTCCGCCTATCATATGTACTGTAATGCAACTGTTTTACTATATATATGCCTGTGTATTGTTATTAAATGTTACGCCAGTCCTTTTCCCCAGAGCGTGCTCATCCCAGATCCAGCCCCGGCAGCTGCCGGGCCCTGCCATCCTATTCCTATGCAGGTTGTCCTGTTCCTGTCCTTTATGCTGTAATAAACCTGCGAAACTCCCACTACCTCGAATCTTGACTCTTATTTATTGAGCTATCTGTTATTGCTATGCCTAGACAAAAATAGATCCGGTATTATTTATTTATATACCACACACTCACAAACCTTTCGCTGGCCTTTCTCTCCTCATAAACATCTCCGACTGCTTTCCCTGTCACCTGCAGTGCCCTGACTCTCATAAATCATCAAAAATATTTGTTAAGTTTTGGGGCTCGGTGTGAATCTCACCCTCACTGATAAGACAATGCAGCGCACATCAATCTGTAAGTAAGAAACTGTGTTCTTGCAGGAAAGCTTGGCACAGGTTTTGCCTTTCCGAGAAAAGTAAACAAAAGCATGGATGTAAACAAAAGCATGGATGTAAACCGAACATAAATCATAGTTGTGATTTATTTTTTCCTTTTTGTGTTATTAGGCCTTTCCTTGCATGCAGCACTATTTGAATGTAAGCACTATATAAATGCAATTTCAATGCTACATGAATGAAAATAAATGTTGCATTGTGGCAATGAAGTACGTAAATGGTTTTTGATGAGTTTTTTTGTTATAGTGCTTCATACCACACTTCTAAGTGCTTTAAATAACAGACCTTGCGATAACCGAATTTAATGGTACTCTTAGAAGGTTGTAAGGTGGAATCTACTTTGGAAGCTTCATAACAGTCACCTGAACATAACAGGATGTTTCCGCTTTGAGCATTTAGGGCCAGATGTACTATTATTCAATTTGCAAAAAGTGGTTGTGGATTGCGCATCGCCTTTTTAGGTCTCCCGCCTGCGTTGCAGTGCACAGCATTGCTCGTGCAGCGAGAGACCTTATGTAAGAAAATTGAAAATAAACCTAGGAATCGCACACGCTTGTGCGTGTGCTTTTCCTTTTGGGTCACGCTATTGGCCTTTGCGTGCGTCTTTTTATCAAAGACAGCATGCAATTAGCCAAAGGCAGGTGCATTGCTCCACCCATGGCCTGTTGGTGTCTATTACGCGCACCGCTGCCATATGGTTACAATTATTGTGCCCAGTTACACGGGCACGATAATTAAAACCATATGTCTCGCTGTGGCGCGCGCACCGCTCACAGGATTGTTCTTTTTTGGATCTATTTTACAGGGAAGCAACTAAATGAAAGAAGGAAAGAGAGGTTGCGAACCGTTGTTTCAAGTCACATAGTCACTCTGCTTTAAGCGAGTCTTTTGGGTAGAGCTCCTGGCTGAATGTATATTGTTGCCAGAGACGAGAGTAACTGTTATCCCAATTTCTGAGGTGCGGTGAAAAGTGACGCTTCAAGAACAGGGAAGCCGTTTGCAAGTGACGGCACCCACCATTTATTGCTGTGTGTAATATGCTGTCGCAGAGGACACCATTTTTACTATACTCGGTCTCCTTACACACAACAAGCTAGCCAGATTGCGGAACACACTATGGGTGAGTGTGACACCCCTGTAATGGGGGACTGAATGGATTTTACACAGATGGTCAGTGGAATCATAGCCCAGGGGTACCAGCAAAAAAGCATGGTCATTCACTACAGTTTCTGCTGTCATTAACCATTGTATTATAAGAAAAAGAGTGGCTCCAGTGGGAAAAGTTGCTTATATGTTGGTTCAAGAATTGGCCGAAAGTTCGCATATATATGCAGGGAATGGGGTGAGATGTCAGAGAGACACACAGACACACTGATTCAGTACTTAAATGTTTGTATTGAGAATCATTTTTCAGTGAAAACAATTTAAACGATTTACAATAAATATTTACAGTTGTGTTGTGTGTCCCAAGTGAAATTATGAACCAAAAACATAAGAATAACATATATATAGCAAATGTGTATGAGGTTTCAGATACACTTTTGTGGTTTACAGAAAGCGACCACTATCTTTTTTCACTTTTCACTTTTCAAGTACATGACATCCATATAATGACAGAATGTCAGTTGCAATGGTTTGCTTTTTCTTAATTGTCGACGGCGTTTCGACCCTAATATGGATATAGGGTCTCTTCAGGACCTACGGTGTGGGGGACATCTAGGGAAAATAGAGGTATGTATTAGGATGTGGTATCCAAACTTGAATTATGGGTTGCTGTATATAATAGTAGGGGCAGGAGGGATACCTGATTTGGAATTGCTAGAGTATTTGTCGTGCATGTGTTCAACCGTGTGCGGGTGAATTAAAATACTTACTAGGAGGCCCAGCCGGGTTCTGTTAGAGGAGACAAAATTATAATTTGGTTTTAGTTACCGGGGTAAAGACAAGGGGTTAGAGAGAAGAAAGAAAGAGAGCCACGGTGTGTGGATGATGTCTTGGGTATTCCGGTTATAGGCCACTTACCCCTAATAAGCGTGTGGGTTGCAGGCAATTTCCGGATGCACAATGGCTGTCCTTAGGATTCTCTGGCTTGCGTGATGATTCAACAGGCCTGGTATCAATATCTCATTCAACGCTGGTGCCGGTATGCATTCTCCGCGGAAGGGGGTTAATTTCTGTGATAGGAAAAACAACCCCCATTAGCTGCGGTCTCTACGCTACAGAGTGTGCGTCTACTGTGTAAGGCCTTACGATTATAGTCTATTTGGAATCAGCATGGAGGTTTAGCTTCATTTTATGCTAAAAAGAGAATTTTAAGCTTAAGATTGGAAACTCGGGGTGGTTCTGGTGGTGGAAGACCGGATGCTCCTCAATTTAAGGCTATTTCCAATATCGAAATCCATGCTCGTATAGAGCGCTCATTACTTAAGTGATTCCCAATACTTAGTGTGAGTTTCTGCGTTTGAATTGCTACATTCTATTTATATTAAGGGTTGCCAAAGGCTCAAAATTGAAGAAGGGACCTCTATCTGTTCTTGTCTGTTTCAAATACAGTCGGCTTTTGGAGGTATGTAATCTATAGTGGTATCCGCGATTCCCATAGTACTAGTGAAATCTCTGCGTGCTAATATGAGGAGTGCCTGGCATTTGACATACCCTTTCCTGTCTTGTGCCACTCCTTGGCATGTATAACCGTTTGTGATCTATAGCGGTATCAGCGATTCCCATAGTACTAATGAAGCCTCTGTGTGCTAATAAGAGCAATAGCTCGGCATTTTACATACCTTTTCCTGTTTGTTGCCTGTCTTTAGGCAGAAGGACTGCCAGCGTCAGTCTCTCCGTGGTGCGTTGACCGCCAATTCTTGAACCAACATTTAAGCAACTTTTCCCACTGGAGCCACTGTTTTTTCTTATAATACTAAATCACCCAGGCTCCGTTGTGAGTAGGTCATTAACCATTGGTTTCTCAAGAGCCTGTTGGGAGAGGAATAATCAAGGTGCCCTGTGGATGGGGATATATGTTGGGTATACCCCTGGTATTTAGTGCCTCGTGGTCTACTAATAAAATGTTAAAATCTATGTTTATCTCCCTCAGTGCATTTGAAGGTTATTAAACACTCAGTTGAAAATGCAGGAATTCCAGCCAGAGTCCGACAGTGGCAAGGTGGCACAGCTCTCCTCGCCATGTGAATGCTTTTCGACACTACAACCACCTCGCACTTCCAACCAGGACCATTTAATTATATTCTGACACTCCTTCTGTGCTAACTCGTCTAAGTCCGGCCTGTGCCAGCCTCTCGCACTGCTCCTGAGTGCCAGTTCCTACTACAGACCACCAGTGCCAGCTCACCATGCCACCATTGCCAGCTTCTTACAGTGCACACAAATGGATGTTCGACTCACTGCCCTCATCATGTGCATTCTGAAGGTGTCCAAATAGTCCTTTGCTTCTTTTCTGAACTTGCAGCCAGTGTACTTTTTGTGATTTTCTTTTTAAGTGAAAGTCTCTCCCTGTTTATATTTTTTCATGCTCTTCCTGCCCCCACCTCGTGACCATAGCATTGGCTGTAATATATCTACTGTAGCAAACCAGGCAACCTTTATATTATGTAAAAGCTGAAACTATTGCCTTTGCCAGTGCTTGCTTTTATATAAAATGATGTAAAAAAAACGGAAAAGTACTCTGCCAGCCTATGGAACGGCATCATGTAAGAAAAATTGGACTGCACAGTTATGCCAAGTAAATTAAGTGCATCGAAATGATCATTAAATAGTAGCGCCTGGGCCAAATAGGGCAGTGAGATTAAATCTCGGCACACAGTGTGTAGGCACAGCTGAAGGATGGAATTGTGTCTGTGCCTTGAAGAAACAGTTTGCGTGGCTTCCGTTCTTAGCTGCTGTCATCACAGATCTGTACATGGGGCGTGGCTTGGGCGCCGATGGGGATGGCGGCGTGAGCCTGTAGCTCCGTGTCCGATCCTGACATTTATCCTGTTAACCCTACCCCAGTTCCGTTTACGGAGCAGGCGCTCTCCTGGGAGAACCGGGGGCGGCTGAGGAGCTCGTTGGCGGCGACCTGGGCTGCTGGACGGCGTAGGGGGAGCCGTTACCGCAGTTGACGATGCCGAGACCTGTATGCAAGATGGCGGTGGCCCCGGCCCGGACACTGTGACCTAACGGGGAACGGAGCGCCGTGGCAGCGAGTTGTGCTGAGGGAAGTCGCTAAGAGGGCAGGCGGAGCGGGGACCGTGATCCGAAGCGGCTCTGCGTAAGGACCGAAGTGGCCTGGAACCCCTGATAGACCGGGGAGCTGGGTGCGATTTCGGCTGCATAAGATGGCGGATACGGAGTGCGGACCCCGGCCCCCGCTTGCAGTCTAAGGCATCTGCTGCTGCACGGAGCCAGATCGTGGCCACTAAGGAGCGGAGGTGAGGAGGAGAGTCTGCTTCGGGAGTGCACTGAGAGGTGGCCGCCTGGAACGGTTGCTCCGGAGCCGCATTCTGCTGACGGCCCCTCCCGGGGCTCCGACCCTGTGGGGGACTTCGAATCACGACTGTGTGGCGGATGGTGAGCGGGGTGTTGGGGGTCCCACCCCAGACTGTGCCACGCTGAGGGCCGACACTGGCCGAAGAACCTGACTGTGCGGAGCGGCCCTGCGAGGTGGTGTGACCGGCGGGGGGAGGAGTCGGTGCCGCCGGAGTAGCGGCGTTGTGGGACCGCGCTGAGAGGCTCTCTGGGCAGCGGCGAGCACCCGATTCCTGGCTCCCCGGACTGCTCTTTGCAGTGCTGCCAGACGAGGTCCCGGCCAGCTATCATTTACCGAGGAGACTCAGGCGGCCATTGATTCCCGCTCTGGTGGGGGTGGAGCACCGATGACCGGCCGCCCCGGATACCCACGAGAAGCCCTGGTCTGGACGCGCCTGGAGGGCTGTGGAGACCGATGACTGGGTCCCTACGACGGTTATAGGGCTGTTCTGGGGTGCCCAGGCCTGACGCAGGGAAGTGAGCAGCGGGGGGGGGGGGTCGATCTGACCCACGCGGACACTGTGGGCTTGCAGAAAGTTCGCTCTACTGGTGGCAGAGTGGTAGGAACGACCAGGGTGCACATACGACGCAGGGGCCTGAGGTGGTGCACACGAACGGACAGGAGTCCGGGTTCTTTTCAGAAGCATCTTTGGAGGGGTGCTGCCCTAGCGCTCACATGGGAACGGGCGGGTTGTGCGCGCCTCTGAGAGAGACGGTGGATTCAAGGGTCGACGTGCCCACAGGCGGTCGAATGATGGCACTGAAACAGGGGCAAGATCAGGCGAAGGGCTTGGAGGCAGGCCGCGATGCTCAGACTGACCCCGCACGAGCAGAGACTGAACCACCGTCTAGATGGAATATTGGATGCTATAACGGCGACCAAGGAGTCCTTACATCAGGATATCGCGCAGGTCGCGGCGGGTCTGGGTCTCCTGAGAGCGGATCATTCCAAGCTAGCGGACAGAGTGAAAGAAAACGAGCTGCTGCTCCAGGAGGTCAGGCCTGCGGTAGTGACGGCGGAACATAAGCTGAAGGATATACTCGATCGCTTGGTAACGCTGGAAAAGAGAGCGGAAGATTCCGAAAATCGTAATCGTAGGAACAATGTGAGAGTGTTAGGCCTGCCGGAAAAATCTGAAGGGGATGATGCAGCTGCCTACATGGAAACCTGGTTCAAAACAGTGGTGGTCCTCAAACAGTTAGTGCCTCGCCCATGTAGACATCCTTATTTAACGTAGACCGGGTAGGGATATAAATTCTCACTCCTACCTTGAATATGTCCAATAACATATAAAGTAAGGTCTGGATGTACTTTTTTCACTTAAAAACAATGCATCACACAGGACCAAATCATTCACCAACAGAAAAGTAGTGAAGAATAGAGAGAGTACCTCACGGTAGAACAACCCGAGGGGGTTCCCGGTCAATAATTCCCGGTTTACCCACTTCTCATCATCGGCGCCTCTCTCTATTTGTGAAAAAACAAACGTGCACTTGACAGAAAGATAGTGCAGACTTGAGAATAGTGAGAAAATATAACAAACAGACACAAATAGTGATTCAACAAAGAAGAGTGTCCACATACACGTCACGAAAACCCCAACAAACCACACCATAAACAAATAAGGTGAGTGGTGGTGCTTTGCTTGCTAGTACCGTTTTATTCTGATGCAGCAAAGCACTACCAAGTAAAATTGGTTATTTGTATACCAACACAGATTATCTCCTCAAGCCGACATGTTTCATCGCTCCTTCTTGTGGCGATTTCATCAGGGCAACTGAGGGGTTCGTTATTCTCAAGCTTTTCACTTTAAAAATGGACCTGTGTGAAACAAAAACACGCTCAGGGCGTGCTACCAATTCCTTATCCAAGGAATACTACTGATGCAGCAAGTCTCGACACACATTTTCAGACTATTTTACCTGGAGTGCGCTATGTCAGCACATACCAGCGTCACTCCTCAGGACACCGTGCCAATTGTCCACGTGTCCGTGACCGTGACCTGGACAATTCACAGTCACCTATGTAAGTTAAAAAGAAACAAAAGCAACATTTACAGCGTCCCCACAGATGTGTACATACAGATCATGTCTATCACCAACCAGGCATTTACGCCCTGTAATCTGAACACCAACCTATTCCGTTTCTATGGCTATGTCAATGCTGTATTGCGGTAAGGAAAACACACACAGCAGGCATCTCGCCCCTTGTTGTCAGAACCGTTCACCATCCCCCGCACTTTCATACAACTCACGTCGCATCTATTTTCGTGAGCTTCTCTGTACTCAAATATACCAGGAGTAATGTAGACCGAACTTCATCCCCACACATAAAGCCTTGCTCGCGGTAAATACCGCGTTCGTGCCCAAGCTAGGAACACTTTGTCAAAGGATCTGTAGCGCGGTCTGCAGTCCCCGCACTCAATCATTCCAACACAACCACACTCTCACTTGTGCCGCGTCCCTCCGGCGCTTCCGACGGTCCACAACAGCGGACTGAATGCCGGGAAGGATATAAACAGCGAGGGCGGAACCCCGCCCCTCGCGCCTGTATATGGCGGCCATCTTGGAACGGGTTAGTTTACACTAAGTGCATATGCATTTCAATAACAAATCTGGCATCTTTAATGGCTACAGTTATCAAAGAGGTCGTAAAACTGTGCACAAAGGAAACCCAATCTGCACTGCACTGTGCATAAGATGGTAACTTGCAAAATGGAACTAGTGAACCACTAACCAATTGCAGAGCATGAAAGCACGAACACTAGGCAGGCTGAATGCAGACTACTTGCGTTAGGAAGGACACTAATATGTACATCTATATATGTGCCTGTAACTGTGTCACTACCCCAGCGGAAAAGACTGACACTTTCCATAGGAGGGCGGCCCAAGATGGAAGACTGCTATTCATAAAGTCTGGAATATCTATTACTGCAGTCCACGGCAATGTTACCGGGGGACTCGAGAATGAGGCAGGGGCTTTGACAGAGCCCTGTCAGCGCCTGCTGATCTTATTCCACTCGATATTTTCGTTGAGTCCCTCCCGATCTGCCCTTTCCAAATATATCCATTTGGCCTCTTTTTTCGCCAGGATGTTTTCTAAATTATACGAGTCGCCCACCACTTTTTCCAGGACAGTCCACCTCAGATCCCTCAGGTCATGTCCAGATGTGTTAAAGTGTTGCACCAAACGCGTGGTCAACTTCTTGGCACGGATGGTGCTCAAATGTTCCTGCACACGTATTTTTATTTTCCGAGTCGTCAGGCCTATATAGTAGAGACCACAACTGCACATCAATCTATAAATGACATGTGTCGTATTGCAGTTGCTGAATCTATTGAGGAACCATGTCCTACCACCACGTAGATTAACCGTCTTGGTTGCCTCTGTGAGCCCACAGACCGAGCAGTTTCCACAGGGGTAGTGTCCAGTAGGTACAGTGCTGGTGTTGACAACGTCCCTGTTACGTGTGTGAACCAATTTATCCCGTAGGTTGGGAGCTCTCCTGAAGGCAAAACGTGGCAAGGGCATCTTATTCTCAGCAGTGTCAAGGATGGACCAATTCTTTCGTATGATCTGTCTGATTTTACTAGATAGAGGATCAAAGGTAGTCACTACTGGTAAGCACACTTGCTTCTCTTTTGTATTCCGCTCCAGTAGGGCTTCTCTGGGGGTGTTCAAAGCCCTCTTCCGTGCGTGTCTGATGACTTTGGCTGGGTAATCCCGCTGTTGTAACTTGGTCACAAGTTCCGAGGACTGCTCCAGAAAAGTTTCTGTGGATGAGCAATTCCGGCGATAACGCAGAAATTGTCCCACCGGGAGGTTATCACGTAACGACCTCGGATGGAAAGAGTGGTAATGAAGGAGGGAATTCCTATCCGTGGCCTTATGGTGAACACTGGTAACCAACTTGGAATCAGTAGCAGTAATATCTACATCCAGATATACCGCAGAGGCATTGCTGATAGACCAGGTGAATCGCAAGCTAGGGTCTACCTGGTTAAGCCATTGTAGGAATATATTGAGCCGGTCCCCTGTACCTGTCCAGATACAGAGGACGTCGTCAATATAGCGTCTCCACAAGGAGATATTTTCTCTGTAGGGATTGGACTCATGGAGGACCACGTTCTTTTCCACCTGACCCACATAAATGCAGGCCAGGCTCGGAGCGAATGTGGCCCCCATCGATGTTCCAGATGTCTGCAAGTATAGTTGTCCCCGATACTCAAAGAAATTTCTCGTGAGTGCTAGCTCAATACATTGCATGACGAAGGTCTGGGGGGTGTCGTAAAACCACTCCATCGCCCCCAGGGCCCGTGCTGCTGCCACCAGCGTGGCGTCCTGGGGGATGCTGGTATACAATGACTCAATGTCAATTGTAACCAGGAGTTGGTTCTCAGGGTCAAAGGATATGTCTTTCAAGATGTTGAGGATGTCCGTCGTGTCTTGTACATATGACTCCTGGGTGACCACCGCCTCTCTCAGAAAAAAATCAGCGAACTGGGAGAGGGGTTCCAAGATGGATTGGATCCCCGAAACGATGGGACGTCCAGGGGGTGGGCGCTGGGGCTTATGGATCTTTGGCAAGATGTAAAATGCCGGCACCCTGGGGTTGCTATTGATGATAAAATCCGCCTCTTTAGGTGAGATCCATTTTTTGGCGACGGCGTCTGCAACCAATTGCTTGATGGTATTAGCAAGCTCAGGTGTGGGGTCCCGTGTGAGAGGATGGTAATTTGTGCGGACACCCAACAATTTGAGTACTTCCGTCTCATAGTCAACGGTGTTGAGTACTACCACGGCCCCACCTTTATCGGCCGGCTTGATGGTGATGGCCAAGTTCTTTTGTAAAGTGACAACCGCCTCCCACTCTGTCTTCGTCATATTATGACTAGATTTATGTCCAGAAGTATGTTCCAGAGCCTCAATCTCCTGAATGACTTTCTGTTCGAAAACCGCGACCTCGGGTCCCAGAACTGATGTGGGGGGGCAAAAATTTGAAGGCCTACGTAGGTTGGTGTTGAAGAGGGAAAGAGGCGTACATTCCTTATGTTCAAAGAATTTGTGGAGTTTTATTTTCCTCATCATTTCAGACACCTCTGTTCTACATACAAAAGGGTCATGACTGGGTGTAGGAACATAACCAAGTCCTTTATTTAACACAGTCCTTTCAATGGGTGATAGTTCGTAAGATGATAAGTTTACTACTATGTCATTGGCAACTGTGGGAGATGGAATATTTATTTCCCTTAGTTGCGGAATGTGTTGGCCCTGCTCCGTGTGATGCGGGGGGAGAATGTTTGCCATGTTTGTTGAGTCCCTCTGCCTCGCCCCTGTGGTTGGCCTCTGCCCCCCCGGTTCCCTCTCTGAGGCTGACCTAAAAAAGACCTGAGTAGTGCGCCCAAGTCCTCGTCAGATCTGCTATCAGGTGCAAAGTTGACCCTGTTATTTGTTGGTGCTGTTTGGCGAGCTGGGCCCTCCTCGTCCTCACTGCTCGTATTATCAAACCGCCAGTTGTTGGGGGTTCGTCTGTTGCCCCCTTGTCCCCTATTGCCTCCTCTCTGATGAAACTGTCCCCTTCTCTGGTATGATTGAGTCCTTGCCTGCTCTACTGGTCTATCGTAGTACTCATCCTCTGTATAAGGGAAAGCCCAAGTATGGGTGTATCGTTCAAGGTTCTTTTTGAGTCCCTTGATTTTCTGATTGAGCATGTATGTTCTATATTCAGCCAAATCTGCCTGTATGCGTGCTAGCTGTTCTTTAGCATCGGTAAGGGCCTGGTTGTTATTAAGGCTGTCCTCTAACTCCAAGATTTCCGTGAGTAGAGCCTCACTCAGCCGTTTAGCCGTGTTGATTATTAAAATCAACCAATCTCGGGTGCATTTGTTCGCAATGCAACTCCAATCCACCCGAAATTGTTTGTCCTCGAGAAAGATCTTAGGCTCGAGTCGTACTATCAAGCTGGGGGGAGATGCGCCAGCCCTAAGGTACTCAGTCATGAGCGCTCCATGTAGGGCCACGCGAATTTGGCGTTTCTTCAACACGCTCAATTTTTCCCACTCTTCCCTGGCTGTGCCCTCAGTGCCAAGAGGAGCATCAGGTAGTAGTGAGGGACCAGCCAGTATGAGGGCAATCTGCTCCTCAGAGAAAGCAAGGCAATTCATCCCTCTAATGCAGGTCTATCAGGGCGTCACCGTCACACTGAGAGATCTCCTGTGTCACAGATAATGTAAAACACCACGGCAAAGAATGTCAGGGCAAGAAAATGTGTGCCTGATGGCTGCTGCAAAAGTAAAATTTTTTTAAAAAGGTCAATTTAATGAACCTATTGCTTTTTTGTAGAAGGTGAAAAACCCTCACGGCTGAGCCGCCGTACTAAATCCGCATAAATAAGAGGGGTTTAGGGGGATGGGGATGTGCGAGGCAGCCCCCCACTCAGAAAGTCCTCAAACAATTAGTGCCTCGCCCATGTAGACATCCTTATTTAACGTAGACCGGGTAGGGATATAAATTCTCACTCCTACCTTGAATATGTCCAATAACATATAAAGTAAGGTCTGGATGTACTTTTTTCACTTAAAAACAATGCATCACACAGGACCAAATCATTCACCAACAGAAAAGTAGTGAAGAATAGAGAGAGTACCTCACGGTAGAACAACCCGAGGGGGTTCCCGGTCAATAATTCCCGGTTTACCCACTTCTCATCATCGGCGCCTCTCTCTATTTGTGAAAAAACAAACGTGCACTTGACAGAAAGATAGTGCAGACTTGAGAATAGTGAGAAAATATAACAAACAGACACAAATAGTGGTGGCCCCGGAGGGCCTTTCCCCCTTCTTTTCTTTGGAGTGAGCACATAGGGTTCCGGCCCGACCGCCCCAGCCGGGCCGCCCGCCTCGGCCAATAGTGATCAAAGTCTTGCATTTTAAGGACGGAGACCTGCTGATAGAGAGAGCGCGATCGGCGGGGCCCTTCTGTTAAATCTAAGGTCAAGGGACAATCGATATTTGCCCGGCGGTATCGCCTCTTTAACCCACGAATTATTAATCAATGAAGAGGCAGGCGCTGGAGACGGGAAGGCAGGAAACAAGGTTTATTCTCTCCGGAGGAGAACACATCAGTTCAAACAGCAGGTATCGTTCTGAGGTGCTCTACCCGCATCTCTGAGGCCTGGCCTCTTATACACAGCTTTATTGCTTTATTACATACAACACATTCTTGGCAATGCTTTGATGTACGGAAGGATATCCTCCGAATCTCCCCCTCAGGCCCGTTCCCACACACATTTACAGTTGAAGTCCTCACCCCGGTCACAACAGGTGATGACTACCGCGCAGCTGGATATTCCGCCGTTTCGTGGAATGTGGGGATTTGGTCGGATCTCATAGGGTGAGGGCTTTGATCAACTCGGGGGTCCTTTGATGAGGGAAGCTTTCTACTGTACGGGGAGGGGCAAGGAACAGTATCGGCAGAGCTAGGTGTCGGCCTGGGAACGAGGAAGACAAACGGGCACACAGGAAAAGGGGATTTGTATCAAAGAGGGCCTGGGACCATGAAAGGAAGGAAGGGAGGTGTCGCGCTGGGGACAGGATGGGGTTCTGAGGCAGAGCTGCGCTGAAGAGGGGTTTATGACCCAAGGCATGTGCGAGCGGGGGTTGTCAGAGTGCGGGCTTTGTGAGGGAGGAGGGCTATGCTGGGGGCCAGTGGCATGCAAAAGGGTTGTTCTGATCGAGGCACCTAAAATGGCGGGTGCGCACGACAAAAAAGTGTGGCATCAGGGGAAAAAGGCAAGATGGCGCAGATAATGTTTACCAGACCGTACTAATTTTCCACAGTCCTCCCTTTAACATATCCAAGACATCTTGCTGGCCTATTTCCAATTCATGTCGACTGTGGTGGTCATAGGAAAAAAGTAGGTACCCAGGTGAAGGAGTTATAAACATTACATTTTAAAATCTTTCATCTTAGGAGGCGGGTCTATCGATAAACAAAACTCGTTTGCAGGAAAGCCATAGTAATGCAATAACAGACAAAGATGATTCTGTAGTGAGAGCAGTGGGTACATTTCATAGCTACTTATAGTCGTTCGGAACGTAAATTGATAGGTCATTACATATGTGAGTTCTGTTCATGTTTGGTTGGAGCATAATTAATACAATGGTGGCTGGGAGAGAAATGAGACGTAGTAGAAACGATAATCGAGGGTGTCAATGTTCGAAGTAAATGAGTTCTCAGCATTCTTTGTCGTCTTTTGTTGGCGCTGTGGAGCACCGGCGGTGGAGCTACGGGTCCAGCTCTATTCTAGGTCCCGCGTTGCAGGGCACGACCTTTTCCTCGCGTTTCTGGTCAAAAAGGTCCTTTTCGCCCTGTGTCCTTTGAGTTGATTGTCAAAAAGGTTCAGATGGAAGAAGAGTGTGAAGTTCATAGGGTAGGTCGGAGAAAAAAGGGGGGATGGAGCTGGGCCAAATCGGGAACAGATCGGGGGGCGGAAATTTCAGGTAGGCGGGCTCATGACCGAATTCAGAGAGCGGGGACTTTTCAGCACACGTTGAACATGGAGCAGGGGCATCAGGTCAGCCCTTTCCTCTCACTTTGACGGAAACAGTGCCTCGTCCTGCAACTCCTTTCTGTCGCGGTCTCGCCTTGGCCAATGTCGCAGATGTTCCACGATCTGTAGTCAGGCCACGTGCTCCCACATCCGGTCCTTCTTTCCTCCGACAGTCGTACCCTTAAATGAGTTTGAAAAGACAGTCTTTAGAGAATTGGCAGAGGAAGGTAATCACATAAGTCTATTTCTCTCCCAGCTCCATGCAAAAAATGGAAACGTCCGTTATATTAGGGTTCACAACTAACATATAAATGATTGATGATGGGCCTGCTGGATTTACTATAACTTTCCTTCACAACTATTTCTTTGGTGTTTGTTGGTCGTGGGACGAGATCTGGTACCTTTTATCGCATTATAGTTACGTCAGTTCTTTTGACGGAGACCCACCTTCTTAATACGTGCCTTACGAAGCTATACCGTTCTCCAGGGCTTTATATTTAAAAAGGTGCTGTGTGCTATCACCATGGTCTGACAGGTATCTTGCTGGGGGATGAACATAGGCTAAACATTTTTCATTCTATCAATGCATCCTGCCTTTCAACTATACATTTTCGCTTTCAACAGGGTTCATTGCAATGATTTCTTCGCTTCGGTCTAATCTTTATCTTTGTAAAACATCATTCTGGTTCCTATGTAGCCTCTTACTGCCTGACTACTTAATTAGAAAAGACAGGGGTCTTATGGGAAACAACTAGGGACATAGAAAACTGTGGTAAGGGCGTAAGTAGACCCATCTCTTATGACCGGGGGTGAGGGACAGTTTTATAACCCTCGTCTGGGGCAGCTGATACGAAACAGGGGGCGTTCCGGGAACATGAGGATGTTTCGATCACCTTTACTGTTTGGGTATTGCGACAATTCGGGACGGGGAAGGTCGCGTTATCTGAGGCATCTTTTTATAACACAGGAGCCGCTGACATGTAGTTCCCTTATTTCGGGTCAGATTAGGGAACCTCAGTCGTCTTACCTGTCCTTTCCCTAATGGCCAAATCTCGGTTTCATCAATTTTTAGCAGAAAGGAGAGGTAGTGACACGGCGTCAGGGTGATTCTTATTTAGGATAAATTTTGAGCAAATACTTGTGGTATTTGGTGCCAATTGGGTGGTGCACTAGGGGTGGCGGTTTGGAAGAGCGAGAGAGAGAGAGAGAGAGAGAGAGAGAGAGAGAGAGAGAGAGAGAGAGCGAGAGAGAGCGAGAGAGAGCGCGAGAGAGCGCGAGAGAGAGCGAGAGAGAGCGAGAGAGCGCGAGAGAGAGCGAGAGAGAGCGAGAGAGAGCGAGAGAGAGCGAGAGAGAGCGAGCGAGAGAGAGCGAGAGAGAGCGAGAGAGAGCGAGAGAGAGAGAGATGTATGTGCAACAACAGGCTTAAATAGTACACGTGCGACATGGGGAGTGGCCGTGCATTAAGATAGGCTATTCAGCGCATTATACAACATAAGACGTTACGGGTCTGTGTTAGAATTTTGAAAGCATGCAGTTTGGGATGGACGAGCATTAGGCCGGGTACAGGGGACATGCATCGAGTAAAAAGGGCACCATTGTGTCGCATTTCTTGCATTCTCGGTCCTTTAACCAGTTAAGTCAACGCGTCAGTCATACACAAACATCATCTCATAGTTTCAGACATACGTGACAGGTGTCCATTCACGCAACACGGATTAAGGGTGATCGCTTTCATCATGTCATACAATTTATTGGCTCTTTTGGTACAAGAGCAGTTTGTGTGTGTGTTTAGGTGCCACCAGGCAGTGTTAGTCCGTTTCGTGTATCAGACATGGCGAGGCTTCAGATCTTCACCATACCTTGGTCGTGATTCCGATGTGGCCTGCAGGGGGGGGGAAAAGAGGGGAGGGGAGGGGGACAACATTCGAGCATATCAAAAGCACGGGTACGAAGGTCTTTTACTTACCTCATACTCGTCTTATCTCCTCGGGATAGAATCCCTGGGGTTGTGGTTTCTGGAGCCAAGGGGGGGGGGCAGTGTGTCCTTATAGGCTGTGAGCAGGAAAACGTTAGAGAATCAGAAGCACTTAGCGCAAGGTTTCTAGTTGGTAGGTGTATTTAGCTATCGGGGTCCTTAAATCTCTTCCAACGCTGTGATGTTCTAAGGTTTATCAGCTCTTCGGTCAACTCTGTTCCCTAGTACCTTTGAGTGTCGTATCTTTATAATATTCTATCATTTACCTCGTTTCACTTTACCCATCCTTTATATTCCATCTTTTACACCGTTTCGCCTTACCCAACCCCAGAAATCGAGGTCTTTCTCCATGCGCGAGTCCCTGAGTCAGTCGCATATTTGACGGCAGAGTGTCGTGTCTTGGATTCGATCCTCCATCCGGGGCTGGGCAACCATCTTCTAATTACCTTAAAGAGAGAGCAGAGTAGGGTGCACAGAAAAAAACTCTCCCGCCGATCCCATATTTTAAATAAAGCATGCAATACCCGTTCATAGTTTCGAAAACCTTTATTTGCACAATCGTTCAGCATGTTGATAGGACAGGGTGATCGGGGTTGGCCGGATACGGCAATGGCTAAAGTGCGTAGAGTAGAGGGGGGGGGGCTATCTTGTAGGATTAAAAACATGTTTAAAAAGGTTCATTCATTCATTTGCAGGGAACTAAAAACGTCTATCGAATAGTTGAGGGACCAAGGGGCATTCATTTCATAATTGGAAACACAGTTGGACTAGTTGTAATCAAATTCCTATAGGTATACCATGGGAGTGTGTCATAAGCGAGGTTACATGTCAGATATGATAATATCATAATGAATCATACATTGAAAAACATTTTTCACGAGGTCCTTTTACATGTTCGTCGAGTGAATCCTTCCTCTTTTCCGTCAAGTGTACAAAGGATCATAACATATCTCGGAACATCGAGTCCTTTTTTTAGCGAAAGAAAACACCACGAGGTGTTCGTGAGTTCCTATTGATACCGGCGCCATTTTGGGCGGGGCCGGGTTAGTCCGGAAGTAGTATCAAGGAAAAAAATGTTTCCTACAACCGGCAGTTGGACCAGAGTCCTTTTCGGCAGTTCGAGAATTCATGCTAACAGAAGGAGTGGCTATGTCATGCTTATTTCGTTAGCGATCAAGGCAGTTGTTCCTCACCGGAAGCCTGCAGGGGCCGAGGGCTCCTGGGACTTTTGTAGAATCTTCAAGGCTGTGGGGGTGCTGTTGGAGGTGGGGGCTCGTGCCCCGGTGGGCAAGCGCCCGAGTTACGTTGCTGTTCACAGTTACTCTAGCGGCCGAGACCCGCCTTCCAGGGGGCCCAGACGCCATTTTGAGGCCTGCAGCAGCCGCCCTTCGTCGAGTCTGCAAGAGTGGAGGAGACCTTTTGGAGTGAACCCATGTCCAGTGCTGCGGAAGTATGGCCACCTGCGGTGCATGTTCGGTGCTGTGCGGGTATTGGTACAGCCATTGTATGTTCGGTGCTGCGCAAGTATCGGCACCGTTGCATGTTCGGTGCTGCGCAAGTATCGGCACCGTTGCATGTTCGGTGCTGCGCAAGTACTGGGGCGCCACCATGGTATGTTCGGTGCTACGCAGGTATTGGCACCACCGCCTGGCTGGAGGAGTTCGGCGCTGGGCCGGGGGCTGGGAAACCTCCTATCCGTGGAGGTGGGAGAGGCTCGTCCGCGTCGCCTCTCCCTCCCAGCCCGACCTGGACTAATTTTCGCGGAGGAATGTACAAGACATCCCTCCCCCCCAGAGTTGTCGCAGCCATTATTCAAGTGGCGCCGGGCGTGCTGCTGCGGCCATTACGGAGGAGAAAAGAAAGAAGTGGCGCCTGGCGCGTTGTCGCGGCCATTACGGAGGAGAAAAGGAAAAATGTCCCGTCCGTCTCTGGGCCGGGCTTCCGGTGGATGTCGGCCGGACGCCTCTTGCTCTGGCCCCATGAACGGGTTCCTTGGCTCATCGGCTGCAGCCGGATCCAGTTGACCCCAGTCCCCGGCCATTGGTGGCCGGACCGGGAAGACATGTGGCGGGACTATCTGCAACTCTCACGTGCCACCGTGGCCGGACTGGGGGAGAGAGAGAGAGGGGGGTCGAGGACATAGACATTCGCCCCCTACAACTCTCCGGTGTGGTCAAGGTGATCCCCTGGCTGGGTCCCGCTGGCCCTTGTCTCTCCTCCGGCTCCATCCTATGTTACGATTTCCTGGCCGACTGTTGGCAGCAGGACCCGCCTTATATGGGTTGCTGCTGGCTGGGCGTAGCCGTAACCCTGCCCTACTTTGGAAGGTTCCAGAATGGGGGGGGGCGAATGTTCTGCTGACTTTCATTTTCTAGTTTACTGTTATTTGTTTCTTGTTCGTCATGTTAAATAAAAGTTCAAGTTCATCAGTGGCCTACGGATTTCGTTTTCTCATTCCTTTCTTTCCAGGTTGTTTCATGCTAAAGCTTCTGTTAACAGAAGTTTAAGTAACATGGTAACACAGGCAGAGGGATGACGCAGATTCATGCATCACGTACACACAAACTCAGACGGGGAGACAGTACAAATATTATATAAAAAAAGACCCAAGACAAACATAAAACAGTTATTGGCCACAATTATCTTATTTCTATATGCTGCGCATACTTTTTGTTAGAGCAATGGGGCAGGCTTTAGTTATATGCCTATAAGGATGCGGAAGAAAGGAGGTAGTAGGTTTTCAGACATTGGCAATATCCCTAGTCCTCTCGGCGAAGGATACTTGTGTAACCCTTACCTCGAAATACCCTAGACTTTTCCCTACTTGGCTAAACGTAAGGTTGCTTGATCATGTGTGTACATTATTCTTTCGGGTTTCTTCGGGGTTCGTCGTCTGTCAATTTAGGGCTAGACTGGGTTTTCCCGTCTTATCGTTGTTTTGATCTATGAGGACTCGAACATGTCGCTGAAATCGGCCTGGCGAAATCTGGTTCTATCTGGCCTGTCCATGTCAGTCTGATTCATCTTTGTCTCGCGCCTTTTCCCTTTCTTCCGGCCTGTTATTCCTGTCGGTCCTCTGCTCCTACTCACGTTCAGTAGAGTCGGGCATTGGGCTTTCCAGTGCCCGGCATATCTACAAAAAGCACATTGGTTTTGCCCTAAGTCTGGCCGTCCTGTGCGTAGTGTCGGGGGATTATTTTCGGGACGTTGTGTCCTGGGGTCGTCCTGTCGATATGTTCCTTTACCTGCTCTGTCCTCGTCTCTTTTCTTTCGTTGCATTGCTTCTTTGCGCCACATACCGAGGCAGTCGAGCATAATAGGCGTTGTCTTATTATCACGAAGGGCTATTTCTAACGTTTCTATTTTATCAAGATCGAAGGATCCTATCAGTGGCCACTGTTTCTCTTGATTTTCTTTGGTATACCTGTGCCACAGTTTACTATAGGCTATGGTAACTAATCCATAGTTTATGAACATGTCTTTATTAGGGGTGCCTTCCAGCGGAGCTAGATGATCCACCTCTAATAAACGGTCCGGGCTGAACCAGCTATCGACCAGTGGGGAGAAGACAGACATGGCAGCTCAACAACGAGGGACAAAAAGTCAGCACTGCCTATCTTATCACTGTGCGCAAAGACTAGACAGAATATTTCTATTCTACGTTGTTTGCAGGCAGTGAATACCTCATGAACCAATATCAAAACAAAATAAACGACCAGTGGGGAGAATAAGTAGATCCGCAAAGGTCTGCGTCCTCTACCCTTTCACTATCTGCAAAGGGGAACCTGTTCTTTCCTGTTTGTAGACAGAGAATCTCCAGAAAACAATCCGCGAACAGTAGTTCGAGGTCAAAAAAACGTTAATCAGTGTGGGAGGGGGAAATCTCCCGAAAACAATTCGTGAACAAATGAACGATCAGTGGGGGAGAAAGATAGGCACGCTGGCTGCGTTACTTATCCTTCACTGTTTGCAAAGAGAAAGAGCCTACTGTTTCTTCGTGTGCAGACAGTGAATCTCCAAATAGGTCAACAAAGAGTAATACTAGTATTTTCTGAACAATTAAACAATTATTTCGTGATTCGTCGTGTCTACACGACCTTACCCGGACCGTATGGACAGTTTCTTGTCTTCCGAATCCAGCGCCCGATCGTCCTCTTTTCTTTGTATTCCTCGCAGCACTCCTGATGGTTCCCAGTCAGGACCGTAGATCACTCGGGAGAGGTCTGTTCGGAACCAGTGAAGTTCGGATGATCGGCTGCCAGACGAGGGTCTATTGGGCAAGAGCTCTCCCGATCGTTGCAGTCGTTCACTCTGTCGTCAGGACCTCTCCCACTGGATCCACGAGTCGCTGATGGGCCCCACGCTTGGGACGCCAATTGTTAAATCTAAGGTCAAGGGACAATCGATATTTGCCCGGCGGTATCGCCTCTTTAACCCACGATTTATTAATCAATGAAGAGGCAGGCGCTGGAGACGGGAAGGCAGGAAACAAGGTTTATTCTCTCCGGAGGAGAACACATCAGTTCAAACAGCAGGTATCGTTCTGAGGTGCTCTACCCGCATCTCTGAGGCCTGGCCTCTTATACACAGCTTTATTGCTTTATTACATACAACACATTCTTGGCAATGCTTTGATGTACGGAAGGATATCCTCCGAATCTCCCCCTCAGGCCCGTTCCCACACACATTTACAGTTGAAGTCCTCACCCCGGTCACAACAGGTGATGACTACCGCGCAGCTGGATATTCCGCTGATTCGTGGAATGTGGTGGTTTGGTCGGATCTCATAGGGTGAGGGCTTTGATCAACTCGGGGGTCCTTTGATGAGGGAAGCTTTCTACTGTACGGGGAGGGGCAAGGAACAGTATCGGCAGAGCTAGGTGTCGGCCTGGGAACGAGGAAGACAAACGGGCACACAGGAAAAGGGGATTTGTATCAAAGAGGGCCTGGGACCATGAAAGGAAGGAAGGGAGGTGTCGCACTGGGGACAGGATGGGGTTCTGAGGCAGAGCTGCGCTGAAGAGGGGTTTATGACCCAAGGCATGTGCGAGCGGGGGTTGTCAGAGTGCGGGCTTTGTGAGGGAGGAGGGCTATGCTGGGGGCCAGTGGCATGCAAAAGGGTTGTTCTGATCGAGGCACCTAAAATGGCGGGTGCGCACGACAAAAAAGTGTGGCATCAGGGAAAAAAGGCAAGATGGCGCAGATAATGTTTACCAGACCGTACTAATTTTCCACACTTCCAGGTAGACAATAATGCGGTCACGATCTTCCCGGACTACACTCAGGAGGTTCAAAAACGCAGTTCCTCTTACTTGGCAGTGAAAAAAGAACTGAGAGATGAAGGTCTACAGTATTCATTGCTCTTTCCGGCCAAGTTGCGAGTGATTCTGGATGGATCGACGCACTTCTTCCAGACCCCTGAAGATGCTTGGACGTGGCTTGAATCATATAGGGCTGGCACGGACCGCAGAGGTGGGGGGACCGAGAACGGCAGAGACCTGTTCCGGTGCGTAAATCGCAGCACATCCGCAAGCGCAACAGACTCAAGAAGATGATGCAAGACGGCCAAATGGCGGAGGACAGAAAAGGAGCTCTGGTGGCGACGGCGGTGATAATGGGCTCGCGACACGACGGACAATCAGTGGGCTCGGATTCTGACGACGGAGCGGGAAAATCTGCAGCTGATGTCTCGGATGAAGATAGCGCTGGAGGGCCATCGGTCACCCCCCAAACGGCAGATGGGATCTTTAATGAATAACTGTGCCGACAGTGGGCTGCTAATGTCTGACGCTGATGGAACTGTTTCCCCGGTGACCCGCAGATTGGGAGGTATTGTGACGGACTATTCTAAGGGATCTTGGGCCTGGGGTGGGTACTCGGCACGCGCCCTGCAGGCCCTGAGCCACCCTCCTATTGCCCTTAAGGCCTTCTGTGGTGGCGACCACAGAATAGTCAGATGTGTGCTGTGTTGAAAGTTTGGATGGGGGCTGATAAGATGTTATTGGGTCCTGTTCTGGGGGGGAGGGATATGGGAGTTTTTGGGGGTGTTTTGAGTGTGGGGTTTTGCTGCAATGATGTGGGCAGTCGTTTGATGTTGCTGGGGAGGACGGGAGATGGCTCCAATGGGGACATTACCTAATTTGAAATGCCACACATGGAACGTCCGTGGGCTTCGAACCATGTCTAGGCGGTCCAGGGTCCATGCTTATTTGGTGAGGCGTGGCGTTCAGATAGCGTTGCTGCAAGAGACTCATCTCACTAAACAGGAATGTAACGCTTTGCAGAGGCGGTGGCATGGCCAGGTGTTTGGTACGACCTATTCGTGTTCGCCAGGGGAGTGTTGATCTGGGTGAGGGCGGGAACCCCTTTTCAGGTCACGAATCATCTGGTAGACCCTGAGGGTAGATTTGTGGCAGTAGAGGGGAGGTTGTATGGCCGTGATGTGGTTTTCTGCAGTGTGTATGCACCCAACATAGACCAGGCCCGCTTTCTTGATAGATTATCTGGTTCGTTGGCGCACTTTCTGGCAGGACCTATAGTACTGGGAGGGGATTTCAATTCTATTACAGATGTGTTGCTGGATAGGTCACACCCACCACTGGCCGACTCCCCGGTGCGCAGATTGGCTCAACACAAGACGAACTGGCAGGAGAGATGGGGCCTCATTGATGTATGGAGAGGGCATCATCCTGATCTCAGGGACTATTCCTTTTTCTCGGCACTACATGCCTTACATGTGCGTATAGATTCTATACTGTGTAGTGGGCCGATAGCTGCCATGACGACACACACGGAATATTTGACAAGGACCATATCAGAACATAATCCTCTGTTGGTGTCGATCCAGTGGCAACGCGTGCGTTCAGCTGTACCCACTTGGAGGTTGCGGCCTGACGCACTGGAGGATCGGGTGTTTAGTGACGCTGTCCGCCAGGGTACTGAGCATTACTTTAGCGAAAATGGAGGGACAGCTACTACTAGATCAGTGGAATGGGATGCTCTAAAATTGGTAGTGAGGGGTCTCTGTATTGGCAGGTTCCCGAGTGAACAAGCGACGGTTCTAGCTGATGTGGGGAAGGCGGATAGTGTACTGAGAGACCTGGAACAACAAAGACCAGAGCGACCAGAATTGCAGGCCCGATTGCAGGAAGCGAGGGAACTGGTCGCGAAGGAAACGGAACAATTGAGGAGCTATGATCACAAGTTGTATACCACCAAGGTGCACGCCGTAGGGGACAAGGTGGGCGCACTGTTGGCAAAGCTTGCGAATCCGGAGCCCGATTATGAGTATACGAGAGTTGACGGGGGGAATGGCTTACTCACAGGCTGCAATCTTGGCGCGCTTCCTGGCTTATTACACGACTTTGTATAGGAGCCACTTGGATGCTGCCGCTCCTGACATTGAGAATTATTTAGCGGATGTTCGACTCCCAGTGCTAGATGGGGACAGTGCGAAGGAGTTGGGTAGTGCTATAACGTTGTCAGAGATTAAAATGGCCATCAAACAGATGGCTAGGAACAAGACGCCGGGAGTTGATGGCCTGCCGGTCGAATTCTATGCGGAGTATACTGACGTTTTGGCGCCCAGGCTGCTGGAGGTATACTCTGAGGCTTTGGAGTTGGGGCGCCTACCCCACTCGATGAGGGAAGCGGTGGTGGTACTGCTGTTGAAACCTGGTAAGGATGCTACAGATGTCACCTCATATAGACCATTGTCTATGCTGACGGTGGACTATAAAATCTTGAGCCGCATTTTGGCCACTAGACTACTGCCACACATGACATCATTGATTCACGCAGACCAGGCTGGGTTTATCCCTACTAGGAACACCTCAACTAATATCCGTCGCCTGGTTCGAGTGTTAGAGAGCCAACTGGAGCCAGACCAAATGCCAGCAGTGCTCTCTGTAGACATTGAAAAGGCCTTCGATAGCCTGGAATGGGTGTACCTGGATAAGGTGTTGGACAAATTCGGCCTCGGTGAGCAATTTGGGCGCTGGACGAGGGTTCTCTACTCCTTTGCGACGGCCAGGGTGAGATTGGGTCCTGTAATATCTGCTAATTATCCGGTACGTCGGGGGATGAGGCAGGGATGCTCGCTCTCCCCACTGTTGTTTGCACTAGCGGTAGAACCCCTGGCAGCTCTGGTGCGCTCTGGGGGGGGCGTACAATGGGATCGTCCAGGGCCGGGAGTTGCATGTCATCTCATTGTATGCTGACGACTTGCTGTTGTATCTGGAAGATACGGGGACGGCGTTGAATGGTGCGGTGGCGATGCTGTCGTGTTTTGGTAGACTATCGGGCCTAAAGGTCAATTGGGCGAAGACATGTGTTTTCCCGTTGCGAAGAGATATGCCTCGTCCACCCCTGCCAGCGGATGTCATCTGGGAGACATCATGCTTTACCTATTTAGGGGTCCGGATATATCACAAGCCCACGGATATGCTAGAGGGTAATGTGGGACGCCGTATTAGGGCTCTGAAGGGATGCATGGCCTTTTGGGCGTCCCTCCCCCTCTCGGTACAGGGCCGTGTGGCACTGTTGAAGATGGTGGCTCTACCCAGACTGCTCTACTATTTTCGCACTCTGCCAGTGTGGATACCCCTGCGGGTTTTTAAAGAATTGAGAACGTTGACGATTGATTTCCTGTGGGGTCATGGCAGGCGCAGAGTGGCACTGAATACGCTGATGAGGCCTAAGTCTGAAGGGGGTATGGCGGTCCCTGATTTCGAGCTGTTCTAACGCAACATATTGCTAGGCGAGTTCAGGGGTCCAGATCAAGTTAGAGGGACGGGTATTCAGAGACATATCCTATTGTATATCGTCGTGCAGCAGAGGTTGGAGTTGAGGGGCTTAACCATGGAGGAGAAGACCTTAAGACTATGCTGGCACAGGAGCTTAAAGAGGGCGAAGGTGAAGCGCCCATACGCACCGGAGATCCCTTTGGGGATGCTGACGGCACTGCCGCATGGGGGGGGATTGGTCCCCATTACTGGATTGGGAGGACTTGGGCCTTCAAGTGGTGGGGGACCTGTATATTGATGGGATGTTGGTGCCCTTCAGAGTGCTCCAAGATCAATTTGGCCTCCCGGATGGGAGCTTTCTTCTACATGCGGCGGTGATAGCAGCGATCCAGAAGCACTGGAAGACTGGGTTAGCGGAGCCCTGCACAACAATGGCCTGCCAGTATACCGTAATGGCTGCGGTAACGTTTAAGCGGTTACCTGCCTCTACTCTAGGATGTTGCATGAGGGTCTGGAACCGCTCACAGCTCTGAAAGACACATGGGAAGAGATCACAGGGAAACCCATACCGGATACGGTTTGGGGACACATTTTGAAGAGAATGTGGAAGGGGTGCAGGAATGCCCGCTTTTAGCAAGAGCATTTCTTTGTCATACTTAGGGCTTATTTGACCCCGGGCAGGATACGGAGGTATTTTCAAGTGGCAGATGCAGTTTGCCCGAGATGTTTAGCACCTGAGGTAGAGTTGGACCATATACTCTGGGGCTGCCCGAGACTGGGGACGTATTGGGTGGAGGTGGGGGAGATTCTTAACGCAGTTACTGATCGACAGGTGGAGTACGACATGGCGGCGTGTCTGTTGCTCTGGCTCCCTCACACGACTAAGACGAAAATTACGAGTAAATTTATTGATTTAGGACTAATACTGGCCCAGAGAGAGATTACTTGGCACTGGAAATCGAAGGAGGGTCCATCAGCCAGGAGATGGGTGAATGAACTGCAGAAATGGGCTCGGAGTGAAGGTGTGGTCAGGTTACGACAAGCCACTCGCGCACCGAATGAGAGGGCCCTGGAAATGGCGAGGGCCTGGCAGGCGATAGTGCAAGCGCTAACTGACTATTTGACTGTGGAGGACGATTAGGAGATGGTCGGGGTGGGAGGCTCCATGAGGCGAGAAGGTATGCATGTATGGATCCCTCAGGTAGTACAGCCTCGGCTGAGAGTACAGGATTATGGCCCACATCAGCAGTAGATGGGGGGGAGAGTTGGGAGGTGGGGTGTTGGGGTTTTGGTGACTTGATTGGTGAGGGGGGTTGATGCATTATAAAAAAGCAGATACTAACTTGTTGTTGTTGACCGGACACCTTTCTGAGATGGTTTTTCAGTTGCATTTAACGGTTTGGGCATGAACGCCGCCCGGCCTCCGGGATGTGGGCTAAATGGCTGTGTGCAAATTCGTTACTGAACTATGCCCTATAATGCACATAGATCGGGAGATCGAATTGTCCTGCTGTTTGTTTGGATATCTGCAATAAAAATACATTAAAAAAAATAAATCACAGATCTGTACATCTTTCTATGGTGGGTGGTGAGGAAGGAGCTCAAAAACCACTTAGAGCATACTTTTCACTGATAGGGGAGTGGATGAGCATCAAGGAAATCAGATAAAATATTGGTGAGAGTAAATCTTTTCTGAGTCACGCATGGTTCTTCTTGTTTCATGACACTGGGTCCTGCGAACATTGCAGTTTGTGCTTCCACTCCAGGTATCTTATATGCTCTGCCCATGCATTAAAAGGTCTTTTCGTGGGAGCCGAATCTCCACACAATTAATCTTTGTGTGCTCCGGGCCCCCTGTGTAGCCCCTCCCCATCAGCCCTCTGGTACTCACACTTTCTGTTCATATGCCCTCGGGATCACTTATCTTTTCTCTCTCCCTCCCTCGCTTTCTCTCTCTCTCTGTCTCCTCCTTCCTCTCTCTCGATACCTCTCCCCCTCTTCCGCTCTCTCTCCCCTCTCCCAATTTCTCTTTGTCCCCCTCCCTCTTTCTCTCTCCCTCTCCCTTCCCTCTTCCTCTCTCTTGCCCTCTATCCCTCTTCCTTCCTCTCTCCCCCTCCCGCTCATGCTTCCTCTCTCTCCCTCAGCCTCTCCGCAAGACAAGGCAACAGTCTCAAAAGCATTTGCAATGCAATAGGTTTCGCTTTACTGAAACTCCCAGCTATTGGCATTGCTAATAATAATGCAACGCTAATAGCTCAAACTTCCAGTAATGCGAGACCTATTGCATTGCAAATGCTTTTTGCAAATGGAATCAGATTTTGCAAACTGACCTTCTGCACTAATAGGTTGGGTCACAAAATAACGAATCACTGGGGTCACAGAATGACCTGCCAAACGAATAATCATTAGGCAGGTCGCAGTTGTGACCCGTGCGATTGGTAGCAATCATAGGGATGGTGGCCTGCCTGCAAGGGACAGCACACACCATTCTTGTCATTGCATTCAAAAACAGAAACCATTAAAAAAAAATGCAGTCCATGCTACTTAAAGGAACTGGAGAAGCTTTCATAAAAAAAAAATATATATATATATATTCTCAATTTTAGAAATGTCATGAGGACCAGTTAGTGGTTCCCCTGTAGGTCCCCCTGTACCACTGCATGCTCTCCCTGAGGCTGCCAACCTTCTTCCCAAATTGAAAAGGGGCCCCTTCGCAAATCATTTGCCACCTCCTTTGAGGAATCGGTAATTTGTTCATGGTTTGCAACCACAATTGCGGTTATAAATCATATGAAACGTTCCATGCCAAATTGATATTTGGAAGAAATTACTCTTTCATGCCTCTTCCAAATTGCTCTTTGGTATGCACATAGGAAGGTCAATGGAAGAACAGAACTCCTGGTGACTCATGCCCAGTATGCATATGTAGAGTCAAATGCGGGTAAAGTGCTGGTTGGGGTCTGTGATTCGCTGCCCTTCTGGGCCAGGCTTCTTTTACCAATGATTGGCGGAACTGCATTTATTTAAGTGATAATCCTTCCAGGGTGCAGCCAGGGCAAATTTTAGGGAGTTTGGTGTATCAGTGGCGTGATTTGGGCAGGAAAGTGCCCTAGAGTTAAGCTGATGGCTCTGAAGTTGCTGTATAAACAGGGATGAGTAAATGCCCTTGACATGGAATGTTCATGATTACCATCACAATTACAAATCTGATTGGATCGTTGCTGACACCCCAGTATTGAAATAGACATATTTAATGGATTGTCTTGGACCTATGGATCTTAAAATAGTGCCTCATAAAACACTTCTGGACTGGAGTATGGTGGAGGCATCTCTGGTGGTGTACTGCTAACTGAATTTAATGTCTAAAATATGAGACTTGGTAAACAAAGCAATATTAAAGGCAGCACTGTTTGATGGGACACTTTTAGGCCCAATTCCAGTTGACACTGCAGGATGGATAGTTTGAAGTTGTTTACTTGAAGGAAGCTATATGATGCTCTGGCTTTTCCAAAATTCAAGAGCATAATATTGAGTGCAGCCGCCCAGTTTCGGTTCTAGGCTAGAATGGTTAGGGCGACCCGACTTACTTGGTACGTATTTACTGACCATCCCTCAGAAACTGGATTACAACCTCAACTTGCTGACCTGTTGGAGAGTGGTCATTCTTATCCTCTTTCTATTGGGTGCTCTGTGGAAAGTGCCCAAATATCCCACTCCAAATCAGCACCAAGTGGGAACACGACTGTTCGAAGGGGTTTGTTAAATGATGCAGAATGGGACGGTGCTCCGCCATAGACAAAATAAGGTTTCAAATAATGCTTAATTTCGATTACCTCTTGGACATATGGTTTACTTCACTCTTTCTGCAAACCATAAGATGTTTCCTGCAGTATCTGACTGCTGCCTATGCTGTAAAGTTGACAATATAGTCTTTTGTAATTAGGGCATGACATGGTTCAGTCTTATTGGGAAAGGATGTTGGAGCAACTGTAAGAGGCAGTTGGAAATGTGAATACTTTCTCACTAGAATATCATATAATGGGGTTACACGTAAGATCTATGAAGGGGAAAGCTGCTTTTAAATTTCTGCCACTGGACCTGTTTGCAAAGAGGCAAATAGCAATTTACTGGTTGCAAGAAACAAGCCGGATTTTGATTTGTGATATGGAGATATATAGGAATGTGTGTTGGCTGAGGAGGGTCAAATGCACAGAATATGTACGAACAAGAAACTAGAAGTTGACGTGAGGACGTAGAGATATTTGCTTGATATGGTAATGAGGAAAAAGATTGTAAATAAACTACATGCTGACCCGAAGTGCTGCTGCATAATGATAATTGGAATCTGAACTTTTATAAGGCTTGCAATAGGTACTCAACTCTGTACTCCTTGCGAAACTGCTTTTAGGGCGCAATGCCAATAAGAGTCTGGTGCTGCTAATATTGTATGCATGACACATGCGAGATTGTTATGTGATTGTAATTTTGTTTTTGTTAAATAATAAAAATATATTTAATAAACTCCAATCTCAGACTCTTGATTTACTTTTCATCACTTAACCTTGGTCAGGAGAGATAGCATATCCAGTCCTGCAAGAGGCAACCCCTCCTTTTTATGGAATCCACACTGAAACGTCCTGTTGAAGAACAGGAGGATTAGAAGCCATCTTATTAAAAATGTCAAGTTTTCAATATTTCATCACAACTGAATGCAAATCACTCCAAGCTGGTTGTTCTTCCACGCCGACATTCTGTTGCCCATTCATGTCAATGTATAGATTTCCATCGAACCTTAGAACGTGTACTATAATCGCCCTGTATGCCATTGCTGAAATCCCCTTAAATCACAACCAACTTTGCATCCTGAATGGCCTGGACATCTGTTTTAATTGACCTAAACTCTCTAACCAAAATACCTCCAAGCTTATCAATGACCGCTTATCTCCCAGCGTATTCTTTTGCTACATATACAGCTAGGGGCACCCTGGATGCAAATTGTTCTTTGTCTGGCCTAATTGTGTTAACAGGAATCCTCTCCATCATCTGGAGTGATCACCACCGTATCTCCGTTATTGTCCTTTAAGAACATCCGCTACTGCAAGATAGCCCAGCAAGACGACCTACAGACCGTGGAATAAACTAATTTCTCAGGAATGGCTCAGAGAATCTGGAAACTCCTTGTCCCCTGAAATCAGATTGAACTCTTCAACTACATCATTAACCCCTTCCATGCTGATGATGGCCCCTGGCCGTCATGCACCACGGTGGGCGTGTGCTGATGACGGCTGGGGGCTGTCATGAACCCGCCCACTCAATAAAAGTGCTGCGCAGAATCGCGACCGCGCCCAAGGGGTTAAAAGAAGTCAAAGTACTTCTGACGAACAAATCTCTACCCTAGAACCCACTGGCTTATTTATGGGCACTGAAGTAATGCATTGTCTAGTTATCTTACTCTCCTGCTTTGTCCTTGATTATTACTTATAGTCCTTTTCCTGATTTACACTGTACACTGTCAGCATATATGTTTGTTGGTTGTTCTACCAGTTTCTTCTTTTGCAACCATTTGTAAAGTGCTCTGTTAAGATCAAGTACTCCATATACAAAAATGTATAAGTAAATAAACTCAAAAAGTGTAGATTGGAGACTTTAGCAGACATTGCATTGTCTTCAAGACAGCCACAGCATCAAACCATTGATCTATGACCACTTGGAACTATGGAAACATTAAAAAGAAGCAGAGATCACGGCACCCCTATGTTATAAGAAATGTAACAGCCACCATAGCAAAAATCACCAGTCGTTTCTCCGTTGACAAGTGCCATACTAAGGAACTTCATAGGCTCATCAAGGAATTCAGCAACCCACCCGTCTCAAGACTTCTGCCATTCCCTTGTAGACTTCCTCATTTCAAAAGCAAATATGCAAGAACATCACTTCACGAACTATACAACTGACATTCAGCCCATGCAGACTGAGATGAAGAAGGCTTCACCTACCAACAGCCTTTGGATCCTGGCTTCATCAGTCAACTCTCAAAACCCTAGTTCAAGGAGTTGGTCAATACACATGATCCAACTGGCTTACTGTCGGATTCCTGTCCCATTCAAATGTGCAAGAACATCCTATTCTCAATGATTGTTGCCACCTCTGGAAGGGCTTTCTTTAGCAACTCTGTTATTTCAATCAAAGAGAAAGAGAAACCTGCAGAGAGAAAGACCGAGAGAGAAATTGTGAGCAAAAAAGAGAGGCCCAGAGGAGACTGAATGAAAGAAACACAATATTAGTGATTTAAAGTAAAAAATGTGTATCTAAGATGTCACTACTTATTAGAATACCATGCTCCAGCAAAATGTTTCCTTGAAGCAGTAATGGTTGAGGAAGCCGAGAGATGAAAAGAAACAAGAAAGAGATCAGACAGAAGGCATGAGGAAGAAGCATTTTCAAAGAAGCCGCCTTCACATAGGTACTGAGACCCCCACACCTGATGCAATGCAAACTGCAACATACATTGTGATGCGTTGTGCAAGTGCAAACTGTAGTAGATGCTGGCATGAGTTCTCATTGTACAAAGCAATAATGTGTATGAGTAATTGGCCTGAAGCATCCCATGAACACGTAGGCATCAATTGATTCTGACTAGGCTCCAAAGATGGTTCCCTCCACACACTTCGAAGTGTTAGCCCTACCCCGAAGTTTGGTTCTAGTTGCAACCCTGGGTGTGCATGTGCATGTAATTTCATGGATGTGAGCAAGTGTGCATGTTTATATCTATGTGTACGTGTGTGCTTTGAAAGGGTGTGATTGTGAATGCATGGGTGTGAGTGAGTGTGCATGTGGTTCCCCCGCCCCCTGTGCTAAAATTATTAGCCACTACTGGGTACAGGTGCGCTTAATATAGTAACAGCAACAGTGACCCATAGGTCATCTAATAAACCGTGAATGGAGCAAACAAGGAACATTGGGGAGGAAAACAGAGCAGCAGCAAGACTACTGGTAGAGAGTAGAGGATGGAGACTGACGAATGAGAGAGAAGGGGAGGAAGGAGCAGTTGCAGGGGGGCAGCATAGAAGGGAGTGGAGGACGTGGGGGAGATTGAGGGAAGAGGGAGCGGGACAGAGGGAGAAGATGGTGGTTAGAGACCAGTTAGGAGAGAGAAAAGGGTAGATTACGCCGGAAGGGAGAAGAGCAGGGGAGGGGGTGGAAGATTAGGGGAGCAGAGGAAAAAATGGAGAAGGAAAGGCAGAGGGGGGAGGTGAAGGGACACATGGGGTCTTGTGCAGGTGGTGTGGTCAACTCATAATCTTATGGGGTGTGAGGATTCGGGTGCACCAGGTAGTAGAGTTTAACATTCCCAGAGTGCATTACTTGTCACAGTGCTAGGCTGGCATGGTCAGTCGAACTTCGGAGGACTCTTCCGGAACCTAGTCACTGACCAGATCAATTCAGGTAAACATGGGAAATTGCACCCATCCTAGTAGTGTCATTCAGTACTACCCAAGGCTGTTGATATTTAGTCTGTTGACACATCAATACCTTTTCTGAGAAGAGGGATATCTACTTTATGTACTGTTGGCAGTCTTTCTAACCCCCCCCTCCAACTGTTGGCTGGTCAGCCAGAATATATCCTTAGGCTTAGGCTTAGGTTGAAGTGGAGGAAGGTGCTTATCCCCTTGACTCATCTGATCAAGAGAATCATGCAGAATACCAGGGCCAGCCCAATATGTTAGAACATCCTAGAGGCTCTTGCTTGACTTCACCAAGTCTGCTTTTCAGAGCTCCTCCCTCAACTAAAGATAGACTGCACCTTTCTATCCCGCTAGAGAAACCTCCGGCTCGGTGAAATAGAAAGAGAGCCTGACCCCTTCCTACCATCCCTCAGCATTAGCACATTATTCCGGAGGCAATCACCTTGGCTATCTAATGCATCTCCACAGACCCAGTGATTGTCCTGGTGGCTGCATTCAAATCCAGGTTCAGCTATATTGGTGCCTTATTTTTGTTTTGTTTACATTTTCTGACCTGTACATTCATCTGTGTGTCCTTGCAACCATGCCTGTCTATGGACTTATTTGTGGTGCATTTGCTCAGGATTGACTCTTTTTATATGTTCCCTTTCTCCCATCCTTCGGTCTCTTCTGCCTTTGTTTTTGGGTTTATGAACCATCTGCTTTATGAAATGCTGTTCAAACAAGGCATCACAAGATAGTTTGTACTTTACATTCCGTTTAATACCAGGAAGTTAATGGTCTTCTCGGCCATCTCAGGGCTGATAATGGAAGAGCTCATGACCTCTGCTATATTTTGTACTTTACATTCCGTTTAACACCAGGAAGTTAATGGTCTTCTCGGCCATCTCAGGGCTGATAATGGAAGAGCTCATGACTGGTGTTAGGATTTACATCCCCATACAATGTGATTTCTATTTTTTACGAAAGCCTGTCTCAGTTCCATCCTGTGGAAGAGGGTTCGATGTGAAGATTAGTTGCTTGGAGGTGCATTACGGTTCCACTCTACAGGGAGTACCTTGTGTTGCTGACAAGTCTTGACTGTCAATAGAACCAGCTCAGCAAGCATCGGGTATTCAAAAAATCTAACTAACGTAGCCCTGAGATTGAGATCACGGGCGGTTTATAGTACTGCGGATGTCAAAGGGGACTGCCATTTTTCTATCCTAAAGGTGCTGAATGCTTAATATCTTGAGGTTGGTTGTACCTCGGTACTCCAATGCTCGTTATTACCTTTCCTGACCTGTTTAGAGAATCCTGACTTCCAATTACTCACATAGACAGTACCAATACCTATCTGTAAGAAGAGAACATCAACAATATGGCATTCCTTTAGTGTTTTAGTGTCTTGTTTGATGCAATTCTTATCTATACAAGGCTTATTAACAGTATGTGATACAAAATTGTTGTTGAGAGTTCTTCTGTGCTTTAATCCCGAAGAAATGATGCGGGCCGCCGACAAGTGTTTCGTTACTGGAACGTATCTTCCTCAAGGCTTATATGTCTCATAGTTTGGAAACGTCGACAACTGGTTAAAGATTTCTCAAAGGGGAATAAGTTGTGGAACCTTGCTTGAGAGGATAAATTGCCTCCCAGTCCTGTAAAGTGACTTGCTATACCCCCAAACTCCAGAAGAATGTAGTTCTCCCCTAGAAATTTTACTTGTCTATATAGGATTTATTTGTCCACAGGCGATTTGCATATAGTCGAAAAAATCGTTAGGTGGTCCTGAAAAAGCGACGGCGTGTGAGGTAAATGACTCCAATGTTAAAATTCGGATCAATCCTATGTACTCTACTCGATAAATCTGTGTATCCAGTGACTTCCTCCAAGTACGGCAGCACGGTGCTTCATACACTATCTCAGTATATATGTCCTTAAGTGATGCGATGGGAACTCTAATAAGCCCCTAAACAAATTCAGTATATATGTCCTTAAGTGATGCAATGGGAACTCTGATAAGCCCTTAGAAAGACGCTGCGCGACACGGAGATCAGGAGTGTTCGGAGGAAGTATACTCGGACAATATCTTGAGTTAATCTGCCACTACACCTACCCACTTACATTGACATTCTATGTTCATGTAAAACACATCTCTAAGCAGATTTTTATTCCACTGAGAAATAGTTTCAGCATAGCCATCACTGTATATCTAATGAAAGCGGTTCAATAACGTTCGTACACTGCAGTACGTCAAAACAAAGCGGCTGAGGCTATAGTTTGGTGGACACCAGATCTGTTGGGGCTAGGAGAAATTGCTGAGAGGTCATTAGCAGTGCCATGTGACTGAACCCCACATATGAAAATTCCTTAGGGTTTTTTCTCGAAACTGTTAAGTTGGTTACACAAAAGAAGCAAGGGACTAATCACCAGCACGACTAGTATAACAAAGGTAAATTATACTATTTTGTGCTAATCGAGGGCTGCTAGCCGTTTCATAATGTTGTAACCTTTCACAAAAAGTTTCTAGACAAACACACAAAAGAGCATCTCATTTATTAAATGTCCACTATTTTTTAGTTTGAGTTGATGCACTAGCCTTTGTCAAAGTCTGAATTAACCGCAAATCATTCAGTGCCGCCACAATTTCATCAAGCTAGTGTGCAGCCTGTTTTTTGGTTGGTCGATCAGAGACATGTGAAGTTTTGATGTTCATTGACATTTGTAGTGGAGCCGGATCGACAGTACCAGACGCATTTATTATCCATTACAGAAGTCTGTGGTGGGAAAGTTCAGCACGTAGTCATCTCCCTGAGTAATTGTCTCTAAGAAAACCGTAAGGTCGGCTAGCCATAAAATAAATGACTTTTATTTGTAACAGTGGTACTGCCGAGCAAACCTCCATATCTGCAAGATGGAGCAGACAGTAAGAAGCACCCAATCAAGTAGCGAGGAACTGCAAATCTAAAAATGTGATCTGTTATTAAATTAGCACGTGCAAAGTTGTTAATCGAAAATACCTTTCTAAAGCTGAAAATTCAAATATGAGGATATGTCCAAACCATCCCGAGCAAAAATGGCTTTATCAGGCAACAATGCATTTTCACAAGGCAATGTTGGTGCCAGTTTGCTTAAACTTGGCTTCCATCTGTTTGTTTAATTTTAATGTTTTTGTGGGTAAGCGCAGGCCAAGTCTTGTGAAGGCCTTAAGAAACACTACCAGTTGAAAATGATCAACTGGCTTTTGAATGCCCTACTATAATGCTAATTCATGTTTGAAAGAAAGACATTTTGCTTTACTAGTGTTGTGTGACTCATTCCTGTGGAGGTGAAACATGAGTGTGGTGCGTATGAGATATGAAAGAGGTGTGCCCTACATGTAGACCAATACCTGTCATTTGGACCTGAAGACACTTCATAATGGACTAAAACTTCCTCCTAAATCTTAAATTAGCATTAATATAGGCTTGATTAGTAAAGGGAGAGCACGAGAGGCAACGTGCATTAAATAGCGAGCACCCTGCTATATTCAACTGCATGTCTTTTGTCTTAATATTTACTCATCAATCTATCTAAGAACACATCTGCTTTTCCATAACCATTTTTATTTTAATAGGATTTAGTCTGTAACTTTGTTGGAACGTAATAAATTAAATATAAGGAAATTCAAAATGGTTAGAAATCACTAATATGTCTTGCAAATTTGCTGAACCTAAGTTGTCAAATTGTTGCCCAGGAACATCCGCTAACTGTCCATATGGCTTGTTAGCTGTCCGTGTTGCTTGTAGTTGTTTTTGTGGACCACAGTTAATCGGCAGCAATGGTTTGTTTTCAGTGCCCCGATATCTGATAGAGACTTCTAGCCGGAGATTCCTTATCTTAGAATTATCCCCAAGCATCAGAATGGATTCGGAATTATTTTGTGGGCAGTATCCCTGCAAGGCAGTAGGTTATGGTTTTTGGCTCCATGTAGCGTAGTTGGCGGCGTCCGCATCCAACGTGATATTTGCCAGCCAAAGCAGATCTAGGAAGAGCTACCCCATAGTCATTTTTTGACTCCTTTATTTCGATGTTTTGTCACTTTTTTTTAGGTTTACCTCCTGGTGTGGCAGAGATATCCTTTGAGAAGGCCGGCTTCAAGTCCTGCGGTGCCTGTCACAGACCGATTTTGACGGACCCGCACCTTGTATGCCTTTGGTGCTTTGAGCAGGATCACAACCCTAAGGCCTGCCCTGACTACCTTGCCATGCTCCAGAAGGCCCTGAGAAAGCACTCCCTCAAGCTTGTGGTGGCTCGACGTGCGACTATCCTGGTCAAGAGGAAGGGAGCGGTCACGGAGCCCGAGGTTTGTCATCTCATTCGATTTCATCGAGCCATTTGGGTAAGTCCAGTCCCACAAGAAGAAGTCCGGTCAGTCGGCTGACAAGACGAGGGAGCATCGCCACTCGAGGCCTGGCTCCGCGGTTGAGCCAGCGACTGGGTCCGCTCTGTGCTTCCCTGAGTTTCTGGGAGCTGGAGGCACCCTGCCCATTTGAGAGAATTTTATGAGGCCATGCACCTCAGCTGGCACATTCCCTCCGGTGTGCATTCGAGCCCCGTGGGTTCGGGAGGGGCCCCTATTGGATCCACGCCTCAATCTCCAGTGCCAGTCAGACCTCAGGGATCCACAGATAAACGTCGATCCTGAGGCCGATGCTCCTGGCAGCCCCGCCGGTGGCACCATCCCCATTTCTGACTCCGACAATGAGCCGGAGGGACATCATCCAAGTCGACGCCAACTGAAGCCATGTCTTCCAGACCGGAACGCGAGCCTTATTCTTACGGGCTAGAATTCGGGGAGGATTCGAAGGGGTTGCTTGACCCTGAAGAATACCAGCCTATTGAAGAACAACTGGGTTGAGATTCTGGGTGAAGCCAGTGGGCTGGATACTTCTCCAGATACTGGCCTGCTTTCTCCCAATACCGTGACTATGGAGGAGGGAGCTTTATTTGCAATGGTGTTGGGGAAAGCTGCTGAGGTCCTGGACCTAAGCGTGCCCTCGGTGTCAGCCAAGACTAATGTCTTGATGGACGTCCTTCAGCCAGGGGTGTCTCCATCAGAACCGCTTCTCTCTTTCAATGAGGCACTTGCTGGCGTCCTGCTTGGGACTTGGTCCAAGCCCAGCACAGGGGCTCTTGTGAACAATTCGATTGCCCGCCGCCACCGCCCCACTCCAGTTGACTCAAATTTCCTCACCCAACACACTACCGCGCAGAGCATGGTGGTTCAAGCCTCTGTGTCCCATGTAGATCCTGGCATTCCCTACCATACCCCTGGAAATGGAATCCAAGAGGCTGTACAGTCTTGGAAAGAAGATGTTTCCTTCCTCCTGCCTTGCACTGTGGTATGTGAACACTGCGTGTCTTTTGGGCTGCTACTCTCATGCGCTGTAGGATACAGTTGCACAGGTGCTGCCAATGGTCCTGTGAGAGGCCCAGGCTGTGCTCTACGAGGCTGTTGCCAATAGGAGGGATGCAGCAAAGTTCACCATCCGTTGTAGACTTAACATCACTGAGTCACTAGGCAGAGTGGTTTCATTGACAATGGCTCTGTGATGTTACCCCCTGGTTGAAAACGACTGGCTTTTCTGGGGATGTCCAGTCCTCACTCATGGACATGCCCTTTGGTGGCTCCCGTCTCTTTGGAGACCAGGCGGATTCGGAGCTGGAGCACTTTAAGGACAGCCAGATTATGGCCATGTCCTTGGGCCTTTCTATGGCCCCTCGTCAACCTCAATCTGCCTTTCCCTCCTTTTCTGGCCAGCAAAGGGGCAAGCAACTGCATATTTACCCTCCCAGCAGCACTGCATGCAAGCTTTCTAGCCTCTGCATTCCGGCAGACATGGTACCTACCGGCCCCTTGGGTCAGGTGGCCAGCGGTCTTGTCAGTCTACCAACCCCCTCTATGGTCACAGCCTCCAAACCCTCGTAGTCTGCCCACTTATCATGGGCACCCAGTGTAGGTGGCAGGATTCGCTATCCCCTGCCCTGTTGTCAATCTGTAACATCAGGCAAGTGGGTTTTGCAGATGGTCCATTGGGACTACTCCCCCCCCCCCCCCCCACCTTCAGGAGTACCCCTCCCTCCCTGCCACCTACTTACCACAGGCTGACCGAGGATCGCCTATCTTTTCTCCACCAGGAAGTGACAGCTCTTTTGGCTAAATGAGCCATATAGAGAGTGCCAAAAGTAGGTAGTAGTTGCTATTCCCGCTACTTTCTGGTACCCAAAAAGGACAGAGGCTGATGTCCTCTCCACCTCCAATGATCTCTCAGTTTCTTCCTCAAGAAGAAGAACTTTAAGATGCTCACCCTGTCTAACATGGAGACTGGGTAGTAGCGTTGGACTTGCAGAACGCTTACTTTCACATAACCGTCGTGCCTGACCACAGGCATTCCCTGCGGTTCACGGTGGGCCACAAGCATTTTCAGTTAGCTGTACTCCCTTTTGGCCTCACCAGCACCCCTCGGTGTTAACCAAGGTGATGGTGGTAGTTGCAGCTGATCTGTGGAGATCAGGGGTGCCAGTCTTCCCCTGTCTCACTGACTAGCTGTTGAAGGTGAGCTCACCCCAGGCTCTTGTCTCCCACTTCCAGACTATGGTTGACCTTCTGCATTCTCTGGGTTTCACTAGCAATGTGTCAAAGTCCCACCTGCCTCCCTCTCAGATGCTCCCTTTTATTGGACCTGTTATGGACATAGTGCAGTTTCGGGCCTATCATCCCGAACCGCAAATCCAGGATATTCAGGCTATTATACCGATGTTTCAGCCTCTATCCTGGATTTTGGTGAGATTGACTCTGAGGCTGCTGGGGCTCATAGCCTCCTGCATCCTGCTTGTGACAGATGCCTGTTGGCATATGTGGGCTCTGCTGTTGGGCCTAAAGTTCCAGTGGGTGCATCATCGGGGGAATCTCTGCGTCATGGTCCAGATCTCGGAGAGAACTGCAAAGAACCTGCAGTCGTGGTTTACGAACTGCAATTGGGTCAGTGGCAGACCCCTCTTCCTTCCCCAACCAGATCTGACAGGAGTGACAGATGTGTCACTCCTGGGATCGGGGGGCATCATGGAGAGGTAGAGATCAGATTCCTCTCGTCTCCAGCAAAATCCGAACTCCACATCACCATGTTGGAGTTCCGAGCAACCTGATCGGCCTTCAAAGCCTTTCTACCCTACCCTTCATCCAAGAAAGACTAGTGCAAGTGTTCACAGACAACACCACAGCCATGTGGTACTGTAACAAGCAGGGCGGGGTGGGGTCGTAGACCCTTTGTCAAGGGGACTTGCGTCTGGACCAGCAAGCCATATCCATGTTGGCTTAGCATTTTGCTGGTTATCTGAATGCCAGAGTGGGCAAACGCAGCCAAAGATGCCTAGTGGGTCACAAATGGCATCTCCATCCGGAGGTGGTGCAAGGTCTCTTTCAGCACTGAGGAGAGCCTTGGTTAGATCTGTTCGCCACTGACGACAACACATGTTAGCAGTTCTACGTGCTTGGGTTTCCACGGCAGCTCTCGTTTGGAGAAGCTTTTCGAGTGGAGCTCAGTCCTCCTGTATTCCTTTCTACACATACCACTCTTGCTGAGAGTTCTCAATAAGATCAGGAACATCCGGACCCAAGTCATCCTTTTGGCTCCAGTTTGGGCACGCAGAGTCTGGCATCCCGAGCTGTTGAGCATTGCCATCAGTCCTCCGATTAGGCTGCCCTTTCTGGAGGATTGTTTGTCTCAGCAGCAGGGGAGGGTTCTCCACTCGAACCTGTCAACACTCCGCTGCCTTGCATGGAGAGTGAGTGGCGACAGTTCATAGCCTTCGACCTTCCTCCTGAAGTATGTGATGTTATCTTGGCAGCTAGGCATCCCAAATACCAAGACGGTTTATGCCTGCCATTGGGCTAAATGTGTAGCATGGTGTCCAGAAAGACACATGGATCTAGTTTCTGCCCCACTTTCTCAGGTCTTTCTGTTTGTTCTTGCCCAGCAGGGCTCTGCTATGGGCACTATTATGGGATACCTATCTGCAATCGCTGCTTTTTTTCAGTTGGCTGACCAACCTTCCCTTTTCTATCACCTATTGTACATAGGTTTTTGAAAGGTTTGTAACATATGTTCCCTCCTAATCCCCTCGTTATCCCTCATTGGGATCTCAGTCTCATCCTCATCTTCTTTATGTGCGCTCCATATGAGCCTCTACACAATTGTCCACTCAGGCTCCTTACCATCAAGACGGTCTTGCTCATGGCTTTAACATAAGCCAAGAGGGCCAGTGAGCTTCAGGCCTTGTCATTCAAGCCTCCTTATCTTAACATCTAACCAGGCAAACGGGTGCTTTGTACAAGGGCTTGCTTTCTTCCAAAAGTGGTCACTCCATTTCATGTAGGCAAAAGATTCACTCTAAGCCTACTTTTTATGCTCTGTCTCATCCTTCCAAGGAAGAGAAGCAACTCCACCATCTGGCCCCAAAAAGAGCGGTGTTGTTCTACCTTGGCCCCCACAACTGAGTTCCAGGTGGACGACGAGAAGGGCAAGACTGTGCAGAAGCGGACCATCTCCAGAGGGATTGTGCTCTGCATTAAAATCTGCAACGCATTGGCTGGGAAGCAGCCCCCTGAGGGTTTGCATGCTCATTCCACCAGAGCTAAGGCTGCCACCACAGCGTTTGTTCACAGTGTTCCAGTCCTGGATATCTTCCAGGCAGCAATGTGGACATCATTTCACATGTTCACCAAACGTTACTGTCTGACAGGGCTCGAGTCGGGGTACCATGCGGGTGGACGGCGTCCCCCCACTTATTTTACTGGGGGGACGCTGCCCCCCCCCTGCCAAAGCACTCTGGCCTCTCTGGGACGAGGAGCTTGGCACCTTTTGTGACGTCACTTCCTGTCGTGACACCACTTCCGGTGACAGCGTCCACCCGCTTCTTTTTTTACGACTTGTGCCCTACTGTCTGAACATCAGGTCCATGGAGGTGGGCATTTTGCCCATTTAGTCCTTCCTTGTGTGAAATTGGTCCACAGACCCACCTCCGGGGAGGTAATACTTGGGTATCTATTCTAAAGTAAGGAATCCGCTGCTAGAAGTCTCTATCAGATGAACAAGTTACTTACCTTCAGTAATACCTTATCTGGTAGAGACTTTATTTAGCTGCAGATTTCTTACCAGCCCACCCATCCTCCCTGCTTTGCGAACAGGTTTCTAGGGACAGGATTTTTCCCCGTTTAAGACCCTAGTTTTCCACACCAGTGTACTTTGTGGTTCCACGCTTCTTGCATGGGAAGTAGCGAAAAGAAACTGCCATCAGCCTGTCTGGGTGGTGCCTATATGGGTACATCACTTCCAGTGCGAACAAAACCACGGGGAGCCAAACAGTGCCACCTTCCTGCACGCAGGGGTACTGCTCACGAACAATTTCCGGATCCAGTCTGATGCCTGGGGATAATTCTACGGTAAGGAGTCTGTGACTAGATAGAATCTGTACCAGATAAGGCATTACCGAAGGTAAGTAACTTGTTTGGCTACAGGGATGTCTCTCTTATGGTATGCCTTATTTCAACTGAGTCTGTCCTACCAGTTGAAAATAAGTAATTGAAAAAAAACATTGCCAATAGGGTGCAAATCATGTAACATTGTGAGGTAAAATACTGGACTAAATCAACCGAAAATTACAAATGAAAGAAATAACAAGAGACTATGTGAATTTGCTAAATCAGCAGATTAAGTTGCTATTTAAGTGAATTTATTTAAAGCGAATTGTTGCAAATGACTACTGACCTGCGTTTTGAAACGAATTGCAGATCATAAAATTAGGAGACAGTGGAATGGCGTTCAGCCAGACAAGTGAAGATGCTTAAATTCGTCAAACGGTGTGGTGGGCATTCATAAGTGCTTTATGCCTTGCAAAAGGCACATAAAGCTCTACATTCCAGTACAAAAGGATTTATAAAGACTGCGTCTTTGAAGACTTAGTAGTAATTGTTGAATCACAAATGCACACATTTGTGTGCACCAACAAAAGTATTCATGAAGATTTTGTTACAATATTTTTCATTTTGCAAAGGAATATTAATAATTGCAATGTCGATGCGTATCACTGAATCTTGTTATCAGAGCAGTGTGTACATTTTGCAACACATTTAATGGAATTGCTTTATTACAATGAAGTGTGGGTGGCGATTGTTAAGTTAATATTTAATAGCAGGCAGTTGGCAATAAATGTAAGTGTATGTATGTAGCACGAATTAATGTGAATGCGTTCGTACAGAACCATTTATAACCGATTAATAAATAACATGTTCAAAATGGCCTTTCTGTGAGGAAATAAAATCGAGTGCATAGAAAGTCACATCTGTTTGCAAGCTTTTAAGATTCCATCTGAGCTCCTCCCTCTCATCACTGTTTGCTCCGCTCCTTTTTTGCCTCAAGGTTTGTAAGTACACAGGCCAAAAAACCTTTTTTATTCGATTGATAAATAAGTGCAACGTGTAGTCTGGGACAGGTTCATCCAATTACTGCTTGCTTGTCTATGCAGTTTACTTTTTCGTTTGAAATATGGATGAATTATTGCAAAGCACCTCCGAAATACTTTTCTATATATCTTAATAGTTGTGTACATTTTGTATAAACTAAAACATATAACCCAGGGCAGTACAGTAACATAAGAACTGAACTCAGAAGAGACCTATGGAGTATAATTCATACGTCTTGTGCGGATTATCGGCCTCAAATAAGACCCGTGGTGCATGTCAATTCTTCATGGCGATTCGACATGTCTGGCGGATTCAGCAGGTTTCCCGAAAGAATCAATTTTCCATTATGAATTGTGATGGAAGTTCAAATCTTCCTAGTGAGCCTTGACACAATTTTTCCCCCCCAAGCCTGAATGCAAGAAGAGGACTCGACAGCAAAGGATGTGCTTAGTTAAAATATATATATATTTATTTGGAGAGAAGGCTCCCAATGCTCCCACTGTTTTTTTAAATCTTTTTGTTTTATCCGATCCAACTTGTATCTATAAGCAAGAACAATGCTCACTTCATTTTGTATGCACACACCTGAAAAATTACTTCGTTTTCTCTTTTTTTAGTAGCAATGCTGTGCAGCAACAAGGATAATGTGCAGTATGGGTCACCACACAGGCAAAGCCAATAGGTCCCACCGGCAATAACTGTTCGCTTTGCTAATGCTTGTTTATACCTGTGGATAACCACAGACATGTAAGCACAAGCATGTAAAGAAGCATTATCTATGTTACTTATCAGTAACCAAGCCTGTACTGTCGGCTGTCGGCTTGATATTGACCACTTAGCATCACTAGCAGTCCCTTCTTGATTACGTTAAAACTAAAACACATAGATGTACTAACCGTGCGATCTGAGCGGCCTGAAAGACTCAAGGCTGACACTGTGAGAGCAGTCAGGTTCATTACAGTATGTTGGATACATTTGCAGGCTAGCTGGCCTCCTTAGGAGAATTTATTTTCAATTCCTTTCAGTTTTACTTGAACCGTTTTTAAGTCTCTCTGCTGTGTTATAAAGTCCTGTTAGAAAACCTAGAAACAAACCAATGATCCCCCTGTACCTTTCACATTTGTATTCATCTTGTTCCGCTTCCTGTATAGTGTTCCAGCCGCCACTCCGCAGACATCCCATTGCTTTGGCTCTAGTCCTGGAATTGACTCTACAGTGACCTCTTTTGAGAGCTTGGTTTATTGTAGGCAGGTGATCCTGCTGCCATTCTTAGAAACTATTTTACTCTGTTCCTTATTCCACCAAGTATTCGGAAGTCAGTTGTAGCTAAATATACATTGCATCACACACAGACTCTATATACCCACATTTACTTTCACCGTCGCTCTCGTTAAATACTGTCTAAAACTCTAATGTGGAAAAGTGGAAGGATTGCTCGTAACATCCAGGGTAATAGTTGTGTACAGATTTAGAAACTACAATCATAATGGCATTGTGAGATATATTAGAATGCTAGATATTGTAGTTATTCCATAAGTAATTATAAATTCACAATATGAGAGAACTATGAATCTATTACAGATCTAATCATAATTTGAACATATGATGGGCATAGCCTTCTTTCAAAGTTCATGAACACGTTGGAAGGTGAATTTTTCTATATTTTCTATAGTAAACCACCCATCTCTAGATGCATATATATATTTCACTATGTCCTCAATGGTGAGATGGAGAACCAATCATCCACCACTCCTCCCCTCTTATTAGGAGAACCCCATTTCCTCAAGGAGAATTTTTTTATCTTTGCAACCATAAATCTCTGCTTTAACAACATTTGTGTATTCTCACAGATCTATCATTTAGAAAATGAGAAAGGATCTGATGACACTGGCATGCCAATGAAGTCCCCTTAGCACAGCAGTTTTGCTTTCGAGGAAACCGCTCACACCAATTTACATGGAGCTAGTCGAGTCAAACCAAATTCAAGTACATGCTCACCATGAGACCTTCAACTAAGCCTCCTGAAGTGTTAACATTTTGCCAGCCCTCTCCGCCACTCTGGTGTTGTAGCATGTATCGCATAAGTTGGTGTACGATTAAGCCTGTTGCTTGTCACTAAGTGCAATAAAAAATTGGAAAGGGGTAATACACCTTGCAATTGCATGCTACTGGAGGCTTTCTATATTCGACGGGAAAAAGTATTATTCAGTACATCTTTTCATTTCAGGTAAAGTTTCAAAAAGGGTGCTTGTAGCTAAGTTATCCATCCATAGTTTGGTAACCGCTTTATTGGGTCCTGCTGTGACCAGCTAGTAGAACTGGTAAAGGAGGATGCCCTTTCATTCTGTGTGATCTAAGGAACCCTCAACGATTTTCTTTTAGCATGTTCCCCTTTGGTGTTTTGTTAGGTTATAATTTCATCTTCTTTAAACATGTCACCAAATGATACATTTTAGATTCTGAGTGGTGGAATAGCTTAAAGTTCTGTCCTTCAGAATTCACAACTTGAAGGTCTACCAGTCCCATTCCCAGCCAGACATCAGCTATGTTAAACAGCTCTGTCATGCAGTTGAGGTTTGGGAGATGGAGTTGCAAATATATCTTCAAACCCCCTACAAGCAAAGAGGAGGATAAGCCCTCCTGACTTCCCTGCCTTGTGGGTTGATTAGTAAAAGACTGGCATCATTGGGGGTCTAATACGCCCTCAAACCTCTATGCTCTGCAACGACATCACCAACTGCATGAACAACATTGTTGCAAGAAATCTCTGGAGACTATTCCCAAGTCCAATCTAGCTCGAGTAGAGCTTACACAGTCAACCGAACTGTATTGGGCTTTATTTGCTCTGTTTTAGATATGGAACTGTATATAGTGTGTGATGCCCAGAAAGAACCCTTGCATTGTGCTCAACGTACCAATTTAAGTTAGATATCTGCTGTTGCCAAATTGATGTTACACATGTGAATGAAGAGTTGGGACCTTGCTGGTGTGGCAACGAGTAGGTGATTTCTTTGTGATTACTTACAGTTTGGCTCTTAGCCCGGAGATGTGTCACTTACTAAGCACATATTTTGAAATAAACCTGCACCTATCCACTATATTGATTTATTTTAAAACCAAAGTTTTTTAAAAAGACTTCTAAAAGGGTGAAGGGAATAGTCATTTGAACTCCATGGGGCATTAGGATAAGAGCAGAGTTTAAATATTTTCTTTTGATGTTTTCTATTTGGGGACTGTTCCTCAAGAACGAGGTGATCCACGTGCAGATCTGTCCATTAATCCTTGTTCATCATTTTGTAAATGCAAGATCCGTGACAAAGCATCGCCTGGCACCTTCCTAATTCACTTGCACGTGTTGTCATTGCTATGCAAGAGATTGTTTTCCATGGCGAAAACGGAGAGGTGTTTTGCAGGTAGCTTTAGATAGTCTTAGCAAGCTGTGGAAAGCAGATACTGGGGTCTATGATATTTTCTGGTAGTCTTTCTTTAAAGTTTATCTGTCCAGTTTTCAGGCTTTTGGGGAATTGACCTTTCTTCAAAGACATCTTGATGAGGTTAAGCCTTGAAGGGCCAAGAAGGTATATTATTTTGACCAGAGTATACTATTTTGTAACCAAATTGTTTTAAAAAGCTGTTATATGTTTGGAGGCTTTAAGAAAAAAAATTGCGAGTGCCCAGTCCACCACTGCAAATGTACAAGTTAGGTCACTTGTCAGTTGTCACGATTGTGCTCATTAGAGATGACGTTGAGCCCTCCCTACTTCTTGCCACAGTTTATATATCTTGACAAATAATTCTGCCAAGCTCAGCCTCTTTCATTTTGTGACATTGAAAGAGTGGATGTTAAGTTTGAATCATGGTACAATTTTGGAGAGGTTCTTCTGGGCAATTTAGTTGCTGCATCTGCTTGGATCATCATAACAAAAGCTTTGAAGTTTGGGCTAGCAAGACCGGGTGGAATGAATGTTGCTGTGATTGCAGTTGCATCAAGAGCGCTAATGTCAACTGAGTAAAAGTACACTGGGACAGATTAGGCAGCATTCATTGAGGGAGTGACCTACTTGAGCCATTGTTATATTGAAAAAAGCATTTGTAACCAGGTACATTCATAGTTATTTTTTTACTGCATTAATGGTTAACGGTGAGAGCTTTTGAGAAAACTACATAAAATTTGTAGTCCTGTACAGTAGAATATGTTCCAGGATTAAGAAGTTTAACCACTCATGGTTTTGTCAGATAAGGCCATGAAGTACGAGGAAATTGTAAAAACAATGCAAGAGTGCACAACAACTTGTGGCAAGGAGTTGAGAGAGCTGGTACCAGATTGGAATGTGAGGAATGCTAGGAAGGTAACAGTTTGGAAGGAGATGAGTGTGCATGATAAATGCAGGGCAGGAAAGAACAAGTGGTGGGAGTAGACCTTTTTTTGCTAAATTCACCAATGCCATGTTATAAAGGGAAATATTTTTTTGCGGCGAGGGTAGAAGGCAGTACCTACCAAGAAGCTAACCAAGCAGGTAGCTATGTTGGGTTATGAGGGTCAAGGATTTATTTATTTTGGTGGCATGGGATGGATTCATGTGTTATGGGATTCTGTGGTTTTTGGTGTGTGCTATAGACAAGAGAGGTGACACAGACTTGTCCATACATGCTATAGAAGAAAGTCACTATTGATAATATAGGGCTGATGCAGATTGGGGCAGGCCAAGACTGTATTAATCAAACTATTAGGTGTAGTGGCTGGGCACCGGCGCACACACCTATTGGCTACGAAGATGAACCAAGATAAACCACTTCCAACTGTTTAAGGGACTAACCCCTACACTCCAATGGAAGGGACACAGTAGCCAGCCTCTAAGCACATCTGACACTAACCCTCACACTGCACCAAAAACTTGGTTCATCTTCGTATTTCAATATACAATCTTAACTTTGACACTGAAGATTGAGAATGAAAAGTGCACGAATTATACATTCACAAAATAGTAATTGCTCCCACCTGTGTGGTGTCACCGGGTAATATGGTTGAGGTTGTTTGTATAAACAGCAAGTATCACAGCACCTCATTTTACTCTTTTATACATTTTCAGTATGATGAATAGACAACAGTAGAGAGCCCTGATGAAGTCAAAGTTGCAATAACAACGGACGAAACACGTGTTGGCAAAACCTTGGCATAATCTATGGTGTTGTTAATTAAGTGAAGAAACTTATGAAATGATCCATGGCGTTGTTAAATAAAGGAAGATATTCAAGTACAGAAGATAATTAATATGTCTGCATAAAAGACATTGGACATTGACAAGTGTACAATGCAATATTATTCATAACTTTGAGTGCTTGGAGCTATATAATCAAGACTGTATTAATATTAAGGGATTATTGTAATAAATGGCCAGTAGAAGTGATAGCAGATTTGTTATAAACCAATGCTGTTTTGTAATTCTTTGTGGGGGGTTTTAGACCCGAGTGCATATTGGAATCTTTGTGATGTAAGCTGAATACTACAGTTGCTAAATAAAGGATTAGGGATTTCAAAGAGATCTGGCAATGAACATGTGTAATTTTACGTGGCAGTACCTGCTCACTGACAACTGGAATGGAAAGATTCAACAGTGTTTTGAAAATTGTCTTGTAAAGTAATGAACACGGGTTAGATAACAAAAACGGTTTGGCTTTTTGATGGCAAAGAATTTAACTATTGCGGATTCCCCTTTTGAAGTAATGAGAAGGAGAACGCAAAATCTAAATTTTCACCTTACTATGTAAAGGTGCATGATTTTTCATTAATACAGTGCAAATGGCAAAAATAATAGTAAAGAGTCCATCAGCAAAACATGCATAGCTTTATCAATCAAATCCCTGAAATGTGGAAGTTACTTCTTCTATATCTGAGGCTATAAAAATATCAGTGCGTCTGTGTGAATAGTCTTTTAGTCTAATTATCCACCTCGCTATCAAGACTGTGTTACAAATAGAGGGACTAACATACTTGTTTGAGATGCATGCATTGTCATATTTATCATCAAAACTGATTACTCTACAAGTCGTCTAATAATTCTCCATATTACTTTTGAAATAATGGTCTATTTGAGTGCCTCTCTTAATTTTAAGTGTTATCTCTGCACTCTGCATCTCCTTACTGCTAGATTGCCTTGCTGTCTATTTTGCCAGTTCTTAATTAGTTATATTAAGTAGGACCTTTACTTCTGTTAGAACCAGATTTTTCTGTTAGATTCTTACATCTTAAAGACCAAAATCTCCAATAGATCTGTACTTTTAGCCTCTGCAAAGAAACTTTCCTTATAAATCCTCAATCAATTTCTCAGTGCCTGTAAAGAATTTTCTGGAAATATTAAAATGCAAATTACCCAGCAGCACCTGCTTTGGCTAAATTCTGGGAAGGCTCAGCCCATCTGATTGATGAATGCTGAGAAGATTGTATAAACCCCTTTGAAACCGCAAAGAAAAACAACTGGTGCAAGAAACTGAATCTTCCACCTGAGATGTTTCATGTTAGTTTCCTCCGAAAAGTCCAAGAGACTTGTAAAACCATACTGAAAAGAGAATGCATGCAGCTCATCTGGTGAGAAAATGCAGGAAAAAGCAGCAAGGTCAGGAGTATACCCTGAATGGGTGTATTTGAACTATAACCACAAAAACAACCATATCTCCCCACTCTGCAAGGTAGGGAAAAGCACAGAATCTTTTTTGTAGCAAGATCCAACCTTTTGGACTCACATGAGCGAAACCACAGAGGGAACAGAATTTCGCAACCAGAATGTATGTGCAACAGGAACTCCAGTGAAAATATCACCCATGTGATCCTAAAATGTGAATAGTTTGTCAAGTGGTACTTCAATATGACCAGGCAAATGCAACTGGAAGACAGGAAAAGTACATTGACTATGCACCTGGGGGAATACCGCCCTGAAATCACCCAGAACATTGCAGCTGGGTTCTAGGCAACGGAGGAAAATTAGAAGATCTATAATCTTGCTGAAGTTGTCAGCTACGAAGGAGAAGTCAGGAGAGTAAAATCTATACCTCTCACCAGTGAAATTCACATAACCACTGGCATTAGCATTACAGGAAAGCATAGAGTAAATACAAGATCTAAGCCAGGTGCTTGCCAGTAGCAGAGGAATTCTCACCCTTACTCACCCCTTTGTTCGATGAGCGACTGGCACTTTTGAGCACTAAAACTACTCCTAATAAACAAATTGATGAAGATTAAGGAATCCAGCAACAGTTGGAGGCCGGAGGAAAGAAGGCATGAACTGCATCCATTATTGCATGTGGGTCTCCACCCTTGCAATCACACATGCCTGAACACTTACACACCACATCACCAGAAAATGTTTAAAGAAAAGCGGTAACAATGCATAGCCGTCGGCGAGTGGACATGAACTGAAACTATCTTCCCAAATTCACACATGCTCAACACTTTCCCTCTACCCACACAGTCCCTGGTCACCCAACCTCCCTGAACCTGATCCAGTCTTCCCGCTCTACTCTCATCCATCTCTGTAAAGTCTTAACAAATGTTTTTAACGTTTGCATGCAAAGAATGACCAAATGTAAAAATGTATATTAATAATAAAAGCATTATGATATGATGCAGGTTTAGTAGTATTGTATTGTAATTATATAGCCCTTACTACCCATGACAAGGCGTCTTATCGCTTTTCGGCGAGTAGCACGCTATTCCGGAACCCAAAAAAGATTAGTTGTGGATTAGTATAGTGAAATTTGAGCTCATTTGAACGGTGGACATGTGAGTCTGTTAGTTGGATTGAAAAGGACAATGGGGGATAGAAGAGGGATGAGTCTAGAAACTGTTTATTGGGAGATCATAGTAGTAAGATGAGGCTTGGAGGAGTATAAGGAGAGATGGAGGGAAGAATCTCTATTACTGGACTAGGGAGAGAATAATAGTAAAATGAGTTTTGGGATTAATCAAAGGAGGGATAGATGAGGGAAGAATTTATGAGAGTTGTTTGGGAGATTATAGTTTGAGGTGATCCAAGGAGGGATAGAGGAGGGAAGAGTCCAGAAAATGTTATTCTGGAGATCATAGTAGTAGAATGAGGTTTGGGATGAGTCAGAGAGTGTAGGTAGAGGATATATTGAGAGAAGTATAGGGTAGATTCATTTTATAATATTTACACTGTACTTATCATCTAACCATGTCTTCACTGACCTGGCTCACCAGAAGTCCCAACTTGATCTATGTTTCATCCATTTTTTTAAGGAGGTAGATGCATTGAATATATGTAGATAGGCCATTAATTATTTTAGTGAGTCTCTGAATATTTACTGTGGGGATTGAAGAATAACCTTCAAACGTTGCTAGTTAGACTATGCACGCTTTGTGTTAATGCATTCACAGGTCTGCTGCATGAAGTATTTTATTCTAGTACGTCTGCCTCCTGCAGTATTATCACAATTGTTTTAATGCAGTTCTGGGAAAGGATGCTATTTTCAAGAAAGACAGTTTATTGACAAATATTAAATAGAGTGAATTTAGAGCACTAAATCTAATTGCCTGACGCGCAGTGTTTTGAATCTTTTTTTTTTCTTTAGCCCTTTTAGTAGCCTCGAGGATGCATGAGTTCCGACGCACTACTAAAGAAGTCATCAGGGTTGTCAAAGTTTGTGAATCAACATTACGGAAAAGGTGGGTGGCATTTTACTTCTTGCCTTTTATCATTGTCTTAAACTATAATTCAAGTTAATAAATGAGTATTAAGTATTCCCAGTATTAAGATTCTTTTTTGTTTTGGTGAATAAAACCAGTAACAATGTTACTAATAACTTACAGAAGCCAATATACAAAGTATAATACATGAAATATTGATCATAAAATTGTGCAAATATAGCGAATCCGAGCCATTAATAAATAGAATAGACGACAACGTGACATATTTAAAAAGGTCGGATCCCCTGTGTTATGAAGTTAGCACACTAGTAGCTGGGAGTGGGAGGAGCTAGGGGGCGAGAGGAAGAGGAGGAGTGGACGCAGGAAATGGGTAGTTAGAGCAGGGACAAGGTAGGAGTAACATGCAAAGAATAAAGCTCCAGTTATTACCAGAATAGTGGTTGTATTTATTGTAGCTGGATGCTACAACTGGCGACGAGGGGTGGGATTGAGCAAACCCCACTGTGCAGAGCCTCGAGAAAACGCCTTGTCCCCAGCAGCTGTCGCGCTGAAAACGCACTGCACACTGGAAGCGTGTGTCCCAAGTGCAAAGCTGATAAGCAGGAATCGGGAGCCCACTCCGACCCTGTGGAGTGCCCCAGAGGCGTGGACGACGCCCACGACGTGCTGCCAGCAAGCGCTGCTGAGAGCGCTGAGATTTGAGTCCAAGCGAAATTGGACGTCGGAAAACCTCACGCCCGATGCGTGAGGTTTGGGAGGCCATCGGCGGAAGAACGCGGGAACTGCTGAGGCAAGTCGGGAGCCCACCCCGATCTCACCTGATGTCCGTGGTGGTGGTGGAGAAGTGAATCCTGGCGTGGACTGCCCCAGAAGCCGACCGCCGGTGAGTTCTGAGTGCCCCCGAGTGAATGAGCCTGGAGAGCCAGCCTCGTGTGTGCCTGCAAGGACGGCGGCCATTTTGAAGTCAGGCGCCTAGTAAGGACAACCCTGTGCAAGGCAACGGCGGCCATCTTGAAGTCAGGCGCTGGAGAGAAGACAAGCATTGGTAAAGCAAACAAGCATTGGCGACTACAAGAAACAAGCATTGGCAAAGTAAACAAGCATTGGCGACTACAAGAAACAAGCATTGGCAAAGTAAACAAGCATTAGCGACTGAAGGAAACAAGCATTGGTAAAGCAAACAAGCATTGGCGACTACAAGAAACAAGCATTGGCAAAATAAACAAGCATTGGCGACTGAAAGAAACAAGCGGTGGCAAAAGCAAACAAGCATTGGCGACTGAAAGGAACAAGCAGTGGAAAATAAATAAGCACTGGCAAAGACAAGTGAGATCGCTGCAGAATGTCCGACGAAGATGCTCAACTTCCACCCAGTGGATCACTTTTGCGAGCACCCGCTCCTATCAAGGTAACAACGGAAGGGAGCATGGGCCCCAAATGGCAAGAGTGGCTGGAAGAGTTTGAAGACTATATTGAAGGTTCAGACATCACTGATGAGAAAAAGAAACTGATTGCTCTGCGCAACCTGGCGGGGCGAGAGATAGTCAAGATACTCAAAGACCTGCCCGCTGCCGACGTCGATACTTATGTTAAAGCGTGTGAGGTCCTGAACAAGAAGTTTCTTCACAAGAGAAATGTAGACTATGAACGACACACATTTCACTCCGCCAGGCAAGGGAAGGATGAGCCCATGAGTGCCTTCATGGTGCGTCTGCGGAGACTAGCCAAGTACTGTGAATTTGATTCTTTCTCTACTGACGCTGCCATCAAATCCCAAATAATAGACGGATGTCATTCGGATCAACTAAGGAGACGACTACTGAGGAAACCGCATGGATTGGATGAAATAGAGGAGATGACACGAGCTTATGATCAGGTGGAGAAGTACGCCGCCGTCATGGAAACGGAACACAAAGGGAGTCATGAACAGGCGCGACGCGTACACGCCAGGAGTGACAGTCGAAGAAGCTCCAGAGACAAACAATGGAGGTCGCACACATCCTCCCGTCAAGAGCAATCAGGCTATCAACGTCGAGAACCATGGAGGAAGGAGAGACGACAGGAAAGAGTGAGAAAGTGCTACCAATGTGGGTATGATTACCCTCATGTGGACAGCTGCCCGGCCATGGGCCAGAGATGTCGAAAGTGTGGTCGCACTAACCACTTCGAAGCGATGTGCGGGGATTACAACAAAGAGAAGCGAAGTGGCCACTCAGGTACCACACGATCTGACACACGAAGCAGAGCTCCAAGAGTGTCGCGGTCCGACACTCGAAGACACCATGCGCGAGCTGTCCAAGATCAGAAGGAGCGGTCCCCTGAATCGTCACATTCCAGCAGAGAGTCACGTCGGTCTCGGTGGGAGAGGAGGTCACCTTCCAGAGAATCCAGACCTTCGTCCCGAGACTCTGTTTACACCATTGAATATCTGAATTTGGCAGCAGACCCGGACCAGCTTAAGAGATACCCTCGGCTGGACATCAAAGTTGGAAATCACGACTCAAAGTTTGTATTAGACTCTGGTGCATCCTTAAATTACATTCCAGTGACTGAATATGAAAGGATGAGTCCACGACCTCCCCTGACATTTGCACCTGTGAGAGTTTTCACGTGGATGGCTAAGAAGCCACTTCCCTGCCTAGGGAAATTCTCAACGACGCTTACACACGACAACACAACTATTTCAGCAGTCATCCACGTTATCAAGGGCCCTGAAGCAGACTGTCTTTTGAGCCTACCAACTGCTGAACGACTCCACCTGGTGGAAATTCTCTTCAAAGTTAGCGACATCCGAGATGTGACTCGCCTGTTTCCCAGGTTGTTTCAAGGTCTGGGCAAATTGAAAGACTGTCAAGTGCGACTGCACATCAACGAACAAGTCAGGCCTGTCGCCCAACACCCTAGGCGAGTACCATTTCACCTACAGGCCGCTGTTGAGGAAGAACTCCAAGATTTGTTGGCTGCGGACATCATTGAACGCACTGATGGCCCGACCCCATGGGTTTCGCCGGTCGTCATCATTCCCAAAAAGGGCACGGCCAACAAAGTCAGACTCTGTGTGGACATGCGCTTGCCCAACACCGCGATAGAACGAGAGCGGCACCCGGGGCCACACTTGAGCGACATGATCGCAGCACTTAACGGAGCCACTGTGTTTTCCAAATTGGATTTGAATAAAGGTTACCATCAACTGGAATTGGAAGCAGGGTCTAGATATATCACTACTTTTGCAACTCACCTGGGGTTGTTTAGATATAAAAGACTGAGCTTCGGTGTGTCCTCGGCGGCCGAGATATTTCAGGAAATGATCCGGCAAGTCATTCAAAATATTCCAAACACGCTCAACTATAGCGATGACATCCTTGTCTATGGTTCTGACGTCAGAGAGCACGACATTGCGCTCAATCGTGTCTGCCATGCCTTATTGGCAGCCAATTTGACTTTGAACAAAGAGAAATGCGAGTTTCACCAGACCACGCTGAAGTTTTTCGGTCACATCTTTTCTGGTGCTGGCATGAAACCTGATCCTGACAAAATCATGACTTTAAACAACAACAAGAGTCCCCGAGATGTCAGCGACCTCAGATCGTTCCTGGGAATGGCCAGTTATTGTGCTCGCTACATTAAGGATTACGCTACAATCAGCCACCCCCTCCGCATGCTAACCAAGCAGGGTCAGCCGTTTGAATGGACTCCCCAATGTGAGCAGGCATTCAAGGAAATCAAGAAGGCGGTGGAATCGGCGAATCACTTGTCATATTTCAACCCAAAGCGAAAAACTGAAATAACTGTAGATGCAAGTCCGGTGGGTCTGGGAGCGATCCTGGCACAATATGAAAATGACTCAGATCAACGCCGCATCATTGCCTACGCAAGTCGTAGTCTGACTGAGCCGGAACGAGCCTACTCCCAACCCGAAAAGGAAAGCTTAGCCGTGGTATGGGCATGTGAACATTTTCATGTCTTTATTTACGGAAAACATTTCACTCTAATTACAGATCATCAAGCTCTCATCACCATCTATGGAAATCCAAGATCCAAGATGCCCCCGAGGATCGAAAGGTGGGGCCTACGGTTACAAGAATATACCTTCACTATACTTCACAAACCAGGGAAGTCTGAAAATCCAGCGGACTACATGTCCCGGCATCCTCTCCCATCATCAGCTTCCAGATCCTCCATTGCGGAAGAGTACATTCATTTTGTAACGGATCAAGCTCTTCCTCCAGCCATCCCTATGGAGACTATTCGGGAGATGACAGCACAGGATGTCATCTTGCAGAGAGTCCTTCACAAAATCCGCAATAATAGATGGAGGCATGATCCTCAAGACGATAAAGCTGATTCCTTGACTCAACGTGAACTACAAGCCTTCCGGCATGTGAGTGGTGAGCTTTCCGTCACGACTGATGGCATATTGTTGCGTGATCAGAGGATTGTAATTCCTACACAACTGAGACAAGGAGTGGTTGCTCTTGCACATGAAGGACATCGAGGAATAGTGTCGACCAAACGAGCACTACGGGAACGAGTGTGGTTTCCGTTCCTTGACCAACTAGTGGAAGTCACCTTGAAAGATTGCCATCTCTGCCAACTCACCAGCAAGGGCGATCCTCCAGCTCCTTTACATATGACCAGCCTGCCCAGTGGTGTGTGGCAAGAAATCGCCATAGACTTTTATGGACCCCTGTCATCGGGCAAATATGTGCTGGCCATCATTGATGAGTATTCCAGGTACCCCATTGCCTGTTTTGTGTCATCTACGAACACTGCCAGTACTCTCAAAGTCCTTGATGAAGTCTTTGCAGCGTGGGGAGTTCCCAAGATCGTTAAATCAGACAACGGACCTCCTTTCAACGGAAATGACTTTGCTGCTTTTGCGAAGCACCTAGACTTTCATCACCGCAGGATCACGCCTCTCTGGCCACAGGCGAATGGGACAATTGAGAGGTTCATGGCCACCCTCAAAAAAGACCTTCCAACATGCTACCGTGGAAGGGAGAGACTTACAAACAGCACTCAATGAAGTCCTTCGAGCTTATCGTACAACTCCTCATGCTACGACTGGCCAATGCCCGGCGACTCTCATGCTGGGACGTCCCATGAGGAATCGCATTCCCACGTGGGATGGAGCCCTGGAAGTATCATCATCTGAGAAGGACTCGTGGGAAATGAGAGCCACTGATGACCGCAACAAAAGAAAAATGAAGGCCTATGCCGACAACCGGAGGAGAGCACGGTCATTATCATTAAATGAAGGGGACAGTGTTATCGTCAAGCAAGATATGCAGAAAAAGACTGACTGTCCATTCAAGGATGAACCGCTGGTGGTCACCAGAAGAAAAGGGACTATGGTAACTGCGGAGTCCGAGCAGCGGCGAGTTACGAGAAACATCTCGCACTTCAAGAAACTGCCAACTGACACCTCAAGAACCATGATGAGTGACATACACAATCCCAGAGTTGAAGAACCACAGCCAAATGGTCAAGAGAACATTGCTCCGATCCCTGAGACATTGAGTACTGATGGTCTGAGGGCCAGGTCGCCACGACCTCATCGTGACATACGTCCACCCAAGAGACTGATTGAGGAGATGGACTAAGAAGTCAGTATGCTCTGTTTGTTTTGTTACAAAGGGGGGAGATGTTATGAAGTTAGCACACTAGTAGCTGGGAGTGGGAGGAGCTAGGGGGCGAGAGGAAGAGGAGGAGTGGACGCAGGAAATGGGTAGTTAGAGCAGGGACAAGGTAGGAGTAACATGCAAAGAATAAAGCTCCAGTTATTACCAGAATAGTGGTTGTATTTATTGTAGCTGGATGCTACACCCTGGTAAGGGGCAAATATGCTGATGACACTCCCCTATCCACTAAATACAAGTGTTTGTCATAAAGTGCTGGTGAAATGTTTCAGTTCCAACTCCTTAACCAACAAAATCAGCAGCATTTTCTTTTCATTGGTATATACTAGAGTCCAAAGATAAAATAGTACTAACGTAAAAAACTGTATTCAGTGTACTTACCACCATTTCATTCTCGGCTGTTAGTATTATGAATCGTTTTTTCATGTAGCTGAAGGTATTTGATCAGCTTGCAGTTCAGTTGGGGGTCTGCAGGATCTAAGCTTTTTATTATCGCAGGCCCTACATGTACTTATGCCTCCATCATTGTAGCTCTTTTTTATCGAAGTGACACATGCTTTTTAGGTCTCGCCTAGCGTTGCAGCGCACATGCGCTGCTCGCTCTGCAAGACATCTTGTGGTAGAGGAGATTTAAGATGGAGACTTGAAGCCTCGACCATTATTTCCATTGGGTCGTGTCAGCTTTTATGCTAAACGCTGGCTTCCCATTGAAAAGGATGCTTCTTGGTTACCGCCCTGTCTCCCTTAAGGACGGCCCATCCGGACTGGATCGTTTGCTTCCCGGCTGTCATGAGGGTATTTCTTATCTCAAGGAGGCGTGTAAGTGTGAACACATCTGTTTCACTTGCCTTTGTTAAAGGCAGCTGCGTGTTTATTTTTGCATCGCGCTTTCACTTAAAGTGAAAGCGCGATGCAAATATAAACCAGCAGCTGCCTTTCCGCAATGGCGATCGCTTGTTCAGTAGAGTAATTTAGCGGCGTTTATATGGTTTCTCTGTATAAAATGGTTTCTGTAAATACAGCTCGTGTTGCACCAGTCAGACAGACCCTGATTCCACAAAGCACACGGAGGCACTGCTCCTCAAACAACAAAACATTTGCTGCGATGGCTCGTATTATTATACATCTATAAAGGGAGCACAGCCTTTAACAACCGGTAACTTCAGATTCTGGGAAGACATTTGACACCCGCAATTGTCATCTGAATGATTGCCCATCTTTTACACTGGGGCATACCACATCTACTTGATTTAACCCAGCCTAATGTATTTGATTATTTGATCTGCAAAGCGCTGGCTTGTTTAAGACGGCCACTTCATAGCGCTAATGTTTAGAGTTCTTCAGCTCACCAAGCCCCCACCCTGGCAGGACATGTTAGCAGCTTCAAGGACTGTTTGCCCCTCTGAATGCTCTGTGCTTTTTTGATCTGAAAAGAGGGCACACTCCCTGGGGAAAGTAGCGTGCATGTTTTACACCTTGGAGCAGCATTTCACTCCCATACAGACCAGAGTCAATTGACCCCAGGCTGGCTAATAAAGTCTTGCGCTCGGGTAATCCCATTGTTTCTGCAAAAATTTGGACTTTTGGTCCACGCCTCCTGGGTACGCTCCTGTGGGCCGTGCCCTTCAGATCTCTGCAGCCTTGTTGACCAATGGGCAGGGGTATTGCTGACTGTTGACAGCCCCCTTGGGGTGACCCGAGGCCTGCACTCTGTCCATGGACTGCGCCACAGATGCCCCCTGTGAGAGCCCCATACCCAAATGTTTGCAGAAGGGGGGCCTTTCAGATCCGTGCCCCCCACCACCCCGCCCAGGTGCCCTGGGGTGCAAGGCAGAAGCCACCAACTATGGACACTATTTCTCCTCTACTGATTTGTTTGGTCCTTAGATAGAAAATTATTTTTCGTGTATTGTGACTATTTGAGGCCGCAGGGAGGGGGGGATTATAAAATGTTTAACACACTGCAGTATTGGTTAGCATGGATCCCTGGGACCTAATGCAAGCAATGGAAATGGGGTCCTTTTTTGCAGTTTTATATTGCGCGGACTCGTCCCTCTACATGAGCACCAGTTACGTTACACAAGGACACCTTCATTTTTGGTCGGCACAAGCAGATTAAGTGATTTGCTGAGAATCATTGGAAGCTGAGCGGACGCCGAGACTCAAACCCGTTTTTTTCTGACCCGGTTCCCCAGTCGTAAGCTCTCTTTTGTTATGCCACATCCCCCCTCACTTTGGCACATATATATAGTAGTTAAAGCCCGCACAGTGAGTCCTGGAAACCCCTTTGCACCGGCACCATTGCACGTGCTACACTGAAGGGAGCTCTGACTCTGCCGTCCTGCACCGGTTCTCTTGGAAACACGCATATCTGCCGTGTGGCTGAGCACCGGGCCCCACCGGGACGCTGAAGTTGCTACAGTGAAAGGTCACTCCCCCTTTAAATATCTGGCATAATGAATGCCCCTCTGCCAAATGTTTTGAGGTCTAAGAAAAAGGGGCATAGGTGTGCTGTGTAGAATTGTAGACTTTATTATTGGAGCTGCTAGAGAGGTGCCCATGTCATGGTTCATTGCAGGGGGTGGGTGTGCTCTATGCATATTCAAATCTTGGCCTCTCCTTTTGGTGATAGCTTGTCGCTTGTGCTCTTTCTTTCTTTGGCCTTTTCCTACTAGGATTCCTCTTGGACGTGAGGGCAGCAGAGATCTACCCACCTGTCCATTTAATTGCCTCCCCGCCTGTGTGCAAGTTGTGTGTGTGTCAGTAAGTTGTGTGTGTGAGCGTGCATGTAAGCACGAGTCAGTGGGTGCACAAGTTATGGTGTGTGTGCATGTCAGCGTGTGTGCAAGTTGTGTGTGTTGGAGTATGAGTGTGTGCATGAGTGTCAGTGTGTGCGCAAGTTATGGTGTCCGTGTGTCAGCATGTTGTGTGTGGGAGAGTGTCAGCGTGTGTGCAAGTTGTGTGTGTAAGCACGAGTCAGCATGTGTGCAAGGTGTGGTGTGTGTGCCAGCCTGCTGCGTTGTCTCTCTCGGCAGGACCCCGGCTCTTCCCCGGTCCAGGCCGAGGAATGCGCTCTCCTCCCACATCCTCAGCCAGCCTCCTCCGTCAGTCCCTCCCACTCCCTCCTCCTGCAGCCTCTCCCTCCCCAGGGACAGCGGCCCGCCCGTGCCCATCCCCAGCCCACCCCACATCCTCACCCAGCCTCCATCGTCACTGCTTCCCAGCCTCTCCCTCCCCAGGGACATCGGTCCTCCCCAGCACGCCCCAATCAGTTCATCACTGCTCTGCTGCGCCTACCCTGCGCTGGAGGCGGGGGTGCTGCACCTACCCTGGCCACCAAGGTGCTGCAGGCGTGGTTGCTGCGCCTACCCTGGCATCCAAGGAGCTGGAGGTGGGGATGCTGCATGCTCAGCATCTGTACATTCCATCTTGTATTTTAAAATCATTTTTTCGCCTTAGCTTTACTGTACCGTTGCTATAGAAGCTTATCGTATGGGATAGTGTGCACTTTTTCCTTTAAATTATCACTCCACTTAAAAAACATAACTGAGACCTATTGCATTGCAAATGCTTGTTGTACATAGGGGCATGTGCAAAACAAATGTATGGCGTCCTCTTTCTTTCAACCACAAATTCTACATGATGTGAAGCTACTGTTTTTACAAGAGAATTTGGTCCACCAATGATGGTAATTGGCCAAATCGAATCACCATCAACCTTCTCTTTAAGTGCACCGAAAATGTAAGGCATAGTTGTGGGGCCGTCTTCACTCTGTTCTGTTTTATAAGCATCATCCAGGCATGCGTACAGCAGCTCAGGTTGTTTTAGTCGACCACAAATGAGTGCACTTTTTATTTACCTCTTGCCTGAAACTTGAGAATGGCCGATTCTTATTCCAAAGCTCAGCTATATTTGTGAGCTTTAGTGCATTATAGAGATATTTATGGAAGGTAGATTATGGATCATTTTCGAGACCTGACCATAATGAATTGTTTAGTAAGAACCATTCTTTGCTCGATCTAATTTTATACCAGCTTTTTATGATGGTATATATTCTCCCAAGTACCTCATTTCTCATGCCAAATGAATGAATGAGATTGAGTTGAACCATGTTTCATGCTGTTTCTTTTAGGATTGCCTTAATGTCCAGCCTTTTGCTTTAATCCGGTTAGTCTTTTCCCTTTAAAGTTTTTAAGTGGTGCAAAAACTGCTTACTCTCAAATATTCTTGATGAAGTTACATACCTAAGTATCCTTTTTAATCTGCCAACAGATCTATACCAATCTTTCCTATAGTAAAAATCATTATTATTTTTGGTAGTTGATCACTCTGCCTCCCTTGTTTGTGAATGAATGACCTTGGGGTTAGGTCAGGCTACAGAGAGCACCCGTATTTGTGTCTTTTCAGCAGAAGAAGAGGACTTTCATATTTAACTTTGCTGATGATTGTGCACTCGTAGTTCACATTGAACTAGCTTTGTAAAGCCTATTGAAAGCCATTTAAGGTTATTTCATGTATAAATACCATTTTATAAATATTCAAAAACCTAAATGTGTTATATTTGCATCGTCAAAACGACTGAAACGGATTTAAAAGTGGGCGTCACCGATTTGGAGACGGTGAAGGTCTTTTGTACCTATTGTATCTAGCTGCATTAGGAGTTGGTTGATAATAGAATGTAGTCTTTGGAGCGTAATTTATGAATAGATGTATTGGAAAAGCCTGTTTTACTAGCCTGCCAGGAAGAACTGTTTACAGGCACCTTCTGTTGTGCTGTATTTTGAAACTAGCCCTACTGGTGCCTAAATTAAATCAGTTTTATGTTGTCCAAGTGAGTCTTTTCAAGTTGAAGGACGTATTACGAAGTGTTTGTCTTAAGCTCCTAATGGGGTAGAACTCAAGCTGAATATCACTGACGAGACCTGGTCTGAATTTGCTTGTGCTTCTTTTCAGAATACTCTTGGTTGTTTTTTGTTTTAGACCACCTCTGCTGGGGCAGAGCTAAAGCTGATTTGCATATGGTTAGTCCCAGGCATAGACACGTTAAAAAAAGCGAGCCAGAACAATTGAGCCTGATAATATGTCAGGCATTCAACCACTGATTTTGTGATGTATGAATCAACCAAATTGGATGAGTATGCCCAGATCTGGGTCCCAATATGGCTGTGCCTCTCTGATAATGCCCAAAAAGGCTACAACCATTCTAGGGTGACTTTTGTTCCTATCACTTTAGCCTGGACTCTGCCTTTAGAGGCGAGGTTCTTTACTAGTTTTCATGTTTGGACCCTGACTGTAATAGCACAGATGAGAGAAAGAATGATAGGAATGTCGATAAGAGTTAGCACCAGTGTCTGAAATTAAGTCAGACCTTCTTGCTATGACGTTTGGGGCTGCTTTGTCTTTTATGATACTTGCAAGGTGTATAATGAGCATGTACTTCTACATACATAATTATCATCTGAGATACTTCACATTCAAAATGTTATTGTAATTCTCTGGTTTGACTTCATGATTTTTTTGAAATCTTGGCATACTCAATGACTAAGCCAGAATTTCTTATTAAAAGAGAGATTAATATATTCTGAATTAAGTTAACAGTAATGCTATTGGTAAAAAAGTATTACTTCTGGCTTACACTGTCCCATACATGCTAGGGTCTTTAGGGTGGAGAACCAATTAGGAAATCTGCCACAGAGACTAACATTCATTCTAACAAGGTCTCACGGGTGACAACGGTGTCAGCAGCCTTCATTAAAGAAGATGTGAAAATAAGTCGGGCTGCAGTATGAGTAGTGACACCCTGGATAGGCACTCCGCTGAGGGCCATGATACGAACAGAGGAAGGAACACCTGAAATGAAAACAAATACACAATCAAAGAACTGGGGTGCAGTGAATGTAACTCCTTCACCAAGGCCTATTCCATTAGGAATGCAGGAATCTCCAGCATCACCTGTGATCCCACAAGGGGTTCGAGAAAGATCAGGGCTGGAGGAAGTGCTCCTTTGTTATCACTGACCACGCACTGGTGCCTGCAACAGGTCATCCTGGATTGGCATTGCCAGCCACATGCCGCTGACAGAGAGCAGCACCTAACTCAGCAGCCAAGACGGAAAGTTGATGGAGTCAAGGTGGCACAGCAGAATAAGTGTAGGCACCATGTAGACTGACTGTTCACCCCTGCATAATTGAGACAGGAAAAGCTTCAATAAGTACGGAACCAAACATTGGGAGAGAGACTTCCTGCAGTTCTCTGCAGAACTTGGATAGGCGCACTGGCTGCTTGGTGCAGGAATTGGAAAGGAATAGGTGGAAGAGTTAGACCGGGGGCAGTATCTACAACTGGAAAGCAAACACAATTTTTGTGGAAGAGTGAGATGACATCATTGTGACTCCAGCTAAGAAGGAAGATGCCCCATCCAAGCTACAGTTCGGGAACAGGTTACTGTTCTCCCCTCACGGCAAATGTGGTTACCCCATGTCTTCCCTTTTACTTTGAGGTGGGGCTAGCAATCAAGTAGCTTTAGATGGGTGTGTCCAGTGCTCTCCATGCAAGTGTTATTTCCACAATAAGGAGACCTAATCCTCTCTTTTGCTTTGTTTACATACGTATTGCATGTTATGATTATGAATAACTTCTTCGTATTTCTTAATGGAATAGTGCATGTAGATGTAATGAATCAAAACTACCTCTGTTCGCATGGCTTTTGACATGGTGGAATGGCCCTTCTTGTTTGCTATCCTGAAGCATATGGGCTTCGGACCTAAATTTTGCGCATGGATTCAGCTGCTTTATACTAAACCCCTAGTAAAGGTGGTGGTAAATAGACACATCTCAGCTACTTTTCCCCTGGGGCGTGGCACGCATCAAGGCTGCCCCCTATCACCAATTTTATTTGCACTAGTGTTAGAACTGTTGGCGGCCTGGATAAGGTGGGACCCTACTATTCGTGGCCTCAAATGGGCGGAGGAGTGGGAAGACCGCATCTCCCTGTACGCTGATGATATACTACTTTATGTAGCCTCCCCTAGATGCTCTTTTGCCAACCACCTAGACATCTGTGAAGCATATAGCAAATTTTCAGGTTATACCATTAATTGGGCCAAATCAATTCTCTACGTCCTTCACGGTCTTCTACCACAGTTGCTAAGGGGGTGCACACTACAAATCACAGCTGGTTGCTTTAAGTACGTGGGCATTTATATCACCTTATTACCAGATGATTTTCTGGAAAAAAAACTCATGGCACCCCTGAAAAGACTTTGCCGAGACATGAGACACTGACTCTCTTTACAGCTGACCTTACTCGGAAGGGCGGCACTTTTTAAAATGATGACACTCCCGAGATTCCTATTCACCCTTCAAAACACAACAGTCCCTGTCCCCATGTCTTAAATGAGGGCGATTGAAGCAAAAGTAACTACCCTGCTCTGGGATGGTATACCGGCCCGAATTGCCATGAAGTAATAGGTAAAGGGTGGGTACGAAGGTAGAATCGCCCTACTAAAATATACAAATGTACTACTGGGCCTCACAGTTGATTTTGGTAAATCAATGGCTTCATGCCCCACAAACTGACCCTGCATTTTGCGCTGACAGCAATAACCTAGGAGAGGGAGGAGTCATGAGGCATCCCTATAATAAAACTCGAAAGACATCACTAACAGGCCCCACAGCACACACAGTACAAATTCGGCACAAGGCACTCAAACAGCTGGGATGGGATGACCGGATAACGCAAATGACTCCTCTCTGGGGAAACTCAGCTACTAGGCAGGCTGAGTATCAGTAAGGGCTTTACACACTAGGATTCAATCGGAATATCAGCGGTGGAGCATCTTTTGCAGAAGGGGGAAGAAGTTACTTTTCTACAACTCCAAGAAAGATACGAGATGGCATCAACTGAATGGTTTTGCTATATAAAAATTAGACACGCACCTCAGAAAGCCATCCCAACGGGAACTGTCCTCCCCGAAGCCCATCTGCTAGAGGATAGGCTGCTCTCAGAACAGATAGGTAAAAAGGCTATCTCCCTCACTTTTCGCAAAATACTCAATAACCAACCAGATCCTACACTAGGCCTCCGCGAAAAATGGCAACAGGAGGTGTGGGACTTAGACGAGACTGATTAGCAGTAGGCTTTAGCGTCCCCTCAGGAGGTGGCAATATCCTCCAAATTGAGGCTAGTGCAATTGAAAATACTCCATCGTATTTACTATACTAGGGTAACCCTTCACAAGATAGGGAAAACTGACAACCAACTGCCTTGGACAATGTGGGAGGGAAGGCACCTTCTATCATATACTGTGGGAATGCCCAATAATAGTATCATTCTGGGGGGAAAATATGAGTGTACTTACACAAGTGGGTGGAGTGACGATCACCCCGGAGCCCAAGAGGTGTATTCTAAACATATGGGTCCCAACAGATCTCAACCAGGCAGGTCAGAACTGGGCGACATTAGGACTGAAGTTTGCGAAACGCAGCATGGCTAAGCATTGGAGGGCTCACTCCGCTCCGACATATCAAGAGTGGCGAGGGGCCATGGATAGGGCAATGGTGGCTGAGAGGGCGGCGTATATACACCGGGATGCCCCAAGAAGTGGGAAAGAATATGGGGCAAGTGGAACACCTACAGAGGGAACATTTGTGCTCCGCTCGAGGGGGCTTCTGTGGACTCGAGTTGAATATAAAGAATATAGAATTGTATTATTACCAATATGATAAAACAGTGTGGAATGTTTTTGTACCTATAACTATTGAACCAGATGTTATTGGGAGCCCGCTTAATCTCAAAATTGGTCCTGAACTGTCAAATTGTTATTCTTATATCATATGCAATCAAAAGAATTAACAAAAAAACTACCTCTGTTCTAGAACTCATTGTAGTGGAAAGTAAGTAAATTGATTTTTCTTACTGCCACTGATTCTGTTTACTTGGCTCAATAATGCATGTACTCTGAGGCCATTGATACTAGTTACTTGGGCAGCTGATGCAAGTTCCTTGCAGAGGCACTGATTGCATGGAGCAGGGGCACTGACGCTTGTTACTGGGCATATTTATGTATGTACCTTGTGTGGCCACTGAAGCTTTTTACTGTGCGTAATGATCTACGTGCTATATTAGGCCACTAATGGTTATTATTTTCTTGGGCCATTGATGCTTCTGCTTTCTATTGCCATTGGTGCACGTTACTGCCTGTGATCACTGCTGCCAGCATTGCCTGTGAGGAGAGGGGCCTGCAGGGTTAGAGCATTTGACGCATATACTGTCCATGGACAAATACCTATACTGTTTGCAGCCATTAATGCTTGTTAACGAAAATCATTTCTTATTACAAAGAAGAAGCCATATCTATTGGCTTTGCCATTGCGTGTGTTGTATAGAGGAGGCAGGCATAGTCTACTTTCAATATGCCGGAGTTATTGGGAGTAAGTGGGAACATGACTGCTTTGGAGACTGCACCTACAAAAGATGTACATTTGTTCAGACAGAAGTGTTCTGTAAAACCTTCTCGGCGTCCTCTCATGGATCTGGTTTGTTCTCGTTATACCGGTGCTCTTATACTCTGGAGAATTTTGCATATCTATGTGGTTATTTAATAACGTGTTTTTCCAAGGATTTGACGGGATTTTGCGATTCGAGCAGTTTAAGCTGGATGTCAGACCAGCGCTTTCCCTAATTGTTTCAGTGAAAAGCTGTTAGTAAAATTGATTCTTTGAACTGATATGCTTACGCATGTACTACAAGAAAGATTTTGTCCAGAAGTCGCAGCATTATTTCTTTGTCAGAAAGTAAACAATTACGTTGAATCTGTTTTATAAAAGGACCACACGCTGACCGAAATCTCTTTAACTTTTCATTTATCCAAAGTGAGTTTTCATTTTCTATATGTATATTCGCTTTGGTTCAGTTTGTTTTCCAAGAAATGTGGGACTATATGGATGTTCATGTTTGGACCATTTTAAAGTGACGAACCGCATAAGTAATATTTTTCTGATTTGCTGTAGGCAGGGCCGTCCCTACCACAAGGCAGCAGAAAGGCATCACTAGCAGGGGCAGCAGATTGATACCAAGAGCTGCAGATAGGGACATTTTGTAGGTAGTTGGACTGGGCAACTCAGTAAAGTGTAAATATTCTTGCACATTCCTGGTGGTAGTGAAGAAGCCAGACTTTTTTAAGCTTCATGGTGATGGAGGGCGTTGGTGCTCTTTCATTTGTAGGGCTGCATCATAATCACGAATAGTCTGCATCAGCATATATTCCTTTGTTGTGTTAACATTTGGTTATTAGAATGTACTCCGTAATAACATGCGAAAGTGAAATGGTTTGTGCCATGTAAATAACAACGTGGGATTTGTGTTCTGAATAATGTAATCTTTAGTATTTGTTTGCTATTGCTTAATGAAGTTGTTCACATGTAATGCAATTCTTTTGACTTAAACGTGCACCATATTAAAGTCTGCACATAGATTTGACTAATTATGCTTAACGTGTAGGAGTTCATAGGTTGCTTGCAATGAAATAAGCATTCGATGTGCTTAAGTAACATGATGGTTTGGAAAGGCCTAAATGAAATGTTCACTTATGTGTGTATTCAAAGGGCTTATGTGCTTCACTCTTATGTTGGCCTGTAGGCCTGAATGTATTTTTCCATGGAAGCTCTCGAATTAGGCTTGCTAGTGAATTTCATGCGCATGTTGGATTTGTTCTGTTCTCACGTTTCTATTGCAGGTGTAGAAAGTAGTCTTTGTTAGTTAGAATAGCGCCTTTTGTTTTAGGAGTTAGGCTCAAAGAGTAGAGGGTACTTTTATGCGAGAAACGTTGATAATTGGGAAACTGTGTCCTTTCTCACTGAAGGAGGCCTGGGAATCAAGGTCCTTGATCCAGGAGCTGGGTGTATCGAAACTAAATGGAAAATCACCTATGAGAAGTGCCCAGCGAGATGAGGTGATCTGTGCGGATGTTGTCTACATTTTTATGTTTTGAATTAGGGACAGTTCCCCAAGGGTTGAGTTAGTAGAGGTGGAGAGGAAATTGAAGGAGAGAGAAGGAGCATCTTAGAACGAGCTCTGTAGCTTTGGCTACTTGACCCATACAACGTGAGTGTACTTCATAGGAAGTCTTCACGCGCTGACACCTTTTCCTGATCTTGCCTGGGGAATGCGAAGTAGGGATGTCACTGTAGTATTCGTGTAGGGATAGGCTAATGCTTTTCGCTCATCAACTACTGATGAAGACTGATCGTGACGTAGGGCCAATCATTGCCTGCGTCCTATTTTTGTAATTTGTCATTCTTTTTATGATCCAACCTCTGAAGCTTGCCTGTAGATTTGGATTTGGATTAGTTCCCATGTATTTCTACAACCTCATTTTGAGGTGTTTGTATATTCATTTTTTTTGGGCTTTGTAATAAACCCACTAAATTAGAATTCGGAGTCTGTGATTCTTCAGAGTCATGGTTCTTAAAAACTGTAGTTTGCTTTAATGAGTTATTTCTCCCCTCTACTCTTCTCAGCAGGTAACAAAGAGCCATTCACCAAGGGTCCAAAGTAAAATTAGGAGAGAGGAACCCGGCCCTAACAATGGTATGCACGTAATTTGACAATGTTATGCCCTGAAAGGGAACTGGGTAGCTTGTGATATCCTGGTTATTAATATTCAAAGATATTAATGAAAGCGTGTAATCACAGGAACCAAAAATTAGGTCCCATTTCTCCCTATTTCCCCTTGTCTTTCTTGTGCATAAAAAATAACAATCCAAATTAGTAGTAACGAAACCAAAGGTTTCAGTTGCTATAGATAGAAGAGATGCACTTCAATTGAGGTGCATTCCAGTACAGTCAATGAACTAGCTAGAAATTGAGTAATTAGCATTACTTCCATGGAGTGTGGATCCATGTCAGTTTTTCAGGATATTCACATGAGTTAAATTTACATGTTGTGAACCTAAGTAGACCATAGTTACGTAAACTTTGATTATTCTCAGTCTTGCGGGGATCCAGCCCTCTTGGGCCAATGTGGACTACCCCAGCTACATAAACACATGACTTCCTGATAGTGCTCCCACGTGTCTTCTTTCTATTTAGATAGAGATTTTCTGGGCATACAAAACTATAATCTAATCAAGGCAGAACCATATTTGTGTGTATCTGTCATTTGGTAGCATAGCATCCAAAGTAATGTATCCTTTTCCATTGGGCATTTCTGTTTACTTTCCTCAAACCTGGTGAGGGAGAATACACGCATGAGTGCATAAGGTCCCCCTGATTTAAAAACTACAAATACTCGAGTTGAAACTGTTGACAGTTTCCCTTTTTGTCCGAGGCTTTTTAAGCAAATTATTTGGGCATCCAGTTGTGAGTGCTCCATGGCATGGTGTCAGAGTGCATTGTGTACTATTGACTTTAAGGTGAGTCAGTGGTATAAATCAAGTGTGTATTTCACACAAAAGAGTCTGTGAGGTTTTAGGCAAAGTAATGGGTATACTAACACCGACTTGCTTGTAGTGACTAGTTATGGTTAAGTAGGTTAGTGCATAAAAAAAAATAGGGTCCTGTATAACGTACAACTTTAATCACATTCAACAAATGTGTAAAAAACTGTTGAAATAAGGAATGCATTAATATTTTCACATTTCCTTACATGTTTATCCAAACTTCCTCACCCGAAAGCGCTGTTTATAATCTTACCATGAATTGATGACATCATTGGCAACGTCAGTTTTTCCATCCCAAATTTAATTCCTTCGGGATGTTGGAGTTCAACATTCAACCAACATGTGCTACAGCAAATGTTCCATACACAAGCATGTCGTTTGTTAGTCAGCAGATATTGCTTCCAAACAAATTGTTTACTTTCCACGTGCAATACCAGTATCTGCAACAATACCTTTCCTGAGATTACATGGAAAAGGAATGTTGAAATTCCATTAAACTGACGTTGTCCTTAAAATACATGACATTTAAGGTTGTTGAGACATAATAGTTAGTAACTAAATGTCCATACAAAGATTAAGTTGAGCATAAAGTGGGAATACTGCTGACAATTTCCCTCGTTCGTTGCGTGGAGAATCAAAGATGTATTTTTTTTTTGGTAACCAAGTTTATTGATTTTGTAGGAAACCAACAAAAATCAACAGCATCAGCGTTTTGTACATTTGACCATTAAAGGCAAATACAAAGAGATATCACAATAATAAAGAAACAGTAATGAGGACAAAAATAATTACAATACTGCACCCGATCCCCACCCCAGGTGGATCCAGAGGGTATTAGTCTTCCACTACACCGACCCATATGCCCCACATTCTACCAAATTTCTTCAGACAACCTTGTGCCTCGTATAAGGGTCACTCCTGAGCAGCGCACCAATCCACCCCTCTGTGCCAGAGCGTCATGGTGGGAGCATTCGTACCCAGCCAGTTGGCCGCAATGTCTCTTTTGGCCATCATCAATGCCGTGTTAAGGAAGAGCTTCTCAGCTCTAGATCCATCTAGACCCTCGGTAACGCCTAGGAGAACAGTCATAGGATTAAGAGGAACCTCCCAGCCCAGAACCTCAGTAGGTTCCCCCGTTACGGACTCCCAGTAACATGTCATTACGGGGCAACGCCACACCATATGATAAAAGTCAGCCTGTGGATGGGCACAGCGGGGACAGGAAGCATTAGATCGAGTCCTGCGTGGAGGAGACGCTGCGGCGTAAGATAGGCTGTATGAAGATAATATACTTGGACCAAGTGAAGCCTTGCTGAGGCCATGACTTTCTTGGGCGCCATCAGCGCTTCTCTCCAATTGGCGTCGTCAAAAGACCCAAGCCAACCCGCCCATCTGTCTCTGAGATGTGAGAGTGTGTTCGGGGTATTATTGATAAGAGAACGATAAATGCAAGAGATTCCCCCCCTTTCTCAAGGCACCGGTCATGGTCTGTACTTCGGGTGGACTATATTCGGGCATGGAGATGCCATCTGAAATGTATTCAGGCAGGGAGATGCCATCTGAAATGTGGGAGTGGAGGCCATGGCGTAGCTGGAGGTATCCGTAGAACTGGGAAGCGTGAAGGGAATAGCGTGCTTGTAGTTATTGGAAGGTGCAGGTGTGGCTGCCACCCCGGATGTCGTCCAGCAGGGAATAACCAATGAGGTCCCAGGCTCTAAAGCTCAAGAGGTTGACCACCTCGCGGAGCGGTGTGCCGCACCATAGTGGAGTATGTTGGATCAGTTTATCCGACCATTGGGTGTGGCACAGAGCCGCTCGCCAGGCCAAAAGCTCCCCGCCAGTGACCTCAGGCAGGGTTTTGAGGATAGTGCTCCCGTAGAGCATACCTTGAAGATTGGACAGGCCTAAGGTGTGTAATTCCAGGCGGTATGTCGGGTCAGACCAGCCACCATTAAACCAGTCATGCACGGTGAGGAGCCGGGTTGCTAGATAATAAAGGTAAAGGTTCGTCCTGCCCAGACCTCTGTCAACCGGTGGGATCTGGTACTGGTCAAAAGCCAATTGTGGCCTCCGACTCCTCCCCACAGGAACTTGACTGCCATACTGTCGAACTCTCGAAACCACGACCGCGGGAAGGAAAGGTGTGTATTATGCAGCACGTAAAGGAACCTAGGCAGGACCATCATTTTAAATACGGCTATCCTACCCATAGGGTGCAGTGGCAGGGGTTGCCACCGAAGGAGGTCAGCCCTGGCCTTCTTCACTAAAGGGGTGACGTTAAGCGCCCACGCAAGTTCAGGGAGGAGGGCAATCCAAATCCCCAGATACTTGAAGGACTGTCGCCGAAGAGGTATCGTCGACTGCCAGTCAAAGCATTCCCTCGATAGGTGAAGGGGGACGAGAACGGATATAGCTGAATTCAAGCGGAGGCCGGATGTTCGCTTAAACAGATCCAGGGCCCTAAGGCAACGGGGGCCTAACCGCGCCGGGTTTGCTAGAAATATTAGGACGTCATCCGCTTAGAGGGCGATCTTATCTTCCTCTAATCCAGGCCACCTCCAACCTGTGAGGAGCCGGTCGGACCGTATAAGACCGGCAAAAGGCTCCATCACCAGCATGAATAAAAGGGGTAAAAGGGGGCACCTCTGTCTCGTACCTCTGCCAATGGGGAAGGGATCTGACAGGGCTCCATTGACCAACACCCGGGCCCTAGGTTTACGATAAAGGGACTTGACAAGGCCACGGAAGGGGGCCCCAAAACCCAAGGCCATCAAGACCTCCTCCAAGTAAGGCCAGTCCACCAAGTCGAACGCTTTCTCGAAATCGATGAGAAGGAGGGATAGGTAGGGGGATAACTGTTGCCGATTCACTAAAGCAAGGTGGAGGTGTCGAAGACAATGCCGGGTTCCCCGGGAGGGCATAAACCCGCACTGGTCGGGATAAACCAGTTTGACCAAGTACCGTTGTATGCGGTTAGCTAGGACAGAGGCAAAGATTTTGAGTTCCGAGTTGATGTGGGAAATAGGACGGTAGTCCTCCGAGTAGTGTCTCAAGGGGGGATGGGACTTCGGGATCACCACAATAGTGGCAGTATCCGTCTCAGGACGGAAGGAGCCCTGGTCGGACACCTCCCGGTACACCTCTAAGAGGTGGGGAACCAACACCTCCCGGTAGGATGCATAAAACTCCTGCGGGAACCCATCCGGACCCCGGCGTCTTGCCCGCAGCCAGCGCGAAATGGCATCACCAATCTCCTCCGGGGTAAGCGGGAGATCGAGGTCCTCCGCCTCAAACTCACTAAGACGCGGGCGGGAAAGGTGTTCACGTTGGAGAAGCTTCGGGAGCAAAAAAGTGGGAAGCTGCTCAGAATACAGAGCAACATAGTAAGTTGCAATGCACTGGGCCACAGCAACGGGGGCTCGGTGGCTCACTCCATCTGATTCGAGCACTTCAGGGACTATACGATTGGCCATGGGGTAGGTGACCAGTCGGTGCAGGAGTTTCCTGTTTTTGTCTCCCCACCCGTATACCCACGCCACGGAAGACCACCACAGCAGTTTGGCTGCCTCCAGGGAGGTCTGCCTGATCTCATCCCTGAGGAACGCAAGTTTCCTGTCCTGGGCCTCAGAGCGTCCCTCCGGAGGCTGAGCCTCAAGCAGAGCAGCCAGGGCCTCCAGTTGTGTGAGATGGGAGTCCTGCTTCGTACGTTTGAGTTTGAGTTGGCCCTTAGCGAAGCCCCTAATGGTGGCCTTACCAGCCTCCCATAGGGTGCCGGAGGAGGGAACCGTGCCGTAGTTGTCAGCAAAATAATGGAGGAGCTCAACCCCCACTTGGTTCCTGAAATCCTTATTCTGAAGGAAGCAGGCGTTCAGCTGCCAGATCGGGCGCGAGGACGCGGTAAGACTGCCCAACCGTATTACTACCGGGGAGTGATCCGATAAACTTCGAGTAAGGATGTCGACTTCCTGAATCGCTCTACAGTCCAAGGCCGGCAAGAGAATGTAGTCTAGCTGTGCGTTCGTGTGATGGGAAGCTGACGTGTGGGTGTAGAGTCAAGTGGTTGGTGACAGTCGCTAAGTGGTCTCCCAAACCCAGGGTGGCAGCCCAATTCGACAAGAGGGTATATTGAGCAACTCTGGAGACGGAAGGTGCCGTGGCAGTGTCAAGGTCGGGGTCAATTGCTGTGTTAAAGTCTCCCCCAACGATAATCAATCCCAGAGGTAGGGCGGTAACTTGAGTGGCAAGACGCTGAAGCGTGAAGTTCAGTAGGGAGGGGGGAGCATATACAGCGAGCAAATTCAAAGTCTGAACCCCAAGACTCCCTTCCAAAAGTACAAAGCAGCCTGTCGGATCATGGGTTGCCCTACTCACCGCTAGTGGAAGGCCATGACCCACCAAGACAGCCACCCCTCGTGAGCCCTTGCTGAAACCGGAGTGCCAGACCCCGCTGTAGCCATAGCGTGCCAGGAAGGAGCAATGATTGCCCACCAAATAAGACCTCTTGAAGAATCAGTATGTCAATCATGTTGCGCTGGGCATATCGCAGGACTGCTGTGCGCTTGACCTTATCCAGCTGTCTGTTAACTTTCCAGTACATTACATGGAGTGACGCTCCGTCAGAATAAGTGTCAGGCATAGCAGAGACGGGCGCATGGTACTCCACCTGGCTGGGAGGGCCAGCTTAGGCAGAAACATGCTGGTGCAAGGGATATGGAATGCCAGTCTATAGAAATGTGCCTTACGCGTTTGTCGTGCAATTGGGAATGTGTGCTGTTGCAATAAACAAACAAAACAACAAAAACAACTTGGGACAATGGTCCCCCCTCCCTAACCCACCCCCTCTCCCAATACTTCGGGAACTGAAGCATCTGTTGCTCTAACAGTATAAACTAAAGGACCAAACTAAAACATCTGGGAATGGGGAAGCGTGGAGGACCCCTCCTCACAATAGGATGTGCATGACAGTGTCCATCAGGAGAGAAAGTTATTAGGTGGCGAAGGTGTGGACCTCATTCACTGAGGCAGCTGCGTCTGGAGTCCAAAGGCAGAATCAAGCAGGACCTGTGGGAAGCATTGGGCTGCGAGAAAGATCTGTGTCTGGAAGATCCAACAACATTGGGCGAGGAGAGGCACCCCCAGGATCTGAGAGGCCCGAGGAGCCAGAGCGCCGCAGCACAAGGCGGTCCCCGGAGTGCGGTACTTGGTTTTATTAGTGATATATATTTTAATGTCACCAGTGGAACGGTTTATAATGTCATTGTGATGTTGTCTGTGATACTTTCTATGAAGTCATGGCCACTACATTGTGGGGAGTATGATGTTCTAGCTGTGAAGCTAACCAGAACTGTGTATTATCAGTGGTTATTAGGTTTCCAGTCTTTACATTGTCCCTTCAGCTTATGTTTTTAAAGAGATTTTAATGATTTTTAAAACATACTTTAGTTTGTGATTCTAGTCCTGAACTAATGTTACTTTAAGTCTATTTCAGTTAATTTCTTTGGTCTTCTATTGACTGTATTGGTATTCTTTTGGGCTCACATACCAGGTGGTGCCCAATACTCTATTGCCACTACCCATTGGGCATGAGCATGAACCCACATGGCAAATGACCAATACCCCAACATCCAGTACTCTGTTGGAATGGCTGGGGGTTATGCACTGTGGACAACATTGGCACAGAGACTCTTAAAATGTGTTCAGACACAAGTTCCATTGAATTTGCCCTCTGCAGCACCAGTATCGTTACCATTTTCTCTTTTTTCTATGGTGAAGTCTTTACATTTTCACTCCCCTTCCGCCACTTCACTATTTAGTTTTTTGGAACTTGGTGGCTCTATCATCCCTCATGCTTGAGTCCTCCAAAGCAGATAGATTATAATTTCTGCCCTCTGCGCACCGGTATCTCAACTATTTCCACTTTACGCCAGACATCCTGCTTCTGCTAAAATGTATGCCCGCTTCATTGTGCAATGGGACTTTAATCACTACCACTGCTGCCAACTCTCTGTACACAGAGTAAAATATATACAAGGTTCGCCCTTCCATTCCATTCCACAGAGCATACACGCTCATAAATTCTTGGTAGCTGTAAACTTGATTACTGTAGCAATCTGAGTCTAGGACATTACTCCACCACCAAAGGACATGATCTTTGCCTCAAGTACACTGAGCAGTTTAATCACTACATTGCAAAGTTGTCCCAACACCACCAGGTTGAATTGTTCTCTGCAGAAAAACAGGGATCTTTACAAGCTATACACACTATTTAAAACTACTCATGTGTTATCACCTTTCTTACGCACTATAAATCCTTCCCACAAGCTTTGATCTGTCGAAAATAATTTTCTGATTACCCCAAACCTCCCTTTGCTTTGAGATGCTAGTCCTACCTGCTTAGCCCTATCCACGGGAACTTGACAGAACGTGTCCTGGCAATGGAGGACAAACGTCACATCCTCCATCACACACACAGAATTTTCAGGCAACTTTACATTCTTTGGTATGTCTGATTTTTTTCACTGTGTGTATGTATTTAGGAAGGCTTTCATTTGATTGTTTTGCTTACATCTATAGTTTAGGCTGTATGCCATTGCTTGCAACCACAAATAGTTTGAACTAATCTTATTCCTTATTCTCAACCTGGATGTTTGTAAACCACCTACCACATGAAGATGCAGTGTGCTATTTTACTATTCTGTTATAAACATTTCTGTTCAAACTTTTATGCCGCTAAATAGATAAGTTTGGAGAAACCAAGCCAAGGTCTAAATGACTGCGCAAGTCAGATACACACGTTTGCCTACTTTTTAGGTCGAGCCTAAGGCATTGCTATAGCAATGCTTGTTTGGCGAGATTATAGTAAGGCTTTCAAAAGTGTACCCAAACTGCAGATTAGGTACAGTGCATGTGAGCACAACCACGCGCATTGTGAACAGCTGCCATTTGCCACCAGACACTTCCAGGGCTGGGCGTGTGCACATCGCGCACCATTTGACTTCAAAGGAAGCCGCTCTGCCTCCCCTCCCCCGCCACGCAATGCCGCTCCCCCGCCCCACCACGCAATGTCGAGAGCTTGTTTCTTTTCTTTTTTGTTACGCACTCCGTGAGAGCGCATTTTCTTTTCCAACCGTCTCCCTCCTGTGATTTTCAACCCTCTGCTGCTCTCTCTTGTTTTAACTGTGAACATAAAGTGAGTCCTTCTGACTGTCATTGAATGTCATTTTTAATTTTTAATAAAATAACTTGCCGCGTGAGTACGACGTTACTCCACCATCGTCATTCTGAGTCTCTGGCCGCTAACTGGAAGGAGACCGTACACAAACCATGCTTTACGGGCAGGGGCAGCGGTCTAGTGCCAAGGAGAGTGCATGCGCCTATATATCAGGTTATATACGTATGCTCAGCGAGTTAAACGGTGTCAGATCACATCTGCTTGAGCTCGAAGTCACAAACTGTAGTCCTGGTGGGGCCAGTGTGGCGTTTCATTCTTCCGCTGTTTGTAAACTGGGCACAGCAAAATTGGGCGATAGCTGTTGTTCTCACCCTAAGGATACCGCATGTCAGGGTCCTCCGATGCCGTCTTAGAAAGATGGAAGCACAACCTACTTGCAGTCCGACATGAGGTTTGTCACTAGAATGCCTCGTTGACATTGTGTGATCACTTGAACGGTTACTCACTGCATATGATGCAGATATTTGTTTGTATTTACAGGTATATTTGCATACATGTTTTAAAATCATGTTATAAAACTGTAAGTAAACAGTTTCCATAGCTATGCATTTCAACTTCAAGGTGTACAGGAATCCCAGACCAGCCTCAGCTTGGCATATTCAGATGTGACTTACGAGGACAGCGAGAGGCGGGTTCTAATGACATCTGAATAAGGGATGCAGAGTGGGCTTGGCCAGGCAAAGAACTGGGCAATATGTTCACCAGGTGTATTTTGTGTGAAAATATAGCCTCAAGCAGGTTGACGTGTTTTTTGTTCCTCCAAAGAATATAGTCCCTGCTGAGGCGCTGAGTCAACACCCTTAAACATTTAAAACCACAACTGAGCAGCGAGAAGCCTTTTTATCACATCAGCGCTGAACATTTATTTTGCATGAGTTAGTTTTTTTGGAAACATACATCATCATTTGAAAACTTGGCTAGTCCTCATCAAGTCGTACAAGCCGGCCTGCAGTGAGTAATAATGATATACACTCCATTGGATGGGGAATTAGTGTGGGGTCGAATTGAACAGTCCTAAAAACCAACAGAATCCCCAGTTTCAATTTAAACAGCTACAATAGATACTTTAAAACGTAGATTAAAATAATAAAAAGCTACATCTTTTACTTGCTTTAAACGATAATTTACAGATATTGTCACAATTAACTCCTTCCATGCTCATGACGGAGCCGCTCCGTCATGAGCCTCGGTTGAGCTGTGCTCATGACGGAGCGGTTCCGTCATGGCCCGCTCTGCGCGCCTGCGCGGCGCGAATTCCGCGCCTGTGCTGGACGTTCCATTGAGCAGGCGGGGCCATGACGGAACCGCTCCGTCATGAGCACAGCGCAACCGCTGCTCGTGACGGAGCGGCTCAGTCACGAGCATGCGAGCGCCGCTCGGTCCCCCCTAGCGCTGCGGCGGAATTGCCGCCGCAGCGAAGGAGTTAACAGTTCAAAATTCGTGTTTACCAGTCTCTGTTTTAGGGCGAGCTTGCTCGACTTTTTGTAAAGGGGCTTTTCAAAGTGCTACCCTGGGTTCCTTGGCCCAAAGCTTGCGTGCATGTGTGCGTGAACACGCGCAGCGCCAGCTTGCTCCATGTCAATGTGTTGCGCATTCCCAGCCCTTTGTTGCTTCCGCTGCACTCCAATTGCTCCCCTCTCCCGTGGTGTTTGTAATCCTGCCCCCTGCGTTGCCTCCTCACCCTCACACTGTGCTCGCGTCTCACTTTGCTCTTTGGTTTCTTGTTCTTTTATAAATTGCGTGTTTGTTCCTTTTTCCTTTCTCTCATTCATTCCTATTTCCATTTCTTTATGCTCTTTTATACAGTTCTTTTATTCGTTACCCTTCGCCTTCTTTAAATTTTCATCGTTGATTGACGTCTTTAGTAATTCTTGTCGAATCATTTCAAAATGAGCAATTATTCGCTTTCCGCGATTTTTGAACGTTTACTTTCATAGTTTTCTTTTCTCTGTGTCAGTCGGAGACAGACATCTGTGTGTCATTGTTTGGGGGCAGCCTATCCGTCCTACAAAACGAACTCAGAAATGGAAATAAGGTTTTCAAAAATACCTAAGTCCCTACTTCAGATGAAGATCCAGTTTCGACAACACCCACAATACATTGAAGAGAAAGCAGCCGAATTGTCAATAGAAGTGCCAACGCGATTCCTGAATGTTTAATCTGTCTCCCTCTTTGCAACAAATGATGATTTAAAGGCACAGAGGTCTGACAAAAGGCTGAACAGAAGTGGAAAAGCAATCGATAAGGAACATAATGATGGTTTCAAAACAGACGCGTGTTAGGTTTACACTACACACTCTTTACATGGGAAGCAAACTTGCGGGGCATGTCTGGCCAACATCTATCGCTACTGTTTATTTTATCACTCTATCGATCACCCTCACTCTATCTATCGCCCTCACTCTATCTATCGCCCTCACTCAATCTATCGCCCTCACTCAATCTATCTATCGCCCTCACTCAATCTATCTATCGCCCTCACTCAATCTATCTATCGCCCTCACTCAATCTATCTATCGCCCTCACTCACTCTATCTATCGCCCTCACTCACTCTATCTATCGCCCTCACTCACTCTATCTATCGCCCTCACTCACTCTATCTATCGCCCTCACTCAATCTATCTATCGCCCTCACTCAATCTATCTATCGCCCTCTTTCTATCTATCGCCCTCTTTCTATCTATCGCCCTCTTTCTATCTATCGCCCTCTTTCTATCTATCGCCCTCTTTCTATCTATCGCCCTCTTTCTATCTATCGCCCTCTTTCTATCTATCGCCCTCTTTCTATCTATCGCCCTCACTCTATCTATCGCCCTCACTCTATCGCCCTCTTTCTATCGCCCGCCTCTATCTATCGCCCTCACTCTATCGCCCTCACTCTGTCTATCTATCGCCCTCACTCTGTCTATCTATCGCACTCACTCTGTCTATCTATCGCACTCACTCTGTCTATCTATCGCACTCACTCTATCGCACTCACTCTATCTATCGATCGCCCTCGCTCTATCTATCTGTCTATATCTATCGCCCTCACTCTATATATCTATCGCACTCACTCTATCTATCTATCACATCACCACAGCATCACTCGGGTGCACCACAACATCACTATGCGCTACCACAGCATCATTGAAAGCCACAGCATCACTTGTCGTCACCACAACATCACTCAGCGCCACTACAGCATCAATCTGTGCAACCATTCAACAACAACTGGTTCAAATATGTTCTCTCAATGTTTCAAGCTTTATTAAAAATGTCAGAAAAAGATGTTAATATTTCACTTCTGTTCTTGGATTTTCGTCACAATAAAACACACTGAACATAATCTTCACAAAAGTTATTTACAAATGTATAAGCTATTGCCATTTTAAGTAACAATAACTTTTATTTAAGTATTAATTATTAAACAAAATTAAAAGCCATTGTTATTTGTAATATCAATACATCTAAGTCACGTAAATACAACACATATTGCATTACAAATGCTATAGGTGTCACATTTGCGAAGGTTAAAACTATTGGCATTGTAAATGACAAAGCTATTTATTTCACTATTTTCAAAACCAACACGTAAATAAAAAATGTGTCATTTACAATACCAATAGCTCAAACTTTCCTAATGCGAGACCTATTGCATTGCAAATGCTTTTTTAACAAGCACTCGCTTACATCCCGCCCTCACTTTGTATTTGTTGCAAGGCTTGTCTCTTACTTTTCCTCCGTTTCTATTGGTTGTTGCATACTTTCTCCTGTATTTTCCTTGTGTAATTCTCTTATCAGTTTCCCATGGCCCAAGTACTCATTTTCATCCGCCTTTATGGGGGGGAACGTCTTTTATTAGGTTTGCCTGTGCAGCGTCTACTGTTTCTTTTTTCCTGATCTTTTTTTTTGTCCAACATCTTTTATATAATTTCCTTGTGCCAGCATGCATTTCAAATGTGCTTATTTTTTTAAGCCAGGCAATTAAGTGATACTGCATTGAATCACAAGATCTGGAAGCGACGCAGACTCTCACCCCTTTTGTTCCTTATTTCTGAAGTCAGTTGCTCTAACCGTAGTGCCTCAACCTTCTTCCCCCTCTCTCCTCCCCCCCCCCCCTAAGTTGAGCATACAATGTAGAGGCTCTCTGTGATATTTCCAACAGCACAGTATCTAGATATTTGGGCTATTAAGCTCTTCTCTTGTCAGGTTTCCGATCTAACTGTTACAACTCCTCTTGGTTTTAAAAACAGATTTCTGTGCGCACATTACTTTTTATTACAGTGCCAATAAAACATATATTTTATACAGTTCAGAAAGCTTAGTTGTACAAGAGCGTTTTAGTATGGGAAGTTAGTCTCAATTTTATCGTTCTTTTTAAAACTGGATATGAGTATTGGAAGAAGGCCCAGCAACACATCCAGGGGGTACAGTCAAACTCACACCCAGCAGCAATTTTTAAAGTCATCAGTACCGCCCTCCAGAAGGGTGCTATGTCTACACAATGCCATGCCATACGTAAAAAAGTCGCCCACCAGTGTTCCAGAACATGGTCACCCATCCGATCTCGTAGTGTAGATAGCATGTAAGGTTTTGGGTGTAAGGTACAGTAGATGCATGTAATTATATTGTATGAGTTTAAAACGGGTGTTAAAGCTAACTGGGTGCGTTCCCTCATGCACCCTACCCTAGTCACGTGGCATTATTTCGGCACCTAATCCGTCCTCCCATCTGGCATGTGCTTTCGGGGTGATGTCCTGATAATCCTCCCGAATCGCCCTGTATAAATGTGTGATCAGTCTCCGGCCCCCAACCTTACCCAACAGTCTGTTCAATGTCAGAGAGAGTGTGCAGGTTCCTCCGGGAAACTAGGCCAGAGCTCACTGTTTTGGCCGACATCTTGCTATACTGTAAGTACTGTCCTGTACCAGTGCAAATGAATCTTCTGCATCCTCCCTCGTGATAAACTGGACTAAAGCCCCCCTCAATCCCCACCCCCGGCGGTATAGATCGCCCAGTACATCACATCCTACGTCCTTCCATTTTATCATTGACATAGTGTTCTCTACGTCCGTGAAGGGTTTGAGTTCCCATATTGGTATTTCTCTAAGAACGAAGAGATCTTTGTGTGCAGCGAGAAGAAGTATTATGACGTTAGCTGAGCCCGGGCTGCAAATATGATCCTTCACCGAGCTCTACCCAAAGTCACTGCAATCTGACCCTGATGGCAGCCCCAGCTAAATGAGGAGAGGAAAGCCATTGTTGCAGTCCTTGCTCAGGCAAAAACCTCTCTCTCTTCTTTAGCGTTACTAAGCTAATTTTCTGCTTGCTAACAGTTCGAATGTATTTTCACCACTGTGATATGGTGAAAAGCTTCTCGGGTGTTGGTACCTTTCCTTTGTTTCTAAACCCCTGTGTTCCTGTTGTTTCTAACCCACCCCCACATTTCTAACACCCTCTTCTTCCGCACTATGTTGTGTTTACCTCCCTCCTGTCTCCCAAACTCCTGCACTGTTTTTTTTACAGACTGGTTGAGGGAACAGCAGTGGAGGATGTTAAAAAGTCTATGTCACCAAGCGGCAGCAATGTGTGGTAAGGCTAAAGAGGAGTGGAGTGGGTAAAGTTAGGGGATGTTAAAAAAAATAATAGAAACAGGCAGGCGGGAGGAGTGAGTGGGGGATGCATTGGGGCAGAAGCATCAGTAAAAAAAGAGCAGGGTAGTGACGTGAATGGGGGAGTGTTATGTTACTACTCGCCATGTTCATTAAGCTTAAGTTTACTTGGTTACAGAGTAGGCAGGTACATCAGCAACAGTGTCTCAGTGGCTCTCTGTCCTTGTTCCTCTAACAGTCACCGTCAGAGTCCCACATACCTTCCAGTTCTACATTCTGAGCTCACACAACCCTACCTACATCATAATGTTACATCATGACATTCTACAATATTGTGTTCTATAGACATAACACATCCGCCTTTCTCATTTTTTACCAAGAGAATGCCCCCAAAATATTCTCAACCAATAGAAGTGTACACATAAAAAAAACAAAAAATATGTGAAAAAGAAATACTCAAAACAATATTTATACACATAACTCTAATGTACCAAGACATTACAGTGGCAAATGTTCGGAAATGTGAACTTTTAACCATACAGGAGGTTTCCTGTCCCTTTTGGATTCCTTGGGCAATGTCAGACTCTCATGCTGAACGGAACAATACTGTATCACCCAACTCATAACTTGCACTACTTGGTGACCTCTCATTGTCTAAGCTCATTAATTAATTTGAGATGTCCCACATTACCACTAAAAGAACCCTCACTGTGCAAACCTAAGTTCACACCTTCTTTTTCTTATTCACATCCAACAAATCTTCAATTATCAATTATCCAGTCCTTAATTGAATGATGACTTGCTGTGGAGGAAGGTGCAGAAAACGTAACAATTCTTTTTAGATTCCGTACCTTGTCATCTGTCAATCGCACAGCATTTTTTAATACCTCCACTATCTCCATTGGTTCATAGAACTAGCTTTCTTCATTAGGAACTTTACCAGGTTTCCTAACCCTCACCCACTGACCAACAGCAATCTCACATTTCTTTGTCCCATGTTTGGTGTTGTACCAGTTCTTTCTCTTTAATTACAATGAGTCTACTCTCTTGAACTAGTTCTTCAGACTGGACTTACAAAACAACTTGACATATGTTTGGTCCTCGGGTACCACGCATCAGAAGAAAATGTGCACATCCTGTTGCCTCACACACAGACACTCTGTATGCCCAAAGCATTATCACCACTTGAACCTCCCAACCGTTCTGTTTAACAGCATACTGAATGGTGTTTTTTTTTATAACCCTATTAAAGTGCTCAGCCATACCACTGATGTTACAGCTGTACAACGATTTAGTCCTATGCCTGATCCCAGTCTGTCAAAATACTCTTTAGTCTTATTAGAAGTAAATTATACTCCTTTGTCACTTAACAAGATTGTTGGAATACATACAATCAAAAATGTCTGATCGAACAATTGTAAAACCTCTTCTGTGTCGACTTTCTCCACCACCTTGACAATGGGCCATCTAGAATACATATCAATTAGCACCTGTATGTACTTCTGCTGTATGCCAATAGTTCCGATAATGTCAATGGATACACTTTCCCATGGTAATTCAGCTTTGAAAATTCACACAATGGAGGTTTCAAAATAATTAAAGATTTGCCAGCCGTTTTACATACGTTACAATTGCGCACATATCTTTCAGTATCTCCATCCCTACCAGGCCACCAAAACAATGTCTTAACTGTCTGTTTGGGCCTGACAATGCCAAAATGTCCTTCATGACAATCCCACTATGGACTTCTGCAAAATTTTGGGAGGGATTGCACTCTCACCTCTCCAGACATTCTCACCTTGAACACATAATTCAAATCTAACCTCCCAAAATGGTTTCAATAAGTTCTCCACCCCAACTTTTTTTGGCCATGAATTCTTCAGATGCTCCCGGACCTTGCACAATTCCTCATCACTTTTATACTCAGCTTCCCATGAGTCCCTCTTGATGCATGTCTTACCATAGTCTTGTACAAATGCAGTCTGATCTACTTTCCACAAGTCATCTTCACACACATCTAGTTGTTTTTGGCATTCTAGAAAGGAAATCACCTCTCATATTTTTTTTCTAGGTACGAACACAAATTTGTAAATATAGTCCTGCAATCTGATTGATAACCTTGCAACCCTCGCAGAAGTGTAATGGCTCCTTCAGTGGTGAGCACATTCACCAAAGGTTTATGATCACAGCTTAAAGTAAAACACTTCCCCCACACAAACGCTCTAAAATGATCTGCAGCCCATACACAGACTAGTGTTTCCTTCCCTATTACAGAGTATCTCGCCTCCGTAGGTGATAAAGACCTTAAGGCATATGCTATGACATTTTCTTGTCCATTGTCTTCCACCTGATTTAGGACTGCACCCAAACCTTTGCTGATCGCATCTGTTGTTATCACAGTAGGTGGACCAGGATGAAAACTTTTCAGCGAAGCAACATTAGCAACATACTTATTGACGTTACAAAATTCAGATTCACATTCAAATTTGCTTCTATTTTTCATTACTTGCCATACTGTTGTAGGTTCTAACAGCAAAATTCGATATTTACTTGGAACGAAAATTCTGCTATGCCAATGAACGACTTCGCATCCTCTTTACAACATGGAGCATATTTTTTATGGTATCAAACAGAGAAGGTTTTGGTTTAGTGCCATCACAATCAATTATATGTTCAAATAGGTGACACTACTAGCAAATGTACATTTCGAATATTGAATAGTTAAACCATTTGACTCTAGGACATTCGGAACATCTTCCAATGTCTTATTGTGTTCCATTTTATTTTTACCAAAAAAGAGTATATCATCTTGGAAAAATTTGGTGTGTTTCATTTTGCGAAGTAACTTGGTTTACTAACTGTTGGAAAACAGCTGCTGCCAAACCAAATGTCATCCTTTTAAATTGATAACAACCATACAGCGTAATAAAGGCAGATATTGTTTGCTATTCTTGGAAAGAGGAATTTGGTGGTATGCCGCAGATAAATCAATTGTGGAAAACCACTTAGCTCCTTTCAACAAAGAGAGCATTTCATTTATTTTGGGTACTGGAAATTCATAGACTGTAATGTCATTCAGATGGCGAAAATCCACACATAGCCTAAGTTTTCTGTTGCTCCATTTAACTACCACTAAAGGGGTTAAACCCATTCTGATGCCTCTATGGGTCCTATAATGTCATCAGCGACTCATTTAACCAGATCTCATGCAACATCAAATCTTAAGGAGATCGGTACATTCCTAACCATATGAATTTTAGGTAATGCAGCTTCTTTGAGTCTTATTCTATTCTCCGATTCCTCCAATTTACTGATCTTCTTGCGAAATACAGAAGGAAAACTCTTCAATAGACTCTCACTGATTTATGTACCCTCATCCAAAGCCTTTTGTAAGCCATTAGGATCTAGTATGATCTGTACCTTTTTCTGATCCCTCCATCCAAGAACAGGCAGACTTTTTTTTTAAATGCAGTTTACCTAGTTTCTTAAATTCAAACCCGAGCCAGCAATATCTAAACATTTCAAACTTTTCACTCCCATAACCTTCTGGTTCAATGTTGAAAGAAAACAATTTAGTGCCCACTTTATTAATTACGTTTTTGTAATTACACTCTGAAAATCCACACTTTCCTGTACACATTTTACTGCTTTGTATCTCTTCCTGTATTCCTTAGTCTTGTGACCCACAATGCCACAAGAGCCACACTGAACTTTCTTTCCAGAGCATGGCTTGGTGAATGCCAAATGTTCTGCATACCCACACCTATAGCACATAGGTAGTTCTCTATGTCTTGGAAAACTTGGAATTATTCCCTTCAAATCTCTGTTTCCCTACAAAACCCTGTTTAGTATTCGCTATTACTCTGTCAACGGTTTCAGCATCTTTCATTTGTCATCAAAGCATTCGCACAAATGCTAGAAGTTTCAGCCTTAGGTACTATTGCCAAATGCAAAAACAGTTGTTTGATAGAATGCAGAACAATGCCATACATTCACCCCAGTGCAGAGATCTGGGCCTAAGTCCAACGTTTTTTTGCTCACCATGCCATTCCAGTTTGAACCCAGCCATAGGCAAATCAGTCGTGACCCTGTGCCCCATGGGAACAGTCCAGCCCGAACTGCCAAGCCAGGTCCTCCCTGGACAGGAAACAAGCATCCTAGGACCAGTTTCGGGCTTTCAGCCCTCATCAGCCAGGATAGCTTGATTCCAGTGGCATGAAGAGCATGGGACTCACGTCTGACCATACCCATCCCACTCGGGTGACAAATGTAAAAACAAAAGTTGATGGACAAATGCAGAATAATGTCATACATTCACCCCAGTGCAGAGATCTGGGCCTAAAGCAATCGTTTTTTTGCTCACCATGCCATTCCAGTTTGAACCCAGCCATATGCAAATCAGTCTTGACCCTGATTTGCATATGGCCCATAAAGATAAGAAACCTTTTACGCCAAAAGGAAGTCAGACGAGCTCGTCCAAGTGAGCCGTCTCAAAAAGAGTAAAGTCTAAGTCATGGCGAGCTCTTTTTTTTCTTTGCTTTTGGTATAACCGCAGCACCCGCGCTTTACTTTTAACATTAAAAGTAAATTGCGGGAGCCGCGATTATACCAAAAGAAAAGAAATAGATGTTTTTTCTATTTCTTTACTTTTGGTATAATTGAGGCACCCGCGCTTTACTTTTAATATTATAAGTAAAGCGCGGGTGCCGCGGCTGCCTGGCGAGCGCTTGTTTAAGACTTGTGCCCTGCTCCATAGCCACAGCTTAAGGTGTCATTAAGCAACACCAGTGCCTGCACCCGTTTTTGCGACCTAACATTACCAGTCAATTGAAGCAGCTTATTGCACACAGTCCTGTACTTGCGTTTTTACAAAAACATATCACAAAGTTGCCATCCATGCAAACATCTTAAAGTAGAGCGGGCTGGGGGCTTAGTCCCGGAACTGTGCTCTGTGGCGGATAAAAGTTGGCCAGTGTTACCAAACAGTATGTGTCTTTTAACCCCAGAAACCGGTTTCATGTTTTGCAACGAGCAACCTTAAGCCAGGCCTCAGGCCGCTGACCCAAAACGTGGCGCGAAGGTCAGTCAATTTAGACAAAATCAATAATAAGCACACAGACCTTCCCACACACAAGCCTCGAACTCATTTTTAATCACGGGTATGCCGGCGAACTCATTTCTGGACACCCCTAAAACTGTGGGGAGACCGGACTCATGGGAAACTGGAAGAAGCCATTGGCTCAGGTGCGAACTATTAGTGTCGTAGCAAGCGTGCCATGGACCCTAAGGCAAACACCTTAACAGGGCCGACCTGCATTCTGCTTGGACTGCAAAAGACGACTGTGATTGAGGTACAAATGGGCCCTCACACCTCTGGTCCTTGGTGCCACTATACCTGCTGCACGTTAGAATATTACGCTCCTGTAAACCAGTCTGCTAGACACCTGCGTGCTGTTGTTGAGGATTAGGCCTGACATGGAACTGTCTCTAACCTAGCCCTACTGGCCTCTTAGTAGCACATACTGGCCTGGTATGAAAACTCTGCCTCAGCCAGCCCATAACCTTTTTCATATACATTGGACTGGACAGACATGCGAATGACTGAGTCCGCTCCTTCCTTACCGGGAGTTTGGAAGCACAGGGCTAATGTGCAACCCGTTCTACCATAGCCACGCGGGCCTGCCGGAAACTGCAGCCTGAAACTGACAAGAGACGGGTTCCTTCTCCGCCGTCCCGCCTCGGCAGACACCAGCCTGCTTCATTGTTGACTCTAGTCTATCCCAACCTCACAGCCTTTCAAGGGTGCCAGATTCGCAACATATCCCGATTACTCCGCAGACGTAATTAAGTCTGTGAATCTTAACCGGACAGTAACGCCTCCAGTCAGCCTCCGATTGGTAACGCGGGCACTCGGGCAATGCCATGGGGCCGGTGTCTGAGTTCCTGCTGTGGACTGCTTTTTTTTTAGCAGTCTGGGGCCAAAATGGGCGGTGTCTCTATTTTCGGAATACAGCCAGCGGTCCAGTGGGTGGCTGAGTGGCCTTTCTACAGGCAGATGGGTGCTCATTACCACACCCCCGCCACCAACACCGCCGGTCCCCCAGCCCCGGTTTGGCAACAGGCCAGCCCATTAATGTATGCACATACTGAGCGGGGCAGGGGGCCTCAGTAGAAGTGGCCTCACTTGTTTTCAGGTGTGTTTCACTAGTGTAAACTAAAGCGTGCATTTTTTAAAGCCCCCCCTCCTTCTTTTTAATGCAATTACGCTGAAGCAGTGATTTGAGGAAAGGCATTTTGCAAATGGGGGCTGATTTTTTTTTTTTTTGTGCCCGGGCCGATTTTCAATCCCAATCCGACCCTGCCTCCAGTCTCACTTATCAGGGGCGCACAGTCAGTCTCTCGAGCATCTCTGTAGGGTTATTGATGTATCTGCGAGCGCCTTTTGATGTAAAGCTTCCTGATACCAGGCCTCCGTTCTCTGGGACAGCAGGGCTCTGATTGGAGGGGAGAGTTTCTGAGATACGCCAAATTAACGAATCAGGTGTTGTGCAAGAGCTTTTCCCCACCAACCATCAGTTGCGGCCGGGCTGTAAGACCCCCATGTTTCACAATACCAACTGTCTGCAAACCGGAAAGAACAACAAGAGATTACAATGGTTGCCTCATACGCGCCGGGGGAGTCACGCTTCTTTCTGTAATGAACCCATCAGTTCGTTATCACTAGCTCCGTCCGCTTCAGGGTGTCTCACTCTTTCATCATAGTCTTGGCCTAATAATTATGTGCGTTTGCTACATGGCTAATATTTTACCCACATGGCCAGTAAAGAAATTGGGAAAATCAGCAAAATCAAGTATTCTGTTGGCATCTTTGAACTGCAAAATATTCATTTTAAATACAAGAAGATATTGTATATTTAAGAGATGTCGAAGCGTGTCCCAAATGCTTCTCAAAGCACATAGAGGATGTAGCCTTACGCCCTGTGCTGCTGACATTGGAACAGTGGAGTCTCGGTGTCAGCTTAGCATCCTGTGATTCTGGGCAAATCACTTAATCTCCCCGTGCCTACCAAGAAATGAATGTGTCCTTGTGGAACGTAACTGGTGCTCTTATAAAGCACTCCTATACCCTCGGGTTATATAAATACGTTTTAAATATGATTTCATGGGGGCCTATTCAAGAAATAGTGTAAGAGGACATACACAGATTTACGTTTCCGCCTGAACATACTTGTTATGTTCATTGAATCTTGTTTGTACTTCCTGTGTTGGCTCGAGACTCCTTGGGCTCGTGCTGGCTTTCTGCTCGTGCCTCCGAGCTCAATGTTCTCTGTCTGAGCCGTTTAGATTGTCTTTTGCACTCGGCTCTGCTGGTCGGGTTTCTACCAGTTGTTACTTAAAATAAAGATATCCATCTTTACCAGTTCGCCCCTGATATCTTTATTACAACATTTTTGGTGACAAGCGTTACCCACGCCATTTTAAGATCACTGCCTGCTATCAACGTTAGCCGGAAGATTTTGCAAGCGGAGCGGTTAAAGAACACAAAGGAAACCCGACAGCCTGATATCGGCGAAATATGAAGAGAATCGCCGGAAGTACCGTTAAAGGTTATTTTCTTAAAGAACAAGGTACAGTGAGAGCCACACACCATGAGTCGGCAAGAAAACGAGGAAAGGCCGGTAAAGGAATCGAAAGGTACCTTTTATAACAGATCGCATAGGACAAGGTACGTCATTTACCCCAGTTACTATTTTGAAACTTACCCGGGGACATCGTGCACAAAGCATCATACAGCGTATCTGAGATTTAACTCTGCCTGGCACCACATGGAGGTTATGCAGCGCGTAAGGGAATTGATCCTCAATAACACCGCGTAGAAGCGGTACAGCGCGTCGAGTAATCGGTTCAGCCTCTGCCTTTCTGCTTCAATTTCCTAGCTTGACAACAGCGCCCCCACCCCTGACTATAAGAATTAAAGGGCAAATAAAATCTCAGTTCGTTCTTAAAGCGACAACACGTTGCTAGTATTCTTAGTGTACCCACATGAGTAAAACAACTTGTTGCACGCCAGTTTTCCATTTCTTTCTTCTGGTGAAAAGACTTTGTACTATGTTTTTGGCAAGTTTACACTCTTCTGCGTGGTCATTGTAAATTTGCAGTCAAGGTAAATGGAACAATATGGTGTTTTGATACAGCTGTGATAAACACACAATACTACGTGTGTCACTGCTGTTATTTGCTACTGTGATACACACACACAATACTACGTGTGTCACTGCTGTTATTTGCTACTGTGATACACACACAATACTACATGTGTCACTGCTGTTATTTGCTACTGTGATACACACACACATACGCAAAGAGACTCTACGACTGTAATATACACCATTTCACATGTGTTATTTTATCTTTTATTTGTTACTTACGATGAATGTCAATAACGCTTTTCAAGTACCTGTTCCATTTTTAAATTCTCCAGGAGAACAATCCATGGATTGGGATGATTGGTGCGAAGCATTTGAAAATTACATTGTAGCTCTAAATGGTACCAAATTTACTGCTGTTAGAAAAAAAGCATTATTGTTAGGACCTCTAGGGAAAGAAGGTCAAAGAATTTTTATATACCTTCCAACGCCACCACTTGAGGTTGATGATGTTTATAAAGATACTTTACTTAGGTTACGCACAAGGTTTGCCAAACAGGAAAATATTGTCACGAGAAGACATAAATTCTACACACAACCACAAAAACCCAATGAGACCATTGATGATTTTGTTTCCAGATTAAGGGAATTATCTATGAAATGTCAATTTGGCAACATGCAAGAGGATATTATTAGAGACCAATTAATTGTCCAGTGTTATAGTACAAAAAAACTCAAGAAAAGTTATGGGCTGCTAGGAATCCTTCCCTTATAGAGGCTATCACCATCGCTAAAGTGGCAGAAGAAAGTGACAGGTGCTTGAAAGAGTTAGAAATGATACAACAGGCAAATAATTCAGAAGTTTCGACACTACAGGCTGACTCTACGCCCAATGAATCAGTTAACTCTGTACGTACTAAACAAACACAAAATTCATCAAGGGGCGGGAAACACTTTCCTTCACACATTAAATCATCTATGTCTACTAAATCTAGACAAAGCACACGCATGTGTCATAGATGTAGTAACCCTTTTCATTTGGCAGATTCAAAGAATTGTTTTGCATTAACAAAAGAGTGTTTAAATTGTGGAAGGAAAGGGCACTTTGCACGTATGTGCAAAACAAATCCCACTAAAAAATTTGCAATGATAGAGTGTGATGAATCTGATGATGAGACAGAGATCATGATGATCACTACTGAAGGTAACTGTAATACCACTGATAACATTGTTCTATCACCCCTAAAGGCAGACTTTAATGTAAATGGACACATTTTATCACTCATGGTGGATACAGGGTCTTTGTATACGATAATTCCAAAGAAATTATATGATGCATCTTGTAGCACAGCTGATCTAATAGCATCGGACGTTATTTTGAAAGGCTATCAAGGAGTAAGCAGTGGAGTGCTAGGTTTTTTTGAGGCATGTATAACATTCAAAGATAGTAACAAATGGGAAAATGTATGTGTCTCCTCATGGTCTTGCCATTTTGGGATGGTTGCATCAATACGATCTAAATATCAGAGTGGATCCTAGAGCTGACCCACCAGTGATGTGTGTCGACAATGGAAATAGCAATATAGAACTTAATGGTGAAAATAGTAACTTAGATGAAATTTTGGCGAAAAATAGTAAAGTATTTGACACTGTATTAGGGGAAGCCATAGGCTATCAACATGTTATTAAAGTTAAAAATAATGTTTTACCAGTCAAACATGCTGCACGTAAAATACCGCTTCTGCTAGACCGGAAGTAAAAAAAATGATAAAACAAATGCTTGATGATGACATCATTGAGCCTGTGGAAGCTACACAATTGCTATCTCCGGTCGTAATCACACAGAAACAAGATGGCTCTTTGCGTTTCTGTGTGGACATGAGAAGTTCAAACAAGGCAGTGATAATGGATAATTTTCCTCTTCCCAACATTAATGAAATTGTTTTGGGTTTGGGTGGTGGAAAAGTATTTTCAAAGCTCTACTTACGAAGCGCTTACCATCAAATCAAGCTTCATCCAGGCTCAAAACAATATACTTCATTCATCACTCCTGAAGGTAGATACCAGTTTAAGAGACTCCCATTTGGACTTTGCTCTGCTGCCAGTACATTTCAAAGAATCATCACAGATATCCTTAAAGACTTTGAGCATGTAGTCTTCTTCCAAGATGACATTTTAATCTATGGTTTGGATTCCAATGATCACGACCTAATTTTGGACAACGTTTTAACGTCCTTAACAAAGCTGGCATGACCTTACGAAAAGATAAGTGTGTATTTGCTGCCAAAGACGTGGACTATCTCGGGTATTATGTCAGCGGAAATGGAATCCAACCTAAACATGATTTAGTTAGTGCTATAGTCAATGTATCAGAGCCAAATGACAAGAATACGTTGAGATAGTTTATGGGCATGGTGGAATACTATGCAAAGTTTGTAAGAAATTTTGCAGAAAAGGTTGAACCATTGAGGAACATTTTGAGGAAAGGGAAAACATTTGTTTGGGGAACTGAACAAAGAAATGCATTTAAGCTCATTAAGGAAAATATTGTAAATGCAAAAATTCTTGCCCAGCTTTGTGCCATCACTGCCTACTGTTCTGACTGTGGACGCCAGTTCTGTGGGCATTAGAGCTGTATTGATGCAGAAACATACTGGACAACAACACACCGTTGCTTTCGCTTCTCGCTCATTAACTGACAGTGAAAGGAATTACTCTGTCATTGAGCGAGAGGCATTGGCAGCTGCGTGGGCTACCAGATATTTTAGAGTTTATTTGTGGGGAATCTCATTTACACTCTGAACTGATCACAAGCCCTTGCTGAAAGTGTTGGCTCCTGGAGGCATTAAAAATTGTTCGGGCAGGTTAGCTAGATTAGCGGTCAGTGTCCAAGATTTCATATGCAATGTTGAATATGTACCTGGGTGGTGCAACAGTGTTGCAGACTGTCTATCAAGATTGCCAGACACAAAGATTAGTCCACGAGAAATAGTAACAGAAAGTGTTGTTGCTTATTTGGATGATCTTACAGAAGATCTCTACAGGTCGATTTCCAGAGATGAGTGGATAGAGCCATGAAGAAAGATCCTCTCATGGAAAATTTGATTAGGATGTGCAAAGAAAGAGTGTCCAGACAAAGTACAGTGTTGGCTAGCCTTAGACCTTATGTTCAACTTCAAGATGAGATTTCCACTCGGGGAGATTTCATCTTAGTGAGAGGTGAGAAGTACATACCTCCAGAATCTCTCAGGTCTTGCATAATTGGTTTAACTCATGAGGGTCATTTAGGCCAAACTCTCACTGCTAGACGCCTCAAAGAAAACTTTTGGTGGTCGGGAATGGACTGCCAAGTTAAGTTATGGGTAGAACGTTGTGACATCTGCAAGGAATCTGAAAAGAGGTTGCAAGTAGGTATAGGTGCTCACTCCCATGGACATGTAACATCTGAAGCTGGTGTTTGGCAAAAAGTCTGTATTGATTTTATCGGTCCATTTCATGAGTTGCAAGACAGTGAGATATTTGCTTTAGTGTTAGTTGATTCCACTTCAAGGTGGGTGGAAGTTGCATTCATGAAAAGTATTAACACACACTCTACCATTAAGGTGCTCACTGATATTTTTAGAAGGGAAGGAATTCCTGCTATGCTACTAACAGATAACGGCACACAACTTACATCTAGAGAAATGGAGAGTTATTTTAATCATGTAGGTTTGAAACATTTGCGCACCTCATTATACAACCCACAAAGCAATGGCCTATGCGAAAGAGTGAATAGATTAGTTAAAGGCACTATGCAATTAGCTTTGGCTTCAAATCGTTCGGTGCAGAAAGAAATAAAGGAAATGCTTTGGGCATATTGAACAACAACACACCAAAACATGTCAAAAACACCTTTTGAGCTAATGAGAGGAAGGCGTGCTGGTACAAAATTAGTTCCTACGTGGTTACAAAAACTGGACCCGGTGGTTCATCATCATTCACATATTTCAAACAAAACAAACATATCAGAGGGCGATTTGGTTAAGGTCAACCCTGGTGGGTCACATAACATTTTTAATCAATTCAGGGGACCCTTTCAAGTTAAATCAGTGTCTTGGAATTATGTTAGATTACAAAATGGTCAGACATGGAACCTTCGAAGAGTAGCATTATACCAAAAGAAGGACAAACAAATTCTGCCGCACACTGTACCACCTCAAGAAATAGTTAAGAATACAATTAATAGACCAATACGTAAAAGGAAATCTCCTACATATTTAAGAGATTTTGTTTAAAATTTGTTTACATTTTTTTTTTAGGAAAGAAGTGGGTAGGGTTTGGAAACACTATTAGTGTTAATGTTAAGATGTTGATTTCTTTTTGTTTTTTGATTTGCCTTGATTTCTCAACTACACTTTCTTTCAGGACAATATGTAAGAACATTTTTATTATATTTATATATATTGATCTGTACATCCTTATAATCATTTTTTATGTCAAAGGAAAGGAGATGTGTTATGTTCATTGAATCTTGTTTGTACTTCCTGTGTTGGCTCGAGACTCCTTGGGCTCATGCTGGTTTTCTGCTCGTGCCTCCGAGCTCAAGGTTCTTTGTCTGAGCCGTTTAGATTGTCTTTTGAACTCAGCTCTGCTGGTCGGGTTTCCACCAGTTGTTACTTAAAATAAAGATATCCATCTTTACCAGTTCGCCCCTGATATTTTTATTACAACAATACTTTTATCTGTTTTTTTGCTATTCATAAGCTTTCCTTTTAGTACACCTGGCTAGAAGTGGGCAGGCCAACACATTACCAGGGAGGGCCGAGCCAAAGGTCAAGTCTGGCTCTAGGAGCCTGTGCAGCAGTTGAGCGTGGAAGATATCGGGCCTGTAAATCGGGCAACAAACATGTTAGAATATGATATAGTGTCATCAAAATCCATAAAAAGTGTCTTTCTTTAACAAGCAGAAGAGTTTCACTTTACTACATTAGATGATATCACTGCATTGTGAAGCATTAGTATTGTTTCTACATTAACTTAGTATAATTCATGCCCCCTGCCCTAACAACAATTTCGTTAGTGTGTACCCTACATGTGCACTAAAATCTTATTATACATGAAGCAACCTTATAGCCTATTTAATGAAACTGAAGTTATATGTACAGTACACAACCTGAATTCACATATTTGAATGTTCTCTCATATGTGATAACAAGCATTGGCATAGTCAATAGGTCTCGCCTTTGGGACCTTCTAAGTATTTAGTTATGCAGCACAATATCCTTGGTGCAACAACATCAACTGTTGCATGGGTTAACACTTATAAGGGCCCAAAAGCGAGAACTATTGGCTATGCCAATGCTTGTTGTTATATGAGTAAACTCCACGTAGATTAGGCTGAAGTTTACTTCATTTGGTTACAGAGCAGGCAGTTACATCAGCAATAGCGTCTCAGTGTCTCTCCATTCTCGTTCCTCTAACCTTCACCATCAGAGCCCCACATACCTTACTGTTCTACATTCTGAGCTCACTCACCCCTACCTACATCATAACATTACATCCTGACATTTTACAAGATTGTGTGTTCTGTAGACCTAACCGGGAGCAGAGTAAGCATGAGAGAGCAAGAAAACACATGACCTCCCGTGGAGAGCTGACATTTAAAAAAAACAACATAGTACCCTGAAAGTAGTAGTCAAAAGGAATGAAAGGAAGCTTAGCTCAAGGGGAGAAATAAAAAATCCATCAAATAAGTAGAAAGAAAATGGGATTGACAAGAAAGCTAACCAGTTGTAAGCAATAGCCTGGTCCAAGCCCACTGAAAGTATTGGTACTTTCTATGATAGGTAGGACAGTTGGAATTCTACTATTCTGCTGCTGCTCCATTTTCCATATAGTTATTAATTAGCTGCATTTGTCAAGGGCTAGTCTGGGTGACCCTTGGATTAGCTTCTTGGTTTGGAGGAATGGCTGTTTATCTTTGGAGGCAGTACCAAAAGCCAGAATGGAATTAAGCCTTCCAACAATGCTCCATCCAAAAAAATAACACAGCAAGAAGGAAAAAACGGGAACCAGATACACTTTTAGGCTGAACAAAGAAAGGAACATGGAGAATACAGGAACTGGGGGTTGGAGGAGAGTCTGTGGAGTCCAGTGAGCGAGTAACGGTACGGAAACATTTGCAGCACAGCTGGAATTCACAGTTGAGCTCCATTATATGGTGCAGAACAGGATATAAGCTAATTGTAGAAAAGGTGGGGCCATCTTGGGTTGGGAAAAACATGTGAACAAAAACTAGTATCTCAGACAAACAAGTAAATAAAACATAACTGTAATTTATAAATGCCTGTACAATGTGCAAGTAATAGATTAATGTGAATTAAAATAAAGTTTCCCTGCATATGCCAGTACCCGGTATGGAGGAAACTAAGAAATTCAAGATGGCGGTGATTGAAGACAGTAAGGCATCGTCATTCCAACATGAAGGGGAAAGGAAACCCCGCAGGGCATTATGCGCTTCCTCTGCAGGACTTGCGATGGCAGAAGTGTTTGGCTGCGCGACGGCAGACGATGAGAATGTGTCCTCACAGCACTTGCCACATAATCCATCATCTATTCCATAATTTGCAAGTTTTACGAAATTTTTTTATACCTCAAACAGATCAAAACTCAAAAGGTACTGAAATACAGCTCCACGTATTTTTCGGCTGTGCGAAGGGTCTTAACAAATGTTAATTGGTGACCTTTCAGTTGCTTATTGCTGTATTTAGATGTTAAACTTGTATTAGTTAGGTAAAACCTTTGCCCAGACAGTGTTAACAGGTATGCTTGTCAACACTAAGGAAGTAATACTGTAAAAAAAGATGTGCTATCTTACGCCACATCATTTGCATTTTCTTGCGCATAATTTAGCAGGCCTGCTGTATAATTTGATCTGCCCTGACACGTAATTCCTTTATCCCAGATAGTAGGTCTTTGACTACAGGCAGCTTAAAGTTATCTGTAGGTGAATCCTAGAACTTCCGGTCACCAAAAATGAGTGCAGGTGCCCTCCACCTGCAGTATTTAAGAGTATGAAAGACAAGTATAAACAAGCATTTGCAATACAATAGGTCTCGCATTAGGAAAGTTGGAGCTATTGGTATTGTAAATGACACATTTTTTATTTATGTGTTGGTTTTGAAAATAGCGAAATTAATAGCTTTGTCATTTACAATGCCAATAGTTTTAACTTTTGCAAATGTGACACCTATTGCATTTGTAATGCAATATGTGTTGTATTTATGTGACTTAGATGTATTGATATACAAATAAAAATGGCTATTTTTTTATATAATGAATACTTTAAAAAGTTATTGTAATTTATAATGGCAATAGCTTTTATAAATAACTTTTGTGAAGGTTATGTTCATTGTATTGTATTGTGACGAAAATCCAAGAACAGAAGTGAAATATTAACATTTTTTTGTGACATTTGTAATAAAGCATGAAACGTTGAGAGAACATATTTGAACTAGTTTTGTGTTATTTCTAACCGAACACTAAGAGGTCACTTGTGGAGTGTGTGTGCCATACAATTTTTTGCCGTTTTGAGTGAAGACGGATGTTGGATCTGCGCAGAGAGCACAGGGACAGTACTGCTCTGCACACTTGACTCAAAATTCGAAATCCCTTCATTTTAACTGTTTATAAAAACATTTTTTACCTTAGCCAACAGTAATCGTACAATATTGTTTGTCAGATGTTTTGCATGTGGGAGAAACAGCTGCCAACAACCCACGTACTTTGTGTGGTCTGTTTACCTAATTAGCATATTGATAAAGTACCCGGGAGAGGGGGCGGGGGGGACAATCAAAGACTAAGAAGGTAATCGCCTAACAGGCGAATGGAGGGTTACCTTTAGAGGCAGAGTTACAAACATGCAAAGGAGCGCAAGAGTGCCAGAGAATGAGTCTCTTTAGTAGCTACACAGCTCTTAACCTCCAAGGATTCCATCAAAGACCCACCAAACACGGTCTAACAGCATTGACATCTAGGCATGGCTCTTTGTACGATTGAGCGTCAAGACTTGAAGCATCGAAATACTCTGGCTTCCTAACTGGTGACTCAAATAATGATCAGATAATGGTCCTAGAGGCTTCCCCCTACACATGCTGGCATGAAGGCCTACTCTGGCATGTCCACTTAGTATACACCCACACCACCTGGGTCTCCATCTAGGCTGTCACCCCTTTTCACTAGGTACTTTCTGATAAGAAGGGGCCGCGAAGCAGAACATTTGTTTTGTAAGACCCCAAACATCCGGCTGTTATTATAGAAATGCTCCAACAATGGGTGCAGTCTAGACGTCATGTGCTCCTGGGTTTGCACAAATTTATGGAGGGGAAAAAAACACTCTACCACCACTAAAGAGACCACACCCCACCCCATGTGATAGCTCAAAAACAAAAAAAAATACGAACCTTGTTGGCTGTATCCAGCTTTTAATTGGACTGTTGGAAGGTCGGACTAATTTCTGCAATTAGGAAGTACCATGCATCAGCCTCCGAACCGGCAGTGCCCCCAGAAAAGAAACCAAATGCCAGGATCTGGGCAGGAATGTTTGTGGCAGTGCAGGTACAGACTGGTGGCTAGTGCACTAACTCTACTGGGGCACTATGTTGGACATTTGGGAGTTTGAGGGTGTTTGCTAACGACTTATCTAAACTTGAATGGAAAGATTTAAAGGAAGTGCTAAATAAATCGAGGTTTGTTATTATGAAAGCAAATCATACGTCTCCGAACTTGCGACATTAGTATATTGCCATAGCCTTACCACTGACTTATCATCCTCGTTGTCTCACCACTTTACAAATTATGCCAATGGAATCGTTTTTAAAAATCCCCTTTCTTGAGTCCACTTATATTTTGTCCACATCGAAATGAAGAATTTCAAATAGTGAAGGCAAAAGCAACAAGCTCTGTATCCGGGTTGTGAGGAGACCTGGGAGGGCGGGGGCTGCCCGCGCATGCGCGGCATTTCTAATTTTCGTTCTGAAGAGCCCCGGTTACAAATGCGGCGCATGCGCGGGCAGCCCCCGCCCTCCCAGGTCCGGCAGCCGAAGTCCCGGGTCCCAGGAGGGGGCCCGGGTGAAGAACATCGGAAAGCACTGCGGGGCTCCCATGCCTAAAGGGAGAGCCCCGCGTTGTGCTGGCAGAGAAGCCCCGCGGGTGCCAGATGATGCAGAGATGCGCAGCGACAAGAGCCCGGTGAGGTAAGAAGGGAGGGGGGGGTGTGGGTGTAGCTGTGTATGTGCGTGCATGTGTAGCTGTGCGTGTGTATGTATGTATATGTGTGTCTGTTAGCTGTGCGTGTGTATATGTGGGTATATGTGGGTCTGTGTACGTGCGCCCTGATGCATTGTGCCTGCGTGGGTGTATGTGTGTGTGTGTGCGCATGTATGAGTGTGGCTATGTGTGTACGCGATTGAGAGCGGCGAGAGGCTGTCTTGCTGTGAATCTGACACAGGAGATGTGCACGGCGCCGGCCTGGGCGTGCGCGCCTACAAAGTGAAATCGCCGCATCCCCTGTCTCAGATTCCCGAAAGCGGACAACAATAGATATTTCGCTGGACGCAATGCTTCGCATTGCTTTCTCCAGCTCGACCTAAAAAGATATAACCTGTTGTGGAAGTCGTTGTTCATGCCTTTTGAAATAGGCTGAGAAGCCTTACGCAGTACAGGTTGGATGTCTCTGAAACGGTCCTGCACTCAGTGAACATGAGCTTTGCAGAAGGGCCTGTGAGGGCTAGCGATGCAAGATAAATGGGAGGGAGCACCACGGAAGGTGTACTAACCACAGCTTTACCTCATAACGGGACTCAGAACACATGAGCTGAAGCAGCATGGTAGCGACCACAAAGCCTGTAATGCAGCCCTACCCATGTGACGTCACCCTGCTTGTGTAATGGCAAGTCTGCCTCTGTCTCCTATCCTCTTTAGGTCTGGAATTAGCCAAATACATTTTGGTGTCACTTAAATTATATGTTTAATATACAGAGTCTTTCAGCCAGCCCTCTTCATTCATTAGTCCAGGGTGGCTCCTCTGTGAGAGCGGAGGAGCGTCGCACCGCTACCTAAATTGCCTCTAAAGCCTGAGAGATGAAAATAACATTGTAATGAAGTTATGTTATTACCATTTTCTTTTTCATCCTCCCGAACCGAGGGTCAAGACGGGACGGGCTTGGTGAGTTAGCAGCAGGGAGGAGGGTGGGCTGCCTGGGCACTTTTCAAAGGGTGCATGTCCCTTTGGCCGGCCATCTTAGGATGACCAGCCAGACATGCGCGCTTGGAAAGCTCTAACGCAGCTGTCCTAAGACAGTGGGTTTAGAGTGAGTGCAGGGCTGCAGTGTCCTCAGGAGCGGCGAGAGAGGCCGCTCTCTCCAATCCTGGGTCTTCTCTCTTGCTGGTGAGAGCAGCGCAAGGATTGGTTAAGGCAGATGACTGGCCGTATTGGACTGCAGCTGCAGGAGGGGGAAGCGCGAGGAGGAGGCTGTGTTCAAGGTAACAGATTATTTTTCTTTTTTACCCATTTGCCTGCCCTACCACTCCCTTTAAATGCCAACCGCGACTGCATTCATCTGTTGTTGTGTCATTTACATATTTATCCAGTATTAGGGGTGTCTTTCATAGATTCACATGCCTGAATCATTCCCCGTCGTCGAGACGGGAGCCTCCGGTAATATATATATATATAAGTAATGTCCTATAGACATACATAGAGAAAAATAGGCCTAAGGGCCTCACCTTAGTAGCCTATCCTTGTCCTTATGCAAAAAGGACCAAACTCTTAGAGCCAGCCAATCAGCTAGCACCTCCCTCTAGAACCTTCCCTGCTGGAGCCTCAGTCTCTCAGATTTTCTACCGCACGTTGTGCTAGGGAGTCTCCAGCCTGAGCTCTCCTCAGGATATCTTCAAAAACTACTTTTATCACTTTGGAAAAGGATTATCTTCTCAAATTCTTCATCAGAGATACTTCAGACACATCTCTTGCAGTAAGTGCTGTCTTTCCTTACCACTTTTAAGGAAATGTCTGGATCCCAGAAGAAAGCCCTTTTCAGGGCCTGCTCTTCATGTGGGAAGAAAAGGCTCCATGTGGAAGACAAGCACGACCTGTGCTTATATTGCCTTTACCCGGACCATGTCCCCAAGGACTGTAAAATCTGTCGCTCTTTCCCTAACAAGACTCTAAGGGACAGAGAAGGTCGACTTCTAATTTGTCTGGACAGGCTTAAGCAAAGGGATAATGTGGAGTCCTCAGAGGGCAGCTTCTCCATGGCTTCAGACGCCTCCCTCAAAAGGCCAAGGGGGGACCCCCCTGGACCTTCAGACGCTCCTCCTATGAAGATGCTAAAGAAATCTTCAGAGGCAAAATCTACGACCTCCTCAGTGTCTGACTCAGGCTCTCACGCCTTCAAGAAGCCTGCGCACTCTTCCACCAAGCCTACGCCATCTTCGGCGCAAAAGAGAGCTATGACGCCACTCGCCATCTCCACAACGACGACGACGGTGTCGACGACGACGGCGTCGTCAGTCCTCGCATCGACGACGACCACTCCATCATCATCGTCGTCGGCAGGTAGGCCCATCCCATCGGTCATACTGCCAAAACAGTCGTCGACTAAAACCACACCGACGACGAAATTGGGGCCGTCTACGACGACCCCATCGACGAAGAGCTCGTCGACGTCAAAATCGGGGCCATCGGCAATGCCACCGTCGACAAGGAACCCATCGTCGACGACGACGACACCGTCGACGAGGACCCCATCGTCGACGAGGCCAGGGACGTCGACGACGAGAAGCCCGCCGTCGACGCAAGACTCGTCGCCGAGACCGTCGACGAAGAAGACGTCGACGAGGAATGAATCGTCGACGAGGAATGAATCGTCGACGAGAAACGAGTCGTCGACGAGTGCGTCGTCGACGAGGACGTCGTCGACGACCGCGTCGTCAACGAAAACATCGATGACGGAGGACATGCCGTCGACGACAAAACCGTCGACGGGAGGGTCGTCTACGACCATGGACACCGAGGAACCATGGAAGGAAGTCCAAGCTAGTGGAAACGTCGTCATGGACGCTGCCGCCGCCGACGCCACCGCGCAAATTGACGAAGAAGCTGATCACGCCTGAAACCACATCACCAAGCAAAGTACAAAGCAACTTACCTTCTGATTTTCTCCAGAGTGAAGAATCGGAGGAGGAAGCGACGACTCAGGCTATGTCCATCTCGGACCTCCACGTCAAATGCCAAAGCACTGATGAGGAACAGGAGGAATTTACCTACCAGGAACACACTTTCCAGGCGGAGGTACGGACGGAGGTGACCCCAATGGTGTGCCTTCCTGCGTCCATCGTGGATGACCTTAAACATCTCATCCAGGACTATAAGCAGCGCTTCCCGGAGGCTCAGGCCGCTGAGGATAGGGGCCCAACGCCAACTGCATCTGCCCCACCGGCAGCCCCACGGACAACACGACCACCTCCACAGGCCTCCCATGAGGCAGTCTCGCCACAAGTAGTGGAATCCTCAGATGAGGAAGCTGAAGAGATGGAAGAGGGCGAAGTCCCCGAGGATAAAACGGATCAGGACGAAGACGACGAGTATGTCGCGCCTTCCCCTGCTTCACCCCAACCACGCCAGTCGGACTCTCCGCCAGTGGACATTGGGGGGTTCCATAAGTTAGTGGAACGGGCAGCAAAGCGTTTCCACATGGAAATGGAAACAACGGAAACAGAATGTTTCCTATACGATTTTAAAGAGCAAACGAAGAAGTCCTCCAAATCAATCCCTATTATAGAATTTCTCTGGGACCAGGGAAAGAAACTGATGGCTACGCCAGCTTCCATACCGGCGGTGATCCCACGCCTAGACAAAAAATACAAAGCACCCACCAAGGCGGCAGTCTGTTTCAATGGGCACCCGAAACCTGACTCAGTAGTGACCCAGGCAGCTCAGAAGAATTCCCGCAACCCTTCCGCTCCCTTGTCAGCACCACCGGACAAAGAGGGAAGAAAGTTGGATACCATCGGGAAACGTTTCACCACCACGTCAGCCATGACTATCAAAGTCGCCAACTCTATAGCACTGTTGGGACGTTAGAATCACCAACTGTGGGAGGACATAGTCCCTTATCTAGCGGAGCTGCCAGATACGATGCAAGAAGAGGTCAAGGCACTGCTCTCAGAAGGACAAGCCTCGGCAGCGGAAATCATTGACTGTGCCATTGATGGGGCCATGACCGGCTTTCGCCAATTAGCTGGGGCAGCGGTCCTGCGGCGCCAGGGCTGGCTTAAGGCTACTTCATTTAGACAAGAAGTTCAAACAAAAGTGCTAGACATGCCCTTCGACGGCCAACATCTTTTTGGGGCCACAATTGATGAAGCGCTCCAGAACATCAAAAAAGACACCGACACGGCTAGAGCACTTGGTACGCTGCAGGCGAGAAACCAGTCCTTTCGGGGCAACAGATCAAGAGGTCAACCCTCCTACAGGGGATCCTTCCAGAGTAGATCCTCATATACCTACCAAAATAAATCACAGTATCCGCAGAAACAGCAGAGTCGCCACACTTCGTACGGAAGATCGAACTTCCGTGGAAAGAACCAGAGGAGGGGCGCTGGCGGACGCCAGTGACCAATTACTCCAGCCAGTCCCTCCACAATCTACCTCATTCAAAATTGGAGGAAAGTTGACCCATTTCCTACACAATTGGCATCTCATAACCACAGACCGTTGGGTGCTACAACTAATAAGATTCGGCCATTCCCTGGATTTCATCACCATCCCACCTCCAACGCCGCCACGCAAACGGCCGCACAAACATCTGCGGCCCTTGCTCCTGGAAATATCTGCTATGTTGCACAAAGGAGCGATTGAGATGGTACCATCATCTCAAAGAGGACAGGGATTCTATTCCCGCTTCTTTCTCATCCGCAAAAAGGGGAAAAAGTGGAGACCAATACTGGATCTCAGAGCCCTCAACTCCTTCATGAAGACTCAGTCGTTCAGGATGGTGACGATCCAAGAAATACTAGGCATTCTAGAAAGAGGAGATTTCATGACATCCCTAGATCTCCAGGATGCCTACTACCACATCCCAATACTCAAGGGGCACAGAAAATTCCTAAGATTCGAGGTGGCAGGACGCCACTACCAATTCAAAGTGCTGCCGTTCGGCCTCAAATCCGCACCACGGATCTTCACGAAGTGCCTTTCCCCGGTGGCAGCCTTCCTACGTCAAATGGGTCACCAGGTCTTCCCTTATCTAGACGACTGGCTGGTGAAAGCTTCCTCAGCGGCAGGCGCGACCTCATCCTCCAACGCCTGCACCAATCTCTTTCTGCACCTGGGACTAACTCTCAATCTCGACAAATCCTGTATGACCCCAACCAGAAGCATCTCCTTCCTGGGGGCAACATTGAACACGGAATGCGTAAAAGCATTTCCTTCACAGGAGAGGAAACACAAGATCGTATCTCTGGCCACGGCTGTGGCTACGAGAAAGACCATAAGAGTTCGGACTTTCAAATCTCTGCTGGGCATGATGTCGTCCTGTATCCTCCTCATCCCACACTGCCGCCTCAGGATCCGCCCATTGCAAGAAGCCCTAGCATACCAATGGACTCAAAGTACGGGCTCGTTCAACGACATAGTGAGAATCACACCTCAAATTGCCAAGACCCTGCAATGGTGGATGAACCACAGGAATCTGTCGACAGGCCTACCCTTCCTCCTTCCGGCGGCGCCTTTGGTGATCACCACGGATGCCTCCCTGGAAGGTTGGGGAGCGGTCCTCCAGGACCTCCAGGTCAGCGGCAAATGGACGGAACAGGAGAAGAAATGCCACATAAACCTTCTAGAACTGCGAGCGGTCTTCCTGGCACTGAAGGCCTTTTTACCGCGCATCCAGAAATCCCAGGTGCTCGTCAGGACGGACAACCCCACGACGATGCACTACCTGAACAAGCAGGGAGGGACGCGTTCGCTTACTCTATCGCACGAATCGCAAGAAATCTGGAACTGGCTAGTGCTCCAAGGGATCACGCTCAAAGCGGAATATGTCCCGGGCAAGGACAATACCATCGCAGACGCGCTCAGCAGGCGGACGTCTCTCACTCACGAATGGGAGCTCAACCAAGGTATTCTGGATCAAGTCTTCTCAGAATGGGGAATCCCGCGGATCGACCTCTTTGCCACCAGGGAGAACGCCAAATGCCCACACTACGCAAGTTGGCGTCCCCAGCCAAGGTCACTCGGAAATGCCCTTTCCATCAGTTGGTTCGCCGTCTTTGCGTACGCTTTTCCCCCCTTCCCGATGATTCCCAGAGTCCTCAGGAAGATGAAAGCGGAGCCTTGTACCCTGATCCTAATTGCCCCGTTCTGGCCGAGGCAGCACTGGTTCTCGGACCTTCATCGCCTCTCCATCAGACCTCCGATTCGTCTGAACCAGCACCCGAACCTGCTGACTATGTCCAACGGACAGATCCAACACCCGAACCTACCATCGCTCAGATTATCAGCCTGGCTCCTGAGCACAGAGAATTCTGTCATCTAGACATCCCACAAAAATGTAGGGAGGTCCTAGCAAAAGCGCGAGCGGACAGTACCAACAGGACGTACTCCCTCAAGTGGAAACGGTTTTGCCTATGGTGCGTGGAACACCAGTTGTCACCTCTCCAGATTACCCCTGTGCAGATATTACCATACCTTCTCCACTTGGCAGAGTCAGGTCTGGCGCATGCCTCTATAAAGGTTCATCTGGCTTCAATTTCACGCTACACCAGATCCTCAAAGGCTCCTTCGCTTTGGTCCAGCAGACTGATTAAACAGTTCCTCAAAGGCTTGTACAGATCGTACCCAAGACCTCGAAGGATTCCGCCCACTTGGCATCTAAACTTGGTGCTCGCCCAGCTTATGCGCCATCCTTTTGAGCCCATTCATCGAGCATCCATCAAGTACATCTCATGGAAGGTAGCTCTTCTGCTCGCTCTAACATCTGCCAGGAGAGTCAGCGAGTTGCAAGCCCTGTCCATACAGGAACCATTTCTGCAATTTAAACAGGACAGAGTGGTGCTGAGGATGAATCCCAAATTCATACCAAAAGTGCCTTCGGACTTTCACCTTAATGAACCGGTGGTTCTACGTTCCTTCTTTGCAAACCCTACCACTGCAGCAGAGAGGACGTTACACTCCTTAGACCTCAAAAGGTGTATAAAGTTTTACTTGGACAAGACAAAAGACTTCAGAAAGTCGTCGCAACTTTTTGTGGCCTACAGTAGACCAAGGCTTGGTCTTCCTCTCACGAAACAGAGTATCTCAAGGTGGATCTCTTCAGCGATAGCATTCTGCCATGAAAAGGCCGGCCGGCCGTTGAATGCCGCGGTGCATGCACACTCCACAAGAGCAATGTCCACGTCAGCAGCGCTGTTCGCTGGAGTGCCGATTCTGGACATATGCAGAGCAGCGACGTGGAAGTCACCGCATACGTTCGCCAGACACTATTGCCTGGATGTTGAACTTCTGCAGGACGCAGCAGTGGGCCAGGCGGTGCTTCGACATCTATTCCAGTGAGGTGAGCCTTCCTACATCCCGCCATCCTGGTATGCACATCTCTTATATTTGGTTGTGTTGAGGTATGCTAATGCTTACAATCGCATGATTCTAAGTTTATTATCTAACTGCCTAGGTGGCATCATTGCATCGGACATGTGCATAATGTATTGCGAACTACTCTGATTCAGGCATGTGAATCTATGAAAGACACCCCTAATACTGGATAAGAAATGCGTTACTTACCTGTAACAGCAGTTATCCAGTATTGGTGTCTTTCATAGATTCACATGCAACCCTCCCGCCTCCCCTGGAAGGACTCACGTTCTCTCTACCTGCTGTGTGCCTACCTATCATGGTGCGTACGAAAATCTGAGAGACTGAGGCTCCAGCAGGGAAGGTTCTAGAGGGAGGTGCTAGCTGATTGGCTGGCTCTAAGAGTTTGGTCCTTTTTGCATAAGGACAAGGATAGGCTACTAAGGTGAGGCCCTTAGGCCTATTTTTCTCTATGTATGTCTATAGGACATTACTTATATATATATATATTACCGGAGGCTCCCGTCTCGACGACGGGGAATGATTCAGGCATGTGAATCTATGAAAGACACCAATACTGGATAACTGCTGTTACAGGTAAGTAACGCATTTCTTATTCCACCCACTACAGCGTACAGCAGTAGGTCAGCCATTGGCTAACTTCACTGTGACTGCCCTCATTCTGCTCTCCCACCAGGAGCACATCCACACAGAAACTGGTTGCCATCAGTGCCAGAGCCTGCTACGGCAATGTGTGCTTTTTGAAACTAAAATATATTTCTGCTTTTAGTCAGTGTTTTTTGGGGTTTTTTATTTTGGCATAAGGCCCAATTCCTCTCCAAACAAAACCGTTTTACAAAATCCATGGCTTTGTGCCAAAACACGTCCGGGTATTTGTGCGCTTTATAAATCAAATTAACATTAACATTTGCCAGTGGTGGTTGTCACCAGTAAACCTGGAAGGTGAACATTTTTGATTCTATTGTGTTTTTTGTCAATACTCTAGCGATTACGTGGCAGGAAGAAAACTGTTTTAGGTGTGCAATGTCAACATGGCATTTTCCTAAAATAAAAACCCCGTCAAAATATTGTTGGAAAAAGTCGAGCTCTGCAACTCTTTCAATTAAGGTGGTACAGTGTGACAGATAAGTTATTATTTTCAAAGTTTTTTTAACACGCAGTTTCTTCCTGTTTGATTAGACTTACAGAATTTGAAGACACGCCTACCAGCCAACTGACCATTGACGAGTTTCTGAAAGTAGATTTGGAACAGGAATGCGACCCCCCATCATTCACAGCTGGTCAGAGGAAAATCCGAATTCAGCAGGTGATTATAATTAATGTGTTGTAATACATTGCCTTCAAACTGCTTTGTAACAAATAGCCCCTCTGCTTGAACCTCAGTTTTACCTCCCTTTTTAAATGTTTTATGTAAGTCTCTTAAATATTCATTAAAGCTGTAGATGGGCTTTACACTAAACAATGTTCGTGATATAAACTCGAGCACTATCTCGCCAGGTACCAGTCTTTCCTCAATAGGCCTTCCTTCTACAGAGGAACTGACTCGAATCTCTTCAAAGACTACCACTACCCCACCAACAAGGAAGCATCTTTGTCTTCCATCGCCCGCTCATTCAACTAGGCACATCTCCAATCATCTTTCACCTTCTTATGTACATCACCCTATTCTGCCCACTCTCCTTCTCCCGCTTTATACCCAACACTGTGCTGTTCCCTATCTGGACTGGCTCTTTTTAAAACCAAATGCCAATTCACATACCACTTTCTTTTTGTATTTAAACGCTTACTTTTCTTTATTCCACTTGGACTTAGAGTTGTAATTGTTGCTGTGGTTCTCTTACTTTTAAGATGGATAGGATTACCTGTTGTGTGACTTAGTTTTGTGTGAAAGTGTGGTCCCCCAGGTGTTACATTATCTTCACCCTAGGTACAATGCTCTATTCATGAGTCAGCTACACAGGCTTGTTTAAAGGTAAAATTTATTTTTCAGGGTTGTAGTTTGACCTTATTGAGTGGATCATAACTCCTTGGTGAGGCGGCAGTCCTTCACATGACTGATTTCTCCTCTAGTAGAGACCTTCTCGTAGAGCTGTGTGAAATCTACTCCTGTCCTTGCCAGCCAGTATGACATCCTTTAAGGTTGAAGATTACTATTGAGAGGACGGAGCACTGGGCAGATATCACAGGTGATGGGGATTGTCTGGTACTTGGAGAACTCATCTCGACTAAGTGGGCTTTGTCCTTCGGGTAGAATACAAAACATTGAAGGACAAATAAGTCAATGCCCATTTGAAGTGTGAAGGAGTTAAGTCGGGCATGGTGGTCGATGGTAATATTGATTTATATATCATTGTATTATGTGACCATGTAATAAAGATTACGCATACACCATCACAAAAAGTATTGTCACAGCTACTCCTATGTCCTGGCTGCTTCCCAAACTCAGCTAAGTGGTACTCTGCTACTTACAGGTGTCCTGAAAACTGCTTCAAAAGTAGCTCATTCACAGTTTTGCCTGATGGTACCAAAAACTCATATTTGCATGAGACAAGCACCCCTCATTCCTTCGCCTAATAGTGTTCCCAAACTAGTTCCCTTTTTTCTGCAAAATGGTGTGGTGCAGGAACTATGGTTCGCTCATGTTCAGCAAATTCTTAGTGGCCACCTCTACTCTTGTACACACCATGATACTTAACAGACGGCCTACTATATATACCCTTTGATTTACTATTTCGGGACTCGACTACTGAGCCCCGTTCCAGGAAGCCTTTACACACACTACTATTGCCCTAGTACTAATGACAACACTGGGTAACTCCATCAGGTGCTTTCGCGTACCTTTGGATATTACCTATTAATTAGCCTACAAAATCACTACTTTATTCAAACTTCAATAATATAAAAACACAACTTCTACACATTTACCACCACACCCAATTGAATAGACAAAAGGCACAGATTGCCTTGATCCAAGAATCCCACCTCACTGACTCCAAGGCAGTTAAACTCCTCAAAAAAATGGAGGGGCCAAATATTCACCACGTCATTCTCCGCATTTGTGAGGAGAACAGTTATATGGGTATAGACACGGGGTTCCGCTCCTGGCTATTGAACAATGCACAGACACCCAGGGCAGATATGTGATTGTCCATGGCACACGTGTAGTCATCAGCAGTATATACGCCCCAAACTACGAACAGGACAAATTTCTAACAAACCTCAATGCAGTGTTGGCGGACTGGGTGGGCTTCCCATTGGTGCTGGGAGGTGACTACAACTCTATCCTAGACGAACAACTAGACCGCTCCCACCCCCCCATTTGAGGAGCTGCCTCAATCAAACAAGCGGAATCCTTACGGGCATGGGTGAAGAGCTGGTCACTACAGGATGTATGGCGCCTTAAAAATCCAAGTAATCGTGAATACCCCTTCTGTTCCTCACCCCACCAGCTGCATACCAGACTCGACAGAATATTCTGCTCCCTGCCTATCACACCCCAAATCTCCCACACTACATATCTAGGTGAAACCCTCTCCGAACAAAGTCCGCTGGAAATCACTTTAGTGTGGAGGAGAATCCCCACCCCTGTCCCTACATGGAGGTTGTGACGCAGATGCTGGAGGACACGGTTTTCCGTGACTATCACAAACAATTTCAAAGAGAACATTAACTTAGTCTCCTCACTTCTTATAGAGTGGGATGCATTCAATATAGTGATCAGGGGCACTGCTATCAGCGCCACTGTAGGTGCCCAACAAGAGATCCATAAAAACCTAAAAGCACTAGAGGACACTTTAAATACACTAGAGCAGGAGGCGAGTAACAACCTCTCCAAACAATAGGACCTGCGAGAAGGGAAAAAATGACACGCTGAACTCCTGGAGCAGCTCCGAGTGATGGATTATCTGTCATTCACCCAACACAAACAAGCAGAGGCAGATAAATCTGGACCATTGCTCGCACAATTGTTACGAGAGGCACCCCCTCCTGCCCCCATACAGGAAGTGGCACTGCCGGATGGCACCATAGTACACACACAAGATGAAATAAATCTTGCCTTCAGCAACTATTGTGAGACATTATATAGTGCCCCCAATAATATAATAGCAGAGCCCATGGCATGGTTGACTGTGGCTGCCCAGGAGGATCTATCCAGCCTCATTACTCGGGCCGAACTCAAGGAGGCTACCCGAGAACTCCCCGGTAATAAAACATTGCCCTAGATGGTCTCCTGACAGAATTCTTCAACACCGTCGCAAACAAATTAACTTCGCACCTGGAACGCTTATATCAATCAGCCCTAGAGGCCCGTACCCTCCGCTTTTCACCATGCAGGCCCTGGTCACCTCCCTCCCTATACCGGGCAGAGATCCACGAGACATGACGGGCTACCGCCCGCTATCCCTCTTACTGCCGAATATAAAATCCTCAGCAAGATCCTAGCCCGCCGACTTCGTCCTTACCTCCCAAAACTAATTCACACTGATCAATGCGGTTTCATCCCAGGCCGCAGCACATCCCTGAACATCAGGCGCTTACACTATATCATGGAGGCCGCCCCCAGGTTTCCCGTGAGGCTGGATGCATTTCCCAATTTGCGGCAAGCCTTTGACACTTTAAATTGGGAATACGTGCTAGCGGCCATGAACAAATTTGGCATTCCACCGGGATACATGAGTTGGGTCAAACTCTTATACACGGCCCCCACAACCCGAGTCCACACTGGTTCCCATATCTCTCATCCCTACCAAGTGGCAAGAGGTACGCGACAGGGCTGCCCCCTGTCGCCACTGCTATTTGTGCTAGTTCTAGAGCCCCTTGCATTTAAACTCTGGAAGGAGGCAGAGAAAAAAGGGATCCGACTATGCTGATGACCTAATTTTATACATACATGACCTGACAGATGACTTGGAGCCAATCCCGAGCATTATCCAACAATTCAAATGCACATCAGGGCTGGCCATAAATGAAAAGAAATCACAGGCGTTCTTTGTTTGTCTGAAGGAGTGCCAGGAAACCGTCAAGTTTGGACAGCTCAACCTAGCATTCACCCCACAAACCTTCAAATACCTGGGTATCCCGATGTACAGGGCCCCACAAGATCTTATAGAGGGCAATTTGATGAGAGGGATCAGATTGTTACGCACCCAGGTTGCCTTCTGGATATCCATACCCCTCTCGGTGATGGCCATCTCCAAGATGGTGGTTCTCCCACCACTCTTATATTTTTTTACGAACCTCCCGGTCCTGATTCCCACCCCTACCTTTCAGACACAAAAATTCTCTCCATTCAGACCTCATCTGGGGAAAGGGGCACAGAAGGATGAGTCTGGCCAAGATGCAATTGCAGGAGGGCTAGGAGTGCCAGATTTTCTCGCGTACTGCTTTGTTAGCCAATTGCAGTGGCCATCGTACTGGCTAGCAGGCCAATACCTACACGACATTTATTACACACCACAGTCTCTGGGCCGGGGCACTCTGCACACCCTGTTATTGCACAGGAGTAAGATACCCTCTGACATCCCCCTTCTGCTCCGAATGGCGCTTTTCTATTGTAAAAGGGCCTTACAATACAACAGACAAAGCCTCCCATATGCTCCTAAAACTCCCTTACTTGGAATCCCCAGCGCAACAGGGTTAATCACCATGCGAAGTCTTTCTCACTGGACACGAGAAGGGGTATCCTCAGTTGGAGCATTGTACATTGACGGCACGCTAGCGGACCACGAGGACTTCACTCAGAGCCAAGGAGTCCCTCGCTCCCTGTTTATGTTACACACAACCATCACCCGATACGTTAAAAAGTACTGGTCCCCAGACGGGAATGAGCCCCCTACTCATGAATTGACGCATGCCATATATCTGATGAGCGAAGGACGCCACCTAATCAGATGGCTATACAGGGGCGTCCGGGCACAGGCAGGGACCCCTCTCAAGGCTCTAAGAGACAAATGGGCTAGAAATCTCGGAAGAGACCTAACCGACAAGGAATGGTCCTCTCTCCTGGAATTCCCCAATAAGGTGTCTCGTAATGACAAGTTCAAACGTACACAATATATGATCCTTCACAGGGCATACCTCACCCCACATTGCCTTAATTGCATATACCCTGATGCACACATCGTTGCCCTAGATGCCAAGCGGAGTATGCGAACATGTTACACATGTTATGGATGTGCCCACGCCTGGGAGGGTTTTGGTCCACAGTTGGGCAAATAGTGGGTGAAACAACAGGTACTCCTGGCTGAGAAATAACAGCGAGCTGCTTGCTGAGACTACGCCGACGCCCGATATCACATAAAGTGCAACTCTGTTTCTCGGATGTGGCCATCCTCATTGCGAAATGCACTACTACAATGAGATGGAAATGAGCCTTCCCCCCTACACTAGCCACTTGGCACAGGGAGATGGTCTGATGGGGTGGAGCGGAGAGCGCTATTATCAGGCGGGAGGAATTCGAGGGGTGCGTAAAACACCCATCTCTATGGAATGGGACCACATGTTAGTCACTCAAGGCTATTGACCTCTTTTCGCCCCGCGATACATAAAACACACCGCCCCCTCCCACGTCACATTGTAGTTATTCCCCACTGACCCGCACTGACTACCGTGTTGTCCAACCCGATTACCGCCTCTAAAACGACCCCCATGTGACACTTATATGAACGCACGGTAAAGCCCGGCCCGGATCTTATTATCTGGGGTTGAGCCAGATGAATGGGTTTGGGGTAGGCGGTTGAGAAATGTTAAGTTCCTTATTTGAATTACTGGAAATTATGCAACTGGAACAGCCAATGCTAATGGTAGATCTTGAAAAGCAAATGCCCATCGAGGGTTACTGTATGTATGTATCGGCTATTTCAGATGGTAGGATACTGCTGAAACTGTTTGTACGCAAAGTCTGAAATAGTGTAACACTGTACCATTGGCTGCGGCACTGTATTACTTCGTCATACTGTATAAAATCAATAAAACTATGTTAAAAAAAAAACTTCTACACATTTACCAAGCCTTTAAATAGTATGAAACGTGTGTTGGTTGTAGCATTCTAAGAACATTAACTTGTGACCTGATGGTGACTCAGAATAAAAAGTTTTACAGAAAGAAATATGCAGTTATGGACTATTTGATCTTAAGTATTACTGAAATATAATGTGTTTTGTGTGCTCCAGCATCTCCCCTCAAATACAATAGAGAGTTGAAGCCTCACTGTGAAAGCTAGAATTACATCTGCTACTCCATATCAGGATGTTGGATAGGGTCTCTTCCTCCAACTTGAATCTCCTAATATTCAGAGTAGAGTGCGACCAAGCCATTGAATGGACAGGTGCACTAGTATATCACCCTCCTGGTGGTAGTAAGAAGGTGATCTGTACCTCATTATTAGACAGGCTGGCTCCAAATATTTTGAACTCCAATAAATTTCTATTAATTGGAGATCTGAACCATCATTTAGAGCTTCTCTCTAATTTAGATTCTGCCAGCTTAATGGCAGCAGTGGAATCGCTCGAGCTATCACTAAAAGTCACCGGCCCCACTCATAGTGAAGGCCATACGTTAGATGCCATTTTCTCCAACATATCTGAAATGGTAGTTGGAAACCCCCCCCCAGTACTAGGTTGGACTGTCAGGCTCCTGTCTTGGCACAAGGAAGATGCTTGGGAAGATCTTTCCCTGGATCCCTCTTTCAGCAAGAAAAACCCTCATCCAGTCACTCTTGGTGAGTCAACTGGACTATGGTAACTCATTGCTGGTGAGAGTAAGGGAAGATCTCCTATCAAAACTACAGGTGGTACAGTACACAGCAGCCCGCCTTGCCCTCAACAAGCCGGCGCGGACCCCCTCCGCCCCCCTGTTGAACCTTCACTGGCTTCCGGTCAGGAAACAAGCTATTTTTAAGATTCTCTGTGTGGTCTTTAGATCACTACAGGGGAAAGGCCCTGCCTATCTCAGAAATAAACTCATATGGTACCAAGCAGCCCGACAACTAAGATCTAGTAATGGTAATCTTCTGCGCATCAAAAGAATACACTTGGCAAAGATGGGTGGGCGAGCCTTTTCCTATTTGGCCGTCAGCCACTGGAACAATCTGACACAGAACATTAGGGTCTGCGGTGAGCTAACCAGCTTTAAGAAACTTTTAAAGACCTGGCTGTTTTAGATGTGCACACCCAATAAGTACCCATTTCTCAAAGCGCCGAGAGATCCCCTTGGGGATGATTCACCTGTGCTCTATAATGAGTAAAGTAAAGTAAAGTTAGGAAACACCACTTTCAAACCATACTTGGTTCTCTATACTGTAAACCCTTAAAGAAAATTGTTGGGGCTGTGCAACACATTTGTAACCACTGCTACCTGTTGTTAAACACTGTAAGATTCAGCCAGTCTCGGTGTTGTGCACCATGTTGCAGGTCTGTTATAGAAACTGATAAAGCTAGTCTCCACCCTTGAATGTGGGTTTGGCGTCCAAGTTAGATTTCTCTTCCGAAACTATCATTGGCAGAGTACAGACACAGTCCAGGCCTGAATACGAATGTCCTCTGCAAAAAAGGCACAGATAGACTCTCCTAGTGTTCAGTCACTTCTGATGGATATTTCTGACTGCAGATTACTCACCTCAGAATCCTTTCCTCGTGCTTGTTCCGGAAACTTTTCCTAGCAGTGCTCCTGCCAGGAGCTCTGTAGCCCAGTGCAATTCTGCTTTTGCCCGTACTAATTTGGAAGTGACAGTGCCTAGCTTCAAATAAGTACCACCTCTGTGTGCTGATGTCCGCTCTTTCTTTTCTCCTCTGTTCCTGTTCCTCCGAATTTTGGCATTTTTCTGATGACTTTTAAAAATTACAGTGTGCTAGGAAACTATGTTGCCACCCAAAACTGCAGGCTTTAACCCATACCAAAACTGCAGAAAACAGATGTCGTCAGCGACCCACACAAAATGTGTCTGGTGCCTGGACTCTGACCACACCTCAAAGCCTTAAGATAGATGTGTCCTGATGCACCTGAAGGTTTTCCGGGACCGGGAGGTCAAGTTGCACACCAGCTTTGGAAAGAAATTCAGTACTGATATCGATGTATCACACAGGCCAGGCTCTGGCTAGATCTCGACCGATAGCTTGCTATCAGATTACAAAAGTGCAACCAGTTGTCTTACACCCAGACTCTGACCCGGTGCCTTGAATACGCCAGCAGAGACTCCAATACCTCTTCGGCTATTATTCAGATCAAGGGACAACCAAGGATATATAGATGATGGTGATAGGGGTGGATTTCTCACCCTCACTGCACAGGTGATAACTTTTCCATGTGTTTGCAAGAAGCCAGTGGCACCTCTTCTGAGGTCACTTGGGCCACCAGTGGAAGAAAGCGCCTCCCTTGCAGTGGTGGTCTGGAGGGCAGATGAGGTTCTTGATTTGCAGCTGCCCTCAGTGAATTGAGACCAAAACAACTCCTCGTAGTTTTGCAGCCTGGGCCAGCTACTTCTGAGCCCTTGTTGCTTCTTAACAAGGCCCTCATCGATACTTCGATCCCACTGCTGTATTTTGTCCACACGTGTGAATGTGCTCCACAGGTTTTCCTGCAATCTACAGTCCTCCTTCATGGATATGCCTTTCGATGGGTCACGTCTTTTCAGTGAGAAGGCAGACTCTGCACTGGAGTGCTTTAAAGAAAGTAGGACCGCGGTGCTCCCCTCTGGTCTGTTGACCCCTGCTAAGCAGTGTCCAGACTGGTTCAAAAAGTTCAGAGGCTGGCGCATAGGCAAAGACAGCCTTCCCAAACCGTACAACAGTCACCCCAGTATGTTTGAGGCTGTGGGCATGCATCTGGCAGGCAGTGAGTGGGCCAGCAGAGGCATTAGTCCATTCCTTCCGTTCCTCTTTCCTTGCTGAAACAGCTACCACACCACTTTAGTTTCCCCTTAGTGGTGCATGCCCACCCAGTTGGGGGTAGGATTCATCTTTTTCTCCCAGATTGGCGTTACATTCCATCTGATAGGTGGGTCTTACAAATCATTCAACATGGCTAAGACCTTTCATTTCTTATTGCCTCTACGAAATATTCCCCTCCCCTCGATTTGAGCGAATTTCAGAGGAGCACCTGTTCATTCTGCTGCACAATGAGCATGTGTTACTCAAAGGGTGCTATTGAGAGGGTATCTAACTCGGAATGAGGAGAGGACTGTTACTCTTGTTATTACCATATGCCAATGAAGGGTGAGCGTCTCCGGACTGTTTTGGACCTTCTGCTCCCTAACGCCTTCCTGTGGAAGGGCAACTTCAAAATGCTCGCTTTGACCCAGTTCCTCTCTGCTCTGGACCCAGGCGACTGGATGGTGTTGTTTGACCAGCGTTCTTTTATATACCTGTCCTGCAGTCCCACAGAAATGATCTGTGGTTAAAGGTAGGCCAGGAGCATTTTCAGTTTGATGTGCTTCCCTTCTGCCTCACCAGAGTCCTCGGGTGTTCCCGAAAGTGATGGCAATGGCTGCTGTCCTCCTTTGGAGGGCAAAAATACCAGTTTTCCCCTCCCTTGACATCTGGCTGTTGAAGGCCTGCTTGCCACAGTCAGTTATAGACTACCTCCAGAAGATGGAAAACCCTCTTGTGGCATCATTGGGGTGCACTGCCAAATGAGCCAAAGTCGCACCTTACTCATTTCCAGACACTTCTATTCATTGTATCTATCCTGTACACAGTGTTGTTCTGGGCCTTCTCCACTGCAATGAGTTTGAAACATTCGGACTATGATTCTGATGTGTCAGCCTCTATTGTGGATCTTGGTGAGAGCAGATCTGAGGCTTCTTGGTCTCTTAGCGTCCTATACAGAAACGCATCAGCCAATAACTAAATCCTCTGTTAGATCAGGCAGTTGCATCATTGTTGCTGTGAAGTTACCAGGCACCTGAGATGCGACCTCTCCCAGAGTACGTGATCCTGCAAACTTCACTGCCAGTCAGGATCTTGAATAGCAAGAGTTTGCACCAGTCTTCTAGTGCAAGGCTCTAGCTGCAAGGCTCTCAGAAGTCTGTCAACATTCCATTTCCTCAGGACTCAGTCCCTTCTGGATTTCCACCAGCCAGAAATCAAAAATATCTGCACACGTCCCGGTGTTACCCTCAGTAAAAATCAATATTTTGTAAGTGCTGTCTGTACAAGCCTGTTCAGTCTGCCTGAGCTCTTAGATCCAATCACCTCCGTCTTCTTCACCCTCCCTGTTTCCGCCGCTCCAGAATGGGGGGTAGAGCTTTTGCTGTTGTGACTTCCAAGCTGTGGAACAGCCTACCACTGTGTCTGCGGCGGACCGAATCTGAATCACTGTTTCGGCGGAACTTAAAAACCTGGCTGTTCTCCAACCTTTCGCCGCGTTAGACTTCCCTGCTGCTCTTAGTCCGTAGCGCCGGGACACCCCTGTTGGGGGTAGCCGCGCGCTTTATAAGCTTAAAAAATAAAATACATTAAAGCTCTGACAGTCTGCCAAACAATGTTAGCATTTATGCCCTTATGGCATCTATGGCTTCTCCACATAAGCTGTCCCTAGTCATTGGGGTCAAGGTAGAGAAACAGACATATAGCATCTGGAGAGAGTTGCTTTCTGATTCCTCAGTATCAGTCACTGAACCACATGTATTGAGCTCCCAACAACAATCCAGTTTCTGTAGCCAGGAACCATACAGCAGGCTGTGGTTAAGTGGTCCAATCCCTTAGGGTAAGGCATCATCCTCTCAAGAGGCCAAAAGTCTCAAGACATGGGGAGTGTAGGAAGGTGGATACCTGACTTTGGTTACCCCAGATTTTTTGCCTTGTGTTTAGCTGGTTTTCGACTTAGTTGGCCTGGGATCCTGCTATTCAGGGACCCAGGCTATCTGCTCTCTCTGTAAAATGGACTCCATGTACTTTAGGTACATACCTAATTGGATATTGGGTCACCTTATGAGCTCCTGTATAGTGTACTATAGGTACCCAGGGCATAGGTGCATCCAAGGCCTACCAGGGGCTGCAGCATATCTTATGCCACCCCTGGCTGGCCATCCAAACTGACACAACTGGCTGATCACTCAGCTGGGGCAAGGTCGTGTAATCACCCCATGCTTAGTTATAGTATTCCTATACCTACCATTATATATAGACACATATGCACCTATAAGTCACTCCTATGGCAGGCCTTAACAATCCTGAAGTCAGAGTGCTTGGTTTTATGTGAGATGGTGCTCTAGCATGAGCTGAGCCTGTCTGCAGCTTTCGGAACCATGTCCTTATAGCTGTTCTATGATATTGCCATACCATAAACTCTTAAGTGCATTATAATCCTCGCGGTTGAATGCTAACTTTGGTTTGGCTTTATCAAAACATGTTGTGTAAGGTGTCGTACGCTTTGGAATACTACCCCCTCGCCAGTTCTGGCGACGGGGGTAGCATTCCACCCTTCTAGACAGAGGAGACATGTTGTTCCTACTAATCCCGGTTAAAGTTAACCAGAGCCTCAGCATCACAAAATGGATGCTGCTGCCACAGACACAAGTCTGACCTCCTGCTGCTGGGAGTCCTTCCAGCGAGGGAGGCTTGGACAATAGGTTTCCTGTCTTGGGAGGTGCTAGCACCACCCCAGACAGGCCATAGTGTATTGGGGCAGGGAGGGCTGAATGAAATGAGATACTGCCTGGGGCACACAAGGTGTCCCATGCATAGTCCAGTTCAAACCGGTGCTGGGGCACTCCAGCCCCAGCTCTGGCGTGAAACTGGACCAAGGGAAAGGGGTGTAACCACCCCCTTCCTGGGTCCCACCCATAGGAGGGACCTAGCAGGTAATCCAGTAATCCAGCCCCTAAATTTGGTATATAGGTAGGAGCTGAGTCCCAAGACTTTAGATTTTATCCTGACTGGAACTTGAAACGAAACTCTGGACCTTCGACATTCTACTCGACATAGAAGACTGACGAATCTCCCTTGTGGTCAAGGAGTGACCACCCTGTGCAAGCAGGCACCATCAAGCGATCAACGGTTTACTTTGTCGACGCTCCCGCCGGAGCCCGAGCACTGAACCTGACAAAACCCGGACTTCCAGACTTCCAACAGCCCGATCCACAGTCACAGCAGAGCTGAGACCCGTGGAGGCGACGAGAGACGCGGGACCGGCCATCTTGGAAAGCCAGCGAATTGCTTTCTGTGCAACTTCAGAGGCACCCTCGAAGTTGTGCATTGGGGATTGAGAAGCCCCAGCCCCGAGCACCAACTGCACCGAAGATCAGCCCTCCACACTCCACGAGTTCTGCGTGGGGCCCTTCTGCATTTTCCTGCTCGACGCGTCTGTCCGGTCACTTGCCCGTTGGCTAGTGGCCTCTGTGACGACGAACCTTTGAATTTCCACCACTGGTCTGGTTGCTCCAGATTGGCCCCTGCTTCCCTGAAAAGGAGAAGCCCATTAGACCTTGCTGGTCTGATCAAGAAGCTATCTTTGATTCCTGCGTGGGTTGCCTTTGCCAAGGCTTGTTGACTCCAATCCGGAAGCCGACACCGCCGACAGCGAGAGCCTTCGTGGGACAGTCCGTATCCAGCTCCTGGTCGTCGTCGACACCTCCTGGTCCACGTGGCTGCAGAGACAAGCTTCACGACATCACCTGATTGCTTCGCGACATCGTCTGGTTTCTTCCTGGTCACTGTCTAGTGACCCAGACTCTGTCCCCTCTGCTTTCAGGTACTCTTCATCCTCGATCCGCCCTTGGATCCACCCGGACACTTCCCTCCTGGTCTCCTGCAGCATGTTTCTTCAAGGCTCCATAGTATTCAGCGACGAAACCCGACACACTTTGACACCTATGCACCCGCTTCCTGTGGGTGAGGTAACGCGAGTACTTCGGTGCTCCTGTGGGTATTTACTATCCTAGTGTCTAACTTTCATGTAGCTTTCTCCTTGTCCATCCGGAAGTGACCTAAAAGAACTAGTTTCCAATTCTTTCATTCCCATTCTAACTCTATGGTAACTCGTGTGTGTGTGTGTAAAGACATTGCACTTGCATCCCGTGGGCCTCCTGCTCCCTATCCTTTGGTAGTACAGCGTAGCCCCAGCGATTCTCCAGGCCCTAGCCCTATCCTTTGTTCGTGACGTGGTTCTTATACCACTATTTTTTTTTTTAAGCTTTTTTTATTTTTATTTTTATTTTTATAAAGACCTTTATTTTGTTCGTTTCTGCACAGTCACACAGCTTTTGGCCTACAACCTCAGGGGCTGGCCGCCATCATATCTCACGTATTTTTCATGTTTAGACCTAACACAGCCCATAAGCCGCCAACCCGGAGGTGCGGTGGCGTTACCGTACACTTATGCAGACGTGTCATTATCAGAGTACACAATCAAATAGGTCTAGTTTTATATATAATAACTATTAACAACATGAACATGGAGTCATTTCACACGGTTGATGATATTACAAACAACGGTTGTGATAGTCCTAGTCCGGTTTAGGGTACCTTATGTCTATTGTATGCCCTCAGCTACACTACCACTTGGCTTATTGCTTCTGCAGTCGTATACAGTAGAGGAGTCCCTCACCGCGTTCAACTGGTACGGAGTCATCACCCCTCTGCCACCCATCCCTCTATCTGTGCCAAGGCGCAAGCCAGATTCTCCACCACCTCCTCCCCTCTCTACCACGTTAGTCTCCCCCCCCCTCTTCATCTGATGTCAACTGTTCGTCCTCATCTAATGGTTCACATATGTCCCCCCTGAATCTATTCCATGGGGTCCATATTTTGTTCCATTTACGTGGGCAGGCTCTAACAGTGTATACTGTCCTTTCTATTACCATGATCTTGTCCATATTCGTGCACCATTGTGTTAGCGTCGGGATAGTCGGCGCTCCCCATTTCTGTGCTATGTCGCGTTTAGCTATTGACATTTCTATCACTGCCCACTGCCGTCCGTGTCTGGAAAGGTCATTAGGCCCCCATACGTTAAGTAAGCATTGTCGTGGGTCGGGAATCAAGGACAATTCTAGTGTTTGGGACACAGTACGCATGACCTGCCTCCAGAATTCCTGAATGCGTGGGCAGTCCCATATAGTGTGAAACAGAGTCCCTACTTCTCCGCATCCCCTCAGACAATATGGGTGTTGTATCTTGTGTATTGTGTGAAGCATCTTTCTCGTATAATACACCCTATGCAGGATTTTTAATTGCACGAGCCGGAATTTTGCTGATATTCCCACCTCTTTAGGTGAGGCTAGAGCCTCGTTCCATTCAGAGTCGTCTAATTCCCCTACATCTTCCTCCCAGTTGGCTTTCAGTTTTAGGGTGGGATCTATCAAATTATTTAAGAGTTTGCGATATGTAAGCGATGTCGCTCTTTCCTGCATAAAGTCCGTGAGGAGGCGGTCTTCCATGGGCGACGCCTCCGGGACTTTCGTGCCGCTAGGGATGGCCGACAGCAGGGCGTGCCGCACTTGTATGTATCTGTATAGCTCTGTGGGCCTAAGCTCGTATTGTTGTTGCAGCTGATCGAAGGGGATCACCGTATCTTTGTCCCACAGGTCTCCCACTGTGGACAGACCTATGTTGTCCCATGATGTGAACCCTTTGCTACACCTCAGGGTACCTAGGGCCTTTGTGTCCCACAGAGGGGTGAGTCGTGTGAGTTTCCTCTTCCACCCCAGTTTCGCCTGTGCCCTGTGCCACAACGACACGGTAAGTTTCGTGGGCCCCACGAGTGAGCGTATCTTCCCTTGGTCGTACAAAGGCGCCAGTAAAGTAGTGGTGCCTAGTTGTTCCCTGTCCACCCTATAGGCTGGGTCCTCCTGGTGTACATGTAGCCACTGATTGATGGGTTTTAGCTGGGCGGCCCAATAGTAAAGTTCCAAGTTCGGTAGAGCAATCCCGCCGTCCTACCACCCCCTTTGCAATTTGGCCTGTGCTATCCGTGCTGGTCGGTTATTCCACATGAGGCCTGCCATCAGAGCGGATACCTTTCCAAAGTATCTCGTGTCTACCGGGTACGGTGTATTTTCCAGAACATACAAGAACCGGGGCATGGACACCATCTTATAGAGTGCCACTCTGCCCAAGAGTGTCAGTGGTAGCGCCGCCCAGAACTTGACGTCCTGTTTCAGGCGGTCAAGCAGCGGTAGTAGGTTCTTCTGAAAGAATTCCGTTGGATTTCTCGTGACGTGTATCCCCAGGTATCGAAAAGCGGATCCCGCTAATTTAAGAGGGCAGTTGTCACACAGAGTGGGATTCGGACCGTGCAGCACATACATTTCAGATTTGCTCCAGTTCAAAGTATACCCTGATATTCTCCCCTGTTCGTCACATAGCGTCAACAGAGCAGGTATACTCCGTTCCGGGTCCGTCAAATACACCAGCATGTCATCTGCGTACAGCGACAAGCGGTCTTCCCATCCGTCGGACCAGGTGATTCCTTTCAGTAGCGGGGTGGAGCGTATTCGGGTCGCCAGTGGTTCCAGCGCGATCGCAAATAGCAATGGCGACAGGGGGCATCCTTGACGGGTACCCCTCCCCAGCCGGAACGCCGGGATATGTGGCCATTTGCCACCACCCGTGCCACTGGCTCAGTATACAGTAGCCGGACCCAGGCCACGAATTTCGGGCCAACCCCCATATGGGCGAGGGCTTCGAACAGGTACTGCCATTCTACCATATCGAACGCCATTTTGGCGTCGAGTGCCAGTATTACCGCCATGTCCGTCAATTTGTCCGCTCTAGCCAACACGTTATGCACCCTACGCAAATTGAGGGCGGTATTTCTATGTGGCATAAAGCCAGACTGATCTGGGTGAATAATGTTCGGTAGGCAGGCCATTAGTCGGGTGGCGAGGAGTTAAGCTAAGATTTTAACCTCTGCGTTGAGGAGAGAGATTGGTCGATATGACGCACAGTCTCCCGGGTCTTTCCCAGGCTTGGGGATTGCAACAATGGTCGCCTCCCTTTGATCAAGTGGAAGTATGCCCCGGTCGAGGCTTTCTACGTACATGGCTAACAAGGGACCACCAAGTCCCTCCGCTGCCGCCTGGTACCACTCTATTGGAATACCATTCGGTCCAGACGCCTTTCCCGGCTTGATGTCATGGATCGCCCTTTGTATTTCTTCTTCTGATAGATCCGCCTCTAGCTCCGCAGCCGCTTCCGGTGAGAGCATCTGAAGTGGGATGCTTCCCAGCGCCACACGTGCCGAGTCCGCTGATACTATAGTGTCGGGCGTGTACACCCCTTCAAAGTGGTCTGCTAGGGCCTCCACTATCTCCTCTGGGCTTGTGAGTACCGTTCCTTGATTGTCGCTAATATGTTGAATTCCCCTGGCGCTACCTCCCCTCCTATCCAGCCATGCCAGCATTTTCCCTGCTTTATCTCCGACATCGTAGACTCTGTGTGTCGTGTCTATCACCTGAGCCACCGTCTGTTGTTTTACGTGTTCCCTAAGTAGCTGCTGCTTTAGGAGCAGGGCCTGTGCCGCATCGGGTGTAGGGTTCGCCTCGTGTTCTACAGTAGCAGTGTGTAGTGCTAATTCCAACTCGGAAATCTCACGCTGTATTTCTTTCTTATGGCCCGTTACGGAGGCAATGGCCTGCCCCCTCAACACCGTCTTGTACGCTTCCCACAGGGTGGCTGATGACTGCACTGACTCTGTATTTTCTGCAAAGTAGTGCGATGTTGTTGTTTTAAGTGTTTTGCGGATCTTGGGCATTTTGAGATATGATGCATGCAATGGGAAGACTCGCCTACGTGACTTCTCCTGTGTGGTTAGTTTGAGCGTGACCGGGGAGTGATCTGATATCCCTCTAGGGTGGATGTCTACTGTGTCTACTTGCTGTATGCCGTTACCCAGAGCTAAGAAATAGTCAATTCTTGATAAGCTATTGTGCACTGTGGAATGGTAGGTATACTGCTTTGTGGCGGGGTGTGTATAGCGCCAGATATCGACTAGTCCCATGGCGGTCATGAATCTCTGGATCTGCGAGGGCCCCCCCGTTTGGGTGACTGTTGGGAACCTATCCATGAGGGGATCTATTGCCACGTTAAAGTCTCCTCCGATGATAATGTCTCCCTCGGGCAGGGTCAACAGGAATTCTCCCAATGCTGGAAGTGTGACCGAGTGCAGCGCCGGAGGAACATACACTGACACCACGTTTAGGAGTTTCCCCTCCCACTGTCCTTGGAGTGCTGCGAAGCATCCCTGCGTGTCTGTCTTAGTGCTCAGTGCGATGAATGGAGTTGACTTCTTTACTAAAATGCCCGTGCCCCTGGACCCCGTGGTACACTCCGAGTGTACCGCCATTTTGTACCCCTTCCTATCAAGGGCCTTGGTCGTGTTACCAGTAAGGTGTGTTTCCTGAAATAACACCAGGGCTGGCCCCTGCCTTTAACCGCATTCATCACCAACCCCCTCTTGATCTTATCTCCCAGCCCTCTCACATTCCATGACATGAGGCGGAGAGGAACCACTCATGTTCTCGGCATCCCCTCCTCAGGTGTTTGCGTTTGCGTGTCTTGCATATTGTGGTGTGTAGCTTTGATAGTGCATATCGGACGTGAGTTTCTGGGCATATCTCCCCCCGATCCTGGCCTAGACCATCAGTGTGTTCTGTTACGTGTGTAGATCCTAACCGTGGAACTGTAAAAACTTTTGAACAACCCCTCCCCACCACCCCCCTCCCTGCCTCCCTGCTCAACGGGCATTCAACCGCCCGCCACCCCAACTTAGCAGAGTGCATAGCCCTTCCCTTAAACATTATACTTGTGCGCTGGGGTGGAATATCCTCCGGAGCAGGCGACATCCCTGCCCTCCTTCGGTCCCCCCAGGTCCAGTGTCCAGGCGCGTCCACCCAGCAGAGTCTCTTGGCAGTCAATGATGTGAGTGACACCTCCGATTTATCATTCAATTCCTCCTTCTGCTCCTCGGCTTTCTGGCGTTGGTGACTTATTCACCTCCCCTCTTCCGGATGTACGGGAGTCCTCGCGAGCATTTTCTCGGTGATTCCGCTCATGCCTGTTTGTGTGTCGAGGGCGGCCAGGGGGTTGCCATCCCTCCAACCAGTCCTGGGCCATCTCCGGTGTGTCAAAAAACCAGACTTTGTCCTCAGCCACCACTCGAAGACGCGCCGGGAAAAGCATGGAATACGGCAATTCCTGGCCCTCAGCGCCTTCTTAACCTCCAGGAAGGTTTTCCTCCGGCGCGCCACTTCAGCAGTATAGTCCGGGAAAAAGGCAACAGTTGAGTTTTGGATACGGATAGCTGGAGACGCCCTCGCTGCCTGGAGGATGGCGTCTTGGTCGCGAAAATTGAACAATCGTGCCAGGATCGGTCTTGGAGTAGCCCCCGGTTTTGGTGTCCCACCTGGCACTCGGTGGGCCCTTTCCACTGAAAAGAAATGCGAGAGGCCCTTGGGTTGCAGGTGCGTTTTAACCAAGTCTTCCACATAGAGGTCCATCGCCCCTTTACCTTCCGATTCCGGGACTCCTAGTATTCTAACGTAGTTCCTCCTCGAGCGTCCTTCTTGGTCGTCCAGCTTGTCTCGGAGGGATTTGTTGTCGGCCACCATTTTCTCCATCGCCGCCTGTAGCTCTGACACATCTTCCACCAAGGATTTCGTCCCCACTTCCACCTGTTTCACTCTCTCGTTCATTTTCTGAAGATCTGCTCTGATCAGGGTGACCTCTGTTGCCGTAGAGCCCACTGTGGTTTGTACCTGTGCCAGAGCTTGCATTACGTCCTCCAGTGTCGCTTTCTTCGTCCCTTCACTATCCTGTGTTTCTCCAGGGGAGTTATGCGATTCTGTCTGGGGGGGGTTAGTTTTGTCATAAGCGAATTTATCAAGTTTGGCCTGTGTCGAGGTCTGTCTTGGGCCCCTGCCAGTCATGGCTGTGTCCGTGGTTGTAACTTTAAGTTCTTTCCGCGATTCGCGGTGCTTTCGCTCCGATCTGAGCCTCCGGTTCTCCTGACGACCGTTGTCTGCCAGCGCGGGATGTGTGGCCGACCTCTGTCACTGATCACGTGCCAGGCCCCAAGTGGAGTGAGTTGACAAGGAAGTAAATTTCCACTCTCCTAACCATCCACCGTCCCTTATGTGTGGCGGCGAAGGTGGGGGGGGCATGGGGGGGGGCAAGAGGCCCCACGACGGTTCAGAGCGCCCCCGTGATACGGCGAGAAACTTCTGCCTATGTCCAGGCTCTGGCCTTCGTCACTGTGCCAAGTCCAGGCCCCCCTCTCGCGTGGCCCACCACAGGCCTCAAGGTCACTCCCGGATATGGCGCAGGGTCCACGTGCTTCGCTTCCTGTGTCTCCGTCGGGGGTGGGGGGGGGACTGTGCAGTTGTCGGGTGGGGGTGCCCTAATCCCACGCTCCCAGATTCTGGTGCAGGGACGGATTGCTGCCCCCCGGACTTGCCTTGCCCCAAAGCGCGTCCGTTCACGTTAGTGCGCCGTGTGTCCCAGCGTAGCCTCCCTCCCGGGCTCCGATTCCAATGTAAGGGGCGTGCGGGGCTATTCAACTTTGTAACCCTCCGCCTGCAGTTGCTGGCTCTCCGCTCAGTCTCCTCGTGACACACGCGTGTGCTGCGTCCCCCCCGCCGCCCAGCAGATGTTTGCAACCTCCGCTGCGGCTGTTCTCCTCCTCACCGGTTCCGCATGTGGTAGCGCTCTCACCGGTGTAGGATTCGCTGGCTTGGGTCAGTTCGCCGCTCCCTCCACCGCCGACTAACTTCTGTTGTTCGCCTTCAGCGACTGTTTCCGGTGCCGGGCCCCGCCGACCCCTCACTTCCGGTCGGGCCGCAGTGTCGGGACAGTCCGCTGCTTGTCTCCTCCCACAGGCCTCACCTCGCCGGGCGCCGCCGCTGCCGATTCCGGTGTCTGTCGGCTCTGAAAGTCGCTCCACTGGTCACCGCCCAGTCCTAGACCCGGTGAGCCCTGTCGGGGAATGTTTCAAGGCGGATTAATGTGCCGGATTTATAGTGGATGTCGCCTCGTCCACGGAGCTCCTACGTTACGCTGCCGCCATGTTTGGCTGCCAGCCACGCCCCTTTCTTATACCACTATTTTAGTATATGGTTCGAAGTGCCCCTAGGGCATTACTGTATTTTGTGCAATTTATTGTATTTTAATTGAGTATCTTGTTATGTGCTGGTGCTTCTGACCTCATAAAGAGTTCAGAGGATTGTGTTAGAAATAAATACATATATATGTTGATATACAACCTGTGTGGTGTCCTTTCACTCGGTATTAAAGGGGTTACATATGGCAAAACAGCTGGCTTCACATGCCCTCTTGAGTTTAGCCTAAGACTGCTTTGTCCATGCTACCACTAGGATAGCTGGTCTATAAGGTTGACTTTACAACCATCACCATAAGGGTTGTTTGGACTGGAGCAAGGTGCTCACTAGAATAGTGAACATCATATGCCAGGCCAACTTCTCACAGGGTAAAATTTACCAGACTGATGGTCTGGCCCTTGGATAAACCTGTTGGAATGTGTTCCTGGGAAACAGGAAGCTTAGAAACTCAGGAATACTTACATGACCTCCTCTTTGATAGTAAGAACTTGTCTGATCGTTCAGCTGGTGGGTAACCTGCAAGCTTGCTCTCAAATCACTATTTTGATGGCCATCCATGTGTTCTGCCTAGACATCTTTCTGTCTTTCAGCACCAACCACCTGCCAAAGAGCAAAGACGGGAGTTAGGAATGAGTCTGTTGTCCTAAGCCTCAGCAAATGTGAAAAAGTCTAAATGATTTCTCCTTGACCCTCCACCCTTGTGTACTGCTTCTCAGGAGGCCAGCCCACTCCTGTGGGGGGAAGGCTTTAGTACAACTACCATCATTGGACTCCAATAGCCAGTGATGCACCACACTTCTCAGAGAAGCAGAATTATGCTACTGAGCTGCCACAATCATCCTGATGCGTGCCACCTCTATCTCAGCAGAACACTGGCACGCTTTGTTCAGTGGGTTTGCTTGACACTTGCTTCCAAGGTTTTATCAAGCAGGAACTGAGAAAGTACTTCTGACTCAAGGTGGGAAATCAATACACAATTACAGGATGTTGCATTTCAGTTTCATTGTTGTACTCTGGATCTTTACAAAGATTCAGACTGCAGTAGCAGCCTTTCTGTGGCTGCAAACGATTTAAATGCTACCCCTGCTTGGAACACTGTTCCAATGGATCAGTGCCAAGGGACAGAGCCAAGGCCTGTCTTAGCATGACTTTCAGCAGCCGGGACAATCTTAAGATCTCTGTGAACTTCTCCAAATTCTCCTTTAGTGTCTTCAAAGATAATTCTGTCCATTGGGGCAGTTCTAGGCTCCCATCTCATGAAAGCTTGCTCTCGTCGGTAGAGGGTAGTAGCCATCAGTCAGATAGTTAACTGCTTCATGAACAAGACTGTAGCGGTCTTGTGGTTGCATAGACTTCTCGGACTAAAGGTACATTGCAAAGTTTTGGTCCCATTCCATGCTCCACATAGGTTCCCTGCAGCTTCATCTTGTGGAATGTTGGAAGCAGCTTCTGGATGACCAGCTCATCCCAGGCCTTCAAACCTTGCTTCCAGCCTTGCGATGTTGGTTTGCCAGACCCAGACACTGAAATGAGGACAATTGACAAAGGGATCACCTTAGAAATTCCATGAAGACTTTTGTTATGAAAGGGGTGCTGATGAGTGATTTCTTGGGCCTGGCATTTCGTTGATGGTAGGGCTGAAGGGGGGGACTGCACCTTTTGCTGTGCAAGGTGAGGAAGTTTCTAAGTCAGCCCTTTCCTTTTGTCTTTGTCTGATTACTGCCTCAGAGAGGTTGATGACAGTCCTGTGTAGACAACACTCACAGATGATAGCGACATCGTAGCGCTATAGTGATAGAGTGCTCTGCATTAATTTTACAACTGTGCACTGCTCGCTTTGCCTGCTTCAAACTATCTGTGCCTGATTGTACCGGTGCCACTGCCCATTTATTAGTGATTCCAGGTTGTGCCCCAATCTCGTCCTGTTTCGCTTTTGGGCTTGCTGCCATTTTGTTGTTTGTTGTTTGTGCCTCCCAGCCCGGCTCACCACCCCGCTCTCGCCTCCCAGCTGCTCCTCCCTCGCCCCTCCACTATCCACATATGACAGATGCATCTGCGCGCAGCGTCCACGCGCAGCAGACGCGCCCCATGCGCGCCAAAGGTAAGCCCGTCTGCGCCCGTCCGTGCCTGGACCGCGCCCAGCGCCTGACCCCCTGGCCCCCGCAAAACCCACTCCGCCCGCATAACATACGACACCACAACCCTCTGAGCCCTTAACCCCGGCCGCCCACCAAACTGCTACCAAGCCGCCCCAGGACACACCCATGGACCCTTCACCTGCCACTCCTGCAAGTTCGACTGCATCAGGACCCACACCAAATCCACAAACTCCAATCAGAACTCCGACACTAACCACCTAAAGTGCATCCTGCTCAACACCCGCTCGGTCCACAGACACTCCATTGAACTCTGGAACCTACTCGACACTACATCGCCGGATGTCGCCTTCCTTACAGAAACCTGGATGAACGCCTCATCAGCACCCGACATCGCCATAGCCATCCCGGACGGCTACAAGATCATCAGAAAGGACCGCACCAACCAAACAGGAGGAGGCATCGCCATCGTCCATAAGAACACCATCCGCGTCACGACCAGTTCCGACGACTACCTCTCTACCGCCGAACACCTTCACTTCCAGATCCACACCGACCCCAAGACCACACTCAGAGGCACCCTCATCTACAGGCCACCAGGACCCCGCACACAATTCAGCGAAGACATCACTGACTTCATCAGTCCACACGCCCTCCCCTCCGAGGACTACATTCTACTGGGAGACCTCAACTACCACCTGGAAAAGAAAAACGACTGCAACACCACCACCCTTCTGGACAACCTGGCCAACCTCAGACTCGAACAACTTGTCAATACCCCCACCCACTATGCCGGACACACGCTCGACCCAATCTTCACCTCCAGCAAGCACATCTCCTTCAATCACACCACAGCTCTCCACTGGACGGACCACAGCTGCGTTCACTTCAACTACAAGAAGACCACGACCCACAACCCCCCACAACCTATTCCCCGAAGAAACTGGAACAAAATTACCACCGACCAGCTCTGCACATCGCTTCACCAAAACCCTCCTGCCAAATCATCGGACCCAGACCAAGCAGCCACCAACCTCACACAATGGATCACCCACAGCGCCGACGAACTAGCAACCTTGAGAAGCCATCAAATCAAGCAAGGTAGCAAAAAAGCCCCCTGGTTCAACGATGACCTTAAGAAATCCAAGAAGTCATGTCGCACCCTCGAGAAAGCCTGGAGAAAAAACCCAACCACTGACAATCTGACCAACTTCCAGAACGCCACCCGCAAACACCACCAACTGATCCGATCCACCAAGAAATCAGCATTCAAGGATCAACTTGACAACAACGCCCACAACAGTAAGGAACTATTCAATATCGTCAAAGAATTTACCAACCCCACCGCCGGCACCAACAACATCACCCCCTCCCAAGACCTCTGCGACTCCCTAGCCTCTTTCTTCTACAACAAAATCGCCGACATACATAACAGCTTTGAAAACCAGTCCGGAGACCAGACCAGTCCACTCCACCCACCTCCGAACCAAAAACCCCCTCTAACAACCTTTGCGCCTGGAACCCAATCACCACTGAAGACACCATCCGCCTGATGAACTCCATCCACTCAGGATCACCAACCGACCCATGTCCTCACCACATTTTCAACAAAGCAGACTCCATCATCGCACCCCATCTCCGTGACGTCATCAACTGCTCCCTCAACTCCGCCACCTTCCCGGAAAGCTGGAAGCACGCCGAACTCAGCGCCCTTCTGAAGAAACCCACAACAGACCCCACTGAACTTAAGAACTACCGCCCCATATCGCTCCTCCCATTCCCTGCCAAAGTTATTGAGAAAGACGTCAACAGTCAGCTGGCCACCTTCCTCGAATCCAACAAATCCCTCGACCCCTCACAGTCCGGCTTCCGAGCCAAACACAGCACCGAAACCGCCCTCATCGCAGCAACAGACGACATTCGAACTCTACTGGACAACGGAGAAACAGCTGCCCTCATCCTACTTGACCTCTCCGCAGCCTTCGACACAGTCTGTCATAGCACCCTCATACAACGCCTCAGCAACGTCGGGATACAAGGAAAAGCATTGGACTGGATCATCTCGTTCCTCACCGGAAGAACGCAGAGAGTCCGCCTCCCCCCTTTCAGATCAGAGGCCACCGAAGTCATCTGCGGCGTACCACAAGGATCATCACTCAGTCCCACCCCCTTCAACAAGAGTCCCCTCGCATCCATCGCACGCCAACACAACCTCAACATCATCTCCTACGCAGACGAAACCCAGCTGATCCTCTCCCTCACCAAAGACCCAAACACCGCCAAAACCAACTTACACGAAGGAATGAAAGAAGTAGCCGAGTGGATGAAAAACAGCCATCTAAAACTGAACTCGGACAAAACGGAAGTCCTCATCTTAGGATCATCCCCCTCCGCCTGGGATGACTCATGGTGGCCACCGGCCCTGGGAACCGCACCCATACCTACGGACCACGCACATAACCTAGGCTTCATCCTGGACTCCTCCCTCTCGATGACCAGACAAATCAACGCCGTCTCATCTTCATGCTTCAACATCCTACGCATGCTCAAAAAAATCTTCCGCTGGATCCCCACCGAAACAAGAAAGACGGTCACCCATGCACTGGTCACAAGCCGACTGGACTACGGAAACACCCTTTACGCCGGAACCACAGCCAAACTACAGAAAAAACTCCAGCGCATCCAAAACGCCTCAGCTAGACTCATACTGGACATCCCCCGTCAAGCTCACATTTCCGGTCACCTGAAAGACCTCCACTGGCTCCCCGTCAACAAGAGAATAACGTTCCGTCTCCTCACCCATGCACACAAAGCCCTCTACGACCTAGGACCCGAATGCCTCAACATGCGACTGTCCTTCTACACCCCCACCCGCCAACTACGATCGTCCAATCAAGCCCTCGCCGCAATTCCGCGCATCCATAGATCCACCATGGGGGGAAGATCCTTCTCCTACTTAGCGGCCAAGACGTGGAATTCTCTTCCCACCCACCTCCGCCTTGTACAGAACCACCTCTCCTTCAGAAAGCAACTAAAAACTTGGATATTCGATAAGTAATATACCCCCCCTCCCTCCCCCAAGCGCCTTGAGACCCTCTGGGTAAGTAGTGCGCTATACAAATTTTTGAACTTGAACTTAAATCAATCAGTAGGTTTGTAGAGCGCTTCTTGTCACTAGTGAGGGTATCCATGCGCTGTCATGGGCTAGTTGATTAGCCGGGTCTTCTGGGACTTTCAAATCTCTGAACGAGGTGGGGAGGTTCGTGGATTAAAGGGTAGGTTTTATCGTGTCTTCACTGCTAGGTAGGAGAAAGAGCAACCTCCCCATCTCCTACATCAGATGCGGGGGTGAGGGTTAGAGGAAGGGACGCGGAGGTGTCTGGTGGACTGATGGAAGTTCAGGCAATGGTTCAAGTAGGCGGATCTGCAGTTGTGTAGGGCCTTGTTTGTATACATGGGTCAGGAGCTTGAACTGTCTTTTCTGTACAGGGAGCATGTGGAGTTCCCTGAGGTAGGGGTGATGTGGGTTCATCTAGGGAGATCCGTGGCTAGTCTGGCTGCGGCATTCTGTATGGTCTGTAGTTGGAGGAGGTATGCTGCGATCCCTCCATTGAGAGTGTTGCCATAGTCCAGTCGACTGGAGATGATGGCTTGGGTGATGGTGTGTCTTGAGATTTGGGGTAGCTATTTGTATGTCCTACAAAGCATGTGGACGATGAAGAAGCAGGAGGAGGAGACAGAGTTTACCTGAGTCGTCATGGTTAGTGTCTTGTCCGGTATGATGCCTAGGTTCCTAGCGTGGTCAGTGGGGATAGAAGTAGGTCCAAGTTCTGAGGGCCACCTGGATGCGTCCCATGGGGAGCTTTTGTTTCCAAAAATCAGCACCTCTATCTTGTCCAAATTGAACTTAAGGCAGTTGTCCTTCATCCAGCTGGTGACAGCTGTCATGCAGTTGTGGAAGCTGGTCTTGGTGGTGTGTCTTGGGAGAGAGAGAGATGATGAGTTGTGGGTCATTGGAGTAGGACATGATGTTGACTCTGTGGGTTTTGGTGAGGCTGGCCAGGCGTGTTATATAAGTATTGAAGAAGGGGATGCCGAGCGAGGATCCTTGGGGTACTCCACAGATGATTTCCTTCTGTTCGAAGGTCAAGGAGGGGAAGGCGGACTTTTTGTGTTCTCCCAGTGAGGAAAGAGGCGATCCATCTGAGAGTGGCTTCTTGGATGCCACTGTTGTGCAGCCTTGTGACAAGTGCATGATGGGAGCCCGTATCAAAGGCTGCTGAGAGGATTAGAGCTGCAGTCTCTCCTCGGTTGAGTAGGGTTTGGATGCTGTCGATAGCCACAATGAGGGCTGTCTCGTGCTCTGGTTGCTGCGAATCCGAATTGGGAGGAGTCCAGTAGGAGGTTTCGTTCAAGATGTGAGGAGAGTTGTTGGTTGATGGTTTTTTCCAATACTTTTGCCAGGAATGGGAGCAGGGAGATCGGTCAGTAGTAGAGTTTGCTGTGGTATGCTAATGGTTTCTCTAGTAGGACTTTGACTTCTGCATGCTTCCAGTCCTCGGTGAAAGATGGCTGTGGCAATTGAGGTGTTGAACAAGGTGGCGAGTACATCACTCGTTCTGGTGTCGCCTAGGTTGAAGATGTGAGGGCATGGTTCAGTTGGGGCTCCCGAGTGGACTGAGTTCATGAAGGAGGCGGTGTCCTGTAGGGTGAGCTGGCTCCATTCGGTGTCGGATGTCTGTGGTGGTAGTGGGGTTATTGTGTTGCTTGAAGTTGGTGGGTTTGGGGTTGGGTTTGAAGTTTCTGTGGATGTTGGTGATCTTGTCAAGGAAGAAATTTGTAAGGTTATAGCAGAGTTCCTGTGAGGGGGCAATGTTTGTTTGATCACTTCATTGTGCCTGTGTTGTGGAAGCTCTGTTTTAGAGAAGGCCCAGTGCTACCTGCTTTGAGAAGTTCTCAAGACAATGGCTGTATCGAGAGAGCAGCCTGAGGAGGATACTTGAAAGGAGGTACACACCAAGTGTGTTCTGAACATAGTGAATGGGATCCACATCCCGCTATAGAGATGTGTTTGAAAGCAGGACCCAAACCAACACACTGTGCTCCAGTCCCAAGTTCTTTATGACCAAGGAAGGGGGTGTTCCGCTGAGTACTCCAAAGGCTGCTGTGTGACCAGAGCTTGTATTTGCCTCACAGACAGGCACCCAGAGCTGAGGGTACATCACCTGTAGTTTACACTTTCTGGTGGATGAATCGAGGGTCTATCTAGTGCCTAGAAGCCTGCCTGCCAGGTGAAAGAGGGAAGAGACCCTGTCTAACAGGAAAAGCCTGTGTGTTCCTGGACGGCGGGGCTCACGGTGAAAGAAGACTAAGAGCAAAGTCAGTAATGTCTTAGAAGGTTCCTGGTGTGAAACGCAAAAAGCTTAAGTGAACACAACGGCCTGGTTGGGAATGCAACTTCTGTGGATGGTGACTGCACAGTCTGGGCTGCAACTGCCATATTTACTGTCAGCCTGGTCGGGGACCAAACCTGCTTCTCCATCGACCAACAGCCCAAGGAGGCCTTCGTCCGTTTTACAAGCTGCACAGGGCTTCAGTGAACAGGGCCCCATCAGTGTGGTATTGCCAGGGCTGTCGAACAACTAGGATTCATCCTGACTGGCAGTGTGAAAAGAGACACAGGCCGCACCAGGCAACTTCCTTGGACTCCCTCTAACTATGGCAGGCCCCCACTTACCGGGAAGCCTAAGATGCTGGAGCGGTGATAGTTGAGAGTGAGAGACTCTGAGATTAAGTTTCTACCCACTACACCATCAGGGGCCAGAAAAAACACTGATTGCACATTTGGCCTGTGTAGTGCCAAAATCTGCAGCTGAGAATGGTTCACGATGTTCCTTCCAGAACTGCTAGTGGGACAATCTTATCGAGAGTCACCTGGGAGGGACTTAGCTCGAGCGGGAAATAGCAGGTGGAGTCCCACAAGGGAGTACTGTGACCGGGATCTGCGCTCTGAATTGAATTGAGTAGCATTTGTTAGTGCTCAGAGTTAAAAAGTACATTGTTTTCTAAAAACACAAGCAGTGGCCTGGACTTTGAACTTATATTGTCTGGTGGTTGAGGGTTGAGTTCTGAGCATGTGTCCCCACTTCCCACAACCCCCACCTCTTGAGACGTCTCTGTCTTCTCTCTCACTACTCAATCAATCAAAACATTTATAGAGCGCGCTACTCACCTGTGAGGGTCTCAAGGCGCTGAAGGGGGGGGGGGGGGGTGCTGCTACTGCCTGAAAGCCAGGTTTTGAGGTGTTTCCTGAAGGTGAGATGGTCCTGGGTCATTCGTAGGTGTGCGGGGAGGGAGTTCCACGTTTTGGCTGCCAGGTAGGAGAACGATCTTCCTCCGGTGGGGGTTCTGCAGATCCGTGGGACGGGGGCGTGGCTGGCGGAGCGGAGTTGGCGGTGGGGGATTTGTAGAACGAGAGGCGGTTGTTGAGGTATTCGGGGCCCATGTCGTGGAGCGCTTTGTGTGCGTGGGTGAGGAGCCTGAACGTGATTCTCTTGTTGACGGGAAGCCAGTGCAGGCTTTTCAGGTGGGCGGATATGTGGCTGTGGCGAGGGATGTCGAGGATGAGTCGTGCGGAGGCGTTTTGTATGCGTTGTAGTCGTTTCTGAAGTTTGGCGGTGGTTCCTGCATATAAGGCGTTTCCGTAGTCCAGTCGGCTGGTGACGAGGGCCTGGGTGACGGTCTTTCTGGTTTCGATGGGGATCCACTTGAAGATTTTCCGGAGCATGCGTAGGGTGTTGAAGCAGGAGGACGAGGCGGTGTTGACTTGCTTGGTCATCGTGATGGAGGAGTCCAGGATGAATCCCAGGTTGCGTGCGTGGTACTTGGGTGTCGGTGCGGTGCCCAGCACCGTGGGCCACCGGGAATCGTCCCAGGCGGATGGGGATTGTCCGAGAATGAGGACCTCCGTCTTGTCTGAGTTCAGCTTTAGGCGACTGAGCTTCATCCATTCTGCGACGTCTTTCATTCCTGCCTGGAGGTTGGTTTTGGCGGTGGCTGGGTCCTTGGTGAGGGAGAGTATCAGCTGGGTGTCGTCGGCGTAGGAGATGATGATGATGTTGTATTTGCGTGCGATGGTGGCGAGGGGGCTCATGTAGATATTGAAGAGTGTTGGGCTGAGCGAGGATCCTTGGGGTATGCCGCAGATTATTTTGGTGGCTGTTGAGTGGAAGAGAGGGAGGCGAACTCTCTGGGTTCTGTCGGAGAGGAACGAGGTGATCCAGTCCAGGGCTTTTCCTTGGATCCCAGTGTTGAAGAGGCGGGTTGTTAGGGTGCGATGGCATACGGTATCAAAGGCTGCGGAAAGGTCTAGGAGGATGTGGGCGGCTGTTTCTCCGTTGTCCATCAGGGTCCTGATGTCATCGGTGACTGCGATGGAGGCAGTCTCGGTGCTGTGGTTTGCTCGAAATCCGGACTGGGAAGGGTCGAGTGTGTTAGTCTCGAGGAAAGCGGTCAGCTGTTTATTGACGGTCTTCTCGATGACTTTAGCCGGGAAGGGGAGAAGAGAGATAGGGCGGAAGTTCTTGAGGTCTTTGGGGTCCGCTGTGGGTTTCTTCAGAAGGGCATTGATCTCTGCATGCTTCCAGTTCTCGGGGAAAGTGGCCGACGCGAAGGAGATGTTGATGACGTTCCGGAGGTGGGGTGCGATGACGGTGTCGCCTTTGTTGAAGATATGATGGGGGCGTGGGTCAGAGGGGAAAACGGAGTGGATGGAGTTCATAACGTTGGTGGTGTCTTCAGTGTTGATGGGGTTCCAGGCGCTGAGGGTGGTGGTGAGGGTTTCTGGTTCTGTGACTGGAGGCGGAGTCTGGGGTCCAAAGCTGTTGTGCATATCTGTGATCTTTCGGTGGAAGAACGTGGCGAGGGAGTTGCAGAGTTCTTGTGACGGTGTGATGTTGTTGCTGGCGCTGGGGTTGGAGAGCTCTTTGACGATGTTGAAGAGTTCCTTGCTGTTTTGGGAGTTGTTGTCTAGTCGCTCTTTGAATGATGTCCTTTTGGTGGTGCGGATCAGCTGGTGGTGTTCGCGGGTGGCGTTCTTGAGGGCTGTCATGTTTTCTGTAGTTCGTTCATGGCGCCAGGTTTTTTCGAGTGTTCGGCATGATTTCTTTGAGTCTTTGAGGGCGTCTGTGAACCATGGGATTTTCCTGTTGCCGGTCTTGCCTGGGTGGTTCTTCAGTGGAGCGAGGTCGTCGGCGCAGTTGGTGATCCATTGTGCGAGGTTGTGGGCTGCGTCGTTGGTGTCAGCGGTGTCGGATGGCAGGTTCTGGCTGAGCGATGAGAGGAGTTGGTCTGTGGTGATTTTGCTCCAGCATCTTGGGGGAATTTGTTGCGTGCGCTGTTGGGATGTGATCTTTTTGAAGGTGAAGTGGATGCATCTGTGGTCGGTCCAGTGTGGTTCGGTGGAGTGGCTGAAGGAGACGTGGTTGCTGGCGGAGAAGATGGGGTCGAGCGTGTGTCCAGTGAGGTGGGTGGGGGCGTTCACCAGTTGTTTGAGTCCGAGGTTGGCAAGGTTGTCCAGCAGGGTGGTGGTGTTGCTGTCGTTGTTTTTCACCAGGTGGAAGTTCAGGTCTCCTAGGAGGATGCATTCGGGTGAGGCTAGGGCGTGCGGGCTGATAAAGTCGGCGATGGTTTTGCTGAAATGTGTGTGCTGGCCCGGGGTCTGTAGATGAGCGTTCCTCTGAGGGTGGTCTTGGGGTCGGTGTGAATCTGGAAGTGTAGGTGTTCGGCGGTGGGGAGTGTGTCTTCGGCGTTGGTCGTGACGTTGATGGTGTTCCTGTAGATGATGGCGATTCCTCCTCCTGTTTGGTTGATGCGGTCCTTCCGGGTGATCTTGTAGCCGTCCGGGATGGCTATGGCGATGTCGGGTGCCGAGGAAGCGTTCATCCAGGTTTCCGTGAGGAAGGCGACGTCTTGTGCTGTTGTGTCGAGGAGGTCCCAGAGTTCGATGGCGTGTTTGTGGACGGAGCGTGTGTTGAGGAGGATGCATTTGAGGTGGTTGTCGTTGATGTTGGGTCCGGTGGGTGGTCTGCAGGTTCGGAGGCAGGTGAATTTGCAGGTTTGACAGGTGAAGGGTCCGTGGGTGCGCTTCGGGGTGGCTCGGTAGCAGGCGGGCTGTAGCCCGGTGTTGAGTGCGTTGAGGGCGGCGGGGTCGTACTTCAGCCGAGAGGATTGGCAGCGGCGGTGGCCAGGGGTTCCGGCGCTGGGCGCGGTCCAGGCGCAGATGGGCTTGCCTTAGGTGCGCGGCCGACTGCATTATGTAGGGGTCGAGGGAGGGAGGAGCAGCTGGGAGGGGGGAGTGGGGGCCGATCTGGTCAGGGGGTGGGGCCGCAGGGGACACAGCGGCGGGGAACGAGGGTGCAATGGCGGGGGAAGAGCACCGAATACAACAGTGGGACGGGCACAGTGCGCAAAACGGATAAGAAAAATGAATACAAAAACATGGCAATACAATACAATGCAGTAGCAACAGTGGGTACAAAAAGAAAGTAAGGAGGCAAACCTTACGAACACTGGACCACCAGGGATCGAACCGGCGGCAGCACCGAGGCACAGGTGCACAGGGACACAGCATCAGCAGGTCGTGCTAACAGGGTGGGGGAGCCACCTGGCCTGAAACCTGGGTCAAGGGTCGCTCCCTTAGCGTGCAGCGGCCTGCATTATGTAGGGGTCGAGGGAGGGAGGAGCAGCTGGGAGGTGGGAGCGGGGGCCAATCGGGTCAGGGGTGGGGACGCAGTGGCGGGGAACGAGGGTGCAACGGCGGGGGAAGAGCACCGAATACAACAGTGGGACGGGCACAGAGCGCAAAATGGATAAGAAAAATGAATACAAAAACACGGCAATACAATACAATGCAGTAGCAACAGTGGGTACAAAAAAAGTAAGGAGGCAAAGCTTACGAACACAGGACCACCAGGGATCGAACCGGCGGCAGCAGCGAGGCACAGGGGCACAGGGACACAGCACCAGCAGGTTGTGCTAACGCGGTGGGGGAGCGACCTGGCCTGAAACCAGGGTCAAGGGTCGCTCTGTGTCAAGTGCAGAAAAGGTTGCACTTGACGCGGTTTGCAGAATCCTAGTAGGACAGGCACCAGCAGCAAATGACCTCAGTCACTGGTGGGGGCCAGTAGCCCCTGTCTGCCCTGTGGCGCTCCCCCCTCCTCATGGAATATGACACCCAGTTACTCATAGTCTGTAGTCTCTTTCCTGTCATCAGTGCCCTCCTGCTGACCCCTTAGTCATCGGCCAAAACAGATGAATCTTAATAAAAGCAGATAAGAGTCCAGAATGCATTCAAGGTACAGAGGTCTGAATTAACAGTTTTTGAAGTAGTTCCTGATCTAGGGTGAGTAGATGGTTAATCGTGGGAAAGAATGTGAGTATCAAACATGATAAAGTTTACTCATATATGTTCTGGTTCTTTGCACAGATTGATTGATTCGTTCAAAGTCATTGCTTTCGGAAGTCGGTGGTGTGTTACTCACATTAACATAGTTTATCTTGGTGAACGCAATGAACTATGCGCGGCCACTCACTGGAGAGCACACTTATGGTGCAAAAATAGATTTATTTGGACTCCCTGTACCATCAGAGTATGATACTTGCAGTTCAACGGGGCACATATATTTTTCATGTGCATTTATATTCTGGCTTGTTTTCGTTCAGTGGCTTTAATTTTGAAAACAGTAGTGCTCCCCTTAAACTGCCCCTCACACAATGGTTCCTTTTTTTCTTCCTTTACCCAGCTCCCTCCCCGCTCTGCTCACCTTCCGTGTGGCCTCTCCTTTGTCTTTGTAGCAGTTATCCCGCACAGTTGCATGCTTTCCTCTCTTGCTCTCTTGGAAGGGGGGCAAATTTTCAATAACCCCCGCACTGCACCTGTTCCAAGCGACAATACATGCTACCCCTTGCTCGCCTGTCCCGATGAAAGCCAGGCAAAGATAAAATGCTAAATATAAAAATAAAAATAAACCCAAGGCTAAAAAGATTGAGGGAGGGAGGGGAAAAAACTAACTGTTGAAAACGCTCCCACCCACCAGGTCACAAAAACTAAAATGGTGGCTGGGAGCCGGAGCCCAAAGCCCTTATAGTTGGGCTATCATTGAGCTATAGAAAAAAATGCCCAAAAAACAAATTGGAAGACGTGCCCAGGCCCCGCCCCTCCCAAACAGCTGGGGAGGAGAGACCTCCCTGCGGTCGGCTACCCCCACCCAAACCCCCCTTCTCTACACTCAGCCGGCATGGCCACCTGCATGCCTGAGTTTAAAGTCTGCACGCGTTGCAGCGCTCCCCCTTTTTTTCCACAACATGCATTGGCGCACATGCACCGGCGACGTTGGCCGTATAACTCTCCCTCGCTCGTTTCTTTTTTTACCGCGCTCTCCTCTCTCTTCCACCCTTGACACTCCCAAGAAGTAGAGCACTATCCATCCGCGCTCCAGTGCCTTGTCAGGGGGAGGAAGGGCAATTTAAATGCAAAATAGAAAATAATACAATACAATCCTGTACGTACTCCAAGTAATGGCTTTCAGGTGATGCTAAGATGCTGAAGCTCCTCGCATCTGCAGCCACTAAATAGCTGGGCCGGTTTTGTCCCCGTAAAATAAGTTTACTGCCTAAAATACATTTCTGAGCGTTTTTTCAGTAAATGGGGAGGAAACGCCTGGCAAGTTGTGAGTGAGAAAAATTCCTCGATTGAAAAAAAACCTCTAGTCAGGAGAAACTGTACTTAAAGACGTTTTTAAAAGTATACTACAAACTCCATGCGTAGCAAAGTTGTCTTTCTGCGCATAAAGGCTATTATAATAATAGATTACAAGCAAACGGAAAATTATTAACTTCACCTTTCAGCAAGAACACAATAATAGAATCTGGAAACCCGGCGTGTTAACCAACTAGTAAATGGATGTATACGACGCATAGTAAGGGATGCAGCTGGACAGTGTTTTTTCAAACGTTCCCTTAGGCACGTATGCGGAGGCTGAACGCAGCCACCACCTACCTGCGGAGGTGGGGGGGGGGCTTGGGGATTCTACGAGGAAAGGAAGGAGGGGCCCTCTCACACCAGTCTCACCCTGCCACGAATGTACTCAATTATACAACGCTGGTTTTCCTTCAGGTACGCCAGACATGCGACCTCTGGGCGAAGGGCCTGGGAATGGAGACGGTTCCCAAACTCTGTTTGCCAGTGTGTGTGTGAAATGTTTCCCTGTCAGCACCATCTGTTCCTTCCTCTTTTAATCTTCCACGCCCGCCATTTCCCCTTCCCTGATTGCAGGAAAGGCGCAGCACGGGTAAGCCGCCGGCTTTGGCGCGCTGGCAGGGCGATTATGTAAGAGGCCGAGTTATTAAAGCAGCATATGTACACTAAAGTACAAAACGTGTATCCTGGTTAATGCTCAGCGGCATGCTTGCCTAATAGTATTCCCTTTTTGTTTCAGCTGGAGCAGGAGTTGGCAAAAAAGCTTGATGAAGTTGCAGGTAAAAGCACCGTCCATCCGAATCAGTCACACCAGCCCACACTAATGACAACTGTTTATTAATATTGTTGTTTTACTTTTAATAGGCGAAATAACATGTTATCAAGATGAAATAGAGAACGAGCTGGAAAACAGTAGACCAAAGGCTAAAGGGTTTTATGCATCGTATAGTAAAGATGGTAGGTATCCTGTAATTATTTCAGTCCACCTGTCGAAGGCATGTGCCAAACTTTAATTCAAAACACGAGGGCCGTTCCCATGCTTCTGCACAAGTTGCGTTTTCTCCTATAAACACATATTTCATCATGTTTAATTTGTGGTGCGTATGAAATGGGGTCTCAACGTTTGTTTCCAGTTGTTTCAAATGTATTATGTATTCAATGTGTTTTAACAATTTTATTTTATCAAACATCTGTGCACTATTTAATACTGCGTTGTTTCGCTGCGTTACTTACTCTGTTTAGCGATGCTGCCTACCCTACGACCACAGTTGTTTCCTGCTCAGCAGTTGGATGTGGTGCCTGTGCTTCGCTATTAATTGTGCCACGGGTGCAGTGGCACCAGGGTGAACCACTGTTAGGGACCACTGTATCCCAGTTACAGCAATCTATTCATATCTAGCCAGCATTGCCTTTGCTTCAATTAGTGCCCATGTCCCCTACTTGTTGTGCCACTGTGGGGTGCATTAGGATAAAAGCGAGGTGCCCTGCGCGTGCCATTTTTCTCGACTTTGGACAGTAAAAGTTAGTACAATTTATGTTAGCCTTTCTTTTGAAAGGCTTCATATTCCTTTATGAAGTAAGGCATTTAAGACACATTTTTTAGATTGTTTAAGGAGCGAATTGTTGTACTTGTTGCTATCTATATAGTATTTGTGAGAAGTTGGCCTGATATATAATGTTTCCAATTCTGGAACCACTTTGTATCAGTCCAAACAACCCTTATGGTGTCTGGTTGTAAGTCAACCTTATTAGACAAGCTATCCTAGGGGTAGCATGGACTAAGCAGCCTTAAAGGCTTAACTTAAGAGGTCGTGTTAAGCAAGCTGTTTTACCACATACAATCCTGTAATACCAAATGAAAGGACACCACACAAGTATATATTATAAAAATATATGTGTTTATTACTAAAAAACAATCCCCAGTATTCTTTATGAATAAAGGGGCACAAGCGTTAAATCAAAAGCACAGTATAACATACAAAGTTGCACAATTTTGGATGAGGCCAAGGGGCCACTCAAACCATATACTAAAAAAATGGTATAAGAGATACCAATCGATCAGTGGTTAGGCCTAGGGCCTAGGGAATCGCTAGGAGCAGTCAGGACAAGCAATGCTGAAGTCGGGAAAAGCCCGCGGGATTCGGGTGCAGTGCAGAAAGTGCACGCATGCATCAATGTTAACCAATGGTGCGTAAAAGTTACAAAGTTAGAGTTTAAGGACACTTCCGCTGAACCTAGAGGAACAAAACTTAAGACACAGACCCTAGAGGTGTGTACCAGTGTGAGAACACCGGCGTTGCAATGTTACCTCACCCTCAGGAAGTGGGTGCACTGGGTCGAAGTTGAGTCGGGTTTCGTCACGCAGGTTCTTGGTGCTTGGAGCTGAAAGGGCTGCAGGCGAGGTGAAGGAGAAGTGTCCGGTGGAGTCCAAGGGTGGACTCGAGTCGAAAAGTACCTGAAAGCAGAGGGGACAGAGTCTGGGTCACTCAGCAGTGACCAGGGTGGAACCAGGACGGAACCAGGCAATGTCTGGCGCAATCAGGTGGTTGTCGAGGAGCTTCTCTCCGCTGTCACGTGGGCTCTGGGGCATCTACGAAGTCCAGGAGCAGGTCACGATCTGTCCCACGCAGGCTCTCGCCGTCGGCGCTGTCGGCTTCAAGATTGGAGCAAACAACACTTGGCAAAAGCAATCCACGCGGAACTGGAAGATTGCTTCTCACTCGGACCAGGAGGGTCAGAGTGGGGGCTCCTTTTCAGGGGAGCTGGTGCAAATCTGGAGCAACCAGAATCACAAGTCGTATTTCAAGTTTCGTCGGCACAGGGGCCACAAGCCAGCTGGCAAGGGACTGGCCAACGCGGTGAGCCAAAAGAAGCAGAAGGGCCCCACGCAGCACTCGTCGAGTGTAGGGGGCTGAACTTCGGTGCAAGAGTGGCTCAGGGTTGGGGCTTCTCAAACCCCGTTGTACAGCTTCGAGGGTCACTCGTGGGCTGCACGGTCAGCGTCTCGTGGTCTTTCCAAGATGGCGTGCCCCACGCTTCCGGTCGCCTCCACGGGTCTCAGCTCTGCAGGGACTGTGGATCGGGCTGTTAGAAGGCAGGCAAGCTTGATCTCGTCGATCTCTGTCGCTCGAGTTCCGGCGGGAACTGCAACAAAGTAGACGTCAAGGGCTGGATGGTGCCTGTTTGCACAGGGTGGTCACTCCTTGACCACAAGGGAGATTCTTCAGTCTTCTACGTTGAGTAGGATGTCGAAGGGTCCAGAGTTTCGTTTCTTATGTTTCATCAGGATAATCTGAAGTGCATTGGCACTGCTCCCACTCTTATTCGAATCTGGGGGGCTGGATTACCTGCTAGGTCCCCTCCTATGGGTGGGACCCAGGAAGTGGGTGGATACACCCCCTTCCCTTGATCCTGGCCGCGCTGGGACGGGGGCTGGAGTGCCCCAGAACCGGTTTGGCCGGATTATGCAAGGGGCAGCCTTGTGCTCCCCAGGCACTGTCTGGTTTCTTTCAAACCTCCCTGCTACAATCCACTATCTCCTGTCTGGGGGGTTGTAACACCGCCCTGCGACAGGAAACACTTTGTCCAGGCCCCTTGGGCTGAGTTTCGGTCAGCTTCAGGGAGTCAGACTCGTGTCTGTGGCAGAAGCATCCATTTTGTGGATCTGAGGCCCTTTTAGAAATTAACCGCATTTAAGTAAAGTAACATGTCTTACCCCTCTAGAGGGGTGGAATGCTATCCCCGTCGCCAGAACTGGCGAGGGGATAGTATTCCAAATCGTATGACACCTTACACGACATGTTTTGATAAAGCCAAACCAGAGTTGCTATATAACCGCAAGGATTATAATGCACTTAAGAGTATATGGTATGGCATTATCCTGAAACAGCTTAGGGATTTGTTCCCGACAGCTGCAGACAGGCTCAGCTCATGCTAGAGCTCCATCTCACATTAAACCACGCACTCTGCCTCCAGGATTGCTAAGGCCTGCCATAGGAGTGGCTCACAGGTTTATATGTGTCCAGATATAGGTTCAGATATAGGTATACTATATCTAAGCAAGGGGTGATTACACCACCTTGCCCCAGCTGAGTGATCAGCCAGTTGTGTCAATTTAAGAACCAGCCAGGGGTGGCAAAAGATATGCTGCAGCCCCTGGTAGGCCTTGGTGGCACCTATGCCCTGGGCACCTATAGTGCATAGTACAGGGGCTGACAAGGAGTCCATTTCCAATTGTGGTATGTACCTATAGCACATGTATCAGTAATTTAGAGAGAGAACAGCAGGCTGGGGGTCTGATTAGCAGGCCCACAGCCTCAGTAGTCTAGAACCAATGAAGCAAAAAGCAAAAATTTGGGGTGACCATAGGATAGCAGACCCTACTCTCCTACACAACCCCCCCCCCCCCAAACGCAGGGACATTAAACTAACCTTGACCAGATAAGTCTTCATGTTCTAAGTGGAAGTACCTGGAGAGACCATCTGCATTACCATGGTCAGTCCCTGGGCGGTGCTCCACTGTAAAGTCCATCCCCTGTAGGGAAATGGACCACCTGAGCAGTTTGGGATTTTCACCCTTCATCTGATTGAGCCACAAGAGGGGCTTATGGTCTGTCTGAACTAGGAAGTGAGTTCCAAACAAGTAGGACCTCAACTTCTTCAGGGCCCAAACCACAGCAAAGGCCTCCCTCTCAATGGCTGACCAACGTTTCTCCCTGGGGGTCAGCCTTCTGCTAATGAAAGCAATGGGCTGGTCTTGACCATCTTGATTAAGTTGTGAGAGCACAGCTCCCACCCCCAACTCAGAAGCATCTGTCTGTACAATGAACTGTTTGGAGTAGTCAGGACTCTTCAGGATAGGTGCAGAGCACATGGCCTTCTTCAGGTCATCAAATGCCTTCTGACAGCTAACTGTCCACTGAACCTTTTTTGGCATCTTCTTGGATGTCAAGTCATTTAATGGTGTCACAATGGACCCATAGTTTTTCACAAACTTTCTGTAATACCCAGTCAGGCCCAAGAAGCCTCTGACTTGTGTCTGGGTAACTGGAGGAGCCCAGTCCTGTATGGTCTGGATTTTGCTCTCCAGTGGTTGAACCTGACTGCCACCTACTAGGTGGCCCAGGTACACAACCTTACTCTGCCCTATCTGGCACTTTGTAGCCTTGATAGTCAGGCCTGCCTTTTGCAGGGCCTCCAGAACCTTCTTCAGGTGGATCAGGTGATCCTCCCAGGTGGAGCTAAAGACAGCAATATCATCTAGATATGCTGCACAAAAGTCATCCAACCCAGCAAGGACTTGATTCACCAACCTTTGGAAGGTGGCAGGTGCATTCTTCAAACCAAAGGGCATCACCACAAACTGATAATGCCCACTGGGGGTAGAGAATGCTGTCTTGGCTTTTGACTCCTCAGCTAGTCAGATTTGCCAGTAGCCAGCTGTCAAATCAAATGTGCTCAGAAACTTGGCAGAAGCCAATCTGTCAATGAGCTCATCTGCTCTTGGAATGGGATGTGCATCTGTCCTAGTGACAGCATTGAGAGCTCTGTAGTCCACACAAAACCTCATTTCTCTCTTTCCATCTTGGGTATGAGGTTTTGGCACAAGGACTACTCGGCTGGCCCATGGGCTCTCTGATGGCTCAATCACTCCAAGCTCCAACATCTTTTGCACCTCAGCCTTGATACAATCCCTGACATGGTCAGGTTGCCTGTAGATCTTATTCTTGACAGGCAGACTGTCACCAGTGTCCACCTCATGGGTGCACCAGTTTGGCTGGGTGTGAGTGAAAACAAGTGTCTGTGGGCTTGCAAAACTTGTCTGCAGTCCATCTGCTGCTGGTCAGTGAGGCTGCCTGCCAAGGCTACTCCATCAAGTGAACCATCATCAGGGTTCTGAGAAAGCAGGTCTGGGAGAGGGTCACTCTCTTCCTCCTGTTCCCCATCTGTGGCCATGAGCAAGCTCATGTCCTCCTTGTCCACAAATGCTTTCAAACGATTCACATGGAGCACCCTGTGGGGGCTCCTAGGGGTTCCAAAGTCAACCAGGTAGGTGACTTCTCCCTTCTTTTCAATGATAGGGTAGGGTCCAGTCCATTTGTCCTGGAGTGCTGCTGGGGCCACTGGCTCCAACACCCACACCTTCTGCCCTGGCTGGAACTCAACCAGAACAGCCTTTTGGTCATGCCAAGCTTTCTGTAATTCTTGGCTGGCCTCCAGGTTTTTGGATGTTCTTTCCATATACTCAGCCATCCTGGAGCGGAGACCAAGTACATAGTCCACTACATCTAGCTTAGGCTTTTTGAGAGGTAACTCTCATCCTTCCTTTACCAAACATAGTGGACCCCTCACAGGGTGGCCAAACAAAAGTTCAAAAGGGCTGTAGCCAACCCCCTTCTGTGGGATCTCTCTGTAAGCAAAGAGCAAGCAGGGTAAAAGGATGTCCCATTTCCGCCTAAGCTTCTCTGGTAAACCTTTTATCATTCCCTTGAGGGTCTTGTTGAATCTCTCCACAAGCCCATTGCACTGTGGGTGATAGGGTGTGGTAAACTTGTAGTTTACTCCACATTCCTTCCACATTGCTTTTAGATAACTAGACATGAAGTTAGTACCTCTGTCTGATAATACCTCCTTTGGAAAGCCCACTCTTGAGAAAACTGCAATGAGGGCTTTTGCCACCACAGGTGCTGTGGTGGTCCTCAGAGGAATTGCTTCTGGGTACCTGGTGGCATGATCCACTACCACCAGTATAAATCTGTTCCCAGATGCTGTTTGAGGATCCATGGGACCCACAATATCTATTCCAACTCTTTCAAAGGGTACCCCCACCACAGGTAGTGCTATGAGGGGGGCCTTTGTTGTGCCGCCTGACTTACCACTGGCTTGGCAAGTGACACAGGAGCGACAAAACTCCTTGACATTTTCTGACATGTGAGGCCAGTGAAAGTGTGAAACAAGCCTGTCCCATGTTTTGTTCTGGCCTAAGTGTCATGCAAGGGGAATATCATGGGCCAAGGTAAGAAGGAAGCCCCTAAACTTCTGAGGTATGACCAACCTCCTGGCTGTACCAGGCTTGGGGTCTCTAGCCTCTGAGTAAAGGAGTCCATCATCCCAATACACAGTATGGTTACCTTGGGCATCCCCAGCAGCCTCAGCAGCAGCTTGCTGTCTGAGGGGTTCAAGTGAAGGGCAATCTAATTGAGCCTGCCTCAGGTCTGCCCTTGAGGGTCCCCCTGTCCCCAGAAACTCAACCTGGTCAGGTTCAAGCTCCTCAGAGACAGTCTCCTCTTGGACTGCAGAATCAGTTTCCTGTGAAACCTGATCCTCAACCTGGGGCAAGGTGGAAGGCTCAGCCTTTCCTCTCTTGCTCCTTCTCTTGGGTTGTGGTTGGTCTATTGTTTCCAGATCCACCACTGGTTCAGGAAGGCACTTCTTAGCCTGAGACCTTGTCACTGCAAGGACATGAGCTGAAATCCCTAGCATTTCTGCATGAGTCCTGTACTCCACTTCTGACCAAACTGAGCTTTCAAGATCATTGCCTAACAGACAGTCTACTGGGAGGTCTGCACTCACAACAACTTTCTTTAGGCCATCTACCCCATCCCAGGAGAAGTTCACAACTGCCACACTATGGGAAGTAGTGGAGTTGCTTGCATTGGTCACTAGGTAACTTTCACCTAGTACAATCTGTCCAGGGTCCACAAAGTCAGGTGTCACCATTGTGACACTGGCACATGTGTCCCTGTAGGCCTGAGCCAGTTTCTCATTGATTAAAGGCGTCTGCCTATATTTGCCCAGGTTACTGGGACTCACTGTAGTGGACAAAGCTAAGTCCACATCATATAGGAGAACTGCCTGAGTAGGGATTCTGACTAGGCCAGATCCTACTTCAGTACCCAGGGTTAACCCTACTACACCCTTTGGCTGTGTTCCACCACTGCTTACTGTACTAGGGGGTGCAGGTGCTTTAGGAGCTGCAGTGGTGGGGACTGGATTTGTCTTGGTGCATTCACTGCCCCAGTGTGAAACTGATTTGCAGTTATTACACCAAGGCTTCTTTGGGCCATTATTCTTCTTGTTTCCATTTTGGGAACCACCCTCCTTATTACTATTTTGGGGGTCTGAAGACTTCTGGTCCTTTTCTTTATCTTTCTGATTTCCACCCTTCTGGTCTGTTTTCTTCTGGTCACCACCTTGGTTCTGGGGTTTCTGCTTAATCCTTGTTCTGACCCATTTGTCTGCCTTCTTTCCCAATTCTTGGGGAGAAGTCAGATCAGAGTCAATAAGGTATTGATGCAACAGCTGGTTTGTACAGTTATTAAGGATCTGTTCTCTCATGATAAGATTGTACAATCCTGTATAGTCTGAAACTTTACTTCCCTGCAACCAACCCTCCAGAGCCTTAGTGGCACAATCTACAAAATCAGTCCTGTCTTGAGTCTGTGCTTTTTGGGTGTCTCTGAACAACAACCTGTATTGCTCAGTGGTTAGGCCAAACCCTTCAATAAGAGCACTCTTCAAGACAGAGTAGTTTTTGGCATCCTCAGGTCTAACTGTGAGGAGCCTGTCCCTCCCTTTCTCTGAAAAGGAGTACCATAAAATTGCAGCCCACTGATCCTGAGGAACCTGCTGTACCATGCAGGCTCTCTCAAGAGCAGTCATCCATTTGTGGATGTCATCCCCTTCCTTGTAGGGGGCCACCATTTTTGTCAGGTTTCTATTATCATAGCTCCTGTCTTTATCTCTAGGAATGTTGCTGCCACCAGTGACATCTAAGCCACACAATTTCTGCCCTCTTGCCAAGGCAAGTCTAGCTTGGGCCAGGGCTACCTCCTCCCTCTCTATTTGGAGTTTGACAGCTTTCATCCTGGCCTTATGCTCTATCTTTTGTGAGGCAGTCATGCCTCTCTGAGATTCTCTTGAGGCACTAGAAATATGAGAGTCCCCTGATGGAGATCTCACTCTTCTGTTGCCTGGGAGAATGCTCTGGTGGGATCTGGGGAGGTGCTGGCCCTCTCCATTTCCCAGTAGGTTTAAGTTGGCCTGGTTAAGCCTGGCAACTACAACCTGGTTAACCCCTTGATCCTGATCTTCAGGGTCCTCTACCTCTGAGTCCTCCTCCTCTTCTACCTCCTCTTCTTCCTCCTCTGGGGTGGTCTCAGTGGCTGTGGGGTCCACTCCCTCTCCTGATTCTAAGGGAACTGCATTTGCCTTTTCCAAGTCATCCTGCTCTAGAATGGCTATCAGGGAAGGACTGGTGGGACTTCTGCCCCTTTTTAACCCTCTTGAGATGCACAAGGCAACCAAGTCTTTGTGGGTTAGTTTGTCATAGCTGGAAGTTGCCTGGGTAAGGTCAACTGTCACAGGAACAGACCCTGAGGCTTTTCCTGTGTCAGACATGACTCTAGTGTGGTGTAAGTGATGCACCTACCTACACTAAGTGTTTCCCTACTGTACCTTGCTAGTGAGTTGTAGTCAGGGTGTGCTACTCCCTTTAATCTACAACTACTAAGTTCAGTAGAACTTAAATATGCTAAGCTTTTGATTTATATGTACCTAGAGGTACTTGATGTGATCTTTCAATTTGATAAAAAGATTGCAATGGTAAAACAAACAGCAAGCTCAAATCCCACCGCTGCCACCAATGTGAGAAGTTGGCCTGATATATAATGTTTCCAATTCTGGAACCACTTTGTATCAGTCCAAACAACCCTTATGGTGTCTGGTTGTAAGTCAACCTTATTAGACAAGCTATCATAGGGGTAGCATGGACTAAGCAGCCTTAAAGGCTTAACTTAAGAGGTCGTGTTAAGCAAGCTGTTTTACCACATACAATCCTGTAATACCAAATGAAAGGACACCACACAAGTATATATTATAAAAATATATGTGTTTATTACTAAAAACAATTCCCAGTATTCTTTATGAATAAAGGGGCACAAGCGTTAAATCAAAAGCACAGTATAACATACAAAGTTGCACAATTTTGGATGAGGCCAAGGGGCCACTCAAACCATATACTAAAAAAATGGTATAAGAGATACCAATCGATCAGTGGTTAGGCCTAGGGCCTAGGGAATCGCTACAGCTTCGAGGGTCACTCGTGGGCTGCACGGTCAGCGTCTCGTGGTCTTTCCAAGATGGCGTGCCCCACGCTTCCGGTCGCCTCCACGGGTCTCAGCTCTGCAGGGACTGTGGATCGGGCTGTTAGAAGGCAGGCAAGCTTGATCTCGTCGATCTCTGTCGCTCGAGTTCCGGCGGGAACTGCAACAAAGTAGACGTCGAGGGCTGGATGGTGCCTGTTTGCACAGGGTGGTCACTCCTTGACCACAAGGGAGATTCTTCAGTCTTCTACGTTGAGTAGGATGTCGAAGGGTCCAGAGTTTCGTTTCTTATGTTTCATCAGGATAATCTGAAGTGCATTGGCACTGCTCCCACTCTTATTCGAATCTGGGGGGCTGGATTACCTGCGAGGTCCCCTCCTATGGGTGGGACCCAGGAAGTGGGTGGATACACCCCCTTCCTTTGATCCTGGCCGCGCTGGGACGGGGGCTGGAGTGCCCCAGAACCGGTTTGGCCGGATTATGCAAGGGGCAGCCTTGTGCTCCCCAGGCACTGTCTGGTTTCTTTCAAACCTCCCTGCTACAATCCACTATCTCCTGTCTGGGGGGTTGTAACACCGCCCTGCGACAGGAAACACTTTGTCCAGGCCCCTTGGGCTGAGTTTCGGTCAGCTTCAGGGGGTCAGACTCGTGTCTGTGGCAGAAGCATCCATTTTGTGGATCTGAGGCCCTTTTAGAAATTAACCGCATTTAAGTAAAGTAACATGTCTTACCCCTCTAGGGGGGTGGAATGCTATCCCCGTCGCCAGAACTGGCGAGGGGATAGTATTCCAAATCGTATGACACCTTACACGACATGTTTTGATAAAGCCAAACCAGAGTTGCTATATAACCGCGAGGATTATAATGCACTTAAGAGTATATGGTATGGCATTATCCTGAAACAGCTTAGGGATTTGTTCCCGACGGCTGCAGACAGGCTCAGCTCATGCTGGAGCTCCATCTCACATTAAACCACGCACTCTGCCTCCAGGATTGCTAAGGTCTGCCATAGGAGTGGCTCACAGGTTTATATGTGTCCAGATATAGGTTCAGATATAGGTATACTATATCTAAGCACGGGGTGATTACACCACCTTGCCCCAGCTGAGTGATCAGCCAGTTGTGTCAATTTAAGAACCAGCCAGGGGTGGCAAAAGATATGCTGCAGCTCCTGGTAGGCCTTGGTGGCACCTATGCCCTGGGCACCTATAGTGCATAGTACAGGGGCTGACAAGGAGTCCATTTCCAATTGTGGTATGTACCTATAGCACATGTATCAGTAATTTAGAGAGAGAACAGCAGGCTGGGGGTCTGATTAGCAGGCCCACAGCCTCAGTAGTCTAGAACCAGTGAAGCAAAAAGCAAAAATTTGGGGTGACCATAGGATAGCAGACCCTACTCTCCTACAGTATTTCTTCGCTAACTCCTGGCAATTATTGACACCCATTCTATTTGTGTGAGGGCATGCTTCGCTCCATTACAAATTGTGTAATTCATTATGGTAAATTACACCTCCGAGCAATATATGTGTTAATGAAGTCGCTACCATAGGGCATTGATGGAATAATAGAATTATTGGTTTTACAGCCAGCAGCAACATTTTCTTCCTTGTGGTATTTTATAGGAACAGTTAAAATAAAAATAAAAAAGCTCAGTGAACACAAAACCTATTGAAAAAAAGACCCAAAACTTGCTTCTTGTTATTACAGCATAGGCCTGGAGAGATGCAAACAATGCAACGTTTTTAGCACTCAAACCCGGACATCCTCATGCACTGCCCCATTGACAAACGCTGTTGCTTTACCATCCCTAAAATCTGGTGGTAAAGGGGAGTGACTGTGTCTAGTTGTCGTTGGGGGAACGTCAGAGGGCAGGAGAGGCTCTGTCTGGCAGGCTGTATATTTCTCTGCTCCCCTGTGCCCTAGGAGAGTGTAGGGGCAGAGCGTCGGGCCAAGGTTTGGACTGTGCTTGGAGCCCGAGCCTCATGTGATTTTACCAGCAGGTAAAGATAAGCCAAGTCTTTCTACTCCCGGGGAATCCTGCTGCAGAAACACCACGCCTGTTACAACTGGGGAAAGTGTCGTCCCTCCCAGAGATACTGCTCCCTTCAACTTATAATAGCAGCTTCTGTGTAGAACACAGCAGAACTCATCTAAATGAACAATTTTTGGCTTTGTCGAAAGTAGCACACCCTGTACAATAATCGTGCTTCAAAAAATGACTTCAAAGACGGATTCTATAGATGATGATGACAATTCAAAACTTCACCTCTGAGGGTTATTGCAGTTATACACAGACATACACCATTTAAGATTGGATAGTCTAAGTTGGTGACACAATAAAACATTGGATATTGTTAGTGATGCTAATGCGCTTTCTGCTAATTGTGAAATGCAATAATTCATATTAAATTTTAGAGCAAAACAAGGAGAAGCTTCACTAAAGTAATCTTCTGTCTCCAAATACAGCTGGCAAAACAAGATAATAGAATCACACCTTCAGGCCCATAAAAGATTTTTACTAGTACCGATAGGCCTGTTTGATTCATTACCCCTTTGTTCCTCTTCCTCGTGACTATACTTCACTGAGATGTTAAATAGAACCTCTGCAACCTCTTGTTCTGCGCATCTCATGTGCGGGTCGAGAGGTTTCAGCATTATCCGGAGGTGTTTTTTTTTATATTTCCATATTTTGGGGGTATTTTACTTGATCTGTGTTTTTGGGTAGATATTTTTATTCTCTTGCGGATGTAGCATTGTCGGCTTAATGTAATACTTTTGGCCGTTGTTAATTAACCTCCTGGACTTTGGAGCTCCTGAATTAGTTATACAGGGAGGGGATGTGGCCTAACGGCCAGAGCTGCCGACTTTGGGGCTGAGGAACCATGTTCGAGTCTCGGCGTTGGCTCAACATCCTGTGATTCTGGGCAAATCACTTAATCCCCACCATGCCTGCCAAAAAAAATGAATGCACCCTTGTGTAATGTAACTGGTGCTCATGTAAAGCACTCCAATACCTTCTTGTCGAGGTCACGCTATATAAAACTGCAAAAAAAAATACAGGTATGTGAAACTCCAAAAACATAAGAACATCCCTGCCCTTTTGAAGCTTCCCAGACATCCTCCAAAGTACAAGTGTTCTCTTCAGGCAGAACTTGATGATTATTTGTTGTACTCACCACAAAATACAAGGGTTGGCTTTGTCTCTGTTCTCCACCCTATATTGCTGGGAATTGCAAAATCTATTTGTGTATCTTCCCATAGGTTCTCCTAACTTGGCTTAGCTCCATGTTATAGTAGCTGAATAGAAATAAAGGTCACCGAAGTATACACAATGACTAGGCAGGACATTGTTCAAGGCAGCCAGGTGACTACTAGCCCCAGAACCTTGTTTTCATGCTGTGAGAGGCGGAGGAGCAAATCCTCAGTGCTTTAAAGTGCTTTCAACACCCTCGCTGTGCGAGACGCAGAGAGAGGCAGAAAAGCGACTACCAGCCGCAGAATCCTTGTTTTCCTACCATGAGGAGCGAAGGATCAAGCCCCGTGACTGGTGAGCGCTTTAACCCCTTCGCTGTGGGGCTGATTCCCCCGCTGTGCTGGGGGGAGGGAAGTACTCATGACGAGCTTAGCTCGTCATGAGCCACGGTTCACGTGTGCTCATGACGAGCTGAGCTCGTCACGGCCACACCCGTTTCCATAGAACGCTCAGCACAGCAGGGAAATTATCCCCCCGTGCGAACTGAGCTCGTCATGAGCACACGAGAACCGTGGCTCATGACGAGCTGAGCTAGTCATGAGCGTGAGGGGGCTATAGCACGTTCAACAACCCCGCTGCGTGGGACGTGGAGAGATACAGCGTGGGGACTACCAGCCCCAGAATCCTTGTTTTCCTGCAGTGCGGGGTGGGGGACCAAGCTCCATTACTGGTGAGCATGTTCAACAACCCTGTTACATGGACTGGTTTCTGGCAAAGCCTGGGCCAAGGGCTGGTTTGTCAACACCTGTCCACACCCGAAAGAGGATGGGCTGGGCCACTTCTCTAAATTCTGCTTTCAAGGTGCTTCTTTGTAATATTAACTTTATCCTCCTACCTATTTGATCCTCATTTGCAACTCTTGCATCTCTTCATTGGCTAAACCTCCCTGGCTGGGCTTTTGCGTCCACATGGTTGTAATAAGGGGCAAAAAGAAAGCCATGGGGGAGGGGGGGGGGTGTAACTTCGCATCCATTCCTCCAGCTATGGGCACCTCCATTGATCACATGCGAGAAACGGCTCTGAATCGTCATTAGCATTGAGTTTGCACTCGCCAAGAGGAGTTTATCTCTAAGTATGAGCGCGGCTACTGCATATACTGATAATGAGCTGCCCACAGTGAATTCTCCCTGGCCAGGTTCGATGCGTAGTCCTCCCAAAAACTCCAATTTACTAACCCCTGGCTCCATGAAAACGCTTGACTCCCCCATTTTAGCATCATGCGATATTGTTAGGCCTCCTCCTACTGCTAATAGGAAAATGCTGCGAGAAACTCGTAATAGACAGAAATTAATGACTAACCAGACTAACCAGCCATCTCAAACTATGACTACGGGGCTTATTCCTTCAGCTCCGCCGTTATTGCCACCTGCAGCTGGGCACCCGGGGGTCCAGTCGCAAATAAATTCTGAATTGATCATTTTATTGAAGTTTGCTGCACCAAACTTAAGGAACTCCTTCGTGCTGAGCTGTTGGCCCTCATTGAGCGACTAAAAGACCTTGAAGTACAAATTAAGTCCTTACCAAGGCAGCTGGCACATAAGAAGCCCTTTTTTATGCCAAGCCCAGTGATGATTCACCAATGCCTGCAACTCTGCTATTGCGCTCGCAGTTTGTCCACCTCTCACATTCATGGAGCGCCTGTGGATCCATACTCCGGCATTAATAACAATAGATCTCTTGCTCCGGCACTAGATTTCAGCTCCACCCCTGGGCTTCATTTTAAATCCTATGAGGGACATAGATCCGATGTAAATGACCCAGCTCTTTTACAAACTTACTGGTGATTGTCAAAAAGTGAGTCGTCACTCTATCAAATCCAGCAAAGTATAAATCTTCTCCCTGCTGCTTGTCAGTATGTTGATGATCCTCGTCAGGGACCCCCTCTAGGGCAAGGAAAAGCTAATGTGGAGTTACGCAGTAAGGTATTGGCCCGGCTTACCAGGAGAGGAACATATTGTTAATTTTAGATCACCGTTTTTTGGCCCATGAGACAGACTGTGAAGGGAGGTAACATAACTTGGATCCTGTTAGGATATTTTACAGGCCAAACAGGGTGACCATATGAATTCAAGGTCACGCCATACTTTTACTCTTCTGAGCTGGAATATTGCAGGCCTGAGGGATAAGATCACAAATCCAGACTGACTAAATTTTATTGCAAATTATGACTTTATCGTCCTCCAGGAAACCTGGGACATTGCTCCGCCTTCTTGCGCTTGCTATCTCTTCTATTCTTCTCCAGCTATCCCATCTCTTTGTGGCAGAGCGAAGGGAGATCTTTCCATGTGGATGAACCTGGACTTGAAAGTGTAGGTCTTAGTGTTTGATACGGGGAGCTCCACCTTCTTAGCCCTTTTAATCCAGAATGAATTAAGTGCCTTCTATTTTTATCTGATAAATTGTTATAATTATTACTTTTTAAACCCTGTCTGTGCTCACTTTACATACTTATTTGCGTTCTTAACAAGTCTGAAGTCCTTAGGTGTCGGGCAAATGTCTCAGCCTAATGCTAAATTGGTGGTACTTTACAAGATTCAGGGCGCAGACTCCACAATACACAGTGACACCCAGGGTAAAACCTAATAGAGGAGAGGAATTGGGTAGGTTTGTCGCGGAGCACGATCTTGTGGACCTTGTTGACTCATCCTGCATAGAAGGGACATCCCAGGCATCGTTTAGAGGTTATGGATAGGCCTCACTGATAGATTACATTTTTGTGACAAGGAATCTCTTGTCCTGCTTTTCGCATGGTGCAGTCTTAGCTACAGAATGGGTGGGATCATAACACTCTATGCAGTGGGCCATTGCCGGTATATAGATCGAGCCTCCTGCTGCACTTATGCCAATCGCCCAACATTCTAGTGATAGTTTAAGGCTCATATGGCACCTAACGGAGCGGGGGGGGGTCATCCTTGCCATTCTTTTAAAGTCGCACCTTGGGCTATTTTAAGTCTTATGGACAAGCTGGGGGGGATCTGAAATGCTAATCCATTATGAAAATCTTGTCCTGAATATTAGGCCGCTACTGTTAAACCCAAAAAAAGTATGCAGGAGAACTCTCAATGGTTTGACAGCCATTGTTCAGCAGCCAATAAAAGGTTAAGGAAGGCTCTGTTCGCTATTCCAAAGGACCCTATTGTGGTCTGAGAAGCCCGCAAGTTCTATAAAAGTACATTGGAGGCCAGAAAGGATGCCTTAATCAGGGAGGATTGGGAATCTTTGGAAGATGCCACATTATCAAAAAGAGGGGTGAAACTGGTCCCAGGATGCTTGTTTCCAGTCCAGGGAGGACCTGGCCTGACAGTTCGGGCTGGTCTGCTCCCATGGGGAGTAGGGTCAAGACTGAATTGCATATGGCTGGATTTAAACTGGAATAGCAGGGGGGGGGCAAAAAAACGATGAATTTAGGCCTAGATCTCTATACTGGGATGAAAATTAGACATTGTTCAACATCCTGTCCATCAATTGTTCTTTTTGCATTAACAAAAAGTGACGAGGTATTCTGGGATTTGGTTAAAAAGATCATGCAAAGGGATGCATTAGTGAACACCCTTCTAAATTGCAATGTATTGGGACCAGAGGAGGTTTTGCACTTTAGGGCTATCTACCATAGTGAGAAGGGTGCAAGTTTGGGGACTCCACTTAAGGAGAAATTACTCCATTTTCCTATAATGTTTGTAACCTTACAAGAAGTGACTGATGCTGTCAGGCAAAGCCCGAGCACAATGGCATATGGACCCTATTGGGTACCTATGTGCTCATCAAATTCAAATGCGTTTTACATCTGTTGTCATGTTGGGATTAGTACCTGGGCTCAAGCATATTATCTTGTTCTCAGTGATATTCAATTGGCACACTTTTGCAGGGATCTACTTTTGGCCTTTAATGCACTGTCTCTGATTGTGGGTTGGTTGTGGAATAGATTACTGTTGGATTTGCAGTAAAGTGGACTGTGTAAGCAAACATCCTTACTCTGCCTCTCAAAAGGCAGTTTTGTAGGGTTTTCAGTGCAGGTATGCAGCAAGAGGTCCTGACTTCAGGTGATGTCTACTCACCTCTTGGAGACTGGCTGTCAGGTAGACACCAGCCCTGGTTGGATAGCATCTCAGAATACTCTGTGGCGCACTCCCTTCCTGGATCATAGAGGACTTTGAAGTGGAAGAAAGTTGGATAGTTAGGAACTTGCATTCATACTCATCAGGCAGGCTGAATGTGTTGATCCAATCACTCAAACTATAGAACAGGTTTGAGGTTATTCTTCTTTCAGGTGTCCTTTGCAGGTTGCTCTGCAGATACAGCCTTTGGGTGGAGTTGTGTGTGTGTCACAGAAGTGTTGATTCCATCCTGGAGCACCGACAACAGAGGCACAATAAGGTGTGCAGTTTCTGAACCTGGTTGTCCTCAGCCAAACTGAAGGAGGAATCAGAAAGAGAAAAGGGCAGGCCGCACCTAAAGCTTCCTCACCTTTCACAACCCAGTATGCAGTCCCAGTCCCACTTGTACCAACCACCATATACCATTGTTCAGAAAGACCAGTAAGCAGCTTCTTGGTAACAGAAGTCCTAATGGAACATCTAAAGAACCAAGGAGCCCTGTCACCACTTCCATCACTTCAGTGCCTAGTTCTCCTCCCTCCAGCCACAGGAATGTAAGCATTTCCACTGTCTGGGAGCACAGTCCTCTCCCTTCATCTCATGCAAGGCCAATCCAGGAGAATCCAAAATGGATCACACTGGCTCCTTTACTCTGGTTTGTTCACACATATCATGCATGTACCACACAGGTTCCAGTTAAACACACTAACACTTTAAGCAAACACTCTGGATGTTAGCGGAACGAGCTGAGCATCCCTTTGCACGAGTCAGCAGTAGGCCTCCACTCTAGAGATCCATATAAAACGCTCTGGTCCTTCCACAGATCTTTAAACCATGGCATGCTGCTCTCGTCCCTATTTACTGAACCCAGAGACTGTAGTCCTCTGTCTCAAATGAGAACAGGCGTGGTGCGTCCCTCCAGCTCACAGGATGGGTCCAGGATCTCTTAGTCCGATATGAAACCTGTGCCTCTGTGCACATGTTAGATTAACATGTCACTGGGTCAAAAATAAAAACACAGGATACCAGATACACGCTGTCGGGCAGGCGAACACGCTAGTTTACGATATAGAGGACATTCCCTTATCAACAGCATTCAGGTTGTATCAACTTTCTAGGATGAGCATCCATACCTGTATTTTCCCCAGAAGTTGCAGTATGTGGATCGCTAGCATTTGTTTTTTTGATGACCAACCCTTGTACCTTTTGTCTACAGATTAAGGAAGTTAGTGAACGTAAATTAATTTTTTATTACAGTATATGGTTTGGGTGATAGTCCTTATTTGGAACCTTACGACTTTGGTCTTTTGTCTTCATAGGGAAAAGGCTCCATGTCTACTTCTGGTGTAGGGGGTACTTGTGTATTCAGGGTTGTACTTGTGAACTTTTTTGGCTTCCTTGATTGACCTCACTTATTCCAAGATCGCTTGTGGAAATTGTGTGTTTCAATCTGCTGGTGTTCGAGACATTCGGTGGGCATTCTCCCTACGGAACAAGAAGTGATTCCGCCAGTGTTGTGGCTTTTAAGGCTTGGGAGCCATATATCTTGTATGATTGAACCCATGTGTGCATTGCATTCATATTGTGAAGTAAGCACTGTAATGAGTAAGGGAGGCAATGGGAAAGTTCATCAGTTACTTAACATTAACCTCCATTACCACAAGCCTTCCATTCCTAGGCACTAGACTTCCCTCTCCCTAATAGGGTGGTATGTTGGCAATCTGTCTTTTTCCCTTGCACTTCAACTCTCCTCAGGAGACAGTATAGGGCCATGCAGAGTTCTGGTTGTACTATTTTGTAGGACCACAGAATGTTTGGAGCCTACTCTGGAAAACAAATAGAAATGTAACTGATTGCCAGCCCTGGCCCATGTCTCCAGGATGTGGACACACCTCCGGGCAGTAGGGACTATTAGGAAGAGTGGACTCTCAGCATTTAATGGAAATTAACGAGGCTTATACCTTCTACCATACAGAAGGGTTTAAAGTACTTGTGCTTTTTGTGGATGAGACCAGGAACAGATCAAGTGTCAATGACTCTTCACCCTGTTTTACATAGACAAATTAAAAAAGAGATTTTCCTTGCTTCCTACTTCTGTGCATGCAGTTTCATTTGTGGTAAAAGTTCTTACTGAGTATAGTATGTAATATTGGAGTACATTTGATAGTTAACTTTTCTTTCGTTTTCATGATGTTGAACATGAAGCTAGACTACCGTTCTGTTGGAAGAATTTGATAATTTGAAAAGCATAGTTGTTTGTTTCAGAAATTGCAAATTCAAGCCTTCCTAGGTAAAAAAAAAAAGAACAATTGTTAATCCACTCACTAGTTGGTCCGACATGTGCAGATTTTCTTCTCAAAGTTAGCAAAGGCATACCATCTCATTCACTCTCTGGGGCAGAGGCAACTCACGGCGAGGAACCATTTAGCAGTAACCCTTGACGTGGGCTAATGGTAGCACCAATGCATGCCCCGTGTTTCAACAGTGTATTAAGCAGCAACAGCAGCAGTAGCACTAAAGGCAGGAATGACTGCTTTGATGATTGAAGGGTTAAACGGAAAGCAGCCAGTCATTCTTTTGCATAAGGTGTTCATGGTACTGCTGTACTGGAGTGGCGTTTGAAAAGAACATACGTGGCATTATTAAATTAAAGTGCAGACATTGATCCCCAGTTCCAGTGTCTTGCCTGGATCCTGCCTGAGCCGCCTTGTTTTTCACTGCTCAGATGGGCAGTTATTCTTCAAATGGGGCAAATATAATCAGACTAAAGGGAAGTGTTAGAGATGAAAACGCACTCTACATGCATGGTTTACTACAATGATCTGCCCTGCGCATCTATTATATGCCCTTTGTAGTCACTTAAGGGTGTGAAGGAGCTACTTGGGGACTTGCCGAGAGGAGGTTACTGTGCACTGTTTCTACAGGAAATGTTTGTGAATGGGGATAGACTACTTAAAAAAGATATCACAGGCTGTGATCATTGAACAATGTGTGGCTAAAAATGTAAGTTATCGAGGAAATGTCCTTCAAAATAACCGCCAATCTTCGATTACTTTGCTGAGGTCATAGAAATATGCTGTTAAGGACTAGTCCATTTGTACTCCTAGTCTTTGCCACTGAGCTTTTTCCTGTCCTTACTTAAATCAAGGTGGTTCTTCGGTATGGCCGTTAGGGCTGCACCCTCCCATTTTTAGGTTGAGTCTGGCCAGCACATGCGCTGTTCTGCGAGGCATGCTGTATTGAGGTATGTAATAGAAACTCCACTAATTTGTAGCCATCTTTTCATTTGGCTACTGTTCCTGTTCTTTCGAAATTGTTGCTTTTGATTCGTGAATAGGCTTCATTGTCCCTCCTCGGTACCGCCTTGTCTGCATTTGTAACCTCCCATAAGGACTGGACTTTTTACTTGTGTTGTTAAACGGTCTGCTTTATTTAGTCAGTGAGCACTATTTTCTTTAATGGTCTTCCCCTATTCCACCCACAACGTCGCAGCATGCCACCCTCTTTTATATTATTAGTAATGTATGTATTTAATTTACGGCGTAATCCGTTTTCACTTTAACGGCCACTCTTATATATTTATTTAATTAACAGTGCAGTCCCCTTTTACTTTAGTGGCTGTGCTATAGGATCTTTCTTTAATTATAAATGTTTTCTTTTTGGTTGAAGGAGCCCCATATCGCACTTTAATGTTGACTGTACCCCTTTCTTTAAATGTGGCTCACTATAACCTGAATACGGTGGGCAGCGTCTATAGAAAGTGGCGCTGCCACAATTAAAACGGTCTTGCGTTTGCGAGAGTTTGAGGCATTAGAAATGACAATGCGTTTTAAATGTTTTGCTTTTAAGAACACCTAAATAAAAGGCATTGTCTATTATAATGTTAATTGCTTAAACTCTCGCAAATGCCAGACCTATTGCATTGAAAATGCTTGTTTACATTCATTTAATTTCAGCAGACAGCTTGCGTGCTTTTTAGCAGACATCATAAGTCTGTCCATCACATTTGCCTTCCATGCTCCCAAACATTGCCCCGGGCATGGCACAAAACATCATACTGCAAATGTGTTGAGGTTCAGGAAAGGCACAAGCCTTCTGCAGCCCTTCGATACACACTGATATACTCCCTGGCTAGAGTTAACATTTTTAATCCGGCTTTTGACTTGTGACTGGCCAGCCATGCCTCTGCCAGGAAGCAAGGACATACCCCATGCCCCCGTCTATGAAAGGAAAAAATAACCAGCACAAAATAGAACATTTGGCATGCATGTCTAACATCAGACTGTAGCGTACCCAAAGGACTTAAATGTTTTCTTTCCACATTTGTCACGGCCGAAAAACACGAATGCAGTTGTATGCATACATGTTTTAAAACGCAAAAAAGGAAAAACGCATATCTAAATATTTGTGTGTCTTCCTTAACACATTCTCTTGTCATTTTATCATGAGCCTTGTTGATGCTTTTGCAGTTGAAAAGTCAGTTGAGATTGGCACACAAGTGTATTCGTGTTTTTTCACCGTGACAAATATGAAAATAAATGCATTTCTGTCCTTTGGATACTGCTACAGTCTAATGTAGGACATGCAGGCCAAATGTTCTATTTTGTGCTGGTTATTTTTACCCTTCTTCTTGATGGTAATGACTCACGGTGTGCCATCGTTAGACTGTTCCCACGCCTCGACTGGTGTGTGTGCCTGTGATAGCTGAACTGCAAGATCAGAGAAAAACTCGAAAGAGTAAAGAGATCCTGGAGGACCAAAGCTGAGGAGAAATGATCTGCTGGATAATGGGCAGACTCGAAAGTCTTTAGGAGAGCAAAGTGAATATGTGTTTTTATTTTAGATGCATTAATGCTGCTGCAGAACTATATTTTTTAACCAGGTGAGTCAGTTCAGTTCACCAACAGGTGCTAGGGTATGTTGACGTTGGAAATCACCCCACTTTATGACCCTTTCATTAGTTTTCATTTTAATAGTGAGTTTGCTTATTAGACTAAGACTCCTATTGTGTTAGCTAAAGGATTTAGTTTGGAGAAATATGAAGTTTACTTGATGGTAGAACTGCTTAGAAGAGGATATATTGTTTTTAAGCTTCCCATGTGACATGTTTTGTTTGCTCTAAGCCACAGAGGTGCCCGTGTCCAAAGAGAATCCCCTTTCTGCTATATGAAAACCGTGTAGGGTCTTCCTTGGGCATAGTGTGGAAAGGCCCTTTTCAGAGAGTTAGCCTAATATATGTGTCCTAGTGGGTCCTCTTTCACAAGCTGATTCCCCTTACTTACAGATATAACAGATATTCCCAGTGGAATTAAGAGGTGGATTCCAACACCTACAGTTCTCCCTCTTCTTTACACTGTCCATAGAAGATCCCTGTTTTGGGGACTTTGAATGGGCTTTTCCAGAACAATATCTCCATCATTACCATTGAGAGAACATCAACACGGCCATTTCTTTTTTCTTAGCAGCAGTCTTATTCAAAATGTAACCTTTGTGACCCCTTTTTTTTTACACAATATTAAAGCTGCTGTTTCAGCATTGAATTTGTGTTTTTTCTTATTAAAATAGAGACACTTCTTTTTGGTTCTTATAATTGAGCTAAAGTGAGACAGCCACCTTATTGGTTTTTGAATGCATTGTTCACTACCGAACTTGGAAGCTTCACTGCTGGTAGACAATGTGAGAAATACTTTTAGATCTAAGGTAAAGGCAGTCGTTTCTGCCATAATGAAGTGTCTAAAAGGTCTCTCTCACTTCCCATTTTATAATGATAAGATGAATTTTAAGAAGAACAAAGATTCGCTGTGTGTCTTCCTGCAAGTTAGTTTACAATATTACATCTAAAGTGGTGTCTCTTGGGGGCGTGGCTATGGCGTAAAAGATGGCAGACGCGTAAGTGATCAGCTCTGCTCCGGCCTACCATTAATCCTGCCTTTTCGGATAGCTGGGTTGAAGGCTGGTATCCCCGGGTCTCGGATCTGCAAGTTGTGGGTCTCAGTGTGGAGGGGGGCTTTATAGGGGTCCCCATACAATACTAGCCATCAAACCAGGAAGGGGACTAGCAGCCCGGACAAAGAGCTGCGGCGGCGACTGGACCAGTGCAGAGAGGAGTCTCAGCTGGGAAAGTCGGCTGTGGGAGTGCGCAGAGACAACTGCCGCCAGTTGGCTTTCCTGTCACCCTGGGGCTGCCGGAGCAACAGGGCCTGGGCACTGTGGCACCTGTCAGCTGGGGACAACACCTCACCAGAGGTCCAGGTGAGCAAGGCGAAGGCCCTCCCACTGGTCTGCAGAAGTGGATAGCGGGGTAGTGGCGGAGAGGAGACAGTGACCTCCTTCGCGGAGTGGCGGACGAAGGACGTGACCCCGACACATGGATGAGAGGTGAGGAAGCTGCAGCCTTGCCAGCGATCAGGGCAAGAGCAGGAGCCCGAACCGCAGTGGATTGAGGGAGCGGGCGGGGCACACCCTCCGCGTACAGTTGAAGGAAGCCAGCGGGTGAAGAGCGCTGCCTGGTCTGCAGCGAATCCGAGACTGCAGTGGACTGCAGTAGACACTGCGGACGGGACCTGAGTGAGCTCCCGGTGAGAGGGAGCTGGCAGACCACGTGCCCCGCGGTGGTGAAAGGTGACCAAGGGCCTAGAAGAGGCCATAATAGGGTCTGATGAAGGGGCACCCATTGACTGCAGGGGAGAGGGCCCTCCCTGCTGAACACCCCCCTAAAAAAAGAGGGAAACAAAAATAATAAATTGATAAATACATGAAGAAAAACACTTAGACAAAAGACCAAAGGGAAAAATATGGGGACAGCGGAGGACACAAATAAAGGCAAACACTGTTCTAGAACTGGTTCACTGTCCCTGAGCACCCTTTCGCTATCCATAGTACTGGAGAGGAGTGTAAGCCTTTCACTGTTCAGTGCCTAGTGCTGGTGTTGTTGGGAGCTAAGCGCCCTTGCACAAGCTGTGGCAACCATGGGGAAACTGAAGACCAAACAGGGGAACATGCAGCCAGAAGGGGGAGAACCCTCACAGGGCGCCACAGAGTCCAGGACTGACTAAGAGAGTTCTGCTCACCTTTCAATAAATATGCTCCTCAATAAGGTATTGACCACCGTAGCAGACACAAAGGCCACTCTCCTACAAGATACCAGGCGGTGTAGGTCGGACTCGGACTGTTGCAGGTGGAACACCACAAACTAGGGGACAGAGTGAAAGAGGTGAACCACGCAGTTGAGAACTTTCCTTCCAAACCAAACGGCCATGTCCCATAAAGTAGAAGAACTGGTGACTAGGGTGGCAACTCTTGAGCGGAGGGCTGAGAATTCAGAGGGCAGTATTATAGTAATAACATCTGATTGGTGGAGATGCTGGAAGGGGCTGAGGGTACGGACATGGTGTCCCACCTCGAAGAATGGCTTTGCACCATAGTGGCCCCAAGGTTGCTTGACAGTTTTTTGCCCTAGAAAGGGTGCACTGAGTGCCGGCGTGCCCCCGGTGCTGGGGAGACCCCCCGTCCAATAGTGGCAAAGCTCCTACACTATAGGGACTGCGACATCATCCTTCACAGTGCCCTTACCAACGGCCCATATGTAGTGGAGAACAGTAAAGTGTCAATTTTCCCAGACTTAACAGCTAAGGTTCAGGTCCAGAGGGCGTCCTTCCTGGAAGCAAAGAAGGCCCTGTGTGGGGAGGGCATCCAGTACTCCTTAATGTTCCCAGCCAAGCTTTGAATAATTTTGGTTGGTAAACCTAATTTCTGTAATACTCAGGAAGCTGTTTGGTCCTGGTTGGAGGATTATAAGGCCGGCACACCGAATCTTCGGCTGCTCAGAAAGGATTCTGGCGGTTGGGTAGGGGGACCACCCTGAAAAGAACTACCTCCTACCAAACAGAACTGCAGCACTGCAAGCTGTGACGGAGATCATGTCGACGCAGGCAACTGAAGGGGGCCCAGACCGATCCTCGGGACATAAATCAGGACACTCTGACTCTGGAGATTCAATCTTCAGCAGTGCAGCGCTACCAGTTGTGACCCCAAGATCGGGGATGACCTGTTCTAATTTTCAAGTAGGAGGAATGGACAATACTTGGGGTGAGATGGGTGTTGCGGGACATTGCCTGATGCAGGAACAGTTACCTGCTGTGACCTGGGGGCGGAAATGCAAGGGCTAGCAGGCACCTTGAATGAGTAGTGGGCTAGTGGGAGATCCACCTGTATGATGCGCTACAGCCTACCCCCTGACCAAATTGTCCCTACTAGGAAACTAGAGGCTGCTATCTTCTCTTAATGTTTTTTCTATTACAGGTTTGGGCGGCCAGCAGTTGGGCATCTGTCCGTAGGCAGGGTAAATACTTGTTTGGAGCGTTTAGTGGTTGTCTGGGGGACATCGAAAGTTTACGCTATGAACTCTAGGGGACTGGGGTGGTGGGGCTATGGGGTTACAAGGACCGAAGAAGGCAGTCACACCATGAGGTAAACCTCCTAATCTGGAACGTGAGAGGCATGGGGTCAGCGGCCAAACACCATAAAATATTCAGCGACACCAGCCACAGGGGGGCACACGTAATGTTGCAGGAGACCTATCTCACTGCAGAGGAGAGTACCCGTTTGAAGCGTAGGTGGCGCGGGCAACTATTTGCAACCTCCTATTCTGCATTCTCATGGGATGCTTTGGTGTGGGTTAGGGCTGGCACATCCTTCAAAGTAGACCATTCCTGTATTGATCCAGAGAGACATTATGTGCTGGTGCAGGGGAGACTTCAGGAGAGGGAAATTACGTTAGATACCATTTATGAGCCAAACCAGGACCAGCTCCTCTATCTGCAGACCCTGTCCAAACCCCTCGCGTCGATGGGAATGGCTGATCTTCTGCTGGCAACTTTAGCTGTGTGGCAGATATAGAGTTAGATGGGTCAACACCCCCCACCTCCCAATCAGAGGCACCCCAGCCTTTTACGACAACATTGGGGATTCGGGAGTGGAGTGAACAACCTTCAGGATATTTTGAAGGTACAGCATGGCTCTCTACGAATAGCGCTATCCAAAATGTTAATGCTCTCTAGACTTTTGTATTTTTTTGTGAACCTCCAAGAAGTGATTCCACCCTCTTGGTTCGCAAGCCTAGACACACTGCTGCGTGAGTTAAGTTGGGATGGTGGCCGGAATAGGGTATCACTGACGGTGCTGCGGAGAGCACCTGAGGACGGTGTTCTCGATACCCCTGACTTTGATCTGTACTATCTTGCCTCTCAACTCCGGTGACTGGCCCAGTAGCTGGATGGGAGGAACTTGGAGACTCTGGAACCCATGGGCCTGGGGGATAATCAGGGACTGCTATTGGGGAGCGGCGCTCTTCTACTTTGTTGGCTCTGAAGGAGCTACACTGGCTGCCAATTTGTGAAAGAATTCGCTTCAAATCTATGTGTATAGGATGCTTCGCTCCTCTTCGCTAAACATAGCGGCGATGTCCAGATTTAAGCGATCAAGGATGGGAGGCCGGGCTTTTAGTGTGTCAGCAGCTCGACTCTGGAACGAGCTACCACTCCAGATTAGACAGTCTAACACGTTGACCTCGTTTAGGAAAAGCTTAAAAACCTGGCTGTTTCCTAGAGGCAGCTAGGTCCAGTTCCTTTCTTTCTCTCTGACCATGTTACTGTAATGGGGGCTTTGTGCAACAATCTGAGCGCCAAGATACCCGTAGGGTGAAAGGTTTGTGCTATATAAGAAATAAATACATACATACATACATAATCCACCCACTGGTGTTCTGCTGCGAGCGGCACTGAAGTGCTGGGGACGATGCCATCATCATACAGCTGGAGCTTCCGTCTATGCACCGGATTTGCCCATGGTGGTACTCCCCCACGGTGACACTTTTGTCCCATTCGCTGGGAAACAACTGGTGAAGTGGACGTCAGCCGGAGTCATTCCTGTGAGTGATTGCTTCCAACTAGGGAAACTCATTCCCATGGATGATTTTGTTTTTATCCCAGTATGATTTGCCCCAGGGACGGTTTCTGACCTTTCATGCAATGGTGAGGACATTTGGGGATTTGTGGGGGTGCGGATGACAGGAGCTGCAGACCTATGGGGTCCTACAAGCATTGGTGATATTTGGGACGGCTCGACACCTGGTGAAGTAGCTATACAAAGCACAGCTTGAGATGGTCATGAGGCCCCTAGCAAGTACGCATGAAAAATGGGAGTCCAGTACTTACTTCCTTCCTTACTTTATCTAGAGGAAGAGAGTCGATCCTTGGTTGTTAAATATTGAGAAATTCAACCAGCATTCATGAATTACCATCACTTTAGCTGTTGCTACATTGAGTTCAACATGAACAGCCTCTATTTGGGTCGAGGTTCTCAGACCCAGCATCTCCCTCCAAGCGACTCCCTCAACATTCTCGCAATTCTTTTTTGAGGAACAAAACCAAACGTAAAAACCACTTGACTAATCAAACGGAACCATATCCTGGAAGTCCTTTAAGCTGGAAACTGATAGCCTTGAAAGTTTAGGATTATACTTCATTAGTTTGCTTGTGCCCCTCAATGCTATTAATATAGTTTTTAGCATGCTCGAGATGCCCATGAAGGCAGTTATCTACCAGAATACCCACATGCTAGTAGTTCTCCAGTGTTTCAAAGATCACTTGACTTCCAACTTCCTTTTGGCATTCATGCTAAAGGTTTTGGGGTAATTTTGTTTGAGTGACTTCAGAGCTAATTCTCATATAAAAGGATGCCAATCAGTCTCGCGAGCAGTGAAGACCCCTGCAAATCCTGCTGGCTTTCACTGAAGCATCCATAAATTGTGGATGAGAGCAAGGAGAGGAATTCCCTCCTTCTAAAGTTGCTCAAGAGCAGAATTTTGTTGACTTTATCTACAACAGTTGAGGGCTTAATCATAACGTGTCTGTCCAGATGTTTAGTACCAGGGCATCATGCTCTTTGGGCATTCCCTTAAAAACACAAGTTTGAGGCACAGGCATGCAGCCCTCCTTTTCAACCTAAATGAGGCAATACAATTTTTCAAAAGATCTTCTCACCAGAATCAACGAGGGCAATCAAGCTTTAATTGTCTGCTTCACTTATTAGGTCTTTGTTTATTATCAGCACCACAATGCTGGGCACTTTATGTAACATTTGTACTATAGCGTACGACAGAGACTATAATGTGATCCACCACATATACACATCTCATGTCAAATTGATAAGACCATAGAGAGCCACGGAAGGGCCGCTTTTAGCCACTGTGTCCACCACAAGTTTCTTTTTTACTTATACTATTTTCTCTGTATTGTACATTTACTAAAAAAGGCAATACTGTCGAGTTACTAAGTAATTAATGTCTGTTTTTGGCTGTTTAACATTAGTAACTGAAAGTTCTATTTCCATTCAGGCTACTTGAAGTAAAGAACTTTCGGGTGAAAGTTGTCTTTGTTCCACAGTTCTTGCAGATAAACAAAAAGGCTTGGAATGCATGAATAAAAATCAACTAACTTTATGCTTAGACTTCATGAGTGTTGCAGCAAGATATTCAATCAATCTATCAGCATTTATAAAGCTCAGCAAATCACCCATGTTCTCAAGGCGCTGTAGTTGCTAGCTGCTTCGCGGAGAAAGCAGTAAAAACAAGGCAAAAGGAGGGGAAAGCACCCAGAAAAACGGAGGGGAAAGGAAGGAGAAAGTAGTAAAAAAAACTAGGCAAAAGCAGGAAAAGTACCCATCAAAACGGGGGTGGGGGAGGAAGGAGAAAAAAGTAAAACAAAACGAGGAAAAAGCAGGAGAAATCACTCAAAAACGGGGAGGAAGCATGGCGGTGCAGCAGCAAGGGAGAGCTAAGCATGTGGAATTTCATGCAGGAAGTATTCTTGGTTGAAAACCCCTCTATTTATGCCTGAAGATCAAAGTGAAGTACTTGGCGTGGCACTCAATCAGGTTGTGTTTTTTCAATCATTCTCCCAGTTTATCATGTGTTTTACTCGAGCACTCCATCTGTACTATTTTATGTACTGCTTTACATCAGGGTGTCATACCCTTGTGAGCATTTCCAAACAATTTAAATACTTATTAGACCGTTATTAGAGCCATATATCACTCTTATTTTGTGAGAGGCTTGGATTTAATGTGTGCTACCTCACCTTAAGGTGCATTTTTTTTTTAGCTTTTTCCTACTATGCCCATCATCTTTTTCTTAGATTTGGATATATCAGGCTGTGGGAATTGGGATGAAATGCAGCATGAGAATTAAATGACTGCCACAGAGCTGTAGCCGCACTTGTGCATTAGTTACAGCCCCATTAAAATGTTTAACATTTCCATTTTATGTACCATGAGCAAATACAATGGGCGATCAATTATGAAGTGAAGCCAAATTTCGAATTTGCTTGCTTTGCCAAGATATCCGGATACCACAAATCATTTGGGCCACTGCTGGCTCCTGACTGTAGAGTGGTGTTATTGGCCAATCTGTTTTTGACACTCTTCTGATCATGTTTTCCCTTACTAGCCTGCTTGGTGGGTAAACTTGCAATGGAATATTAAAGAAAGTATTTCATTGTGTTGCAGTGCTAAAATGATGATACTCTGCTCCATTTTACATGTGCTGTCACTATTTAACATTGCAAGAAATGGAGATGTTGTCAGCCCTTGGCACTGGTATCGCAGTTACCAACACTGTGACTGATGTTCCTGTCAATGGATCACCTGTTAGCTGATCAAGGCAGCTACTCCAAATCTGAGCTGATGGATGTGATCGACACTCTTCACCAAACTTAGGCAATCAAAAGATTTGGCCTCTGATGTCATAGATGAACTGCACTTGTACTATAAAAGTACCAGAAGTATTTCTGTCCACATTAACCAGTGCTACGCTCAAAATTAATAAATTTGAGATGGCTGCTTTTTTCCGGTGCCCTGCCAAGGTTTCTCATCACAAAGATGGAAGAATGTCTAAGGAACTCACGTAACCGCAAAAGGAATAGTCCAACCCCATGCATCATGAGCCGCTTCTGGCCTCTAGTGAAGAACTCACTTATAATGATCTGTCACAACGTTGGCAAATTGTATGTAGTTTTGTCAAACTGACCAGATGCACTATTGTTGTTGGGCCACAACGAATCCTGCCCTAGAGCTCACCTTCTTTAAAGGTTGCATTCCCTCACTGATCAGTTCACTGACTGCTGCTGGGAGTCTTGATAATCACCATTAGCTCTTCCTTGTCATTTCAGTTTCACCTGGTCAGTTACGGAATTTGCACTCTTAAGTAGTAAACATTTAAAATAATCTTGGAGGTGTAGCGGAAGTATAAATGTCTCCAAATGGAGGGCCCTCTTACTAACATGTGGTTTGTGAATGTAACATAGGGATTCTTGTGAGAGCTAGAAGTCTTGTCTGGCTCCAGGATGATTCCACTGGACCTATTCACCAGGCCCTAACCTGAATTCAATACGTGTATTTTCTGATCCTCCTCCCTTTATCTTAGAATCAGGTAAGGGAAGGCAACCCAGGACCCCTTCCCTCTGAGGGTTAATAATGTTAAGCCCCAAATCACATGGGAGACTGTTTCAGGGCCCTCGTGTTGAGGTGACCTCCATTTAGCAGTTCAATCGATCTGCCAATAAGTTCCCAGGCGAGTGACACTACAGCCCATCTGTCAGAATGCTCTTAGTCTTTGTATTCAACCTTTGTATCCGAGGCTAAGTTAGGATATATTGTTCTATTTTCATCATCCCTCACTGTTAGGGTAAGGGGATCCCACGTGGAGTTGTTAAATAGTATGACAACTAAAAGTATAGGGTAAAGGTGTGCTGGTTATCTCTAGGTGCCACTGACTGAGGAGATGGGACAAAAGGCTGAGGGCGTTTACATCCACTGTATTCAAAATGGTCTTTATTACCTTACTTTTTAAGATCTAGTATTTTACTGGTGGTTTCATCTCCTTGAAACCCAGAAGGAGGTGCAAGAGTGCACGATGACTAACTAAACGTATGTGTTTTTTTGTGTTGCAATTATGACTGGAAAGAGCCTAGATGTCTCTAATACTTTACATGAGGTTCCAAAGGCTGTAGTGTCAGGATGGTGATGGATTCTTGAAGGGACCTTCATTTTTTTTTTTAAATGTTAAAATTGTCACACGTGAGGGAGGTCTGCCAAGCTAACGCTTCTGCTTTCGACACATCTGGCTTGGATAGCCAAAGTATGATTTGCTTCGGATCTAATTTGTATGTTTACCCAAATGATGGTGGCTTACCATTAAATGGCACAGGTCAAAAACGTTCACACTGGGTGGGGGGGAGGGGTATGTGTGTGTGTGTGCGTGTGTGTGTGTGTGTGCGTGCGTGTGTGTGTGTCTGTCTGTCTCTCAGTCAGTGCAACAACTGACTCGCACATGCACACGGTTAGGGGAAGAAGTGGTTCACAACTGCTGTTATTAGTGGCATTCAACAAGCTGTAGGTGAATGCACCTGAATTGACAAAGGTGAATTGGCATGGCTGGGGAGTCACAGCTGGTATAATGTTTTACATTAAAGCGGAGCCAATTGTGTTTGTGAAGAGGGGATTAAAGAGATCCCTCCGTTATTAGATTATGCATCCAATAATCTTAGCTTGAAGAAGGTCAACCCAGAGAGTGGGCCTAGTTTGGGGTGTTCATGTGAGTGGTGCACCTGATTGAGACTTACTTCAGCAGAGGGTAGCTAAAGACCAAGATGATGGAAAATTTTCCTAGGCAATGCTCCAAAGTGGAAATATTAAGCACAAATATGGTTTAACTGCCTAACCCTGCCTTAGCTGATGGACAGAATACCAAGCAGTCTGCCGTTTGGTCCACCTCAACAGGTGTCAATGAACCCATTTTGGACCAGCATTGGGTTGGGCTGACGAAACTGTACTGAAGTACTTGCTTTATGTATAATTAGCCAAATGAGAAAACATTAGTACCAAGGAAGAATATTATGTTTCCGCACAACTTATTAAGTGGGTGTAGAGGTGCAACTTGGTGATCATCCTTCATTCATTGGGAAAAGACAGGGGGCAAGTCCTGGATCATTACAGTCCTCAACAACTGAGTACTTGAACGTTGAGTGTGATTGAAATTCGACATAGAAAGAGCATCCGCCTAACATAAAGCTTAGGCACCATTTCATTAAGTTTCCCATCTAAATCAATAAGTTTCCTATCTAAAATGGAAAAAAACTTTACTGCCCATTTCTTAGATGGCAAAGTTCCAAATTTGATTGCTCAGACAAGCTAATTTACATTCATCCTTTGTGTTTATATGGAAGGATATTGGAGATCTGATTTTATACTTGGGAAGAAATGTGAAAACAAGCTTTTTGCAGGTACTCCCTCACTTTTGCCCCCATTGTGACTGCTAGACACTGGTGGCATGACTGAATTAGCCTGAATCCTGCTAATCAGAACTCAGTGCATTCACTCTGACCTTTAAAATGATACATGTTAATTTACTTATCCCCAATTGGCATAACTTGACTTACATGTACGTCCCTGGTATAGGATACATGGGGTACCTAGGGACTGTAAGTTAAAGTATCTCTCGTGGACTGGTTGTGTCACCACAAGTTTGACAAGGCAAATCATGACTCCCAGCCTGTCATTGCTGGATTGCAGAGCAGTTTTAAACTGCTAATTCGATGTTGCCATGGTAACGCTCAAGCCTTTCTTTTTAATATTTGTAAGTCACCCCTAAAGCAGGCCTACTGAGCCTTAAAGGTAGGGTGCCGTTTATTAAAATGTTGGACCTCTAGTTTCATGTTTTTAAGGTCCTAACAGAAAAACCACCATTGTCATTTCTTTTTACTATTGAAAGGCTATTAGCCCCATTGGCGAGTGTAGATTTACAGAAGGCCATCACAGCTCTGCTAACTTCTGAATGGGACTACTAGAGGTGGTATTTAAAGGTATCAAAATAATCAGTGCATTAAGTCGGATTTAATAGTTAAATCGAATATAATGGCACTGGTGGTCAAAGTGCAACTTTAGTGAGTTGCCACTTTGCTGCCTGAGGCTTCCAGTGCCAGTTTTTACTTTCACACAAATGGCAGTCCTCAAGACAGCCTTATGGGGAAAAGGGTAAACAACACCCAGGAAAGCCTACAAAGGGCCTTCTGGAGGGAAGAGATGTTATCTCCTCTTGGCAGGAAAAACCACACAGGGTGTAAGCCCAAAAGGTGTGCTTCAGAGGGAAAGCTGTCTTCGATAGGCAAATGGCAAACATAAATGAAGAAGGGCTACCCCTTTGTTTAGGAATACAGTAGGGTGTCAGAAACAGCGAGGGGAGAGCACTGGTTACACCATTTTTTCCATAGTTGTGTAGCCCAGAGGTTGCCACACCCCTAGGGTGGGCTACCAAGCTTCACAAACCGAGAGAGTTAAGTGATGTTGGGATTGGGTAGAATAGAGCACTCTGGGATGGCTAGATTACACACTTCATAGGAAGTTGTTATCAGTCAGGATGGATCCTGGTAGCCCATTGACCAGTGACACAACCCCCCCCCCCCCCACCCTAAAGGCACTTTCAGTGCCATGGACTGAAGACTAGCTCCAGGAGTCCTCCGTTGACCGCACCGCATCCTAAGCATTTTCAGCATCATGTATCCTTTGTATCCGGAGCACTTCATAGAAGTCAGTGGCAAGATGCTGATAACGCAGAAACTGAACTGGAGACTGTTTCCTCTTTGAGTTAACTGTACTTTGTGACTTTCTTTAGTCCACCTGATCTGCTCCCTGCTGGAGTTGGTCGCCTAAAGTCACTGGAAGTGATCTCATTCACCTTGGACCAAAGTTTTCTCGAAAAAGCTTCTGTCAGATTTGTTGATTTTTCCATTGCTTCTTCGAGGTTGAGGAAAAAGTTGTGATTTACTGTTTCTGAAGTAATTATATCTACAGATCCCATCGGTGGAAATTTTTTCATTTTCAAGTCTATAAATTCAAAAAAATAATGTATTTTTAAAAATTGTTTTCCGATTTAGTGAGAGTTGTCTTTCTTCCTTGGTAATGTTTTGCTGTTGTTTTTAATGTTTTACACATGTTGCTTTGTCTAAGCCTTGCTGCTCGAATGCACAGCTACCCAGAGTTGTGCTAAAGGTTTTACAAATGAGGCTGCCTGGACTGTCTTGAGAGTGTATTACACGGGGAGGTCGAACACCACACCATGTCATACACCACATTTCCTCACAGCAACCATTCAAGCTTACTCATCTTGCAAGGCAGATCCCCAGCATTTTGTGCTTTTAGCATTTTCTCAAGTATTATATCAAAATGTTTTATGTCAAAGGAATCCATTCTGACACTCCGATTCATAAAATGGTTAACTCTAAGAAAGAACAATTATACTTTTTAATAATTTTGTTTACGCATTATCCCAGGGAAAGTCTTGCATGTGGTAGACTTCTTACGTTAAGTGTTCGGAACCAACCATGTTGTATACCACTTTTCCAACCTGCTTGAACAGAATTGGTTTGCCATGTTTAACCTCCTGTCAAAAGCAGATTAACAGACTCATTTTTTTCAGCAGATGATATTGATGAAAATGGCTCCAGTATTTGTGGGGAAGATGAGGCAGATGAAGAGCTTGAAGCAGCTGCCAACCATCTTAATAAGGACTTCTATGATGTTCTTCTCGACAGAGAAAGGTTAAACGATGGCAAAGAATCCAACCACCGTTTTGAAAATGCATCTCCTGTGAAACCCCCTGCACTTGAATCTCTCCTGGGTCCGCTCCCAACTGCTGCCAGCCTTGGGATCACAGAGTCCATTAAAGAATGCATCATCACCAAGGGCCGAGAAAGCTGTAAGTACATTGGTGTTTTAACCGCTACCGCGGTTTCCCGCTGTACGCAGGAATTTCAAAAATGGCTTGATCGTGACAAAGCCAGCTCGTCATCCGCGCACCGCAGGTAACGTTGATGACGAGCTGGCTTTGTCATCAGCATCGAAGGGGTTAAAGAACAGACACGGAAGTGAAATACACACAGTTCTGTTGTATACATTTTGTATGAATTGAAAAAATATTTTGCGCCTCCTCTTGCCTGTTTTCCTTCATCTGAATTAATTTCCAGACATAGTTCTTCCATTACTCCTAGCTGGACTGAGGGCTGTCAGATCCTCGGTTTCGGCTGATGTTCAAATGCCTGGCCCTAAAATGACAGCCGTGCCAGCTTCTTCTGTGATCTGACCCCTCCCAAAAGGGGACATCCCTTATGATCTCACCACACAGTAAAGCGCTGCTTGTGGATCTCAGTACCAACGGGCAAAGCATTAGCGCCACTTGAAATGATAGCAATAGCATTGTCCTTTTAGTAACACTGGTGAGCAATAGTGAGGTCTGAAAAATGCTTGTGTCTTGGAAGGAGCGCTTTTCTTGAAGTCCCATAGAAACTCTACCACTTTGGCCAGCAATCCGCCATTCCCTGTGGAATCTAACTCTCCTAAATTAGTTACGTCAGAAGTCCTCACTCTGTTTATAACTCTATTAACGCCTTAGCACCTTGTCTTTCTAAGAACGTACTTTGTTCGGTTTTCCTAAATATTAACATATATAGGACTACAGCCCCTGGGATTTTTCTAGGATGCAAAATGTCAGCATTTTGACCGTGTTTTACAGGATGTGGGGACTTTATAACTGTGCCCAAGGTATTCCAATTCTGAAATTACAAAAGCAATTACTCCTTATAGACTATTTATGGGGAAGGTGCACTTTGAACAAATATTCGAGAGTTAGATTAGTAATTTAGCTGTTGCAAACCATCTGCTGCCCTGAGAATAGAAATTAAGTCAAGAAACTCAAGACTGCTCTTTGTCCACGAAAAGTTTAAGTAGCATCAAACGCTGGAAAATGTCCTGCTCATTAGGTTCTGTACTGACCATTGAAAGTTGTATTTATTTGCAACTGTTCGTATTTAACACAGATACATATCCAGACATTTAAGAAATGAATCATGCTTTGCTAGTATTCAATATTAATTTTCGAATAATGATTTGGAGATCTCATCTGTAGTCCATGCTGCACAGCATCGGGTATATTCCACACACGCGTGTTTGGTGCTAGAAGATAATATGAGCACCTCAATTATCCACCGTATCGGAATTTACAATATAACAATTCTCTTGTAGAGAGATCAGTTAATCCAGAATCCTGTTCGAAATATCTCTAAGACTGAAATGTTCAAAAGTGATTTGAACAGAAATGCGAGGTGCATTAACTATGCAGATTGGGGCGGACCGTAGAGGGCAATTTAATGTTTTTTGGATTCTTCAGGAGTCCAGTCTTTGATTACTTACTAATTTCTCTAAATGTTTGGAAGTCAGATAGCTAGTTTATTTAAACACCAGGACAACCATGTGTATATAAACCTGAGACGTTCACAGGTCATCAGCACACAACTGCATTATCGAGATAGCCATTATGCCTTTGTTAATAAGCATGGATCAGTTAGTCTGTTGAAAAGCAACATTTGTTTTTGCTAACCACGTTTATGACGAATGGCAGTGGTTCTTAATTTTATGTTATGTTAAGGCCGTACTTTTAGAGCGCACGGCTACACGAAGGGGTGTCCCGGCGCTTTGGCAAAGAGACCTGAAACCTAAAAACACAAAGGCAGCAACACCGCAGTCACAGTGATTACGCGGAGAAGAGCATAGTCTTCAGCTCTTTCCTAAAAGCCAAAAGACTCTTAGCTTTGCGGAGGGAGAGAGGGAGCTCGTTCCAAAAGCGAGCTGCCACAAATTGAAAGGACCGTCCACCCATCCGGACTCGTTTGGCAGTAGGCACCTCCAATTTGGACAAATCGGCTGACCGCAACATCCTCCGTGGCACATAGAATGCAATCCGCTTTCTAATATAATTAGGGCCGACGGAGTGCAGAGCTTTGAAGGCCAGCGTGAGAATTTTGAACCTGATTCTTTTGGAAATAGGCAACCAATGCAGCCTATTCAGAAGCAGTTGGGCGCTGGCTCTCCTAGGCAGGCCGAAAATAGCTCTGGCCGCCGAATTTTGGACAATTTGCAGTCTGGCCAGGAGGTACCCAGGCAGACCCGCAAAAAGCGCATTAGCGTAATCTAACCTAGATCCCACTAGCGCCTGAACTACTGTCTTCCGATATTGTAGGGAGAGCAAAGGAAGAAACTTCCTCAGCATCTTGAGGATGCTGAAGCATTTCCCGGATATCCCCATAATATGGGGACGGAAGGAGAGGTCATCATCAAACACCACTCCAAGATTTTTCACTTGGGAAGATGATTTCTCAGGGGGGAACATATCCTGGGGCCACCAGGACTTCCAGCCCGGATCGGGAGCACAGCCAAAGAAAAGCAACTCAGACTTATCCGAGTTGCATTTCAGGCTGTGGCGTTGAAACCACGCAAAGACTGCACTCAGACAGTCTTTAATCCTGTCGCCGTCAAAAGCCTCTCCTTTGCTGCATGTGAACAGAAGCTGGGTGTCATCAGCGTATGAGATGACCCGGGCCCCATAAGCCTCCGCTACCACCGCCAGAGGGGCCATATAGATGTTAAATATGGTGGGGCTCAGGATGGACCCTTGGGGAACCCCAACCTCTAGCGATGGCATTTCAGCGGAGAACGGAGGAGCCCAGATCACCTGTCGACGGCCCGATAGAAAGGACTGAAACCAGTCCAACACCGTCCCCCATAGACCGATCTCCCTGAGTCTTAAAAGGAGACCAGCATGAGGGACGGTGTCGAAAGCCGCCGACAAATCCAGCATGACTAACATAGCCTTTCCCCCTCGATCGAGCGTCTCCCTGATGGCGTCGGTCACCTCCACGAGGGCCGTCTCCGTGCTGTAATTCGCACGGAAACCGGATTGAGAATCATGGAGAATGTTGTTATTCTCAATAAAGGTGGTAAGTGTGTGCTGGACATGCTTCTCAACCACTTTCGCCAGAGCAGGGAGGAGGGAGATCGGTCTATAGTTAGCCAGCAGCAAAGGATCTATCTGAGGCTTTTTGATCAGCGGCAGAATGAGAGCGTGTTTCCAATCCCGAGGCACCATTCCGGAGCTCAAAGACAGGTTGAGCAGGGGGTTCAGCAAATTGTTTACTGCCGGTGCCACCCTGCCCAAACACCTTGCTGGACATGCATTCAGAGGTGAGCCGGATTGAAGCCGGGACAGTAGCTCCAGGGATGTTGCACAGGACAGTTGCGGGAAGACCGATAGTGTAGGCTCAAGTTCTGCCTCTAAAGATGGTACCGGCCCATTGCTGGCGAAATCGTCAACTACCCCGGAGGTATCCACAGGAGGAAAGGAATCCTGAATAGTTTTAATCTTTGTGACGAAAAAGTCAGCAAGCTGCCTAATCCACCCTTCGGTATGAGAGTGTGAGAGGGCACCTGCAGCAGGATCCACAAACTCCTTAACAATTCTAAAGAGTTCCCTACTCGTGTTGTCCGCTCGATCTATCCTGTGCTCAAGATATTCCTTTTTGGCATCAGCAATATCTTTATGGTAGTGTTTTATGGCCTCACGATACTTTATTTTCTCCACTGGATCGTATTTACGACGCCAACGTCTTTCTGCCTTTTTACAGTCTTGGCGTGTTATACGTAGTGTGGAAGTAAACCAAGGGGCAGAATCGTGACAGGGAGCAATTCTCGTTGACTTCACTGGGGCTAGCTCCTTAACCACTTGTCCGGGGACCCCTGGGGGTCCGCAGTGCGTACTCGGGGAGTCTGCGACTGCTTTTAAAACAAAATAAAGAAGCAAAACTGAACATTTTAAAACCTTCTATAAATATGAAGAAAATTTAAATTGTAAGCAAAAAATTAAGTTAGCAGCTTACGATTGATTCGCAGGAGCAGTTAACCAGAACTTAATCTGAAAAATGGGTGGTCTCAGTTGAGTAAATGAACACTCCAACCTTCCCATTAAAAGTACATTTTTAGGGCTCGCCTGCTGATGCGCTTCAGCGCATAGCTGGCGAAGCTCTATAGGGGCTTATCCAGTGTTTATCCACTGGCGATTCCACTGGCGATTCCTTCAAGTGCATGTGCTTTTTAGGTCATTGCGCTTGCGCAAGCCCTAAAAAGCGCGTGCACAATGCCACCAGCCGCCTGCCTGCCTGCCTCGCATTACCACATCAAAGGCAGCCCTCCGAGCGCATTTCTCACCCCCTAATTATTCACGGCCGGCCGGCAGGCACATCAAAGGCTGCTGCTGCCGTGACTCGCATTTCTCCTCCCTCCTCCCCTATCACTGCCCAGGCCGGCCGTACTTTCTCTTTACAAGGGCCCCCATTCCTGAATCACTTGAAATCTCTCCACATTATTTGCATTTTGTTAATTAAAAAAATTAACTTCAACACAGCGTTGCACATTTTTCTCGACTTCGGAAGGATGAGTCCCAATCTCATTTGTACAAAGTGTTGTAATGGGATTATTGGAGAGTTAGAGAAACGTGCTCACAAGTTACATTTTTATGCATATCATCTGAGTAAATAAACAATAGCATGGTGCCGTTTGCGTCCTTGACTTGATCTGGTTTTTATTTTTATTTTGCTATTATTCTCACAAAGGCTAAGAAGGTCTGCCTACTTTAGTATTAAGTGCTATACGTCGCATAAGCAACAGCTAACCATTCACTCACCCACGCAACGCCACTCACCCATGCAACGCCACTCACCCACGCAACGCCACTCACCCACGCAACGCCACTCACCCACGCAACACCACTCACCCACGCAACACCACTCACCCACGCAACGCCACTCACACACGCAATGCCACTCACACACGCAACGCCACACACGCAACGCCACACACACACGCAACGCCACACACACATGCAACGCCACACACACATGCAACGCCACACACACATGCAACGCCACTCACACATGCAACGCCACTCACACATGCAACGCCACTCACACATGCAACGCCACTCAACCACGCAACGCCACTCACACACGCAACGCCACTCAACCACGCAACGCCACTCACCCACGCAACGCCACTCAGCCACGCAACGCCACTCACCCACGCAACGCCACTCACCCACGCAACGCCACTCAGCCACGCAACGCCACTCAGCCACGCAACGCCACTCAGCCACGCAACGCCACTCACACACGCAACGCCACTCACACACGCAACGCCACACACACACGCAACGCCACACACACTCGCAACGCCACACACACACGCAACGCCACACACACACGCAACGCCACTCACACACGCAACGCCACTCACACATGCAACGCCACTCACACATGCAACGCCACTCACACATGCAACGCCACTCACACATGCAACGCCACTCACACATGCAACGCCACTCACACATGCAACGCCACTCACACACGCAACGCCACTCACACACGCAACGCCACTCACACACGCAACGCCACTCACACACGCAACGCCACTCACACACGCAACGCCACTCAACCACGCAACGCCACTCAGCCACGCAACGCCACTCAGCCACGCAACGCCACTCACACACGCAACCCCACTCACACACGCAACGCCACTCACACACGCAACGCCACTCACACACGCAACGCCACACACACACGCAACGCCACACACACACGCAACGCCACACACACACGCAACGCCACACACACACGCAACGCCACACACACATGCAACGCCACTCACACATGCAACGCCACTCACACATGCAACGCCACTCACACATGCAACGCCACTCACACATGCCACGCCACTCAACCACGCAACGCCACTCACACACGCAACGCCACTCAACCACGCAACGCCACTCACCCACGCAATGCCACTCAGCCACGCAACGCCACTCAGCCACGCAACGCCACTCAGCCATGCAACGCCACTCAGCCACGCAACACCACTCAGCCACGCAACGCCACTCACACACGCAACGCCACTCACACACGCAACGCCACTCACACACGCAACGCCACTCACACACGCAACGCCACTCACACACGCAACGCCACACACACACGCAACGCCACACACACACGCAACGCCACTCACACACGCAACGCCACTCACACACGCAACGCCACTCACACACGCAACGCCACTCACACATGCAACGCCACTCACACATGCAACGCCACTCACACATGCAACGCCACTCACACATGCAACGCCACTCAACCACGCAACGCCACTCACCCACGCAACGCCACTCACCCACGCAACGCCACTCACCCACGCAACGCCACTCACCCACGCAACGCCACTCACCCACGCAACGCCACTCACCCACGCAACGCCACTCACCCACGCAACGCCACTCACCCACGCAACGCCACTCACCCACGCAACGCCACTCAGCCACGCAACGCCACACACACACGCAACGCCACACACACACGCAACGCCACTCACACACGCAACGCCACTCACACACGCAACGCCACTCACACACGCAACGCCACTCACACACGCAACGCCACTCACACACGCAACGCCACTCACACACGCAACGCCACTCACCCACGCAACGCCACTCACCCACGCAACGCCACTCACCCACGCAACGCCACTCACCCACGCAACGCCACTCACCCACGCAACGCCACTCACCCACGCAACGCCACTCACCCACGCAACGCCACTCACCCACGCAACGCCACTCACCCACGCAACGCCACACACACATGCAACGCCACACACACACGCAACGCCACACACACACGCAACGCCACACACCCACGCAACGCCACTCACCCACGCAACGCCACTCACCCACGCAACGCCACTCAGCCACGCAACGCCACGCAACGCCGCTCAGCCACGCAACGCCGCTCAGCCACGCAACGCCGCTCATCCACGCAACGCCGCTCATCCACGCAACGCCGCTCACCCACGCAACGCCGCTCACCCACGCAACGCCACTCACCCACGCAACGCCACTCACCCACGCAACGCCACTCATCCACGCAACGCCACTCATCCACGCAACGCCACTCATCCATATGCAAAACGAAAAATGTCAAACTCTTCTATTGCGAGACCTATTGCATTTTCAATGCTTGTTTAAATTGTGACTTAAATAACATTTTCCATCGTTTGCGTATCTGTTTAAATCCTTGTTTCCATATATCTGTGTATTATTTTGCAGTTTAAATCTTTGAAACTGATTCGGCCATGGTCCAGGTTTTCAATAATGACTCTTTCGGGGTGGCGGGGTTTACCTCTGAAATTCCTGTGATGATTCAGTGGGGTCCACGGATTCCAGTAATGATTAAGTGGGGGTCGACAAAAGAAAAAAGTTTAAGAAACACTGCCGTCTGGTATTTGTGCACTTTGGAATCCTGGACCCCAAGGCCGCATTGATCTATTTGCCAAGCTCACAGGCTAAGCTACTATTTTAAAAACCTGCATCCAGACCAGCCCATGAAAATCATAATGTCAGTGGCGTCCATTAGCATGTCTAGTAATTTGGTCCTCATTTTGTTTGATTAGACAGGAGAAAGGGATGTTACTTAAATATTTGGCTCACTTTCGTTTTAGATGACATGCATAACCGCAGTCCATTGTTGACAGAATGTAAGTGAGAATTATTCCAATGGCAGAATCTCTCAAAGTCCACCCTACTGCAGGAACCAATACAAATTGATAAAAATCTATTTAATATCTATTTACGTATTAATGATCAAAAATAATTTTACCATTATGTACATTCCCAAATGTAAAACAAAGCCTGCTTGCACACAGGCTATTAACCTGATATTGCCCATGCATTTAGACTAACGACATCTCTATTCATATTTAAGTCAAATACCCACCATGTATACACACGAAAGCCAGCTGTGAATAAGTTATATATTTCATGTGAGGGGCGTTGAAGTTTAGCCACTCAGGTCGTGATAGAATATTGTGAAGTTTTATTACAGAACTCTCGACCATCCTTTAATATTTGCTTTTCATAGAAGTGTTAGTGTATACCCGAGTCTTGATTTTCGAGCGAGTGTTTACTTCATATTAGGTAGGGGAGCCTGACCCACCATCAAAAAGTTTTTTTCCCCGCGATTAATTTCTGAGGTGTGTGGTGTATCTCTGGGGTGTAGTTTATCATTTCGACACGTGGGCACAGAAGTAAAGCTCTGTTGTAATGTCTTCATCCATTCTCTGATACTCCTGTCGAAGACACTTTGGGCGTGCTTGATGTTGGTTGCTTGTCGTGTCATAGGATTCAGTAGTGCTTTGTTCCTCTCTCCAGAGCCTGGCTGCTGCTGCTTACCAAACTGGCCATTGTGCTGAATCATGTTCTTGCCTCCCACACTCCCCCCTCCTCGCCTCTGGCATCTGACGCCTTTCTGGCCTCCTCGTATAAATATCCAGAGAATCTCATTGTAAAGTGACCTTGTGTAGTTCCTTCGTAAATCCGGATACAGGTCGTCGACTAATCTACTGCTGCTTAGGTTTCATTTTGGAAAGTTGCCAGCCTGTGCCCCAGTCCTTTGTACCTCGATGCCATGAATATTTGGCCTTACTGTATTTATTTGCGCTTTTATATAGCGAATGCCAGACCTAAACGTGTCAAAGTTTTTTCCCCAAAGATATAAACATGTAGGTAGCAGCAGTGCATAAAAGAACACTGATAAAATGGTTTGATGGGAGCAACCGTGCCATAACAAAAGGACAATGAGCATATGTACTGTTGCAATAAATAATCTTGGGAAAAGGTTCACGTTCGCACGCTTTACAAGGGTTCATGTGCACAATTAAAAAGGACCAGGATGTACCCAGAGCTGTGTAGATTAAGTGAGATAACCATGAGATAGCTGGCATTCCCTTCTGTCTTCGCTGTAGAAATCGGCCATGGCCCTTTTCTGTAAAGCAGTGGTCCATGGACATTTAGGTAATAACTTTGTTTAGATTTGGTAAGAGACACAATTCTTTAGAGAATTGCTGTGATAGACTTTTGGTTTTACTTTTGAACACTCAATTGCCCCCTATATTTGTTAAACAATTTTTATTTCAAAAGTCCTGGATAATTATTGATTTTCTGTGTGTGCATCAGTGGATGTCCGCATTTCTGTGTGCGCGCGTGTGTTTATGTGCGTGCGCATGTCTCCATATGTTTAACGTAAGCACAAAATAGAAGTATAAATTCTTTTTCCTTGGTGTTCTGGAACGGCCGGCAATGAACCACATCATTCAGTTTAATGATCTGAAACGGGGGCATGTATTTTTAGAGGTGCCTAGATCTTTCCCCTCTTTACTCCATAAGCACGACCTCTCCTCTTCAGTGGTTTGAGCTGGCAAGGAGTACTGAGACTTTTTCAGCCTCCTGGTGCCTTGTGTCTTGTTCCATCCATTCCGTTGTCCATATTGCCATTCCCGCCCTCCCTCCTGTTGTCAGTGTTACCCTCCCACAGCTGCCATAAGAAAACAAGCATTGGAAATGCAATCGGTCTCGCATTTGAGTTGAAGCTTTTGCCATTGTAAATTGCAATGTCTTTTACCCTTTGTGTTATGGAGTGTATGTATGTGATATGTAACGGAATTATGTGGGTTGGATTTGTTTAGTTAGTTGTGGGATTGTGCGGCGTGGAATTGTGTGGTGTAGAGTGGGTCTGTCCGTTTAGGCCTGCTGAAACAATGGAGAATAAAGACGGAAAAAGGGAGATAGATAAAAGGAAATGGCTGAAGACGAAGGGCGAACTACAGGCCAGGAAGCGAGCAAGGAGAAGAGTGAGAGATATAGAGCTTAGAAGAAGGACAGATTGAGATGGGAGAAAGAGCAAGCAGATGAAAACTATAGTCAAAGAGTGGGTAGGAGAGGGAGAGAGCGATAGATAAAGGACTAGGGAAATATGGACATGGAAATAGGTAGAGACTGATGTTCCTGTGCTGGGCTTGAGTAGTGACTGCATCGTGGTGAATGTGGTCACCCTTCATAAAGTACAACGATTTATAGTGTCAAGCTCTTAGCAAGACATTGTTGTCGGTTATCCCTTTCTTCAGCCAGCGCTGCATCGCTTGTGCGGTGCTCCAAATAAATCTATCTCCTCTACTCATAACATGTTCATTTATCATCATTATGGAACACTCCGTTTAGAAACCTTTGTTTTCAGCTGTTGTAGTCCCATTGGTTCTGCTGCTATGAATCAAGACTACAGCTCCCTCAATGCACCAATGGAGAAGAGGGGAGAAAGAAAAACACGCCCCCCAGTCTGAAAAGGACGGGGCCTTTTGCCATTTCTAGCTTCATGTTCCGCTGACCGTCTCGTTGTTTGCCTCGACGTGGTTGGAAGCTGCCTGATTCAGGCTCAAGTCGGGTCAATAACAAGCCACAGCCAAGCCTCAGTCGCCGCCGAACCAGCTGGCCACAACACGCCGCAGCACCGCTACACCGCTGCGCAGATCAACCAGGGGAATCAGTATCCTGAGACGTTGCAAAATTACGGCGGGGGTGCACCGCTGTTTAAGCTACTCCCCACAACAAAGTCCTTGTCTCTATCAGCGCTGTGAGTCCGTGAGTTTTCAGTGGCTAGGAATCACACGTTACTTCTGTAGTAAATTAATTAAAGGCCTCTCTTCTCTATCTGCCCGCTGCGCGCTGTGCTGTGCCCGCTCACCGTCACTTCCCACCGCTCCCAAGGGCCCGCTGCCTCAGCTGGAAGTTGCAGACCGTCAATCAGCAAACTGCACGGCAGCGGCCTGGGGCGGGCAGATCGCTCAGCTCTCCGATTCTCAGACCCGCTGCACAGCACGGCACCACACAAGCTCCTCCTCCGGGCGCAGGTCCCTCACAGTACCGGTCACTATGCCAGCAGTTTTCGGGTTTTGTCAATGTTTCAGCTCCGCTCTCCTGCGGCACTCGCTCCGATCCGCTGCTCCTTGCTATTGTCGTGCTCTCTCACCAATTCTACTCGATAACTACTAACTTCCTGTGACAGGACAGCTGCCTGATTCACGGAGTCAGTTGTCCTCCTTGCCCCCCCCCCACTGAGGTGTCTCCTCGTGGGCCATGCCCGGGAGGGACCCCGTACAAAATAGGCTACATGCCACCCCCGCGGGGCTGGTGCCTGCCTGCCTGGTGGGGCTGGGGTGTGTGGAACGGGCGTTAAGGGGGGTGTGCCCACGAGGCAGCTTCTGCGAGGTTTAGGCCTCCTTTGCGGGGTTAAACTCACAACCCAGCACGGTCATGTTTCTCTGGGCCTCCCGTATGCGGCGGGTCCGGTCGTCTCTGGCCACATGTGGCGCCTGGCAAGGTGCCCTGGGTGCGGGCGGACAGGGTAACGAGGCAGCAGCCGCGAAGCCCGGCCTTCGCCCAGATCGCGGCCTCCTAGGACTGGTTGTGGTTGTGCTGGTGAGGGGCAGCGAGGGAATGGGGTTTGTCCTTTTTGGCCCCCACATGGCAGCAGTCGGACTGCGGGTAGGGCTTATGTTCGCCTGGGACTTCCGATGTGTGGGGGAGGAGGGAGAGCCAGTAGCACCGTGGCGCACCCACCCTCTCTCCCTAGGGTTTCATGGAGCTCTTGGGGGTTCCACTGTTTGGGGCGCACCCTTAGGGGGCATGATTGTTTCACTGCCCAGTTAGCGCGGGGGAGCAACTGGCTCCCGTAGGGAGGAGGCAATGGGGGGCATTGCATGCGTCCGTTCGGGGGAGGGCACTAGAACCGCTGGGGCGTAGGTGTTACCTATGCTACCCATGACTGGCGACTCGAACGGTTGGCAGAGCCGGCTCAACGGAGGTAGCGGGTACACTTGCTGTCCTGATTACACCTTCCCGGGGCGACTAGGTTCACATGCTTGCACCATGTAGGTGCTGCTTGCAAACCAGTCCGATGTGCGGCGTTCTGGCCGGGCCGCACGCTTTGGCTAGTCTAGAACTTTGCAATTGAAGCCGTCCTGCAGCCGTATGGTCTACGAATCATGTGTTTTCCTACAAGCTGTGAGCTGCCGACTGGGAGCGGTATGCCAGTTTCGAGTGCGGCGCCCGTTTACGACTTTAGTTTCAGGTCTATCTTTCATCTCCCCGGCTGGCCCGGGGTTTCAGAGCGCGGGGGGCGTGTTGCGATGTGCCAGTTTATTGTTAAATGTGGCGCGGTGAGAGGCGCAGATTAGAGCCCCGTGTTTTGAGGCGTGAGTCAGGCACCTGGCTATGTGCCCTGGGTGCGGGCGGGCAGTGTTTTACAAGGCCTCCTAGGACGGGTAACTTACGCACTGAATACGGCCACCCGAGTGGTTGTGCTTGTAGGGGGCAACGAAGGAATGGGGCCGTACAGAGGTATGGCTTGCCTGCCCCCCCGCGCCTCCATGCGCCCTTAGCAGCTGAATTTCCCCTGCGCTGCAGCCAGTCATGGGGGTACGGAGCTGAAGGGATCTGGATAACCATCAATTGATGGGACCTTAGGCCACCGGGACCGGCTCTAGCCAGCCACCCGAGGGGCCTGCTCCAGCCCGCAGCCTTCCCGACAAAAAGCCGAGCACAGAACAAGAACCGGTTAATGCACAGCGGAGCCCCCGGCCGGCCTCTTGCAGCCACAGGTGGCTGTGGTCCGGGCGGAGATGGTGGTGCTGCTCAATGAGACTTTGGACAGCAGTCCCATCAAGGTGAGTTTTTTTGTTGTTGTTTTTGTTGTCGACTTTGTTTCCTTTTATTAAGTTTATTTTTTTTCTTTAATGTTGTCTTATTTTTAACAGGTTATCCTAAACCGATTTTATGTGCTACATGCAATGATGCTTTGATCATTTTCTTGTAGTGAATTACTTGAACAACATGTAACCAACGAGGTGATTTGCATAACACGTGATCTAAACAGCTACAAGCACACTGACCTGATTTATTGCATTCCGCACTAACGAGTAGACACGCGGCACCCAGGTTGAATCCGCAGTTATGGGTATTTTAGAGTTTTGCATGCCAGTCAATAAGTAATGTGCGGGTAACGTAAATCGTAAGTTTTTGAATCGTTAGCGTAGTTCTCAGGGGCCAACGTATGTTTTTCTTTGAGGTACCCCCAGTCACTGCCACACCGCCGTTACTTTGACGGACGCGTTAAACTGGCATCCAATTATTTACAAATTAGGCACGGAATTTATCAACGGACCACGTCCGGGTGAAAGGCTGAGACGGCTCTGTCTGTATTTATGCCAGCGACTTGCACACCATACCCAGATCTCACTTACTAGCGTTTTTTTTTTTTTTTTTTTAGGGAATGAAGTAGGTCTGTGTTGAGCGTAGGAGAGCTACATTTTATTTAGCTGCGAGTCTTCCTGTGTGTGTCTGGCTCTGTGTGTGTCTGGCTCTGTGTGTGTCTGGCTCTGTGTGTCTGTGTGTGTGTGTGTGTGTGTGTGTGTGTGTCTGGCTCTGTGTGTGTGTGTGTGTGGCTCTGTGTGTGTGTGTGTGTGTGTGTGTGTGTGTGTCTGGCTCTCTGTGTGTGTCTGGCTCTCTGTGTGTGTGGCTTTGTGTGTGTGGCTCTGTGTGTGTGGCTCTGTGTGTGTGTGTGTGTGTCTGGCTCTGTGTGTGTGTGTGTGTGGCTCTGTGTGTGTGTGTGTGGCTCTGTGTGTGTGTGGCTCTGGGTGTCTGTGTGTGTGGCTATGTGTGTGTGTGGCTATGTGTGTGTGGGTGCAAATGCAATAGGTCTCATATTTGCGAGAGATTAAGCTATTGGGATTGTAAATGACAATGCCATTTATTTATCTGTTTTCAAAACCAACACATAAATAAAAAGTTTGTCATTTACAATGCCAATAGCTCTAACTTTTCCGAAGGCGAGACCGTTGCATTGTAAATGCTTGTTTGCACTTTGCTATCACTCCATCAGTGGATACAATGAGGTCTGTCTGAACATCAGTTATTACAAAGCATATCTTTTCAATGGATTTTTGCAACATCCTGTCAATTTGTTTTATAACGCATTATCGTTGTGGGAGCTGAACCCCAATAATCATCTTATCCCCACCATCCTGATCACTCCAAGTCTTAACCAATTAATCCGGCTCTAGATTCCCCGATAGATCTAACGTTTAGAGGCTACACTCCTCATGAAAAAGCATAGATTTAACAGAGTAAAACAGAATAAATGAGGACACGTTAATAATTAAGTTCTAGGTCAAAAATAAGGCAAAAAAAGATTCATGACAGGAAGTTTAGTAAATGTGCTACAAAGAAAATACATAGAAATGCCATAAAGGCTAAATTACCGAAAAACAGAATCGTAAAACCTAGCCCTAATTAGCCCTACGTAGATGGACCCCAAGTCGAACTCATAAAGAGCACTGTCAGCATCCCAAGAAGTCAAATTTAGGGCACAGAGAAAAAGTCTTGTAAAGAAAACCCAGCAGCAGTAAGAATAGCCCTCACATAAAATAGTGAAACGAGTAAGTGAGCCCCTTGAGAAGACGAATGAGCCCACTTATAAAAACTAAGGCCCAAGAACTTTTGTACACAAATCACATTTCTATTAATAGATTCTGCAAATTCAGCATGGTCGGTTAGGGTCAAAATTTGGAAATCGCAAAGTAATATTTTAAAACGACGTAATTATTTAACACTAACCCATTTCTTAAAGTGAAAGACATTTTCTGCCTACTCTCTCAACAACTGCACTCCAGAGATGGTCAGCATAAAATGAAACCTTTCTCAAACTTGGTTCATTGAATTAACACTAACCTCTTTAGTGAATCTTTCAGCGGAAGTCCTTGAATATGATACTTTGTGTACATGATGGAAGCATCATTAACAGAACATACTTCCTAGTTACATATTGTCTGCTATGAACCTTTAAAGTCATTCACTCGATGCTCAGTGAAAAGAAGAGGGGAAATGGTTTGCAGCAGGACACTTATTGGGAGGGGTAAACGACCAGGATTAAGACTAGCACAGCACCCATTTTAAAGAAAATGGCATCTGATGTGGCACAACTACTTCACAGTGTTAGTTACATTTCTAAATGACTCTGCAAACTCGTTTCAAGTGTAATATAAATTACAAGTATGCATAATTTAACCCTCAAAATTTCAGAAATAAACTTTCGCTCGACATTGCACATTAAAAAAAATAAATAACTACTGTGTGTTTATATACATTTTATTAAAAAATGTGTATGTATATGTACCTAGACACACAAACACATGTTTTTAAGGGGCAACCCACTTGTGTGTATGTGTGTGTATATATTACTGCCCATCACTGAACCCTAAAAACCCTTCATCACTATTTATCTCTACCCGTCCCTGAATCCTTAAAACCTATACCGCCATTACCTCTATCCATCCCTCAATCCTAAAAAACGCTTGGGTTCCTTTACCACTCCCATCCCTAAACCATAAAAAACCCTCACCACCATTTACATCTGCCAGTCTTCGAACCAATAATACCAAACCTCAGTTTACCTCTACCCACCACTAAACATTTAAAACCCTTACCACCATTTACCTCTGCCTTCCCCTGAACCCTACAAAACCCTTACCTTTTTCTCTGCCTGACCCCTAAGAAAACCTTACGTTCCATTACTTCGACCTGTCCCTGACAAAAGAACGTTCCTTAACCCTTAAATTCCATTTTTTAAAAGATACACTAAAAAGATGTCATTTAAAAAAAAAAAAGTACTCACCTGCATGGTTAAGTACTGCATTGTAATAGGCTAAACATGACCTGCATGGTACTTTCAGAGTTGTACTCCCCTGCTTTGTAACATCCCACCTATAAAATTGTGTGGTAAACGTTAAATGCCATCTGTATACTTTATAGGTGAGGCTTCTTATTTCTGGGAAAAAGGCCTTACAAGAAGGATATAAAGCAACAGCTTAGCTTCCTTGATCTGTCTTTGATATTGGTGAAGCTCAGAATATCTATGTTTTGGGGAGCTGCCTTTGGCCCGATGCTTGCGTTGAATTCTGGATGTTGCTAAGTGGTCTACTTCAAAGTGTGAGATCTTAAAGCAAATTGAGAAATCTTAACCATGTAGGAAATGCTGTTGCCAGAATGTTGTAACCATATTAAGGAACCATCAAATAAATGTTCATGGGGAGGCTCAGACTGCCATTGTGTATACGATCCGCCCTGGGATTGGCTCTGGTCACTTATCATTCATGGAAGTCTTCTTTTAGATTGCCTTGACTGATAAGGGAGCAGAGCCAAGCCTAGGAGTCGAAGGCTTGGATGGAGGACACACTCAGACCCTGAGCCTGCCAAACAGTTACAAGGTTCTGCAACCCAGCTGACCGAGACTGAACTGGAAGAGTTAGATCAGCTCGAACACGGGGCGACGAGGGTGTTAAATGTGTTTGAGATGCACTGGACTTTGCCTGCTGGTGAGCTTACACTTCTCCCTTATTATTTCCTCAATCGATCTTCTCTACAGTCAAGGCATGAACACTCGGGCCCTTGACCAAATGTTTAACAGGAAGCGTAGATTTAATCAAATCACTCACTCCCACCTTCTTTTATTTATTTGCTATATCTTTTACACCTAATTCTGAACCGAAGAGGAACACACTTGGCCAGTGGTTCCCAAACTTTTTTGACCCGTGGCTCCCTTGAACAATTGGCCATTGGCCGTGGCTCTCCATTATGTTACCTTTTTTTTTTTAGGCGAGTGGCGGTATGGAAGCCTGGCCTCAGGAGTACTTCCATTATGCTCCCGGGAAGTAATTGGGATGAGGGTATTCTAATCATAGAGAGTTTCACATTTTAATACAATAATACAAGCACATGCCCAGCCATAAAGAACAGTATATTGCAATAAACGCTGTTCAGTAAGTACCACTCTGTCAACTGTGCAATCGGTAAATAAGACATTAGATTACAAAGCATGCTGGGTGTATGAGTTAGAGGCATGTGGGCTGCTAAATTCATATCTTAGCATTAGATCGCCGCCTAGTGTTGGGTCCGGATGATCGCACATTGTTGTCCTGGAAGAGTCTTCGAAGTATCCTGAGATAGGTGGCTCCTCCCCTGGACTACAGTGCGCATGGGCATCGGCTCCATCCCCAGATTGTTTTTTTCCGCCATTGGGTTCGGATGCGGTCCCGACTTCTCTTTGTCGGAACCGAGAAAAACTAACTTTTTCAGGCCAAAAGGCCTTGTATTTTCTAGCGTCGGTATTGTTCGCGCACGGTCTCGGGTTCTTCCAACTCTTGAAGTCGGATTCAACGGAGTCTACACTCTTCGGACATCGAGGCCTTCTCATCGCGACACGACTACAACTTTCCAGAATGGAGCGGAGTCCGTTTAAGTACTGTCCGCTCTGTGGGTCCAAGTACCCACATATAGACCTCCACCCGGTCTGTAACAAATGCCTTTCACCGGACCATGACGACGGCAAGTGCAAGGCTTGCGCTCAATTCCGGTCCAAAAAGACTCTCAAGCTCCGGCGCGCGGTGCGCCTGGAGGCCAGACAAGCGGCCCCGGATCCAGAAAACATCTTCGGCGACCAAGAAGAAGATGAACAGGGTCATCATCTCCAAATCTCCCCACCCGAAACGGAGGTCGAGGCAGATCCGGTGGACGAAGACGGAGTCGCGGGTCAAGACCTTCAATACGTCGACGAGGTAGGGGACGTCGAAGAGATTTATGGGGCCGCGGCGGATAGCTCTGGGGACGAGCTATGCCCCGAAGGTTTCGAAGATCAAGATCGGGTCACGGGATCGCCAAGTGGCCTTACCCAAGACCCCGTGCCGCAAGCCACGGCCCCGCCATCAGGCCCGGCCACGGACGTACTTGCTGGGCAGGCCGGATCGAAACCGAAACCGAAACCTGCGGTGTCGACTACACCTAAAATGGCCGACCCGAAAACGAAACCGAAACTTATGGACTCGAGCGTCCCTAAAATGGCGGCCGGCCCACAGAAACCTACTGCACCCGCTGCCGCATCGGCTCCGTCGGGCTCCGGTCCGCAGAAGGCGAAGAAGTCGGTCGATTCCGCTGGAACGAAATCGGCGCAGGAGGAGGGATCCTCTAAAAAGGGTGGTCGGCACGGATCAACCGCTGCGACACCGTCTAAGCACGCCAAGGCCAGCAGCGTAGTGGATACGGAACCGACTCAAGCGCACGGATCGACGGCTGGCACGTCTGCGCATCGATCCAAGGACTCTGGGTCGGCGTCAACGGCATCGGCGTCCAAACCTCAGAAGGGCCACCATCACGTCGGATCCGAGGGGAAGGTCAAGACGTCCTCGTCAGCGCCAAAAGCCACTGTGGATGAAGCGTCTCCCATCGCCGCTTCGCTGCAGAGAATCAGGGAAAAGGCCGCTGCTACGTCGGCTCCGTTACCGGCGCCTCAGACGCCGAAGGATGCTCCGGCCAAGCCTAAAAGCAAGCTTCTCTTCTTTCTGCCGCCGAAAGAGGCTCCGAAGGCTTTTTCTACAAAATCGACGCCAAAGAAGGCGGATTCTTCTACGGCAGGGGTACCTTCAAGTCGAGAACTCGAATCAGAGGACGATTCTGAGCACTTCATCGACGCCAACACAGGCAAATTGACAATATACAAAAGAAGGATCACATCAGAGCCTCTAGACTCCTATGTTATCCCACTAAAGAAGAAAAGAGTTCCTCTGGACGCTTCTAACCTCATAGAGCCTATCCAGCCTCCTCCAAGAAGAAGCCCTACTCCCTCACCAGAACATTCTGATGGTGAGGGTTATGATGAGGAGGACCAATACACCTTCCCCGTAAATGAACCAGATGCACATACAGATGCATATGATGACATTGGTGACCAAGGCACTCAAGGTGTGGGGCAAGACCCACAGCCTTTCAGTGCACGTGCATCCCCAACAGAGGATTCTGCAGGTTTTCATGCACTCATCGAGAGGGCAGCTGCTAATCATGATGTAGACATGCATGCTGACCCAGTGGAAGAGGACTTTCTCTTTGACACTTTTTCAGTCTCTGAAAGAACTGTGAAAACGCTGCCTATGCTCAAGGGAGTCCTCAAGCATGCAGCTGACATCTTTAAAGAACCTACCAGGGCGAGAGTGGTCAATCCACGTATCGAAAAGAAGTACAGGCCAGCACCTGCAGACCCTGCATACATTCGGGGACAGTTGCCTCTGGACTCTCTTGTGGTCGCAAATGCCAGAAAACAGGCCAACTCCCAGACAACGGGTGAAGCTCCTCCCCCTGACAAGGAGTCCAAAGTGCTGGAGGCAGGGGGCAAGAGAGTGGCGGCACAGGCTGCCAACTTTTGGCGTATTTCAAATACACAAGCACTCTTAGCACGTTACGATAGGGCGCATTACGACACCCTAGAGCAAATAGTACAACACCTGCCTCCACAGTTTCAAGAGGGCACCAAACTGCTTATAGAGGAAGGTAAACTGATCTCCAACGCAGCCATCAAGTGTGCACTTGACGCCGCAGACACAGCAGCTAGGGCTATCAACACTAGCGTCATGCTGAGACGACAAGCTTGGCTCCGCATATCTGGGTTTAAACCCGATATTCAGACAATAATACTTAATCAGCCAGTCAATCCTGATAGACTGTTTGGTCCAGATGTTGACACCACCCTCGAAAAGATAAAGAAGGACACAGAAACTGCTAAGTCCATGGGGGCCCTGCAATCACAACAGTTTCGTGGCAATAATTTTCGTCGCTCAGGTGCACGTGGAGTCACCAGAGGACAAATGGGTCAACAATCTCAATTCTCAAGGGGTGGAGCACAATCCTCGTTCACAAAACAGAACAAGGGAGGTTACAGAAATAACAGCAACAGAGGGCGCGGCAGAGGAAACAACAACTCCCGCTCCTCTACCCCTAGCAAACAGTGACTCTCTGTCACTGCCCCCCGACCATTTAACACCTGTCGGGGGGAGACTGCAGCAGTTCCTGCCCGTCTGGAGAAACATCACCACAGACAGGTGGGTGCGACAACTAATCCAGTATGGTTATTGCCTAGAGTTGAAATCCACTCCACCCAACATCCCGCCAAGACAAAGGCCTATGTCCGCAGAGCACTTGCACTTATTGCAGCAGGAAGTAGTGGCAATGCTGCAAAAAGGCGCAATCGAGCTCGTGCCAGTGGGAGAGGAAGGCACAGGGGTATACTCCCTGTACTTCCTTATTCCAAAGAAGGACGGATCTCTCAGACCCATTCTAGATCTACGTCCCCTCAACCTGTACATACTGTCAGAACATTTCCATATGCTTACACTGCAACAGATTCTCCCCTTGTTAAACCAAGGGGGCTTCTTAGCAACCTTGGATCTCAAGGATGCTTATTTCCACATTCCACTACACCCGTCCCACAGGAAATACCTCAGGTTCACTATCCAAGGAAAGCATTACCAATTCAAGGTCCTGCCCTTCGGAGTCACCACAGCCCCAAGGGTGTTTACCAAGTGTCTGGCGACAGTGGCAGCGCACCTCAGGAGGCAGAACATCCATGTCTACCCCTACCTGGACGACTGGCTCGTTCAAGCCAAGCCAAACAAATTATTTTCCAATTTGGGGTTACCAGACCTCTACCATAACGAAATAAGAGGCAAAGAAAACTTGTCTTTTTCATTTCACATTTCATTAACCTTGTTACGGAAAAAAACCTTTCTTCAATTGTAGGTAAAGGTTTGTTTATGAATGACACGAGAGAAAGGAAGAGTTTAACTTGAAAGTCTCAAAGATCTATTGAATCTCTATTTTAATTGTCATGCCACAGTGAAACAATGTTGTTTAGAAAGAAAGAAAAGAAAAAAATTAAAAAAGTTTATTTGCTGAGTTATGATCAATTTCAATTCAAAATAGCCTTTATTCGATAAACATATCATAAAAGACAGCACATTAAAAGGTATATAATATTTTATACATGTTAAAGAGAAAAAAAAACATCTTAGACAGTTCATCAGCAACGGGACATTGCCACCAAGAAAATGATTAATCCCAATGGTTCCTCTATACAATAATTAATAAATATATTTTAAAATGCCAGTAAAAACCTATACAATAAATTGATTTTTAAAACGTAGTCAGAGTTCTGATCAAATAGTTTGACGTTTTTAAATAAATAACTACGATCTGCACATTATCTCCTCTCGTGTTCTCACAAGTAAGCAGTTTGATTTCACCCCATCTCTTCCCATGCATATAGGAAACACACCTAAAAAGGTAAGCAATGCATAGCGTAAAGATGGCGGCTTTGGTTGTGTCTTTGTTTTGTACTGCAGCCAGTGGTGGGAGGCCTTGTTTTTATGTATTTAGCACATTTTCTCAGCCCACAGCACTCTGGTGAACCCACGAGAACTGTGAGTAACGTCATGCCTTCCAGTTACCTGATGATGACTTTAGCAGAGGGTCCTTTTTCCCCCAGAGGTATATTACCCACTGGTTGACGTTCCTTTTATGAATACTTAATCACATCTGGCGCTCCCTGTATTCTCATTTCAGTGTCATGACCTTTGCTGTTCCCTGTATCACTTCACAGTCATCCATTATAGCCTGCCGCTATAGTGTATCCTGAGCATGTGTCACACACAGAGCACGGAAAGAATTATCAAAGGATATTAAATAGATATTGTTTTTACGCAGTGTGGATTCTCGAACGGTAAAAACCAGCTAGCTTCTTTCCTTCTGAAATTCTCATTTTCTGAGCAGCAGACAGCACCAAGCCATGGCTGCACCTGTTTCCCCTGACCGTCATTATATTTCTACCACCAACCCAGAAACAAGCAATACTTGTTTAATGTTCTCATGCGCACAGAAGCGGGCTTTGTTTTCGTCTTTGTATTTTGCTCCATCCTGGGAAAACGTGGTTTCAGAGCGACCGAAGAAGAAGGCGGTTCTACGAACAGTTAGTAAGTTAAACCGGTGTCTTGATGACATCTTCATGTGTTGAGGCGTTTGTAAAGGGCGAAGTCTTTTAAAACGTTTCTAGAATTCTTCTGGCACTGATGGGCCTACTACTCAGAAGCCTCTTTTTCCACAGTAGCTTTGGAAAATTCAGGCTCCAAAAATAAAAATGTAGCTTTGGAAAATTCAGGCTCCAAAAATAAAAATGTAAACATATACTCGGTAAAAATAAATACTAGACGAAAAGATGTGCTTGCAAAATTTTTAGCGGGCATCTAGCCTCACCATTTGCCTACCAATATAGTTTGACTATATTTTAGAGTAGTAATTTAACCTACTCCTTCCATACACAGTAAGCGAGTTAGCAGGGGTGATACTTGTTAACTTGTCATTTTTGTAAGTAGATTTTTTTTGTTTATTTTATTGTTCCTCTTTGGATCAGCCGCAAAAAGTATTGGGAACTAATTATATCCAATGGCCAAGACTAACACTGTGTCCTCAGAATTAACAAAGTTGAAGCTGCGGAAGGGGTCATGCATGTGGTTTCACCCACGCGGCCGTAGTAGTCCCAATCCCAACGTGGCCATTTCTGGCCTCACCATGTGCCCCTTTTCTCTGCTGGTCTTTAAGGCAGATCAATCAATCAATCAATTTGTAAAGCGCACTACTTACCCGTGAGGGGTCTCAAGGCGCTGAGGGGAGGGGTTGCCGCTACTGCTCGAAGAGCCAGGTCTTGAGGAGCTTTCTGAAGGTGAGCAGGTCTTGGGTCTGCCGCAGATGGGTGGGGAGGGTGTTCCAGGTTTTGGCGGCGAGGAAGGAGAAGGATCTGCCGCCAGAGGTTGTTCGTTGGATGCGCGGGGCGGCGAGGGCGAGGGCGAGGCTGGCGGAGCGGAGCGGAGCTGGCGGGCGGGGGTGTAGAAGTTGAGTCTGTTCAGGTAGGCTGGACCGGTGTTGTGGAGTGCTTTGTGTGCGTGGGTGAGGAGTTTGAAGGGGATCCTCTTGTTGACGGGGAGCCAGTGCAGGTCTCTTAGGTGGGAGGTGATGTGGCTGCGGCGGGGGACCTTGAGGATCAGTCAGGCGGAGGCGTTTTGGATGCGTTGTAGTCGTTGCAGGTGTTTGGCCGGGATTCCTGCTTAGAGTGCGTTGCCGTAGTCCAGCCTGCTGCGGACGAGGGCTTGGGTCACCGTCCTTCTGGTTTCAGTTGGGAACCTCTTGTAGATCCTGCGAAGCATGTTGTAGCAGGAGGAGATGGCGTTGATCTGCTTAGACATGGAGAGGGAGGAGTCGAGGATGAATCCTAGGTTACGTGCGTAGTCCGTGGGTGTTGGAGATGCTCCCAGTGTGGTCGGCCACCAGGAGTCGTCCCAGGCGGAGGGGGTGGGGCTGAGGATGAGGACTTCCATTTTGTCCGAGTTCAGCTTCAACCATATTCACGAAGCATATGGTTGTGTTCAGAGCGCTTCAGAAGTGTGACCATACGTTTTGGCATTGTGCAGTAGCGTTTTAGCCAGTGCGTTATGAACCCTTGTGCAAGGAAGGAAATGGGTGGGCCACTGAGTTATTTGAATTCTAAAATACAGCATTAATCAGAGTTCAGAGACCCCCACCCCCCAGGCCTCTGCCGTGACTCACTGCTCTTGCAGCACCAATGGAAGCTGCACGTATCCCGCCTAGCCCTGCCTATGAGTTGGTGAAATTATTAGTGGAGTGATGATCACTTTTGCAAAATTCTGCCTCCCCATACTCAACCAGGAACCACAAGTTTACCAAAATAAATGTTCAAGCTTCTTGAAGGCCACGTTTCAACGAAGAATAGATTGTGTGATTTACATTGCTTTAAATGTTATTTTCTTTCACCAGTAAACTGTTTGTATAGTTTGTTTGAACTTGGCAGGTCAACCGCTTTTCTCCCAAGGAATTTATAAATAAATAAATAAATACAATTTGTCCATATTTGATGCTAGGAACGTGTGAGCAATTCAACCCAAAAAGAGTGTTGTGGTGGGTAGAGCAGGCTGCCAATTACAGTCCAGGGGCCAGCTCCTGCAGACGTTGTATACTAAAATGGACACAAACCAGCATGCACTGTAAAAGCAGTGACAGAGTGCTTAATTTGAGTCAGGGGCTACAGGTGGAGCCCTCCGGTACTCTTTTTGGGACACCAGGACTATTTTTTCATCATCATATTTTTTACTCAGAACAAGACACAGAGGGACAGAAAAGTAGGTATAAAGGAGGAAGAAGAAAACTGAATAGAGTGACAAAGGGAGACAGCAGGCATGAAAAGAACCTTCACATGTTAAATGAAGGGGCAGTGAGATATAAGGTGCTGAATGAAAGCTGGGTGAGGTGGATTGATGGTGTTCAGCAATCCCGACATTTTACTGTACCAGCGGCAGGCTTCTGAAATAAACTTTGAGCCCCTGCACCAGGCCCGGACTGGCCGTTGCGGGTACCGGGCAATCCCCTGGTGTGCCGCAAGGGTGGGGGCCGGTTTTGGGCCCTGGGGTCCGTTTTTGTTACAGGGCCGATTTTGCAGCAAAAATCGGCTGAAAACCGGCCCTGGCAAAGAGCTCGGTCGCATCCCCAGGGGGGCGGCTGAGCACTTTGCCAGGGCCAGTTTTAGTTCTCACTCCGGCCCTGCCCTGCACTTATTCCAAATTAAGTACTGCTGTGGCCAGTGTAGGAGAGAGTGTTGGGGAGGAGAATAAGTTCTGTTATGTGAATTCATTTTCTAAAGCGCTCGAATACCCAAAGGTGTCTTGGACTTAGCTTTATTAACAGTGCAGAGGGACCTATATTAAAAGAAGTCCTACTCAATATTGAACAACCAAGTTTTCGAAGCTTTGCTGAATGCTAATAGGTTAGTCAAGCTTTGATATGCCATGGCAGAGAATTCCAAGCTTTTGCTGTTCACAGCATAAAGCTTCTTCATCCCCAAGCCGACAGTTTGAACCTGGATACAACTGCGAGGTTGGCTGATGCAGACTGTAGGCTCCTGCCTGGGGTATACCATTTAAAACTGTGTTTTTAGAAAATCTGGGCTTAGGTCATGTAACGCTTTGTACGCAATAGAGTGCTTTGAAGGTGATTCTTTGTCTTATGGGGAGCCAGTGGTTTTTTGTAATTAATTTGGACACCGAGTGATATTTTGGAATCTTCAGTAGAAGTTGGACTGCAGCATTTGCAGAGTTTGCAGAATATTCAGTCCGTATTGGGGTGCGTTAAGAAGTAGCCTATTACAATCAGTGGCAGCAGGCACAGATCGGGGGTTGCGGGTGGGGCAGGAGGTGTAAACAAAAAGAAAAAACTTGCCTTATCGCTGTGTCTCTCCTCCGCCGTCTCAGGAAGCACAGAGGCTCCCCTATCCAATCATAACGCTGCAATGCAGTGTTGTGATTGGTTTGAGCGCTGTGGTTCGGCACTCCGATGGGGACTGGGAGCCTGGGCATGTTCTCCAGTCAGACTGTAATGCAGTCTGGGCAGAGAACATTCAGAGTGTGCATGACTGTTTGGCCGGCCTCAGACGGCCGGCCAAACATTCATGCACACTCAGAGTGCCACCACATCTCTCCCTGCTCTGTGAGAAGAGCAGCCCCGTCCCGCAAATCTGCCGCAGCAGGAACAAATAAAGTGATGATAACGTAGAGTTAATATCGTTTAGTTAAAAAACGTTTTACATGGATGAAAGCAGTGGAGCAACGCACCTCCGCCTTAGCATAGTAGCTGCCGCTGTTTATAGTAATTTAACTTAAACATCACCAATGATGTGACAAGCGTTTTTTGAAGATTAGCTGGAATGTATGGTAAAATCTTCTTTATTGTCCTTAGAGTAAAACTGAATGAGATTACTGCATTGACATGATCATTATAGGTCAATCTGTCATCTATTAAAACACCCAGGTTTCAGGTTTTGCTGACTGGTGTGGGGAGTGGGCCCAGTTCCTACGGCCACCAAGTCGGGGTCCCAAAGGAGGTCTGGGCTCCAAACAGTAAGACATCAGTCTTTCCAGAATTGAGTTTTATACAATTCATATTCATCTATGTATTGATAGCCTTTGCTGTTCCTCCTCGACTGGGCCAGAACTGAAGCTACTTCAAGGCCATAATTGGCTGCTACCTTAGAAGGGCAGCATCCCAACAAATAGTTTCAAATGTGAACTTTTTGCATAAGGGAGAGTGGAATCCTCATGATGTCATTTTGTGAGTCTCTGAAAGTCCTGCAACTCAATATGCAAGGCCCATCTGTTATTTCTTACCTGGGTCCGAATGGCCTCTGCTGCTGTGCTATGCTCATGCTGCTTCTCTCGCAGCATGCATCATCTGCCTGCTCCTTTAACCATATGCCCACATGCTCCCTGTGACTCCTTGTATGTCCTCCTCACATATCAGTACCTTAGCCTGGTTGGTTATAGTGTTTCTCACCTTATGTCTGCTGCTTCCAAGCATTGTAAATAGCAGGCGTTATAAGGAGCTGATTTAATTCTGCTCAGTTTGCTAAAGGATGGAAAGCATAATTGAAGTTGCAGAGATAGAAACTTGTGACCTGGAGGTTACAGGGGATGTCGGCAGTGAGCACGTAATTCGAGTCATCTGCCCGCATGCTTATCCATGCCCTGTGTGAAAAGTCCAGCTTAAAGAGATACATGATATGTTGGGATCTCCTCAAAGTGCAAAGGGCCTCCATCCTGTGCCCATAGAGTGTGCAGTGTGTCACCATAGGCGTTGCCTCTTGCTTTGACAATCAAGGACGGGTTCCTTTAGGGTGAGTGGACATCGATCTCTAGTGGGAGTTGTAACAAGATTAGCAGAGGCTGCAGGATTAATGTAAGTGGTAGCACGCTGTGCATGAAACCTGCCTCTGTGAGTAGTTTTCGAACATACACTGCTCACGCCCAAACCCTTCCCATGGATCAGTACAGCTAATTCACATGCGGTGGAGGCCTAGGAACCTTGGAAATGGTGTGGTGTAAATCCCTACATGAACTGTGATAGATCAAGACCAATTCTGTCTGATCTTGTGTTTCTCCAGGTTCCTCAGAAAAGTAAAAATAAAAAAATAGTTACAACTGGTGAATCCTATAGCAGTGGTTTCACAACACAGTGGCTAACAATCCAGAGGACCTTAATGAATTATTGCAGTACCTTTGCTGTGTGCCAGGTAATCATTGCCTGTATTAGTTGTGGCGGAAAACACAGTAAACCCTATGAACAAGGGTACTGTGTAGAGTATCTTTCATTAATATACTATATCGCCGGCTTTCTACTTGATTGAATGCCAACCTTTCCTATGCAGCCCAGCGATCCATTGCAGCACCGTTTCACTGGCCCTTGCTCAGGATCTGCAGTGTCCAATCAAGTAATGTGACAGGTGGTCAAATGGGAAGCCTTCCACTCCTCTACCCACCTCTGGCAAATTTAGAATTTAGCTTTTCCGAAAAGAGCTGTTTGTACTTGGTGGGATGTAGACATCTCATTTCAGCAAGCGGTTTAATGTGGGTCTCTCCAGCCTCTTTGCACACTGCATTTCTAATTACAATTTCTATGCAAACCTGGTATGTTTTCTGTAGTAAAGTATGACCTTTTCAAGTAGTTTCACCATTTAAGAAATCAATCAATGTATAGTGGATAAGACTGTTTACTCTTTTGAGATGCTGTTTCCCTTAGCCAGGCCTGCACTCGGTGGATTCCTCATCTCAGCTTACATCGATCCTCCTACTTACAGCTCAAACATAAAAGAAAATTATTTTCCCCCTAAATTTTCTCCTATTACCTGTGTTAGATGTTATTTTTCCCGTAAGCCCGCTTTTAGCAGTAATGAGATGGTTGTTGGAATTGACGAGATTCTTTCATGTATGGTGCTTTGATCTCCTTATTGATCATACTCTAGCACGTATCTGGAAATAATTTCTGAGGTATGTTGTTGCCATGCTTGGTTTCACAGGTACTTCTTGAAAAAGCTCAATAAAAAGTTAATAGATAAAGAAAATGCAATGTGCTTTTAGATGAAAGCGGATCAATATTTAAACTAAACGGATCCCCTCAAGGCATTGAAACACATACTAAATGCAATAGTTGCAAAATCAGAACTCAAAGTGTTTTTGTGCTACATTGATTTTGCTGTGCTACGGCAAAGTTGAAGTAAATTGCATTTGTTTAACAAGAAATTCATTTTTGCAAAATCTTAGTGAAATGGTCATAGGTTGAAGTTCATCAGAGGATACTAAAAAAATATTTTTAAATGTTCGGAGGATAGTCTAAGTCGCCACTTATTCTTGTGCGATCCACATTGAATCATTCAGAGGTTTTCTGACTTGTGGTTTTGCATTGCGGAACTGCTCGCTGTGCAGCGTAGAGATAAATGTTCAGCCACACGAATTTGTGGGAAAAAATTAATTCGAATTGTCATAGCTTCCAGAGTACCAAAATGTCCTACTGTCCACACTTTAAAGCGGAAGGCTGTCCAACGTGGGTCCTGGAGCACTGTATCCTGCCAAAAATTCAGAAAAAAGTGCATGCAGTGAATATGAATAACCCTCATTTACATAGCCAGAGCCTATCTTGCACGTATCATGGATTTCGTCCTGTTTTAGCAGCCTTGGTGTAGGCTGTCACCATATAAACAAAGAATGAAAATAGCCTCTGCTGCAATGATCAAACCTCCAACTCCCCCGCTTCCTTTCCCCTCTAGAAGTTCTTTAGAAGACGTTTACACCCCAAAAATGTGGTTTGAGCCTTGTTCTGGGGATGAAAAACCACGATATGGGTATGAGGGAGAGAAAATTTGCTTCTCACGGCCAGTGAAAGACCCTTAGGTGAAATAATAGAATATTTTTGAAGAAAGCAAAACAGTTATGGGAATATATTTTAAGACCTATGCACAAAACAAATTCTCTACTTTATGCGGATTGCTTGTTCTACTGCTATACATTCCTCACCTAACATGGGCAGAGGTGCAGCGGTGTGACTGTTCACCCTTGTGTAGGATCTTCATGTACTGCTGTGGTCGGATGGAGGGAGATAGTTGGAAGCTTCAGTGTCCTCGCGTATTCCTTTGGTTACTCTTTGTCATCAAGTGTGGGACAGTTGAGAGCCATGGGTGATGATTTGAAAGATTTTGTCTGTGTCTCCTCTTTCTTCAGTGTGCAATCAACTGCCTGCCTGTATTCCAGCTTACTGTGGCTGCTCCACTCCAGCAGCGTATGTAATGTCATATGCGTAGCTATTACTATCCATGCAGCGCTTACATCGCTGCACGGGATTCTTTCCTTGTATCTCTTCTTCTTGGTTTTTTTTCTCCAAGTTGTCCTTTTAGCAGCTAATCCGGCAATATTGCCAAGGCTGGATCTATGCCATTGTCGGTTGGTGCCTCTACGCCATTTTCGGTTGGTGCCACATCGTCTTAAGCTTGTTTACACTTGGGATGATGTGTCTACTTGATTGTAAAAGATCTGTTGTGAACTTTCAGCCCGCCCATTGCTTACCATTTGTTGGCCTTATTGTCCCTTTTATTTGCTTGCTTTTTTTATTCAATGTCTAACCTTCTCCATCTTTTGTTTGTCCCGCCATATGGTGCGATATGGTGGATGACATGAGAAATATTCCGCAAATGCTGCGCACTGGTGCAGATCGCTCACAGATCGGAGCAAAACAATCTTTTTGTTTATTAAAAAACACTCAGAACTATAGTATGCTGTGCCTTTTAACTTTCTAAGAAGTCTGAAGTGAAATGCTGAAAGAAACCAGTATTCAGAAAGGCCTCTGTGCTGCAAGGGTAGATAAGGCTGAAGTACTAAGGAGAGATGACTGTTACTGGAACCTTGTACATGGCGTATATTACAGTGAATTTGCAGAGGCTAGCCCTGTGTTTAAATCACTGCAGACTCTGTTTCTCCCTGCCTCTAGAAATATGTGCAGTGGATACAGTGGTGGACCATTGTGTTATTGCTGCTCTCGTTATTTTTTTTCCTTTCCTTGTCCAGAAGTATGTACATTAATATTGCACATAAGATCTGTGCACTTTTGTGATTGGTCATAACCTAGTTGTATGTTTTGTTTTTTCAATTGGTCCCTTCTGCAAAGTAGAACTGCCAGAAACGTAGTTCTACTGGTTTTTCTTGTTCTCCATAATATGTACTTTGAATAAAGCACAGAGACATTCTAGCCGTTCCCCCATATAGCTTGCAGTGGGCGAGTCATTTAAGCTTGAGCCAGGGTCAAGCAACAACTATTTTTGGCTCAGGTTAAGGTCCTATTGGGCTTTAAAGCCCAAAATGAGCTAAGCCTTCAACATCTGGCAGGCTCTCTGAACGCCAGGGCAGACAAACTCAACCGTCAACTCAACTCTGTTCATGGAGGACGAACTCAACCGTATATATGCCTAGCAGATTACGAATAGGCTCTGCACTTCTGCTGTGGAAAGTCGTGACAAGTAACTGACGTCAGCACGCTGAGGTGGTACCTATGTATGTGACTCTAATGTCACCACGGTGCGTACGACACTGCAGACTTCCCGCAGAGCCCACTGACACCACCTACCGGTGTGCTGGGGCATTGCTCGAAGAAAAATCTTCCAGATTCAGTCTGAGAAATGTAAAGGTAAGGAATCTGCGGCTAGATCATGTCTCTTAGTAGATAAGGCATTACAGAAGGTAAGTAACTTGTCATTCAAGTGGAAAACAATGGCCTTTATCCCAAGGGTAACTTCATTTGTTCTTCTTAAAGACCCTCACCTAACCTATTGCTGACATGCTTTAGCATCGGGTCTAATCCTGGCCCCTTTAAACCAGGTTGGGCTCAAGCATTTTCCAGGAGAACGTATGATATTTTCCTACCAGAGTCTTCTAATGGATAAAAATAGCATGGGGACACCCAGGTATCCCTTTATTAACTGTGTTCCTGATATGGATAAAAACAGACTTGGGCTGCCTTCGGGATATAATGGCCCTACATCCTTTCTAGTGTTGACATGCGTCAGCCTTTACTGTCCACCACTAAGGGTCCCTGGTTTTCATCAGGTATGTATTAATGCCCTGGAATTGGTATGATTTTCAATATTGTCCTTTACCTAAAAGTCCAGACTGCTCACATACCAAGTAAAACATGCAATGGTTGTATTTCCCTAATCGTTCTTGCACATGTAATATTTTCTTGTTGTAGGAGAGCTACGTGTGACACAAGAGTGGCAGCATGCCCCTGTAGTCTCACAATCATCAAGGATGCCCGGTTACACTTTAGCAACTACACCCTTTCCAAGCTGTTCTTGCCTGCACCCTTCATATTATGTCACATGGAGCTTTCCTACTCTTGCTGAAAACTGAAGCATTGACTTATTATTTGTGTCCTTCCACTGTTCACTTTTGAAGCACTACTTTTTTCCTTTTGGTTAAGCACTCCACAAGGGTGCATGTGTTTTCGAGCTGTTTCCAATAGGTACTGCTCTGTGTTGATCACTCTTGGCCATATGTTGCTCCCCTCCGCCTCCCTCCCTGTTGTGCTTGCTATTGTGTGCCTTTCTCCCTCACATTGAGTTATATTCCATGCTATTCCCACGGTAACAGCTCCACGTTCCCCTCTGAAGTCTGCCTGCTTATAATGGATTCTTCTAACTGTAAATTCCTCACCTTGTCAATATCCCCAGGCAGCAACCTGGATCTGGATAACTGTCCTGCCGCCAGCAGGGTGTGCAATGTGACTCCACATTGACAACATGCCATTCCGAAAATGACAAACAGAACCACATGTAAGTGCCATCCATGCGCGTTGACATCCATTCCTTTCTTTCTGATCCTTTATATACAGATCAGGAGCTCCCCTATTCCTTTCTTCACTTGAGAAGATCTTTTTTCCTTAAAATGTCCCCAGTGTGCAAAGGATGATGACCCCAAGACAATAGGGTTTAAGACTTGCAGGTACTGTCGTAAACCGACATCTGCAGCAAATCCCCATGAGGTATGCTGTTGGTGCTTGGGTTCTTTGCACAATTCCAAGGCCTGTGACAACTGTGCCCAGATGAATCCGAAAGCCATGCAAGATAATTAGGCAAAGCTCTACATGGCAAAGCACAGGAAGACGCCACTCCAAGATGAGAGCGCAGACCTGCTACTGGTCCAGCTCCCGGAGTCGTTCCTGAGGCCGATGTTCCTCACGGTCACGTCTTCTGGTATGTCAAAGAGGAAACACAATAAGACCAAGCAGGACTCTGCCCCTTCCCATCACTCTTTTTAAAAAAGCATGAGGGTGTGACCCATGCCTGTCCATCTCTCTCCCCTTCCACCAAGGAGCATATTCCATCTCTGTTTACAATGCAACCGCTACCTTGCAGCAAGTCTAATCCTTTCCTGAGTCTATGATGCTCATTTTTAGTATGCTTCTTATACCCTCTAGCACGCCTACGTGCCCCAAAGATCTGCAGGGCCCTCTTGTTGAATTACTAATGATTGGTATTGCTCTCAGTGCTGCCTGGACCACTCTATCCGACTTAAGGTTCTGTGCTGCTGGGAAACTTGGCGCCGACACCCACACCAGCCCCTTATACATCGAGCCCTCCAACCCATGTTCGACTCCTAATCAGCTTCAGCTCAACCAAAGCTATGACTCCAGATCTTTTTGTGCTGCAGCCTGACCCAGTATCGCTTGGCAATACTCATATGTTGCTCTATCTGTTTGGCTGAGACCTCCAACTATGGAGGTTAAAACTAATTTTCTCACAGAGGTCCTTCAGCCAGTCCAGGCACAGACTGAACTTATTTTGCCCTTTATTGAAGCCCTTATGAACACACTGATTAGCACTTGGGCTAAGCCATTCTCTCCCTCTCCAGTCAACCGATAAGTCACCCATCATCAGTCACTTGCTCCATGCGACCCACATCTTTTGATCAGTTCCAACTCGAGAACTTGGTGGTACAAGCATTAACCTTTAAAGTAAACCCTAATGCCTTTCCAACCTCTCCACCTTAGGTTGGCCACTTTTGGCAAGTGTATGTTCTGCTCGGTCAGCCTTGCCGTGCAGCCATTTAAGGCAAGCTTCCTACTGGGGCGTTATACCAAAGCAATTTGTGACATGGTGCTTGAGAACTTCCCTTTGGTCCCAGAAGATCTGCAACCTTCACTAGCCCAAACTATTCAAGATGATCTGGATGTGGCCAAAGTCACCATCCTCTTGGGCCTGGAATCAGCAGATTGTCTAGGTAGGGCTATGGGATCTTGCATGGTGATTTGGCGTCACGCATGAATGACGTCCACAGGCTTCTCTAGGGATGTCCATCTGTCCCAGTTAGACATGCTTTTTTAAAGCTTCCACCTGTGTCATGAAAATGTGAATCATCCTCTGGAACGTTTTGAACAAAGCAGAGCCACGGCACGTTCTCTTGACTTTCTCATATCCAGTCCCGCAATCCCCACAACCATTTAGTCCTTTAAGGGGATATGCCAGGAGCCTGGCATATCCACAGCTCCAGCCGACAGCACCAGCCCCTGTTGCCCACATAAAAGCCCTTTAAAGGTCTGGGCTGTGGTTTTGGCAGACTACAGCCCGATCATCAGTGACAGCATTCCTCTCAATCATCTGCCCTTCCAGCATAACCATAAAGCTTCTTTAGTGTGTCTCTAGATGCGCATAGCCAACCAGTGGGAGGAAGGATCAGCCACTTCTGGACGAGTGGCAAACATCACATCTGACAAATCGGTCCTAAAGATTGTGTAAAGGAACTATGACGTGCTATTCTTTTTTGACCCACCACACTGGCCACCTACAGTGTAATGCCTATCGGAGGACCTCCTATCTGCCTTATGGCAGGAAGTGCAGGCTCTTTTGGCCAGTGGAGCCATAGAAAGGGAACTACTGACTTGTTCCGAAGGGCAGAGGCCTCCATCCTTTCATGGATATTCTCCCTCGAATACCTTCCTTGCTCATACAAAAATCAAGATGCTCACCCTGGCCCAGGTTCTATCTGCCCTGGATCCCGGAGACTGGATAGTGGCGCCTGAAAAAAGGACTATTATTTTGACCTGCATGCTCGCAGATGCCACCTGAGGTTCAAGGTGGGCCATGAGCATTTTCAGTTTGCCGTGGTCCCTTTCAGCCTCACCAGTTCCCCACAGGTGTTCACAAAGATGAAGGCGGTGGTCACTTCCCATCTGCGTAGATTAGGAGTACCAGTCTTAACCTACCTCGATGAATGGCTGTTAAATGTGTGCTCATCACAGTCAGTCCTGATGTTTCACCCTCTGTCCTGGACTTTGTGAAGATGACTCTGAGGCTTCTTGGCCTAATAGCCCTCTGCTCACTGTTCATTCTAGAGGGCCCATGCTTTGCATTGGGACCTGAAGTGTCAGTGGTGGTCCCAGCACCAGAGGTACCCACAAGAGTTGATTCAGGTGTTGAAAAAAACTGTAAATAAGATCTGGAGTGGTGACTGATCAACCATAATTGGACCAGCAGTCGACCCCTCTCCCAGGCCTACCAAGAGTTGATGGGTGTAACAGATGCATCATTACTAGTCTGGGACGGTTATCTGGGAGAGGTGACGTTTATAAGACTGTGGTCTCCGGCAGGGACTTGCCTCCACATCAACTTGCTGGACTTGAGGGAAATTTGCTTGCCCTTAATTGTGTTCTTGCCTACCATCAAAGGAAGGTGATTAGATAATAATGGGGTAACCCTGTGTCCCTCAGAACCTGGGTAAGTATCAATTAAACAACAAGTGGTTCTGTCAGGTAGAAAGTACGTAGCTAATGTTGCTCGTAGTGCATATGTAATACTGAAAGCAACCTCTAGAATACGCCTGTGAGGTAAAACACAAATCACTTTTAAGAAATAAGGACAAACATTGTGTTGCTTAGTACGGTTTCTTTTTATCAGAATTGATTCATTCGTAGATAATCACAGTAAACAAAAGCTGTCAACACGAGATATTTACATGGATGTGGGGTGATTATGTAACAATAGTGCTCAGTGCTCAACAAGTGTACAGTATATACAGGGTGGTTATTGTTTCTATGTACGGGTGGGTGGTAGACCAGATAATGCTTTTACACCAACGACTCCTATCTTCTGTTGTGCTTAGTCTTGGTAGGTCTGGAGCTGACATATGCGTCGATATTTCAACCCTAGTAGTGCCCCGGTTGGTGGTCACGACGGGTCTTTATCAGGACAACTTGTCGGGGGGGGTGACAGCCCTTTGGAGGCCGGAAGTGTCTCAGCCCAGGGCGGGGGGACTGTAGGAGATTTCAGGGTCGGGTCCAATCGGGTATTGCTCTGTTTAAGGAAGAATTCAGTCAGGGGGTCGGCGGACAGGGCGTAGTATCGTCTGTCCTCTGCATATTTCAGGAACTTAAATTAATCCTCACCTCTTTAAGGCACACCACGTTTGAACCAATGCAGAGTTGTTCATTGCACCTACTCACCCTAAAAACAATGACAGCCGTATGCCGGGTGAGGAACCTCAGGCCCTTCTTTCAGTCCAGCTTCCTTATACTACCTTTTTCCCTGACAAACTGCCTTTAAAGATTTGAGCTGCATTCTTTTCATACGGGACATGCCATCACACTCTTTGCTCCTCCTCAATGAGGAAAACAGACTCCATCATCTGGATCCCAAGCAAGCACTGTGTTTTTACATTAATCCTAGCAAAGAACATGGGGTGGATGATCTGCTCTTCGTGGGGTTCCCTGGCTCAAAGAAGGACAAGGTGGCTCAGGAGAGGACCACCTCTTGATGGATAGTTTCTGCATTTAAGATCTGCAGCCTACAGAAGACCTTTGGATCATTCCCTTAGAGCCAAAACTCATACACTTGCATTGGCACGCGGAGCGCCTGTCCTAGATATTTGTCGGGCAGCTACGTGGGCATCAGTGCACAGGATCACAAAGCACTACTACCTTGACAGTCCGGTCCATCAAATGGGCATTTTGCCCGTTCGTTGTTGCATGACTTTTTAATTTGTATAAACACACAATAACCCCTGAAGGAATTATTCAGATATCAGACAATTGATTATTTACAGGGAGTAGTACCCGAATTATCCAATCACAAAATCACGTACAGTTGTTTATAAAAGATATTATGTTTTCACACGAAATGTCATTCATTTTCAATATGTTAATGACAATGCGGTGCATTCCAAGAATAATCAGTCATAAATATTTAATCCATTACACAAGATTTTTTGCACAGTTTTTTTTAAATACATTTTGTACATCCAAAAATGAACAGCAAGTTATTCAAGAGACGCACTTCGACTTGCACTTAAAACTATAATCAGCATGAGAATCCACTCAACCAGTGCCAAAAACAGTCCTTTGTAATAAATATTCAGAAGGTTTGAAATGATATTCCGTTTAGTTCATCCAGGCATAGTTGTCTTGGAGTTAGCATAGTGTACATGACACCATCCTCAGGGCAGAGTGTTCGTAAATGACCCAAAATCTGCATCGATCTAATTATCAATGTAGTTAATACCAGTATACTACTCTTGCTTGCAGCCAGTTTTGTACATAAGAAAGGAAAGGAGCAGCGGATATGCCTCCACTAGCACCCTGAGTGTTACTTATATACCCCAACCCGCGCCTCAAAAAAGAAAAATATAATACTATGCTACATTTTAAGATATCTGTTAATAAAAGGGAAAACATGCCTGCTCCATTTTGTAGACCCGCCCCTGCTAGTTGTGCATCCCTACAAAATGACGTGGGCAAATGTATCAACACATTTTTTTGTTTACTCTAGCAATGCTGTACATTATGCTAAAAAAACAATTGTCCATGCCAGTATGTCCCAAAGGTGAAACCTCTTGCCTTTGCTTGTTTGTACTAACTTTAATTACCAGCTTTTTCTTTGGCTTGCTGTTTTTTTCAAAGTTTGTCATAAAGTGAGATTATAACATTGTACCTGTTTATGCAGTTGGTTAGGTGGTAATATTGTCTTGTCTCCTTCAAAAATGGATACTAAAAAGACACATGACACAACTAAAATGTGTTAAAAAAATATCACTAGGAAACGGTTCTTTTCTGTGAGTGTATGGTGTTTGAGCGATAGCATATTTCCTTTTTAGGTTTCGACTTTTGGTGAGTGGCGAAGCCACTCCCAGTCGAAATCTGTTGTTTTTAGTAGTGAGGTTAGGACAGCCTCTGTTTCCAATTGGCTAGCTCCATAAATGGAGGCTAGCCATTGGGAGGCAGAGGCTGTCAATCGCGCTTTCTCTCGAAAACGCGATTCGGGGGCGTTTCTGGTGCTTTTTTTAAGCCCCGCCCCTTTGTCCCGGGCCGCGCTGCCATTGGCTGCTGGCCCGGGACACCCCCGTGACGTCATCCCCGGGCCGCGCTGTGATTGGCTGCCGGCCCGGGACACCCCCGTGACGTCAGCCAATCACAGCGCGGCCCGGGACCTGACTTGTTTTTTTTTGCTGTTTGTTTTCCTCATTCCATGCCGACCACGGCCGCCGGAAGAAGTCCAGGTGAGTGCCCGTTCCCGCCGACCGTGTGCTGTTCCCGCCCCCCCCCCCTGTCCGTGTCAGCCCCCCCCCTTCCCGCTGTCCGCCCCCCCCCCCCCCCCCCCCCGCCCCGCTGTCCGTGTGCCCGTAGGTGCTTGTTTAGGAACAGCCACGCACCACCTACGGGACACCGCCTTGATGCAAGGTGACACAAAAGTGCGCAACTGTGTTACTTTGGGAAACTATCCCAACATAACACTGTGCCTCGGGTTTACATTTTAGAAGTAATATCTCAGCGCAAAGCATTACATAATCTGGACCTTAATTTCTAGCTCACCTTGAAAGTTGCGTTAAACTCATTTCTTATAATTTTTTTGCTGTTTGCAAATATTCATGAATTAGGGCACAGAGTATCGGTGAGAGCGAGTATTTTGCACAAACTCCGATATATGGTAAAGCCTTAAACCCCAGTGGCGTAATACAGATTGAGGGGCCCCGTGAGTCTCCCATATCTTCATTGGCCATGGGCTGAATGGGGTCACTCACTTTGAAGTGCAGGGGTTGCCCCTGGAGGGCTAGGGCTCCCTGCGCCGCAGGGGCTGCAGGAGCCTGCGTTCCTCCCCTGCCGTAAGCAGGAGTTGCGCGCCGTCTAATTCTGGTGCTCCTGTCGCTGCGCCACATGCACAGAGCATGGGTCCGTGAGCGGCTCAACCGGAGCTCTCCCTACATGGAAACAAGTGATGCGGCCGAGCAGCCAATGGGAGCGGCTCCTCCCGCACCTGAACCGAAATCTGAGGCAGGCAGGGGGGATTTACAGCGTATGTGACGCCTGCACTTTCATTTCCTACCCCATTGTGTTAGCGTCGACCCACCAAAAGTTTCTGCTGCCGCCCACAACTTGAGAGCTAGTTCTGCACGGATCGCGAGAAGGAGAGTAACTGGACCAACACAGACGATGGCTGAAGAACGCCAAGACCTACTGGGCAACCAGGAGATGCCCTCCGTCGTGGGGAGCGAGCCTGCGCCACGGGGGTACGTATGGCTGGAATTCATCCACTAGCTTGTTGTATCAGCTTGTAGTCTTGTATTATGGTTTTTGGTATTTTATGCATTGTCACAGATGCATCCTGTATGTAGTAACGTAGCTCTTGCTTAAGAAGGGTTTAAACCTGCCAGCGGGTCTGATGTGACTCCGTGCGCGCTCTGCCAAGGAACCCGTCAGTGCTCGGCTGGGAGAATTTAGGGTGTCGGTTTAGGGGCACTTATTTCTGATGCCACCCACTGCTAGTCCAGCACCGCATCTTGACCACTAGACCCTCACACTCGCACTGCCACCTGTGCCATCTCATTACAGTGCCCTTTCTTACACTGCCCACCTGTGCCAGCTTTATTCTGCCCACCAGTACCCATCGGTGCCAGCTCATAACATCGTCCAGCCAGGGGAGGGCAGCCTTCCACAGTGGCTTTACGTTTACATTCAATCGCCAGAGGATGAGAATAGAACATGTTTGTTTCTTCCTTTGTGCAGAGAGAGCGAGCCGGCAAGGAAGATGGAGTGTGACAAAGAGTGCGTGACTGCCCCCATCTCATGACTGATATCGAAATTAACATTTGCTGTTATGTCTGGTTTTTTTTTTGGTGCAGAGTTTTATATAGCGTGAACTTGACCTGAATCGGGTATCGGGGCGCTTTACATAGCACCAGTTACATTAAATGAGGACACACATACATTTTTGTTAGGCACGGGAGATTAAGTGATTTGCCCAGAATCACACTGATGTTTAGCGTCATTGCCGAGACTCGAACCCAGTTCCCCAGATTAGAGGTCGACCGCCTTTTTTGTGAGGGCTGCTTGTCCTAGCGGGAAGCAAACCTCCTGGGTTCCCGTAATGCCCTGCTACAGAGAGAGCGGCCTCACAAACGAGCGTCCAGCTTTTACTGACCTCTGAGCAAGCGGCTCGGGTACATCCATATTGAGCGGGAACTGCAGAGGCCCAATAAAAATACCTTCTAAGGTGGAAGGAAATGAAAGTTCAGACTTGTGTCCAGCAGATGCTGTTGTCCATCATGTTGCTCTCATGCTGGTAAAACTATTACCCAGCATTAGAACAGTGCCCAGATTGGCTTTAGCAGGTTAAGTTTGCTCTCCAACACGGACTGGGAGCCTGTGCCTACTGTTCTCCAGCCCTGGCATATCAGCTCGGGTTGGGGAGATGTCAATGCCAATAGCTCGAACTTTTCAAAAGGCGAAACCATTGCATTGTAAATGCTTGTTTTATTTTGTAGCCTGTGTCTGCAATACATCATAAAAACGCAACGAGTGCACCACCAGTTTGCAGAGGCAAGAACTTTTGGCTTTGTCAGAACTTGTTGAACGTTACGTGTGCCCGTGCTTTATTGTCCAAACATTCTTGAAAGCCATTTCTTAACTCGTTTTCAACTTCAGATGTTTAATAAATATTTAATGCAAGTCTTGTGTTGGAAGAATATATTTAATTTGTGTTAAACTTCTTTTCTTTTAGGGATCGGAGTTGATTGTGTTCCTTTAACTTTGCGCTTTTATAAATGTATCTTAAATAATAAAAATAAATAAAAGCACTGCTCCCAAAGTTGTCATTAAGTGCATACGTGTTGGCTAACCTGTATTGTGAAAGGAAGGCTGCCTGTTTTATGGTCCTTTCTAGCCACACTGGGGCCAGATTGGGACTCGTTTCATAGCTTGTAAAGAAGCTGTGGGAGAAAGAAATCCGCAAATCGGCACCCGAAGGTTTAGACTTCACAAGAGTGTGGATCTGTTCATTTCAGGAGTTCACATTACCGTAACAGATTAAACCTGCGCCAGTTGCAGCTCGTATACGTGTGTTTGTTCACTTTTTTTTGGGTTAGTTTACATCCCCTCCTCCCGGTAATGTTAGTAGATGTGAAGATGGAAAGATGGGTCCCACCTGAAAAGTGATGGGAGTTTAGGCTAGGTTGTTACTCTAAGGTGGAAGTTCAATTTAACGTTGCATTTCTGCATTCGGAAACGTACACATACATTGCTGCCTATATAAATGTATAAATACACGAGTACTCTAGGGAAGCTGCAACTGTCACAATTTCCCTTGCATGATCTCTAATAATTTGAGAGTTCCTTATGGGTCGGACATTTACTCAATGTTCAGGCCTAAGCCTACCTTATGTTTCTGTCCTTTCATACAGTCTTAATTTGAGTTTGGTACCTATTTACATTTTTATTGGAAAATATAAGGAAAAAATGCTCACACGTATTCTCTCGAGTTAACTTTTAGATAAGCTGTCACATTCTAATAGTGTCGAGTATAAACACGATGAAATTAATTTAACAGTTTCTAAAGTAAGTAATGTATGCTAATGAGGTAACCTTCCAATACAGTTCCGAGCCTCTGGTGTTAGCGCATTACATTACAACGCACACTTTGCGAAAGGTTACAGCTCACAAGCCTTTGTTTGTCAGCACAATTTATTTTATGCCAAAGACCCACTCAGTTCCGAGATGAAGTGCTAACATAAATTATATGAAAAGGAAAGCATTTAGCCTGTTTTAAAAGGCAGCTGGCGCTTATTATTCTGAACAGTCCCGAGTGGCGCATGAAATGCCAGAAGTCAAATTGCATTATATGATCAACATGTATGCAGTGCGAGGGGTCCGCCTGTTGCAAACGTTATTGTGAATTAATGCTAATTAACCCGGGGTCACGGAGCGGCAAGCCTCATCACTGTGGAGAGGGCAGCGCGAGGTAGGGCAGACAAGATTACATTTCGGCGAGTCAGCCGAGACAGGATGATAAATGATAAATCAATGTCGGCCAGATGAAGGGGTTCAGGCTGCTGTCTGCTTTGCATTTAAAGGGTTTCAAATATTATCTTTTTGAACTAGTTCACCTTTCGTGCGATACTTTTAGCAGCCGAGGGAGGACTGGCATATTAGGCGTTCATTAAATTTCAGATGTTTGGTCACATGGTGCCCGCTTTACCAATGCACTAGTCCACTGTGTTCTTTTAAACGCTGTGTTGGTAAATCGAATAAATTCAGCAATTCCCTAACAGAGGAATACTTTGCTTTGGCTACTCTTGTAATGGAGCCTCATTGCTTGTTTCTCAGGAGAAAACTAGTTACAGGCAGGCACTGAAAGGGTACATTAATGTGTAGTGTAGTTAGTAGAAGGGTGCCACGTGATCAGGTAATAAGCTAAAATGCGAACAAATTGTGGGCTAGCTAATATCAGTTGAAGCAACCATCAGGGTTTCATAGCAGTTATGTATCAAGTGATTGATGATGTACATTACAACAAGGTGCTGAATAGTGTTAAACTATTCACTTTGTTACATGGGACTATTCGTAATTGTTCAGAGGGATTTAATAACCTGCGTATGAGGGATCATCGAAAGTAAATTTACTATTGTACTATCCGTATCATGTGGTTATGAGCCTTCAGATCTTCCTTCTCCGATTTGATGAAAAGTACCCGTTGAGGAGAGTTCATCTTCTCTCTGTGACAGGCTCCACGGTGCTTGAGCAGGTTCTGAAGGTGTAGTTTGTTTGACTGACCTTGGCACAAGGTGAACCATCCACATGCAGGCATTACTCACTGTCTGTGACTCTGAGAAGACAGCTACGCAAACCATAGCCAGTAATTCTGTATCATACTCCGTTATATTAATATCATTATGTTGCAGGTTTGAGGAATTCGCATATTCCTCACCTTTCGAATATCTCCACCACTATTCTGTATCTATAGAATTCTCCCATTAATGACTCTTGTACACCACTAAGCGGCACCAGGTTGGTCTTTAGTGACCTTGCACTGCCCCTGAAGTGATAGAGCGGAGCACCACACAGAGGCCAACCCTAAGTGCCGACGTGAGTTACTTTCTTTCAGCGCACTTTGACACAAATTCAGAGCTCTACTCCCTATTTTGATGGCCTTTTGTCAGCTCTCAAGAACATTTTCATGCCGCATGCTCCTGAAAACAACAGGCTTCAAGCTGTGCTGCAATGTCAGAAGTAGATGTCTGTCATATACCCTCAAGATGGGTCTCTGGTGCCTGAGCTGTGGTCATGCTAAGCGAGATTCACCCCTTCCCACTACTCAAAATCAGATGAGCAATCACAGGACAGCACTCCAGTTGCCCCACACTTCCAGCATTCTGCGGTTCTGATCCGGTTACACAGCTGGTCCTGGCATGCCCTAAGTTTCTCGGGCTGTTGTGAACCTCTCAGCAGATTGAGGCTTGTAAGGAGGCCATGCTGCTAATTTTCAAGATGCTGTTGGCTCCCTCTTGAGTGTCTCTGGCCCTTTATAGCTGCAGGAACCTCCAGTCAAACTTCTGCTGGCAGACTGGCAGCCTCCTCTGGACCCTGTCCCCAGCCCATACTGACATTAGTCCAGACCTCCACTCTGGGTTCAAGGGCCACGCTGGTCACCGCTTTGCGGCCATCCTAGTAGATGTCAGTGGCATGTGTACCGAAACTGGTTCAGGCACCAGTCTCTGACCCATGGCCAACATTGGCTCATGCCAGATCTATGTTACGCTATGAAATTACCAATGCGCAACCATTAGTGATTGAATCAGATCCTCAACCTCTTCCATGTGGCCAGTATTACTGTATGCCTTAAACCAATACCCTCCGAGCACTCAAATATCAAACCGATATTATTGGTATCACAAGTCAATTGGCAAATGTCACTGTCCTTATTTGATTCTAAAGAAATCCAACTCTTCTCCAATTTACGGTTCTTCTTTTTTTATTTCCACGTTCTTCAGAAAATACACCATGTGTGATAAATAGATAACATATATACCCTGTAACTATACTGTTGTGCGCCCGTTAATCTGTTGAGTATCCTTGTTCTTGTATTACTGTATGCCGTTTTCGGTTCCGACTGTCTGTACTCAACCCTGCAAAATGTTCCCCGTGACGCTGATGAAGACTATATGGATGAAGGACTTTGCTTGGACTTTCAGAATGCCAATGAGTTAGGCAATTCCCCAGAAATAGAGCTTGACTTACTACATGATCCACCAACAGAAAAAGTGTCTCTTTTGTTGGAGGTCTCCCTCACATTTGCATAGTAAGGAGACTCGCATTGTGCTAGCTTCAAATTAGAAATATTTTTAGCGTGTTTATCCTTATAATTTTTCATGTAGAAATATTACGGTTTTTTACACCCTGTACTGTAATGTAAGCATGGCTCCTTGTCACTTAGCCGACTTCCCTGTGAAATTTGTGTTTCTTTCCAAACAGCTTTGTCCTCTATGGACATGGTTTCTTCTTGTGAGCCTCTGGAGGATCACATCTATTGAACCGTCTCTGCTACAAGAGGTTTGAGTAGCATTTACTGCTGGTAATTCGGCACCTATTATGTAGAATGTGAAATGGTGTAAATGGGTTTATGCTCATCACCCACAGAGGTGACTCCGAAAGCGCTGCTGAGCACTTCCACTCTTAGAGATGCTTGCCCAGGAGAATCCGCCAGACTTGGAGATGTGAACAAACACATAAACTGAGAGAGACACTTCCCGTTTTATACCTATCTGCACGTCTATTTTTGAAGACACATTGAAATGATATTGTATTTGTAATCATGGCGTGAAAATACCTCTGAAGCAAAGAGAGCTACCATGTGCATGCAAGATGCATATCGCATCTGTTGCGGGCTAGCATTTTGACATTTCTTTGATGTCCTTAAACAAGAATCTGGTCGTTTTTTACATTATAATTGTATATAAATGGTGTCATGGAAAGTGTAATATTCGCTGGATAAAACTGTAAGACATGGTGACTAGAACTGTGACAATAACACTGTCTGTGGTCAAAGTAAAGATCAAAAATCATGTGTAATGGGAATGTTGAGTCTTTCAAGGAAAATCTTCCATGTCATTTGCAAAACAAGGTTTACATAAAATGTAATTATTTTGTGATTTATTTTATGAGTTATATTTTTATTTTCAAAATTATCCTAAAAATAGTTGCTAGTGCAGTATATCACTGTATTACTGATATCTGTATAACTGTTTGAGAGGGTATGATCCATGTATTAAGACTTTCCTTGGTCTACAAGTTGATCTGTTGGCACCCCTTAGAACACATAGGATATGATGTTCTAATGTGGATGGTGATGGACTTGATAGAATTTCGTTTGATAACAGTTCCATCTTGAAACTGGTTTCTCTTGTCATCAGTTATTGATTGGTGTCTATTGATGTCTATAAGTTTTAGGTTTTCCTCTTTGTTCAACTAGCTGTATGTTGCTCAAAGTCTAAATACCGTAAAGCTTCAGCTGCATCTATGAGAAACCATTTATCTGAAAGAAACACGTTAGTGTTGGATTCCTTACCTTAGAATATCCCCGGGCATCGGACTGGATCCGGAAAGTTTTCATCAGCAATATCCCTGCGCGTGGCTAGGCGTCGTCTGCGGTTCCGCGTCCGTCATCGGCGTCGTGATCGTCTGGATGACGTCGTATGAGTACTTAGACGCCGCCCTCGCGCGCTGATGTCAGTTCTTCTGGAGAGCAGCGGCGGGGAGCAGAGGGGGGGTTGGAAAGAGCGATAAAGCGGAGCGGGGGAGAGCGAGGGCAAGCCTGGAGAGCGAGGGCAAGCCTGGAGAGCAGGGGCCCTAAGGAGAGGGGGCAGCAAGAGGGCCAAGCAGGCAGCGGCAGCAGAATCCGGGCACACGGGGGCCATGCGGTAGTGGAGTGACCGGGTCAAGGGTCCCTACCCTGGCCAAACTGCTTGAAAAATGCGTACACCACCAACTAAGAAAGCATATTGTTCACTTTCACCTCTTTGGCAACAACCAATCAGGTTTCAGAGCGGGGCACAGCACGGAATCAGCTATGACTCACATTATTGATGATGCACTTCAAATCTTAGACCAGAACGGATCATGCCTACTCATCCTGCTTGATCTTTCCTCAGCTTTCGATATGGTCAAACACGAGAGTTTGCTGGACCTGCTCAGACTGAGGATGGGTCTTTCAGGATCTGTGCTAAACTGGTTTACTTCCTTTCCTCATAACCGAACACAACAATTCAAGATTAACAACATCCTTTCCAACCCAGTTCCAATAAGGCTGGGCGTCCCACAAGGATCCTCACTTTCTCCGACACTGTTTAACTTGTTCATGGAACCTCTCACCGAAATTCTTCAAGCGTCTAACGTGCAATATCATATGTACGTTGATGATACGCAACTGTATCTAAAGATCAACTCCTTAGAAGACATTAAACAGCTTAACTCCACACTCATGGACACACAAACATGGCTGGCAGAAAATCATCTCAAACTGAACGCTCTAAAGACTGAATTCCTCCTTATAGCGCCCCCTGCTAAAATCCCTCTGATGCAAAACTTAATCCAACATCTCACTGCTCTCAACGTTCAACCCTCTATTGTGGACTCAGCAAAATCACTGGGAATAACTCTGGACAGCAATCTCAGCATGCAGAAACATGTCAGCAATGCTACAAAGGGAGCAAACTTCCAGTTAAACATTCTAAGGAAGTTGAAACCATTCTTACCAGCTGACGACTTCAAACAGGCTGTACAAGCGCTTGTTATCCCCCATGTGGAATATGGTATTGTCTCCCTATGCGGCCTCTCAAAAACGACAACAGCCCCTCTAAGAGCATCAATAAACTCTGCAGCAAGACTCATCACTGGTTCGAAAAGAAGTTTCCACATCTCCCCTGACCTAAAATCTCTGAATTGGCTCCCACTCGAAGCAAGAATTCAACTCAAAATTGCTTGCATGACACATAAGGCTCTCCACCACAAGGCACCCATTTATCTCGCTCAGAAATTGACAATCTCCGGTGGCTCAAGGTCCTCTAGGGGTGCAGATAACCTTCTGAAACCTCAAAGATTCAATAAAAAAAAAACATATAAACGAAACTTCTCTGGAATGGCGCCTAGGATTTGGAATACTCTTCCCCCGGAAACCAGACTGAACTCTTCTTTCGTATCCTTCAAAAAGGAAGTAAAAGCGATTCTCATGACTAAATTTACTTGACCACTCTGCCCTGTCCTGAACCTTTTTCATCCGAGACTCGTTGTCCTTGTTTTTGGAATTCTCTGTTTTTGGGCTTGGAACAACTATGATCCAATTCTTTATTATTATTACTACTACTGTTTTATTTTATTTATCCTTTGCTTGTGCTTTATATTGTTTACTTGTTATTCATTTGCTATAATCATCGTTTTCCCATTGTAAAGCGCTCTGATATCCGCAAGGATCTTGTTCGCGCTCCATAAAACCTTCTAAATAAAAATAAATAAATAAAAAAGCCACACCTGTGCCCCTCTCGGACGCTTCTTTTCATCGGAGCGGTTTTTGACGCGCAGTTTCGGGTTTATCCCAGAACAGCGGGTTCAGGATATTCAGGCTCTGATTCCGATCTTTTAGCCTTTATCCCAGGTCTCGGTCAGATTGACGCTGCGGCTCCTGGGGCCTCCTGCATCACTCCAGGTGGCGGATGTGGATTCTGCAGTGGGACCTGAAGTTTCAGTGGGCACAGCATCAGGGCAACCTGTCCGACCACGTCCTGGTCTCGGAGGGCACTGCGAGCCAGTTGCAGTGGTAGCTCACAAACCGCGATTGGGTCAGCGGCAGATCTCTCTCCCTTCCCCAACCGTAGCACGTAGTCGTGACAGATGCATCCCTCCTGGGATGGGGGGCCACATGGGAGAGAGGGAGATCAGAGGCCTCTGGTCTCCGGCGGAGTCCCGGCTTCATATCAACCTTCTGGAGCTGCGGGCAATCCGTCTTGCACTGAAGGCATTCCTTCCCTCTGTTCGGGGAAGTGTAGTGCAGGTGTTCACAGACAACACCACCGCTATGTGGTACTGCAACAAACAGGGCAGGGTGGGGTCGTGGACCCTCTGTCAGGAGGCTTTGCACCTCTGGACATGGCTGGAACACCAGGGCGTCACCCTGGTGGTTAAACACCTGTCAGGTTCCCTGAACGCCAGGGGGTGGACGAACTCAGCCGCAGGTGCATGATGGAGCACGAATGGCGTCTGAACTCGGACGTGGCGTAAGGTCTCTTTCAGCAGTGGGGAGAGGCTTGGTTAGATCTATTCGCCACCAAAGAGAACGCGCATTGTCATCAGTTCTGTGCGTTGGAATTTCCAAGGCGGCACTCGCTCAGCAACGCTTTTCGTCGCGAGTGGAGCTGCGGTCTGTTGTATGCCTTTCCGCCTATACCACTTCTGCCCAGAGTGCTGAAGAAGATCAGGAGAGACCGGGCCCAAGTCATCCTTGTGGCTCTGGACTGGACCAGAGCTACTCAGCATGTCAGTCGATCCCCCGATTTGTCTGCCTCTTCAGGAGGACCTTCTGTCGCAGCAGCAGGGGACAGTCCTCCACCGGAACCTGTCCAGTCTCCACCTACATGCGTGACAGTTGAGGCCATTTGACTTGCCTCTTGAAGTCTGTGATGTGATTCTGGCAGTCAGGTGTCCCTCCACAAAAACGGTATACGCCTGCAGGTACAACAAATTTGTGGCATGGTGCATGGCAAAGGCTGTGGATCCACTCTCTGCTCCCCTTTCAGAGGTTCTCCTCTTCCTTCTGTCTCTTGCCCAGCAGGGCCCTGCTCTGGGCTACCTCTCGGCGGCCGTTTCAGCCTTCTTAAGGCTTCCTGATCAGCCTTCTCTTTTCAAGTCCCCTGTTGTGAATAGATTCTTGAAAGGCATCACACGCATGTTCCCTCCTGTTCCCTTCGTGATGCCTCAGTGGGACTTGAACCTTGTTCTGACTAATCTGATGTGCGCTCCCTTTGAGCCACTTCTTAACTGTCCTCTTCGTCTTCTGACTCTTAAAACTGCATTCCTGGTTGCCATCACCTCTGCCAGGAGAGTGAGTGAGCTCCAGGCTCTATCTTCAAAACCTCCTTTCCTCTCTGTCCATCCGGACAAGGTTGTTCTGAGGACTCGTCCTTCTCTCCTGCCCTAGGTAGTCCCAACCGTTCACATCGGGCAGTCCATCACCTTGCCCACCTTCTTTCCGCCTCCGCATCCTTCGAAGGAGGAAGAGAGGCTCCACCGTCTGGACCCAAAACGTGCGCTCTCCTTCCATCTAGATCGCACTCGCCAGTTCCGGGTGGACGACCAGCTCTTTGTTGGTTACGTGGGCGCTAAGAAGGGACGGGCGGTGCACAAGCGGACCATCTCTCGGTGGGTCGTCTTGTACATCAAGGTTTCCTACTCCTTAGCGAAAAAGGAGCCTCCTGTTGGGCTGCCCGCCCATTCCACTCGGCCACAGTGGCTACTACTGCCCTGGGTCGGGGAGTCCCCTTGCAGGACATCTCTAAGGCAGCTACGCGGGCCTCGCTGCACACGTTTGCTAGGCACTACTGCCTGGACAGCCAAGTCCGGAGAGATGGCTTTTTCGGCCGTTCTGTTCTTCAGGACTTTCTGGTGTGATCTTGGTTCTCAGACCTACCACCGGGGTTGGTATTGCTGGGGTATCTATTCTAAGGTAAGGAATCTAACACTGACGTGTTTCTTTCAGATGCACAAGTTACTTACCTTCGGTAATGATATATCTGTAAGAAACCTTAGTTAGTGTTAGGTTCCTTACCGCCCTACCCATCCTCCCCGTTCTGCGAACCGATATCTAGGGTTAAGGACATCCCTTTCAGGGCCCTAGTTTTATGGCACCAGTGTCGGTTTCTATCATGGCTCTGCTTTACTGGTGCGGAAATCTGTGTACAGAACTGACGTCCGCGCACGAGGGCGGCGTCTAAGTACTCCTATGACGTCATCCGAGCGTTCACGACGACCGACGCGGAGCCGCGACGTCCAGGGGTACTGCTGACGAAAACTTTCCAGATCCAGTCTGACGCCTGGGGATATTCTAAGGTAAGGAATCTAACACTAACTAATGTTTCTTACAGATATATCGTTACCGAAGGTAGGTAACTTGTGCGATCGTGGGTCTACTGGAATTTCTACCACAGTTGCCATGATTTATCTATTTGTCACTCCTGAATTTCTTGTCTGGGTCATGAGTGCAAATCTATGCACAGTTGAAGTCTTGGTCAGATGAGTAGAATTTCTTGGCAAATAGCTCCTTTTACTTTGAACCTGTAAGGCATATGGCATTGATAATCGTTGCTGGTTTATGATGCTTAAACTGCACCATGGCATATAAGCATTTAACTGTACTTTTTTTTTTTGCACAGTTTGACACGAATGAGTTCAGAGTTAAGTGTAATTGTCTCCTTAAGCTAACTATGATAAAAGTGTTTCAGGAGTCGTATTTTGGGGGTATTTCTTCACAGTGCAACCTTTCACCCTGTTGAATGTTTTTTATTTTTCGTGCCTGCTCTACCATCATTGGACAGAAAGCCAATGACTGACTTGGTGAGTTAGTCTAGCAAGTAAGATAATTATCAACTGTGTGTGTGATACAAGTCCTTTGTTATATAATATGAGATGACCTGTCTTAGCAGTTGGATGAGTTTAGTTTGAACAATGAGATACGCTACAAGCGTAACGTTGAGTGGCAAAACTCCGCTAACTCCACCGGCGGAGTGGAATTTATCACCTACCCCTAGTGTTAGTGTCACATGGTGCACTCCCATGCATCTTATGAAGTGAAACTGTATTTTTAAGAGGAAGGTTTTAGTTTGCAGTGAATTGTTATTTTGCTCTGAAAAACATTCTTTGTTATGTTGGACTAAAAGGTCTTTCAAGTGTATTTCAAATTGTAGCTCTAGAGAATCCCTGTTTAAGCTAGCCTTCAGTCGGGACATAAAATGTAACTATTTGTAACCATTTGGAATGAGCCAATTTCCCAGAAATGGTTAGAATTGTTGTAATATAATTTGCAAAGAAGCACTTTCTGCTTAGCCCAAAAGAATGCTAGAATTGTATCTTAGAAGAGAATCAGGTTTTAAATGTCGAAATGTGTGATCTGTGGGGAAACCAATTTTGCATATGGCTAAAAGTAAGCATTCCACAATATAAACGAAACTCCTGGGTCTACAGAAGGATAAACGGGACCGAGTGCTATTGGAGTGTCCCTTTTAAATGACGGTTCCCTCATCCACTCGAAGGTGGCATGCTTCATCTTAGGGTAACCTCCTCGAATCATGAGCCTAGTAATAATGCGGGCTACAACCCCCGCTCTGAGAGGGAGGAGCTCAAGGTTGTTTTGAAAAGAGGTATACTAATTATCTTGGATGAACTAAATGTGGTGAGGGGTGCAGAGCAAAAGGGAAATGGGAATAAGGGGTTAAAACTAGCTCTAGGGTATGCAATAAACTTCATTAGGGTATCTCTGGGCTAGGTTTCAAACTAAGCTAGAACAGGAGGAAATTCAACCTGCCTCAGAATGAATGAAAGGTCGACATGTTTCATCCTAATGCTCTCAACAGAGGGGTAGCGGCCTTCTACAGGACCTCATATGGAAGCTTCTTCAAGGAAAATATAAATGTAGTGAAACAACAGGTTGTTTTTATACAGAACCAGTGGTCTTTGTGGTAGTCTACATTATCAAGGATCCACTGAGGGCTGACCTGAAAAAAACACAAGTTTTAAAATGACATATTTGTTATGTCAACTCTAAATATTTTTGATAATAAACTCTGCAGCGCTCGATCTATAGTTGTATGTCAATTCCAGAATCTATACTGAATCCCGGAGCTCTATTCAGGCTGCCATAAACTGGTGGTAACCCAGAAACTCAATGGTGTGCTTTAAAGAATGTGCATGAGCATACCCGCAGAAATCAGGCATCATGCCTCAACTTCAACACTGGTGCGGAGCTCAAGGGGTCCTAAAGTCCTATACTGTAGTAAAAGGACACGAAAAGGCAGAATTTGTCTAGAGAGAAAAAGGATAAATAAGGTGACTCAAGAGTTAGCAGTAATCCCTATCTGCATCCCAAATCCATATGTATGTGCAATACTGTAATGTCACCCAATCCTAGATGCATATTTCTCCTAGTGTTACAGATGTTTTTAACATGTTCAACAAAGGGTAAAAATACAAAGGGAACCGTGGCTAAATGCTGTGCCAGAGGCGGGAACACTAATGGAGCCCTCCTGCCTTGCAGCTGTTCACGAAGGGTATGTCTTAAGCATTGTGCCATAATATTGTGTCATAGTCCCAACTCTTTCTGATCTATTTTAAAAACCAGTAAACTTAACTTGCAAAGTGAACTGCAATAAGCTGTTTAATCAATCAGGACTCTTAGCCAATCTAAACTATGAAGCGGGACACCGGAATTAGAGGAAGGCAATTACCAAAAGTCCTACGACAACCCCATACATCAGAGACTACCACAGGTGGGGCCATTACATTGGGAGTGCTAAAGAGGTGGCCGCTCGTCACACCATAGAAAAGGCATAAGTCGAGGCCGGCAGACGATTCCTCTTTAAGAAGCCTTGTTCGTCAGGAGACACATCGACGTCTCACGTGACCCATCACGCTGCAACGAACCAGAGAGGTCGTTCAGGACTACAATGATGCTGGGTAATGTAGTCTTGCAAACCAACGATTGATTCAGTTAGAAGGTTGGACTGTAACAGTGATTTACTTCAACCCTATAAGCCTGCCAGCTTTCTTATTAATCCAGTATTTGTCAGCATGTACTTTATTGCTGAGGGTCATTCTTCAGAAATTGTCTATCAGGTTGGGGACAAGCCAATTAACATTTCATCATGAGGGTATTTTTTCACGCATATGCTCTAATTCAGAGAGGCATAATCTTCATAATTTGTTGTGTATGAGAATTAAGGGTGGATTTTTTAACAAAGGGTTGTTTTTTGAGAAACTAAAGTCGCATATAGAGAGGAAGTACTATGTACGTAGGAGAGACCAACGTGTTTCATATGGATAGAAGAGGTAACGATTTGGTCCACATGAATAAAAGGACTCGCTGTCTTATGATAATATGTCACGTGTTAGTGTTTTAAGACTGTTTTCTCCTAGGTATTAAGATCTACGGACTTCTCTGTTTTGGCTGGGGTGCTGACATCTATGAGATGGCAGACCAAGAAATGTAATTATTCAGACCTTCTTTATCTCTCACAAGGCGAAAGACCCATCTGTTTTCTCTTCGAAACAGGTACTTTGTCACAGTGGTGACAGATTGTGGAATGTTAGGTTTGTCAAGTGCGGTCCAGGAAAGGTCATCTGCCAGGTAGTTCTTCTCTATAAAATATGCGGTCAGTTTCGTAGCTTGCTTGTTACCTATGAAATTGCTCTTATGCTCCATAATCTATGTTTTGATCTTGCATGTCGTCATCCAGATGTACTTGAACACACAGGGGCAAGAGGTCAATTAAATCACTTTCTTGCTGTTGCAATTTGTGGGTTGTCAGCGCCATGAAACCACCTGGTAAACGTGCGCTCAACAAATACCCTTAAATTCAAATTCAGTCTTTGATCCCAGGGCTTTCCAGTGCCAATGTCAATTTATGTAGAGTGGGCTTTCTGAGCACATACTCCATATGAGCCACATGGAAAATGTCCATTCACAGGTGTCAAACCCCTTAAGGTGATTTTTTTCTTCACATTGGTGGACCTTGGCCTGGTATGCTCTATCTGTCTCTCAAGTTCTCACTTCTCATAAAGATGAAGAGGGGGTGTGGCAAGGATTGAGTTCCTTTATTCAAAATCTGCCAGTTCTTATTGATTTTCTGAATTGGGCCAGGTGCGCTGCAAAAAGTGTTCTCCCAAATAAATTGCCTGTTGGGCTCTTTTGGTGGATGCATCTCTAAAAGAGCATCATAGTTGTTTCTAGCTCTTTTTGCTAATTCACATAACAATGATGATGGATACTGGCAGCCCAGCTATTGAGTTGATAAAGGAACTGGATGTAATTTGTATTTGTAGACATCTCAACAGTTGCGTCATAACCGCAAGAACTATCCAAATGAAAGATTGTCTCTGAAATACCTCAGGTGGTAGCTTGTGTATGGCAGTAAGGCATTCCCGGCCTTAGGTTTTTTTTTATATAGCACCATCTCCTAGGCTCCAGAGGATGGATACATCAATAAATCCAAAAATGGAAGGTGCTGCTTGCTGTATTCACAAGTGAATTTCAGAAACTGATTACTCGATTTAAGCCAGTGATGAAAGGCAATGAAAGAATTATCACCGCCACACCAAATGACTAAAATGTCATCAATATAGTGCTTCCATATTATGATATGGGAGTGGTAGGGATTTTCAGGTATCAGAACTTCTTCTACCTCAAAGTAGTGAATCTAGAGATTCGCCAGACTTGGGGCGAATGTACTGCCCATTGAAGTCCCAGAAGTTTGAAGATATAGAACTGACGATACTCAAAGTGTGCCCCCCCCCCCCCTGGTGAACAGCAGCACAAGCTTCTGTTAAGTTGCTGAGCACTAATATTCCGATAAAAATGTTTTTTCCGTTTATTTAACAATTTTATAGACCTTCTTACACTTTCCTTGACCCACCCAGACCCACTACCACCACCCTGCTATCAGTGCGGATATTGGTCACACCACAGACTGTACTTTGTGGCCCCTGGTCAAATATTTGTGAGTACCCATGGTATTGAACATCTTCAAAGAAGTTATCTTTCATAGTGTTTGGTCTTGTGGTATACAGATAATCAGTGTCTACATTAAATTAGACCTCCGTTAAAAGGCAAAGCACATGCTTTGTGTCCTGTAGAAAAGGGGGCATTTCAAATACATCAGGCCTTGAGAAAATATCCAAAATTGGGAGCGTGGTTCCAGAAGGGATCCAATCCTTGAGATGATAGGTCTGCCTGGAGGTGGTCATTGTGGTTTGTGGATTTTTGGGAGAATATAGTTGGATGGGGTGTCCGAATCCTTGTTGACTAGAAATTCTGCCTCTTTCGAGATCAGCCAACCATTATCTTTTGCTTCCTCAACCATGAAGGTGATTACGGCATGGAGCCTCTTCATAGGGTCTGCTTTCAAAGGATGGTAAGCAATGCTTACACCGAGCTGTCGTCAACACTCAACCATTTATGCAGTAGTATCTAGTATCACTGTGGCACCACGCTTGTCCGTTGGTGTTACAGTGATGGAATTGTCCATTCTCATGGTCTTCAAAGTTTTTTGTTCTTGTTTGGACACACTGTAGAAGAGTTAGTTGATAGATCCAGGGCTAGATTGAAGATCCTTTAGGACTGCTTTTTAAAAGTTTAACACCTCCGGAAGAACCATGTGAGATTGAAAGTGGATTTCTTACAGAGGTTAGTGTTAGGCTGGTAGTCTTCAATGGGAGTCTCCCCATTCTCAGCAAAAAAGAATTGCAATCGAATTTTCTGGAAGAATTGTGATAATTCTTGATGAGTCTGGAAGGTAATGGCTTAATATATGGGGACAAATCTCAGAACTCTATTCAGTAGTTTCAATTCACTAGTTTACTCAAATTCGCAAATAAGTCATCTCGCTGCTGGTTCTCGGTTTTGTTTTGTGGCGTTCGTTGTTGGTAGGGGGGCATCAGATAACTCCAAGGTGCTGGCTGCCACCACTGCTGTTGTGGTGGTCTAACATTCTTTCCCGGCCATCTTCCCCTCACCCTTTCTTTGAGAAATAGACTGTTGTGGTCTAATGGTACTGGAGTCAGAGTCACTTGACCACTGGTCTGAATCTGAAGTTGGATAACCAGAGCCATATCCATGTTTTTGTTTGCTGAATTCTGGTGGTTTATAATCATCACTTGTGTACGAATACACCTTTTCGAAGGAGAACTATGCTAGCTCTTTTTGGAACTTCTTGATTTTGGTTGACGGCAGAGATTCTTTGTAGTCCTTGGTCATCTTATTCGTCCATCAGTGTGTTTCTTACACGGAGTAGCTGAGATAGTGGTCTTCAGCTGATTGTCAGGAGCTTGGATCTCAATAAGAATGGCATCTGCAGTCCGCTTGGCAGCGCTGATAATGAGAATGAACCAATCACTGGTGCCTTGCCAAGCAATCCGGGACCAGTCTTTACTAAAGGTCTTACCTTCAAGGAAAAGTCTCGGAGGATTGGTGACAATGAGGCCAGTAGTAAACGTTCACCAGTCTATTTCAGAGATGCTTAAAGTGGAAACTAAAAAAACAGGAAATATGCTCGATACTGAAATCTTTTATGGCGGGTATAACTGCTAGTATTTAACAATTGACGACGCGAAGACAAAGCTGAGAAGCAAAGACTCGGTGTAGTGAAAATGATGGAATGTGTGGAAGAGGAGGTGCCTGGGAAGCAGATTCATGAAAAAGCAATCAAAGTAGGACTTAGTCTGAATAAACGGGAAGCCATTTACCCCCAGATTCATCAGTCATGTTTTGCGAGTCCTTAATAGCGAATTTTAAGGATTCGCTATTAAAGACTCGCAAAACGGGATGCATGTAGAAATCGCAATAATTTTAGCGATTTTCACTGCTTCCTTATTTGCGATTCGCTAATTGCGAATCGCAAATAAGGAATGGCTTACCCATTCATTCCTATGGGCCTAAAGGTCCATAGGAATGAATGGGGAGTCATTCCTTATTTGCGATTCGCAATTAGCGAATCGCAAATAAGTAAGCAATTTCAAGGGTGACAGGGTGTCCAAAGGACACCCTGTTGCACCCCTGAAATGGTAATGAACACTGGTGTTGCGCTCACACATGTCCCAAGGACATGTGTGTGTGTAACATACAACTTAGAAAAATGCACTTAAGTGCATTTTTCTAAGTTTTTGCTATTTACCACGTAGTTAGACTTCGCGGTAAATAGCGGCCCCAGATTGCGAATTTGCAATTTTTAAATGGTTCATGCATTGCATTTAAGGAATCTCAAATTGAGAATGCATCCCAAATGCAAAAATACCGCTCGCAAAGGGCCAGATTCTCAGAATCTGGCCCTTTATGAGCGGATTTTGGTTTGATGAATCTGGCTGTATGTCCTTTAGCATGAGACAAGAGAAGCATGCAGCAAATAGGTATTATGGAAAGGATCATAAGATGAGTAGGTGCTTAGCATTAAAATGTGATTACGGATCAAAAGCAATAAGATGCCAAGAGGACAGATACCAGGTAAACCTGCAGGACCCGAAGCTTGATACCGTACATAGGCAAAGAGCTAAGTAAAGAACCTGTTTGAGTTATCTGGAAAAGAATTAGAAACACTTGAAGGTACTGCCATAGGTATATCCAGTACAACAAAATAGAGCAACAGCATCAAAGAACGTGGCAACACCAAGATATTCCAGAAATAAGGGATTCATTTTGGTGCTAAACGTGAATAAGACATTTAATATAATAAGCAACATTTATTCTGCAGACAAGCTTCAGCAGAAAGGGCCAGGTCCGTTAGCTATACAGTGCTATACTGCTACTGCCAGACCCAGGGGCGTAACACAGGCCCACGCCGCCACCGCGGTGCGGGGGGGGGGGGGGGGGGGGCCGCGCTCCAGGGGCCCCTCACTCAGAGCGGGAGCCAGCAAGCGCAGCTTCTTAATAAATTAAATGGTACACAGCCGCACACCCGGGCCGGGGCCCCGGTCGGGCCTCAGAGGCTCTTTGTGCGCTGGGCATTCCCGGGCCTACTCGACCGCCCCTGATAAACTCATGGAGACCACAAAGAGTCACACTGAAGCTTGGAGGGAGGTGGGGGGTGGAGGGAGGGCAGGTGCGGATGGTTTCGGTTTGGTCTCAATTTAAGTGAAGACCCCTTCCTGGTTCTCACACCGTCCCGAGTGAGAATTTTGCAGAGCCTTTCTCTTGCTACACTCATACATGTGGCGCGAGGACGTCACATGCATTATTTGACCCTACAGACGCCGGCATCGGGCTCACAGCGCGAGGACAAGTATGGTGAAACTCTCAATGCCACTGAAGTAAGGAAGTCCAAGAAGCGAGCGCCTATTTTTTTGTTGCATATTTATACAGCGCAGTTACTTACACATTCAGGCACGGGGAGTCAGAGATTAAGTGATTAGCCCAGAATCCCGGCTCTCCCGCATGTGCTCTGAGGAAGATCTATTTTCCTTCTATACCAGTCCCCTTAAATGGCAAAATAAGAAAATGTGCATAGTCCTTAGTTTTCAGTAATGTATTCATAGTGTCGCGCAGTGTCATGCCTCACAATCTGGAGGAGGGTGTGCAAGAGTTTTCTACACTGACTTTATGTGCCAGTCTGGGCCGGATTTCTCCTAAAACTCTGTTCTCCTAAAACATCTTTTTTTTTTTTGCATGTATAGTTTACATATATGGATTTTTCCTGCGTTGTGAAAATGATGGGTAATTATCGGCTGACAGAGGCAGCTAAAGCCTCATGTGGGCTAGTGACCGGAGCCCTGGTCTCTGTCAGACCCCCCCCCCCCCCCCCCGCCCTGTACTCCTGCCGGGGAGATGCTACCTGGACACATCATTTCAGCCGCCCCTCACTGTCAGTCCTCCACCTCTTTAAAGGTGTTTCTCATTCTTTGACCTCTGTTTTGTTCTAAAAGATCACTGCCTGCCAGGCCCTGCATGCTGGGCGCCATGAAGGTACAGCCTGCCAGCTGCTCACTGCCGCCCCAGCCAGTAATAAATTGCTGATAAGTTGTAAATAATGCGGAAAATCAATCGCAGGCCCACCAGCGCCGACAAGAGTGACTCAGTATGAGCCAGGCCATTGTTACTACAGTCAGTAAGTGCAGCAAATATAGGTCACATCAGACAGTGTAACTGCACATTCGAGCAGGAGGAGCCAAATGTCACCTGGCCCCATCCCACTGCCCGCAGCGCCGCCTCAGCAGCCGCTGTGAGGAGGAGTCTGCATGCTGCATTACAAGTGCCTGAGAGAGTGAGCGCAGGTAAAGTGTATTTTGATTTTGTCCTAATTAAACTAAGTAAACATTGTTTGTGCCACAAATTATGTGATAATTGCTTATAGGACTAGTAAGGCTGTGCAACTTACTCTTTTATATCTGTGTCTTTTGTAAAATAAATGACAGCCTGCGGCCAGGTTGTGGCCCCTAGGCTGTGAGCGTGCCTTTCCTGCCCTTCCATTTCAAGTGCTTTGCAGAAGTTCTAAGTTCTTCTTAGTGTTTCTTTTTACTCAGTTGGGTGTATTTTCTGATATTTATGTGTTTCCCTGGTCTTTATTGCTTCATTTTGCTTGTGACAAAGTGTCACTCAGTCGTTGTAATGTCACTCATAATGACACTAAAATTATGAACATGTCAATCAATAGAAATTTGAAAGCTTGGCAGCTATGATGGTGGGTGGGTGTGCGGTGCGCGGTTGTCTCCGCGTTTGCGCCACGTCCAGGGTGGGGCTGGTGACCAATTCCATTGAATTTGTCATGCAATTATAGTGCGTGTGACTTGTGAGGTGGGGCATCTCAGGACCCAGCCGCGACAGAGACTGACAAAGACCGTCCGTCACTCATGAGCCATAATTTAAATTATTACTAGAGCCCCTGTCTTCCTGGCTAGCCTTGCCCTGTCTCGCGCCTGCCTCTGAAGTTGAAGGCCAGGCCTCAGCTCTTCAGGTGAGTCCTAGTTTGTCTGAGTTCTAGGTGCTTCCATTATCTTTGTGTTGCACTATTCACTTTGGTCTGGGAGATGTAAGAATGTTTCTTACCTCGCTGTGTTTTTCCCCTTGTCATGCAGCCTTATATTTCTTGTTTCCTTCAGTGTTGGGTTTTTGGTACTGTTCTCAGAGCGTTCAAGTGCCTTTGCAGCAGATTACTTTATGCCAACTTAGATTGATTTCCAGAATTGCCCATAGAGAAATTTTGATCTGGGGTTTAGGAAGAGTGGATTAACTAGGCCTTGTTGAATTGCCTGCCTTTTTTTTTTAGGTCTTGCGTCAGCGAAAGACCTATTGCTGCCCACCTAGCTCTGAAGGGGCCACAGACCGGGGCACGAGCGCCGATTGCACCTCGTGGACGCACACGCCCCCCCCCCCCCCGCCGTGCACATCTCTTGCTCCAACTGTACACAGCCAGTCAGCCTCTCAATCGCGCGCGTACACACACACACACACACACACACACACACACACACACACACACGCACACACACACGCACACACAGACACACGCACACAGACACACACACACGCACACAGACACACACCTACAACTAAGCCCCACACTGCACACACAGGCACACACACACACATCCCCACTCACCGGGCTCTTTCCACGTGTCCCTCTCCCTCCGCAGCAGGTCAGTCTCGGCATCAGGCTCCATGTCTTCTCCGGCGATCCTCCTCAGCTTGCGTGCACGCTCACGGCGACGTCTCGTGCGCTCCCACCTCGTGCATGCCTGAACCTGGGGAACGGGATCATTTTTGTGGTGTCTCGCGCTGGTGCGCGTGCAGCAGTTCTAGCGCAGGGCAGGTCGGGATATATGGGGGGGGGGGTACTTTGCTTGTTTGGTTAGTGCCTAGCATCCCAATCTGTAGCAGTACACTTTACAAACGGCCGCAGAGCACAATTTACATGTCCTGCGAATTGCCTATTCTGCAGCGCATTCAGTGCAGTACGTGTACTAGGGCGAAGGCAGTTCAAATGCGCATGGAAACCGCCAAGACACTCCCCCATGCGTCGCCTGTAAGGCTTGTAAATAAAGCCCCTATGTCATTCAAAGTGTGCTCCCTGCGGCTATTATGAGCGCCCTGGCTGGTGATTCTTTCATGCTACCAGAAGAGGGAGCAGCACGCCTATTTTCCTAAAGTACAGCAGGGATTTGTAGGGAGGAGAGGGTATGTGGGATCAGTTTATTATTTAACCGTTTCAAATGACTATTTTTATCCATTTCGCACATATTCTTTCCAATTATAATTGCTGAATCTGGAAGGTTGTCGTGCACATGCTAGGCATTGTGCTTGATATTTTAAACGTTTATGCAGATACTTTTTTACAGGTATTTTCTCCAAGGGTTTTAGAAAATTACCTGTGTTTGTGGTATGAGACGAGATGAGGTCCAGCGGCGAGAAATAAGGGTTTTACATCTGCCTTACGTGCATGGCCATATTGTGTGATCGTGTGCAGATCACTTCCCCATGTCGAACATCGTGAACACTTAGAAATAGACTAAGTGCCGTTGTTAAGTATTCTATATATCTTTCATATGAAATCACACACACCACAAATGAAACTTGTGAATCTTGGTGAGGCTAGTAGCAATTCGACCTAGTGAGCAGAAAGATTAGTCAAGTGATTCTAGACAGAAGAATATAGTCTTTGGAGGGAATCAAAGAAGCCACCCTTTATGGCACATGTGGGCGTGTGTGCGTTTATTTCATTGAGGTTTATACTATTTTAAGAACATTTGATTTAACTCGGGTGACCACCTATCATGGGTGCAAATTCAGGATGGTGAGTGTAAAAATTCAGGACAAAAGGCCAAAGTTCAGGACAAAAACTGAGGACACAAGGTCAAAATTCAGGACAAAACTCCGTGGAAAAATATCTACGTTTTAAGGACACATCGGAGGACGTTGCGCAGTAGTATAAATACATAGAGGGGCCTTTGGCGAGCCAGCATTATTCATTGGCCTGTTAAATTGTAAATTGTTAAATTTACACTTTGCTTCAGCCCTCCACAGCATACAGCAATGGCCTATAGGTCAACCCACGTTATCATTGCACCCTTCAGTGTGAGGGATGGCACAAAGTCACAGCCACTGTTCGAATTTGCCTAAAAATAGTTCCTTTCTCTTAAACTACAAAACAGGTTAAAAGTGTACTTTTTAAATATTTTTTTATTAATTTGAAATACAGGCTAGTTATATTGTATTAACTTCTTTTTAGGTCTCGTGACCTACAATGCGCGCAAGCGCATTGAGGGAGCGAGAATTCAAGTAGCCAAAATCCTCGTCAAACCAAGGGCTTTCTGCTGCGGTTTTCTTGAAGTTCACGTGAACCACGTGACCAAACAAGCACGCGCATCAGCCTCCCTCCCTCCTATCGGCCGTACTTTCAGTTTCCCGGCCGCTCATCTTCGCAGCACATCAAAGGGCTTCGCCCAGCGTGCGCTCTGCGGCTTCTCGGCTTCTCCTCCCCTAATTATTCTTGGATGGCCGGCCGGCCGTACTTTCAGCTCCAGCACCTCCCCTCTCTCCCCGCACACAGCCTTCCTTGGATTTCTCCTCCCCCTCTCCAGCCAGCTTCCCCCAGGCCGTGTTCCCTCCCCTGCTACCCCATCCTCACTCATCCCTCGCACCCCCTCCTCCTTCAGGCCCCCACCATTTGCTTTTGCTTGTTTTTATTTATACGTGCGTGCGTTCCCCCACCACTCGTGTTGTTCTCTCCCTTGTTATAGGTATTTTATTTTAGTGCTGATTTAACCATCTTTTTGCTTTAACTCTAAACTTTGTGCAACTCTGAATGTTCATGTGTTCATCTTGCTGCAAAATGTACATTTCAGTGAGTAATTGCGAGGAAACGAAAAAATTTAATACTGCTCGGTCGGATCCCGCCTTTGGTATTCAGAACAGTCCTAGCATATCACCGGCATGTGCGGCAGGCTTGGCGCCAGGCGGTTAAACTGAGCATCGGATAGTGAGGTGCCCTTTGCAGCCGTTCTGCTGCTATCAAGCACCCATCTTGTCGCCATTTCCGCGATGACAAAGGCCGGTGTGGGCTGTGCCTGTCCAGAACATTCTTGTGTTGCACCCCTTGCCGTTAAAAATTTAAACCGGGTTCGCATTACAAAGCCAAAGAACTCGCCTCACAACTTTTAAAGGTCAAGAATAAAAACTAGCTTTCAGCCTACCTTCAGGGCCAATGTTAACTTCGAGATAATAAGAAGGCAAATAGTATTTTAAACGCATATGCTAAACAAATGCATATTTTTGTCGGCCTCTCTGCATTAACAGGTACGTGTTGGTGATTTTCACTTTGTCTCCGTGCGTGCGTTCCCCCACCACTCGTGTTGATCTCTCCCTTGTTATAGGTATTTTATTTTAGTGCTGATTTAACCATCTTTTTGCTTTAACTCTAAACTTTGTGCAACTCTGAATGTTCATGTGTAAAAAAGTATTGGCATTGTAAATGACAAAACTATTAGTTTCGCGATTTTCAAAACCAACACATAAATATAACATGTGTCATTTACAAAACCAATAGCTCCAACTTTCCTACTGCGAGACCTATTGGCAACGCCAGTGCTTGTTTTCTCTAAAGTTCCTCTGTTGGGTTCATTGTAAATGCGACAGTCAAGCATGTTTGTTTCTGTTCCAGCCTCCACACCCCCTCCCAACGTTCCATGTTATTTTGTTTGCCTTACCACCAGAGATCTCCTGGTTATATGCAGTGAAAGAATGGATTTCTAATAGGCAAAGTTGTTGACAGTGTGCCTGAAAAGCATCTGAATAGTCCATTCTTTTCATCTCTATTGAATAACCTACCTATTGTGACAAGCAGACGATTGCTGCATTAGTAGTGACTACGTGTTGGGTCAACTAGCTACACCGACTGTTAAAATAAATAAATCCTATTTTAAAAGTGAGAGACAAGGTTCAACATTTGCTTTGTGTGTTGTCTTTAATTACCCATGAGCGCTGCTCAAAGCCTTCACCAATTTTGTAATAGTTGACGCTGACCACTACTGTTGCTATGTATTCACGTGGTGCTGTTTGGGTGTCATGCTTTCTGATCACCTGTCGAGCATAAAAAAAAGAAATCCGTGCCATTGTATGGTGGATCATTTAAAGTAAAATGTCTTCTAGTAGTCGAATTAATGTTTGCGATGTATTTGTAGTTTAGCTCAGTAAATTCCTCTACTACCTCTCAGCAATTAGTGGTGAGTCAGGTCTATTGACTACAAAGTAGCTTTCCAGCCAGTTCTCATCTGGTTGTAACTGTGGGTGAATCGAATAATCGGGGAGCTTATTGATATGAACTGTAAGCAGGATCTAGGTCATTCCTGTCTGTAATACATTGCAGCTTATGTTGTTTAGGGCATCAGTCTAAACTCCATTTGAATAGAACCTGAAAATATACTTATAATAACACTAATATAAAAAGATTTTTGGCCACTTGTTAAAATCAGTTAATCAAGCCGAAATATTAATAGTTCTTGAAGCAGCTTACTTGAAAAAAGTGCCGAGGGTATTTGAACCCTGTGTGGATTGGCTCACTGAGCATTAGCATCTTGTTTATACTTGGTCCTGGTATTCCCCTTTGCAAAGGTTCATGGTATAATTCGACCTGATAAAAATAAGCAGTTGGAAATAAAAGTGAGTTCAGTTTTTCTCTTCACCCTCCACACGCTTTCAGAACTTACGAGATTTGTTGGTATAGATGGTTTTCATTTTTTTTTTAAGGATTATGGAATAAGATCACAGAAATGGTATGTGGCTTTGTACAGAACACGATAATATGAATTTTGGCATTTTAAATCTGCGAGAGATCTGGAGGTTAAGCAGTAAAGAATTTCTGGGGTTATAGAAGGTTGATATTTCAATACCTTAGAACCATATTTTGCAGCAAGTAAGCTGTGCATACCTTCTCTTCTGGCTAGAGTGGGCTGTGATATTGCCCTCCGGTGAGGTGGTTTTGCAGGTTTATCTGCTTAGGGGTGTAACTGCACTTTCATAATTATACTGTATACAGTTTTGCTCTTTATCATGTGCTCCACAGCATTCGCACTTTAAGTTCCTGCAAGTGATTTTTTTTAAATCCCTGTATCTTAGAGGGAACTGTGCCTAAGGGGCTCTTCAGTCCGGATGGCAGTGTGCAACTGAAATTACAGCTGCTTGACTTAACCGTTATAACGTGTGCAAATACCTGTAAGGGTGTCATCGTGGTTGTTTTTGAAAAAGAGACTTTTTTTTTCAAGAGTTGAATTTTTTTTGAACGCTGTTGTGAATCTTATGTATGCGATTATACTGGTTGGATTGATTTTATTTCTGAAATAAATACAAGACTACAAGAATGACTAACGTTCTTCTATAATGCTGCCCTTTATTATCCAGGTTTGTGGGATAAAGCTGCGAGTGTATGACTGTCCGCTACTAGACGAAGTTGTGTTGTCACTGTAAACTGCATCTTTTGAGCCAGATGTTGTCGAATGGATTTTCTTTAATAGATGTTTGACTTGAGAAGCATATGAACTCCCTCTCACATCAGGTCCACCTGTTTGCATGCTTGAATTCTTGCAAAACGCCCTTTGCTGGATGACTTGCCACTTGAATTTTGAATGAAGGTTTTTTGTTGATTGTAGCTGGACCTGCGAGATGGTACTTAACTGAATTCTCATCCCTTTAGTCCACTCTTATGTAGTGCAATTCACTTCACATGAATGTAGAGTGGCATGATGTCCATTTCCCGCCACATACAACTTCGACCTGATTTCAGTGCCTGCTGTTTGGCTGGTCATGGCACCACAAGTTGCCTGAGCTCTTAGAGAATTTTGGCATCATCCCACAGATCATTGTCCTGACCAAGAGACTTGTGATGCCATTTTAAGGGAAGACCATTCTATCCAGGATGGAGAAGCTGGTCCGGTGGACAAGAATAATCCAAAAATATACAGATAACACAGAATAGCAAGTGTCAGGTCTGTGCTTCTCTTCCCTCAATAGCATTTAGGAAGAGTAGCCTGTGTATTACACTTGGAAAACTATTCCCTAGGAACTATCCCTCCTTCCTCGTTTGTCCCAAGTAGGGAACCCCTAGCTAAAAGTTTACAGCTCGGATATATAGCTCTTTAAATGTAGCTTGTTGGCCATAATTCTGAACAAGGCTCACAGCTGCAGAATTCTTGAGCCCAAATGTCCAGCCAAATGATTGGGATACCGGTACCTGGGATACAAAATAAACCCTGGCACTTAAGTAGTCTGTTTAGAGCGATTGGCTACCCCATTTGCTCATGTAGTCCATACTGGTAAAACCTAAACATAGGGAGCCTATGTCTCAAGTGTACTGGCACTTTAACTGCAAGATACAGTAATCAACCTCCTTTTTAAAAACTCATTGCGTTTTAATTATGTTGAATTTGTGTCCTAATTTACCACGTCACAACAAAGCCTGCACCTTTTTGATACAAAGAACGGTTGTGCTAGACTTGTCTGACATCTGTCTTTGAACTCTTTGTATCTGCCCTAAAAGATTGGGTGGTTTGATGCTCTGCATGTAGCAGTGACGTAACAAAGGCATCTGCAGGCCCCGCAGTGCGTGGAGGCACCTGAGCCCCAGGGGGCCCTCTCAGCACAGTCCCGTGGCCTGTCCGCCCCTGAGTGGGTCCAGAGGGGGCCCCCCTCAATATGCTTTGCAGAGGGGCCCCCCCCAACTTTCGTTAGGCTGTCTGTCGCTCTCTGGCCCCAAGGGTCAGCCTGCCATGCACATTTTGCAGGTACATGCTCTAGTGCATATGTCTTGCCTTTATGTATTATATTCCTAGACCAAGAACTTACCTGATTCCAGCCCAGGCCTGCCATTTTCAAGTTTCTTTAGGGCCCACCTCTAAATGATGCGCTGTAGGTCACTGCTCAGGGCTTCATGGCAGTCTTCAAGGCTTCACCTCCACCCCATCCTTTCCAGTTCGTCACAGGATGGGGTGGTGCCAGTTAGCTTCGCAGACCCCACACCTACTTTGTGACAAGTTGGGAAAGCGTGGGGTTACAGGAGTCTTTCAGTAAGTGACCAAGTGCACTGCACAAACATAGGATTCATTGCATTCAATGAAAATCTTAGTGGGCTGCCTGACTTTAATAATAGGCTCAGGTGGGGCAGTTATGCACAGTGGCATTTACGCATGTAGCGTGCCACTCTGCCTGACTTAATCTTGCTCAGCTGCTTTCTAGTTGTGATTGCCTAAGTACTGTGGCCAACAAGTGGTGCCTACCCACCCAGCCTCCTGTATCCTGCCTAGTGTTGACTGAGTGTGCAACTTCTGGTACTAATCGCTGATGGATTGAAATGCCTTAACTGGCCTCCAGCCAGCCACCCAGCCCTACTTCTTCTCCTCTCCGTAGTCAGCAGAGGCCAGAAAGCTGCCAGTAGATTGTTTTCCTTACGTGTGTTTTCTTAAATTAGGAACAGCGCGTCTATAGCCAAAAAAGGCAGTTTTGCCGTAAATAAATCCAGCCCTTTGTATTGGTGGAGTACTACAGCTATCTGGTAGGAACCCCTGGATGAGAGACTGGTTAGCTGCAGTACTGTAGGTGTCAAGTGAAAGTTAATAGCCAAGTATGGCTACATTTTAATGGGAATTTATACTACTTATAAATGGCAGGCCCACAACAATGTAACATCCCTATTGTAGCTCTTGCTTTGCTGTTATAAAGTGCCCTTTGTGTTTTGAAGCATGCTAAGGATGAGGTAAAGCCATATAAAAACCATTAACAAGGCATGATGTCCGCAGGCATGTTGGCAGGAATGTGTTTGCTATCTTAAAGTTTAGCAGACTCTATTCTTAGCTACTCTTTTCCTCAGCCATTCTAAGAGGGCCAACATTTGCTTAATGATGTCATCATGATTTATTTCACAGCGTGACCCTTTTATAAACGCCCGCAGGTTTCCTGTGTTTGGAGTATTCCACCTTCCATGTGTAGTGTAAGGTTCATGTACTAAGTGGGTACTGAAATCTATATCTCTCTCTGGTTTTCACTTTTTCTTTTCTCTCTCTCTATCCTTGTCTTTCGATCTCCCCATCATTCTCTCTCACCCTATCTTACTTAATCTTTCTCCCACCTTCTTTCATTCTCTCTCAATTTAGTTCTCTAGTCTCTTTTACGGTGTAAGGCACTGTTCATATTTGGCGCTTAAAAACATTCTGTGAGGAGATGAAGCACGTGTTGAAGGAGCCCAAACCGGCTTTGGGGTTCTGAGAAATTATATTTCTGGAAACCTTCTGTTTGTTTATTGGAAAGATACAATATAAAAAGTCAGCATCTCAGTAGTTTTTTTTCCAGATAGTTTTTATTTTTTCAATAAAAATAACCAAGAGACAGAGCAATACAAAAGGAGCCGTACACTCCAGGCATCCTGGGAGGTAAGGGACAAAACATCGATATCCATATGACAACATCATTCACAACAGTATGTACGAAATAACACATGGATAGGAGAAAGACAAAAGGTTGTTATTTGAAAACAGATGGAGATGGATACATCTAGCATTTTGTGGATCTCGTCAGTCATGATTGAAACTGGCAGAATGGAATGTACCGCAAACCAATTCCTCTGACTCATGAAAAGGAGAGCGAGGAAAAAAGAGTAGAGGTGGGAGGTTGAGAGAGGAGAAGGGAGGGGAGGGTACGACTAGACTGAGCAGTGGTGGGTTAGGTCAAGTGTAAGTTCAGAATATACGGTAGAACCGGAGTAAATGTCACCCCACAAGAGGGGGATGCGGGGACGTGGGGAGGATTTATGGCAGTTTGTTATTCTGTAGGTACTCGTCAAAAGTAACCCATATTCGTCAAGGGCCCAATGGAATTTGGAGTGTAGGCTATTGTCAGGTCCTCTGATTGAACATATTAGGTTCCACCAATTGTCAAATGTGCTGGAGATGGTGGATTTCCAATCAAAGAGAACAGTTTGGTGTCTAAGGAGAGGAGAAGATCTACAAGTGAGGAGGTGTAGGGGTTGAATTTCCCCGCACGCGGTTGGTATGTAGTCTTAGGGCTGTTGTTAGGAAGTCAGTTTCTATTGGTACTTTTGTGATTTGGCACAGCAGGTCTTCAATTTTTGTCCATAGTGGGAGAATCCGCTTACAGTGAAAGAGCATGTGTTGAAGGTCCACAGGTCCTTCCCCACACGCCAACACATGATCAAGTCCCTCACCTCTAGTTTGTGTAGTCTGGCTAGGGTCCAATAAGTTTTGTGGATTGACCAGAATCTGGATTGTACTAGGGTGGAATTCAATTTGGCATAGAAAGGGGAGTTCCAGATTTTCCACCAGGATGATTCGTCAAAGAAGGAGAAGCCCTTCGAATGTGAGTGGGGTGCAAATTTCCTTTTTAATAGTCGGATCCTGTCTATTATGTGTATCAAGGATTTTATATAGATGGGAAGCGGTGTGACTCTTCTTTTAAGGATGCCTAACAGAACAGGAAGGTCCATCTCGTGAGGGGGTTTCAGTTTACTTAGTACACTCAAGTATCTTAGGAATCTGTAGAAATCAATATTAGATAGATTAAAGGTTCTTTTTAGAGTGGAAAAGAAGATCAGATTGTCATGGGATCCGAGACTAATTATGGTATTATATTCTACTGGGTCCATGTGCCCCAGAACAATTTTTTCCCATTCACTGTAATAGATTGGTTATACCATAAGGAGGCTAGAGTCAAGCCACATGTTCGATTTGTAAATGTTTGTCAAGGAGGAGAAGTGATTTTACAGTATCCAGTATAAATTGGTTGGAGTGTTCAAGAGGGAGTTTCGAGATGTTGTGGACCGTAAGGTTAGAGATTAGGGGAAGTGGTGCAAAGAGGTTGGCCTCAATGTTAAGCCATGGAGGAGGGTTGGGTTCTTGTAGGTTGAGCCATCATTCACCCTGAGCAATCAAGTAAGCTATTTGGTAGCACAAGTAGTTCAAGATATTTATACCTTACAGCTTTTATTTCTTTCAAGGATTTTCATGGAGATCTTCTGCTTTTTCCCGTGCCATATTAATTTGGTGCTAGCGATGTCCACTGACTTAAAAAAGGCGAGGGATAAGGACACTGGAAGCATGCTGGATATGAAAATAATCAGCAGGGCAATCCTCATCTTCACTGTTCCCACTCGACCCCCCTAGGTTTGAGGTCTAGGGAGAACCACACCCCAGGTATTTAATGTCTGTCGGGTTACACTTCAGGCCAGATTCACCAATTACCGCGGCTGTGCGGTGCACGTTTAGGGGGAATACCTCAGATTTTGTCCTTATTTGGAGAGTAGCCCGCAACTTGACGGACACAAAGGTGGACAGTGGACCACAGAGCACTTATGCAACACCAATTCCGAAAATAACCCAAGTATTTATAGATGATACATATTAGACTGTGTGCAGGTTCTCAAATGTGCCCCCTGCCCAGAAGCACTTCCCCTCCACAGGGAATACAACCAATGAAAAAGCTAAATCAGAGCTGCACCACCATTCAAATTACACAAAGGATTATTAATGTTCATAACTTCTACTGAGATCTAGTACTGTGAAGAAATTTAATTTTCATGCCGGTTGTGTGATGTATTTCTTCTTTATTGTCAATCCATACAAAAAACATCAGCCAACGCCTTTCGTCCTGGTTGAATACCCGGATACATTGCAAGACCCGATTGATGCCACTTTGCACCTTATTTGAAGGACATCAATTTGGTGGATGATCTCCACCCACACGTGGCAGTTCTTATCGGAACGTACTCGTTGGAGAAGTGGGGCTCAATGGTTAGAGCGGCAGACACTGATGCAGAGGTCTAGCCCGGGACCAGGGTTCAATTCCCCGCCTTGGCGGGTCTTGGGCTCAAAAATTCCACGGACCTGATAATTCTCGCCTTGGTGCCTATTCCAATCATGGAGTCCCACTCTGCAACTCTGGGCAATAGCTTGCTTAATCTCCACAACGGCCCCCACAACGCTAAGGATGCCTGGCCTCCACCTTGGGGGTGCCCAGGAGTGGACACCTCACAGGGAAAGCCAGGATGGGTTCCACAGCGGTATTCGTACAAGCGCCTTGACACCCTTGCGGGTGAGTAGTGCGCTATACAAGTATCAATTTACATTACGTTGGCTACGACTTATGGCTAATATACCACAAGTCTTTTCGATGTTTATAGATCGGCGCATTAGCTCGTCTCATAAAAGTTTTCCAAATTTGGCAAAGAAGGACATTACGAGTGTTTCAAAGAGAAGCCAGTCGACAATCTTGTTTTAAAAAAAATTCCATTTAAACAAGACAACCTTCCAGGAATACAGGGGTTACATGGAATTGATTTCGCCCTGAAAAAGTCCTATTCAAACAGGACGAAACGCGTTGGCTGAAGTTTTTTGTATGGATTGACAATAAAGAAGAAATACATCACACAACCGGCATGAAAATCAACTTTCTTCACAGTACTAGTTCTCAGTAGAAGTTATGAATATTAATAACCCTTTGTGTAATTTGAATGGGGGTGCTGTTCTGATTCAGCCTGCAACTTGTATCTGTTTATTTCTTCCATGATGATTGGAATGGCACGAGGGGCATCCTCAGTAAACGGTTGTATGTCGTCTGCATAGGCTGCCACAACTTGTCTGCCAGGCGTGTAGTTGATACCCGAAATCCTTCGGTTGTCCCTAAAGGCGGCGAAGAGTGGCTCGATGACCAGTAGGAAAAGCAACAGGGAGACGGGGACATCCTTGGCGGGTACTTTGGGAGAGAGTGAAGGATTGTGACAGGTGGCCATTGACTCTTACTCTAGAGCATAGAGGCCCATGGCCGCTGTATGCCAGATGGATAGTTTAGCTCTTTCTAGGACATGACAGAAAGTTGTAATATTGTCTGCAGCTAATCTGCCTTTAAGAAAACCCGTTTGAGTGTTTAAGATCAGTGTTTGGTTAACCAACTCCAGACGGCAGGCTGCAATGTTCGGATAGATCTTGAAGTCCATATTGATTAGAGAAATTGTTCTATTATTTCTCTCATTCAGATGGTCTTTCCCTTCCTTAGGGATCACTGCAACGGTAACTCTGAGGCCTTGCCTGAGATGTGGTCCATTGAGGCAAATTCCCTAAAGACTGTATGTTGGGGGCCCGACACCGTATCAGCAAATGTTTTATAGGATTTTGCAGAGTAGCCATCTGGGCCGGGGGCCATCCCAGTTTTAAGGGAGCGTATAGCCAGGGTGATTTCTTCATTTGTGATAGGTTTGTTAATCAGTTGGTCTTGCAGAGAGATTATGGGGAGGGTACATTAGTTGAGATATTTATTTTGGCAAGGGGTGGTGGTGGAAGTGTAAAGATCAGCATAGAACTTTTTTAAGGCATCAAGTATGCCTGAGGTGGATGTGGACTGCCCCGTCTAGGTTTCTTATTTCTGATATAAGTCATCTGTTCTTACCATATTTTAGATAGTTTGCAAGGGATTTACCTGCTTTGTTATTGTTACTTAGTCTAACTGCTTTGATCACGTCAGTCCATTTTTGGATACTCTGACTCAAGATTTTATTATATTCATACTGTTCTGCGTGCAATTTGGAAAGGATGGCCGAGTCTTTGGTTTGTCTGAGTTGAGAGTTTAGTTTTTAAATAGATAGAGCTAGCTCTTTGAGGCGGTTCGAGATTACCTTATTCTTAGCGGCTGTAATATGTATCAGTATCCCAATTAATGTAGCCATGAGGGATTCCCAGCGTGTCGTGGGTGATGTCATTTGGGGTGTTTTCTATGAGGAAGTTTTTAATGGCCATCTCGGTCTGTGCTATATTGTTTGTATTGTCCAGAAAGTTTTTGTTCAGGCGCTATTGGCGAGGTGGTGGTAGGGTCATTAAGTGTTATTTGAATTGAGACACATGAATGATCATAGATCACTATGGACTCCATGGTGGGAAGTGGGAGAGGTGAAATAATGAGCTACTTACGTACCTTGATGCAGTCGCTCCCGATGGGGTTATGAAGTTGACAGATGTCCACTAGATTGTTATTTTTACAGCAGGATATCATTTGTTTGTGTGTTCTATTAGCTATAAACGTATGAACTGAAATCCTGTCTAAATTACCATCCATGGGTAGATTAAAGTCCCCACCTAGAACAGCGCCCAGTTGGCTGGGATGTCCGAGAGTTGTTTGCCTAGGTCCCTCCAGAAGCCCGAGGCGTTGTCATTTGGTGCATAAATGATTACAATGTAGAATTTTAAGTCACGCTTTTTCATCTTGGAGATGAGCCATCTGCCCGCTTGATCGTGGGTGTGTGAGATGATTGGTAAATCCGATTTTATTTTTAGACTAGCGGCCCCATTTTAATTACACACACTCACACACACACACACTCATGCTCTCACACGCACACACTCACACACACTCTCACATACACACACACTGTAACACAGTCACACACTCGCAAACTCTCACACACCCTATCACACACACAGTCTCTCACACTCTCTCGCGCTCTCTCACACACTCTCTCTCTCTCACACACACACACACACACACACACACACACACACACACACACACACACACTCTCACACATTTACATACATACACACACCCTTTATCTGCATGATACATTATCCAGAGAGCTCTTGTGCTCTACAAATGTAAGCATGTTATTCTAAATGGAAACCAGTTGTTCCTCTTCCATACAGAGATGCATATTTTACACACAAGGACCTACGCATGCACCAGAACATGCATGCATACTGCTCCTAATTTGGGACCTCCTATTCTCTTGCATTAATACAACCCTCTTAATGCTAGAATCCCATGTGCTCTTTCAATGCATACCTATTACCCTTACATTTTAGAGCCTCCTACTCTTCTTCCCTTGTATACGCGCACACAATTCCCCAAGCAGAGAACTCCCTCTTTTTTAGGTTTCGCCCTGGGCGTTGCAACTGCGTAGCAGTTGCTCCGCCCATGGCGAAACCTCATGATCCTACATATGTACTTTGGTTCCGCCTCTGTCTACCATTGGCTAGCACACACAGAGAAGGTCCCAGGGGTAAATTTATAGACCCTACTGTTAAGCCCCCTGTATATAAGTGACACCAACCTAAAATTAACAGAGAGTCAAGAAACAGACAAACAATGTACCCAAATAAAGTTGCAAACAACATTGTGGTTTTTCCTGTGCCTGGTGTAGTCACCTGCCAGCACAGGTTTTTTTACCCTTCAATGTGACAGAATTCATGCATAAGAGATCCCAGATGATGAAGGGCGGTCTCGATGGTAGACTGATGGGAACTCGCATAGTTTAATAACTATTTCCTGTGCAACTTTATTTGGGTACATTGTTTGTCTGTTTCTTGACTCTCTGTTAATTTTAGGTTGGTACCATTGGCTAGCTCCATAAATGGAGGCTAGCCATTGGGAGACAGAGGCTGTCAATCACACTTTATCGTGAAAACGCGATTCGGGGGCGTTTCTGGGACTTTTTTTAAGTCCCGCCCCTTTGTCCCGGGCCGCGCTGTCATTGGCTGCCGGCCCGGGACACCCCCGTGACGTCATTCCCCGGGCCGCGCTGTGATTGGCTGGCCGGCCCGGGACCTGACTTGTGCCCTGATTGCAGTGTTAATGAAGAACGGTAAGAAGTTTGCTGGGTCAAATGCTTCTTCTACACTGAGTTGAGTTTTACAGTTGACTTGGTTGTTTATCCTTTCTGCTTTTCCAGTTGATACGCTTTATTTATCCTTTCTCTGATTCCGAGTAAGTTGGCTTGTTTATCCTTTCTGTGCGTGCTGCGTTAGTTCTTCCTCTAAGCCCTTCGTGCTGCTGCTCATCCTCTTTCCCAATCCCAGCACACTCTGTTGCTCGTGTTTGGTCCTCGGCTCTAATCCATGAAGCCCCGGTTTAGTCCTTCCTCCCTGTTTATTCGTCCTCTTCTCCGCCATGTTGTGAGTTTACGCATGCCATGCGCACGCCCGTGGCCGTCTCGGAGGCTCGCCGATGTGCCGGAGGCGTTGAGAGCAGGAACGGCAGAGGAGGCAGCGAGCCGCACCCCCGCGCGGGAGTACGAGCCTACGCCCCGGCCAACGCCCGTCTCGCACCGAAGTCCCGTGCTGGGACCAGCTCAGCCGACAACGGGTGGCAGCTTGCGAAGCATCGGGTGAGTTCAGCCCGTGGGGAACAGTGCCTGGGAGGACAGAGAGGCACTCCCGTTGCGGGGGCTGGGTGGAGCAGAGTGCGCAAACACGTACTGGTGACTGCTCTGTGTTTTCGGGGAGGCTCAACTGATTTGATGTGTTGTTTTGGTGGCGGTGTGTGTGTCGTGGGGTTCAAAAGACAGCTGGAGTGTTTGTTGGGGTGTTTTATTTCAGTGTTGGTGGGCTCGCGCATGTGGTAGTCGCAAAGGTGGGGGGTGGTAGTTCTGAGGTTGTTGGTTGTGCATTGGGGAGGGGTTGTTTTTTGTTCGATCGTGTGATTTTGGCTGGAGACTGGTTGTTAGTGCATCATGGTACTTTGAAGTCACCAAAATACCTGCCGGGACTGTAACTCAGACAATTATGGGACGATAGTCTATTGTATACTTTGGTTGTTCACAACTTGCAACATATCACTTTAGAACAATACGATTCCGCCTCTCATCTGAAATGTAAAGAAATGTAACACGTGGCAGTCTTACTCACTAGCTTGTGGCAACAAACGTTGCAGTGGGTGCGCCTAAGGCATCCCAGAGCGCGAGTCTCGCACACAAACCTCTTCCGGAAATGCATGACATTTTTGCTTGACACACCAGCTGATGCTTCTGTCTGGGCTGATCTCGGTGTTTGACATTCCCTTGCCAAAAGCATGCATACCTAGCGTAGTTAGTTTCGGTGTTTTGAAGACAAAAGGGTGGCATGTTAAGCCATTTAACTGAGCGTCCAGATGGCCCTCAAAGGCCTCCCTGGTGAAGGGAAATGGACCGTTATGTGAACAACGCTTTCGGCTACAGCTGTGTGCGCAGAAATGTGGACAGTACAGATATCTTAGCCAAGTTCGCGCTATATGAAACTTTATAAACCAATAAATAAACGCTTCGGCATACGTAATTGAAAGGCGTAACGTTGCATTAATCCTATACGTCGTCGTTTGGGGGAATACGGATTTTGTATTGCTCAGACCCCCTACTCTTAACATTTGCCTTTTAAAATTCAAAGTATGCCCAGTTTGTTGTCCTTTCTAAATCGTTGCTTTTGATTCATGAATAGGCTTTGTAGTCCCTCCTTAGTACTGCCTTGTCTGCATTTGTAACCTCACATGAGGACTGGACTTTTTACTTGCGTTGTTACACATCTGCTTTATTTACAGTCTGTGAGCACTATCTTTTTTTAATGATTTTCCCCTATTCCGCACACAGTGTGCTTGCCTACAAAGCAGCACGCTGCCTGCTTTTATATTTTTATTAGTAATGGTGACTGGTCCCCTTTAACTGTAGCGACCCGCTTCTTTATTTATTTTATTTGCCATGGCTGTATGCTTGAACTTCAGCGGCCGCCTTCAGGAACCTTTGTTTTGTTTTATTTTTGGTGAAAGCGCCCCATAAGCGCTGTTTAGAAAGGTGTCAGTTGTCGATGAAGAACGGCAGGAAATGCATGGACTATGGAGCGAATTGTCCACACGGGGTTTATCACCTAACTCACCAGAGCTCACCCATGAAGTCTGTACTTTCTACTCTTCTTGCAGCCTTTCTCATCCTGCAGTTTTGTGCTGCTGGATTTACTGCAGCGCCAGCAGTTTGCCAACCAAGAACTGTCTTTCGACTCCTCCATTTTGTGTCCGACACCTCCTGCATGGTCCTTGTTGTGTTCTCTCATGATCAGTGTGCCAGCACTCATTCTAGGCAATGGCAAGCCTCTTGGAAGGTTCTCTGTAGCACAGAGTACCTCATAATCTGAACATGGATTCTTATTTTGGAGAAGTGTGGCTCAATGGTTAGAGTGGCAGACCTTGATGCAGAGGTCTATCCCGGGACCAGGGTTCTATTCCCCGCCTCGGCGGGTCTTGGGATAAAAAATTCCACAGACCTGACAACTTTTTCAAAGGCGAAACCATTGCATTGTAAATGCTTGTTTTTTCATCTTCCCATTTTTCCACCTTAGAAACGTCCCTGTTTTATGCATGCAAGGTTTCTTATACAGAGAATGCCCACTACAATACTCTACATATACTGTTGGTAGAACTGGGCTGCATCAGTGGTTTAATTGGGCGGTAACCTCCTAAGAAAAATGTGGGCACTGGTGCTTTTTTTTTAACACTACACTGGTGTGTATCCTGAACTGAAGTATTACACGGTGCTGTTTCAGTACTGGCTTTTGGCATGATCAAACTGTTTGATCCTAGCCAGCTTTCATTATGTGATGATAAAGGATAAAGAGGATCAATAAAATAAGGCAGCTGCCTAGTATCACACAATATGATACTAAACGTCAAAGAGGCACAGAAACAAGGAAATTGCCCAAGATCACATAATTTGTCAAGTGGGGAAGTCAGAACTGAGCACACGTTTCCTGGTTTTATGTTGTGCAATTTATCCAGTAGATGATTTTTTTATAACCATAAAACATTCATGCCCCTCTCCCACCACCCTGACAACGTTGTTGGTAGTTAACCGAGAGATAAGTCAGTTGTCATGTGCACCTTAATGTGCCCTACATTTCTATCATAGATGGTGTAAAATTATAGTTGGTTAAGAGAGGTTTTCATGTAGCAAACATCTGGAACTGAAATACGTCAAGGTGCTCTCAAATGTGATGTGAAGGGGTAATGAGGCAAAGCTGGGGCGTAGCTGGAGCTTGTGGCGCCCGGGGCTACCCCTCAGATTGCCGCCCCTGGGGGGAGGTGAGCACTTGAAAGATGTCCGAGTCTCCGAGGAGAGACACGTAGTATTGCTGCTAACAGTTACCTCAATCATGCAAGTTACATTTATTTATTTATAAAGTTTTATATAGTGCGAACTTGATCCCGAAGGATATCAGAGCGCTTTACAGTTTGAGGCAAAGGTAACAAATCAGAACATTAGTCTAACATGGGGAATCTAATGGGCATTGAGATGTTTACTCCTCTCAAAATCAGAATGGTTGTTTGTTAGAAATGGGGGTCTCTAGTTGGCAATGGCTGGCCACTGTCCAAGTGAGGACCCTTCTTCCTAAGTCAGAGTAAGGGGCCTACACCCTATGATAACCCCTGCTCAACCCTGTGGTAAAGTAGCACGAGCAGTTAGGCTTATCTCAGAGGCAGTGTGTAAAGCATTTATGATCATACACAGTAACACAGTGAAGAACACTACAAAGGGACACCACACAAGTAGTTATAAAAAATACGCCACACTGTTACACCCCCAGGTCATGTACTGAGATGTTTTGCAACTTGGTAATGTGGGGACTCCTCAGCCAAATTTGCCTGGATCCTTCAGGAAAAGCCTGTCCGAGGTACCCTCTCAATTTATATCAACTAATACTAATGTTGTGTGCAGGGCCGGAATAAACCCCCAGGGCTGATTGTGGGTAAATTATTTCCTGATGTAACCTAGGCCACAATTAGTTCAGCTTTTGCTTAAGCGTGAAGCCGAAGGCCTTAAAAAGGATACACTCTTTACGACATAGATGTCCCTCTGTTTCTTCTGTGAGGAGTATTGCTGTGATAAAGACAGTGATTTTAGTATGCATGCATTGCTTTCAGCTTCCGAAGTCACGGGATTGCTGTAGGTTATGTCAACACTTCCCATGCTTGGGACCCGGAGCGCTGCACACAGCCACATGCTGGTACATTGAGGCTCGGACGTCACTATATAATTTTGATATGCATAAGATCTGTTGTTACGAAGGCACACCTCACCCCACGTTTCCTTTCCCCCGGTGGCATAGCTAGGGGAGATGGGGGAAGGTCGAGCACTGCTTTTGGTGGTGGTGGAGGTGAGCAAGTCATGTCTGTCGACTACCACCAGCCCCCTGCCCACGGAATAAGTCGCCAATCGGCCGGCTCCCCCCTTACCTGCACCAGGCAGCAAACTCAGGGTATGCCCTGGGTGGCATTAGGTCTAGCTACGCCACTTGCACGAGTTGTACCCATTCTCTGAGGAAGGGAAGCTCACACTTTTGCTATGAGTGTTGTCCTTCCTCTATGTCGGTGATGGAATCGTGTGCAGCTGGGTCTGATGCTACTATTTGTACGGTATCATTTCCGACTTTTAGGACAGTTTGAATAGCTGCAGTCCATGTTGGGACTGTGTGTTTTGTTAGTGATGCAAGGCATACACTTTTCATATGAAATGATTCATGTTTTCGAAATGGACTAAATCACTTTGAAAAATCATAACTTCATCCATTTCAGATTTTTTAGCCCATATTGAGATGGTGTTAAAAGCAAAACTGCAATCCCCATAAGGCAAGATCATATTGAGTGGAAAGTCAGGACTGGCCAATGGCATCACATGTCATTGAGACTCTTGACAGCCTTGTGCAAAACAATATTTGGTTTGGTTGGTGATTTTCTTATTTTTCTTGAAGCAATTAAGGGTGAAACAGTTCAGTGTGAGGGAGAGTGAAGAGGATATTCTGGTGCAGATGCAACAATTGCAGGGTCTATGGCCTAACTTTATTCCTGCTTAAAAGCAAAGGAAGTCGCTGAAGACTTTGTTGCAGTTACCCAGAACAGTGAGGTTACCCGGTGTTTGGGCACTCCAGCATAACATGAGCCGCAGTTTCTTTCACGGTAAAGCACATGCAGATTATTGTGCCAGAACAAGCATGGGAAAAAAAAACCAATGTCTTGTCGCCTCGAGGACTGGTTCATCCACCGTTTTAAGTCCCCCTATTAAACACTGCAGTCCTCTTAGCCTCCGGTGTGACAGTGACCTGGGCCCATCATAGCATCATGCAAGGAAGCCGAAAAGTGGCTATTCAATCCTTATTTTTAACAATCGTCCTAGGACTGTATTTTACCTCTCTTCAAGCCATAGAATACTACGAGGCCCCTTTTACAATTGCAGACAGAGTCTCAGGGCTCGAGTCGGGGTACCACGCGGGTGGACGGCGTCCCCCCACTAATTTTAACGTATTTTACAGGGCGGACGCCGTCCCCCCTGACCAAAAGCTGGACTGGACAATGATGGTGTTACTTACTGGACCGGCGCACCGCCGATCTCCCAACCTTGACCTCGCATCCTGCTTCCTCCTCTCTCCACCCCTCCCATCACCCTCCCCTGCCCACTCACTCGCTACCCATCTCATGCTCCCTCTCCTGAAGTCTGTGCCCCGCTCTCCCCTCTCACAGATGCTCCCCCCCCTCCGCTCTGTTAGTGACCTGCTCACGCCCCCCCTCCCTTTGAGCCTTCACACTTTCTTAACTACGAGGTGCACATCCTTTCCCCATTTCTCGTCCCCTCACTCCTCTCTTCCCGTGACTTCATCCCCCCCCCTCCCCATACACCCAGGGGCGAGCTGCTACTGGTGCAGTGGCACCGGGGGCCGTGCCCACTGAAACGTGATTATTACTGCATTTCTATGTTTTTTTTCTTTCGTGACGTCACTTCCTGTCGTGACGTCACATCCTGTCTCTGAGCGTCCCCCCACTTCTTTATTTAGGACTTGTGCCCTGCGGAGTCTACGGCTCAACTTTTTTTGTTGCAACAGGGTTTCACGGTCTGCACATGATCATTGGCTTCCTTTTCCTATCTGTGTGTTTATTACGACAAATTAAATTCCACTTTACATCAAACCTTTAACCACCATTTCGGCTTTCGAAGCAGCAGCCTGATATTGACACTTCGTCGACGTAGTGTGATTGTTCCTCTACGTCTCAATCTATTGATGAGGATCTTGTCTTTTTAGTACAACCAGTATAAATGACTTCCAATTATTAGACCTTAGTTAAAAATCTAAGAAAAGACAATGAACCTGATCACACTAATACTCATGATTTTTACGGCAGCCCTGTCTACAATTCTCATCACCATCGGGTTTTGATTACCACTAAACAACCCAGACACAGAGAAACTGTCACATTATGAGTGCGGATTCGACGCCCCCCTTGGCTCAGCCCGACTACCATTTTCAATCAGGTTTCGATTTTTTTTAATCGCTATTCTTTTCTTACTCTTTGACCTAGAAATTGCCCTTTTACTGTCTACCCCTGAGCATCTCAGATATCCCCAACAGGTACACTACTTTGATGATGATCAGGCCAGCAATCATCCTAGTCTTACATTAGGCCTAGTGTATGCCGATCCAACGGAGATAGAATTGCTAACACCGGGGAGGAGGGGAGAGGGGGATATGGGGGAATATCATCAGAACTCAACGTGCACCTGCTGGTGTTAAAGGGCCTATTACTTCAAGCACAATGCCTCAGGAAAGAATAGCCATTCACAGCAGCTGCCGACACATTACTCTGGACTGCACCGCAGGGCTATGAGCAGGTCTGCAAAGTGGGGACAACGCTGTGGTTACCGCAGACGGCTGTAGCCTGCGTATTACCTGTGTGTAGACCCCCAACAGCACTAAGCATGCATGCTCCCCCATCGCCCAATGAGAATTGCCCCTGAAAGACGCCAGAAATAAACACCAGCAGATCAACAGCCGGGGGTGATTGTGGGGTGGAGGGGGCAGCCTTAGGATGACAAATCAGGAGGAGTAATCTACCCAATGGTGATTCGACCGTGCTACCTCTGAGCAGTGCTGCTGCCAAAATTTTCATAAAGGTGACAAGCTTACAGTGTTGGCGTTCCCCAAGGAAATAGAGCTTCACTGGGGCACCAATTCTCCATCATAACAGGGGGTGTGCGCAAGAAAACCGAAAGGCCGCGCATGACAGATTGACTGAATACAAGGAGGCCAGGCCTAGAATGAGATCTAACGCGGTCACGGGCCGCGGCCGGCAGAGTGCAAAACGAGTCTGGGTGCATGCGTGCTTGTTGTTGGAATTTATTTTGGAAATAAAGACTAAAAGTGTAATTTGGTGCCGTCGTGCAATCATTGTAATTGGGCCACCACGGACGGATTCTTTCTCTCAGTCTGTCTCACCTTGAATTAAGCTCCACAGCAAGTCACAGAATGGTGGTCTCCACGCACTCCCGACCCTGGCGAGGGGCGAGCGAGCCGAGTGTAGGGGGCAGTGAGCGCGTAACGCGTCACACTGCTACGGTGCGGCGAGGGGGCTGGCCAAAAATGTCCTACAGTGAGGGCCGTCATTGGTTGTGCTCGCGCGCGCCACACACGCTACCACTGATTGACGGCCCTGGACGGCCCTGGACGGCCCTGGACTAGTGTGTGTGAGCGAGGCGCCTCAGGGAAGGTGCCGCCTCAAAAAAGGTGCCGTCTGGAGTGGTCTTGTTTTTTAACTTGTCCTCTAACTGTTTGAATACCGAAAGTGGTGCAAATCTTTCATGGCTATTGGTAGTCATCTATTTGGTGATGTTTTCTTTTATATCCTGAAGCTGCTGCATGTCACACTTATGTCATATTTTCCTGCCTTTATCAAGCGATTATTTATTCAATTTCTGAACTCTTCATCCCGATTCCTGCTGACATAAAGCCTGGACGTCCCATCCTGTCCTGTCTATTGCTATTTTAGTGTGCTGTGGTTGCTAGGCCTAGGGCTTTGCAGTTAGGATGAGGCAGCCCTAGCACCTGTCTCTCCTTACTGCTTTCCGGATATGTTTTAGACACACACAACAACGTTGTCATGAGGGGATTTGCCTGACCCAGGGCTTTGAAATAAATGTCCCTGGAACAGAGAGACAAGTACAGGTAGTGAAACAAGCAGGGGACCAATCTCAAGAATGCTTGTGACCAGCGATCCCAGTAAAAAGAGCTACATAATAAGGTTGTAATACATAAAGCTGTTGTGGTTCAAGATCTCTCTCTCCCCCCTCGCTTTCCCTTCTCTCTTTCACTCACTTTATCATAGTCATACCCCTACTCCTGGTACAAAGCCAAAAGATAATAGCCAGTAGGCTAGAGAGCACATAGATAATTAACCACTATGAGTCTTTAATCAAGCAAAAAGTAATACACGCTTACTGTAGAAAATTGGGTTATTAGCTGTGCGGCCTCCACAAGTAATAGGCCCACAATTCCCCTTACTGGGAATCAAGCAACCCATTGTATTGCTCGGCTCTCTGAGTAGCGAGGCAGAGCAGTCCAAGGCCTAATCAGGGGACGTGGTGTAGGCTATCAATCACTGTTCCCTGCACGCAATAATAACACTCAATAAATGATGGTCCAGTCAGTGCCTTTTTTTTTTAGAAAAGTGAGAAGGACAGTAATTTATGAATATGTACATTGGTAGATTGAATTCCATAGATGACCGCATATTCACCATCGACCCCCCCCCCCCAAAGGGGTCATATGAACTTATCATGTAAGTCCATTGGCTTGGTCAAGGTTCAAGAGCATCAAACCACGTGTTAAAATCTGCATTTCATAATTAAATGCAATCATTAAAAAATAATTATTCTGTGCAAAAGCACTTATTAATGCTAATAAATCGTTTTAATTTTGATCACTAATCATTGACAACATTACTAAATCAATAAAGCATTTCAATTGAGCAAAACGTGTTTGTGCATTTCCAACCATAAAATGCAATACTAAAAGCAGTCCCTAGTGAGCACCACATTTTAATTACATTGCTTTGCAACTATAGACGTGGCCACTAGGGGGCGCTTCAATATATGTATCTCCTTTAACTACTTTTAGGCCACAATAACTGCAACCATAAACACAACCCCCAGAGGGCACAGCACTCCCAGCTGTAAAGTAAAAGCTTCAGTCCTGGGAGTGCTTGAAAGCATTAAGAAAATCCAGGAGAGGCCCTGGATTTGATGACTCTGCAAACAAAAGGTTGTTACTTTATTGAAAATTTGCTAGGGTGGAGCTGCTGCACTCCCGCAGCCCCCCCCCCCCGGCCTCCTTTGTAAACTTGGTGGTGCCTCCTGCTAGTTTTGGAGGACACCACATGCAGCACAATATACAAACAAAGCCCCGTGGGGCTCCCCTCCGACAGCAATGAATATTTGAGTTGCGGCTCTCCTGCCGTGCCAGGGAGATCCGCGTAGCTTTTTCTTTTCTTTTTTGGAGGGGGTGCTCTGTTCCACCGGATCACTCCCACGTTCCTCCTTGGATGGGGGCAGCCCAGGGAGCCCGCCCTTGCCAGCTCCCCACATGGGCAACATCCCCTTCGCTGCCCACGGGAGCTGACAACTCTTCTCCCCTGCCCGCTCCAATGATCTCCTTCTGTGTGTTGGCTTCCCACTCTCCCCAGCCAGGGAGCAGGGCAGGCCTATCACTACTGGGGCGGCGTGACTGCTCTCACCATGAGCTCTTCTGCTTTTGAGGGGGGTTGGAGGGGGTGCGGGGATAGGGTCCCTTCCAATAAGAACGTCCCAGGGAATGGGGTCCCTGGTTCAGGAGAGAGTCCAGGGAGGCGGCCCCAATCACACCACCTGCCAGCAAAAATTACACGCTGAATCCTGCCCCAGACCCTGGTCCACCCCAGGGGTAAATAAGAAATTGCAGCAGAGCCCCATGCGATTCATCGCCAGTGAAAGGCCGTTGGACCGATTTTGATGATCGGGTTGATTTTACTCCTGGTGCAGCAGAACTCCTCATCTCCAAAGCAGTTTACTCGCCAGGGTGCTGGTTCTCCTGGCTCCCTGCCCAGCCTTCCAACTGGTCTTGGTCTCTGGGGGCAAAAGTCCAGGGTTTTTCCCCAATTGGTCATCAGTGGGTGTAAGGGGGCCAGCCTTACTGGCCCTTGAGGCGACCCGCTGGTCCTGGGGTCAACTGGGCAAAGTCCCTTAGTCATTTCTGGGCATTAGGGGGTTCCTTCTTCCAGTTCTCCATGGTAGTCCCAGGGTCCAGCAGCGAAGCGCAGAGAAATCGCCAGGCAAGTGAGCGTCTCCCCCTTATGCAATAATTTTTAAAGGGGAGAGGAAGGTTCTAGAATCCAGGCACCCCTGGCCAATCCTAAGGTGCCACGTCACCTCTCCACCCCAGTCCCAACCCTCCTGCACAGCATGCTTGTACAGGTAAAAATAACATCACCCAGGAGTCACTGGTCACATCTGCTCCTGGGGTCTTAGCTCCACCCTCACTGAAATCACTGCCAGGGCTTCTCACACTAAAGCTTCAAAGAGAAGCCCCCTGCTGGGTTGGCTCCGATTGCTTGGGCTTCCTCATTTGCTCAGTGAACCTGGGCATACCCATCTCTGGTACATGACAGCTGATTGATTCAGATCATTCCACTCTACCCCTTTCCTCCTCAGGTGCTGGGTGAAGCATGTTTATTACTCCCTTTGTGTGGGGAGGCCTTTGTTCATGCTGCTGGAGAGAAATTTAATTACCTGGACATTGCATGGTGACAAAAGGCCTGGGCTCTGATCCTGAGCCAGGGAAATATAACAATTCTCAATGACCCATAACGTTTACAGATATGATTTTGGAAATTGCAGAATTGATTTCCCCGCAAAGATTACGTCTCAATTTAATATGTCAATGGTCTCTGTAGGCTAAATGGAAGCGAAATTGAACTCTAAGAGAATTCTCTCCTTATGTGTACAATAAAGTGTCACTAAGGACTAAACAGTAAATCACACTGTCTTTCCCTAGTTGTGTACACTAACAATATAAAGACTACACCAGGTAACTAGCTAATCCTGCAGAGTCCCCATTGCACCAGGCTACCTGTGCGCAGTTACCGGGCTGAGCACAACAGTAGTTACTCACATGCAGCCTGTACGTGCATGTGTTCACGTGTAACCAGCCAAGTGCTCCTTACCCTTGCTGCATCACAGCAGCCTTATCTTAAAAGGTGGACATTGGTGGTAAACAAACGCAGTCCATTTGCCTTGTGATTACTGTGGGTGAGACACCTGTAGTGAAACTCACCATCGGTAAAAAGTCCCAAACCTTGTGAGCAAAAAATTTTTTTTAATCCAAGCATACTGAATGGGTGGAATCCAATCACAGCACTTGTCTAATGATGGCAAAGGCTCCCAAGATAGGTCTGAACAACTACTGTTATGAACACAGTGACCTATGGTTTGTGACAACTCATCCCTATAATCTTCAAATACTATCAGAGGAAAGTGGTGGAAGTTGAGCTGTACAAAAATCACATGACATACCTAGAAAAAGTTTACAGCATTCAGTGGAGAATATTTCTGTCTTTTAACACTGCATTTTGGATTCATAGGAATTAGAGTTGCAAATTAAGCAACAATTTATAGCAGTATTAAAATTAACGAGCAAATACAGCAGCTTTATGTCACATAATTTTCACAGTTTTTCCTGCAAGTGACCTGATTTAAAACGTTCACAGCCCATCAAAAACCCAAAAAATCAATAGCCAAGCACAAATTCTGCATCATATGCCCAACTGTACTCTATAAGGGATGAGGTCAGAAAGAAAATTGATCTCCTCAGTAATCTAGCATTTTCGATGCAACAGATCCTTGTTTGTTACAGAAGCTTCGTGGTTTGAGGCCACTTGAATCATGTTCTTATATTTAGCCAAAAGGTTGTCCTTAATTTTCCAATAGAATCTGAATTCAGGCATTATGTATTCATATAACACCAGTCGCAGTTCATGCCTAAAATATTTCAAACGTATGTAAAGGTTCCTTCTTAACTACTTGGCTGCATAATTTCTTCTCCCAAAATTGCCTTGACTTTAGAGTGTTTGTTTTCTCGTATCTCAAGATGTGTAGATTTATGTGATTTTTCTACCACTCCACCTTAAGATCATTTATTATTTTGCAGATTTTAATTTAGGTTGATTGTTTAGGGATTGCAAGCTATGATTTCATGGTTGCCACAAGTCTGGCTGCCTAGATAGGGAAGTAGGCTCTTCTGAAAGACTGCATTAGATTATTTTTATACAGGTCCTCAAGATGTGAGCACCCAGCTAATAGTCATGGCTTTTCCCCTCCTGTTCCTTGTGAATCCTCTAAATAGTCAATTTCCTTATAATGGAAGAAAGTGACATAATGGTATCCAAATCCATTTAGGCATATCACAGTTCCAAAATTGTATCAATGTATTACATGGGATTTGGATGGATGGTAAGTATCTTAGTTCAAAAGGTAAATTCTTCAATACTCTTGGGAAAATGAGATTACCAATCATATGCTGTAATTGATAAAGCGACCTTCTGTCCCACCATGCAACATGTTGGGTCAACTGTGTAGTATTTTATGGAGTTTGGCATTTCCATCCCACAATCGTATCTTGGTTGCAACTTGCAAATGGCCAGTCACTTACAGCCATGCCACGTAAGAATAATAGACAAACATTTGTATCAAACCTTGGAAAGAATGGGTCTGGAAAAGTCATTGGAGTGGCTGGGAAGATGTATATGAAGTGAGGAAGAAGTATCATTTAAGACAGACTTACATCACCATTACTAATATGAAAGTTTCCCTTTCTCTCAGAATTACTTGAATTTCTGTTCATTGGGACCATTGGTTAAATACAGACTAGCACCTGCTAATAGATCTACCAGAGTGAAAACTAAACCATTCCGCATCCTGCAGCATCAATTTCCACAGCAAAAAGATTGCTCAGCATTGTGTATGTAGAGTAAAATGACATCTTTGTAAGACACAACATATGAATTGGATGTCCACGGTTGCTTTACACTAATCTCACTACACAAGTCATCAATTCACTTATGAGAGCAAAAATGAGGTGACAGCCGGAATACTGGGTCAACATGGTGGTTATTTTCCAAGTGCATATGGAACTGACAACTTTGGGAGGGTGCAAATGTATGTTGTGTCTGTGACAAAACATGCTACTGGAGTGTAATGGTCCCTTGACCTGAAATGCACGAGCACACTCTGGATGACAGTCATGACCTGATGATTAGGTTCGAGCATGCTAAACAGCACATACGGTGTCTATTGGGAAGCATATTGTGGCTTACCAAGAACTTACAGGGGCTTGGAGTGCTAGTGCTGCTTACTACAGGCTGGCTTTCCATGTATTTCTCATTTGCCAGCTTCTTATTTGTGTCCCAACTTGTCAATCTTGTGTTTCTCCCTCCCATGGAGCAGTACCTCTGTACAGTTTCTTCATCTGGCATCGCTGCTTCTACTGTTTGCTTATCAAGCACCACTTTTTTCTTTTGTATGAATAACTAAATTAAATTGTGTGTTTTTCGAGCGGTCTCTCATGTGCACCTGTCCTGCTTCATTCCATGTTGCTCTCTGTTGCCCACCCCGCCACCGCCAGAGCCAACCTACACGAAGGGATGACAGACGTAGCCAAGTGGATGATGAACAGCCGCCTGAAACTGAACTCGGACAAGACGGAAGTCCTCATCCTGGGATCTTCACCCTCCGCCTGGGACGACTCCTGGTGGCCCCCCGCCCTGGGCAGCGCACCCAAATCGACAGACCACGCACGCAACCTGGGCTTCATCCTGGACTCCTCCCTCTCCATGACCAGACAAGTCAACGCCGTTTCCTCGTCATGCTTCAACATCCTGCGCGTGCTACGTAAGATCTTCCGGTGGATCCCCACCGAGACCAGGAAGACGGTCACACAGGCCCTCGTCACCAGCCGTCTAGACTACGGCAACGCCCTCTACGCCGGAACCACTGCCAAACTCCAGAAGAGACTCCAGCGGATCCAGAACGCTTCAGCACGACTCATCCTGGACATCCCCCGTCGCAGCCACATCTCCGGACACCTGAGAGATCTGCACTGGCTCCCGGTCAACAAGAGAATCACCTTCCGTCTCCTCACCCACGCACACAAGGCCCTCCACAACCAAGGCCCAGGATACCTCAACAGCCGCCTCAACTTCTACGCTCCCACACGCCAACTTCGATCGACCGGCCACGCCCTCGCCGCCGTCCCCCGCATCCGAAGAGCCACCACAGGAGGAAGATCCTTCTCCTACCTGGCCGCCAAGACCTGGAACTCCCTCCCGACCCACCTCCGCCTGACCCAGGACCACCTCGCCTTCAGGAAGCAGCTGAAGACCTGGCTGTTCGAGCAGTAGCGGACACCCCCCCCTCAGCGCCTTGAGACCCTCCGGGTGAGTAGTGCGCTATATAAATGTTATGATTGATTGATTGATTGTTGCCCAAGTGTTTCTACTTGCGTTCACCTGTGTTCTCCTCCCCATTGCTTCCTCCTACACTGTCCGTGTTGCTTTCCCCCCATACCCTGGGTTGCTTTCTCCTCTGCACTCCCTCTTTTTGTTTTTAGTCCGCTCCAGCCCTCCCACCTCTCCCTGGTGCTTTCGTATTCCCTCTGGTGTTGCTTGCTGTGGTCCAACTTGGATCAGTAAGTTTTGTAGCTGCGCACATGACTTCAAAATGACGACACAAACGGTGCGTCAAATTCTTTTTTTTCATTCTTTTAAACTTTAGACATGTAGCACAGCTTCAGGTCACAAAGGCGAGACCTATTGGCTTTGCCTGTTTTTAAGAGTTTCAAGGGGTTTTCGAGGTGAGCGTTTGTGGATTGTTTAAGACAAAATATCACGAAAAGAACCATCAGGAGTTCACACCGAAGTTGCTTCAATCATCAAATATTCACTTGACTGGCTTTTAATACTGTTTTGTGTGCCGAGCAGGCAGTTGGAGGCTGTATTCTTTTGAATGTGGAAAAGACTCACACTTTTTCCTCAAATACAGCGGCCTCGCTAACTTCTTGTATTCCGCAAACCAAAACGTTAATTAAAAATGTTATTGCTCTCATTTGGTTCAACTGCATTTCAGTTCAACCAAACAGTTCTTTTGTACGGGATTAATAACATCAATCCAGTCTGTTGGTTTTGTTTATGTTTCTGGAGATAAAAGGCAAAAAAGCCGTGTTTTCATCTTGAAGTGAGATTTTATGGTTTCAGGTTCTGGGACTCCTATTGATGCAGAGACCAAAGGCTTTACCAACAGGGCTCCTTCTTGTTTACACTCAAGGGGTGGTTGTTTTAAGTGTAAACGCTGGCTCTCAGGTGTCTAAAGGCATCCTTTGAAAGGAAAAAAAAGTTTTACCTCTAGCCTGCGGTCTTCAGTTTTAATGTTTTGAGTCACACATCAGAGCTCACGCACCCACGCTGCTTTTGATGATAACGCAATTAGATGCGAATATCTCCGAGCATGAAATGCTCATCAAAGTTTTGCAGTGTATTACCATTTTTTAAAAATAGAAAAATGTCATGTGGCACAGTCAGTCGGAGAAAACACCTAATTGTGTTATATATAAAGATAATGTTTTTAAAAAAAGTTAAGTTATACCCCAAATAATTATTCCTTCACAAAATCCGCTACCTGACAAATGTTTTCTACCCGTTTCAATACGTTGAATTTCCTTCTTGATGTCTGGATCTATATTAAGAGGCGGAAACATCTTTTAGTGATGGTTAAACCGAAATGTGCCACTACTGTGTATCCGTTATTTATTTAGATACGCCACATTTGAAAGACCACCTACAATAGGCTATTTTGAGCCTGTCTTAGCGGCCAGTTAATGTTGATATAATTGCATAACTCAAAATTGCATTTGAAGCAAGTACTAGTATGTAATCTGATCTTATCACTCTGTCTAAGCCTGGTAAACTTTAAGGTAAAACTAGTCTCTAATCTGAACAGTTTAGTGGTTGAATTCCTTTCCTTTTCTTTTCCTTTTACTCTGGTTTTCTCGAATACTTTTGCTGTGTAAACTCGCTATACATAAAATGTCAACCTGCATTAATATTAAGCTATTAATATTGGGGATTTCACTCTTGAGACTGCCTCCACCCTTGACCATAGCTTAATGGGGACTGGCATGTGGGGTAATCATTTGCCCACCACTTTCAATACCATAGTTTGATGCTCATCTCCACCCTTTATATTTTTCCCTTTTGACAATGGCCGGTTTTATTTATTTATATTTTTATGAAGATTCGCATGTGAATTATAAGTACTCTTAAGTCTCTCTGAAATGTTAGGTATCCCTGCCATCTTATGACTGGACTGGAATCTGGCTGTTCTGTAGCTGTTTAAAATGTAGAGCTTGACATACCACTGGAGTGTTCTAATATAGCGTTAGTGCCCGACGTTGTGGGCCTTTAACAAGGGAGCGGGCTTTTAATGGCCAGTTGGGCCCACTACTGAGGGCTCTGATGCTATTAGAACATTGCGCCCCTAGAGGGCACAATGTTTTAATTTGTGTAAGAAAGGCCTCACAGAGTCCAAGGGGGTTTAAATCCCCTCAGACTCCATGAGGCCTTTGTTCACAACAACCATTGTGAACAAACATTAGAATGTTGATGCATCTGGCTTTTAGCAGCCATTAGAATCCCGGAGCACTTTATTGTCTTCAGTGGAGCGCTCAGCATTCCAATGTTCTAATACAAGACACACCATACACCTTTCCATTTTGCTCCCTACACTAATGCTCCATTTTCTGTTTGGAAATTAGTTTTTAACGATATTCTAAACTCTTCCTCTATAAAATGTGTTTTGCATAAAGCAACAAGTAAAATGTAGCACAGTTTTAAACATGACAATCATTGCTACTTTTAGAAACTAATAAGCATATTGGCAAATTGTTCAGCTGTGCTTTGTAAAATAACAAATTGACAGAAGCCGGAGATTTTAGTACAAGAAAAGCAAGTGGGTAAGCAGAGCAGCAGCAATGATTCCATAACCAAAGATAGCAAGGGGATAAACTGAAACAAAAATATATTTAAAAACCTTGGTTAAGAAAGAACTATGATTTCAATTATTACAAGTACATATACCATTTAAAAAACAGTCTTAGATGGTAGTATATTTTTCAAGGTTGCACTCATTGCCTCATTCTGGGTGCCAGAGTTTAACATGAAAAATGGGTAGAAATGTTGTCGGTACACAATTTGAAATCACGGATTCTACACAAATTGGTCTTGGTCCTGGATTTGTACTGGTACAGAATTTCGTCTGTTAACACCAGAAGGAATCTACACATCCAAAACGTCTTCAAATATGATTACAGTGTGGTAATAACAGTCAAAAAGAATGCTACCTGGTCCCTTGATGTAAATGTATTTCTCTGTTGTTTTTTTTTTTAATAATTGTACAGTGTAACTAATAAAGATGAGTTCAGCTTTATTCCATACTGACCAGGCTGGTGAGCCCCACGAGTCTAGTAATAAGTCATATATGTATCACTTAGCATTAGCAGGTTTTGAATAGATCATGAAGCACACAAAATGCCTAAATTATCAACACGAAGGCATCTAATGCACTGAAAGCTTCATTGAAATTGGTAAAGTTTTTTGTTTCAGAAATTATTCACTTGTTTCGCCAAACCAGAAAATTGGCATTGGTGCTTTTGTTTCACAATTCCAACACCTATTTGTATCAGGTAAGCTGTAGTAGTACATTTTACATAAAGGCATGTTGCTGCATACATTATACTATGAAGTCCCTTTAATTAGCTACAATATTATGTTGTCTCCTAGACCACTGGCTTGCAAATAATAGATAGCTCCACTCCTCCTGGCATTTTCCCTGTAACTTTGTTCTAAGAAATTTAGCCTATTTGCTAATTGTATGTACAGATATTCAACTTTCATATTAGTGTTTATAGTAACTTTTGTTACGTCTCCCATACAACTTTCACTTTTTAGATTAAAATAAATTCAGATTGAGAAATTAGCATACCATTGTGGTATTTCCTCCCGAATACCTTTCTTGCGTTCTTTTATTTTCTTCTGTTATGTCTCTGTACTCGTCCTCATAAGCACCACTCTGCTGGAATAGTCTTGTGCCAGGACACCCGGTTCCCAGTTAATATTGCGTTATCGAAATATTACAACAATGGGTCAATCAGTCTGCATCTTTAAAACCAGTGTGATACTTAGTTGAGATACATGATCTGATCACATTCCCATTCAGAGCCTCTTAGCCCAATTTCTCTACTACCTAATTTCAAATTGAAATTAGTCAACATAGATGCACAGGTGTTTATTGGAGCTCACTTGCCAATGGTGTTAGTGATAGAACCATTGTTTTCTGGCTTAGATGAAAGCTGGAAGGGGAAAGTTGTGAGGTGGCTGCAGCATAAAGCAGACATGAACTATCCAGTGAGAGATGGCATTGGATTTTCTCAAGTTAATGTATGAGCTATTATTCAGCTCAGACGTAGAACAGTGACCCTAGGATAAGGTCATAGACCAGGTAAGGTAATTGTTTATGGACAATAATGACGTCTTGCATGTTCCTCCACCATATACGTTTGTGCTGAACACAACTTTTCAGTTCTGGCTTGACAGTACATCTGTAACCGAGGGCAAGATGGCGGTCTGTACGTAGACCGTGAAAGCAGCACCGTGTCTAAGCTCCGCATGAAACTGACCGATTGAAGGATTGCGATAACTTTTTGCTGACTGCTAACTGGGTAGCTTACCGCCATTGAATTGCTCGAGCCGGGAGGAATTTCTATGCTTCTCTTCGAAGTTTACGACCCATGCGAGCGGCTCCAGCCCTCCAGTGTCCCGGGAGCCTTGCTCTGCTTCGCCGCGGTGCCGCGAGCATTCTTTCCGACGCTCCCGGTCTCGACTGCGGCTTGCTTCTCGCGCTTGGTGCTCCTGGGCGGGGCTCACCTGCGGTCTCCGATCTTGCTGCAGAATCAGCCTCGCTTCGACTTCGCTGATTGTGGAAACATTGTTGCAGCGGACTCCTTTACTGAATGCAACTCTGAACTAGCTATAGCGGGATTTGGTGGAGCGGCTCCCGTGACTCCCGTGATACAAACAATAAAACCGCGGAGAGTGAAGAAAATAGCCTACATTGACTCGGGTTTGGCTAAAAATATGCCGCCAAAGACTTCTGCATCTGCCGCAGCAACTAGAGCACGGGTTGCTAAGGCAGCCAGGATTCTTCGCAAGGAAGCCGAACGCCAGCAGCATGAACAACTCGAGGAGCTGCTAGATGAAGATGAAGGAACACGTTTACCAACTAGCTCCGGGAAATTCAAGACGCGAAGCCAGCAAGCTATATCAGACCTTACAGCAAGACAAGATCTCCATGCTGCTCGTAGGAAACTAAATTCAACTGGAGGCACGGTTTTGGATCTATTTCTTAAGAAAGGTCTTCTGAGTGGCTCCAAGAAGAAAAATATGACAAAAGAAACTCCTACCTTATCTTCTACCATCACCACCGTGGAAATGGGACAGTCCTCTGAAACCTCACTCCCAGAAACTTGTGCAACTCTTGAACTACAACCTCCCTCAGTGGACATCGACATTGTAAGTAACACTGAAGAGACAGCTCAGATTCCTCTTTCTGATATATTGGGGATCCCGATTAGTCCAAATCAGGTCTTAGAGCCAGTGCGACATTGTTTGTCTTTTTCAGGGGCTGGGGAAAATGTTTTGGGGGTTCAAATTGATTCAACCCCACCAGGGACTGCCCAACCCAGCCAACTCTCTCCTATTAGGCTCCATACAACACTTTCTGAACTTTCGATCGCATCCCCTGTACAACAGACTGCCAACTGTGAGGACGCAGATTTACTGGATGGGAGCCAGCCATTATGTCAAATAGCAACAGGGGAAAGTTCTTCTTTAAAGATTCATTTACTTGAAGAGAAGGAGAAGGAGCCTAGTGAATTTTACTCTTTCTCTGATGAGAATGGGTTAAATGTTCAGGAGGAGTGGTCGGATGAAACTGACTCTCTGGAGGGCTCAGTAGACGTAGAATCTGAGTCTGAACCACCGCTCAGTTCCTATGGTGAAAGCACAGATGAGCAAGACTCAAATATCAATACAATCAGAGCCAGACCTAAACCCACCACTAGGATATTGGAAAAGGGCTCTAATGACAATCAGATGGGTCCTAACTTACCTTCACAATCAGCCACAACAATAAACCCCTCAGCAAATCCGGAGGTATCACAATCAGCTGTAGAGACTATTTTGCAGGCCATAGCGGCTCATAGAGAAGAGACTGCTCAAGATAGTAAGAGATCCCGAGCCGCACTCCGTAAAATGCAAGGAGTGGTTAGAAAACTCTCTAAATCATGTACTCTGATAGGTGAAAGAGTCACTGAGATGGAGGCCAGAGTTGTGACAAACGAGAAGGAAACTATTTTGAATGCTGAGCGTGCCAAACTCCAAGATGCCGAGCTTGTTGATATTAAGTGGAAGCTGGAGGAGTTTGAAAACCGGCAACGTCGGAACAACCTCCGTATTTTAGGCGTCCCGGAGAAACTTGAGGGGGGCGATACCCGAGCATTCATGGTTAAACTGCTAGAAGAGTCCCTTCCAGCCCTCAAAGATTGGAACTTGAATGCAGAGATTCAACGAGCCCACCGGATGCCATTTAATATCCCTACGAAACCGGGGGTATATCTCAGAGCTATTTTGGTTTATTTTGGGAATGTTTTGGTACGACAGATTGTTGCTGATAAAGCTAGGCCTGACCACAAAGTACAGTATAATGACTTTTCATATTTTTCTAGACCAGACTTCTGCCACGTTACTGTGGAAAGACGCTGGCGGCTTCGATTTCTGATCAAACCGTTTCAAGATAAAGGCGCACAAGCGTATCTCAATAACCCTGCAAAGTTAAAAAAAATTGTACATGGCGGCCTTACAAAATTTTTTCAGTCAGAAATAAAAGCAAAGGCTTATTTAGATCAGATTTCTTAAAATCTTCAGAATAGGAAGGAAATAGAAACCGTACTTGTTCTCTGTAATATGTAGTAATTGTATGAAAGAAGCCGCTTGTCTGTTATAAATTAACTAATGGCTTAATACATCCTTAGGTGATGCTATATATGTATTAATATTTGCTTTACCACCGGTGCCTATCACTGTTAGCGTATCATTTATATTATGCTCCCATTCCTCTCTATGCTTTTCTTTTCGTAATTCTATGATTCAAATACCTTATAAAGAGGCAGCTTAGATACTATGCTGTGACTACATCACCCAGACTCTGTGTGAGTCTGATTGCCTACTTAATGGGGGGCAGGGGGGGGGGGGCGGCTCAAGGGAAGTGTGGGGGGGTTATTAAGGGGGGGCATGGGAGGGTCACCTAGGGGGGTGAAAACACAAAAGGAAAAAAAAGAACCAGGTTTTTCAGCTAAAGAAACACTTAAAAGGGTACCAAATAGAACAGTAACAGATTTAGATAATTGTTGTATAATAAAGTTCTATATACTTGAGGCGATGCTACAACCATTTCCTATAAATAATGGGTAGATTAAGTATCCAAACTTGGATTGTTGGAGGGCTATTAACAGGGGATAAGCGAAGACGCTTGGCTGAGCTGCTTTAATTAAACCCAGTAGATGTACTTTGTCTCCAAGAAACCCATGTGCCATGGATTAAAAAATCGTGGTTAAATATGAATGGGTACAAACTATTGGCTGTTTCTACACAATCCTGGAATATAAGGGGGGGTTGCAATACTAGCAAAAAACAATCTTGGATCAGGGATACGACACCTTTCAGATCCTCATGGTAGATGGGCTATTGCTATACTCGCTTGTGGTATAACCATTTGTACTGTATATGGTTCAAACCAAGATGACCCCACAATCTTTGAAGAGTTAGAGATCGAATTAGCCACTTGGCAAGGCCCGTTAGTTTTGTGTGGGGATTTTAATATCTCATTAATACCACCATTATTTAATATCTCCTCCAAAACAAAATATCGAGGACGTAAACCCAGAGTATATAAAGCTGTTAGGAGGCTTATAGTTAATCTTGGTTTAACTGATATGTGGTTACACAACAATTCATATGATCAAGGGTTTACCTACTTCTCTCATCCGCATCAAAAACAGGTTCGAATCGATTACATGTTTGCTACTGGAGCGCTTATTCCACATTCAAATATAAAAACAATTCCAAGAATATTTTCAGACCACAATGCACTAATCCTTGCAGTTACAATCATTCCTCTTCTTACTCAACAACGATCTTGGTCATTTGACAGGAAATTACTGTCCAATACTGAATTTATTTCACACATTAAAACATGGACTGAGGAGTTTTTTAATATAAATCGGTTTAGTGCGTCTAGAAATGTAGTTTGGGACTCATACAAATCTGCCTTAAGAGGAGAGATCTCCAGTTTTCAATATGCCGCACGAACCAAAACAAGAAACTATCACGAAGCAAAGCTGTCTGAACTGGCTAAAGCTGAACTTGAACACACCTCCTTGATTGAACAGGGCAAAGAAGCCAATAATCAATGGCTTCAGGTTGCGGTTTTAAAAGCTGAACTCTATACTGATCTTAGTCAAAAAGCCGCTCAAACCTATAGAGCCTATAGAAAGAAAGCTTACGAAAGCGGGGAAAAAATAGGTAAACAATTGGCATTACGAACCCGTCAAAAAAATGTTTCTAATAATATTACCACTATAGTAGACGGCGGACGGACTTATGTCCAGCCGACAGATATTATTTTACAATTCCAACGATATTATCAAAACTTATACTCTGAAGAACTGACTAATTCGGAAGAAGATATTGATACCTTCCTGGTTGGCTTTCTTAATAATTCGGCAGCCACCAGTTTATTAGACGACGCGGCTAGAGAAGAACTTGAAGCCGAGATCTCATTTGATGAAGTTGAGGTAGCTTTATCACTTTTATCTTCTGGTAAAGCAGCGGGCCCAGACAAATTGCCAATTGAAATCTATAAAACCCTTAGTTTCCAATTAAGCCCCCTACTATTGGATTTATTTTTGGGTGTTCAGTACAATGGTATTCCCCCATGTTCTTGGGATGAGGCTAGTATTATAGTATTTCCTAAGAAAGGAAAATCGCCCGAGCAGTTGACTTCGTATCGCCCAATCTCATTGATAAATTCGGACTCCAAATTATATGCCAAGGTGATGGCTCTCAGACTCAGCGGGATCATTGGGCACCTGGTCTCTCCTTGGCAGCATGGCTTCGTTCCGGGAAAAGGGACCACCGATCATACTCGCCGGGCTATTGCCCTATTTGATGCCATGTCTGTCACGGCCAGATGTCTATGATCCTGCTTGACGCTGAGAAAGCCTTTGATCGTGTTTCATGGAACTTTTTGTGGGTTGCCATGGCACGTCTTAATTTCGGCCCTAAATTTCTTAAATCTATAAAATCCATGTATCATCAACCTAAAGCAAGAATATCATTGTCAGGGTTAGAATCCGGCTTTATTAACATTACAAGAGGTACAAGACAAGGGTGTCCCTGCTCACCTCTACTCTTCGCCCTTTATATTAACCCCCTTATCCTAAAATTGTTAGAAAATAATAACATCAAGCCAATTCTATGTAATCAATACGAAACTAAAGTTTTGGCATACGCCGATGACATCGCGGTATTAACATCTCACCCGATAGAAGCGCTGCATGAAATCGAACAGCTCTCCCTGCAATATGGTAACTACTCGGGGAAAAACCATTGTATTGTGCACCGATAATACTGTATGCTTAGATACAAGAAGAGCCAAAACTGCTACGTATCTTGGAGTGATCATGTCTACTAATACCAAGATTCTAGTTAAAAATAATTTTGATCCACTCATAGATAAGATTAAGACCGATTTGGACAGGGTAAATGGCTTATATCTTTCCATTATTGGTAGGGTGAACTATTTGAAAATGAATATCTTACCGAGATGCCTATATCTTTTTCGATCAATCCCTCTAAGTGTAGATACTAAGATAATTATGTTAATTAACAAGCTCACATCTAAATTTGTTTGGCAACATGGGAAAATCAGACGGTCACTTTCCTATCTATCTATTCCTTTCAATAGAGGTGGGCTTACTGCACCGAATATTATCCTGTATCATTGGGCAGCTTTTTTAAAACATCTAAAACCAATGATTCATGAATCACTGTTTGTTTTTGGAACAACTAACACCACAATCCCTACAATTTATGAACTTGTACTTGGCCAAGAAGCCAATGGCCTTTTATTAAGAAAGACTGAAAATACCTATTATAAACGATTTAAGGGTGAAATTATTAAAAGCGCCTGGATAATTTGGAATCCGATACTCAAACATATGCAGATAGGCAAAATAAACCGATACACACCTCTATTCCAATCCACTATTACCTCAGGACTTGATTTTGATTATACGGCTAAGAAATGGCAAAGATTGGGCATAGAAACTGTTAAAGATGTTTGGGTAAATGGCCTACATACTACATTTCAAGATCTAAAAATAAAATTTGGTCTTTCTGAAGGGGACTTTCTCAAATTTGCTCAGCTTCATGCGAAATTAAAAGCAAAAAGGGACTAAATCAGTCTCCAGAAGAATGACCTAATTGAAGCATGTACTACCTCAAAAACTAGGATAGGAACATTTTATGATATTCTTTTAACAAATATTAACGATGATATCGAGAAAACAGAAACTAAATGGGCGGTGAAATTAAATAACCCCGATATTGATATAGATAAAGTACTTGATATGAGCAATAATTTGTTTATGGCTAGCAATTTAAGGGCACAATTGTATAAAACAATATATGATCTATATTTTACCCCGGCCAAATTATTCGCGTGGGGTAAAAGGGAGACTGATTTATGCCCACGCTGCTCTCAGGGCCCAGCGACATTAGCTCATATGTTTAGTAGCTGCCCCGAACTTCTTCTCATAAAAAGTATGATTGCTTCATTTTGGGAGACAATTTTCCACCATAAACTTCCTGAATCTGACACCCTATATGTTTTGGGATACGATAGCACGTTAAACTTAACTAAAACTGAACAAAGATTAATATTTATAGGCACAGCTGTACTGAGATTAATTTTATCTGCTCGCTGGAAGGATGATCTTCCCCCTAGCTTTCAAATGTGGTTAGCTCACTTTCTTGCTGTCTTTAATTATGAATCTGCAATATTCGCCACTATGGGATTCAAAACAAAACTTCGTGGTGAATAACTTTGGCGTCCAATTTCTATTTGGAAAGAAGGTTTATTTCCTAGTGGAATTGGCTGAGATGAATGAGACTTTGTTGAGCTATGTTATTCGCTTTTGTTAACCCCCTGCAACACATTTGTTCTTCTGTTTTTCTGTTTTCCAACTCTTGTACATAATATCTGTTATTGGTATTATCATTATTATTTTACTGATCCCTAATGTATATACTTTATTCAATATTTTTATGTTAAATTTTTTGTCTTATGCTGATACTGGTTCTTTATTAATAATAAAATAAAAAAAAAGACAGTACATCTGTAACCAAATGTAATGTGATCAGCTTAAAAAAAGAGCATTTAGCAGTACTACAGAGAGAGTCTTTGACTTAGCCCACATGTTGGTAGTCAGGAGTACATGTTTTGATTGGGCAGAAGTTTTTGCTTCATTTCACACAGATGTAATTATGCTGTATATTTATCCAGTTGCCTGAAACAGGAGCCCAAAAGTTTAGGTTTTTTGAGCTTGAACTTTCAGGGGCACACACACGACATTGTAATGTTGTTAAAGTGTCTGAGATAATTAGATAATTTGTTTGTTTTTTCTTTAGCAGCAGCACAGATAGGAGGAGGGCAGTTATGAGGAGTGTATTGCAGTCTCAGCAACTTCTCCTTCCATCATTAACTTTAGACTTCAGAATGCAGCGTTATTTGAGAGCAGTATGGAATGCACGTGCTACACTCCTTTACTTGTAATTTGGGATCTGGCTTGACTGTGCAACTATCACTTGAATTAAGAGATTAAGAAAAAAAAGCTTTCAGAGTACAGCTGTGGGAGGGGCTTAGGCCACACCCACATGTTGTTTTCCCTAATTTCAGGGTTTGATTGGGTCATATTTGTATGCTCCCACTAAAAAGACTGCATCTTTTGCACTTTTTGGGTTGTAGCAAAGTTTATACTCCATGCAGCAGGACTGAGTTGGTTATGGTGGCAAGCCAATGGTCCTGGCTATAGGACTAGTCTATTTATTATGAAATGTTAAGAAGAAGGCACTAGGCCTTGCATATTTATTGTGAAAAGCACATGTTTCAGTAGGCATTTGAGGGTGGGTAAGTACGCTATATTAAAGCCTACAGATAGGTATATTTACATGGAATCTCACAGATAACCATAGTAGACAGTGGGTTTGGTATTGCTTACCCCCTGTAACAAACTGTGCATACAGACTGTTTGCTCTGTGAGAATTCTTGGTAGGCCGTCTCAGGAGAGATAGCCTTTCGCTTACCCGTCCAATTTTTGTGTATATTTCTAATTTTATTACTTTGTTTCTTATCGTTTGCATGTGGAAAATCTTATCCTCAAAACTGTAGGCCCAAGGTGATTATGCTGACAAGCTATAGGCCTGATTAGTTCACTGGGAAACGTTATGTCAGATGCCATAGGTTTGATCTGCTTATTATGAAACTTATGATCAAGGGAGTTGTTCTTGCTTATTATTTGCGAAAAGCATTTGTTAAAGCCAGTAACCTTTTAACAGTTGATTATTATTACATTTTGTTAGATTTAATCTCAGATTACTGTACTGTAGTAGACATAGGGTTTGGTGTTGGCCACCCACTCTGACTAGCCCTGGGGGTTTCACTGTGATGATTCTTGTTATGCCCTGTTGAGATGGGTTGTATGTTGTTTTGAAAGCTGTATTCTTCTATTTATTTGTAATTTTATAAATGTATAAATAAAGTGTAAAGCCAATGGTAAAGGCTTCATTGGGAAAGGCACTTTAGATTTAATAGATTTGATCCCTTTATTATGAAACAAGATGACAAAGCTGATAGGCCTGACCAACTTATTGTGAAAAGCATTTGTTAAAGTCAAGAATGATTTTTTTCTTATACTGTGCAAAGCCTGTAGGCAAATATTTTGTTACAAGGAATGTCACAGATTACTGTAATAGGCAAGGGTTTTGGTGTTGGTGATCCATGACAAAAAACTGCAGGGATAGAATACAACAATAATCCATTTTTGTTTAAAATGTCTTTGATTTTCAGGTTAAGCATACAACATACAAAATTGAAAGTGGCTGAGATGAAGAACAATAATCCCTTTTAGGCTATTTTAGGAGAGATAATACTTTGCTTTGCCAACTGTCATTTGGTATCGATTTTTACTTTTATGACTATATACCGGATGGTTGCCTCGTGGAAAGCTTACATTCTGTACAGTAGGCTTGAGTTGGTTATGGTGACAAGCCAATGATAAAGGATATAGGCTTGATTGTTATGAATAATTATGATAAAGGCAGTAGGCCTGGTAGATTGACTGTGAAAAGTATATGTTAAAACTAATAGGTATTAAGGGTGAATTGTTATTTCTCTATATTGACGGTGTATTTTTATTTCTCAATATGAAAGCCTGCAGATAGGTAATTTGTTGCATGGAATCTCACAGATTAACTTGGTAGGCTAGGTTTTTGGTGCTGGTGACAAACCATGAGTATAGAAGATTTGCAGAGTCCATGTCACACCCTCTTAGAATATATAGTATTTTGCTTTGCTAACTGTATTTTTTTATATTATGTAATGTTATGTCTGTGTCTGATGGTTTCCTTGTGGGAAAGCTTACAATCTGTTCAGGAAGCCTCATTTGGTTATTGTGACGAGCTAATGAGAACAGCTAGAGGCCTTATTAGTTAATAAGGAAAAAAGTTATGATAAACGCAGTAGGCCTGACATACTGACTGCGAAAAACGTATGTTAAAGTAAATGGCCGTTTAAAGATGGACTGTTATTTCTCTGTGTTAAAGCCTACATATAGGTATTGTGTTGCATGAGATATCACAGATTACCTTTGTAGGGTAGTATTTTGATTTTGGTTACCGACTCTTTCAAACCCTAGGAGAAGATGATTTGCACTCTTAAAATTCCTGTTTGAATCTGTTCTTAGCTGTGTGACAGGAACTGATATTTGAAAAACATGCTATATATATATATATATATAATATATATATATATATACACACACATACACATTATAATTATATTTGGCTCTAATGTAATCTACTGTGTGCCTCATTGCATGCGCCTACTTCTCTAAACCACAAGATCATTATTGAATACTATTCTCTATAGTGTAGCATTGTTGTGCCATTCCAAGATGGCCAGCACTTTGGTTCTAAACATGGCGGCCATGCTGGAACTTAAAAACCACAATTAACCTATTTACAGACTTCAAGATTGACACTTACTGCTATTTTTGCCTTTTTAGGTCTCACCTAAGCCAGCACATGCAGTCTTTTGCAATATATTTTGTCCTTCCACCACTGTTTTTTGGTGCTACGTTTTTCTTTCTTTTAGCACTCTGAGTGTGTGCGTGCTCTCCTGCTGTCTTCCCCATGTATGTCTCTCACTCCGCCATGCCTAGTGTCCATGTGCTTCACCACTCTCTGCCGTCCTGTGCTTATCTCACCCCTGTTTTCTTTTTTCGCTCATGTACTTCTCTCCACACCGTTTGCTCCCCTAGCGTTTCTCTCTCCCCATTTCCTCTTCCTCTGTGTTGCTTCCACATGCTCTCAATGTTGCTTCCCCTCACCTGCTCCCGTTTTATTGTTTCTCACACCCCTTCATTGCTTCTCATACCCCTCCTGTTGTTTGCCCCACACTGGTTACCCAACTAGGTATTACCTTCCCACTTGCTGCCTACCTCTAGTTACTACCGTCCGCACCACTTTTTAAAAATTATTATAGCCAATCCAATTCCGATCGAGAAACAACAACAAAAAAGTGCTACTGTGATTTTGTAGAGGCGTGCATGTTTGGTGCACATGCCTAAAAATTGAGGCTGCCGATAGCAAATGCCTTCTTTTTTAAAATCCATGCTGCACAGCATCCATACAGCATTGCTAGATCCATTTGCAAAGTCAACCGTTCCCAAAGGCAAGACCTGTTGGCTTTGCCATGCTTATTCTATTTGTATTGTTTTAATTTGTCTGGCATAAGTTGAATTTGTGTCTTTTTTAATGCAGTTGTGTCGAAGGGTGAGTAAATGGCTGCTTGTATGCATGAGTGCAAAGATGAGTGAAACTGCATTTTCATTCGTAATGCCGACTTACTGGCATTGCTTGTTCCAGCTTGATTGAGAAATAGAAACTAAAACCACACCCAGCTTGTACAGAATCTACGCATCCCAGTACTGCAGACTACTCTGCCCCCAGAGGGACAGACCTTGCATCGTCCACCAGTCTGTATCCGAATCTACATAGCAATCAATCCAGTTATGAACTTATGGGTCAGTCAGTGAGAAAAGTGTTAACAAACGAATCTGAGATCGCCTACAAGTGTCACATAAATACCATAATACTTAAAATGACTAAATTTGTGAGCGGTGATTTAAATGTATATTTTTTTAGTAAACCTGATATTTATGTTTGTATGTTTTTGTTTTTCGTTTTATGTTTTTCAGATGACACTTCGAAAGATGGTGAACTAGACCTAAGTGGGATAGATGACAGTGAAATAGAACGGGTAAGCTGAATGCGATTTGTATACCTTTTTTTCTCCCATAAAATATTGTTAAATTCAAATCCGGAGTCTCCACTTCACACATCACCTTGCTGATGTGTATCCTCCTGATTTGCCAGAAAAGTACCTCCATAACCCCTCATACCTTTTTGCCCTCAGTTTCCCCTGCCACCCTCACTTCCCTTCTATAATGCCCTCAACCCTATTATTGCAGGGCTTCGTTGCATATGACCTGGTTGTGCACTGTATAGAACCTCCCACGGATACATATAGATTTCTCTCAGTGGTGTTTAGTTGGGTGCACGTCACCCAGCACAACTCCAAAATATAATTTTTGTGAGTTTTAAATGCACAAATCACTAGCACATCACAAGCATTTTGGTAATAGCATTGGCAACGCCAATAGGTATTGAATTCTAGACCTATTTGCTATGCCAATGCTATTTAGCCATGGTGTACAGGAGCAAGGTTGCTGTACAACATGGTTAATATTTTCCTTTAAAAAAAAAAAAACACACTATGATACGGTAGCCACGTCATTTTCTAGGGGCTCGCAAACCCGCATATGTGCGCTTTCAAAATGAGCAAAGCAATTTTTTTAATTTATCAATCTGAGGTAGATTGGTACATAAAAAGTAGCACCAAAAGCGTTTTTCATATTTTTACACAAAGATGCTTTTTGTAAAAAAAAAAAAAAAGAATGAGGAGACAGTTTAAAGCAGGGAGCGGGCAGGAATGAAGCAAAAGAAAAGGGCACGGATGGAGGAGAAAGGCACAGGCGAGAGACAACATGGATGGCTGGGTGGGGGGAGAGCAGGTCATGATGAGATAACATGAGACGTTTGTTGGAAGGAGAGATGGGTACAAGCGAGATGAACATGGAGCACTGGGTTGGGGTGATGAGTCTGCAGGAGAGGACAATGTGGAGCGCCTGATGAAGGGAAAGAAAAACACGGGACATAGAAGAATGTGTAGTGCTGGTGGGGGGGCAGAGGAACTTGAGTTCAACCTGGAGAGTACTACTTAAACAAAGAAAAGTATATTACTGGAAGTGGTCAATCACTGCTGGTACAGACTAGTATGAAAAACCAAATCAAAACCACCTGATGCGCCCATTGCGTTGCACGCCACTGTTTAGACAAATATTGCATACAGCAAATGTACACAGCTATGGTCAGAGGCTAGTAGTAACACGCCGGAAGATTTGTTTACTAGCACTGACCGACATACTTTTCAGACTGAATAGGAAGAATATCCTATACCAACAAGCCAGTTTCTAATCTATAACACAATAGTAAAAGTATTGAAAACTAAATGGTCGTGTACTGAGGGACCTTCTCCCACACATTTAGTCTTAGAGACAGTGCTAGAACTAGACAGCACTAGTACAGAAAGTGTATAAACAGGCTTTACTCAGCTCTTCAGCCAGTGACTAATGCCTAAATTTTATTAAGATCAAGATGGACTGCAGATTTAGAGGAAGCAATAACGGACCAAGAGTAAAAACAAATTACAGCATATCCAAAGAGCATATCAAAGAAAGTCAGGTTTACATGTATCCAACATAATATTTCACCAAACAAATGTAACCCACAGTCGATTATGTAAAATGTCTCAAAACACCTGCGATATAAATCCAGGGGAACAAAGCAGACCTCATTCATATGTTTTGGTCAAGTACCAAATTATGGCCTCTATGGGGATAAATTAAGGAATGGAGGGAAAAGGTAACCGGGATAATGGTAATAAACGGCCAAAAAAGGGTTGTGCTGTGTAATTCCCTAGTCAAAGAAAAATAAATATGAGTACAAATTGCTTGACTCAGCATTCAATCTTTGTAAGAGTCTGGTACCACCGAACTGGAAGTCTGCATCGCCGATCCCCCTCATAACAATGGGAAAAACCTACTTAAATGGGCAGAAGACGAAAGCCAAGTCATTGCTAACCAACAGAACAAATCTGCAGAAAACCTGACACAATGTTGCTAGACTTAACACCTGATAATGGTCCGTAATGTTGGCTGAGCACAGGCTATTTCAAAGTTCCAATTTTCAATTTTGTCGCGTGCCCTTGAGGTATCACTCTCTCGACCTCGGAGTGTGTGACAAACTAACCAAAAAAGCGACCCTGTGCTTCAGGGGTGACCCTCAAGGCACAGCGTGATCTTGCCTGATGGCGTTAAATCCTTAGAGGAAAATAAAGTTGTAACAACAACGTTGTATGAATGTCTGTAGTTATTTATTTCACTACTTTCATATCTTCACTTCAATTTAAATCTTGAAATGTCAACAAATATAACATCCAATTAATTCTTTGCTTGGAACCCAACGTGAATACATTTTCAAATGATCCCAATGCATTTTGTGCGTGCAAGCGCACTTCATCAGGGGAATCTGCAAATCAAGATATGAAGTGTGTTAAAGGGCTCACCCCGTGTTCTCATTCGATATACATATGACAATACTGATTACATTATGTTGAAACTTGATTATGTAAACGCTCTGAAATCAACGTATTACTTCATAAACAAGCAGCTGCAATTGTGAACTAAAGATTATCACAGTTCATGAATTAACCTTAGACTCAAAGGATAATGCAAAACAATTTTTAAAAATGCCAAAATGTTCATGCTATGTCCGTATGTGTAACAGAACTCACAAATATAAGAAAACATATTATGCCGTTGCGATGGTAGAGGAATAACCCACTTGTTAACAAATTATAACATTAGTTATCTTTCAAGCATGGCGTGTATCGTCCGTTTAACTAGCGTGTAATCTATCTTAGTTATGACACGCTAAGGCTCTGAGAGCCCGCATACGGTCAACGAAGTACAAATATTACACCGACTCGCTCCTGGCGGTCATATTTTAAGCAATTGTGCCTCACCTTCCTATAGCTTGTCGTTAGCGTTTCTGCATGATGGATGGAATCGGTTTACCCCGACCGGTGCTCTCGAGTTGTTAAATGAAGTGGGCAAGGTGATGTAAAACTAAACAAAGGACACTGATTGATCTAACTTGAACGCCATCTCGGAAAGGTGAAATAAACTCGAGGGAGTTGTAATGGAGCTAAATCTGAAGTAGACGCCATCTTAGTACATGAATAATGACATATAAACAATAAAGTTTCGAAATAGACATCAAAAATACAGATGTAAACAACCAAATAAATAACTATGTATCGAATGGTGTAAAATAAAGATGCAGATAAATGTTCAAAGTTCAAAGATAGCAAGCGAATTCTAGCCGATCATTCAGTCCATTCGGCTTCATGGAATTGAGGAAATAAATCCAAAAGTTCTCTTTGTAATAACAATTTGTTATTGTTTGTTCCTGTTTTTTTTGGATGATTTCCAGAATGACAAATCTGAGTTGCGCTATGTTGTGATGGTTGTCTTTGAAGTGTACTGCTATGGTTGATTTCTCATTGACTGTGCGTATATTGCTTTTATGTTCCAGTATGCGAGTTTTGATTTTGCGCATTGTTTTTCCCACATATACCAATCCACATGGGCATTTTATCAAATATATCACATTAGCAGTGTCGCAAGATGCATTTACTTTCAATTTGATGGGAAAACCTTTCATAGGGTGTGCAATGGTGGAGCCTTGAATAACATTGTGGCAATTACTACAGTTGTGGCACGGGACAGTACCTTTATAATCCACGTGTTCTTTGGATTTGATGGGTTTGATCATTTCTTGGATATTTTTGCTTCTGGTGTATCCGAAGATTGGCTTACTGGAAAAGATTCCATTAAAGTCTGGTTCATTCTGTAATAAGGGCCAGTGTTTTGTGATTATTCTTTTGTATTGTTGGCTCATTGTAGAAAATTTAGATATCACTACTGTACGAGTCTGTGCAGATTTTTTAGATTGTTTCAACAATTCTGATCTGGTGCGTGAATTACATTTCTCTTTCGCTTGTTCGATAATTTGTTTGGGGTATCCTCGTTCTGTAAATCTTGCCACCATATTGTCCAGTTGAATAGGGATTTCTGCTGAGTTTGAAACTATCCTTTTCACTCTGTATAGTTGTGATACAGGTAGATTATTCTTTAAAGACTGTTGATGAAAACTTCTAAAATGAAGCAAATTGTTGCGATCTGTCTTCTTCTGAAAAAGTATGGTTTCAATTTTAGAACCTTTTCTTGTGAGTTGTACATCGAGATAAGCAATCGTGGTGTTGTCTATGGTGTAAGTGAATTGAATCCGTTCATTGATATGATTGAGACCATCGAGTGCTTGTAGTAAATATTTGTGTGTTCCCTGCCATAAGACGAAGATGTCGTCTATATATCGCAAAAACATTAATCCGTGTTCTTTCCAGATGGTTTTACTCAAAATGTTTTTAGACTCAAAGATGTTCATAAAAGTATTAGCATAGACTGGGGCCGCACAGTTGCCCATTGAGGTCCCAGTCAGTTGTAAATAGTTTGTTGTCCCATATGAAGTAACTTTGATACAAGGTGAATATGAGCAATTCCATCAAAAATATTTGGAATTCAGTGTCTAGATCGGAGTTCAACAAGGTTTCTTCAACCGCTTCAATCCCAAGGTTATGGGGAATCGATGTATATAGGGATTTGATGTCTATTGTACATAGCCAGATCTCTTCATCCATAGGTAGCTCAATTTGATCAATTTTATTTAGGGAAATCCGTTGTGTCTTTCACAAAAGTGTTGGCTTTGACCACAAATGGTTGTAGATGTGTATCAAGGAGTTTACCGACAGGTTCATGTAAACTTCCCATGGTAGTGACAATTGGCCTCAGTGGGGGGTTGCGTAGATCCTTATGGACTTTGGGGAGCATATACAAAGTCGGAATACGAGGATGTTCAGTAGTAAGAAATCTCCTGGTTTTTTCAGTTATTATACCTAAATCTCTAGCTTTAAGGAGGATCTGTTGTAGAATGTGTTGAAAAGATTCTGTAGGATCATAATTTAAAGCCAAATAGGTATCCTTGTCTCTCACATGTTCATATACCTTGTTATTGTAAAATTCCACATCCATAATCATTAGGGCACCACCTTTATCGGCACGTTGACAAATGATATCAGAGTTTTGAGCTAGGTTTTGGAGTGTGTTTCTTTCCGATTTGGATAAGTTCGCATGTTTAGAGCGTTGTTTGAAATTGAGTTTCGTGATGTCATTCTTTTTTTTTTTCACAACCATGTTTATTAGGAGTTTAAGCAATCAAATGTACAGTCCTCCAAGATCAGGAGAACACGTCGGTGGTCAATATACAATAGAATACACGTATAGCTTGAACTTTTAACTAGCCCCCACCCGCCCCATTATCCCCCCAACAACCGTAACATTCCCCACTACCCACCCCTTATCCCGCCCTAACCCAGTGCACGTGATCATAATCAGCTGCAGTATACATATAAAGGCACGACTAGGTGTCTTGGAGCTATCCAGGTCCCGAGGTCTCAATCAGTGGATAGGCTATCATCTATGTCAATGGGAGGCTCCAAAGTTAGGTCTCTGTAGTCCGCCCACCGCTTCCAGATCTTGTAATGTTTCCGAGGACAGCCCCTGGCCTCAAACACTGGCAAATCCAGCCCCATGAGGAAATCTAAGCCTGCCTTCCAGGTGCCAAGGGGGGGAGCGCGGTCACTCTTCGCCAGATCCCTCTTGGCCACAACGAGGCCCAACAGCAGGAGATGGCGTTTATAGATATTACCACCCACTTGATCTAGGATATGAAGGAGACCCAACCTAGGTGTACGGGGGAGATCCCATCCCAGCACCTCCGATAGGCAGTCCCACACTCCACTCCAGAACCGGACCAGGCCCACACATGACCACACTGTATGCACCAACGTGCCTCTCTCGGTCCCGCAGCGCAGGCAGTCTGGGGAGGCAATAAGGCCCGCCCTCCACAGTCTCTCTCTGGTGTAATAGGCCCGATGCAGGTATTTATATTGAATGAACCGCAATCTCACTGCAATAGCCGCACCCCGGGGGGATTCTAGCGCCTCCCGCCAGTCATCCTCATCCAGCGGACCGACATCCACCTCCCAGGAGGCCTTCAACGACATAAGGGAAGAGGAGCAGTGAGTGACCAGCGTTTGGTAGATTTTTGAGACTTTTTTATCTCCCAGGTCTCCCATGAACAGCTTAGCTTCCACGGGACTAAACTCCGGAAGCCGGTCCAGCCCTACCAGACTCGGCACAAGAGCATGACGAAGTTGTAGATATTTAAAAAATTGGGTCTTGGGCATGTCAAATTCTGTGCTGAGTGCTTGAAAGGATTTAAGAGTAGTCCCGGTGAGGACATGGCCAAGCGACGAGATCCCTATGGAGTCCCAGCCACTAAACCCCTGCAGCGAGGCCAGCGCAGGGAGCCGTCCGTTATTCCAAAGTGGAGTTTCGGCCGTCAGCCGTCCCCACCAGCCCATGCGACGCAGTGCCTGTCTCCAAATCAGGAAGACTACTTGAGTCGCTCGCGGCAATTTCTTCCGCCGCCCCGCCGAATATAGGAGTGTATGGAGCGTGGCATCTCCCATCAGAAAATGTTCTAGGGCGTATGCTGGATCGTCACGTCCACCGTACCACCACTCATTCAAAACCAACAAATGAGAGGCTTGGTAGTATGACAAGATGTCTGATGTTGCGAGACCTCCACAGTACGTGGACAAAAAGCAGGTCCGCAATGCCACCCTAGACGCGCCCCCAGCCCATAAAAAGCGGCCTAGCAATGAATTCACACGACGGAACCACTGCGGGTCCACTCTGTGCGGATGATTTTGTAGTTGGTACAATAGTCTAGGGAGGGCCACCATCTTAAAAATTGCAGACCTGCCATAAATATTAAGAGGCATGCGTGACCACGTTTTGACGTCTGATTGAACCTTGTCCCATACCGGTTGTATGTTACGTTCCCACGCAATGGCAGCAGATTCTGATAGGAAAACTCCCAGATATTTCAATCCGCCAATCGCAACTTGCAGATCCGACGCCCAAGGAGACACCTCGGGCCGGCCCCCTAGCACCCAAAGAGTCGATTTGCGCGGGTTGAGGTAGAGTCCCGAGACGTCACCAAAAATGCGTAGTATCTCGAAAATTCGCGGGCCCGAACGATCAAGGTCCGTCAAAAAGAAAAGGACGTCATCCGCATATAGCGCGATCCTGTCTGTGAGGCCCGCACCCCATACAAAGCCACGAAGTTGCGCGTCAATGCGCACCCACGCAGCCAGTGGCTCCATGACCAACGCAAAGAGATACGGGGATAGAGGGCACCCTTGCCGGGTCCCTCTAGCAACCGGAAACCTCTCCGATATGGCCCCCGAAACACGTACCGAGGCGGTGATGTCATTGTATAGCAGCTTGACGTATGAGACAAAAACTGGACCTAAATTGAGGCGCGGTAATAGAGCAAAAAGGTAAGTCCAGCTGACAGAATCAAACGCTCTGTCGATGTCCGCAAGCAGGAGCGCCGCCCGCTCCTCAGTCGCCCCCATCGCATCTACCGCCACCTGCGCCCGTCTGATGTTGTCTCGTCGCTCTGCCCGGCATAAAGCCCGCCTGATCCGGGTGGACCAGATCCGTCATGTATGGGAGGAGACGATTCGCCAACGCCTTAACCAATAATTTGGCTTCAAAATTAATTCGAGATATCGGGCGGTACGACTCGTGCCTGTCAGGGGGCCTGCCCGGCTTCTGGAATACCACAATCTCAGCCTGACGCCAGTCCACCGGCAAGCTACCACACTCCCGCGCTGCTTCCAAAGCCTGTCGATAGTGCGGTCCCAGCTGCAAGTGAAATTTCTTGTAAAATTCACTGGGAAAGCCACTCGGCCCGGGCGCCTTACCAGTGTTGAGTTGTCCCAGCGCGTCGCCCAGTTCCTCCGCCGATAGGGGAAGGTCTAGAGCTGTCCTGGCCTCATCTGATATCGCCTTGGGAGGGAGGTCAGCTATGAATTTGTCAATCGCCTCCGGTGGGAGACTATCTCGTGGGGCGTATTGTACCTTATAGTAGTCAGCAAAGCTCGCCGCCAGGGCAGCGGGGTCCGTCATGACAATTCCCTCCCCGTCCGTGAGGCCCGGTAGAGAGATCGGCTGCAGAGTTTGTTGGCACAACCGGTGGAGCATCGTGAGGGACTTGTCGCCCCACTGGTACACCCTGCTCCGCGTGGCCAACCAGGCTTGTCGAGCCTCGTCCAGTAGGACCGAGGCATATGATTGCTGCGCCTGTAGGAGCAGTCTGAGCGCCACATCGTCATTATCTTCCCTACACCGCTCCTCAAATGCTCTCACCTTAACCGCAGCTGCCACCGTGGCCTCCTGGCGCTTTCGACGGGCTGCAGCACACCAGACGATGTCTACGCCCCGCAACGTGGGCTTCATGGCTTCCCAGACCGTCCCCCTATCTACGCCTTCGGTCAAATTTTCCTGCCAATATTGGGCTATTGCTCCGCGCATGTGTGTCGTATAATCTGTCTGTTGGAGATGCCACGAAGACATCCGCCAACGGAACGGCTGGAGTGGCTTGCGTAGTTCGATCCGTACTGCGACCGGGGAGTGGTCCGACAGCCCTCGAGGTTGTATCACGGCCTGCTTCACCCTATCGAGGAAGGCCCCTGGGACAAACACACAGTCTAACCGGGAGAAGGAGCCATGCACTGCTGACACATACGTGTACTCACGCGTCCTGACATGCAGATGTCTCCAAACATCCACCCAGCCCAACCCATCAATCATTGCCTTCAGACGTGTAGGGGTCGGCGCCACTGCGGCCACTTGCATTCTCTGTCTGTCCAGACCCACATCCACTACGTCATTCCAATCGCCCCCTATCACAGCCAAGCAGTCCGGAATTTCAGCCCACAATTCAAACAGACGCTCTGCCAGAGACCATTGCAGAGGTGGGGGAGCATATACACTGCCGAATACTACCGGTTCCACACCTATCATGCCCTTAACAAACACATAACGACCCTGAGGGTCAAGCCAATGGCGTTCGTGAGTATAGGACAGTCGTCGATGAATGAGGACAGCTACCCCTCTCGATCCCCTGGCAAAACCTGCATGGAACACCTGGGTATAGCCAAACCGCTGTAAACTCAGCACCTTCGTCCCCAACATATGCGTCTCCTGCAATAACATGACATCCGCTGAGTCCCTCTTACCCCAGCGCAGCACCGCCCCTCGCTTAATTTTGTCCAGCATTCCCCTGACATTCCAACTAAGGATTCGCATGGAGCCACTAACAGGCGCCTTCTCCGGGGAATCACCCATAGTCACGGTGGGAGAGCTTCCAAAAACCCCAGGACCCAGCCCAAGCACCCTGTATTACATAAATCACAGCAGCAAAAATCACGTGCATCCCTGTCCAACCACCCCGTACCCCCCCCTTCCCTGTCCCCTAACACAACCCCCCCAACTACCCAACCTCCGCCTATCCCCCCTCCCCCACCCCTATACCTCATGGAACAGTGAAGTATCTGTCGCGGCATGAGGAGCTTCAGGCCCAGAACAGAGCGCCTAAAGCCACCCATACCAATGGATCCCACTACTCTCCCCAACTAACAGTACCTCCCCTTAGGGCCCCCCCTCAAACGTGAGAGGACTAGGCCGCCCATGGGTCAGTACCCCGAGCCCCATTGACTACATGTGACCCGCCGCTTAAGCGCAGCGGGACAGCACCACAACAGGTACAACGCCCTTCCTGTGCCCCGCCATGGCCCAGATCTCACCACACCACGCGCCTGCCCATCAATCAGTGAGGCTACCCCCATGGCCACCAGCATAGGCTAGTGACGAAATGTCGCTTGGGAGGCAAGAATGGGGCTCCATGGCCCTCAGGTCCCAGTTCCAGATTGAGCAGTGTCTGACTGTGCACCATCCAGCTGGCCACCCCCGGATTGGGAGCGTCGCCGTGACCGAGACTTCCTGTGTCTCCTGCTCCTGTTGGAAGATTCGCCTCTCTCCTGTGACGACCCACGCGATGCTCCGGGGTTCAGGCCCGGCTGGGCATTCGGTCGGATCCTGACTGTCTCGTCGGTCCAGCTAAACACCGCCTCCGGGGTATCAAAAAAGTGAGTCTTGGATTGGAACACAACTCTCAGACGAGCCGGGTACAACAGTGAATATTGGATTTTCAAACCACGCAATTTGGCTTTCGCATCTTGGAAGGACCGGCGCTGCTGCTGCACCAGCTTGGTATAATCCGGGAAAATCATAATCCTGTGACCCTCAAACAACAGGTCCTCCTTGGCTCTCGCTTCTCGAAGTATAGCGTCCCTGTCATGAAAGTTGAGGATTTTAGCGATGACTGGACGCGGCCGCTCTCCTACCAGTGGTTTCTGCACCAGGGCCCGATGGGCGCGCTCCACCACAAAGCAGCGCGACAGGACGTCCGGAGGAAGCCAACTCTCCAACCAGTGTGTCAAGAACGCATCCATGCACCCCTTCTCGCAATCCTCTGGAAAGCCCACGAAGCGCAGATTATTTCTTCGCGCCCGCCCTTCTGCATCTTCGACGCGGAGCGCCAGCCCTCTTTGGATCCTGGCCATATCCTCCACCTTCTTCTTCAGAGCCACCACATCGTCTTCTACTCCTGTAATCCGAGTCTCCGTTTCGGTGATGCGAGCTACAGCATTGCGGAGGTCTTGACGCAGCAGCATGACATCGGCTCCAACCGCACCAATCTTGGCATCAAGCATGTCTCTAGATTGTGTAATGGCGGCCATCAGGGCCGCATTATCAGGACCTGTGCCCTGACCACCTCCGGAGGCCCCGGATCCTCCACTGGGACCCGTGAATTTATCGATCGGTCCTTGTTTGGTGGAACCAGTGCCGCCCCCACCTCTCGTCATGTTTAGCGGTAATGAGGAGGGCCACTCAGTCCCTGTGGCGGGCCTCCGGCCAACAGCAATCTGATAGCAAAGTTCACTCGGGGGACCAAGGAGATACCTTCAGAGCCTGAACACCGTCCCCAGCGAGCACCCCCAGATCACGGGCTCCGTAGTTAAGCCCCGGGCGGCAAGCCCCTGTAGAGGTGCAAAGCAGGATAGTCTCTTCGCCCGTTCTGAGTTCCCAATGTCCCGGTCCGGATCTCCCCCAGGACCCGCGAGCTAGGGCACGCACAGTATAGTCTCAAGACACCGGGGCGTCCAGCCCCGCCGGCCCCTCTGGCCACCCCACACCCCACCTGTGTCTCTCAGCAGCAGATACAAGGCAGGCAATACGGAATAGCCCAGATCACTTCACGGGCCACAAGTCTCTGCACTGCGCCTTAGTAGTAGGTCCACCAGAGGAGAGGGGGGGGGGGCACTCACTGTGTGTTGCGGACTATCCGTGGATGACTCCCGGTCACCACCCGGGCAGCAGGCTCGTCTCTTCAGGCGCGTTCGTGGGTTCAGATGGGCGGCCCCATACAGCGTCAATGCCCCACTCTATCCAGCACAGCAATCAGGCCTAGCCCTCCAAATCCGACGTTGTGCTCGATCTTCCAGCACACCAGCCGCACGGTGCTCACCCCCTCGTCCAGGAGCTAAGGAAGATGCCGCCCGGCTGGGGTTCACCAAACTTGAGGCCCCGGCGTCCCCAGGGCCCGGCAGGCTGCAGCTCCACTCCGGAGCCCCAGTGCCCGAGGCAGCTTCCAGCAGGGATGTTCTCAGTCACGCTACCGGCCCCAAGCGGCTCCGGAACCAGGCCAAGGGAGGTGCGTCTCAGGGCGCGCGTTACCAGCAAGCGCTAGGCCACCGGGCAGCCGGACCCCAGCTGCGATCCACCTCTTCGGTCTCCTGTTTGTACGCGACCAGTGGTCCCCGGGCACAGCAGGTGCTCCACCAACACCAGGAGTGAGCCTCAGCGACCCCCCGTCATCCGGGCTCGGGCCAGCCCGGGGTCGCGAAACTCGAGGCCCCGGCTGCCCGGGGTCTGCACAGGCCACGGCACCTCCACGCCGTCGCAGGATCGCCTCAGCACAGCCTCCGGTTCCCCAGGTGCCCACAGTGGGTCTCGCTAGCTCCGGCGCCGCCGTCTCCGGGCGGGGAATCCGCCGACCGGCCCGACCACCGGCCGTCGGCCTCCCGCCCCGAAAATCGAGGCCCCGGCTCCACTCGTGGACAACAGGCCGCGCCGCGCCGCCGACTATCTCGGGACACTGGAGCGGCAGAGGGAGCGGGGCGGCACACCGGAGAGGTCTGGGCGCCACCCGGAACACACTGCACACAGGTAGGGCGGTTAGCGGGCTCGGGGGCCAGGATAAGGAACGGATAATGTGCGGGCCGGCGGGAGCTCCTCTAAGCTGCGACCGCCATCTTCGCCCTCCAAGCCACGCCCCCCCCGTGATGTCATTCTTGACGAGATTTTCAAACAGATCTAGAGTTTTGTGACTCAGTGGGGCCTGATGCTGGTTGGTCTCAGTTCTTTGAGTTCTTTATCAGATTCTCTCTCTCCAGGTTTTACAATGTTCTCAAAGAAATGGCGTAATCGAAGGTTGCGCATCAATTTGAAGACACTGATGTCCAATTTAAGTTGGTTGGTGTGATGTGTCGGTACAAATGACGTACCTTTTTGTAGGGTTTTAATTTCAGCTGTAGATAAGATATGTTTGGAAATGTTGATCACTAGTGAGTTTTCATCTAGTGTTTCTTCCCTTTCCTGCCTTTGGCTGGTTGAACTGGTGGAGTTGTAGTTTGTGGACCTACGTCTTTTCCCCCTCCTGGGTCGCTAATTTGTTCTGGGCCTGCCTCTAAAAAAGGCACTGTTATAGAGGAAGGGTGGACGTTTGATGTAGACGCTTGTTCCATATTGTTAGATCCAGGTTGACGTCTCAAATTCTGCGCCGGTGGTCTACGGTTCTCTCCTTCCGAGGATGAGGTTTCAGTTTCTGATGTATTAGTCTGGGGTTTGTTTTGGCGCCTTTTTGCATATACCTCCGCCCATGAGTAAACTTCACCCATTTTGTAATCTAATGTGTCTCGTCTATATTTACGAATCTTACGTTCGTTTATCTCTTCTGCGTATTTATCGAGTTGCACCTGTGTATCTTCCAGAATTTTCTGCCATTCGTCTTTGTCTAGCATTTCTTGTAGCTCTGATTTAATGACTGTGATATCTTTTTGTAAATCCTCTAATACTTTTGATAATTCTTCTATAATGAGGAGGATAAGGTCAAGCGAACACTTATTGAGAATGTTGTACCAACGTTCTACAAATTTGGGATTATTTTTACATAAAAGAGGTTTCAATGGGACTCTCAGACCTCTCGGAATTCGCTGTGCCCGATGGTACTTTATAAGGGTGCTGGCATGAAGTCGTTGATTGATTTCTCGTTTTGTAAGATAGAGCAGTTGTCGTATGTTATTGTCTTTATTCTTTTTGTTGAGAATAGGGGTAGTGTCCTCTGCAATGAGTGCGTACATTTTTGATATATCATTCTGTTCAAAGGCAAAAGTTTCTGCTCTTGTATCTGTTAGTCTCGTGATTTCATCGTATGTCGACATCTTAAAGATGTGGTGCCGTGCTTCAATCCTTAATGTGGTCAAGAAGTTCCAAAGATCCGTAATGTTGGCTGAGCACAGGCTATTTCAAAGTTCCAATTTTCAATTTTGTCACGTGTCCTTGAGGTATCACTCTCTCGACCTCGGAGTGTGTGACAAACTAACCAAAAAAGTTAGCATAGCATGAACATTTTGGCATTTTTAAAAATTGTTTTGCATTATCCTTTGAGTCTAAGGTTAATTCATGAACTGTGATAATCTTTAGTTCACAATTGCAGCTGCTTGTTTATGAAGTAATACGTTGATTTCAGAGCGTTTACATAATCAAGTTTCAACATAATGTAATCAGTATTGTCATATGTATATCGAATGAGAACACGGGGTGTGCCCTTTAACACACTTCATTTCTTGAATTGCAGATTCCCCTGATGAAGTGCGCTTGCACGCACAAAATGCATTGGGATCATTTGAAAATTTATTCACGTTGGGTTCCAAGCAAAGAATTAATTGGATGTTATATTTGTTGACATTTCAAGATTTAAATTGAAGTGAAGATATGAAAGTAGTGAAATAAATAACTACAGACATTCATACAACGTTGTTGTTACAACTTTATTTTCCTCTAAGGATTTAACGCCATCAGGCAAGATAACGCTGTGCCTTGAGGGTCGCCCCTGAAGCACAGGGTCGCTTTTTTGGTTAGTTTGTCACCTGATAATGGTGGCAGAGCCCCCTGAATATATCCCAGTTGCCACCACTGTAACCTGTATCGAGGAACCACACTTCAATCTTGAATGCCTGTTCAGACCCTAACCGTTTAGGCCCCCCAGTGCTTGAACCTTCTGAATACACTGTAACACATTGGCAGAGATTTTACCCCTCCCTCAAAAATCTTAGTTCAACATAGGCAGGAGTCCCTCTAAACATCAAATATCCTACTAATTTAACAAGGAAGGGGATAGTGCACTTTCATACGTAATAATGAATATTGTCTTTCTCAATTGTATTAATGAATGGTTCTACTGCTGTTATTGTACATGGACCTGTTATGGTGTGCGGAGTATTCAATAACGTGATAAATGTGAAAATAAAAAAAACAATGTGCAGTGTTTATTATGTCATAACAAATTAAATCTATGCAAATGTAGTTATGTAGCTCGATGCACTCCTTGGATGCACATGCTTTCACAAGATATATTATTTATAGGCTTGGATGGAAGGAATTTCAGCATTATCCTATGCCACATATATCAGATATCAGATTTGCTTGTGTAAGATGTAGGAGTTTAGCAAAACATAAACCTTGAGATAGTGGGCTTCTCATTTGATAAGGGTTATAAAACAAACATGTGTCGAATCACTGAAATTTGGAAAGCAAGATCTAGATTATGCAAGGCATAAGCGAATGCCTATGCATTTGCATATCCCTGTGCGTTTGTTCAACATAGTGTTTGCTAATATAAATGTATATTTATGCGACCTAAGCTTAATGCACATATTAAGTAGTAGATTTATCCTTATGATACTCTGGTAGGACAGTAATTAATGCAGACGTTTTAACGCATGCACGGGGTTATGTATGCTCCCCAGTATCACTTTTAACCTATTTAGATTAATATGCCCACCCCACTCTAAACAAAAGCAGGTCCCTTCACTTAGTTGTGATTTAGGACGCCAGGTATTTGTAGCAAGTGCCTTTCTAAACGTTTCCTAATGTCACAAACTGCATTATAGTGCTGGTGGTAGTATTTTTTTTTAATTGTTTTACCTTAGCTACTGCTCTGACAATCTTTTGGGCATACTGCCTTTTTAATGTCAAGTTATTTTCTGTGTGCCGAATGCACGCATATGTTGCATAGGTTGCGCATACGCCCCACATGTTCAATGCTTAAGGCGTCTGCCAGATATTGGTTGCATCTCAAGTAAAGATGTTGGGGTTCTCATCCAGATGTGACATGAACAGAAAGGTCATAGGTCCATTTAGTGGCATGAAAAGGTGCAACACCGCAGATAGTAGCTAAAGGGAGAGTCTTTTGAAACCTCCGGGACATGGGCAAGTTGTTTTAGAGTGGGCCTCATAATACTAAGGGCCCTTCCACCATGTTTCTTCACTTCAAATTTTTTTCTGGCGAATGAGTTGAAATAGCTAAAACCTGGGATTTGTGTGCAAGGAGCGATGAGAGAGGTCTCACTTTAGTGAGTGTTCTGTGCCCCCTGTGTCAAACAAATCCCTGTGTATAAGGCAGAGAGCCTCATATTTTACTCAGTTTACCAAAAGGAGCCCGTGCAATGCCTTTGAAGGCTGACGATATGTATATGAGTTTCACAAAATTCAGGAAGGTTCCCAAAGCCTTGATTTGTGATCTGTTTATGCATTTGACTTTTGGAAACGGTTGTTTACAAAACGTTTCATAATTTAGTACAACGTGGATGCTAGGCCATACATTTTAGACAAGTGTTCCGAGAATTGGTCCATAGTATGTTGGCATTTACTGAATATTACAAAAACAACTGGGTTTCATATCCGTTAGTCAATATTCAGTTTATCAGTTATAATCAAAGAAGGTAGAACTCTGTTGTGGCTCAAATAAACATGTTTCTCATAAATATATATTGTTACTTTGGGCTGAGCCGCCTCATTTGTCAGCAGACTATCTAAATACCCTATGAGGACCTTTGCAAAAGGGTATGAAGTAAACACGATTTTTATGTATTGTATCCATTTGTTGATTCTAACAACCCACTTCTTTCACCAGTATATTTTAAATGAAAACGAGGCACAAATAAAAACTGAATTATGGATGAGAGAAAATGCAGACTACTTAAAGGAACAAAAAGGTTAGTGTGACTTGGAAATATAATACATTTTTATTAATATTGTTGTTTTATGCACTTGTGTGTTTGTACCTAGTTCATTCATATGTGTTCCTAGCACCTCAATCCAAAGCACTGTCTGTAGGCGTTACTGAGAAACCAAGACAAATGTAATTGACTCATTACACAAAGCGGTGGAAAATGTAAACTAAAAAGCAGCCCAGTGACAGAGTTTAGCAAGAGGGAATACAATAGTATTCTTTTTTTCTAATCAAAAGGTAGAGAAAGAAAGTCAGACATGGATTATCCACAGGAAGGCAGTTTCAGTATTGAGGCAGTAGGTGAGTCAATGGAAATGAGGGTAAACAAACAAGGGAGGGCAGAAGATGGGTCCTAATTCCATGTTCAAAGGTATACAAAGGGGTAGTAGCATGTGCAGACAAACGAAGAGTTACAGTATAAAGTATGTATAGATATTATGACAACGGACAGGAGTTTAAAATAGATTATCTGGTAAAAAGAAATCTAACGACATTACTGTAGGAGTGTTGAGGAATAGTTCCAAATGTTGACTCGCTCCTTCCAAGTCCTTTGTCCAGCAATTAGTATTACAAGACGCCAGATGCCTCGGTTTACAAACGCGAAATGCCTAGAGATGAAATAAATGCTTCAGATCAGTAGGACTAAATGCTCTTCAGGAGCACAACCCGTTGCTGATGTATGCAAAATATGCAGCTGCGTTCTCAGAAATGTGATCACCTTCCGTGGAAATAAAGATTGCATTTGAGTGGGGCAGCAGGATTTGCGTTTTGAGTAAAGCAGCCGAATTCCTGTAATAGTTAGGTTGTAGATTGCACAAGGATGTTTTGCTAATTGCCTAGCTTGACTTGAGCCGGTGGTTACCGGTGGGTCCCACCAGCACTCATTTTTGGGGACCTGCACATATTTTTTCCTCATCAGGCATTTACTGAGAGCAAAAGAGGCGAAAACGCACAGAGTAAACTAGAAGGAAGAGAAATATGTGAAACCCGTCACAAAGGGAGAAAGCAGCAACAGGGTTGGCTTTAGAGCTGTTTGCACCCGGTGCAACAATCATTTTTGGTGGCCTCCCACCCCCAATGACAACCTCCTTGGAATCCCTCACGGCCAGCAGTCAAAGTGCCCTTCATCTCTCCATAGCCCCTCTCTCACACATACAGTTCATTTGTTTTAAAGCACTGGAAAAGGCTAACTTTACTACTAATGTATAGCTACCCAAGCACTTTTCAGCAACATTAGGAATAGATGATGAAAGACAAGAGAGGGAAAAATCAGAACGTCCTAACTTACTTTATGCAGTCTGAATGCAGATCTTTGATGACAGTTCCTAACAGTCACTGTTCTATATTAGGGTTTTATTTTATGAACTGCGGTAACAAAGTATCTCTGTGACAAAGGGAGTAATCCACTTAGCTAACCACATAAAATACAGATCTGTGATCTGCAAGATACACGTTTTTTGCAGCAGAAGGTACACTGACAAAATAGCGACACCCAGAACATCCCCATACAAAAATATTGTGACCAAAATATTGATGTAAAAAATATCTGCATCATATACTTATAATAGTAAGAACAAAAATATCGGGGGGAAATATCGATGTCATAAATATAGTTGTACAAAACAGTAGGAAAAGTGCTGGATAGCGGAGGGATCAAATTTACTATTCCCACTCCAGTGCGTGCAACAGTAGGGAAAGTTATTGATAGCAGAGGGATAAAATGTACTATTCCCATTCCAGTCAGTGCATCAATAGGGAAAGTGTTGGATTAAGGAGGGATAACATTTACTATTCTCACGCCAGCAAGTTCAAAATAAAAAAATAAAAAAATAAACTTTTTTTTAAAGTAAATACAAAAAATGTAAAAAATTAAAATATATTTTTTAAAAATGAAGAACATATGTTAAATACATATCACAAATACCTACAAATATTATATTAAATACATTTAAAAAAATACGTTTTAAATAAATATTTTTATTTAGAAATTATTTATCAACAAAAACGTTATTACATAGATTTAGTCTATTTACTTCCTGCCCTATAACACCACACTACTTACTACCCACATCGGAAAAAATGATTTACATAATTAACATAATTAATTAATAATTAAATAATAACTAAGCGACAAATTAAAACACATAAAATGTAATTAACTTCCCACCGTTTACACCTATAATCCCCACAACCCTCACCTAAAATTAAACTGTAAAAAAATGTATTACAGAATTAAAAAACGTTTTCAATTAAATAACTAATAGTATTTAGCAACTTATTATAAAGTAAGTCAAATTAATTTACTCCCCACCCTTCACCCCTATAAACCCAAAACCCACACACCCAAAAAATGTAAACAATTACACTAATTCATTATCAATTAATTAATATTAATTATCAACAAATAATTAAAAATAAATTACTACTCACCCTTTACCCCATTAACCTCCAAAACATACACCTACAGTTATTTACACAATTACCATAATTGTCAATTATTATTAATTCGCTACTAATTATTAATAAAAAATGCTTCCCTCCCTTTACCCCTATAAACCCCAAAACCCACACTTAAAATTAATTACACAATTGCCATAATTATCAATTAATATTAAAAATTAATTAAAAATATATTGCTTCCAACCCCTCAACCCGCACCTAAAATTAATTACGCAATTTCCATAATTGTCTAATAACGAACAGCTAATTATTAATTAATTAAAAATAAATTACTTCCCACCCTTTACCCCTATAAACCCCACAACCTGCGCCTAATATTTACCTCAAAAAACTAAAAACACAATTAACATTATCAAAATCTCAATGTAAACAATATTAATAAATAAATATATTCATTAATTTATTATAATTAAATTTCTTCCCCCCGATTCCCCTATAAACCCACAACCCGCTACTGAACTAAAAAACACAAAATGTAATTAAAATAAAATTAATACGTACTAAAAATGTAACATATATATTAAAAAACATAAACAATACTAATTAAAGTAGCGTGCTACTCACCAACAAAGCGTTTCAACACCTCATCAAGGTTACAAACGCTATATAAATGCAAACCTTTTCCCCTTTTTAACCCCTCCCCAACCCTTCTCAATCCAAATAACTGACTAACATATCCACCACTCAAACTACTTCATATTTCACTATACTAATTTGCAACACTAACCCTTTATGGGTCCGGGTAGCCTGCTACTCACCAGAAAAGCGCTTCAACACCCCATCAGGGGTAACAGGCGCTAAATTAATGCAAACCTTTCTTTCCCTTCTATCCTTCGCTATACTTCTCACTCCAAATAACTGACTAACATATCCACCACTTGATATTTACTTGCATGTTTCACTATACTAATTCAACACTGATCCTCTAGTGATCCCGGAGTAGCGTGCTACTCGCCGAAAAGAGCTTTGACTCCTCGTCAGGGGCAGTAAGCGCTATACAAATGCAATTACAATACAATACAATACAATATTTTAAACAACGATATTTTTGCAAATGATATTAATGACTTCTGTATTTTTATAATCAATATTTCTTACCTTAAAGTCGATATTCTTGACCACAATATTATTGCTGTCGATATTTCTGTAAAAAACCCAGTTGATGGACAGAATGTAGAACAATGTCATACATTCACCCCAGTACAAGGATCTGGGCCTAAATCCATCCTTTTTTTGCACTCCACACCACCCTGGGTTAGACACTGGCTATATGCACATCAGCTCTGACCCTGTGCCTCATAGGAACAGTCCAGTCCGAACTACCAAGCCATGTCTTTCCCAGACCGGAATCAAGCATCCAAGGACCGGTTTCTGGCTATCAGCCTTCATCAGCCTGGATAGCTTGACTCCAGTGGTGTGGAGAGCCTGGGACTCACGTCTGAGCATCCCCAGCACACTTGGGGTGAAAATTGTAAAAAACACAGTTGATGGACAGAATGTAGAACAATGTCATACATTCACCCCAGTACAAGGATCTGGGCCTAAATCCATCGGTTTTTTGCACTCCACACCACCCTGGGTTAGACACTGGCTATATGCAAATCAACTCTGACCCTGTGCCTCATGGGAACAGTCCAGTCGGAACTACCAAGCCATGTCTTTCCCAGACCGGAATCAAGCATCCAAGGACCGGTTTCTGGCTATCAGCCTTCATCAGCCTGGATAGCTTGACTCCAGTGGTGTGGAGAGCCTGGGACTCACGTCTGAGCATCCCCAGCACACTTGGGGTGAAAATTGCAAAAAACACAGTTGATGGACAGAATGTAGAACAATGTCATACATTCACCCCAGTACAAGGATCTGGGCCTAAATCCATCCTTTTTTTGCACTCCACACCACCCTGGGTTAGACACTGGCTATATGCACATCAGCTCTGACCCTGTGCCTCATAGGAACAGTCCAGTCCGAACTACCAAGCCATGTCTTTCCCAGACCGGAATCAAGCATCCAAGGACCGGTTTCTGGCTATCAGCCTTCATCAGCCTGGATAGCTTGACTCCAGTGGTGTGGAGAGCCTGGGACTCACGTCTGAGCATCCCCAGCACACTCGGGGTGAAAATTGCAAAAAACACAGTTGATGGACAGAATGTAGAACAATGTCATACATTCACCCCAGTACAAGGATCTGGGCCTAAATCCATCGTTTTTTTGCACTCCACACCACCCTGGGTTAGACACTGGCTATATGCAAATCAACTCTGACCCTGTGCCTCATGGAACAGTCCAGTCCGAACTACCAAGCCATGTCTTTCCCAGACCGAAATCAAGCATCCAAGGACCGGTTTCTGGCTATCAGCCTTCATCAGCCTGGATAGCTTGACTCCAGTGGTGTGGAGAGCCTGGGACTCACGTCTGAGCATTTCTGTGTCACGATATTTAAAACTCGATATTAGCATAAGTCAACATTTCATACACAATATTTTAACTGAATACCACAGCAGGCAAATTAACCCTCTGCGCTCATTTATGGCGAGTGAAAACTGCCCCTTTTTTACCCTCCCCAACCCTTATCAATCCAAATAACTGACTAACCTATCCACCACTCAAACTACTTCATATTTCACTATACTAATTTTCAACAGTAATCCTTTATAGGTCCTGGAGTAGCCTTCTACTCACCAGAAAAGCACTTCACCACCCCATCAGGGGTAACAAGCGCTATATGAATGCACACCTTTCTTTCCCTTCTATCTCTTCGCTATCCTTCTCACTCCAAATAACTGACTAACATATCCACCACTTAAAATGTACTTGCATGTTTCACTATACTAATTCAACACTAATCCTCTATGGGTCCCGGAGTAGTGTGCTGCTCGCCGAAAAGCGCTTAGATGCCTCGTCAGGGGTAGTAAGCGCTATACAAATGCAATTACAATACAATTACAATACAGTACAATATTTTAAACAACTATATTATGGCAAATGATATTAATGACTTCTGTACTTTTATAATCAATATTTCTTACCTTAAAGTCGATATTCTTGACTACAATATTATTGCTGTCGATATTTCTATGTCAAATTTAAAACTCAATATTAGCGTAAGTCGACATTTCAAACGAAATATTTTAACTGAATACCGCAACAGGCAAATTAACCCTCTGCGCTACTTTACGGCGAGTGAAAACTACCCCTGGACAAAAGTCTGATCTCTCTCTCTAGCAGGAACATTAATCACAAGAGTTATCTTGACATTTTTAATGCTGCCAGAAAACTAGACGCACAAGGAACTCTGCTGAAGGTGTTTTTAAATCTTAAGTTATTGCTAAACACAGCCCCCCACCCCCCACCTCCCTGAGTTCAGAGCTCCACCCCAGGTCAGCACCCAGTGCGGCCGCACCGGTTGCACTGGCCTAAAGCCGACTCTGAGCACCAACCTGTAAGAGTGAGGGAAAGGGGCAGGGACTATCGTTAGATGGACTTCACTACACTGTCTTGGCACACCACATGTAATAGCGCTGGCCGCAGGCTTCGGAGCAGAGCTCATTCTTTTACAAATTAAGCTCTCATACAATGTGAAACATTTTTCTTTTGCCCTAACTGATTTTATAGGAATCTTACCAACGTAGTAGTACGGATGACCAAATGTTTATTTGCTGTGTATGGCCATTCAGTAGCTAATGAGATGCATGAGAAAGTTTTAGTTACAGCGAATCACACTTCCGTACTTTATAAGTGGTACCAGCACAGTCCAAAACAGTGTGAACACCCTTTCCGATAGATTAGGACAAATTCTGTCCACACATGTAATGTAAAATTGTAATGTAATGTATGAGTAAAATGAACTATTGCCTGGTTGATTTCATGACTGCCGTAGTTTAATATTTCTAACAGTCTCAGAATAGTCCCAAAGTGTTAACTAAATCATCCAACTACCCTAAATTTAGTGTTCCTGGGTTAAACCGTGCTAGATTAATAAACCTAAGATGACTCTTGATGCATATTTTGAGTATCTCTTTTGTGAGTGCTTTATGAGAGACAGAAAACCTGCATTCATGTATCAGTCAATAGCTGAGGACTACATCAACAGGACTTGACTTCTATTGAATATTTTCCGATTCAGCTGTTTCTTTCACACCTAAACACAGTCAGTGGAACCTGATCGAATCAATCAGTTGCCTGGCCTACACATTGAACAGCTGGGTGCATGGTGAAGGTCTCTGCGGTACAGAGCGTGGTACTAATGAACCATATGCAAATTAATTGTGTATGGTTTATTAGTACCACAGAAATGCTCTTCAGCTTGACTAAACTACTCCGGTCATACACATGGCCAGCAATACCAATGGTAGCTCAAAGATAAGTCCGTGCAACTACGTTGAGGTTATCCACATCCACCATTCCAAGGCCGGCTGGATGTTGACAAGCATTGACTTATTTCGATTCTGAGGTTAAGACCTCAACCAGTAAGGATCAATGATATAGCATTGTATACGTGGTCATACATTTTTATCTGTACCCTCTAAACAGTCTGCATTGATAGTTGTTCTTTGGGGATTTCCATTCATTCGTCCCTTCCAACCTTTGCCGTCTTCATGTTACTTGGCAATATAGGGTGAACTACTATTAGTATTTTCTACTTTATATGCTTCTTTAAATACATAATATTGTAGTAAATATTGCATCTTAAATAAGGTATCCATTGGGGCCTCCCATTGAAGGAGACTGACAAGTACAATGTTATTTCTAACTTTTAAGTGAAACATGTACGGGTGGTGGCATGCCGGCATGCCTAAACCAAGACGGCCACAAGGTGGTTGCAAAGAACTGACAGCTGACATGCAGTGGCCTTTTCTCAATTTAAGGGCGGTGTGCCTGACTACCCGACCCCTTCACTTGCAGCTTATAGCAAATAATATAATAAATCAGTCTTGACCCTGCACCCCCTTGCAACAGTCCAGCCCGAACTGCCAGGCCAGATCTGTAACTGGGGATGAACGGTTGATTTGTTCAGCATTCCATCCATCATCTGTTCTTTTTGAATTTGTCATCCTAAGTGGGAAGGGTAAGCCTATACTTTGGCCCTGTGCTCGCTGTGCCACCGGATTCAAGCTAGGTTGGCTGATGAGGGTTGATACTCCATAACTGGTCCTGTTTCCTGTCCAGGGAGGACATGGCCTTGCTGTTCAGGCTGGACTGTTCCCATAGGGAGCAGGGTCATGACTGATATGCATATGGTTGGGTCCAAACTGAAATGTGTGGCGGGCACAAAAAGATGGATTTAGCCTGATCTGTGACTGAGGGTGAATGCATGATTTCTTCATCATTCCATCCATCATCTGTTCTTTTTGCACACTTCTAACAATGGGACATGAGTTTTTTTTAATTGTTTGGGATAAATATCCTGCTAAAAAATTCGATAATTAATCTAGATGCAACTTGCTGGGTGTCTTGCACTTTTACTGTGCTTTGGTTCACAGAATTCAGAAGTTGAGATGTAACAACTAAACTAGAAGGGCTATAAGGCAGTACCTACATGTCCGATGGACTTTCATTTCTAACTATCGTGCTTCTATTTTCTTGGGAAATATTATATCTTCTCAGAAAGCTTGATAAAAGATTTCTTACGTCAATATACCTTTTGTTGAAAGCTCAAAGCATGTGTATTTGTTTCTGTAATGATGCCTTTGTATAATCTACTGTGTCTGGAAGGTCAGAGGTGTACTTAACAGCACATTGCAATTTTACATCATGGCAAAAACTATTGGTTGAGCAAGAAATATTTGCCTCCCCGCACTGCTACTCCTCTGATCTTTTGAATAATAATGTGGCTGAGCAACAAGTCTGTCTTATTTAAATCTTGTTGGGGGCATGAGATTCCAGTAATTAAACCAATTCAAATTAAAAAAAGTATTTATTTCGATTTTTTTCAATCATAAAAAACAGTTACAGTTTAATATTTTAAAATTACCCTTCATTGACAGCTAGTAAAATCCACAGTTCATCACTTCAACTCTCAATTAACAATTATTGGCCTACCGCCATACATAAAACCCATAAATTACAGTCATTAAATAAATTATGTTAAAAAGAGGAAAAAGGGAGGAACATAGATATATAATTCATTTCATTCATTATAAAAATATTTTAAAATTGATCACTAGGTACATTAATCACTAGTAACATTTTACAATCTCAAGTGTCATAGGCCAAAATTACTGTAGGCTCATTTTACGGGCCCGAATTATCCACATCCAGTGGAGGAATTTAGCTATGGCTATAACTACGGCTTGGGAGTTGTCATTTCTTAAAATCCTGACAGCCTCGCAACCCGTTTTGAGACCCAACTGGACACAGATAGGTTTTAACCAAGATCTCCTAGGTACCTTATATTCTGGACAGGCAAAGAGAACGTGCCCAATGACTTCCCGCTGATCGGGACAAAAGGGACAGGCCGAACCTTGTCCCCCACGCCATTTTGCAGTGAGAGCATTTAGTGGTAATGTCCCCACCCTAATCTGATGATATTTCTTCCTGTCCCCTGGGATGGTAATCCAGTCCCAATAAGCCTCAAAGGCCGGAGAATGCTTAAGTTCTAGGAAATCTGCCGTAAAAGATGGTTCAATACAGCGGCCAAATCTCTTTGCCTCCAACATGTTCCAGTACAGGTCTCGAAATATTTTTCTAGGTGGAAAAGAATTCCCTACTGGGTCATCCCACAATGGAGATAATCCCATAGCCTTATATATTGCTTTTACCTCCTTCATCCATAGTATTTTATGGGCCTTATCGGAGTCTCTAACCTCGAGGAAGGCCCGTGCATACTGGGAGAGTTCTGGGGTAACCCATAATCTCCTCCAGTAGGCAACCGATCTGTAGCTGGCCATATCCTCGAGGCCATGGGACCCTAGATCATAGTGGAGAGGAATCAATGGAGTGGAAGCCGGTAAGCCTGTGATGTTGCGCAAAAATTTATTCTGCGCACCCGTCAACCTTTTTAAGTTGCTGAGCCCCCATAGTTCCGCCCCATAAAGAACTGCTGCTCCAACTTTGGCGTCGTAAATCTTTAGAACCGGGGTGATTGGCCTAGTATGAGATAAGTAAAATTCCTTAGTGAGTGCTCCTGTCAATTGTGTGTGCTTCGTGATCAGCTGGTTGGTGTGCTGTTTCCAGTCTAGTTTGGATGATAAGGTTATGCCCAGATAGTTAAATACTTGGGTCTGCTCCAGTTGAACCCCATCCATAACCACCTTCCCTCTGGCGTATTTATTTTTATGCAGGACCATGAACTTTGTCTTAGATGTATTAATGACAAGACCATGGTCATTACAGAAAGCCTCAAAGACTCCAACGGCCTTCTGGAGGCCCTGCTGTGTCTTCGAAATCAATAACGTATCGTCAGCAAACATCAACAGGGGGATCAGCTTGCCATCCAACTTGGGGGCATCGGTTGGTTGCTGTTCAAAATAGCTGATCACCCTGTTGATGTATAGTGAGAAGAGTGTAGGGGCAAGTACACACCTTTGGCGTACCCCCCTTGCGATAGGGAATTTATCAGTTACACTTCCCTGCTGGTTCCAGCGGACTCGGGCAAAATTATCTTCATGCAATCTGATAAGGAGTGACAGGATATCCAATGGGATGCCCTGTTCTTGTAAGGCTGCCCACAACTTAGTACGAGGCACCAAATCAAACGCTGATTTAAGATCAACGAAAGCTGCAAAGAGCATACCCCCCAGTAACACTACACGCCAATATAATAAAACAAATCTAAAAACTTGATCAATCGTACTGGTATGGCTACGGAACCCTGCCTGTAGAGGCGACAAAATATCATTTTCCTCTAGCCAGCCCTGAATACGCTGCAGTAAAAGCCTTGCCACTACCTTTTGTATGCAGGCAATAAGGCTAATTGGCCTGTAGTTTCCTGGGTCCGAGCACTCCCCCTTTTTGAAAATTGGGATAATCACGGCACCCTTCCAGGACTCTGGTATTGGTGAGCCCATCGCAATGCCATTAGCTAGCAGATGGATGTAAGAGGCCCAAAGATCCTTATCATGCATAAAAAGGTCTGCTGGAACGGAGTCCAGGCCTGGTACCCTAGCTTTTGGGATATTGTTCAAAGTTTTAATAATATCAGCTTTGGTGAAGGAAAGGTGATTTCCGCCCTCAATTGCTTTTAGAAGAGCTTCACGCTCTTCTCCCTCCTCGTCCACAGCGGCAAACTGGGACGCATAGTGAGAGACCCAAACATTTGGTGAAACATAATTAATAGGTTCACCCCTTTCAATCCCCCTACCCCATTTGACCATATCCCAAAAGGAGCACATAGATCTTTCTTTACTAGCACTCAGGAGCTCCCTCCAATATTCATTGTCCCAGTCACTTTTTGCCTTAAGTTGCGTTTTTTATACATGACTCGGGCAGTCTTGATCTTAGCTATATCTTTTGTTTTCACTGCATCTGATAAGGCCCTATGTGCAACTCTACAGGATTTGCCATACAATTGATCCTCCTTCCTTGCTGGCCTACTCTGTTTTTTAGTCACCTTTTTGACGAAGAAGGATCTTAACTGATTAAAAAAACTGCTGTGGATCCGACTAACATTTGATACGACTGCCTCCACAGTGGAATTATTCCTTAATTCTACTATAGCCTGGATGGTCAAATCCCTCATGGCAGCAACACCTTCCTCATTCGTTACACAGTTAGCCCATCTAATTCGTCTGTGGTTATTTGAGAGGGCTATCTCCACACAATCACACAGGCACTCACGTTTAGGTAAGTCAAATAACCTAAATGACAGGATTAATGGGTCGTGATCGCTCTCTACCCGTTCCTCTATCCGCATATCGTCAATACTAGACCAGTTCTCTTTATTTGTAAGGATGTAGTCTATGCGGCTGAGATATACCGTTGTTAAAGGTAGAGGCGCCCTGTTTGTCAGAACCCATTCTTCCATTAGTGGCACGTAACCCGTGCTCCACACATAGGACTTTAAGTTGTAATGCTGCCTCTGACCATTTTTTAATAGGTGGTATTGTCAGCTGAGGGATCTTCCAGATATAGTCCTCTTCCACTGTAAGGTCCATATCATAGCTGTCTAGGGGTTCAAAGCAGCAATTAAAATTTCCTGCAACAATAATGTTACCTTTTGAGCGATATCGCTCAAGAAGAATATCTAGCTGGTCAACTGCTTCAGTGGGTTTGCCACCTGGGAGCCCCCTGGAGTAGATATTAAAAACAAAAAGGTCCTTATAATCTGAACATTTAAGTCTGATTAACAGAATATCCGGGCTATTTGTGACCAGCTGAGTAACAGAATATCTACTGTCCTGCTTGACCCATGTCAACAAGCCTCCCTTCGATCTCCCCCGTAAGCTGGGAGTAGCTGAAGTGTAAAAGTTTAAGTATCCTTGCTTAAATTCCGGGGTTACCTGCCATGTTTCCTGAAGGAGGATTATATCCTTATTATCCAAAAAGGCTAGCCAGTCCAGGGATGTTACCTTACTTCTCAGCCCTGCCACATTCCATGACAACAAAGTGGATTGGGCGAGAAGATTAATGCTGTCAGATTTAATGCTGTCAGATTTAATGCTGGGGTCAACGCTAACCCTGCCCTCTTTGGGTGATATACCCCCACATAGATTAGTATCTAATGCCTTCGGATTTAAATCGATTTTGTTTTTTGCTGTGTTGTCAGCAATACAATCAAGTAGTTGATTTGGGCCATTTATCCCTTCCAAATCCACTAAGATATTACATTTGCCCATTATGTTAGTCTGGGGCATGGGGATGTGACTTGTAAGGGCGGTGCTCTGAGCTATAGTGTCACCCGTTCCACAGACCTCAGGTAATCTAATACATGCTGTATTGCGGTCCCTCGTGAGTCAGTCGCAGTCATTTAGGCCTGACAGGATCCCAAACCTATTTCCTAGGCTAATCCCCCATTCATTAGCTGGAGTACCCACACCCATCTATTCATCATGGTGTCCCACCTTGGCCCTAGAGTCTTAGGATAAGTCACGTTTTGCTGCTCACCATAGAAAAATTTTAAGGTGAGGGGAACAACAGTGCCACTCCTGCGTTGAGGGGGGAGTATATTTGACAAAACACTAGGAAGCACAGCCGAATTAGAAAAGTTCACCACTACACAGTCTCCTTTGAACTTTTTCGGTCTGTTCCCTATCCAGGCTACCCTTCTAGCTGTCTTGATCTCCCCTGCTAACTGCTGTTTCCCTCCTGGAGCCATCTGCATGTTACCTAACAGCCAATGCAGCGCCTTACTAGAGAGAGATGTTGGGGATTCTAACTGCCCGGGTGCCAGAGGTGGTACATTTGCCAGTACCAACACCAGAGGTGAAGCTTCTACTCTGAATTGGGGAGAGTCTGTCTCCTGACATGGTACAGGTGGTACAATTGATGTTAACAAAGCATCCTCTCTTACTACTGGGTGGTTATCTACATTTGCTGGTGCCTGACCAGGGGGGATGGTTGCTGTCTTACTCCTCTCTGTCTCTGCCACACTCACAATATTCTCCCCAGTTATACCTACTAGGTTTGAAACTAGAGTTGCTATGTTACCAACCTCCCCTTCAACCTTATTCTGAATCCCGCCCAATTTTTTAACCTCAGCAGTGAGCTTATCAATTTTGGCCACCATTGGTTTATTAATAGCTTTGATTTTAGACTCAATCGTATCAGCTATCCTAAGAAATAGCTCATCATCCATGATATGCTTTACACTATCCTCCCCAACATCCATACTCTTATCCTTAGCTTTCCGTAGCAGTGAGGCCCTTTCCCACCTCAACCCTGACCGTAACCCGCCATGCTTTGGCTGGATCTTTCTACATGTTCTGACTGCCCTAGTTTCCTGCTCTGGGGAGGAAAGATCATCTTCTACGACGTGGGCATGTGTCTCAAGATCAGAATCAGCATCACTTTCCGGGTCAGTTACCGGGTTAATTTCTGGATCAGCCGCTATAAGTGCGCTATGATCATACTTGCCACTGGCAAGAAGATCGTTCTCAGGAGTGTCACTACTAGCAGCCGGCAATGATGTATCTACCAATAGAGATGATGAAGATGGACTCAGGGGAGGGAGAACTGGAGATTGGCTTAATCCTAGTGACTGTCGCCTTTCGCTATTAATTTTCGTTACCACCTGGACCAAATAGTTATCCATCGTATTGGACGTGATTGGAGCTATTTTTTTCGGCATGCTACACAATTGCAGGGTAACGCTCAGAAGAATATTAGGAGTTTATAACATGAACAAGCTGTACTCGAACTAAGAAAAGGGAGGGCACAACAATAATAATCCTCTGTAGGATTTAATAGGGTAAAGCAATATAGTCTTACTACAAGAGAATGCCTCGATCTTAACAGGGGCAGAGTGTTCGGCCCAGTCCAGTCGCGGCCAGTCTCGGACTGTCACAGACTGTCCACCCTTTATCCGGGCTTCGTTCGGCGCCCGCCCGCGCGCGTCTCGCGTTGCGTGAAATTGATGGGGAATATAAAGACCTCCCAGGAGGGGGCGTGGGCGAGTCACTAATCCGGGGCAGGTGTGCAGGGACAAGGGGAGTCTTGGGACTTGCAGTCCCCCAGAAAGGTGGAAAGTGTCCTGGAAGCGCCTCTTCCAATCAGGGCGCTATGCTCCGACTCTGCCTCCCAGCAGCTCCTCGATAACAAATGACAAGGGCTCCGTGTCAGGAAAAGATCGCCAAGGGTGGAAGCTCGCCTCGAAAGAACACTACAGCCACCTCCAACGCTGCGGCACCCCAGTAATTAAACGTTATTGCTCCTATCCAGGGGCAATAACATATGTTAATTACTCTGGAGGTAAGTGTAGTAAGACCATTAGCACCCCAAGCCGCTAGAAGAATGGTGGAAAAAATATGGCTTCATTCTTCCACAACACTCCATTTGCCTTTATTCCAGTATCCAAATGATCCATGGGTGTCTGGGCAGCCCTTCCAGCAAAAACAAGGGCGGAGCACAATCAGCCAAAAAAGTAGAAAAACTTTTGTTTAGAACTTTTTTTCCATTGGTTTATTGGGCTTCCCTGTCAGTAAATTCAAAGTCATTAGCACGGAAATTGATTCATCCAGCTGTCTCAGAAGAGCCTGAGAGAGCACTGTGGGAGTGTGGAGCAGATTGTTCCACCTATCTCTAAGGTAAGAGGTACCTGGGAGCTGGCAGCACAGCTTTCTCCCTGTTCAAGCCTGTAACAGTAGCTGTAGCACACAAAGGAAGCATTCTGATTGGCCTACCGGCTCCTACTGTTTCAATTCATGGTATTAATGTTATTTGTGTACAGGTGTAGTTATTTTTGGTTGCAATTTTTTTTATAGAAAAAGAAGAACTTATTGCAAAGGAGAAAGAGCTTGGCATTTACAAAGAAAAAAAGGTAAACCTATTTGATATCTGTGTAAAAGTCTGTTTTCAAATACTAACAGGAAGAATACCAGTTCCGTTTTTGAGATGCTCACTATTTGAGAAGTTTACAGAGTTTATATTTGTACTGTCTCAATTACAGCAATGCATGTCGCTAATGTTAGGAATCAAGTGCTGTTGTGCTTCAGGTCATCTGTGTGTTAATACAATGTATTTGTTTCATTTTTCGTTTCTTTTGAGTTTCTGTGCATTCCATTGAACATCTACTTCCCTATCGGGTACGAAACAACGTTCTCGAAACATCTCACTCGTCTGTTGTGTTCTCATTCCACTGCCCAAGGAATGTTGATCCCACCACTGCCGATGTGATCAGCTATCGATATCACAGAGCGAAGGATAGGGTAGCATCCTCAGCCAATGTCAATGGCAATTGTTCAAATGGCGGCAATACTAATGCGAAGGTTTTCCATGGAAATTGATCCCTCTGTTTAGCTAGGAATAACCCAGCTGGGATTTTTCACGGTTTTGTAAATTAGACCTCTCGCTGTGCTCCACAAGATTTATTTTCCTGCAGACTTTAAAAAGATATGGTTGTGCACATGCCATTTGTAAGATTCTCCTGCCTTGTGTGGCACACTTGGGGTAGTCTGGTGATCTAATTTAAGTAACCTTTTGGGGGATTGTCCAGACTTGATTATACATACATTTAGGATTAGAGGATAGTTTTGCTTGTAAGTACCCCTCCGCTTGGCGATCCGCTTTGATGGTGCTCTCCTGTTTTACAACTTGGATAATTATATCCTTCAAATGCAATCTCATGGTGTGGTTCAACAAGGTCATCCCCCTGGCAGTCTCCCATCCCTGCCAACCCTAGATCTATTCACACTCTTTGAATAGGTGAGGTAGGCTGTTTCCTGTTGCCTTTCCAGACATATTTTCTAAAATAGTCCATATATGTTTAAATAAGGTAAGCATACTACTCAGACTTTTTCCGTAGGGCACACACAGAGAAGTGATTTTTTGGTGCACTCTTCCCTAAAATAGGTCAGCCATTTACCCACCCATTCCAGTCAGCCTCACTGCTGTATACACTGTCTGATAGACAGTAACAAGGATATTTGAGCTTCCAGGAGATGTCCTCCGTACTTCTTGTAAAGTATGTTGCTTACTTTAGAGGTCTTATTACTTAGATAGGAAAATGTTTGGTTGTACCTGCCTCTGTTTAGCCACAGCAGTTTAAATACAAATAAGAGAAGTACCTCCAAAGTCCCTCCTATTTTTTTTCAGTCGAAACGGGGAAGCATCCCTGTTGTTTTTTTACTCTCACCCACACACCACTCTCACAGTGCCAATTGAGCATATGACACACATCTTCGTTATCCAGACTGCTATCGCCATAGGCCACTCCTCGATAACTGCAGCAAGCATTCATAGTTTTGAGCAGTAATAAACTTGCAATACTGTAGGTGAACATGATTTACTACGTTCTGCAAACTATTATATTCCATACATTAACATCAGTATTATTAACAGAGTACTTTAAGACAGCGTCAATGTGTGATTTAAGCAATTGTCTATGTCAACAACGTGTTCACCGGCATCTGAGATTATTTTTCAACATCTGGCTGGATTTCCAATTGATTTGAATGAGGACTTGTTTTTTACAATTTTGTTTTTTGTGCTGGAGCACTTCACTGCTCGAAAACATGTTTTACAATTGCATTTTGGAGTAGCAGTAGTTATGCCACACTCTAGGCAAAGACTATAATGACCGCTTAACAAATTATTTTTTTTGTTATTTCCTTGAATAATGGCTGATTTGCCTAGATCTTTTTTCACAAGCAGTCGGCATACTTCTAAAATGCTCATAATGTCCTGAAGGCTGTGAATTATTCCACGGAGTACCTGTTTACTGGTGGTGGCTAGATAGGTGCCGGTGAGGGGGTGATTTGTCTTGTGGTCCTTCCACTGACATCTTTCTACCGATCATTCTGATACAGATTCTGGAGAGTTCCTCCAGACCTTCATAGGTGTGGTATCATAACCACTGTAGAAGGACTCAGCTCAGTGCACATGGTGAGTTAGAGAAGCCCAGTGCCCTGCAGCACTAACAGAAACCCACCAAGCTATTCTGTGCGCAGGCAGTGCTTTCAGGTTACTTATAAGCCGTCCCAGTAAACGGGTTAAGGGACACAGTGGAAATGAAAACAATTTGTTTGTCTTGCAAACAACACACACTGCACTGAGAAATCAGAACATTACAAGGGTATTTTTAAGTCTTAATCTTCTGCAGATAAAATGTACGGTAACACAGAAGGAAAATAAAATTGCCATTAAAATTGGTATTAATTGTTGTACTTGCGACCAGTCAAAATTAGTCAAGGGTTATCTAGAACTAAAGAAGATATCAAACACTTTAAACGCAGTCAAGGAAACATGTACAATGCAGGATGCCGATGTCTCAGTATTGTAATTTCAAGTGTTAATTTCAAGAGACTGATCATCAAGCTGGAATCATACTGAAGGTGCTCCAAGTGACGGTGCAGTGAGAAGTGAAAATCAGTGAGCTGTAGCAAAATATAACAACATAGTACAAGAATAGATAAGAATTTAGACTATGTACATTGGTCCCATATCCATTGAGTTTTTGATCAAAACTAAATACAAAAACAGTGAAAATGAGCGTTTGAGTATGATTATTTGGCAGTCAATGCTATGGGTTGGCCCATACAGCGTCGACGTTTCGACACCTATTAAGGTTAATCGTCCGGGGTCTTCAGCAGGACAAACATATGGTAGTCAACTAGCCTGATAAATCAGAGACATTCTTCAAAATAGAGAGATTTCTTAGTGAATTCCTTCAAAAGTGTCCTGTAGGAACAAAATGGCTGAGAGATCACTGTGTGCTAAATAACACCATCTGTGAGGGTGCTTCGCCTCGGCATATGTATGTTCAGCGGTTCTTCGCCAAAGGGATATTCGACCTCCAAGGGTAAGCATCGACCAGGCTCAATCCAATTCTTGTATCCTACTAGTGCTGCATAGTGTTCGGCCATATGTTACGACTTTGAACTAGTCTTGTGCGACAAGCTGTCTGCGGGTGGCACTTTGATCTTTTAGGCACTAGATTTTTATTTAAACTTGAACAATTCATAGCCCTGCTGTAACTGATTACATTTTACTCTATTTTTCTAAATTGGCGTGGGATTTTACTTGTGTTGTGTTTTTACTTATTATGAGAGAACTGTGAGGATGAAGATTATCACTTACTTGATTCCTTTGTGGGATAGATTTTTTTTAATGTGGATCTTTTAGAGTTAATTTTTACTATAATGGTGTATTATGCCTTTTATGTGATTAATACTCACCGAAACTATAAGAAGGGAAACAGGTGATCTATAGGACAGTCAAGGTGTGGAAGTTAGTGATGATTTCAGATAAGTGGTGAGACAGAGTTAGTGTTGTGGTGATGAATATGGAGTGGGAACCACCGTGATCATATTGCAATATAATGATGCCTGGTTTTGCTTTTACCATAGTGGAGACTAGTGGGGGTCAAGTAGGCTTTGAGCAGCTATAGCCAACTACTTCTTATTAACATGGTGCAGCAATGGCCAATTTTTCTGCTATTTTTAATATATTCATTGCTGGGGATAGATGTCCTTAATGCTTTATCTGTTACAGTTTTGATAAGTTAAGGAAGGAGTATCCAAAGCGTTTGAATACATATAAATAGAGGTATGGCCAGATAAGGGACAGATGTGATATGTCTGTCTTTTATTCCGTCCTCCCCCTCCTCCTCTCCCTCTCACCCTCCCTCCCCCCTTCCATCTCTACTGATCTCTCCTTCTCTCCCGTTATGTGTCTCATATTTTGATGTAACATAAAATTGTTATTATTATTATTGTAACTTTGCGACCTTATGTAAAGCGCTCTGATACCTACGGGTCAGCCAGCACTATATAAAACTCTTTAAATAAATAAAAATAAATACATAAATGACAAAGTCACAATACATACAGAGATACATATACAAATTTACAAATTATTTATGTAATATAATCATTCAGTCTCACAGGAAACCACGATCAGTGGTGGCCCCAGTGTTAGTAATACCACAACTCGTTAATTCCCCTTGAATAACTAATTTGCATGGTCTGGGCTAGTGTAGTGTTAGTCCAAACGGAGTTGTCTTCCACTTGTCTTGCAGCGACTTTTCAAATTCAGCACACTACTTCATTGTTTCCTTTTAAGTTGTTTATTGTGTGGTCTATTTCAGTTGCTAACTGTTTTCCTCTCATCTTGGACCCAAAGCTTTTCAAAAGTTGCACAAAGCCCTTTATAAAAGCACTCCAGAGTTCAAAAATGTATTAAAATGTACCCCTGAATGCCAGCCTAGCACTTATTGTAAGACACATGAACGATTCCTGCTGGACCTCGTGAGGAAAATGCTAAGTTTTGAAATAATGGGGCATAAGGGAAGGCTTGTCATGGTTTCTTGCCCATGGTCACATATTCGAGTTATGATGGGCGGTCAGGAGCACTTCATTTAGCTCAGTGACACACGCTTTTAAATGGCAGTAAGATTTGATCATTCCCATTGCAGTGTTATTTCCATTTTACCCTAAACAGTTACTGCAGTCTAGTGTCCACAAAGTCCACGATTCAGCCCAGTGTCGCTCACATGTTTTAATATTTCCCCAAATACACACACCAGTTGAACACCATTAGTTAAGAAGATAATCAGACGTTTACCTCACTGCTTCAAACAAGAAATACGTGAAAAGGGGAATTTCAGCTCATGTGGATTCATTAGTTAAACACGTGTTGCCTCATTGACTGGTGAGAGTGTTCTGTGACTCTGGACGGCTTCATCGTGCAGTCTCTAATCCCCTCTGACATGTGCTTTAAGCCAAAGAAGTCTTCCAAGAAGCGCGAGCCGATCCACGCCAGCACGGCAGGCGAGGCGATTGAAAAGATGTTGGAACAGAAGAAAATCTCCAGTAAAATCAATTACGATGTGCTGAGGGACCTGAACAGCAAAGGAAGCAGCACACCAAAGCGGGCGGATGACAGCGCGGATGAGAGCAACTCCAAGAAGCTGTCAAGGAGAAAATCTTCATGCAGCCGAAACCTAGGCAGCCCCATCAGCAGTGTGAGCAAAAGGTACTGTGCTTTTCAGTTAACCTCATTAGTTGGGTTGTGTCCTTGTGTTTGCTTTCACGTGCACATAAATGGTCTGCTGTTGGTATGGAGATCTTGGAGCCCTTTCTACAGAGTTTTTGATGTATAGTTGTGTATTATAATCGCTTTGGGGCCTCTACAAGAGGTGTGAAAGGGCTTTGGATATGCTACAGTACAATCCAATGCAATATTATGATGCGATTCCTTTCCAAATGTTTATATGTAATGCTGATTGACAATTGTAACATTATCGAGAATCTTTTGTTATTGTCTTACTTTTTTAAAATATATATACCAGAAATGTTCATGACTTGACCTGACTGACCACTTCAGTGTAAAGTCGTTGTTGTGCAAAGTAATGGACGGAAAGTCATCAGTGCGTTTCTACCCTATGTGTGCTCCTCTCTGCATCCCAATCTCTCGGATACTGTTGTCCCTTGTTTGCTTGTGACATAAGACTCGCTGATATGCTGCTAACTCTGATCAAGCCTTTGCTTGTCGCGCAGTATGAAGCATAAGTGGCCTTTATTGCATGTTACATCCAGACGTTTTGTTGAGATCTGTAGATGTCACTTTTTGTCTCACTTGCCTCAAGTTGTTTTCCGGCATGATGGTAAATTGAACTGCCATTTTTTCTCTTAGCATTTAACAATATCACGAGATACCCAGAATTGTAAAATAGTACCCTTTTCAGGATTTTATGTTGAAATATTTGATGGAATATCAACAGCTTTCTCAATGCATCACTGTTCATGGTTTATTTCAAACGGCTGCTTTGACTTTGTTTTTTTACGTTTGTGTAGCCTATGTAAACATGGTGTACATTTTTAGTCTTTGGCATATTCACAATCTAGATAATAAGTGTATCTGGCATGGCTTATGCACTTTACTTTTGCTCAGAGGTGTGTGAAATAAAGGTCACGGGAGTGTTGCAGTCCTTTTTACTTGTCATCTGCTCTCTGTTGTATTAGAGAATGATATGATTCATGGTCAAATTGAAACAGACCGTGTAAGTGAAGTTTTTTTTATAGTTATCCAGTATTTTGTAATTCTGCTATAATTTCCTATATTCGCAAGAAATCTTAAGGAACCAATATTATGTATATATATTACGTTTAAGAATTAATTCCACCTGTTATTTTATAAATACCTATGTAGCACTAAAACCCATTGCGGCAACCAAGCGCTTTGTTGGTATGAGCTTCCACTTTTATCTTAATTATTCCAGATTGACCGAACAGAGGGTTTGTGGGTATTTAATGAAGACTTTTTGGATTGTTTAGAGTATGAGAGTTAAGTATGCTCCAGATGGCTTTGATTAACTTCGAAAAATGTGACTTGCGGATTAGATTTAATTAGGAAACTTAGTTAAATTTGCTCTTTGCTAATTAGTTTATCCAAACATAGCCTGAAAAAGTAATAAAATACCAGAAGACATTGATGAAAGAACCACCCCGGTCAGTATGTGCTATCAATCACCAAGGGGGGAGGACGCAAGAGTAACATATTTTTTAAAGAGGGCTTGCAGGTGGTATGGATTATATAGCTTTATATGCTGGTTTTACCCTCACCATTTCAACCGAGACTTGGCCCAGTTCTAATAATGCACTTTACGGCCCTTACCCTAAAGCCAGCCATATTGATTTTGGCCAAAACATTTTCTTCAAACATATTGCTACATAACTTTCAGGTGCATGATCTCTAGGAACCTTGGCCTGGATGGATAGCCATTTACAAGCCTTGGGTGCCTTTTTGATTGATGACATTCTACTTTATCTGTAATGTTTCCTGCATTTGTGAAACAGGACAGCTTCCATCCATTGAGATAGGGATATACTGCCAGATTCATCAAAGACCCGTTTTGCGAGTCTTTATGTAAATGTGGGATACTTGTAAAGCGCACTGTTACTCTACCCGAGTGTCCTGGCGCTGTAGACCGCTGGGGAACCCGTCCTGGTTTTCCCTGTGAGATGGTCCCTTTCTGGGTATCTCCAGGGTGAAACCAGGCATCCCCGGCGTCTGTGGGGGGCCGTTGTAGAGATGAGGCAAGCTTAATGCCCAGAGTTACCGAGTGTGTTCCCTGGTTAGAGTAGGCACTGAGGCGAGAATTATCGAGTCCGTTGACCCTGGTCCAAGACCCTGCCGCGTCGGGAATTGAACCCTGGTCCCGGGCCGTTCTCTGCTTACAGGTCTGCCGCCTCTAACCAGTGAGCCACACCTCTCCACTAATAGCGATTTATAAGGAATCGCTATTAAGGACTTGCAAAACGGGATTCATGTAGGAATTACAAAAAATATTGTGATTCCTACATGTTCCTTATTTGCGATTAGCAATTTGCTAATCGCAAATAAGGATGCGATTTCAAGGGTGCAGGGGTGTCCAAATGACACCCTGTAGCACCCCTGAAATGTGAATTCACACTGATGTTGTGCACACACATGTCCAAAGGACGTGTGTGTGTAACATGCAACTTAGAAAAATGCATTAAAATGCATTTTTCTAAGTTTTCGCTATTTACCACGAGGTTTGACTTCGTGGTAAATAGCGGTCCTAAATTGCGAATTCACAATTTTTAAATGTTTCATGAATAGCATTTAAGGAATCTCTAATAGAGATTCCTTAAATGCTAATCCTCGCATATTAGCGAATTCTTTATTAGCGATTTTTGCATTTGGGATGATGAATCCCAAATGCAAAAATTGCACTCGCAAAGGGCCAAATTCTCAGAATCTGGCCCTTTTGCGAGCGCATTTCGCTTGATGAATCTGGCTAAGTGTTCCCACTACCCACAAAAAGAGCAATCCAATAGTCCTACAAATAGCCTACTGTCCATGCTTGGTATGCCTGTCGAATTGTTCACAACCATCTTAAATTTTCATTTAATGAATTGAATGGAAATCAGAATTGCGCTTCTAAAGTTCCAAAAACGTTTTGACTGGGAAATGTCGAGTATATACATTTATACGTATTCTAACAAATTGCACATGTTTGTAATATTTCTCCTCAAGTTTTTAAAAGCACCTTAATGACCCCAGCTTCTAGTCAGTAACATTAAGCACAACAAAGGAATACAATCTTCTTTGATACAAATCATTGTTGATGTGTCAGAGCAATATGTCCTATCATACAGAGAGGGAGAAGTGAGTGAACTAGATAGGCTATACATTCTCAATACAAGGCCAGTCGTTGAAAATGTCACAAGACTTAATGAATCCGTGTGCCTGATCAGACTAAAAAAGAAGCATGTAAGAGCAGTCCTCCACACAAATACTACTAGAAGATCTTTGAACTTCGACATTACCCAGTGGGTTTACACATATATGACATCTGTATTATCTTCAGAGAAGATCCAGAGATATAGCAGATTTCAGTTATGTTTTGAAAAATGTTCAGAAGACTGGATAGTTTTTTTTATCAAAATGGGCAAAAGAATTGCCAAAATACAATAAGATGCGAAACATGCTATTATTGAAGAAATCAATTTGAATAAAGCATTTCTAGAGAGCAAACGGCTTCTGAAAGGCATCGGTAAACTGGCACATTAATTCCCGATTCACAAACATTGAAAATCTAAACACTCCAAGAATGTGTTAAGAATTTTTCAGCGGAAATGTATACCCCCACTTAAACGGGACCTTTACAATTAGTAGCTATGCATTATGGCAATGTCTGGGTTGGTCCAAAAGATTTTTTCTTTCGACTTTATTTGTATTAACTTCTCAGAAACGTAGTCGAGTGATCATTGTTACATAAGATATAACATAAAGTGTATTTGTAAAGCACACATTCACCAAACAGACGGGTATCTTGGCGCTGAATAACAGATGTTTATTGTTACCTAACTAAATGATACTCATTTTATCGACCTCAGAAGTATGAAAGGCTGACTGGACCCGCCAGGACTTAAACCTGCGACAAGGAAGATCAAACACAGGCCCCCTACAGTAGACACATTAGTCCTCTAAGCCATCAGACGCGTGAGACTGGTGAATCTACAGACCATGAACAACCTTGAAGTCCCCAAAAAGATTCACCTTTTTTGAGAAGACATTAAGGACTTTGAAAAGAATGCCTAAAAAAATAAATAATCCAAACAGGTGAAATACAGACACGCAAGAGTTTTTCTGTAAATTCATTTTAAAGGTATTTTTTTCAAGCAAAAAACAGCAAGTGAGCAGCACAGATAAAATTGGGTTAAAAGTAGTCTGTCTTCAACTGTCCAGCTCATCTTTTACCACCAGACATTTCTGTATTTGAAAAAACTGTCCTGCAAATACTTGACGAACTGGATTACGAAAGTCTGCATTCTCGCCCAAATTTGAATTTAGGCTTAAATATCACCATAAACCCAGAGCCACAGTGATCAAAATCACAATGATTTGCACTTCTAAGATATACTACAATGGAACACAACAGAACACTACAGAAAAATTGAGAACAATCCAACCAAAGACATCTAAGTTCATGTCAGAGACGAAAAGAAAATGGCTTATTTGAGTTCTGCTTGTTAAAAAACATAAAAAAACTGGGGAAAAAACATACAAATATTTCCTATGATGCACTTGATTTATGTTCTGCCTTAAAAAATCACATAGATTTAAATAACTCTATGGGATACCCAATCATATTCGTATGTGGCTCAGTATTAAACCCCTTGTCAAAGTACATCAGTATATTTAACAACGTTTGGTACCCACAACCACACCATTTGTGAAAGACACTGTAGACACTATTATCATCTTACTTATTATGAAGAAGGGAAAGGATTCCCCCAATGTCCAGGGAAAGAGACAATACGATCGTAAGCAGAGCAGTTATGGTGGTCAAACAAAGCCCATTGTTCCTAAGAAGGCTAAGACCAAGAAAAGGATTGTGTTAAGATTGTTGACATAAACACACCAATTTTAGCCATCATAGATTTCTCCACTCTTTAGCCTAACACCCCCCAATATGCAGCCATTGTAGTGATAGCAATATATTGAGAGACGCACACAAGACCACATTACATGCTCCTCCATTTCCTGTTGGAAACAGCTATGCTGCAAATTGATCATGCTTCGAGCCAATACCTGTGTGGCCATACACTGCTGTATTGAGCACAAAATGGCTTACCTGTTTATTGCTGAATTCCAACAGAGATGGTTGTATAGTGACCATCCACGTAAGGAGCAAACTATGATATGAAAAAGATTCCTGAGTGATTTAGTGCCAATGTACTGAGAAGGAGGGGTCCCAGTGTCAAAAACTGTTAACATACAGTATATCCCAATTTAATACTTTTCACAAAAACATCAAATGAGACCACATTGTTTTTATTCACAATGAGGCTAAGTATAGCAAATCTAATAACGAATAATTACAAAATCTAATTGGTTGTACAGTGCCCAAGGGGGGGAGGAGGAAGTGGTTGAGTGAGGATGGTGTGGTACGGGAATTGTGACCATAAAATCAACCTAGTATCAGAAATGCATTTGTATAATGACTCAAATACAAACAACAAAGGACCAAAGGTTCATTGCACCAATATAAACATGTCATACTCCAAAAAATTTCAAAAATGTCAGAGTCAGAATAAGCTTTATTCGGTTTTTTGTTTAAAACCATAAAAGCAGCAAGAAAAAATACATACATGTATAAATGACTCAGCATATCATTCACAAAATAAAAAGGAACCAACTATTAAAGCAAACTAAAATCAATTTGACAATTCAGCTAAAAGAAAAGGGGTACGTGCAAAATCAAGAAAAGGGTAAAAAGTTAGTAACACAAGATTCTTGGATTCCCGTTTCGCCAGAAATTATGGTTCCATGTCATTTGCCTTGGGGACGAATGGGGTCGGGGGCCGGGATAGAAATCGTACAAGTCCCAGATGCGAATGGGGCCATCTCCCTCTTTGGACTGGGAAGATCGCAAATAGGGGACAATGTTCGTACTCTTGAATTTAATTAAGATCAGGTCGCCCGGGATGTCTTTGGGCGACGTACCCAGCCACCCCACCCTCCTAACACTCAAGATGCCGCCATCTAAGGCAGGTGGAAGTGGTCTGTTTTGTTTTAGCCAAGAAATGGCTTTGTTTAACAAGTCCTGGTGAGGTTCAAATTTGCCCTGACTGGGTGCAGGGACCCCAGAAAGAACAGTCACGTAAGGGGCGGCTTCTGGAGGTAGGTTAATCCGCATCCTGCTTTTAAGTGCGGTCCTGGGAACTCTATGGGGTACAGGTACGGAGTTATGCGTAATGTACTGACTTCTTGGATTTGATATAGACATGAGGGGTTCAAGGGTTTGAGCTTTCGTGTGTGTCGTGGGCTTGAGCTTTTCATTGTTACTGTAGGGAAAAGAATGAATCGGTGTAGCAGTTGTTTCAGTTGGAGTATAGTTCCTTAGAATTGTATTTTCGATACTGGTCAACCTGTCTCCCAGATTGTTGATTTTTGTGACCAGGGGTGATAGTACAGTTAATAACAGTTGCTCAATGTGGGCCAGTAAGGTCAATTGAAGAGGTGATACTGAGTCAGGTATTTTATTCAAAGCCTCAGTCGGCAGTAATATAGGAGGGTTAGAGGGAGATAATGAGGGGGTAGTACACATTTTGTCGGCATTAGATGAAATCTCAATGTCATTGTCATTTTCCTCAACAGAAACTCTACCCGCTATAGGGGGGGTAGATAAGTTCTGGGCGTAGTTGGTGCCACACAGGGCATTTAGCTCCTCCCAGATAGACATGATGTGAGGAACTCGGAGCAACAACAGCAACGATAAAACAGTTCAGTGTGGGATCAATAATGGTATAATACAGTAAGGCGACTCGTTACCTCCACCTTCGTAGTAGCCAAGAGGGGTGGCCCGTCCCGGCCTCCTTGTGCCTCTGAGGGCCACAGAGGGCCCGCCCTTTGCCCGGGCTTCGCCCGGCGTCCCGCCCGCGTCTCGCGAGGCGGGGGTCGCGCTGTTTTAATGCGCCTCCTGGCGCTGTTTCCCGGTGTGAGGGACGCGCCGCCGCTCAGCCCGCCGGGAAATGCAGTCCCGGGGCCGCGGTGTGCGTGTGCCTGAAAATGGTGACTCTTGGCGGTGTCGGCGTATCTGGCCTCTCTCTCCCCCGACTCCCGATTCTGGTAAGTGGCGCCTCCCCCGCTCTGCCGGGGTCGCGCTGTTTTAATGCGCCTCCTGGCGCTGTTTCCCAGTGTGAGGGACGCACCGCCGCTCAGCCCGCCGGGAAATGCAGTCCCGGGGCCGCGGTGCGCGTGTGCCTGAAAATGGTGACTCTTGGCGGTGTCGGCGTATCTGGCCTCTCTCTCCCCCGACTCACGATTCTGGTAAGTGGCGCCTCCCCCGCTCTGCCGGGGTCGCGCTGTTTTAATGCGCCTCCTGGCGCTGTTTCCCGGTGTGAGGGACGCGCCGCCGCTCAGCCCGCCGGGAAATGCAGTCCCGGGGCCGCGGTGCGCGTGTGCCTGAAAATGGTGACTCTTGGCGGTGTCGGCGTATCTGGCCTCTCTCCCCCGACTCCCGATTCTGGTAAGTGGCGCCTCCCCCGCTCTGCCGGGGTCGCGCTGTTTTAATGCGCCTCCTGGCGCTGTTTCCCGGTGTGAGGGACGCGCCGCCGCTCAGCCCCCCGGGAAATGCAGTCCCGGGGCCGCGGTGCGCGTGTGCCTGAAAATTGTGACTCTTGGCGGTGTCGGCGTATCTGGCCTCTCTCCCCCGACTCCCGATTCTGGTAAGTGTCAAAAATGTCAATATGTGGATATGGAGTTGACAAAATTAGGGTAGTTGTCGACGTTTCGACCCTCTATAAGTCGCAGGGATTAGTGGGACCCTTGCAGCGGGGTCTTCTTCAGGACGGGAACTGGGCGGGCAACCTGATAAATGTACATAAAGGAGCATTATTCTATTACTGAATCAAAGGGTCATATGACACAACATCGTTTATTACGAGATAGCACACATTAATGCAGAGCATACCTTGGAAGTTATTGCTCTTTTGGTAGGGGGCTTGCGTCATCAAGAACCTTTATGCCGTTACTGAGGGGTGGAAAACACAGGAAATTATGAATTAAAAGGGGGGTGGGAGCCAAGGACACGGAATAATCATGATGTTATTCCGAAGGAGACCTACTGGATATACATCGAACTTACTGTATGCGGAGAAGAGTGGAGGTCGGAAGCGGCCCGCAGGCGGTGGGATAATCAATGTCTGAAAGAGGACATTAATGTGGGGTTAGAGATACACAATTCAATTTAACCAAGTGCGGGGATGCTGTAAAATGCCATGTAGAAAAAAGGGGCGGTGGGGCTTACCCTCGTGGATAGTTAGTTTGGTGGGTCCCGAGGTAGCAATTTAGAAAAACGATCTCTCCAATAATCTGGAAGACAAGTTGGTATCATATGGTAAGTGAAAAATCACCACGACGTCGTGTCGTGATGTTGTGTCATATGACCCTTTGATTCAATAATAGAATAATGCTCCTTTATGTACATTTATCAGGTTGCCCGCCCAGTTCCCCGTCCTGAAGAAGACCCCGCTGCAAGGGTCCCACTAATCCCTGCGACTTATAGAGGGTCGAAACGTCGACAACTACCCTAATTTTGTCAACTCCATATCCACATATTGACATTTTTGACATTTTTTGGAGTATGACATGTTTATATTGGTGCAATGAACCTTTGGTCCTTTGTTGTTTGTATTTGAGTCATTATACAAATGCATTTCTGATACTAGGTTGATTTTATTGTCACAATTCCCGTACCACACCATCCTCACTCAACCACTTCCTCCTCCCCCCCTTGGGCACTGTACAACCAATTAGATTTTGTAATTATTCGTTATTATATTTGCTATACTTAGCCTCATTGTGAATAAAAACAATGTGGTCTCATTTGATGTTTTTGTGAAAAGTATTAAATTGGGATATACTGTATGTTAACAGTTTTTGACACTGGGACCACTCCTTCTCAGTACTTTGATCGCCCAGGTCCCAGTGACTATAATTGGGTAAAACCCCCCTATATATACCCTCCTTAGTGCCAATGTGGCATGGCTCAGAAGATCTTTCATGCATGGCTGAATGCCTGTACAAATGACATCAAGATACCCCTACTACAGTTACAGGACAGAAACTACTCCTACTCCCCTTTCATCTTCCCCATCTCCCCTCTCTGCATCACCTCAACCACATGGAGCTCGTCTGACTGAGTCCCCAGATGGTTCCCAATGCTCTTCAGTTACCCACTGGATCCCAGTGACCCGCAGTCACATAATGATTCGTGGGACGTTTTCGATACCTACCCACCCGAGGAAATTGATCTCGACCTTTACCCTGCTAAACCATCCCTGTTGAATAAAACAACCTTTTACCATGAGGTTTTGCATTGGGGCCACTGTCTTTCATAATGTAGGGATGCAAAAGGACAAGTAAGATGAGGATTTCCTCGTCTGGATGCTATCCTCTACCCATTATTCCATACGGTTCCGCCCTATTATGAATGGATTGCTCAGAACTGATCCTGACGTTTTTAAGGAGCAGGGTAAAGCCACAGTGGTCACCCTGAGAGTGGATAAGAAATGCAAATCGTATCCATCAGACCCAGTATACATCAAGGGACAACTCCCTCTTGACTCCCTAGTACTCCATATGGTTTATAAGCATGCCAACAGCCAAGGCACCAGCGAGCACCTCCACCAGACAAGGAGAGCAGGAAGATATATGCAGCCGGAATACTGGTCACTGCTCAGTCACCCACCCGTTGGCATATATCCACACTCCATCAGCCTGCTCTCTGGGTATGATCGACACACTGGAATGAAATAGAATCTCCCTGACATGTTCAAGAAGTGAAGCCATGAGCTTGTTTCTGAGGGGAAACTCATTTTCATTACCACCATTCAGTGAGCCCTTGATGCCACTTTCAGCACCCTGTATAAACTACAGCATCCTAATTTGCCGCCATACTTGACTGCCAGAACTACAACAGCATCTGTTCAACCTATCCTTCGATAGGGAGGATGCATTTTTAATTGCTTTTACTCACTTTTACTCGCTAAAACTGGAACTGTTATCCTTTTGCACTCACACTTGGCACTTTGGTTGTTGCCTACCTGGCACGCCTCTCCCACCTGCAGTGACCCACCGCTCCTCTCCCTGATCCACCACAGGATTTCCGATTGTGTGGAGGGACACAGCGGCGGCGCAGTTCTTCAATTCCGGGCAGGGGTGGAGCCACAGGGTCCACAGTATAGCTGCTGGGCCTATTTAAACTCCTGACTACCCCGACGCGCGCAGCAGGTGTGCCAAAGGCAAGCCCGTCTGCGCCAATCCGCGTCCGACCGGAGCAAGGAGCCATACCCCCTGTGAGTTTTTCCTCAGGTAAACGCCTCTACTTTTCTGACCACCTCCTATGCCTAAGGGGGGCTGTCAATGAAAATTGTTTACACTCCTTATCCCTACTCAAGGACAATTTTTTCTGTCCCCTCTGCTCTTTCAAATTCTGCCTGACGTTTAAACCCCAGACCACTTCTCAGACCCCCGCACCTTCTAATATGTTCCGACTAAACTGTAGGTCTCTACCCAAACACTCCGCTGAAATCACTATTCTGCTAGAAGAGGAACTCCCTGATGCACTGTCTTGAACTGAAACGTGGCTTAACAATGAGTCTGATCCTGACCTTGTACAATCCTTCCCCCCCTGGTTACCACATCCAGCGTAAAGACCGCGAAAAAGGAAAAGATGGTGGCATTGCCATTATACACAAAAGTCAGTTTAAATGCAGCAGACCCCCTCTACCTGACCGCGAGAATCTCTCTTTTTCGATACATTTCTTGTGTGAGAAGTTGGCCAGGCATATGCTGTCCACTTGTTATTGTGTGCACCTTGCACCAGTCCAAACAACCCTTATTGATGATCGGTTTAAAAACAGCCTTTATTGTAAGCTATCCTAGTGGTAGTTGGAGAGCAGCCTTCATGCTAAGTCTTGAAGGAGTGTAAAGCAGCTTGGTTTACCAGATATAAACCTCTTGAATGTCTTAATGAAAGGAGAACCACACAAGGTATATATAAAATATATGTATTTATTACTAAACACTCTCTACTAAACTTTTTATGAGATTACAGAGCAAGGTACACAATTTAAACACAATAAAACTTCAATAAATAGCACAATATACACTGGGCCCCAGGAAAGCCCAAGGAAAGTTAAAGTTGCCTTCTCAGGGACCCACAGGTCGACGGACCAGGGATCGCGAAGGTGCCTCGAGAGAAAACACAAAAGGCCGGCTCACGGAACACTCGTGGAGTGTAGGCTGGCAAACTTCAGTGGAATTGCTGCTCGGGGTCTGGGCAAGTAACCCAATTCACAGCCTCGAGGATAGTCAAGAAGCATATGCACTTGCAAATGTGCACGGTTTCCAGGGATTCCGGTTCCACTGTACCCACGAGGGCTCCGGGTCTCCGCTTTGCTGGGGACTCGGGTCAGCCTCTGAGAAGTCTGGGAACCCACCTCCTGTGTTGCAAATTCTTCGGAGTCCGACTGGAGCTTTGGAGATGCAAAGCGGTCAGATGCGTCTTTGGTGCCTACCACGCAGGTGAGTAACTCCTTTACTCCAAGGGAGATCCTTCAGTCATCTAGCGCCTTGTAGATCGTCGAAGTTCCAGGATTCAGTATCAGAGTTTCGTCCAGGTAAATCTAAAGTCCTGTAGTCAGGGGTTCCTACTTTATACCCAAGGAAGGGGTGGGACAAACTCTGGGGGACCCACCATTGGGAGGGTTTGGAAAGAGGGGTGGCTACACCCATTTCCTTTGTCCAGTTTCGTGCCAGAGCAGCGGCTGGTTAGCCCCTGCAACTGGTTTGAACTGGGCTATGCACAAGGACACCAAATGTGCCCACAGTGCAGACTTCAAAGCACTCTTGGAGTGCACCCACCCAGCCCCAATACACTAAAGCCTGTCTAGGAGGTGGTTACACCTCCCTGTGACAGGAAACCTATTGTCCGGGCCTCTCCTGCCGGAGTTTCGTCCAGCAACAGGAGGCCAGATTCGTTTCTGTGGCTGCAGCATTCATTTTGTGATGCCAAGGTTCTGTTAAGCTAGCACCGGGTATACCTGTGTGGCCATGTTTCTCCCTCTAGGAGGGTGGAATCATACCTCCGCCGCCAGTACTGGCGGGGAGGTATGATTCCAAGGTGTTTGACACCAAACACGACCTGTTTCCTTGCAGCCATTCCAAAGTTAGAATTTACCGCGAGGTTATAATGCCCTTAAGACTATATGGTCTGGCTGCATCACAGAACCACCCCGGAGAATAGTTTATGAAGGCTGCAGAGAGGCCCTGCTCATGCATGGGCACCCTCTCACACAGAACCCAGCACCCTGCCTTCAGGATTGAGAAGGCCTGCCATAGGGGTGACTGATAGGTTTATATGTGCAGTGATATAAGCTAGTTATAGGGAACCTATATCTAAGTAAGGGGTGCATACACCACCTTACACAGGCTGCTGTAGCAGACCTGTGGTGTCATTTTGGAAGGTTGCCCAGTGTTGGCATAATACATGCTGCAGCCCCTGGTAGGCCTCTGGGGTACCTATGCCCTTAGTACCTAGTGTACCATTTACTAGGGACTTATAAGGGTACCCTAGTATCCAATCTGGAGTGTACCTAAAGTACATGGAATCATTTTAGAGAGGAAGCAGCTAGGCTGGGGTTCTGGCTAGCAGGGCCCCAGCCAGACTAAAGTCGAAAAAAAGTGAAACATCAGCAAAAAGTGTGGGTAACTATAAGAAGCAGATCCTACTCTCCTACATCTTGCCTATCCATACATTCTGAGGCATATTAAACTATCGTCCCCTGGAGCCCATGGACTACTGTTCAAAGTTCTTCCTGAAACCGCTGCTAATCTAGCTAGCTCCCCTTCCAACTTCACGATATTAGGAGAACTTAACCTACATCTGGATGATCCCGCAAACTCGGCTGCCTCTGAGTTAGTCAGAAATCTCTCAGCATTTCGGTTCAAACAAAGAGTTTCTGGTTCCACCCACTTCTAAGATCATCTACTTGTCCCTATCATAACGAATAGTGAGGAACTATCCGTGGGGATTCCTATTCCTCTGCCATGGTCAGACCACTTTTTGATTCCTCTGTCGTGTGGCATCACAGGACCACCCTCCTCACTTAGCAAGGTCAGTAGCCAGGAACGCACATGGTCTAAACTTCCACCAGAACAGTGGGCCTCAGTTCTTGAAGCCACCAGGCCTTCTATTGAACCGAACCCCATCACTGCCAATGATAAATTTAACAAATGGATTCAGTCCTCTCTAGACCATGTTCTCCCATAAAAACTCAATCTGCAAACAAATCCGGACCAACACCTCCCCGTGGTACTCCCCTAAGCTCTGTGAATATAAACAAGTCTGTAAAAGACTAGAAAGAAAATGAAAAAGGGACTACGCAGCATCAAGCAAACTTAAGTATAGGGATGCCATCAAAATCTATCAAGCTGAAATTAAATCCGCATAAGCCTCCTACTATGAGGAAAAAATCAGCCTCGCGTCAAATTCCCTGCGGGAAGTTTTCTGCATCGCAAAGAGTCTTCTCAAACTCCCTTCCCCACAAGCCCCCACTCATGGCGCCCTCGCCAGCTGCAACAAACTGGTGGAATGCATTCCCACTCGCGGCTTGCCAAAACGACCTGTCGCTTATGGATATCACTCCTCATTGTACTCAGGCTTGCTTGGAGGAAATCCCTTTGATGGCCCTCAAGTCCTTAGAAGCCACATTGGCCCTTGTGAAATCGGGCTCTCCCAGAGATCCAGCCCCCCTCATGCTCTGAACCAAGCCAATGGAACAATTCTTCCAGTGATACTGGAACTGATTAACTCCTCCATCTCTACTGGAGTAGTCCCTCCGCCCTGGAAATGTGCTGTGGTGAAAGCGCTACTTAAAAAAGCCCATCTTGACCCTGACCTCCTGGTAAACTTTCGGCCTATTTCCCTCCTCCTGGCGATTAGTAAGATCCGTGAAAGACATGTTAATTCAGTCCTGTCTGGGTTCTTAGAGTGCCACAACCTTCCGCACTTCTCACAGACTGGTTTCCGTCCTCAACAGGGGACAGAAACTGCTCTTTTAGCGGTGGTTGAAGAGTCCAGAATATTTATGGACCAAGGAGGTACAGCGGCCATCATCCTCCTGGACCTCAGCGCCGCATTCGACACTGTGAACTACAACATCCTGACTCTCAAACTCAGGAGTCTTGGAGTGTCTGGGGGTGTCATCACCTGGTTACAGTCCTTCCTAGAAGACAGGTCTTTTCAGGTCTTCAAAATAGATAACATCGTGCATGTGCCTCCACTACCTCTCTTTTGATTAAACGTGATTTATTATGGTCCCCTTTAACAGATTTTCTCTCTAAATGTGCTCAATAATTTATTTGTTTTATTGATGCTTAACTCCATACTTTGTTTTTTCTTTCTCAACATGCATTTGAATTTTTTTTTTTTCTTTCTCTGCCAGTATATTGCATTGTTTCATCATGTACTTTATCTCTTCTCTCTCTCCCTCCCTCCCCCTCTTCTTCTCCCTCCCCTCAAAATTATAAAAGTTATAAAAGCATTTTCTCTCAGTATAATCTTAACCTTTTATGGGTTGTTTTTTTTTTCGTCTTTTGATTGCTAGGTTTATTTATTTTCATTCTTATTCTGTACTTCAATTTTCGCTCTTGTAATGATGTTTTACTTTGTCTTTATTCTTCAATAAAGCTTTTCAAACTTAAAAAAAAAAATAGATAACATCTCTAAGCGTATGTTTCTCAGCTGCGGTGTGCTTCAGGGATCATCACTGAGACCTACACTGTTTAACATATATATGAGCCCGCTGGCTGAGATAGTCCGTCCATTTGGTATAAAGATAGTCACAAACGCTGATTACACGCAACTAGTTGTGGCCTTAAACCACCCAGAGAATTAATCTTCCTACCTGGGCCCCTGTTTGGGGAAGGTGGCTAAGTGGATGGAGCTCTCCTGCCTGAAACTGAATGGAGAAAATACAGAGCCTATGCTCCTAGGCAATTCCCCAATCTTCAATTCAGGGTTATAGTGGCCAAATTGTCTTGACCCTGCTCCGCTCCAAAAAATCAGATCAAAAGTCTGGCCATGTGGCTAGATCGCTCCCTGAATTTTGAGCATCAGGTGGCGAAACTATCGACCTCCAGTTATGGCATTTTTAGGATGCTTCGTAAAATCCTTGCTCTTCTTCCCTTTCTGGCTAGAAGATTAATGGTCCAGGCTCTTATTCTCTCCCGCTTGGACTGTGGGAATGCCCTCTTTCTTAGGAGCTCTCGAGCTACCAGCTCCAAGTTACAGATTGTCCAAAATTGTGCAGCTCATCTGCTCCTCCAGATCCCCTACCGACAATCCGCTAAGTCGGCATTGCAGGCTCTTCATTGGCTACCTGTATCATAGAGAATTAAATTTAAGGCTCTATGTATCGCCCATAAGTCCTTCTGGGGGAAAGGCCGCTAATTATTCAATCTATTGTTTCCCTTATTGCCCTAACAGTAGTCTCCGCTCGGTCAACCTCCTCCTCGCCTCAGTTCCAAAAATAAAGAAAGTAGGAAGCGATGGGCGCTCATTCTCTTATAGCGTCGCCAAGCTTTAGAATGACCTCTCTCCTCACGTCATGAGTCCTATCTTCTGTCCTTCGGAAACTCCTTAAAACTTGGCTTTTCCAAAACCCCACCTAGTAACATGTCTTCTCTGTCTACTGCTGCTACTACCCCTGGGATGCCTCAGGGTAGCTACGCCCTTTATAAATATTTTTTCATTCATTCATTGTTCGAACTGCAGGTTAACTAAGTGCTCTAAAAAATCAAAAAGGACACATATCAGGAAGACTATGGGGGCTCTCCAGATTCCTCCCTGCCTATGGTACTTTTCGGAGTCCCAATGCTGAGGAAGTGCCAAGACCACCTCACCGTAGCCACTGCCTCCTATCAGAGGCCTCAGCAGCAGCAAACCTCTTCTAAGGCCTATTCACTGGGACCTTACAGGGCAAGTAACTTCCAGCGTAGAGGAAAAGGCAGAGCCGCTAAAGGAGCCATCTTTGCCAACAGTGAGTCACTTTCCCTTCCCACCGATCACAATACATCTTTCAGGAAAATACTCCAGAGGTTTCTGGCAAGTGCCAGGAGATCACCTCTGGTTATTGGGTTCTCTCCATCATAGGGCCAGTCTACTGTCTAGAACTCACTACAAAACATCCAAACATACCCCCACAGATACACTCTTTTCCCATAACATCAGCGCCTCCTTCGAGAGGAAGTATAGACTTTAATTTGCAAGGTGGCCATAAAGCCTTTGCCACTAGACCAATGTGGCAAAGTAGTGTACTCTGTACTTATCACCAAGAAGGGCGTTTCCCTCTTCACTATCCATGACCTCAGGCCCCTCAACAAATACAACCTCCCAGAGCACTTCCTCATGGTCACGCATGGTCATTCATAAATCAGGTGGGTGGCCTCTTCACCACGGGGATGGAGTAATTCAGTCCATCTCCGTGGCAGAATGGCGGGCCGTCTTCCTAAATATAAATTAGGCCTAGTCTGCTACCTGCTCCATTTGTAAACATCAGGCTTTGCGTACTCGTCTAACCGACATCACTTAGATGCAGTTTATGCCTATCAGCAGAACAGGGAACACAAGTCATTGTTTAGGATTCATGTTATTAATACCTTTATGAAATGTCTCAAACTGATCATTCCACCCTGGGTACCCCATGCCTCTGTATGGGACCTCAACATTGTATTCATACAACTTATTTGCTCACCTTTTAACCCCTTTTGCATGCCATCTCTGGTTTCTATCTTGGAAGTTGGCCCTCCATGTAGCCATAATCTCTCTCAGGCGTGTTAGTGAGTTTCTAGCTCTCACCCTACAAGAACCCTTTGCACTAGTACACAGTGATAAGGTCATCCTTAGGACAAATCCAAAATTCCTCCTTATGGTGGTATCCTCTTTCCATCTTATTCAAATGATCAAACTATTGGTATTCTTCCCACACACCGATTCCGAAGCAGAGAGGGCAGGCCACATGTTAGACATTAAAAGAGACCTTGTGTACTACACTGACGGAACAAAACCCTTCCACAAAAAATAACCGCTTTTTGTTTTTCTCAAAACCACACAAAGGCTATGCTCTCCAAATCAGGCATAGCCCATGGTTGGTCAAATACATTTAAACCTGTTACACTAAAGCCAATGGGCAATTACTTGCCCCACCCATACTTCATTTTACCCTCAAAAAGGGGGTATTCATGGCTTTTCTAGGTAACATAGGAGAGGATGTCTCCTTATGGCTAGAGCGGTCGACCTTGAAGCTGGGGAACTGGGTTCGAGTCTCGGCAACGACGCTCAACATCCAATGATTCTGGGCAAATCACTTAATCTCCCTGTGCCTAACAAAAATGAATGTGTCCTTTTGTAACGAAACTGTTGCTATGTAAAGCGCTCTGATACCCGATGTCTCGGGCCTAGTTTGCGCTATATAAAACTCGAAAAAAAGTAAATAATCCCTAAGCATTACTGTGTGGATATGTTAGCTCATCAACAAGCTAATGTTGGCCTGCCTGTTGTATGCATTCTTTTCCAGTTCGCCGCAACATGCTCAAGCTAGCGACCGCTTATGGGAGAACTACTTTACAGTATACACACAGTATGTGTAGCTATAGCTCCACATAACATGAACAGAAATGTTTACAATTTGCATGCGCCCACTCAGCCTCCACGGAATCCTCAGGTCATTGCAGATATCTTTCCTTCTTCTTTGTTTGCACTGTTGTTTTTTTCTCTTTCTCTCAGCTCCATGTCAGCCTCAACCACTGTGTGGGACTAGCAGTCTACCAATGGAGGTTATTGCCATGCACATTGCCAGTCATAGGATGTATACCTTGCGACTCAAAATACTTTTTTGAAGAAAAACAACTTGCACACGTCTGAGCCCAACACTAGATGGCAGGAGTATGCACAGCATGTGAATCTACAGCACTATGTCACTAACAGATGCTTACAGAGTAAGTAACAGTTTCCTTAGTCTAACACAAGGACTCATGTCTTCGTGGTGCTGATATATGACAATCTCTATTTTATCTGTATGAGTGCACAAAATATACCATTCATTCTGAATTCACAAACTCTCCTGGCTATGATTAACTATCCAGCAGACAATTGACCTACATAATCATGCGTCATCACCATGGCATCCTAGATATGTTTTTCACATCAAAACACTCGCATAAAGGAGGACACCATGTAATGGAGCGCATTTGCAATATTAAAACACCACACAAGAACATAGTCACTGAAGACTTTCTCTCTTCAAAAGCAACTATGCATGGTAAGTTAACAGCCATAATGAAAGAGAAAAAAACAACCCTTCATCATACACAGGAACGGTACTAACAGGCTCCTCTTTCCTTCAAGCCAGGCATGGCTGGGAGCATCAGTAGTTCTAATGCCCAAAAGGACGCAAAATGAACTACAAAGCTGGTTGAAACCGAGAAGCGAGTGCATGAAGCAAAAGAGAGAGAGATTTGAACACAAGAAAGTTAAGTCCCTCCCCACACAAGTTCTCAATTATTAACATACTGTACATACATGCATGCTCAATGATCCACTTATAATGTCATTATTAGGTCTCGGCTAAAGACGCGCGGAAGCGCGTCTCCGCCGAGATCTTATGTCACCGAGCGTGCTTCCCAGGAGACAGTCCCGGCCGCGCGCATCCTTCGAGGCGATTTGTAACTGGAACGCGCGCTGTGGCCAGGCGCTGTCTCCTGGGAAGCGCAAGCACCACACACGCATGCGCATACACACACACACAAGCGCCCATGCACGCACGCACATACATACATACAGACACCACCCCTGACACATACACACACAAGTGCACCCAGGCCCCCCCCCCGCCCGCCCCCCGCCGTCACCGTCGCACACATACATACACATACACACGAGCATACACACACACACACAAGTGCACCAATCCCGCTCCAGCCTTTTGGAACTTACCTTACCTCAGCACGCGGCGCCCAAACTCCTGCTGGCGCGGCCCAGGGGCTCTACACCGCTCACAGGAGCCCCGGGCCGCGAGACGCAACACGCAACGACTCCGCCTGCCTCCTCTTCCGGTCTGAACGTGGCCCCGCCCCCGTCACAGGCGACCGTGCCTGACTTCCGGGGCGGCCGCGATACTAAGAGACTGCTGGGGACAAAGTGTGGTCTGTGGAGTTACAATGGTTGCATGCAAGGGGTGAGTGTGAAAGTGCCGACCTTATTTATGTTGGCGTCGTGCGGCGCAGCCAGCTGTAGCACTCGATTAGTGCCTAAACAATAGCGATGCGGGCCACATACATATGCCTGCAGTGGTGCACGCGCGCGAGGCCGAGGCTTTTTTTTTTTCATTTCGTAGTCGTTTTATGATTGTTGCTGAGCTGCAACCCACACTATATTGACAGATGGGCACTCCTCAGTTCAAATTGTCACAATGGCACCCGAAAAGAGACTATAACCAATAAATACAAGCAAAGATAATATGGCTGGCTTCTAATGTGCTATGGCATGATGAGAAAGCACATTAAAGTCGCCAGAAGGGGGGGGGGGGCGGGTAAGCCGTGGACCATAATGGCCGCATTGCATTGAAGCTCCGCTGGCTACACCAGCAAATCAGCAAATATCCCCCATTAAACATGACCGCACCATAGCAAGAACAGAACCGCCAGACATACGAATGTCGCCTCATTTCGACACTGGCTCCAAACTGCTGATCGCCACATGGAAGACCGCGATTCCCGACCCCGACTGCATCCTATAGCGGAGGACAGGCCCGAGGACTGGACACGACTTGAGGGAGGAACTGTGGTGTGGTAAATGTGCTGGGAGCGTGGCGATGCCTTCTGCCCCCTCCTCAGTATATGCAGATCTCAGGCAGGCGGTGCAGTGATCCGTTTGATCGTTAGCCCGCAGTTAACATGTGCGCCACCTCGCTGTGCACGGCTCCGCGTGGATAGTGCCCGCGCGAGCTCACCGAGCGTGATCCAGTCGATTGGCTGAGGTCCCTGAGGGAGATAAGTGGGGTAAGATGTTACTGGAGCCTAGGTGCCTCCCCCACCCTTGATGATTCGACACCTCAGCGGCCTGTGCATTCACCAGCAACGGGCCCCTCCAGGATTACAAACCTGCCGTTGGGACTGCCGCCTCCATTGTAGACAGGCAAAAACACCTGAAACACTGCACCAGCACTGGTCTCTATTAGCGCACAGACTCCAGGCACAGCAGCTACAATACATAGCAGGCTACATATTCAGTACCGCTAGCCCAACATCAAAAAGAGTGCCAGCCTGGCTGCGCCCATCCTTGGTGTGTCTCTGAGGCTGCTTTGGGCCACACAATCATCCTGGACCCCTTCTGTTTCCAGAAGCCGCTGCGCTCTCCCCTGTGATTGAGCCACCCCAGTCTACAGGCAGTAAAACGCCAAATCCGCCACACCATTCCCTGGGCGCATGCATAAAAAGTCGCTCTACACCAGTGACCCGACCCAGCTGCTGACCCTGGCCCACATTCTTCAGCGCACGAGCGGCATGGGCCGCAGAGACCCGAAACAGAGGACTGTTGAGTGCAGAGTGCTGTGTGCTGTTGAGTGCAGCGTGCTGTGTGCTGTTGAGTGCAGAGTGCTGTTGAGTGCAGAGTGCTGAGTGCTGTTGAGTGCAGAGTGCTGTATGCTGTTGAGTGCTGTGTGCTATGTGCTGGTGAGTGCTGTGTGGTGTTGGGGGCAGAGTGCTGTTGGGGGCTGAGTGCTGTTGAGTGCAGAGGGCCATATATCGTCTGTTGAGTGCAGAGTGCTGTTGAGGGCAGAGTGCTGTTGAGGGCAGAGGGCAGTTGAGTGCTGTGTGCTGTTGAGTGCTGTGTGCTGGTGAGTGTTGTGTGCTGGTGAGTGCTGTGTACTGTTGGGGGCAGAGTGCTGTTGGGGGCAGAGTGCTGTTGGGGGCAGAGTGCTGTTGGGGCAGAGTGCTGTTGGGGCAGAGTGCTGTTGGGGGCAGAGTGCTGTTGGGGGCAGAGTGCTGTGTGCTGTTGAGTGCAGAGTGCTATTGAGTGCAGAGTGCTATTGAGTGCAGAGGGCAGTTGAGGGCAGAGTGCTGTGTGCTGTTTGCTGGTGAGTGCTGTGTGCTGGTGAGTGCTGTGTGCTGTTGGGGGCAGAGTGCTGTTGAGGGCAGAGTGCTGGTGAGTGCAGAGTGCAGATTGCTGTTGAGTGCAGATTGCTGTTGAGTGCAGATTGCTGTTGAGTGCAGATTGCTGTTGAGTGCAGATTGCTGTTGAGGGCAGAGTGCTGTTGAGGGCAGAGTGCTGTTGAGGGCAGAGTGCTGTTGAGGGCAGAGTGCTGTTGAGGGCAGAGTGCTGTTGAGGGCAGAGTGCTGTGTGCTGTTGAGTGCAGTGTGCTGTGGAGGGCTGTGTGCTGTGGAGGGCTGTGTGCTGTGGAGGGCTGTGTGCTGTTGAGGGCTGTGTGCTGTTGAAGGCTGTGTGCTGTTGAGGGCAGAGTGCCGTTGAGGGCAGAGTGCCGTTGAGGGCAGAGTGTTGAGTGCAGAGTGACTGTTCCAGAGAGAGCAGGGTATGCTTGTGCGCTTACACGGTACACTGACACACAGGAGCTAAAACAAAGAACAGCTGAACACATGTCTTGTTACACAAGGTTCCAAAACACAAAGGTAGGTTACACTATGCTTAATTCCACAAAACTCACGCTATATACGGCTGAAAAATAGCACAAGGCGAGGATAATGAAATTCAACAGTACTGCGAAAGCATGGCTTACATTACAAACAAAGTCTTGCACTTGCCCATTGTAAATGACAATGCCATTTATTTAACGATTAAGCTATTGGCAATGTAAATGACAATGCCATTTATTTATGATTTAAAGAAAAAAAAAAAAGAAATGTCATGAGCAATGTCAATAGCTCTACCTTTAATGATGCCGAGACCATTGCATTGTAAATGCTTGTTTTTAATAATGTAAAAAGAACCAGAAGTGGCATGCGCCAGATTTCATCCGAGTTACATAGGCCAACACTCATACTAACTGCAAATTTAAATTTTTTATTGGTGTCAATTATAGATAGATTATATGTTTACAATGTATGGAGTATTGTATTTGTCATAATGTGTTATTTTAACAAAACTCTTTTAAATAGTTAATGAAGGCGCAATATTAATGCTACTGGATCCGTGTAACTGATCCGTGTTTCCTGTGAGTTTGAATCATTACGATATTAATAACACGAGTGGCTTTGTCTTATATTTTTACAGCTCTAAGGAAGAATTGAATAGTTATTTGTTTGCAGTTGGTGATGCTCTTGACATTTTTAACCAACTTAGTATTGATGAAGAGAAGAATAGGTTGTCCGGTAGTGTTGCATTAATGTTCAGGCGAGCTGCCTAATGCTGTTCTTTGAGATTGAAAGCACTTATTCAACATTTCTGCCTGGTACTTGATGAGAAAAAGGAATTAAACATTTTCTCACTATTAGTCATTTCAACCTCCAGATATAATTGGCTACCTTTGCATTTTTATAAAACTAGCAATTTTTATCTGACTATTTAAATATGATACACCTCATGTAGCATTCGACTTTCTTTTTTTTTATTTTAAAGTTTATTTATTGACAATAAAGGTCACTTAACACAGTACAGTCTTTCGGTCAGCATGATGCTACAACGTGACATGCAATTCTACAGTGTAAGCCAGGATTGTAATTTTCATTTTTCGTGAAAGATAATAATCCCCAACTCCCCAACAGCACTTACTCAATCTTCAATTCAGGCCCATGGTGGTTTGGTTCTAATCTCCATGTTTCGGTTGGCAGTTGTCGGGATTACCGATCCCCATATATACAGAATACAATTACAGCTGCTTATGTAAGTTATGTCCGCAACTCGGTTTGCGGTTCTTGGGCATGGCCTGCCGTTCGTATATTATTCGTCTGCGTCAGGCAGTAACCCCGCTCTATTCCCCATGAGCCTGTACACCCTGTTCAAATGCTAGTAGTAATGCATTCCACTCTAAGGAGATGGGATGTTTCCTGAGTCCTCTACGCTCTTCCCTGTGTAGTTCTTGTCCCTCAGCCTTGCCCCACCTGATCGCCTCCCCACACCAGGTCTCCACTTCCGGGGGTCTAGCCGACTTCCATCTCATCGTCACCGCCCTCTTTGCCAACAATAGTACTAGGTCCACAAATCTGGTAGCCACACTTCTCTTTCTTTCTTTGTGGCCTATTCCCAGCAAACAAGAAGAAGCGGATGTGTAAGATCTGCCTGGCGCTATGTCATTCAAAATGTGTTGTATCGCGCCCCATTAGGGCCCTAATTTAGGGCAATCCCAGAACATGTGCATTATGCCTGCATCTTCCTGTTGGCATCTGGGGCATGTGTCAGTCGCTTCCGGGAACATCACATGTATCTTGTGTGGGGTGAGGTATGCCCTATGTACGATCATTAATTGAATGAATTTAAACTTAGGGTTGCGGGACACTTTCTTTGGCAGGCTCAGTACCAGTTTCCACTCCTTGTCATTCAAAACTTTTCCCACATCTGCCTCCCAGCGTGACCTCAGGGGTTGTAGGGGGTCAGCCCTGCCCTCTCGCATACCCGCAGTAGGCCATTTTGTCAAGTGACCTCCCGTTCCCATGAGGTACTGCATAGTAATTAGCGTGTTGGTGATGGGCTCCGCTCCATCTTGCAGCCAGTGAGTGCCTATGTAATGGGTCAGTTGTGCATGTTGTAGAAACAGTGCTCTCGGTGTGTGGTGGAGTCTGGCGAACTCCATATATGGCAAGAGCCTGCCATCCGAGAAGAAGTCCCCAATCTGCACTATTCCCGCATCTTGCCATGCCTGCAACTTCCGTTCCGTCAATGTACCTGTCCCCAGTGGGATGCCCAGCAGTGGTATCGAGGGTGCATAACTTGAACGACTATTGGTGTACCTGACCGCTCTTTTCCAGTACTTGAGTGCCAGTTTAAGTAGGGGTGGAGTCGCAGGCGGCGCCCTTTTCCCTGGGAGCAATAACTGATGTACCGCACCCCGCTTCCTATCCGCCTCTGTCATGTTCAGTTCCTGTAAGTTGCGGCCTGCCAGCCAATATGCAAGCCACTGTAGTTGGCACGCACAGCCGTATGCGAACAAGTCAGGCACCCCCATGCCGCCTTGGTCCGTGGGAAGCTGTAGTTTGGTCATGCTAATGCGTCTTCTGCCCTTCCCCCACACCAGTTCAGTTAGTAGTGTATTTAGCTTCTTGAAAAAAGTCTTAGGGACCAAGATAGGCAAATTCGTGAAGAAGTATATCAACCGCGGTAGTACCACCATCTTTGAGATAGCTACTCTGCCTGCCACTGACAACGGCAGGGTGTTCCAGAATTGCACCTGTTTATGAAGGTTGGTCAGGGCTCTTCCCAGGTTACCGTCCATCAGGTCTTGTGGTTGTCGGTACACCTGAATACCCAGGTACTTGAAGGTCACGGGTGCGACCTGCAAGCAGTGCGGCGGGAATCGGACGTGCGTCCCCGTCACCGGGCCTCGGAAGCCAAACCCGTAAGACTTCGTTTCGTTGATGGCGAGGCCCGACAACTCGCGGAATCCCGCAAATATCCGCGGCAGAGGTGTCACCGGATTGTTTATATCCTTGAGGAACAGCAATATGTCAACGGCATACGCCGATATGACGTGGTGAGGGTGAAGCCTAGTAATCCCCACCGCGGCCGCTATCGAACGCACTTTCAATAGTAAGGGCTCCAGAGCGATTATGAACAACAAGGGCGAGAGCGGGCATCCCTGCCTTGTACCCCTTGCTATCTCAATCTGATCTGAGATACATTGGTTGGTGCGAACCCGTGCCGTGGGTTTCCGATATAGTAGGGACACCCAGGCTATGAATTCAGCAGGGAGCCCAAACCTGTCCATGGTCGCAAACATGTAGTCCCATCTAAGGGAGTCGAAGGCCTGTCTGAGGTCCAGGGAGATGCATCCCTCGGCGTCTCCACCCTCCGCGTCCGGGGACATCAATTGGCTGAGCCTCCGTAGATTAAGAGCCGTACTCCTACCCGGCACAAACCCACATTGATCGTGGTGTACCATGTCCGGGATATGCTGGGACAGGCTAGTATCTTACTGAGGATTTTGGAGTCAGTGTTCAGAAGTGACAGCGGTCTGTAGTTGTCTAACTGCAGTGCGTCCCTCCCTGGTTTCAGAAGGGAAACAATTAGGGCCTGCAGTGTTGTGTCAGGCAGTTCGCCTCTCTTTATCGCTTCACCGTATAACGCATGAAGGCGGGGGGCCAGTAGGTCTATATACGTCAGGTAAAATTCCGCCGGGAGCCCATCCGTCCCGGGCACCTTGTTCCTCGGCAGGGCCTTGATGGCCATTCTGATTTCAGCCGTTGTAATGGGCTTCGCTAAGTTCGCCTTGTGCGTTGCACTTAGTTGAGGAACACGGATATCTGAGAAAAATTCCTCAAATGCCAGTCCCGAGAGTGGAGCGTGTGGGCCATACAAAGTTGCATAATATTGCCGGAACACCATATTAATCTCACGCTGTCCCTGTATCAGCTCCCCGGAGGTATCCTGTATCTCCATAATAGGGGTGACCGCTGGGGCGTCCTTCGTCAGACGTGCCAAAAGCGCGCCCGCTTTATCCGCCTGTGTATGCTGCCGTGCGGTGTACTCACTATAATCTAGCACTCTGAGCTCCTCCAAGAGCTCCGCATGTTGTATATTAGCCTCCTGCAGTTGCGTGAGGGCGCCGTCCGTGCCTGCGGCCTCGTTTTCGAGCGCCGCCATACTGTCCTCCACTGCCCTCAACTTTCCCAGTACCAGGTGTTTAACGCCTATTTTGGTACCCATGGCCACTCCACGTATGGTAGCCTTAAAGGCATCCCATTCAACCTGTCTGGAACTCGCCGTGCCCGTATTCTCGTTAAAGTAATGCGTGGTGGCGTCTAGTAGTGTGGAGTTAAAGACCGGGTCTTCCAGAAGACTCGGGGACAGTCGCCACGTCGGTATAGGAGTGGGTAGTCTTCCCCAGCGTATTAATAATTTCACCGGGTTGTGATCTGACAACGTCTTCCCCATGTGCTGTACTTTCACAATTGACGGCGTGAGTGTCTTGGAGCAAAAAATACGGTCTATCCTGGTGTGTAATTTGTGTGGCGGGGAGTAGAACGTGTATTCCCTATGCGATGCATGAAGTGTCCGCCAGGCGTCATCTAATTCCCAGCCCTCCGCCCACTGTGCCAGCGCTCTTTCGGTCGCATGTAGGGGGCGGTGTGATCTGTCCAGCGTGAGGTCTAATACCGCGTTACAGTCCCCACCTAAAATCCAGTCATACTCCACCCAGTCCGCCAACACCCTACCAATCTCCACAAAAAACTGCGATTGGTCTACATTCGGAGCATACATACATCCGAGTACCACACATACACCGTTCAGCAGCCCTCGAACAAGCGCATATCGTCCCTCCTTGTCTACCCTAGATTCAATGAGCTTGAACGGGACCGTGTTTCTGATCCAAATGGCCGCCCCCCGGGAAAACGCAGAGAACTTCGTGGCGTAGAGCTGGCCCTTCCATTTACGTAGCATTTTGGCACCCTCTGAGTCGCTTAAATGTGTCTCTTGAAGGTACGCTATGTGCACCTGCCGCCTATGCAATTGTGCCAGAACCCTGTGCCGTTTGTGTACCGAACCCAATCCCCGTACGTTCCAAGTGCAGATCATATAATTATTAGGGGATGCCATAACCTAGGTTACCCACTCTACGAACCAAAACCATTGCCCACAACAGTATCAACCACATAATGGAAACTTTCAGTGCTACGTATACATACATCACCCCAACTCGGAGATCCCCCTCTAAAACTGTAGAGGACCAAACTAGAATACCCAACAGGGTTAAGAGCATTCCGGAACCGTGTCTAAGCCTGGGGGCGTGGGCCCAGACAAACGTTCACAACAGTTCTCTGCAAAGAGTCTCGTAACCATTGTCCCCCATGGTCGCAGGCGTTTCAGATCCCAGACCCCCCCCCTTCCAAATATAGAAGAGCATCCGCTACGTTACCAGATCGCCGGCTCTTGGGATAACGTTCACATGTCTGCCGCCATCTGTGCCGTGATCTGGGGAAACAACTGCAGGCTGCCTTCCGCGTCAGAGGCCGCTGCAAGGGAACTTGTCTGGCTCGCCGACGGTGTTCCTGTGCCCGCATCATGCTCTGCCAGTGCGTCAGTAGTCAGTTGCGCTATTATTGTTGTGCCGTCCTCTTCGCTCGGTCGGTCAACTTGGGGTTCCACCAAATGCGAGAGCCCAGGGCGGCCCTGAGCCTCCGACTGACTGTCCGTCCTCTGTGTTTCCGGCACTCCCCGTTCTTCCCGTAAGGACTGCAGAGGGGTGAGTGTCACTTCCAGCCACTCCGAAGCTTCCTCCGGATTGTCAAAGAAATAAGTCTTGCGGTCGTGAATGACTCTAAGACGCGCCGGGTAGAACAAGGCATATTTCACATTGCGTTCCCTGAGTGTTCTCTTCACTCCCCAAAAGGACGCCCTGGCTCGTTGGACCGCCTGCGTAAAGTCCGGGTAGATGGAGATAGAGTGGCTCTCGTATTGTATGGGGCCTCTTTCTCGGGCGGCCTTCAGTATGGCGTCTCTATCCTTAAAGTGGAGGAGACGCGCTATCAAGGGGCGAGGCGGAGCTCCGGGTTTCGGCGGTCTGGGGGGGACCCTGTGCGCCCTCTCCACGCTGTACATTTGGGTAAGGTCCGCTGGGTCCGCAACAGTCTTCAACCATTATTCTACAAAGTGGGTCGGATTAGTCCCTTCGCAGCGTTCCGGCACGCCCAAGATGCGAATGTTGTTGCGTCTTGAGCGCCCTTCTGCATCGTCGACCCTGTCTCTCAGATGTCGCATTTGCTTCTCCAGACTTTCTAGCCTCGTGGAATGTTCTGTTTGCTGAGGGATCAAATCGGCAAGCGCAAGCTTCTGTTCTGACACTTTTTCCACTAATTTTTTGTGATCGTCTTTGAGCAGTGACAGCCCTGTTGACATCGCGTCCATCCGGGTTTCAAGAGCCTCTCTGGACGCCCTGATCTCAGTTAATATGAGGTCCAGCTTGGCCTCCTGTGTGATAGCTCCTGTTGGCGGGATCACGTCGTCGTTGGAAGAGGCCAGGGGGATCGTCCGATCCGGAGGCCTGCGTGCCACCACGTGGGTTCCTATTCCTGCCCATCGTGCACCACCGCAGCGTGTCCTTTGGGCGATAAAGAGTCGTCTCGTCTAGCCGTCTCTGGTACTCTCGGTCACCCTCCACCAAATTGATGCAGCTATGGGCAGACGCCACACTATAAGTACCCTGTGGTTGATCTCGTGTCACAGTGTAGCAACCGGGTATGAAGTCCAGAAGCTGTGGGAGCGAGGGTCGCGTTTGTGACCGTATCAGGCCAGTTCCTGTCGTCTGTAGTGCGTGGTGCATCTTCCTCCGGACCCCAGTGCCACCACGATCGTTCCCAGCACACCCGGGGGAACGCTGCTGAACAGGCTGCTGTTAATCCAGCCAGGGCCCCCGTAGCTCCCGCTCCAGTTGTGCTCAGATGCCCCACGTTACACAGATCCATACATCTCCCTCCGATGCGGGGGGAGGGGGGGCGGTGGGTCACCGCCGAGCACCGGGCCTCGCCTGTAGCCTCTGCTATATCCCCGTCAGGACGCACCAGAAGAAGCGCTGTCCGCCACAATCAGGCCGTCTTCCCTCAGGATAAGCCCCGCGTCCCACCGTGGGGCGGACTCCGTCCGGGGCCCCAGCCGCGCCAGCTCCCGTCAGGCTCCCGGGTTCAGCTGTTGATCTGCTCGGAGCTCCGGTAGGCTCCGGCGGTCCGATTTCCTTACTGTATGTACCTACCCCGCAGCGGGGGGTAACAAAGCTGATCCGCGGGCAGCCACCGCACTCCAGTGATCCCGGGGCACTTCGGACTGCTTCACCGCCCGTGAGGGCTCTCACGTAGCCGGGCACAGGCCACTTCCGGTCCGCCTCCTAATGCAGCGCAGCTCGCGGCCGCGTCCCCAGCCGCAGGCCTCTCTCCCCTCACGCGGCGTCCCAGTGCAGCGTCGCGCTCTGAAGACCCCGGCGCCATTGATCGGTCAGGAACCAGGCGGACCGGTTTTCGACAGGGTACAGGGAAGGGGTAGGGGTCAGACTCCTTTATGACAGGATGTTTTCAGGATTTCAGGGGATTTGTGGACGGAGCGATCCTAGCTCACGTCCACCATGTTCGGCTGTTGGCCACGCCCCTAGCATTCGACTTTCACAAGCTCTTTTACCCCCCCCCCCCCCCCCCCCCTGTAGTTAGGCTTTGAATCAAGCAAGCATGAATGTGAAATAATGAACACAATTTGAAGTTCAATGTTGAATTTTGCCTACTTGATGGTATTGTAAGCATTCTAAGTCTTAACAAAGAATGTATTTTCTTACGTGTTAATTGCTCGTCTGGAGTTGGTTGATAAAATCACTTGTTAACATTCAGTGACGACTTAGTTTATATTGAATCTTTAGAGACATTAATAATATATAAGAGAATGTGAAGTGCCTTTCCTGCACATTACCAAAGATATTCCTTGGTTGAAGGATAATCAATATCTGCAGGAAGAGACTTGTGATATCTTTATAATTCACAAGAGAGTGATTTCAGAAAGGTAAGAATTTGGAAAGACTTTTTTGCCTTCTAAAAAAAGAAATCTGTAGCTTGTCTATGGTGTTTGCAACCACCATCAGAGAGTTTGCTGTAGCCCATGCTCAGTTTGGGGTACAGGTGTTTTGCAAATACACATGTACATGGCCACTGGGTTATCAATATCACTCTTCTGAGCTTCAGACTCTAAATTGGCGTTTGGTCTTGCCTGTCTCAGTTCAGAACTTTCACTTAATCTCTGTTAAGTTCTGGCTGAGTCCTTATCTCATTTGTTCATTCTTGGAAAGCACCGTCTTTATACACTCAAATGAATTTGACTGTTAGAAGGAAGTGATTTGTTGTTTTTGGATAGCTAACCGACGGTTTAAAAACACAAAAGATGCATCTCAGACTTTTCAGTGAGTTCACAATGTAGATGTGAAGTCCAAGAAACTTTCATCCTGGCAATAGTTTTATGTTTGGGGAAAGCACCTCACTGGTTTACTTCACCGTTGACTGACTCCTCAGTGGAAGAGGTGGTTGTGGGGCGGGCCTAATCTAGTTATTGAATCACATCGAATCCTTTGATTTTCACCATTGTTCGTACAGTGCTCTCATTAGTTCGTGTAGATGGTCTGAAACCTCGCAGCACTGTTTACGTGAGCAAGAGAAGAGAGATTCAAACACGCCAGTGCTACAGAGAGGCTAAAGAGAGACCGCTTAATGGCATTATTCATGCAGTATTTTATCACACACAGTTGATGTGGCAAGGGAAAACAAGCATTTGCAATGCAATAGGGCTCGCATTTGTGAGAGTTTAAGCTATTGGCATTGTAAATGACAATGTCTTTAATTTATCTGTTTTGATAATTAACACATAAATAAAAGGCTTTGTCATTTACAATGCCAATAGCTCAAACTCTTGTTCCCTTTAAAGAAGCAGCCGCCATTGTCCCGGGCTGCTTGAAAAATGAAAGTGCGCATGGCATGCTGAATGTTGCAGGAAAGCATGTTGTGCCTGCACTAGGAGAAACTCATTAAAGAAAATAGTGCTTACAGACTAAATAAGACGTACAGTGTAACAACCGAAGTAAAAGGGCCAGTCCTCATGGGAGGTTACAAATGAAGACACAGTGGTACTAAGGAGGGACTAACAAGCCTATCAATGAATCCGAAGCCAGAATTTATGAAGGACAACGACACAAGCCAATGACAAATATGGGTAGAGAGTGGGAAGAGCTTCAAGTCCATACTCCAATACAGCATGCTTCGCAGAGCAGCTCATGCGCTGCCCAGGCTCGACCTAAAATCACCCCGTTGCAGTTAATTTTAGAAAAACTACACCCAGTGAGAAGATATTTTCATAAATTAGATTTAGATCATGTTTGTCAGGCAATATTTCTGCATGTAGTATTCTGCTTTGCTACTATTGACCTCCCTAGATTATAAACATACTGTTCAGCAGGGAAGTGGATACAAGGCACATGGTTGGTTTTATGCTAACAGTGGTGTCTTGAAGAGCTGATGAAAGACTAAAATCATTTTATCGGCTTCTCTCTTACTGTACCTACCTGTTGCTATGTTTGTTATACCACAGAGAGCTCTGATTCAAGTGTGTATGAACCATCATTTTGCAAATAACAGCTGTGACAATGGGGGGAGGGGGGCTTTGGTGGGGTTAATAAGCGGCTATAATAGTATCTATGTTTGGCTTTCCATTGGGATCCACAATCAATAAATAGTGCTGATAAGCCCCTGCATGTTAGGCACAGGATCCTATAATATACAGAAAGAAAAGAAATTATTATTTTGTTTATTGTTATTGATATTTTAGCCTCCAAGTGCCCGAACGCTTCTCGTCTATGTGGCATGTAGTCTGGCATTCATGGTGCAAAGAAACTGACCTCAACAGGCTCGGGATTTAGACATCTGTGTGGCCTCCATAGCAAGGATTTTGGCCTCCAATAATTAGGAATTTCTCATCACTATAGCACAGGCTCTGGTCTCCGTGGAGCTTGTGGCTTTGCTTCTGCAGAGTGAGTTATCTGAAATCTGTGGAATGGCGAATGTAATATCTGGGGACAAAACATATGGATACATTAGACATTCAATGTGACATCTTTGCTGGAAGGATTGGTCACATTGCACAATGTGAAAGGCATTAATTTGGAATGCCTTCTGGCATCCACTGCAATGGGATTATGGCAGGCTTATAATGAGCAGCCTGAAGTCCATGAAGCAAAGAGTCTAGCATCCTAGAAGAAGACAGTCTGCCAGCTATAAGAATGGCAAAATGGCATCAATGAAACAGGAAGCTTTGCTTCACGAGAATGAGCATGGCTTTCATTGAATGAGGAAGTCCAGAATTCAAGGGGCAAGGAGTCTGGGATTCATCGTAGCAGAGAACCATCTATTCATGCAGCAGGTAGCCTGCCATTCAATGTGTCTGGTAGTGGTATGTTACGATGTTTTTTCGGACCTCTTGGAATATATTACTAATTTTTAGATAATTCAAGCCTTCCTGATGCTAAACAGTATTGAATTGTAGGTTAAATTTTTCAGAAATAGGGATTGTAAAAGCAACAAAAAGCATTAGCTGCCTGGTATCTGCAAGCCAAGTAGTACCAAAATAAAGGTTTAGCAAACAGTGTTAAATTAATTTATTTTTACGCTTGATCTAAGTTGTTCCTTACCACAACATTCATTTACATGGATTCAGTGACTAATCACCCAGTTCCACCCATTGTGGGAAAAACAAAGTAAGGGTTGTGTTTAATGGATTTGTACATAATATTAAAATGTTATTTTGGCATAGCACTTGAAATTGTAGATGAATTGACTGAATCTCTCTTCACAACTCGCATTCTTGTTTAAACAGTGAAAATCAAAGCTCTGAATATGTTTTTTACCTGTCATTGGCTGAATTGTGTCCATATTCTGCTAAATTCTCTCTCCTTGCATTGACCTTCTGCTCCTCAATCCCTCCAGAGTAAAAGAAATGGGAGGGGTCATAAGACAAAAGGACAGATTGATAAAGGTGACCTTTACAGCACAAGAGGAGAAGTCGGGGGAGAAGTGAGATAGAGATGAGGTAGAGAAAAGTGAGGTAGAAAGAAACATAAGATAAAGACAAAAAGGTTAGGTAGACAGAAAAAGATAAAAAGAAAGAGAGATGAAGAGGCAGAATGAAAAAGAGAATTAAAGAGACGTAATATTGTAGAGTAGGGTAGAAAATGCTCAGGATATGAAAATGTACTGTGCAGGGGAGTTGTGGGTAACAAGGAGGGGTGAGGCAGAGAGAGCTGTAAGGTAGAAAGCAGGCTCGGTTATAGAGAGCTAGATACACAGACAAGCTTAGAGATATACAAGATAGACAGATCAGTGAGGTAAGAGGCAAAACGATATAGAAAGATAAGTCTGATAAAGAGAGTAGTGAGGCAGAGAGAAAGCTAGAGAGAGAGTAGGTGAAGGGTTAAAAGAGATGAGGTGAAAGAGACATACATGAAGTGAGAAAGGGAGGGGAGAATGATAAGGCAGTAGTAGCGAGAGAAGGGCTGATGTACAGAGAGATGTCAGGTAGCGATTTGTTTTTTTTCAAAATAACAATGATATTTGCTCCGGCCCATGATTGTGGTACATTTTTCCCCCTCTGTGCTTTACTTAGGGTTTCCAGCATATCAATCCCCAGGGTGTCCCAAAAGGTTTTATAGAATTCCGCCGGAATTTGGTCGGGCCCCGCTGCCTTCCCTGAGGGGAGTTTAGTTACTGCATTATGGACTTCTCCCAATGTCAATGGTAGCTCCAGAGCCTCCTTATTCTCCTCCCTCAATTCCTCGTGAAAAGTTCCTGTTAAGTAGTCTTCTATCTCAGTTTCAACATTCCCCAGACCTTGGTCATATAGATCAGAATAGAACTCCCTAAACACCTCTCTCACATCTTCTACCTTAGTCACAATTTTCCCCCCTTTATCCTTAATTTCTTTAATTTCTCCCGCTGCCAGATTTTGTCTAATTCGGACTGCTAGCATATGACCTACCCTCTCATTAAATTCATAGCATTTTTCTTTTTTCATTAAATAATTACTTGCCGCTTTATTTGCCAATTTTTCACTGGCCTCTGCTTTTTTCAGCTCTATCTCTAATAGAATCCCCTCAAGAGATTCTTGATTGATGACAGCTTGAATAAGCTGTTGTTCTAGTTCCATTAAATCATATAGCCTCTTGGTTAATTCGAGTTTTTCATTTTTACTCCTGTGGAGGGTATAGGCCAGTGTTTCCCCTCTTATCCCTGCCTTAAAGGTATCCCAGACCACTCCTGCTGTAGCCGTACCTCTATTTATTTCCCAAAATTGTCTGATCCATACCTTCATTCTATTTACATAATCTTCTTCTCTAAGTAACCCTCTTTCAAATGTCCAGTTATATTCTTTATAGATAGGACTGAGGTTCTGAGGGATAGTTATTACTAGAGGGTTATGGTCTGAGAAGACCCGAAGGAGCCTTTCTATTTTAAGTCTGGTGCTAGGGAGCTAGTGACCAAAAAGTAATCCAATCTAGCGATAACCTTGTGGGGAGCAGAATAAAAGGTACTGCCTGTTCCAATGGGATTGTATGCTGACCAAACATCAACCAAAGCATTGTTAGACATTAAGTTAGCAATAGCCCTTCGTGTTCTCTTTTTGCGGTCGCCCTGCATCCCCCCACCCAACAAACCCAACCCAGATAATCCATTAATATTAAGGTTCCCGCAAAAAATTACCGGTTCTGTCCACAATGCCAACTCGACATCTAAAAAGTCAAATAATTCGGGTTCGTCTTCATTAGAGCCTTATACAGATACGATTGTATATCGTCCTCCAGCTGTTTCCCCTTCTACCATAGCCCATATCCCTCCCTCATCTTCCTTCTTTTTCTTTACCTGCATAATTCCTTTTTTTGCAAAAATAGCCACTCCTTTTGTTTTTGAATCTTGCTGTGTACATGCTAAGACTTCGTAACCAAGCTGATCCATAAGATATTTATCCTTTCCCCGCCCATGCGTCTCCTGAAGGCATATGACATCCAATTTCAGTAATCTACACATAGCCGCAACTTTCTGTCTTTTCCCACCATCGTTTAAACCGCAAATATTAATAGTAGCAAACCTTAACGCCATCTAATCTTAAAAGTTGAGCTATCAGACATCATCCTTTTAAAATTTACTACCACTTGTTTACTCCTAAACATTTTCTTAACTTGTGCTGTACATGACCTTAATTCTTCTCCGCCCCCACCCCGCCCCCCTCCCTCCCCACCCCCCAGCCCCCAGTCAACCCCCCCCCCTTACTAACCTCCCCCTGCTACAGGCAAATAGGTCAATCTTGACCTATGTGTGACTGCTCACTGCTGTAGTGTCGCCTCCTTCTCCTACCCAACCTACCCAAGTATTACCATATTCAATACTTTCCTCAGTACTGTAGTATGGATCTTATGCTGGTTCAGTATCCCTGCTCTTCTTGCTCTTTTGATTCTCCGTAATTTCTGCAAGATACTCGCCTGCCTTTATTTCTGAGTAGAACATTCTGATACGACCCCCTGTAATAACTTTCAGCTTTGCTGGAAACATCAGGTATGCTTCGGAGCCCTGGCGCTGAAATGGAGTAATTAACTGCCTGTGTTTCCATCTCCTTTCTACGGTCGTATGGCAGAAATCCGGCCTAGCAAAGAATGTAAACCCTTCAACTGACTTCTTTTTATCTGGTCTGGCAGTTTCCATAACTTCCTGCCTGGCCAAGAAGTTACCAAAAAAAAACTAGCATTGCCCTTGGTAAGACATCTTGACCGGCGCCTCTTATTTTCTTCTGCGTCAGTGGGAATCTGTGTGCTCTCTGAACTTCTAATTCCCATTGCCACTGAGCCTCTGGGTATGCGCCTTTCAACAGTTTAATCACAAAACCCCTTGGGTCCTTCCCTTCCACTCCTTCCTCCAAACCGAGAAGTCTCAAATTGTTCCGCCGCTGGCGATTCTCGAAATCCTCCATCTTCCACTGTAAGTCCTCGATCACCTTCCCTTGCTCCATTCTAGAAGACTGCCAGTCTGTGACTTCATCCTCCAATCTACCAGTTCTCTCTTCCACCTGCACCACTCTTTCTTCCACCTCATCATATTTTTTATTCATTTTCCTAATACTCGCTTGTATTTTTTTAGTGTCTTGTCTGGCTCTCCTACTTTCTAATCTAGCCTCTGTGTGCATTTGTTTTAACATAGCAAACATTCCATCTAGAGTTGCTTGAGGCGATGATTCGGTGGTATCTTGAGAGGCATTGTCTGGGTGGTTATCAGGTGCTTCGCCTAGGCCATGTTCCTGATATATTTTAGAGGTGCTGCCATAGTCCCAAAGCAGTTTCCTGTTCGTGCTTGATGCTGATCTATCTATGTCTCTGTCTCGTCTTATCATTGTTCTCCTTTTTTTCCTCCTCTGTGTTCCTTTGTTTCTGGATTCGGTAGAGTGGGACCCCTCTGATTCTGACCCTAGCGAAAGATCTGTAGTAGTAGTACCCTCCTCCTCTGAGCCCAGTAAGGAGGAATCAGACCCTTCAGTCACAGAGTAAAATTTTTCCACTTCAGGGGAGCGTACTCTCCTTCCTTTGTCCCCTTTAGGCCCCCTTGATGTACGACTTTCAACACTTCTCAAGCTCCCCCAGTTAGATTGGGTTAGTGTATTACTGTCCCCAGGGGTGGGAGCGAGGTTTACCTGCATCAAAGCCTCTAGCATTTTGGCATTATTGAAGTTTACCGGGTCTTCTGTCTCCTCCAGCCGTCCACTGTTCAGCTTGCCGGTACCGCTCTCCAAAGCTATAGCTGCGTCTGTGTCTTTGCCTGCCTTCTCGGTGTTCTCCCCACCCAGCGCGGCTCCGACGTGAGGCATGCATGATTGGAGCTCCTGTTGCTTAGCAACCGGCGTGCTTGCGTCCTCGCGGTCGGTGAAGGCTGTATCCGCGTTTGTCTCCGTGTTTGTGTCTACAGTGGTTTCGGAAATCAAAATCACCGGCTGAACTTTGCCCGCAAAAGCCTCCGTGACGGTAGATTGTCTTAGATCTTTGCAGGGTACAGGTACAGTGATCGCGTGCTTCGACGTTCCGCTGTCTGACTGTGGGCGCCTCTGCCTCTGCTGTTGCTGTCCTTTCATTCCAGGGGTTCCCGCTTGCGTCAATGCCTTAGTTTCCACTTTTTCTTTCTCCTTGGTAACTTTGTCTGGCTTCTCTCCTTTCTTGAGCTGACTCTTTTGAGCGGCAGTATTCGCCGCAGCGGCTCGTTTATTCATTGTTGTGTTTGTTATTTTCGGTATCGCTCCAGTGCGCTGTGCCATCCCTATAATTGTGCTGATACCTTGAATGTACACTTTCCTCCAGCGCTCTCCAAAATAGAAAAGTAAAGCTGCCAGGGCCTTCTGTATCACCCCATTGTTTCCTGCATTACTGGTCTCGGTTGTTCCTTGGAGAATAAGCATATCCTTATCCAGCTCCCAGCTGCATGTTCCATAGGTCAGGAGAAGGAGTAGGTGCGACTGCACTCTACATCAGCATAGCGGCCATCTTGCCTCAGCCCGGTGTGCTCTGGACTTCTGGGCTGTAGCTTTTGGGGCCGTGTCAGGCTACTCACTGAATAAAGGAAAAACACAAATTATACAAAATAACTGGGTGAACTTTCAGGACATAAGAGTAGCTCCCGAAGTTACGTATCTAGGTGTTAAGATTACAGCCGACTTAGATAGGCTAGTCGAAATTAATATGAGTCCACTGTTGGCAAAAATAAAAGCAAATACGGAGAGAATTAATAATTTGCATCTGACCTTGATGGGTCGGATCAATGTAATAAAAAATGTAACATTCCCAAAAGTTTTGTATCTGTTTAGGTCTATCCCATTATTTTTTGACAACATATGGTTCAATAAGTTGGAAGCGATCTTGAACAAATTTATCTGGGTCAAAGGGAAGACAAGGAGAGCCTATAGACACCTAACAGTATCCAGAGAAAAAGGCGGCTGGGGGGCACCGGACTTTAGGCTCTATTATTGGGCTGCTGTAATGCAGTACTGCCAGGGGCTACTAGGCGGGGGAGGCAGAGAACACACAACAGAAACCGAGACAGGGGTCACTAATGTATATACTACACTACTGGGAGAGGGGGCAGAGAACGGGTTTTTAAACACAACCGACTTCACTTATTTTAAACACACACGGTTTAAGACCTTAAAGGCGGCCTATAGGGTTTGGAAAGGAATGACAAAAAAATTTGGTTTAGGAAGGTATAACAATTACACACGACTGTATACAAATTGCTCATTACCGAGGGACATTTTCAGGGATACTACCATGAGGGACTGGCATAACAAGGGTATAGTGAAAATAGGGAATTTGCTGGACAGCCAGGGGAACATGTTACAGTTTGGGGCGCTACAAACAAAATTCGGGTTAGTACATAGTAGTTTTTACAAATATCTCCAAACCAGAAGCTTCTTAATGCAAAAACAAGGCGGTCCGGCAGGACTGGGACAATGTAAAGTCATGGAATATATAGAAACAGCTAATAAGTGTACGATAAGACAGTTATATGCGGAATTGAAAGACAGTAAAACTGATGAAAGGGCGAAATACTCACAAAAATGGTCAGAAAAACTGGGGTCAGGGCTAGAAACCTTTCAGGCGTCTTTGGATCTGGGTAGAACGGTGTTATGCTCTGCTACCCTGCAATCACAACATTTTAAGACAGTGTTCTCACTATCACACCCCGGCCAGAATCCCCCAGTGGGGCGGTACAACGGGAATAACATGCCCCCGATGCGATTCAACTGAAGCAGATATTGTGCACATGTTTTCGCAGTGTCCACAATTGTTTACCTTGAAAATGGCTATTGAAGAGTTTTGATAAATCACTTAGGATCAAGATTAAACTCACAGATGAATTAATTATGTTGGGGGTGGGGGACGTGGCTGATGTGGCAGATGCTCTGCCAGTAGAGTTTATTTTTGTCTCACTTGCAGTTTATCGCATATGTATAGCAAGAAATTGGTTGGACAAGGCTCCCCCCCCCCCCCGTTTCAAGTTTGGATTGCAAGCCTTCTTTCTATGTATAATCTAGAAAAAGCAATCTATGAGAGGAAAGGTAGGAGAGCTAAGTTACTAGGTAACAGAATATGGCAACCTATCACAAGGTGGAAAAATAGAAGGCTAAATCTAGGATTGTGATTGGAAGGCCATCATAATATCTTATAGGCGCTTTTTCTTTTTCTTTATTTTGCTGTATTGGAATGGGTAGTACATATCACATACATGTTTGGTGGATCATTTATGTCACAATGCAGCAGAACAATATTGTAATGTATACAACCACTTGTGAAACTGTTGTGTGCTGTAACACATACAGGAATATGCGGAAAAATTACCTTGGAAATGGTTAATAAAAATATTTAAAAAAATAAAAAGAGATGTCAGGTAGCGAGAGAGAGAGCTTGAAACAGATATGAGGTAGAGAGATGAACGGAAAAGGGCAGAGAGAGACAGGGTGAGGTAGAGAGTGTATGTTTACATCGAGGTGGGTTGCAGAAAGAGATGAGGTACAAGAGGCGATGTCAGATAAAAGAGTTAGAGGTAAAGAAAGAGAGGAAGCAAGAAACTGATGTTGAGATGAGGTAGAGAAAACAGGTTAAAAGAAAGAGATGGAGAGACATGATGGAGCGAGTGAGTGAACAGCGATTGAAATTAAGAGGTTAGGTAGTGAGAGATAATGGTAGGTGGGGTACTTTAGGTACAGATGTGAGGAAGGGAGAAAAATGAAATAGGCAGAGGTAAGGTAGAGAGTGGTGAAGGTATGAGAGGAGAGGTACAGTATAGACATGAAGAAAGAAGTGAAGAGGTGTGATAAAGATGTGACGGAGGTATTGTAACTGGGAGAAATACAGATAGGTGAGATGAAACAGAACAGTGAGGTATAAAGAGAGAAACTGACGTAGAGAGGGAGTGGGTTGAGTGGCATAGGTAGGCACAGCGAGTGATGAAGAGAGATGGGATAGAGAGGTGTATTGAGAGAGAACTGAAGAATAAATCGACGAGTCAGAGAGCTGAGATACAAGGGGTAGATATAGAAATGTAGAGATAGGTAAACAGACAGCATGCGAGGCTGAGGTAGAAGAGTTGAGGTGAAGTAAGGGCAGAGGCTTGAGTCAGATTACCATCAACTGCCTGAAAGCGCAATAGGATAAGATTGGACAGGCAGAGAATCCATAAAGTGTGCATGGCCACATGCCACATTTTAAAAGGCATCTTTCTCATGCATGCTGCTAATATGACAGGACTTCCCTGAGCACTTCACCAAGGGGGGGTCTTGGCAAGTAGGGCCTCCGGGCCATTGCCCACTTTACCCATGCTATAAAAGCGCTCTGAATTGAGGGAGCTCGGCATCCATGGGGCAGAGTCAGGCATTCATGGTATCAGGGAGTCTGACACACGAGCATGGATGCAAAGTAGGCCAGTAACAGTAATAACTTTGGAAGCAGTACTTCAAAGCTCACTTCTGCTGATTCTAAGCTATGTAAATAAATGTGTTAGTTTTACCAAATTCAAGGATTCCCAAGTTACCGTCCTCGGAAGAATGGAGGATGGTTTCGAGCTTGCCGGATTACCAATGGTCTAGACACAGAATTGTTTCAAATAGACTTATCCATTTAGATTTTTATTTATTTTCTTTAATGAGTTATGTCGTTACCCAGTACTAGGTTGTTCCACATGTTATGTTTTAGCTAGAAGATATCCGAAAGTGGCAAAACTAAAAACTGCAAGTCTCCCTATTTCTAGCAATACAAGATGAAAAAAGAAAACTTGTTCGGCTGAATGTCTCAGAAACGACAGTAGACCTTTTAAGAATGCTGTAGTATATCCCTTTCGAGATTAGAAACTGTGCCCGAAAGTTTTCGGACAGATTGCAGCAACAAGCTCAAACCCACCGAGCTATCTTAACGCACTATTGCCCCCTTGTCATCTTAAATCAGAACATCTGCAAGATAGAAGCTAATACTCTGGCACAGCTGAATAGAAAACAAGACGTCAGCGTTTAGTTGGTTCGCCGTGAAATGAATAAAAAAAAAAAGCCTGCGAGTGGTGCACGCGCGCGCCACTGCAGGCATGTCTTCAATTATCGCGGCCGTGTCTGGCCGCTATAATTGAAGACATATGGGCTTTGGTGCGCGTAACAGACACCAATAGGCAATAGGCGGAGCTACGCGACCGCCTATGGCCTATTGCATGTTCTGTTAAAAAACAGCACTCACGCAAAGCCCAATCAAAATGAACCTAGGAAATAACACGCACGAGCTGTGTGGAATTTCCAGGTCCATTTTTTACACCCCTCCAAAAGGGCTTTTCGCTTCGCTTGCGAGCCCAAAAAGTGTAAATAATGTAGGCTTTGCATTGTTTAACGCAACAGTGAAAACTTAAGCCAATAGATTTTTAAGCAAACCACTATAGGAAAAGAATCCACTTCCGGTCATCTTTCTGCTTTGTATCAAAATGTCATATATGCCTTTTAATCTGTTTCTCTACTTTGGAGTGATCTGAAGGGTGGATTTGCCCTTGTGCATGTTCTCAATCAGCAGCGGCTTCTCCGCTAAGGCGGAGGAGCGTCGCCTCACTGCTTTTCAGTAGTGCAAAAAATTAAAAATAAAATAACTCAATGTTCTTATTTTATTTTTCTGTAGTGGCTCAGTACTAGGTGTAGGGAGGGACTAGGCAGTCGGGACGAGTGGTGGGCACTTTCTTAAGTGTGCATGATGGGTTGGCTGGCCGTCTTGAGCCGGCAAAACAGTCATGCGCACTTAGCATGCTCTCCACCAGGCAGTATTGCACAGCCTGGGTGGAGAGCATGCACAGGCTCTCAGTTCCTGTCTGAGCACCGAACCACGGGTTGGCGCTCAGACCAATCACAACGCTGCTGACAGGTTCGTGATTGCTCTCAACCCTACGCGCCCCTTTCACCCCCCCCAACCCATCCCAAACCCCCCCCCCCCCCCCCGATCCGTGCCAGCCGTAACGGGTCTCAACAGATTTTTTGCTTTTATTGTACCGGATTGAAGGTGGCACTTAGGGCTTGGGATCTGATATATTGTTAAGTACTTTGGGCTTTGCTCCATAATTGTAATTGTCATGTCTGACTCTTTAATGAAAGCACAATGACGTTAAGTTTAGCTATCCGATGTGGGCTCCAGTGTGCCCTGGCCTGTGAAAAACCTAGAGCCTCTGGACTGTCACTGCAATCCAGAACTACTGCAAGTACTGTAGTTAGTACATGTCGAAATAAACAATTTTCAACATGTTGAAAACCCTACTTTTGCATTAACTAAGTCACCCACAAGTAGTTTATTGGAGATAGTAATGTCAGGCAGCCTAATGTGTAAAAGTGTAGAAGAACAAATATAAAATTAGAATGTCTCTCCAATAACATGTTTCAAACTACGGTTTTACTATATCAGATCTGTTGCATTCTGTCTGAGGCTTTCTCTGCATCAAGAGGGAGGAGAACCACTACCCCACGAGCTGTGGGGCCGCATGTATCAGGTGAACTACCTTCTTCATATTGTTACTTACTGTGCGTCCCTCCATAGAGCCCGACTAATCTGAGTGTATCAGCTGAGGCAACACCCATTTGAGTTTGTTGCCAACATTTTTGCTATAAATCTTTAAATCGGTGTTAATGAATGAAATGTGTACATGCAACCCACATTCCTCCCTATCCTTGCTGGGCTTTGGTATGGCCACTGTTCTCGTTTCAATCATGGATCGCATTAACTTCCCAGCGCCTGCAAACGAGTTACAGAGGCATTGAAGGAAACCTATATTTACTGACCAGAATGTTTTATAAAATTGTGACATAAATCCATCTGCACCAAGGAACTTGGGAGACTTTAAAGTTGGCTATTAATATTTTTTCCTTTGAGATAGGTTTGTCTATTTCCTCAATCTTCTCAGGGATCAGTCTGCCTATTATATTTGCACATCTATGGATTGTTGGTCTTTCGGGTCGGTCGTGTACATCTGTTGGTAAACGTTCAATATCCAACTGCCTTAAGCACACCCTTGTTTATATGAGGACCATCCTCATCCTTGATGATCTCTATATATTGCTAACCCGACTAGCCTTAAGTCTAGTGCTTAGAGTTTTCCAGCCTTGTTCCCTTCTTTGTGGAATATTTGCACCAACTTGGCTAGTAAGTATTCTGCCTTATTTAGGTCCATCATTCTCAGTTCACCACTTAAGCTGAGTACTCTGCTCCAGAGCTTTTGTGTTTGGGATTTCTTATACTGGGTCATCTGCCTGCAACTCCGGGGGCAGCCTTTAATGTGCTTCCTCTCTTATTTCATTCATTCAATTTCTGCGATACCATCTACTAACTAATGCCTTGACCGCTTCTCATGTGACATCCGGCAAAAGTGCCCCTGTATGGTTGAGCTCCTTTATTACCAGAAGTGGAGAAGTGTGGCTCACTGGTTAGAGGAGGCAGACCTGGAAGCAGAGGTCAGCCCGGGACCAGGGTTCAATTCCCGGCTCGGCGGGGTCCTGAGTCCTAAAATGTCCATGGACTCGACAATTCTCGCTCCGGCGCCTACTTGATTCACGGGTTCACACTCTGCGACTCTGGGCAATAGCTTGCTTAATCTCCACAACGGCCCCTCGCGGCGGGATGCCTGGCTTTCACCTTGTGGATACCCTGCCGGGGTTATCTCACAGGGGAATACCAGGACGGGTTCCCTAAGCAAGCGCTTAGAAACCGCTTGGTGATTTGCGCTATATAAATTCCTGCACATTTACATTTACATTTACCAATTTTGCTACTGGGTCTCTTATCAGGGGGTCATTCAGACGCCACGTACAAGTGTCTTCTGCTTTGCCTCTTTCACACATTGTGCGGCACGTAATTGGGGCATGGTCAAACATGGAGATACAACCATGCTCTGCCCAGTGATAATCAGCTTGAATGTATGGTCTAATAGGATCATATTGATTCTTGCACATGTTTTGTGGACTATCGATTAATGAGAGTAGTCTACCTGAGTCTGGCTGCTTGTGTGCTATACACCAATTAATCCCATGTCCTTTCATCACTGTCGTCTACAGTACTGTTGTCTGTACCACCACCCCCTCCTCCCTAGCCTCAGCTCGTTCCTTCTCTAGTGCCATCCTCATATTGGTTCCGGCCTCCTTCTCTTTTTGTGGGATATGTGGCCCCTCTTAAGATCTTTTGCACTGTAAATTTTGAAAGCCTGCCTCACCCCAGTTAGGCGCGTACATCGATGATACCACCCTTGCCCTCAACATACCATTATATACCATTCAATAGAAGCCAACTGACATTTTTGTCTCCGTTTTCTGAACAGAGAGAACCTTGAATGTGTACCAATATTATTGTTCAGCCTTACTGTTTTGGTTTTGGCTGAGTGTTGACCTCAACCTTCATTTGTCTTTCGACAATGAATGCGTTTCCTGGAGTATACAAATGCCACCATTCGATAAGTGCGCTGAGTGTTCTCATATACTTTGATTGTGCATTAAGATCTCTTATATTGTACAAGACTACCCGCATGTCTCTACCCGCAGTGCACTAACCCAGATTTTAGCTCACTCTGGCTCACCGCCTGTCCACATGATCTGGATCTCAACCTCTTCCAATGCCTCTCAGTGTACAATGACCCCCACCCTACCCAGCCTCATCTTTTGAACAGAATTGAAACTCTACACATATCCTTAGAGATCTCCCCTGTACTGGAGGAGTCAGTGCACCTTATGGACTGGTTCACTCCAATTTATTAGACGTGGTAAACCTCCACTTACCCCCTCTGTCAGACCTATCCCAAACCCTGCAGCTAACATAGTTGTAGGCACATCTTTATTTGTGGATTGTTGCCAAGTCCACCTCTGCCAGTGCCTCGCTTGCTGAGGAGCGGCCTACTTTCTATGCTTAACTGTATGTACTTGTCTGTGGATCTTATTCTGTCATATTTTGGGTCCTCTTCTCCATGCCCTCCCCAAACTCTTTTCATTCTGGAAATTGGGGACCTCATTCGTTCTGGACATAGATTATGTGAAAAAGATGTCCCCATCTATAAGGTACTTTGCTAGGTGTAGAAAGTCAGTAATGGGGAAGAATCCTCTGTTTCTGCAATGTTAACTGTGAGAGGTCCTGAAACAGGCCCCCTTCATACCCTATGAATTGTAAAACAAGACCTGGCCTCTGCTGTTCTATTTGTTTTAGTTCATAATGATGAATTTTGAAGATAGAGTTTGTGGGACGATGACCTGCCGTTGTCTGCGTTCTGTCCAGTTCAATGTTCTAGTTTTTGATGACTGAGTAGCACCTTTAAAATGTGTTGTAAATAGCATCAGTGTCTGTTTCTTGTGCTCCTCATGCGACTCCCTAGTTTCTTCACTACATCAAGATTCTCTTGGAGGATATAATTTTCTTGCATTGTGATTTATTTGCTGTTTCTTAAACTTCTACTCGTTGGATCTGCATCAGTGGACTCCCCTAATCGAGAAACATTCTTCCCCAAGTCTTGGATGTCTCTTTTGATCTCCTGCACTTCCCTACCCAGCTCTTCTCTGAGTGCACATAGGAGCTCTCTCGGGCTCAGCTGTGCGTAATCAAAACCCGTCCGTGCTAGCGGGGCTGCCTACTACACTTCAACAGCCCCTCCACAGTCTCTGGCTGTCAGCGTTAGTGTTTGTTGTATTTCAACTAGTACAATCAATACGTAGACCCCTTGAGGACCTTGCTTCACTGATACCCTGGTATATCCTTTACGTCACTGGCGCCCCCGCATGGCCTCATGCTCTTTTATAGCTGTTGTGGGGCAACCCCAACCGCAGCTCTCAATCAGCACTCTCCTCCCTCACTTCTCTTTGTGGAGGAGCCTTACAAGGCTTTGAGGCTTTATCTGGATGCATGCCCCTGTCCCTCTTCAGTCCTGACTCTTCTTTAATGGCCCAGCCATAGTTTTCTTTTCTGGTCCCTGAGTCAACTGCAGAGATCTTCCCTTAGTCTCTCAGCTGTTTCGGAAGGATCCGCTCAAACACCCTGCTATGTTTCATCGGCACTCGCCCAATTTGTGAATTAAGGGGCTGTCGTGTGCTTAGGCAGAGGATGAGAAAAATACGCCTCTGCCACAGTATTGGCCACGACCCTCCCTTACATTATGAATCTACTAAATTGCTACATTTTGATTAATATATTTTACTAATAGTTGCAGATTGTGTTCCTTAAAAGTATAATTGTATATGTACAGTGACAATAAATATATATTCTGAATGCGTCAAGTGTGGAGCATGCTTTACACTATATTCGCATCATGGGCACTTTATGGTAGACACATTAGTTCAAATCAGCCACAGCTGCTTTTGTACTTCTACCCCAGCAACCCTTGGTACAGAGGTAATTTATATAGTATTTTAGTAGTGTAATACAATCAACGTTTTGTTGAGCCATATTACCTTTAGTGTCCGTGATATAGTGACTTCTCAGTAATCCATTCTGAATATGCATTACTCAACAATCCCCTCCTTCTGATCTTACACCTACTCAGCCCCATCACCTACAACATCAGCAATTAGCTTTTGAACAACTGGCAGTCCCTTTGGAAAGAGGGTAGGCAAGGGTGCTATGATTGTGTTAAGTTCATTGAATACTGGATGCCTTGAACCCCAAATGGTTCTTGCTGAAGACTATACACTTACAGTAAGGGTTGGTCTGTCTCATGTAAATGTACTTTTGTTATCAGATGGCTGTTCTGGGTAAGATTTAGTATCTGGTTTTATTTTAGATTTATAATTTTAGTAGTAAAATGGAATGTGTGCAGAGGATTCGCATGGTAATATTTTGTCAGATATTTGGCACTTCAATTATGTGAGATTTGTAAGTGGTCTTTACTCAAGGATTTCATCCTAGACGTTTGTACAGCCCCAGATATGGAGGACAGGGTAGATAAGAGAAGGCTAGAGGGGAACACAAACAAGCTCATAAGAGTGGTCTTTAGAACTGAGGGTTAAAAGCGACAATTGTTGTAACACAGAGTGTTGAAGTGTCAATAAGAATTAAGTCGCGATTGAGAAGAATCATTATGTGCAACCCAGACAATATGGTAGATGGTTGGCTAACTTAGAACACTTGTATAGTTTTTCTTTTTACTTCAAGTAGGCAAACATGTTACAATAGCTATTGTGAGTCAATGACAACCAGTCAAAATCCTTGGTTGATGCATTAATGTTCTGTCCTGCATAAAACCATAGCTACAAGCTGGGAGTAAGCTAGCACGAACCCTGTGAACAAACATGACTAGAGATATTATGGGACTGAAAAACCAGATCAGGAGTTGTGTTAAACTGTCTCCAGTTGATTTTGCACATGGGTAATGGGAATGAAATGTTGAATTCTTTTCTTGTAAAGAGCAGGGGATGGATGACGGTTTAAACACATTTGAGTCCAGGCTTTGGCAGATTGTCTGCAGAGCTGTTGCACCGATCAGTTATGTGTAAAATTATTATCTCCTATCCAGCGACTCTTTAACATAAGATTTGTTGTCTTCAAACCTTACGTAGGTCACAGTTGGTCAGTTGGGTAGAAGTTATGCAAGTAGAAACGATTATGTATTTTCCAAGGCTGGAATATTATAAAACCTCATCAAAGCGGTTTAATGACCTATGTGTACATGGGGAGGTTATAGGTATTTTTCTGGGTTATCCAACTGAGCTCATGGTGAAGGGTCACCTAAAGGCTGTGAATAATTTCTGGATTTAAATGTGAAAATATATATACTGTAAAGTAATTCCTGACAACCATACTTTATTTAAGGTACTAATACAATTAATGTTCTATGTGTTTTAGGGTTAATGGTTAGAATGCTTGGTGATTAACTTTTTTTTCGTTTTTGTATCTGAAGACAATTCAGTGCAGCATTGTTGAGATGTGTGCCCTAAATGTTTCATTAATCATAAAGACTTGCTATCATTACCAGATCATAGGCAATCAAATAGAAAATATTTTGGTCTATATATAATTTGTCATAATTAATTTAGGATAGTCCTTGGACCACCTGTCACTTACAGCTGCTCAAAATGTATTAGCCACTTTTTAGCTCCCTGGGCCCTATTTGTCCTTTCTCCCATCCTCTCTCTGGAGGACGCTTATATTAGGGGTATATGAACCTCTTCTTTCCAGTAGAATGCAAACTTGTGCTGGAACGCCCACATTGGCTGGATAACGAGGTGGAAGGGACCTGATTTTCGCAGGTTGAGTCTTCACTGTGCTTCTAAGCACATGTAGAACACAATGACGAGAAACCCCTTGTCTAAGAGGTGATTAGGGCGTTTGAGGCACGTGGTGTGCACATTTTCAGGTATATATGTGTGCTTCTGATGGTGTAGGGGTGCTGTGCGTGCATCTTTCTGCTTTTGCAGTTGGTACTAACGGCTCCTCTACTCATGATTTGGCTTCAAATTATTGGCACATGGAATACTGGGGTGTATCTTGCTTTTCCGGGCTTGCGCCCAATTACAATGCATTTTGGCTAATCACGTAATACTGGACAACTTTACTCCCCTGCCATTAGGGTTTGTGTCCCTATTTCTGCCTCTAGTAAACTTTGTGAGTAAAGTATTGAGTGGCCTTAAAATGTAGCTTATTTGCACATTCAAAAAAAGTTTGTAGCAACATAAATGGGATTTTGTTAGTATTCAGAACAAGGACTGCAGGAATGCTAAGAAGCTCAATAGCTCTAAGATAGGACCAATTTTATGTTTGTTAATGTTTGTCAGTAAAGTTCTTTAAATGCTGTTTTCTTTAACAGCATTTATTATGATGGAAATAATTGCAAGTGCTACATATTTTTTGGAATGTGACCAACGCTGATTTATTTGCATGTGAATGAGTAAATTAAAGGCTGAACATCTGCTTTTAATCTGTGAATTTATCAGTTGTGTTGTATCCGTTACCCTACCCTACGCCCCCACTCCTTTGAATAAAACAGTGGAATAAATAGCTATGAGGGAAAATTATTTGACGGCCTTTGGAAATGAAATCCTGGAACAAATGGGAACATATTGGATATAGTTAGAGGAAATGATTTAAAATCCATTGCCAGAAATCGTATTACATCATCTGTGTGTGTGAAAACGGACAGAATTCAAAGACATGGGTGTGATTAGCAAAGAGCCAGTCCGAATTGAAACAGCTAAACTAATAATTAACATGACATTCATTGTAACTGACTCATGGGTGTAGGGCCGACATTTTGACAAAATAGTTTTGGCCTAAGATTGGTGGTTTTCTCATTATACACAGTTTGGGTCTTAAAATGCATTTATTTTGAGTTTTATATTGCTCGCTAGACAGGAGGGCAAATATGTATTTTGGGGCTCAGGGTATTCTTTTTGCGTGCAACCTATCCCTTACTCTTCTAATGCTTAGGTCTCCCTTCCTTCCCCACACACTCTCCTGCCAAGGAGGCGATAAAGAACTTGAATAAAGCTCAGATCATGGTGCTGGAAGCCATAATGACCATGAAGGCGGGCTACAGAACAAGCTTACTTTGAGCCCAGGCTTACATTGAGGGCAGACATGCACTGTTAACCCATACCAGCCAAAGGTCGCTTCTTCATATGAAATTATTCGTAATAACTGCCTTGAGGTAGAAAGGTCTTGTGAGCAGAAACTCAGCAGGTGGCCTTTGGACTGCAAATAGTGAGTGCCCATAGTAAAACATATATGTTGATCTTTTAGTGTATGGCTTCACATACATCTCACTGTGTCCCACATGTTTACGACTGTAGCAATAAAAGTTGTGTTAAAGAACATACTTTGAGAGAAGAAATTCTCTGACTCAAAAAGCAAATTTTTTGTTTCACCTAATCGCAGTGCATTAAATGTTTTTGAAATTCAGCGGGCCTGCTTGAGTATTGGGATCTGGAGTCATTAAGAGCGTTATTTATATTTGTATAGTTATAGTTGGTGTAGCCATGAGATTCTGAGAGGCTCAAGGAGAGCTGTGATGCATGTGCTTAATAATACTTCACAGTACAAAATGTTATCTCTGGAACTTTGTGGTTGTAGAAGATCATATGGCAGATTGGCTATTTAGGTGTTTTATTGGCTTTCATGCAATAAGGGTTAGATGTACGTTTTAGTTGCCCTTATCAGTGCTGTGGCAGAATGATGGCACTACGACTTTTGACTTGATTCATTAATTTCTGTTCCTCTTTATAAACAAAATAGGATTGCTTGGGACCTAGATGGAGGCACCCTTCTTGATTAATTTGGCCAAAGTTATTTGCTATTTTGATTCGACTACAAAATTGTTTTCATGATGCTATTTGGGTTTGTGGTGCAGAATGTATATAGGAAAGTGTTACTATGGGAAGAAAATGGTTTTGATATCAATCAACATAAGGTTTTGGGTATTCTTAAACTGAACAGTAGACATGATATTAGTCTTTTCTGTTGACCATTTTAATGAAGCAAGATTTAGTATATCTCTTACTGAGGACAAATCATTCTGAGATGCGAAGGTAAAGTGCTTTTAATAGATGATCCATTGTACTAACATAGTTTAGCGCATGCAAAATTGGTACAGATAGGGCTTGAAATGTCAAGCAAAATTCTACTAGACCTACTGGTCAAATAACTTAATAAAGTTATTTTGATTGATGATTTCCACTTTAGTTTGTTTTCATAAAGCTGGTGTAAAATATACATTGTATATACAGATTTTTTGAATTTATGAAAATTATTCTATGCTTCATTTTCATTATGTGATCCTGTGGGGTTGGAGAGAAGTCACTCTAATGTATAAGAGTGCTTGCGGTGTCCTTTTAGATGTAACCTGATATGCAGATTCTTCGCCGGCATCACTGGCCCTGTCAGATGTGATTTTGACAAATGACTGTACCCAGCACTTTTAACTTTTCAGCCAATAGCCTGATACATAACAGAACCAGCCCTACTATTCTTTCAGAGTTAAATCTGTCATATTGACAAGCCTCCCCCATAGGTATCACCTTCTCGGAAGTGATCCTAGCGTGTGACTGACTAATCCTCAGTCCAGCCAGCCTACTGGTAGTCTAGTGGCTTGAAAGTGATTATGCTCAACTCTGTTGAACCAGACCAGTGGCTGCAATACTACCAAGTTATCCATGTGATTCGATCCCTGCACCTAGAGCGGCTTTTTAGCCAGCAGCACTCTGCTTTCTGGAACTTGTATTTCTGCTGTTTTATAATCAAAGTGCAGGTTCCATAGTCTCTCCATATGAAGTGCTGTTGGCTAATCAATGAAAACTTGCTGCAACTCTAGAACTTACCAGATATGAGACTGAGTGCGCCTGTCACTTACCAACCTTTTAGAGCTGTGTGCTGGACAAGTAGTCATGCATGTAATAAATACAAATTATTGTATTGTAATTGCCTTTTTATAGCGCTACTCTGGAACCCAAAGGGATTAGTGGTAAATTAGTATAGTGAAATATGAAATTAATTTGAGAGGTAGACATGTTAGTCTGTTATTTGGATTGAAGGGATACTGGAGAGATGGAAGAGGGAATGGTTTGGATTTATGTAGCGCTTGATATCTCTGTTGAGGTGTTGAAGCACTTTTCAGTGAGTAGCACGCTATTCCGGCACCCAAACAGGATTAGTGGGAAATTAGTGTAGGGAAATATGAAATTAATTTGAGCGTGGACATGTTAGTCTGTTATTTGGATTGTAGAAGGATATTGGAGGGATAGAAGAGCGAAGGGTTTGCATTTATAAGGCGCTTGCTGCCCCCTGATGAGCTGGTGAAGTGCTTTTTGGCGAGTAGCACGCTACTCCGGAACCCAAACCGGATTATGTTACTAGAAATACAGTTGTGACAAGTATTCCCTAACTACATGTATGATTGTTGACATCAAGCACAAGCTATACCTTTTTAGGTCGAGCCTAGCGCATCAGGCATGCACTGTTCTAGAAGAGGGCCTCTTGGAATCGCTCCTGACTTTCCTAAAACTCGTGCGTGTGGCTTGAGATTTTCCACACATTCCATTGGCCTTTGCGTGCGGCTTTCAATAATGAAAGCACGCAAAGGCCAAAGACAGGTGCATGTCCCACCTTTTCTCTAAACGTACATTCCCATGGCCTAGGGGTCTCAGGAACGAGCAGTGGCGTGCAGGGAGGCTTCTGCATTTCTGTGCCCGTCCCCTGCAATCCTCTTGAGCAGGCCGTTCTTATCGCTGCAATCTATCTCCCGTCACTGGCTCCTCACCCGCCCCTTCACTCTTCTCTTCTAACTCTCTCCTCCTTTTGAAACTGTTTAAACCTGAAGAAATTGTGTGCAGCATCACCGTCACTTTGTGTCGGACCAATAAAACAGGTTTTTGGCCCAATTCCTTAACACGGTGACTATAGAGATTTGCATGTTTCGTTGATGTATGTAGATGTAAGCGCCTACATGCGGTGTCACTGCACCTCTGGGGCGCTTTGGAGCACTAAATAAATTTTGTTAACAGGGCAATCGCTGGGTGCAGGGTGCGATACATTTTATGTGGAAATGTGCAAAAGCTGGCAAACCACTTCTTTCATACCAGCAGAAGTAACTCGACAACTCAGTGGGTTAATGCTTCTGCTGGAGCGCACACAGGGGGAGCACAGCTATATATATATACAAGAACACCCACGGGGCGGTCATTGACAGGTTTGCGTGGAAAGGAGGGAGCGGACGCTTACTCGGCGTTGTCCTCCAAGCACCCTAGAATCGACCTCCACAGGAAATGGGGATATTCCAATGCGTGATCTCTCAGGCAACATTTGCTGTTGGAAGAGAGGATGTGGCATAATGTTCAGAGCTGCCACTTCGGATCTGGGGAACAGGGGTTCCAGTCTCTGCATCGGCTCAACATGTTTATTTATTTAAGAAGTTTTATATAGCGCTAGCCTGACCGGAGGGTATCGGAGCGCTTCACATTAGTTACATAACATAGGAAAAGGTAGCAGCACAAAGTACAGTAAGGCAAGACAGTTCAGCAATGAAAGCTGTGCGAATCACTTAATCGCCCCATTCCTATATATGTGTGTCTTTGTGTAATGTAACCAGTGCTCATGTAAAGCGCTCCAATACCTTTGGGTCGAGTTTGCGCTACATGAAAACTGCAAAAATATATTCTAGTCAACCAGTTACATATGGATTCTATCTGACCCAGTTGCTTCCTGTCTTTAGGGTGCTTGGGGCAAGCGCTCGACTACCATGGAGGAGTCCCATACTGCCTTGGAATTTGTTTGTGGAACATGGTGGTGTCTGTCGACATTTTAAAAAGGCAGCAGCGTGATCCAGCTGAAATCTTTTGTAAGTTGTCCGGCCGATTATCCTCCAAGGATGCCCCTTATTAGAGTAGACAAACTGAATAAAAACGATGCTGCAGTGGGCTGTGGGCCTTTCAAAAAAACATATTAACCGACTAGAGAAATGAGGCAACGGGGTGGGTTGACACACCTGCTGCCCAGTATCCGGTCACAGACGTAGCCATGGTGAGCTTGGCTCAACCTTTCATCCTCATTAGGGCAGTAGTAATAAATGTTGCTCATAGTGCCACAGACCCATTAGCATGTTCTAGCACGTGAAATAAAGAAGCACCCTATATATATTTTTAAAAGTTAACCACCAACAGATATCTGGTGAAAAGTGGAAATGTTTGGCCACAATATCCTCCACCTGTAAAAAAACGAAGAGTCCGTGCCCACCTAATATAAAAGGGGACGCCGCCACCCAGTAGTTGAGCCAGTGTGTCATGCCCGCCCAGAGGCTCAAGGCACCGGTGCCACTGCACCTGCTGCACCAATAGAAGCTACGCCCCTGCTCCGACATCTTTTATTCGTTCTAAACATGCACATTTTCGAGGCATTCCCCGATCAATAACAGATGTTTTGAATCTTCTTTTTCGACTCCGCTCTTATTTTGCGCTCCATTCTTGGCACGGCTCCACCTCGTCCGGGCTGTAAAACCTATCGTGCAGTGAGGGTCTGTGAGCCTCACGCCCACAAGACTGTACCGTCCGATAAAGTGTGTCCCGTGTCCCAGTGGGGGGCAGAAGCCTTTGCGGGTCTCAGGGGTGAAATCAGTACAAAGTGAATTAAAAGGCGCTCGTTACTGTCCTAGCTCTACCCCTATCCTGTTTGTTTTATAACACACAAAAGTGCAAGTTATCTGTGTTATATTTAGTTTTTATGTTCCTTGATATTACTTTTGTTCACGGTTTTGGCCCAAAATCTCTGGCTAAACACAAAGGCGAGACCTATTGGCGATGCCAATGCTTGTTAGCATTTGTTATGGAAGCTTTTCATTCAGGCGTTGACTGAGTCCTTATCAGTACATGGAAAGTGAATACAGAGAAGAGGTCGGAGCCAGGGCACTGAGCACTACTCTCAAAAGCTCTGGGTCTGCAGAGTTTCCGAAGTTCATAGGGACACAGCTACTGGCCAAGTCATTTTCCAATCCAGCTGAATAAAGAGGCCAAGAACGCCTGTCTTAACTTAATCATTCATTCATTGTTTTCTTTAGGATATGAGCCAAATAAGCCGGCAATGCGAAACTAATGTGTCTTATTCACGCATATTGATACAATTTAAAATTGACTTCATTATAGACGCCAATGCGAGAGGGCGAGGAGGATTCCGAGACCCAAGAGACTGCCACGTGTTTTCAGCTCCTAGCCTCTCTGCTAAGGTGTGCTTAAACATTAAAGCAGCCTTTTTGGTTGTCTTCTGAAATCGCAAATAATAATTGTACTTTTAGTTCATGATCAGCTAAGGATCACATAATGCTCAGGCGGACCCAGAGAAGCCCATGTAAGCCTTTCATTCTTAGTAAAGCAATCCCCCATAGGAGTTATATTACCTTTGATCCTATTCCAGGCAAGGGGCTCTTGCCTCAGTGCTCAGTTGATTATACAACATGGTTTAAGTAGCTAAGCTTTTTATCTCCTACTTGAAATAAAAATAGCATTAATGTATGTTAGCAGAACCCCCCCTCCCCTCTGTTTAGGCTTCGTTATTTTTCTTTCCCTGCAGCTGCTTTACTATGGCCTAAACTTGTTTCTTTATGACTATAACTGACCTTTGTGCCAACAAGATAATCTGGTGTGTAAAAATAGACATGCGTGGTTGTATTTGGACTTGAATTTCAGCACATTCTAAACAGCCTTTGTCAGTGTTGTCTTCTGAGAAATAACAGGAGTTTCGGCAGTTAAAACGTAATTTGATTAACTAGATTGAGCTTGCTCAAATATAATACTTCGCTGGAAAACCTCAGGTTGCTCAGAATTCATGATGATCTAAATGTACCTAATGGCACGTAATAAAAAAAATCCGGTTTTGCATTGTTTACTGTGTTTTTCCTTGACCTTGTTTTATTAACATTTTATTAGTGTATTTTGGCAGTTGTGCCAATTGGTTGCTCACTTGAAATGTTGCGCCCAGGTAGCATCAGTAACTCTACTGCCATCTGCTGGAGATTCCAGCCTTGAAGAAAATGACTGGTGTTGTCCTGCCAACCTGTTTGTGTTTGCCTTACGATGAAGTCATATTTGTGAGGGTAAAAGACTGTATGCTTGAACCTAGGCGCTAGCTTTGTGAGAGTATACTAGAGTTTTACAAAACGGTTTATTGAGCAGTGGAACTTTATCACCGATAAATAGTTGTGATATGTATTGCAGTAAACTATGTTAATGTGTATCTCACAAACAAATGCCCTGGTGGCTCTGAAATTGCGAATTCCTATTCGCTTGGCAGTAAATGTCATATTAAACCGTTGCTGAGTGATTATTTCTGAAACCCAAAATTCAGAAAAGTGCATTTGCGTAAAAAAAACCTATATTTCAGGTGTTTCTTTTGTTAACAGTACATGTGTATCTTCTTGTGCTTTCTTAAGTCACACTGTTTTCTCAGTGATGATATTAGGTCGTTACATACAATGAGGAGTGACCGAGGGCTTTAAATGAGCAGGGTCCTGCATGTGCTGAGACTGGTCCCGATCAGGCTCTCCATTTTTAGGTCTCGGACTAGCGTCCCATGCAGTGGGCGGAGTCCGAGATTTTATGTTTTGCAGTATGGGGGCTTAAACCCGCCCCTCTAATCCATTGGCTGGCCCCGTAAATGCTGGCCAGCCATTGGAGGAGAGGGGCGTCACTCTGTTCAGGTCCCGTCTTGAGCAGATTCAGGGGCGTGTTTTTTTGCAGTTTTTAATCAGTGACATCATCTGTCACTCAACTGCAAAAACACACCCCCGAATCTGAAAATGGCAGTGTGTTTCTCCATGCTGCCTCGGCTTGTTTTCCTTCTCTCCTTTCATCTCTGTAGCCTTCTCATCGATTGGCCGTGCGCTGAGGAGCGCTTCTTTTAATTTGCTTAGTCCCGTTTTATTTATTTATTTCGAGGGAGCCCACCCCTCATCTGTTGCCGTGTGAAAATCACTGCCGGTCGGCCTGGGACACCCCCCTGACGTCCTTCCCCGGGCCGCGCTGTGATTGGCTGCCGGCCCGGGACACCCCCGTGATGTCATTCCCCGGGCCGCGCTGTGATTGGCTGCCGGCCCGGGACACCCCCGTGATGTCATTCCCCGGGCCACGCTGTGATTGGCTGCCGGTCCGGGACCTGACTTGTATACATATGCTATCTCCTTTAGAGTATACCCAACATGACAATTCGTATTGCGCTGAAGAGTACTTGTTCTGTTCCCTGTACTCAGATCTCCCTCTCGCCTTATTTTCTCTGTCCCGCCCGAGTCATTTTCTCTGGTATTTCCTGTCCCCAGGAGTTCATGCTCTCTGTCCTCCAAGTGCCCCTGTCCTTTACTCTCACTGTCCCTGGGATCCCTGGGGTGAACTGAAGTAGGCAGACTTCACAAGCGAGGGATAGCACTGCTGCCTTAGATAAATGAGTGATCGCTCTGCTGTCTGTGACAGATAGTGGAACACGTCTGCAGTCAGCATTGTGCAAGGGATAAGACAGCTGAGCGAGTGATAGCTCTGCTGTTGTGGTGTGTGTGTTTAACGAGTGCACTGGACAGGTGGGGGTAAGTCTCTGTCCCAGACCTCTCCTCAGGCAGACTCAGAGCCTGTGGTCTGAGTTGAAATAACAAGGCAGCCCACCTCCAAGCCCACACTACACTGCACAAAGTATACTAGGTGTGAGCATTTACGCACTAACGTCTAGTGTGTTCTACAGTGTTTACAAACATGTACACAATAGCAGGATGTAGCTCCACCAACAGAGGCACCCTTCGACTCGTTCCTTATTTATTTATTTATTTATTTATTTATTTATTTATAAAACTTATATAGCGCACAAATACCGATTGGTGTCTCGGCGCTGATTTCTACAATTGCAGAGAGGATCCTTGTCAGTGTTACTAATTAAAAAGCCAAGTTTTCACCTGTTTCCTAAATATTAACAAGGAAGGGCTGAGTCTGATGTGATCAGGTAGTGAGTTCCATAATTTGGATGCTGCAACTACAAAACGTCTAGGTCCCCATGTAGCTTTTTTTGTCCGTGGGATTTGGAGAAGCTGGGATGAGGAGGACCGTAAAGTTCGGTTAGGCGTATATTCCTTCTTCAGGGTACCTACCCCAACCATCTCCATCCTAACTCTAAGCCCCCCCCCCACCTCCCCAAGAGATGCCCTTTGCACCAAGAGCTGTAATGGTCCTCTCCTCACTCTGGCTCAATCACCAGACATTTACTGCTCTAAGTCCTCACCCGTGGAGTGATGTTGGATACAGAACCAGGTCAGGTCACACCGACTCAAACGGACTCTTCCACGTGCAGGGCTTATGTTATTCATTTTTCTTATCTTCTAATGTTATATATTATTTTATGTTATGTTGTCATGGTACGTTACAGTATGTTTTCTTATATTTTTTATATTATTAATTTTATATTATGTTCTTACATTGTTATTTTATGTAATATTATCATGTTACACTGTTACGTTATGTTGCATTGCGTTCCGTTACGTTATGTTGCATTACATTTCGTTGTGTTGACTGATATTCATTTTCTTATCCTATAATAGTATGTATCATTTTATGTTGTGTATTGTTGTTTTATGTTATGGTGTGTTATGCTATGTTACTCTTCAGTACGTTATGTTATGGTACCTTATTTTTTTCTATGTGATAGATTCCATCTTGGCGTGGAGTGTGCATCGTTTTATGACTCGGTATTTCTTAATATGGCATCCACCACATCCAACACATCCACATCCACCACCACCACATCCACCACCACATCATCTACCATAACCACCACATTCACCACCACATCCACCACCACATTCACCACCACATCCCCCACATTCACCACCACATCCACCACATTCACCACCACATCCACCACCACATCCACCACCATCACTTCCACCACCACATCCCACACCCACCACATCCCACACCCACCACATCCCACACCCACCACATCCCACACCCACCACATCCCACATCCACCACATCCCACATCCACCACAACCACCACATCCCACATCCACCACATCCAACACATCCACATCCACCACCACATCCACCACCACCATATCCACCACATTCACCACCACATCCACCACATTCACCACCACATCCACCACCACATCCACCACCACATCCACCACCACCACATCATCCACCACCACATCATCCACCACCACATCCACCACCGCCACATCCACCACAGCCACCACCACCACATCCACCACCACATCCACCACCACATCCACCACATCCACCACCACCACATCCACCACCACCACATCCACCACCACCACATCCACCACCGCCACATCCACCACAGCCACCACCACCACATCCACCACCACATCCACCACCACATCCACCACCACATCCACCACCACCACATCATCCACCACCACATCATCCACCACCACATCATTCACCACCAACACATCCACCACCAGATCCACCACAGCCATGTGTGTGTGTGTGTGGCTCTGTGTGTGTGTGTGGCTCTCTCTTGTGTGTGTGCAAATGCAATAGGTCTCGCATTTGCGAGAGATTAAGCTATTGGCATTGTAAATGACAATGCCATTTATTTATCTGTTTTCAAATCCAACATATTAATTAAAAAATTGTCATTTGCAATGCCAATAGCTCTAACTTTTGCAAAGGCGAGACCGTTGCATTGTAAATGCTTGTTGCCTTTCCCTCAGGGTGAAAAACAAATCTCAATTCTGCAGCTGTACCACCCTTCACAGCCTTTGACGTAACTTCAAAGAGACTTGTTATAGTACTTTCACAGTCTCATCATTTCAGAACTGAAGCATTTTCAATATTATATACAACAGAACCATAGTTGTTGCTTATTTATCTTATGCAACTAATAACCATTGACAATGCCTATAGTAATGGCTTATTGTAGGTGTAATGTTACTTGTATTATATGTCTGGATGCAATGACAGAAGCAGCAAAATATCAGTGGGGCAGCACACTATAGTAAGCGCAGATTTTTAGCTTAAGTGGGTTTAAGCCATGCCCTTAATTATATCGACCACGCCCCTTTGAGAAACACCCCAGTTTTTTCATCCCCTTTAAAGCCCTGGAGTGAGCTATCTGAGTAAGGTCGAGTATATCTGATACTTTCAAATCTTGAGATTACAGTGGAAAGTGTTACTCGTCCTTGGAAAGAGAGGCCTCTCAAAAGGGGATTGATTAATGGATGGGAGATTATCTAACTTGTGGATATGTACTCCCTTAGGCAAACCAGAAGGGAATTGTTCAAGCTCTTTCTTATAAATGTATATGTGCTCGAAATGATTGTGTGATACTTCAGAAGATTTAAAAAAATGGGAAACTTCTGCGAGGCCTTTACTTGTGAACTACGTATTAGTGAATATATAAAATACGTTAGGGTGTAAATGCCTAATGTGCTGCTTATTTTTCAACTTGGGGTGTGTAATGTAGTCTGCATGGAATATCTATAATCTCTGAATCATTATGGGATCACTCATGTATTACTTACAAGATGCAACAACTATCAACACATTTAAGCATTGGGAAAGTGACCCGTATTCACAATGTGTAAAGTTATGCACCTATGTGGAGAATGGAATGGCATTACGAATGACGTGCAGGAGAGAGAAAATACTCCGTTCAGGTGGACAGCAGGAAAATGTTATCCTTACCGAGCATTAGATCTGCTCTTTAGGGGAAAGAATTGAAGAAAAGGCTTGTTTACGTGATTAGTTAATTAGTAAAAAATCACCTGAATGGATATAATTATGTGAGGGTTTGTGTAATGGTGTTTAACTGGGGAAGAAAGAAAAATAGGATCCCTGCTAGGATCTGACGAAAAGGTGAAATTCTCAGGGAAGGCTGCTCAGAGGGATATTCAGAGGATGAGAAAAGGCTGCCTTCTGGTGTCTTTTTTGATGGTAAGTTAAAAACAGTGTGAATTTGATAACTTTATGGAAATCCATTATTGTTGGTTACTCAAGTAAGGAACCATTAAATTCCAAAATTTAAATTGTAGAATTTCAGTGTGTGGGAAACGTCCACAATTTGTATAATGGCACTGAAACGGATATACTGGTGTTGAAACGGATATACTGGTGTTGAAAAACGTATCTCCACAGTTTACCAATGATTTCCAAGTTGTGAAAGAAATAATGTAAACACTGAATACCTCCAGACCGAAGACAGTAGAAACGCTCTTGCCCTACTGGGGCTTAAAGTATACTTCTACTTTTTGAGGCTACTGACAACATGTGATTGTGTCAGCCTTTTTCAAAGATAATGTCTTGCCTCACATCTTTAGAAACAGGCATGTAGACATATTCTCTTGTAGTTGTGTTAAATGCAGTGGGTTTGATCCTGGCCAAATTATACAGAAAATTCTTCTGTGCTAATATGAAAAGAAGGGGTCAACTCCTCGTTTATAAACTGGATTTTATATTCTTTACATTCTATACTTATTGTGTGCAATGACATGGCTCTGAGAATGGGTGAAGGCCACCAGAGATGGTTGTCCCCCAGAGGATCCACCCCTTTAGACAAAAAAAATCTCTGATTACAGTCATGCAGTACAGTTCTTTAAATAAGTGTAGATGCCTGTCTCTTGACCCTCAGTGTTGTGCATATCAGGACATAATATTTCCATCTCCCGTCTAGAATACTCCTATCTGTTACTATGGTTGGGTAAGAATTTAGACATTACCTAGTTGACAATGTGAGACCCTCAATTAATATGAGGTAGTGAATTGCTATGGAAGTCATTTTTTTAGGTGGACGTTGGTTCTGTTAGAGCAGTTATCTTGAGCAGTATTTTGGACATAGGTTGATATTTGCCAATCTAAATGGTAGTTTGTCATCTTTGAATGGTGGTGAATTGCTAAATAGGAAAGACACATTTTTTAAAGTCTTTCAAGAGCAGTGTGAAATCTGGTAAATGGAATTGGTTCTAAGCAGCCTTACACCCTGCTTATTGTTCCCTTGAAACTGCACTCTAACATTGCTGTTCATAAATGGCTCATGAGGGCTTTCACAGAGATGGCTGATTAGAGCTCATGCTGGATTTTGTTGCTTTTTTCTAAGCCCTCCCAAGTACCTCGTGTCAGGCGTTATAGACTAACACATTTCAGTGTGTTGGTTCAAATTACTGCACTGAAATGAGAAGTCACGCATTATAAGTGCCTGTGCCTATCATGCGCTGCGGACCAAGCGGTACAGGTTGTTATTATAATAGCACTAGTGGCACCGGCAGGCAGCGTACTACTCGGCAGACTTCTTGGGGGCTGGGCTATCTGAGCTGCCTCCTGCTTGCTACAATGTAACGAGTACTGCATTGAATCACCGCGTGGCATACTTTCACGTCATTGGTCAAGTCAGTGGAGTGCCTGCCAATGGGTACTATTGAGACACATTGAGTGAGGTCAGGAGTCATGTCAGTTCTTAGACTCATAGTTATAGGGTGACTCGAGTCATGGGGTTGAGGCTGCCACCTGTGGCGCGAGCAGGCTGCACTTAGTTGAATTCACTAATGAATTCAGAAGTGGCTGCAATGCTGAGCTCCACTCGCGGCAAGACATTTCGTGGCCCATCGCAGCCGACCGACCCTGCCGATCCCACCACGGGCGGCCCGGGTGCCGGCGGCTGAGAAGCACAACACCTGGACTCACTGCGGCAGCCGGAGTGGTTCCTTCACTGCCCAAGAGAGCGCCGGAACCCTGCCTCTGACACTGCAGCTGAGCCGGCCTGAGCAAGTCTGATGCGCAGCGAGCGGCCGGTCACCAGAGAGGCCAGTCGGGCTGTCATAGGAAATGCAGCTGCTCTCGAGCAGGCCACTTGCAGCCCGTCGCTGCCGTTGAATTATTTCATCAAGTAAGTGTGTGCCTAGTCATAGTGAGTGAGGAGCATTCAGTGAGTTGCGGGTAATATTAAAGTTCCAAATATGTGCTTGACTTGCCGGCTTCCTTCTCCGAAAGTTCCACGCACACATGTAGTCACTCCCCAGACCCGCACTAACTTTTTGCACATAGCGCAGCCACTCACAGATAACTAGTAACACCCATGACAACTTTCTCAGGCCGGCTGGCTGAGATGATCATGCTGCACTGTGCAGCTACTGACAGAGACAGCATCATCAGTCGACCTCTCCCGTGCAAATGTGTTCAGAGCCCTCCAGTGCCTATTATTTAACCCATGCTTGATTAAAAGAGTGGTCGTTGGTGGTCGGAGGGATCCGAATTGGTGACTAAATCAAGGATGAATGCCTGTTCTATCTTTTGAGCGTGTTGCATGTTGTTTCATTATAAGACAGATGACATGTCATACCCTAAAAAAAACTTGCTGATCAGAACATAGAGCAGCTCTGAAGTAGGTTTCTTTTGCAGCAATTCCATTTGAGATTGAATCCTTCACCTCTGGGTCTTTGAATTGCATCACTTTCTAGTTTTTCCTCAGTCTGCTGCAATACCTGACGTCACCCACCTGTGCATGCACTTGTCCGATGCTGTGCTGTCTGCCGCAGGCCGGCTGTCAATCAATCAATCAATCAATCAATCAATCATAGCACTTGTATAGCGCACTACTCACCCGGGAGGGTCTCAAGGCGCTTGGGGGGAGGGGGGTGCTACTGCTCGAACAGCCAGGTCTTGAGTTGTCTCCTGAAGGCGAGGTGGTCCTGGGTCAGCCGAAGGTGGATGGGGAGGGAGTTCCAAGTCTTGGCAGCCAGGTAGGAGAAGGATCTTCCTCCGGCGGTGGCTCTTCGGATGCGTGGTACGGCGGCGAGGGCGAGGCTGGTGGACCGTAGTTGGCGGGTGGGCGTGTAGAAGGTCAGGCGGTCGTTGAGGTACTTGGGGCCCAGGTCGTGGAGAGATTTGTGTGCGTGGGTGAGGAGGCGGAACGTGATCCTCTTGTTGACGGGGAGCCAGTGCAGGTCTTTCAGGTGGCCAGAGATGTGGCTGCGACGGGGGATGTCCAGGATGAGTCGGGCGGAGGCGTTCTGGATGCGTTGGAGTCTTTTCTGTAGCTTGGCTGTGGTTCCGGCGTAGAGGGTGTTTCCGTAGTCCAGTCGACTGGCGACGAGGGCCTGGGTGACCGTCTTCCTGGTTTCGGTCGGGATCCAACGGAAGATCTTTCGGAGCATACGCAGGGTGTTGAAGCATGATGAGGAGACGGCGTTGACTTGTCTGGTCATCGAGAGGGAAGAGTCCAGGATGAAGCCCAGGTTGCGTGCATGGTCGGTTGGCTTGGGTGCGGTGCCCAGGGCGGGGGGCCACCAGGAGTCGTCCCAGGCGGAGGGCGAAGGTCCCAGGATGAGGACTTCCGTCTTGTCTGAGTTCAGTTTCAGGCGGCTGTTCTTCATCCACTCGGCGAAGTCTTTCATCCCTTCATGTAGGCTAGTTCTGGCGGTGGCGGGGTCTCTGGTGAGGGAGAGGATCAGTTGGGTGTCGGCGTAGGAGATGATGTTGTGGTTGTGTTGGCGTGCGATGGCTGCAAGTGGTCTCATGTAGACGTTGAAGAGGGTGGGGCTAAGTGAAGATCCTTGCGGAACGCCGCAGATGACTTCGGTGGCCTCGGATCGAAACGGGGGGAGGCGGACTCTGTGTTCTTCCGGCGAGGAATGAGGTGATCCACTTCAGTGCCTTCTCTTGGATGTTGCCGAGGCGTTGCACTAGGGTGCGGTGGCAGACCGTGTCGAAAGCTGCAGAGAGGTCCAGGAGGATGAGGGCAGCAGTTTCCCCGTTGTCGAGCAGGGCTCGGATGTCATCGGTGGCTGCGATCAGGGTGGTCTCGGTGCTGTGGTTGGCTCTGAAACCGGACTGCGAGGGGTCGAGGGATCCGTTCGTCTCGAGGAAGGCGGCCAGCTGTTTGTTGGCGATCTTCTCGATGACTTTCACAGGAAAAGGGGGGAGCGAGATGGGGCGGAAGTTTTTGAGGTCGGTGGGGTCCGCTGTCGGTTTCTTTAGTAGGGCGCTGAGCTCGGCGTGCTTCCAGCTCTCCGGGAAGGTGGCGGTGTTGAAGGAGGTGTTGATGATGTTCCGGAGTTGTGGTGCGATGGTGGAGTCGGCCTTGTTGAAGACGTGGTGTGGGCAGGGGTCGGTCGGTGATCCGAAGTGGATGGTGTTCATCGTGCGGGCTGTGTCCTCGCTGGTCACCATTAGGTCCAGGTGTAGAGGGTGGTGGGGGGGGGCGTTGGTTCGACGGTGGGGTGCGTGGGTGGTGCGCTGAAGCTGTTATGGATGTCGGCGATCTTGCGGTGGAAGAACGAGGCGAGGGAGTCGCAGAGGTCTTGCGATGGAGTGATGTGGTTGTTGCCGGTGCTGGGGTTGGAGAACTCCTTGACGATGCTGAAGAGTTCCTTGCTGTCGTGGGCATTGATGTCCAGTCGTTCCTTCAGGGATTTCTTCTTGGTGGTGCGGATAAGCTTCTGTGGGGAACCTGGGGCGGGTGGTGGTGGGTTGTGGTTCTTCTGAAGCTGAAGTGGACGCAGCTGTGGTCGGTCCAGTGAAGTCCGGTGGAGTGGCTGAAGGTGATGTGCTTGCTGGATGAGAAGACGGGGTCAAGCGTGTGGCCGGCGTAGTGGGTGGGGGTGTTGACCAGTTGCAGGAGTCCAAGGTTGGCGAGGTTGTCCAGTAGGGCGGCGGTGTTGCGGTCCTTGTTGTTCTCCAGGTGGAAGTTGAGGTCTCCAAGGAGGATGTAGTCAGCGGAGCGGAGGGCATGCAGGCTGATGAAGTCCGTGATGTCTTCGCTGAATTGTGTGCGTGGTCCCGGAGGTCTGTAGATGAGGGTGCCTCTGAGGGTCGTCTTTGGGTCGGTGTGAATCTGGAAGTGGAGATGCTCGACTGCAGCGAGGGTGTCGTTGGAGTCGGTCGTGATGCGGATGGTGTTTCTGTGGACGATGGCGATGCCTCCTCCGGTCTGGTTGACGCGGTCCCTCCTGATGATCTTGTACCCGTCTGGGATGGCGATGGCGATGTCGGGGGCTGAGGAGGCGTTCATCCAGGTTTCTGTGAGGAAGGCGACGTCTGGTGATGTTGCGTCGAGGAGGTTCCAGAGTTCCACGGCGTGTCTGTGGACGGAGCGGGTGTTGAGCAGGATGCACTTGAGGTGGTTGCTGCTGGTGCTTGGCTTGGCGGGAGCGGTGCAGGTTCGGAGGCAGGTGAACTTGCAGGCTTTGCAGGTGAAGGGTTCGTGGATGCGTCTCGGGGTGGCTCGGCAGCAGGCGGGGTTCCGGCCGGTATTGAGTGCGTTGAGGGTGGCGGCGTCGTAGGTCCGTCGGGTTGTCTTGCGTCGGTGGGGGCCAGGGGTCCTGGCGCTGGGCGCGGTCCAGGCGCAGACGGGCTTACCTTTGGCGCGCCTTCGGCGCACCCGCTGCGCGTAAGAGGGGGCGACATAAGAAGGAGCCGGGAGGGCGGAGCAGCTGGGTGGCGGGAGCGGGGCGGCGAATGGGAAGGAGGGGGGCGTGGCCACCGGGTGGCAGTGGCGGGAAGGAGGGCAGCGGGCGGCTCAGCGGCGGCTGGGTCGCCCTGTGGAGAAGCGCGCGGAGGGAGAAAACCGAGGAGAAACAAGGGAGCAGAAGAAGGTAGCAAGGGCACAGCACAAAAAACGGGGGCAGCAGAGGGGCACAGCAGGGGAAAAACGAGGAAAAACGAGGGAGCAAAAGGCAAAAAGCACAAGAAGGTAACTGGGGCACAGCGGAGCGAGGTCAGCAGGGCACAGCCAAAAACGAGGGCAGCAAAAGGTCACAGCAGACGGAGGCAGTAGCAGGGGTGTGTGGGGGCGACCTCGCCCTTCCATTTCTGGTGGTTTGCAACAGTTTTAAGATGTTCTTCGGGTTCCTCGCAGGGCCGGACTGGGAACCGGCCCTGGCAAACTGCTCAGCCAGCCCCCCCTGGGGTGAGGGGGGGTGCAGGCAAGCAGTTTGCAAGGGCTGGTTTCAGCCAATTTTGTTACAGGGGGCCGATATTGCCGACCCCCGGTAACAAAAAAACGGCACCCCAGGGGCCCAAAACCGGTTCCCACCCTATCGGCCCACCGGGGAAACACCTGCTACGGCCAGTCCGGCCCTGGTTCCTCGTTGCGCAAAATATTTGCCCTGTCTTCATTGCTTGATTTTTCTTGCGAGAAAGTGTCACTCAGTCATTGAAATGTCACTCATAATTACACTAAAATTATGAAAATCTCACATTTAGCAATCTGAAACCTTGGCAGCTATTTTTCTAGTTTTGTTGTCCTTGCCAGTATTTGATTAAACTGGGAAATACTATTGTGATTGCTACCTTTGTGTGGTTTCAGCTACAGCTAACAGTGTGGGACATGGTAGTTGATTAAACGAGGAACAAGCATTTGCAGTGCAATAGGTCTCGCAGTTGGCAGCGTTTAAGCTATTGGCTTTGTAAATGACAATGCCTTTTATTTATCTGTTTTGCTAATTAACACAATACAATGCCAATAACTCAAACTCTTGTAAATGCTAGACTATTTGAAAAAAGCGGGCGCCATTGTCCTGGCTGCTCAGAAAGTGAAAGCGCACATGGCACGCTGAAAATTGCAGGGAAAGCATGTCATGCCTGCAGTAGGAGAAACTCATTAAAGAATATAGTGCTTACAGACTAAAACCAGCATTGGCATAGCCAATAGGTCTCGCCTTTGGGACCGTATAAGTGGTTAATCATGCTGCACATTATCCTGGGCGCTCTGCAGAAATACCAAGAAGAAATGCCTTTGAGCAGAACATAAAATGGTCGCCTGTGCTAGAGGAAGAAGTTTGTTTTGAGAGATTTTATTCACCTGGCCTCGTTTTCTTACAGAAAGATGCATTCTATTATGTTCAGCTTGATGCTTACATGTTAAAAATGTGCTTCAATTAAAAGGTAGAAACAAATCTTTGCTCTAATCTCACAATAAGGGGTTTCACTTTACTGTGATGTTGCATGACACTTTATTGCGAGGGACAAATAAATGCCACACTTTGCTCAGAGGTCAATATGAGAAGTTCTCTTTGGCACTGAGGTCTCAAAGAGGAATCACAGATCAATATTATAAGAATATAACAATAGTGATTAGGCAGCAGTGATAAAGAGACATTGACACCCGCTAATGAAAATGTAAAGTATCGTAATACCAACCAGTATTATTGAAATCATGAAGCACTTTTGGGTTTTAATAGACTGTACTCATTGGGGGGCACTTAACTGAATGACATTCCTTAATTGCACTGTAGTGTTTTTATCATGCTCTCCTATTGTATGTTGTATTTTTATTCTGCTTTATCTGCTCCGCCCTTTCTCTATTTTCAGCTGAGATGTAATGATTTTAAATAATTTAACATCAATAAACGTTACAACCTCTTTATGCCGGGTCATAGCAGGATGTGCTGTATTAGAAGGACTAAATCTATGTACTGAAAATAATAAAATGATCTCCGTGTCAAAAGCACTAACCTGCTTACTTGTCTACATAAATTAAAAATCTGCCATTTTACATTATGTGAAGTGCATGAGGCACATTAACCCTCTATGCTACACTAAGTCACAACTTTGACTTGACAAAACACAGATCTGTCCTGCAAGAATATTAACTATCAGTTATCTTAGCATTATTAATATTCCCTGAGAGCTACTAGGCACACAAACTCACTGCAATAGGTGCAGTAACCCCATAAGGCATTTTAAAATGCAACCTCTGCAACCAATTCATTTACAACAGATTTACTGTCACATTTCTGCTTGTGGCAGATTTGTTTTTGTCAGAGTTTATTATTTTAATAAATATAATGTGCAATTTAGATGAGGGAGTTCTTTTCATGACTTCACCACCTTTTAGTTGCCACGCCTTGACCTCCTATTTATCGTGGAGGACTAAAGTTTTTCCAACTCCAGCACTGGTTACACACAGACCTCTACGGTGATCGCCTTCACTGTACAAAAAATTTATTTCTCACCAATTACTTTAGCTAGCATTTATTTTCAATTTAAGCATACACGTTGCATTTATTTACTTTAAGGTGAAAGGCCAACAAGTAGTTGCAGAATATTGGTTTTTTTTAACCAGGGATCTGGCCACACCTCCATTGCACTCAGAATCACAGTCCCGGCCCTTCAAGCGCTGGTAACAAGTGACGTTTTAGACGGGGAATCGCGATACAAATCATAGGGAATTCCATAACTCAGTCTTTTGAGGCTCCAGGGAGGGTGAGACTGTGTGGTTTTCGAGGGTGATCCACTGAACCAATTGAGGCTAAAACATTTTTTTTTAAACTGAAAGAAGGTGAGCTAGGTACGCTTTCAGGAGAAAAGAAGTGTTCTCTCTTGAGTATGTTAGAGAGACACCCTGCAAATAAAGCTAAGCATAGAAATTAGGAAGGGGCATGCTGTTTTGAGTAATATGATGCTGACATTGAACCCGCAGCTGAAACACAGAGAAAGTAAGACTACAGGCCCAGATGTGCTCTGCCACGTCAGAAAAATCAAGAGAGGTTCTCCATCCATTTACCCGTGGCTCAACTGGGTGAGCACGCCTCCCGTTTCTCAATACTCTCCAGGGTCACTCCTCCATAGCAGGCTATGCCGGCCCGTTGCCTTCTCCCGTGCCAAGGATGGGGACAACCCGTTCAAACTTCAACCCGCCGCTGGCATCTGCCATATGCAGTTATAGACATAGAAAACTAATTAACACATACGCAGCTCAGGGCGCCATCTTGGCACGGCATATATTGCGTTCTCTAAAACAGAATAAACTAGTATTCCAAGTATACTGAGAAAGCTAGCAGCGAAAAAGTCACACGTTAACAAAAATAATTAATATGCATTAGAAAGTAACAGATAATGGGGTAAATAGTAAATAAAACCAAATATGTACTTACCCCAAAACACTGCTGAAATAACTCGCATTTGCAACCTTTAATCTCAAATTGTACTGTAGATTTGTTTCATGAAATACACGATGTTCATCTGTTCGGACCATGCATACAATTTAAGGAGGATGTTCATTTTACGGTGCTTACAGCCAAACCCCTATGACACAAACGAGCGTGTCCTTTGTTTATGTCTGATTACCTGCCAGAGTGTTTCTCCACTGATTGGCTGGTTCCTCATTGATGGTTGGTGAGGTGTGTGCCGGAAGGGAGAGTTTGGGAAATGTTGAGTCAACGTTGGGTTTGGATCGGCAGAACCTATAGACTGTTACAGATTATGGTGAGAAATTTCAGGATAAACTGGGTCTGATAGTTCTAGGGATGGTGAGGGAGAATTACGCCGCAAAGACGAGGAGGGAAGCACTGCACAGAATAGAAGAGAACAAGAGCACGCGGCTCGCGCTGACTAGGGGAGGAGGAGGCAGCAAGGGGAGGGAGGAGGGGAGAGAGGAGGGGGCCTGCGCCTGTTTCCCTTGCGGGAGCGAGCAGGAACCATCTGTTAATTACAAAAAGATGGTTTCAAAGCTCGCTCCCGCAAGGGAATTGCCAAACGTGCACGCGTTGCCATGGAAAGCAATGCAACGCGTGCACGTTTTTGGGACCAAAACTGAATCAATTACGAGAGGTCTTTTTCCTGCGTGCTGCTTAGGCAAGAACTAAAAAGAGGCACTGTGTAACAACCGAAGTAGAAGGGCCAGTCCTCATGGGTGGTTACAAATGAAGACAAGGCGGTACTAAGGAGGGACTAACAAGCCTATTAACAAATCAGAAGACAGCATTTACGAAGGACAATGACACAAGCCAATGACAAATATGGGTGAAGAGTAGGCGGGGCTTCTATTCCATACTTCAGTACGGCATGCCTCGCAGAGCAGCGCATGTGCTGCCCAGGCTTGACCTAAAAAGGACCTGCCATTTCTGTGGACTGTAGCTGGAGCTTGTATGGCATGTTGTGTTTTTGTATTTCAAGCTGTATGTTTTTACGGTCTAGTCTATAGTCCAGTGCGTTTGTCTCATTAGTCTTCTGTTTTTTTGTGTTTTTTTTAAATAATTATAGTGGAAATATATACAAATATACATACATGGGCTTTGGGTCAGTCCTCGTTCGTTGGTCTGCTCAGTTGTCATTCACATTTTGCTTCTGCCCAGCACAGCGGGTTGTGTGGGGGCAGTGGGGCAGCCCGTGCCTTGTCAGGCATTGGCTCTCATTCGTTGTGAGTGATGACATTTTCCCTTTCGCATGTGCGGAGCAGTCTGAAACAGAGGTGCACTTCAGTGCGAGCTCTGGTGTGCGTGGGGGTTTGGGCCACGTCTTTTTTAATATTTTGTATGTGTTTCGCAGTTGCTTTGTGCCTATTGCACATGCTTGCAAAAAATTACAAAATGCTGCACCCTTACCCAGGTCAGACTTATTGGCTTTACCCATACTTACGATTCCTTTGCAGGAAAGAATGATTTCCGTAAAATACCCGCTGTATACAACATGCTGTGACACATTGTGACGCTAGAGAGCGGTAGAGAGCAGTTTGAGCAGATCGAGCAAAGAGCAGCGAGGAGCTGCAGCGAGGAACTGCAGCGGTGGTGGCGGTGGCCGCGTCCGTCTGAAAAAAACCTGCCGCAAGCCCGAAGCCGTTTTCAAGCCGCTTTTCAAGCCAGCAGGCAGGCAGAGAGAGGCGCTTGTAGCAGCTGCAGCGGCGGCGGCGCCCCACAGAAGACGCTAACCGAGAAAAACACACCCAAGCGGGGGAGCCGGGCTGAGCAAGCAGAGCAGCGCAACCCGGAGCTGCAAGGAGCTGCGAGCGGCAGCTGAAGTATGGCTGCGGTGCCTAATTGAGACCGTGGAAAAGTATCGGGTGTCAAGAGCTGGGAGCCCTCAGTGACCGGGAGGGTCATAGAAGGGAATTTGCAGGAGCCGCAGCCAGGCGTACCTGAGCCAAGTAAAGAGTCAGAAGCGGTAGGAGCCGCAGGTGCCACGAAGGGGAGGAACCGGGCTCAGGCAGCAAAAACTCGGGAGCCGGTCAACCCTAAGCTCCTGCCCGGGTCTAAGCTCAGCGTGGGAGGTGTGAGAGAGTCCGGACCCAGAAAGACCCATAAAGGTAGCAGCTCCCAGAAACGCCGAGGAATCAGCTAGGGGAGCAAGTGGAGCAGCAAGGCAGAACTTTTGATCCAGGACCCAGGTTTTTGTGAGTACTACCCCCCTTCCCCCTGGGAAAAGAGAAATTCAAAGAAATCAAAGAAAAGAGAAAGGGGGTGGAGCAGAGAAAGGGGGAGTGGGGAGTGGAACTGGGATTAAAAAGGATAAAAGGAGTTGAGCCAGAGGAGGGGGGTAATCTGTGGAAACCGTGTCATCAGCAGGATCCCAATCCCTCCCCCCCCGAAGCCCTGCACGTCAGGTAAAAAACTCAAACGAGCGTAAAACCCCAGAAAATACTCCCGCAAAAGACCCCTACTCGCCAAATATTCCAGCCGAAGCATCCTGCAGGCACACAGAACTATCACAGAACCATCACATCAGGAAATACAAGAGCGGTGGCCTCGATAAAGTACCCAGACAAAATTGATACAGTTTTACGTGTATTATGCTCTAACAGATCTCCATTAAGAAGCGACATTATAAACGGTCACACTACCTAACACCTTCCGTTCTTCTCCCGCTCTCTCCCCGACGGCAGCTGTTCCAAATGGGGCAGACGGGCTTGGGAGGTTTGGGAATGCCAGCGCAAGCGTGAGGTAGAAGTGTGGGTGAATAAAGTGGCTAGCATTCGTCTGGAGTTTACATCATTCTTACGCAAAGAGCGAAACTGTACCCAAAGATCTCAGGAAAGTAAGCAGGGTGAACTGTGAACTGCACTACGTGCACGCAGGCGAAAGAGCGGTGAACAACGCTGAGATAATAAGGCCACACGCAAATCAGCAAACTAGTAATCCCAGAGCAGACCAGGAAAAATCAAGTTTGAAGAGTGGAGGGGAGTGAAAAAACATACAGTGCGGGAAAAACACGCGAGCCTTCAGGAGGAAACAAAAACAGTCCAAAAACAAAGAGACAAGGAGACACACCCATATTTATGAATAAATAAAGTAAGATCCCAAATACCAATACTAATTCAAACAGGCTACTGGTCAGAATATCAGATATTGGATTATGCGGTCGGTAAAAATCCGACAAACTCCAATACAGAAAACAAAAATAAAAAGAAGGTTGGCGGAAAAAGACAGAAATTAACAAGGAAACAAAAGCAAGTCAGAAGAGTTGCTCAGTAAAGAACAAATAGATCTGATATCAGTCCCCATGGTAGAGCCTTTTAAGTTTGGGGAGGAAAAACCTAAGTACAAATTTCACTTTTTAAAAGAGCAAATGGCAGGAATGCACATAATAAGCGAAGAATCCAAAGCCCCATAAAATCACCTATTTTTGCTTTATCTAGTAAAAAACGCAAAAAGAGAAATGAATCAGAAACAAGTCTGGGCACCCATTCTAAAGAAAAATTAACTATAAAAAATTGGTTGGTAAAAACCACGGCACAAATCCATGTACCTCTCAGCCAAGCGATGTCCACACCAAATAAAATACCCACCGAGGGCAACGAAAAAAGTTTAATACTTATTGACCAAAGTAACTTAGGACCCCAAACAAAATTACAGAGAAGTATACAAAAAATTGACTGGTCAAAATCTTTCTCAATTTTTGAAGAAGCAGAACTCCGGAAGATGCTCGAAGACAACACACACATGGAAGCGGAACTAAAGCGACGTAGTCATGAAAAATTGAAAGAATCCGAAAATCTGGAAAGAAATGAAAATGGAGAGAAACAGGAAATAACATCTTCTCCAAAAATACTTACATCAAGCCCAATCAGATAACTGACCAGCAAAATCCAGGTGTCCGACGTTGCTAAAGAGGTGATAAAAGAAGACTATCCAATAACCATTTCTTCGACAGGCAGTTTTAACACAACTACAGGGGCACTGACGCAACAAACTGAAGCACAGTCCGCACTCTGGAGGGACGCTTTTTAAAAAAACTTACAACAAGCGATCAACGCTTTAAATTTTCAATCGAACAAACTCGATGTTCAGGTGGATCTGATGAATTTAATTGCAACACATATAGTGGGAATAAATTCTAAATTGGATAAAATTTGGGAGCATCTCACAAAAGAAAAGGAGGAAGATAAACAATGGAAAGCAAAATTAATGGAACAAAATTGTGTCTGTGGGGACATAATAGACAAATTGGCATCATTACCTGACATCCTGAAAGAAATACTTGCGGCAACATTTTTAAAAAAAATAACAAAGGGGATAATCCTAATGACGAGGTTATAAAAACTGGAAAACAATATAGAACAATTCCACTCGACGAAAAGGAAAAAACCCTAAACAGGTCAGAAGAAAATGAAACAACCAAGAGAGGACAAGAAGAAAATAAAAAAATGGGGTCATCGGGCACAATAGAACCCCTAACCAAAAGACAGCGCAAACGGGCAAGGAAGGCAAGGAAAAATGCCATTAAAATCAAGCAAGGGAAGCAAATCTTTGCCTTTTTCGAACGCAATAAGAAAAAGGTCCCAAATGGACTGTCTACAGAACAGTCTGTTAAAGAAGTTGGCAACCAAGATATAATCATAGAAGAAGAGGAAGAGCATTCAAAATGTCCAAGGGAGAATGAATTAATATCAATTTCAGAAGGTAAACCAAAGGACGAGGATAAAGCTGATATAAATATACCGAATAAAAAAACAAATAAAGCAAATGAGACAGTAAAAATAGATCATGGTCAGGCCATAAAACAACAAAAAGTACAGGTAAATGCATCAACACAAAAGCCCGAGCATGAACTATCGGCACAAAATTGTTCAAAATGGCAGACATGAGGAAACGCCTTACACAGTCTGAACATAATGGAAAAAGAACAGAGCCAAAAAACAGAAGTAGATCAAGAAAGGGAAATAAATACACGCCTAACCATAATAGTAGGAAAAAAAGGAAGAACATGTAACGACTCACATAGAATCTTACCAAATGACAAGAGGGGGCAAAACATAAGCAACGCACCAGTAGATCGAGAATTAATGAATCTCCAAAAAGTGGTGACATTGGTGGATTCTAGTCGACTAGAAACAACAACAACGGAACGACAATACGGACAAATGCCACATATTCGACTTGATCAAACAGAGGGAAAAAGAGAAGTTTATCAAAAACAGAAACTCCAAATGGCAGGCACAGAAACAGATTGTAAATTACTATTTAGGCCGGAATACCAAACAAGAGGAAAAATGGACACGCTGAACCGCTGAGATTGTTTGAAGAGATACCGAAATTAAGGGGAATAACAACAAGTGACCTCAAATCAGTAGAATTTATCCAAACAAATAAAGAGAAAGATGAGGTAATAAGTAGCACTACGTGGGCATCAAAAGAAATAGAGCTCATTCTTTCAACAAGGAAATACTTTGCAGAATGGGGAATAGCACTAGAGCATCCAACGCCCACAAAGTACCCATTCCCTTTATTAAACAATATGGCTTCCCAACCCAAGAATAAAAATGAAAAAACGTACACAATCTTGATGGGAGCAAGAAATAAATCAATCACGCAACAAGATCAGATCTGCACAAAAATAAAGCAAGTGAACCACGGGTTGAAAGAAGATAAAGACTGGTCTTGGTTAGCACTAGCCCTAAATTCACGTCGATCCTGATGGAAGTGTATTCGTTACAAACAATCAAAAGCAAAATAACAAGTCAGACCAGAAACCAGTGAGGAAAATAAAAATTTGCTCGTGGAACGTTCATGGCTTCAAAGAAATGAGTCAAGATCAAGAGACAATTGACTTCCTGAGTAAATTTGAAATAATACTTCTCCAGGAAACATGGAACGAAACTCCGAGTTCAATCATGGGATATGAGGAACATCATGTAATGGCGGAGAAAATTGCAAAGTACGGACATCCAAGGGGAGGATTATCTACTTTCATAACAAACGACTTAAACTGGAAAACTGAATCGCTAGATCCAGGGGAGAACTGGATACAAGTTATCAAATTAGAGAACAAAGCAAGCAAAGACAGTTTAGGATGGAAGTTGCTGATCATAAATATATACATCCATCCAGACAAAGCTACAAAAGTCAAAAAATTACTAACGCTATTAAATTTGATAAAAACCGTACAAAAAACTCACCAATTCCATGGGATGTTCATCTCAGGTGACTTCAATAGTAATCCAACAAGAGCCATGCAAGACAAAAATAACATCCAAAAGATATGGAACGAGCTGGAATCACTAGGACTAACGATCTTAAATGGAAATATGAAGGGAGATCGACCCGCAAGAACCACCTTCTCTAGTGGAAAGAAAAATTCCATACTAGACTTCACACTAATTAGTAAAGATCTAATAAAGATGGTGGATCATTTTGAAATAAGAACTCGATCGGAGAGTGATCACTTTCCTCAAGAGACCACACTGAGTATAAACATCGAAGAAAAAACAAAGATAGAATCTTTAGCCCCTATTCCGGTAATACACAACCTGAAGAAACTCAAATGGAAGGGTCCCATAAAAAACGAGATAATGGAATTGGTGCTTGAACAAGCAAAAATCATGGAAACCATTGAAAACCAATCGCTCGAAAGTAAATGGGAGAACTTACATAAACTTGTGCTAGAAAAATTCTCGGCAAAAATACCAGTAAAATATGGACAAGATGCTAACAAAGATCCATGGTATACCACCAAATTAGGAGATAAAAAAAGGGAAATCGCAAAAAAACTAAGAAAAAGGGCTGCAGACCAGAGGTTTGGAAAAGAAGTAGACAATAACGAAATACTGAAAATGAGAAAAGAATATAAAGAGGAATGCAGAAAAGCAAAAAGATCGCACATGGAGACAACTTGGGAAGATTTGCTATGGACGAGCAAATTACCAAATAGCTGCCAATTCTGGAATATATTAATAAACTATCGAAAGGAACGGGTGGACAGTACAACATCGGTATTAGTGAAACAATATGGGTTCATTATATTGAAAGCCTGTATAATCCACAGAGGAATCAACCCCACAAAGAAATAAATAAAGACTTTAAAAAAGGAATGGTTCAGAGAGAAGATGATAAGCAGGAAAGTACTGACCCAGAAGAACTAACTCTTCTGACAACAGTTAAACAAACAACCGCCTTGATAAAAAAAACTGAAAGCGGAAGGAGCAGCAGGCCCCAATGGGCTTCCAAACACTCTATTCAAATACGATCCTGATTTTTGGGCAAAATACCTGACGCCGTTATTCAATCATCTATTTACGGAAAAAAAGATACCGCAGTCCTGGCAGGGTAACATCTTCCACCCAATATACAAAAACGGGTGTAGAATGGAACCCGGGAATCACAGACTGATAGCCCTAATTGACGTAGAGGCAAAGCTCTTCGCATCTTGCATATTGATTCACCTTCGGCAATGGATAAATAAAAATTAAATAGTTCCAAAATTTCAAGCGGGTTTCATGGAAGGCACGGGTTGTACAACTAATCTTTCAGCACTGGCACTGCTAATTGAAGGAGCAGGAAAAAAGAAGACCGAACTATTAGCCTGCTACATAGATTTGAAATCCGCTTTCGATCGAGTTCCAAGAGACCGCCTATGGAAAAAACTCGAAACATGGGGTCTCCCGCGGACTTTAATTGACATTATAATCGCCTTATATAGCGGAACGTGGGCAAAAGTAAAGCTTGGAGATGGGAGACGAACATCCGCAGAATTAAAAATAAGAAATGGCCTCAAACAGGGCTGCGTGCTCTCTCCAAGCCTTTTTAACATATATTTGGCAGATTTAGAAAGGCATCTGCAGAATGTGAATGGATACCCACCAAAATTGGTTAACGAATGCATCCAGTTCTTACAATATGCAGACGATATTGTGGTTTTAAGTCAAACACCGATAGGTCTCCAAAGAATAATATCCAAATTAACAGAGTACTTTGACTGTGAAGGTCTGGAATTAAACATCAAAAAAACGAAAGTGGTGAGATTGGCGGGCTCAAGCAGACGATCATTTAAATGGTACACAAAGGACAAACATATTGAGGAAACAGCAACATATAAATACTTAGGGGTCACACTAAGCAAAAACATGTCCATACTACATCAAAAAAGAAACATCATTGCTAAAGCACAATCACTGAGCTTCGCCTACAGAACACTACAAAGGAAACTTGAATGCCCGTCATATGACCATCTTTTAAAAGTAATGGCAGCCCAAGTACTACCATCTCTTTCCTATGGGCTAGAAATATGGCACGGGAAAGAAATTGACATTTTAAACACACTCCAGACAAAAATATATAAATCAGTGTTCAATCTTTATAAAGGATCAGCCCCAGCACAAATAAGATTGGAATTTGGCCTGCTAAATCAAACATATCAAAGGAAAGCGGTCTTAGCGAAATGGTGCTGGAAGCTTAGATCAGCAGAATTAGGATCATTAAATAACCTATGTTGGCAGGAAATTAAAAAACAATATGATCAACAAGATCCCAGCTCTTGGAGTGACGATCTGCGCATAACCTTAGAAACCCTCAAAATAGAGGAGATCTGGAATAGCCAACTGGAAGAAGCATCCTTTAAAAAGATTTGCAAACTAAACGCAAAAGCTTTATCTCTGTAAGAAGACAAAAAGACTTTGGCCAAACTTCGACACGCATGGACTGTATTAAATTCATATAAATGATTAAAACCGCAACCTTACCTCGTGGCACACTTTCGGCTATCTTTAAAAATGAAATTCATGGCTTTAAGAATGGGCGACCATTCTTCTAAAGATTTGATCCCATCATGGAAAAATACACACCAAAAGTCAAGATGTAGACTATTGGGTACCATACGGAAACCTTATGCCATCTACTGTGTACGTGCGTGACCATAAAAGATGAGAGAAAAACTTTGTTGAAACCAGTCCTAAATGCCCTTCAGATCCGCACCTGCAGGCAGGCTGTCACCAGCTGGATGGGAGCGGGTTCGAACATTTTAATATGCCGCGGGGTGAAATTTATGAAGAAAGTAGAGACTTTGCTTTTAAAAGCCGAATCAATTTAAAAGTGGGGACTGAATAATAATGTTTTACCTTTTAAAGAACCGAAAAAATTATATTTTAAGAAAATGAATTTTATCCTTTTTCTATTAAATTGAAATTTGTATATGTATACTTTATGGTTGTGACAAACCAAATAGTTAATTTTGACTGACTGACATATTGCATTTTTTATTTGATCAAATTTCAAATCGCTTTGAAGAGGAAAATATGAAATTGCAGTTGTCCTCGCGTTTATTTGTTTAATATGAGTATTAAGGTCCCTTCATTTATAAATAAACGTTCAGCTGTGCATTGTGGAAATGACACGTTTTCTTTTCTCTTAAGTCTTCGGTGCTCAATACATTACTTTGATTTCATCTGGGCGCATGTTATTGTTCCTGATGTATTGTTTCTTTAACCGAACTGAACAAATCGATGTTATTTTCTGCCAGTTCATTCATCTTCCTTACGGAACGATCAGATAACGCTCTTTGCTGTACAGAGAGCGTTGCTTTAAAATATTGCCAGATAAACGTTAATACACATTGAATGCAGATCCGAGGCTAAGGACAGTTATTAGCATCCATAAAACACTTAACAATGTGGCATTCTTGTTCTAGCAGAAATATACAAATTTAAAGAATTGCATAATATAGTCTCTGGTACTAACAGCAAAACTCAATCCTTTTAACCTTTTTCAGGAAGTGCGAGGTACTCATTCTGTGGGTCTGGTTCGGTTTACAGTAGGATATACATTACAATTACAACTATAACAATATTTTGTACGGTAATTACATTGTCGCTGTCTAGCAGAGTCAGATGTGGAACAAATGTGAAGGTTGGGTATGCAGAGCTTCAATAATCAAAAGAAATAGATATCTGTGCGTGTTTTGGGTTTGGTTGACGACGCTAATTTAATTTACCGGTATGCAAATCCAATTGTGTGACCATTACTGCGCCTGCTGTATTTGTATTATTTCTCTTTATAAATGTGACATGAACCCTTATATTGAGGTTTGCTTGTGCGTTTTACGTTTCTGTGTTTGTGAACTGCGCACAAACTCTTTTTATTACTTTGTTGTCTTCGATTATTATTACACCTTGATGACGTGCAGCCATTAACGCCGGTTCTGTGGCATGGCCTCCCTTCCCGCTTCGCCCACAGGACCCAACCCAAACACTGGGGATGCGACAAGGCAGGCCTCGGCAGGCCTCAGCAGGCGCAGACCTCAGCTGCCAGAGACTGTATCTCTGTGTTCGTGTATCATATGTCCCCAGCTCCTGTGAGGTAGGGGGTCCCCTTCCTTCCGAAAGTCCCTCATTCAGCCTATGAATTGAATGTCTATGAGATAGGAGAGTCTCAGGGGCTCTCGCCACTTTCTGCGGGGGGGGGGAAGGGGGGGGGGGGCGCAGTGATTGTAAGGGGGCCTTAAAGGCTTACGCGATCCATTATTCGACCGATATTGATTTACAGATGGGAGTTCTGGCCACCCACACAATGAAAGGCCTTTAGGAAGAGCAGCGTGACATATTCTTTTACTCCCCCCGCATCGTCACTCGGGCAGCTGATAGTGCATTTTAAATGCAGCCCCCACCCTAAGTCCATATGCCTTCCACCTAAGTCCATATGCTCTCCACCCTAAATCCATATGCTCTCCACCCTAAATCCATATGCTCTCCACCCTTGCGCAGAGCCGTTACTTTTTTGTATTCATTAGTAGTACTGCCTGTGTTACAATCCGTTTGAGTACCACTGTCAGCGAATATGCATTTGGAACATAACCCACACATTCCTCCCACTTGAGTTTAGAGATGAGTGTTTATTTTGACACTCCCCCACAGATGTGCCAATAGATTTATCACACAGACGCATCGCGGCACCTGCGTCCCTGTTTGACCAGTGAGCGCGTCTTTCAGGTCCATACAAATGGAAGGCATGCGCCTATCTAAAACAAACAAACATGCGCCCACGGCATGCGCTGCTTTGAGTTGTGTCGGTTTGTGCAGGCAGGCGCAGGAGTTCTCTCTGAGCGTACCTCGACCTTCTACGTTCCTCCTCCGGGCCCAATTAACCGATGCAAAAAAGCACTTTTCAGATCGGGGCATCATCACAGAAAGAGCTCAGCCCACTGGCACGGCTCTTATTCTGCATTTGTGAAAGGGACTTTCATTTCCCTATTACAAGGTAAGGCGTCTTCTGTACAAACGAATGTGCTTGCAGTGTGCAGTGTTCGTACTCAGTGGTCCTTGATAGGTGTTCATTCATCTGCGCAGCGGTGAATGGCACACAATGATACTCCATCTCCAAGGCTCAGGCACTCAAGTGTGGGGTGCCCCAGGGATCTTCCCTGAGCCCCACACTTTTTAACGTGTACATGGCACCCCTCGAGGATGTTGTTAAACCTTTTGGGATTAAATCAATAATGTACGCCGATGACACTCAGCTCGTCGTGTCCCTCAACCAATCAGACAACGCCCTCCCCAATCTATTCAGTTGTCTGGAAAAGGTGCACCAGTGGATGTGCGAGTCCCGGTTAAAATTGAATGGTGAAAAATCAGAAATACTCCTCCTGGGAAACCCAAATAAAATCCCCTCTCCCCTTCCCTGGCCACCATGCATGGGATCTCCACCATCCCCAAAATCCGAAGTAAAAAGCCTAGGGATATGGCTGGACCAGGATCTCAGTTTTAAAACACAAGCGAGGAAAACTGCGGGTACTTGCTTTGGCCTTATGAAGATGGCACGAAAGATCCTCCATCTACTCCCCCTTCAATCCAGGAAGCTCTTGATGCAGGGGCTGGTGAACTCCAGATTGGACTATGGGAATGTCCTATATCTGGGGGCCCCAGTCTCTGTAGTCCACAGACTTCAATGTGCACAAAATGCGGCGGCAAGATTACTCACAGGAACCGCCGCGAGGAACTCGGCCAAGCCAGCCCTTAGAAGTCTGCACTGGCTGCCAGTTAAGGAACGGGTCAACTTCAAGACTTTGTGCATTGCCCATAGAATAATGCACAATGAAGGCCCTCCCATCCTCAGGCCGCTTGTGTCTCATCAACAATCAAGCAGACAACTTAGATCTAATTCCCTCTCCCTGGCAAAAGTCCCCAGAATCAGGAAGGCCAGAACAGGTGGTCGCCTGTTTTCGTACAATGCCCCCAGATTATGGAATGCCCTCCCACTCTCCCTGAGGCAAGAACAAAACCACCTCAGATTTAGTAAAATACTGAAGACCCTACTTTTCCCCTGAGCACTCCCCCCATGACTTCCCACCCTACAGGAATGTGTTCATTAGCGCCGGGATACCCAAGGGTCGCTGTGCGCTTTATAAAACCCAAAATCAATCAATCAATCAATGAAGGACTCTGCATTCAACATGCGTTGCCTAACTCCGCAACCTGCATTTGTCGAGCCTGCAAGAGCACATGCGCTCTCGCTCGCGAGACACTGTTTTCTACAATAAAGGGATTGGAACCACCCATTGCTTACCATTTGTTGACTTCAGTGTCACTCTTGTTTGCAGCCTCCTAATTGGCCAGCAAAGGCCAAGTGTCACTTCTGTTGCTTTATTTGGAGCATGGACCAAGCACAGATTTAAAGTAATCAATATCCGCCTACTGTTTGCGCTGTGTTTGAGGTACTATTTCTTCTCCCCTTCTCCGCTTCCCCATCCTCTTCCTCCTGCCCCCACCTCCCTAGTTTTGTTTTTTCTTACCCTTCCTTTTGCGGTCATTGTTGCTGCTCCCTCCCCCCCTTGTGCTGCCCCCTTGCTTTTTTAAAATCTAAAACGTGGCTTAAAAAAAAAAAAGCACTAGCGCTAAGACAGTCAACTTTTTTTTTTTTGGGGGGGGGGGCTTTAACCCATGTTGCACAAGTCTTAAACATTGACAAAGCCAATACATCTCACATAGGCAATACCCATTGACTTTTCCAATGCCTATTAACACTCCCCCCCCCACACCCGCCCCCTCCCAGGTGGAAGCCCGTGTAGACAGAGGCGGGTTCAAAATCCTCCATCATGGCGGGAAAATGCCCTAATGCTGCATTGCACACTGTGGACATGAGCTGTACAGAAGTGGCTTTGAGCAGTCAGCATTTTTATGTAATGTAAATAGAGAGCTGCAGCAACACTGAATGTGTCCTGCAGAACGTAATTTTTGAAGCACATTTTTATCTTGAGAGTGACTAATTTATTTTATCTTATTTTCATAGTTTTCTGTCACTTGAACCTGGGCACTTGGGCTTCAGAGCGCTGTACTAATAAGCAATGCAAATCCAGATGGTCTTGCCTTTGGGACCTATTGGCATAGCCTGTTGCTTTTGGTAGTGCTGTGCGGCATCGTCCGAATAAAAAAGGCGCAACCGCAGTTGTATCGTTCTACTGATGCGCCAATGATGCAGATCGTAGTGCGCATGCCAGTAGAATGATGCAGATGTAATTTTCTTCAATTTAGTTTTTAACAAAAGTACTAAGAGTGTTGAGTAAGACGGGTGGAGGTGTAACGGAGGAGAGGATGGGTGGCTGAATGAGGAAAAGCAGCACTCAGAGGGGAGAAGCACAAGAGTAAGATAACACCACAGAAGCACAAGGTTGCGAGAGAGCAACACAGAAAACTGGTGGGTGAGAAGCATGGATGAGAGAGTAGAGCATTGGGTAGAGAAGCATATTGATTGGAGACCAGCACAGAGCAGCAGGAGGGAGGGGACTCGCACAAGGGAGATAGCTGTAAAACACATGCAGTCGCGGATTGCTTAAGCACAAAAGAAAAAAAAACAGTACCCTAAATGGAATGGCACAAGAGACTATGCTTTAGGAGTGGGGCAAACTCAAGATGGACAAGGCAAGCCATTTGATAAAAAGCAAGCAAATACTAGTGGCAATAAAGCCAACCAATAGTAAGCAATGGGCGGGCTAAAAGCCCACTGTAAGATTTTGGTAGGCAGCAAATAGACCGCTTACACTAGGGGTCTTCAAACTGGTGGGCATACCCCCCTAGGGGGGCCTCAGAAGATCACGGGGGCTCCTTTCTTTGGCTAAAAGAAGCATTATGCTGATAACAGTGCTGTGTTTTAAGTGGAGAAAAATGACCGGAAGTAAGCAGCTCTGTAATTGGCCATCACTAACATCTTTTGTCATTTATATCTTGGCTTGGGAGTATGTGTCAAAAGGGAAGGGACTCCAAATATTCTTCAAAACTCCCTCCCCCTTTTCTTATAATCACATTGTTGATACTTGTAAGCGTCAGTAAGGCCTGCCTGACCAGAATGGTATGTATGGCAATCATGTATTTGATTGCATTTTTAAAACGGTAACAGAACTTAACTGCAGTGTTTAAATAAGTCTAGACATATTTAAACATTGGAAATTTAATAGAAAGTGAAAAATTCTAAGTGGGTCCCCCACAGCTTTTTGTTTTTACTTGGGGGGGGGGGGGGGAGATAGCATTAAAAAGTTTGAAGAACACTGGCCTACGCTGTCTGTTCGAGTCGATGTAAAACCTACATTTAGTAGTCATTCCAACAAGTGCATACAAGAATGTTTGCTTGCATATGCAAAACTTTGGTGACTGTTTACAAATTATTAACTTGATATATTGTGTTAGAGAGATTCGCTGCATTATGAAATGTGAAAGACAGTGTAAGTAACGTTAAATGTATGTAATGTCGAATTGGCTACTTGTATTAGTCGCTATGATTCACGAGTCTGGCTTTTTAGGTCTCACATGATCCAGCGCATGCGCTGCTCTGGCGAGACTTTTAGTTAGGGGGCTTCAAAAAGCTGACCACACGCTTTTTGTGTGGCCTAAAGCGTGCGGTTACGCGCACAGTCTCCAACTGGCTTTCCTCTCTCGACATGGCTCATTAAGCGCATCGCTCGCGGGCACCCTTACAGCGCCCGCACACCACTCGCCAAACGTGCCTCATTGTTTTGTTTGTTTGTTTTGGCAGTTTCATGTAGAGTAAACTCGTCTGTGCGGCAGCGCAGCATTTATTTTGTCTGGGCTGCCCCTGGACAAACTGTGTATTAGTTTATTGCTCCACCAATCTATCTAGAATTATTTAATTAGCTCTGTTCAACATCATTGATATTTTTTTTCTGTTAGTGAGTTGGGCTGAGTTTGGGTTTTGTGTTCGTCTGGGCTGTTCTGGAATGTGTATCTTTATTCATTTTCCCCCTTACCCCACCCTCCTCCTGCAATCTTTCCTGGAATGAGTAACTGGCTACAGCCCTTTTAATCATCTGCCCCTGTGATTTCAAATGTGAGTTGTAGAAACCAGTTCCAGCCGGTTTCCTACACGAGCGTTAAGTGCTGCTGCAGTTGTGAAAGCAAGCTGGCAATTTTGTTAATTAACACGGTTGTGGTTATGGGTGGTGCAAGCACTGACCGCTAGTGCAAGCACAAGTGGCACTGCAAGATACAAATGCTACTGGTAAAGGGTGCTGTGGCTTGGAAACGTGAAACATTTATTCTTAACATAACAACTGAGATTTGCTGAATCATCTGTTTTGCAGCTACAGCAGCGTTGTGAACGACCCCCCCCAGCATAGCTGCCACGTTTTCGGATTGCAATGCATGACCTTTCTATTGTTTTAGTTTTCCTATGAGTTACATCTACTCTCAAATGTGTGACACTTCTAGTGACACTGTCTAACAAGTAAATTAGTAGAGTTTTCTGTAACTGCATTCAGAAATTCGACACGATAAAGAGCATTCACCTGAAACAACTTAGACCTAAGTGTTTTGACAATGCTTGTTAGCAGTATCAGATTCACGGTATTGATAATGATTCCTTGTGATTCATTAGAATTAAAAAAAAAAAAAATTTGGGGAATATTGAATAATACTAGGTCTGCTGAGGGGGTAGTGACCGTTGGAGAGTCTTAATTTCTCCTGTTCCCTTCCTCACACCCCTGTCATCCGCAGTGTCTCCTTCTATAACTAGCATTGGCATAGCCAATAGGTCTCGCCTTTGGGACCTTATAAGTGTTTAGCCATGCAACAGTTGATGCTGTTGCACTAAGGATATTGTGCTGCATAACTAAATACTTATAAGGGCTCAAAAGCGAGACCTATTGGCTATGCCAATGCTTAACTTTGCAGGAGAGGGTTCTATAACACACCGCCCAGCCTTGCTTGGTAAATAAACTTCTTAAACTGTCCACAACTTCGTACTGTGCGTTGGTCTCCTGCAGAGCGAGGAATAAGAACAGTTCACACAGAGAGCCATGGCTGGACTACACATAGTTGGATAAGATATCATTATTTGTGAGGCAGTTTTTTTTATAGGAATGTCTTTCTTCGTGGAATGGTCACCCATGTGCCTCGCCATGTTACCGTGGGCAGCTTTCCCTTTGTGCGAGTGAGCAGTGTGCTCCAAACTGCTGACGAGGCTTGTGCTACCGCCATGCCCGTTTATTCTCGAATACAAAGTAGAATTAAAAACAGGTGTTCATCTAGTTCTTGAACCTTCAAGCTCTCTTTTATTTTTAAATAGGATGTCGCATAGAAGGTAGGGTTGGTAAACAATATGTCCACATGTACAAGGAACTTAAATATAGGTGCATGAGTAAGGTGCAGACTGGAGAATACACCATTATTATGTACATCAAAATGTATTTTGAGACTCCACTCTGTTATTTCACTGTAGCACATCGGTGAACTAGAAAAATACAACTTAGAACACCACATGGATTTAAGCCCTTCAAGCGGGGTGAGGGCCTGGTCTGACTTGTGTACTGGACTTCCCGAAGCTGGACGACCACGTTTCCCTTTCCTGGTGAACACAACATGGCATACGCGCACAAATACCTGCTGTTGCTACAGCAGCACAATGTGATTATTTTTCTGCTCTTTGATCTGCCCCGGATGGAGGACAGCACCAGCCGGGGGTGCTTCAAAAATCTGCAAGAACCATAGGTGTTGTTGCTTGTGAGGATCTCTGCCTCCTGTTCTCCCTCAAATATTGGGGAGTCCACTCTCAAATATTAGGGCAGTACTAAGGATACCTTCACAAACTGATGAGTGAGGTCATTGCGCCTTGATTTTTTTTATAAAGCACTCTATTGTTCAGGTGCAAAGGAGGAGCAGAGAAGGCTGTGGGCCAGAGAGTGCAATATTGGGTGAGGGAGAGAGCAGTGATGGGCAAAGAGAAATACACTGACGAGAGAACCAACACGGAGCAGGAGGGGTGAGAGAACCACACAAGGGATGCAGTAAGAAAACACACACACACTCATGGATTACTTGAATAAAAGGAAACATGAGAGCAGTGCGAGAGACATAAGCAGACCGACGAGAGACAGCAACACTGAGCTGGGTAGAGATGAGCATGAGGGAGGCTGGTGGGCAACACGTAACCTCTTGTGGAGCCCCTAAGAAAAAATAAAATAGTAATTACTTAAAAGTGAGTTGTGAAAGGACACAAGTAAAGAAGCTATTCTCTCAGGCCAAACACAAGATGGACAAGGCAAACCATTGATTAGCAAGCAAGCCAATGAGTGACAATGAAGCCAACCAAAAATAAGCAATGGGCTGGCTTTAGCCCTCTACAAGATCTTGGTAAGGTGACAATAGGTATTTTGCAACCACACTCCTTGCTCTTTTGATAGGCTCAACCTAAAAATGGGTTTTTCAATTTGTGTTATTGACACAGGCGGTCGAGAGCTCCTTTGGTGACCTGCCCTCCAGACTTGACCACGCCCGGCTCAAGGATTTTTTCTCTGGGTGGGCCACAGAGAAGCTTGGGTGGGCCATGAAGATGATTGAGTACCATTAACTTTATTTATTTTTTGGGGGGATTTGTAAAGCGCTCAAATACCCAGGGGTGTCTCGGCGCTGCGGACAACAGCGTGTGTGTGCTAGCCGGTGAGTTATTGATTGAATAACCAGGTTTTGGATATTTTTCTAAATGTTCACAAAGTTTGGCATGATCTGATATGCAAAGGAAGTGAGTTCCAAAGCTTTGCGGTGGAGACGATAAATCGTTTATCGCCCCATGTAGCAGTCTTGACGCGAGGAACCTTGATCAGTAATGCCGTGGCAGAGTGAAGAGTACATGGCTAGCTCCTTTATTAGAAATCAAAGTAGGGGGAGAAGGAATGAGTGATCTCTCAGTTTCCTTAAGTTTGAAATCAACTAATCAAATGGAGAAAGATCACTTGTCCTGCATAACCAGGGTATGCAGTTTTCGTTCTTACCAGTCCCAATTTAACCCTCATGCACGTGTGTTAGATGGCTATTCGAGCTGTTTATCTTGATTCTCCGCTTTCCCTCACACGTGTGTGCATAATCATCGGGTTTTTTTGTTTTATACACCCTCCACCAGGAGGTTGTACCCTTGGTTAGGATCAGTAGTGATCAGTGATTGGTGCGTGATATAGTGAGGTGAATAGAATTAAAAATCTCTCATTTCCAGATTTGTATGTTTATTCGTTCTGGTTTGGAGATGATAAAATTAATTTAAAGTGAATGAGAGTGGTTATGACTCTCTCACATTGATGTTAGTGAAGTAGGTCAACATGTTTCAGCCCTTGTCCGCCAGTCGGTCAGTGGGCTTTCTTCAGGACCAATGTGATAAGTGTGGAGAGGCCAATAGGCGTCTCTCAGTGTGTAAAGCGATACTGGTATTTCCTAGTATGCTAGTATCCAATTATGAAGCATTATTCATTATGGCTCCTTGAAGGTCTCTAGGTACCTGTAAATAAAAACATATATACTAGACAAAGGGTAGGGGTTTGGATTTACCTTAAACTGGTGAGACTGGTTGAGTAACCAGGAACAGTTTGCGCTATTATAGCGTAACAACTAAAAAATAGCAATACTTTATCCGACTGTCCCTAACTCCAGGTCAGGGTCAACTCTCGCAACCATAGCAATATATTGTATCTCTTGACAGGCTGAGATAAACCTGTTTCGTTATATCGTTTTGAATTGCATACAGACCACTGTTTTATTTCTATCATACTGCCTGTAATAGGTTTTTACCACCCAATATTGTACCTGTCGTCGTTTTTTAGCCGTTCATACATCCATTCAATGTTTCTGGTTTTGTCTCATTGATGGCAATTATTATTTTTGCGGTTGTAATTCTCGTTCAGAATAATCATTCGTAATACACACACACTCGTTGTAAATAGTCGCTCACTGTGACCATTACGTCTTCATGCCCAAATTAGAAACGTAATGTGTTGTCTGTACATAGTTTTCATGATGATTACTCGTGCTCAATTAGGTAACAGAGTGCCCCCAAGTGACTCAAAAATCAATCTCCGTTTTGTTTACGGCGGAAATTGACAGGAATGGGGCGTTTTGTCACGTACCTTTGGTTTGGGTTATAATTACCTCATCTGGATTACCAGTGGGTCAGAGAGGCCTTCTGGAAACAATAACAAATGTTTTAGAAAAGGTTTAAAGTTAAAGATACTTTACAGTTGTAGTCGGCGTCGGTTGCTCTCCCCGTGTTACCTTCGGTCTCGGTCGGCACTGTTGTATAGCTCCTATATATCCTTATATCGTGTTAAGTTAGCATAGGTACATTTCGGATTTAAACGCCATTTTTCCTTTCTTGCAACTTCTGCACACGACCCTTATTTGTTGACTTAGCTTTCAACCTAGTGGTTTGCCGTGGTGTATGTGAGAATAATATGTTATTGCTCTGATATCAGTTTTGTTTAATAAACCATGTCTGCACGGAGAGTGCTGAAGTTTCAGGAGCAACACGATATGGAATTGTTATGAGGTCTGATCTCCACGCCTTCATAGTCATAACACAAGTGCAGCCTTTGCCAACTTGGGCTTGAGGCGGGATTGATATTGCTTTGCACGAGAATTGTTAACACACTTGATGCGGTGCACATGCAGAGAGAGCTGGTGTATGCTGATGTGATTCCTTCATGCTAGGACACTAAGGTATGGGCCCGCCCTAAAACAACCCAAAGAGACCTTCTTAGATAATAATATAATATATGTGTTAGGGAGGGTGAGATATAAGTGTTGTTAACTCTTATTCATTACAGCATGTTAACATGCTGTCACCATTCGCTTTTTATGTCTTAGTAACTATGCTGATAATTTTGCTACTGATAATAAGTGTACTTGTATTATCTAAGATACTGCGCCTGAGAAGACAGCATTAGTAAATAAACATTTCAAATGCACATGTGTCTTCTTTACTCCATGTTCTGGTTTGTAATGATAATATAACGAAAGAGTGTTCATGAGTCCCACGTACCCTGAGGTACTGTAAGTTCATGTTCTGGTTTGTCTAAACATTGGGTGTTTGATATGTCCAATGAGACACTGTAGCTAGCTCGGTAAGGGGTGAGTTGGTTGCTAAGGTAAGTTTTGGGACATCCTAATTTGCCGAGGTTCCACTCCTCTGTGCACAGTTCTGTGTGAGTACAGAAACCCTGCAACATGGCGCCCAACGGTTTCGGTGGTCTTATATCATGACACTCGAGTAGTTTATCGTTCATGCCTTAACCCCTTCACTTCCGTTTCCGGAAAACGGGGTGTTGGTGAAACCTACCTATTTCTTGGAATAGGTCTTTATTCAAGCTTGATTCTTACCTAAACGGTTTCTTTGGATTACTACCCAGTTGTGCTACAAAGTATTCTTTGTTTTTTCTTGTTTCCAGTTCTGTAATGGCGGCAGCGGTGGCTATTGCGCAGCATAGTCGCGTAGCGGTACGCAACCATCTTCAGACGTACCAGGTCCCAGTAGATGGGATGGCTGTGATTTTCGTGGTATGTGCAGATCCGGCGTTTCCTTACGAGTTGTTTTACTCTTGGGTTACGTTTCCGGCTGTGGACGCTAATTCTGGTTTGTTCCACTCCTACACCGCCTCGGATGTCCCAGCTGAATATACGCCGTACAGGGCATTGGAAATACCTATTGATCATTGGCAGCATCGAGTTTGGTTTGATGGCGCCCTCCCCCACTCTATGTCCCCTGCGAGGTTAGGTCCACTCTCAATTCCAGGTACTAATTGGCCTGCGTTGGGTGGCTTTACCCCGCACCCGAATCACGGGGCTTGCACCCTGGCTGAAATTCGCAGGCTGCATGTAGTTTCCATTTCCGTGATTCGTGCTTTAGTGCAATACATCGGTCGACATCTTCCTGGTGGTCCCCAGGGGGGTGCGGCCGCTCCCATGGAACGAGGCGGTATGCGTCTCAATCCAGTGATGGTAAATTCGGTTTTTGGTGCGCGTCCTGTTGACAACGATGACTTCCCATTCTGGCTAGCAGAGAAGTTTGATCAACTGGAGGCGGTTTTTCCGAATTCTACTCCTGCTGATAAACATAGAATGTTAACGATTACTCTACCGAAGGATATTACTCCTGAACTTGCTGACTGTGACAGCTGGGGGAAAACATTTGCGGCAGTTTATACGAGGTGTTTCGGCACCCCGTCTATGACTGCCCTGCCTGAAATCGTTAGACGTGTTCAGAATGATCACGGTCCAGAGGCAGCGGTTGAATTGGGTATGCGCCTGTGTGGTTCTTTTGAGATTGTAAGTGATCTCATTCTCTCCAATGTTAAAGGAGATGCAGTTAACTTTCAGGTGTCGAATGCTTTGGCTGCTCTGCCCGATGCCGACAAACCCCGCCAGTTAGCAAAGATTGTGGTGGCCGCTTATAAAACAATTGGCCGCACAAGTAGAGGTCTAAAATATTTTCCAGTAAAGGAGAAAAAACAACCACAGGGACAATCTGCAGTGACAGATGCCCAGCCCAAGTCCAAGAAACAAAATTGGCCTAAAAAACAGACACAGGGGAAGCAGACAACGCAGACTCAGGGTACTTTTCCTGCAATACAAGCTCCTGCGCCACCCGAAAAAGTTTATGATTTGCGCGACCGCGCGATGATTAAATCGCCTGATCGTTTTCAGGGTTCTGATCAACGCTCTCCTCGTTCCTTTCAGGACACATCGGCCCCGAAGACCGGTGGAGGAGGAGGGGGTGGACGTGGACGTGGTGGCCAACAAGGACGTGGCCAGTCCCGCCAGACGGACGGCGCGGTGAAGCAGGAGGATTCTACGCCTAGGCGTCCGCAGTTTGCGAAAAAGAAAGTCGCAGCCTTAACAGCGCATCGATATGCCACAGATAGTGAGAACGCGGCTTCGGAATCTGACGTGGGCTCTGACCTTGCTGGACAGCGCGGCGGAGATAACCATAGTCAGAGAGGCGCTGCGTCCACTACTGAGGGTGACAGCGACTGATGTCTACGTTGTGATAGAAACAGCGGATACGAGACTTGCTCCCCCTGAAAGACTATATGAAATTGTCCTGTTAATTGAAGGTGACATACAGCGTACCGTTAAAGGTGTATTTTGGGAGAATCTGTCTTCTACATATGATATTTTACTTTCGGAGGCTGACTGGCCCCCACCTTTTGTGCTCGCGGCGCCGCGAGGGGAGGAGGTAATCCTACCCAGTTTCGCGAACACTGTCTCGAAAGAGCATGCGCAGCATTTTGCAGAAGAGTGGGCTCGGGCTCTCGCGCCGGCTCTGTACCGTAACCAATGTGGTTGGGATAAATTGTCGCCTTGCCACGAAATTCCGTTGCGGTCTCAGCCGCAGCCTCAACCTCAATATCCCATTCGGCGTGAAGCAAAATCTTCCGTCGCGGAAATCCTTGAACAATTGGAATATCAGGGAGTTATTGAAACGTGTGTGTCACCGATGAATAATCCCCTTTTTACTGTGAATAAACCTGACGGATCATATCGTTTGGTTTTGGATTACCGGCATTTAAACTCGCATTGCCGTAACTGTGCAGTACAGAATACCCACGGCTCTGCCCTAGTGGATAGTCTCGTGCGTAAGCGTTTCAAGACAACGCTTGACATATCCAATGGTTTTTATGCCCACAGATTGGACAGCTTTAGCTCCCAATGGACCAGTTTTACAAGCGCTGGAGTCCAAAAGCAATTCCGGCGTCTTCCAATGGGCTACAAGAATAGTCCTGGTGTATTTACCGCTCGAATTGTCTCTATTCTGGAGGCACTCGACCCTGATGCTTTTTCGTATGTGGATGACATATATCTCACAGACGACGATATTTGGGAGCATCTGTGTCGAGTAAATTCTCTTGTTTGCAACTTCGCAGACATGGGTTACAAATTCAACTTTGCAAAATCGCACATTGCTGAACACACAGTGTTGTTTTTGGGCTATGAGCTCAACAATGAAGGTAGAGGTTTGGCTCCTCACTTCTTGGAGAAGTGCGCACATTTGCGCGCACCAACAACTCTGAAAAAATTACAATCCTTACTGGGCTTTTTGAATTTCGGCAGAACTTACATTCCGGAATATGCCCAGCGTATCAAGCCTTTGTATGCTTTGATACAACCAACTTTCTCAAAATCTTGCTGGCTGCCTGAGCATTCAGCCATTTTGCAATCCTTGCAGGCTGATCTGCTCGCTTCTAAATATTTACTGACTCGTGATAACCACACCAACCTGGTCATAAGAATAATTCCTGGGACGGTGGGTTTCACTTACCTCACTTTTAATGAAGGTGACACAGTACCTATTGCTTACAAGTCACACTTGTACACCTCGGCTGAGATGCGGTTTCCCACCATAGAAAAGGTTTTAACTGCTGTACAGATGGCTATTCTAAAGGAACGTGCTCTGTCACAGGGGAAACGCATGCTAGTGGTAACACCCTGTCCTCATTTGGAGGCAGTCACGAAAGCGAGTGTACCAAATTCAAAAGCTTTGCACCCTCGGTGGATTCAGTGGGCTGCGTCATTGTCATCCTCGGATGTCATGTTTATTTTTGACGCTTCCTTACGGTCGCAGGAGTACTTGCAGTATGAATTCGTTCATCCTGCTCCTCTGGCGATGCGACCTTTGGAGGACTTCCATTGCATCATTTACACTGATGGGTCGGCGCAGGTTGCGCATGGCTCTAAACATGCCTACGTTTCCGCTTGCGCCATTGTGGTCGGTGCTATGTTGAATGATGAGTTCATTTCCAGGGAGGTACACACGTTGCCCCTGGGCGATTGCACCGCACAATTAGCAGAGCTTCGTGCTCTCTTACTAGCTTTGGAGTACGCAGATCCAAGTGTTACTACTCTAATTGTAAGTGATTCTTACTACTGTGTCCAGTCTTACAATGAAAACTTGTTCTTTTGGATTCAAAATGATTTTCATGATTCCAAGGGTAGCACAATAAAACATAAAAAGATCTGGGTTCGAGTGGCAGAGCTTAAGGCTGTGTTGCCACTCGTTTATGTGATTCATACTCTCGGTCATCAGCGCGTGGGAGTTCACGCTGTTGGCAACTCGCTTGCTGATGAAGCAGCGAAATCAGCAGTATCTACATACTTAGTTGCAGCAGTTACTAGGTCGAAAACCAAGATTGATAGCGACATCTTGGCAGCGATTGCTGCCTCTGAGAAGGGAAGTAAACATCCTTCGGGATTCCCTTCGAAGTATAAATACCACTTAAGTCCCGAAAAGATTCCTTTTGTGACAATACCTGATGTTGGGGAACGGCTGATTCCCAACTCTGATCGCAGAACAGACTTGGTTACAGCGGCTCATGAAGGTGTGGCGTCTGCGCATGCGGGCGTCTCAGCCACTGTAACGCAACTACAACAACGTTTCTGGTGGCGGGGACTGTACAAACAGACGCGTGATTATGTCCTTCTTTGTGACATATGCCAGCAGATTAAACCTTCAACTGCTACGCGTCCGCCTCAGACTCAGTTGTACATTTCTAATAAACCACTAGGCTGTGTTTATTTAGATCACTGCGGTCCATTTTCATCTGATACTGCGTATAAATACATCTTAGTAGCAGTTGACTCATGCACACGCTTTGTGTGGTTATGGCCACATCGCAGCGCTGATTCCCGGACTGTCATCAGAGATTTGCGTATCTTTATAGGGATTTTTGCCTGTGGTACCTTCCATTCGGATCAGGGTCCGGCTTTCGCCTCTAAGGCGTATAAGGATGCCATGACTTCGATGGGGGTCCAAGTCAAGTTTTCGTCACCCTACAGACCCGAGGGTAATAGTGTAGTTGAACGAATGAACCGTGATTTAAAGCAATCTTTGACAGCCCGAGTTATAGGCACTGGCAGAAATTGGCTGGCTCACCTCTATGGCGTGCAGCGTGCTCTTAATAATCTCCCTAGAAGGTCTCTGGGTGGGCGGACCCCATACGAAATGCTCTTTGGCATCAAGATGTTCGTCCCTGACCTTGACGGTCTAGACTCGGTGGTTCGCGCCACTTCCTTTGACGCAGATGAACATTGCAATGTTTTACAGAATCTACAAAAGACGAGAGACACTCTTGCAAAGGAACATTTGCCCTCCACATCGGATGATGCGTTGCAGATCCCGGTAGTTGGCTGGCTACCCCAAGTTGGAGAACTGGTTCGAGAGAAGATCGACAACAAGAAAGAGTTTGGTCCCTCCTATCGAGCTCCGGTCCCAGTGCTTGGAGTGAAGGGCACAAGAACAGTCATTTTACCACCACTTCCAGGTCGTAAGGAAAACAGGTTTATTTCTATTGACAATGTCAAGATACACAGAGTGGCCGATTCTTCTTAGCATGACACCGGCTGTTTCCTGTCCTTCCATTGTGAGAAATTCAATTATGCCCACTGCTTCTGATAATGAACCTGAGGTGGCCATCGAATTACCTGCTGTTTCCAGTCCATTATTGAATAATTTACCAGGAACTAACCTTGATGAGACAGACTATACATACCCCACTGATTTGTCCATGCCTGACCTGCAAGCTCGTTTAGCCACGGAATCCAGATTTTCATGTGACTCTGCTTCCCTTGCCTCGAAAAAACCCTCTAAAATTGCATTATATGCTAGCCTGTTTAAAAAACATTTTTTGATACCTCCTTGGATATACATTTGGCTGGTCCTTTTTTCAGTTTACCTTTTTATGTCAATTGGTTTTGTGTTTTATTTTTTTCGGATTATGAATGGACACTATGTCGAGGAGAGAACTTGCATTACTCATTTGAATGGAACTTTGGCCCCACTTTCCTCTTCACATTCTACACACAGATTAAAAAGAGACTTGACTTTGGTTAACATCACAGCGTGGCCTGTTCTGGATGGAATCGCGTGGGATGCAGTTCGTTTTCAGATTCATGGTCCAACGGAAGTCGTTAATGTCCCTAATGTACTAAGAGTTAATATGGGGGATGTGGTGAAACAAAACATTCGTTCTGATGATTGGGATGTTAATGCTGTGGAAAGTTTGTTTTCTGATTTGAAATATTATGCTGCTTTTGATGCTGAGGATTTATATTTAGAATCTGCTAATTATGGTGAATTGTTCTGTTACCAACATTATGGCAATCACTTCTTACACAAGACATCTTCCCGAAGGGATGCGGTTAATTTTACTCAGTGGGAACATTGCCCAGCACCAACACAAGGGAGTTCAGAAACGTTTCTTAAAAAGTATACTTATTTCACTGACTTTAATCAGTCCAATCCGGAGTCCTTTTATTTTAAATTTCACAAACAGCCACTGTCCAAGGTTCGACTTACAAATACAAAATTGTTATATTCAAAGGCCTTCCTGGATCAGTTAGTTACTGGAGGGTATGAGTTATGGAAGGATACCATAGACCTTAAATCAGTTTGGGGCTCAAGGGCCTGGCAGGTACAAGGCACTGAGGCTTTGCACCGTGCATGTCTCATCCCAAATCATATGTGGTTTTTAAATGAAACCATTTCCCAGACCACGTGCTTTGGATTGGCTACATCTAAAAGGTTAAACACCCCGTCTTTCCCGGAGTTGGAGGAATATGAGAATTGGAGTAATTTTACTAAATTGTCCATTAGAGATATACAGGCTCTGCTTCTGAATTCCTCCTTTAACATTTCCAGTATGACTCCCAAGGGTTGGCTGCTTTGGCACCGTAGTGCTGATTCTTGTCAAAAAAGATTTTTAAATATAACTGACGGGTTTAAGACTGTTAGATCTGATCCCCGTTTTGATTTGAGTCATACTGTCACCTCTTACTCTGTTGGCAAGTTGTGTCAAGCTTGGCTGAAACATTCAACTTTACCTGCGGTTAAGTATCACCTTTCCAAACTGAATGCAGACGTGGATTTGAATGATTTCATTAAGGGCCCAGCTAGTGGCAGGTCGAAAAGGTGGTTATATGGTGTTTACAATGAAATTTGGAAACTCTCACAGATTGAGGCTGCTTCACGCCTTAGGGCTATTGATCAGGCAAATCTTGAGAAAGTGCTTGCAGTGGTTGACAATAGCATTAACGTGCTTTCCTCTAGAATTTACACATTAGATAATATTGTGTCGTCTGTTGTTGATATTGTGCATGATGAAGTGTCTGTATTATACCATGGTCAAAATCAATTACGTTCAATCATGCAGTTTGCATGGACACTACAGACTCTAAAAATGGGTAAAGTTCCCTGGGGATACATGAACGTTTCCTCTTTATTTGCACCATTTAATTTGACAGACAAACAACGCTTGCTTTCAATGCGTGATGCTTCCTTTTCTATGCTCCATATTGAAAGATTGGAATCTTTACCTTTTTCTGTGGCAGAGACCACTGCTGCTACGTGGCTTATCCACGGTTTAATAACGCTGCCTTTTGCTTTATATAAGTTTTCAAATTGTATGAAATATGTGCCAATAGGTCGTTTTGAACCCTTAGGTAGCGGTTTTCTTCATGAGGTCTGGTCACTCCCATACACATACAGATGTTTCAAGGATGAACAAGAGGTTTATCTAACAGGGGATGAGTGTACTGAGACGCCAGATCATTCTTTAATGTGCAGACACATACAGTTACACGGTTCATGTAACAAGGACCGACCGAATATGGCTTGCGTTTTACAGGGCACGCCAGTTCCTGCTATCATCCCCACGTTTAAATTGTTGGAGAATGGTAGTTATTTAATGCTCAATAATGAAAACTGTTGTGGTTTAATTAAAGGTATAGCTTTCATAGTAACGGTTAGTGAGCGAGTTATTTGCTGCAGAAATGTTCTTTATCCTCCCACACGTGAACATAGGGAGTCTTCCATTTGGCCACAGATACCGACCTTGGGAGCAGAATTCAGCGGCATGGCTAGAATAAGAGCTCTATTGTCCCAGAAAGAGGTGGCCTTGAGCTCGGCCCGTGAAACTTTCGTGCTTCACATTGCTAACACCCGCACGGAGGTTCAGGCTCTTTTAAACACTGATTTGCCCTTGCATTTCGGAGCCATGGTCCGTTCTATCTTTAACGCATCCTCCACAACGGGCCTAGCACATTTTTTTAAAGTTGTTAGCGGTGGTCTCGTGACTTCCTTTGAGAAGATTTTTGGAGTCATCCCTGCTTTCTTCCATTCTATTTTTTCATCCTTGTTTGGAGGGTTCCCGTTTTTGCTTGCATTAGCGGCTGGCGCATTGGTGGTTTTCTGCCTTTTTAAATATGGATGCCCTTCCTGTGCAAGACCACGCACAGTTACTACTGACGCGGTTTCGCTACCGCATGCTTGATTATTATGGCACACTGCCGTTGGCGACTCTAAGCACGGCGTTTGGATTATCTTTTCGGTTCGCCTATTTCACCTGTGTCCAGCCTGTATTTCACTGCCTGACCTGTGATTTCCTTTGGGCCATTGATTTGTGTCTCTGCGGACCAATATCTTCTGACGTCGATTTTGATCAACTGATGAGTCCTATCATTGCTCACGAGTTGGTTTGTTCTGACGAAAGGATTATGGCCTTGGCGGTGGCACATGGACTAATGGGTCCCTGGGATGTGTTGTCGGCAGCGCAAAATTTCTTGGAACGGAGTTTTCTTGACAACCCACCGAGCTGTCCTCTGATGGTTATAGAGGATGCGGTGCTGGAAGATCACGTATGTTCCTTTCATCTTTTAAATTGGATGGCTGAACTGTTTTCGGATGAGGACAATGACTTCCTCCTGGAGGCTGTTGCAGCTTACTTTTCATATACAGTCTTATCATAGACACTGCCTCAAATTGACATGCTGATTGATAGCATTTCCTTGATTTTATTGACTTTTGGTCAAGACATTTTATTTTTTGCTTGCCTATTGGCTTGAGCCACATTATATTTGTGGGCTATTTTTTGGCATTACTTTTTATAATTGAATTTTTATTCATGCTCGTTTATACATGGATTCTGCTCTCATGTGATGGCACTTCTGTTACCTTATTTAGTCCGTTCTCGGATCATGGGGGGGTGTTGTATAGCTCCTATATATCCTTATATCGTGTTAAGTTAGCATAGGTACATTTCGGATTTAAACGCCATTTTTCCTTTCTTGCAACTTCTGCACACGACCCTTATTTGTTGACTTAGCTTTCAACCTAGTGGTTTGCCGTGGTGTATGTGAGAATAATATGTTATTGCTCTGATATCAGTTTTGTTTAATAAACCATGTCTGCACGGAGAGTGCTGAAGTTTCAGGAGCAACACGATATGGAATTGTTATGAGGTCTGATCTCCACGCCTTCATAGTCATAACACAAGTGCAGCCTTTGCCAACTTGGGCTTGAGGCGGGATTGATATTGCTTTGCACGAGAATTGTTAACACACTTGATGCGGTGCACATGCAGAGAGAGCTGGTGTATGCTGATGTGATTCCTTCATGCTAGGACACTAAGGTATGGGCCCGCCCTAAAACAACCCAAAGAGACCTTCTTAGATAATAATATAATATATGTGTTAGGGAGGGTGAGATATAAGTGTTGTTAACTCTTATTCATTACAGCATGTTAACATGCTGTCACCATTCGCTTTTTATGTCTTAGTAACTATGCTGATAATTTTGCTACTGATAATAAGTGTACTTGTATTATCTAAGATACTGCGCCTGAGAAGACAGCATTAGTAAATAAACATTTCAAATGCACATGTGTCTTCTTTACTCCATGTTCTGGTTTGTAATGATAATATAACGAAAGAGTGTTCATGAGTCCCACGTACCCTGAGGTACTGTAAGTTCATGTTCTGGTTTGTCTAAACATTGGGTGTTTGATATGTCCAATGAGACACTGTAGCTAGCTCGGTAAGGGGTGAGTTGGTTGCTAAGGTAAGTTTTGGGACATCCTAATTTGCCGAGGTTCCACTCCTCTGTGCACAGTTCTGTGTGAGTACAGAAACCCTGCAACAGCACGACTTGTGCTGACTCTACCACCTGGACCCGGATGTTGGGAAGGAGTTCCCGGTTCACCTAATATTCACAACTGTGGTACTATGGCCACTGAAAAAAGACTTTAGTAGAACCCTCAGTCTGTTTTTCTATTATGATGATTCATTTAATGTAGAATGTTAATCGTTATTTAAAATTGCTAATTTCTGAGCGAAAACAAGTGGTGATATACTGCACTGTCAATGTTAAACCAGATCATATTTAGTTCTTTTATGCAATTGGGGTTTCCACTGCATGCTATGGCTTTGAAGCAGAATTATTCTTGATAGTCTCTAGACGTTGTTCATATAAAAAATTCATTCCGTCTCGATATATGTGTAGTTGTTAGACGACATTTTTTTATATATAGAATACGACTAGTGTCCCCTGGGATAGTTTTGGTGAATTTAGGATCTACTTCAATTTTTGAGGCGATTAATTGCAGAGAATCACTGTATGAGGATTTGTAGTCATCCATTGTAGGGCTATAATTTCAGAAGTTTTACTTGTAAATGCTGCCCCACGGGATATTGTCATCAAGTACTTCTGAATCAGTTCTAAGTCTGTGGACCCATCTTTGCTCCTTTTCAAAGAGGATTCTTTCGGCATTATGATCTTTATTGTTTAGTGTTTTAAGGACTACCCAGTTGAGGTCATTCATCGTGTGTCCTGCTTCTAAATAATGGCTTGACATCTTGGTTGTAATTTTTTTGCATTTTACGTTACTCCTATGCTCACATAGGCGTTGCTTGACTCTTCTACAGGTCATGCCTATGTATCGTTTGTCACAGGGGCATGTGCTCATGTAGATCACTTGACTGGTGTTGCAATTCGTGTGATTCACCAGTTTCCACTTAAAGTTGGGTAGGAGTTCGATTTCTTTGGTTACTTTTGTTAATGGGCACACAGAACAGGAACCACAAGGGTAGCTCCTTTATTAGAAATTGAGGTACAAGATCACGTGTGGCCTTGAACGCAATGCACAGTGCCTTAAATTTGATACGATTTTTCACCGTGAGCCAATGGTACTGTCTGAGGACGTGAGAGATAGGTTTGAACTTAGGGGTTCTGGATAGCATTCTGGCCGCTGCATTTTGGACAGATTGTAGCTTTTGTGTCACTTTGTTTTGTGCGTTTACAAATAGTCCGTTACAGTAGTCTATAGAGGACAATACCAGGGTACTGACCAAGGTTTTACCAGTGTTCAAGGGGAGAAATGGTAGATTTTTTTTTAACATCCTTAGTTTGTAAAAGGAAGCCGATACCACAGAGTTGGCATGATGTATGAAGGTCAATCTGTCGTTCAATATGACGCCCAGGTGCCTGACCTTAGGGACTGGGATCGGGGGGGCCCAGAGTAGGAGGCCACCAAGACTGAGACCAGGCGGGTGCTAGATTGCCAATTGTCATAACCTCTGTTTTGTCAGAGTTCAGCTTGAGGCAATTGCTGGCCATCCAGCTACTGTTTGCCAGCATGCCTTTTTGGAATTCAGCAGCCACCTTGTCACCGTTGTTGTTAGTTGCCAGTACCAGTTGGGTATCGTCGGCATAAGATGTAAGGCCCATCTCGTGTGATTTAATGACTCTCGCTAAATCCGACTGGGTGTGTGAGGTGAGAAAAGATGACAGCAGGTCTCTTGCCTTAAACTGAATGCCCATTTTAGTGACCTGGTCGATCAGAATGGAATTATCGACCGTGTGAAGAGCAGCTGAGAGGTCTAACAAGATGAGAACTGCAGTTCCACCCTGGTCCAGGATAATTCTGATATCTTCCGTCGCTTTAATGAGCGCGGTTTCGGTTCCATGCACAATGCGGAAAACAAATTGGGTGTCGTCTAGAAGCTGATGTTCGTCTATGAATTTGGATAGTTGAGTATTCATTAGCCTCTCCACGATTTTGGCCGGTAATGGCAGGCTAGCTATGGGCCTATAGTTGTTGGTATTTTCCGGGTCCAAGTTAGATTTTTTTAATAACGGTTTCAGGATGGTTTTCGTCCAGGAGATGGGATAGATACCTGAGGAGAACACGTCATTGAAAATGTTGGCCAAGATTGGAGCCACTTCGTCTGAAAATTGATTAAGCACAGCAGGTGGACAGGGGTCATTGGCTGAGCCTGATTTCACAGAGGACATTATATGAATGATTTGATCTGGAGTTATGTCGTGAAATTGTGCTAGAGTATGGCCACGGGGTTCTTCTGTGAGAGACAGGTCCATGGAGTTGTTCTGGGATGCGAACTTTGAGTAAATACTGTTTACTTTTTCAAAAAAGTCGTTCGCCAGCGAGTCGCACAGTAACTGCGAAGGTGTAGGGGCAGCAAATAATGCAGAGCCAGATAGTTCAGTGACTACTTTGAAGAGTTGCTTATTGGAATTTTTTGCTGCGTCAATCTGTGCGACATAGTAATTCCTTTTTTCCAGGGCAATTAAGGTTTTATAAGTATTTCAGAGATTTGATATTTTAGGTGTTGGCATCTGTCATCTTGGTCGCCTGTGAAACATTAGGGTAAAAAAGTTTGTTTTTCAGTTCTGAATGGCCTAGGGTGGGCCAGGGTATTCCTTGGGTGGGCTTGGCCCACCCTCTAGACTCTTGCAGTCCCTACAAGTCACCTCTTTCAACACAGTGAGTCGATGATTAATTTTGGACTGGTGCCTAAGTGGTGAACTGAAATGAGGTGTTTCAAGACAGTAAGAAGGATCTTTGCGCTATGTCTGATCTAAGAAAAGATGGCAGTTGTTTAAAAACCCCTTATTGCATACTTTTACATTTCATATCTGTTTATGCAAATGTGCAGGGCTGTCTGCTGATTTGCCTGAACTTGTTTATTTTACTTTGTCTTCAAGGGCCTAATTGGGTACTCGTTTTTGTTGTTACTATAATTTGAAGTGTTAGTGTGTTTGCTGCTGCTTGTTCCCTCCTTAGCATACTGTGTCTAGGTCTGATACTTGCTTTATCTCTCGTTCACAGCTCCTTGTGGACCTGCCCTTCAGTTATCATGACCACCGTACACAAAAGAGTCATCTACTCCCAACTTATTTAGCCCTTACAGCCTGTGAGAGAATATAGTTAAAGGATAGACATCTACCTTGTTGACCGATTAGGCCTTTTAGCCACAACCCCTGCTTTGTTTAACCCCCAACGAAGCCCTTCTCAGAACCTCATCTCTCCAACCTCTTGCCTTATTCTGTAACCAAAAGCGCATTCTTACACTATTTTGCCAATTGACACCCTCTCTCTTCTGTTTCTGAATGTCACTTTCAATGATGAGTGTGCTGTCACCACTCCTGGGTGATCCTCAACTGCCCATACCTGTGTGTTGTGGTGTCTGACGATTTCTTGGGTTGAATCTTCACCACTCCTGGTTGGACTCCTCAAAGCTTATTCTCTGGATGCTTGTGTGTCTGTTCTGATGGGTAACTCCCTGTCTCTCCTGATTTGAGTCCTCAGAGCATGTACTGTAACTCCTTCTTTAAGGCCCGTTTCTGTGCATTGCTCCCTACTGCTGCTAGTTGGACTTCTCAGAACATGTACTCTAGCTAGATGCACGATGCCCATACCTATGGGATTTCTTTGCTCCTGGTCTTGAATAGACCCTGCTGCTCATATTGCATGCCTGATTATATTATAATTTTCTTCTGGGTTGCTTGCTCTCACCCTACGACGGGCTCGTCCTACTCCCTTGGTGTTCCCTGCCACTCAAGGGTGGACTCCTCAGACCATATAACATGGTGGTTATAGAATACCAATTCCACTGGATTGCTCGTCTATTGCTCTTGTGTGGACTCCTCAGAGGATATATTGTGGCTGATATTCATAAAGGCTAATCATTTGCCTTTTCTGGATATACACTGTCCTCTGCAGTGTATATCCAGAAAAGGCAAATGATTAGCGTTTATGAATACCAGCCACAATACCTCCTCTGACAATATGACTCTCAATCCTATGCGTTGCTCCTCAGTGTCCCTATCAATCATATAGTATGTATTGTTCGATGATACCTATTCCCATAGGTGGCTCCCTACTTCCTTTGGGCGTACTCTGCAAAGGAGCTACCTTGGCCTTTTGTATAATGGCTGCTCGTTTGCCACTACTGGGTAGACTCTGCAGAGCACCTGCTATGGGAGGTGTAATGGGCAAAGTATAAATCCCATTTTTCCGGGTTACTCTATCACTTCGCGGTGGACCTCTTGGAGCAGTTACCATTAGTAGTTGTATAATGTTCATTCTTGTTGTTGCAACTCTGTGGCACAATGTTTGATACATAAGAGCACGTACCTGGCTGGTTGTATAATACCATGAGAGGAGTTGGCCTAACGGCTAGGGCGGTCAACCTCGATTCTGGGGAACTGGGTTTGAGTCTTGGCAATGACGCTGAACATCCTATGATTCTGAGCAAATCACTTAATCTCCCTGTGCCTAACAAAAATGAGTGTGTCCTCATGTAATGCAACTGGTCCTATGTGAAGCACTCTGATACCCAATTCGGGTCCAGTTCGCGCTATATAGAACTCTGTAAAAAAAAAAAAAAAAAATTCTCATGGGTTGCTCCATGCTGCTGTTATGTTGTGGATTTATCAGAGCATGTTCAATGGCTGGTTTCATACTGCCCATTCCTGTAGGTTTCCTCCACACCACTCCTGGCAAACTCTAAAGCCCCAATTGCTGCTGATGTAAGATTATACCTTCCAATGTAGTATCCTTTACTGCTGAACACTTTCCTATGCCACATATTCAGTGTGGTTTACATTGTATGAGAGACCACTCCACAAAGATGGCAGGTATTTGCATGTGTGACTATCTTTTGTCACATGTTTTTCCTACACCCATGCTTCGGACCGGCCGAGCACCTGTTATGACATAAGTTAAGCCGTCTCTGCCATGCATTTATGGCACTAAAACATTTCCCATATAAGCAGCTCAGAACACACTCTCTCCATCCGTGCTCTTGAGCCAATGCTCAAAGTGTCTTATGTCTCATTCCTCTTTGCCTCAAAGTCATACAGAGGCATATTAACAAAGCACAATAAGACCACAACACTGATCCCCATGTATGGCATCAAAGTGTTACCTATATTGGTGACATAACAGACACACATTCTTTCATCCATAGCACTCCCACAATGAGCAGTGCTACTAGACCAGGTGTCTCCAGCCTTTTTTGTAATGAGAGCTACTTCTGATCAATAAAAATCGTCATGATCTCTTGAAGGCCAAGTAACTTGAGCTTTATTACCAAACACCCCCTCGTCAGGCTTCGTTGACTTTAAACCTAATGACCATGGAGCCCGATACTATGCTTTGAACAAAATACTGTGACTAGGGGTACTATGATAGGGATGCCATGTGCGTCAGTGAGTGCTTGGTCTGTGGGGATGTATGTACATGTGTTTGTGAATGAATAGGATATCTGTGTATGGGTGGCTGAGAACCTATGTTGTATGCGCTTGAGGCACAGGACATACCTTTCGCCATATGTGGGACCGTTACATACACAAAAAAAACATACAACTATTTTTTCTTAAATGGGAAAAAATGAAAGTACAGAAAAATATTCTGCAAAAAAATGTTCCTAATAAGGAAAATGTGTCTGCACTTTAAATTTCTCCCACTTAAAAAAGAAAATGGCAGCGTGTCTACCAGCCACTGGGAGCAAGATGCCTGCTGTGTGTAAATGTAATACTTTGAAATAGGAGAACATTCAACTGAAGGGTTAGTGTTATGTTTCTATGTATTACATAAAACTCCTCATTTAAATGTTCTCTCTTGTCAAAATCTCTTTACAAACAGCAGGCAGATATACCCCAGTGGCCTGTAGACATGGTGCTATATTTATAACAGGAAAATAGTCATTTGTTTAAATATGAGGAATTTTAAAGTAAGGAAAAATGCTTCATAAACATTAGGACTTAATTGGCTTAATTCAAAGAAGAGAAAAAATAAACGAAGACACTGTTTGATAAAAAGATTTTTCTTCAATTTAAATTTCTCCCATTTAAAAGAAAATAACTGTCTTTTCAGTTATAAATATGGCACTGTGTCTACCAGCCACTGGGGGCAAGATGCCTGCTGTTTGTAAATGTGACACTTTGGAAAGGGAGAAAATTCAAATGAAGAGTTAACTCAGTCATTAAGTAAACTCGTCATTTTAATTTTCTCTCATTTAAAAGCATTTAGAAACATCATTTTCTTCTTATACTCCAATACCAAGTTAAGAACAACTTTTATTTAAGAGTTAATTACCTAAATGCTTCAGCTCTGAAACTCTATGACCTACATGGGTCATACATCTGAGTGGAGCACTGCTCATTATCAGGCTGTGCTATCTGCAGCCTGATAATATTGTAAAAAAAGCATAGCCTTTCTTTAACTTTAAAAGTAAAACCCAGCACTTATTTATTGCAGTTCTAAGTTAAAAATGAACTAAAGGCTGGGTCCTAAATACAAATAGAACAACCTCTTATCAGGCCTGTCTGATTTCTCAAATGGTAGTAACTCAAATCACAGTATTTACTATACAGCATAGATACACAGAGATTAACTTTCTTTTAAATGTGTTTATTTATCAAAATTATTTTTGAATATTTAGTTTTTTATATTTTCACACTTTTTTGGAATTATATTGATAAGCACATTGCATAAAACACATTCACTTTGTTATTTTTTTTAAAAAAGGAGACATTCCTTAACTTTTTTAAGCATAAATTTGTATTTTGGTAACCCCCAAAAGAAAAGAAAGACTTATCATTCCATCATTCATCCATTCTCACCTTTCATTCCTCTCATACATACCAACTATCATACTACACAAACAAATTCACAAAAACACATCTGAGCAAGGGTCCTGCTACACTAATTCTATTTGTCATATATCAGTACATTCCATAGTTTGAACACATGTCCATCACTTTAATTTTGGGTAATCGTTTTCTTGACTTGATTCTTAGGTGGGGCTCACAGATGTGTGTCGCTGGCCTAAGCACGTTTCGGTAAAAACAGGTTGTTATCACCTTCTTTAGGGCCAATAAAGTACATATTCCATCTTTAAGATTGTCTGGGGGTTTCTATATGTCTTGTAAAGAACAGAAGGCGTTTTTAATCTTCCAAAATATGGAAAGGTCCACACTGTTTCTTAGAGAAGCAAGGATGAGTCGGCCTTGAATAGCTTAAGTCTTCTATAGAAGACTGAGGAGCCCGAATTGAGAATATTTCGGCCAAATCTAATTGTCCAGATATTTAAAGTTGTAGAAGCTCCAACTGCAGCCTAACTCCAAAACAAGATATAATAATGTCTCAATGTCAGTCAGTCAGTCAAACAAGCTTTATTCAGATCATGCAAAATGTCCACAAAAGCATACTATACAAAAAAATCTAAAATCCATTTTATAGTTAATAAAAAACAAGTGCATCAAAGTTAAAAAAAAATCAGAGAACTTCAATTCATCACTTAATTTGAATGGGCACAAAACTAGACAGTTGGGCTTACATTACTTCATAATTCAGTCTTTCTAGATGAACAAGTTCGGTCCTTTGTTTCATTGCCATCATTATAAAACAGATAACAGCGTTACATACTGAAATATTATCCAGTCTCAATGTCCTTTAAAGTTATTCATCTTTGCCTTTTTTGAGTCTTCTGAGATTTTTGTTCGTGAGGAGCCAGTCAAAGTCTATGGCTTCCATTCACGTCTGTTACCGTCCGAGACAACTCTGCCTGCTGGGTCCTACTCTGAAGGTTTCTGCAAGCTACTGGTAGCTCATGATCTGATGCACTTTCACTCTTTCGTTCTAGGGTGGAAAAACTACATACTGTAAATGCAGCTACAATACCACATATTGCTGCATAGGGCAAGAAAGTAAGAGCATAAGTGTGCAGCGCAGTTTGCCAATTAAACGTGTTACAAACAAGCATTTGTTGTACACATGTGTTCCCAGTAAATGCTACCAACAGTTACACAGTATTTCATAATAAAACATGAGCTAGTCAGACCTTTTTGCAACCAAAAGTCTAGCAGGCTAGGTGAGAGGAAGACCAGATGGACGGGGACGTTGGTTAAACCTACCTTTCTGACAGTGCCTATGTGACAGATCTAGATCCAAGTGCCCCAGTGGATATTAGGCTGCAGGTCTATCTTGATGAAAGATTTGCACTTAGCAGGGAGCTTATCCTTTCACACGACTAGCTCTTTTTGTTAGGGTTCCTCGAGTTCAGACTTGAAGGTGACGAGATCAAGTGCTTCCTAATGGAAAGAGGAGAGGGGGTTCCAGAGTTCAGGAGCAGCCCTGTACAGCTGAATTCTAGGTGTGTGGTATAGTAATATTGTGTGTGATATATATATATATATATATATATATAACCAAGAATCGTCCTCTAACCACATTTCTTCTCTGTGTAAGGACGAGGCGAACCCAGGTAAATGGTGCGAATTTTTTTATTTTGTTATGCCCAACAACACCACCGCCACGACGCGTTTCAGCCCGCGTAGGGCCTTGATCACATCGCATTTGGGGCAAAAGGGTTGGTAGAATAAGGAGCACGAAAAGAGTGTCATGGTGTCATTCCAGAGGTTCGTTTCCTGGCCATTGCACCCGAGATGGTTGCTCAGCTGCCCGCCCCTGCACCTGTTTTTTTTTTTTTCACTCATCACATTTGGAGGGGTATTTGTTGCATTAGTCTGTTGAAAGTTGTTGCTGATGTTGCGCACCTTAGTGGTGTATTGTTTTATAGCAGGTTTTGGTGCCAACGCATCATTTTGTTTGTCTATTTTATTGTTATTGTCTAACTCACGCATTGTTTTTGGGATTCCCTGCCTGGATATTTTGTGAAATAGTTTGAGGCGGGAGGTAAGTGGTAGTATTTCTCAGGTTGTTGGCCTTTGGGCTTTTCGTTAAGTCTTAAATGCCATTAAATCTGGCATCTCTAACGTGTAGCCCGTCAGATACTGGTAGTTCTCCAGCTGTCTGTTAGTAGCTCTCCTCTATGCAGCCCAGCCTAATAAATTATAAGCTTTTGCTTGAGCGAATTAATATATTTATACAAAAACTGATTTGATATCAAGTGTATTTGAGGTGAAAAGGTGTGTATTTTCAGAACTCATAAACTGAGGCTTGAAGAAAAAGGCTTGAATTCCCAAAATATTTTTAACGCTGATATTTAAGTGATAAATGATGTATTATGTGATATTATTATTACCTTGGTACCACGAGCATTGTACTATAGCTGTTTCATATTAACTATATAAAGACCTTGTAAGAGGCCAAGACAGTTTTTTAGATCGAAGCCTACCAGACAGCGAAGCTTTATGGTTTGCTAACAACATCTTGGGGGCATTCAGAAAGCTTCTCTGGGAATGCAGTCTGCCCATTGATTACCATTGGCTTTGTGGTTTGTAAATCACATTTTCTTACTCTATTTGTTTTACGGTGTCCAGCTTGAGACCGTCCCTTCCGTGGCCCATACCTTATTTACTGTATCCCTCCGAGTGCTCCCTTTCTGTAAACTGGCCTTTAAATCTTGTTCTTATCTTGTCACTTTTGCTGTGCATTCTAAGACGGATGTCAAATGTCAGGCTCCTCTTTTGGGGTAGCTTGGTGTTTACTTTTCTTTCTATGACTTTAAAGTGAGAGGATTTATTTGACAGTCATGCTAGCTATTGGGGTTAATTCTGGTAATTCTGAAGTGTGGTTGAAACGATCAAAACAACTCAATACACTAGGTGATGACATTTCCACACATTATCGTTTGTATGCTTTTATCAGTAAAACTTTGGCTGCGCAAATGTAATAGTCATTTCAATTGAAGATGTGTTGTCTGTTATGGCAGTGCACGACCACACCATATAGACTCCATTTTACCCCACCCCACTCCACTCTATTCTGCACCACTCCATGCCACTGCACTCTACTCTGCACCACTCCACACTACTCTGCACCGCTGCTCCTCCGGCTGAGGAGTCCGTGCAAGAGTTCACCCCCCACCTCCCTGATTTCCCTGGAGCTGGGACGACTCTGAGCCAGATGCAGGAGAACTACAATTCCCTCCATGCCATCTTTGGACCTCCAGCTCCCTCTGGTGCACCTCCGAGCCCCAAGGAGGTGCCAGGTATCCTCACGGAATCCAGGCTGTTGGGTCCGTCCACGGCGTCAGTTAGGCCCTCTCAATCCAGAGTTGAATCCGTATCGCTTCGGTGGCACTACGCAGTCATGCCTGGCTACGCAACTCTGGGTGTTCCGATGCTGGCCAAGCCACTTTATAGGACATGCCCTTCGATGGCATCCACCTGTTCGGCACACATGCTGATTCTGCACTGCAGCACTTTAGGGACAGTCTGGGTGGAACAGACACTTTACTATGTTCAATCCTATATTGTCTTTCTCCTTAGCTCCCCACTTGCTCGAGGAGTAAGGGAGAGATTCTTATTTGATTTTTTTTTAAAGATGAGGCCATATCAGAGTGGGGGTCTATAGCCTCATCCTGTTGAGAGCAAGCTTCAACCTCCTTCCCACGGCCTAGCCTTTTTAGTTTTTTTTCCTTTTTGGTTCAAATGAGTCATCCCACCTTCTGGGGGCATCCAGTCAGGTGTTTCTGCCTTGTGCAGGTATTATTTGTTCAAGCCTGTCGTAGACCGCTTTTAGCTTCCGCTACCTGAGAGGTATTTTCTTTGTCGCCCTAAACAGTATTTACCCCTGCTGGAACAGGGTTTTTCTTTTTCTCTGGAGATGGGCGTTATGCTCTCGAGATAGTTAACCTGTATGGTAATTTTTCCCTGCTCTATGTAGAGAATCATCTGTAAGCCTTACGGGCATTACTAGGTATAATTGTTACTTTTAGTATCCCTTATAAGGAGCTTCTAATTTTCACTCCCTGGGAGACCTTGTACATGACTTATCACTTTGCACGAGAACCTCCTTACGATGAGTGTTGTTTCTCTTTGCCTCAATCTATGAAGCATTACTTATATTCTTGTTTTGGTATAATTCTTATTCTCCTGAGAGGCTTTTCATTTCCATTCAAACTTTATTCCTGTCATCTCGACCATAAAAGTGCAAGTGCATACAGTACAGAGTTGGAAAATTGAGTTCATAAGAATAATACATTAGATATATTACAATCATGAAAGTGCTTTCAAATGCATGGAGTAGAAATCGTCAAGTTTGAATACAATGTCAAAAAGACTATAAATATATTCATAAAAATATTAGTAAAAAAAAAGATATCAAACAGTAAAAAAAGCATTTAAGATAACCACTAAAAGAGAGAGAAAATGAAATGGCCAAGATAAAACCCCAGTTAAGTGCGTTGGGGATCACGCTGTAAAATTACGATAAAAGTGTAAAACCGTGTACTATATTGCGGAGGTCCAGCGTTGATGCATAACTTTCGTTTGGAGTGTTGGTAGATGTTAGACCTGTCTGACCTTTTGCGTAGTCCCTCCAATTTATTATTTATTTTGTCCCCTTTTTGCCCCTCATGCCTTTATTTATTTTTGTGTCCACTAGATTTTTCATGGTGTTGGTCTAGGGGATAGGTGCTCTTTCACCCTCATAATTTTTCACCTCAGGCCTAGAGGCCTTTCCTGACAGGAATTTCCTGGGAGTCACAAAATGGTGGCTACCAACTGTCATAACTGACATACCTGGAACCTGTCCCATAGGATTGAATAGGGTATTCCAGAACCTTCTGGTCCCTTCTGGACCTCTGAGGGTCAGCCTATAAAAGGCGGAATGCTGGACAGCCATTTTGTCTTGCTAGTGAGGAACAGCTAGAGTGAAGGCTGAGGTCTGGAAGGGGTAGGGTCCTGAAGGGTGGACTGCTCTACAAGGGTTGCCCTCTGTCAGGGTTCACCAACCCCCCATTCCTGTTGTCCTAGCCGAGTTAGTTTCGTCCTGCTGACCCTGGACAGTTAGGTGAAGGGGTTAATGCCAGTGGACTGTGGAACTGCGAAGGTCCCTGCTGTGAGAACGGAACTGAGTGCCCCCCTATCACCAGCCCCTGTCCAGTACAGAGAGATAGTAGGTCCCTGATAAGGATAGAGAACTGGGAGCTTATGCGTGAGGCGATTCACCTCTATTACCCATCTCCTTGGGGGTTAAAGTAGGTTACTGCCCTTGTGACCCTGAGGTCCCTTACCGGTCGTGCAGCCGGCGAATCACCTTTTCCACACGTGAGTCAGAGGAAGGAGAGGGGTGTCGGATTCCTAGTGGCAGCGCCGATTCAGCCGTGATCAGGACCCCTGGGGCACCGGCCGCGTTGGTGAGGCGGCGCCACTGACCTGAGGAAAAGGGGACTGGCTGTGCGGAAGTCGGGCGCCTTTGCGCATGCCCTAGGCGGATTCAGTTCTCCCTGTCAGGAGGGGCCTAGGAGCGAGCAGGCCCGCGGGAGAGCCACTACCAGCGGTAGGCGGCCAGGGCAGACTCCGGTCTTGGTCCGCTAGTCTCCCGCACGTGCGCGGTGGTACCGCTGCGGGGGATACGTCGCGGATCGGCTGACGGGAGATCCCCAAGGAAGCGGGCGGGAAGCGAGCACTGGGGCTTCTCCGCTTGTGAAAGCCCTTTCTCTGCCTATGCTCCAACGAGAAGGAGCGGACTTGAGCAGGGGAGGAGGGGCGAAGGACCGCATGGAGTGCCGGGGAAGATTGGTTCCTTCCACCCCTGCCAGACAGAAACACAGGCCCACGGGGGGGCCAACACAAATGAAGTAAGGAGGTTTTGAGGGGAACGTTGGAAGCCATAGAGTCTCCTTCAAAGGAACAAAGACTTCCAGTTGGCCAAACAAGGATTGGGCTGGTACTGGGGAATGCCATCAAGCTTCTTGTAAGAAACTACTGAGACATAATTTTCAGTGCAGGATGTTCCCCCTCTGTGATTAGACTACTTTATACCAGTCCCTCCCCCTTACCTTTGTTAGATCTGGTGAGGAGCTTTTATAGGGCAACTAAAGTGAGTAAGGCTCACCAATTCTTCTGGATGTTAGTGGTGGAGAGGGAGTAAATGTGCAAACCTTTTCTAGGGAAGTGCAGACACTGCTTCTTGTGAACTACTGAAATGTGATGCAATGTTAGAAAGCCAAGTAGTGTAATTGTTTTGGCAATTCTGAGGAACTTACTAAACTCATGACTAAATGTAATGTGCTGTTAAGTTGAAAAACTGCTTAATGACATGATTTGGCAACTTTGAAAATCATAATAGTTTCATGGATAAATGTAATAGACTGAACTGTGATTTCTGAAGACAAGAGAGCAAAGAATATTTTTATAAACAAGCTCGTATTTTTCCAAACATTGGTGTAGCGTCATTTTTGAGTGATATTGCATTGGATTACTGCTGGGTGGTTTGCAACCTTTACACATGTGCCTCTTTTGATTTTTGCCTCACCCTAGGCCAGGCTACCCTAGGTGACCTGACATCATTAGGTTCCAACAAGTTGGTGTCTAGCGGTGGGATCTTGACTGTGGTTGCAACTACTCTGTAGTAATTGAGTGTAATCCACTAGCCTACACCAGGAGTTTTCTCCTAGCGGCCCTCCTAATTTTTATTTTGGTTTTTTTTTTTCAAATTTGTTCCTGGTGGTGGGGTGGAGGTAGCTTCAGGTTGCCCTTGCAATTCAAATTTCCTTGTGTGTGTAACTTTGAATTGCCTTTTGCAAAATGGAATTTGCACTGGAAAAACTGGACACTTATTCTGTGGCCCAACTGAAAGATGTCTGCCAACAAATGGGGGTATTTTTTAAGCATGGTGCCAGGAAGGGGGAACTCCAGACCAGTCTAAGGGCTTGGGTGGAAGCACACAAAGAAGGGAAGGAGGAGGATGAAGGGACAGACCGGGACACGGTTGTGGAGATAGATGGATTATTCCACTCGGAGGGGGAAAACCTACTCCCAGGATCAGTGTCCTACTCCAGGAGGGGCAGTAGTGACTCCGGGGGAAGCTTGACCGAAGCAGAGCTCACTGACAGGAGGGAAATGAGAAAATTAAAATGGGAGTTGGCTAAGCTGGAGCAGGAGAAGGAAGAGCGGAGGATGGCTCATGAGTTCAGGTTGAAAGAGTTAGAACTCCAGACCCTGCAACGGGGGTCCTCTCCTGTGATGAATGGTGGCAGCGAATCCAAAGAAACAGCCAGGGAGTCCAGACCCTATTTGCCTAAAGACCTCATTGCTAGCTATAGTCAGGGGGATGACATAGCCAAATGGTTGGCTGCCTATGAGGTCTCCCTAAGAGCCCATGGGGTGCAGGAGAAGCACTGGGGGGGTGGTTTGTATAAGTACATGCCTCCTACTGGTCGGGACACCTTGCTGGCCCTGGAACCAGAGGAGCAAACCAACTACCCCACTATGAAGCTAGCATTGGTAAGGAAGTTTGGGCTTACCCCAGAAAGGTATCGCCAGAAGTTCAGGGGGAGCCACAAGTTAAGCACCCAGAACTGGGTGGACTTCCTTGATTATGCAAGAAAGGCATTAGAGGGCTGGGTAAAGGGCAGTGAGGTGAAGGATTATGAGGGGTTGTATGATAAATTTTTGAAAGAGCACCTCCTCGAGAAATGCTTTCCTGAGCTGCGCCAACACCTGGTGGACAGCAAGCTGACCAATCCCCGGAAGCTTGCAGAGGAGGCGGACATCTGGGCAAGTACCCGTGTGTCCTCAAAGGGGACTGGAGGGGATTCCCAAAAGGCCGGACAGGGCGCCCCTCAGAAGAAGGAGGGGGGAGATAAAAAGAGGGAGTTCTCTAAAGGTCCCCAAAACCATTTCCAGGGAAAGGGAACAGGTTTCACCCCTAAGGCAAACCCGCCCAGGAACCCTAATCCTGGCCAAAGCCAGCAGCCAAGGGTTCTCCACTGCTTTGAGTGTGGTGGTGTTGGACATAATAAGGGAGATGTCAGATGCCCAAAGAGACCACCCCCTCCCACCGGAGGAAAACCACCGGGAGTAGCTAGTGTAGCGCTCGGGGAGGAGTTGCCCTTAGATAAGGGGGGTGAGTGGGCGGGTGTCACCTTAGTGTCCCTGGGAGAACGGGAGATGGTTCCTAAGATCCAGGTGCCCCCAAATACTGTTAAGTATGGGCAATGGATCACCATGAATGGCCAGAGAGGGGAGGCTCTGAGAGATACAGGAGCCAGTATGACTATGGTGAGAAGTCAACTGGTGTCTACAGAGCAGGTGGTTCCCAATGTACTCCACCCCGCCGCGATGGCTGACGGCAGAATGGGCCACTATCCCGTGGCTGAGGTTCCCTTTGAGTGGGAAGGGGTTGCAGGTTCACTTCGAGTTGCCGTAAGCCCTGCCCTGCCGTGCCAGTTGATTGTCTGCTGGGGAATGATATGGAGCACAACGCTTGGAGAGAGGTGGAATACCGGACGCACTCTGCGATGCTGGGTACACCTGACTGGGCCTGTGTGAGCACAAGGTCTGCGACTGCCCGGAGAGGGAGTTCGCCTGGGTTGGAGCCTGGAACAATGGCCCAACCCGCTGCCAAAAAGGGACAGACCCGAAGATAGGAAGAGCCTGCTTCGGCTTCCACACCCCATGTGACAGATCGGCCACCTGCGGTGGTGGACCAGGAGTCCGTGGAGGGGGAAGTAGTCTCTCTAGAGGACCTACCCATCCCTGCTGAGTGGCATGTGGAGGGAGGGCCTACCAGAGAGGAATTCTGTAAGGGGCAGAGGGAGTGCCCTACCCTTGAGGGACTGAGGCGACAGGCTGAAGCCCAGGCAGCAGGTGATGTTACGGGACACTACCATATTTACTGGGAGGGTGGACTCCTCTACAGTGAACCCAAGGTATCCCTTACCTGGTTCATCAAGGGCCTTGGTAGTCCCGCAACAATACCGAGCTTTTCTGCTGGAATTGGCTCATGCTATACCCTTGGCAGGACACTTAGGGCAGGACAAGACCTTTGCTCGGCTTGTCCTCCACTTTTACTGGCCTCAGATGAAAGTGGCGTCCAACACCTACTGTCGGACATGTGTATCCTGCCAGGCCAGTGGGAAAACAGGGGTGAAGCTGAAAGCTCCCCTGGAACCACTTCCAGTCGTTAGCACCCCCTTTGAAAGGGTGGTCATAGACATTGTAGGGCCATTGGATCCACCGACAACAGCTGGTCACCGGTTTATCCTGGTTCTGGTGGATCATGCCACACGGTACCCAGAGGCAATCCCTCTGAGGACTGTCACTGCACCTGTGGTGGCTAGGGCCCTAATGGGGATCTTTACCCGAGTGGGTTTCCCCAAAGAAGTTGTGTCTGACAGGGGGACCAACTTTGTCAGCTTACATGCGGGCAATGTGGAAGGAGTGTGGAGTGACTTACCGGTTCACCACTCCTTATCACCCCCAGTCAAATGGACTGGTCGAGAGGTTCAACAAGACCTTGAAGGGCATGATCAGAAGTCTGCCTGAAAGCCTGCGGAGGAAATGGGACGTCCTCCTACCCTGTTTGCTATTCTCCTACAGGGAAGTGCCACAGAAGGGAGTGGGCTTCAGCCCCTTTGAACTTCTGTATGGGCACCCTGTACGCGGTCCTCTCAGCCTGGTGAAGGATGGTTGGGAAAAGTCTCCCAGGAAACCTCCCCAGGATGTGGTGAGCTACATGCTGGCCTTCAGGAGCCAAATGGCGAAGTTGTGGAAGCAAGCTTCTGACAACTTGGAGGCCAGCCAGGCAGTCATGAAAGAGTGGTATGACCACAATGCTCACCAGGTGGAACTGGAGCCTGGCCAGAAAGTGTGGGTGATGGAGCCTGGAGAGCTTAGTGCCCTCCAGGATCGCTGGACAGGCCCATTTGAAGTGTTGGAAAAGAAGGGTAAGGCCACATACCTGGTGGACCTTAAGACCCCTCGACAGCCCCTACGGGTGCTGCATGCCAACCGGCTCAAACCCCACCATGAGAGGCCCGAGGTCATCTTAATGATGGTGACTGATGGGGGAGAGGAAGCGGAAAGCGAACCTCTCCCGGACTTGTTCTCGTCTCAGGAAAAGGATGGATCAGTGGAGGGAGTGATTCTCTCTCCCACTCTAACTCCTGAACAGCGGGAGGACTGCCGCCAGATACTGGAGCAGTACTCTACGTTGTTCTCCCTTGTCCCGGGAAGGACTCACCTGTGTACCCATGATGTGGACACAGGGGACAGCCCACCAGTGAAGTCAAAGACCTACCGGCTATCCGACAAGGTGAAGGCTAGCATCCATGGAGAGGTTGCCAAGATGCTAGAGCTAGGAGTTATAGAACCTTCCAACAGCCCTTGGTCCAGTCCGGTGGTGCTAGTGCCAAAAGCCGCTCCACAGGGCACCGCGCCAGAACTGAGGTTCTGTGTGGATTACCGGGGACTGAACTCAGTTACAAAAACTGATGCCCATCCGATCCCTAGGGCGGATGAGTTAATTGACCGGCTAGGAGCTGCCCAATACCTAAGTACCTTTGACCTCACTTCAGGGTACTGGCAGATCTCCTTGACAGATGGAGCAAAGGAAAGGTCAGCCTTCTCCACGCCTGAGGGACACTTCCAATTTTGCGTGATGCCCTTTGGGCTCAAAAATGCCCCTGCCACTTTTCAGCGGCTGGTGAATCAGGTCCTCTCCGGAATGGAGGCTTTCTCCGCTGCTTACCTGGATGACATTGCTGTCTTCAGTAGCAGTTGGGAGGACCATTTGCAACATTTGCAAGCAGTTCTCCAGGCCCTGAAACAGGCTGGATTGACAATCAAGGCCAGCAAATGCCAGACTGGGCAGGGGTCGGTTGTGTACCTTGGACACTTGGTGGGTAGGGGGACAGTGCAGCCCCTGCAGGCAAAGATTGAGGCAATCATGGCCTGGGAACCCCCCAAGACACAGACTGAGGTCCGAGCTTTCCTGGGCCTCACAGGCTACTACCGTCGCTTTGTGAAGGGGTATGGCACTATTGTAGCGCCCCTCACAGAGCTCACCTCAAAGAAACAACCTCGACGGGTAGTTTGGACGAAAGCTTGTCAGCAAGCGTTTGAAAAACTGAAGCAGGCAATGTGTGCAGCACCGGTCCTGAGGGCCCCAGACTTCTCCAAGGAGTTCATTGTCCAGACAGATGCATCAGAACATGGCATTGGGGCAGTGTTATCGCAACTGAATGAAGAGGGCCTGGATCAGCCTGTAGTCTTCCTATCCAGGAGACTGCTTCCCCGGGAACAGAAGTGGAGTGCAATTGAGAGGGAAGCTTTCGCGGTGGTGTGGGCACTGAAGAAGCTGCGGCCATACTTGTTTGGCTCGCACTTCCTGGTTCAGACTGACCACCGACCCCTTCGTTGGCTGATGCAGATGAAGGGGGAGAATCCCAAGTTGCTGAGATGGTCCATCTCCCTACAGGGAATGGACTTCCGGGTGGAACACCGACCTGGAGTGGACCACGCCAATGCAGACGGTCTCTCTAGGTATTTCCGCCTTAGTGATGAGGACTCCCAAGGGGTTGGGTAGCTCTCCCCACTTTCAGCTGGGGGGGACGCGTGTTAGACCTGTCTGACCTTTTGCGTAGTCCCTCCAATTTATTATTTATTTTGTCCCCTTTTTGCCCCTCATGCCTTTATTTATTTTTGTGTCCACTAGATTTTTCAAGGTGTTGGTCTAGGGGATAGGTGCTCTTTCACCCTCATAATTTTTCACCTCAGGCCTAGAGGCCTTTCCTGACAGGAATTTCCTGGGAGTCACAAAATGGTGGCTACCAACTGTCATAACTGACATACCTGGAACCTGTCCCATAGGATAGAATAGGGTATTCCAGAACCTTCTGGTCCCTTCTGGACCTCTGAGGGTCAGCCTATAAAAGGCGGAATGCTGGACAGCCATTTTGTCTTGCTAGTGAGGAACAGCTAGAGTGAAGGCTGAGGTCTGGAAGGGGTAGGGTCCTGAAGGGTGGACTGCTCTACAAGGGTTGCCCTCTGTCAGGGTTCACCAACCCCCCATTCCTGTTGTCCTAGCCGAGTTAGTTTCGTCCTGCTGACCCTGGACAGTTGGGTGAAGGGGTTAATGCCAGTGGACTGTGGAACTGCGAAGGTCCCTGCTGTGAGAACGGAACTGAGTGCCCCCCTATCACCAGCCCCTGTCCAGTACAGAGAGATAGTAGGTACCTGATAAGGATAGAGAACTGGGAGCTTATACGTGAGGAGATTCACCTCTATTACCCATCTCGTTGGGGGTTAAAGTAGGTTACTGCCCTTGTGACCCTGAGGTCCCTTACCGGTCGTGCAGCCGGCGAATCACCTTTTCCACTCGTGAGTCAGAGGAAGGAGAGGGGTGTCGGATTCCTAGTGGCAGCGCCGATTCAGCCGTGATCAGGACCCCTGGGGCACCGGCCGCGTTGGTGAGGCGGCGCCACTGACCTGAGGAAAAGGGGACTGGCTGTGCGGAAGTCGGGCGCCTTTGCGCATGCCCTAGGCGGATTCAGTTCTCCCTGTCAGGAGGGGCCTAGGAGCGAGCAGGCCCGCGGGAGAGCCACTACCAGCGGTAGGCGGCTGGGGCAGACTCCGGTCTTGGTCCGCTAGTCTCCCGCACGTGCGCGGTGGTACCGCTGCGGGGGATACGTCGCGGATCGGCTGACGGGAGATCCCCAAGGAAGCGGGCGGGAAGCGAGCACTGGCGCTTCTCCGCTTGTGAAACCCCTTTCTCTGCCTAAGCTCCAACGAGAAGGAGCGGACTTGAGCAGGGGAGGAGGGGCGAAGGACCGCATCGAGTGCCGGGGAAGATTGGTTCCTTCCACCCCTGCCAGACAGAAACACAGGCCCAAGGGGGGCCCAACACAAATGAAGTAAGGAGGTTTTGAGGGGAACGTTGGAAGCCATAGAGTCTCCTTCAAAGGAACAAAGACTTCCAGTTGGCCAAACAAGGATTGGGCTGGTACTGGGGAATGCAATCAAGCTTCTTGTAAGAAACTACTGAGACATAATTTTCAATGCAGGATGTTCCCCCTCTGTGATTAGACTACTTTATACCAGTCCCTCCCCCTTACCTTTGTCAGATCTGGTGAGGAGCTTTTATAGGGCAACTAAAGTGAGTAAGGCTCACCAATTCTTCTGGATGTTAGTGGTGGAGAGGGAGTAAATGTGCAAACCTTTTCTAGGGAAGTGCAGACACTGCTTCTTGTGAACTACTGAAATGTGATGCAATGTTAGAAAGCCAAGTAGTGTAATTGTTTTGGCAATTCTGAGGAACTTACTAAACTCATGACTAAATGTAATGTGCTGTTAAGTTGAAAAACTGCTTAATGACATGATTTGGCAACTTTGAAAATCATAATAGTTTCATGGATAAATGTAATAGACTGAACTGTGATTTCTGAAGACAAGAGAGCATAGAATATTTTTATAAACAAGCTCGTATTTTTCCAAACATTGGTGTAGCGTCATTTTTGAGTGATATTGCATTGGATTACTGCTGGGTGGTTTGCAACCTTTACACATGTGCCTCTTTTGATTTTTGCCTCACCCTAGGCCAGGCTACCCTAGGTGACCTGACATCATTAGGTTCCAACAGTAGAGTAAAAGGGATAAACCATAAGGCACGCCAAAACACGTCTTTAGTGCGTGCCTTCTGATTAGCTACATTATCCCAAGGAACTGTGTCAGATTTTAGGATGTGCAGCGCCTCGTGGTGGCATTGTCTTCCCAGAAATCTGTAGATGAGTGCTAACCATTTACATCTGGGGGAGTTGTACATCGGGCAAGCAAAAAAGATATGGGCAATTGACTTAATGGAGGAAGGGCAGCCAGAGCAGTGCATCTGCGCAGATGAAGGCCATCGCCACGCGGCTCTTAAGGAATTCACAGAAAGGGATCCAAATCTGAATTGGATATAAAGCTTTTCATTTCCTAACTGAGCAGTGGGACAAGTGGTAAAGCCCATGACCTGCAGTACATCTTCCGTTACTGGTCTAGCTAGTGCTCCCAGCTAAGACATTGCTTTGTTGGTGTGTCCTTCGCTTGTTTAACTAGCTCCTTTTGCTCTTTCTCAGCAGCATGGGTTCTTGCCGCTGGTCTCTCAGGCATCTGTGGTACACTGTGTTTCAAATTCCTTATGTTCTCTATAGAAAGGTATTGTCCCTCATTCTTGTACCCTGCTGGTCCACCTTATTGTGGAATACTGCATACATTCATAATATGTGTGGGTCATGGTCAAGAACTGTTTTCTTACAGGTGATCATGCATCAACCTTGGCATCAAGCTGCCTCAATATTTATTCTGAAGAGCCGTCATATAGCATTCTTCTATGTTGGTGACTATCTTCTACCTTCTCGTGCATTCCTTATTGCTTGTGGATGTTCATTGCACATTATAGTTCAGTTTTCTTGGAATTAGTTCACATTGGGGATTGGTTGTTCCTGGGGGACGCAATCTCCCTGGCCAGGACCTTTCACCCTGTACCGCTTGCTTACGTGATGTTTGTCGCCCCCCGGGGTTAGTTATTATGCTTCTGCAACCTTTTTGGGGTTCTTTTCTTCATAAGGGAATACCCCCTTCTTGTTGTGTCCACTTCCTTCGAAAAGAGGCTAGGTTTTCGTCCTCCATATACATTAGTATAATGAAGTCTGTAGGTGTGCTTCAGCTCGTACCTTCCTGTGTATTTGATTTTGTCAGTTTCCTGTAGGAACATTTTTCCTCTTGTATAGGTCTTCCACTTTTATGGGTTATTTTCCCTTAGGGACTATGTATTTTACCTTTTGTTCAGTTCTTCAGCCAGGTTCTGCTTTGTCCGATATAACTTTCCATTGGATGTTGATGCTGAATGCCTATTCTATCAGTGCTATCAGTTTTCGCGTGTTGCGTGTTGCATATGCATGAGATTTTAAACTTGCTAAAATTGTGGAATTGATTTTAATAATTGACACATCTGTGACACTAGAATTATAAAAGTGCACACACTCGCACATACACGCCGAAATACCACCTGAGGCTTAGTTTCCTGAGCGCTCGCTTCCCCGTGATTGTGTTCCGGGGAGGGAGAACACCACTTCCGGTTTCGCTGAGCGGTTAGCGCTCTAGCGGCCAGGGCTGACGGGGCTATTTAGCCCTCGTCCCCCTCTGAGCGCGCAGCGATCGCGCGCAGGAGATCCGAAGACAACGCCGAAGACTAGCCAAAGAGTGGCCCGTCTGCGCCCGTCCGCGACTGGACGGGGCCAGGGGCCATCCACCCTGTGTTTGTTACTATGGACTGCCCAATGATCACCCCTCGTATCAGGTACTCATCACATGCTCTTCTGACGCTGCAACCCCAGGGGATACACAGCTGCACAAACAGAACGCTAAGATGTCCCGAGGGTCCCTTCTCCTGCATTAAATGCGGATTTCAAGCTAGATTTCAAGCTACTTACTCCAACATTATTGTTGGACGGCCCAGAGACAGTATACATTCCCAGGGAGGCTGGAAAAGCTTTTTGTTAAATGTCAGATCACTCCCTAAACATTATATGCAATTATGGGACACTATTCACAGTATTCAGCCTGAGATATGTTTCCTGACAGAAACATGGCTGAAACCCCATACTATCCCCACTATCACCTTAGGGATACCTATGGGATATAAAATTCTTCATCAAGACCGCCCTGAGAAGGTAGGAGGCGGGACTGCCATCATATATAAAGATACATTGAATATTAGAGTCTTAGAACAAGTGATGTTACCTACCATGGAAGTAATAATTTTTCATTTAAAAATCAGCCCCAAGGTACATTGGAAAGGAGCATTAGTCTACCGTCCGCCTGGACCTAATGCTGGATTCTCTCTTGCCCTTACAGAACTGTTAGCCCCCTACATGAAAGCTAACGGGAATTTTATTTTACTCGGAGATTTTAACTTTCACACTGACATTGATGATCACCATGATACGAATGTATTCTTAACAGATCTTGCTCTTTTAGGTCTGCACCTCCGAAATAGTGGACCTACTCATTCAGGTGGTCACACCCTGGATTTGATTTTTACCACCCATCCCAATGTTTACTGCTACCCCCCTAAGCACATTTATTGGTCTGACCATAAAATGATAGATTTCTCCCTGCTACATTTAGCCAATCCCATAAATAACCTTGCTACTCAGTCCACTAAACGTAGATCATGGCATAAAATCACTCCTGCCAGGTTCACACAAACCTGGGAACAACCTATATTCTCTAATTCCGACAACATCGATACTGCCCTCTCTAAATTTAACTCCACACTGACGACAGCTATTGACACTCTGGCTCCTCAGAAAAATGTGAAAAAACCCACCATAGCTAAAAGGGAAGCATGGTATACTGAGGCCCTTAAAACAGAAAAGCAGGGCTGTCGAAAGTTGGAGAAACTTTGGAGACGGACAGGCAATGGGGAAGATAAGAATCAGTATTTGGAGGCTATGAGTACTTATTACAAAAATATAAAAAAAGCAAGAAAAATAAGCCTCACCACCCAAATTGCAGAGGCGGGCAACTCTACAAGAGAGCTATTTAAAATCATTCAGACCTTCACTAAACCTGTAGTGTGCGAGAGCCCAGATACTTTCACTCAAGTTCTATGTGATGAAATATCTCAGTTCTTTGAGGACAAAATAGAAGGGATATATAAGAAAATTACTGCAGTCTCGGGTCCCTTGGATACTGAGGCCCTTGAAATTTTCCCAACGGTGACCTCTGGGGAAACCCTTCATGTTATCCCAGAAATAACCATTAAAGACCTGACTGCGCTTATCAACCAAATAAAGACAGGCTCTCCTACTGATTTGATACCCGCCAAACTAATTTCCCCTCTGAACGAGATATTAGGACCCTCTATTCAGAAATTGCTCAATCTCTCCTTTGCCGAGGGACTACTCCCACAATCCTGGAAGGAAGCGGTAGTGAACCCTATACGCAAAAATTCCACCTTGCCCTGGTCAGAACTCTCCAACCTCCGCCCGATTTCTCTCCTTCCTTTCATCAGCAAACTGGCAGAGAAACACGTTAACACCATCCTCTCCAGCTTTATCGAGGCGACAGGGGGCCTGGACCAATCTCAATCTGGGTTCAGGCCCAACCACAGCACTGAATCGGCCCTTCTTTCTGTGACAGATAAGATCAAAATGTCACAGGATAGAGGCGGCTCCATGATTCTAGTGCTGTTGGACCTGTCCGCAGCCTTTGATACCGTGTCTCATAACATCCTTCTCAGCCGTTTGCAGGGAGTAGGAATTGGAGGCTTAGTGTTATCATGGTTGGAGAGCTTCCTTTCCGGGAGATCACAATCTATCAGCCTGGGCCCCTTTCGTTCCATCTCAAGGGTGCTCACGAAGGGGGTGCCACAGGGCTCATGCCTTAGCCCTACATTGTTTAATGTATATGTGGCCCCCCTTGCTGAGATTGTGCGGAAATATGGGTTCATACCGGTTTCCTATGCTGATGACACCCAGCTCCTCTACCGTTTCAGCTCCCTTGGCCCCAAAGTCAAGGAGAACTTTGCTGAGGGTATGAGGGCAGTGTCACATTGGATGGCTGTGAACTGCCTCCAATGTAATGTGGGAAAAACTGAGGTCATGCTCTTTGGCAAAGCGAGTTTCCTCTGGTCCCCAGACTGGTGGCCAATAGATCTTGGCCCAGTACCTACATCCAAACCTCATGTAAAGAATTTAGGGGTTAAGTTGGACCAAAAGCTGACTTTGAAGGAACACACCAATTACATCGCAGGGTTGTGTTTTCATACCATTGGCCTCCTTAGACGTGTCTTCCCCTATCTCCCTGCCACCTATAGGAAGACACTGGTACAGGCCTTGGTTACCAGCCGTCTGGACTACTGCAACGGCCTGCTGACATTAGCAAACGCAGATGCAGTAGGTCGCTTGCAGGTAGTGCAGAACACAGCAGCAAGACTGGTCATGAGTGCACCGGCCAGGACCCCCTCTAAGCCCTTGTTGAAAGAACTACATTGGCTCCCTATACGGCAGCGTATCAACTTTAAGATATGCTGTACGGTCCACAAATGCCTTTATGGAGCAAGTCCTAAATACCTGTCACAATCCCTTGAGTTATACCAGCCTAGCAAGTCTCTTCGCTCAAGCAATCAAGCCCTTTTAAAACCCCCTGCCACAAAGAAATTCAGACAAGGAGACCGTGCATTCTCCTCGGTTGGACCTGCCTTATGGAATAAACTCCCCACTGACATAAGAATGACCACTAACCATATGTCTTTTAGAAAGACATTAAAGACCCTTCTTTATCAAGAAGCATTTCTGTCCTTTTAACCTCTCATGTCACACTATCTGATGATTCTTAGCTGGCAAAGCGCGGAGATACCCTTACGGGATTGATTCCAGCGCTATAAAAGAAATTAAATTAAATTAAATTAGGCCGCCTTCTGTGTGTTGGCCTCTATTTCACCTTGACCTTCTTGTAGGTCCACGGTGTGGCCTTGTTTTTTTCTATGCTAGCGATGTTTTTTCCACCTGCTCTCTTTTTCAGGGTTTTGATATCAGCAGCCTGATTGCGGGCTATTCGTTCAGTTAGGATTGTTTTAAATGCTCTGGCAGTCGTTCCTTTTGCTGGGGCATGTGATGTCCCTCACTCTCGCCATCTTCTTATATTAGTACTGTGTTGCTGGTTACTCAGCTCATAGTGGTGATGACTTCTGTATATGGCCGATCTATATATTTATCTATTTTTCTTCAATTTTTTAAATTGTGATGTACTTCCTCAAAGGGCTTGCGTATAAGCTTACGTAAATCCGCCTTCCCTTGTCTTGCGGTGACCATAACCCTTTTGTTACATATGCAATTATTTTTCTTTTCCTCTTCTGATGGTTATACTTTTTGGGTGATCCAAGTGGTGTTCACTTGTCTCTGGGAGTGTTTTTTTTATGGACCCAAGTTCGTTCTACACCAATCGTTGTGTCTACACAATATTTACATCATTGGTCAGTGCTCTCGTCGTCATGAATGGGTTCTGGGATCTCTATTCGCAGTGTTTGTCTGAGCAGGTTTGCCACCAATAATAGCTTTCTACAGTCAATGAGGCTCTAGCTCAATAGCATTAGCTGTTGCCCCCAAACCCCAACCCACCATGGGGGCTCATCCTACCATAGGAGGTGCATTGTATTTGTTTATATTACCTGTTGTCTTCCAACACATTGGTACCATGGGTAACGCTATTCCCATGCTATTCGATGTCTTTCTGACTTCAGTTGCATGTGGGTTTTAACACAGTTCTTATGGTGACACATATGTCCTTCCTCACCTACTTTCCTCAGACGATCCGGTCTCTTCTATCTTATTCTAGACCAGCTAGTTCTATTCAGGGACTTTTATGGTTTAAATCTGTTTATTGTTTGTAAAACAGACAAACGACTAAGACCCACAGCTCCTCAAACATAGTGCAGAAGAAGTCAACAAGATCGCTTTACAGTGTTACCATCGGTAATAGGCATGGAGCGGGCCATCATTGAGACAAAAAGGGAAAATGAAAAAAAGAACCAACCCCTCCCCAACCCACTCCCACCCCACTCCCTCCCTAACCCACCCACCCCTCGTTCACCGGATAATGGAAAGAAAGGGAAACATAGAAAGGGATAAAGCTGTGTTTAGTGGTGAGCCTTGCGGGCTTTCTTAGTGGTGCTACTGGGAATCTGAGTGTCGGGGAGGCTTAACAAACGCAAGTACCGGGGGCATGTCAACTCCCTAAATTCCGACACCAATAACGTCCGGAAGGGTCGCCATAAGTCCGGGAACTCTGACCCTCTGCCTGACAGCGTATAAGTTTCTCCATACCCAGCACCATCCAAAGCCTCTGAAGCCAGCCAGAATATGTGGGGAGCTGGGTGGACCTCCAATGGACCAGAATATTCTGCACAGCCGCCCCTAAAGCAATTGCAATCAGCATACCCTTCTGGGATTTGAGTGAGTACATCAGAGGGTTAAGTAAGCCCAATAGGATATAAGAGGGGAACTGCGGAAGCTGTGTCTCAAAGTGTAGGTCAACTTCATCAAGCACTTGGGACCAATATGACTGCAGGTGAGTACAACTCCAAAGAATATGTTCCAGAGTACCTACCTCCCCACAATTCCTCCAGCAGAGGCCACTTCGTGGGTCAAACAGTCGCAGGCGCTCCAGCGTATAATACCAGTAGTAAATATTTTTGTCAATGTTTCTGTGAGGCCTGTATGGTATGCTGAGTGCCGCGCCCTGTGATAAATACCCTCCCACTCTTTGTGTCTTAGGGTCCTCCCCAAGTCCCTCTCCCAACGTGCGCGGCCTGCATTGTGTGTATATGTAGTATGAGCTAGCAGCATCCTGTATAGATCGGAAATTACCTTCTTGTCCGTGGTGCGGGTTACCAACCACTTCTCATAAGAGGTCAGCAAGCGCTGCGCGTGCGGTTTGACCTGTGGGTGCAATGCCCAATGGCGAAGCTGAAGATATTCCAGCTGTCCTGTTTCTGAAATGCCATAGTAATCCTTGAGCTGTGGGAAAAAAATGATGCCTTCTAGATCAAAAAGATGCCCCAGGGACCTACAAGGGGAAGAGCGCCAAGCGGGAAATGCTCGGGTGTCTGTACCCGGTTGGAAATCTGGGTTCCCAAACAGTTGTGTCAGGAGTGACGGAAAATTAGTCAGTTGTGCCGAGACATCGGTGCGGTCCCAGGCCTCCATGGTAGTGCCAGTGATAAAAGAGGCATATAAGTTAGGGGGCCGGTGCGATTTGGGGAGGAAGGGAAGTCCCTGCAGAGGTCTGCCCGCCACTGCCTGATCCTGAAACAGCCAGTGTCTCTCTGACTCCAGCCGTTGCCACTCCACCAGGTACCGGTGCTGGGCAGCATGACAATAGGTTTGACGGTCTGGCACCCCCACTCCCCCGCTCTCTGGTGGAAGAACCGCAATCTGATGCCTAAAACGTGGTTTGCGAACACTCCAGATAAAGCGTGAAAGCTCCGCTTGGGTCTGCTGGATCCAGCCTGCCAGTGGTTTAAGTGGGAGGGTCTGGAACATGTACAGTATTTGCGGGAGGAGCGTCATCTTGGTGGCCACGATTCTGCCCAACCAAGATATAATCCAGTGTTTCCACCTTTTCAACTCCGCACGTATGCGAGTGCCAAGAAGGGAGTAATTTAAGTCGACAATGGCCTGAAGAGTCGGGGCTAATTGAATACCCAAATAAGGTATGGCCGAGTCCGCCCAATGCACCGGGTGCTCCTCCCGTAAAAAGGCAAGGGTATGCGGGGAGAGGGACAGGTCCAGAGCCATGGATTTCTCCACGTTGATTTTAAATCCCGAACCTCTAGCGAAAGCATCTAGCTCGACAAAGAGGACGCGCAGAGTTGTGGCCGGTTCTGACAGGGAAAGCAGAATATCGTCCGCATACAGGCTAATAGTATGGACGTCACCCCCAAATTTAATCCCGGTAATAAGAGGATGGTTCCGAATTCGAAGTGCGAGTGGCTCCATGTAGAGCGCAAAGAGAAGGGGCGACCAGGGGCACCCCTGCCGTGTGCCTCGGCTAATAGGGAAGCGAGTGGACGTATAGCCATTGACACGAACCGTCGCCATAGGGAGACAATAGCAGTTCAGGATCAGAGTCCTGAATTTCTCCCCGAGCCCAGCGGACGTCCGAACCATTTCCAGATAGGGCCAGTGCACCCTGTCAAATGCCTTTTCGGCGTCAATTGCCAGGAGCATATACTCGCCTTGGGTGCGGGTTGCCTTTTCTATCAAGTGCAGAATGCGTTTGGTGTTGTCGCTAGTCTGCCTCTGGGGAATAAACCTGGCCTGGTCAGGTTCTACAAGTTGGGCCATGTACGGCGCCAGGCGGGCAGCCAGAATGCTAGTGTCCAATTTGATATCTATATTCAAAAGCGATATGGGTCTGTATGCGCCACAAGTTGACTTACTCTTCCCATGCTTCGGGATGACGACTATGACCGCCTCCAACATCTCCCCTGGGATGATGCCTGTGTGTTCGAACGTATTAAAAAGACCCGTGAGAATGGGAGCTAACTGAGAACAGAACGATTTATAAAAAGCGGCTGGGTAGCCGTCGTGGCCAGGTGATTTACCCAATTTAAGATGGGAGATTGCCGAAATGACCTCTTCCGTTTGGATGGGTCTATCCAAGAAGTCGGCCTGTGACCGGGACAGGGAGGGCATATTAGCCGCGGTGATGTACTCGGCGCTATGGTGGGCGTCTAGGTGATCCCCAGTGCAGAGGTCTGCATAAAAGTCTCAAAACACTTCAGCTATGTCTGCGTCTTCAAAGACAGTTTCTCCATCAGGCGTGCGAATGCTCTGCACTCTCTGGCGTTGTCGTTGCTCCCGTACTTTATTAGCGAGGAGACGCCCGCACTTATCGCCCCCGCTATAATAGGAGTGACGAAGCCGAAGGGCTGCGTATTCGGCCCTGTCTTGGTCTAAGGCCGCAAGTTGTTTCCTCTCGACACATAATTGCCGCCATGCACGGGAAGCTCCCGTTCTCTGGTGCAGCTGTTCAAGCTCCGACACCCTCTGCGTAATTTCTGCCCGCTTACGGCTTCTCTCCCGGTTCTGAGCGGAGGAGATCGCAATAAATTCCCCCCGTAGAACCGCCTTCAGGGCCGTCCACTGAACTGCCAGGGAAGTGTTGGGGTTAGCGTTAATGGTAAGAAAGTTAGAGATAGGCCCCTGAATTTGCTCAATCACTTTGTTTTGGTGCAGAAGAGTGTCGCGCATTCTCCACTGCCTCGGTGCCCGGGTGGAGTGCGGCAGTCGAAAGGTGGCCAGAACGGGGGAGTGATCCGACAGTGATGCTGTCAAAATTTCAGTGTCTGTGGCATATGCTTGGAGTGAGGTGGAGCTAAGAAAAGAATCCAGGCGCGCATATGTCTTGTGGGCCCCAGAGTAGAATGTGTAGCTACGGGTACGTGGGTGGAAATGCCACCACAGGTCAAAGAGCCCTAGGTCACCCATGTGAATCCGTCCCGCACGCGGGAGAACACCCACCTGCGTCCTCCACTGGCATGAACGGTCTAGGTCATTGTCAAATACAAGATTGAGGTCCTCCCCAAGGAGCAAGTGGCGACCGGACGTAAAGGCTGCCTCTCTCAAAGCAGTGTGTAGAAATTTTGCTTGCCCCTTATTAGGAGCGTATATCGACCCGACCACCAAAGTCATCCCCTCAATCGAGAATTGGTAAGTAAGAAGTCGACCTTTCAGCTCTGCTTCCTTCTGTATTACCTTACCAGGAAATGAACGGGAGACTAATATGGCTACCCCTGCAGACTTGGAAGCGCTAGAGGAGAACAGTTGTGTAGGGAAGTATTTGGAACGGAGTCTATGATGATCTTTAGAAAGAAGATGAGTCTCCTGGAGGAGGCAGATGTCCGCCCCGGACTGTTCCAAGTAATTTATCATGGCCCTGTGTTTGATTTGGTTGTTCAGACCCTTCACGTTAAGGGTAAGGACCTTAAGAGAGGTGTGTGGCATCTTTGGGACAAAAAGGGACCGTGATGCTAAGCATACCACCCATGAGAGCAGTCGAGTGGAGGGAAAGTGAGGCAATATCAAGAGAGAAGAAAGGGCACAGCGAGGGAAGGACAGAAAGATGTTGACGAAGGGCCCCAAACCCAAAAAGAAAAACCCCAAACCCCTTAAACAAGTCAAAAAACACAGCCATAATCAAGAAATCCAGGTAGGAAACCAATATTCCTATAACAGTGTCCGCCTTCCCAGGATGTCCAGGAAGTCGTTATAGCGGGGATCAGAGTGTGGACAAGGACGGCCCAGAACCCCCCGCCGCCCACCACAGAAAAGAGCCACTATCAAGAAAAGAAAGAGGACACAAGTAGCGTGGTCACCCCACATCAACACTCGGACCGGCCAGGGCGTCAGCAGCGGAAGCGAGGGCCACCTGTCGTCCCTTCGCTATGTCTTGTTCGTTCGGCTTTCTAAATCTAGTCGCTCGTCTTCCTGCTGAGGCACCGCCAGACCCAGCAATTGACAAGCGTCCGTAAGGGAACGCATCTGATGTAACCTGTCCTTGTACCGGAAGATGAGGCGGAAGGGATGCCCTCAAGAATACGTAATGTTCTGCTGTCGAAGGAACTCCGTCACAGGGTGGAACTGCCTCCTGCGTTGAAGTGTGAACAGGGCAAGATCCTGATAGAGTACTGGAGAGTGGCCCTGGTAGGTAACCGGATGCATTGCTCCTGCCTTAGCCAGAATAGCTTCCTTGGTTTTGAAGTCCTGCAGGCAGACAAGTATGTCAGCTGGGGGAGCGCCAAGCGAACGCGGCGGGCCTACCCTGTGCGCCCTATTCAGGAAAATGGAGGTGGTCTCTGGGGCCCCCAGGATGTGGCGGAACAGGCCTTCCGAGAAAGCGAAGAGGTCCTTAGTGTCGTCTGTCGGCTTCACCTCCCGGATTCTAATGTTGTGCCTTCTGGACCTGTTTTCTAGGTCCTCCAGGTGGGTCTGCATGTCGAGGTGTTGGTCTTGTAAGCGAAGTACCTCTTGTTGCAACATGGTCAGTTCCGATGGCGTGTTGTCACTCCTGTTCTCTAGGGTGGCCACTCGCTCTCCCACACTGTCCACGTCCCTACGGATTTCCCGCATTTCAGCAGTCAGGTCAGTCTTTACCAATTGTATGTCGGACCGGAGGGTGTTAAAGAGTGACTCTAAGAACGATTTCGTGATAAGGGCATCTCCAGCCTCCTGCGGGGCCTGCGAAGTCGCCATCAGGGTCGAGGGAGTCGGAGGAGCGGGAGAGGAAGAGGCTTTCTCGAAAAGCTCTTTCAGTGATTTTTGCTTCCTCGTCCTGCCCGAGGACATAGTCTCCAGGTCTCCCAAGTAGTGTCAGGAGTGAGAAAGTGGCCGCACCCCCCACTCCACGCAGAGAAGCACACCCAGGGCGGATCTCAAACCAAAACCAGGGGAGGCCGCACAGCCGTACGTAGCATCAATCAGTCAAGTATCTCGCGGAAGCCTCAGCCCAGGGCGCCAGACAGTCTCTCCCAGGGCCCTCCTCACAGCAGAAAGTGATCAGCGGGTAGCAGTGACAAAGCTGGCGCACTTCAATCCGAGCTCGTTATGCAGCTGCCACCAAGAGCGACTTAACTCCAATCAGGGGGCTCCGCGGAGTGCTGCGTCTCCCTCGGCCCAAGCAGGACAGCCCCCCTCTTATATCCGCACCCTGGGAGACACCCTCTCTGTTGGACAGGCCGCATGGTCGGGCTGCCCCTCCTCGCAATGGGACCTGGACCCTGGCTCCCCCTGCATCCCCCAGCCAGAGTCCCCGACGACCACCCGAAGCACACTGCAATTCCTCACCCACAAGACACCAGCTCCGAACCCAGCTGGCCCGGGTCACCATCCACACCACGGCCTCGGCCCAGCCGCCATCTTGGACCACTACAGCACGAGGCCGCGTGGCCTCAACTCGACCCTCACCCCGGGCCCGGCCGGGCCCGACATCGAGGCACCAACCTCCCCCCGGGAGGCAGAGTGACCACTTGGCGAGTCAATGGGAGAAAGGAATCGTCAACGGCTCTCCTCCGCCAGGTGTCGATCACCCCCGGCCGCCTGGGCGCTGGCTCCACCCCCATGCTGGGTGTCTGGACTCCCTCATCCCGGACCTCCCGGCCCCCCAGGCGCGAGGGTCCGGACATCAAAGGGGACCAGACCTATAACTGGGGCAGGACCAGACCAGGAAGGCAGTTGTATCCTGGAGTCGAGAGACCCGAGAAGAACTCATCCGTGTCTTGGCCTGCTGGCGCTGCCGCGGCCCTCTGCCTCGTGAAACCATCGTCTTGGCCTGCTGGCGCTGCCGCGGCCCTCTGCCTCGTGAAACCATCGTCTTGGCCTGCTGGCGCTGCCGCGGCCCTCTGCCTCGTGAAACCATCGTCTTGGCCTGCTGGCGCTGCCGCGGCCTCTGCCTCGTGAAACCATCGTCTTGGCCTGCTGGCGCTGCCGCGGCCCCTGCCTCGTGAAACCATCGTCTTGGCCTGCTGGCGCTGCCGCGGCCCGCTGCTTTAAGAGACTATCACCTTGGCCTGCTGGCGCTGCCGCGGCCCGATCCCCAGACACTCCAGCTCGAGGATTGTGAGCTCGCCTGTTACCACTACCTGTACCGACCCGGTACTAAGACTGTCCCGCTACCCCCTTTCCCTACAGAGACTAGAAGTGAGAGGACCCCCGGGTCCAAGTTATCCTGTATCGCTGATATCCTTGCCTTAAGAACCTTATATAAAGTCTTGAACTCGACTTGGTGTGGTGCCTGTTTGTGGGGAGGGAGGGTACTTGTCTGTACGATCGCCGGAGACGGTCCCCCTCGGGGATCTCTCCCTCGGTATCCGGCCGACCCCCAGGGTCCCCGTCTAACATTGGTGGCCAGCGACGGGATCCGAACCTACGCATAATCGTACAGAAAGTCACTCGCCCCACCACACACAACAACCATGTCAATAGAGAGCGGAACAACGGAGAAATTTCAGATGGAAAAATTGGAAGACTACAACCACCGGGAACTGAAGCAATATTGCATAGAACTTGGACTTCCAACCACAGGTCTTAGCACAAAGGAAGACTTCAAACGAGCCCTAGAAGCTTGGGCGGAAACGGGTACGGCCGTACCCCGAACACAAACAACCGAGACGAGCCCCGCACCAACTAAAGAAAGAGCGGATCTCTCCCTGGAAGAGATCCGAGAAAGGGAAAAAACCAGACTCCACGAATTAGAACTTGCCCGACTTCGCTTGGATGGGGAGCTCAAGCTGGCAGAACAAAAAATAACCCTGGAACACTTACGGCTCAGGGAAGAGCGGGAAGACAAGCAAAGACAGAGGGAGCTAGAGGAAAAGAGACTAGAGTACGAACATGAGCGCAATCTCAAAGCACTGGAGGTCCAGAAACAGAATAAAGACCTCGGGCTCCCCGAACGACCGACCCCGTCTGCCTCGACCGAACCCAAGGTTCACATCCCCAAAGATGTCATCCGGGAATACCACAAGAACGATGATATACAGCAGTGGTTTAAAGCCTATGAGGTGGCAATGACCTCCCACCGGATTCCCCGAAGCGATTGGGGGGCCGGTTTATGGGGGAGGTTTGTCAACGAAGGGCGGGACGCCCTGCTACAACTCCCGGACCAGCTGATGACCTCCTACGACCACATGAAGGCCGCCCTCCTCACTCGATACGGGCTCACACCGGAGATGTACCGCCAACGGTTCCGCGACTGCAAACGGATTCCGGGTACAACTTGGGTGGAGTACGTGAACTTTTTTAGCCGAGCCTTCGAGGGGTGGATCAAGGGCAACAAAGTAACCACCTACGAACAACTCTTTGACCTTATCGTATGGGAGCACCTGTCGAACAACTGCTTCGTGGAGCTCCGGCAACACCTCCTGGACAGTAAGCTAACCGACCCTCGACAACTAGCCGTCGAAGCCGACCGGTGGGAAAGCACCCGAGTTGGCAGGAACGCACCCAGCGAATTATCCAGACCGTATCGCCCCCGAGGGGGAGGAGGAAGTCAGGGTCGGGGGAGAGACCCCGGCCCCTCGTCACCCCCCAGAAACCCCTCGACCCCGGTTGGCCGAGGAAGCCCTGCCGTCCGGGCCGGTTTCCGGGCCAACATTACGTGCCACAGGTGCCAGCGACCCGGCCACTACGCAAGTGATCCCAATTGCCCAAAGAACCCGAACACTACCCCCCGCCAAGTTGCAGCGGCGGCCCTAGGGGAAGAACTAATCCCGGAAGACCAGGAAGAGTACGAGACCGATCCCTCTGAATGGGCACCCGCCGCCATGGCACTGGTCTGCTTAGGGGAGAGAGACATGATTCCGCGGGCCCCCCTTCCCGCCAACACCCAGAAGTACGGTCAATGGGTCAACATTAATGGCCGCCGGGCGGAAGCCCTCCGCGACACCGGGGCCAGTGTAACGGCGGTCCGACGCCACCTTGTCACTCCAGACCAAATCTTGCCGAACATTCTTTGCCCTGTCCGATCAGCCGACAATTCCGAAAGCCTATGCCACATGGCCTGCGTCCCCTTCGAGTGGGGGGGAGTAACAGGGATGTTAAAAGTAACTGTCCGCGATGATGCCCCCGTGGACTGCCTCCTAGGAAACGACCTTGAAAGCTCTCCCTGGGCAGCTGTCGAACGGAGGGAGCACCTGGGGATGCTTGGCCTCCCCGAATGGGTCTGCGTCACGACCCGGTCCATGACCGCCCGCGCGGTCCCCAGCCCAGAAGAGCCCGAGTGGCCAGAACCTCCTCCCGCGCTCATCCCCGAGGAGGCCGCCCCAGAAGCCAGTCCATTGACCCAAACCGAAGAAGGATCCGACCAGCTTCGGGACGTCCCTGACCTGGCACAATGGCGGCAGGAGGGAGGCCCCACGCAGGAACAATTCCGGGCCGAACAGAAAACCTGTCCCTCTCTCGAAGGACTCCGGCAGCAAGCCCTGGCCCAGAGCGCCGGGGATACCTCGGGGGCCCACTGGATCTACTGGGACCAAGACCTGCTCTACAGCGAGCAGAAAGTTGCAGAACTAGGGGCCAGTCGGGTGCTGGTGGTGCCCCTTCGCTTCCGAGACTTCCTCCTGAACTTAGCCCACGATGTCCCCCTTGCCGGACACCTGGGGCAGGATAAAACCTACGACCGCCTGGTGACCCATTTTTTCTGGCCCCACATGCGGAAGGATGTCACCAACCACTGCAAGGCCTGCCCCACCTGCCAGGCCAGCGGAAAAAGTGGCCGAAAAATCAAAGCACCATTACAACCCTTTCCTGTCGTCACCACCCCGTTTGAACGAGTAGGAATAGACATTGTGGGGCCCCTCGACCCTCGAACAGCCCAAGGACACCGGTTCATCCTGGTCCTGGTAGACCACGCCACCCGCTATCCCGAAGCCATCCCCCTTCGGACTGTGACGGCCCCCGTGGTGGGCCGGGCCCTGATGGGGATCTTCTCCCGGGTGGGGTTCCCCCGGGAGGTCGTCAGTGACAGGGGCACGAACTTTATCTCCAGATATATGAAGTCCCTCTGGCAGCAATGCGGGGTCACCTACAAATTCACGACCCCCTATCACCCGCAAGGAAACGGACTGGTCGAGAGATTCAACCGCACCCTCAAGGGGATGATTATGGGTCTAGAAGAACCCCTTCGACGCCAGTGGGACGTACTGCTTCCATGCCTCCTGTTTGCCTATCGGGAGGTCCCGCAGAAGTCCCTCGGCTTCAGCCCCTTTGAACTACTGTACGGGCACCCCGTCCGGGGCCCCCTCAGCCTAGTCAAGGAAGGTTGGGAGCAGCCTCCCCAGAAAACTCCCCCGGACATCTACCGATATCTCCTGGCTCTCCGCAACCAGACCCGGCGGTTCCGAGACACCGCCAAAGCCAACCTCGAGGCCAGTCAGGAGGACATGAAGAGGTGGTACGATCAGCACACGTCCTCCATTGAGTTCGAACCTGGACCACAGGTCTGGGTGATGTCCCCGGTTGAGCCCTGTGCCCTCCAAGACAGATGGTCCGGGCCCTTCAAGGTAATCGAACGCAAGGGGCCCGTCACCTACTTAATCGACATGGAGACTGCCCGGAACCCCCTACGGGTCCTCCATGCCAACAGGCTCAAACCCCATTTTGTGCGGTCCGAACTCAGCCTCCTGATGGCTACCGATACTGGGACAGAAGAAGACTCCGAACCCCTTCCAGACTTACTGAGGGCCCTCGAGCAGGATGGCTCGGTGGAAGGGGTCCAGCTCTCCGAGGCCCTGTCCCCGGAGCAACGCCAAGACTGCCAAACGCTCCTGAGGCAGTTCGCCTCCCTGTTCTCCCTCACCCCCGGAGTCACCCCCTGGTGCCTCCACGATGTGGACACCGGGGACAGCCCTCCTATTCGACACCGGGCATACCGCGTACCAGACCGGGTACGAGCCTGCATCCAGACCGAGGTGTCCAAGATGCTGACCCTAGGAGTGATCGAACCCTCAGACAGTCCCTGGGCGAGCCCAGTCGTCCTGGTTCCCAAGGCAGCTGCCCCGGGCGTTGCCCCGGAGCTCCGGTTCTGCGTGGACTATCGAGGGCTGAATGCAGTTACCCGGACCGACGCTCATCCCATCCCCCGGGCAGACGAGCTAATTGACCGGATGGGGGCCGCCCGCTACCTGAGCATCTTCGACCTAACAGCGGGCTACTGGCAGATCGGCCTCACCCCTAGGGCCCAAGAACGATCCGCCTTCTCTACCCCAGACGGGCACTACCACTTTAAAGTCATGCCCTTCGGCATGAAAAACGCCCCGGCAACGTTCCAACGGCTGGTAAACCAGGTACTGGCGGGCCTGGAAGACTTCAGCGCCGCCTACCTGGACGACATTGCTGTGTACAGCCACCAGTGGACCGACCACCTCCGCCACCTGCGGGAGGTTCTACACGCCCTCCAGCAAGCAGGGCTCACCATCAAGGCCAGCAAGTGCCAAGTTGGCCAAGGGTCCGTGACCTACCTGGGACACCAAGTGGGAAGCGGGCTGGTGGCCCCTCTCCAACTCAAGATTGCTGCCATCCAGGCCTGGCAACCCCCGACGAGCCAAACGGAGGTCCGGGCCTTCCTGGGGCTCACCGGATACTACCGGCGGTTCGTGAAGGACTATGGCAGCATCGTGGGGCCCCTCACAGAGCTCACCTCCAAAAAGAGCCCCAAAACCGTCAACTGGACCCCGGACTGCCAATCAGCCTTCGAGAAGCTAAAGACCGCCATGTGCACGGCCCCCGTGCTCCAGGCTCCCGACTACAGCCGGGAATTCCTTGTGCAAACGGACGCCTCCGATCATGGTGTGGGGGCCGTCCTCTCCCAATTCAACGCCGAAGGGGTCGACCATCCGGTGGTCTTCATCAGCAGACGCCTCTTGCCCCGAGAACAGCGCTGGAGCACCATTGAGAGGGAGGCCTTCGCCGTAGTCTGGGCACTCAAGAAGCTCCGGCCATACCTCTTCGGCACCCACTTCCGGGTGCAAACAGACCACCGACCCCTGCAATGGCTGATGCAAATGCGGGGGGAGAACCCGAAGCTGTTGCGCTGGTCCATCTCCCTGCAGGGGATGGACTTCACGGTGGAACATCGTCCAGGCCAGGACCACGCCAACGCCGACGGCCTGTCACGCTTTTTCCGCCTCAGCGAGGAGAGTCCCCAGGAAGATGGCTGACTCTCCCCGCCTTCAGCTGGGGGGGACGCATGTTGGACAGGCCGCATGGTCGGGCTGCCCCCTCCTCGCAATGGGACCTGGACCCTGGCTCCCCCTGCATCCCCCAGCCAGAGTCCCCGACGACCACCCGAAGCACACTGCAATTCCTCACCCACAAGACACCAGCTCCGAACCCAGCTGGCCCGGGTCACCATCCACACCACGGCCTCGGCCCAGCCGCCATCTTGGACCACTACAGCACGAGGCCGCGTGGCCTCAACTCGACCCTCACCCCGGGCCCGGCCGGGCCCGACATCGAGGCACCAACCTCCCCCCGGGAGGCAGAGTGACCACTTGGCGAGTCAATGGGAGAAAGGAATCGTCAACGGCTCTCCTCCGCCAGGTGTCGATCACCCCCGGCCGCCTGGGCGCTGGCTCCACCCCCATGCTGGGTGTCTGGACTCCCTCATCCCGGACCTCCCGGCCCCCCAGGCGCGAGGGTCCGGACATCAAAGGGGACCAGACCTATAACTGGGGCAGGACCAGACCAGGAAGGCAGTTGTATCCTGGAGTCGAGAGACCCGAGAAGAACTCATCCGTGTCTTGGCCTGCTGGCGCTGCCGCGGCCCTCTGCCTCGTGAAACCATCGTCTTGGCCTGCTGGCGCTGCCGCGGCCCTCTGCCTCGTGAAACCATCGTCTTGGCCTGCTGGCGCTGCCGCGGCCCTCTGCCTCGTGAAACCATCGTCTTGGCCTGCTGGCGCTGCCGCGGCCTCTGCCTCGTGAAACCATCGTCTTGGCCTGCTGGCGCTGCCGCGGCCCCTGCCTCGTGAAACCATCGTCTTGGCCTGCTGGCGCTGCCGCGGCCCGCTGCTTTAAGAGACTATCACCTTGGCCTGCTGGCGCTGCCGCGGCCCGATCCCCAGACACTCCAGCTCGAGGATTGTGAGCTCGCCTGTTACCACTACCTGTACCGACCCGGTACTAAGACTGTCCCGCTACCCCCTTTCCCTACAGAGACTAGAAGTGAGAGGACCCCCGGGTCCAAGTTATCCTGTATCGCTGATATCCTTGCCTTAAGAACCTTATATAAAGTCTTGAACTCGACTTGGTGTGGTGCCTGTTTGTGGGGAGGGAGGGTACTTGTCTGTACGATCGCCGGAGACGGTCCCCCTCGGGGATCTCTCCCTCGGTATCCGGCCGACCCCCAGGGTCCCCGTCTAACACTCTCCAACAAAGTCAATGTCAGCAATGAGGCGCCTCCACGCTGTCCTCGGGTGCACCAGGGGCGAAAGCGGGCGAAGGGGGAGTAAGCCGGACTCCAGACCGCCTGGGATGTCTGCGCGACCTCCGCTAGATGCCAGTGCCCCCCGGAGCTACCAGAAGCGGTCCCCGGCCCACTGTGCGGATTCCATGGTGCCAACAATGAGCGCCCCAAGTGTCCTCTGCTGCTCCTAGGGCACGTCCCCGGTGCGGGCCTCCTCCAGTGCTCGGGACCCCAGCGCCCCCTCCGCTCTCCTCACCTCTGTGCCCGGTATTGCAGTGGTCTTCGGGGGCCCAACGCCGCTCCCCCCGCAGTACTCCCCCGCCGCAGCCAGCACACCTGCCTCCAGTCCCGTGAGGACGTCCCCGCCACTCAAGGGCTGCCGCCGTCCTCCCTCGCACCGCGGCAGCGGCCGCACCGCCCCCGGGCCGCAGGGAGCCGGCCAAGTACCAGCTAATCAAAACAGGTCTGCCAGCTGGCCTGGCCGCCACGGGGGCTTCTCCGCGCCGCTGCTGCTACTGGCATCAATGGGGGCACATCCGAAAGGCGAAGATGGCAGGTCCCGTCCCACTGCAGACCGCGCCCCCAGGCACAGCAAAGTCTGGGATGGCTCTGTCAGCCACAACTGCAGCTAGAAAGGCGGGCTGGGGTCTTCCTGGCGCTCCGCAGTTACGGGTCCTCTGCGCCACTGCCCTCGTGTCGGAGAGAGGCCGGTGCCGTGGAAGCCTGCCTCGGCGGGCCTCAGCGCAGGCCGCCCCTGTAGTAAGGCCTACTCCGACCTCCGAGGGCATCTCCTTCCAGCACCCGCGGTGGGCGATCACCAAGTGCCCCGCGGGAGTCAGCAACCCAGGCAGAGAGGGGGCTCGCTCTGCCACCGGGATCTGGTGTCGGCGGCTCTCACAGGTGCTATCGGCCGCTGTAGGTGGTGGGCGACGGGCAGGAGCTCCGCAAGTTGCTGCCTACCTCGCCGCCATCTTGGCCACGCCCCCCTTCAGGGACTTTTAGAAGGAACAGTCCGCAGACTCTCCGGGAATGGTATTGCTCTGGCATCGAATTCAAAGGTAAGGGATATGCAGCTAGATGTCTCCATCAGATGAATATGTTACTTACCTTAAGTAACGCCTTATCTGGTAGAGACCGGATGTAGCCGCAGATTCCTTACCGATCCTCCCCTTTCTACGAGCTGGTTTATTTTTTACTAAAGTATCCCTTTTTTGCATTGATAGGCCTTTCATTAGGACTTCATAATTACTTGACACAAATATGTCTCTTTTCTGGCACACTGTTTTCATGCGCAGTTTATATAAGTCGCTCTGCGTTTTTGCTGCAGAAAATAATAACTGGAGAAACTGACGTCAGCATGAAGGAAGGGACTTATATAGACTCTGTATGTGTCACATCTGGTGGACGACATTGCTACTGAGTCGCATGATGCCCTCTACTGACATGCAGAGGTACTGCTAACAAATATTCTGTATCCAGTCTGGTGCCTGAGGAGAATTTAAAGGTAAGGAATCTGTGACTAAATCCTGTTTCTACCAGATAAGGTGTTAGTGAAGGTAATTAACTTGTTTGTTACGTTTATATTGTGATGTATTCTTATAGGTTCTGTATCGATCCCCCTATTCCTGACCCTGTTCTGGTTAACAAGTTAACTAGCAGCCATCCCATGATGCAGAAACCGTTATCTGATTAAGCCACACTACGGCACAGGAACGTGTTATCTGATTAGGTCATAACGCTTGCCATCTAATTAGACAAGCGATATTCCTCCAGCCCCTGATAAGGCATACGGAGTTCTCAAAACAAATCAAATCTATGACAACCTGGGGAAAACCCTGCGGCCATTGTTTTGATTTCATCGAGAACTTCAGCAAAAGAATGTGCTAACGACCAAGTCGTATGACATCCTTATTGACGTATCTATGTCCATCCTTACGTCAATCTCGGCACCTTACAGGTATAAATATTACCGGTATTGCCTTAAGCAAACACACGCGGTGGTGACGAGATCGGAGCAGCCAGACTTGCCGAAGCCCAGAGCAGAGCAGAACCCGCTGGCGCAGCCCCACCTTCCTGACGCGCTGAGAACGAGACGCTGCTTTCTCCTGCCAAGAAATCCAGCTCCGGCGCTTCCGGGTAGCCCTCGCAGGCAGCCTGGAATATCGAGACCAGAGACGAGAGATACCATCCCTCATTCATCCTAGATTCAAGGTACAGAACTGAATAACCCCTTGCAGAGAATTCTTGAGTCAGTCACTTGGCAAAACAAACTTAACTTAAACTGCTACTTTCTATTCCCGCCCACGTATTAGGCTTAGGTCAGGTACACCGGGGTAGGCGTAGTTAGAAACACCAGTTGAGTACGATTAGTCAAATGTATATGTGTATGTATCTATTTTATTCATTTTAAACCACCTTATGGCTTAGAAACCATATAAATGTTTTTACAGTATTATTTTATACTTCTGCTTTTATTGTATGCACTTTACTTAACCATAAGTATTGCGATAATATCGATCCATTTCTCTTGTATGAGAAAAGAGACTGATCAATAAATAACATCTTTTATTGAACACGCCCGTCTCTTCCTTTTCTCTACAATCTGGTGAGACTAAGAATGCACGTACTGACTGAGTAAAATAAGTTGTCTTTTGTTTTCACACGACTCTAGAGATACACTCTTGATTAGGGGAGAGCAAAGTTGTCATGTTCAATGGTTGTCAGAAACTAAATCCCTTCTTGTCTATCCAGGGAGGTTCAACTCCTCCTTGCCTATTCGAGAAAGTTTCTAGTGAACTCTGAGCTAGCTGGCAAACCCAAAACTTTAAGTCTAATATCGACAATAGAAGACCTAGTTAACGTCTGGTCTAGGCCTATACTATTGAAGGTATTATTCCAATGCGCAGAGCCTATTGGGATAATAGGAACTACACTACAATATATCCTGAGTTGTGGGCAGGCTGTGGTCCTCCCAGTATTTTTTGGTATTGCTGCCCCAGTTTGACACTCGTACTGTACCTGTCAGTTGGTGGACAGTGCAAACCTATAAGATAATCTATTTTGGGAAGCGGCTAGTGACTTTGTGAGGAGTCTCAAATATAATAGGACGCTTGAGTAATAAGCTAGTCTGTACAGAATATGGTAGGATAGCAGGAGCAACAACTCTACCTACCACCCCATGAATGGATTCTGAAAATTAAAGGCATGTGAATGGAGCAGCCACTGATTGAGGAAGGTCAGGTGACTTATTAAAAACTCGAGAGCAAATACAAGACAGAAGGGTAATCCTAATTGCAAAGCTAGAAAAAAAGGAAATTGTATTAAGTTCCTCGTGCTTAAAAGTGCCTGGAGTTGGCTGGTCTCACCCCCTGAACCCTCATACCACCCCCCTCCCCATATCCCCCTAAAACACGCCCTGACTATAACTCTACAACATAGGACTTTTGAAAGGGTAATTTTTATGAAACCCCAGGGTGTAGAAAGGGGTTGCATGAACCTTAAAGATAAGATGGACCCCTCCCTTATTCAAACACTGGAGAGCACGTCCAAATTTAGTTATATTCCCCATGCATTAAAATGACGCATGTTCGACTAACTTCACACATTGTAATTTATGCAATTTTAGTCCCAGGGTACGGATTCAATCCTACCTGGAAGTTTTTTCGAAGCCATAACCAAAGTTATCAATAAAAAAGAACTCAAACCGTCTATACCCTCCTAAAAAAAAAAGCTTTGACTAATAAAGTTCCTAGAAAGGAATATTATGCGCATTTTAGTATAAACGATAAAAGACTGTATAATAATTACAACTTGGAGTACTTTGTGAGGCTCACACCTTCCAAACACATAAGACTTTTCCCTTTTCCTCCGTTTCACTCGCGAGATTTCGTCTCAGCGTTTCAAGCTAAAATTCGAATTCTCGATTTTAGCTTCTGCCTATTTATATTTTTATTAAATGTTCACAGTGCTCCTAAGGCTGTCCATCCATCGTACGTTAAAATAATCCAGCGAAAGTTCGGATGGGTAATAATGGAGTTATTGGAAAAGTGATGGCCATGTTGTTTTTCCGACACTGGAATAAAGCGAAGTGTTGTAATAGTGTCTTCATTGCCCGTGCTGCGCCCATGGTCTTCCAGGCCGTGATTGATTGGAAGTGAAGTAGTTCCAGTACACGCCTCTTTGCGTATGCCTTTCATCCTACCGTCCCTTCGGTATTCGTTGTTTTGATGTCTTCTGCTTTGCTCTGTTCATTGCTTATTTTAACCTACTTTAATATTTAATTCGAAGCGCGGCGCGGGATGTCTCGGCAAGCTTTACTTAAACTTGACTTCCTTCCTTGCCTCGGGTCAAGGCGCTGGGTTGTGTGTTGCTCTCTCTATCTCTGTGCTGTTTTCCTGATGTCTGTCTCTCCTGAGAATATTTAGCCTTTTCTTAGCCTGGAGGTAGATAGTGACAGTTTATACTGCGCCGCGTGTCTCTGTCTTCTCTTCTGTTTATGCTGGTTGGCATCTAAGGTGGTGTGTTGATTCGAAATCTCACCTTGGTTACCCCAGCCCTTTTCTTCCTGATTGCTTTTATTATAAGTGGCAGGATTGAAAATGAAGCCACTTTCTCAGCTGAATGACGCAGCTCCCTATATGGGAATGTGTTTGTGCAGACTGTAGTTGCCTGTGTATTTTCCTTCTTTAGAGTTGATTTCTCCAGTTAATCATTCTCCGTGAATCTTTTATGTTGAGGCAGCCCATTCACGCCATTCCTATAGTTAAGATGCCAGTCCTCTGTGTAGGATGCAGACTGGACTCGGCTGGGCAAAAATAGTCCTTTTTTATTGGTTCCATCAAGTAAGTAAACCTACATTTAGGATTAGTCAAACGTAATGCTTATCCTCCCACAGCAACTGTCTGCCAGTCTTCCTGAATCTCTCACCCCAATAGTATAACATACAACAGCACTGGAGAGGAAACAGCGCTAACACCATTTAAGGAAAACTCAAGAAGGGAAACTTTCCCACTGTGAGTACCACTCACCTCTCACATGAGAGTACAGACAAAATGAGGTGTTGTCAACACCACATGTGATATCTAACAACCTTAGAAAGCATTGAAATGAGGCAAATTCATACCCTGACGCAAAGTAGTTTCACTCTTACAAGGCAAGCTAAACAAGGTCATCTCTCAGAATTGTTATTTTCTTTCGATCTGTTCCATGATGACTCGTGACAGTGTTGGAATTGTTGTTGGTTTGGGACCTCTCAATGGCCCTCATGTCTGGTGTGATGGCAGTTGCTAGAGGGAGAGAGGATTCTTGGGCCAGATCATATACTGACCTGAGTGTGTTCTTCCAGAGTAGTAAATCTAATATTTTAATATTTGTTCTGTACGCTTTTTTGGGTTAAATATAGTCAGGGTGATCAGTTATACGCTGCCGGACTTAACATTACAAGGATGTAGCAGAATGTTGTTTTGTAATGAGAGCTGTGGGCCCCATAAGCTTCAAGTGCAGGAGAGAATATTTAATTGCATTTTAATTTTCGTACTCACTGCGACCAATATGAATCTTTCAGAATCGGTGGAATATTGGCTGATGTCTTTAAGTTCAAAGAGTTTAGCTTATTGATTTTGCGTTCTCTGGTGTATGTGGCTGTTTGTCCTTCGTTGGTACTTTAATACATATTTTGTTGCAGTTTTCCAGCTCACATAGCAGTAGTGCCCTACTTAGTTTAATGCTGTGTCTCACCTGTAGGAGAGGGACTACCCTTCACGGCGTTATGAGGTGGCAGTTAACATTTTTTTTTTTTTACAACAGCTGTGAACTGCCTAGCAATTAGAGCTCATGGTTGAAGTACACTCCAAGGTGTTTTACTAGTTGTGGAGGGAATGGAATGTTGCGCCCGATCCCCTGGCCATGTGAGGCACAGTCTCTAAAATCATTGAATATAGGTGCCAAATAAAAGTAGATCCAAAAAATAAGAATGTGCATTGGGATTTGCATTTGTCGTAATGCACAACAAAAATGATCGTCACCTGGTTAACATGGAGTACTGTGCCACAAATTAAATTGAAAACTTAATAAAGCACTCCTTGAGGAAGTATATCAAGGTTATTGGGTTGTTGACAAAGACACTGATATGTAATAAAAATTGGGTCCGAATGGGCTGCCTGGCCACCTATTCCAGGAGGACTACGCATTCTTGGCTGCTTTCGTGTCTCCAATTTATCAACATTGCATCGTAACTGCCTCTGTCCCAGACTCCTGGAGGGGCATGATTCTCCAACCTATACATAATGCCGATAGGGCTAACTATAGAATGATCACACTGCTGGACATTGAAGCTAAGGCCTTTGCAAGCTTTTTACTACACAATCTAGACAACTGGGTCAGAGAGGCGGACATTTTGCCTTTTTACCAATCAAGCTTCAGGGAAGCAGCTTCTACTACAGACAATATCAATGTCCTAGCATACTTGGTGGAGCAGGCTTTACAGCCAAACAATCATCCGATGTTTGCATGTTTCGTGGATTATTCCACAGCTTTTGATAGCGTGGACAGGAAAATTCTCTGGAACAAATTAAACAGCTGGGGAATTCTAGGTAAGCTGTTGGATGTCATAATCGGACTCCACCCCAAACTTGGGTGTGAATCAAGCTCATGCAAAACATTGCAACCGCCAAAGTATACACAGACCAAGGCCTAAAACAAGGAACGTCATAGCCCTAGTGTTGTTTAACTGGTATACTGCTGACGTAGGGAAAATGTAAAATCTGCAAACCTGTTAGTGCCAAAAATCGGCCAAGAGCATCTCTTCTTGATGAAGTACGCTGACGACATGATACTAATGAGCCACACAAAAGTGGGAATGCAGAGAGCTTTGGATGCGCTAAATACCTACAATACCAACAACAAACTGGTGGCAGACTGCAAGAAGACAAAGGTGGTGATCTTTGGGCGCTACCCAAATAAGCCAAGGCTGCAGTTAAGACTTGGAAACCTGGAAATAAAGAGCGCTTCGAATTACAGCTAACTAGGTGGGTAGCTTGCGAGCAATGACCAGTCTAAGATGCATTTTAAAGGGCAAAGCAGAAATGGGCAAGGCAGTGACCTACGCTCTGTGCAAACTGCATTGTACTCTACACAACCCAACCACCGTATCCACAAGAAAGGCAAGAAGTCCAAAACTACTTCTCTCCATCAGCTATGGCCAAACTGTTTCCCAGGGGTCCTTAGTGGACCCCATGGAGCAGACGCAATGCTGTACCTGCAAACGTATCTTCCAAATTCCTTCACACGTCTGTAACTCGGTATGTCTTGAGTTAAACCAGAATGAACAATCACTAGAGGGCTGGGTAGCCATCGTCCAGTACTACTGCGGATCCTGAGTGGCACCTGCCAACAGAATGAGAGCCATCTTGAAGAGCATTTTTACAAACAGGAAGAATCCTTAGTCAGATTATTTCACCGCAGCTTGCACCCACTTAAAACTGGCCAAAGAAAATTGGGAACACTTCACAAATCATCCAAGTGATCTCAAATCCGTATTGAAAAAACAAGTTCGTCTCTTTTCCAAACAGGAAGACCTCGATTAAAGAGTTCAATAGCAGTATACACTCGTATGAAGAAAAGCACCTTTAGCTGTATTTAAATTGTGCACAAACCAAGTCAATGCTCAAGTAGATCCTTTATGCAAGACTCATGGCGTTATCAATTAAAGATCTAAACAGCCTCTGGGGAATATTGACACTTGCAGACTCTGCAATTCCATGGAAGAATCCGTGGCCCATGTGATCTGCTTAACCCATGCCTTTTAAATGCACTGCACACCTTAATAAAGCCATTCTTTCTATTATATGGGGCTGTTCGTGTAGTGAAGCTAAAAAGCTGCTTTTTAATTTGGAAACCCCAGAGGAGCTGGCACGATTTGCAAAATTCATTGAAATAACTCGAAACCTGCTAACCGCTAAGACACCTAAAATATTGATGGCTCACTCAAGGTTTTTATCCCAGCCGGATTCAGAACAGTGTTACTACAAAAGCATAACTGGGCCTATGTTCTCCCATCAAGCATATTGGAATTTAAGATATGGCCAGGCCGGGCGGCGCTCTGGAACCCAAAGCATAGGCTGCATCCTTAGCGGGTCTACAGATTGGGCTTGGTTAGCATAGCAGAACACGTTCCTGTATGTGGTATCCTCTGCTGTGCTCTACCCTACCAAAAGCACATTACACTACGGGTTGTCTGATGGTCCTTATGTTTAGTAGTTGTAGCAAACAAGATCTCCTACGTTTTATAGGACATTTATTTTCCCTTTTTTATATTGTTGATATGAAATATATTTGTATGTGGTCCATTCAAGGTTTTACTATATTACACATTAGATAATGCTTCTGATTCGATACAAAAGACAGTGGTAGTAGCCCCTATATGTTTATTGCATACCCTACTTGAATTGTATGTACCACAATATTTTGTAACAATTTTAATTAATTGATTCAAATAAAGTATTACTTTTGATGCAAGTTGTGAATTATTTATTGCTGTTGAAGTTTAGTCTTTGTTTACTACTGTTTTTCAAAGAGAAAACAAGTACTAGTGATTATAATAAAAATAATCTCTTTTTTAAGTGACAACACCTCACTTGCTTAAATACTCTAATAGTAGGATCACTTATTCCCTCTTAGTTGTATCTCACGTCTTTATTGTGTGAGGCCATATCCATGTTCTTCCAAGAATAACCCTGTTGGGAGAACAGGATTAAAACAATAGCCTAATACATTGAGTAATTAGTTACTGTAGGAAATCGGTTTATTAGATTGGCAGGATATGAGGCTTGCGCAAGTAATAGGTCCTCAATTTCCCTTTACTGAGAACAAAGCAACCTATTGTAGCATTTGACTCTCTCAGGGTAGCGAAGCAGCGCAACCCAATACCTACTATGGGGAAGGTAGTGTGGCTTAGTAATCACCAGTTACTGGCACACAGTAATAACATACAGTAAATGGTTATCCACTCAGTGTTCTTTCTTCAGAAAAGGAAAAGTACATTTATTGCATCTCCTTGACTCTGCAAACGCAGGGTCAGTTTTTAAAAACGTCCTGGATGGGAGTAGGTGGGATTGGGACTGCTGCACCCCTGCAACTACCCCCAACACTTTGGTGGTGACCCCGCCATCCTGAGGCCACCACAGTAGGGAAAATATTTGCAAATAAGCCTCTTCTGAGGCATTATGGGGAAGCTTAAAGCACTAAATATTTTAACAGTGGGTCACCCTCTGTCTTTGCCATTTTCTCTTTTTCTTATGTTTTCATCTGGGGGTCCACGGTGAGTAGTGTGGTTAGGGCAGCGGGGTAGCCCCAAGGCCCCCTGCTATTGCTTTTCTCTGCTCCTCCTCTCTTCCTTCAGCAACGTAGAAGCCCAGATCTTCCTTCAACTGGTCCTCAGGGGTTACAAGGGGGCTGCCTTAATGGCCGTTGGAGAGACTCACTGGTTCTGGGGTCAACTATTGGCAGAGTCCCTCATATTGATACCTTGCTGGACTATGTATGGCAAAGTGAAGCGACGCTGCACTCTATGGCAGATTTCCCCCATGTCTATAATAGTATCACTGCAGACGAAACAGTAAATCACACTGATTTTACCTATGAATACTCACTAATATTAGAAGGCCTTCCACCAGTCAATATATTCCTTACTGGTGACATCTAGTGTGGCCTGAAGATAAAGCTCTGGAAAAGAGCCACCCCAAACTAGTTTTTGAACTGTAGACATTGGGTCCATATCCCCTTTCTGAAAACTCTGTATATACATGGGGCCAACACTTTCCTACTTAGCTCCATTTGCAAGCTGCTACGCTGACTATGGAATACCCCAACTAAGTTGAGTACTCCACAGAGTACTCAAAGGGGTGCTGTAAACTCATCAGATATAGCCGAGAGGCAGTCTCCCAGACCTGAGGGAGCATCACATGAAACTGTGCGTCTTGGGGGAGAAGATGTGGGTCTGCCTGAGATCTGGGAGCCTGCCAACTTAGAGGGGAAAGGAGAAAACCTTGTCCTGTAGGAGACACCTGTCAGAGGAGGAGGAGAAGCCCACCCTCCGAGTCCAGAACAGGATTGTTCCAGGAGGGCCAGTATGCCCAAGGATGTGTGCCAGAGCTGACTTGTGGGAACCAGAGGGGCTTTTCAACCAAAGGTCCCATTTGTCAGTAAAGAGATTCACCTTAGCGCCCATTGATGTGACCATGCAGAGGACGTTGAAGGACCAATTCTACCTTCATCATGCTCGAATTCTACATTTCAGCACTTGAACTGGAGTGAGCATGCTCTCTAGTACCTGAGCCTGTGTGTTCTTCTTCACTGATTTGGCCGGTGCGGAGAGAAGGTGGGACTGCTGTGCTTAGGCCTGGGGACTATAAGAAAGTCTGCTCACCCTTGAAGAAGCATAACTGCATATACACTCCACTGAGAAAGGTAGAGCCCACACTGACAACCAGGTAAAAGCAATGCCTGAGAACTTTGACTGTGAACTTAACAGAGCTGCTTGGTGGGATATGTTAACATGTCAATCTGCCTATCAAAATTGCCTCGCCAAGAGTTAGGACCGATTGACGGGCCACAAACTACAGTAAATGTGCCATATTTTAGCAATAGTGGGCTTACATCTCTATTTAATTTGAAGTTTTCGTGTTATACTGTTCGGTACACCCCTGTAGATTCCTAAGTAATTATTCCAGTAGTATTAGCCCAATCTTAATATACTGTTTTACTTTTTGATTTGAGTAAAGTTCTTCTCGTTTCCAAAGCAAAAGCACTGGTTTTGATAGTCACGCATTGTGCCTGTTATGTGATTTTTGAGTTCTGAGTCTCTACCTCTGAAACTATCCCATGAAATGCCTTGAGATGCTCGCCCTCTCTATGGTGAAAGTCAAGTGCCGAAAAGCTGAACTTGGCCCTGTTTTCAGAGCCATCGTAGGATGGGCTCCGGCACATCAGTGTTAAATGACCCCATATTTGGGGCACAGTAACCCCTGGGCGCCTTGGGCGCTCCCCATGCCTGTTGCAGGGATATGTAAGTGTGAGTCAGTGCTGCCATTTCTTCGGTCTTTTTATAGAGTACAGGTGTAGGCAAGACTTTGTTTTACTGCTGTATTCAGATGCCTGCACCGACCAGCCCTCACTTATTTGGAATATAAAATTAGGTGCTGTCTATCTCCATTGCTTTTTATTCATTAGTCAGTGAACAACTGTGTCTATTCCTTTTATGCAGGGGTGGCCCCTCCATTGAGGGAAATGGGCGTTGCCCTCCCGCCTGAGAACCAACTAGCTACCACACATAAGGCACCTGCTAAATTAATATTAATGCTTACCCCCTGGCCGTTGTGTTCTCGGTCGGATGTCTAGGGCAGGGTGGGGCCAATCTGAGTGATTGGCAGGCAGTATGGATGAAAGCAAGTGCACATGTCAGGTTGGACAGATGCCTTACTCTGACCAGCTTGACATACACACTTCAGGCTTCTTCAAACCTGCACTGTGTTGAGGAGCCAGAGGGAAAACAGCACAGCCCTTCTGGTCTCCTGTGGAGCGCTGGGTTCACCTGACCAAACCAATCCTTGTGTTGCTCATATCCTCTTTACTACCATAAAAAGCACCAGAGCATATCAATGATTGGTTGCCGTCACAATGCTTCAGTCAGGCCTGTCCTCGCAGGCCCCGCTCTGAAGTAAGTACGGGGGAGGGAAAATGCCAGTCACTGTGTGGCTTAATTTTAATGTCACCCGGTTATGGGTCATGTTTTATTCCTTTATGGGTGACGTAGTGCTGTTCACTTCCTGTACAGTGCCATTGATGATTTATTTTCAAGGAGGCAGTTACTTTGGCATGTCATCCTCCAATCCAACTCACCTATTGCAGGCCGCGCTGGAATGTGAATCGCGACCAAGTAAGAAAGTAGAATAACTAAAAGGGGTGGGGAAGGGAACCTCGCCAGGGAGATGTCAACCAGTAGAAAGGACACTGCTGAGGCTTAAAAGTTTTACGTTTTAAGCAAAACGCAAACTACATTTTTTAAACTGATTCAGGTGACTGTAGCCCATGGTATTCAAAGGAACAGGTCGGGTCTGAATCTCGATTGTTGATGTTGACCCACGGGAATCAGTTCATAATGCATGACGAATATAAGGAATAAAAAGAGATTTTCTTTTAATAATAGAGGTGTGCATCTGATTGAGGCAACAAATTAACAGGGCTAGTTAAGCCATGAAAATGTTAGGCTTGGTCAGGTTATGAGTTTAAATCCTCCCCACAAGTATCGGCAAATGTACAAAAAGTGTAATTTACCTGATCTGCACTGCAAAGTGTGGATGGAGGGTAAATTGTTTGCCACCCAGCCTCACCAGTTCCTGTCTTTGATATCTCTCTTTTTCTTTGCCTTTCGCTGCCTCCAAGACCAGTTTTTGTATGGGGTGGCTCCTGGTGCGACTGGCTTTGTTTGCTACAATCCCTAGACTTTTTAGGTTGCGCATTCAAGACCTCTTGTATATACTTTAGTATATACTTATATGTGTATGTACTTTGTGGGCTCTAGAGATCAGCCCTAGGACTTGTCTGCTTCCGCTTAGGTACTTTTTTTTCTGTTCAACTGCCTCTATTTACCTTTCTTGATAGAAAACGACCAGCAGAGGTCAGGAAAATACCAGAACCAACTTCAGCATTCTCTAGATTCCAGTCCATAGAAATTGTCTATCACGAGCACCCGTAGATTTTTTCAAATCTTGTATTTTCAGTGATATGACTACCGAAGGCCCTGATTTTATATTAAAAACAGAGCTTTGAACTATACCATTTCCCACTGAAAGACAATATTTCTCCCCATGTGTTCCCATACCTGGCGTGTCATGCAGTTTGGTGCTTACTTTCCCTCCATGTTAAAGAACAGTAGATGTTTCAGCACCCAGGCTAATGTGCTGCACAGCTAAATACATATAAGGTCCCAAAGGCGAGACCGATTGCATTGCAAATACTAGTTTATCCAAGGTTTCTCTCACTGCTTCCCTACAGTTGCTCCCCTTATATACCCTGGGACCCTCTCTCACATTTAGTTTCTTTGCTAGCGCTGCCTATCCAAAAGTAGAATGTTGGAACGCTTTACAGAGCCTGAGAACCACTCAAAAGTATGTCTGTGTATCTGAAACTTGGTACAGGAAAATGGGGGCAACAGGATATGAGAATAGCACATCATCCACACTAGACATCGTTGTATGTAGAGAGTACTTGTTCTGAGAAAACACAATTCAGGATTTGTGATAGGACATCGTGGCTGGGGTGCTTGTACCAGTGGAACATTTATTAGTACCCAGGGGGAACCCTTCTAGAAGTTTTGAAACAGCGAAGGATTGAGCAAGAAAGAAAAACATGTTTTTGAACCAGCGCCTTGCAGTTAGCATGCAGCACTTTGATTTCTGTGCATGGCTCTGCTACATTTGAAGGATTGTGACTAGGAAATGCAAGTAACAGAAGGATTTCTGTCCGTGGTAGGGGTGGTGATCCACTGAGCTGTTTACTCGGAATGCAGATCTGTAGTCTGCATGTCACATGTTGTGCTTAGCAGCAGGCACGTTGGCCCTCTGTGCTACTTTGTGATGAGTCGGAACTGCATTCGGATGTAATATGAATCTCTCCATAGGGTCCGAAGGCCACCAGAGCTGACTTGCTATTGTGTTTACACCCTGAAGGTATCTGGGCATACAGAGATGTCTGGGGCAGTTACCTTTATCATGTTTAGGATATAAATACAGCCAGGGGCGCAACTAGGTCTTAATTTCGGGGGGGGGGGGGGCTAACATGGCAAATGAAGGGGCGTGACTAATGTTAATCAATGGGGCGGGGCTAAAATGGCAGATAATCGGGATCGATTAATGCTCAGGTCAAGCGGAGAAAACGTGATGAATTCTGCATTTGAAACTGGACAATTAGAGCACACATTTTTGTTAATTTGATGCATTTATGTCCTATTGTCTTATGAAAAAGGAACAAAATGTACTGAATTAAAGGCCAATTTAATATATTTTACTACAAAGCACTTTAGGAACACAATATAACCAATTTTCACAATGCCATTTCAAGGCGACAACGCTTTTTCGCCAGTTCGTCAACAACTGCTTCTATAGGAGGACAATGTGCTCGTGAAATGTTTATCATTGCAAGTCCAAAACCCATACCCACCCTGAACCCTAAAATTACCCCTGGTACCCCAAAACCCATACCCACCCTGAACCCCAAAGTTACCCCCTGGCACACCAAAACCCATACCCGCCCTGAACCCTAAAATTACCCCAGGTACCCCAAAACCCATACCCACCCTGAACGCTAAAATTACCCCTGGCACCCCAAAACCCATACTCACGCTTAACCCGCATATTACCCCTTGCCCCCCAAAATCCATTACCACCGGAACCTCCAAATTACACCCCTGGCACCCCATAACCACCGAACCCTAAAACTACCGCCTCGCACCCCAAAACCCATTACACCCTGAACCCTGAAATCATCCCCCTAGAACCCCAACTCCCATACCTGCGCTGATCCCTAAAATTACACCCTTGCCCCCCAAAACCATACCCACCCTGAACCCTAAAATTACCTCTGGCACCCCAAAACCCATACCCGTACTGATCCCTAAAATTACACCCTTGCCCCCTCAAATCCATTACCACCCTGAACCACAAAATTACCCCCCTTGCACCCCAAACCCCACGCCCACCCTGAACCCTAAAATCACCCCCCTGGAGCCCCAAAACTCATACCTGCGCTGATCCCTAAAATTACACCCTTGCCCCCCAAAACCCATACCCACCCTGAACATTAAATTCCCCCCTGGCACCCCAAAACCCATACCCACCCTGAACCCTAAAATTACCCCTGGCACACCAAAACACATACCTAAGCTGAACCCTAAAATTACACCCTTGCATCCAAAACCCATTACCACCCTAAACCCTAAAATTACCCCCCGGCACCCCAAAACCCAAACCCACCCTGAACCCTAAAATTGCCCCCCTGACACCCGAAAACCCACACCCACCCTGAAACCTAAAATGCTCCCCCTCACACCCTAAACCCCATACCCGCACTGAATCCTAAAATGAACCCCATGGCACCCCAAAACCCATTACCACCCTAAACCTTAAAATTACCTCCCGGCACCCCAAAACCCATACCCACCCTGAACCCTAAAATTGCCCCCCTGACACCCGAAAACCCACACCCACCCTGAAACCCTAAAATTCCCATCTCACATCCTTAAACCCATACCCACCCTGAACCCAAAAATGAACCCCATAGCACCCCAAAACCCTTAAGCACCCTAAAATTACCCCTGGCACACCAAAACCCATACCCACGCTGAACCCTAAAATTACCCCCTGGCACCCCAAAACCCATACCCACCCTGAACCCTAAAATTGCCCCCCTGACACCTGAAAACCACACCCACCCTAAACCCATACCCGCCCTGAACCCTAATATTAACCCCATGGCACCCCAAAACCCATTACCACTCTGACCCCCAAAATTACCCCCTGAACCCTAAAATGACTCTTGCCCCCAAAACCCATACCCACCCTGAACCCTAAAATTACACCTGGCACCCCAAAACCCATACCCACGCTGAACCCCAATAGTAGCCCTGGCACCACAAAACCCATACCCACCCTGAACCCTAAAATTGCCCCCCTGACACCCGAAAACCCACACCCACCCTGAAACCTAAAATACCCCCTCACACCCTAAACCCCATACCCGTACTGAACCCTAAAATTAACACCATGGCACCCCAAAACCCATTACCACCCTAAACCCTAAAATTACCCCCTGGCACCCCAATCCGTAACCCACCCTGAACCCTAAAATTACTCGCTGGCACCCTAAAACCCACACCCACCCTGAACCCTAAAGTTACCCACATAGCACCCCAAAAAATGAACACTACAAACTTACACTACATGTGCATATTCGGAGGGGATTCTCCTCTGACGTTTCCATGTATGCAAGTCAAAAACAACATTCCCTTAGAGTAACCTAGATATGCAGGCAGTAGGTAATGCTGTGCTGAAGAATTCATTAAAGTTACTGAAACTTACATAAAAAAACGGCTGCCTGCTCTTCTGATACTATTCAGTTGAGTTGGGCTGATCAGCAGCACTGCGTCCTGGCATCCAGCCCCGCCCGAAGATCTCACAGTGTAGATAGGTGTGTGTCAAATGTTTCCTGCTTTCTCCTTGCCAGGGCCTCCTCTGCTTCTGTGTCGTTGGTGCCCATGGATGCAAAAAGAGAAAGATCCATGGCCCTGTTCACCATTTAACTGGTGAGCAGGGCCTTGGATGTGAATTCCATACAAGTGCACAGACAGCAGGGGCAAAGGGATGGCAGTGCAGGTGATGCTTTTACTTTGTAAATTAATTCCTGCTGGCGTCATAGCCCAGGGTTTGCTGTCTGCGCACTTGTATGGAATACACATCCATGCAAGTGCACAGACAGCAAACCCTGGGGTTTGACGCCAGCAGGAATTCCTATACAAAGGAAAAGCGTCACCTGCACTGGCCAGCCATTTCCCCCTGCTGTGTGCATCTTCCCACTCCCACCCCCACCCCATGCTGAACACATCAAGTGCTTAGGTGAAATCCCTGCCTTCAGGCAATGATATCACCTCGGGGCAAGTAAAGGAAAACAAGAGGTTAACTGAAACTGTTCAGAGGCTGGCTGGCTCGGGCTGCTGGGCCTCAGAAAGCATCATAAAAATCACATTCTCGGCTCCGATGCGCAGCCTTCTTTTATCCTTTCAGTGCGCGTCAAATTAGCCCGGGCTGGAGAATACGACGGGGGGGGCTGAAGCCCGGTGAGCCCAATGGGTGTTGCGCGCCTGAATACAGCGTCCCTGCGCTTGGCCCCTAGTGTGGCGGAACCGGCCATGCCAACCTTAAGCTGGTACTGGTTATGTCTCTTGCACTGTTTATGTCTCTGGTCCTTTCTTCTGATCATTCACAGCATACGGCAATCTTTAACAGCCTGTGCTCTTCAGTGAGCCAAGATATCAGTCCTTGTGGTATTGTGAGTTCAAAGCATTGGCCGTTTGTTAAGGATGAGGCCAAAGCATGTGCATGTATTACTAAGGAAATACATTTCTAGTGCAGAGCGTTCTTAAAGCCATAGCGGCACACACAATGCCAAGTCTCTAAAGCAGCAGATGAGAGAATCTCGATCTTGGAGAGATGGAGGTCAGGTCAAAAAGAGTCTGTACAGTTTTCCATAAAGTCCATGTAAAGCTTTAGAGCTTCTGATCACACTGCTGGCATTAACACTCTAAGGTAGAGCCTGATGATGTATGTGATTGATGGATGGAATTGTTGCTGCCTGAGATCCCCGTGTCTCTATGCAGATCCAACAACTTGAGTAATAGGACTAAAATCTACAACTTGAGTAATAGGACTGAAATCTACAACTTGAGTAATAGGACTAAAATCTACAACTTGAGTACTAGGACTAAAATCTACAACTTGAGTAATAGGACTCAAATCTACAACTTGAGCAATAGGACTGGAATCGACGGGGCACAACACACATGGGAGAGCTGTACATCTGGATGGCTCCCTCTGTACGACTAAGTGTCTTATTTAACATGCCAAAGGGTTTCACCTTATTAGATCAGATTACGTCCTGCATTGATGGAATTTATTAAAAAAGGTAGTTTTAAAAAATGACCTTATTGGGAACATTAGGCCCCTCCTGCCCCTATCCTGGCAATAATGCCATTAGTGAATTATGGCAAGTCATGTGTCCAGTACAGACAGTATTTTCCAGGATTCTTGTTGTACATGGAAAACATTGCAATCTAATAAATTATACATGGGAGTTTTTTTGTACAAAAAACAATGGAGGAGTAACCCCTCGTAGCTAGAGAGGTATCTCTCTGGCAATGAGCTTACGTGCTCTGGTCAGCACAATGTGCCCCAACCTGCTGTTGGATAATACATATCCTTATAGAAGACCCCTCACTCACCAACCTAGTTGGTGACATGCTTCATCATCGGGGTCCCACCCCATAGGCCGAATGCCTATAGGGTGTGCTGCGACACCTGATTACAGTGGAGCTGGTTATATTTCTTTTATGTGTTCAAAAGCTATCAAAAAATTGTATTAAAAAGGGCCAACACTACTCACTGCAAGTATTTTATTCTTGAGTGCTTGAACCCTTGTTAAAAATTAAAGTGTGGCACCTTTGCCTAATTAAGTAGGCTTTGGTGTCATAAGTAGTATTAAAATATATTAAAAATAGCAAAAGTGTGCTATGTGAATGTGAATTATTTACAAACTATCGGTTAAGAAGGTCTACATGTTTCAACCCATACATAAATTCAAGGGTTTTCGTCAGGACCGTGGTGTTTTGAACTGGGTGGTCCGCCCTCGCTAAGGGGCGTCCTGCCCTAGTTCAAATAGGAAACCGCAAATTGCGATTTCGTGAAAAAAGTGCGTTTTTTCTTTTTTGGGAAAAAACGCTTGGAAGCGGAACTATCGCTTCATGGACATCAGCGTTACCAAGATGACAAGAGTCCGTCTCTTGTAACTTCTGATCGTCAGACAGAAAACCTACTTGGTTCCTGCTCTGCATGCCCCGTGGAATGCACTCCAAAAAAAGAAAAAACGCACTTTTTTCACGAAATCGCAATTTGCGGTTTCCTATTTGAACTAGGGCAGGACGCCCCTTAGCGAGGGCGGACCACCCAGTTCAAAACACCACGGTCCTGACGAAAACCCTTGAATTTATGTATGGGTTGAAACATGTAGACCTTCTTAACCGATAGTTTGTAAATAATTCACATTCACATAGCACACTTTTGCTATTTTTAATATATTTTAATACTACTTATGACACCAAAGCCTACTTAATTAGGCAAAGGTGCCACACTTTAATTTTTAACAAGGGTTCAAGCACTCAAGAATAAAATACTTGCAGTGAGTAGTGTTGGCCCTTTTTAATACAATTTTTTGATAGCTTTTGAACACATAAAAGAAATATAACCAGCTCCACTGTAATCAGGTGTCGCAGCACACCCTATAGGCATTCGGCCTATGGGGTGGGACCCCGATGATGAAGCATGTCACCAACTAGGTTGGTGAGTGAGGGGTCTTCTATAAGGATATGTATTATCCAACAGCAGGTTGGGGCACATTGTGCTGACCAGAGCACGTAAGCTCATTGCCAGAGAGATACCTCTCTAGCTACGAGGGGTTACTCCTCCATTGTTTTTTGTAAATTAGTTGGGGGACCAGGAGTTCCCACCACACATAGTGCCTGTATATTTTTCCCTCACTCTCCCTTTTGTTATTAAGGTTTTTTGTACAGCCTGAACTTCCATATTTGAAGGTACTCTCATTTGTGATAATGAAAAGAAAGGAGTATATCTGAAATAAAATATTTGCCTTGAATCATACCATTTGGTCAAGTGGGAAAGCTGGGATTGGCCCTAGATATTCTGTTTTCACAATGTGCAATTCAGCCAGTGGATATATTTTTCCATTTTATATCTAAGGTTAATGCGTTGTCTTCAATTTTTTGCACATGAGGTTAGAATGTGGGTGGCAAGCATAAGCTACATGAAAGCATGGGTTGATTTGGACCTCAATCGCAACCAGAGCTAGCCATCTGGATGTCCCATGCAGTGCAATTCTTCAAGATATGGGACACTCTCACAGGTTTTCAAATATTCAAGACTACACCGTCAGAATTGCTTGTTCATTAAATTGTTTAGCAAAATTAGCTTTAAAAAGCAGCATGTGCCCCTCTTTTTTCCAACTTTTCTTTGGGGGAAGGAAGAACCTCCCCCTCCCCCCCCAACCCTCTTATGTCAATCTGGTTCACTCAGTTCGCTCACTAACATAAACTTACACCAAATTGTACGCATCACCACTTCCAAAAGTCAACAGCCGCCACTGCTTTTATGTGGGCTGGAGGAGGTTGATGATTTTCCATATACTGTTTCAAACTATTAAATACCTTAAAGTTGATAATGGAATACTGCTTAAAACTGCATAATACCGGACTTCTTATGTGTTGCACTCACCGTGATTTCATAAGGCTGGATTCTCTTCTTTTTGCTGTTTTATATGTGGTTTTAAGAGTTGCTGCTCTTTTGTGTCTGGTTTTGGAATTTGCCTCGATTTTGTACAACAATGTGTATAGTTTTTTTTTGTTATACAATTGACACTTGCTTCTGGCTTGGCGACTACAGAAAACTTATGTTGTATGTGTGCCCTATACATCCATATAAAACTATGCTGCTTGGATGGGTTCTTCATGTTGGTAAAGTATCAAACTTGTTTTGGATTTGGTTAAAATGTCAAAAATATAGACAATTCTTCATAAACCAAACTGTGTGCGTATGCTGTTTCTTGTACAGGTATGACTGTAGGCCAGTCTTTGTTGACTCTTTCAAATTTGACCTCAATAACAAGTCTTTGTTGAACCTTCACGTATTAAAATCTACTTGCAGTAAGTATGGAGGTGTACCATGTTATCACCACTGTGCCGGCTCCTCCAGTTGAGCGGAGCAGCGAGTCCCGCCTGCTGCCAGCGCAGAAGGCACAGATGAATAAGTAAAATGTCTTCAATGCCATTTTAGTTAAACCCAGCAGTGTGAGGGCAGGGGCTTGGTTGAATCCTGCAATTGTAGGATTACAGCTGCCCCTGAGTTGTGCATGTCAGGTTAGCCGGCTCTATTGCTACAGCCAGCCCGACACGCGCAGTGTGCACTTAGCAATCCCCTGGCTGTGAAACAGCCAGGGAATTGCTGGCACAGCAATGCCTTAAAATGAGTGCTGGGGTAGCCTGCCCCACCAATCCTGGAACTACACTCCGCATAAGAGCAGCTCCAGGATTGGTTGTATCGGTGTCCACTGAGCAGGAAGGAAGTCCTCCCATTCCTGCTTGTGAACGCTGATCGGGAGGGAGGTGTACAGTGTATGTATGGTGAGTTTGGCGCCGTGGCGACCCACCATATGTTTATGCTTCTTGTAGCCGCCACTGCCTTTAGGTGCGACTAAGCAGTAGCTCTTTTGCAAACCTGAACTTGTAGTGATGATACTATTTTCAATGATTGATTACGCTTGGCAGATTTATTTCAGCTTTAGCTCTTTCCATTAACACTGTATCGACCATCTGGCAGAGGAAAGTCTGGCTTCGTGAGGGTATCCGCATTGTTAGAAAATTCCCTGATTTCTTGGATGTTTTTTGCAAGTATCTGATGAGCCAAAAATATCAGCCCTCCGTTTTTGACTGGTTGTGAAATGAAGAACATATATCTAAATAGATTATGTGGCCACGGTTAAACAAGTTTCTATAACATTTTTCTGTATGTTATGGTACATAATGAGTGTGTGTTTGTTTGTGTATACACATTTCCCAAAAACCTTCAGCTAGCAGCAATGCATGGCCAACACCCAAATCCCCAAAAACACAGAAATTAGCCAGGTTCGGTGAGCTACATAATCATAACGCACCCCTGCACTGATCTTATATGATGTCACAGGTGACCTAAAGTGACATCACATATCCATTCACTTCCATCAGTGATGTCACTTAAACTGCAGCGCTTCCATGCATCTTACAGCCCCTTATGTGCAGTGAACGTACTTCGACTGGGATCAGCAAGCCCCTGTTACACGGTCTGACCTTTGATCCGGACCTGTGCTCTCCGCCCACATCTCAGAGCCTGCCTAGCACATCCGTCAACGGTGTGAAGTGTACTTTGAGAGGATGGCAAGAGTGACAATGTGCAAGCCATGAATTACTATAAATAAAGGGTAGCAAATTCTAACTGCACGACTCTACTCTCTGCACGCCTTTCACCAGAGCTGGCTTGGCACACCTTTTGTGCCCAGGCAAAGGCTGCATTTACACTCCCAATCATTGATGATGCAAAAGGTGTTATGATATCACCAATGATATCATTTGTTTTGCCACCAGTGTGGTAATGAAAATTACATAAGGGTGTTCTATTAGCATAGCCTATAATAGTGTGGAATTTAAGTGAATTTTAGTTTATCGATCATAATCGAGACATCCATTCAGTTAACGTTTTTTAGGGAAATGTTTTTAATTCTACAGCTGCAAGCCATATTTGTACCAAATGCTACTAGTAATAGGCCTTGGACCTGAGCGCACTACATACTGAGACCAGTACAAATGTATGGTTAAAGTTAAACAGTAGATAGGCAATAATGCCACCTCGTCCTAATTTCACTTGAAAAAAATGCTTATTGTTTGCAAATTTCCATTGCTAAATGGAGCCATTTATAGTAGGAGGACTGTGAGTGTTCCACCATCTTGAAGTACTCGCTCTAATCCCCGAAGACACTAGCTGGGGGTGTGGGTTGCAGGTGGGCACGGGGAGGGTAGCTTGCATACTACAAAATGGCTCCTCACTATCCATAATTTCTTTGCCTGCCACATCCCAGTATATGTAACTGTGCCCAGAGCTAAAGTGTTGATATTTAGCTAGCCAGTAATATTTGTTTTTTATTTGAAATTGTAGTTCAGGAATCAGTTTGCAAACCAAACTGTCAGATATACAAAAGCGTAACCTTGTGAATCCCTCCAAACAAATGTTTGACATTCATATATCTCAAAAACTACTGAAAACATTATCACCAGACCAAAAAAAGTATAGGTTCAAACTTAATCTCTAGTGGCATTATAATGACAAATGGAAATTTGAGATCCCCCCCCAAATAACTCCTCCCCTAGGACTAAACTTGCACAATTTGTAGAGGATTCATCTTATCTAGATCAGGTGTCTCCAACCAGTGGATCACGAGCTACCAGTAGCACCCAGACACATTCAGAGTAGCTCATAGCTGTGAGTTCATTTTTAAATCAGCAGAAGGTCATATATGTATTTTTTTTTTTTTTTTAGAGTTAGTGGAAGGCTGTTTTATTTTACTTTATTATTATCAGGCTGCAGATAGAAGGGCCTGATAATGAGCAGTGCTTAGTCAGATTTATGACCCAGGCTGGAGCTGGGCCACAGAGGTGAAGAACTGAAGCACTGAGGTATTTAACTCTTTAAAAAAAAGTCCTTGTCAACTCAATATTGGAGCTGTAAACAAAATTATGTTTTCGAATGCTTTTAAATTGGAGAACATTATAATGAAAAGTTACCTTAATGATTAAGTTAAATCTTCATTTTTATTTTCTCCCATTTCAAACTGTTGCATTTACAAACAGCAGGCCTCTTGCTCAGTGACCAATAGACACTATGCCATATGTATAACTGAAAAATACACCAATTTGTTAAAGATGAAATACATATACAGTGCAGAAAAAATGGTCCTTAATGAACATTTTTACAGAACATTTTTCTGCACTTTAGATTACTCCTTTCTAAGAAAAAAAATGTTTGTATGTTTGTGTTGTACATGTAACAGTGCAGTTCCTGGGGGGGCGGGGAAGACAAGTCTTTCTTTGTGATGCCCTCACACACCCCAAGGGATGGCATGCTTCATCATTGAGCTTTGCTCCTCGTCAGGCTGGCGCTGCAATGCCCGACGGGCTCACCGTAAACGAGGCTCTTTGGCGGAGATCTTTTTGAAGAAGCCGTGGGGTGCGTGCGGGTAAGAGGGCAAGGGTAGTGCAAGGGTGGTGTGTATTTAAATTTAAGTCTGGAGCAGCCCTAGCCACAGATTTAATGATAAGGTAGTTCCAGCTTGATTAAAATTATGGATAACCTATGTGGATTTAATGTTCCTAAGGGACTATTGCTGTGAGATGGGTCAACATGTTTCATGCCTCTATTGCTCCTAAAGAGTCGTGTGGCACTTTTTCAGGACCTAAGTGAATAACGTGGTGCACTACTAGCAGTCTGGTTCTAAAATTGTTGGGTAGTGACCTGACTACCTAGAGTGGCGCCCTTGTAGACCTATACTGGGCGGCAGAGAAAGACCTGTACGGGTGATAAAAACAAGAGGAGTGGAGGAAAGGGAGGGAGAACAGAAGAACACAATGGTAATTAAAAGAATAGTCTTTGTCTGTATTGAGACCGAGACCTCAAAAAAAAGGCAAAGCGGTGTTTTGAACATGCGGTGCTACTGAACGTGCATATGTGTGGGCCTTTTCTAGTAATCGTCTACCTTTATGTAAAGCAACCACATCGCCTGCCACAGTGACATGGCGGTGCTACTGAATGCACATATATGTTAGCTTTTCACTTCCCACGCGCGGAAATGGCGACACCCCACACGCGTGGGGGTGTCTGGTAAAAATGAGTGAGTTGTTTAGCCTTCAGTAGCTCACAACGATTTTCACTGATCAAAATTAGCTCTCACTACAGAAATAGATGATACCTAGACTGGGGAAGAGCCAAAAAAAAATGCTCACCATGGTCACAGAGTCCCATGTTAATATGAGGTAGGCTGCAGAGATGGGCCATAATGAGAAACCTAATCAGTAGCGATCTCAGCAAACTCTAATTATGGAAGGTTGCAGGGATAAAACACAGGAAAGTCATTGAGAAACCCCACAGCAAGAAAAAGCTCAGAAATATTCAGACAAATTACTGATCGACTTATCTTTGTCTATCTCAGGTCATATTGCTTTTGTGTCCTAGGTACTCCACAAGCGTTGCTGCTCTACCACCTAGGAAAACAGGAAAACATTCTCCCTAACTGCCTTTGTCAGCTGGGCAGGAAACAAAACCAAAAACCAATGCTCCTTGCTTCATGGCTTCTTTATGCAGAAACATTTTATGCCTCATACAATTCCTTTAAACACAAGTCTCGAAAAAGGAGGGCATGATTCCCTTTGAGGCATAGCTCCTTCTTGAGAGCAGGATAGATTTCAACTAGTCTTCACCAAGAGTCACCAGGATCGTACCACCTCCACTACTGCCTTTTATAAGATGTCCCTGACTGCAAATTTACTACTGCCTCTTGGATTAGTGGTAAGGTCCTTTCTATGTCAATGATGCTCTTATGGTAGATGTAATGCCTTGAGGGTGGAGTTCAATTCATCTCCTTCATCCATCAGGGGCTAGCAACTGATAACTTTGGCCATATGCCGATTCTTCAGTCTCTCGACCAGATACACAAGGAGGATAATGGAGATCAACACACATGACTTGATGATGCAAGACCCAGAAACTATGGAACTCAGTTGCTGTACGACCTGTCTAGGTTCTCCAACTTTTCCAAGCCTCTCCCACTTGCTTCTCATCTTCCACTATGCAAAGTTACACCTTTTCCATCCTGGCTTCATGGGCTTTTGATTTCACTTCTTACATTTAGATTCTGGGTTAGTGTACATGACGAGGCCATTAGAATACTCTCACCTTTAGCTAGGATGGTCCAATCTTCACCTTCCGCTTAGAGCATCAGGGTGGATGCAGCTCTTGGCTGAAATCCTCTAAACTACTTTGCCTGCTTCCTCGCAGCATCGTTGAATCCTTCATGCCTTCAATGCAGTTTGTGCCTATATTATTATCGGAGCACTCAATAATGTCACCGCTGAATATTGCCACCCACATCTTACACACACTGGGTGCTCTGTTTCCCATATAGACTATCTCAAATAAGTCAGTTGTGTCCTTGTGGCAGTGCCTATACATGACTGTATAATGCCCCAACACATCTACAGTCTTGTAAATACAGACATCAGGATGGAGAGAGACAGGTTTGAAAAGACCTGTGCTGGCATCAGCCTGTCAACACCCAGATGTCTTCTCCTGGGCATAACGCACTGTTGTTGCCAATTAGGGTGTGAATCTTAATGGATTTGTCCCATTTCCTAGTTCCTCTTTATGCATGAGGTATATTGCACTCACTGGCAAGGTCCCCAACTTTTTGCGCTCAGACCACCTGACTACAACAGCAGCTCTTTATAGATGTCAGAGCCTTGTGCTCAGGACTCGAGTCTCCACACTTAATCTCAGGCAGCCAGGGTTCTAGAAAGTCGGAACTCTCATATAACCCGCAAGAAAACTGCCATTCCCACACTCCTGTTGATGGTGTTTATTTTGTCAACAATGTGATATTTCTGAACATTTGATAGATACATTGTCAGGTTTTCCACGATCCTTGCAGTTTCTGGGGCCGTTGAGCACTATCAATGGATTGGTAGGCTCCTTTTACCAGTTTGTTTGCTACTCGATCTGGATGGAATTTGGCCTACCAAGTCACAATAACTTTCCAGTAAATGGTGGACACAGTCAATGCTTAGCTCAGAAAATGTGATGTGTAATTGACTCAAGTTACAGTACAGCAAATGTGCAAGGTAGACCTGAATACGCGAATGTCCGGTCAAGGCTGTTTTTTTTTTGTTTGTTTTTTTACACACATCATCTGCCCAGGTCATTGTGCTCACTTTATAAGGGGGCAGTAGACCTCACACCTGCATTCAGTTGAAGTACCCAAAAGCACATACTGCTGCTTCCAGCCAGACCTTGCTCATGGCAACATGACTGGGTGTTCAATACGCTTTCCATTGGAATTTCATTGTGTTTTTATCAGGCATTTTGGACTGGACTTATTTGTTACTGTCCAGGATACTTTGAAGAGCATGGCGAGAAGGATCTCTGTACATTTATAATGAGGGGGAGGAAGATTGAGATTAGTCTGAAGTGGGAGAGAGAAGATAAGATTGTGGCCAGAGTTAGGTCATGAGGATATACAATATCTACTGTCTAGACTTGGAAGAAAAATGTGTTGAACCCCTAAGAGCACAGTTACATATTCTTAGGAAACCACACTCCGAAGTGAGAAATATTGAACTCCTTTAAAGACCTACAAACCCGACAGAAAACCAAACGCCTTCTTTACATGCTGAAAACAACAAAACGAGATGAACAACAATAAGCCATAGACCGAAGGCACACATGATGTCCCCAGAGAACTCAAATACAAGGGATACTCAGGAGAATTACGCAATCCAGCCAGGCGAACCACCTACGAACCACCTATGGAAAGTCACAGAGGCGTCCTTTTTCTGTTTCGTCATAACGGAAGCTAACCCATTTAATTACCCACTCAGACCCCCAGGATATTGCCACGTGGATTGGCAAACTTTGCGCTACCAAAAGGGAAAGTTTTGTGACATATAATTGTGGTTTTGTGGTATTTTTGTAGCATTTATTTGACCAGTAGCTGGCTGCCCTATTCACCTCCTTCAAAACACTGAGTTTCCAGCTAATGTGCTTAACAACTCTAACCCTGCAATTTCCATTTCGAAATGAAGCAGGAAGCATACAATTGGACTTGAAAGCGGCTTCAGAGCCATGTGAAAGCGGGGACATTTGAGACATTAGTAATAGTGCCAACCTCCCGATTGTTACTGTCTTTCCCCTCTGAATAAGCTTGCATCATTAATTAGGAGGCCGTCCTGACTTTTCACTTGGCATGCTTCATGCCAGCTGCATAAACCATCCTTTCGGTGCAACTTTTCCCTCGATGAGAAATTCTTCAAAACGGTTTCACCGCAAATATTCGGTCAGGGGGATTCATGGCAGCTGAAACGTGTAGTTTGAACAGCAAGAACATTCCTTGAAACTGATATGTGCTAACATTTATGTTAGGAACGTTTTTTGTTTTTTACTCCAGACTACACCTGCGATGTCTGCTTACCTCCCTTTGTTGTAGGAGTGGAAACGGAGACATAGCTATGATTAACGCAGCAGGGGTGGGAGAGCCCCTTTGCATCCAAGTTATAGTTGTTTTGAATAGTCATCGACAGGAGGATGCCATATTTGTCTTCCTTGCTTTAGGACCCCTGGTACCTTTACTGTACCTCTGACTGAACAGAATTTGGTAAAGAAAGACCCAAAAAGCAGCACCACTCTGTGTCTCAGTTGTTTTATTGTTCCCCTTCCCTGTCAGGCTTTCCCTGTTTCTCCTGTCTCTGCTCCCTGTTTTCATTGCCTCCACACCCTGAGGTCTTCATTATCATTTCATATTGATGCCACTGCCAAAGTTCTTGTGCCTCTGTGTGCCTTTTCCCCCTGCGTCCCTTTCTTGTTTTGCGGTCTTCATCAAACATGTTTTCCTTATCCTTCTCTGCTCAGTCCTCCAACGTTCTGCTCTGCCCTTTCTCTCCTGGTGCCCTCTACTCCTGTCATGTCACTCATCCAACATCGGATTCTGTGTGACGGGCAAGCTTAAGTCGTACGTGGTTTGTCAAATCTGGTCAGTGGAGCAGGCTTTTAGCCCAAGATCTCTCTCCTTCGGCAATAAAATATATTCTTGTGTTCAGAAGGCTGGGGACAGACCCAGACTCTTCAAGTGCTCCGAAGAACAGACCCGATTTTAGTGCTTTTTTTTTAATGAAATTTAGTTACTGCAGTATGTGGCACTTGCAGTGCTTACATTGTACCAGTGGTTACAGGTGGTGGGCACCGGAACATTTGAATAAGATATTGTATTTAAAAATCATGTATTTCTGAATTTTAAGTATCCGTCTCGCTACCGTATTTTGAACTAACTGAAATTTAGCAGTTAGTGATTTGTTAATCCCAAAATAAAGTGCGTTGCAGTAGTCTAGCCTAGAAGAAATCCAGGTCAGAACGACCTGCTTGCTGACTTTCAGAGATTAAAAAGGGACCACATTGCTCAAGGTCCTGATGGTCTAGTAACATGTGGATACTGTGCGGGTAACCTGGAGGTCGAGTGATAACTTGGTATCCACAAGGACACCAAGTTTTTTGGTGGAGTCTGCCGCGGTAGGCAAAGTCCCCAATCTTTCTGGCCACCAGGAATTATTCCAGATGGAGAGCTAGTTGCTAAAAATTAAAGCATCAGTCTTGTCACCATTCAATATAGCATTCCCAGCACGAGAGCAGCATCAGGATTATCATTTGGTAGCCTGCCCAGTGTGCACCAGGCCTGAGGTCGAGGATCGGGACAAGCAATGAGGCGACCGCAGCAGCAGGTAAGCAAAGTTTTATATTTTGTATTTCTTTTTTTGCCTACGTGTCTGTGATTATTTTTGTATTCTCCTCCACCCGGCTGCCTCACCACTTCGGATCCCGAGTAGCCGCCACTGGTTCTACGTTTTACCTTTGGAGTTTCCAGTCCTCAACATTTTAGTTGCGGTTTGATTAGATCCCCATTGTATGTGCTGAGCTCTGCCTAAGCCAAGAGTGTGGTCTTTGTCAGGATGAACGAACGTTTTACAGCCCCATGCGATTGGCACAGACCCTTGGCAAGATTTGTGTCTGGAAAAAGAAAACCGTGTCTTTGAAAAGAACGACGGTTACTAAATACATCTAGTGCTGGAGGTCCCTTTAATTCTCGACGAGAAGATAATTAAGTAGATATGCTTCTACTGAGTGGGGTGGAATGTAGGGGCAAGGTATTAGCCTTCCGTTTACTTTATTTTTGTATTTATTTATCAAATTGTTTGTGCTTTGATGTAAAAATGATAAAGGAAAGGACAGTTTGAGAGCATGGTTCTTGGCCACAGGAAGGCCTGGTATCGGGAGCTCACTGAATGCCTGGTTGGTTCTGCAAACATCAAGGCATGTCTGAACCTATTATGCAGAGACGATTTCAGCGCGCGTTCTGCTGGAGGACAACTCTGGAAGCTAACGTGTGCATCACAATTAAATGCTACTGCTTAGCCGCGTTCACAGGCAGAGCTGACAAAAAATATTGTTTCTTTGCGATAAAAATATAAAGATTAGCAGCCCGCGGTGCTCGCTGTCAGTTTAGAGAACGCCGTCTTCAGAGTGTTCACTTCAACAGCTTTGAGACATTAATGCTTTTCTTAGATATTTGTCTTTTCCGCCCACAGCAGTCGTACGTTTTACGCATATTTTAAGTTGATTCCGTTCTGTCAGTTCCGCAGATGTGAATGTATGTGAAGTGCGGCTGGAGGAGCGAAGCGGGGCGGCTGGAGGAATCCGGCGAAGGGCCCTGCGTCGTGTCACAGCCACAAGTGTTGTGAAGGATGACGCACTGTACGTCAGTAGGCACGTTGCGCGCCAAGACAGACGCAAAACAAACGTACTGCTGCCTCGCGCCACTCTACGAGTCCTTTCCTGCAACAATCTAGTTTTGTGCAGGCCTGTTATGTGTGTGTGTGTGTGTGTGTGTGTGTGTGTGTGGGGGGGTGGGGGGGTGGTAACCAGTTTAATGTATGAGTGTGGGTGGAGACGATTTGCATGCCTGTTTAGAGAGGGATGAAAGCCCACTTACTTCTCTCTTTTGTGGGGCTGCTCATTTGATTATTAATGCCCAGTCCCGCCCCGCGCAGACACAGCTGTGCGCTTCTCTGTTGGCACTCAGCGGCGCTCCAGCCCTTGCAGGTTTGAAGCAGGCAGACGGAGCCAGAAGCTGTAGCCATGGCAGCCAGTCATTTACTGTTCCTTATGGCTGGTGTGGCAACAGCTGTTCTGTTTAGGTTTGGTCAGGCCATTGAAAGAATTGCCCTTTCTGCAAACCTGCACACAGCTTTGTAAAGTACTTGTTGGTCTCTGGGGCATTATTCGGCTGCACGCAGATCAGTTAACATTACAGATTTCGTTTTGGTACTTTTGTGTTATCATATTCAGTAATCACGTGTTACAATTTCAACAATTGTTTCCAGTGTTATTTTTTTTGTATTAAGTTGGCTGTGTGGTGTCGGGTATTATGACATTTCTATCCTCAAATTGCAACTTAATAGAACTAGTCCGAAATTTTTAGGGTAATGTTGAAAGAGAAAACTGCTGAAATTAGCATTGTGACCTTAATTTGTATGTTAGTTTTTAAAATATTCGTATCCTATTGAGGGGTAGCAACACACTTATGGAAAAAGATAGCTCCACCACTCTATAAAGTCAGACAAACAAACAATTACAGTTTGCTAAAGAAAGTTGTTAGATCCAACGTTTTTAAAATAAGTGATACATTTACAGAACTCCATAGGCACTATTATTTTGGGGTAACACCCACACAACATATAATTTTGTGTTCCTCAAAAGACAATACTTTGCAAGATGTTGGTCAGTTTATATCAACTGAAAATGTTCATCCTTGTAAATTGCCCACATTGGCTTGTTCAGCAGAGAAGTAAAAAATTAGATGTTCATTGAGTCCCACCACCTGTCCGGTCCTACAGAAGTAGTGTCTTCTGACTGGGATTTAAAGCACTGGCTAATCACCTTTGCGGCACATTATATAGTTATTTGATAAATCTTCATGGTACCTATTTGTTTTTCGTTCTGTGTGTATTTCAACTCTTCAGCTTCTTCAGGGCGTAAATGAGACATTGTAGAGCTCAGGTAGTCAATTGTGTCAAAGTATACACCTCATTGTAACATAAGTGTGTACCCTCTTGAATTACTCAGAATGCGCATTGTAGGTTGTGTGGTAACTGATGCCAGAATGCACATTACCATTGTATAGACCTCGCTGCGTAGATTTATCTGCTGGTCAGATGCCAAATACTCACTTGCCTGTTCACATGTCGTCCTCTTGCACTCTTCCTCCATCACAGCTTTAACACCTTTTTGAGATCATCGTTTTTGGGATACAGTGTCCTGTACAGTTCTTTTGCAGGAAGACAGATTGGCACCACACCTAGTTTCAGCTTTGAAACTCTTGTTATCCTTTACTAACTTATTGGTTCCTCTTGATGTTGATCTAAGACCACTAAACTACGATTAATGGCGCTTTACAGACAAAATTACAGATACCTCTTTAACTTCACCAAACCAACCTTTTTTCAATATGGAAAGCAAACTACAAGGGCAATCAACTTTTTCAGACGCGTATTCCTTAGATAAATCCTTGTTTGTGTCGTGTAGCAAACACTGGCGTTAAATGTACAAAATGCCCTTATTGGCATGCAATCTAATAACAACAGAAGGTGAAACAAAGTATAATTTTGTTAATAGAGAATCCTAAAAGTACTGTAGTGGGTAGAAATGTTTAACGTGTTTAGTACAAGGCTTGAGTCAGAGACAAGTTTGCAGAAGCACAATCAAAATATCCACTTGGACCAGTATCAAATATTGCCTTAACTTCTCTTTAAAGCTTAGTATAGACATGTACTGTCTCTGGCTAATATACAATCTCTCAAAAAGGGTTCCCATACATTGAACTTCGGCAAAAGAGGGTATTGGAAAGTTGATGCTTACAATAAAGAGGAATGGGAAAACCATGTCTGTAGCCGTGTAAAGCCAAACGCATGATGTGCTCTTTTGGCAGTAGAAGGTTTCTAAATATTTTTGGAAAGACACTGGTTTATAATTGCTGCTATAGCGTCCTCAACGCTTCCGGGCTACGTACTTGCACAGGCATGCCAAAACATACTGCCTTGCTCCAACGCGGAAGGCCTGGTATGGCACTCTGCCTCTAACTATGTTAGCTGCATAATCAACAATTAATGCTAAAGCTACATATGTAAAACATGTGTCCAAATGAATGTGTTTATCTGTACACATATGAGAAATAATATGTAAATATTGCTTGTGTGGCATTAGAATCGTCCCACAAATACAATAAGTTTTCCATTTAATAAACCGAGAATGTCTGCTATTGCATTCCGCATCACAGGAAAGTATTGATTGGATATTAACGCCTTCCATCTTGGAAATGTAGGTACTTCATGTGTGGTATGATCTCAACAATACAGTTAAGTCTAAAGAACAGTGTGGGGGGCTAGGTGCTCCCAACTACGAGCTATACTATGCACCAGTGCAGCTGCAGTGGCCCGCGGGGTGGGTGGTGGCACCTGGTGACGCAGATATTAGGGGATATAGTAGCATACTTGGGAAGTCACCCCTGGCCTTATTCACTACCTTACTAAGGGACGATCGGGGTAGGGGGGTGGGGGATGGGGCACTGAGAACTATGCATTGCTTAATGTTGCCAAATGGTCCTGGAGGACATATAGTCATAGATCTCCCGCCTTAAAAAACAGTATTGACTGGAATTGCCATTGTGGCTATCCCAGGCTACCCGGTTTTAAGACTCATTTGTTGAAGGGAAATTGGGCTCCTTCGGGCGACGCACGAGGCCGGAGCAGGAAAGTTTCTGGTAATGCCCTCACAAGACTGGTGGTGGACGCAGGGCCCAGTGAAAAGGCCCCCTTCTCTTACAGGTAGTCCTCACACATGGAACTGAGAGACCAGCGATCACGTGCCTCTGCTGCTTTACTGCAGACTGGAGGGACATGTCCAGAAGGCTTGAAAGAGCGGTGGGAGGGTCACATAGAACACAAACTGACCCCGCTGTGTAAGCGCAGTGCTTTGGTAGTGTGAAACTGACCGCCAACATTCTGTTTTTAATGTGCCGTAAAGCCAGGTAGCACGCCGTGCTTCTTATTTTAACAAGAAATGTGGAGTTAATTGTTCATCTTGCTAAGCAAAGCCTGAGTCTTCTGATTAAACATTTTTCTTTATACAGTTAACGAACTTATTTGCAATAGGGCAGAAGCTATCAAGATCTATTTTACTGTAGTATGCTGTCCTGCAGGTGCATGCCATATACATATTCTCCACAGCCAGAAGTTTTTGATCGTATTACTAAAAGGTTAACCAGATTTTTCTCTTATTCATCCGTCTCTCAAATGAATTGCTTAAAATGCAATCATATCAATATTTAAGTGGTCAGGTGGCCCGTGACTGCATTCTAAGTGCTGTACACCGCCAAGCAGGGAACTGCACTTTAAATCCCCTCTCGGTTGGACACAGCTGCGTCTGGATGTGTCCTGCTTCAGCCTCCGTAGCGCCCCAGGGCAGAAGCAGCTGCGCACCATGGGAGCTGGGTGACTAGTGCGCATCCAGTGTACCATTCCTTGCACATACACTGTACTTCTAAAGATGAGTCGGGGGGTGGTGTAACGGTTTATTTATTTAAAATAATTTATTTTATGCAGGAATATATAGCGTGAACTACTAGACAAACTGGGCAGCAGGTTGCTTTGTACGAATAAATACATGCGTTGTAATTTAGGAAACATTACGTGTCCATATACAAATAACCGTAGAAAAAAGTTCTTGAGGGGATTGGCAGCCATTGAGACAACGGAATGTTTTAAAAGCTATTACGGAGGGCTTCATGGGTATAATTAAAATTAGATTCAACTTCACTAACTGACAAAGGACAGCGGTAATCTTGTCAATTAGGGTTGCAGGTTTGAAGAGAACGAAGCGAGTGCCGCCCTATCTGTGCATTAGAATGAGACGGTGTAATTTACTCGCCTCTTTTTATTAAGTCCAGTTAAAGAAACAACCTTTCCATTAGAATAAAATATCACAGCATGTTGTCTTTTTCTTGCCGCTGGATAGGCACATTTGTGTTACTTGTTTTGCACCCCCCACACTCCCAAATAGTATGCATTGTTGGTTAGTCAGGGGATGGGTGAAAGCTAAAGTATCAGGTGATTTAGTACGGGGCACCGTTACACAGGGTGTCCGCTTTCGCCTTGGTATTCTTAAGGGTATTAAGAGCATATTTTAGGGAAGATATGCAAGAAAGCTCTCGACTATTATAGAAAGCATAGCTGAGGCGACGAGGAGGGCAGCCAAGCCTATTTAGGTTGCCTGCCTGTCTCACTGACTGCTGCATCCTGCTAGCCTCGAGTAAGACCCATACAGTCTTTTCGAAAACCATCTTGCTTTAGGTTGTTTTGTTAAGTGATTCTTGATCCTACAGGGACTCTGACAGAAATGTCAGTTACAAACATTGTTCGGTTTTATTTGACTAAGTCACCAACATAAAATATCTGCTTGTAATGTTTAGTTTGTAAATAAAACAAGTAGAGTTGACCAAAATGTTTCTTAAAGGGCCGCCATCCTCTGTGCCCTGTGGTCCTGAACATTTCGCCCTTCCCCACTGACGCCTCCTGGTACCACCCCCATGAATAATGCCCAAGCTGCATCTGAGAGAGCAAAGCAAGCAAGCCCACCTTCCTTGGGAAGAACCCCCCTCCCCCTACATTTTGTCTTTTTTAAATGTGACTAGTTTGTGCCTTTTATAGCCCAATGTTGGTTACATTAATTAAAAAAAGCAATTGGCTCCGAAATGGCCCAAAGATTGTTGTCACCTTTGGTACTAGACAGTGACATTGTGTTGAAAGCAGGTCTGTGCTTTGCTTCTTAATAAAAACATTAGGAAACCATGTTGTGACACTTCTGGCTGTTCATTTAAGTAAGAAAAATGAAATGGCCATAGCCATGAATTGATCTTCTGTGCAATAAACTTGTTAATATTCTCCTGGCCAACAGCCATGGACTGCGGATATATGTGGTATAATGCTTCAGCTGGCCCAGCAAGCACATGTCCGGTAAGTACTTGCCATGTTTGTCCTCACAAAACCCTGACCTGCCAAAAATAATCTATAGAAGAGCTTCTATTTATAGAAAGATGTACATGAAGTGAAGCTGCAGTTCTGCAGTGAGCGAGGAGACTCGCACAATTACAAAACCAGCTCTGGGCACTTTAATGCGGAATAAAACAGTCACGTTTTTTTGTCATATATATCTGTTGACATCCATGTTTAGCCTGCCTCTAAGCACTCCCGGGTTGCATATGTATTGAACATGTGAAGAGAGGGATATTGTGGTTTGCCCAAGGTGTCACAGTTTTGTCTTTTTGTTGCAGTAGGAAAATCCTGAATTTGATCCCAATTTCAAAGTTGGGAACTATGCCATTAAAAAACAAGTTGTGCCGACTTGTGCACGTGGACTCTTTCTAACTGTTTCTGGTGTATTAAACTTCCCCTCATGGATTGGTGCCAAGGGATGATATTATCCCCAGCCAGATATTCCGTGGCATTGGTTATATGAGATTGTTTACCTAATTTCCCAACGAGTTCTATATGGTTGAGGGAGGTCTGACAAGGAGTGAAGTCAGAGCAGCTAGCAAACCCCTCCAAAAGGTGTTGTACTCTGGCCTTATATGTGGCTCGACATTAGAATAGTGGCTGAGAGAAGTTGGGGGAGTAATTAGGTGACAATAGGAAAACCAGGCTGCAGTACTACAGAGACCGGGAGCGAGACAGCAGAGAACGCGGTGCCCTCGAAAATGAGAGAAATAAACAGGCCTTCCTCACTCTAGTACTTGGATGGAGACCTATTGCTGATCCTGCTTCGCTAAAGGAAAGCAGAGGAAGTTTGCCCTGTGGTATTAGAAGGAGGAGAACCTGTAGCCATGTGGGAAATGGGAGGGGAACTCAGGTACACCAAATGCTCCTCACCACATTTCATTTCCAGTCTTTGCTCACAGTGTCTCTCCAAAGTGATAGCAAGAACTACCTGTTTTCTCTTTTCCCTGGTCTGGACCTCTTCTGCCGTCGAATCACCTCCAATAAAAACGACTGCATCCCCTATGCAAAGGTGTAGTCTGTGACGGAAATATCCCTTCCTGTCCCAGAGAGGTTACATTTACCTCTCCCAGGTCAAGACCAGGCTCCTTAGAAGCGGTACCTTGGCTTGGTCAGTGCATCCCGGACCTCCTGGTGGGTGAATACATCCCGCTCCCATGCCTCCCTGCCCCTGGCACCTGTCTCAACCCATGCCACTGTTGTTTGCTTTCTGTATTTTTTAATAATTATGGTGGCACCACACAATCCTCCTTTCCGCTCTTGTCATTCCATGTGCCGTTATAGCACCAGCGGACTGTTGAGGAATTACAAGACTGATAGGTGAGAAATAGATCTGAAAACATCAGCCCCATGCTTTGACAAATGTCTAACTTTATGCACACAAAGATATGATCACATAACTTCCTCCTTTCGCCTCTTTCGTTTCAGACTCCCTAGATTTCTCCTCTTCTTCCTTTCCACTCTCATTCTGTTTGACACTGTGGACTATTTTTCGACAGCACATGTTAACTGTGTGGAACTTAACTGTCCCTCAGTGTCTGAGCTCATCTTATAAATCAATCAGACAGCATTTGTAGAGCCCAGCACTTTCACCCATAGAGGTATCTGGGCATTATGTCTCTGTCAAAGACCCAGGTCTTGAGTCTCTTTCTGAGTCCTATCCTTGCAAGTGGGGCTGGGCTGCGCCCCTCTTCAAGTGAGGGAGATATGGTCACACTGATGGGCAGGTGGTACTGGGCATGTGCAGTACTCCATTTAAGAAGCTGTAGTGAGCAATTGCCCAGCGGCCTGTTCTCTCCCAGTTGAGACATTACAACTGCTAGCTAAAGTAAAGTCGGCTAGCGACCAGTGACGGGGGAGCCATCAATCATGAAAATGAAACAAAGGGGTAATCATGGGAGCAGTTGACAAACAGTGCAGCATGAGTAGGTCAGGTTCTGAAAAAGCAGACGTCAACCCAGAAAATTATTCAACAGGCCTGCCGTCTGTGGGAGGGCTTAACGTGTGCTTGTCCCATAAAATAAATGCCAGTTGGGTCTACCAGCACCCATCGGCACAAATTAACCACAATATATTGGTGCTACCCTAGACTCAACATGACATTTATGGGTATATGGATGATACTTGGGGCACACCAGGGCATTGATGGGCATATAGGCGATAATTTGATGGTTCCTGGCAATGACTGCCATATGGAGGAAAAATGCACCTCTTTGTGGGATGGAACAACCATCCATTTTGTGATTAAAAACATTTGTCCTATCCCAGGTGACTGTACTGGTAGGTGGGCCTTAAGTTGTATAGTACCTTGAATGTGTGCGAGAGGAGTTGGAAATTAGGGCATTTGTGTATAGGGAGCCAGTGGAACTCCCTGAGGTGTGCTGTGAGTTCTATGTGGGAGGTTAAGATTGAGTCTTGCTACCAAGTTCTGGATGGTTTGTAGTCTTCTTGTGAGTTGCTTGGTGATCCCAGCATGAAGGGTGTTCCCGTAGTCCAACTTGCTGGTGACTAGGGCATGGTGTCCGTTTTCTAGTATTGCTTTGGAGCCATTTGAAGTTCTTTCTCAGCGTCTTCAGGATGTGGAAGCAGGATGCAGTGACTGCATTGACTTGTGCTGTTTTGTCCAGTTTGCTGTCCATGATTATTCCTCGGTTCTTGGAATGGGTGCTGGTGTGGGTCCGAATTTGACTGCTCATCAGTTTGAGTCCCATGGTAAGGTGTTCTTGCCGAATGTATTACTTTGTATTGTTGATGTTGAACTTGTGACATTTAGCTTTTATCCAGTTAGTGACTTCGGTCATGCAGGTGGCAAACTTGTTTCTTGTGTTGGGGGTCTTATCCGAGAGGGTAAGTGTGAGTTGTGTGTCATTGGCATAGGAAAGAATGTAGATGATGTGTGCACTCCACAGATGAGTTTGCAGGCTACCCAGGAGTAAGGTGCCAGGCTGACCTCTTTTGTTCTCTCTGTTAGGAAGGAGCAGAGCACGGATCTATGGATGCCAATATCATGCAGGATAGGGTGTGGGACTGTGTTAAATGCTACAGAAGGGTCCAGGAGCATGAGGGGTGCAGTTTCTCATTTGTCAAGGATCATATGAATGTGGTCTGTAGGGGCGATGAGTGCTGTTTTTGTACTGTAGTTGAGCATTAATCCTGACTGCAAGATATCAAGAAGCTGTTGATTGCTGAGGTGGTCAGTCTAATTGTAATTTCAATGGCACTCTTAGGCTTTCATAAAAAAAAGTGTTTATCACTGCAAAACGCTGTGTAGCACCTTTTCATTTAGTTTGCCCTTACACTTTCTGTTTGGAGACCTCACCCTTGGTTTTGGTGTGTTTTATTATCCATGTTACTCCATAAGACTAATCAGACTTTTCACCTCCCATAACATTGGCGTGACAGATCATGTTCCTCATTGTGGCAATGTCGACCAAGTGGTTTACAGTATCTTTCCTGAAACAAGCCTTATATTTTTATTTCTGTGGATACTAGATGTTTGTGAAAATGGTTTGCAGTGTATAACTCAGACTTTCAAATTAACTGATAGTTTGTTTTCCTTACATCTCCTAATCTGTAATCTAATCTTTCCCAAATCCCCCCTCAAATCAAAATATGGTTGCAGAGTACCATTTCCACTTGGATTTTATTGAGATGCTCTGAATTTTACTTGATCTTATAAAATCTTTTAGAACCCTTTTGTGAATGTTGGTGGCTTTAATCGTGGCAATCCGCTCTTAAACGTTCCATTCTGATGTATCAAGATTTGCAATGATATATATGATAAGTTGGCCTGCTCTCCTATTCTGTTTTCATGCCATTTATAGAGAACCAAGGCAACTGGTGTTTTTCCTTTTCCAATGGCATGTTCCACCGGATGTATCTGCAAAATTGCCACCTTAAAGTTTATCCTCCTGGTGTGATGCTTAATTCGATCAAGTCATATTGAAGAATATATTTAGACAAGAAAAGTGCTATAGCAGTTAGCTTCTCCGAAGCAGTTTTTCTGGATTCTTTGAAATCCTCTCATTACTCTGGAGGAAGGATGGCTTGGATTTAGGGAAAAACAAGTTATTCATTTAGACTAATTGTATTCCCAGCGATCCCTCCATCTTAGAGTTGACCAACCCCTTATTGTTGGTTTTCCTCCATAAACCTTTGATACCGATGTATACAAAGAAGAGAACGCTTGACCTGAAGATAAGCTGGTGACAGAGAGTGAGTGGTGGTAACTTACCAGACATGTGTGGAGCGGCGCATGCATCCGGGCTTCCAGAGATTTAATCTTTTGTCTTAAGCGAAAAAGTACTAATTTCCCAACGTGAGATTCCATACTATGCCAGTGGAGTCGGACTAAGAGTACATGAGATACTACTGTAAGCAACTTGAACTCACCAGTCAATATTACAAGTAAACATTTGATCTTTATTTTTTTCAAGTGCCCCTTTTCACAATTCATGTTATTGTTTGATTGACATCTTTCTAAAATACTGTCTTAGAATTGGAGCGTTGCTTGTCATGTGTTGGCAAAGGTGTTGCTGCATATTTGTGAAATTGCACATTCTCAATTCATAAATTTGAAATACTGTTCAATAATGATATGCACTTTTCTCCAGCAAGTGATGTCTGTACATCATCTGTTTTGAAGGATTCTGGCAAATATTTTTTATAACAAAACCTTTATTATTCATTTCAGAATGAGGCCAATGGTTTCTGGCATACCCGCCAAAAAGGCTGCAGTCCAGCAGGTATTTGACTATGTACTTTATTATCAATTTGCATGTTTACTCTTTAACGTTTTGTGAACGATTTTACTGTCTCCCTAATAGGTTATCAGAAAACGAAATATTATGTTTCGCATACTAAGATACTACACAATGAGAATTCGACCTGTATTTAATTTATATTGCTCTCTTTTATTAAGTTGAATAGCGCAAGGTACATTTCCCATAAACATCTACATGCAATTATTTGGTCTATGTTGGGTTTACTATAAAGTTTTACATGCAATTCAGAGGTTTTTGGTCTCTCTCCCTCTTACTCACCCCCTTGGTAAAGTTGTCCGTGCAATCCTAGAGGGAAAAGCTTTCCCACTGTGAGAGAGTGTTTAACCACTTAACCGCTGTGCGAACTCCGCCGGGTTTAAAAGAGTGGGCGGGGCCGCGTCGGCCAATGGACGTGCGCACCACTACTGAGGTAGTGCACGCGATGGCCGTTGGCCGACGCCCCCAGCGAAGGGGTTAAGACTCGGTGCAATGTGGCCCTACAAGCCAAGCCCTCCTTGATGCGGATTGAGAACTCCTGAGAAGAGTACTGCCCAATAATAAGGACCAAAACCAATGCCTGAACATCAGGTTCGGCTCCAGGTAGGTTCAACTGTTTATAACACGAAATACCTGGGGGTCAAAATCATAAGTCAAACAGAGAGGATCACAACACCGATATTACACCAATAACACCCGTGAGGACATTTTGTGTGTTAAAGATGCCGGCCAAGTCAAGGCTCAAGAGCATATGGAGAAAATGATTCCCATCAGAAGCCACACTGTACCGCCCTCTTTCTCATCATTTGGGTTCTCCTTACCCAGGAGACAAAAACGACTGGTCAGTTGTTACCGTAGCCGATAAATGTGACAAGGGGGAGGTATATTGTGCAGAAATTAAAGAGGCTCCTGAATAAAGCAGTGTATAGTGATAATAGTGAGAAGTGAAAGGTAATCGTAAAATTAGGTGAATTGGGTAGAGAAACAAAATTTATTAGTATCTCCCAATCCCTAAGGTTAAAAAGCAAGTGTAAGTGCGGGTTTGAAATAATAACCGTACTTAGTAGTGGTCAACATGTTTCTGCATGTAAGTGGAACAAAGTTTCCAATGCATTCGTCAGGACCTATTGGTGGTAAACACTACTGCTTATAATAAATAATGAAAAAAATATCACCTGAAAGTCCCAGGTGTGTACTCAACCATGTACTGTTATTGCGTTGCATCACACGGTATTGGATCCAAACAGAAAGACAAAGACACAAAAACAGAAAAACATGAATAAATCATATTCTCAGGGTTTTTTTTGCAATACAAACCCAGTATGATGGAGACCCATTCACAACTATTCGGACATCACATTCCAAATTACACTCACCCATAGATGTTGGTTGAGAGGCTTCAACCCACCTGGCTGCAGCTCAGGTTGAAGGAGCACCGCTCTAAAAGTAATGTTATTTTGCTTTTAGAGTTGATTAAACAACAATATGAAAGAATTTAAAAGGTTTAGGCAGAGGTCAGATGTGGCTGTTGTCACTCCATCACTATTTTCCGTGGGCGCCCCACCACCACAATCACCCAGCAATCATATCAGAGTGGAGTATTCCACCGAAGTACCCATACAGGCAGAATCAAATGACAGATTGCAAATGTGATAACAGTGCGACGAGCGAGAATGCTCTCAAGGTTAGGCACTGTTGTTTTAATTTTTGTTTTGATTTTTAGCGCGTGTAGCTACTGCTCTTTCAAGCGCGTATTATACATCTAGCTGGACATGCGTTATTAAATGCAAAGCGCGCTGTCAGGTCAAAGCAGAACGCCCGCCGCCCGCGATGCACAGAGCGAACTGTCAGGTCAAAGCAGAACGCCCGCCGCCCGCGATGCACAGAGCGAAGCCATTACCGCTCCCTAGCATACGCGGGTTTGTAAACAACAGATGGATGCGTTCTAGCAGGCGAAGCGGCCGCCTACCTTTCCGTCGGTGTCTCCGGGCAGTCGTCTGTACTGTCTGGGGGGGCACCGGCGAGCAGCAAGAACAGATGTTTGTAACCTTGGATTCTGCTGAACCGCATCACGTGATGAGGGAACAGTCACGTGATGCAGGGCATGATGGAACATGTAGTTCCAACTGTGCTTTCACAAATATTATAATAAATACAAATATACATGTCCAGATAATTACCGGGACATGATATGTATTATAGTATTATTCAGAAAAATCACCAAGGCCTCCAATACAAGAAGATATTTGGAGGTGATTATAAATAAAATTTATTTGTTAAGCACAGGGAACTGTAGAGAGGTCTGGATAGAACTCAAGTCTATCTAATAGTGTAAGGTTCATTAGAAGTGATACTGTTGGTCATTATAAGGATTAGAGAGAACTCCAGGGAATTGGCTCGTTCAGACCCTCCTTATCGCAGTTTAATCGATAGACCCATTTTTGTTCTATTTTGAAGAGGAAGCGACTGATGTCAGTACAAGACTCCGGAATATGAGGTTGTTCCAAGACAGTCCAACAAAAGTCATCCGGGCCATGCCCTTTTTCCAGGAAGTGTGCCGTGAGGCGGGTGGCTTGCTTACGGCAACGCACTGTACTTTTATGCTCTTGTATGCGTGTCCTTATCTTCCTAGTCGTCATCCCAACATATCGTAATGGGCACGGACATGTTATCTGGTAGATTAGGTTGCTGCTGTTGCAGTTCGTAAATCTATTTTGTGTCCATGGGCGATTTGTCCCTATGTCCACCACAGTTGATTTACAAGTTTGGGGACAGACTGTACACGATCCACAAGGGTGGTGTCCGACCACAGGAGGTAGGTCCCACAGCGTACCAACTTGTCTGGGTTCCTTGTTTCGTGGGCGTGTATGAATTAGCTGGTCTTTTATATTTTGTCCTCTCTTGAAGGCAAAGATTGGTAAAGCTATGTCGTCCCCGCCGGTTTTCAGGATAGACCAGTGTTTCTTTATGATCCGTTGCACTTGGTTAGATCGACTGTTGAAAGTATTAACAAAGGCAATGCGGTTAGTCTTCTCTTTGGGAGGATGTATCTCCAGAAGGGACTCCCTGTTATTATTGGAGGCCCTCTTCTTAGACTGGCGGATGATCTTCTTTGGATAGCTTTTCTCAATCAGTTGGAGATACATCCTCCCAAAGAGAAGACTAACCGCATTGCCTTTGTTAATACTTTCAACAGTCGATCTAACCAAGTGCAACGGATCATAAAGAAACACTGGTCTATCCTGAAAACCGGCGGGGACGACATAGCTTTACCAATCTTTGCCTTCAAGAGAGGACAAAATATAAAAGACCAGCTAATTCATACACGCCCACGAAACAAGGAACCCAGACAAGTTGGTACGCTGTGGGACCTACCTCCTGTGGTCGGACACCACCCTTGTGGATCGTGTACAGTCTGTCCCCAAACTTGTAAATCAACTGTGGTGGACATAGGGTCAAATCGCCCATGGACACAAAATAGATTTACGAACTGCAACAGCAGCAACCTAATCTACCAGATAACATGTCCGTGCCCATTACGATATGTTGGGATGACGACTAGGAAGATAAGGACACGCATACAAGAGCATAAAAGTACAGTGCGTTGCCGTAAGCAAGCCACCCGCCTCACGGCACACTTCCTGGAAAAAGGGCATGGCCCGGATGACTTTTGTTGGACTGTCTTGGAACAACCTCATATTCCGGAGTCTTGTACTGACATCAGTCGCTTCCTCTTCAAAATAGAACAAAAATGGGTCTATCGATTAAACTGCGATAAGGAGGGTCTGAACGAGCCAATTCCCTGGAGTTCTCTCTAATCCTTATAATGACCAACAGTATCACTTCTAATGAACCTTACACTATTAGATAGACTTGAGTTCTATCCAGACCTCTCTACAGTTCCCTGTGCTTAACAAATAAAATTTATTTATAATCACCTCCAAATATCTTCTTGTATTGGAGGCCTTGGTGATTTTTCTGAATAATACTATAATACATATCATGTCCCGGTAATTATCTGGACATGTATATTTGTATTTATTATAATATTTGTGAAAGCACAGTTGGAACTACATGTTCCATCATGCCCTGCATCACGTGACTGTTCCCTCATCACGTGATGCGGTTCAGCAGAATCCAAGGTTACAAACATCTGTTCTTGCTGCTCGCCGGTGCCCCCCCAGACAGTACAGACGACTGCCCGGAGACACCGACGGAAAGGTAGGCGGCCGCTTCGCCTGCTAGAACGCATCCATCTGTTGTTTACAAACCCGCGTATGCTAGGGAGCGGTAATGGCTTCGCTCTGTGCATCGCGGGCGGCGGGCGTTCTGCTTTGACCTGACAGTTCGCTCTGTGCATCGCGGGCGGCGGGCGTTCTGCTTTGACCTGACAGCGCGCTTTGCATTTAATAACGCATGTCCAGCTAGATGTATAATACGCGCTTGAAAGAGCAGTAGCTACACGCGCTAAAAATCAAAACAAAAATTAAAACAACAGTGCCTAACCTTGAGAGCATTCTCGCTCGTCGCACTGTTATCACATTTGCAATCTGTCATTTGATTCTGCCTGTATGGGTACTTCGGTGGAATACTCCACTCTGATATGATTGCTGGGTGATTGTGGTGGTGGGGCGCCCACGGAAAATAGTGATGGAGTGACAACAGCCACATCTGACCTCTGCCTAAACCTTTTAAATTCTTTCATATTGTTGTTTAATCAACTCTAAAAGCAAAATAACATTACTTTTAGAGTGGTGCTCCTTCAACCTGAGCTGCAGCCAGGTGGGTTGAAGCCTCTCAACCAACATCTATGGGTGAGTGTAATTTGGAATGTGATGTCCGAATAGTTGTGAATGGGTCTCCATCATACTGGGTTTGTATTGCAAAAAAAACCCTGAGAATATGATTTATTCATGTTTTTCTGTTTTTGTGTCTTTGTCTTTCTGTTTGGATCCAATACCGTGTGATGCAACGCAATAACAGTACATGGTTGAGTACACACCTGGGACTTTCAGGTGATATTTTTTTCATTATTTATTATAAGCAGTAGTGTTTACCACCAATAGGTCCTGACGAATGCATTGGAAACTTTGTTCCACTTACATGCAGAAACATGTTGACCACTACTAAGTACGGTTATTATTTCAAACCCGCACTTACACTTGCTTTTTAACCTTAGGGATTGGGAGATACTAATAAATTTTGTTTCTCTACCCAATTCACCTAATTTTACGATTACCTTTCACTTCTCACTATTATCACTATACACTGCTTTATTCAGGAGCCTCTTTAATTTCTGCACAATATACCTCCCCCTTGTCACATTTATCGGCTACGGTAACAACTGACCAGCCGTTTTTGTCTCCTGGGTAAGGAGAACCCAAATGATGAGAAAGAGGGCGGTACAGTGTGGCTTCTGATGGGAATCATTTTCTCCATATGCTCTTGAGCCTTGACTTGGCCGGCATCTTTAACACACAAAATGTCCTCACGGGTGTTATTGGTGTAATATCGGTGTTGTGATCCTCTCTGTTTGACTTATGATTTTGACCCCCAGGTATTTCGTGTTGTGATAGTAATGTTTGGGGCCTGTACCTGGTTGGTCGCTAAACCCGCCCTGAGACCCTCCACCAAGTATTTGTTGTGTATAGGTTCAACTGTTTGCCAGAGAGCGATTACCTGTCGGAAAAAGATTGGTTTGATTGTACAGGTCCATAGATGCCTATAGTTTGTTACCAGATAGCAAAAAGTTGTTTACTGGGTTGAATGGTTGATACTCCGTGGAGTGTCTCTATTTCTGCTGGGGTCTGGCTTTCCGGTATAGGTGAACACTTTGCATGTCTTACGAGTAGCAGTTGTGACTTTGTGTTGGCTTCCTTGAAATACTTCGATCTTGTCAGGGAATCTAGCCACATGTGGTCATTTCCACCACGTTTTTGCCCTCATAAAAAAACAGTTGCCAGCATCATTTCAGAGCTAGCACGAATTTCCGGCATTTCCTGTTGGAATACTCATGTGAATTGGCTCACCCTGTTGCCAGTGTATTTATATATGTGACTGATGTACGTATGCCACTGGGTTACGAAACAAGGAAACTGGGTGAACGTGGCCAATAGCCTGGATGAACCCAGCTCGTATACATAATGTCTATGACCGAAATGATGGAAGGAGGTATGTTGGTCTTCACATGTAGTACGGTGGGAGTTGTGACACATAAGCTTCAGTATTTGGTGGTTTGAACACTAAATAATGTGAGCTAGCTTTAAAACCTTAATGTTCCTCCCTGATGCATTAAGAGGATATAAAGAATTGGAATGCCGTATTGTTGTTATGACACTGCCATATGACATTGATTAAGATGAGAGCACTTTAACAATTATTGTTATTCATTATCTTGCCAATGCAGATTCTAGAATCTTATTTCTGGGAAGTTAATGGTCTGTTTGGTAGACTTACTGAACCAAGACGCTTTGAAAATGCAATGATATGTATTCGGAGGACTGCGCAGACACACTCGACAGAGAAGATTTCGCCTGTGGGCTCCTTGGGAAAATTAATGGCACATGTAGTGCTATGGAGGGTGTAAACCCTCTTTCCACATGACTGTCGCCACTCGGTGCATTGTGCAGACCCTTCTTTATTTTTTTTATAATCAGACTTTTAACAAGTACAAGGCATGGTAGATTTGTGTATCAAAGTAATGGGTAATGTAGAGACAGTGGATTTATTTACAATGACAATTCAGTGGCAAAAGTACGAAGGGGACAATTTTTGTATGGACATACCTGCAATTCAAAAGGTCCTTAAAAGTGAGACAGTGGGTGACACGGCTGAATGGTTCAGTGCAGCAATTCAATAAGATTGTCAAACTTAGAGATGATATACTCTATCTTTTGAGATCTCAATTTAGGTTGATCTAATTGAGACATCTAGCCGCAGATTCCTGAACTTGTGAATTCTCGCCAGGCTTCAGGATCCAGTCCAGTGCCTGGGTAGAATTCAGAAGTTAAGGAATCTGCAGCTAGACTGTGTCTCTACCAGATAATACGTTACCAAAGGTAAGTAACTTGTTCTTCAAGTCAACAACTGTAAGCATTTAATAGATAACGTGTTCAATGTGTGTAATTAAAGATATTTCAATATAAAAAAGAGCAGTAGACCATAAAACATGCAATATAATTGTAGTCATTGGGTATTCCAGCAAACAAATACCATTAGCACCTTACAGTGCTGCAGTGATTACCCAAAAGTGTAAATATGTGATGTAATAAAATAATTGGAGAGTGTAGCGGAAAATCTTCGCTGTGTGCTTTTTACGTGTCAGGTGCCTGACTGGTGTCCCACACGGATTCGTGTGTTCATGATGTGGTTTGTCTAGTCCTGGATATTAGGATTTGGGGAGAAGATATCTACTTTTGAAACTACTAATTGAAGAATCACCTAGTGGAATAGAAAGACAAGGAGGCCATATCCAAATACTAGAGTGCTTATGGAACTATTTATTCATTATTATTTTTTTATGAAACGTTTTTATTTGCATTTTATCATAACTCAACAATACAATCATGTAATCAGCATTTCGCACACCCATGCCTCCCACCCACCATCCTCCCCACTTTACATCTCTAATAAGTTCCATGTCGATCCAACCCAAAGCTTCTATCACGACAAATATCTTACTGGGGGGTCTAAGGGATAATTTTATAGACCAGCAGGGTGAATATCCCCTGTTAACATGTATACTCAATACAGAACACCCTGGGTCTTATACAAAAGAGAGAGAGAGGAGTGAGTCAACCAGACGAAGCACACACTAGAGTACCAGTCTTCCGAGTGGGAGCGAGACGTCCTTCTACCAAGACCCATCAATCACCCAGTGTGATGTCTCATCATCTGGGTTTAGGTATTATCCCATCAAGGAAAACCGATCTGTAAATTGATCGGAAAAAACCTTGACAGAGAGGAAGACTATGGGTTGACTGGTCACCCTACATAGTACTTGCTCACATCCAGAGACTCACTTAAGGAGGTGAGAGGATCAGGAGGGTATAGGTAGAGAATGTGAAATGTGCAGCGCAAAAATAAAGTGAAAGGTGGTGTTCTAAAAATGACTAAGGAGTACTTATAACAATTTTATTCATCAAGTCCCCTTGCCATCATTAAAAAGCAGAGTGCTGACGCTTGTTGTTTCCAAGACGTCAAACAGTATAAAAGGTCGACATGTTTCTGCCCTCGCTAGGATCTAACTGTATCGGGGCATTCTTCAGGACCAAGCTATAGACAAGTACAGCTGCTGCTACAAAAAAAGTGAAAAGTATAATAGTGCAAAAATAATGTTCAAATACTCCACCGGTAATGTCCAAATTAAGTGGTTAAGGATACATTAACCGGAACCTGCAATAGATAAAAAAACATCATGTATATGTCAAACAATGCTCCATGAATTGCACTCACTCTTACTCACTCTGTACTAGCGTCAAAGAACGCTTGCGCATTTCTAATTATGTGGTGACACTCAAAAATGGTTTATCACTTACCCATAACAATTGGGTGTCGCCCTCACCTCTACCTGGCACACTACTCAGGGAAGGGGGCCCGCTCTAAAATAAGGACAGAAAAACATATAGTCAGTGATGTATCTACATCACGGCCACAACGTCTTATATTTACTGCACTCGCCCCTGGCTAGGGCCAACAAATGGTACAGCGCATCAGTTCCAGTCCACATGGGGTACCCATCATTGATCTACGCCCCCACTGCTGAAGGGGTGTCCCGTGGTGTTCACTCCATAAAAACATATGTTTACCCACGTCACCCCTTTAGGTGTTACATAATCCTCTCTGTCTAAGGCAAGCTGTTATTGATTAAAAAGGTAAGTAAACACAGTCTGCTGTAGACAAAGAGCAAATAATCCCAATCTAAAGCAGAGAGAAGTATAGGCTAAATCTTGGCTAGATCTCTAATGGGGCATCCAGTTCTCACTAATGATCCAGCATTCGCCTGCTCCAATAACAACTCTAGGTATCGCTTGTAAAGCGTTCGTCTGCTCAAATAACAGAATCTAGGTATCTCTTGTACAGGAGACTCACCTATCCGTCGGTACCCCGGGCCGTAAGGAGTAATGACCGGAGGTATCGACGCTTCCTTCAGTAATGTTTTTTAAAGGAGAACGGCAGGCCTTCCCGCGTCGCGGGGTCCTCTTCACAACTGGCGTCCGCGGCTATGCCTGCGGTGCTACGTTAGTACCGCGCATGCGCGCGGCGACATACACTGCACCTGGTATGCCCGGCCCAGATTGCGCATGTGCAAGGCACCAGACGCTATACAACGGACATGCTCAGTAAAGAAACATAGTACTGAGCGTGCCCGAGTCCGTGTCACTGTTCCTATACATGCCTTGGGTTGTGTCTCACTATTATTCATTATGTATCGATGTCAACTCGCTGTGGGAGTATGGGCAACATCTACAAGGGTGGAACAGAGATTTTTATGATTAATAAGGTGTTCACCATTACTTATGTATTATGAAATCTTCATCTTAGAGTAAATACCCATTAACTTCACTCACTCTCCTTCTAGTGTGTAGGGATTTTACCTGATGTTAACCTACAGTCTGTGAATAATGCTGTTTGTCAGAAATGAGATTGAGTGGTGAGAAATGAGTATTAAATAAATTAAGTAACTGGTGAAGATATTGAACAAAGGCAACCTACGTAGTCTATAGTAGGTTCTGGAACGTCTCTCTATAAAAAGTGTTTTTTTTAGAGTAATTGTCAGGATTCGTGAGATTGCATCAGGAATTGTTATTCCTCAGCCGAGGGACAAATGACAGATTACCTCCCCTACTCGCAACATGGCAATGTTCTACATAGGTGATTACTACATGTCAATATCACCATGGTTGATGTTGCTCAGATACCGCGTAGATGTATCTAGGAAGCGGTATTTTCTGCGATATGATGGTTTCATTTATTGTAATGCCAACCACGGAATCTCTTCGTTGAGCCCATCCACATCTGTATGTAATCGGAACACCCAGCGCTGTTCGCGCTGTAGGAGAAATTTTTGAATATCCGTGATGTGAGTGGGAATAAATGGTTTCTCTAGAATCACCCAGTGTAGTTCTGTATCCGAGTGTCCTGCCTCTATATAATGATTAGTTAGTTTGGTGGCACTTCTCTTGCACCGAATGGTACTGCGGTGTTCGGAAATCCTCACCTTGATCTTTCTAGATGTCATCCCTATATATCTCTTTTTACAGGGACAAGTGATGAGGTAGATGACCCTCTCAGTGTTGCAGTTTGTGTGTTTGTTTAGGGTCCAGGGCCTGGCTGTCCCTATGTCTACCTCAGTGGTATGACTGGTCAGTGGGCAAACCGAACAGTTGCCACATGGGAAGTGACCCGTCACAGGTGGCATTCCCCATATTCCTGGTTCTGTGGGGTCCTGCTTAGGTTCACGGGGTCTCGTGTGTACCAACCGATCTTTGACATTCATACTTCTTTTGAATGCAAAAAGCGGAGGGGGTAATGTCTTCCCTCTGATTACCAGCATCTTCCAATGTTTTAGGATACTCTTCTTCACGGCATTTGAATGTCCTGAGAAGGTGGTTACGCATGTCATCCTTTGTGTATCTGTTTCATCATTAGATATTAATCTGGGTTCCAGTAGTGCGTCTCTATTATTGTTAGACGCTCTTTTCAATGAGGTTTTGATTGTTTTCTTCGGGTACTGCCGTTCCTGCAATTGTACAGAGAGTGCCGATGCATGTTCTTTGTATTTCGCACTATCAGAACAGTTCCGCCGAACTCTCAGAAACTGTCCAAAGGGCAGATTTTCGCGAAGTGCCTGGGGGTGATAACTCTGAAAATGTAGTAATGAGTTCCTCGCCATTAGTTTTCTATATAGTTCAGTACTCAGATGCCCATTCTGAGAGTAGATGTTAACATCCAGAAATGGGAGATTTTCTTTGGAGAATTCACAGGTAAAATTCAGGAATTGGTTCCGATGGTTCAACCACTGGTGAAATTCTTTTATAGTCTCAGCTGTACCTCTCCAAATGACTAGGACGTCATCTATGTAACGTTTCCAAGTCACAATATGGCTCAGATATGGGTTAGTGTTGCAAAGTATATGAGTCTGCTCAAAATGATGAACGTACAGGTTCGCCAACGATGGAGCGAAAACACTGCCCATGGATGTGCCAGATACTTGGACCAAAGTGCAGTGGTGCACTTGTCTATTATTTTCGGACACTGAAGCCTCCGGTGTGTACTCATACAGGCGCTTATTTTACTACTTTTCAAATCTCCCTCAGAACCCCCCATCCAATCGTGGTAGTGTCTCCATTTTCCCCAGACCTTGCGGAACTTCTTCGGGCATCCCCTCGCTTTGTAAGTGACCTTCTCAGCGGCCATGCATATGTCTAATCCTCTCCTCCATTCATCCAACCCTGGCGGTTCCGGTGCTCCCCAATACTTAGCTATGTCCCTTTTTGCCACCACTAGTGCCAGCACCAGAAAGATCAGTAGGGGGCGCGCTAGGTCTACGTCATTAGTCATGCCTAGGAGGGCCAGCCTGGGCTCCGGTTGGAGAGGGGTCTCCAGCACCTCACCCAACTCTTCAAAAACTTTACCCCAATAATCATGTACCTTCCTGCATGCCCATATGATTTGATAGAAGTCCCCTTCCATGTCTCTGCATCTAAGGCACGTTGTGTTCTCCGTCCTCCCCATTTTGTGGAGCCGCACTCTGTCGTAGTAGGTTCTGTGAAGCACATTAAATTGAATGAGGCGCAGCCGGGACTTAATTGCCACCTCCCTGGGATGCATTAACACCATGTCCCAGTCGATATCCTCCATGTCTCCCACCTCAGTCTCCCACGTCCTTCTAAGCTTGGCCAAGTCACCTAGCATGTTATTTGTCAAAGTTTTATATGTAAGTGAAACCGCTTTTTCCTGGATTTGCTCCAGTAGGAGCCGTCCCTCTAGAGGTGCGTAGTCCGGGAGCTCATCTGACTGGATTTTTTGGGCTCGCCAAGCATGTCTCAGCTGCGCGTATTTGAAGAGCTGCGTGCGATGCAACCCAAAATCCGACCTTAGAGCCATGAATGATTTCAGTTCACCCTTGGCCACTATGTCCCCCAAGGTGGAGACACCTATATCATCCCACCTCTGGAAGCCCTTTAATTTGTTCAGTTCTGTCAGCCACGTACAGTGCCATAACGGCGTCTGTCGTGTAGGTTTCATCCCCCACCCCGTGCGTTTCATCGCCTTACTCCAGAGTTGCAGAGTAATTCCCGTAGCCGGGAGGAGCTTCCCCCGCCTGGCGCCCCCATATAGGTAGTACATCAACGGCCTAGATGACATCCTATGTCTTTCAAGGGCGTAAGTGGGGTGGTCTACCTGCGCGTGTAGCCAGTCGTTAATCCTATTTATTCATTATTATGGTCTTTGGATTGGAATGCCTTGAAGAAATTCTCTGTTGTGAACGAAATGCGATGGCTGAGGCTGTAACAATCCGAATAGGAATGATGAAAATATAAAAGCTTTTTGGAGTACAAAATAAAGAAGAATCCAGAAACGTAAATTATTTAATTGGGATTTTACTCTACGGGCGCAGCTTTATGTTTATGGAATTGTGATGGGGATTTTTATTCTATATCAAAATCCTAAGTGGGACAATTCATTAGGGATCTGTTCAATTAGTTCTGCCCCTAAGCTGCTTGCGCTTGTCAGTGTTGCAGCCCCATTATATTTTAGGGGTAAAGTGCATTCATTAAGAAATACAGGACAGAGCAAGACCTCGACCGTCAGTCACTCACAGCATGCACTTGTCTGCTTGAGCACCATGCCTTCTGCCAGCGGCTTTTTCTCCATGGGAACGGAGGAGCACCACTCCCCACACTGCTGCGCAGAAAGCTGGGAAAATAAAATAGTAATAAAACGATTTTATTACCATTTTATTTTTCATGCTTTCTGTTGAACTGAGAGGGCAGGGCGGGGCCAATGCGGCATTGCTGCTGATTGGCAGCAATGACGAGTGGCCCTTTCAGTGTGAATTGTGCATGTCGGTTTTTCTGAGCGCAGAGGTAGCCTGCTCCAGCCAATCCAGATGCTTCTCGCATGCAGCATGAGAGCAGTGTCTGGAATGGAGAAGGACCTCTGGGAGCTGTGGGACCTCGCGCTCGGAGGAGTCTGGAACCGGGGACTGGAGAACACCAAGGACGTGCTGCTGGCTCAGGTAAGTGAATTTTTTATTTTTTTTCAGATTTAAATGTTTGTATGTTTTTGAATTGCATTAACCACCACAGCCTTCTGCACCCTCTTTTACCAACTTCCTCATCCCTTTCCATCAGCCCTTGTAGGCACTGCTCTTCTCAAACTCATCATTTTTTCATAACACCTCTGCCAGGGTCCTCCAAAGGTCCCTCACTTTGACCCTGGGTTGCTCTCTATTAGCTGGTGGTAACCTTTATTCTGTTAACAAATAACACAATAGATTGTGCAGTGATTTAATGCCAGTTTACATCTGTTATGAATTTTAGAAAAAAAAATGTTGTGGAAATTGCCCTACCCAATCCATGCTCTCTTCCTTGAGCCTCGAAATGTGGCTTGAGGAACACACTTCAGGACTTCCACATGACCAAACCAGTTACCTTAGACTACTTATCAAAAGAAGGAATGAGGAAGAAAGAAATGAAGATCAATGCACTTCAACTACAATAAAATAAGTCTGTGATTAAAATGATCTTCACAACTCATTAGAATGAATAAATTATTGATAAAAAAGCCACTATTCCAACTGGATTTTCATTACGAAATTCTCTACCAAGGAGTGTTATAGACTCCACTTGGAATACTGCATTGTGGAGTGCACAAAGACCACCCTAGCTCAAGCTTTCTGTAGCACCACCCCAGACTGCCTTGTTTGTAAATCAAAAGATGCAGGAACATCAGCTCAACAACAGGACACTCTCCATACAGCCTCCTCTTACAGTCATGAAGATCACCAACAGACGTTGTATCCTGGCCTCCTTCAGTTAAAGCGAGATGCCCAGCCAGCTGTTTAACCAACCCTGTTTTACTTAAATCTCCAAGAACATACCACTCTCAATGATGATCACCAACCCCTCTGAAGGTGGTGGGCACAAGCAGATACCCAGCTATCTCTTTATTCCCCACTCATGCCACTCCACAGATAAGCGCTACTACACTAGTGTGGTTTGGCACATTTTAATGTAGAGACCTAATAATATAGAAAAATAAATATTTTAAGAATATCCACAAGTAGTCACGGGGTCTGTTTTTTATTTTTTTGCAGGCTTGTTTTTCGACTTTTTATATAGGGCATACTGGACCCAATCAATCAATTTGGATTTGTAGAGCCTGACTTATCACCCCCAGGGGTATCCAGGTGCTGAGGATAAGCTGATTAGTCAAACAGCCAGGTCTTGAGTGCTCTTCTGAAGTCAGACCCAAGGGCATTGGAGCACTTTACATAAGTCCTAGATTACAATCAAGGCACATTGGTGGCAGCCAAATATGCTCGTCCATATGCCTATCTCCTTATGGGACAGGTAGAAAGAGAATAGCTCTGGAATTATGACTTTGCAGATTTCAGTTATATAACTGAAAAGATATATAAACAATATCTTAGTTATCTGCCACAGACGAATAGATCAACTAAAATAATATTTTGAAATACTGCACATCAACTACTTTAATATAAAGATAACACATAAGAGTGACATTTTTGGGCCTTGAAATTTATATCAACAACAACCAGCTACATACCAAGTGTTGGAGATGGCCCTTTTTGCAGGGCTATCCCCAAACATTTTGCTTCTTCCTCCTATTTTTTCCTGGCCTGCTGCTGTTGTTGGTTTTAGGACTCTGGGCACTTTATCACTGCTGATCAGTGCTAAAGTGCATATGCTCTCTGTGTACATTGTGTTATGGATTAGTGCTTCTATGATTGGCATATTTGATTTACTAATCAGTCTCTAGTAAAGTGCACTGAGTGTGTCAGGGCCTGTAAAACAAATGCTACGAGTAGGCCTGCAGCACTGATTGTGCCACCCACATGAGTAGTCCTGAATAGGTTACTCGGACCTGCCACTGCAGAGTCTGCATGCAGTTTGTAACTGCAATGTCGACTTGGCAAGGGCACCCACTTGCCAGGCCCTAACCTTTCCTTTTCTTACATATCAGTCATCCCTAAGGTAGGCCCAAGGTACCCCGTGGGCAGGGTGCAGTGTATGTGAAAGGTAGGACATGCCCTGGTGTGTGTGTGGCATGTCTTGATAGTGAATTACTGCCAATTTCGTTTTTCACTATTGAAAGGCTATCTGGCCCATAGTAAAGCATGGGAGTTATTTTATAACATCTTATAAATATAACTTTCCATTGGTACCAGATAGGAAAATAACGTTTAGTATGCCTGAACTCAGAATCTAAAGATGCATCTTTTAGTAAATGTGATTTTTACATTCTGTGTTTGAAAATACCACTTTTAGAAAGTAGGTATTTTCTTGCTTATCCTTCCTATGTGCCTCTGCTTGGATGAGTATTGACTGTCTGGCTTTGGAGTGACAGGTTGGGGAGGTGCATTCTCTCAGACGGCCACCGGAGGGTTAATTTGTTTCCTGCCTTTCCTGAATGAGTCAGGGCTGGGCTGAATAGACCTGGGATGCATTCAGAGTAGTGGGAGGAATTGTCACTAATACCTTAACTAGGCCAGGTCTACATTTAGAGTGGTGGGAGGAGATTTCCCTTGCACCTGAATAGGCCCTGTCTGCCTTGGACAATGCTGTCTCCATCTCCTGCTAAAAAGTTGGGCCAGGGAGGACCAAACTGGTTTGGACTAAGCACAGACACACTCTGCCTGAGAGAACAAAGGAATTTGGGGTATAAATACTGGGGCCCAGACCCCAGAATTTTAGAACTCTTTTGGACCAAGAAGACTGCCAAGAAGAAGAGCTGGAGAAGCTGTGAGGAGGAACTACCAGTTTGCTGAGTGCTTTACTGTGTTGGCCTGCAGTGGCTGCTTCTGTCTTGGGCAGTGAAGGACTGGACTGAACTTACTGCAATCTACTTTTGTGAGTTTCTCCAAGGGCGCGAGGTAGAGCTTTCCCCCTGTTCAAGAAGTCTGAGGAACAGCAAAGACTTCAAGTTCTTCTGCAATCAGCACTTGGGACTGTGTGTTTTGTGCTGCAACAGAAGGAAAAGCAACCCAACACCTTCTACGACGACGCTGCCGAGTCCGTGTCCTGAAGGCACCGCTGCAATGCCGCACCGCGACCCTGGTCTCGCGGACGTCGCCTGCTGACGACGCAACTGACCTGCTGCTCGCACTGCGACCTGTGGGCACCGCATCGCCTCGCTTCACAACTCCACCTTGGTATCCCCGACGCCGCCACTCCACGCCAAAATCGGAGCAGCTTCTTGCACCATAGTTCGAGGGCAACGCTCGTAAAGTTACCCGACGCACCGCCCTCATCCCGCACCCCATCCTTGGCCTACCGACGCAGGTGCCATCGACTCCAGTTAGTCAGCCGTCAACAGCGCCTCAGCAAAGACAACGACTCTGCCTGCACGGTGACGAGCACCGCACCACTCTGCACCGCGATCCTGGTCGCACCGATGACGCCATCTGACGCCGCCACCGAGCCACTGCTCGCACCGTGAACTGAGGGCATCGCACGCTGCACTTCGCACCGCAGCATCCGACGCCTGCCGACGCCAGCGCTCCTGACTTCAACTGTGAGGAGTTCGATCTGCAACGAATGCGACTTCGAGGGCCTTACGACTCCTGCACCGACACCTGCTGACACTGTACTTACGGAAGCTCAACGAGGGGTCGCCGACACCGTGCAATTCTAAAAGGTACTGTTTTGCGGGTCTTCCCGACACCGTAGCTGGCCTGCGACGCCGCGGTCAGCCAGAAATGTTTGGAATTGTTTGTTCACAACTCCGTGATAGCCCCAGAGTGAGCTATCGACTTCAAGGAACTGTTTTTCAAGGTTATTTTGATAACTGAAGATTTCTAAGTACTGTATCGTTTTTGGCATTGTCTTGAGTATATAAAAATATTGGATATTTTTCTAAACTGGTGTGGTGTCCTTTTGTAGCGCTTACACTGTATTACTGTTGGTTATGTGCAAATGCTTTACACACTTCCTCTAGATAAGCCTGACTGCTCGTGCCAAGCTACAAAGGGGCTGAGCAGGGGTTATTTAAGGAGTGTAACTCCCTTATCCTGACTAGGAAGATGGGTCCCTATTTGGACAAAGGTACCTACCTCTGCCAACTAGAGACCCCCATTTCTAACACCAAGATTTATAGGAAAAATTCAGCAGCTTACTCCATCCTGAATGGAGAAAGCTGCCATCCAAAACACATGATCAAAAATATATGTGAAGGAGAATTCCTTAAAATCAGATGCAGCTGCAGTGAGCTACTGAGAATTGAAATAAAGGCTAGATAAGCTGCCATCAGGTTAATGGATGGGGCTTTGTTACTAAAATAATGAACCAGGTCATTAAACCAGACAAACTAAGTTGTGGTCTTTTTTAACACCTAAGGCATTCACTTATAAAACAGTGGCTTCGTTTTATGAATAAATCCCTTAAGGGTACGTAATAAAAAACGACGTAAATGATAGTTGCCTCATTAATATACACACGTCACACTTGCTGCCACAAAATGGTAACACATTGTACTAATTTTTCCTACAATTAAATATTCTATTTTATTGTTATTAATATGTAGCACTTTTGTTGATGGGAGATACCTGGGTAATCGACTTAGGAGAGTTTCTGAATAACCCTTGAGAAATTGGTCTAGTACAACCATCCCTAGAACTTGCGGAGTCCTTCGAGGTAGGGAAGAGACTAACACATAGGCATTCAGGCCTTGCACTTTTATTTCTCACTTCTGGGCAGAGCTGCCAATCCACTAGGTAACAAGAAGGTAAGAGCGGGGCTTTTCTCATTGCAATTAAGATAAATGTGCATTAAGAATTAAGAAAGAAATTCATTTCTGCATTCACAAACTATAGACATTTACCTCAACACACTAGGCCTCTTACAGGTTATGTCAATATTAGACAGCTGCTTAGTGTGCCATCTACCAGGTTGCCACTGTATGTGGCACCATTGCGAGGAAGAGCAGCACTGAAATGCCACTTCTAGGGCCTTAGAAATCCTTCCACTGTGCATAGGACTTGGATCCCAATATCCTTGGAGCGAGCGGCAATCTAACTTTGTGGATGATTTTAGTCCGTGAAAATTCATTTAAATCTTTTATAATTTCTATTAAAAATACAACCACTTAGGAGCTGGTAGTGAAACGTAATGAGGCATGCTCATAATCTGTCTTCTCAAATGTTTAATATATGAATAATTAAATGCAGTCGGCAAAGCTTTAGCCGCGGAATGAAATGACAGTACATTTAAAGGTTTCAAAACACAGTACCAACCACTAAAGGGTCCTCTTACATCCTACGTCAAAGAGCTGAGCGACTATCGCAAAGACAAAACTGTCTTATACCCTTGCAGATCTCGGTTTACAATCAAGTTTAATAGCTTTGATACAAATAATAAAATAAATAGTATTGCTCCATCCAGTAGTTTTCAATTTGCGTGGGTAAAGCGGATTACTGCACCTTCCTTATCTAGCTGTGTAGAGCATTTGTCCATAGGCTTTAATTCACTTAAGCCCAGAATGCTTATTAGCATGACGTTTTAAAACAAAGTGTGCAACTCAAGAATCGTACATGTATGTTTTTAGACTGACTCTGAAGTTTAAGAAGTTTTCAGGGGCCTTAAAAAGATGGTGTGTTATCTAGAATATATCCTTCACTTAGTCTTAGTTGTGAAAAAATACAGGAGGTGCCTGGGTGAAACAAACACTATATCTTGCCATTTGAGAATGGGATTTTATTGGAATTCAATTAGTGTAGAGCGTATTAAATTTCTAAAGGAAGATAAAAGACTAGTCTGTATATCATAAGAGAAAAATTTTTGGTGTCCTGAAACAACCTTCTCCGGTAGGTGTGTATCAAGAATGGAGGCACGATCTGTGTTCCATGTACTTTTTTCCCGTTACTTCAGAGGTAGAGAAGTGATACTCCACCAGGAGCAGGAGATGTTGTTTTCAGTTGCCACATCAACACTACACACATGCTAACATTCCACAGAGACTAGAGCTACATTGACCAACAACGGTGGGACAACCCTTGCACATCCTACGTCACGCCTTACTCCAGTATTGGAACTTTCATAATTCACATGCTTGAATCCTTCTGAGGCGTCATGATGGGGGACCGGTACCTTTAACATGGAAGTACAAAGATAGGTATAAACTAGAAAAGGCCTGGGCCTCTTTGTTTAGCAACCTATCATAGACCTTATTAAAAAAAAAGTCACCAAAGTTGTGTCGTAACAAATCAGCATGAATCATTCTCTAGAACACGCCCGAGAGAAGCTCAGTACCCCCGATTTTCTGCTGCACATTGTGCTGTGGAGTCTCCTCTGAGCTCTGCTCAGCTTTTCACAGAGTTGTGTTGCAGAGAGGTGTCTGGTCCTGCTCGACCTTACAGCCGCATTTGACACCCTATCCTCCACCATTCTGGCTACTCGCCTTAGTGAGATGGGAGTGGACGGGCCAGCGCTGAGCCTCCTGACGTCCTTTCTCAACCAGCGTAAGCAAAGGGTCAAGCTGGGTGACTTCCTCTCCTCCGTTAAGCCTGTGCAGTGTGGGGTTCCTCAGGGCTCATCCCTGAGCCCCACACTTTTTAACATCAATGTGGCCCCACTTGCCAGGCTAGTAAGATCGTTTGGACTGGAAGTTTTGTCGTATGCCGACGACACCCAGATATGGTATCCTTATCTCAATCAGTGAACATCACGGCCTTAAATTTCAGGAATTGCATGGAAGCAGTGGCGTGCTGGATGATTAAGAACTTCCTGAAATTAAATGGGGAAAAGACCGATGTTCTCATCTTTGGAGGTAAACAAGAGGTCTGGTCGGTCGACTGGTGGCCTCCTGCTCTAGGAGCGTGCCCCTCGCCCTCTCATGCTGCCCGTAACCTAGGGGTTATTCTTGACACCACTCTCTCCTTTGACAAACAAGTCAACAGGACGGTCTCTACCTGTTGTGGTGTCCTAAGAATTCTGAGAAAAATCACGCATTACCTTTCCCCGGAAACAGGTCACGGTGGCCCTTATCTCTTCGCGTTGGACTATTGCAACGCACTATAATTAGGAATAAATAAAAGACTAGTTCAACGCCTACAAATAGTGCGGAACGCGGCAGCCAGGTTTGTTGCGGATGCCCCTAGACGTTCATCAGGCTCCTCAATTAGAAAATACATGCATTGGCTGCCCATGCAGGCTAGGATAATCTTTAAGGTTCTATGCCTTACCCACTGTGCCCTATATGGGTCTGGAGCAGAAGACATCAGGTCCCTTGTGTCTTTCTATACTCCTAGGAGGGCATTGCGTTCTGCCAACAAGAACCTTTTGTCTGTTCCTCGATCTGCTAAGGCCACATGGGGAGGGAGGGCCTTTTTCTCCCTTGCCCCGAGACTGTGGAACATGCTTCCTGCTGAGCTCATGGACCAGGCATCGCTCGCATTTTTCCGTAAAGCCTTGAAGACCTGGCTATACACAGAAGCCTACCTGTAGTCGACACATGTTCTACATCTCATTCAGCTGCACCATCTTGATGCGCCTTGATGCCCTCGGGCTAAGTTCGCGCCTTATAAATCCTAGTTCATTCAGGTGTAAAAAGGGGCGTGGCCTCGGACCACCTCTCTGCAACGCAGCTCTGTGGTGCTTACTGGAGATACCTGGTGGGCTAGTTGGCCCCCAGGGACCCTCAGGATTCAAGGAGACTTAATCCCCCAACTTGAAACGCGCCATGGGGCGTGTTTGCACACTTGTCACATCAGGTCCCACCCCCTCCCTTCATCACTGTGCAAACGGGCCCTCTGGCCCATTGTAAGTTGGGGGATTAAGTCCCCTTGAATCCTGAGGGTCCCTTGGGTCCAACTAGCCCACCAGGTACCTCCAGTAAGCGCCACAGAGCTGCGTTGAAGAGAGGTGTAAAAAGGGGCGTGGCCTTGGACCACCTCTCTGCAAAGCAGCTCTGTGCCGCTTACTGGAGGTACCTGGTGGGCTAGTTGGCCCCCAGGGACCCTCAGAATTCAAGGGGACTTAATCCCCCAACTTACAACGTGCTGGGGGGCAGGTTTGCACAGTGTTGCAGGGAGGGGGAGTGGGCGGGGCCTCATATACGAAGTTAGCAATCCTGCTGTGTGGGACTTACTGGTGGTAATAAAAGGGATAGTTGGCCCCCAAGGTTGACGTTGGAGGCTAACTACTCCTCCTGTTACCTCCATTGCTAAGAGGTGTTTCGGAGGCCATGCTCACCTTTCTCCACCACTCTGGAAACACGACTAGTATGTTATAGTTAGAAATTAGCATTTAAAAAACATTTGGAATTCACTGAAAAAAACATAGGTTTCAGGGATGTTATAGTTAGAAATTAGCATTTAAAAAAACATTGAAATTCACTGAATAAACTATAGGTTTCAGGCACTTTATAGTTAGAAATTAGCATTTAAAAAACCTTAAAAATTCACCGAACAAACTATAAGTTTCACGCGTTATAGTTATTGGACATTTCACTCGTACAAAACCAGTGAAATTCTGCCGTTATAGTTAGTTTAGCTAACTATAACTCACGCCCCCGCAATACACTGCTGATGATGTCACATATTACATCATTCATGACATGGTCAGTTACATCACTGATGACATATCAAATGACATCACTGATGACATCATCCACGTGATAATCTGATGCACCTCCTCACACTCTAATATAACATTTGATACACCCACTGTAAAATACAGACTACCATTTTCGAAACCATCGACACACCAATACCACTTACTACATACGCACTGATTCCTAGGTCTACACCCACTCATTCACCCATACAATCACTCATACATGCAGTCACTCATCAATACAATGTTACAACAGACGGATGGCTGGGTGTCAGTTGCGCAGAGTTGTGAAACAGTCAAGTCGGTGTAAATCTAAATAGCTCAAAGGATAAGGTGACAGCCATCCACCATCAACCAGATAGTATAAAAATATCCTATACCATTCAGAACAAAACACAAATATATCCTGAGCTTGGTTCTTCCACAATTAAAGTCCTTAATAAATCACGGTTGAGACGATCTTCTTCTCTTCATTTATTTCACAGTACTTCTCCACAAACAATCCTAGCCGCCAACACGTGTTTCGTCTATTGTGGTATAAGCCACAGACTTCCTCAGGGCTAGAATATCATAATACATACAATCAATAAACAATTCTAGTAGACAACAAAACCAATATCAAACACAGACATCATAAGTCCGTGCATCAATTTTGAAATCCAATACTGAAGTGAATTTTAAACGTAAGAACAAAACACCAAAAGAAAAAAGATCCCAATATACAGATAAAAGAAAGATATTGTAAGCTGATCCCGGAAAATACACAAATGGTGTTAAAAATTAAAATCAAAAGTGATACGCCACCAGTCAACACCATGAAATAAGTGGCGTTTTAAAACTCCGGAAGAACAAAGAATCTAAGCAAGAGCCAAAGCTCTGAAAGAAAAGGAATTAGATGGAAACAGAATATAAAGAGTGAACATCATGAGCAATCACAACTTCCTACAATGAAGAAGAGTGTAAAAGTAAACTATTTATTACCATATTCAGTGTGGATCTTAGCGATATAGCGCCCATCTCTAGTGAGGATGCCATTGCTATGCACTCACCTAAATCAAATAAAATGATTCGTACGACCAGCAGAATATATAATAAGCAGCTATTAAGGTTCTCCAATCACAAATATCTAAGAAACAAAATCACAATCATGAATAGACATGTTGAGCACCCAAGCAGAATCCATATCGTGCTTACTAGGAACACTCACTTATCAATTGTCTTTGGTTCGTGGCAAGGATACTAACCTTTCCGAAGAGTCTTCTAAAAGCAATAAGTCACCAACGAACCTGTTGAAGTAATAAATCGGAACAATGTATCTAGTTCTCTAACTTAAAATATTTTAATACGTATGTATCTCAATGCTAACCTTAAAGTTTTGCCACGGATAAAAAACGTGTTTTCAAAGTATCTGACTGATAAGAAAAAGAGAAATATTGTTTCTATTCTCTGTTCCAAAATTAAGGAAGGAAGGTGTCATGAGTTGTAGCTAAAACCGCCCTTACCCCAACAAAAATCTGTAAGAGCTGGAGATGACAACTTACAGCAGGGGAAAAGTATCAAAGGCTCAAATGCACATGTTGTATAGAACACGTGCCCTCAATATTGTTGACGAAAGTTAACGAAACAATGCACTAGTCATAAAATTGTGTGTATTTAATACAGTGAAACGAAGAAAGCGGTCAAACGAAGAAAAAAAACGTAAAAACCCACACACACGTAAGTTACCCGTATGGGTCAAGAGTGTATAGCGTCTATCTAAAAACAGAGATGCTCACCAGTAATGACAGCAACGCCTAGCACGAGTCGTGAGTAGTGGCATCTAGCATTAGCGCCATCTTCATTTGGATCTTAAATAGCGCACGCTCCTTAACCATTCAGAAAAAGGACTAACGCGGCACACCGACGTTTTTTTCAGTGAATTTTTAAGGTTTTTTTAAATGCTAATTTCTAGCTATAATGTGCCTGAAACCTATGGTTTTCTCAAAATATATATATATATATATATATATATATATATATATATATATTCACTGTCACTGACCTGTCATGAGTGATGTAATATGTGACGTCTTCAGCAGTGCATTGCACGCGCAAGTTATAGTGAGTCCAACTAACTATAACGTGGGAATTTCAATGGTTTTATGCAAGTAAAATTTCCAGCTAACTATAACTGGTGTGAAACCTATGGTTTTTTCAGTGAATTTCATAGGTTTTTTAAATACTAATTACTAACTATAACTGGTGTGAAACGTATGGTTTTTTCAGTGAATTTCATAGGTTTTGTAAATGCTAATTCCTAAGTATATATAGGGCCTCAAACCTATGTTTTTTTTAGTGAATTTCAAAGGTTTTTTAATAGCAAATCTCTATAGGTATGAAATATAATATTTTTTATAATGAATTTTATATTGTATATTTATGTAATACTATTTTTTTTATGTATACTTTTCCCTTTTTAAAAAAAAATTTTTTTTTTTGCCTTTGTGCGCTCCCGGTGCGCGTACCGGTGAGCGCACGGGTAAGCGCAGTGTTACGGCGTGCCCCGGTGCGCGTACCGGTGACAGTCCCGTTAGTGCTATTGCCGCGAACGAAAACATCATCGTGATGTATCGCGTAGCCGCGTGATGCGTCTTATGACGCACGGTGTAAGCGCACCCGGAAGCGCCCGAGCGCATACGATCGCGCAACGTAAGCGCCCCGGGGCGCGTAGCGTAAGAGCGTCGGGTCATGTGACCTGAAAATAACACTTTTCATTGGTTCAGAACACTTTTGGTTTCCAAATGATGAAAGCCCGGGTCATGTGACCTGAATATAACACTTTTCATTGGTTCAGAACAGTTTTGTTTTCCAAATGATGAAAGCCCCCACCTTTTTTCCTCATTCTCACTTTGTTCTTTGAGTGAGGAAGACCTGTTTCCATTCATTCAGAAATGGCTACAGTAGCAGCAGCAGCAGGAGCATCTCCACCACCACCACCACCACAAGGACCACCACAACACCACATTGGTGGTGAAGAAGAAGAAGAAGAGGAGGAGGAGGAGGAGGAGGAGGAGGAGGAGAGAAGGCACTTCCTGCCTGAAGACAATCCCCCTTATAAACCGAGAGAGCACATTGTGTGGGAGTTTTTAAAATTCCCAAAAGGCCAAAAGAAAGTCAATGCGGCAAAGGTGACTTGTCTGATATGTGGCTCTGAACTTTCCAGGGGGAACCCTACAAAAAAAGTATTCTTTTGGTAATTATACCATGATTCGCCACATGCAACGCAGGCATCCCAACAACTATTCTGCGGCAGAGGTGAGAGAGCTGTCCAGAAACCTTCCCCACTCTTCTTCCAGAACCTCAACAAGCAAACAACCCACTCCATCGGGTCCAGAGGCAAGGGAGATGGTCCCAAACATCCAAACCCAGTTTAGAGATTTTAAAATTGTTTGTATCTATTGTGGGACTACAATTACGTATGGCGAGAAAAGTATAAACCTAATCAACCGTGCAGGAGAGAACCACATCTGCAGAAAAAAAACGTAATTTTTTTCCTGATTTTTTTTTTTGCTCCAGTTGAGCTGTTTACAATTCCCTGTTTTTTGTTTCTCCCCATAAAAAATATAAAATTGTTCATAAAGCCAAAAAAGTAAAAAAATGTTCAAAAAAACAAAAAAATATATAAAACAACAAAAAGAATAAAAAAAGTTCTTTTTAGAACTACCTCCAATTTATAAAAAAATGCTACATTTTTTAAAAAACTCTGTCATTCTTTTTTCTCCAGGGTACGCTCCCCGGTGCGCGTACCGGGCGCTCCCCCCCTGCACATCAAACCTAGTGGGTCAGGGGGGGGTCTATCCTGCCCGCTTTTGGTCATTTCCCCCTTTGTTTTTGCTACCTCTTGTGTCTCGATCCTACCGAGACACAAGATGGCGGCCGCTCCGGACTGTTTGGAATGTTGACAGACACCCGAGAGCCAATCAGCTTTCCGCTCGCGTACTCGCGTAGCGCGCTGGTACGCACCCCGGTGCGCGTACCGGGGAGCGCTTATAGATATATTTTTTTTTTTAACCTAAATTACTCAAAATCCACTGGAGCACATATCTTGAGACATAGCAAAGGCACATCGGGCTACCAGTCCCTACAATTTTGCCAAGTTTGGTGGAAATCCATTCAGCCGTTCGGGCTAAAAGTGAGTCAAACCGCCCTATGGAAATTAACATGGGGAAAGCACGTTTTGGGACCCCCCTTTTATCTCGCCCCCCGCTTGACGAATCCCCCCCAAACTTTCAGGGAAGGAGCAGAGCGGAGCGGGCCATCTTGTTTGAGAAATTCGCGAAGATTCGTCCACCGGCGCCAAAGTTATTCCCAATAGAATGTTGCGGATTTCCTATGGAAAACAATCCTAACTATAACTACCTACTGGCGACCGCCAGTAGGTAATATATATATATTCACTGAAAAAAACATAGGTTTCAGGGACGTTATAGTTAGTTGGAGGTTTCACTCATACAAAACCATAGAAATGTGTCCGTTATAGTTAGTAGACCTAACTATAACTCACGCCCCCGCAATGCAGTGCATATTATCACTCATGACATGCTCAGTGACATCACTGATGACATCTCAAATGACATCACTGATGACATCATACTGAAAAAAAAATGTATGTGTGTGTATATATATATATATATATATATATATATATATATTTTCACCATACCAAACTTTCCATCAAAAGAAGGCGCTGACTCCGTGTATCAATATTCAAGCGTTTTATTCTCAGTTACAGCTTCTGCTCAGACGCGTTTCGGCGGCTCACTCCCGCCTTGCTCACTAACATCTGACCATCTCACAGTGCACTTATATATACATACAGCGTTTGGAGCACAGACGTCACACACATAATTAGCATTGCTTGTTGCTAAGGTGATTCAATTACATCCTGGCTAGTGACGTCACAGTTATCTACAATAGGCACATTAACTGCATGGCCGTAGTGTATTCGTACAGTTTAACCACTTGTGCGATATTTAAACATTACGTCATGTCTAACATAATATCACATCTTACATTGTCAGTTTTGCCCTTGGACGAGTGAAAATACTGATCGTACACTGAGGCTATTTCTACAGGTTCATGTAAACAATTCTCCGTCCTAATTGTCATCCACATTACGCCCTCCCATGTCCGCCCTCGTTAAACTTTAATGGATTCTGATACGTCGGCTTCAGTAAACTGGGAGACGTGTGGGTCCCTGATTGGCTAAGGGCTATTGTTGTGCGTATAACCTTAGCAACCATGCCGACAACTCTGGTTTGCTTCCTAATGCGCGGAGACAGTATGCTCGAGAGTTGTGTCGGTCTAAGGCGCGGTTTCTAATTGCGGCATAATGCCGGTGGGAAACTACGGTTACGGGTATGTACCTACCCTGATGGTTTAGCTCAGGTAAGCGCGGAATGACAGAGTGTGCCTCGGAGATTCGTTATTGCGATTGTATGCCTCAGTGCTCATGATATGTGTTTACTTGTGCTCGACCGCAGTCTAGTGAGTGTAGTGAAGTTGAACGATGGTGAAACGTACTTCACGGGTACTGGGGGAAGAAAAGGAGGCTACTAAATATGGACAGTAAGGGCTTCATCAGCATTCAGCCCTGACGGGATCTTGGAATTCAAGAGGATTATATATCTTGATTCCAATCGGCGTAAGGCCAATTTGCGGTTCCCGCCTCTCACATTTTTGGGAATGTTGTCAATAACAAAGTATGTTAGACCAGACGAATCTCCACCATGTGCTTCATGGATATGGCGCGCTACTGGGTAGGTTTGGTCTTTGTTATTTATAGCACGCAAGTGCTGTAGTATCCTGACGTGTGCTTGATGGATGGTGGATCCTACATACCGTTTCCCACATTCGCATGTAAGAACATACACTGCGAATTCGGTTTTGCAGGAAAACTGATCTCTAATAGTAAGTGGGTTTTTTCTGAACGGTGTCACCACACTGGTTGTGTTTACACCGTGCGTGCATGCCTTGCATTTACTGCATTTTTTGAAACCGGTTTGTGATTGCAGCCAGTTTTTCTTCTTTTTAACTGCCGGGGCATTGCATACTAGTTCTGCCCGCATGGATTTAGCCTTCCTAAATGACACCAATGGGTGATTGCCCATTAGATTACCTATGGTGGTGTCATTACTTATTAAGGGCCAGTGCCTTCTCAAGATTTTGCGAAGGTTCGCATGATGTCGATTATACCCTGTGATTAATCTTGGAGGTTGTCTTTGTTGTGCGGGTGTTTCCGATGTCTGGGGAAACAGTAGATCATGTCTGTTTTTAGTGCTACACTTAGTTTCAGCTTTGTTGCATGTTGTTTCAGAGTAACCCCTTCGTTTGAGTCTTGTGAAGAGATTACGTTTGGCATCAGTAAGTCCATCAGCGGTGCTACAGTTTCGTGTCATCCTAAGGCATTCAGCATAGGGGATCGACTGCTTAAGTGGTGTCGGGTGGAAGCTGTTGGCATGGAGGATGGAGTTACCAGCAGTTGGTTTGCGGTATGTGCGTGATTGGATTTTATCATTCTGGATGAAGAGTTCTACATCTAGGAATTGGATGTTTTCCCTGCTAGTGTTGCAAGTAAACTTCAAATTTAAAGCGTTTTCATTTAGTTTTTGAGTAAACAAAACAGCACTTTCCACACTGCCCTCCCACAAAATGAATATGTCATCTATAAAACGTTTATAGATAATAACATTTTTCGACATAGTTTCTTGATACCCTTTCATGAGTACTTGCTCCTCCCACCAGCCCATGTGGAGGTTCGCATAGCTGGGAGAGAAGCAAGTACCCATGGCTGATCCTTGGACTTGTTGGTAGAACAGTCTATCGAAGATGAACGTGTTATTGGTCAAGCACCATTCCGTCATCTCCAGAAGCATTTTGGTGTGTTCAAATAGTGTTATTGGTCTTTTCCCCAAAAAATGTTTCATGGCATTGAGTCCATCTTTGTGTCTGATGCTCGTGTACAACGATTGGACATCCAGGGTTAGAAATAGATAATCTTCTTTCCATTTGACATCATACACTTTGGTTAAAAAATCTCCCGTGTCTTTAATGTACGCTGGTAGCTTGCGGACTTCAGGTTGCAGAAAGTGATCAATGTAAATGCTAGTGTTTTCAAATAAACTCCCCATTGCCGATATGATCGGCCTTCCTGGTGGTTTTTTGTCGTCTTTGTGAATTTTGGGGATAAGGTACATTTGAGCAGTCACAGGATAGTCGTTCTTCAGGAACTCAAACTCCTTTTTGTTTAGCAATCCTTTCCCTTTCCATTTGTATAGTTCCACGTGGTATTTCTCTTGGATTCCGATTAGGTGAGTTGGGCTGATTCTCGAATAACATTCTCTGTCTTTAAGTTGGCTAAGAGCCTCATTGTTGTACATTTCCAAGGGCCAAAGGACAATGTTTCCCCCTTTGTCCGACCACCTTACCACTATATCTGATCTTGATTTGATCTTTTGCATCAGAGCGTTGTATTTTCTATTGTGGTCTAGGTTGTCTTGATGGTTTTGCTTAGTACTCACTACAGAAAGTTCCTTGAGATCCCTTATTACGTACTCAGCAAAGAGGTCATGTCCATCTTTGGGCATAGTTGGGAGGAAAATGGATTTGGGTTTGAAACCTGTTTTGACAGACTGCCAAATGTCAATATCTGCACTCCCGGCCGCACCACTGGGTGTGATTTCCTCATTGGTGATTTCACTGGATTGTTCCAATCCTATAAGAATTTGTAACAGTTCCATGTGTTCCACATTGAGCATAGGTTCAGACACAGTGTTAGATTGTATTTCGGCATTGTTTTGGCTTGAGTTGGAAAAATACTTTTGCAGTTTTAGTTTCCGCACATATAAAAACAAATCAATTCGGGTCTGTGTGTAGTCAAAATTTGTGTTGCTACAGAAAGTCAATCCCAGAGATAAAATGTCAAGTTCTTCTTGTGAAAGCTCCATATTGGTTAAATTAATTACTGTGTTGTCTTTTGTTGTGTCATTCATCGGCGTCTGTTTCTTCTGTATTTTGGTTTGTCCTGCCTTTGCACCTGTTTTGCCCCATCTCCTGTTTTTTCTCCTACGGCTTTTGGTTGTTGGTTTTGTTTTTTCCTCCCAAATTCCTCTCTTTGGTCTTGTGGTATCCGGGGGCGGAGTGTTCTGAGGCGCTGTGTGCGTAAAAAAATCAATTCTTGTGCTGGGGTATATATATACATGCCAAGGTGTGTTAAAGTATGAGTAGGTGTATGAGTGTCTGAATGGATGATTTAGTAGGCGTGTGACTGACTGTATAAGTGAGTGATTACATTTGTCTTACTGAATGCATGGGTTAGTGACTAAACTGTGTGAATGTCTTTATTAGTCTGTTAGTTGGTGTGTAAGCGGCTGCATGGCTTGGTGAGTAGCTACATGAGTGTCTATATGGGTTATTTATTAGTTGTCTGAGTATCTGTATGGGTGCCTCAGTGTCTTTGTGGAGGGGTGGGTGTGACTGTGCATAGATATGTGAGTGGTTGTTTCACTGGGTGTATGGGTTCAAGAGTGCATATGGAAACAGCTGTATGGGTGGGTGGGTGTGTATATGGGTGTGTTGGTGAGTGAATGGATGTCTCAGTGGTGCATGTGTGAGTAACAACAAATGTTTTAAAGCAGTATATGTTGGAGTATATAAATGACTATATGTGAGAGTGAGTGATTGCAAGAATATCTATATGGATGAGTGTGTGTTTCTATGAGTGATTGTTTAAGAGAGTAAGTAGGTGTTAGTATATATATAAATACGTGTGGTGGTCTGTGTATGACTGTATAAGCAAGGAAATGGTTGTGTGATAGGTGTATGAGTAACTCTTTGAATGAGTTGCAGTGTGTGAGTGTCTATATGGGTGTATGAGTGGATATATCAGTGGCTATATAGATGAATGACTGTGTATGAGTGACTGTATGGGTTAGTGGGTAGATGTGTGTGTAGACGTATGAATCACTGAGCAGGAATGTACTAACTGCTATTGGTCTGTTTATGGTTTCGATATTGGTGGTCTGTATTTTAGAGTGGGTTATGTAAGGTTTTATTAGGGTATGAGGAGGTGCATCAGATCACATGGATGATGTCATTTGAGATGTCACTGAGCATGACTTGAGTGATGTACTATGTGACTTCATCAGCAGTACATTGCGGGGGTGCAAGTTATAGTTAGGTTTACTAACTATAACGGCCAAATTTCTATGGTTTTGTACAAGTGAAATCCCCAACTAACTATAACGTCCCTGAAACCTTTGTTTTTTTCAGTGAATTTCTAAGGTTTTTTAAATGGTAATTTCTAACTATGCCTTCAAAGGTAGGAGATGTGAAGAAAGAGGAAGAAAAGTGCAGAAAGAAGCAAGACAAATGCAGAAAGAGGTAACAGAAGTCCAGAAAGACGAAGAAAAGTGCAGGAAGAAGAGGTGTGCAGAAAGAACCAACAGAGGAGCAGAAAGTCCTCCTGTGCCCCCAACGTTTTGCTGATGGGTACATGAGTAGTGACTGGATGATTAGAGTGCTACAGGGAGAGTGCATGGTGATTTTATAAGTGCTTGTGTTTTGGCGCAGTGATTGGGGATAAGCACATAGGATTGGCTGGGTGATTGGAGGACTGCATAGATAGTACCAGGGAGATTACTGGACTGCAGAGGTTGTCCTTAAGGTATTGCACAAAGGGTGCGATTGCAACAGGCTCTCTGTGCACCACTGTGCAAACGCACCCCGTGGCGATTTTTAAGTTGAGGAATTAAGTCCCCTTACCTCCAGTAAGCGCCACAGAGGTGAGTTGCAGAGTGATGTAAAAAGAGGATGTGGCCTTGGACCACCTCTCTGCAACGTAGCTCCCTGGCACTTACTGGAGGTACCTGGTGGGCTAGTTAGCCCCCTGGGACTCTTAGGATTCAAGGGGACTTAATCCATCAACTTAAAACGCGCCAAGGGGTGTGTTTGCATATGTCACATCAGGCCTGCCCCCTCCCTTCACCACTGTGCAAACGCGCCCGTGGCATATTTTAAGTTGGTGGATGAAGTCCCTTTTAGCCCTGAGGGTCCCTGGGGGCCGACTAGCCCACCAGCTACCTCCAGTAAGCGCGACAGCTGCGTTGCAGAGTGGTGTAAAAAGGGGCGTGGACTTGGATCTCCTCTCTGCAATGCAGCCCTGTGACGCATACTGAAGGTACCTGGTGGGCTAGTTGGCTCCCAAGGACCCCAGTATTTAAGGAGAATTAATTTCCCAACTTACAACGTGCCACAGGTTGCGTTTGCAGAGTGATGCAGGGAGGGGCCTTCAGTGGGGTTTCCGTTTTTTACCTTTTTTTTTTCCAGAAGGCGGTCTGTGTGCCCCCCCCCCCCCTTCTTTTCCCATTGTTGAGGCCCTGGGGACCCCATCCCTCAGGGCCTGACCCCTATTATTTTTTTTATGTAAAAAATAAATGTGAAGGGGGCCGTGTGGCCCCCTCCCGAGGACAATTTCGAGCCGGGCAACCCCATCCCCCCCGGGCATGGCGACAAATTAATTTTTTTGATGTAACATAAAATTTAGAAGGGGGGCTGCGTGGCTCCCCTCCTGAGGCCTCTATTAGCACCAGGGACCCCATCCCCCAGGCTGTGCCTCTTTCTTTTTCTTTTGTTATTGAGAGAGAGAGGGGCTGCGTGACCCCCCTCCTGGGCTACTTCTGGCCCCGGGGACCCCATCCCCTGGGGCCAGACCTTTCCGTTGGGTACCGTGGTGGGAGTCCCAATGCCCCCACGGTCCCGTCGGCTCCCCGCCTCCTGCCTCGCTGCACCACACTACAACGGCCTTCACCCCTTGGAGTTCACATCATCAATGCACCACAGCACAACAAAGGTCATTGCACCCATTGTAGCGTGCTCTAACCACGCAACACAGGCCTGCTGGTATCCCACCCAGTGGAGCACACTTTGTCCATTGAGGTAGCAATAAAATACTGCAAAGAAAGAATGGTGTATGCATACCAATGCACTGCAGTGGCCATCCCACATAGGATGTTTAGAATACCAGCCCAAGCCTGTGCCAGAGACCAATGCCACCCATCAACAGTACCAGGTGATAACGAGTGATTTATTCTCGACATACGGGTGCTCTTACAAGTTTGAATGGCACTTTACCCATGCCAGGGTTAAAACGAGTCTTGAACAGTCTTCAGTACATCCACAACAAGGTCACAATGAGACTGCTTGCAGCAGGCCGATAGCTACTCTAAACTTAAAGACAATTTGCACACTCAAGGCACAATGTTTCGGACTGCTGACCAACTGGTTGAAGAATTGGCAATGTGCGAGATAGCAGCTTGCAGCCAATACGTAATCATCTCTCTAAACGGAGGAGCAATTGGCTGTCATACATGAGAACCTTAGAATGCATAGTTGGGAACACATGATCAAAAATCAATGTAGTAATCCTGGATGCCACATAAAAAAAAAAATCAAGATGCATTCAATATCAAATCAAAACCGTCACGTAGATGGTAGGACTAGCGAATGGTCATATCAGGGATTGACTGGATGCGACACGTAAGCTTCAAGATGCATTCAATATCGAATCAAAGCCACCACTAGCGCCCGGTCATTGCAAGCAATAACCACAGTAACCTTTCAAACTTTTCTACAATTTTTGCCATCAAGGTAAAATAACCCAATGGAGTGATGAAAAGTGAGCATCAAACCCTTCATTCAGGTAGCACATGAACACAGAAAATAGGAAAACCACGATTTGAAACTTCCTGCCATTCTGTTCAAAGAGTATTACAAACAGCCTTATGTAAGTGCATCCTCATCTCATGGTGTATGTCCTACCTCCACTTAGGTTTTTTTGTTTTTTATAATACCAACATGTCATCCATTAAGTCATCTACTGAAACTGTGGGCCCAAAACATATTTCATGTTTTCTTTTAGTTTTGTTTTAGAGAAAGAGTGATATTCAATCCCACGCCCCACCCCCCACCCGTATGCGCTCTAAGACTTGCTGAATAAGGAGTTGTCTGGAGTCAATACATTGGTCGCCGTCACATTCATCATTTGTTGCAACTCTGAGGTCGAACTAGTGATGTGGCACGTTAAAATGGTACTTTTTGTGTCCTTTCATGAAGGGCTAGTGGTGCAGACAGAATATCCAGTTCACTTACGACAGTGCAAAATTCCATCTCAAACAGGAATTTTGTTTCACTGGTTGCCTGGCAACTAGTCATGGTCCTGACGCGCTCTCATGAGTTGTGCCATTTCTAGGCCAGGCAAACTCTGCACAATGGACACAATACTTTATAGCGAAGGAGAGCTTCAGGGATGTTCATGAAAAGTTCCAATTGCAAATGATGGGCTTTGCGCCAGCTAGAGCTCGAATAATGTTAACATGTAGGTTCTGCAGAATGCCTGCGTGGATTGCCTTGAGGCTCGGAGGAAGGCCAGGCGGAGAGCTCTGCGGGACATACATAGCTTCCTACACGAGAGAGTACAAAGTATCCAAAGATACATGTTCACCAGGTGCAGGTTGGGAATGTCAAATCCGAACATCATCTGGACAGAATAACGTTACCACAATATCGAAAGAGAGGTTGTTGTACATTTTCTATTTACCTAACGCTACATATACGTATTTTGGTGATATATATTTAATTTCAAGGTACATAGGTCATAGTTATGGAGTTACTCGATATTTTGTGTCTCCAAAGTTTGGTAACGGCATTCAGTTCCTTCAATATTTGGGATTCAACATTCCCTACTACAGTTGTGCCGCCACGCACCTTGAATATATGCGTCCTTCGTTTTTAATTGCTGGTTGCTATGTCTCTCTTAGACAAAGGCAGACAAAACAGAATATAGCAACATGAAATATCCTGGCAAGGGAGATCCGTGGTTGTCTTTATCTTATTTTTAGTAGGTTGCCTGACTTCCGGCGTTAGGTGTCCCTTTTCTACGTGTTTGCTCGTGCCTACACTCTGTAGATGTAGATTCACAAAGATGAAGTTGAGATCAGCACCATGAAGCAGTATCTCTAGTATCTTCGAATCGACAAGTTTTTTTTTTAACTACATTTTCTGCAAAAAAACCTCAATAGGTCTGCCTGCAACCCATTTGAAGTTGTTAGACTTCAAGTTCTGTTTCCTGCACACTATTGTCCAACACTACAGGCTTCGATGGGATATGCGATGACCAGCCCAGCGGTGTCTTGGCTGCTGTACCTGTCGCTATTTAAGCTGGTTCGAAATTCAGGATTCAGCAGGCAGGCAGCAAAAGCGCCCCCAAGACTCCGTGCCAGATGTATTATAACCGATGTTAAAGGCAACCCATTGCCCGAAGCAGAGGTAGCAAAATGTCACTTGCAAAGACCTTAACACTTGTAATAATGTGAACATTATTAGAGAGACCTTCTAAAGGTACACGCTCTGCATGTTAATTCAAACATTAGTCAATGTTGTATTGGCATTTATATAGTGCTTATTATTCTTGATGAGGCACTGAAGCACTTTCTGGCAAGTAGCATGTTTTTCCACAACCAGTGGCATAGCTGGGGTGGGGGTCCGCCCCGGGCGGACACTGTTTTTAGGGGCAGCGGGAGCTGTCTCTTTCCACTACCACCATCTCCCCAAGTCAGCCGCCACCCCCACCCTCCCGACCGCCCACAGCGCTGCACACCCCTGCCAACCCCACCCACACCCCTACCACCCATCACAGGAACAAGTTGTCCCCGTCAGCCGCCACCTATTCCCCCCTTCTTACCCACACCTTGGCAGGAAAACTTAGGGGCTGCCGCATGTGCCAGTAGGTCTAGCTACGCCACTGTCCACAACTACATATTAGCGGCGATTCCTCAGCCAAGGCACTGTCTGGAGCTCTGCACAGATGTTGGGACTCTGCGGTGTATATACCAGTAGGGAAGAGAACAGTTAACAGACAACATATTGTTCTTAATGTAATACGTTCCCTTCACAAATTACAAGAACCACTAGCAGCCCTTCGAGAGCTGCTTCTCATTAGTAACCTCTGAACATTGATGTTGGTCTCTGTGCGGTGGAAAGGACAGCTCCCATGTTTGTACGAAGTTCTTGCTGGATGAAGCACAGCACTGTGTGTCCATGTTTGTTCTGTACCTTGCATCAAGTGGTTCCCTGTCTCCTTTGCAGAAAAGAGAAGTTCCATTGTGGCAAATTACCTGCCACCAATGGCCCTGCCATCTGTCTTCCTATCCTAGTTCCCTCTTAGCTACAGATGTCTTACTTTAAAATGGGGAATAGTGTCCTTGCTGAAGGGCACTGGTGTGGATGATGAATAAATTGGTAATCATAAAATGTTCCTTTGTTCCTATAAAGTATTTAAGTGGCAGGCTTATTTTGGAGAGAAAACATTCGATTTTCAGAAGCTTTTTGATATATCGCCTTGAGAAATACATTTGAATTGTATTATTCTCGCTCATTAAAAAAAGAATCTGCATATTTGTAGAACTGTCAGCCTGAAAATTGATATGGTAATTAGCAGGAGGTCATACTATAATTAAGCTTGTGAATTAATAAAAACGGGACTTGGATTGAACTCATTTGTGCTCACTCTCCTTCCAGTAGAGGTTCAAAAATATTTTGCATATTGATGCATTTTTCCCTCTTTCTTATTCATGCGAGAGCCTGTTTTGTTTGTGGAGAGGACGGCTAAGAAATAACTCTGCCGTTTTAGATTTTCTTTGTAAGTTTCCTGCAGTCTTTGTATGTGGCCAATTTTGTTTTTGAGAAATGGAAAGGTGACGGATGTTAACTTTCCTTGTTAATCGTTTCTGTACAGCATGGATTGGCTGTGCTCTATAGCATGCAAAACATGCATGCATTTGAATATATAGCTAGCCAACGTGTAACGTGAATTAGTTTTTGCTGTACACCAATACGGCAGTGATCTTTGTATACTACTTCAGCTTTCTAGTAGGCATTGGAAAGTGTGCTTCAGCCGTTGAAGTACGAGGCCCAAAAATTCACCATGTCTCCCTTCAAAGCATTTGCCCCACCCCCTCACTTGCCTTGGGAGCCTCACACCTCAGTTCCATTTTCATCCACCCTATAGGGTTGTAGCTATGACACGATTATCTTTTTGTTCATCGTATTGTTTTTTTTTTTTTACCTTGGTTTCTGTGGGCCTGCCTCATAATTCGATGTGGTACTTTAGGACTCCCAGTGTTTACATTAGAGACTTTCTGTTAAGTAAAGCTTGCTATTAGATATAATTCCACTTTACACTTCAGTTGTATAATGTTATCATTTACCACTATGCTATGTCCTTTCCTGTTCTTTTCCAAATGTCCCGGCAAGGAGGGGCTTGAGCCTCCAAATATTGAGTTGAGAGAGCCCTCTTCCAGGTGCCCTATACAGATGAAGGTAATATATAATCCACATTTGTAAAGCGCACAATCACCCGTTAGGGTCTCTAGGCGCTGGGGGCCGTCGGGAAGATTAAGCAAGCTATTGCCCAGAGTCACATGGTGCTGGGCTAACCTGCCGCCGGAGCCGGGGATCGAACCGTGATCCCCAGATTCCAGCGTCAGTCGCCCTGGCCGCGGCGCCACACCTGACTGTCCTAATGGGAACATTACATCTTTTTCAGCAAAAGAAAGGTTGTGTGTTCTCCCTTCTGAAACAAAGGGCATTTTATGAAACTGGTAATATTTCTGCTGTTTCAGCATAACAGACCTGGCAGGTAAGAGTTCAGTCGACTAGCTCTCCTTTTGTAAGGCATCTTAATTAAGCTCATTTTGGTGTCCAGTAGCGAATACCCTTCTTATAGACTGATTGGCGAGATGCGTGTATTTGCCTCTCTCATCCTGGTTGGTCATTGTGTGCACTTGATTGTTCATACTTTGAAAACACACGTAGGTTTTTCAAAGATGGGTGGAGATGCCTTAAGATGAGCTTGCATTCTGGCGCCCGCGTTACCTCACCTAAGGAAAAAGTCAGGGGTCATACTGGTAGTCCGTCCTCCTGGCCACAAGGAATATTTGCTGGACTTATAGGAATATCCATTGACTTTTCAGGTTGTCCTTAAGAGAGTCTGTTATGCATTGTTGTTTTTGTGTAATCTGCTTTTTGAGTAAATGCATTCTTATTGACCCCAATATATTTTTAATAAGTGTTTATTTTCCTGCTGTTCATAGAGCCAGTTATTCAGGGTTCATGTTGGCAGCCATCCTGTACTGTGGCATTACCTTGATTTAATTTTGACATTAGTGATTTCGTGTTAGCCTAACTGAGTAGTTCATCTTGTATCTTGGCCATTTGCTACAGTGAGAATGATCTTCCAAAGTGTTCCTTTGCTATATTTTGTATTGTGATTGTGTCCTGTTTCTTCAATGGGGCACCTAGAAAGGTAACTCTTTCAGAAGGTGCACCTTCCCCTTCCACCAGAGCAAAGGGACCTCTGCAAGGCTCAATACAACAGGTAGAAAATGCAATATTCGGATCAAAATACAATGGTCCCTAATAGGTCTGCGTAAGGCTTAAGCTTTGAACACATTGAGTACCTGTAAACTCCCTTTCGCCCTTGAAAATGTGGCTCCTAAAGGAGAACCTGCAGGACTGGAGAGCATGTCAACCAGGATAAAGTAACAAAGCCTTTAAGTGAGAAGGAACCACAATCAAGAGGCAGACCTAGAGGGAGTAAAAAGGGGACAGAGTGGGGCTCAGATGTAAACAAATAAGAACCAGTGCAACTACTTGACTCATTGCCAGGCAGGGAACTGATGGCAACATATTCTGTTTGTGCTGCCTCCAAATACTGCGACCCAGAAGGGTAGTGACCTATAGATTGATTAGAGTTCTCAAGTGGTCTCTGTGAATAAGCATTTCTCTGTTTTCAGTTTCTTCCCCCTCTATTCCTGAGCACATATCGTCACATTAATTTACAGCCTCCATGTTGTACAAACCTGCAGGTATGTTGTACCTGAGTCCTTGTTAATAACCGGTCTCTGTGAACTGAAAGGTGTCTGTCAGTCTCCCATATGGAGTGAGATTTTCTTTTTAATAATCATCCATTGCAGTTTTCTCAGAATGGGACTAGAATGGATAAGTATATGAGACACCTCACCCAAGACGTAAGTGATTATTAATCAGCCTGTCTCTTGGTTAATATAGTTTCGTTTCTTTAAGTTAGAAAAGTCTGTTGACAAAAATGAATGTCAGGCCAAAGTCAGAGAATTATTGTGTAATCATCCGACCATCAATTCCTTATAACCTTACTGGGATTATTGTGCAGTTCTCAGTATCACAGTTGAATAGTTCTTTTATTTGACTAATATTGTGGAACTATCCGCTAAACAACACAACAGGGATGATATAATTTTTTTAAGATTCAACACTCATCACCAACTTAGTTGAGCTAGTGGACAAAGTTGGTGGTTGGCACCTTTTTTATACTGTCTTGTTGAGATTTTATACAAATTGCTCTGTGACGGTGCTCAAATAAGGCATGAGACTAGAGGTAAAATTCTTGCCCTCTTTCCATTTGCTCTGTTCTAACCAAACAACCAATCAAATCAGCTTTGTTCGGCTGGCATGCAGCTATAAAAGTTAGAAATAAAAACAATGAAGCAATATAAAACCAGAGACCAATCGTACAACTACTCTTACATGTGCAATTATAATTAATCAAATAGCCTGCGTATAACATATATAAGAAGGCCTGCTTAAAGCACTATGTACTTTAGGACAATAAAACAATTCATTAATCTGACTTTCACTCTTACAAATAAAAAAAAAATGCCTTGTAAGTTAAAAAACAGCAGCTTAGTAAGGCTGCATTGAGTATTTAGAGCTTACAGCAGCCCTTAAAAATAGGCTTTCTAAAAACGTTTCATCATCATGCAATTGTTTCAGAGAGAGTAATGACTGTGTGCAGTGCGTCATATCTCTTCTTATCATTTATAGAAGAATTAATAACTTAGAGAATGTAACTTTAAATGCTCAAAGAATAGCTCACCAGTTCCTTTTCACAGAACTCCAAATCTCGTTGTTACCCACTAGTCAAATATCTACTGTGACAGGATGTCTTAACGTATAATAGCTGGTGGAGTACTCTGACCCAACCAGTATTTTTGAGTTCATGATTTGTCATCTTTAAGGGCTAGATCATCAGAACTGTGATGTTTCTGAGATTGTCCTGACTATCATTTAGGAGGCCAGGTGGTCCTTCTGATTAAGCAGCCAAGACCCGGCTATATCTTCACCACTGCAGGCCTGCCAGGGCTTTGTTGGTAATGTCCCAAAACTTTGTCAGCATATTTTGATGTACATGGAGAAGCCAGTTTCACTTTTTATCGTTTCCTTAAGCTCTAGGTTCATTATCTTTATGCATCCTTATCCCCACGTGCTTCTGAGGCTGTGGCTGAAACTGTATTAGAATAAGATAAACACAGACATTGTGTTATAAATATGAAATATTCTGAATGTGATGTTTGGGCAAGCCGTTGACTATTTTCACATATAGGGTAAGGGTGTTTTTCATGCATTGTCCGCACATGGCTAGGTCAGTGCTTTTATATTAAATTAGTTAGATGGATATAAAAAAGTTACTAGAGATGCATTTGCCATCCTACAGTAAATAATTTCATGAAAGTCCCAAAAACGTAGTCATGTTTAAATTCTTAGACCACCTATTGTCACTAAGTTGGATTCTTTGTCCTAGACACTAAGCAGCTTTTGTGAACAAAACTGATCCGAGACATCATAAGTAAGGGTTACTCCTGGAAAAAAATAACTAGTGACAACTTTACTGAAGTCTATATTCTGAAAGAAACCGAACCGTTCCTCTTCTGAGTCTTTTATGTCAATAATGCATATATATATATATATATTCAGCTCAGGGATTCTACCTTGCTCGTTTTAGAAACCACGCACTCCAGGGGTAATTTTCTCCGATGTATCCTTATTTTATTTGCAACAGACGCGTTTCGGCGCTCCGCCTTCCTCAATGTTACAAACATTGTGAGGAGACGCCATGTTTTAACGTCAAACTTTGCGAACGTCAATGGTGGAAACAAACAAGGGACAATGATTATTCGCCATATTGGGAGCTCTTCATATTATACATCATGTTCTGCTTCAGAAACTAAAGTCTTTACGTTGTACCACTACTATGATGCATGAGGTTACGCTATAGTTTCCAGTTATGATTGCGTAAACAAAGAAATTCTTTACATGCACACTTAAATTTATGTCATGGCATTATGGTACGTAATCGTAAAAAACATGTCTACACGCCGTGTATCGGCAGTACAACAAAAACATGCACTGAGTTATTTTTTAACCCAAAACATCGACTCTGCCGCAATTAATTAATTCTACGTGCACAATTATTGTGTACCTTTTATACTGCCCCTCTAATTGGTATTTACAGTGCAGATTACTGGCAGAGACATTTTGGTATAATTACCCAGATCAGAATATTTCATTTCGCCGTGTATCGGCATGATCAAATTCCTTCCACATCCATCATGATGTTACAGTTAATTATGCCGTGGATCGGCAAACATCCCTTGGTTCAGTATTGTTTCCACAAAACTCATTTTCCCACTTACTTTGTACTTTAAATTTCAAGTTTCATAAATTCAAGGTTTACAGTACGGAAGGTTCCCTCACATTGTGTACGCTAATATCTCAATGCACACCATAATTCAACATATTAATGAATTTGTCAAATTAAATAAGGACCTTTAAAACTTCACATAACCATTGATTTCATTGTTCCTATATCATTGTTAGTCAGTATTCTATTGCAATATTGCGCACTTCCGTTTTATCTCAGTTTTTTATCTCAGTTTTTTATCTCAGTTTTTTATGTCGTAGGATTATCCACTGATGATCTCGATCATTATATAGATATTGTTTCAAAATCCAATATGAGATGCCAGTTCCTCTCCCGCATTCAATCCCCTTGGATGTTTGGTCATCAGATCTATTATATATCGTGACTCCAGTCTTCTTAACCTGTGGAGCCTATCTCCTCCTCTGGGGTTATCCGGTATATGATCCAGACCAAAGTATTGCAATTGATGTCTATTGCTGGAATGTTTCTCTTGGAAATGTCGGGCGACAGGATATGATTGATCATTTTTGTCAATAGCCCTTAAATGTTCCAAGATCCTGAGTTTCAGAGGTTTGATTGTACTCCCGATGTATGATAGTCCGCACGGGCATTTGAGACAATATACTGCATACGGGGTATTGCAGGTAAGATATTTATTGATGGTTCTAGTTATTCCTGTGTCCGGTATCTCATAACTCTTCACCCTCTTGCTGTGCGCACAAGCCTTGCACTTGTAACATGGATGAAATCCTTTCAAATCTGCAAGCGTATTGGGTTTCTTTTCTGCCTTCCTCAGGTGGCTCTGTACCAACATGTCTTTTAGAGATCTAGATTTCTTGAAGGTCACCAAAGGAAAAGCTGGAATGTCATCTTTTATGCAACTGTCGGTCTTTAGAATATGCCAATTTTTTCTGAGCATGTGTTTCAAGTAATTGGCTTCTGCCGAATATGGGGTTACCAGCCGGAATTTTCCCATTTCGGTTCCTTTACCAGTATTCAATATCTTCTTCTCTGTTAGTAGGCTGCGTCTTGGCACCAAATTAACCTTATATAATGCATTTTCTAAGGTGGCCGTGGCATAGCCTCTCAGCTTGAATCTGGCAATACACTCTGATGCTGCAATTTTGTAATCTGAGTCTCTGGTGCTGTTACGTTTGAGCCTTAGTAACTCCCCGTAGGGGATACTCTGTATTAATGCAGTAGGATGATTGCTGGTTGCATACAAAACAGAGTTACCTGCTGTGCTTTTACGAAAAAGCGATGTTTAAATCTTGTCATTCATTATGAAAACTTTCAAATCTAGATATTCTACACAGGTATTACTTATGGTCCCAGTGAAACTCAGATTTCTATCATTCTTGTTGAGAATGTCAATATATGCCCTGGCAGTAAGTACTGATCCCTGCCAGATTATAAACAAGTCGTCTATATAACGACACCATTTAACAACATGGCCTTTCTCACCATCTATTTCCAGCGACCTGGGCACCTGCTCCTCCCACCAGCCTACGAACAAGTTCGCATAGCTGGGGGCAAAGCAGGTGCCCATCGCTGTTCCAGACGTTTGTCTGTAGTAGACATCCTCAAATAAAAAAATGTTGTTACGCAAACAAAATTCCACAAAAGTCGTCAGCATCATATTGTGTTCCAAAAATCTCAGTTGTCTCTTCTTAAGATAATATTCCACTGCTGCAATGCCCTTGTCATGATTGATGCACGTATAAAGACTAGTTATGTCCAATACTAGTATTCTATAACTAGGATCCCAATTGATGTTGTCGATTTTCGATAAAAAATCTTCCGTGTCTTTTATATAGGAATCCAGTTCTTGTACTAAAGGACTAAGAAAATGGTCAATGAAATTAGAAAGATGTTCAGTTAGACTGTTTTGTGATGAGATTATGGGTCTCCCCGGAGGATCAATGCAGCTCTTATGTATTTTAGGAATGTGATAAAAAGTTGGTGTTACAGGGTTGTCGCTTCTCAAGAATAAATATTCTTCCTTGCCTAGCATATTTTTTCGATACCAACTATAAATCAGTTCATCATATCTTTGTATACTGGCTTGGTATTTTTCTTTTGAGGAGAGTTCGTAATTCTCTATGTTGGACAATTGTTTTATTGCTTCTTTACAGTAATTGTTCCTAGTCTGTAAGACGACATTCCCGCCTTTATCAGAAGGCTTAATTATCACACTTCCATCTTGCATTAAATTTAGGATCGCTTTCCTCTCATCTGAATTGATATTACTGTTGTTATTTCTCCCATTTTTCCAGATCTTTGTTCTGTATTTTAACAGATCGTTCGTCATTGCTTCCGAGAACACGTCAATCGCATCTGATGTTAGTTGTGGGTTAAAGTGAGATCTAGGTTTATAACCGCTCTCCTCTCTTTGTTGTTCAATACCTAATGCTGCTGCTCTTATTGCTGCCTCATCTGTAGGTAAAGGGAGCTGACTTGTGTGTTCTTCGAGTGCTAGACTTTGCAAGATCTCGACTGCTGGTAGGTCATGTCCTCTTAGTGCATCAGTGGCTGTTGCTCTCATCGGTGTCCCAATAGCGCTTGTTAGATTAGATCTGGTCTTAAAGTACTTGTGAAGTTTCAATTTACGGACGAAATTGAACAGGTTAATACGCGTTTGCGTATACTCCAAATGGCTAGTTGGGCAGAAACTAAGGCCCAGGCTGAGGACTCTAGTTTCGATGTTAGTTAGAATTCTAGGTGTTAGGTTTATTACTGTGATGTCCTCAATTTGTGGCTGGTATTCAGTCATTTCTTGCGGTTCACCCAATTCGATCTCTTGGGTCTTCCGCGTCCCCTTCCTCTTGGGGCCCCCGCCTCCTCTTCTAGTTTTTCTTCTTCTCGTTCTGGGGGTTTGTTCTTGCCACCTCGGAGCCATGCCTGTTTGATTACTTGAAATTCGCCCTGAAAAGGTGTCATTGTTGTCGTTCTTGCTTGGCTTCTATCCCTTATCCCAGTGTCATCTGCGGATTCATTTTCAGTTGCACTTGATTCTGAAGTTTCTTCCCTTCTTGTGGCATCGTGACCACTTTTCTTATTTAGTTCTTTTCTAGGTGCGTCGAATTTACGTGCAAACGTCAGAATCCTCCCTTGGGAATAGTCACGCTCATCGCGGTCAAATTTTTCCTGTTTCCGCGTCTTTATCTTCTGTTCGTATTTGCCAAGTCTTATTTTCATCTGTGTCCTTATATTTTCTATAGTTTCCTTACTTTCCTCCAATTTGGATAGTTCCTCTTCCATAGTTTTTATCTCCGCCAGCGCCTTTTCACGGTCACTCCAAGCATACTTTATTAGAAGACCAAGGGTGCCCTTGCAGTAATGAGACGTAAGTTCCTCCCAATCCGTGAGCAATTGTGGATCAGGGTTCTCATACGATGGAACCGTATATACTCTCAGGCCCCTTGGTACCATCTGTTCATCAAAATAATGCTGTAGACTCGTTGCCTCCCACCACTTTCTAACCTCTCTTTCATACAGTCTCTCCAAAGCGGTTAGGAGGTCAGTCAGTTTGCTCGGCGTGGTCGGCTTGGAGGTCGGTACACCTTCCTTATGTTTCTTGAACATTCCTTTAACGGCTTCATGCCGTGACGCTTCGTTGAACATAGCGCCATCCATTATACTGAATTGCGTTTACTTCGTAAACATTTAGAGTTCTTTTACCCCTTAGTCTTGCCCAGTATGCTTTTCAAAATCAAGAGAACACGTTGTCTGCTCACCGCCGTGTGGTCCGTTTGCAGTCCTTCAGCTGAAGTGCTGCTCCAGTCTGGACAGCTGCGGTAGAGTCGGTGTAATCCCTTCTTCAATAGCGTGGCGGTGCTCCCAAGTTTAAATTCGTGCTCAACTCCTGCAGAATTCGGGAGCACTCACAGACGGGTGCGTGTTGCGGTTGCAGGTCCCGCAAAATATTCAGCTCAGGGTTTCTACCCTGCTCGTTTTAGAAACCACGCACTCCAGGGGTAATTTTCTCCGATGTATCTTTATTTTATTTGCAACAGACGCGTTTCGGCGCTCCGCCTTCCTCAATGTTACAAACATTGTGAGGAGACGCCATGTTTTAACGTCAAACTTTGCGAACGTCAATGGTGGAAACAAACAAGAGACTATGATTATTCGCCATATTGGGAGCTCTTCATATTATACATCATGTTCTGCTTCAGAAACTAAAGTCTTTACGTTGTACCACTACTATGATGCATGAGGTTACGCTATAGTTTCCAGTTATGATTGCGTAAACAAAGAAATTCTTTACATGCACACTTAAATTTATGTCATGGCATTATGGTACGTAATCGTAAAAAACATGTCTACACGCCGTGTATCGGCAGTACAACAAAAACATGCACTGAGTTATTTTTTAACCTAAAACATCGACTCTGCCACAATTAATTAATTCTACGTGCACAATTATTGTGTACCTTTTATGCTGCCCCTCTAATTGGTATTTACAGTGCAGATTACTGGCAGAGACATTTTGGTATAATTACCCAGATCAGAATATTTCAATTCTGCAGGAGTTGAGCGCGAATATATATATATATATATATATATATATATATATATATATATATATATATAATTTTTTTTTTTTTTTTTTTAAATCAGCGGTACATCACCGAAAATCCCTTTGGTAAAACCTTTCTCATCAACTTGAATTTTTCAATGGGGAAGGCATGCGACAGTTAGTTAAGAGCTGGGAGAGAAACACTCCCATCCTGTACCCTTTTGCCTCTCGAAACCAACCGCACAGTCAAACGGAAGAACAGAGAATACACATCACAATTGTTATTTCAAGTTTTGAGAGAAAAAGCAAACAGTTTCTTCAGCTACAAAGAAAAATTACTCGAATTGTGTAATCAATAAAGAATTGTTTAACTCACCTTTTTTAAAAAATGGTGAAGATTTACACCTGCCCTTTTGTCAGTAGGTTTCATTAAAGTTTGATGAGGGTAAATTTCCGTTATGATGGCGTAAAGTCACGTAATTTTGTGTTGAAATTGCCGAGATAACTCCATGTGGCAAAATGTTAGCGCAGGAAAAGCTCTTATGCGGCACTTGCGCTTGCTGTATCATTTTTTTAGCACATAATACCCAAAATGGACATGAAGCAGCATTTTGTGCTCAAATATAAAGGTAAAAACTTTTTTTGCATTTTGTGTAATTTTTGTGTCAAAATTATTGTAATGCAAATTGTGCGAATTTCACACACTTCTACATTAAAACTGGCTTCTGAGGTAGTGAGCCTGGTCTTTGGGTGGAGGAGAGAGACTAATAATATGTCTATCATTCTAGGTGAAAAGCCAAGCAAAAGGCAACTAAGATCCACTGCTGAGGCATATAGAGACAATCAAGGAGAGGCGTTAGATTTGGCTCAGTGTGCCAGAAGTGATTTATTTGTGGGGGCAATGCTCAGAAGAATTTCAATGTTTCCTATCCTTTAAAAAGGGAGTTGTTTTTAAAAGGGTCATGTGGTTTTGTTTTGGGGTATTTTAATATTTGAACATTGTGAGGTTTTGTAGTGTACTAATACTTGTCACTGTTCAACGCTGTTGCGCGTGGTTTTAAGAGAAAAAATCTCTTCTGATACTACTTTACACTGCAGCTGGATCTCCTGGTATTGATTTCTTTTGGCAACTGTAGCCTACACAAGTTAACACATTTACTGACAGTAACAACTTGCATTTCGACTTTCTTGGTAGTCCAATAAAGCGGAAAATACTTTAAACTTTTCTCAGAACTCTAGAAACGAACATGAGGAAAGACTGGTTGAGTCTGTAAACGTCATAGTTGCTATAAATCAAAATCTAGACTAGTATGTATTCTAATCCATGAATGCAAGATACTGCTGGAAAAAGAACACTTAGATGGTTGATTCCTTGTTTTGAAACTTGAATACTCAAATACCAGTGTTAGTAATTACTATATATTTTCTGAATCAAATTAAAAATGTGGTACACACAAGGCAGATCATCATAAAAAATATTACGCATTACATAAACATGAATGTGGGTGTTAAGGTTAGCAACATCACAGAGCCTAGTGAGTGTTTTGGGATCTGGTGCACCCTACTTCCAGGAATTTCACATTGCTTCACCATTCAGGAAGGCGTTCTCCTGAATTGTCTTTGTTTCAGTCTCCAAGTGTTTTCACAGTAAAGCTTCTGCTGTCAAGATTTGACTGAAAAAATGTATTAGATCATACTCTCCACTAAGATAGTCAGTCTCTGGAGGTTAAATCTAACCTTGGGAAAAATCACAAAGATAAGATTGATCAGATTTGTTCAATGATAAGGCCTCTAAAGAGACTGTGTCAATAAATACAACATTTTTAAAGGAAATCATGTGAAAAGTGAGTGGTCATGGTTATGGTAAGTCTTAAGTGAGAACTCCGCTCACAAGAAACGATTTTGATTAAATTAAGAGGTTGGAGAATCAATGACACAAGATGTATGTTGAACTGTTTACCTCTGCTACTTTTCAAGTATAGCAGCTTATGCAAAGGGATGTGAACTATAAAATACAAGCTGATCCCTCACTTAGGTTGCAATACAAGGTTCTGGGACTGAAGTGACTGGTGTAGCAAATTGTTGTCCTTGAATTTAAAGAATGGATGCAAAGAAAGTGATCCTTTGAGGGTGTAGAAGTAGGGGATCACCGTGAATGATATCAAGGCTAATGACTTGTATTGTAACTGTTTATTTGTTTCTAAAAAATCCGGTATTGGTATAATCCAAAGTGCACAGACCTATAATATGTTCTTCGACCTTCGATTTTATTTTAGAAGTGAGGTGAAAAGAGTTGTGTTTGGTGCATAACAGTTCTCAACAATCTAATGTTTAATAAGCCTTCCAGCAACGGCCAAAGGAATGTTGTTGGGGTGTTTTTTCCATGATTTCAGCTGAGTTTTCCTTGCAATTCTGTTTTGCCTTCCTTTGGGGAGTCTTAATATGCAGAAAAAGTAAGCATGCAGGATTTCAAATGATCAAGGTGTATGCTAGATGAATCTTGTGTAAATGGATCAATCTGGTTCTGATTTTGACCACTCTTCTGTATGCCATTGTTTGATTGACAGAATCCTTCAAACGTGTGTGCTGTTGATAAAGCTGGGTTGGAAATCATTTGCAGTGTACTGTATTGAATGCTTTGATCCTCCTCAGTTTTCACACCATGTTATGATTCATTTCTTGTGGAACCCTGGGATAAGAGAATTGCTCTTATTCCAAGAAGACCTAAGCGTCATACTAGGCTAAGATGACACACCCATTTGTCACATTTTGCATTTTATGGTCTATTATTAATAATAGGTCCCTGTCTTTGTTTCTGCAGAAAGCAAGTCTTGGTCTGTTTTGAGATTGAGCTATCATGCACTTAATTCAAAACACTATTGTACCTAGTTCACAGTTTTTTTTGTTTACCTACGTGGTTGAAGAGTGCTCTATTCGCATCATTTCCATGCATAAACACAATCAAAACACATAGTGGTTGGAGATCTTGCATTTATGGTCAAGGGAAAGAAGCCTTTGTTCAGTGTGTTTGAAGCAAAAGACTTACAGAAAGCATCCAATTGACATACTAAGTGTTCAGAATATTTGTTTGTTTACAATTGTCAATAGCAGGTGTGTACTTGGTATAACATCTGGGGTGTTCAACACAGATCCAGAGGGACCGGAGTGATGCAATATCTTCAGGATAATTATTGCAAATGTAAATGAGATCCATTTAGATTCAAGTGTGTATGTTTATCATGTGTTGATATTCAGAATATCTGACATGGTTCAATTCTGCGTAGGCAGCCCTGAATTACTGGTCTGACCCAGTAACAATTCTGAAAGAAATTGAAGCCCACCTCTTTTGAGAACACTGCCACTTTACTCAGTAGGAGCCTACATGTCTTCTGCCTGATGATTACAAATGATCATGAATCAGCTAGGTTCATGCTATACAAATGCTGTACATTCATACACACAACCAGGTCAAGGTGCTGTGTTGTCGGTGCTCAAGCCATTATATAATTTAATGTGCCTCTCCCTTTCAGTTGATTGTTTTTCATGATGTAACAGTGTAAAAGTTTAAAAGAATATCAAGCTTGGAGCATAGATCATGCAATGTGTCAAATGTTTCCAGGATGCACCAAACGCCAAGCCGGCAACTCCAGAAGATGCAAAGCCTACTAATGTAGTTGTGGAGAGTGGCCCAGTAGCATACAGCCATGAAGATGACATTGAAGAAGAAGAGGAGGAGGAAGATGAGCACTGCATGAGCGCACTTCAGTTGATGGGGGGAGCTGGTAAGTTGTAGAGTTTTTTCCTAGCCTCTCTCACCCATATGGTATAAATCCAATGTAGCATCCTTGCCTTTCATGAGCACACCATTGCTGGCTGTCATATTAAATATGTGTTTTCCTTTATCTTTAAATTCCCAAAAAGAAATACAGAGTGCTAGTTATTACTTAACGTTTTGAAAAAGAAATTGCACATGGCATACATTACCCCATAGTGGGAACAACTTGGGCGTTTTGAAGTGGTTTCAGACAACAAAGGCATAATATTGTTGAGAGCCTACTTTTAGCAAACATTATCAAAGCCGATGGGCTCAACCTTTTGGGTTTAACAGTGCTTTGTTTTGCGCATACTGTTCAGCCCTGGAAAATAGAAAAAAATATACTTTACAGATGCTGAATGTTTGTCAGAGGTTGAAAGTGATCCGATTGTCCTTGAACTTTACTCTGACCTTGATAGAATCCTCCTTGGAGTACAAGTTAATAGGTGTCCACTAGCAGTTGTTGTTAAGGAAGATATAAATAGCTTTCTATAACCAGAACCGCCTCCTACCATATTTAAACTTGGCTTTGATACTAAATCTGGGTCAGCAAGAACAGTTGACTCGGTAAGACAAAGGTGAGCAATCTAGTTTTAGTAATCCTTATTCCAACTCTGTACCCGGAGGCCTGACAGTATCCGAAACTTGCAATTGGCTGTGAACCTTTATCGGAAAATGATTATAATTGGGTCTGAACAACACTAAATCACTGAATTCATAATTTTCTACCTCTTTATAAATCTCTTACTAACAGATAAAGCTCTTTATGTGGGCCTCTGTGAGCTTTTTTTTTAAAAAGGTGAGGGGGTAAAACATCTAAAGCAATGTCCTTTTTAGGGCTGGACGTAAGTCCCACGAAGTGGGCGTGGCTTAAGAGTCCTTTTCTGAGGGCTTCGAAAATCTAACCTACGAATTCCAGAGAAGCTCGTGATTTTTGCTCGTTATTTATGGCAGCTGCATGGCAATTGGGCCTCGCATGCCTGTGTTTTTACAAGCCAGCACGCAATAGGCCATAGGCGGTAGTTGCTCCGCCTCGTGCATATTCCGGGCGGACACGCGCAGCAGAAGGCCATATTTCTTCAATTACCAGCCGTCAGGGGCCGCGGTAATTGAAGACAGATGCTGGGCGCACGTTCACCATTCTTTGCTGTCTGCTCTACGAAGCTATTCCACTTCGTGTCGCTCGCGCACTGAGACCTTGTTTTTTACTCAATTTCATGGAGCTCTCTCCCTGTCAGCGCATCTTCTCTCGGCCGCGATAATTCAAAAGATATGCCTGCAGTGGCGCGCGCGCCCGAGGTTTTCCTTGAAATATGGCTGCCCCGAGGCTGAGCACAAACACCAGTTTCGGCGGGATGTGTACGTGTGGGTGCCCTTTGGCTGTGAGACATGAAAACGCGTTATTGTATGTTAACATGTAGTTACAGAGAGCAGCAGCTTCTTGGCGCTGCAGACACAGAAACAACAGACGCGAGCACACAGAGTGGGCATTCACTCTAACAGATATGAAAGGGCGCACAGACCAGCGTGGAGACTGCAGGCGCAGAGGGGAGTGGGCAGGGGGGGCTGTTTGGTACGGGAAGGGCCGCGGGCTGGACGAAGAGCGCACTGTACACACACAGATGGGCACCGAACAAGGGCAAAGAACCCTGCACACAACTAAGAAACGAAAACCGGGATGGCGCTCCTTTTAGGGCACCGGATTGTAGTGCGTCTCCCCTCCTTCCAGAGGATGGAAACTTTATCGATGTGCTGTCACAGCAGCCTTTCCCCCTCTCTCTGTCGTGACTATCAAGTGACACCGCCACTCGCAGTGCACCCGTGATATTTAAATGTGGTCGTCGTTAAAGTCAGAAAAGGAAGCACGCGACGCGGGTCTGTCCAGAGTCAACAGGTCACAGCTTCCGTCCCGGGAGACTGAGCTCAGCATTGAAGCCTTCCTGATGGATAAAAGGAGTTCCACGTACTTGTTCGGTACCAACATTTCATTCAAGCGTCCGTTCAGTGTGTGGTGTGTGCTTGTAGTTCGGTGCAAATGGGCTGTAACAGAGTGCTTGAGTGTTTGAGTGCAGAGTGTTAGAGTGCAGAGTGTTTGAGTGCAGAGTGTTTGAGTGCAGAGTGTTTGAGTGCAGAGTGTTTGAGTGCAGAGTGTTTGAGTGCAGAGTGTTTGAGTGCAGAGTGTTTGAGTGCAGAGTGTTTGAGTGCAGAGTGTTTGAGTGCAGAGTGTTTGAGTGCAGAGTGTTTGAGTGCAGAGTGTTTGAGTGCAGAGTGTTTGAGTGCAGAGTGTTTGAGTGCAGAGTGTTTGAGTGCAGAGTGTTTGAGTGCAGAGTGCAGAGTGTTTGAGTGCAGAGTGTTTGAGTGCAGAGTGTTTGAGTGCAGAGTGTTTGAGTGCAGAGTGTTTGAGTGTGTGCAGAGTGTGTGCAGTGTTTGAGTGCAGAGTGTGTGCAGTGTTTGAGTGCAGAGTGTGTGCAGTGTTTGAGTGCAGAGTGTGTGCAGTGTTTGAGTGCAGAGTGTGTGCAGTGTTTGAGTGCAGAGTGTGTGCAGTGTTTGAGTGCAGAGTGTGTGCAGTGTTTGAGTGCAGAGTGTGTGCAGAGTGTTTGAGTGCAGAGTGTGTGCAGAGTGTTTGAGTGCAGAGTGTGTGCAGAGTGTTTGAGTGCAGAGTGTGTGCAGAGTGTTTGAGTGCAGAGTGTGTGCAGAGTGTTTGAGTGCAGAGTGTGTGCAGAGTGTTTGAGTGCAGAGTGTGTGCAGAGTGTTTGAGTGCAGAGTGTGTGCAGAGTGTGTGTGTGCAGAGTGTGTGCAGAGTGTGTGTGTGCAGAGTGTGTGCAGAGTGTGTGTGTGCAGAGTGTGTGCAGAGTGTGTGTGTGCAGAGTGTGTGCAGAGTGTTTGAGTGCAGAGTGTGTGCAGAGTGTTTGAGTGCAGAGTGTGTGCAGAGTGTTTGAGTGCAGAGTGTGTGCAGAGTGTTTGAGTGCAGAGTGTGTGCAGAGTGTTTGAGTGCAGAGTGTGTGCAGAGTGTTTGAGTGCAGAGTGTGTGCAGAGTGTTTGAGTGCAGAGTGTGTGCAGAGTGTGAGCGCAGAGTGTGTGCAGAGAGTGAGCGCAGAGTGAGTGCGAATGCAGAGAGATTGAGCGCAGAGTGAGTGCGAATGCAGAGAGATTGAGCGCAGAGTGAGTGCGAACACCAGTTTCGGCGGGATGTGTACGTGTGGGTGCCCTTTGGCTGTGAGACATGAAAACGCGTTATTGTATGTTAACATGTAGTTACGGAGAGCAGCAGCTTCTTGGCGCTGCAGACACAGAAACAACAGACGCGAGCCCACAGAGTGGGCATTCACTCTAACAGATATGAAAGGGCGCACAGACCAGCGTGGAGACTGCAGGCGCAGAGGGGAGTGGGCAGGGGGGGCTGTTTGGTACGGGAAGGGCCGCGGGCTGGACGAAGAGCGCACTGTACACACACAGATGGGCACCGAACAAGGGCAAAGAACCCTGCACACAACTAAGAAACGAAAACCGGGATGGCGCTCCTTTTAGGGCACCGGATTGTAGTGCGTCTCCCCTCCTTCCAGAGGATGGAAACTTTATCGATGTGCTGTCACAGCAGCCTTTCCCCCTCTCTCTGTCGTGACTATCAAGTGACACCGCCACTCGCAGTGCACCCGTGATATTTAAATGTGGTCGTCGTTAAAGTCAGAAAAGGAAGCACGCGACGCGGGTCTGTCCAGAGTCAACAGGTCACAGCTTCCGTCCCGGGAGACTGAGCTCAGCATTGAAGCCTTCCTGATGGATAAAAGGAGTTCCACGTACTTGTTCGGTACCAACATTTCATTCAAGCGTCCGTTCAGTGTGTGGTGTGTGCTTGTAGTTCGGTGCAAATGGGCTGTAACAGAGTGCAGAGTGTTTGAGTGCAGAGTGTTTGAGTGCAGAGTGTTTGAGTGCAGAGTGTTTGAGTGCAGAGTGTTTGAGTGCAGAGTGTTTGAGTGCAGAGTGTTTGAGTGCAGAGTGTTTGAGTGCAGAGTGTTTGAGTGCAGAGTGTTTGAGTGCAGAGTGTTTGAGTGCAGAGTGTTTGAGTGCAGAGTGTTTGAGTGCAGAGTGTTTGAGTGCAGAGTGTTTGAGTGCAGAGTGTTTGAGTGCAGAGTGTTTGAGTGCAGAGTGTTTGAGTGCAGAGTGTTTGAGTGCAGAGTGTTTGAGTGCAGAGTGCGTGCAGAGTGTGTGCAGTGTTTGAGTGCAGAGTGTGTGCAGTGTTTGAGTGCAGAGTGTGTGCAGTGTTTGAGTGCAGAGTGTGTGCAGTGTTTGAGTGCAGAGTGTGTGCAGAGTGTTTGAGTGCAGAGTGTGTGCAGAGTGTTTGAGTGCAGAGTGTGTGCAGAGTGTTTGAGTGCAGAGTGTGTGCAGAGTGTTTGAGTGCAGAGTGTGTGCAGAGTGTTTGAGTGCAGAGTGTGTGCAGAGTGTTTGAGTGCAGAGTGTGTGCAGAGTGTTTGAGTGCAGAGTGTGTGCAGAGTGTGTGTGTGCAGAGTGTGTGCAGAGTGTGTGTGTGCAGAGTGTGTGCAGAGTGTGTGTGTGCAGAGTGTGTGCAGAGTGTGTGTGTGCAGAGTGTGTGCAGAGTGTTTGAGTGCAGAGTGTGTGCAGAGTGTTTGAGTGCAGAGTGTGTGCAGAGTGTTTGAGTGCAGAGTGTGTGCAGAGTGTTTGAGTGCAGAGTGTGTGCAGAGTGTTTGAGTGCAGAGTGTGTGCAGAGTGTTTGAGTGCAGAGTGTGTGCAGAGTGTTTGAGTGCAGAGTGTGTGCAGAGTGTTTGAGTGCAGAGTGTGTGCAGAGTGTGAGCGCAGAGTGTGTGCAGAGTGTGAGCGCAGAGTGAGTGCGAATGCAGAGAGATTGAGCGCAGAGTGAGTGCGAATGCAGAGAGATTGAGCGCAGAGTGAGTGCGAATGCAGAGAGATTGAGCGCAGAGTGAGTGCAAATGCAGAGAGATTGAGCGCAGAGTGAGTGCGAATGCAGAGAGATTGAGCGCAGAGTGAGTGCGAATGCAGAGAGATTGAGCGCAGAGTGAGTGCGAATGCAGAGAGATTGACTGCAGAGTGAGTGCGAATGCAGAGAGATTGACTGCAGAGTGAGCGCAGAGTGCGAGCGAATGCAGAGTGATCGCCTGCAGAGTGATCGCCTGCAGAGTGATCGCCTGCAGAGTGATCGCCTGCAGAGTGATCGCCTGCAGAGTGATCGCCTGCAGAGTGATCGCCTGCAGAGTGATCGCCTGCAGAGTGATCGCCTGCAGAGTGATCGCCTGCAGAGTGATCGCCTGCAGAGTGATCGCCTGCAGAGTGATCGCCTGCAGAGTGATCGCCTGCAGAGTGATCGCCTGCAGAGTGATCGCCTGCAGAGTGATCGCCTGCAGAGTGTGTGCAGATGCAGAGAGATTGAGTGCAGAGTGAGTGCGAGTGCAGAGTGAGTGCAGAGTGAGTGTGACTGCAGAGTGACAGTGTGCAAGGTAAACAGTGTGTAAGTGTGCAGGATGAACAGTGTAAACTATGCAGGGTGAACAGTGTAAACTATGCAGGGTGAACAGTGTAAACTATGCAGGGTGAACAGTGTAAACTATGCAGGGTGAACAGTGTAAACTATGCAGGGTGAACAGTGTAAACTATGCAGGGTGAACAGTGTATGAGTGTGTAGGGGCACTGTGTGAGTGCAGGAGACGAACACTCAAACTAAGTCCACCACACACATCCATAAGACACACACGAAACACCACACCACACACACCCCAGCCTCTCACCACCACACACTCATCACCACTCACCACCACACACTCACCACCGCACACTCACCACCGCACACTCACCACCGCACACTCACCACCACAGACTCACCACCACACACTCACCACCACACACTCACCACCACACACTCACCACCACACACTCACCACTACACACTCACCACTACACACTCACCACTACACACACACCACTACACACACAACCATACACCACCAGCCGTCAGTGCATGCTTGCACCAGGCGCAAACACCACCAGCCATCAATGTACGCTTTCATCAAACACAAACACCACCAGGCATCAGTGCAAGCTTCCACCACGCACACAACACTAAATGTCAGTGCATGCTTTCACCAAACATACACACACACACCACCAGCCATCAGTGCACACTTTCACCAGTCACACACAACACCAGCCGTCAGTGCATGCGTTCACTAGGTGCACTCGCCACCAGCTGTCAGTGCACCCTTTCACCAAGCACGCACACCAACAGCCATCAGTGCACAATTTCTACAGGCACACACACCACCACCCATCAGTGAACACATCAATTGTTAACGCATCCACAATTAACTATTGTAGCAATCGCAATATGGTGCCCTTTACTTTTAAACATATTCATATAAAGCGCAGCATGCCACCATTCCTACTATTCCAATCCAACACACATTTTCCACTACACACCACATGCATACACTCCATAACACATGGCTAAAAGACATTGCCATTTACAATTCCATTAGCTCTAACTCAAAAAAATCCGAGACCTATTGCATTTCTAATGCTTGTTATTGACATGTTTTCGCTTGTTGTTTTATAATAGGCTCGAGATAAGGTTCTGATAGGTCAAGAACCAGTCTCCTTAGAGTAATCATTAATTGTGGTCCTCAGTGCCACCATTAATTGTGGTCCTCAGTGCTTGTCATTCTGTACATCATCATAGACAAGCACTTTTTATTACCTCACTGCCACTCGAACACCATTTTCTGAAAGCCGGGAGCAGCAGAACCCCTCCAGCATCCAGTCTTTAATTTTCTTTAATTTCTATATGAAGATATTTTGGGGAAATCATTTTGGCTCAATTAAGAAAGGGTTGTCAATGAAGATCTGCATCCTGTCTTCCTGGGGAAAGAGGTTATCGAGAATTGTCCTGGTCTCTAAATGTGTATAGTGAAATACACAGCACAGTAAGCAAAGGCAGTATTTTTTTTATCACCTTCTTGACCTTCCATCTTCTCCTAATATTATTAAGGGCAACAGTAGCATGGGCATACTTGAAGACCAAGTTGTGGTCCCACTTTTGTACGCGTTCTTATTTGTCTTTGTTCCATACCATGGCTTAGGTAAGATTTAGAGTGAGTGAATGAACCTACTTTTACGATCAAGAAGGGTGTAAAAATGCATTTTATTTTACCCTTTCTCTTCATTCTATTAAATAATGGAAATATTTCTTGTTTCAATGAATGAATAGTCGATGATGCCAACTAAACCTAGAAACAATAAGATAACATCTCCATCTGAATCATGGTTTAATGAGGAACTTAGGTTAGCTAAGCAATTATGCAGAAGATCTGAAAGAAGTTGGAGACAAAACTATAGCAGAGAGGATAGTTTCTTACATTGAGAAACTACAGCACTATCAAAAACTCCTGACCCAAACTAAATCGGATTTTTAAATAAATAAGATCAATTCAACTCTTAATACCCCGAAGGAGCTTTTTTCAACGGTGATTAAACTTAGTAATCCTTCCTCAGCTAGCAGTAAAAACATTGATGCATCGTTTTGCAATAATCTAGCGAGTTTCTTTAAAACAAAGGTGGAATAAATCTTTAATTTCTTAATCACTACCGTTAACCCTGGGTTGTTTTGCTCACCTCTCAGTCCACAGCCTGAGGATCTAATTGCAGCTGACAGAGGAATGGCCTCACTAAACTCAGATCCATCAAAATCTTGCCAACCCCATGAACACACGTTTTCTGCTTTCTCAGCCCTATCCTTAGATCAAGTGGTCATTCAGTTTAAGCAAATTAAGTCAGGGTCACCTCTAGACCTGTGTCCGCCCATAATTCTCCAAAGAGCTTTAAGCATAGTGCCCAGTTCTCTTCTAGGCATTTTTAATGGCCTGCTGCATTCAGGATACTTCCCTAAAATGTGGAAAGTAGCCTCGATTCTTCCACCACTAAAAAAGGCCAACCTGAACTCTGACTGCAATAGCAACTATAAGCCAATATCTTGTCTCCCCTTCCCGGCCAAATTGATTGAGAAAGCTCTGAACATTGAACTTTTACTTTATATCCAGGAACATGATCTACTGGATTCCTCTCAGTTTGGCTTTAGAGGTCAACACAGCACGGAGACTGCTCTGATTACAGCTGCAGAGTATGTCAGAACAACATTAGATCAAGGTGGGAACGCTGCCCTAATTTGACTCTATCTCCCGGCAGCGTTTGACACCGTAAACCATCAATTGTTGATCAAGCGGCTGCAAGAAATAAGGGTAGGTGAGACTGCACTCAAACTACTCTGTTCTTTTTTGACAGAGAGATCACAGTTTGTGGAGTGTAACGGCTACAGATCAATCCCTTTTATTCTTCCACGTGGGGTTCCTCAGGGGTCATCTTTGAGCCCCACCCTTTTTAATCTGTACTTGACACCGCTAGCCACATTAATAAAAGATCTTGGGTTTTCTGTCGTCTCTTATGTAGACGACACTCAGATTGTGGTGTCAGTCACAGAAAATATCACTAACACAGCTTTTCGTTTCCACGACTACATGCGGCAGATCGACAAATGGATGTCCTCCAATTGTCTGAGGTTGAACTCCGACAAAACAGAGGTGCTTCTATTTGGCAACAACCCACTGTTCTGGGGCCCCTGTTGGTGGCAACAGGAAATGGGTCCAACTCCCGCTCCTGTGGCAAAAGTGAAAATTCTGGGCATCCATTTTGATGGGAGACTTTCCTTTGTGGGACATGCGAATGCAGTACCTTATTCCTGTTTTTCATCTTTAAATCTCTCAGGAAGATTTTTCATTGTATCCCTCTGCACCTTCTCAAAGCTGTGATCACTGTTTTGTCTTTTCCAAAATCGATTACTGTAGCAGGCTCTTTTTGTCCGCACACAAGAAAGCTTTAGATACACTGCAACTGGTTCAAAGCACAGCTGCTCGGCTGCTGTTAGGGATCCCTAAACACCAGTCAGTCTCAAAATATCTGCCCCCGCTTCACTGGCTACCAGTCAAGAAAAGAGTTATCTTTAATTCCCTCTGTCTAGCTTTTAAAGCTCTCCATACATGGGCCCTGCCTCTATTAGACAACTCTTCTGCTGGTATGTCCCGTCCAGGAACCTGAGATCTGCATCCAAAGCAAACTTGGCTATTCCCAGGTTTAGGAGGGCTACTTGGGGAGGCAAGAGCTTTGCAGTTATTACGGCCAAACTTTGGAATACCCTGCCATTCTCACTAAAATCTACCTCTAATCTGCTCTTTCCGCACGGCTCTGAAAACCTGGCTTTTTAACAATTGGTTCCCTCAGGCCCCCCTTTTTGTATGTCCTAGTCAGGGGTTGTTTAAATCTGTTCTTTCACTTCCCCTTTTGAAGCTACAGCGCCTAGACACCCGAGGGTAGTAGCGCGCTATATACATTTTCTTTTCATTTAATTTTCATGATAAGCCAATAGAAGATTCTGATGGTCCTTTATGCTGATTTTCTGATGGTTACTTCTAATAGTAGATTCCTCCCCTTTAGAATATTCCCAAGTGCCAGATTGGATCTGGAAACTTTCAGTAGCAGTGCTCCCGCACACCACTATTTGCAGTTTGACTTGCTATGGTCTTGATCTGTTTTGGAGGTGATGGAGGGCAGCCCCATGTAAGCACCAACCCTGGCTACCTACGCCACTTGCTTTCTTTCAATGTCTTTAAATGCATATTTAAAGCTCCTCTTCCTCCTCAGTCAGTATTTGATCATTTCAAATCGAAATCCAGTGTACAAAGGAATGATGTTCCCAAATTAAACTACAGGGTTCAACTCATGCAATGACTGTAGAAAACACGTCAGTAGCAGACCAGCGCACGGTGTGCCTTTGGCTTCGGGCACAACCCTAATTCGGGACATAACCTTAAGTATGTCCTCCTGCACCAGAAGGCGATCTGGGACCATGAAGCGAAGCTGTATCGGGTCAAACATAGAAAGAAGTAATGGACCTCATGTAAGTTCCACTCAAAATCTAGGGTACAGACCGACTCCTGCTCTCTGTGCTGATCCCGTGAAATTCATCTTTGTCATCTGAGTTCATTTGGCAAGTCCAAATCGAAGACTCACCCTGTAAGAAATATGGGGCCTTATTTATGAGAAGTGACGCATTGCTGCGTGAAAACAGTGATGCGTCACTTCTCAGTGCACCCTCCTTGCGACATGATGGATGCGTCATATTTATTATATGACGCATCATGTCGCAAGGAATGACAGATAAGTCAGTATTACTGATGTATCTGTCGACGCAAAACTGATGCATTGCTCGAGTTGTGTCGAAAGCATGACGCAACTCCAGCAATGTTCCTTTCACATGGGGCAAGCCCCATGTGAATGGGCCTGCATCAGTCTTACGCCTTCAAAGAGGCAGGTGTAAGATATTGACATAGTAGCATCCTAGAAGTAGCGTACTGAAATCTTATAGATTTCCCTGCGCCACTTCTGCGAGACTTGGATGCGAGGAAACGCCCACCTTGGATACATTATACCTGATGCAGGTATAATGTGGCACAGAGGTTTACAAAGTGACACATCTGCCTAGATGTGTCACTTTGTCAATAGGGCGCAACATGGAGCATTTTTTATGTCGCGTCACAAAAAGTGATGCACCGGTGGCTTAAAAGTTACGCAAGACCTCGTAAATAAGGCCCTTGGTTATTGGTTGAGGAGGGGTGGAAGCCCTATTCAAGTAACAGCCACATACCTTGTCATGGTGAACCACAACAAATTACTAAATTAACCTGTGTTTTACCCTCCGGTAGCTTGGCTCATAGCAGTCCGGCTTAACTTAGAGGCAATGTGTAAAGTATTTATATAGCACGCAAACAGTAATGATGTGAAAACAAAACATAAGAAAAGACCCAAACCAATTTAGAAAAATAGAGGACATTTTAACCACATTCATGCTGGTGACGGAACCACTCCGTCACCAGTCACGGATGCGCTGTGCTGATGAGGGAATGGTTCCGTCACGGCCCGGCCGCCGCGCCTGCGCGGTGCTTTCTATTAAGCGGGCGGGCCGTGACGGAACCACTCCATCACAAGTACAGCGCGCCCGTGGCTCGTGACGGAGTGGTTCCGTCACGAGCATGGCTGCGGCGCGCGGCCCCCTCTTCCCCCCCAGAGCTGCGGCGGAATTACCACCGCGGCCAAGGGGTTAATAAATAAAATGATACCAGAACGACAAAGATCTAATCAGCAGGATTGGACATATTTCAAAGTTTCAGGAAAGTTTAGCGCATAAAAGCACAGCGTGCAAATCGCTGTCATCTGGCCATGCTAGACTGGGGAAATGTTCCAACAAAAACAAATTCAGCAAAGTGGGAGGGGTGATGGCAAAACTTTTTGGGAACTACTGTCCAAGGGTGTCCAGTCTAAGAAAACCCAATCGATGACAGGAGGTTCGTTGGTTGGGTACATGAAAGTCCGCATTCTACCGGTCAAAAACTATGATTCAGTTGTATAGATTCAAGGCAACAGAACCTGGGCCAGTGCAAGCATTTTGAATGTGCCCTTCCTCAGGAAGGTATTCAGAGGACAAAGATCTCAAATAGGACGAAGGCCTCTATCCTTTTGTGGCTTGAGGAAATAGCGGGAGTAACAACCAATCACTATTTACCGAATTTGGACTCCTCTCAGAGGCCCCTTTGAATGTTCGAGCTCACACCTCTTGCAGTAGGATGGATAGGTACTCTTCTGTGAGCCGCTCTTATGTGAGAGAAAGCTGAGGCGGGTCAGAAAGGAGCGGAGGAGCATAGCCTTGCTCAAATATATGGAGTACCTGTCTGTTAGTTGTAATGGACTGGTGTCTGAGGAGAAAGTGATGGATATTAACTCCCACAGGTTGCTTGTGCACCATTAAGGGCAAACTGAGTGGCTTGCTTGCTCATGCCGGAGGGGAGGACTGGGAAGATTGATGCCCCTTGTGAACTATGCATTGCCTGCCTGATCCCTGTCCTCTATCAAGAAAGGAATGGAGTGACTGCAGTATGTGCATTGCCTGTACTTCAACCCCCTGAAATACCCTTGAAAAGGCTGAAACTGATAAGGAAACTGTCAGAAAGGGATTGAAATGCCCTAGAACCGAGCTGTGCGCTATGGCCCTGCTCCCTTTAAAGTGCTCAAGGGCTGAATAAGCCTTTTTTTGCCAAAAAGATGAGGCCCATCAAATGGTATATCTATTAGACACCTGCATATCTCCAGAAAATCCAGTAGCTTGCATACATGTATGGGGGCAGAACACAGGCGCCATTGCACGCCCCAAGAAGTCAGAAGCATCCAGGCCAGCTAAAATGACATATTTAGCTGCATCCTGGCCATCTTGAATGGTCTGAGATTAAAAAGCTGCCAGGCCTGCTCTTCTCTTTACAGCAGCGACCATCTTGGATGCTCTCCCTGCTCCTCGTGGACTCCTCCACTGCGAATGGAGCTCTTCACGTCAAACTTTGAGAACGTAGCTTTACAGTGGGACTAACCTGGTCACTGTCACATGTCTGCTCTCCATTGCGATCTGCCTGAACTTGTAAAATTTCCCAGGTCTAGCACGGCTCGATGACCTCCAGTGGCGTACTGTGCTTTTTCGGCACAATACTTCCCTAAACTCTTAAATTTAGTATCTAATGTTTTACTGATTTAATTTTTGTCGTTCTACTATCATTTTATTTTTATTTTTTAATTTGTGTGTCGTCTTTTCACTTTCTTAATATTTGTGTGCTGCATAAATACTTAACACAGTGCCTCCAAGTTAAGCCTCAAATCTTTGTGCCAAGCTACCAGAGGGTTAAGCACAAGTTAATGTAGTGAATTTTATGGTTCACCCTGACCAGAACTGTGTTTATCATTTTAGTGGGACTTTCACCCCTACCAACTAATATCACAATTTCTCACAGGTTTTCAAGAAATGAGCAAAAGTCACACTTGACTCTTTTGCTGTAGCCTTTCTTTTAAAGCAGCTGTCCTGGACTGCAATTTAGTGACTTTTCTCCATCACAGCAAGTCCGGTGTTTCAGCCTTGATCCTGAATCTCAGTAAGAGCGTCTCTGAGGCTTCTTGGCCTGTTAACCTAATGCATCATGTTTGTTCACTTACACACGTTGCATATATGAGCTCTGAATTGGGATCTGACATCTAAGTGGGCACAGCACCAAATAAACCTGTTGGATGTCATCCAGGTTTCAGAAGAGACTGCACAATATCTTTCAGTGTGGCTTTCTATTGCAGCCTGACCAGCGGCAGACCCCCTCCTCCTTTTCCCACCCCGAGCTGAGTCGAGGTGAATACATCACCACTGGTTTGGGGAGGGCATGTGGGAGAGGTGAAGATTGGAGGTCTCTGGCCTCGGATTGCAATCCGGCTCCATATCAGTCTGTTGACGTTGCAGGCCATTTGTCTGATTTTTAAGGTCTTCCTTCCATCTGTCATGGGGAGACTGGTACAAGTTTTATGGACAACGTGTGGTACTACAACAAGTGGGACAGATTGGGGTCCTGCATCCTATGCCAAGAGATTCTGCACCTGGCAGGATCCTTGAATGCCAAAGCAGACAAGCTCAGCTGATGAATCACAAATGGCGGCTGCACCCCAAATTGACATAGGGCGTTCTTCAACAATGGGGAGAAGCGTGGCTAGATCTCTTTGCAACTTTTGAGGATGCGCAGTCTCCAAACCTTTGCACATTGTAGTTCTTCCTAGGAGAGTCATTTTGATTGGAGTGGATTATGATTCTTCTGCATGCCTTCAGCCTTTGCTTCTTATGCCCAGGGTTTTGATGACAATCAGAAATGACCAGTTCTAAGTCATCCCAGTGATCCTCGGATTGGGGCCGGAAAGTTTGATACCCGGAAATTATGAGCATGTGCATCTGCCCTCCGATCAGGCCCCCTCTTCTGGAAGTTTGTCTGTCATTCCAACAGGAGCGTGTTCTCCAACTAAACCTGCACTATCTGCACCCCCATGCTCAGAGATGGGGTGGCGCAAGCTGGCTGCATTTGATTTGCCAACCAAAATTGTTTGCCATTCTGTCTGCCAGGTGCCCTTCCACAAAGTCTATTTACTCTGTGCGCTGACAAATTTGTAGCCCGGTGTGGTTCCACAGTACTGACCCTTTGTAAGCCAAACTGTCTGCTATTTTGTTATTGGTTGTGCCTTTGACCCTGGACAACCATACAGGGGTATTGTTAAAGGTTATTTATCAGCCCTTTTGGCCTTTTGTGTTTACTAGACCAACCATCCTGGTTTAAATCACCTATTGAGATACGTTCTTAAACACACATGTACCCTTGCAGAACGTTTGAGATGCTACAATGGAACCTTAATTTGGTCTGACATTTCTCATGGGTACTTCCTTCTAGCTGATATCCAGCTGCTTTTTGCATCTTCTGACTCTTAAGACTGTGTTCCTTGTTGCGATCAATTCAGCCCAACGCATGAGTGAGCTCCTACCTCTCTCATTGCAACCTCCCTACACCATCTTTTTTCTAGGACAAACTAGTGCTGAGGAACAGGGAAGCCTTCTTGCCGTGACCCATTTTCATATTGGAGAGACCATCACTTTCACAACATTCTTTGTCACTCCTCACCACTTGAAAGAGGAGGAGAAACTCCATCGGGACGACCCCAAAAGGGCCTTAAGATTTTACCAAGATATTTACCAATAACCATTGAGTGGCCGTTCAACATTTTTTGTGGGTTCTCTTGGGCAAAAAAAGTAAATTGGTGCAGTAAAGAACACTTGTCAAGGCAGATAGTCTTTTGCATTAAGTTCTGGTACTCCTTGGCCAATAAACAGCTTCTGGAGTGGCAGATGGCCCATTCAACCAGTACCAAGGCTGCCAGCTCTACAATGGTATGTGGAGTACCTGATCTTGACATCTGTAAGGCTGTGATGTGGGCATCTGAAAGAAACCGTTCTAGATTTCTTACCTTAGATTTACCCCCAGGCGTCAGCCTGGATCTGTAACGTTTTTAGTCAGCAGTACCTCTGCGCCTTGGAAGGTGGCTTTGGTCGACTCCGCGTCCGTCGTTGGCATCGTGATCACTGGGATGACGTTGCGGAAGCTACATAAACGCCGCACTTGCGCTCTGACGTCAGTTCCTTCTTTTTCACCACCAGCAAGCGCAGGTCTGGAGAGAGCGGTACCCCCAGTCACTTTTTGATTGACATTTTTGCAACGTATGTCAACTTTGTTTTCGAGTCTAACTTCAACTCCTAGTGCACGAGGGGTGCCCCGTTTCAAGGCCTGCGGTTCCTGTACCCGACTGATGTCAGTGACGGATCCACACCACGTGTGCCTCTACTGTCTGGAGCGCAACTATGACCCCAAGTCGTGCTCTCACTGCTGAACCATGGGCCGAAGTCTTTACAGGAGTGGTCCCGAAAGCTACTAGAGGCCCGGCAGTCGGCTCCGCGTCATTCGAGGTCCCGGTCGCGTGGAAGATTGAGGGACCGATTGTGGAGCCATCACCACTCCTCGTCTAAGTCTTCGCACTCTGGGTCAGGTAAGTCGAAGCACAAGAAGAAGTCGAAGAAGCATCGTTGCTCTTCGACTTCCCCTTGTCCGTCGGCCGACAAGAAGAAGGGTTGGGGTGGTGCCCCTCCATGGCTCCGCGTGCGGAGACTTCAGGGTCAACTCCAGCCTTCCCTCCCTTTCTGGTACCGGGAGCGACCCCTGCCCAGCTTCGTCAGTTCTACGAAGCGATGCATGCCATCTTTGGACAGCCTGACTCTGCCGGTGCACCTTCGGGCCCCGCGAACTCGGCTTGGGGCCCTAGGCCTTCGATGTCGGCAGCTCCAGCCTCTGCACCCCAGGGATCCCTTGGATCCAGGCCTGCATCCGGATCTGCACCTGTCGACCTTATTACACCTCCACTGTGCCGATTCCACCGTCACCACGTCCGCAGCCTACGCTGGCTAGACCTCTAGCTGGCGTCGACCCCGGCTTCCACCCTGATGTGGATACGGAGCCGGACCGGCGCCGATGCGTACTTTTGTGCCTGTATTCCACCCTGGCCATTTTCAGCCAGTTTGCCAGCCAGAGTAGGGTGAGGAAGACTGGGAGTGTTCTGGTGCCCCTTTAACTGACCACTTGCAGTACGACCAGGACTGGAGAGAGGAACTGGGGGATGCCTGTGGTCTGGACACATCACCAAACCTTGGCATGTTGTCTCCTCCTACCATGGCTACGGAGGAGGGAGAGTCTTACACAGTGGTGTTGCATAGGGCGCCAAGGCCCTATACCTCAAGCTACCTACTGTGGCAGTCAGGACTAACCTCCTTGACAGAGGCGCTTCAGCTGGCATCGAGCTCTTCCAAGCCCTTGCTGCCGTTTAATGAAGCCCTCACGGACATCCTTTTGGTCACCTGGTCCAAGCCCAACACATGGGCTCCTGTGGATAGGATGGTTGCCAGACGCCACCGCCCGGCTCCGGGTGACCCCACTTTCCTCTCCCAACACCCCTCCTCCAAGAGCTTGGTGGTCCAAGCTTCAACATCCCAAAGCGCATTCCCTAACGCACCACTGGATAGGAAATCCAAGAAGCTGGATCAGCTAGGGATAAAGTTGTTCTCTTCCTCCAGCCTAGGGCTGTGGTCGGTGAACACCGCTTGCCTGTTGGGGCGTTATTGCCACTCCGTGTGGGATATGGTGGCGCAAGTGCTGCCTCAGTGTACGGAGGAGGCCTGGGCCGTACTCTCCCATGCTGTTGCCGAGGGAAGGGATGCAGCAAAGTTCGCCATCTGCTGTGGACTTGACACTGCCGACTCATTTGGTAGGACCATTTCAACGTCGGTGGCGCTTCGCCGTTATGCCTGGTTGAGAACGGTTGAGGTCCTAAGACTTCATCATTATTCCTTGTCTGTTCATATATTTGAGAATTGACTGACATTCTGAAATGGTGACCAGTTTTATAGATGGTAAAATAACTCTTGGAGTTTGGTATGAGCATGTAAGTATCTCCTCAAATAATAGTGGCCATGAGTAGGAGGGCCTTCGTTTTACAGTAAGTCATCTGTTCAGACCTTAATCGTCAATTAGTGCATGGTGCTGAGTCTGGAGGGAAAATCATAGATCAACCTCTGTTTGCGCCACGATTTACCACTCTTCTTTTGCATATTTGTACAATTAGCAGCAGCCGTTTTCTGATGGTAATGGGATTGTTTTCTGCTCCGTGTGGCAACTTTTCCTTATGGATTTTAAAAAATCCCACCCACACACCGCATATTGGGGTGTTGCAGCTGCATTGAAAATCTGTGTATGCTGATGTTCTTTTTGCAATGTGCTCTAAATGAGCGCCACAGTAGTAGATTAGTAGTTCATTATGATTAGATTTGTTTTTGCAAAACATTTTTATTGGCATTTTTTCCTTTATAACATACAGCATATCTTTCATTGTCGATGATTTCGACAAACAAATTGATCCCGCGTGGGGACCATTTACCGCAACCCCCCATCATAGGGGTTGAAGACAATTAGGCCAGTATCGTTCAGTTCAGTAAGTGACAATGTCCCTCACAAGTCTATGTCCGTATGCAGGGTACCCGCCCAGATGTTGCATTCCAGGCCACGTTAGGGGCATGTGATGTAATGTCTCCCCATACACGAGCTCGTGGGGGATTTGAAACTTCTGCCTTATATAAACCATAAATAAACTTGGGATAATAAAACACATAAACTGGGATGCACTGTGTAATATATGCTGGATTTACACATGTGGGCACGCCTGAGAGCTGCACTATTGCGGGATATCTTGATGGACTTGTGCCGAGTCTGGCTGGGAAAGGGGGAGGGGGCAGCACTAGGTGCCATCTACGCAGGGATGTGGTGGTGAGTGGATGACTTCTATTCGGACAGGCCCAGCAGGTACTTGAGCCCGTTGCGTTCCCCCCGATCACCCCCTGGGGCTGAAGAGGGCCTGGGGGAACCACCTCCCACCGTGCCCGCTTCTGCATCCATTTCATGCGTAAAGGAGTGAAGTAGCATGGCCCAGGGCATGGAAATTGGGTGTTTGCTAATTCCTCTGGCTTCCTCCTCGCGCAGTGTGCCTTCCTCCGCTGCATCCCATTTCTTGACTGCACCCACCCAGGCAGCCAGAGGGGGAACGGCAGGTGCCTTCCAGTGCATTGTTATGCATCGCTTGGCCAGAAGGAGTACTAGGGAGGCAAAGCGCATCTCGACTTTCATGTGCGTGCGCCGCCTACCAATACCAAGGGCTCTAGCTGCCCACGTGTTTAGATCCCGGAGGCCCGTGACTGTTCCAAGAGTCGTATGGACGGTGCACCAGTAGCTATGGAGGGACCGACGGTCCCACAGCATGTGGAAGAAGGAGGCCGCGGGTTCCCGACATCTTGGGCATACGAAGGCGCCATCAGGGAAGTACTTCTGAAGCTTTGCAGGAGTGAGATATGCCCGATGAAGGATATGTAATTGTATGTTTTTGAAGCGGTAGTTGCGGGAGACTTTCTTGGTGTACGCTAGTGCTTTGACCCATTCCCTATCATGTAGAGGCCTGCGAAAGTCATCTTCCCATTGTTCCCTGAGGGACACAAGTGAGGGTTGCTGAAGGGTACGTATAGCTTTATATATCCAAGTAACTAGGTGCCTCCCCGGGCCCATCTGTAGGATCGCCTGAAGGACCGGGTTTGTCGGGGGTTCGTCCTCTAGCGTGTGCCAATGTTTGCAACAGTTATTTAACAGTTGCCTATGTAGCAAAAATCGCCCCCTTGGAAGCTCAAAGTCTGTCACGATCGCCTCAAACGTCTGCAGTTGTTCTCCGTGTAGTACCCGCGACCTTTAGGTAGCCCTACCAACGGCAGGAGAGGGGAATACGGGGGCACCGCTCGATTTATTCTGTCGATGCGTGCAAGACGGGCGCGCGCCTTCATCAATTGAAGCGGCTTGGTCGGGGGGGGGTGGGGGGAGTGCAGCTCCCGGTAGTAGCATGCGGTGGACAGTGGGAGTCTGCACTTGTCCAGCTGCCGTGGCCAACTCTCGTTACGCTCGACCCGCCGTCCAGCGGGACACCCATTGTAATTGGGCGGCCAGAAAGTAAGCCTCAAAGGATGGCGCAGCCAGCCCTCCCTTGTCAATAGGCAACTGTAACTTTGCCAGGGCGATGCGCCTGCGGCCAGTGCCCCAGATAAGGGTCCCCAATAAGGTGTCCAGCTCGCTGAAGAATGAACGAGGGGGAACGACCGATAGATTAGAAAAGAGGTATAGGAGTCGCGGGACTAGGATCATTTTGGCAACCGCTATCTTACCCGCAACTGTGAGCGAAAGACTTTTCCAGAAGTGTATGGACGATCTAATGCCCGCCATCAGCCTTCGATAGTTGCCCTCGTTGATGTCCTGCGGCGTGTGATACAGATGGACTCCCAGGTACCGTACTGCTTGAGGACTCCACGAAAGGTTAACATTATCCAACCGCAGCGGGCACTGAGGCATTGCCTGTACCAGGGGATAAACTATCGACTTGACCCAGTTAACGCGTAGTTCGGCCACATCCTCAAAGTCCTGCAAGATACGCGTTATAGAGGTGAGATCCGCTGCAATATCTCGAACATATATGAGAACATAGTCAGCATATAAGGACACTGCAAGCACGGAATTGGCAATAGGAAGTCCCCACTCCTCCCCGTCGGCCCGAAGACAGACTGCCAAAGGCTCCATCGCCATGGCGAAGAGATGGGGGGATAATAGACAGCCCTGACGGGTGCCACGGCGGACCGAAAAAGAGGCGGAGATAAGGGGACCTATCCTAGCTCGATGTGGGCTCGGTGTACATAAGCCTAGTGTATGCCTGAAGGCGAGGACCTATCCCCCGCTTGCTGCAAGACCCGGAATAAATATACCCATGATAGAGATTCGAAGGCTTTTTCCAGATCCAGGACCAGACATGCCGCACGGGGAAAATGATCCCGGATCTGGTCCTGCACGTGGAACAGCCGACGGATATTGGAGGAAGTGTTCCTGCCCGGCACAAATCCATTCTGATCTGGATGGATCAGCTGCGGAAGGATGGTGGTGGACCGATCTGCCAGAACCTTCCCATAGATTTTATAGTCCGCGGGTAAAAGGGCTATGGGCCGGTAAGAACCCAACTGATGGGATCCCTATCCGGTTTAAGGAGAGACACTACGACCGATTCACACGTGGACTGAGGCAGAGCGCCTCCATCCAAGGCTGCTTGGAATTGCCTCTCCAGCTGGGGGACCAGTTGGGATGCAAAGGTGCGGTAAAATTCCAACTGGATGCCGTCCAATTCGGGGGCCTTGTGGGTAGCCAATGCCTTCATAGCATGTCTGATCTCCGTCGCTCTGATGGGGTCATCAAGATCTCGACGAGTGTCACGATCGATCTGAGGTAGCTGATGACGAGCCAGGAAGTGGGAAAGGGCCTTCTCACGTATCGGAGCCCGGCAGGCATATAGTGACGTGTAATGCTCCTGAAAGGCAGTCAGTATAGCGTCTTGAGAGTATAACAAGATACCTTGAGCATTACGAACGGCCGTGACGGACGGAAGACCCAAGTCTTGCTTGCCCATCCACACCAGTAGCTTTCCCGCCCTCCCTGTGAACACGCGCCGCGTACGCCGTGAAATTGTACCTACGCAAGCTTGCTAAAGCCTCTTCATAGGCTGTTTTCGTGGCGACGATTCGGGCCGTCGCGCCTCCATCAGGGTTAGTCTCCTTCGTGAGAGAGGCCAAGGCCTGCTCTGTTCTTTTTATGTCTTGCTCTAGAACTCTACGAACTCCCACGATTTGTCAGATACAGGTGCCCCGAATAACAACTTTAAAGGCGTCCCATTCCGCCCCGCGCTTGGATGCAGTACCAGTTTCTCTCGGAAGTATTGGCTGATGTGGTCTGCCTGTGTTTGTTGGAAAACCGGGTTGTCAAGACATTCTCTAGGGAGACGCCATGTAGGGACTGGGGGGTGCGGCGGGCGCCATTGCATTGTGAGTGTGTGTGCGTCGGGGTCTGATATGGTCCTACCAAGGTAGTCCGCAACAGAAATGAGAGGTAGGATAGCGGCAGAGCACAGAAAGCTATCCAAACGGACTCTGAGGTCCGGGGGCACTGAGTGGAATGAGTAAAGCCTAACGTGGGGTTGCGAGTGCGCCAGACATCGTGGAGAGCCCAGTGGTGCGCCCATGTCGCAATCCGCTTCGCCTGCGCCACTACAGGGGATGTCGGAGGGGGGGGATGGGATCTATCCAGTGTTATGTTTTGTACACAATTGTAGTCAACCCCTAAGATCCAGAGGACCTGTGTGTATGCGCTCAGCGGGGAAGAGAGTGTGTCCCAAAATTTGCTGTGATCAACATTGGGCCCATATATGCTCCCCAATAAGACTGCTTGGCCATCCAGCCGCCCCTGCAAGAGAACATACCGACCATCCGGGTCAATAGTGTGGGAGTACTCCTGAAAGGGAACGCCTGGGCGTACCCATATAAGGGCGTCTCGAGCAAAGGCCGAGTATGTGGTAGCGCATATTAGTCCCCTCCAACGCCTACGCAGCTTTGCCACTTCCCCTGCTGTTAGGTGCGTTTCCTGTAAGAGCGCGATGTGCGCGTGATGACGCTTGATGTAGGCGTAGACTAAGTACCGTTTACGCGCAGTGTGCATCCCACGCACGTTCAGTGTAAGGATGGTGACAGTGCCATTTTGTGCCATCTGTGTGCGTGCATGATGCGCAGGGATCTAGGGGCATCAGGATCCCTCAGATGTCCCCAGGTCCCTCCCATGTCCGTGCTGCCATGGTGTCCGTGCTGCTGCTTCTCGGCGCGTGAATAAGGACACAGTGCAGTGTGGATACACTCAGTGGGGAGGGGACTGGGGGAGGGGGGGGCAGAACATAGCCCTAACTCGGGGGACCCATCGACAAGGGCGATACGTCCAACCTACCTCTCAACCGGTACGAGAGCATCAACACAATATGGGGGTGGCGGCCTGTGCCTGCGAGGTGCCTCAGCTTGTGGGCTATGCGCGCAAGGTAATGGCTGCTCGTTGGCTGACTTAAGTGGTGAAATGGTTAACCAAGTCTACGGTGATACGTGGACGCGCACATATGGGGATCGCTTGTGCCAGAGCTCCCCCGGTATTTTCTACCAGTGACGAACGTCCATTCATATCAGGTCATCAGCGGATCTTGGTGTGACCGCAGGCAAGGCCACCGAGTCCACTCCAGGCTGCGTTGCTTCGCTGTCACCTTCCTCTTCCGAGGTGAATAGGTGAGGAGCCCGCTCAATGTCCGTTGCTGGAGATGCAAGATGGAGGCTGGCCACCGCCTTCAGGGCTTTCCGTCTTTCTTGCACGATTATTTCCAGGTCTGGCGACCCCATGGTGTGTGAGAGCGAGCTGGAGGTGCCCTGCCGGTTGCGTCGTCTGGAGCGCTGTCTTCTGGACCCTGACTTTCCCGCTGCTCGCGGGGGTGCTCTGTACCGGGATCTGAGGCTCCGCGCTGGTCCAGCCAATCATGCGCCTCCTCCGGGGTCGCGAAGAAGTGAGTGATACCATCTTGCATGACTTTGAGGCAGGCAGGAAATAGCAAGGAGTATTGCATCTTTTCTATTCTGAGCCGCCGTTTCACTTCCAGGAAGGATGACCTTTGGCGCTGGACCGCTCTGGAATAGTCGGGAAAAATCATGATGGTTCTGTTCTCCACTCTGAGCGGCCCTACCTGACGCGCCGCCCGTAACACCGCATCCCGGTCTCTGAAGTGCAAGAACTTTGCCAGCATGGGGCGCGGTGGAGCCCCCGGCTGAGGACGATGCGCCGGGACTCGATGAGCCCGCTCGATGGAGAAGAACGCTGACCGTGCCTCAGCAGGCGTAAATGATTTAGTCCATGTCTCCATATACTCCACGGCATCCGCCTTTTCAATGCCCTCCGTCAGGCAAAGGACACGTATATTGCAGCGTCTCGACCGCCCTTCTAAATCATCAAGCCGTTCTTCCATAGTTGACATACGGCTCTCCAGTGCCTGTAGCGTGTCTTGATGAGTCTGTACCATGGGCTGGATGGAAGTGACAGTTTTTTCAGTGTCCGAGACTTTGTCTGACAATTTGCAGTGGTCATCGCGGAGGAGGCTGAAGTCCGTCGTGAGGGTGCTCAATCGCTGCTCCATAGATTGCCTGGATTGCTCTCTGGCCAAGAGAACCCTGTCCAATTTGGCCGAGAGGGCAACATCCGTTGTCGCAGGATCATCTTTAGGGGGCCCGGCAGAGTGACGGCTGGCAGCGTCAGATGTGGCCCCTTGGGTCGCCGCCATCACCCTTGGTTTGCCCATTCTCGCCCCTGGGGTTGTGCATGTGCGTCCAACAGTGACTTTCAGGTGAAGTGTCTGGTCAACCGATCCCGCGTCTCCTGTTATTGTAACCAGCCTGAGACCGTTATCAGCAGAAATTTTTCAAAGAGGAGCCAAGGTGTGTGGGCATCCGCGGGCACCGGGAAGTATTCAAAATGAACACTCAGCAGGCCTCTGGGGTGGACCTCCGAACCAGGCCAAGTTGTGCAGTCGGTGTAACGCACTTGATTCTTCTGATCGCTTCTTCTGATCGCCGAACTTCTGGTTGCCACCGCCCTAACAATGGGCCCACATGCAGCACGCCGTCTCAGCTCCTCTCCACCTGGATAGCAACGTGGCGGGTAACTACTTCGGTCAGCGGGGGGCGCCGGTACTGACCCCTGCGCTCGAGTCGTTGTCACTGGGGCCCCTGGCTCTCACCAGATTTCCCCCGGCGTCTCACAGTGTCAGACTGCGAGCAGGCTGGCCGTCTCCTAAATCCCAGTGGCCCCAGGGAGCCAGTGAGGAACTTCCCCTGCGTCAGTTAGTCTGGGCCTCTCCACATTGCCAGTCCCCTGGCAGTTCACTCCGACTGGTGCCCACTCCCCGGCAGACGCTGCTGTGGATGCCACCTGTAGATTCCTGGCACTGCACTCCTATGCACTTTGATAGCATGTGTCTCACAGGGCCGCCATCTTGAAGTCAGGCAGGCCGCCCAACGGTCGCGGCCTGCCTCATAGAATGCTGCTTGCACCGGGCCTCCCGCCAGCCTCGAGTGCCCCCACCTGGGCCCCTCCGCAACTCTGACGGCACACAGGAATCAGGCCGCCCGCAATGTTGCCCGAACCACAGGTGAGCGGGGGGGTCTCAACCGCCTCGGGGGTGGGAGAACGCCATGGATAGGGTGGCGGGTGGCGCTTATCTCGGGCCCTGACGTCGGGCGCAGAGTACTTTCAATTATCCGCGATCAGGCCCCTCACTTGCGGTCTTGGCGTCGGCAGGGACAGCGCCCTGCATGCACGGTCCTCCCCGGGATCTCGGAGGCTCCGCGAATGCACAGCAGATCAGTCTTCGAGGCGGGGAGCATCCAGCAGAATGGGCGCCATTTCACTGTTCACTCCGCCTCATGCCACCGGATTTCCATCGTCCCTCGGCATCCCGCTAATCACTAGTACATGCGCTGGATGTCAGGCGTGTGCTCGTGTCAGTGAACACCAACCTCAGTCAGCCAGGCTGCATATGTAAGGGCGAGGTGGAAGCCCTCTCGCAGAGCCTCAGCCTGGTACATCCGCCATGGTGGCTTTCGTAGCCACGCCCCCCAGTTCGCTATGATTAGATGGCATAATAGATTGTTTTTGTTCTTTATAATGGCTATAGTAATATAGCCATTATTGAACAATTTAAATACTTTATTTTGCTATGTATCCATAACCCCGAACGAGTAGAATGTTACTTACAGAGAGTGACCTACTTTCAATCCAAAGGTAACCAAAGATCAGTCAAAATGAGTTCTGCTGCTCATGCATTACTGAAATTGGATAGCTGATGGATGTTTGACGGCTATATTTTTCATATTTTTTGTGTGGTCATTTTTAGAACCTGTATTTTTGTCCGATACGCTGTGCTTATTATAAACATGGTTAATAGTAAGAATTTACATTTAACATTGTTATGTGGCAATACACATTGAAATGCATTCAAAAGTTCATCATGGTCTAGTTGGGGGGTGGGGGGGTGCAGCTAGAAAGGAAGATAGGAAGTTACATGTCTGAAGTGAAAACCAAGGGTACCTAAAGAATGTTCTGAATAGTTAACTTGGGATACTTCCTGAAAAGGTAATTTTTGAAATGTAGTTACAGAAGGCTTTCAATCGAACTAAAAAGTAGTTTTTTCTACTTTACAGGAAGGCAGATGACTTTAGTTCTGATAATTTTATTGAGCATTTGTATACCTATTTAAACTCTACTGCAGTTTTCTGCAGTGTGTTCCAGTCTACCAGTTGTTTAGATCTCTGCGAGGAAAGGTGTGTTATCTGAGGCTAAGTGTGTTGATATCTGAGCATGTGTATTTTTGAGTACTTTCTGTGGCCTCATACTAGGTAGTAATCGAAAAACCACCAATACACCCACACATCTATATATCCATAGCTAGCGCTACATATATGTTACCTACTGGGGGTCGCCAGTAGGTAGATATAGTGAGGACATATTTTCCATAGGAAATCCGCAACATTCTATTTGGAATAACTTTAGCGCTGGTTGACGAATCTTCGTGAAATTTTCAAAACTGGTGGGGCACTCCGGTCCGCTCCAATCCTGAAAGTCTCGGGGTGATTCGCGAAGCGAGGGCCGAGAAAAAAGGGGGTCCCAAAACGTGTTTTCTCCATGCAATTTTCCATAGGTACCGTTCATCGCAGCTACAGCCCAAATGGCTGAACGGAATTACACCAAATTTAGCAAAGTTGTAGTCCTCGATTCAGACTCGTGCCTTTTGCTTATTTGGTGTGAATCCGTTCAGTAGTTTGAGAAAATGACATTTAAAGGTACATATATATCTATGGCCTCGGAGGATCCGCGGACCCTGCCGGGCACGAGCTGCATGCTAATTGGCTGTCAGCGCTCCAAATCAGGAAGTGTTGGCAGCAATCTTGTGCCTCTGTAGAACCCAGGCACAAGAAACCTATAAAACAAAAAAGCGCAAAACGCGAAAAGGGGGCAGGGTAGAAACACCCTGACCCCCCTAGGCCTGTGCAGGTCATTTGAGATGTCATCAGTAATGTCACTGACCATGTCATGAATGATGTAAAATGTGACATCACCAGTGGATTGCGGGCGCGAGAGTTATAGAATTTCAATAGTTTTGTATGAGTGAAATGTCCAGCTAACTATAACACCCCTGAAACCTATGTTTTTTCAGTGAATTTCAAAGGTTTTTTAAATGCTAATTCCTAACTATAACAGTCCTGAAACCTATTGTTTTTTCATTGAAAATATATATGTATATATGTATATATATCCAACGCGTCAAGGCAAAAAGCTCAAATAAAATAATGCTGACACACTAGAAGGTCTACGCTTGTCATTCTGCGTGAAAGCAGAGGGAAAGTGTAGCACGTTTGAGATATATATATATATATCTATATAACTATATCTATATCTATTTCTATCCTCGAAAATTCTCCCGGTACATCCACCACGGAAAATAAAGACTCGCACACCAGGGTCCGTGAGAAATAAATGTTTGTTATTGACGACGCGTTTCGACCGAGCGCTCTTCTTCACTAGCCATTCTACACATTGACAAATCCACCATTTTATCGTGCATAGTAGTAAAAACTAACAAAGGACCACATTTTGGGAATTTATTAATGAAGCTAGAGAAAAGACTATCGTCAAACCTCCGCATGCTGTGCATTTTCTGGATTCATGTTTATTTTGCTTGCATATAAACAAAGAATACATAATTAAAGGGTTCAAAAAATACATTGGATACATCTAAGGATACATATTTGCAAAATGATTTTCAAGAAAGTATACATTAAAAGCATTTCAGGAAAAAATATATGCTTTAGAAACAACACAGTATCTGGTCAAATGGCCTGAGCGCTTCTATGTTGTGTTTGCAATTACCGCTCTAAGTGTACTGGGGATGCTCAGACGTGAGTCCCAGGCACTCCACACCACTGGAGGCAAGCTAGCCGGGCTGATGAGAGGTGTTACCTCGAAACCGGGCCGGTCCTCGGATGCTTGTTTCCGTTCTGGGAAGGACATGGCTTTTGTAGTTCGGACTGGACTGTTCCCATGGAGCACAGGGTCAGCGCTGATTTGCATATCGCCATTGTCTAACCCAGGGTGGTGTGGAGTGGAAAAACGATGGATTTGGGCCCAGATCTTTGGACTGGGGTGGATGTGTGACATTGATCCACATTCTGTCCATCACTGTTGTGTTTGCAATTACCGCTTCTATGGTTGATTGCAGATCGCTTAATTCAGCAATATACTGCTATGTTTACCATGATCCCACTGATAAAAAAGGGGGGGGTTTGTATGCAGAGTTTCAAAGTTTCAAACGTGGCCAAGTGGCCTAACGCAAAACATCATCTCGACATGAATCTAAGTTTTAAATAAAGTTTATCCTTACCATGTGGTCAACATAATTTTGTAAATTCATTGAAGGTCCTTGTTATCATTCTAATCCAGATATATATATATCGAACCAGTCCAAACTTTAAATCAAGAAGGCGCTGACTTCGTGGGTGAATAACCAAAGAAAGATGTGTTTATTTCCACACAACCTAGACGCGTTTCGGCAGCGGACCGCCTTGCTCACTACATCATGTATCTCACACATCAGAAATATATACATTAGTACATGACAGGCATAAACTGGTTGGTTGTCACCGCAACCGTCTGAAGGCAACGGACATAGAAGAGTTTACTACATTGGGCATGGCTGTGCAGAAACGAAAAAGGTATAGAAAGAATACATTTTGTTTTTCTAATTTTCGCAATTGTTAAAAAACGCACAATTGTCGGAATGAAACATGGCCAGTGCATATTGATAGGAAATAAAACAAAAGATAATGCACGCTATGACAATAAGTGAAAAAACACAACGATTAAGAATCTTAAAACCGCACTGTGTTCTGTGTCTCTGTGTGGTTCAGTCGATTATATGGAGATCTGGCTTCAGAACCATTAGAAATCCTGTGCTCATCTCTCCTGTTCAAACCCCACAATTAAACGAAAAATGAGTGAGTCAGTTCATGCTTGCTTGTGTTGAGTACCTGCAGTATATATTACAACCAGGAGATGGTTACAATCAGTATTGTGGCATGGTGGTTGCTAACGCAGTGTGATGGGATGTACTTAACGGGATGTACAGGCTATATATCGTCGGGGTACAGTCAGATGATGGCGCTGGGTACTGCCCAAGTGGGCTTTGAAACTATTGGTTTTAGAGCCAGTGTTTGTATGGTTTACTGTCTGGTACAACACAGAATTAAAGGATGCTCAAGATGTTGTTTGTAGAAAAAAACTGTGAAAAAATGTGTCAACTAAACCTTAACAAATATTTACAGTAGTGAGAACCTAACGCTACGGATCAGGAAAAAGGTGCGGGACACGCAGCTGGGATATCCGAGATGTACATTTAGAGCCTCATCTGCATTCATTCCATTGGGAATTTTTGAATCCAGGAGGATTATATATCTAGATTCCAATCTTCTGAGTGACACCTGTCTATTACCTCCCCTGATGTTTTTAGGGATGCTGTCAATTACGAAGGAAGAGAGGTCCTGAGTTTTGCCAGCGTGGCGCATGTTGATGTGTCTCACCACTGGATATGCTGGGTCATCATGTATGATGGCCCTTAGATTTTGCAATATCCATACGTGTGCGGGATGTATCGTGCTACCGACGTACCGTTTGCTACACATGCATGTATAATAGATCTATATAAATAGATATATAAAATAATCGTTGTTTTTGCTAATGTTTGATGTCTAGAACTCCTTTGTGTACACTATGAATTAAACGTTTCTAAATGAAGTAACTTGTACTGATATTTTTTTCATTTGCATTTCAGAGTATGGCTGTGAAGTAGATGACGACGAGGGATTTTAATGCGTTGCCTTCCTAGAACTTTAAGAATACCGTTGTGTACAGACTGATGGACATACCATGTTGTAAATATTGAAAGGCGAGCTGGTCTGTGATCAGCAAATCTACATAGACAATCCCGAAAGGTTTTTTTCTTTTTTTTCATTTAGGTCAGTTTGTTGACCTGTAATGCAGATATTAACATTGGGTGTATAGAACTTTAATTTTTTGGAATCATGTTTCGATAAAGGAATTAGAAAAATATTTCTAAAGACTAAAGGCCTGCATATAGATTTTCATTTTTGTTGGCTTTTTGTTCTGTCTAGTTGAACGTCTGGCTTTCCGTTGAAGGAAATTCAGTGAATAGAAAATGTATGTACAATGAAAAGTATGAAAAAAGCACTAGATACGCTTGATAGTTTAAGAGAAAAGTAAATGTGTAATTTATACTCTTGGATGAACGTTCCTCCATGCCCGTTTCTCTGTCTTATTTAATAAACACATTCTTAATGCTTATATGTATTCTTCAGATTTGCCACACTTAATGTAGTGGTGGTATTTGTGGGTAGCGCATATGTTGCAGTTGAAGTGGGAGAAGTTGTTACTATGTAATAAATAAATTACATAGATTGCTAATAAGATATCTGATTAGTGGCACTGGTGTCTCGGGGATTGCACATGCCTGTCCGTTCCAGTGGGCTATTCCGCTTTCTTAAATCGCGCAGTGGAATGAATTTGCACTTAAGAAATAACCGTTTTTGCCCTGCCTTTTAGGGTGACTTAGTATAGTCCAAAGAAGAATAAGACGAGAGGATATTAAAATAAGTAAGAGACACGCTTCTTTACTGCACATGTTGCAGTCTTGGATTTAACAATCCATTCACATCTGCCCACATATCAGTGGATGCTAATTGACAGTGGCCAGTTTGTATATTTAAGACAACTGCAGTGGCAGGTATAGTGTAAAAACTGTAAATAAATACGGTGTGATGAGATTATACTTTTCTTGAATTTTCTTGACATAGGTTGTGTAACGCTTCTGATACCAATAATACCACAGGGTATTCGATCTACAGAAAGCAAGTCTATATGCCATTTCCTTCTTCAGTATCTGCAATGAAATAAAACACATGAAAAATGACACATTGTCACCGTACTACCTCTTTTTGTTTACCATTGCCTATAGTTGTTACTGTGTTCACTGGTCTTTGTAGCTGGAGACCAGTCAGTGTCCGTTAAACATGTTGATCCACAGTATTTTTAAATTCCCAATTGTATTTTTGTAAAATGCTTTCATTTCTTGCAAGCAAAATTAACATGCGTAAACCGACATTGCTAAAGGTATTTGGTGTGCACTTATAGAAACAAGCAGCCAATTAATAAAAATATATTTTTAAAAAAGCACTTGGCACCATAGGAAAATTGCATGGCAATTCATGTAAACAAAGTGGTTGGTTCTGGATAAAATATAGGAGTGGACCTTTATAGTGGACGTCTATAATGTTGAAGAAGTGACGGGGCACACCATTGATGAGAAGAATATAGGTTTTCAATTATTGAATAATAATTATTCGAATCTTAAAAGAGCAGCCTCCAAGTACCCCAAGGAACCAGAGAAAGCGTGGCAAACCTAACCCTTCAATGAAGTTGCATGTATGCTACCTACACTGTTCTAGGTGAAGGGGGAGTCTACCACAGCCCTCAGTTTACAATGTCTTCAACTTCATGTACCCCAATCACGGAGTTTTTGCCCTACTGTGGACCTCCTTCGTTTTACCGAGCAGCTGGATTTTATTCATAAGTTAGCGGTGGAGAACATTCATCAATGAGTGCTCTGCGATGTCAAAGGCAAGCCTGTCGAATCTTTGTCTTCCTATCTCTTTGTGTATCAGAATTATCTCCTGAGGTTGCAAGTCGTTTCACATAACCGGCAAAATGAGTAAACCGGTCATATTGTGCTTATCAGTCATAATGCCTTCCTAACCTATGTTATCCGAATGAGAAATTTGAACTACACGGAGTAAGAGTTTTGGTCATATGGATAGTCTAGTTTTCCAATGATGCCATATAAAAGCTCTGGCACTAAAGCACATACGCGATTAGTGTTACTAGGCTGATCTTGTTTTTCGTGCGTTTGTATTATAACTCTTTATGTCTTGCTTTGTGAACTTCGTAAATAGTTCTACTGGTGTACTTTGTAGCCTGCTTATGTTTGAGTTGCAGTTTTGTCTGATACTCCTATGCATACACATTACCAATTCCTTTGATTCATTGCTTGAAATGGAAATGTAAAAGTGCTGGTACTTACTCTCCCACAGTACCTGCTTGCTATTGAGAAGTGCTGTACTCTCCCATTAAAAGTATTGCACCTCTGCTGAGAACTGCAGGTACTCGCCTCTTCAAATTCAAGACGTGCAGATATAGAGTACCTGACAGTACCTGCCCATTTAATGCACTGCTTTGATTTCATAAATGTGCTTTTTATTTTTGTACTGGCTTCACGCTTAAGTATAGGTCAGGGTTCTCCAAAGTCGTCCTGGAGGGCCTTATACATGCCAGATTTTAAGATAACAACATTTATCTAAATGGGGATACGCTAAAAATCTGACATGGATCTGGTCCTCCAGGACCGCCTTTGGAGAACCTTGATATAGGTCAAAAGAATAATGTTCCTTGCAAATAATTGATGTAAGCAGAGGTATGTATATTCTTTATCCTTCTGTTGTACAACCATGTTCATATTATTATTCAATATGTTGCCGGGGTGTAAATAAAAATTTCAATAGTGACCTACTGGTTATTTTTGTACAGCCGTTATGCGTTAGTATATGTCAACAGAATATTGTTCTTTGCAAATAATTGATGTAACTAGAGGTATAATCTTTATCCATCCGTTGTACAACCATGTTCAAATTTGTATCCAATATATTGCCTTGGATGTAAATAAACATGTAAATATTAACTTACTGGTTAATTTTCGCAGCATGCTTAATTTTGTGAATGATTGGTTTTTCAGACCAAATTAGGCGTGGATCACATTTTAGACAACGTTCATAGTTTTGTTTCAGAGAAGTGGAAGTTGCTTCCTGGCAGTTCTAGTTCTGTCATGGCTGCCAAACCCTACCCAATGAGTCGACCTTAAGCACTGGAGTAGAGGAATGCAGATGCCTTGGCGTATTACAGAAAGTGCTCTTGGGCGCTATATGCATTGGTGCCTACCTGTTTCACCCCGGGGCAGTTTGGTATTCTGATGGATACTTCTTTCTGCAGATTCTTCAACTTTTAACTATTCTAGGCATCAGACTGGATCCGGGAAAGTTTAAGGATCTCCACGCCAGTAGGAGGCAGTGGCTCCATCTTCATTGGAAACCGTGTCACCATGACATCACTGGAGCCATAAAGCATCCCCACCAGCACCCTTACATCACTTCCCTTTTTTCGCCATGCTATTTACACAGTTACAGGGCCTGCTCTCATTCTCTCACAATTTTCTTCAGTTTTTCACAAAATTAGTTTTTGAACCCCACAGAGACTGCTCCCTGTACCCTAAGAGTCGAAAACGCCTGCGGTTCCTCCGGACTGATGCCAGCCCCTGGGCCTTCGACACCTCCACCTCTCTTACCTAGGCGGCAGGCTTGTCAGACCTACCTGAAGTTTCCTGACCCAAGAACAGATCCTGTGCTTTTTCTTAATACCAAGTTTGACATCTTTCACAGTGCAATGGTCCCCTCTGGAGTGCCTTTCGGCTGCACTGGTTCTAGAAGCTTGCCTTTCTGGAGTGCTGCCAGTGAGATTCACCCTGGCTCTCTATGCCCCTTTTCTGCCCTTGCCTTCTATTCTGATGGGCCCAACTCCGGAGACACATATTGATTCTGCACTTGCACAGGAAGTACTGATACTGCACAGTTGCACCATCAGTTGTGTTTCCATTGGGCCTGACTTTGGCTTCCTCAGGATGGTGATGGCAGTGGTCACCACTCATCTCAGCTGTTCTGAAGTTCCAGTGTTCTGTACTTGGACAATTGGCTCCCTAAGGTCAAGTCTCCGGAGATGGCGTTGCGCCATCTGCAGGTGACAACATCTTTGCTGTTTAAACTCTGCTTTTCCACCAACAGGCTCAAAACTCACCCCGAACCCTCTCCGCGCATCCTGTTCACAGGGGCAGTACGGGACACGATATCCAATCAAACCTTTTCCCCCTCTTCTGAGGATAAGGGATATTCACGCTTTGATTGTGAGGTTTTGGTATGGAGCATGCCTTCTACTCCTGATGGTCTTATGCATGCTAGCTTCCTGCATCCTCCTGGGTCACACATGCTCGATGGCATATGAGGTCCTTTGGTAGTGCCGCCGCAGACCGCGGCTCTAACACAGTGAACATTTTTCACATTCCATAGTGTCCTCAGGGGATGTTACTTTGGATTTGATGTGAAGGAGTGTGGAAGAGAACCTAGTTCACGGGATGAGTTGCACCTTCACCCAGAGGTGGGCCAGTATATCTTTGCCATTTGGAGCGGACCTCAGGTGGACCTATTTTCCACTCAGCAGTGCTCATTGTTGCCCTCAATTCTTGCCCTCTGGTATCCATTGCAGAGAGCCTTGAATGGCCCATTTCGGTTGAAGTGGAGCTTTCCAGTGCACATTTCCTTCTATACTTTTCATTCCTTGGGTACTGTGGAAGACTCGACTAGACCAGTCCCTAGACTTCTTAATAGCACCACCTTTACAAGAGGTTGTGATGTGCAGACCTGGTGCACATTTTCTTGTGCCCTGCTACTCTGTGGTCCTCAGAGTAGGCCTCCTCTTGCAATTGTGGGGGTGGGTGCTGCCTCCAAACCTCTAGAGCCTCCACTATCATGCCGGGAGAGTGAGCGTAGACACCTGCATGCTTTTTCTATGGCTCCTGAAGTGGTGGATGTTTTCTTAAGTAACTGTAGACATTCCACCAAAAATGGTGTACTCTTGGAGATGCTGTAGGTTTATCAAGTGGTGCTTAGACAAATCAGTAGATCCACTTAAAGCCCACTTGTTAAAAATCTTATGATTAGTCCTATTGTTAGCTCAGCATGGTTGCGCAGTCGGTGGGTACAGTGAAGAGCTACCTAATTGCATTGCCAGCCTTTCTGTATGTCCCAGATCAGCTATTGCTTGTCAAGTCCCTCATGGTTATGGGCCTCATTAACATGTTTCTCCTTTTTATATTGCCTCAATCGGACCTTAATTTGGTCCTTCCATTTTTAACGTGTCCTCCTTTGGAACCTTTACACAGTTGCAACTGCTCACTTTTAAGACAGTTTGACTAATTGCTGTTACGTCAGCTAGACGTGTCAGTTAGTTGCAAGCTCTGAGAATCAAACCTTCTCTCCCGACAATCTAATTATTAGAATCAGGGCTGCTTTCCTATCCATTACATGACCTGCTTAGGCGCCTTGATGCCCTTGGGCTAAGTTGCGCGTTAAAACATTCCTTTCATTCATTCATCCATAGTTGTAGCACCCTTCCATTTAGGGCAGTCTATCAACCTACTTACCTTCTTTCCCCCACTGCACCCCCACTAAAAAGCAGTAGATGCTTTGCAGGCTAGACCCTATGAGGGTGTGCAGTTTGTATATTGACCGTATTAAGGGCTTTCAACTTGTCATCAACTTTGTATCGTCTACACCAGCAAGATGAAGGGCAAAGGCATCCAGACGAGGACGTTGTCAAGATGGATCATCATGTGTATCAAGATGTGTTACACCTTAGCACAGAAGGATCCTCCAGAGGGCAGCAGAACTCATTCAGACAGGGTGAAGTCTTCTACTGCGGCTATGGCATAGTGAGTCCACATGACACCTCTGGGAAGTGGCAGCTTTACAGACCCTCAAGCATTTCGCGATTTCCCTATTTGCGAAATAATTGCAAAATCACCTGACTAGCACCATGACCAAAATATTTGTCTTCATGGCCGCAAAAAAAGGCCTCAAGCAGACAACAAAAAAAATGGTATCAAGTGTCAATGGGCTCGTTCAGTGCTTGCGTTCTCTAGTTCGTGGAGGATCCAGAGCTGCACGTGCCGCACATAACAAAGGGGAAAACAGTGCTGTACCATGGAGGGGAAACATTTTAGAAAAAGAAATTTTCAGCAATTTGTTTTCTTTGGGATTTTTTAAGTTCATTTCACAGGGGAACGAACAAAGGAAAGGAGAGGAAGAAGAGGGGAAGAGCTATTTCTTGAAGTCACGGTTTTCAGCAGGTGAGGAGGAGCGAGATAGAGACAGAATGAGGGACAGAGAAAGAGAGAGCAACAAAAAACTCAAATACATGCTACAGATCCTCAATTTGAAGGAGGGATTTTAATATGTACCCATCCCATCACCAGAGAACTGCAGGACACATCTGTAGCAGATGTACAAACAGAGCAAACTGGGGGCTGAAGGCTGTAAACATAATGTCATATACTGAAATTAGACTGCCAGGTATAAAAATGGGTAGAACATGGCACACCTGCAAAACACAGTTAATACAATCTTACAAAGAGAGAAAAAATTGCTCTACAAATCACATTCAGGCCCTGGCTCCCCATCGTCAGCTATTCATTTGTAAGATAAAATATTACTGGAAGCAGGGATGATATTTCGCTAAGCTAACCAACAGTGAAACACCCCAACTGCTACTCCCACTTTACTAGTTAATCAAGGTGTTCTACCTGGGCAGGAAGGGAAGGCTCCAACTGGTGCCGGCCTTTGGGATGGGAACTGGGGAACCAGGGTCGGACTGGGAGAAAAAAAAGTAGGCCAGGGCACCAAAATAGAAGTGCCTCCCCCCCTTAGCCAACTAGGTGGCTAAAAGAATTTGCAGATCTATGCCAGAAATATACTGGGGGTCTGGCTTGAGTTTACTTTCAAAGCATTGTAAAACATTACAGTTTAGATTTCAAGGTGCAAAGGGAGTTAATTTCACATACTCTGTCCTGGACTTTTTGGTGTAACCAGTCCAAATCTCTCCTCCTGGTTGGGTTCTGCTTAGGGGCATCCATTCGAAAGGTTCGTAATCTGTAGTTGGAAGGATTCATTAGAGGAAACATTATTTACCTTTGGTAATGATTTGTCTGGCGGATACTCTGTTCACGTGCAGATTCAACATGGGCCCCACCCACGTCCACTTCTTGAAGACTGGTTTTCTATCACAGTAATTAAACTAAGATCCCAAATTTAGGTTTTGAACTCCACTTTGATTAGATGTCATTCTCATCCTATTCACCTCAAATGCACATTAAAAAAATCTGACGTCAGGAGGCCAATGGGTGCACTTATTTGCTCCAGTGTCATTACGGCGGTGTCTTTCCCGGCACAGAGAGCTATTGAAAAGCTTCCGACCCAGTCTGATGCCTGGGATGTTCAAATGGTGTGGAATCTGAAGGTAGATAGTTACCACCAGAAACATTGTCATCAAAGATAAGTAACTTTTTCTTTTAGTAGAGGGTGTAGATACTTCTGCAGCCCCATAAAATATGGATCGCATGAGTGAACATTTTGCAACAGTGTATTCTTGAGGGGACATTTTCTCATGTGCCTGGGGAGAGTGGCCCCATGTACATAAAGGAACACTTTGCCTTTACATACTCATTGAATGACAGAAGCAGGGGCGGAGGCTTTCAAAAGGTGCACTAACTGTGCCATATCGAGGTGGCACGCAATCAGTGCACTGCCCCTCATCTCAAACCCCCCAGGTGCACTCCTACATTTGGGACATCACTGTCAGAGGGACACTTTAGGAATCCCTCTGCTACTGAGCCTGTAATACTGTGCCGTCCTGACAGTGGATCACTGCTTTCCTCTACGACGAGGCTGGCTATCAAGCTGCAGGTGAAAGACTGACAAGTGGCTTCAAACATCTGTTAAGCCTTACAAAAATGCTTTTTAGAGTGCAAATGGAAATTCGTGCCTGTATTCTGAATAGTGCATTCACTGTAATAGGGTGCATTGTGTCAGGCTGCCCAGGCATACCCAGTTAAGGGTGCACTGACGTGCAGAGTGAGACACTGCACTTTATACAGGTCCCTGGTATCTGCAGCCTTCTCAGAAGAATTTTGAGTAGTGCCTGCTTGCAGACCCTGTAGAGGGTGATCTAATCGGCCCATAGCAGGAACTTTACACATACACAGCAGACCTCACAGGACAGCTGTGTTCTGTTGACGCTGCCCTGTACACTTGTTGAAGGTTAATGCATCAAAGATAAACCATGTGTACCATAGATCACTTGACATAACCAGCTTCAAGATACAAACAGGTAAGGGGTGTGGTTATGTGGTACAGGTGATAGGACAGGTTCTCACCGGTAGCCATCCTGAAATTCTTCCTTGTTCACATTTGAGGGCCCCTGTAGCTATTCTTCAACGTAGAGGCATTGCAGTGCAAATTAAGCTATTGAAGCCTGAAATGTTCATGCTCTTTTTGTTTCATGCTAACCTTGTTGATGATTCATTTTGAGAGTCCCATGAAAGGGTAGGTGAGAAAAATGTTCAAGCAAAATGAATGACGGGCTGATAATGTATGGTAAATAGGAAGGTGGAAGATCTCAGCATCCCTGAAGAAATTGGCCTTAAGAGGTGACTTGGTTGTAGGAAATAAGCTGCCTCTTTTTTCTTTTTATTTATTGAATTGTGCACATATCAGAACACAGCAGACATAAGAGACAATCAGCATAATAATGACATTTCATGGATAGTTACATGCAGCACAACCATAGAAAATAAACTGTAGTGTAGTGTTCAAGTACCATATAATCAGAATAGAAAAGCAGCAACAATCAGTGGGCCACAGCAGGGACATATAACACTCGTTGCACATGATAAGAAGAGCGTAGTTTAGTGATTAAGAATAATCATGGTAGAACGACAAGAAGCAATTGACGCAAATATGTAGGCACTAGACAATAATAGGCATTATGCAAATCACAAGACACACTAAATTGTCTGGGGGATCATGCATCAAGACTATTGTCTGCAGGATGTTCCAAGAGATATGATTGGAGTGAGCCCCATCTTGGGGGTGACCGCTCAGCCCTCCACAGGGCTTGGTCGCCCCACTCACTGCTGCCGCTCCTGCCTGCCTTTGCCGCCTCCTGCCTGCAGATTCCTTTGCTCGCTGCCCGCTGCTCCTGGGAATTTCCCGCTGCTCCTGGGAATTGCCCGCTGCTTCTTGGAATTTCCCGCCGCTGCCTCCCTGCGGCCCCGCCCCCCTTTGATTCCATTCGCCGCCCCGCTCCCGCCACCCAGCTGCTCCTCCCTCCCGGCTCCTTACTTATGACGCCCCCAGAGCGCCGCGCAGCGGACGCGTGCAGCGGGAGCGCTGATGGAGCGCCCAAGGTGCGCCAAAGGTAAGCCCGTCTGCGCCCGTCCGCGCCTGGCCCGCGCCCAGCGCCAGGACCCCTGGCCCTCCCCGCCGAGGCAAGACGACCCGACTGACCTACGACGCCGCCACTCTCAATGCACTCAATGCCGGCCGGACCCACGCCTGCTGCCGAGCCACCCCGAGACGCACCCACGGACCCTTCACCTGCTGCACCTGCAAGTTTTCCTGCCTCCGAACCTGCCCCGCACCCGCCAAGACAAACACCAGCAGCAACCACCTCAAGTGCATCCTGATCAACACCCGCTCCGTCCACAGACACGCCGTGGAACTCTGGAACCTCCTCGACGCTACATCACCGGACGTCGCCTTCCTCACGGAAACCTGGATGAACGCCTCCTCTGCACCCGACATCGCCATCGCCATCCCGGACGGGTACAAGATCATCAGGAGGGACCGCATCAACCAGACCGGAGGTGGCATCGCCATCGTCCACAGGAACACCATCCGCATCACGACCAACGCCAACGACTCCTTTGCCGCAGCCGAACATCTCCACTTCCAGATTCACACCGACCCTAAGACGACCCTCAGAGGCACCCTTGTCTACAGACCCCCGGGACCACGCACACAATTCAGCGAAGACATCACAGACTTCATCAGCCCGCACGCCCTCCCCTCCACTGACTACATCCTCCTCAGGGACCTCAACTTCCACCTGGAGAACAACAAGGACCGCAACACCACCGCCCTGCTGGAAAACCTCGGACTCAAGCAACTGGTCAACACCCCCACCCACTACGCCGGCCACACGCTTGATCCCGTCTTCTCTTCCAGCAAGTACATCACCTTCAGCCACGCCACCGGACTCCACTGGACCGACCACAGCTGCGTCCACTTCAGCTTCAAAAGATCCACGACCCACCACCACCCGCAACAGGTACCTCACAGGAATTGGAGCAAGATCACCGCAGACCAGCTCACCACCTCCCTCAGCCAGAGCCCACCCGCCAACACAACGGACCCCAACGAAGCAGCCCGCAACTTCACACAATGGCTGACCGCCTGCGCCGACGACCTCGCGCCACTAAAGAACCCTCCCAGCAGACCCAGAAGCAAGAAGGCATCCTGGTTCACCGACGACCTCAAGGACTCCAAGAAGACCTGCCGCACCCTCGAGAAAGCCTGGCTCCTCGACCGGACCACCGACAACATGACCGCCCTCAAACACGCTACCCGCAAGCACCACCAGCTCATCCGCACCACCAGGAAGAAATCCCTGAAGGAACGACTGGACAACAACGCCCACGACAGCCAAGAGCTCTTCACTATCGTCAAGGAGTTCTCCAACCCCAGCACCGGCACCAACGACATCACTCCGTCACAAGACCTCTGCGACTCCCTCGCCTCGTTCTTCCACCGCAAGCTCGCCGACATCCACAACAGCTTCGGCGCCCCACCCACGCACCCAACCGTCGAACCAATGCCCCCCACCGCCACCCTTCGCACCTGGACCACGGTGACCACCGAAGACACAGCCCGCACGATGAACACCATCCACTCCGGATCACCGACCGACCCCTGCCCACACCACGTCTTCAACAAGGCCGACTCCACCATCGCACCCCAACTCCGGAACATCATCAACGCCTCCTTCAACACCGCCACCTTCCCGGAGAGCTGGAAGCACGCCGAGATCAGCGACCTCCTGAAAAAAACCTACAGCGGACCCCACCGATCTCAAAAACTTCCGCCCCATCTCGCTCCTCCCTTTTCCTGCTAAAGTCATCGAGAAGATCGTCAACAGACAGCTGACTGCCTTCCTCGAGACGAACGGATCCCTCGACCCCTCGCAGTCCGGCTTCAGAGCCAACCACAGCACCGAGACCGCCCTCATCGCAGCCACCGACGACATCCGGGCCCTGCTCGACAAGGGGGAAACAGTGGCCCTCATCCTCCTGGACCTCTCCGCTGCGTTCGACACGGTCTGCCACCGCACCCTAGTCCAGCGCCTCAGCAACATCGGTATCCAAGAGAAGGCACTGGAGTGGATCATCTCGTTCTTCGCCGGAAGAACACAAAGAGTCCGCCTCCCCCCGTTTCGCTCCGAGGCCACCAAAGTCATCTGCGGCGTCCCGCAAGGATCTTCACTCAGCCCCACCCTCTTTAACATCTACATGAAACCTCTCGCAGCCATCGCACACCAGCACAACCTCAACATCATCTCTTACGCCGACGACACCCAGCTGATCCTCTCCCTCACCAGAGACCCCGACACCACCAGAACCTGCCTACACGAAGGGATGAAAGACGTCGCAGAGTGGATGAAGGACAGCCGCCTGAAACTGAACTCGGACAAGACGGAAGTCCTCATCCTGGGATCTTCGCCCTCCACCTGGGACGACTCCTGGTGGCCCCCAGCCCTGGGCACCGCACGCAAGCCAACCGACCACGGACGCAACCTGGGCTTCATCCTGGACCCCTCCCTCTCGATGACCAGACAAGTCAACGCCGTCTCCTCATCGTGCTTCAACACCCTACGTATGCTTCGCAAGATCTTCCGCTGGATCCCGACCGAGACCAGGAAGACTGTCACCCAGGCACTCATCACCAGCCGACTGGACTACGGAAGCGCCCTCTACGCCGGAACCACAGCCAAGCTACAGAAAAGACTCCAGCGCATCCAGAACGCCTCCGCCCGACTCATCCTGGATGTCCCCTGACGCAGCCACATCTCCAGCCACCTGAGGAACCTGCACTGGCTCCCCGTCGACAAGAGGATCACGTTCCGGCTCCTCACCCACGCACACAAGTCTCTCCACGACCTGGGCCCCAAGTACCTCAACGACCGACTGACCTTCTACATGCCCACCCGCCAGCTACGGTCCACCAGCCTCACCCTCGCAGCCGTACCACGCATCCGAAGAGCCACCGCCGGAGGAAGATCCTTCTCTTACCTGGCTGCCAAGACTTGGAACTCCCTCCCCATCCACCTTTGGCTGACCCAGGACCATCTCGCCTTCAGGAAACAACTCAAGATCTGGCTGTTCGAGCAGTAGCATACCCCTCCCCCCAAGCGCCTTGAGACCCTCCCGGGTGAGTAGTGCGCTATACAAATGGCATGATTGATTGATTGATTGGGGGCGTGAAGAGGTCGGGAGGAGTTCGGCGTATGTGCTTGTTTGCTCTTGCCAGAGTATCATGTCCGTAATCCATTCCTTGAATTTGTGTGCCCTACCCGACCACATCTGAAGGCCACACGCCGCCGGGCCAGTAGTAGGCTAAATGAGACAAATTTACGATGTGCTACTGGTATTTGCTCGGTATATACAAGTACTGTCAATGTCAGGATAGGAGACGGTGGGATTGCCGTGAATGTCATCAGGTACAGTGCTGAAAACACCTGCTGCCAGTAATTATGAACTGGGCAACAGTCCCAAGTCAGGTGCAGGAGCTCAGCCCTGTCTGCCCTGCATCTGTCACACCTGTTTGTGTCCCGCAGCCCAAATTTGTGTAGCTTAACCTGGGCGTAATAAATGCGGTGCAGGAATTTATAATGTGTGATGGGTAACTGACTGCTAGAGGAGGTCAATTCCGTCTGGTTGCAGCAGAACACCCACTGTTGATCCGTGAGATCCTGCCTGAGTTCAGCCGACCATTTATCCTGAGCAGCGCACGGGGATACTCAGTGTGAGTGTAGAGGTTATGGTAGAGTGTAGAGACTAGGTGAGAGGCGGTACTTGCACGTAACGTGTGGTGCAAGGGGGAACCACTGGGGGTTATGAGGGTACGCGTGGGTACAGTCTTTAATCTCTTGGCTCAATCGAACATAAAGGAAGGTCGCCATGGCGGAGGGTGGGGGTTCGAACATAGTTGTTGGAGCGTGTGAAATTTGCCATTCAAGTAGAGGTCGCCCCAACATTGTATATGGCGCTGAAGTTTAACTCTTTTAAAAACACTTTCCTGCAATAGGAAAAGCTTTGGATGGTAGGTGAGCGGGAGCAATGGGGAGTATAGTATGGGAGCGTGTAAACAGTGAGCAATGCGATTCCATGCTTTAATTGTGCAGTCGACAGAGGACGGGCAGACCACACGGGGGCTAGTGTGGCCAGCAGAACCTCATCCAGAGGGATCGGGTCCGCAAGCTAATGTTCAGTTGCAACATGGGGTGTATATACGGGAGGGCAGAACCAGTAGTGGGCATTCCCTCTGGCTATCACCCAACCAGCCCAGAGCAACATGTTCAAGATAGTGAGAAAGATCTGCAGGAGAAGTTCTGCGAGAACTGTAGAGGTCAGTATAGAACTTGGTAAACATACGCAGGATCTCGAGAGTGTCCCTGTGGCGAACCCAAGACCCATCCACTACTTCTATTACGTAATTAGAGAATCAGAGTATTCAAATTTCCGTTGCCAGAGCTCTTCCGGGTCTTGATCCTTCTCCATAACGTCGAGCCATAAAGTTTTTTCCCCGGAATTTGGCTTCCCGGTCGACTGTGATGTTACTGTCAGTGAGTTTTTCCCGAAGTAATGCTAGCTGTGCTCCTGATGTCTCGTTCCAAAGACCGTTCTCGAGTTGTTTCAATTCCCCTTCAAGACGTTGCAAGTTTTGACGGATATCCATCAGGACTCCAAAACGTTTCGACATACAGGTGTGACACATCATAACCTTGAATGCCTCCCAGACTGTGCCAACATGTGTGACCGAGCCTTTTTTACAAGCAAAAAACTCTAAGATCTCCTCGACGCGCTCTGTCTGGAAGACAGCATCCAGCAGTGCCTCAAGCACTAGCCTCCAGCAGCGTGGGGTCGCAAGCAAATTAGGGGGCACAATCGTCATACAGACCGGTGCATGATCGGAAAAACTCCGAGCCATATATTCAGCCGAGAGGATCCGGGGCCAACCCCTTGGGGGCATACCCAGTAGTCGAGGCGCGGCCAGGACGAATGTACCGTAGTGTAGTAAGTGCCTTCCCTTTCAACCGGGTGAACATGACGCCATACATCTAAATCCATGATTGAGAAACAGCAGGGATAGTGTGTCTTGGGTTTGTGTGTTATGATGTGGAAGAGGATTGGACCTATCAGCTGAAGGGCATAAAGTAGTGTTAAAATCACCCCCCATAAGATGTGAGTGGACCCTACCTTGAGAATGCGTCCCCATAGGGTGATGGAAAAATCTGGATCATCCGTATTCGGTCCGTAACAGCAAACAAGCGTAACTGACTGTGTACCCAATGTGCCCCAGAGCATGTAACTTCTCCCCGAGGGATCGCTGTAGGAGCCGCCCAAAATGAAGGGGGTGTTTTTTTAAATTAAAATCAATGTGCCGCGTGAATATGTAGAATAGCAGGAAAACACCCCGTCAGAGGCTCATTTCCTTCCAAAGCAATGAGGGCGACGAGGGTAAATGTGTGTTTCTTGAAGCAATGCTACCTGTATGTGATGCCTGTCAAGGTATTCAAGGACTTGTCTACATTTACGTGGGTCGCCGAGATTCCTGATGTTCCATGTAAGTAATTTTAAATGCAACTTGTCAGAGTATGTAAACACTCAAAAGTGAAGGGTACTGCTGAAATTATGTCTCAATGTGTGGTGAGTATGTGGGTAGTAAAACTTGAGTTGGCAGGTCTAGCTGCTGATGTGACAAATAATCAACATACAAATGCAATAATCCCAAACAATCCCCTTCCTGTATCAGCACCCAACCGTTCTGACAGTGTAATGGTACCCCAAAGACAAAACCACCCCCACCCACAACAGCACCCCAAATGCCCAAATGTGCTGGTACATGATTGCCCACCCGTACCCCAAATACTCCCTGACATTACAGTCCCAGTCAGGAGAGTCCAACAAACAAAATTCGTAATGAGGGGGATCGCCCATTTGAGGGGCGCCTGTGGGCCACGAAACCCTCCTGTCTCCCAACCAAAACTGCGAGGCAGTTTCCCAGTGATAGGGGGATGAGAAGGGTAGAGAGAAAGCGAGAGGGTGCTTGGCAAGGTCCAGAACAGACCTACCGAAAGAAAACCAAATGCCTACTATTAAGCTATACAGAGCACGTAGCATATAAGATACACTTATCTGTTGATAGCAAGTCATAAGAATATGAAACCATCAGAAAGCATGCATCGTTCCACCCTACGGGTGTAGGCAGTGATAACAACATCTGCAAGTAAGCAGGATGTAGCCGGCAGCAGGGAGAGTGGGTGGATCCAAAGATGAATCCTAGTGCGTTAGTGTCTAACTCTCAATTCAGCTCCCTGTAGGGGATGGTGATCTGGAAGCGGGGTCATCTGGATCACGACGCGGCGTCCTGCGCTTGAGAGTCTTGAGGAAGTCCTCAACTTGTTGCTGATTGACACAGATGATTGTTTTTCCTTGATGGGTAAATCGCAAGCGTGCCGGGTACATTAAGGCATATTCAATTTGAGCTTTGCAAAGTTTTTGCTTGACTCTTGAACCGCAACAGTGAAGTCTGGGTATATAGTGAACTCATTGCCCTCCAAGTGCAGCGATTTTTGCTCTCGAGCCATTTTTAGTGCGGCATCACGATCTCTGTAGTTAAGGATTCGGGCGACAATGGGTCGTGGGTGCCTCCCAGACGGGGACCCAAGGAGCGATGTGCTCGTTCCACAATAAGCAGCGATGAGAAGAACTCCGCAAAGAAGGTGTCTGACAGGAGGCGCTCTATAAAGTCTTCCATGCGGTCCGTGTTCGTGCTTTCCGGTATGCCCACCACTCTAATATTTTTGCGACGGCTGCGGGCCTTGAAGTCCTCATTCTTGGCCGCGATGACCTTCACCATCTTACCTATTTGTGTCACCTGGAGCTGCATCTGGATTGCGTGTCTTTGGTGTCAGAAATAAGCCACTCAGCCTCTTTAAGTTGTTGATCATGTTTGTCCACTTTCTGCACGAGAAAGTCGAGGCGGTTGTTCATTGTATCCATTTTCCCAGAGAGATGAGTGAGGCTATGTTTCATGGCTAATAGCAGAGTTTTTACCTCATCCTCCCGGGCCGTTGATGGCACCTGCGACTGTTCAGGGCCCAGTTGGCCATTGTCGTCCAAATTGGACCGTGTCGCTACCTTTTTGGAGTCGAAGACGAGTTTGGGTTGTCGGCCATCTGGTTTCCCCAATTTTTACCAGCAAATGTGGCCTGGCGAGCGTGAAGGGGAGCAGGATTGCGATTGCCACGCCCAGGAACACCTGGAAGGATGAGTATGTGGGCTCCGGGTCATCAGATGTAAGGTGGGCGATATAGGAGGGAGGAGAGAACACAATCCAAATGGAGTCTGGGCGTTCAGCAGCAACATCTCCAATACGGCCAGAGGCGGGCACAGTAACACTCCTGGGGAGCAGCGAGTTGTGAAGGATCAGGGCAGGAGGTCTCTCGAAGTGCAACGAAGGGCCATTGTGGAGGCATCTCGGGCGCTTGTCAGGCAGGTATCAGTAATACTGACCGGAGGAGGGAGACCAACTGTGGAGCCCCACTTCCGGTAGAGAAAGAGAGTCTGCGCCCAAGCTCGGCGGCGCGGTGGTGCCATTAGGGATGAAGCCGGAGGTGAGCAAGCGTTGTATTTAGCAACACAGGGGCAAAAAAAAAATAGAAAACTCATGCAGAATCAGACCTTGAATGACTCCAGCCGGGCGAATCAGCCACACATCACCTCATGCAGGTCTGATGTCCCTCAGTCTGTTTGATGTCTATCCTCTGCGTACTGTGAGTTAACCAGTCCAGGAGGGGCCAGGAGTAGGTGCTAGCAATGTCATCTAGATTGCTGGGGATAAAGCCTCTGAGTGCGCGCTAGGCAGCGCACTGATCGGCACTCAGAGGGGGCTCAACCAGCCTGGGCAGCAAGCAGGTGAGTGCAGTTAGCAAGTACAAAGGACGCTGCACTGAGGCAGTGCGAAGCAGTGGGCAGCGGAGTGCACAGCTCTGTGCGTCTCAAGAGTCTAATGTGGCCAGTATTGTCAGCGACGTTGCATCAGTTGCGATGCAAATTCCACGTAACAAGCCAAGGGGCCCTCCGCCCCAGCCAGCAAATAATGGTGTCCTCTATGCCCAGTAACAGATCAATCCCTGCAGGTAACAATCAAGAAAAGCCCCATTGGCATAAGAAGCTTAAAGACCGGAGCGCTGGTCTATCATGGTAAAGAGAAATGCTGATTGGTTCGCAGGCAGGCGGGGTAGCAGCGGGCAAAGGGAGCCAGTGACCACCACCGGCTGAGAGGCCTAATGCCACATGGAATCCCCGGGGCCTGCGTAGCAGCGGAGCTGAGTAGGCCTCCAGGAGCGCCGCCACGCTCACCTCCCCATTTGCAGAGGCCGATCTGGAGCCACGCACCGGGGTCGGAGAGCCCCGAAAGTTACCACAGTATTGCAGGATACATAGAGGAACAAGCGGCAGGCTATTCAGGCAGAATTCATGAGGTAGGATCAGGATATATGACGGATTTTGCTGCCAAGCGGCCAGAGCCTCACAGGCGTGCGCCCATCTTGATTGTGCGCCACCCAGTACCCCCTGTAGGAAATAGGCTGCCTTGTTGTATGGGATACCCTATTGTATTAACACTCCTCTCCATCCAGTGCTGCCTCATGGAGCACCAGTGCACACCTGTATTCATTAAATTCCACCAGCGTAAAACTCCAGCAGAAAGCCACATTCAACATAAAAATCTGGCCTTTTGATCTTTGGAAAAGCTGTTGCTCATAGGCTTCTTGGGTGTCTTGAGAATAACTTTAATGCATGCTCTCTTGACACCCAAATTTGGAAAAGGTGAGCCCACCTCCCATTCATCCCTGTAACCTTACACCAGAAGGTTACCCAAGAAAACCTTTTACCACCAACCTGAGAGAATACCAAGTAAATACATCAGTCTTGAGGAACTCAGCAGGTTGTTAGCAGCCAGTGCAGGACGTGACACATTAAAAGATGTTTAACCTTACCAACAATAACTGTAGCTACTAACATTCCTTAACAGCATCACCCTCCTCTGCTCTGTTTTAAACCCTCACACTTCACTGAATGTTGCCCTCTGTGCTCACCTAATTATCCTTCCTGCGCTCCTTCTGATACTAGAATGCAGCCCACCCCCAATCTGATCCCTGAGTTTTTCTTCCATCTCTAAGCCTAAGTCTTTCCCAGCTCTCAGTGATTGTTTGAGACATGACAACTAAATTAATCTGGTCCTAATGGTTTGCTTCTGTTCTTCCTGCTGGTTTCTTATGTAACACACCGCCCCTTTGTGATCTGGTCCCAAAACACATCTTCTGATAAAGGTCAGCGAGCAGTGGTGAAATAGTAAAGAAGACATTAAAGGTTGAGGAGGCCCTCATGGAAGATCTCTGCTGCTCCAGAATGACTGAATATTGTGTCTGCTGTCTGCATTTTCTGGTGCTTTGCCCAGTCTCCTCCATCCTTGCCTTGAGTAAGAACTAACTTTTTCTTTTTCTTTCTACCCCATCACTGCCTGTGAATAGAGCCATCCACACACTCATGGCTGATCTGACATATCTCTCAATCTAGGGAGGTTAATCCAAAAGAAGGCATGAACCGAGAAGGGACAGGTCAGTCAAGTCAAGTCGAGAGTTCTTTATTCGATGATTAAAAATTACCATAAAAGCACATATATATACAGCTAATTAGAATCCCATTAAATCATTATCAGAACCCTGCTTGCGGTACAATATAATTTTTAAAAGAGAAAAAAAGACAATATAAATACATTAAAAGTCTTATCAATCAATCCCCCCCTCTAGTTACCCTCAGTCGGACCGCCACTTTAATGAAATTCATAATACAGCACAATGTAAAAGGGTCAATCGCTTGTTGTAAATAAATTATAGCAGCTCTAGCATATTTCAACTTAGCTTGTTTTAAAATATCTACCAAGAATCTTCGCTTGGGCATTGAGTAAAAAGAACACAATAATACAAAATGAAGGGAGTCCTGCGGAGACCTATTGTCGCAGCCGCAGGGTCCCCTTCTGCTCAATTGTAGTTAAAAACCCTGACGGGGACGCTAATACATATGGTAATAAATTGAGCCTAAAATGACACATTAAAAACCTATCCTGGGCATTGTACTTTAGGTATAAGTATGGCTCCATTCCCTCGGTTTTTTGACATGGCTATGGGCCCTCACAGTTTTTTTGGACCCTCAGCTCTATGTTTTATTTTCTGGGCTAAAAAAGCTCTCTTTACGATCACTTTGTCCTGAGGTACTATTGCTACCGGATCGACAAAGAGATTCTTATAGCCCAGGGTTTCTAGGGTGGCCTTTACATAGTTGAACCATGGGATGCTCATGCATTTATCTCTTCCTAGGCAATCACTTAGAATTTCCCTACTTAAGGATGCCTCAGGATTTGTCAAAATTTTCAGCCAGGCCAGGATAGGTCTGAGCTTTACCAAATATTCGAGGTATGGCCTCCCTAATTCTCTGTGTACTATAACAGCAGGGGTACTTTGTGGGACTTTCAAAATGGATCTTAGATATTTATTTTCTTCCCGCTGTAGTTGCGTAATGTTAGCGAAGCCCCATACCTCCGCCACATAAATGACTTTGGAGCAGCACATAGAGCCATAAAGGTTCATCACCTGTTCGGGGCACCATCTGCCTACCCTCCGCCCATAGCTTGCAGTAGCACCATTGGTGGCAATCATTTTGCAACAGCGCTCCTCTACCAGGGAATTAAATTTTAAAGACCCATCAAATAGTAAGCCTAAGTAGGAAAATGTTTTATCCCTTTCTATTTTATGGCTTCCTATCGTAAAAATGGATTTGGTGCAAGGTTTATTGCCTGCCAACAGCACGTATGACTTGCCCAGGTTGACGGACAGTTCCAGAGATTCCATAAATTTAACAAATCCGTCAATTAAAATCTGAAGACTCTTTGGCGTGCGCGCGAGCAGGACCGCGTCATCCGCGTAAAGTAAAACGGGGATATGACGAGACCCTGCTCTCGGGCAGTCTGTCTTTAAATTTAACAAAAACTGCTCTAAATTATTTATATAAAGTGAAAATAAAAAGGGGGCGAGAATACAGCCTTGCTGTACCCCGCTCCTACATGGGAATGATTGTCAACCCACCCTCCTTATTGTACCGTACTTTTGCTGAGGTGTCACTGTGAAGCTCCCTTAAGATGTTAATTAGGCCAACATCAATCCCCATAAAAGACATCATAGCCCAGAGCTTATCCCTATTCACATGATCGAAGGCGGCTGCCAAATCCATGAACCCCATATAGATGGCTTCATTACTGGCCTTGGTGTATTTGGCAGTCAGCATATAGAGGTTCAGGCATTGATTGCTGGTAGACCTCCCTATCCTAAAGCCGTACTGAGTGTCCGAGATGGTGTTATTTTCCTCGGTCCACTCAGACAGACGATTAAGGATGCCCCAACCCAAGAGTTTAGCAGACACGTCAATCAGTGAAATCGGGCGATAGCACTGGGGGTTGTCCCTATTGCCCTTTTTAAAGATAGGGACGATTATGGCCGTTGACCATGAAGGCGGCAAACCACAACTAATAGCTGCATTTATAATTCTAGTCATTATAGGGGCCCACAGCTCCACACAGCTCAGGAACAAATCAGGCGGATCCCATCTGGGCCGGGGGCTTTATTTTTTGACAGACCCTCAATTGCAGCAGTAATTTCCTTAATGGAAAAAACTACTGGCTGACACGCTGCACCGTCCCTACCTTTGATTCAATCATTCCTGCTTCGTGGTTGTACAGCCCCTTGAAATGAGTGACCCACTGTTCTGGCAAAATGTTTGTCCCTATTTCGGGGGCATTGTCATTCTGGAAGCTTGGTCTATTAATAATTCTCCAGAATTCGGACATGTCCCTTTTTTCTGCTGCCTCTCTTAAGTCTGCCCATGCTTCTCCCTGTAGGACTAGTTTCCTCCTCTTGGTCTCACTCTTATATTTATGTCTACACATTGCTACTTGTTGGATATCCCTAGGCCTAGTTTTGAGTCTACATTTAAGCTCCCTTAAAGCATGGGAACAATTGCTGTCAAACCATCTTGGTTGACAGTTTTTCCTCATAGGCGCCCTTGTTTTCAACAACCCATCTATCAAGCTAGCAATCTGCCCAAATTCCAGGAGTAACGCAGAACCTTCTACTGACATATCTAGGCAATCCTCGAAAGCGGGTTTCCCAGTATCCATCAAGGTTTTGTAGAAGGTTTCCCCGTCTATTTTAGACCACCTCCGCCATCTACCCTGGTCCGTTACCTTCTCAATGGTTATACCAGACTGTCCCGCCCTGGGCAGAGCCAAGTAGCGAAACTCCAATACTAGGGGATTGTGATCACTAAAAGGGCTCCATTCTATCCCTACACTGAAAATTCTGTTTTTTAGGACTCTAGAAGCTAGAATATAGTCAATAAATGAGGAACACCCTCTGCCTTTGAATGTCGGGGGTAGACTGCCGTCCCTCTCCACAACCATCATATTAATGGTGTGCTCTAGATCATGGTTAAATAAAAGCTTACTACAGGCCAGACCTTCCAGCGTGTGGTCAAAATGCGGCCCGTTCTCCACGGGGCAATGTGACCATTCCGCGTCTATCGGAAATAAAGCCGGGCATAGGTGACAGTTAAAATCTCCCATAACGAGAATAGTAGAGGCGTGAGCCCCCTTCCTAGCTGTGGTCTCTTGGCTCAATCTGTCATCCAGTTCCCGTGTAAATGTGTTTTAATCTCCACTAGCCCCATTATTGTAAACATTAAACATGGTCAAACTTAATCCTTTGCCCCTAAACCGTACTGCCTGTAGGACGTGCGAGCACCAGTCCGTATCGGACCATGTGCCCTGGAGGTTCAAATCTACATATATAGACAGTCCTCCCATGGCTCTACCCGATCGTGATTTCAGTGCCGGGACAAAAAAACATTTGTACCCCTGGATGTGAAAGGGGCTGTTGTCAACCACCCATGTCTCCTGGAGGCTGATTATCTGGTACCTGCTAATATATTGACGCCACTCATAGTTATTAAATTTGGATGCCAGACCAGCTATATTCCAGGAGATAACTTTTACTACTTCTGCTGCTTTCCCTGTTCCACTAATCCTTTTTCCATCCGAGGTTCCGGCATGCCCTGGATCCAACCCTCTATCCCCTATAGATTGTTCAGTAGCTCTGGTCCTTGTCTCTATTGTATCTGGGCCCCTGCCCCCAGTGGGAATAGTTAACTGTGCTGGTGGACTTTGCACCCCATTTTCCACTGGTAAACACACTCTATTTACATCAGCTAGACACACCCTTCCCTGAGCCCTAGTGTTAACATTCTCGAGTCAGTCATTAGTGTCCAATGAACTCAGGACCTCATATTTGTTACTTAATGTGACTAAATCAATATGGGGAACTGCTCGAGGACTGGGCTGTCCCTTACCGATGGCTCCAATGTTATGGGGGGGGGGGTGTAAAAAAACCTCAACGGAACTACATTTACATAGTCGTGGTGAATTCTAGCTGATCCCGCCTGCCTCAGAATGTCATCAACCAATCTGGGGGAGCTAAAACTCACCACAACACAGTCGCCCTCCATACTTTTCTTGGACTTGCCCACCCCCGGTACCCTTCTCACCATCTTAAAGTTATTGTGCAAGTGTTCACCCAGAACAGTTTTAGTAGCCAGAAAATGAAGGGCTTTATTTTTTAAAGTGGTCCAATGTTCTTCCCGACCATCCTGGGTTTTCGAAACATTTGCCAGAATTACTGAATATGGACATGCCTCCGGGGGCAGGTGCAGTGAGAACTCTTTTTTGGAGGGCTGTGCCAGTGGACTTAATCTCCCCACAGGGCCCCGTGGCCCGTGTTTTACTCCCTCCCTGACTCCTAGAGCTGGAGGTATCGTAGTAGGTGCTACAACTTGGGCTGTAACTTGAGGTAGTGTGGTCATCATAGAATCCACCAAGTCGTTTACTCTAGTTGTGATTGTACTCGAGGGATGAGCTATCGGTGGATCATTCCCAAGTGTTGGACTTTTGTGGGCTAGGAAGTGTTTTTGATGACATTTAATCTATCGTCTATTAGCTCAAGTTTGGCCATTAATGGTGAGATAAAGGACCTAAGCCGTTCGTCCATATGCCTCATAAACTCAGACATGTTACACCCCTTATTAGCTACTACTTCTTGCACAGTCTGCTCATTTCTTCCTGTGACTCTACCTTCAGTGGCCTTGGGTAGAACATTATCTTGCTGACCACCCTGCCCAGATGAGGAATGTACATTCCTAGGCTGTTTAGCTTGTTGCCGGCTTCCTTTGGGAGCATTGCTAGCCTTTCTTTTACCCATTAGGGTTTTAATGTTAATGTTAATGTTAATGTCAGGCTGCATTTATAAAGCGCACTGACACCGGAGGTTTCCTGGCGCTAAGATTGAAATTAGGGTAGGAAAAAGAGCTAGTGGGAGTTCGAGAAGAGCCAGGTCTTTAGGCTCTTTCTGAAACTCAGCAGGGTGTCAGAGGTTTTGATGTGTAGGGGGATGGAGTTCCACAGCTTGGGTGCCAGGAAGCTGAATCTCCGGCCACCCAGTTTTTTTAACTTGATCGCTGGGGAGGTGAGCAGGTGGAGATGGGCAGAGCGGAGGTTGCGGGTCGGGCAGTGTGGGTTGATGAGGGATTTCAGGAAGGCCGGGCATTTGGTATGCCGTGCTTTGTAGATTAGGCATCCAATTTTGAAGGCAGCCCTTTGTTCAATGGGCAGCCAGTGCAGCTTGGCCAGGAGGGGTATAGCAGATTGCCATTTGGGGACGTTACAAATAAGTCTTGCTGCCTGGTTCTGCACCATCTGGAGGCGGTGGAGTAGGGACCTGGGTAGGCCCCAGTAAAGGGAGTTGGAGAAGTCGAGGCGGGAGAGGACAAGGGAAATAACAATTTGCACCAAGGCCTCATGGGAAAGCAGGTGAGAAATTTTTCGAATTTTGCGTAGCTGGAACATGCTAGCAGAGATGATGGCTCCGACGTGGGATTTCAAGGAGAGGTCCTTGTCAATGGTGACACCCAGACTTTTTACTGCACTCGACGGAGTAGGGGCAGTGCCCAGCTCGGCTGGCCAAAATTGGGGTCCCCAGTGTGCAGAGCTAGTGCAAGGCAGGATGAGTTCCGTTTTTTCCGGATTTAATTTGAGTTGATTAGAAATCATCCATTGTTGGATGTGCAGCATTACTGCCTGGAAATTAGATGCCGCATCCGGGGTGTCTAAAGGAAAGATGATCTGCATGTCATCTGCGTAGTTGAGGACAGTGCAGTTCCAGTTACTGAGTGAGTGAATTAACGGGCGAAGGTATAAATTAAAAAGTAGAGGTGAGAGGGAGGATCCCTGGGGGACTCCACAGGTGGTGGGTACCTGGGTTGCAGTGAAGGGGCCTAGGTGGACTGTTTGCACTCTGCCAGAGAGGAAGGACTTAATCCAATCCTGTGCAGGGCCCTGGATGCCTGCTTGTCCGACACGGTGGAGGAGGATGTCATGGTCCACCGTGTCGAACGCGGCCGAAAGATCCAGAAGGATAAGTGCCTGAGGGGACCCTCGATCGGCATTCTCCCGAAGAGTATCGATGACTTTTAGAATAACTGCCTCGGTCGAATGAGCTGGCCTGAAGCCTGCTTGATTAGATACTAGAAAGCCAGAGCTCTCTATGAACGCCGACAGACAAGTTGTCACATGGGCCTCCAACAGTTTAGAAGAATAAGGTAAGAGGGAGATGGGCCTGTAATTGGCGGGGTTGGCAGGGTCGGCTCCGGCTTTTTTTAGGAGGGGAACCAGTATGGCCTGTTTGAACACAGAGGGGACCGTGCCAGTACTTAGGGAGGTGTTCAGGAGGGGGAGAATACTGTCGGGTAAAGCTGAGAAAACTGCCCTGAGGACCGGGGGGGGACAACAGTCCTTGGGAGAACCTGATTTAATACGGGTTGTAAGCTCGGTAAGGGTACTGGGAGTAATAGCTGGGAACTGAGTGAAAGTGAATGGGTTGAAAGGGGAGGAGTCTGAGGAACTAGAGGGGATAGACGGAGAGATGGCGTTCTTGATGTCAGCGATTTTCTGGACAAAATAAGTATTGAGCGCATTGCAAGTGTCTTGAGTTGGAGCCTGGGAGAGGTGGATTCTTTGATCAGAAGAGAAATCATTCATGATTTTAAAGATTTCTTTGGATTTGTTAGAGGCTGAATTGATTCTTTCGGAGATATGTGAAGCCTTAGCTTTTATGATAGCATTACTCGCCGGCAAGGCCCGATGTTGCCTAGTGCGTGTTGCCGGAGGTGAAGGAGGTAAACTAATAGCAGGGGAAGGAACCGAACTAATAGATAAACTGACGTCTAGAACTGACCCGTTAGTACCCTGCGGGAGATGTATGGGATCAAATGAAATGATAGGACAAACCAACATCTCTGGGATTAATGTAGGAGGAACAATGTGACAAGATGGATCCAGGGACCACCTCCTTTCTACAAGTTCAATTTCTTTGGCCACAGCAGATTCGGCCCGTTTAAGGAAGGCATCTAAAGTCTCGACCCCACCAACCCCAGGATACACTTTAGGGTTCACTTTAGCCATAACAATGCAATATGATACACCTAAACGTAGGTGAACAAGACTCTTAACCCAAGTGTGTCAATACGGTAGGCCTAGTATAACAATGTCTCGCACCTTACTTGTTGGTGTCTCTAATACTATCCAGCCATGAATGTAAGAGGGTTGGCCCGGCCCGGCCTCCTCTGGCCCCGGACGGCCACAGTCGGCCCCACCCTTGTCCCGGGGTTCTCCCGTGCGCATCCCGCGGGACGAGGTTCCGAGGAAGCCTTTATGCGCCTCCTGGCGCTTCCCCGTGACGTCCGCTGCTGCTGGGAGGTCTGGTCACGGGAGTAGGAGGGGCCCGGCGGAGCCAAGCCCGGCCGGAGGAACGAGCGGAGCAAAGCCCGGCCCTCAGGTGCTGCCACGGGGATTCTGGGCTCGGCGGAGCCAAGCCCGGCCAAGAAGATGTAGCAGAGCTATGCCCGGCCCTCAGGAGCGACTTCAAACAGGTGAAGTTCCCCCCGGACTCGACACCGAGGGAACTTTTATGCGCCTCCTGGTGCTTCCCTGTGACGTCCGCTGCTGCTGGGAGGTCTGGTCACGGGAGTAGGAGGGGCCCGGCGGAGCCAAGCCCGGCCGGAGGAACGAGCGGAGCAAAGCCCGGCCGGAGGAACGAGAGGAGCAAAGCCCGGCCCTCAGGTGCTGCCACGGGGATTCGGGGCTCAGCGAAGCCAAGCCCGGCCAAGAAGATGTGGCGGAGCTATGCCCGGCCATCAGGAGCGACTTCAAACAACAGGTGAGGTTCCCCCCGGACTCGGCACCGAGGGAGCCTTCATGCGTCTCCTGGCGCTTCCCTGTGACATCCGCTGCTGCTGGGAAAATAAGTCTTTCTTTAATGAAAGATCCCCATATCAGGAGGATCCATCATTTTTGCAAACTGTCAAGATATTTGACTCCAATAATCTAAAGGTTCCGGACGGCAGAAGTAACCTCACTCCTTTTAACTTTATCAGGTAAATTGCCACACTAATTTTTAGTTTACCAGGTAAACTGCCACACTATTTGGTTTAAACAATTTGGTGCAAGACAATAGATATTGGGATAGAGCACAACGGTTCCAAAATCTTACGTATATCTACATCTATAGTATACATAATATCCCTACATAGTCTGAGATCTCAATATCTTTTCAATTTTTGAAAAACAGAAAATTTACATCAGCAATCAGAGAACATCAGACTATAAGGAGAACAATCCATATGTTTATTGGACGTTTCAGGCTTAAAATAGCATTAGATATGTATAATATTGAGGAATGCAACCTGACCCCTATATCCATAAAGTTCTTTAACCGTATCTTCTGTAATTTTTAGGACAAACCCTCAAAATAAAGAATATCGATGTGCGCTCAACTTCATCAAAAGAACTTATTGAAAACATCCAATTAAACTTGAATCATGTAAGTATAGTGATGACTGATAAAAATAGCACGGTCAAACTTGTGACCATTGATAAAAATAGATCTATCTTCTAGGATTGACCCCAACCAGAATTTTATCGGTCTGCATCTCACCTACCTACCATAAAATTAGAAAATAGATACGTGTAATCCTCATACAATTACGTAATAAGTGCACCTGTCCCATTTAGGTATCTGTCTCCTTTACTCAAAAGGTTATCACACCTTTAGATAAATATGACAATGGCAAGTGTCGCAAGGAAATGAAAATGCTAATATAATTGTACTATAACATGTGAAATATCTATTAATCTGACAAGGTTTTGGGCTACAAAAGAAACTGTAAAATGTTTATTGCATAAATCGTTTTTAATGAGTTTGGTTAGTAATTCTTTTTTCTGTATATTAAATTTTATTTCTTAGAAATATTCGTGGCTGCTCCAGAAGAAGGCGCTGGTCGCCGAAACGCGCGTAGAGTACCAACTTGCCACTCATTTTCCCCTTACTAGTTGTTTACCCCAAAAGAATATGTTTTAACACACAAACTGTTTTTATTGTTATGTCAATTCTCCAAATGTAGAATTTTTTAAGCTTGTCTTGAAATGTGATTCTTTGCTCAATTATCAATAAAATACTGAATTTTACTTTACTGTTGTAGCTTAATTTCCTTGTTTAATATCAACATTTGATCTATGTTCTCTATGATTGCCTAGATTGTTATCTCTCACACAGAAATGTAATGGGATCCACCCCCTCACTCAGTGCAATGGTGGACAAAATACACAATGCGTAGGTACAGGGAGAGGGGTGCCTTGAATAGTCAGTTAGATTGAGGTATTGAGGATATGGTTGCTTCTTTATCCTTACCACAAAGCGGCAAGGTATTTGGAGTGAGGTGTCAGACTGGGTTTCAAATTAAACATACGGGATCAAGAGGAAGGAAGTGGGCGGACAATGTAAAATCTTGTGCGGGAAAACTACGGTTGGGTCAGGAAAAATTGGGCAATGTAGTGGCTGCGGGAAGGATAACTGGCCCATTTGAATCGCCTCCAATTGATAACATAATCATTTCACCAACTGGTTTGGGATGAAGAAACGAAGGATAGTACCAACGGATTCATCATTTGTCATGGCCAGACAGTGATTACATAGATCAAAATGATCGTTCTGTAGGTTACACTAGCATTCACGAGGCTACAAGAATGATCAGAAATTGCGGGACAGGAGTAGAAATGGCTAAGTTGGACATTTTTATGAGTTTTTCCCCTATTGCCAGTTCACCCATAAGACATGTTAGGCATCCAATTTCAAGGTCAATATTACATGGACAGAACTATGCCAGCGGGTTATGCAGTGGCATGTGCGGCTTTTGAGTCGTTGAGCACATTTTTGCAATGGGAAGTAATGATGATCTTTTCCTGGTAGGGAAAGGTGAGCACAGTGGTGAGTGTGCAAGGCTTTTATTTTGTTTTTAAAGAAATTACAGTCCACATGCAGATACTATTAACGGCTGAGAAGACGGAGGGACCATCTACATGATTGACATTTTTAGGCATAGAGTTGGACTCTGTAGCTGTGCAGTTACATTTGCCTGCAGAAAAGAATGATATTACGAGAATTACTAGATTAGGTTTTGAAGAAGAGCAAATGAGAATTAAATTTATTCAACAAATATTGGGGCACCTCCATTTCACATACAGGGCTGTGGTTTCTGGTAGAGCTTTCACTAGGGACCTTGCTTTTGCAACATAAGGGTCATCGAAGCCTCACTATTGCGTGCGAGTGAGGATTTTTAATTATGGCAGAAATTTCTTTAACCTCTTCCGTGCTCGTGACGGAACCACTCCGTCACGAGCCACGTACGCGCTGTGCTGGTGACGGAGTGGTTCCGTCACGGTGCGGCGGCCCCGCCCACGCTGCATGAATTCCACGCCTGAGCGGGCGTTCTATTGAGCGGGCGGACACGTGATGGAACCACTCCGTCACAAGCACAGCGCGCCCGTGGCTCGTGACGGAGTGGTTCCGTCACGAGTATGGCGGCGCCGCGCAGACCCCTCTCCCCCCCCAGCACCGCGGCGGAATTACCGCCACGGCCAAGGGGTTAAACATACAATGGAGTGACAGTTTGGCAGCAGGAAGATCGATTGGACTGGTCAGTTGGAAATTTTCTTATGCACCTGGTAGAAGTGGGTTTGGTTTATACTGGAAATGAAAATGGTGTTTAGTCAGCCAGAAAAATGGACGATAGAAAGACAGTGTTTCATTTGGTATTTTTTCCAGTACTGGTAGTGGTTAGATTGTGGGGTGCAGAATTGTCAGACAAAGTTAACTAATTTTTCAAGTTGATAACAGGTCTATAGTGCTTGTAATGAACAAACAGACTACTAATGTATTCCATATTCAGAAAACCAAATAGCAGATGCTTGGTCTTGTGTACAGTGGGAGAGGTTCTGTTGTGGTTTGTCCCCGGGAGCAGACACCACAGCAGCAACAATCCCAGAAGAGAAGTGGGAGCTTATGTAAGAGCAAGAGGACTATGAGAGCCATCACTGGCAGATTCAGCCTATTCAGCCTACAGGAATAGGTCAGCATGCCTGGAATTTTTGCAGTCTAGTGCACAATGCAGAGAAAGGCATGTAAAACGCCTTCGGTAAAGGCAAGAAGATGCAGTTGATTACGTTATTGCTTTTATAAAGAAGAGATGCTTGTCATTGACTATAGTTGGGAAAATCACTGAGAGAGTTTTTTATCTGATGTGTTCCTGGGGCTATGAATCCGGTAAAAGTGAATTGGTACGGAGGGTTTTGGAAGATTGGGCTAAACATGGAAGGCAAAAATATAAGCGGAAACGTTTGACAGGAAATATTTTGGAATTGGGGTAAGACAGGCAAGACCTGTGCACACCTGCTTGTGAATTTTATCTGATTCTTTCAGTTTTCCCATTGATATTTTTTGGGGCCTTAAGGGTTTCAGAAGTGGTAGGTTCACAGACTATTGAAGGATTTTGCAGACAAGATGTACGGTTGCATGAAACAAAGGTGTGGGTGAAATTATGTAAGAGTAAAACTGATCCCAGGGGAAAGGGTGCATCAGTCTTTATCTGTAAAGGAAAGAGATTGGCTATTTGCCCTGTGCATGCATTAAAAAATGGTTGAAATAAAGAAGACATGGAGATGGTCATTGTAAGTACACGTCCGACAAAAGAGAAGCATTAGGATTTTTATGACCTTGCCTACCTAATGTTGGTTTTAAAGGGTTGGACGTTCGGACTTATTCTTCTTGGATAGAAGTGTCAATAAAAGGTTCTCGAAATGGTTTTGATGAGAGGCAACTAAAACTGTAAGGGAAGTAGAGCAGTGACTGCATGAGGATATATTAGACCATAGTTAATGATTAATACATTTTTTTCCTCAAATAACATGTCGGCAATGGACAAGTGTACCTTAAAATGAAATATGGATTCACATGCTTGAATCTTCCCCGTTGTCATGGTGGGAGCCCAATGGTATTTAGAACAAGCAGTACTATTTAAGTAAATTAGAAAGCATAGAGAAAGCAAGTGACCTTGTTAACTAATTCATACTGATTAAATAGACCCAAACATTGGCTAATCAGAGACAAGACCCTGAACCACTTCTCCCCTGCAGAGCCACCATACCTCAGATTTTGAGAACAAGTGTGACTATATATATTCGTTTCCATGAGGTATATGAGTGGTGAGCCTAAAAGGGGAGGTGGGTGGGTCGCATGTAAATCTATGAAAGATATCAATCCTGTAGAACAACAGTATACAGATAAGTAACTTTTTTTTCCATTATTGAATCTTTCATAGATTCACATGCTTGAATCAGAGTAGCTAGCAGGAAGTAAAAGAGAAAATAGGGAGTGTTAAGCAGAACCCATCTCAAAGAGATATACCTAAAGTAATATATGAAGCATTGTGACATAGAGCCATCAGATAGAAAACCAGCTGGAATACAAGTAATCAATCAAACTAATATATTATAAGTATATAGTGTAGGGGAGAGGAGTTGGCCTAACGGCTAGGGTTTGAGTCTCGGTAACGACGCCAAAACCTCCTGTGATTCTGGGCAAATCACTTAATCTCCCCGTGCCTAAAAATGAATGTGTGTCCGTCCTCATGTAACGTAACTGGTGCTATGTAAAGCGCTCTGATACCTGATTCGGTTCGGGTCTAGTTCGCGCTATATAAAACTCTGCAAAAAAAAATAAAAAATACATATCAACAATGAAACAAACCAAAAGATAATCTGTACCTTAATGAAAAAGGTGATGTAAGACTGACTGCCTGCCCTACAGTAGTATCCACCTTCCATGCTGAAACCAAACAGTAGTCTTTGGTGAAGGTATGGGCATTGGACAACGTTAGTGCCCTGCAGATGTATGGAAGGGATACTCCAGCAAACAAGACTATGGATGTAGCCATCTTTCTGGTCGAGTGTGCACCAATTTTGTTTGACAGCAGTCATTCTGCTTAGTTGTGGCAAAAAGCAACAGTTGTTGATACCCAAAGAGCTATGCTGTTTCTTGACAGTGCATAGCCCTTTCTGGAGGTTCGAAAGCTGATCCGGTTTTCTGAAAGGTTTGGTCCTGTGAATATAGAACTTCAAGCAGCATTTGACATTTAGGAATGGAGGGCTTTCTCCGCAGCAGAAGAAAGATTCTTAAAGTATGTTGTAAAAATTATAGGCTCAATCAAGTGGAAAGAAGTCAGAACCTTAGAGATTAATTTTTGGGTTTGTTCTTAACAATACTTTATCCTCCTTGAATTGTAGGAAAGGCTCAGTGGCTGTAAAGGCCTGCATCTCACCAACTCTCTTGGCTGGCATCAGGGCCAATAGAAGGGCCCAATTCCACAAGACTTATTTCATGTCTGCCATATAGATAGGTTCCAAAGGTAGCTTCAGGATCAAGGGTAAGGACCGTATTCAACTGCCCGGTATTTCAGGAGGTTTTATTGGCGGGAAGGCCCTGAACATGCCCTTAATGAATTCCTTTACCAGTCTAGTGGACCATAGTGAGATTTCCCCAGTATTTCTATGGAATCTGGAGATTGATGCTAAATGCACCTGGATGGACAAGTGTGCCAAGCCCGACTTTTCTAAGTGAAGGAGATATAGCAACAGCTGCTCTGGAGAAGAGTGAAAAGGATATAGGTCATTTTTGGCTCCCACCATGACGAAGGGGAAGATTCAAGCATGTGAATCTAGGAAAGATGTATACTTGAGAACCACAGTGTACAGGTAAGTCATTCGTTTGTTTTACTGATAGATGTAGATAGGAGTATACATGAATAAAGAAATAGTGAGACGGTTCTCGCTATTGGGAATGAGGTGGGAAGAATTGACTCTGGAATTATTGGACTATGGATATTTAAAGAAATGTGGGGTCAGCTGTTTGTTTTGATCATTCATGTGGGAGAGAGTAACCTTGTGAATGTGTTGGAAAATGGCCCTCTCTGAAGGGTCACCCCAAATATTTGCCTTCCTCCTCTTTTTCTGACTTTTTCTTTGCCTTTAGAACTCTCTGCACTTTACCACTGCTGACTAGTGCTAAAATGCATTTGCTTCTCCCCTAAGCATGGTAACATTAGTGTATACACAATTGGCATATTTAGTTCACTTTTAAGTGGTATACAATGTACCCAGGGCCTGTAACCTAAATGCTACTTGTGAGCCTGCAGCAGTGATTGTTCCACCCACACAAGTAGCCTTTCAAATATCTCAGGTCTGCCATTGCAGCGCCCATGTGTGCAGTTTACTGCCACTTCGACATGACATTTTAAACTATTTGCCAAGCTTTAAACTTCCTTTTTATAACACATATGTCACTCCTAAGGTAGGCCTTAGATAGCCCAAGGACAGGGCGCTGTGGAAAAAGGTAGTACATGTGCGTTTAAGTGTACTTGTGCTGGTAGTGCCAAACTGCTAAATTGGATTTTCGCTACTGTGAGGCCTACTCCTCTCATAGGCTAGCATTGGGAATTACTTAATACACTTTTAACCTGTAATTCCTTATTAGAAAGGAGTAGCTGCACAATATTTCATATCTTTGTAATTGTGATGATAAATCCTCTTTAATGGTAAAGCTGGAGTTAACATTACTATTTTAGAAATGCCACTTTTAAAACATAGGACTCTTTCTGCTCTGTGTGCCTGCAGCCTGTTTCCAATGCACGTATGGGGCGTGTGACAGCTACACTTTGTGCATTCCCTCTAGACATCCACAAACACATGTATTTAGGGTGTGACCAAGAACTAATTTGCATTCTGATGGCTCTTCCTCGGCAGGAAGAGAGAGGGGAGCTGACACACCTGAATAGTCAGTGTCCTGTTTCCCACACAAAGGGCTGATTGCCCCCTACTGATAGTCTAAAGACAGGAGTAGGGAAAAAGGACCTGTGTGCACTTCAAAGACCCTTTCAAAGGCACAACTAGGTATAAGTACCGGGGCTCTGACCCTACCAAGACTGTGTAGAACTCTGCCAGGAGTAAAGACTGCTGTGCTACAAGGATTGCCATTTTGCTTGACTGCTGCTCTGAAAGAACTGCTTTGCTTTACTTTGCTGCCTGCTGATCTACCCTGCTGAGGACAATGACTGGAGCCATTGTACTTGAACCCAGAGTGCATCCATAGGCTTGCTTGCTTGCCGCCTGTTCTGAAGTGTCAAGTCTATCAAAGACTTCCTTCAACCCTGTAAGAGCACCTGGTCTGCCATCCGTGAGTCCTGCCCTGTCAAGTGGTGCCAATCCAGTCCTGGGCCCTTGAAAGGTGACTTCTGTTGTACAGAACCTTTCATCCCCTGCGCAGATCAGTTCCAACACATCGAGTCTTCGACTCTTGCTCCATCGGCGTGAGTTGGAGGAGTCATGTAGCCAGCCTGCCCCCCATCGCAGGCGGTCTGAACTCTGGACTTCCCCACAGTCCAGCATGATCTCAAGTAACCCCTAAGCGCTGTTTGCTTTAAACGCTGCTTTTTGATTTATTCTTTAAAAATTCATAACTCCAAGTATACTTATTGGAGTTTTGTCATTTCGGTCTTGTTTTACTCCTTAAAATATAATATAATTGTCTAACCCTGTGTGGAGTATTTTTTTGGTATTTTTATTGTGTTTGTGTGTGTGTGTGTTGCACAAATACTTTACACATTGGCTCATTAGATAAGCCTGACTGTTCTCTGCCAAGCTACCAGAGAGTGAGCACAAGTTATCTTTTAGTGTGTATCTGGTTTACCCTAACTAGAGTGGTGGTTCCTTCTTGGACAGGGTGCATACCTCTGCCAACCAGAAACCCAATTTCTAACAGAATATTACAGTGCTGGAGCTAATAAGATGTGGAAGAATTATTTCTGGACATTGAAGGAATTGTGGTCTAATGCTCAGACTTGGTGGACTGAATAACTTTCCAGAAGGGTTAGCGTGAGGGGGCGGGGGGACGGGGGATGGAAATAATCTGGCTGCTATCAACAGGGCCAGAAAGGAGATCAATACCGAAGTTTCCGTTTTTTGTAAGGTTCAGGGTGTTAATGTTCCAAAGCATTTCCCGTCTGCTGAGACGATATCTGCGGATACCTCTCCTCCTTCCCCCACCCTGTTACTCTCCTCTTCAGGTGCAGACTGAATTTTATTGGTACTATATCTCATTTATAAAATAATATATATGTTCCAGTTAAATACGTTTATTGTTGCTTGGGAGTTCGAGGTCAATAGGGTGTTCAGGACGGGATTAGGGATATCAGGGAAGAGTCCTAAGCAAAGTTAAGAGACTAGGTAGCACAAGCACAAGGGCTTTATCTCCGCTTTTTTGGCTTTAAAAGCCAAAGAAGCGGAGATAAAAATATCGCCCTATCAACAACAGGGTGCTAACATGCAAAATCGCATATTAGCACCCTTTTTGAATATGCTTCCCTTTGCATCTCTAATGAGATGCAAAGTGGGCGTTCCAGAGCAAAATAATAGGAGAAATGTCGCTAAGCTGCATTTCTCCTATTATCAAGCTTCACACTAACCCTGTTAGAGACAAAAAAAAGCAGCGGTAACCACGGTTAACGCTGCTTTTTTACGTCTGCTAATTTCCAGACTTAGCCATGTAATACAATGGGAGGTGGATTACGTGGCTAAGTCCACCATGGGTTATCAACAAGGATATCCCTATCCTTGTAGTTTTATCGCTGCATTACCAGCAATAACCACCCAAAATGCCGCTATCGCTGGATTTTTTATCACCTAGGCGGTTAGCGTTGTTAATAACGCGATTACCAGGTGATATTATCCAGAGATAGCGGGCGTTAAAAAAATGCCCTTAGCGTTAATTTTTCCTGTTCCTTGTTAATATGCCCGTAGGAGTGGGAGGCGAGATGGGTTAGTTCTTTTTTCAGGGCATTTTAAGTTGTGCTGCAAGTAGCCAAAGGGTGTTTATTTACTTGTCAAGCTTGCTACAGAATAAAGCTGCCTTTTTACACCCACATTTCGTGCCTGTGTTTACATTCTCCTCCAATGACTTGTCATTGAAATCCAGCCTTCTATATCCCTCAGGGAGTGTTGTAAGAGAATGATCCAGCTGAACATAGAGAGGGGAGAAGAGCCCGCGATAGTGTTTATAGTAAATTAATGAATCTAGCGACCCTCAGGATATTCTTGACTATAGTAAAGCTTTGAGGTGTTTGAGAACACTTTTGTTGCAGTCCTAAACGGGGATTTTTATGAAACTACTTCAGTGATTTGGGCCACCATAGGTGTTGCAGGGCAGGTATTTATTTGCCTTCAAAGATCGCTTTATGTTGTCGCTTTCCATGGTAATCCCCCTCTGTTACCTGTATGTGTTACACCCCCCTCCAAAGAAAACTTGCACAAATATACCGTTCTGCTAAGGCACTAGGTCCTGTTAAAATGAGTAAACGAACGGATGAATGTATTACCTCCACAGCTAATGAAAAGAAGGTATGTAAGAGTATGCAGCAGTATCCCAGAGCTTTTAAATACACTGGACCCCCTCCTGTTGACTGGCTAATATTTCTTTATTCACTTTCCCTAATTGTTTGTAAGGAAAATTGTCATAAAGACATGTATTATGTCGCACCTAAACTCAGAATCATTACTGTAATTGGTGGCCGAGATCATATAGCCCATGAAGCCAATATACAACATTTTGCTGAAGCTCATGAAGTAGTCTGCATTGTGGAAAAGTGGTACCCAAACCACGAATCGCTGGCAGGTTTTGAAAGTTTCTCCAATCCAGCGGTTAACACTTCCTAGCTGGAGACCTGGTGATTCTTCTCTCATCCACATTTTGGCTCGTGGTAGACTGCCAACTAAGTCTTAATCCCAAAGGGATTGTAGTCTAATTAAAAAAAATGGAACCCAAGGGAATGGAGAAACCTTCGCAAGTCAACAACCTCACGAAAGCCTTAACAGATTCGTTCCTATTTATGCTGATCATGGGATTCTTATAACAGGATATTTGAATCTACATCTAACAGTAGGGTCACAAATATATATATATGTAGACATTCCGAATTCTCTTAGTGGAATAATCCTGAGACATCAAAACCCTTTAAGGGATATACTTGATGCTCAGCATGGGAGTGTGTGCCCTCCACAATTGGATAGAATTAACAGTGCTTCAGTATGCTGATTAGACTGTTTTGTTCGACCTAGCTAAATAGGCCTACAACATACTCTTAAAGCTTTTTGTGCCTATTGTGTGGTAAACCATCTAATAATCAATTACTTAAAATTGAATGTTGTAGTGTTTAGGTGCCACCCAGTTAATTCTGAAAGATGGTTTCTACAAGGAGTAGAGATTAAACACATCCAGACCCACAGATACCAGGTGGTATTATTTCATGTGAAAAGCCTACGCTAATTGCATCTAGCTACTCCAGGGTCCCAGCCTACGGCGCACTGTTGTGCTATGAAACAACCCTCAAAACAGCTGTCATGCGCATCTTTTAAACTGTTGTTGCAGGTCAGACAAGCTGCAGTTTCCCCTGCTTCAAAATACAGGTTGGAGGTCTTTCCGAATAAAATAATGCCTGGCTAGATTATACTCGGTGCAAACATTTTACCTTGGTATTTGGTCTTCCAGCTCTAGTCATGTACAAATCAGATTGGAATATTGCCTCTTAAGTCAGACCTCCATGCTTCATAATGACTTTCTGCGAATTGGACATTGAGCCAAAGTCATCGAGCCTGGCATATTAAAAACGGAGCTCCGGCAGGAATTAGAATTTGTGGATTAATACCCTTAACAAGGCACTCACTCAATTGGAATTTAGGAAAGAATGGCCTGGTTACTCACTAGAAGTCTTCATTACTCCAAGCCTAGATCTTTCAAATCCCAATTCTGAACCCCACTGTGTAAGGACTGTACAAGGAAAACTGACGAGGAGGTAATGACCCGGTTACTTTCTGGTAATTTTAAATATTCTTGATCCAGGTTTTCCTTGGCACAATCTTGAACCCATCGTTACCCTCTTTTCTTTCCCACTTCTTAGATGGATTGATCCATGTCCTTTTCCTTTTCAATAAAACAGGGGATGTGGAAGCTAGATTTCCTTTTTGAGGAACCATGGGAGAGAGGGGTGCCATATATATTTTTTTGGGTTGGGCTAGGCAATCAATGTCTGTGGGATAGGAGATTTACCACTGTGTAAGGTCACTATGAGAAAGACGGATGATAGATAATGGAACTTAACTGTGTATTCACAGCTTATAGTGTCATTTATACAAAAGTGAAATGCCATTACAATGATCTGAACAAATTCAAGGGAAGCAACAGTAATTTAGCGATTCATACTGATCCACCTGGGCCAATATCTGTTATCTCATTTAATCCATAGTATTCAGGGATACAAAATTAAGTATTCGTGTTATAGGTCTGGTTGTTGTGATTTGGGTAGCAGTTTTTGAATTTGTAATTTTTCTCATGAAAATATTGCTCTGAATACTAATCATACAAGAAAACAGCGGTTTCTGTGGAATAATACAATCTATATTGATAATAATATGCACAATCGCAATGTGAAGGGCTTGACTAAGGTCAAAGGGGGAAGACATCACATACACTGATGATTCATTATCACAGTTGTAAATTTATGTTTCAAACAAGGGGAAGGAATATATACAATGAATAAAAGAATTGAAAAACATTTGTGCGTGGTGTCCCTAGTGAAAACAGAAACCTAAGACAGTAGTGAAAGTTGTGACAATTTTTTCAAGGTTTACAAAATTCCAAACAAGTCGACCATTATCAAATATATATACAGTGTGAACAGCAGCTATATACAATGATATGCGCTGGCTAATGGTTCGCTTTCTCTTTGTGCCAACGACGTTTCGACCCTCTACTTGTTTTGGGGTCTCATCAGGACTTAGGGATGTAGGGACATCTGGTAGTTCGAAGGCGCAGCTGCATGATAATTGTGTGCCACACGTGGAAAATGAAAGAAAAAAGATACCCACAAGGGGACCCAGCCGGTTACCCAATTGTGAGTGGGGGAAAGGGGGCCAGCAATCGAGGGTTAGTTCAGCTGTAAAGGGTGGTGAGTGGCCCACTGCAATGGTAGTGGTCTGATAGTTGTGCAGGGAACTCTGAGTCACGGTGTGGCGAGCAGGGATGAGCTCCAGTAGCGTCTCAGTGTAGACTTAATGAGGCCGTGACCAGGATTATTGGTGATTCCCACGACGCGTGACGGTTCAACGCGTTGACAGAAAAGCAGCATTAGTCTGCTTTGCTCTGAGGTCAGACCACTACCACAATAAGTAGAGGGTTGAAACGTCGTCGACGCAAAGAGAAAGCGAACCATTACCCAGTGCATATCATTGTATATAGCTGCTGTTCACACTGTATATATTTGATAATGGTCGACTTGTATGGAATTTTGGAAACCTTGAAAAAACTGTCACAACTTTCACTACGGTCTTAGGTTCCTGTTTTCACTTGGGACAATACGCACAAATGTTTTTCAATTCTTTTATTCAATGTATATATTCCTTTCCCTGGTTTGAAACATAAAATTACAACTGTGATATACTGAATCATCGGTGTATGTGGTGTCTTCCCCCTCTGACCTTAGTCAAGCCCTTCACATTGCGATTGTGCATATTATTATCAATATAAATTGTACTATTCCACAGGAACTGCTGTTTTCTTGTATAATTACCTACCCTGGTTCCTTAGTGAGTAGGGTTCCCCTGTTCTGTCTCTCGACTCAATACTAAACCGGCTGCTTAGTTCTGAATTGTTTGCGTTCTATGACTTAAGTGGCCTGGCACACCTAGATGAAAAAAACATGCATAGTATTGCACACAAACTTTTGCCAGCCACTTTAAGAACAGGTAGGATTTACTTAAATATTTTCAAAGAAGACACTTGGCTGGACATCGATGATCAGCAGTTTTTACTCTGATGCTTTAAACTACACCCAGAGGGGTTCATCTCACCATTAAGTATCAAGTTGTAGGTCTGGTCTCCTATTCAACACCATCACTTCAGTCTTACCTGTGTTAGAGGTCAACCATTTACATCCTAGCCACTCCCAGATGCAGCTCATGCACTGTTGGAATCGTACACCAGACACTCTAGTACCTCCCAGTATAATAACTGGGAACCACCAGCGTGCATGTACAAAATGTACTCCTCTACAGTGGGAGAGCTTGACTAATGACTCAATGAAGAGATTATAAAAGTGGGGAGATAATAGATGATGTTTGGTGGACCTCATGCCTCAATGAAACTTGTAAAAGGTGGTACCACGACAGATTATGGGTGCTAGGACAAAAATAAGAGGTGAGCCAAGCTAAAGCTATTTAGGGGATCCCTACATCCCTCAGCTGACTCAGCCAACGTTTATGGTGTTAAACTTTACCAGCTGATCTTTTCCATATAACATTAGAACCAGTACGCGTTAGTCTAAGAGAAAACAAAAACATGGAAGGAATCTCTTTTAAAGTAGGCCCACAAAAACAGATTACTGTGTGATTTGCACAGTACTCTCAAACAGCCATCCCCTCTATATTCACTATGATAAATGAATGCACCAATGTATCAGGTTACATACTTAACATAGAAAAAACGCAGTAATCCCTCTCAATTAGCATTTCAATAGTTCTATAATTAACAGTACTGCCCTCAAACGAGAACAAAAAAGAAAGTATTTAGGAATATGCTTCAAATGTGATCTAAAACCACCCATTAAGAAATAAATTGTCACAAAAATCAAAGGCATGTTGGAATAAGCATTTGCAATGCAATAGGTCTTGCATTTGTGAGGATTTCAGCTAATGGCATTGTAAATGACAATACCTTTTATTTATGTGTGGGTTTTTTAAAACAGATAAAATAAAGGCATTGTTATTTACTATAGCAATAGCTTAAACTTTCGCAAATGTGAGACCTATAAGACTGGAATGATTTTGTAACACGACCGGGTGTTGCAAAGCATTTAACTTGTGTCCCTGTTGTAGCGCTAACCAGTGGAAATGCGACAGTGTGTGTGCTCCATTTTCATGTGTATTGGTGGCAAAGAAAGCGAGTGCCCGTGTTAATGTGGAAGCGGGCATCCATGGTGTTAATCTTAAAGCGGGCGCTGTGCTGAAACCTAAAGCGCGGAGCCTGGAGGCGGGACGGAGATAAGGGTCTATGAGGGCCATTTAGTGAGTTTGTGAATTTCGGTAGTCGCACATAACAAAAGAATTAAGCGGCTGCCTCGGGCCCGTCTTAACAGCCGTTTCAGGTAAGTTGTGTCTGCAGTAGGACAAAATAATTTAGGAAAATAGTGCCCATGGACTAAATAAACACACGATATAACCACAAAAGTAAAAGGTCCAGTCCTCATGGGAGGTTACAAATGCACACAAGGCATTAGTTAGGAGAGACTAACAAACCTATTAAGGAATCAGAAGCAACCATTTATAAAGGACAGCAACAGGATCCAATTGAAAAGATGGGCAGAGGTTCAAGTCCATACGCAAGTACAGCATGCCTGGCAGAGCAGCACATGCGCTGCCCAGGCTCGACCTAAAAATGGTTGGTCGAATATATAATAGGGTGGGGCTGCATACAAACCATCAAAATGATGATCTTCCCATTGATGAACTTCCTAATAAGGATGTCTTCAATCCCATTATCTGACAAATTATTTTAAAAGCATTACTTCCTTCTCAACGATTTCATATAGCTATAAAAAAAGACCAGAATTACACTCAAAAAGTTAAGACTCCCAAAATCACTATATGGTATCAATCTAGCAAATTTTCATAGATACCAAACTGCATTGTTAGCTAGACATGGTATTCAGTGGATCACTCCCTCACTCAAACACCATCCAACAATTGAACAAAAATGAATACTCCCCCTTGGTCGCTCATCTTCATCTACAATTTAAAAAAAAACATAACTTCCGAACACTTCTATGTGAATCCTCACCCACAAATGCCTATACAACACCGAACCCAAGTACCTCAACGACAGAATCACCTTCCATGTACCCAAAAGAAACCTCCGAACAGCCAACCTTGCACTGGCCGAAACCCTGCGCATCCACAGAGCCAGAACAGGCGGAATATCCTTCTCTTACATTGCGGCCACAACCTGGAACGAGCTCCCGGCAGACATCAGACGCACCCCATCCGTGAACACCTTCAGGAAGATTCTCAAGACCTGGCTCTTTGGCTAACAGTTCTGCGGAACCCCCACCCCCGTCCCCCAGCGCCTTGAGACCCTCATGGTTGGGTAGCGTGCTTACAATTCCCTGATTGATTGATTGATTGATTCTTTTATGCACATTACTGGCAGTCTGTAAACTGGCTGACAAACTGAATACAAATGTGAAGCATTCCACCCTACCCTCCCTCTGGCACGATGAGAAAATCTAAATTGAAGGAAAAACTCTTTTGCAATGATTGGGCTAAGAAAGGAATACTACTTATTAAAGATCTCGGTCCGAATTCTAACCCACTCCCATCCTCATACATTAAAAAAAACTTTAACCTAGACAATCTTGCTTTTTATAAATACCTAAAATTTAAAGTCCTGCTATCTGAAAAATAAACCTCCATATGAGCCTAACCTTCCTAAGACCTTCACCAATTTTGCCAAAAGAGGACATACTGCGCACTAAATATATTCCTTACTCTCACCTAAAATGTCAAATCTCATCAAACCACTTCACACCAAATGGACAGACATAGTAAGACACAATACAGACTACGCCTCCTTAGAAATAGACTGGAAGCACAAATGTCAAAACTGTGAAAATGACAAAATTGCCCCTTAACACAATGATGACTATGAACCGCATAGCCAGCCAAACGTTTCAACTAGGATTCATAGGCTTTGACCTATGTTGGCATTGTAAGGAAGTCAAGGAGGGCCTTAAACACATATTTTATTTGGTCATCTCTCCAAAGTACTCTGGAAAGAAGTAAGCACACTCATCTCAATACTGCTGCTAATGCTCTAGGTATTTTTCCTACTGAAATTACACAGACCCTTCACAAAGAGGACATCCTTCTATTAGACATTTTAGCAACAATTGATCTCAAGTTTGTTCTATTGGAATGGAAGGACCTTAAAAAGTTCTTGATACACTAATTTTGGGCAGGGGCACAATTTATCATTGGGGCAGATAACTCCCTTAATATACATCTCAGATTAAACAATTAAAAAAATAAAAACATCTACAAGAAACTTGACAAATCTGTCCTTTCCAAAGCACCACGCTCCATAAAAACCCATTAAACCTATGTCAAAGGCACCACTACGCCCTATTCCCCTACCACATAATTATCTCCCCTTCCCCCCACATTGTGGATAAAAACGGTGTGCCCTCCCCCATCCCTCACCCATTTCCCCAAACTCAACTACGCTTACCTATCCTCGCCTATTCTGCTCTTTTCTCCTAGTTTCTTTTCTTACTTTTACTCTTTTTTTTTCCTTGAAACACACCATCCAATCATTATAATATACCCAAAAAAGTTTCTTTCAAAAGCAATTGTTCATAAAAATGTAACTATATAACTGAATGGATTTATTTATATCTGATGTTCATTAATCCATACTGGTAACTGAAAATTGTTCATGCTAAATCTAATTTATTGTGTTTGAAATTTTAAAACAAAAGAAATTGCAGACTGATCTAATAATATCAGCATGGTGACATTTCCACTAGTGGCACCATCTGGAGGTCACCGAGGTCCACAAACCCTGTACTATGTGCAGGGCAAAAAGCCACTTGGGTGTTACTTAGAAATTCGGATGCTTGCATATAAGTGCTTTTCAAGAGGTGGTGTAGGGTGAAATTCTTCAATCATGGGTTCTGTAGAAGGGGAGTGACTAAGGATCATTTAAGAATATTAGACATGGCACCCTGCTCATTGAAGGACATCATTGCTAATCTTAGTGCATTTAAGAAGCAGTTCTGAATTCTTGTATGAGAGTAATATGGTAGTTATCGGGGGGGGGGGGGGAGGTGGAGGTGGGATTTTAAACTAATCAAGGCTGTGTAAAACTAAATAAGAGGCCAAAGAGGAGATGATATTAGTTACAGGCACCATCTCGGTACTAGCTGGAGGAAAACGTTCCTGTCCATTTCACATCTTAAATAATCCATGTTTTCCATACAGTACTCATTCCTAACCCTTGATGAGGTTAACATTTTGAGTAGAATAATCACATAATTCTGTGATCATCGGAAGAACCATTTTCCACATATTTTGCAATCCTACATTTTTTCTAAGTAAAAATGTTTTTGATCAGGATTTTATAATCATTCATGGCTTGCATGAATTTAACTTTAGAAACATTGTCCGACAAATACATTCTATTTTGTCTTAATTCAGATTTTCATTTTGGAAATGATATAGTTATATCTTTGCTCTCTCTCTACTCTGAAGGAGGGGTAGCTTTCGCAATGGACCCCAGAGATTTGGAACTATCCAAGAGCCCTGCCCTGTAGCCTTCCAAGTTTATGCTGGTTAGCCATTCTTCAACCTGACTTGTTTGATGTATTGGGCGTTGATATTTTCTGTTTTGGCGCGGTTCACTTTATTTGGTCACTAGACATTTGATGACCGCAACGCCAATGGCGTAACGCGAAATTATGCCCCCCACGGACTGTGTTGCTGGCCCCGAGTCAACCAGATGTCCGAGATAGACAGTGGCTTTGGGTTGAACGGGGCCCCCTGGAGTGTTGGGGGGGGGCACTAAAGTTTTGGGCAGCACCTGCACAGGGGCCTGTGTTACACACCTGAGCAATGAGCAGCAGTTGTTTAGTTCGAGGGCACTCGATGGAAAGTGACTGAGTTGAAACCATTTTATTCAGTTACTAATATATGCACATAAGTCCATCATGATTTTGAAAAATAAAGTAGATGATGGACAGTTGCAGAAAGTACAGTGTAACCCAGTACTACCCAAACATTTTAGATCCACAACCCACTTTTTAGCATAATAATCTTTCACAACCCACCTAGCTTGAATGGACCTGAGATGGGGTGATTTTTTTCAATATAGCTAAACCATAGAGTAGTAGCAAGCGGTCATTTACAGACCGCACATTTTCTATTAAAATTGCACCAACATGCAGTTTAACTGATAAAACTATATACCACACAAATATTAATGTCTGGAAATCGGGTTTCATTGAATATTCCTCATTTGGGCCTCACCAAGAAAGTGCCTTGATTTGTTTTGATCCAATTATTTGTTTTCATCACCTTTCAGAATTGCAAAACAATGTGCTTCATTTTTCCTTTCCGAACTGCTGAATGTGTCCTGTACAGTTAATTTACAGGTATTACCATTTTGTTGTGTGTTAAAAAAAGACATCCTTCATTCTTTCCTTTCACACATCTTAACCCCAGCAAGATTGTCAGATTCATTTTACTTTTCTTTCTTTGACTGCTGAGTGAGAGGAGTTTGTAAATGCCACTTCCCATGTTAAAAAAAACATAAGTAGCAATGTGTTAGAAGACAACATAGCCTGACATTTGACCCTTGTCACTGAAGCACATCAAATGTGACAAGATACAACATTTAAATGCGTCTTTAGTTATTGCTTGGACTTTTGATGACTCAGCAAAAATTGGTTTGAGACCCATAATTTGGAAAACCCTGGTATAACTTATTTTTTCCCCTAAAGTTCTGCTATATATGTAAGCGGTTAGGGTTTCTCCTGCTTTACCATTACAATAGCTAGAGTGACTGATCCAAGATGTTATCGAGAATGTTACAATTCTTCTCTAATTGGTCACCCTCATACTCCTTTTGTTCTCCTCACTCTCCAACAGCAACTACGTTGAGCAGTTTAGACTTAATTCAGGAGGTGTCCATAGTTTTGAACCTAAGAAACAACACAATAAATTCAATGTCTAGTCAGAGCTGGTACTTTGATTTAAAATATGCCTTTATTTGCACGCAGGAAAAGTAGTGATTAAAGAACACCAGAAAATGGGAACACTGGCTGGAGCTGAGATGTGGTACACGATAGGATCAGAAAATTAACCATTGAATGCTAGAAATTCTGCTAAAAGTAATATTAATGAGTGTGAACCTTCCGCAGTTTAGTATTTTGTCATGAGATAACTCCATGACCTGCTACACACATTAGTTACCAGAATGCTACAGAGTATCTTTCTCTATGCAGATATGTCTGGAGTCGTGTCTTCTTCTGTGGCTCTGGGTTAAAGCTGGGAGTCTGCTGAAGCACTTGTGCTTCCAAAACCCAATAGTAACCTTTTTAGAGCCACCTAGAACCAAACACTTTTGTCATCTGCACACCTTATGTTAATCCTCTCCTAACACTTTCCAGGTAATGTTTGTTAATCACACCTAACTCCAGGTGAATAGAAACCTTGAAGTATCTGGTAATGGGAGCCCTAGTGGCTCCAGGTCATGCTCATTCCTGTAAGTCTTCCTCAAAGCAGGTCCCCGCAGAGCAGCGTGATTGTCTTTCCAGTTCTGGCAGCTCCTGTCTTGGGTAGTCCAGCTGTCACGATCGCGCACTGGCGGAAACTACAACTCCCGATCACGCACGAGCCAGAACTACTACTCCCATGATCCTCCGCGAGTCACGCTAGACATCACGAGAGGAAGAATAAAGAGGAAGCAATGTCCGGGCTCGGCATCGGGGATTCCTTCTCCGTTCCCTTCGAGTCTGCTGTGTGAATCAGATCTTCCTATGGTGGCGGTAAGGGTGCTCTGCACCAGTCTTGATTTATCAGCGGGGGCGCTGATCTTCGTTTTTCCTGCACGTCGGCAAGGTTGCCTGGCGCGCATGATCTGGTTGTTTCCTTTGTTTTGGGCAAAGTCAGGATCATAGTTCGGTTGGTATTGTCGGCGACGGGGGAGTGGATGGTTTGAGATCCACGGTTTCCCCAATCATTTTGTTGCATTTGAGAAATACTATTTCCTGCCTCTTCTCCACGGATATGCTATCTGGAGCAGAGGTGTACATGAGTGCGATATTGGCCACATTCTGATGTGTTACATGACTAATAACTCCTATATCCTGTATAAGAAGCATTATACTAAGGATCAGGAGCAGCTATTACCACATGTATTAATATAATATGGGGCCAATCATTAGCCTATCTCCTTATTATCATTTATTGGAATGGAAAGAAAGGCCAGTGAAGTGTGTGTATGATTGATGGTGCATTAACTATTATGTCTCTGGCTCCCTTTGTTAAGAGGGGTTCCCCATGAGTGGTAGAGGGCTACGCTCTACCCCTGTGATTCGCAAAGGAGTCTAGACAAGGGTATGTTCTCTTGTTCAATAGCTTTACTCTGTGATCTCATGTGTAACCTGTGGATTGTATTTCTATATGTTCGTATTTATTTTGTATTCATGCAGTGATACTCCAATACAATCCTCTGCACTGACAAGCACTACTGCCTATACCCAGAATTCGTATTTTGCTTTACAGGTATTTAGAGCAAGGAGGGTTCATACCAAATGTGTAAGGAATTTGCTAAATGTAGAGAAAGAGCTTTAGTGTATTTATCTTTGTACGTTTCTTTGAGTGTTTCAGATCTCCCTCCCTGCTGTCCCCTTCCTTCCCTCCCCAACTCCCTTTCTTTCCCCCGCTTGATCCTTCCAATGTCCTGTGCCATCACGGCTATCCAGGCATTGGCTAGATCTAGAGGTGGACCATACTAAACATCAAACCGATCCTGAGGACCGTCTACGTGACACCAGCATAAAGCTGTCCAGGAATGGCACAGCAACTGTACCTATTACATGAAGGGTTCAAGCTTATGTCTATACAGGCCTGTGCCCATGCGCTAGTATGTGAGATCCCTATAAATCTACCAGTCTCCTGGCAAATGGATTACACTATGGGTCAGATGTAGCCATCAGGGGCCATATCACAATGCCACATGGGGCAACAGGCATGTGCACTCACTTTTTGGGCCCAAGGGCACTTTTGTATTAGGGAAGGTGCAGCAGAAGCTTGCCCAAAATCACCTGCCCAAACTGTTTTTACAGAGGGGTCTCCCTCTGTAAAACAGACCGGGGCAGCATAATTGTAAGAAGGCATTCCCTCATCTGTATGAGGGTCTTGCTTTATACAAATGAAGATACACTTTGCTCTTGGGCACATGCTGTATTACAGATGCAGGTACAGAGGCCATCAGGAGACACACTGACTGTGCTCCACATACAGGTCCCACATAATCAGTGCGTTCTTGAGGGCGACCCTTGTAAGGTGGTCCCATTGATCCCTCAGAAGGAGGTGCAGCAGGGGCGTAACTTGGTCAGATGTATGTTTCAGATGTACCAACAATCATGCTAGAAGCTTGCTTATAATGTTAATCATTATAAGTGAAGCTGCATATGAGGAAGGCTTCAGGGGCAGTTGAAAGGGAAAGGAGTGTGGATTTTGGGAGGGTACTTAAAACATAGTATTTTGGGAAAAGACCTTGAAACCAGAGATGAGTGTGAGTGTGTTTTCGTCTGAATGACTAAAAATCTGAGGTGAAATCTGACAGAGACCTTACCATGCCCGACTGAAAGCTCCTGTACCCAACTATTTATTAAAGAATACATTTATTGGGGGGATGCAACTCCCCCAACATCCCCCCGAAGGTATGCCCCTGAGGTGCAGTCAATCATTGCACCCACCTGAAGGGAGAATCTCTACCTCCCTTTTCAAAAGGAGGCTGTGGTGCCACTTGCACAGTGAAAGACTGACAGGTGGCTTCCAACAGTTGGGCATTCTTTCACTAATGCTGTGCCCCAATGGGTAGGCATGAGTTTGCGGCTGGGATGAAGGCAGCACACACATTGTTATAGGGCACGCTGAATTCGTGTGCATTACAGTGAACCCAGGTAAATGTGTGCCATGTCACAGACAAGGGCAGTATACCTATCTATAATATGTGCTGTCTGAGACAAAATATTAGCTGGATAGCCAAAAAAGATTTTCCTCTGTGATAGCCCACTAATTTGGCTTCATGACTCTGTAAGAGCTTTTGTGCATTTCCTACATTTGTGCATTACTAACAGCGAGCAGAATGTGACTTTACTTTCAACTTTACATATATACACCGATATAGCCTTTGAAACAATTGTGCTATGGAATGCAGAAGTGTGTTTTACAGGTTATGTACATTTAGGCCCAAATACCATCTTGTTCAAAACGTATGTGTCCCCCTGTGCATTCCCCTTTTCATTATTTCTACAGCACACAGTCAAGCAGAGCCACACTTGTTTATGTCCATTTACGTTGTACTTGTTCTCGATGAAAACTTTCCAGCATGGTCACAATAATGTTTCAAGGACCTTCCACTAGCTCACTGTACCCTATTCATTCATAATAGTTTGCTGTTGTTCATCTAACTACATTGATCTTCCGTCTCCGGATGACAATATCATAGAGTGATACCCAGTCATCATGGGATTATTGGGTGGCTCTATTGTGTTTAATATTATCATAGAGTGGGCAGAATCAATATTCAGGTAGTGGGATAGTGCTTAGGTGCTAAGGCAATATGATGTTTTATAAAGGTATGCTCTGATTTGCTACGTATACACCACTTTTGTTCACACAATAATGATTTTACAACACAATGATTTAATATGCCAGAGAAATGTCCTGATACTTTCTGAATGCTGCTAGGGATGCTGTCCGTTTGCTGCGCATTTGGAACTTGAAGAATATTTCTGCTTTTGCACTTTATTCTGAATGCCCAGTTTACTGAGCACGTTTATGCATTATCTTTTGCATTTTGCATGGATGATTTCTGTAGAGCACCTTTTGAAATGTGTAATACATCTTTAAAATGTTTTCCACTGATCTAGAACTCAATTATTGTGTGGGCCCTTTTCTTAAATGTCTGTAATTTTCATTTGTTGCGGGGTTCCTTAACTCAGGGACACATTGCCTCATTAAACTGAGGTTTAACACTGTCTCCAGTCCATTCACCCAAGGATGTGCAGTTGAGGTAATATTTTGGGGTGTAAAATTTTAGAGGACATGCGTACACAACTTGTCACTGAGCTCTGTTCCAGGGTCATCGCTGATTTGCTGTTTTATTGATATGTGCTATTCCTCTTGATGGAATGTTGCACTGCCTCTGCCAGTGTTGAACTGCCACTTGTGATTTTAAATTAATCTAGCGTTAACCGAATAATACTGTAGAGATTCTGGGCCAGATTATGATATCATAAGGACCGCCAGCGACGGCCTGCTTGTGGAGGGCCGTCCGACATCTGGTGCCTCGGTCAGAGGCAGCAGGCGGGGAGACACCTGGCCGACCGACGGGTTCAAGAAGCCCGTCCAACTGTCGGTCGGAATGTAATACCCTACAATATGGCAGTGCCTGCTCAGGCACCGCTGTAGAGATTACGATAGCCCATTTTGACTGCCTTTTCATGGCAGTCCGACCTCCATGAAAAGGCAGCCAGAATGGAACTTTGGGATCCCCTAGTGGAGCCCCGTCTCACGTGGGCCTTCGCTGTCCATCCAAGGGGCACCTGTGGTCCCCCTCCACAAATCCATGTCCCGTGTGCCAGGCACCGTATACAATCGTCCGACTGTCCTCGTAATGAGCACCTCTGTGTGTACAGAGGAGGTGGCTTTGAATGCTGTTGTGTGTTTTGCAACAGTTCTATATGTCAGTGAAACTTGCATTGCAGGTGCCCACATGTTCTCTTTGTGAGGGATGTTTGCACTATTACTGCCCTTGTTGCACAATTCCACACACATCCCTTTTTATAAAATAGATGTTTTTTGTATAGAAAAATTGTGAAACAGTACACTGGAGGTATCCTTACATCACCAATAGAACTTTGAACACAGTTTACAGTAGAGAGCATGACAATATTTCCTCAGTTACTAACCTAGTGAAGGATCAGTGCTGCCATAGTGGTGTACTCCCATGAGCTGGGCTCTGTTGAACACCTTCACTCCCAAGACCAACCTTAATGTTAATTTTAGCTACTCAAGCAAGATTCTACCACTGACTTTTCAGCACATTCACAGCATTACCCCTCACTTCTTGAACACACAGGATCACAAAATTGGACATCCATTCATGACTAACAAAGGATTCGTCTTAAACATCCAGTCGCCCATTTTACCTTGGGCACCAAACACCATCTTTCTATTAAATTCCATGTACTTCTTGGCACAAGCCTGCTTAGCTACAAAACACAGTGAGCTTGCTGCATCATTCTTACTGTGTACTTTTGTCAGCCAGAAAGAGAACAACTCTGATTCCACACGTCCCCCATTAACTCAAAATATGATTTATCCATGACCGAATGTGTGCATTGTCCTATGAGACCACATACTTTTTTGCTAATTACCTTCATACTGTCCACACCAGACACGCATTTCCATACATTCAACAAGAATTTAATCGGACATTTCTACTCTCTTGTTTGCTTGTGAATGGTATGGAAGCATCCTTAAGCGTTTCGTACCATACTTTCTGAAATAATTATTGATGTCCAGGGAGTTGAAATGTTCACTATTTTCTGTAAGGATCTCCTCAGGAAGTTCCCCTCTTTCACACACATCCTGTAAAAATGTAATCGTATTTTGGGTGGTAGATTTTGTGTCCGATTCAATTATAACAATTGGGTATAGCAAATGCCTTGGCAGTATTTGGAACACGCCAATAAAGTCAACTCCAATTCTTTGCCACAGTCTGTCAGGGAAGCAATGGGTTTCACTTCTGAAGTCTGAGTAACCAGATATATATCACCAATCTCTCAACATCACAATACAATGATGTGCACTAAATGTTGTTTCTCATGTTTGTCTTAGTAATGCTCATTCTGAGAAGGCTACCACAAGCTGCCTCAAGAGATCTTCCTCCAAAGCACACTTGTGGAACAAGTTTGTCTCTCTTGAGCTCCGCAGGCTAGGGATCTAAGTGGTGATTTTATCCCAGTTCAGCCTCAATATGCCGAGTTGACGAGAAGGAAACATGTATTTAAAAGAAACTGTAAGAAACCGGTAACTTAAACTGGTAAATTGAAAGAAACTGCATTACTAATTCACTTATGTTAAGGAAGTCCGAAGTGGAGATCGTGTGGAAGGCAGAGATGCTTGCCCGAGGCTGAGCGGGTCCATTCGGTGCGCTGTGGGCCCGGAGCAAGTCGGAGCTGAGCGGATGGAGCTGTCCGTTGGAGTCGTTGGAGCTGACCAGGTGTTCCCATTTGCGGTGGAGGAACTGTGGAGAGGCCCTGAGGATCGGAGGGAAGCGGTGGCAAGTTCCCTGATGTAGGTGCGGAGTGCGGGTACCTGGGAGGGTGCTGCCACAATTGCTGCCGAGGGGCGGAGTGCGAGAGGAGAGCGTCCTTCGCTCATTGCTTCCCTACAATTCCAAGCTTCAGATCTGGGCGTCTGAGGTGGCGGCGGGCATTGCGGTGCGAGACAGAAGGCAGCGCCGAGAGCCTCCAGCCTCGCAGGAGCTCTTCCTGTGGCTGGAACGCCTCTCCTCCCTACTCGTCCATCGCTAGTGAAAGCAGGGCAACGCTGAACCAGCGGAGGTGGGGCCGGGTCGCGCTGTGGAGCTGGATGCAGTTTCTTGTTCTTCGCAGATGCAGGGGGCTTGGTGAGAGACGGCCATCACGTACAGATTCGACAGTGAGGCGCTTTGGTGTGTCTCCTTGGGAGTGGTGAGGCGCTTTGGTGTGTCTCCTTGGGAGTGGTGCAGGAGAGAGGCATTTAATTCGGAACGAGTGGGCTAGTTTGGCAGCTTTGTAATGAGGCTGACTTGGGTCTGGCTGTAAACCCGAGAGGTACCAAGGGACCATTAAACGCAGGCACTGTTTGATAGCTAGGCACTGTCTCCAGGATGTGAGAAACTTTGTCTCCAGGATATGAGAAACTTTGTCACCTTTCTGGGCTAGTTGCACACAGGCTTTGTCTGTCCCCAATTGTGTTGTATCCTGGATGTAGGAAGCGGGGCCACCATTTAGGGGGGCTGATCAATTGAGTGATTGAAGTTAATACAGGCTCTGTGCAAAATGGTGTAGAAGTAAAATAGAGATAGGACTAGTGCACTAAGAAAGTATCAGAGGATTTCAACATTGGGCTTTCGAATAGAAGAAAACAGAGGACTACATCACGGAGATGGATGAGTAGAAAGTAACAGAGGTCTACTGTTCAGGGAATCTGGTCCACTAACAGAGACATAGGACTTCACTCCAGACTGATGCTATCTTGGCAGCAATCTTGGTGGGGGCAGAGCATTGCTAATAATTAACACTTTTTTTCCAAGTGAAGTTTGAGAAAATGTGCAAAATATTGCTACCTTTCGCATTTTATTTTTGTTTAGACTGTAGGCCTCAGTAAGTCTAAATCTTGAGCTTGCTGGCACGTTTCTTAAACTATACTCCAGACAGATACGCTGACTCTGATTTCCGCCAAAGATACTAGGGACAGTTGCATTACCTACAGATGCATTTCTGTAATAATAAGTTTCAAATTCTTTGAAATTAAACCATGTCAGGGCACCATCTAAAACCGGAAGGAAGGAATTCATACTCAATAATTTACCCACCTAATCTTTCTAAAAATGCCTCCAAATGTTTTAAACAAAACCTTCTCAGGACTAATCCCGAAACGCTAATACTAGATCCACCTTTCAACTTAAAAAAAGGCGCGATTTTTAACGATTTTCTTTTCTTTAAAACTAAAATGGCTAAATGGGGAAATACATTAAATAACTCGCTAAAAATACAGGAATAAAAAAACATTCCCTATGGAACTAAGTTGCTCATTACACCCTCTCGAAATCTGAGAGCAACATTAAACATAACGTGTTATAAAAACGGCTCGTTTCTCATTCAAGCTGCCAACAAAGATCTGGAACGTTTTGACGAGTATTTCTCAATATTAAAAAAAGAATGTCCTCAGCAGCTCCACCTCAAGAAGAAACCAACCTAATAGGAATTCTCAAGTCATCGTCTCACATGGGAACCAACTGGCTGTGATTCAAATCGGCAGTGAGATAGATCCCCAACAGTCTAATCAAGTAATATCGCTAGAGTGCATAAACATCAATGATGAGCCCCAACCATTAAATCAGGAAGCCAGTAATTTGCATGCGAGTGCAAATGGAAGCGCTAGTGCGCTAGTTTGCATAAACTCTAATGTTGAGCCCCAAATGTTATATCAGGAAGTCAGTATTTCGAGCGATAATGAAACTGGAACCGCCACGGCGATAGAATTCCAACAGACGGATCATGACTTGGCATTAGAATGCACTTCCACCAATGATGAGCCCCAACAATTGAATCATGAAACCAGTAAGTCAGAAGACAGGTGCCTCAACACACAGCTATCACTAGTTACCTCACCCTTCGACTCTAGCTCCCATCCTACCCCTAACATTGATCTCTACCCGCTACTGGGAACAGTCAGCAGGTTGGAAACTACACAAGTTGATCAAGATAACTTGAGTGGCACGCATGTGACCAACACAGCAATTTGCGGATCTGGTTCTAGACACAAAAAAACATGCACAGATCCAGCAGAGATATTCAAAGCTAGCCTTCCGATAGGGGCACCCACACAAGCGCCCACCAGTATTCAACTTAGATTAGACTCGGAAAAGATTAGAACCCCTCAAACAAATAGGGATTTTAAAAATCTCAGCTCGCAATCTAGCAAGACTTACAAAGCCATGCTATACGCTATTAGAGATATGAAGAACCTGCTGTGCTTATCAGAAAAATGGATGCAAAAATGGAGGTTTTTCAGCTTTCCACTTTTGAAACACAAGTTAAACGCTGTTCCACCCCAATGGCGGTGTAAAACAGAATTTACCGCCCCGAACGCAACTCAACCATTTGACAGACAGTGAGATATTATCCATTCTGTCTACATATGAACCTACTCCCACTTCTCAGACTAAGATAGGCGAAAACTACATCCAAACAATCCCAACGAATGTTGGCAGAACTTCTAAGTCTAACAATAGGAGGCTAAATGCTAGCAACCTAAAGAATGTGTCATTAATGCCTGAAAAGACTGTTTTGCCAATGATCAGAAACACATTAGTTGCATACTACTCAACTGTCGTTCAGCAATAAACACGCGCCTGACATAGCCGACATCATACTAAACCATGAATTTGACGTAACAATTTTAACATAAACATGGCTTTCTGACTCCTCTTCACCATGCTTCGACCTGTTAGTCCCCCCAAACTACCGGATTATGAGACAGGACAGACTAGACAGAATAGGAGGAGGTATTGCTTGTATACACAGATCAGACATTACCATCACAAAAATACATTCTGACCCCTTAAAGTCTTGTGAATATCTGGGCATGTCTTTAAGATCGGCAGATAACCAAAACTGTAAACTCCACGCACTCTACCACCCCCCGGTACAAAGACCAAGTTCATAGACCAGATGATAGAAATCATAACTACTAACTCTAATCTGCAGTTTAACGATGTATTCTTAGGAGACTTCAATATTCATTGCGAGGATCATTCTGACAGTCAAATCACCCCTTTGAAAGCCTTCCTGGAAGAGCAATTATTAGTCCAAGGATGTCATCTCCCTACCCACTCGAAAGGCTCCAACTTATATTGGATCATAGCTAAAGAGAAAGCGATCGAGAATATTATAATCATCCCTTGTGATTGGTCTGATCACCACATAATTACATTCGAAATTCCCTTCATATAAACCAAATCTTCCTCACAATCTATTAAGCCCAAAAAATGGACCAGGAACACTAGAGGAATCAATATGGAAAACGTAGCAGCTCGCTGTGAAATAGATTTGGAGCCACCTAAGAGCATGGTTGACGTCAGTGACCTCACGTTGCATTATAACAAGACAATGTCAAGCATTATCGAGGACATAGCCCCTCTAAAACTTAAAAGGAAATCTGACAAAGACAAAAACCTGTGGTTAATTGGTGCCCTTAATGAAGAAAGAAGGTCACTGAGACTTTCAGAATGCAAATGGCGACAACACCCTTCTTCGCCTCACTTAATTCAACTGAGACAATCCAGGAAAGCCTATAATAAAAGCATTCTAAAATCAAAAAAAGACTTTTTCAGGAAAGAACCGGATAATGCAGTAAACAGACGAAGGAAACTATTTGATCTACTAAAAGAACAATTGAATAAATCTGCACCACCCATCACAAAAACAATTCTAAATTGTGAAGATTTCTCTGTTTTCTTTACAGACAAAGCCAACTCACTGAAGGGGGAGCTCAAAAAAGCAGTTGAAGACATTGAAAGGGATAAGGGTACTTTAGAGGAACAACAGGCTCAACAAGAATTAGAAAAACCAAAAAACAATGCTCGATGGTCAGGATTTAAACCGGTCAGTGAACTAGACATTGCAAAGATCATGTCGACCACTAAACCTAACAATCACTATAACGATCCCCTACCGGCAAAGTGATGGTCTTCTATAAACCACCTGCTAATCCCGTCATGGACTAAGGTCATAAATGCCTCATTGTCCAAAGGCCAAATACCAACCTGCCTAAAAACTGGTCAAGTTATTCCACTCTTAAAAAAACCCAGCAGAGAACCCCTCTGGTCCTAACAACTTCAGACCAGTAACAAACATTCCCATGCTAGCCAAAGTATTGGAAAAATGTGTCCAACAACAACTGAGGCTTCACATTTCGGATTTCAATCTGTTAAATGATTGCCAATCTGGTTTCAGACCAAACCATAGTACAGACACAGCAATTCTGCACATCGTAGATGACGCTTAACTGGCTCTCGACCACAACGAAACATGTCTCCTAATCCTGTTGGACCTGTCGTCTGCTTTTGACACGGTAAACCATGCCAAAATATTAGATCGGTTGACAAACAGAATGGGGCTAGAGGGTACAGTTCTAAAATGATTTATTTCCTTTCTTGAGAATAGATCGCAAAAATTGTCAACCAAACCCTTTCAGGCCCAACCAGAAATGCAATTGGAGTTCCACAAGGGTCAACGCTATCTCCGGAGCTATTTAATCTATACCTAGAACCACTCACGGATATATTACAAAAAGCAAACATTTCTTTCCACATGTATGCAGATGACACCCAGCTGTACATCAAGGTCACATCGACAGAAGAGATAAAGACCAAGCACTAACGAGAACCCTCCAATGGCTAACCAAGAACCCCCTGAAGCTAAACCCTTAGAAAACCGAATTCCTACTGAGTACACCCCAGAAATGCAAATCAAAGATAGTAGAATGGTCCAACATTATCACTGCTCTAAAGTGTACTCCGAAAATTGTTGACTCTACTAAATCTCTGGTAATTACTTTGGACAAAAACCTGAACATGTTAGCACATATCAACACGATGGCAAAAAATGCCGTTTCCATTTAAGCTACTTGCGAAAACTAAAACCATTCCTAAATAAAACAGATCTTGAAACAGCAGTTCAGGCATTGGTCATATCAAGGATTGAGTATGGTTGCACTACTTTGGCCTGGCTCCCCAAGATCTAAACAGCCCCACTGAAAGCATGTCTTAATGCAGCCACAAGACTTATATCCGGATCCAAAAAATTCGACCATATCTCCCCTCACTTGAAAGTACTCAACTGGTTGCTCTTCGAAGCAAGAATCCAATTCAAGTTGGCATGCATCACTCACAAAGCATTACACCACAAACCACCAGTTTACCTAGCACAGAAACTCACGCCATCAGGAGGGTGACGGTTCTCCAGGAGCAAAGCAGAGCTACTACTGAAACCGGCACGTTTTTGTAAGAAAAGAACTTATGACCGAGCGTTCTCCGGAGCAGCTCCGAGAATCTGGAATGCACTCCCCCTAACATTAGAAGAATTCCATCCATTGCGGCATTCAAAAAGGAAGCAAAATCGTTTTATATGAGGAAATTTCTCCCATAAGTCCATATAGCAGAACTACTGTCTATAAACCTCTCATGTGTGTTTCCATGCTTTTGCTAGCCATTCATTAACCATATATGGGCTTGTGTATATGTTTTACATGTAGCTTAATGTTTTAAGCTTTTTATGGTAACCTAACTGTTGACTTATATATATGTTTATCTGAGGCTTAATTTTGTAAATCACTAATGACTTGGTAAAGTATAAGGTTTTGTTTGTTTATTGAAATGCTCCTGTAAAGCGCTCTGATACCCTACGCAGGGTCATGTTCGCGCTATGGAAAACACTAAATAAATAAAAATAAATATCTTCCAGTAAAACTGAAGATCACCTGTTAATGCCTTTTCTCTGGGCCAACCTTCAAGGGCAAAGTTCCTCACCTCCACTAACACAGCAATCCTACACAATTCCATGTTTCAAGCCTCCCATGTCAGTACAGACCACGGAATAAATGATGCACTCTTCTACTTCATCCTCAATCTGACTTGCAGCTTAATTTGTATCCACATGATACCTTGCTCAGCAAGCTGCTCTGTCACTTGTTCCACCAGCAATGTGTACCACTTCAAAATGTAATTCTAACAGCCTGGCCGATGGCCTAGCTAACCTCAGAGCAGAATTGTTTCTATTTTCTTCACTCAAAGTATCAACTAGAGGTCGATAATGAGTCTCAAATGTGGATGATCTCCCCCACAGATAAGATTTAAATGTTCTAACTCCCAAACAAAACCAAGATAGTTTTTCTCAGTGACTATCTTCTTTCCACGTCTCTTGCTGCTCTAGTTGCAAGAGAGGTAGGCGCATACACGTCTTAAGTAGAATGCAAACAGCAACTAGCATGAGAACAAACACACAAAGAAGAGCTTGTAAATTTCGATTGCTTGAAAGAGTTGCTCATCAGGAAGAAAAGAATGGTTTTTGTGGAGGACCCTACCGGCTGTCAAGAGCTGTGGTGCGGGCCAACAGGTCAAAAACAGGAAACACAAGTAACAAAATATATAGAAAGTTGGTATCTGAATGTGCTATTCACAAGTCCTCACAAAGTCTCCATTAGAATGTGTTGCCAAATATGCAAGGTTGGAGGAAGACAGTGCATAGGAAACCGTTTTTTGGAATCTGTAAAAAAAAAAAGCAGTGGGGCCAAGCTCAACTGTCACAGAGCCCTCAACTCCCAGAATATACAAAATAATTCTATTATGGAATTCCATTAGCCAATCATAGCAAGATAACATTAGACTACTACAATGCTATCGCTATGAATACCTTTTTACTTAACAAAAGGCAAAACCACTGGCTTTGTCATTGCTTTTTTATATATGTCAAACTGATGGGTTCCTCTTATAGAAGGTGAAACGATTCCATACAATTCATGTTGACACAATATCTAGTAGGACTCTAGTAGGCAGCACATAGAAACAGACTTAACGATGATGTTATTGTTTCCCTTGTGGTCCTGTGTTCCCATCAGCCCCTTAGGAGCTAAGTCTGCTGCCAGTCAGTACTCTTTTGGGGAAACAAAATACCATTCCACTTTTTCCTTCGTTAATAAACAGCAAGAACAAAGCCACTGAATCGTTCTTAGTAAAATTAATTTGTTTACAAATGCAGGTATTAATAAATATAGCGAAGATTGTTTTCAGTGTCTTATTTCAACCTATTTTGCAAACGTGGAACTAGATTTACATGCGAGTCAGCTTCTGAGAGGGGACTTCTGTTTGCAAAATATGTTTATTACAACTGAACATGCAAATAGATCTTGGCTGTCACGCTGTTTTTTCCTCTAGGTGATAATATCCATCTTTGATGCCTACCTATAATTGAATTGTGACTCTGCGGAGAATTATCATATCTAGAAAAACATATTTTTCTCACCAGCAGCTGTTTCATTCTGCTGCACTTGGAAATTTCACCGAGGCAGAGATACAAAATAAGATGTGGAAATCTGCAAGATAAGAATAGCTTGACAATAATGCAGGCAAATATAGCAGATGCAAATTTTGCTTCGCTCCTATGGTCCCAGGTTTCAAATTGATTTTCATTGAAGTCCATTTAGTTCCCTGATGCTGCAATAAATTGCTATAATCTGCATCACTGTGCATTATCCCCGCAGTACAGTTTAATGTGCTCGGAGCACCAGTGCCCTTCTCGAAAAGCATCGTCATGGTATTTTCTCCTGCAGAGCCAGCCGCTTCAATGTCAAAAAAGGATCTTAAAAAAGATGCCTAGGGAGCAAATGTATTTAAACTTCACCTGCCCACTTTGACATTAAAGGTATGCTGTGTAGACTTGTGTGTCCTTTAAGTAGATGTCACGAATATATATGTGTTAGTTTAACGAATTTCCATGAAACTTTGCAGACCTATTCTTCCCTCTACATTGGTGGATGATGCAAAGTTTCGCGGTGACTGGTCAAGGGGGTGAAAGGGAGTTCCGAAAATGTGTTTTTCCTCCAACACATTTTTCATAGACTTTAGTAACTCGTGTAGCGGGAAAACGGCTCAACTGATTTACATGAAATATTTAAGGATTAGACATTATGTTGCACAGATGATCCTTTTTGGTACTACAGGTAAGTATGGTAAGTATTTTCTAAGTTATAAGGCACTTTAACTTAATGATTCTATGCCCAAAGTATTTTCTCAAAATGTTGCTGTATTTTGCTGAAGTACCACGCCCCATAGCGATGACAAGTCATTGTGTGATTGGCTAATGGCTGCCTTTGCAAATGTTATATGTCAAAACAAAAAGGCAACCCATTAGTCCCTTGCAATTTGTGTATACACTATGTTGAAAGGTAAAGGGCTTACAAGGGAATCAGTTGTAAAGAGGGAATATTTTAAAGTGCTTCATTTAAATTATCTGTCCCTATAGTGACAGCGGAGAATAAATCCGAATATAACCTTGTACGTAATTCGTAAAAGAACAAATTTTAAGAACAAGGCAAACACTGATTTTAAATTTGGAACAAATCTGTTATATTCAATATGCATAATTTAGGGGTACAAAACATGAAATTCCACCTTAAAATTAACCTTGCAAAACAAATCAAACTGAAGAGGTCCAGTCTGACTGATATCAATATACCAAAAAAGAGAAATCAATTCAATGGTAAAAATCCAATAGTTCCATATCGAAGGAGTTGGACTTTGTGTCGACGTTTTGTTCATAGTGTGCAAGCCAATCACATAATGCCCTATCATGCGCATGTACCACAATATACTGCGAACTTACCACAGCACAATTTATAACCAAGTATGATCTGAATAACCTGTATTATGTGGTTGATGTCAAATGTTAACATGGCGATTTTGTAATCTAGTCAAATCCTACACAGCCTCCTCCTCTCCCCCTCTCTGTATCCTTACTCCAAGGACGCTGATCCGTTCTGTCTGTATATTTATTTTACCACTGTACTTCTGTGCATATGTACTGCTTATCCTGTTATTAACTTTAAAACTACTTACACTATTCTCGCATACACTACCAAAAATTTCCTTTTACACCAAATAATATATTTTTCTGCCACATCTCATTTATATTGGTTAACACACTTTCATGAAACATTTTTTTTTACAGTTACCGCACTCCACTGTACGTTATTACACTTTATGACACTCCACTCTAAGCTAATCCACTGTATGCCACTCCACACCACTCCATGTCAAGACAAGTGTATCTTTATTCGCCGCATTTCTAAAGCATAAAATATTAAGAATTAACCCAATAAAAACATACAGAATACATAAGTGCATTGTAAAATGGCTATACAGAATACAGAGAAATCACGATATTGCACATTTCCATAATTTTATTATTTGCCATATAAAAAGAGGCAACCCGAGCAGCATATCAAAAGGGCTATGTAGTTGTTCTCAGTATAATAAGGCCGGTTTACATTGGCAAAATGTAAAATATTTGAGAATTGGCAATAATAACTTTTTTTCTGGGCATTTGATAAAAGGAGCATAAGAACTGGATGTATAAGGTCGACTGGACAGACCTCCGATCACAAGGACATGGGGCTCAGATCTAAAATAAAATGCAACATTTAGCAGGGAGCCCAACCACCAGGCGTAGGAGATTAAAATAACACCTAGTAGGGACAAGTCACTGCTGTCTACTAAGGGTAAAGGAAAGATACTGTTGAAGGCCTTCATATGTGTGAACCAAGTTGTAAGAGCACACCGTGGATTCTTGGTTGTCTGAATGATATCTGCACAATGAGGCCTAATCATAACATTGTTGCTTTAAAATACCTTCGTCAAAAAGGTGGCAAGGTTCAGGAGTGGCAAATAAATCCGGATGACCAATTATCTCACAGGCTGTTTTCACATGTGCAAACCACAGAATATGTAGTGAAGCTTGGAGTCTGAGGCAATCCTTTATAACTAACTTTTTAAGTCCGGTCTCCTCCCTTACCCAGATGGAATATCACAATAACAGGGGGGGAAATGTTATTCTATCCTCTAAAAAGGGATGCCCGATTCGGCATGGCAGATGGCATTGACGCCACTTTGTGTGACCGCTAGTAGGTTTTTCAAAAAATTGTTTTCTACTTGTAGGACCTTTACATTAATCATGTCCCTGATTCCTGCCCCATACGTTGCAGTTGCCACAAATTTACTGGAATAAATCAGATATTTCGGTCAGTGGTTTTGAACCTAACATTTTGCAAATCATTGCAAGCCGTAAATAGATTTGTCAAATATGCCTTTCCTGTTTGTTAACATTGGCGTTAAGTTTTGTAATCGAATAGGATTCTGAATATGAAAAGTATGTGGTCACTGATACCTTGGTGTTATTGATAAAATGGGAGTTTTTTTTTTAGCCTGTCTTGCCCTTTAGATCATTGTGGATGTTACTCTCATTTATTTTCAAATCTAACTCCTTCATTAAAGTAATAAAATCATCACACTCAACACCAAAACACTGTACAATATCAGACTCTATGACACTCCATTTTATGACACTCCATGTATGATAATACTCTGTATCACCTTCCACTCTGCACTCCTCCACTTTTTTCACATCCACTCAAACACTACATCCAATGCTATTAGACTCTATGCCAGGCCACTTATGCCACTTCACTGTACAACACTGCAATATACACTATTCTTCTGTACACCACTGCACTTTGACACTCCAGTGTACCACACTCCACTGCCCAACAATCCACTGCACAACAATCCACTGCATACTATTACACTATGCACCACTACACACTACCTCACTACACTGTACCCTGCTCCACTCTACAACACTCCACTCAATGGTATTCCAATCTACAAGACTCCACTCTATGCCACTACACTGTATGCCACTCCAAGCCACCCCAGTCTACACTATTCCACTTTACGCCACTACTCTGTACCCTACTCCATTCTACGTCACTCTGATCTACGTTACTCTATTTATGACACTCCACGCTTTTACAGTGCACACCTCTTGACTCTGCGCACGCCACTCTACCCCACTCCAGTGTATGCTATTCAAACGTATGCAACTCTAGGACACAACACGACACGCCACTCCACTCAATGGTAGTCCACTGTACGCCAGTCCGCTGTATGCCATTTAACTGTATGCCACTTTACTCTAGGTCACTCCACTCTAACACACTCCAGTGTAAGCCACTGCACTGTAAACCACTCTACTGTATGCTACTCCACTGTATGGCACTCAACTCTACAATACTCTGGTCTACGCCACTCCACTGTACCCTACTGCTGTACACATCAATACACTTTACACTTTTCCACTGTACGACACTCCACTCTGATATTCCATTCCATGCCACTCCACTGAACCTCACTCAACTCTCTGGCACTACCCTCCACTTCCTTCTACACCACTCCCTCTACACCACTCCCTCTACACCACTCCCTTCTACACCCCTCCCTCTACACCATTCCCTTCTACACCCCTCTACTCTATGCCCCTCTAGTATATGCCACTGCACTGTATGCGACTCCACTGTGCCACACTCCCCTCTAGGTCACTCCACACTACGCCACTTCACTCTCTGCCACTTCGCTCTATGCCCCTCTAGTCTATGCCACTGCACTATATGCCACTCCACTATACATCAATCCACTCTACCCTATTACACTCAACCCTGTACCACTGTACGACTCTCTTCTTCTACACTCTACTGTATGCTTTCCACTACATGCTACTCCACTCTGTCACTACACTGTTGCCAGTAACAGTCAACATTATTCCACTCTATACCACTCCACTGTGCACTACTCCACTGTATGCCACCACAGTCTACCCACTACCTATACCCTGCTCCACTCTGTAAAATTCAAATGGTAACAATCCTTTCTGCTGTATCGCATTCTACAACATTCCACTCTACGCTACTCCACAGTATGCCACTCCACGCCATTTCTGTCTATGCTATTTTACAGTACGTACTACACTGTACCTCAACCCACTCTACATCACTCTACTCTGCGCTACTTCACTATACGACACTCCACTCTACATTATTCTACTCCATCCATTCCACTCTATGCAGACTCCAAACTACCCCACTCCAAACAACCCCACCCCATTTTTTACTATTCTACTGTGTCACTCCACTGTACCCCACTCCATTGTATACTATTCCTTTGTGTGCCTCCACACTGTACCGCACTCCACTCGACTCTATAGCACTCGACTCTATAACACTGTAAGCCACCCCACTGTATGCCAATTCACTTTATGCAACTCTAAGGTATTCCACGCCATTCTAACACACTCTGACCTCCCCCCAAAAAAGTCTACATCCTTCACTCTTCTATCCCTCCACTATCCTTTTCAATCTAAATAAGAGACTACTGTGTCCACTTCTCAAATTTCATATTTCACTATACTAATTCACCACTAATCCTTTATGGGTTCCAGAGCAGTGTGCTACTTGCCGAAAAAAGCGCTTCAACACCTCATCAGGGGTAGCAAGCACTATATAAATGCAAACCTTTTTTCCCTCTTCTATCCCTCCACTACCCTTCTATATCCAAATAACTGAATAACTTATCCACCACTCAAATTTCTTTCATATTTCACTATACTAATTCACCACTAATCCTTTATGGGTTCCGGCTACTCGCCAAAAAGCCCTTCAGCACCCCATCGGAGGTAACAAGCACTATATAAATGCAAACCTTTTCCCTATCTTTCCCACCACTATCCTTCTCAATCCAAATGACTGACTAATATCCATCACTCAAATTACTTTCATATTTCACTATACTCATTCACCACTAATCCTTTATGGGTTCAGGAGTAGCGTGCTACTCACCGAAAAAAGCACTTCAACACCCTATCAGGAGTAATAAGTGCTATACAAATGCAAACCTTTTTCCCTCTTCTATCCTTCTGAATCCAAATAACTGACTAACCAATATATCACTCAAATTACTTTCATATTTCACTATAATAATTCAACACTAATCTTTTATGGGTTCCGGAGTATCGTGTTACTCTCTGAAAAAGCACTTCGATGACGCATCAGGGGTCGTAAGCGCTATATAAATGCAATTACAATAAAATACACTCCAGTGTATGTCACTGCACTGTACACCACTCCACTATACGTTATTGTGGTGTGGTGGACGTTGAATCTATGGACTTCCAGACACATTATAAGGCCCTAAGTTGCCAGGAATCACTCTAGCAGAGGCCAACAGCATGGTCCAGTTACTGGTCAACTGCTCACTTAAGAAAAAAAAGCCTATTTTACTGTGTTGTGTGCCTGTTGCCCCACTGGACGTAATCCAACCAACCTTTCAATCAAGTGTCTTGTCATTGGTACACTAGGGAGCTGGTGCATTTATTCATGGCTACTCTCTGGTTAGAGTATGCAGGGTCCGGTCCTCTTCTGGTCTTCCACAGGTCCAAAAATAGTTCTGAGGATGGTGTCTTGGGGCACCGGGTTTATGGTTGCCATTTGCTAGTGGATGGATGTGACTATTGCCTCCTCCCTGAACCATAGTATATAAGTTCCCAGGTGCACCCCAACCACAACTTTTGCAGCAGTTTATCTTTGGCCTACTGCAAACATTTTGATAGTGCACCTTACTTCTAAAAGTCAACATGTACAAACGATTTCTCCTTTGTGGTCAACCTGTGTGTCCACCCACAGGAGTGGCAAGGTAAATAGGAACTCCCCTTCTCTGTGGTCACTAAGAACCAGTTCGGAGGGTACCTTCCCTCTCAGTATGTTGGTGATAGGCTGCCTACGGGAACAAAGGTTTGCCTTTGCCTTCTTCAGGTCTCACCTTACATGTTGTTGTGCAACAGCAGGCCCCTTTATTATTTTAGGAAGATTATGTATCCATCCTAATTGGTATTCCTCTTTAATGTGGAAGAAAAACACATTTCCTCACCCAGGTCATTGTTGTCAGACTGCCCAGGACTTGACTCGCACATATCAGTTTACCCAGAAACACTGCATAACTTAGAAACATCATTTACACATCTCATTCATGCAGCACCCACAGTTGATGACCAGGGAACATCTGAAGGACACATGCTCATAGCACTTCTCACCATTGACCCAAGCACACCTATGATATGCACCATACCAGCAACATACGCAACTGAGAAGGGAGAAGTCAGGGTCTTCAATAGTTCCATTTAATGTAAACAATAACGAACCGTAGGTCCATTATACTGTTACCCACACACAAATCGTGAGCTTTACCCACTCCCACACATGGGAAGTTAGGAGGCTTACATATTTCCCCTAACGTGTGCTCACGCTAGACCGGGAGCCATCTTGGGCGTGGCTGCTTAGAAAAGGACCATGCCTGGCTGACTCATCGCATATTATTGATACTTTTACCTGTAGGTGCTATTGGGTGTTTGGGGTAGCTGAGTTAGTCTGTACGTATACCTCTTCAATCCCTGGATGCAACTCCTGAATCAGAAACCCTGAAAGACTAAGGAAAAAAACAGCAGAAGGCTGATCCTACAGTAAACCGGTAATGCACAACTCCATAGCGTTCTGAAAATACTTACCATGTGTGGGAGGGCTCTCAATGGGGCCACATCCATAGACTGTCTTAACTCCTCAGCGCTTCTGAAAGTCTATGAAAGAGAACATTAGTATGAATAGCATGCTCAACTTGAAATCACGCTCTGTGTAGTAACAGAGTGTACAGTGTCTATAATCACAACTTCTAACACTCAATATCCCTGGAGTGTGAGGTTTAAGGAATGAAGGGAATTCCATTCTGCTACACATTAACCAAACCTGCAAAAGTTTCCACAACCAGTCAAAGTACTTGATTAGACAGTGGGTGGTAGAAGTAAGAGCTATCATAATCAGTGCTTAACATACTTTCACCTTTTCTTTCCTCATAGGAACATCCCTCCCAAATCACCAGCACATGTATTTGAAGTGGGAAAGATGGAATGGAGAGGTAAGCTTAGTCGTTTTCTACTCTTGTGGGAGGAACACACGAAGGGGAGACAGGGTTCTTATGCCTCTACTAATGTGCTCCATTCATCCACATAGCTCAACAGAGGCCAATCATTGCATGTCTTCTCATCTCTACTGAGACACAGAGCATTACCACACAACGGAATAAGACAGCCCGACGCACCACAGAAGAAGACTACATTTCTTTTCTCATAACCCACGCTGCTTTCCCCTCTGTGCATTGGCTGGTTCCCAAGCTACCTATAGGAGTTGGGTTCAGTGAATGCAGGGGTGGAGTTGGGAATCTAGCTTCAGTGGCCTCATCAAGGTTCATACAGTGGGTGCTAGACTTGGCATCTTTTGGTGTGTTTCCCCTGAGTTTTTGCTTTCTGACCTCCCGGTTTTGTTTTTGCTGGCGTAGTGTTTCTGCGCACTTTTCTCACTGCTGATCAGTGGTAAAGTGCAAGTGCTCCTGTGGTAAATTGTGTTATGGATTGGTGTTTCCATTATTGGATATTTGATTTACTTGTTAGTTCCTAGTAAAGTGCAATGAGTTTGCCAGGGCCTGTGAATCAAATGCCACTAGTGTGCCTGCAGCACTGATTGTGCCACCCACGTGAGTAGCCCTTTTGCGGAGTCTGTGCACAGTTTGTAACTGCCATGTCGACTTAGCCAGTGCGCACACTTGCCAGTCCCTCACATTCCCTTTGCTTACATGTCAGCTACCCCTAAGGTAAGCCCAAGGTACCCCTGTGGGTCAGGTGCAGTGTATGTAAAAGGTAGGACATTCCTGTGGCATGTCCTGATAGCGAATTACGGCCAATTTCATTTTTCGCTATTGCAAGGCTACCTGTTCCCCATAGCACAGAATGTGGAGTTTGTTTATAACATCTTATAAACATAACTGGCCCAAGGAATTAGGTAGGAAAATAAAGTTTAGTATGCCTGAACTTTAAAGATGCATTTTTTTAGTGAAGGTGATTTTTACATTCTGTGTTTGAAAATACCACTTTTAGAAAGTAGGTATTTTCTTGCTTAGTCATCCCATGTGCCCGTGCTGGAATGTGGACTGCCTGTCTGGGTTTTGGATGACTTAAGGCTGGGGAGCAGGAGTGGCTCCATGTAGTCTAGGTGAGTCGGGAAAGGGTTGAATAGACCTAGGCTGCAATTCGGGAAGGGGGAGGAGATTTCCTTGCATCTCAAAGGGCCTGGTCTGCCTCTGACGATGCCGTCTCCACCTCCTGCTAGGAAGTCACACCGGAGAAGGCAGAACTGGTTCTGGTTGGGCACAGACACTCTCTGCCTAAGAGATCAAAGAATTTTGGGATATAAAATATTGGGTCCCAGATCCTTGCACTTTAGAACTCTTTTGGACCAAGAAGACTGCCAAGAAGAAGATACGGAGAAGCTGTGAGGAGGAAATACCACTTTGCTGTGTGCTTTGCTGTGTTGGTCTGCAGTGGCTGCTTCTTTCTAGGACAGTGAAAGGACTGGACTGAACTTTCTGCAATCTAATTTGTGAGTTTCTCCAAGTGCTTGAGCTTGCCCCCTGTTCAAGAAGTCTCAGGAACAGCAAAGACTTCAAGCTCTTCTGTCCTCAGCACTGGGGACTGTGTGTTTTGTGCTGCAACAGAAGAAAAGCAACCCAACTCTGTGTCCTGGAGACACCACAGAGGGCACCGCCACAAAGCCGCACCGCGACCCTGGTCTCAACGACGACCCCTGCTGACGCTGCCACCAAGCCGCTGCTCACACTGTGACCCGTGGGCACCACACTCTGCACCGCCCCGCTTCACGACGACGCCTTGGTATCCCCGATGCCGCCGCTCCATGCCGAAATCTATGCCGCTGCTTGCACCGTGGCTCGAGGGCACCATTCGTAAAGTTACACGACGCTCCGCCCTCATCCTGCACCACAGCCTTGGCCTGCCAGCGCCATCGACTCCAGTTCGTCACCTGACGACAGTGCTTCAGCAGTGACAACGCCGCTGCTTGCACCGTGACCTGCCAGCACTGCAACGAGCACCGCATTCACCTCGCCCCGCGACCCTGGTCTCACCGAGGAGACACCATCTGACTCCGCCACCGAGCCGCTGCTCACACCGTGACCTGAGGGCACCGCATGCCGCACTGCTGCCCTTCACACCGCAGCACCCGACGCCTGCCGACGCCAGCGCTCCTGACTCCAACAGAGAGGAGATCGATCTGCAAAGCACGTGACTTGGAAAGCCACGGCGACTCCTGCACCGACCTTCGGAACCGACGCCTGCAGACGCTGTGCTTTCGGAAGCTAAACAAGAGGTCGCCGACACCCTGCATTTCTAAAAGATACTGTTTGCGGGTCTTCCCGACACCGTAGCTGGCCAGTGACACAGTGGTCAGCCAGGACTGTTTGGATCTGTTTGTTCACAACGCCATGATAGCCCCGGACGGAGCTATCGACAGCAAGGAACTGTTTTTCAAGCAGATTTTAATAAACGAAGATTTTTAAGTAATGTATTGTGGATGTTTTTAACGTTTCTGGTCTTGTCTTAAGTATATAAAAGTATTGGATATTTTTCTAAACTGGTGTGGTGTCCTTTTGCAGTGCTTACACTGTATTACTGTTGGTTAGGTGCAAATGCTTTGCACACTGCCTCTAAGATAAGCCTGACTGCTCGTGCCAAGCTACCAAGGGGTGAGCAGGGCTTTTTTTAGGAGTGTAACTCACTTATCCTGACTAGAGTGGTGGTTTCTGCCTGGCTTTGGAACAAGCCCTAGCCTACCAAAAATCCAATTTCTAACAGTGGGTACTTCGGATTCTTGACAATTGTTCCTGTTCTTAGTGGCAGTTTTTACACCTTATTAAAGAAAGGAAGAGTGCAACCATCTATGAGTAGGATAATGAGTCAAAGTCAAAGTCAAAAAGGCTTTATTTCGACATATAACAATATCTTAAAAAGCATACATACAATAAGAAAAAATACTTTTCAGTACATTTAAAATAAACCATAACTTTCTGCTATCAGAAAATGGATCTATAGGTTTTAAAATAAGCATTTAGTTTAAAACAGACCATGGTAAAAAGTGTAATTAAACAATTTGCCTAAGTCTTTTTGACCGGATTCGCCATGCCCACCCAAGGTACTTCGAGGTGGCACATGCGTAAAAAGTACGGGTGTCCGAATAGAGAATCCTTAAAGCCACGTTGCAATGCCTAGTGCCCAGAGTACGACACATAGGCTTAAGCCATTTTGACCGTGGAACTATGTATGCAGGACACTCAAATAAAAAATGGGGAACAGATTCTCTGCGCTGTGGGCAGAAGGGACACCACGGAGCAGTCTGGTATGGGATTTTCCAGTGACAAGTAAATTCCATTACCGGGAGAAGACCAGATCTGAATTTAAAGTACAAGGACCTTTCCCACGGGGCTGAAATGGTGTCCAGATACAATTCTCTATAGGGGGTATCTTTGGACTCCATGAAGTTTCTAGTCGACTTGCATATCGAGGTGGAGGAATTCCTTCTGTTTGTTACCCAATTCCAATAAAGTTGTTTAATTAAGGATTTGGGAGGGGCTGACTGTTGATGCCATGCTTCTTCCAGCCCCAAATTGGTAAGTAAGGCTTTAATATCCGTTAGCCACTTTATTTTCGCCCACCCTGTCGATCTTAGTATCTCCCGTAGACCGTCCGCATAACTTGAGAGTTCAGGAACTCTCCAGATGCGAGCCCACAGAAGCAAAGGGCGTAACTTCGCTAGGTCTTCTATGGCCCGACAGCCCATGTCCAATTGCAGAGGCAAGATGGGGACAGACGGGCCAAGGGACATCAGGCTTCTCAAGAAGGAATTCTCAGCTCGAGTAAGGTCTTTCAAGTTCGACATTCCCCATAATTCCGCCCCATACAAGGCAGCACTTACTCCTCTGGCCGCGTAGATGTCCAATACTGCAGCTATGGGTTTAGTTGAGGCTGCTCTCTGCTCTTTTAGCAGGGTCCCAGTTATTCTTTTTAGGTTTAACAACATTTTGAGCAGATGCTGGTCCCATTTCATAGAATCCACCAACCTGATGCCCAGATAATCGAAGGTTTTAGTCCTGTCCAATGCCACAGAGCCCAATGTTGGCGGAGGGCCCAGTTTTTGCGGAGGGTTCAAAATAAGATACTTTGTTTTGTCTGTATTTATACAGAGTCCTCTTTGTTTACAAAAATCGTCAAAGCCTGAGAGAAGCTGTTGTAGGCCCATTGGCGATTTTGACAGGAGCAAAGTATCGTCCGCAAAAAGCAGGGTGGGAATGGAACGACCTGCCAGACGAGGGGCATCTGCTGGAATCCTTAACAAGTGGTCCACCACCCCATTAACATAGAGCGAAAAGAGTGTTGGGGCGAGGACACACCCTTGCCGCACTCCTCTGTTCACATCTATTCTTCGGGTTTTTTGGCCATTGGGACCCCAGCGAATTTGGGCGTAGTTGTTTTCATGAAACTTCATGACCAGGTGGAGCAGGTAAGGTGGCAGGCCAAGATCATTAAGAACCTTCCATAGATTATTTCTGGGGACCAAATCGAAGGCCGTCCGGAGGTCGATGAAGGCCAAATATAATGTACCCTTCCCAATTGTGACGACCTTCCAGTGGATCATAAGAAGCCTTAGCGATTGTTCAATTGTTCCAGTTCCAGCACGGAACCCTGCCTGAAAATCCGAGAGGATCCTGTTCTCATCTGCCCATTGTTGTATTCTTGTTAAAAGAACCTTGCCTGCGACTTTTTGTGAGCAGTCGATCAGGCTGATTGGCCTGTAGTTCCCTGGGTCATCTCTCGAACCTTTTTTGTGAAGGGGAACCACCTCAGCGGCCATCCAAGAGGCAGGCAGAGGTGCGCTTTCCAAAGCAGCATTCAAAACCGAGGAGATCAGTGTGCTCCAATCATCTATATCCGCTCGGAGCAAGTCACCCGGAAGACCATCGGGGCCAGCCGCCTTGCGTGGAACCAGAGATTTTATTGCACTTTCCGCTTCTATCTTAGTGAACAGACTTTCCTCGAATCTTTCCATCACTCTGAGGGGCTGAGGTAAAACGAAATCCAACGCTTCAACTGCGGTTGCCGTATACAATTTCGAAAAATGTGTAAACCATAAGTCCTCGGTTATATTACAGGTGATAACTGTATCAAGGGGTCTGTTCTTCTTGTGAACTAAGTCCCAGAAAGCTTTTGCGTTTTTTCCGCCACTGGCAGTTCGGAGATCCTGCCAGAACTTGTCTTCCCAGTCTCTCCTTGCTGTTTTAAGCTCCGATTTATAGCCCTTCCGTTCAGTGGATATTAGGATGGCATTTCCACTTTTCACCGCCAATATCAGGGCTCTCTTCTTGGCACGACACTCCTTCGTGTACCATCCTGACTTGCCTTTTTGGTTATTACGATTAGGGTTCCCATTTTTTACTTTGGCCTTGAAAAGGTCCCCAATTGAGAGTGCGACCTCACAGAACAATGCTGTAATCTGATTAGGGCAAATAGGCTGACTTTTTAAAATGGCACTGGCTGTGGAAGTAACAGTTCTGATACATGCCATTTTCTCCTCATCTATTGCCACTTTGTCCCATTTCAAGCGTCTTAAGCAGTTTGTTGGGACCACTCCTCCCAGTGGCCCTGTTGCAACAGCATCATGGTTTCCACTTCCAGGGAAGTTCTCTTTCCACCAGATTGATAGGGTCAAAGAAAGGGCGTTATGATCACTGTCCAGGGAGGGTAGAACTACCATATCCTTCATATGAGCCCACAAAGAAAAATTTAGAAGGATATAATCGATCCGGGAAGAATGGCCGACCCTGTTATATGTATGAGCCCCCACTAGGTCTGATGGTGTCCTCCCATTGGCTGCCCTTAGGCCATGCTCTAAAGTGAGGGAATTTAGTTGGATGATTCTGGGAGTCCAGCTATTTATGATGGGCAAGTCAAGTGACGGGACACCTCTCCTAGAATCTTCATCATTTAGATCCAAGGATTCATCGGGTAACAAAGGCTCAAATGTGCAATTGAAGTCCCCCATGACCAAAATTAGGGAATCGCTACAGCACTCACCCAGGGCTGCCTCCAGGTCCAAGAGCGTTGGTGACAAAGCTCTCCCGGAGGCCCCTCGTGTATAAATATTAATAATCTCCAGTTTTTCTGCTCTCCTCGGGCAAGTTACAGTGAGGTGCATCAAATCTGGAGTTTTTTGGGGGTGATGGTGTACCCTCCATCCCAAAGTAATGTCTATCCAAACCAAGAGACCTCCGAAGGGGCGACCTCTTCCCGAAGCTGGAATTTCCGCCGGGACAAAAAAGGTGGCATTTCCTACTCGGTGCCTTGGTTCTACGCACCATGTCTCTTGAAATGCACAAACTGAGTGGGGTTCAATGAGCGCCACCCAGTCTGGGACATCTAGCTTACTGCTTAAGCCTGCCACATTCCAACTAATGATTTTCAAAGGGGCATGATGCTGGGGCTCATTATGACCGCTATTCCCACCCTGAGGACCCGAAATTTGAGGTCCAGCCACTAGTTCAAGATTATCTGTCCCATCACCTGAAGGAATGGGTAAGATTGGGATAGGCGAGGGATGGGGCACAACAATATTGGTCAGCGGAACCTCCCCTACCAGAGAAGTTGTGTTAGCCCTTTGGGGGGAGACATTTATTACCTCTAAGGTGTTAAGTCACCAGCCCCAACCCTGTGGAGTGGTTGGTTGGGAAGGGGTCCATACACTTGCTCTAGGATCCAAGGTTGGGTAATGGGGGAACCATACACCTCTACCCCCATCTTGAAAAAAATTATTATTATTATTATTGTTGTTATTATTGAGCCCCATTAAGGGGGGGGGGTGATAAAAATACCCCAAATCCCTAGTTTGTATGTCGCAAAAGTTGTGCTGCGACTGTTGGCTACAAATCATGCCAGCAGCTCTGGGATCATTAAAATTAATCAACACACAATCCCCGGTAATAGCCTTGCGTCTGTTACCGATCCAACCCACCCGTCGGACAAAGGCTACTCTGCCATCAATGTGCCCTGGGAGGGGTCTATTAGCTTTTAGCCAAGAGAGCGTCTTGTGTTTGAGTTCAGAATAGGACTCACGAGAGCCCTCTTCAAGCTCGGGTACCCCTGTTAAAATAACCACATAGGGCTTGCAGCCAGGCGGAAGACTAGCATTTGGCATACGCCGTTTTATCCTATCTTTGGCTAGGAATTTTGTTGTGGTTTTTACTGGGGGTTTGGGCGCTACATGCGAAGCAGAAGTAGGAGGGGATGTGATTATGATTGCCGCGCCCTCGCTTACGGTCACTGTATCTCCAGTTGCCTTAGTTTTAGAAGTGGTAGGCTTGGGATTTGCAGCAAATTTGACCTTGGGTGCCTTTGGTACATGGGTGCTAGATTTATTCATTGGGCGTGCCAAACTAGACTCAGGGGTTGGGGTCGATGGGAGGGATATGGTTCCAGTGATAGGTTTGGGAGCCTTAGCCAAGGCAGGCGTTTTTAAACTAGGTGAGGGATCGGGGAGGGCTGTCGGGATAAACGGAACTGTTGGGGCAGGACCACTCCTTAGCCCACCATTTTCTTCAGCCTGGGTTTTAGCGTGAAATTTAACTAACGATTTCACAGCATAAAAGTTGTCCAGCATTGACTGCTCAAGCGAGGCTAGTTTGCGTGTGAGGCCATCGATCTTATCTACAAGTGGCATCACCACAGACTTAATAATGCTCTCGACTTGGGGGAAAATGCTAGCATCTATAGGGGCCAATTGCCCAGGAGTGCCCTCGACAGCAGCGTCTCCAATATGGGACGCTTGGGGTTTTGAGTGAGGAACCTGATTCGGGGTAATACCCCCTTTTGGTATGATGTTCCTACTAACCTTACTGTGAGGTTTTAGAGAGCCTCCCCTACGGGGACTAATGGGACGCTTTCTCTTCTTTTGAGGGACGGAGCCTAGGATTAGATTCCCTACAGGTACAGTTTCAGGGACTACCACTCTAGGAGTGTTAATATCAGAGTGGCATGCAGTGGATGGGGAATTCACAGCTATATTTACAAGCACAAGGGGGCTCGAATCATTAGGGGTATTGGGAGTACGATCTGGAATCTGCCTCTCTGGTGATGGAATACTGAAAAGAGAGGAAGTGGAGTGTGTCGGGTCGAGCACAATACTTGGAGCTGTGGTGGTTACCCTTTCAAGGCTAGCCCTAATCCGACTCACTCTCTCGTCAATGGTAGGGGAATCAACTATTACTAAAGGAGTTGGTGGAATATAACCAGGGCTATCAGCTAGGGCAATGGCACCCAAAGAAGAGCGCTTATTAGACGTGCTAAAGGAGTCCCGGGACAACCTTCGCTCAGCCAAGATTATCTCCTTCTCAACTATGGAGACAGCACGGGTTATGAACTGGTCCATAGTGCCTAAAACAACGTCTCCAGCAGATTTCTTTGTCTTGCAAGACCGGGTTCCTGAAGCCATAGTCCTGGTGGCTGGATGTCCGCTTTAAGGGGCCAAGGGATGTGGCCCAGCCCGGCCTCCTCCGGCCCCGGACGGCCACAGACGGTCCCGCCCTTGTCCCGGGCTTCTCCCGGCGCGCTCCCGCTCGCTCCCGCATAGCGGTGGAGCAAGCGTTGTATATAGATGGTGTGATTGGTGAAGGGGCGGGGCTTGCAGGGAGAGCGGCCCAGGTGATTGCAGGCGGGCTATCAGGGACTCCTGGGATATGGAGTCCCTGACCACGCTGCTCGCAGCCCTGCAAGGCTTACCGGCACCCTTGGCGTCTGCACGCACTCCCGAAGCTCCTCTGCTCCCAGACACGAAGCGGGACCCGCGGAGCGGGTCCGGCGAGAAGTAGCCTGGGTCCACAAGAAGGAAGCTGTTCCACCAGCAAACAGGCAGCAGGTACGCACAAAGAGAGTCCCAAAGAGGTAGTGGGAGCGGTGACTTTTAGCTCCGTAGGTGAAGGGGCGGGGCTTGCAGGGAGAGCGGCCCAGGTGATTGCAGGCGGGCTATCAGGGACTCCTGGGATATGGAGTCCCTGACCACGCTGCTCGCAGCCCTGCAAGGCTTACCGGCACCCTTGGCGTCTGCACGCACTCCCGAAGCTCCTCTGCTCCCAGACACGAAGCGGGACCCGCGGAGCGGGTCCGGCGAGAAGTAGCCTGGGTCCACAAGAAGGAAGCTGTTCCACCAGCAAACAGGCAGCAGGTACGCACAAAGAGTAGGATAATTCTAATAAGCCTACTGGAGGTTCCAGCATGTCAAAAGTATCTTTCCATTAGTTTCCATTTTGGCAAAAATAGATGTTTTCATTACATGTTGCCATTACATTGTTTTTCTACTACATAGTAAAGGTTGTCTTACAATACATTTTGTAGCTGTTTTCTGTAAATTATTACAGAGTAATTTTAATATTCTTTTCATTTTCACTTTCTTGGAGCCAGCCACAACTACAACCCTGCCAGTAAAAACAGCCTCTAGAGGAACATGGCAACTATAATTTGTCACTTGTACCACAGTTAAAGATCAGACACAGAGGAGCTTGGCGGGCATCCGAGATGGCCGCTTGAGCACAGCGCTCTCCGGACCCTCGCCGCTCCCGACATTTTATCCTGGCTGAATCCTGATTTCTTGCAAGAATTCGTGTAGGGGACGCTTGGCTGATTACCCTGGCACTTTTCAGGAATCGATTTGGATCTCGTATTCCTGAGTTATGGTGCTCTGAACTTTTGGGCTCCGCCCTTGAGGTGCGCCCGGGACGGGGTGCGGTACTGTAGCCGTCCTGCAATTGAACAACAACGGCAGGAGATCTGGCCTTGTGGGTCCCCCCTTCCTAGGTTTCGGTTTCGATTCTGTTCCGACTTGGGCCACGGCTGTGGATGTCGTGTTGCGACTGAGACTTGGAGGCAGATCGGCTGTTGGGCTTTCATGTGACCTATTTTGCTGGTTTGGCGACCTCTACCCGAGTTGTGCCCCCTTTTTATGTACTTTTGATCCTGTACTTTGGGTGTCGGGCCCGTCGAACCTGGTGGCTCGTCCTGTGACGCATCTTCAAAATGGCGGGCAGAGGGGACAGAGAGACGCGCAAGACGAAAACACCTCTGCGCGGAGCTCCAGTTCAATCGAATGTCATGGACCGTTATACCCATTCTAAGGGGTCCCCCGGAGCTGCCCTGCCTGGTTCTAGTATTGCGTCCGAACGAATTTTGGAAGAATCGGCGGAGCCCTCCTTACAGGATATCATGGGCGCCATCTCGGGTGTGAGAGAATCCATCGGCCTACAGTACGAGGCCTTGGCCCACAAACTTGACACCGTGGCTATTGAGGTGAATCTGATTCGTGCTGATCTCGGAAAGACGAATGAGAGGGTACAATCACTGGATATTAAATCCTCTAGCCTTACGAATGACGTCTCGGAGCTCCAAACTGAGATTGGAAATCTCCGTCGGGGGAACGACTTCATGACCCGTCGCCTGGAGGACTTTGAAAATAGGGCGCGTCGCTGCAATGTTCGCCTGGTTGGGGTACCGGAAAACCCTGAACCCCACTCGGTGGATCTCCTGGTTGAGGATCTGGTCTTGAACCATTTGGCCCCTTCTGGTCTCACAAAATTTTTCACGGTGGAACGTGCACATCGTGTTCCAGGGGGCAAAGTCAAGCCGGGAGCCCCGCCGAGACCCATTGTAGCGAAGCTTTTTCATTATAGAGACCGGGACGCTATCCTGCAGGCCTCGCGGGTGAAGGGCCCGGTGGCCTTTGAGAACGCTACGGTGAACTTTTACCCGGACTTTTCCCAACAGGTTCAGAGACAACGTATGGAGTTTCGTGGTGCCAAGAAACGTCTCCGGGACCGGGGCCTACGTTACGCCATGCTCTTTCCCACTAGACTCCGGGTTGAATACAATGAACGTACCCTTTTCTTTGATCGGCCAGATGCTGTTAATGACTGGCTGGACTCATTGCCTGACCGTCCTCCTGAGACAGACTCCGCCGCTCACCCTGGCGGTGCCGAAGGTGGTGTGGAGATCTAACTGTTCGGCTCTTATGTCTTATTTTGAATACATTCTCAGGAGTGTTGGCCGGCGTCCCCCTACATTGTGATCATTCTGTCTTTTCGTTTGTTATTTTTGTTCTTGCTGAGGTCGGGGGGTGGATGGAACGGAGACCTTTCCTCCTCCGGGGTCTTTGTGTAGAATAGGGGTTCTTGGGCGACAGGCACACTGCAGGTTGGGGTGGCTCTTTAGCTTTTTGCAGGGGTGCAGGGTGGGGGGTGTTTCTCTTCAGTTTGGGGGAGGGGGGTTGGGAAGTTTTTTCTTTTCTGTGTGTTGTTTTCAAGGCGATTTGCTCCTGTGTTTGCTGCTGTTTCTGATGTCTAGCTCATGGACGAGGGGTCTTGGCTCGGGTGGTTGGGATGGGGGGTAGAGGGTTGAAATTTCTTTCCTGGAACGTTAATGGCCTGGGAGATCGTATTAAGCGCAGTGTGGTCTTAAAATGTATTCGACGTTTGTCACCGGACATTGTTTTCATGCAAGAAACCCATTTGATTGGTAATGTTTGTTACGCGATGAATAGATGGGGCTACCGCCTTGTGGCGCACTCAGGGTTTACCTCCGGATCTAGGGGTGTGGGTATTCTTGTTCGAACCTCCCTCCCCTTGGCTATTGATGAGGTGATTCATGATGACCGTGGGAGATATACTGTCCTGGTGGGTAGATATGAAGGCCGCACCCTATCTCTCTTCAATGTTTATGTTCCCCCGGGTTTGCAGGCCTCTACTTTTACTGACTTGGGCCGTGTTCTGTTGGATCTCCCTGATAGCACTCTCTTTCTTGCCGGTGATTTTAATTCGGTGCTTTCCGGCCTTCACGATCGCCATCCCCCTAGAGATACCCCGCAGGCTCAGCAGTGGTTGGGTGGGTTTTTAGATACCTTTGGCCTTGTGGACTGCTGGCGACTGTTGCATCCTACTCAACTCCAATACACCTTCCATTCTGGGGCCCATGGCAGTCTGTCCCGGCTGGATTATTTCCTGATGCCCGCAGCCCAATCATCGGCGGTTCGTGAGATTTTGCACTTGCCGAGGGGTATTTCTGATCACTCGCCGCTCTGGCTTCGTTTCGAGGTTGGGGTAGAGGCGGCGGGCCGAGTGGCTCCCATTAACCCTTGGTATCTTTCCTCCCCTGAGACTCGTACCCTCTTGCTCAAGTCCATGGATTCATATTTCCTGGAAAATGAGGGGTCGGTCTCTTCGGCTGTGTCCCTGTGGGAGGCTTTTAAAACTGTGATTCGTGGACAGGCCCTTTCCTTGATTGTTGAAGCTAAGAGGGCAGGGAGGAAGGAGGTGGTGGAACTTGAGGGGGAGATCTCTGCTTTGGAGGACGAGTTGGAATCTGGTGTCACGCCTGACAAACTCCATGCCCTGGGTCTCAAACAGTTTGCATATAAATCTCTGGTCACTGACGCTGCAAAGGTGATGTTTCGTGAGCAGCAGGGCAGATTGTATGATGTGGGTGACAAAGCGGGAAAACTCCTAGCGTGGTTGGACAAGAAAGAAAGGGTTAATCGTGTGGTGCCCGTGATTCAGTCTGCGAGTGGTGAGAAAGTGATAGATCCGACCGCCATTGTTGATCGTTTTGCGGAATATTTCCGTGAGGTATATGCTCCCGTGTCTGTGAGGGATGTTGCCGACTCCCGCCTTCTTCTGCGTGATATCGCTTTGCCCTGTGTCACCGACTTGGACCGTATTGCTTTGGACTCCCCTTTTACGAATGATGAGATAGCCAATGCAGTTCGATCGCTCCGTTCGGGCAAAGCACTGGGCCCGAACGGTTTGCCTATTGAGTTGTACAAGTTATGCCCCGATAAGGTGGCGCCGTATCTCCGCGCCATGTTTCTAGAATCTCGTGAGCGGAACATGCTTCCCTATGATCAGCGTCTGGCGACAATCGTCGTCATTCCCAAAGAGGGTAAACCGCGTGACCTCTGTTCCTCGTATAGGCCCATATCCCTATTAAACGTTGAACCTAAGGTGTTGGCTAAACTTTTGGCGACCCGTCTCCTTTCGGTTCTTGGAGAGTTGGTCCATCCGGATCAGTCTGGCTTTATCCCGCATCGCAACACTGCTCTGAATTTACGTCGCCTCCACGGCGCGCTGGCGAGGGCGGGGCTTTTGACTGAACCGGCCATTTTGGCGTCCCTGGATGCCTCCATGGCCTTTGATACTGTGGAGTGGCCCTATTTATGGGCGACACTTGAGAAATTCGGATTCGGGTGCGAGTTTATTAGCTGGGTTAGACTGTTGTACGCGGAACCTCTGGCGCAAGTTGTAGTGAACGGTAGAGTGTCGGCCCCCTTTTCCTTGGGCAGGGGTACCCGTCAGGGCTGCCCCTTGTCCCCTCTGTTGTTCGCGCTCGCTCTTGAACCGTTGGCGGCCTGGCTCCGTTGGGAACCGTCCCTTAAAGGTATTCGTTGGGCCCCGGACTTCGAAGACCGCGTCTCGCTTTATGCGGACGACATCCTTTTGTATCTTACTTCCCCTCGCAAGTCTCTATCTGTTTTATTTGACGTTCTTGCGTCCTTTGGCGCTAACTCAGGCCTCGTCATCAACTGGTCTAAATCCTGTGTATACGTTTTGTCTGGTATCTTGCCTCCGTTGCCGAGTAGACTTCCTCTTCAGGTGGTCCGGGATGGTTTCAAATACTTGGGGGTGTTCGTTACCTTGGATCCGTCCCTTCGTTTTGATCGTAATCTCCTTCCCCCGTTGCTTAGGCTCCGTTTGGACGTTGCCCGCTGGCGCAAACTTCCCCTGTCTCCACTGGGTCGGGCGGCTCTGTTTAAGATGATGTCACTACCGCGGTTTCTCTACGCTCTCCAGAATTACTATGATCCTATCCCCAAGACCTATTTTCGGGAGATTGAGAGCCTTCAGAGGCAACTTATTTGGGATGGGCGACCGCGCATTGCTCTCGCTAAACTTTCCATCCCGTGGTACGATGGGGGCATGGCGCTCCCCGATATTAAGAGATACTACTGGGCTTCCCATCTGTCCGCTATTAATCACGCTATGTTCTCTCCGGGTCGTAATCCGGCGTTTGAGATGGATAAACTTCAGCTTCCGGGAGGTGACTTTAATAGAGTGCTCTATTCTCGCTCCGCTGGGCGCCATCTTGTGGGACCTACTTTGACTGCTTTGACTGTGTGGCGTGCTGCGAATGTGAGCCTGGGCTGGGAGGATCGCTTGACGTTGGCGACGCCGCTTTATGCTTCAGAACGTCTGGGCGGTCTTTGGTCTTCCAAGGGTTTTGACCGTTGGGACTTGATTGGGATCTCTAAAGTGGGGGATGTATATTCTAAGGGTTCGGTGCGCCCGTTTCAGGCCCTCCAGGCTGACTACGGCCTGAGTAGTCGGGAATTCTTTCGTTATTTACAGATCAGGCACGCTTTGGTTTCGGTGTTTGCTCCTGGTGAGATTCCGCCTGACTCTTCCCCACTTGAAGACCGTATCCTTGACGAACATCTTCCTGATAGCACTATCTCCCTGATTTATAAAAAGTTGATTAACAATCGGACTGACTTATTGGCCCGGCTTCGGGAGCAGTGGATGGGAGATGGGTTGGAACTTGATGATGAGGATTGGCAATCGGCCCTCTCCTCTCCAAAGGAGGTGGCTATACCGGCTCGACTCCGTTTGGTCCAATTGAAGATCCTTCATCGGGTGTACGTGACGGGACCGCGACTGATGGTGATGGGCTTTTCCTCCGATGGACTGTGTAAGCGTGGATGTGGTTTGCGTGCTACTTTCCTGCATATTCTTTGGGAGTGCCCGATGGTGGCTGCTTATTGGGTGGCCGTGCTTGATCTGATGACTGTGGTGACGGGGATATCCTTGCGACCGGAACCTCGTCGCTGTCTTTTGAATGTTTGGGAGCCCACGGACTATTCGGTGGCACAGACTAGATGGGCCACCCTGGGCTATATGATCGCGAAGCGAGATATTGCGCAACTCTGGGGGGCCTTCAGGCCCCCTGCCCTCTCGCAATGGGAGAATAATATGGATTGGTCCATGTTCCGTGAGAAAACTGTTTATGTGGCCAGGGGTAGACCCAGGGCATGGGTGAAGGTGTGGGGTCAATGGAACGAATACCGTGGCGACATTTGTACTCCTCCCCTTGTGGACACTGTCGAGATTACTCTATCTCCCTAGGCTGGCGTTCCCGGAATCTTCATATAGGGACTGAGCTGGTGTCACCGGCTCTTCCCCCCTTCTTCTTCCTGATCTCTGCCCCCCTCCCCCCCCCGCTCCATACTCCTTAGTGCTTAGGATATTATTATTGCACCTCCGCTGCTGTCCCCCCCTTGCGTCCCTTGGGCTGACCTTCAGTGATACACTCTCGCCTTTTTGTATGTTTGTTTTTTCATATATATAAAACCTGTTTTGGTCCTGTATATAATGTGGAGTATTGCATTGTTGATTGACGGTTACCTCTGCGGGCTCATGTGATATGTCTCTCCTCCTTTTTAGCGGCTGGCCCGTGTGGTTGTAGGCCCATCCTTGTACATTTCTGCTTGCTCAAATAAAGGTTTTAAAAAAAAAAAAAAAAAAGATCAGACACAGCATAAGTTGTACTTGGGGGTAACGTATTCTTATTTGAAAGCAAAATATCTCACCTGTCAAAAAATGGTTATATAGTCCGCTTTAAGGACAGGATTTTAGGCACCTGTAGTCAGATGATTAAGCCGAAGCCATGTTTTACATGCCAACCATGTGGATGGCACCACGGTTGCTGAACTGGCAAGGTGGCACTTCTTTTTCAGGCCCTGTTTGTCCTTCATACACCAAATATATGGGACAGATAGGCAAGATTATATTTCAAAAGTGTAAAGATAAGAAAAACATATTTAGAAAGGAGAGCACTGTCACTTTAGTCATGTTTAGCAGCGGTAAAGTGCGCAGATTTAAAAAAAATAGTGGCAATAGATCCAAATAAACAAGGAAATTTACGAAAACAATGGCCAAAAAGTGGATTAGTAACACTCCGAGTTACCGGTGAAGGTTAATCAGGAATTCATTGTAAACAAGATATAAGAAGATTGTATTTAAAATGTGTAAACATTTATTAAGCATCTGTCTAATTGGTACATAGGCCTTTAATTCCATTCACACATGAAATTTGCTAATAAGTATTAACAAGAAACCTGTAGAGTCAGTGCTTACAATACAAATTAGTTGGCAATTTAACTCTGGATTGAGCTCCAGATTTAGACTTTGGTGGACTGAGGGCAGTCCATCAGGATGGCGGAGCCAAGGGTTTTCACCATCATGAAGGCGCTCGGGCTGGCAAATTTACAGTTGTCTACTAGCCCTGCAGACAGCACTTAACATTACATAATCCGCCATCACCGCAGCTCCCGACAAGGTTGTCAAAATTTGATGGACGTCTCTGTCAAACTTTTATAGTTTATAATTTTTCTAACACAAACACCCAAAGCAGAAGTTTGATTTAAGAAGTGGAAAACCAATGTCCGCCATCTATGGGTGTTTCTCCCATGATGGTGTGGACATTAATGGGTAGATGCATCATTGTTGCCGTTTGCGATTCCTTAATTGCGAAAATTAAGGAATCGCAATTAAGGAATCGCAAAAGAAAAATTAAGGAATCGCAATTAAGGAATCGCAAACGGCAATGCATCAAAAATTCGCAATTTATTTTGCGATTCCTTATTTTTCCTTATTTGCGATTCCCAATTTTGCGAATCGCAAATAAGGAATCCCTTTACATTGATTCCTATGGGCCTAGAGGTCCATAGGAATCAATTGGAAGGCATTCTCATTTTGCGATTCGTAATTAAGGAATCGCAAAATGAGAATGCATTTTCAAGGGTGCAGGGGGGGTCCAAAGGACCCCCCCTGCACCCCTGAAATTACAATTTAAGTACATTTTTCACACACACATGCCCAAACGGCATGTGTGTGTTTAAAATGAAACTTTCAAAAATGCACTTTTGTGCATTTTTGAAAGTTTTCGTAAATTAGCATGAAGTTTAACTTCATGTTAATTTACCACTTCCAAATTGCGATTTTTTACCTTAAAAAAAATCATGCTTTGCATTTAAGAAATCGCAAAATTGCGATTTCTTAAATGCAATCGCAATTTGAGAAATCACAAAAAAAATTGCGATTTCTTAAATTGCGAAAAATGCAAAAAAGGTTAATGCATCCGAAATCTATGAATTGCATTCACAAACGGACGAATTTTGCGATTCGCACCGTTTGCGAATGCAATTCTGTTTGATGCATCTAGGCATAATTTCTTACTGTGCCTCATAACTCATAACCAGTTTTTACCTGGAGGTGACAAACATTAATAAAAAAATGATATCACCACTCTACATTGGACCTCTCCATCGGGTGGGCGGACCATGGTTTTGGCAAAGAGGGAACTCAGTTGTTGTTGCAAAGGAGTACCCTCTCTACCAAACTCTAAATCAAGACTTAAGAAATTCAAATTTCGTATTTGGATTGGATTGTTTGAGAAAGATATGAGGTGCAATTGGAATTAAATTGGCCTTTGTTATTTATAATTTTTCAATGTTGTTGGTAGTATGCCTTGTTTCAAGGTACCACTTTCTAACTAACAGTATTTAGAAAATAACTTAAATGTTGTTGGATTATTAGTAATGGAGAAGACCTCTACTTGAAGGAAAAGAGATTAAATAATTATAATAAACCATAACAATGAATAATATCATTATATATTGTGTTATGCTTAGCACATCAATGCCTCCTCGATTTGATGTAGATCAATCAAAGAATGTTCTATTTACAACATAACTAATTCATATTGGTATAGAATATTGGCTACACACCTATCTATAATACTATTATAAAGAGAGAGCTGAAACCTTTGAGGCGGGTAAACTCAGGAAGTACAGCACCAATCACAACACCCAATACAGCATTGTAAAGGGGAGATGCAGCAGATGGACATAGGCTATACAGCTGGCCACCATATACATTACAAAGATCAAACAACCTTAAGGGTAAAGTAGTCCCTTGTGGGCGTTGGTGTGGGCGTGTCAAAGTACACTTGGGCGTTGGTGTGGGCGAGCCAAACTACACTAAATTATTCCTTTGTGGGCGTGCAGCATTGACAGAGGGGCGTGGCACAACAGCGTTGTCAGAGGGGCGTGCCACAAATAAAACAAAAGATGGCCGCGTACTTCAGTAGCGCGCCTTTCAGAAACAATGTGTGCGCCCATTCACGATCCACCTTCGCGTCTCACACGTCCGTCTACAAACACCAAGCTGCGCCGCATTTGCCATTCAGGCGCCATTAATCACATATAGTACGGCATAACCTTTGTGGGCGTCAGCGTTGTCAGAGGGGGCTGCACCAAAATTAAAATAAAAAGATGCGCGCTTTTAGCCAGCAATGTGCGCGCACATTCACGCTCCGCCTTGGCGTTCTGATCACTTCTCACACGGCCGTATCAAAACACCAACGGGCGCCGCATTGACGGACCTTGCCATACTGCCTACAAAATTAAACTAACAAAACTTTACTCCTTTAGGAACGTAAGATTTCTCAGAAGTGGCTGCAGGAAAGAAAAACAAAAGGGGCGCACAAGCGCGCCATTCACTCACCGTGACATTCACGCTCCAACGGCTCCAGCGGACACTGAAGGCAGGCAGCGTACCACACGATCTAAGCCACTTCACAATTAAAATTTAGTCCGGGGCCCAGGCGGGGCCTCAAACCAGCCCTTGCAAACACGGGATCACGCCGGGCACTGTCAACCTACACACATTAACGTCAAAGACAACCAGCTTGGGAATTATATAACCAACACACTCCACAACACACAAAAGCTGCAAAACTCAATTTATTCTACGGCCACATTCAAATGAGACCAAAAATGTGGTATACCGTGAAATCTTACAATAAATTAAGATTTACTATTACAAACATTACACACATAACATTTCATACCCGGACAACGTCGGGACGGGCTGCTAGTTATGCAGGTTTGTACACATTACTAACAGCCAACAGTTATTACAAACTCAAAACTATGGCCACTTTTCATGTATTTTAGGATTTTTGTGTGGTTATTAAAATGGAAGTATATAAAAATTAAGAGGTGACTATTATTTTTACTGTTGTACAGAAGTATGGTCTAGGTCTGGCCCTTTAACACAGAAGGCTTATAGATAGACATATTTGTTTCCTGGAGCAAATAGACAACAGTGTTGTTATAATAATACATTAGCAATATTTCTACAATATGATAGTTGTCATTTTATGTGGTTATCAAAGAGATCTTTTTCATATTTATTTATGTAAAAAATCTGAATGCAGAAGGAAGGCATTAGAGAGTGATCTGGCAGGCCAGATATGGCTGGATTCAATCTGTGGTGAGGGGGATTCAGGTACATGAGATCCATGTATGAGAGAGGCGAGTGAATCTCTTTTTGGCACGAGCATCTCAGGAAACAGGAACACCCCAAGAAGCAGCACCACCAGCATCACCTGTTGATGCTGAAGTTCCAGTACCTGTCGAATGAGGACAGAGATCTTTAAGGAGAGCATATAGACTGCTGAACCTTAACTCAAGATGTATTGCAAGTACAAAGATACAATCAAAGCATCAACTTTCAGTTGCACCAAATAGCTGTAATTTTACATGGCTGTCATGAGGCCTTATATACAATGGCCCAGACAAAATAATGGGCTACCTTTTACAATCTTATGTTTCTATCTTCAGGTTATTGAAATTAGATTGTATTTTTATAGGTATATTAAATTATTGATATTATATATTTAGTTTTATGAGTAGTGTAGATATAGTTAGTTTTAGAATAGTTTGTAAATTTAGAATAATTGTTAGATATGTGTATTACAGAGAGGGGTTACTGTTTAAGAATTTGTTCAAATATGTAGTTGTAACTGTTTAGATTAATGACATTTGTATAGAATAGTATACATGCATTTTCGATAATTTTATAGTAGTTTATTTTTTCGTGGACAGAGATGAGATTTTAGTTATATAAGTATTTTTATAAATGATAGAGTAGTTTAGTTAAAGATAGATTGGATTAGTTTAGATTTTTAAAGAATTAAAGCATTGTAGGCATTTGGTATTGGTATCTAGTTAGTAATATTTCCTTTAAAAAAATTGATCTCTCATTGGTTGGGATCCCGGTGGAATGTCTCTCTTATCTGGGCCTTTGCAGGGAGCTCAACAGGTTCAGTTACCGGATGATTATGGTTACTCACTCGGAAAAGCCCGAATTCAGTACAACATGGTCAGAGTCTTGGACTCGCTGAATGCATCTGTCTCTCTCACTCATGGGCAGGATTGCTATATCGAAAATGGTGCTACTCCCCCACTGCCTCTATACTATGCAACACTCCCTCTTCCCTCCCTGCCTGGGATTTAAAAAGTTGGGTACACTCCTCACGTCCGTGCGATGGGTGGGCGGGCGCAGTAGGGTGGCTAGGAGAACACTGATGAGGAACTATAAGGACAGTGGGTTAGAGGCCCTGTGATTAGAATTCTATTACTTTTCTGCAATGTTGCAACATGGGATGCAATGGTTCACAGAGGGAGAAAATTGGGAAAAATGGTTATTGGCAAGGTGCATGGATGCAGATAACCTACCAATATTATTAATGCAGTGTACCGGGGTCGCCAGGGACCGTCCGTAAGTGGTCCGGTAGATGGATAGGGTGTGGCACCGGATATTGCACATGGTGCTCTGCAGGGCCCTCTTCGATAGAGAGTTACTGGTGCGGATACTTGCCCCTCTACGTCGCATGGAGGATAACATGCCATACCAGGCATGGAGGTTGTGAGGCTTGGGGTGACCTGTACCCGAACAAACTCTTTATTTTCTTTGGAGATGCCCAGCAGGAGTTTGGTGTGGGGGGCTGGCCACATTTTTCACTATGCGGGCCTGGCTGAGTTTGCCAGGGGACTTGTAGCACCTAACGGCCCCACCTATATCTGGCATGCTGGGGGTGATGCTGACTAGTGGGGCAGGAAGACACTTGGTGTCTTTTCTATATATATATAAATTTATGAGGGTGGATGGAGTACATGGGATGCTATGGGTGCGGGAAGCATGGAATGTGGACATGGGGACCCACTGACAGATGAGAAATGGGCCAGGGTGTGTGCATTGAACCACAAGGTTTCTAGTAATGCATGGTTTACATTGGTTCATTTCAACTTCTTACATTGCATATATATGACTTCTGTGAGACTGAGCTGAGTATATGCTAACCGCTCCTCATTCTGCCCCCGTTGTAACATTGAAGGAGCTGATTTTTTGCATTTGGCCTGGGGTTGCCCATTCGTGCATGACTTTTGGACCCAGGTCATTGATAAACTCGCACATACCACAAAGTTTTAGGGAACGCTCGCGCCGCATGTTTTTCCTGTCGAGTAATATAGTGAGACTGAAGGGGAGAAAGATGTCCTATATATTCCTGAAGTTGGTGTTGGTCTTGGCTAGAAAGCGGGTAGCTATTACCTGGACGGGACAAAGGGCATCCCTGCTGGCTCATTGGATGAAGGATGTCATTTAGTGGTCTCTAGCTGCGGAGATTCCTATGAAGACCAGTAGAACTGATGAGAAGTAAAGGATATATAGAAGTGTGGGTGGGATTGTGTGATCATTTCCTAGCTCTGGAGAGTGTACGGAGTTCCGATGAAGGAGACACAGATGGTTAACAATGTATATGATCTTACCTTACCGATGTAAGTCTTCGTCCACTTGTGAATTGTTTATCCCTGTTATTCCAATGTCAAGTAATATGATGGAACAACTGTTGATGATTCTTCCCTGTATAGGGAATTGCTCTATCTGATGTGTTAAGATTTGCCTTAACAAAAACCATGTAGACCTCTATTCACTGACTACTTTGAAACCTAGCTTTGTGTTGTGTTTCAATAAAAACATTTTTTAAACCAAATTCAACCTCTGGATAATCTTTGCTTTGATATTATTTATTTTGCTACCTAATATTAGTAAATGAATCCTCTGACAGCTCAAATTACAATTTCCTAGAGTAGAGACACAAACCAAATGTACAGAGAGGTTTTAAATAAATGCAGATAATTAAGCTGAAATGAACATCACAATTCTGTGCTTCTTTCATTAGCCACAACACTGAAATAAGGGACAGTTACACTCTACTTTGATACAAATTATTGCACACATATAATTTACAATTTGATTATATTAAAAATAAAGCAAATCAAATGTCAACAGTTAATTATATAAGGAAATATAAAAATAACACAGAAATAATAATATCTTATGCATGAGAAGAAAAATTCACAACAACATCATTTCTTCACATACGTACAGAGAATGCATTTGATTGAATTAAAAGATCCTCTCCTTCTTTGAAGATTGCATTGTTGCAAACGTAGGTTGCCTCTCAAATTGACCATTTCCATGGCTACAAATGAATGTAGGATGTATGTGATGTCTCTATATATACTGTGGGAATTGAAACACTTTTTGCGCCTGCTAGGACCATGCTTAGGTTTTTCATGCAATTTGACCTTTGCGTTATACAGTGTGACTAGCCACTACATTAGTAAATATGATTGCGTTGGTTTTGCGTCGGCGTTCCCACCTTGCATACATTAAAAACATTTTGACACAACGTCATGCAATGCAGACCTTGTGCTATGCAGGGGCTGAAACATGAAGAAAAACTAACACCACACCACTTTGTAAATAAAACATTATGAATTGCATTCTCTTGTGTGACACATGTACGATGCCAGATCTTTGTAAATTTGGGCCCTAGTTTCTAGTATGCAAGAGATGACAGGCATCCCTTACCCCAGAGGAGATACATGGGGCCATTTCACTCTTGCACTCTGGTAAGACGCCGGGGCAGGATGGATACCCCCAAGAATATTACGCAACCTACAACGACTTGCTGGTTCTACATCTGGTAGCTCTGATCCAACATGTGGTGGACGCGGGGTCCTCCCCCCCCCCCCCCCGAGATCAACGAGACCACTATTGTGGTTCTTCCGAACACACAACCGCCTTCCCTTTCCTGCGCGGACTACCACCCTATTTCCCTCATCAACACTGAGGTGAAAATCTTTACAACTGCTTTAGCTCAATGCCTTCGCCCCCTCTTGCATGACTTGGTCCATCCCAACCAATGCGGCTTCATGCCTGCCCGTGGTACCCGGCACTGTATACGCCTTCTTCACTTCGCCCTCACACATCGCCATCCGCTCACCCCGTATTTGGCTTTGCTTTTCATTGATTTTGAGAAAGCATTCAACACAGTTGCTTGGAGCTATCTGGAAGATGTGCTGGAGGCGATGGTCTTTGGTCTCCCATTCAGGCGTTTTATTTGAGTTCTGTACTCTAGTCTTACAGCTAGGGTCCCAATTAATGGCGTACTCTCGAAGGCCTTCCCCATTCAGAGGGGCACCCGCCAAGGCTGCCCCCTCTCACCGCTTTTATTTGCGCTAGCAATGGAGCCCTTAGCCTCTCTCGTGCGCAATGATCCCCATATCCAAGGGTGGGCCTGGGACCCCCACCAGGTTGACAAGGTTGCGCTTTACGCCGACGACGTCCTCCTTTTCCTGTGTGATCCTGAGGACTCCGGCCCACGATGCCTGGAAGTCCTCCTCATCTTTGAACGAGTCTCTGGCCTGCAGCTCAATCCGGCGAAGTCCACTTTGGTCCCTCTCCACCCCTCACGTGCCTGTTTTGATTGGCAAACTACCATTTCCTTGCGCAGGCAATCCTTCAAATATTTAGGAATCTGGGTCACTTTGCTCCCGGACCTTGAATGGGCCCTCAATCTTACGCCACTGGTTAAAAAGGCCAAGGCAGACCTCAAGCGATGGCAGTCCCTCCCTCTTAATCCCCTTGGCAGAAGTGCCTTTTTTAAATGATGGTCCTCCCCTGCTTTTTATATTTTCTTCAAAATGTAACCTTTCATCTCCCGGGGAGTTGGTTCCGCGAACTTGATGGTCTCCTCACCGGTTTCTTATGGAGAGGCGGAAGGCTACGTATGTCTCTGGCTCACCGTCGTATACCTCCTTATATCTCCCATCACCCTCCCCAAATTCAGTCCCCTCGAGGCTCAGGTGATGATGTGGAATCTAGGTAAGGGAGGGGTGTTGCGGATTTACCATTCCCTAGTAAACAATGGCCCACGACCCTAGAATCACTGCAAGCCCGATGGGAGACTTGGCTGGGCCCACTGGAGGACGCAGACTGGCGAGACACTCTCATGGCTCCCAAGACCTTGACCACCTCCTCCAAACTGCGCATAATTTAACTCCCGTGCTTACATTTGGCTTATTTAAACCCTACACGTTTGCATAGAGCCCGACTGAGGCCTTCTCTGGCTTGCGCATGATGCAATCACGCTCCAGCTGACTTTTACCACATGGTCTGGCAATGCCCCATCATTGTGTCATTCTGGGCGGCGGTGGAACTGGAACTCACACAGACCCTAGGGTGGGAGGTCCCTCACGATCCAATACGTCTAATTCTGGGTGTGTTTGATGGCCTTGATGGCTCTCGGGCCGACAAGCGCTTTCTTAGGACTGCAGTGGTGGTGGCGAAACGTGACATCGCAGCACTTTGGTCTCAGGCCAAGCCCCCTACTGTGCGGAGGTGGAGACAATGGTGGACTGGTGTGGGACCCAAGAAGAACCCCTCTTCGTGGCCCGGGGCTTCCCCGAAGCTATTTAAAAGGGTTTGGGGCAAATGGTTCAATCTACTGTCTTGATTGGTGAGTGTGTAAGTACTATGTTAATCTTGCACGGTCATCCATTTTAAAGCCTGCTACACAGGCCTCTGTCACCTTCCTAACTGTTGTCTTTCATCGAGATAATTTGCTTGTTATTTTTGATGCCAATGTCACTTTATGGTTTCTCCCAAATATCAAAAAATGCGATTATCAAAAAAAAAAAGTGATGACAGTCATAACCAATAATATTGCGCACACTCCAGAGCAGATTTACTAAATGTTGCTAATTTGTATGCCTAATTTGCACCACAAAGGTGATGCAAACTGGTGCAAAATGTTTGGAGGCGATCTTATCGACGTCCTTACTCCATCGCGGTGGCTGCTACCACGACGGAGAAAGGACGTCGATCAGATCGTCTCCAGTTAAAATTACGCTGTGCCCTGGATTGCCTGATTCGTTCAGCAAACTTTTGCCACCCAAACGGGCCTAAAATATTACGTTCCATGAATGGCCCGGGCACCACTGCCATGGTCTATATCTACTGAATAACGGGATTTGTCCTTAGTTGGACCTTGCCACTTTAAGGGCATTAGTGTAACCAGGTTTTGGACTCCAATTGAGCATTGCAAGATTGATGAGGGTCACTTCACCTGTCCCCTTGTCCTGAGGAAGATCCGCATAGCTGAGGTATTAAAGTCCCTCGTTTGCGGATAAGCTGGATCGAAACGTCAACGCTACCCCCTACCGCACCTGGACCAATTTCCCCTTCCCCATTACCCCTGTTTACAGCCTTAAGGAAACTCTCCTTACACATTCGAATGAATAATTTGCATGTGGCCAGGTTGCATCTAATTGTTTATTGGATATCAGTTTTGTACAGTCTTGTAAATATATGCCCTTTACTTTTCTATATACTTTGAGCACTCTTTCTTACACGTTCCCTAGAACATTCTCCTACCTTCTTGACCCTCTAATGATTGTTCCTTTACATTACTAAATAAATATATTGTATTAATATCTAGTGTTTTTTCTGCACATTTATTTTCACAATTTTCAGATGTTTGGGAGCTGAGTAATGCAAGCTCAAATAAGTTGATAATTCTGTTAATCTAACTCTTCCTTGAATAATTGATCCAGGACCATTGCTTCTACAATGCTGCATAGTCCTAAATTCACCGAATGCCTCTTTAATCCAACACCAGTCACACTCTCCCAGTTTATCTCACTCTGGCAGGTTCTTGCTTTCTCCTTTTGGGACTTTTTGCCATCTTTCTCATCCTAAGTCTATCCGCTTTGTGTGGTTTTCCCTCTCTTGCTTCCGGAAATGTTGGATGAGGAAAAATAAGTGCTGGTTACCCAAAAACGAGTGCCGGTGGCCCCTACCAGCAATCCCTGTCTCAAATTAAGCACTCCAGACACCTTTCCACTAAGGTGTAAGGGTGTGTGTGTGTTAGGCTAGGCAGCCTGATAGTGTGCCATTGCTAGGAGAGAGCAAGACAGTGCCAAATCCTAGCAGACATAGCGCTGTCCCGCTCTTTCCTTCTCATGCAACGCAGTGCAGCAACTTTGGTTACTGCACCATGTTGCGTGACATCTTTGTAAATCTACCCCTCAGATTGCTAGAATTGTGCTGAGACATGAGAGAGCTGGACATTAATGACATCATAACTACTTGACCTCTGCATTAGGACCTGCTTCTAAATCCATTAAAAGCTGTTAAAAGCAAGATTGTAGAACTTCCTGAAATATACCCAATATCACAGGTAGTTCCCTTGAGGAGCACCAGAGCACAATCCAAGAGCTGAATCCAAAAAGGTCTATGGATGATTCTTTAAATGTATTTTGTTATAATTTTAGCAAAAGTGCAAAATGCAGGCAAAAGTAAAAATGTTACAAATTAATCTGGCAGCTTAACATTATTTAAATGTTTTGGAATTCCTGGGCAGTTGTTTATAAGTCATAAGGCGTATGTTGCCATGACACTTGTACTCCGTAAGCAGGGCAAACTGTGAGATCACAGAGTCTCCTCTGTAGCGGAGTGCAGTGCCCATAAGTTGCGTTAAGAGCAACGGCTCGGTGGTGGCGTTAGCTGGCGTTGTCGGTGAGACCAGGGTCACGATGCGACGTTGCAGCAGTGCCCTCTGCGGTGTCTTCAGGACAGGGCCAGACTGGGAACAGCAACCAGCCCTGGCAGGTTGCTTCTCCACTGGCCCTGGGAACGGGAGGGGACAAGCTGGTACACACTGCTCCCGCTTTTCTTACAGAGAGCTGATTTTGCAGCACTGCTGCAAAACCGGCACCCTGTAAGAAATACACCCACCTGCGGCCACAAAACCTGCCCCAACCCCTCCGGCCCATCGGGGAAATGCCCGGTGTCTGCTACGGTCCGACCGGCCCTCCTTCAGGACACGGAGTCGGCAGCTGCGTCGTAGACGGCGCCGGGTTGCTTTTTCTTCCGTTGCAGCACAAAACACACAGTCCCCATTGCTGAGGACAGAAGAACTTGAAGTCTTTGCTGTTCCTGAGACTTCTTGAATAGAGGGCAAGCTCTACCTCAAGCCCTCGGAGAAACTCAAAAGAATAGATTGCAGAAAGTCCAGGCCAGTCTTTTCACTACCCAAGACAGAAACAGCCACTACAGGCCAACACAGCAAAGTGGTAGTTCCTTCTCACAGCTTCTCCAGCTCTTCTTCTTGGCAGTCTTCTTGGTCCAAAAGAGTTCTAAAGTTCAGGGGTTTGGTCCCCATTTTGTATAGCCCAAAATCATTTGTCCTCTCAGGCAGAGGGTGTCTGTGCCTAGCCAGAACCAGTTCTGCCCTCTCTGGTGCAGCTTCCCAGCAGGAGGCGGCGACAGCATTGTCAAAGGCCCACAGGGCTTGTTCAGGTGCAGTGGAAATTTCCTCCCACCACTCTAAATGCAGACCGGGCCTGTTCAGGTGCTACTCATGTGGGTGGCACAATCAGTGCTGCAGGCCCACTAGTAACATTTGATTTACAGGCCCTGGCACAATCAGTGCCCTTTACTAGCGACTGACAAGTACATCAAATACGCCAATCATGGAAACATCAATCTATAAGACATTTACACAGAGAGCATATGCACTTTAGCACTGATCACCAGTGATAGAGTTCCCAGAGTCCTAAAACCAACAACAGCAGGTCAGGAAAAAATAGGAGGAAGAAGCAAAATGTTTAGGGATAACCCTGCAAAAAGGGCCATCGCCAACAAGAAGTCTGTATGACCTATTGTTACTACTTTAATATGTACAAAGAGTGGGCTTTAGATGCTTTTAGAAGAGTATTACTCCCCCACCTCATGCTGTTGGCTGTTTGACATATCATTCCACCTCTTACGTGGTGCTTGCATTTCAGTGCATGAGGAACTATTTTACTAATCAAAAATGTACTTTATCATTGCACATTAGCTTGCGTCGTAGATGCACAGAAATCAATCCTTTTTTGCTTTTTTTCCGCCGTAGAAGGTTTTTTATAAATAGTTTAGAGAGGACTCAAAATGCAAGCCAGAGCTTTTGATTTTGTAATACTCATTCTTATTTATTTTTGTGATGGGTCAATTTCCACTTATATATTTTTACAAACTTATGCACGTCACATTCAGATGGCAGCAGTTTTCATTTGTATTACTTTTCCTGCATTTTGCAGATGTTTTAAAAATTAATATGAAAATAGAAGCATTTGCAGGCTTGCCAAGCCAAGTCCTTCTGCTTATGACAATGCTTGTTATTTTACTTAACACTAAGGCCGCAAGGCCCAAGTTGTAGATAATAAAAACAGCGAGATAACCAAAACAAAAGAACTGACAGACAGTTCACATCCCTTAAAATTTGAGAAAACTGCCCACATAGCTCCGAACGCTGTACCAGCTGAATACATTTATTAAGATTCAAATCCCTTTCTAAGGAAAGACATAATCAGATAGCAACTGAAAGCAGCCTTTACAAATGCATAAAATCAGTCCTTGGAAAAAAAGAGTAAAAACCCACCCCAGCGTATCCGTGTACAACTGTTTTTTTCCAATGCAAGCCTCAGTGACATTTGTCCTTTGCCATACACATAAAATATAAGGAGACAGGCAGGCAGGCAGACTTTAAAATGCTAATAAAATGAGAAAATGGGTAGTGAGTGGTAAGCAAGATGAGACAGGCTGAGCACATGTCTGGAATACAGAGAATGGCGATGCCAGGTACAATAGAGAAGCAGCCATTAGGATGCTTTATTCCCTCACATAATGATTCGTGGAAAGACAAGTTAACATAGACTGTTAGACAAGAGTGTGATATTCTAACCAATAGCTAAAAACCCAGTGTATTGTTAAAGCCGCAAGAGCTCATTAGGCAATTAAAAATAAATTAGGTAGCGCTGCCAGTGGCATGGGATGTGTTAGACAGGGGGAGGTCACGGAATATTAAACTAGTCTGAAGAAGAAAAATACAATATAAAAAACTAGTCAGGAGGTAGAAATAAAAAAAAAATAATGTCGCTGTAGTGCCGCAGTCTCAGAAGAAACCGGGGAATTATATAAGAATGTGAGAATGAGATAAGGCAGAACAATGGGGAAGGCAAGAAAACAGGAAATAGAAGTGGGGAGGGCTGAGATTTGGCACGTGACAAAATCTTAAAGCAATACAGAATAATGCAATTCGGAGGAAGGGGACAATGTGGTTCACTGCCCCTGAACCGACTTAAGTGTGCATAGCTTGCAGGGGGCTGCCTGCCCTCCCAGTGCTGTGTAAACAAAGTCTGTTTTTCTGCTCTCGCATACTTATGCGTGTCATGATATCCATGATTTTGGAGAGCTAATTTTCCCACACTGTCAAAAAATGTTTCATTGAAACTATGACAGAATGAAAAATCTAACTCTAGGAAAGTGATAACAAACACTTGGCGTGCCCTGTGATAAGTATCCGTGTACTGTGTGCAAAGGGAGGCAAATAATATATTTTTCAATATCAGGTGAATGGAGCCAGGAAAAACCTATGATGTTCACACTTCTTTTTATTATCAAAAATTGTAGATCATAAAATCAAGACCAATTACTGATGTTTCCAATCCTTACATCCTCCTATACAATGCGTAAACTAACACATCATATTACTTTGTCTAAATATGATATAATCCATACATAACCAGATTAGACACAATTTTGTACATATAAAACTCTTTAACAAAATCCATTAAAACAGTATGTGTACCATTTCTAGGTATAAAACGTGGCTAATTCTTGGTGGATACATATCTATAAGTGTCCGTGTACTTCAATTGTACCAACATGCCTGCCAAACCGTGCATGTTTGTATGAAATTCAGTTCAGGTCTATAGGACTGAAGAATGGCAGGGCAGCAAAAGGGCAGGACAGCAGTTACAATTTCATAGTAGTTTATTTCAGGTCTATATGTAGATTCGGGTCTCTTAACCAGGTTTGCCAGTTGCTTGCTTGTTTGTCCAGCCCCTACCATCAAATCATCTCATTTGAAATTTCCAGGCACCCATATTCTGTCTCTCATTCAACAGCCACACAAACACACTAGTGTGTGCCACAACTAAATTAAACCAGATAAAACACTTGCCTTCATTGGACTTCTTTTTCCTCCTTTGTGAGGTACATGTTCATTACAAAATGCTGTGATGGCTTCGCCTTGATTTGTACGGCAATATAAACAACATCTTGAAAATAAATAAGTAAAATAAACAACTTACCTAATACCTAGCACAAATTGCAACTATGCAAATAAAGTTTATTCACAAAGAAATAGATCCCACCTAAAAGCCATCAACCCTCTTTGGCATGCTAACCCCCCTTCCTACTGGCAAAAAGCACAATTGCCTTTTTGAAATGTTCATGGTGCCTTTTCTTGCACCTGGTTACCTTCTAGAGTTGCTTACTTTACATTCTTTTTACTATATTTTTTGCTCTAAGCATGTGACAATTCTACTTTTTTGCTATCCTGTGCCATTTATCTTGCAAAAAGGATGCTTTCTTTCACAGACCCAGCAAGCCTAAATACGAAAGTCACTGTTTCTCTCAAAACCTGAACAACAATGAACTTGTCACAAATGTCTTATAGCTCTATATGCCCACAACACTGCCAGTATGCCCGCTTCTAACATCTTACCTGTACTCTGCACAATGCTATTGAATCTTTATACGTGCTTGTTAGATTGTGGATAGTACATGCTGGCGGGTTTATCATAAGGCACAAATTGAATGACCAATTCCTTGGGAAGCACACCTCCACTAGAATCATCTATTAAACAAGCATTGGCAAAGCCAAAAGGTCCCGCTGATGCCAGTGCTATTGGCTTTGTCAATGTTTTTTTTGTATTACATTTCAACCCCCCCCCCCACCCACCAAAAAAGAAGAAATAACAGCATGTTAAAGAGAAATGACGGGCACAAAACAAGAAGAGAGGAAAACAAGGAGGAAGAAACAGAGGGAAAAAGTAGGAAAGTAAGATATCTAGATGAAAACGTAGCTGTCAGGTTAAAAGAAGGGAAATAAAGAGAGAAAAAAAGGAGAAAAATGATTTTAAAAAGTAAGAAAGGGAGAATCCGCGAAAAGAGAGACAGCAAATAAATTATCTTAATGCCTCGATTGCTCCAGCCAAGTGCATAATTTTTCCCAAACCTCCAAGCCCTTTTTCCGACTCTTACGCCCCTTTGTGGCATAGACTGCTTTTTCCAAATGATATGTGGCCACAAGTCTAGCCAACCACTGAGAGAATGAAGGGGGGTCAGAGTCCAGCCAGGCGGAGACAACACAGATCCTCCAAACTGCCATGACCGTAAAGATTAGACCATCGCTTTTAATCCTTAGAGATTCGGACTGGGTCCCCAGCAAGATAGTAGTAGGATTTAATGATATAGACCGATTAGTGATTTCACTTAGCAGTTCCTGTATACGACATAGTATTGAAGCAAGTTTCGGGCAAGTTGCAAAAATGTGAATTGAGTCGGACCTGAAATCAGAGCAACGAGGGCAAAATGTCCCTTTGCCTGCTCCCCACTTGGCGATCTTGCTAGGAGTAATATACAGAAAAAAAATTGTTTTAAAGTGTTGTGCCTGCAGTTTGGCTGAAAGTAACATTTCTTGTGAGAGGGCTAAAGAGGTATAGAAGATGCTATGTGGGGAATCTAGTTTTATGTGCCATTTGTCTGCAATGGTATGAAGATCGTCTGGGGTTTGCCTGTTAAGGATGTTATATATAAGACCAATCCGGGGGGTCGAGGCGTTGCGCAATTTGTTAATGAGCTCCGCTTCCTTGAACCCAATGGTCCCCCCAACTTTCCTGGACAGAAAATCATAAATAGCAAGATACTTAAAGGCATCTTGGTTTTTTAACTAAATTTAGCTTGTAAGGTTGAGAAAGTTTTGACTCCCTCACTGGTAATCAGATCCCCTAGTTTCGTAATGCCAGCCTTGTACCAATCTGGGAAGTAGGATTTTCCAAAGATGTCTGGTAGGTTATTATTATTAAGAGTGGGAGAATAATAGTTGAATCTACCCAGCCCAAGGGTTCTACGGATGTTGCGAAAGACTTTATAGGAGTTCATTAGGGTCTTGAACCGCACGCGCTTATAGTATCCAAAGGACATCTCTCGGAGCAAGCATCCCCAGTGCTGTTTGCCCAGCAAAAGTTGAAAGGGCGAGGGAGGACCAGGTACCGGAGGAAGGGGTGATTCTCTCACTAATTCAGAGCTGTACTGCAGCACTGAGGCCCAGTAGTATAGTATAATGTTGGTAAAGGACCAGCCTCCTCGTTCCTTCGGAAGTGATAACTGTTTTAGTGCCCGCCTAGGTTGGGAGTAAGCCCAGATAAACTGTGTAAAGATTTGTTGGAATTTGAGCATGTTTGCTTTGCTAAATTCCAGGGGTATGGTGCGAAAGAAGTAAAGAAGTTTGGGAAAATATGTCATTTTTATGACGTTGCATCTGCCCACGAGAGTTAGGTGCAGATTGTCAATTTGTTTTAATGCCTTCTTGGTGTGAGCAGCAAGGGGTGTTAGGTTGTCTGTCACAATTTCTTCCAAATTGGATGAGATGCAGACCTCAAGATATTTAGCCTTTGATACTACCCTACTATCTGCCCAGGTAATTTGGTTGTTTATTATAATTTGTTTTGTTTTTGTTCAAGGCATATCCAGATAATCTCCCAAATTTTTGAGCCTCCCTTTCTAGGGCTAATTTGGTGTTTGCAGGGTTTGGCGAGGTAATGGCCAGATCGTCTGCATAGGCCAAGATTTTAGTGGTGGTACCCTGGAAGCTGACCGGAGAGATGTTGATGTTTCTTTCAATTTGTTTGATGAAGGGGTCCAGGTAGAGAGCAAACAGCAGAGGGGAGCAGGGACAACCCTGCCTGGTGCCCCGAGAGATGTTAAACTGGCCAGTGAGTTGCCCGTTTATGGATACACAGGCCGTGGGTTTGTGATAGAGTGCCTGCACCGCCTGTGTGATCTTTGTCCCAAATCCCATCCTGCTCATAACGGCCCACAAAAATCGCCAGGACCCGTTCGAATGCTTTTTCGGCGTCAAGCAATGTTAGCAACATCGGGTCTCCGGCCGCTTGGGCGGCGTCGAACAGAATGATGGCCCGCCTGACATGTTCTGTTGTCCCCTTTTTTGGAATAAAGGCATGTTGCCATTCAGACACTGACTCTACTATGGAGGAGATTCTAGATGCCAGTACTTTGGAAAAGATTTTGGAGTCACAATTGATAAGGGTGATGGGCCTATAGGAGCTCATCTCTAGTGGAGACTTATCTTTTTTGGGGAATATGGATATTCTGGCGTTTGACCAAGAAGCATGAGGGGGGCCCCATTGAAGATAGAAGTTACCACCCCCAAGAGAGTACTTTTGATTTGAGGTGCAAAGATCTTATAAAACTCCACCGGGATGCCGTCCAGGCCGGAGGCTTTCCCATCTGGGAGACTTAAAAGGGATTCCAGGATTTCCTCCCAGGTTGGGGTGAGGTCTAATAGCTTGCTGTTGTCAGGGCTGAGCAGATGAAGATCTATCTCGCTGAGATAGTTAGTAATCTCGCTTTCGAGCGTTGCAGTGGCCTGGTGATTTTCTTCAGTATACAACTTGGTGTAAAATTCCTGGAATCCTTTCCGTATGGAATTAGTTTCGTTGGTCTCGGACCCAGAAAGGAGTTTTATTGCATGTATTTCACTGCTAGGGATTTGTTGTCAAGTCCTAACAGCCAGGTGGTGTCCGATACTATCACTACATTCGTAGTTTTTCTCCCATGCACTTGCCCACTAAGCTGCGTTTTTTTCCAGCAAAAACGGCCCCTATTTCAGCTTTCGCAAGGACTACTTCATTTTGGACAGCTTTGGTATCTTGTCCTGCTTGAATCAATTGGTCCAGTTTAGTTTCTGCTATCCTAAGTTTGCCCTGTAAATCGCCAATCAGAAGCTTCTCTTTTTTGTTCTTACAAACTGAAAACCTAAGGGTTTCGCCCCTAATCCCTGCCTTTAAAGTGTCCCAGACAATCCTTAAGGAGGCAGAGCCCACATTTATTTCCTGAAATTCCTGAAGCCATCCCTGTATGTGTGTTTGGTAATTGATGTCATATAAGAGTGCTTTCTCGAAACTCCATTTAAGCGCCTCCTTCCATTTCCCAAACCTCTTGATGTTGAGAATGAGAGGGTTATGGTCAGACATGAAGCGAGGTGCGGTGTCAATAGTGCATTTGTTGGTAATTGAGGATGAAACAAAGAAGTAGTCTAATCTGACTAATGATTGGTGTGGAGCAGAGAAGAACGTGTATCCGGGCTGGGTAGAATTTAAGTTGGCCCAGATGTCGCTCAGTCCATGGACCTGAGCTAAATTGGCTAGGGCCTGGAAAACCCGAGGTTTTCTGCCTTTGTATCTCCATTTCTTGTTGGCCTCCCAGTTACAAGGTAAATGTACATTAAGGTCCCCACATAGAATGATAGGAGTAGGCCAGTGTGTTAGCTCTCCTGAAACCAGATTAAAAACCCCTGGATCATCAGCGTTACTTCCGTATATTGAGCAAAGAGTGAAGGAAAAATTATTGGGAAGCTGACACCCAGTGATGACCCATCTCACCAGTGAGTCAGATTTAGTCCGGGGAATGTTAAGAGGGAGTTTTCTATCCGACAAAATTCCCACCCCTTTGATTTTAGCACCCTGTGTAGTGGCCCGACTAGTTTAAACCCTAACGAGTCTAGCAGGTGCTTTTGTGACCCTTCGATATCGGTTTCCTGCAAACAGATGATATTTCCCCCAAGGGACCGTAATCCTTGGGCCACATTTTGCCTTTTAGAGGATTCATTCAACCCACAAATGTTAACAGAAACAATTCGTGGCGAGTCTGTGTTAGCCATCCAGGTAGGCAGACAAAATATCGAGTTTTAAATATCGACATACAATAATGTTGATGTTTAAATATCGAAGGGACATAATATAGAAGGTAAGTTATATCGATATGTTTAATATCGATGTTACTAATATCGATGTTACTAATATCGATGTTAGTAATATCTATGTTACTAATATCGATATTACTAATATCGATGTTACTAATATCGATGTTAGTAATATCGATGTTACTAATATCGATTTTTGTATGATTTTTATGTATATTATTATGTATTTATTATGTATTTAATTGTCATTTATGTAATTTAAGTACATTTTGTATTTTAGTACCGTAGCGGGTTCTGGGTTTATAGGGGAATAGGGTGGGAAGTAATTTAATTATAGGAAATTAATTATTAGGAATTATAAATTACATTTAATTAATTGGTAATTAATTTTTATTAATTGGTAATTAATTTTAATTAATTGATTAATTGATAATTATGTTCTGTAGCGGGTTATGGGTTTGTAGGGGAATAGGGTGGGAAGTAATTTAATTATAATACATTAATTATTAGGAATTATTTAATTTTTATTAATTGGTAATTTATTTTGATTAATTGATAATTATGTTCTGTAGCGGGTTATGGGTTTATAGGGGAATAGGGTGGGAAGTAATTTAATTATATTAAATTAATTATGATTTATTAGGAATTATACATTAATTTTAATGAATTGGTAATTAATTTTTATTAATTGATAATTAATTATAATTAATTGATTAATTGATAATTATGTTTTGTAGCGGGATATGGGTTTATAGGGGAATAGGGTGGGAAGTAATTTAAATGTAATTAAGTAATAATTTATTTTAATTCATTGTTTTGTAAATTATGTTGTTAATTAATTATTAATTTGTATTTTATTATTAATTGGTATTTATTATTAATTCATTTTTACTTAATTATTTATTGCTAATCATGTTTTTAATAATTATGTATTGGTATTTGTAAATAGTTTATATTTATTTAATAATTCATTTTTGTATTATTTTAACATATTAATTTATTTATAAGTATGTTATTTTTACCTTCTAGCCTATCCAATACTTTCCCTACTGTTGCACTCTCTGGAGTTGGAATAGTAATTGTTACCCCTATGCTATCCAACACTTTCCAACTGTTGCACTCTCTGGAGTGGGAATAGTAATTTTTACCCCTACGCTATCCAACACTTTCCCTACTGTTGCACTCTCTGGAGTGGGAATAGTCATTTTTACCCCTACGCTATCCAACACTTTCCCTACTGTTGCACTCTCTGGAGTGGGAATAGTAATTTTTACCCCTACGCTATCCAACACTTTCCCTACTGTTGCACTCTCTGGAGTGGGAATAGTAATTTTTACCCCTACGCTATCTAACACTTACCCTACTGTTGCACTCTCTGGAGTTGGAATAGTAATTTTTACCCCTACGCTATCCAACACTTTCCCTACTGTTGCACTCTCTGGAGTGGGAATAGTAATTTTTACCCCTACGCTATCCAACACTTTCCCTACTGTTGCACTCTCTGGAGTTGGAATAGTAATTTTTACCCCTACGCTATCCAACACTTTGCCTACTGTTGCACTTTCTGGAGTTGGAATAGTAATTTGTACCCCTACACTATCCAACACTTTCCCTACTGTTGCACTCTCTGGAGTTGGAATAGTAATTTTTACCCCTACGCTATCCAACATTTTCCCTACTGTTGCACTAACTGGAGTTGGAATAGTAATTTTTACCCCTACGCTATCCAACACTTTCCCTACTGTTGCACTAACTGGAGTTGGAATAGTAATGTTTACCCCTATGCTATCCAACACTTTTCCCTACTGTTGCACTCTCTGGAGTTGGAATAGTAATTTTTACCCCTACGTTATCCAACACTTTCCCTACTGCTGCACTCTCTGGAGTGGGAATAGTAATTTTTACCCCTACGCTATCCAACACTTTCCCTACTGTTGCACTCTCTGGAGTTGGAATGGTAATTTTTACCCCTACGCTATCCAACACTTTGCCTACTGTTGCACTTTCTGGAGTTGGAATAGTAATTTGTACCCCTACACTATCCAACACTTTCCCTACTGTTGCACTCTCTGGAGTTGGAATAGTAATTTTTACCCCTACGCTATCCAACATTTTCCCTACTGTTGCACTAACTGGAGTTGGAATAGTAATTTTTACCCCTACGCTATCCAACACTTTCCCTACTGTTGCACTAACTGGAGTTGGAATAGTAATGTTTACCCCTATGCTATCCAACACTTTTCCCTACTGTTGCACTCTCTGGAGTTGGAATAGTAATTTTTACCCCTACGTTATCCAACACTTTCCCTACTGCTGCACTCTCTGGAGTGAGAATAGTAATTTTTACCCCTCCGCTATCCAACATTTTCCTTACTGTTGTTTTCTTGGGAGTTGGAATAGTATTTTATTCTCTCTGTTACTTAATATTTTTTGTATTGTTTTAGTTAATGTACTATATAATTAATTTAAAAATATTAAAAATACATTTTTTTAAATTTGTTTTGCATAATTATTTAATTTGTATTTGTTATTATTTTATGTGCATAGATGAATTTGTAATATATAATATTTGTAATTATTTATAAGTTATTACAATAAGTATTACAACTGATTAAGTATATATATCATATATTATATTTATATGTTTAATTTTTTTTATTACATTATGTATATTACTTATACATTTTAAATAATATAATATATTTTGTACTATGTTTATTATATTTTTAAGTATTTTTTAATTAAGTTGACATATTTTTTTATTAAAAAAACGATATTTTAAAAAAAAAACGATATTTTTGACATTGATATTTTCTTTCGAAATTTTTGTACTTACCTTTTTGTAGATAGGATGTCGATATTGTTGACATCGATATTAGTGCTCCGATATTTTTGTACGTCGATATTTTGTCTTTCTATATTTTGTCATAGATCCAGCCATCCAATAGGGGAAAAAAAGAAGATAGAGAAAAAAAGACTCCTTTGATTTTTGCTCAGGAGAAAAAACAAATTGTGTTGATAAGTGCCCATGTGTGTAAAGTAGACGAAATACCATTAAAGCTTTTGCGCCCGAGTTGTTTCTTGAAGTGCCCAACCCACCCGCCCCACCCACCCCGCCTGCCCCACCCACCCCTTCTTTGAGCAATCAGGAAAAGCCTGAATGATGGTAGTCAAAACATGAGCCCCGGCTGTCAACCACGCATTAAACAAATCCATTTAAATCTTAAATCGGCTAGTGACCCTGTGAGAAAAGAAAACAGCAAAAAAAAAAAAAAAAAAACCCGAAATGGTTGAAATTAACCAGAGTCTCAAAGTCTTGATTGTCTCGATTGTCTCATGAGAGAAAGAGGAGAGAAAACAGTATATGCAAAAGAGCTAAAAAGAGAAGCACAGATATCCCCTCGGTGAGAAGTTAAATACGAGTGAGAAAAGTCAAAGACAGAATGCATCTCTGCCGTGTTTAAAGCCGTGTTTAGAGCCATTGTCCCCTCCCGTGCTATTGTGAGGGTTCTAATGAGAAAGTATTAAACAATCTATTCATTTGGTTTTCAGCTGTTCTTCTTATTTTTCACCTCTTCCAAGTATTCCAAGGCACTAAACATCCTACAGGCCTTCCTGGCCGATAGAACCCAGGTAGTGGCCCTAGGAGATTACGAATCCCACCCGTTTGTGCTGCCTTGTGGAGTCCCTCAGGGGTCTTCACTCAGCCCGACCCTTTTTAATGTCTATGTTGCGTCCCTTGCCCCGGTGATACGATCGTTTGGCTTTCACCTCACAGCATATGCAGACGACACTCAGATAGTGGTGTCACTCTTACCCGGAAACATTGAAAATACAGCAGACAGATTTAAAAACTGCATGCGTGAGGTGGGCTGCTGGATGGCACAAAACTGTCTAAAACTTAATTCCACGAAGACAGAAGTATTGCTCTTCGGAGCCAGGGATAACTTCTGGTCCCCGAGTTGGTGGCCAGATGAAATGGGTCCTCTCCCCTCCCCGGTGGACAAAGTAAAAAACCTAGGCATTTTAGTGGACAATTCCTTGTCCTTTAAACCCTAGGTTAACGCACTCTCTTCCTCCTTGCATTATGTTCTTAAAACCATTAGAAAAATTCTTCCCTATGTGGAGAAGGAACATAGGAAAACCATCGTTACAGGTCTAGTCCTCTCCCGCTTAGATTATTGTAACAGCCGGATGTTAAACGCCCAGCAGAGCGTCCTTAATAAACTCCAACTATTACAGAATGCAGCTGCCCGCCTGATCACTGACACTCCCAAATTTGCATCAATAAGTCAGGATCTGGTGACTCTACACTGGCTACCTGTCCGCAAGCGAATTGTCTTCAAGGCGCTATGCATGGTCTTTAAAGCCCTACATGACACGGGCCCCAGATATATGAAACTGCTCTTTCGCTGGCATAAACCGGCACGAACACTGAGATCAGGGGAACTGGCCCTGGTCACTGTCCCCAGAACCAAAAGAGCTCGCTGGGGAGGCAGGAGTTTCTCCCTTGGGGCAGCCGAGGCCTGGAACAAACTTCCTCTCACGCTCAGACAATCCCAGGACTTGATGGCGTTCAGGAGAGAGCTCAAAACCTGGCTCTTTACCCACTAAGTCCATCTACTCAGACCAGCACTAGCAGCCAGCGCCAGGACACCTCCGGGTAACAGAGCGCTCTACAAATGTGATAATAAATAATAAATAAATATTCACCCGCTTTTATCTCGGAAAGAAAGACCTTGGTAACTCCGTTGATAATTACTTTAAGCCTGGCAGGATTCATTAGGTAAACCTCAGCGCCCTGTTGTTGAAAAGGAGAAATCAATTGCCGCAGACGCCATCTCCGTTCCACTGTCTGATGGCAAAAATCTGGCTTGACGAAGAATGTAATCCCATTATCTCCTTTCTTGGCGTTAGGACGGGCCTGATCATACATTAGCTGCCTGAGAAGGAAATTTCCCAGGTACACCAGAAAAACCCTTGGGTGACCTCCCGTTGCGCTGCTGCGGTTGTGTTGCCGTTTCTGATGGAATGGGAAACGGTGCGCCCTCAGCACTTCTCGGTCCCAGTCCCAGCCCTGGTGTTCCGGAAAAGAATCCTGTAGCAGTTTGACAATGAAGCGTCTGGGATCGTCCCCCTCTTTGCCCTCCGGGATGCCAAGCTGGCGGAGGTTGTTCCTGCGTTGACAATTTTCCTGGTCCTCCATTTTAGACATTAGGTCTACCAGGCAGGCGGTGATGGACTCGGTCTGTTGATTAGAAGCACAGCATTCGGTTTCCAGGTGCTCAGTTCGTGCTTCCACCATGCTGACCCGGTCGTTGATGTCCGTAAAAGTTTTATTCAGCCTTCTTAGGCCGCCCTGCAATTTTCTGGCCACATTTTTGGCAGTGCGATTGTCGGCCCGCACCTCCTCCTGGAATTCCTTAATGGAGGCTAGTATGGAGGCTAGGGAGGGTTCAGTAGTGTCTGCCTGCAAGCTTTTTGAACTTCCCCACTGCATTAGATTGGCATCGTCCTCTTCCAGAGGGTAAGATAATTGAGAGTCGGAATGATCCCATTCAGCTGGCTGCGCCGCTTACTCTTACTTTTAGGTTTCTTAGTGCGTAGTACTGTGCCGGTGTTTTTGCCAGAATTATTGCGGGAGGCTTCGCTGTATCCTTCACTGGTGTCGTCTTCGGACCCGCCCTTGCCTGATGAACTAGGCGTGCTGTCTGAGACTGAGTAAAAGTGCTCAGGCCCTGCCTCGGGCATCCAAGGATTCTGTGCACCAGGGGGAACCACTAGGCCTTGAATAACATCCTTTGTACCTGCCGTCTCAATCTCAGAGGGGGCGAGAGGAATGCCAGGACTGGGTTGTTGGGTGACAGGTAGAGACCGGGTGGAGGTGCCTTGGAGTACAGTGTTCCCAGTAGATTGGTCGTTATCGGATGTCCTGGGGGGGTTATCTTTCATTGAAGCGGGTTCAGGATGTGAGGTGGAAAGGTAATTAAGGCTCGTGTTATTACTGGTGTTAATACTTGTAGGTAAGGGTTCCCTGGGGTTGTTTTCCACAAAGTCTTCCACCGTGGGGCACTCCTGCTGTGAGCTTGATTTAGAGGTATCTGAGGAGGATTTCCCTGTGGTAGTCTTGAGGTTGGAGCTAGCGTTGGAAGGCTGTCTCTTAGCTCCCATAAACATTTGTGCTAGCTGGAGGTGCGTGGGACCCTGGTCTTTACTGTCTTTACTGTCTTTACTGTCCTTACTGACTCTCTTTCCCCGCCTGTTTTGCCCAAATTCGTTTTTTTCTAGCACTAACCTCTTGCTTTGTGTTAGCGGCTCCTTCAATCACGGCAGTGTCCTTGTTGTCTGGTTTGCCCCCTTTCCTTAACCCTCGGGCGCTCATGCCTGGGCTGGGTCTGGAAGTTGAGGCGGGGAGCGACGATGACGATGAACAAACAGGAGGGCTGGGGGCCAGAGGAGCCAGTGGCTGGAGCGGGAAAGCCAAGATAACAGCCGCGGTAGCCAGCAGGAAGGTCCAGACCTGTGGATCCAGCGATATCAGAGACGAGGGTAGAGGATCTTTGAGGAAAGCCTGTTTTCTATTCCCGCATCCCGAGTAGGGTCGGGGAGAGTCATGACTGATTTTACATGGGTCGGAGGTGTATTTGCACAAGTGCAGATGACTACATGTGGACACACACACACCAAGACACGCCATGTCACTTACCAAAAGGCAGCAGCTGCTTTGGGGTGCAACACAAGAGGGGATGAGAGCTGCCGGTGAAGAAGTGATGCAAGAAGCAACAGAAGGGGCAGAGCCAGGTTGTATAGAAGCTAGAACCAGGAATGCAGTACCTTAAAGCACAGACTAGAGGCTGTTTTGCCCACGGAAACTGAAGACTGAGGGGCTGAGTATTAAAAGCTGCAAACCTGCTTCTGATGCACACATCACGGACAATGTAGATTGGGAAATTGTGCTAATGCAGAGAAAAGGGGACCCACTCTGAAAGACAAATTAGCGGTCAGGGAGAAGAGGGGAAATAGGTATACAAACACAACAAAAGAATCTCCCTCAAGACCTAAATTAATCTAAAATGGATTTAATCTGCATATATACAGTGAGCACCCCAACCAAATAGATAACCACCCACTGAACAAAGTCTTACAACAATGATACAAATATATTTCTTTTATCAAAAATATTTTCATTGATTACACATATTTTTTAAATACTTATTTTAATTTTCAACATAAATTCTAAATTCATAAATCAACACAACACAATAAATACAATTAAATCAAATAGGCCCAGGTAGAGAAAAACAATACAGCGTCACAACAACCATTCAAAACCTACTCACACACACCCAGACAAACCTTCACATTTATAACATATCTGGGGAACACAACTACAGAAAAACAATGTAGTTGGAAGGACCAACGACAAGAACTGCAAGAATGCAGGATGATCCCAGGGTAGTGGTCTTTGGGAAATTGTGTGCAATTAAGATAGGCGGCAAGTTTCATACAGCATCAACAAGCAGTGAAGAAAGAGAGCGTGGGGGGATGGGTCAAGCAGAGAAGCAGGAGGGGGTTGGGGAATGGGCATGCAACACCAGGACATTTATTTTAAAAAAATCCTCTCGCTTTGAAGTCAGAGAAAGAAAAGTAAACAGGCATCCTTGGAAAACAGGGCCTGGCATTTGACCTTGGTCTTGGAATGAATAGCAAATGTGACGAACAAGAACAAGATTTACATGCCTAGTAACAGAAAAGAAGTTCAAAGAGAGTGAAAAAACAAGAGCTCATGTGAAGTGCTCTTAAACAAATAAAAAAGTAGTTCCTAAAACAGTTCCTAAAATGGGAGGAGTGGATGAATAGCAGTAATTGGTCCATGCTCTCTGGAAACGCCAAACACAGTAAGAGGCATGACACATGCATGCCTTGGACAAATGGGGAGACAGAATATGAGAGAGACGATGGAGCCAGCAAATGGGAGGCCTATGGGCATACTGAATGCAACAGTCTCTATGAGACAGATCTGTCTAGCTGAGACCTTAAAATGACAAAGTAGTGAAGTAATACTATCACAAAATGTGTCACATTATGCTGCATAATTTGCCTTTTCTTGCTGCACAATTTGTTTGTTCAACCCTGACGCATAATTTGGTCCTCTTCTGCCGCATATTTCCAGTGGCCCGGACTGTAACCAAAGTATATACCACATTCCTTTATATAGTACAGAGGCGCGTTTGAGTAATTGCAGCTTGATATACTGTTTTAACCCCTTTTTTAACTCCATTGGAGAAGGAACTCCTTCTCCAATGATGTTTTAACACAATAACGGTTAAAATATCGACTTGCAGAGATAGTGCAACAAAAATATCGATTCCATAATATTGTCACTCCAGAGTTAATATTAGAAATGTACACCTAAATTGAAATTTTGGCAGTGGATATTATGGTCAAGATATATTGAGCAGGATATTGTGGCATACAGCCACGCCAACAGCTCTCTGTCTATTGGAAATGTTCCTTTCCCATTCCCAAACTGAAAGTGGTCAGTCCAATCTTTTTTGGTTACTGGAAATAACTATACGAGTATTTTCATGGTGGGAATCTCAATGCAGAATATTTGTGAACATCTGCAAGGATAACTTTGTAGATGTTGCATGCATTCTTCACGGACACCTTCATATCACCACCCCCCTGAGAGAAAATTATGGTCCTAGAATTCCACTTAATCTGATACTGTAAATTGCAGCATGAATTTTAAATGATTATTGCTTTTTTGAGCATCTACGTTATGATGAGATGCACAAAAAGGGCTGTAATGGACTCAGTATCCGTACCCCTTTAACTAGCATCTGGAGGCTAACATTCCTTAAGAGAAAATATGTGCATCCGTTGGTTTATTCACACCCTGATATGTTACCTTATCTCATTTATAGAGCGCAATGGTTACTCCAAATGGGATGTCCTCACGCTGAGATTTCTACACTTCCACAGTGACCTAAGCTGTGATGCTTCAAGGTAAGAAGGTATTGGTAATGTCTAAAAAAACAAGTTTTTAGCTTCTTACAGATGATTATTTAAGACCGTTCCTACATCAGATCGACAGGGAGAGAAATCCACAGTTTTGCGGCTCGATAACTGAAGGAGCAAGCTCCCATACGCGCTCTAGTTGTCCTGAGGACCATAGGCAATGCAGCATCAGAAGTCCTCAAACAACGATTAGGATGGTAAGGTTTGATCTTTGGATATAGATAGCAAGGACACCTTGAGTTCATAATTCTGTGGCAAAAATATAATGCTTTATAAGAGATTCTTTCCCTCAGTGAAGACGTCTAAGGGCGGAACCCATGGAGGAGAATCTATTGAATTTAAGCAGAATTCTAGTTGCAGCATTCTGAACATGTTCAAGAGTTCTCATTATACCGTGGGTAACCCCCAGGTACAGCACGTCACAATAGTCTAACTGGGACACCAGTAGAGCCTGGACTACTGTCTTTTTGGCCTCGTCAAGGAGTGACCCCACGATCTTATGGAGCATCTTTAAGATGACAAAACAAACCCCTGTAAGGTTGACAATCTGATAATCAAAAGCGAGAGAATTGTCAAACCCTATTCCTATGTTTTTGATCTTAGATTTCAGAGTTGGAATAGGTCCCAGCACATCTGGCCAACATGCAGTAGACCAGATGGAGGGCTGTTCCCCCACAATCAGTACCTCTGTTTTTACAGCATTAAGTTTAAGGCAACTACAGTCCATCCAGTCAGTCAGCTAAGATTATCAAACCGTTTCTAAAATTGGCTGCCAAGAGGCCTTCATCCTGAGATAGGTAGGTGATTAACTGGGTGTCACCAGCTGCTCCGCACCCTGACCAGGTGCCGCGAGCGTGAGGGGTAGGTGTCCCGCCGTTGCAGCGCCTGTACCGAGGTTCATTCACCAGACAGCGCTGGCCTCACGGAAGCATGCTGCGAGGCCCGTGTTACTCTCCCTTAGGGTCGCCTAATTAGAGCAGGACCCCGTGGCCCTCTTTGCACCCGACCCAGAGAGGTTGTATTTGCTTTTTACTATGTGAATGAGCATTTAATCACCTGTTTTCCTGTGTAGTACCTTCCTTAGGTCCTGACGAATCGCCGGTTGGCGAGAAACATGTTGACCACACCAGGGGGTTGAGGTAGTTTGCTGTATAGTTTCACAGCTTCTAGCTCCCCTCTCACCCCTTTTAACCAGGGAATCAGCCACGTCAATAAAACTCATTGTGGACTGATTACCCTTTTTAACATTCACTCACCTTGCACCGACTACACGCTCTTTCGTCCTCACTCACACTCATCATCAGCAAGGAACAAAAGAACTCCGCCAAAAGAGTGCCTTTGGGCACTCCGTCAGACATTGCAGTGCCGGTCTGACGAGGGGCAGTAAGCGGATGATGATACTGGACATCCTTCAGCCAGGGTGTGTTTCACACCTAACGCTCTGGGTGTGTGAGGCTCTCTAGTTCCGGCAAGGGAACCCTCCTGGTTGCCTGACTCCATACATCCACTCTCTTCTCCACACTGTAGTACGCTTCCCGGGGAACTTTGTATTCTTCTGTGTGTCATCTGCATAAGACACGATTCTGACTCCAAAACACTCAACCACATCCGTAAAGTCAAGTGAGTGTCTTTTTACTACAAGCCTATTATCCAGGGCTTTAAGTGGTTTGAAAAAACTGGGGGTCTATCAAAGGGGCATGGTGGTCAATGTAATTGAGTGCATGGCTTAAAACACGTAAGTTAAAAATCTGTGTTCAGCACAGTGTACCACCCGACTTGTATTTTGCTGTTCCTGTCATTGCGTCCATATATACGATACAACAAGTCACATCATACCTATAAGAAGTCAGGACTATTGGCTTTGTCAATGGTTGCTAGATGCATAAGATAAATGAGCAGCAACTATGGCTTGTATATAATATTGAAAAAACTTCTACTTAAAGCCCTGGTGACACCACAACAATATTGCTGCTCCTGAGTTTCAAAAAGAGAAGGGAAATCCAGAGGAAAAATGCCTCTCTTTAAACTAAGGATTTCCCTTCCTTTACAACGCTCATTATGCGCACATCGATGTGCCTGCTGTCACTGCAGTCCGGGGGAAAAAAAACGGACCGCCTGTGCCAGGGCACAAAACAGACCCGACCCGTTTCGAGGCCCCCTTAAAAAATACTGCGAGTGCTCAGACCCAGTGAGACCTGGCCCACTTAAAGCCCTTCTATTATCCTCAATTCTTTTTTAAAGCCTTTCTAGTACTTTCACATTTTCTTTAACCTCCTCAGCTCCTGGGTCCGGTTCTGCTTGCAGGATCTAGGAAAACAAAAAACAATGGACCTGATTCACAAAGTTAAAGTGAGACAAAAGTCTAACTTTACGACTTTCAGTATTCACAGAGGGTATTTACGAGTAGTAAATGCCCTTTGTGAATACCGAAAGTCATTAAGTTAGACTTTCGTCTAACTTTACCTTTGTGAATCGAGCCAATTTTCTTTCAATACCCAGTGAACTATGTAGCAGCTTCATTTCCTTAGCATTGATTGATCAACCATATAATATTGTTCTTGAAAGGTATTACTCACTGCTTAAAAAGTACTGGTTCTTCCCAGTCTCCTCATTTAGATGTATCACTCGGCATTTTATATCAACATTGCAAACCATGTAGTTGCTAGTAGCCCAGTGTTAATGATATTTACTGTTTCGCTCAGTAGAGATGTGTATAAGTACTTGTACATCCTATGGCATCCAATGGAAATGGTAATTTAGCATTTTTAGAACTGATTCATCTCATTGGCCCATTAGTTAACAACACTCTGGTCTCTAGTTTACAGATCTGGACAATTTTCATTGGTATGCTCTATTTTGTATGCTTCGTTGACTGACTGTGGGACTTTCAGGGTCTTCTTTCATGTACAGTACTCTATTTTCACTCAATGCTGTGATTAGACCTTGCTCTTTATCTCATAATTCAGCTTTCCTTGGTGTTTCTCCTGCATTGCTTCCACTAGAGTCCCTCATGCTCAACCAATTTAAGCTGCACATGGCAATTTTCTGATAAACTTTGTGCTACAAACAAATGCTTTGCACTCTTCTTTTTGTTACTTTCTGTGTATATGGCTAACATGTAGTTTGTCTGTCTGCCCGGTTGGTGTCTGATTGGGTGACCACTTCTTTCCATCATGTTATTCGCTCATAGCAGGCGCTCTCTTTCACTGTGCCTCTGGAAATACCCAGAGTTCTAGTCCACAATAGTAAACCAGTTTTAATGAGTTCTGTCATCTTTCACCTTACCTGTAGAAGATGATATTAATCAGGGAAATTGCATTGGGCTGCAGTGCTTAAAACCAATACAGCAAGAAATAAAGAACACATTTAAATAGGAAACGTAAAAAAGATGAGCTGTTCATAAGTTAAAGCAAAAGAAGAATATTACAGATAAAACTCAATGGGAAAAGGTGAAGCACTACATTATGAATCAAAGGAAATAAAAACTAAGGAAAAATTATGAAAAACTCTCTAAATGTCCTCTAGAGAGTTGGCTGGAAAAGACATCCTCTGAGGCTGACCCGTTAATGTACACAGTCCCAGGGTTCCATGTTGGGGTTGATTGAGTTTTCATGTGGCTGGGTGATTCCAATATGAAGTCTCAGTCAACTAGAGCATATTAAAAAGCTTAGAATGAAGAATGATTAACAATTAGATCTGCTCCTGATTGCATGCAGTCAGCCACAATTGTGTGGATTCTCCCAGTTGGCGGTTCTAAGTTGGGACTTAGAAGAAAGTATGGTGCTCTAAAACCTTTCAGAAGACTCACCTCTTGGCTGTCTGCAATATTGAATCTGCATGGTCAGCTATGTCTTGCCTGAGCCCTTGACCAAGAGTATAAAACACTTTGCAGTGTAAGATACCATTAAGTCCAGCCCATGTGTACATGTGCCAGCCTGAAGGATAAGTCAGAAATCTGGTTCTCGATTCAAAATTTCCAAAGGCTATTTTTCCACTTACTAGATCATCTTGAACAAGTCTTCGGCAAAACAAACAGTTCCCAACGTTGAGAAATATTGGTTTTGCCAATGCTTGTTTGCAAATGACCCTGTGTGAGTCACTTCCATTGAAAATGTATGTCTAGTTTATTGTGTAGATTCATGCATTAATGCTGAAAGAGGCGAACACCCAGTTTGCCTGCATTTGGTTTGCAAACCGATTTTGTGTGGTGGTACTTGCTTGCGCAAGCAACCGTGTTCTGGGTAGCAGCGTGTGCAACATAGACACAAATATAATTTCTAAACCTATAAATATGTAGATTTAAAGAACAAATAAGTTATCTAGGAAAACTGGAGCTTTGCACCATTTGGATGTTGATGGTTCTACTACCTGTAGTAGGAGAATGCAAAGCAATTAGGATGGTGTGGAGAGGGGGGATCAGAGGCTTGGGTGGAATAAAGTAAGGTTGTACCTACACGTCTGGGACCCATCGAAGTAACTTCCTTCTTTTGGAACAAGGTCGGTCTCTAAAATGAATATTCAAGTTACTACAGTAGGTCCCAGATTTAATATTATTTAGTGTGGCACTCACGTGACTCCAAGAACCACTTCATTACGAAAGCGGCGCAAATGCAGCGTGGATTAACTTTGCTGCACTAAATATTTTTCCCTGAAAAGTTTACCTGAACAGTGCAGAAAATCGTTTACATAGTGTAGCGCCAAATCCCCTATAGTCTGTTCAAAAGGTGAATAATAGGGCGGAGTAAATCCGTAGGTTTTCACTCGAAGTCAGAATTACCACAATAGTGTGACTTGGTTTTGAGTGAAATGTAAGTGCCAAATGAAACTAGGTGCTAAAATGGAATATCGCATTATAGCCTCCCTGTGCGTTCCAATGCATAAATTGCCATAGAACTGCATAACAAATTTACATTTCTTACTCTTGGACAACTGGTGTCGCTTTGCAATTCGTACTGGAGGTTGTACCTCGAAGACAAACCTCAAGCAAGATTGCACTGGGTCATTACTACACTGTTGTGCAAAAAAGGACTTTTTAGTAAGAGCGCAACCAATTATCCCATAGGTGTTTGAGCCGCACAAAAATTGGCACTTCCTTATTTTTCAGCTTTCATGCAGCACTGGATTTTCATACAGACCTCTACTGCTTGAACCCAAACATGGAACGTGGAAGTCTAGAACAGATTGACTAATTTTGGTGTTGTGGCATGACCTGAAATATTGCTATGGGCAGTTCCTTTAAACTATCTCATGGTAGTGTGTCGTTAACCTTATTGCAATATTGTGATGTAAAAATGGTTTTATTAAGCATTGGAGAAAATACCTTTGTAATTTGGTGTGGAAAATTGTATTAAAGAAAAATATTATTTGGTCAAGAAAGGTTCTACATTTAAAACCCAAATTACAAATGGTGGGAACCCTGGAGTAGCTGCGTTTGTTGTGTTTCATATTCGGTTTGTAATGTTCACTATGCTCTTCTTTTGGGCACATGACAGGCTTTTTCTTCTTTGTAACTCTGTCCCACCTTTAAGAAGTTAAGTAAGCCTGCTAAACTAGTTTATCAATTTTCTACAAACAAGCAAAATATAAAAAACACATGAACAAAAGGAAAATGCACGAGTTTGTTTTAACTGCACTTACAGGGAACGCCTGTAAAATAATGTTTCTTTTTCCTTGGCCTCTCTTTTTGATTTTGACTTCTATTGTTAAAAACATCAAAGAGCTGTCATTGCCCCCCGGGAAAGTGTATTCATTCTCATATTGCAATGTAAACAAAACAGTGACCTGTGACCCAGCATCCCTTAAGAGAACTAATAGACTTACCAGGGTAAGATTTGAAACAACACAGGGGTCATTACTTGTTTTCATTTCAGACGATACCTTAGACATGGCTGCAACCACCAACTGTATGAAGAGATGAAAGACAAGCGGGGCCACTGCTGTGTAGCTTATCAAAACAGCCAGGATATTACGTTTTCTTTCTTGTATGCTTAGGAAATTGTCTAATAAATTCACTTTAACTGGATAAGACCCTTCTGGAAACAGATCGTGCTTTTAAAGAGTGCAGGTTAGGGTAACTCTGAAATCTCTTTGACACGTGTCTTTTAATCACGAGTCTCTGTAAACAGCTGTCTCTTGTTCATGTATTAATAATAAGCTGTTATTAGCTGCTCGTTTGGCCACGGAGCAATTTGGAGAGAGGCCAGAGAGAAAAAAAATCACCTCATTGTGAAAGAAGCGAAATGGTCCTTTTTCCCCCAATGCACTTGCAAAGCGGATATGAGCTCACACACAAATCTGTTCCCGCTCTGATATAAATGGACAGATTTCAGGCGGTTCCTGTGGTTCTCCCGGGCCGAGGGAAAATCGTGAAGCACAAAATCACGAACCACAAACCCTGCACACGATGAACCAAGCAGTGTGTGGTTCAGGGTGGGATTGTAGCTTACCTCCCACCTTTTTTCCCAACCCTGGTAGGCAGAAGTTAATGAGTGAAAATGTAGTGCTAGTCCAGTCCTAGGCTTGGGAGGGAGGGGTGGGGGGGAGTGAGCAGACCAAGAGACCAAGTAGAGTGTGAAAAAGGCCGCTTTAATGAAACAGGTGCACATTTACACAACGAATCCTCGGCAAACGCCTAACAATCTAAAACTTTACCAATTGTTTGTATTGTTTTTCCAACCCCCAAAACACCCACCCCCGCCCCTCACCCTCAGTCAAACCCGCCCCCACCCGTACATACCCCATCACATATTAAAACCATACAACAGCCCCATTACAACATTATAACTTCAACAGGCCCCAAAACCATATCTCAAAACCCCACTTACAGCCAAATCCCGACCAGATCCCCCAGCCTATGCCTCCAAACCCGAATTCCACCTGCACAACTTCCCCTGACAAAATCCACATTCCAAAATCTCAACTCCCCTCGTGCCCAAAAATGGCAAATCAAAATAATCCGCACCGCACCTGTTCCAAGCGACAATGAAAGAACAATAACAAAAAACCCCATGTCCACCTGTACCAAACAGCTGCGCCCAACAAAAGAAAAGAGGGGGCAAAATAGCAAGCATCAGAAAAAACCCATGAGATGGAAGAAAAGAAAAAGGGGGGAAAAACCAGAAGGGAGGGAGGGAGGGACAAAAAACTCGCTAAGCTAACACCCGGCCACCAGGTCACCTAAGCCTAAAATGGTGGCCGGGGGGAGGAGCCCGAGCCCCTTATAGGCTGGGCTCCTCCGAAACCAAAAAGTAGCCCAAAACCAGCCCAAACCCCTGGCCTGCTTCAAAATGGCCCCCACCCGACCCTCCCAAACAGCCCGGGGGGGGGGACCTCCCAGGGGTCGGCTGCCCCCCCCCAAGCCCCCCTTGGGAGGGAGGGGTGGGGGGGAGTGAGCAGACCAAGAGACCAAGTAGAGTGTGAAAAAGGCCGCTTTAATGAAACAGGTGCACATTTACACAACGAATCCTCGGCAAACGCCTAACAATCTAAAACTTTACCAATTGTTTGTATTGTTTTTCCAACCCCCAAAACACCCACCCCCGCCCCTCACCCTCAGTCAAACCCGCCCCCACCCGTACATACCCCATCACATATTAAAACCATACAACAGCCCCATTACAACATTATAACAGGGTTCCATCCTGAGCCCCCTCTTTTTTAACGTGTATATGGCCCCCCTTCTTGCGTTGATTGAATCACATGGGATCCTCGTGACATCCTACGCTGATGACACCCAACTTGTCGTCACTATTGATAAAAGACTCCCGGATGCTGCCATCAACTTCCAAAACTGTCTGTCAGAAGTCTTTTCTTGGCTCAACCTGCACCATTTAAAATGCAACAGCGCCAAAACAGAAATAATTCCCCTCGGTAAAGGCACATTCTTTTCCCCCAAAGACTGGTGGCCTCATAATTCCGAAGCACCACCGAGCGCGGTAGCCTCAGCACGCAACTTGGGTGTTCAATTTGATGCTTCCCTCAGCTTCGATGAACATGTGCGCATTACCGCAGGGCGCTGTTTCAGTCTGATCAGGCAATTAAAGAAATTTTTTTATTTTCTGCCTATCAGTGCCAGGAAATCAGTCGCGGTGGCGCTTGTCCTCTCCCGGCTGGATTATTGTAACGGCCTCCTGGCAGGTATCAAGAAGTCCTCTCTGAAAAAGCTACAAACTGTCCAAAATGCAGCAGCCAGGCTTGTTCTGAAACTCCCCCGCAGGTCCTCGGCCTCTGCAGCCCTCAACGCCCTCCACTGGCTGCCACTCCACAAGAGAATCCTTTTCAAGCTCTTAGTCACTGTATTTAAAGCTAACAGGTGCTTGGGTCCATCCTACCTGATTAAGCGCTTCCAGAGCTATAATCCAACTCGCTGTTTGAGGTCATCGGGCGCCAACCTCATCTCTGAACCCCGTATAAAATTAAAATCCAAGGGTGGAAAGACCTTTTCTTTTTTGGCGGCCAAGGCATGGAACCGCCTTCCCCCCAGCCTGAGGCACGCCCCCTCCGAAAGCCTATTTAGGAAATCCCTGAAAACTTGGATTTATACTCAGTCCGACTCTTCAGTTCTCGCAGCCATTTGATCCATGCTCCCCATAGACGACTTTCTGTGTGCTCAGCGCCAAGATGCTCCCTCCGGAGCGAAAGCCAGCGCTTTACAAATGACAATAAATATCAAAATATCAAATAACTTCAACAGGCCCCAAAACCATATCTCAAAACCCCACTTACAGCCAAATCCCGACCAGATCCCCCAGCCTATGCCTCCAAACCCGAATTCCACCTGCACAACTTCCCCTGACAAAATCCACATTCCAAAATCTCAACTCCCCTCGTGCCCAAAAATGGCAAATCAAAATAATCCGCCACCCAGAAAGCAGTGGGAGAGGACAACGAAACCCACCTTTCTGCCCCCCCAAACAACCAACACAACCTGTGAGAACGAGGGGCAAAGAATTACACTAACCCAACGCATTTCTGACCGTCAAACAGCGGGACAAAACCTCCCGAATCTCCAAAAGATACAAGTCCATCCCCATCCGGGATAAATGAACCCCGTCACTGTGGAAAAAAGGCACAGCATCATAACGGATGTCACTATGAACAATCCGGCCAAACCCCAAGTCCCGACAAAACCGAGACACCTCAAGATTAACCTTCCTGCGGGACTTGTCAATAGCTTTAGGCTTAACTGCATTGCGCCAACACCTCCTCGGGATCAATTCTGTCCACAGGACGTGACACCCAGCCCATTGCTGATGTAACAAAGAAAGATCCTTTTTCATGGTCCGAAGAAGAACAACACCCTTAACTGAACACAGGTCATTCTCTCCAAGATGTAAAACCAAAATATCCGGACAAACCCCCCCCACCAACCACGAGTTAAGAGCTGGAATAAGATCCTTCCACAACATACCCCCCCGTCCCTTCCAAACAACATTAAATAAACGTTCATTAAAGCCAAGCATAGCACCAAAGTAACTCAAACGAGCTTGAAGCTGAGCTCTTTTAACGAAGGAGTGCCCCACAATCCATATCGTCAGGACAGCGGAACGAGGACCAGCCACAGAACCTGCAAGAAAAAGAAGCATCAGAAAGGCAAAACAGAAGACGCTGGCGCATCCCCAACCGCACAACGGACATAGCGCTGAAAGCAGTTTGAAGTCCAGCGCCCCAAATGCATAATGTCCTCCCGTGACCAACCCCTGTGAAAGGCCTCAGTGGCAGCTCCAATTCGAAAAGAATGTGTGCCATAACGAGACTCATCCAAGCCAAGATGACGCAGCGCTTTCCGCAACACCATGCGCAGTTGGTATGTAGTGACCACAGAGCCATCCAAGTGTTGAAAAACATTATGTTCCAAAACACCACCCGAAAGCTCCCACCAGCAGCGCGCCCAGCGCAAAGGGCAAGTCTCCACCGAAGAAACAGCTTCCAGCCAAATACCCTTGCCTTTATGTCTCTGATCCGTTTTGGAATGAGAAAGCCAAATATGGACTCCTCTACCAGACAAACGAACATCACCCCACAAAACTCCCTTGTAACACCGATTACCCAACAACTCGGACACCCTAAAGGCGCCAAAAAACATCCAAACCATCAAGGTGGCGAACAGGCAAGCTTCAGCCCTGTCCCTACACACTTCCGGCAAAATCGACACCACACTAGCCAACCTCTGCCAGGACAAAGGAGACCTCACCGCCGGAACGCCACCCCGCTCCCGAGCCCACCCTTCTAACATTCTCCTGCCCAATTCCCCCACAGATGGTGAGTAACCCCAGAACAACTTACCCATAAAGGAAACGCCCGCCAACTTCCCAGCAATAGTAACTCTGGATAAACCCCTGTCCATTAAACACAAAATAAACTGAACCACATCCTCTGATCTTTGCCACGACAGGTCCCTTTTGACAGCTCCAGAAGCCAAAAATTCTTTCCACGCCAACTCATACGCTGTTCTTGTGGAAGTCGCCAAAGACCCTACCACCAGCTGAAAGACCCTGTGTTGCCTACCGTCCACAGATGTTCCGGCATGGGAGTCGGCGTCTCGTCTGCCTCCAAAGCTAGCCCACGGAATCTCTCCCACTGTGAACGAGACAAAGCATCCTCAATGTCATTGTCCACACCAGGAATGTGTGGGGCCCTAAAGCAAATATCAAATCTAAGGCATCCTAACACAAAGACCCTGAGCAGTTTCAGAACTTGCACGTCCTTGGCAGATTGTCTATTGATCACCTGAACCACAGCCAAATTGTCAATCCTGAAAAGAACCTTCTTGTGAGCTAAATCCTGGCCCCACAACATGACCGCCACAACAACCGGAAACAGTTCCAAAAAGGCAATGCTCCGTCCACCATTCCTCCAAGCCTCGGGCCACCGCTGAGCACACCATTTCCCTTGCCAATACAAGCCAAAACCGTCACTACCAGCCGCATCAGAAAAGATCTGCACATCCCACATCCAATCAACTTCCCTATGTAGAGGAACTCCATTGAAAGAATGCAGAAAGGTGACCCACATACGCAAATCCTCCTTGACACCCGCCGACAGCCGAACCCGGTGATGTGGCAAGTAACGACCAGACAGAGCCCTGCCTAGTCGCCTACAGAAAGTCCTGCCCGCCCTGACCACCCGACATGCAAAATTAAGGTGACCCAGTAAGACCTGCACTTCCCGCACCATGACTTTCTTTTTAGGCAACATTTTTTCAACCAACTCCAACATGTTCCGTTTCTTATCAAGGGGTAAACGAGCCTGCATGGACTGAGAGTCAAGTTCAATGCCCAAAAAAGACATGGTCGCGCAAGGACCCATGGTCTTCTCCGGAGCCAAAGGAACACCCAAATGAACCATAAGGGACTGGAACTGAACCAAAGCATTCTGGCAGTCTGAAGAATCAGCAGCACCCACAAAAAAGAAATCGTCCAGATAGTGAGTGACCAAAGTGTGACCAGATTTCTGTGTGAAGAACCATTGTAAGAACGTACTGAACGTTTCAAACAACGCACATGACATGGAACAGCCCATTGGCAATGCTTTGTCCACGTACCACTTCCCAAGGAATTGGATACCCAGAAGCGGCCAATCTTCAGGATGGACTGGAAGCAGTCGAAATGCGGATTTAATATCGCATTTTGCCATTAAAGCAGAAGGGCCCGCAGCCACTACCAAAGACATGGCCACATCGACAGAAGAGTAGTAAACAGAAGCCGCTTCATCATCAATAAAGTCATTCACAGAACTACCCTCAGGCCACGACAAGTGTTGGATAAGCCGAAATTGCCCCGGGTCTTTCTTGGGAACCACCCCAATTGGTGAAATAATTAACTCTCCCAGAGGCCAATCATCAAAAGGACCTGCCATTCTGCCTTCACACACCTCCTTGTTCAACTTCTCTTGGACTATATCCTTATGTTCATCCGCTGACTTAAGATTCTTCGACCACCTCCTCACACGAGGCCCCACATAACCCAGATGAAAACCATCTCTGAAACCAGACACCAAAAACTCTCTCAGCTCAGCAGACCCATAACCGTGTAGCGCCTCAGACAAATGTAGCACATTAACCGGTGTATGAGCCTTTGGGCCCAACACCCGATGAACCTCTCCCTCCCCTGGGAGCCTGAGGTGTCTGTGGAGTGGCATGATGTATTGAACCCTGCTGTGGCCACTGTTGCCCACCCGGAGGTCTGAGTCCCCAACATCTAGAAAGCGGGTGGCTCTTTTTCCCACACTGTGAACATTCATGTCGGAACTTACAAAACTCTCTAGTGCATGTCCCTCGATTGAAGTCCCAGCAGGTCCCAACATTAGCTTGTGCTGATGTACCTGACCCCACCCCTCCCCGGGTGGGTCGCGCTTGAAAGGGGCGGTAAAGTAAAGGCAAACCACTGCCTGTAAAGATCGTTTTACCACTAGAAGCCGCTCCCATGGTGTGTTGCCTAAGGTCTGTGTCTAATTCCCCCCACTTCGCCTCAGGGTCCCAAGCCATACGGGCCCTAAACTCCTCATCATACTGCGCCCAAGCAAAGTCATTTCTAGTGATTTGAGCTTTACGAATCACATCCATGTATTTGAACAACGAAACGCAGCGCTCAGGAAACTTCTCACAGTATACACTGGCGTATATTAAAAACGCCGCCGTCCAATTTTCGATGGTCAAGGGGACTTTAGGGCGCTTAGCCAATTCGTATTCCTCCTCCTTGGACCCCTCTTTAGCACGTACTTCCCTATGTAACAACTTTAGGAGTTCCACAAACTCACCATTCCAAATTTTCTCCTTAGTGCTCAACATTAAATGAGCTCCCAACGGCTTAGTGACGCCCATATAGGGCAACTTCTTGATTTTCAACTCCTTACTATGCACCACCTTACCTGTGTCAGTTCCGACAGTAGAAGTCCCACTGTCAACCTTAGCCGCCACCCCCTTGTCAACCCCATCAGTACCTACACCCTGATCTTTAACATAGCGACCCTTGTGCAACCTACCCCCAGACCCCGTGGAGACTAAATCGTCCCCAGACCCCACAGACACCATTTTAACCTGAGGCTCCACATTCTCACCTGGACGTAACAAAGGAGGCTGACTCGGCTCCGCTCTCCACTCCACATGGGAAACATCATCCGCCGTCCGAGGAGCCCTCACTGAGGGGCCGAGCGCTCGTGGTCTGGACAATTCCGCTCTCGCACGCACCACCGGTGCCTGTAAAGAACTAAGAGACACATGAGACTGCCCCCCCTTAGACACAGTATCCCGCACTTCGCCCTCCTCAGGGCTATCCTCATCATAGTCAAGAATTAACGAGTCATCCAACTGAGAGGGGGCAGGCAACACCACTTCCTTCCGGACCCCTTCAAGGGTCTGTGAACGATCACGGGCCTTACCAACCCTGACATGAGAGCGAGGCGGGGAGGCAGACTGTACCCGCCTGTATGCCCCACCATTATTACCAAGCCCAACACCTATCACCGGCAACAAATTGTGAGGACCTTGCGGAGCAAAAGCAGTCGCGCCGGACCTGCTCTTGGAAACTGCGCTGTAATCCCTCGGTGGAGCCAGGGAGATCGCACGTGACCTACGCAAACCAGCTGCGCCGACATCCCTCGCTGGGGCCACTGAGGTCGTGCTTAACCTGCTTGTAGTGGCCACGACGGGATCCCTCGTTGTGACGGGACGTGCCGCGCAAGGCTCCACCCTCTTTTCACCTTGGCGCAAATGGGCTGCTTTCCGCCCTACCAAGTCTGCTGCTCCAGACCGCTCCCTGTCCTGAAAAGAAAAAGGCCGGACTGATGTGCCAGGGTTAAAACCACCTAAATATCCAGCAGCTGGGCGCACGTCGCTCGCCGCCCTGTCAAAAATCCGTCTACCTTCTTGAAAATCAACTGAAACAGGCCTCTTATTCTTAAGGACCTCACTCAAACGAGATGGAGGGGGGGAAGGTGAACAAACCTCCTCCTCACTGCTGCATTCCAACATAGCCTGAACTATAGCCGACGCTGGACCCTGCATTTGAGCACCCGGAGCCACGGCAACCCGTTGCGCCCCCTCTAACATACCCGACGCCCTACTCTGACCACCAACCTGTAAACCCGGGAATTGCACAACACCAGACTTCATACCCTCCGCACCCCGAGTCTCGGCATCGCCAAACTGACCAGCCTCCCTCAGCCCTTCAGCCCAGGAGGGAAAAATATCCAGACCCCCCCAAGACCTAACCCTGACCCCCGGGGGAGCCCCACCCAAATGCCCCACCACTGAAGAAGACCCCACCAACCCCTTGTCCGCTGCTCCAGGAAAAGAAGGGACCTGAGAAAATGCCAATGTCTCATCCCCCATACCAGACTGTAAAAGATAAGATCCATCATGTCCCCCTATCTGCGCCCACTCACCCTCCCCAACAGAACCACTGCACACCGAAACCACCTCACCCCTAGCAGATAAAGGGGGGGAAAACAATAAAGGGCTAACAGGAACCAAATCTGCAGCAACGTCGCCCTCCCCCTCATGCAAAAAGGCAACCTCCGCAGTCACAGGCAAAGAAATACCACGTGGCCCTGAAGGAGTGACTAAAAACTCTCCATGCCCAGCAACAGGCGCTGAACCAACCGCCTCAGGATGCCCGACCCGTGAAGGAGATACCACGGAAGGCCCAAGAATCACCGACTCATCCAAAACCGGCCGAATTTCCAAAGCGTCATGCTCCAAAAATGCCTCCGCCCCTCCCCCGCCAATGACGTCACCAACTGTCACCGCGGAGGCCGAAGCGGAGCGCCTAAAATCCCCACGCCGTCTAGAGGCCCGCCGACCTCGCAGAAGAGGAGCCGAGACAGCTCTCTCAGGTATTCCTGACACCGGTAAAAACCCCGGCGCCGCCTGCAAACCCACAGCCTCTGCATGCCCGTCCCCACCAAACTCAGACACACCCCCCGCCTCAGGCAGCCCAGAAACACTCCCCCGTCGAGCCTTCACACCCGGGGCCACTCGTCTAGTTCTAGAGCGGCCCCGGTCACTCACCGCTTCTTGTCGACGGCGTTTCGGCGAAAGGCACGCTGCTACTACCGCTGACACACCCGCAGACGCCAGACGCTGCGGGCGCTGCGGCCGGTCGCCAATGACCAAATCCAAACGACCCGCCTCACTAAGGAGGCGGATCGCTTCCAACACTCGGTAATCTTCCGCTGCCATCCTAAAACCGAGCCTAATGAATTAAACAAGCCTAAAAACCCTAATAACTGCTTCACAAAAACTCGCTAAGCTAACACCCGGCCACCAGGTCACCTAAGCCTAAAATGGTGGCCGGGGGGAGGAGCCCGAGCCCCTTATAGGCTGGGCTCCTCCGAAACCAAAAAGTAGCCCAAAACCAGCCCAAACCCCTGGCCTGCTTCAAAATGGCCCCCACCCGACCCTCCCAAACAGCCCGGGGGGGGGGACCTCCCAGGGGTCGGCTGCCCCCCCCCAAGCCCCCCTTGGGTGAAGTGGGCGGTAACGAAGGTTGCAGGGCCACAGAGGTGCACCCAGTCTCTCTAGGACACCAGCTGTGAGAAAGATCAGTTTTTTCCTCGGACCTCTCTGCCTTTACCGAGCATCTTTCTCACAATCCTTCCTTTAACATTTTCCTCCCCGACCCTTGCAGCTACCATAGTCTAAAATCCAGGACTGCCACAAGCTGGGGGAAAGTGGAACAAAATGGCCGCTCTCCTCTGCAATTGCCTTTTTCATCATACTGCTTTGATTTGAGAATAGTACTTGGGAGCAGTGTGAGGGAAAAGGGAGCTGTGGCTGCAGTTAACAGTCACTTAAGTTAATGTTTGTGTAATTCAGTAATGAACAATCTGCATATAACACCCACAAGCTAAAAATAATCCATTTGGCTGGCCAACTAGTGTCTAACCTCAGAGACACAAGCTAAACGAAACAGCTAAGTAGTGCTGCTTTTTCTTAAACTTTGCAAAATGACTAATTGAGTTTTCAGGGATATCACATCGTGGCACGTGCCCCACTTGCCTACACTGTGGCTTGTAAATGCTACAAAAATCTCAACAAGGTAGTTGAGATTTTTGTGATGATGTCATTTCGACACAGAAATTCATCTAATCATTGCTTTGTCAGCGCATTCTAATATATTCACTTTTGCTGTTACAAAGGCTTATCTACAACTGTGGGTGATGCCCATTAATAATATCACCATACAGAGGACCAAAATATCATCAAAGTAAGCATATATAGGTAAGTATGTGTTTAGTTTACTTAACGCCACATGTATGTACCTTGACAATATATACCTCCTCAAGTACATAGTTGTTGAGTTAAGGATAGTAAATCCACACTTGTCATTTATGCACTTACTCTCTCGATACTGTGGTCCTCGAAATTTTTACTATGATTATTTTGGTAAAATTACACACTAATGAAATGCCCTTTGGACTCTGCATAAATTCATTAATAAATTAAATCGTCAAATTTGGTTGTGGTTCCTAAAAAGATTCTAATCAAATAGAGAGCAACCCAAAATAAATAAAGATTCTTGCGACATTATTATATAGAAAAAAAAATATCAAAGAATCGCAAAGTGTCATACATCACAAAGTGTGATACAGATACCCCCATATGTGCCCCCGCAAGGTGAATCACATTACCCATCACAACTTCCTTGTAAAAAACATAAATACAATACATCTGACCCAAAATCGGAGGTCAAAGGGGTTCACTTGTGGAGGGACAATGCCCTCCTTATGTTTCAAAATGAGGATCCACTATGTTCCTTCATCACTGCCCTGTACTGCCCTATGGAGCTTCTAGTCTGTCAACGTTTCGGTACCGCCTAAATCATTTCCGGGGACCATTTTCAGGACTTGAAGAAAGTCAAGTAAGTATAGGGTTCTGCAATCTGTTATTTCTTCAAAGCCTCACAAAGTTGTAATAGCACTTAAAACAAAAGTCCAATGAAAACATAAATGACTGAGCTCTGATCTAGCAGCCCACATCCAAGCTGTGTTCTGGTTCAATAATGCACAGCCGTCCTTACATTTGATGAACAAAGATCCGGTCCACCAGACAATTAATTTCTGGTACTGCAAAACGAGTGGCCGAATTTACACTTCAGTTACCCATCATTAAATGAAAGGAGATATTTGAGAAACACAATGTTTCTGTTGTTAGTATTTTGACGTACAACCAAATTAGAGGTTCAAGCCATGGGTTCAGAAATAAACAGGAAGGATTCTGTACCAGATAAGTTTTCACTTAAGACGATTACTTATAGAGTGAATATTCACCAATCTAGGCCACTTGGTGCTAAGGAACAGTAGACTAGTTGGGAAAGATGCGAAGAGCTCACTATAACTCCCATGTCAGCCTAAAATATAGATCAGAGGAGAAGGCTCTTCAGAGATCTTACACCTGACTGGAAAGGACTAAAAAGACGCAAACAGAACGAAAGGGAATTTGTGAGTTTCTACAAGTTAAGTGAGAGGAAATGCTTCTGATCAATAGTGAGAGATTGTTGTACAGGAGGGGGGCAATTAAACTAAGAAAATGGCCTCCAGATCTACATTTTTGAAAATGTGGCACAGTCTTCAAAAGGTTTATATGTTTAAAATATATTGACTGACGTGTTCATGAAACATGTTTGCTCAGTGTCATAGAAAACCCTGTACATAACACAAAGAGCCAAGTACTTGTTTGACTGGGATCCAATGGAGATGCTTTCTCGCTTGGGAACATTCTCGTCTATTTGCAAAGGAGGGAATTTTCAGACTGCACATTTTTTAATTTGCTGCTGCTTAGCTAGTCTAGTTTCTGACAGCTCCTTTTATAAAAGATAGAAATAGTCAATAGTAGACCACATTGAGGCACAAACTAATCGTGCGTGAAACTAAGACTCAGATAGTAGGAAAGTGAGATTTGTTTCACACAAACATCACAAGTCTATAAAAACAGAATTGGGGGACGTCATTGATGTAAGGGCTGAAGGGGATGTTTTTTTGAGGATTACTCTCAGAGTGCCTTTTTCAACAGGCATAGGAGCATCACATAAGGAGGATGCTCAGCTCCTGTCTCCTCATTGAAAGGAGTGTCTACTCACTAACATATCTTATGTTTTACTAGCATTTAGTTTTAAAAAGTTTTGCAACATCCAGGCTTGAACACCCCTTAAGCAATTTGCAAAGTTAGAAGTTGAAATAGGGCCTTGGTAGAATACCTGGTTGAAAAGTTAAGTATCATCGGGGTAAAAGATTGCTAAGCATTCATCGTATCAGATCAGCTGCGTTAATACACTCATGTATGACTTAGACAACAAAGGTGAAAGAGAAGATCCCGGGAACCCCACATTTAATAGATGAAGATTTAGATTGAAAATGAGATAAAGCTATAGATTCAAGGAAGGAGCCATACCAAGTGTAGCTGTGCCTCAATCTCAGATTGGCTAGCTGGTTTTGTAGGATGGAATGCTTTACTGTATCGAATGCTGCCAAACAATCTAAAAGGATCAAGGCAGCTGAGACGTCCTCATTCAGGACTAATCTCAGTTAATCTTGGACAAGCACCAAGGCCTCCTTTCTACCTTGTTCAGGGTGAAAACCAAGTTATAAAGTATCTAGGGTATAATACTTTTCTAAATTATTTACTAACTGTTTAGCAATGATACATTCGATCAAGTTTGCAAGTGGCATTGTAATCAGCTGAAGAATTGCTATTAAACTTCCACCGGGTTATCTTTTTGCAGAAGGGGCATACCAACTCTATGCTTCCATACTGAAGGAACTACTCTAGAGGACAGGGAAATGCTTATTATTTTAGAAAAGGTAGGCAAAAGCACTGAAATGCAAGCCTGAAGGTAATTAACTTGATATAGATCAACAGGTGACTAAAGTGATTACAGATGTCACTTCTTCTTGAAGTGAACAGAGAAAAAGAGAGAAAGAATCTCAATTATAATGAAGCAAGGACAAACTACAAGGATCATCTAGACATCAGATGCTGTGAAGAATGTAGTCAGAAGCGGAAAATGAATGAGCAGATGGGGAGATGGAGGGAACATGTTATATCACCCTCAGCCACTTCCTAGCCCTGGGAGGGAACAAAAGTGGGAGAGGAAGGTGGAAGCTGAGAAGATGAGATGGAAATGCAGTGGAGGAAAAGAAAGAAGAAGGGCATAAGGGAAGAATTAGAAAGGCACATGCAATGTCGCTCTGGGCAACTTCCAAGTGATGGGGGACAGGAGTGACACAGGAAGTGGGAGGTGAGATGAAAAGAAAGAAGACAAACTGGAATGAAGGAGTAAATAAGGCCGGGAACGGAAAATGAATGAGGACATGGGTTGAGGTAAAAGCCAAGAAGTTATTTCAAAATGAGCAGCTTTGAAAAACAGGGAAAGGGAACAAGAGTGAGAAAGAACAGTGGTCATAGAGGGATAGATAATCGAGAAAGAAGAAAGGACAGGAATAGAGGGACGAGAAAGCATGCGGTGGGCACATCGGGTGCTTTGAAGCATTAAGGTTGCACATCAGTGGGTAAGGCTGAGAAGAAACTGGATGGATGTTATAGAGGGAAGTATAGGGGATGGTGAAAAGGGGAAGGAAATGTTACCCGGGCCACATTGAAGTGCTGAGGGGGGATTAACGGAGAGGGAATAGGAAGGTGAGAGGAAGAAATGGAAGAAGCAATAGTGGGAAGGAAACCAATAGAGGGAGGCGAGTACATATTAAGGGATCCTGGGTGGGATTATTGTTCATTTATATGGAGAATGTCAGTAAATGAATTGATATTGTAACTTTGGTAAAAGTGTTTGTCATTTCTGTAGGGTACCTGCTATTTACCTGGAGTGAACAATAAAATATGCCACCCTTACTAGGATTAGAAAAGGTGTTACCCATCAAAACAGTAAATCAGGCTCAAGACACAAGACTTCCTCAATCCTTACTCCACAGGCCACGATTGACAATGTTCTCTATGTGACCAGACTAGATGAGTCTCAATGTCTTGGTAAATGAGGCTTCCAGGCTAGAAGCGGTAACAAAACATAATAGTATTACGTGGCAGCCATCATTAGACATTCACTCCAGTTTTCCCTCCTAGTTCCTCCTTAGAAATTCTCCCAGTGTATCAAGTCTATGAATGTGTAGTTTAAAGATGTCTTACTGTGACGTTTTCCCTGTTTGGACCTATTAGGCAGGACCTTGGGTTAGAGCCTCTGTCCTTTTTCACCCCATCCCATCTATCTTACTGTCTCTTCCCTCGCCTCTCATTATCTTAAATCTAACTAAAACCTCCTTTCACAGGACTACTATTTATTGTCCCCTCTCCTAACTTTTCTCTTAGATCTTCTTCTTGTGGGTTGACCTTTCAGCTCTTATGTGTTATCTCTATCAACAAACTACTGTGGTGTATGTGGCATTTCAGTGGAGGCAGTTCTGCTTCCACTGATTTTTGAAGAACCCAATAGAACCACTGTATTGGTGTCTTTTATATTCCTTAGGTCCTATTCTTGTGCTATTGGTGGACCCCATAAAACAACTATTGTGGTGTCTCTGTTATTTGTGGGTTCAGTCTTCTCCACTTCCTGATCCACTACTGCGGTGTCTGTGGTATTTGTTTGCTGCTTCCTCTAATGTTTTGGGTGGGCCCCATAGTCCCACTACTATGATATCTCTAGAATTCTTGGGTTCTGCCTCCAGTGCTTTGGGTATACCCTTCTGTCTCATTTCTGCAGTGCCTGTGGTGTTCTTAGGTTGTGCCTCCACTGCTTCTGGATAGTCACTATAAACCCACTACCATTTTGTCTGTGGTATTCTTGGGCTCCATCTCCATCAGTGTGAGACGGCCCCACAGACCCACTTCCAAGGTGTCTACAAATTATTGGGTTATGATTGCACCACTTCTGGGTTTACATCATCGTCCCACCACTGCGGTGTCTATGGCATTTAATTGATTCCTTTCTACCGCTTGTGGTGGCCTCCATAGTTCCACAACTGAAGTGGCTTTGGTATTCTTTCAGGTCCGTCTTCACCACTCTGGATAGGCTCCATAGTTCTACCACTTGGTAGTTGTGGTATTCTTGGGTTCTGTGTCCACTGCTTCTGGGTGGAAGACATAAACACATTACTGTGGTATCTAAAGTATTATTGGCTCTGCCTCCAGGACTTCTTGGTGTACTTCAAGGACCCAGTACTGAAATGCTGGTGTTATTCCACTGCCAACACTTGAGGGACTCTAGGCTTTCATGTTATATTACTCAGTCGCTGAAGAAGAAAAACTTGGTAAAATAGCAATGTTGAGTATATGCAGTGGGGCCTAACTCTCTAGCATATCTCAATACTTAAGAGCAGCGTCTAGTTTGCGGCAACATGATTGCAACACAACCTCCGAACCTCATGCAGAGCACCTCAAATCTTCTTACGTACACCACATGAAAATACACTCTCTACATACCCTGAAAGAGTAGACTCGTCCTTGACCATCCAAAAATATTTTTGGTTATGTAAGACTTATAATAGCACTAGATACAGTCAAACACAAACAGTACATTTCATGCTTCAGCCCAGGAGTCAAACGTGGTCTTAAGAACAGTTCCCCCCCAAAGAAACCTGAGCAGCTTGATCTTGGATGAAACAACACACCACCCCTTGTTGCAGAGTCTTGCTGGCTGCCAAAACCAGATTCTATTTTTAGATGTAGTAGCTCCTTTTTACAGGACTTTTTGCTTCATTTTCCCACTGACTTTCGTGCAATGTAGCAATCGTTTTTTTTAAAAGTTTTAGAAACACCTTGTTTTTTTATTAACTAATAAAACTCAGGGCTTAAAGACTGCTCCACAGACAAGGTGTAGGCTCAGTTATTTCAGACGTTCGGGTCAGCGCACTGGGTGTGGCTTTTTGTACAAATTTGCCACAACTAAAGCTTTAAAACAACCAAGGGACCTTCAATGCTACTGTTGCACTAAAATTTTACTATAGGCCCGCCTGTAACCCACAGCGTGATGGAGAGATCAAAGAGCAGTGCCCGCCTGCACTGTGGCTTATGAAAACAAAACTGGCGTGGTTGAGAGAGCTTTCTTTCTCCTTGTATGCTTGTAAAATTGGCCAATAAATCTACTTTAACTGGATAAGTGCCCTTTACAAATAGCGTGTACCTGAATGTATGCATTACTTAATTCGTGAGAAAAGTTAGCAGTGCAGGGGCCTGAAGTCAAATGCTGGAGTTGATGAATACCACGACTACTTCGCCGTCTTCCTCATACTGCTTCATGCTTCCACCACCTTACAATTCCTGTCTCTTCATCTCACTGTTGCAGGGGTTTATTCCATCCCTGTTTTCTCCCTTTGTCGTTGTTTTCCTATTTTTCCCTTTCACTTTTCTCTCCTTGATCTTTCTGTCTCTTGCTCTGGTTCAAAGTTTGATCATGAATAATAAATGTTGAGTTGAGTTTGTTGTCATGAACAGTCTAAAAGGTAAAACGCATCACTAGTTACCAGTAATGCCTAGATTTTGTTTCTCTGCGAATAGGCAGTCATCAGTACATGGTTTCAATGAGTTGGGTGTTCGGGACCATTTCTTAGCAGTAGTGAAGCCAGTGAGGATTTGGTGGTCAAGTTTGAAGATGTGGGTTGCACTGTTAAGTAAAAGCAAGATTATGGAACAGGAACAGTTACAGAATGTGTATGTGTAATGTCACCAAGGTTTGGAATGTTAATGTAGTACTTATTGTTGAGTTGTACAATGTTGATCTTACTGTTGGGGATAATAACTTCATTGTAATTGCGTTCTGTCTTGTGGGCCAATTGGATATTGCGAAATAAATCGAGCTATTGAAGACCTTTTTGAATCCTGACTGCGAGCTCTGTGCTAAATTGATTAAGATTAAGAGTAAACAAATGTGACTGTCGGTATCCACCACTCATGGCCACCTGCACAAATGAAACACTAAACAGATATATACTGAGTCATTCTTCTGTCTGCAGTGGTATTTTGAAAAGCTATAGAGTTTTTAATATCGGGACACAGAAATATTGAAAATAAATATTGTGACACAAAAATAACTTGATGCAGAAACATTGTTGTCAAGAATATTGTATGTTGGGTAAGTAATTTTGTTGCTAAGAATATTGTTGTTTTTAGTATCGTTTTCAATAATATAGTTAAAAATATCGTTGGTTGATTATTTAAATGTGTGTAGTGCATTTATTAATTTCATGTTTTATTAATTGTCATATATTTTTTAAATATAGTTGTAATTTTAAGTGATTTCGATTTTTAAATTTAATTGGTAATCGTAACTTATAGTGTCATTGCTGGTTGTTGGGGATATGGTGGGAAGTGAATTAAGTAATAATGATCAATTAATTAATATTTTTTTAATAAGTATGTGATTAATATTAATTTTGTACACTATGTCTTATTGATTTATTTTAGTTTTATTTTAGGTGTGGGTTGCTACATTTGTAGGGGTGTGGGGTGGGAAGTTAATTAAGTAATACATATATTTAGTTAATAATTTGTATAATTTTTTTAATTTATGAATAAATATGTTTATTGTGCAAATATATTTTAGTTATATTTTAGATGTGCGCTGCTGGGTTTGTAGGAGTGTAGGGTGGGAAGTTTATTAAGTAATAATTAATTAACAATTATTAATTGTTAGTTTCTTTTTTTAATAGATTATTAATTATGTAAACTGTGTTATACTTATTTGTTTTAGTTGTATTTTAAATGTGGGCTATCGGATTTGTAGGGGTAAAGGTGGGAAGTTAATTAAGTAATTAATTATTTTTATTTGATAATAAATTATTACTTTAATAGTTATGTACATTGTTTTTTTATCTTTCAATATATATTTTGAATGTAAATTAATATTGTTTCTATTAAAAGATTGCTTGGGGGGGATACATTTTTGGGGTTATTCAAATATGTAATGTGTTTGAATTGAAGTACTTTCGTTACTTTTTCACAGACTGGAACCGTTTCGAAGTCCAGCACTTTCCCTATTGTAGCACATACTGGAGTGGGAATTGTAAATCTTCCCCTCTCCGAAGTCCAACACTTTCGCTAATGTTGCACAGAGTGGAGTTGGAATAGTACATTTTACCGCTCTGGACTCCCAACGATTTCCCTACATTGTACAAACTGGAGTTGGAATACTACATTTAACCCTTCTGAAGTCCAATGCGTACTGTTGCACAGACTGGAGTGGGAATAGTACATTTTATCCCTCCGAAGTCCAACGCTTTTCCTACTTTTGCAAAGACTGGAATGGGAATAGTAAATGTAACCCCTCCAAAACCTAACACTTCCCCTACTGTAGCACAGACTGGAGTGGGATAGTAAATCTTACCCTGCCGAAGTCCAACGCTTTCTCTAATGTAGTACAGACTGGAGTGGGAATAGTAAAACGAATTCCTCTGAAGTCCAACGTTTTCTCTACTCTTTAAAAAAATGTTAGTAAATGTTTTTGGGGGTTTTAAATTTCTACTATTTAATTATTTTCTGTAAACTTTTATTTTATGCGAAGAAAGCAATACAATAACATCTTTAACTTAAGACAGCGAGACATATAATCGTCAGCATCCTGTTGTGTATGTCTCTTTGGGATTTCTACGAATATCATGGTAAATATGCAAAGGAAAAAATTGCCATGTACCTGAGCAGAAAATCTGAATCTTACCGCCTGTCATATGGTTTTCATTTCAAACCTGTATCATTCAGGATGCCTCCCCCTCTATACCCAACAAAGGAAACAGTAAACCGCTCGGAACTCCCTGTTGTTGTAGAAGTGGTGAATAGATATGTGTCTGCTATGAACCTACAGATTGGTCATTGTGTTGCAAGACACAGGGGGCCTCATCCCAACTTGCTCACTGGGTGCCTACTGTGATCCTCAGCGCCTGATGCTTGGTCCCGATCCTCCCCCACCCTCTCCATTAAGGATGTAAGAAGGGATTCCCAGTCATTAGCAATTAGGTGCTGGTGAAGACCCCATATCTCTTCCACCCTCAGCACCATCTCTGCAGCTGTAGCCCAGTGCTCCACCTCAGATTGCCCTCTACAATGAGGTAGTCCATCAGAGGGCTTCCAGTGCAGGGCCAAGGCACACCTGGCCAGCACCAGCAACAGCTGCAGTAATCTACCATCCACCTTGGTCTTTTTCGGGGACGGTTATAGTCTGAGGTTGCAGAACATCAGTCCCCCCCATGTCAGGAGGACATGCCCCAGATTGTCCAGCACATCTTGCCAAAGCTTCACCGCTCCTGGGCACGATCGGGTCATGTGTATGAAATCAGCATCAGATGTCTGGCATCCGTTGATCGAATATACCCTTTATTATATTATGATGGTGCGGTGTCAGATATGTAATGTTCAGAAAATTGAACTGTGTGTAACGTAAATGAGTGTTCTAGGATACCATATGAACCCTTTCCAGTGCCTGAGTCCACTCCACTTCCTGCAGTTCCTGACCCTAATATGTCTCCCATATGCCCCTGATTCGTGCCTGTTCCAGGTGTGACCTAAGCAGCGCTGATTTATAGAGCCAAGAGATTACATTACAACCCTCTACAAAGGTTAAGACGATATGGAGGAACTCACGAAGGCAGGGAATGCTCCATTCACTTTAGCATATGTAAGGAACTGAGAAGGGAGCAGCCCTACATCTGCCACTAGTTTGTCCAAGGCACGCACGCTAACTTTCCCATAGCAGTCCCCCACACTGAAAATATCTACTACAGTCCAGGCTTGTGACAGTCGGGCTGTAAGTGTGCCCCCATCTGGTGTCAGGAGCTCACCCAACCTGAGCGGTATCAGTCAGTCACAGTCGGGGTCCACCCGGTAAGCACCCAATTCTTCTCTATGGCTGCCTGTGAACCAGCGGGCCAGCCACTACACATGTGCCACTGTGTAATATAACTCAAGATTTGGGACACTGAGCCTGGGTGGGTTATGGTCTGAGTATGTATGGGCCAAATATTCCAGGTGTGTGACTTGGTCAGTTATTGAAGGGGGTGCCAGGAGTTCATCTAATCGAGCGTGGAGGTCATGGGCTGGAGAGTAAAAGGAAAGGAATATTCCCACCTCTGGCCATGATGTAGGCATCAGATGTCCAAGAGCTCCCAGTCCAACATCCACTGAGTGACTAACCTCTGGGCAGTAGAATCCAGGAGTTGGGGGAAAGACCCAATAACTTAGCAGTCAGCAAGGACATGCCCAGTTGTGATGCAAATAATTGCAGAAATACGGACTTATGGACATTGGGGGAGTAGACACTTCCCAACCCTAAAGGCCTCCCATCTAGCGTTCAGCTAAGGAGCACAGATGTCAATGTGTTGGGACTCTCAATGGAATGGGACCCCAGATCAAATCTAAATGAGAGTGCCCCTGGCAAAAGAGGAGTTGCTGATGGCGAAGACCTGGCCCACCACCTCCTGCACAACAGTGTCTGTTCAGTCCCTGTTAAGCGGGTTTCCAGTAGGAATGTAATGTCCACCCTTGTCCTAACCAGGTAAGAGTGTATCAGATGGCGTTTGTGGGTGGAGTGCATCCCCCTAACATTCCAAGTGAGAACTGTGTAACAAGGGATCTGCGTGTCCATTACAGAGCGATTGTGAATGGCGGTGGCCCTCTAGCCCATCAAGTGTAGCACAGCCTGAAGCCAGAGCTGTAGACTCTAGGAGCTGGTGCTCAGTATTTCCCACCTGAGTCTAAGCCACCTGTAGCAGAACATAAGTGAGAAGCTCTGTGCGTTTTGTGTGCCATGACAGACTAACCCCTATTCCCACCCACCCCGGCATGCCGACAACGATCAGGCGCCCAAACCTTAACATTCTGACAATTAGAAAGTCACTAGATGTCCGGTACCGACGCACTCTGTGCTTCCGTCATGAGTGGTGTGCCAGCTCTATGCAGGTGAAGGCAGGTCTGCTCTCTGCCAACTGCTGCCCTTGAAGAAAGTGGAGCAGCTCCTGATGACAAAGCCAAATCCATATTAAACTCGAGAGCCAACCTCAGTCTTCAATCTCCATGTCAGGAGGTTCCTCCCATGCAGTATGAGCCCTAGTGCATATCGGCTAAAATTACAGATTGTTGGCATTAGGGGCATCTGAAGTGGGCCTCAGGGGGACCCAGCAAGGGCCGAATCAGAGTCAGTAACATCACAAGAAGAGCCAGATTGATGGTCTCTCAGCTTTAGGTTGGGTGTGCTGGTAGGCTGGCTGGCCACTTCCAAAGCACCTTCTTCCTTGACCAAATCCATTTGACACTGTGTCAGTCGTCCTTCCAGGGAGCATGGTTTGCACCGCCTCTTGCAACATTGTGGGTGATGAAGTCAGCCCTGGAACTGTACACCCCCGGCGCAGTTATGGTATGTTATGTTATTGTATCTTATATAGCGCACAGCTGCCCCAGCAAAGGGTCATCCCGGCAGTTCCAGTTACGAAGTATAACACACACAACAACCTGAAATCGTTTTTAGCTGCCATAACACTGTGAACTAAACTAAAGGAAAAAGAAAAGTTTTAACAGCTTTCCTAAAGGCGAGTAGACAGTCTGTACCGCGGATCAGTTCAGGCAAAGAATTCCACAACCTAGCTGCCAGGTAACGGAAGGACCGACCTCCCACACGGCAGCGCTTGACCCGCGGGACAACAACCAGCTGCTGCCCCGCCGAGCGCAGCCTGTGGGAGGGAACATAAGGAGTAAGCAAGTTATTCAACAAGTTGGGGCTAGCAAGGTTCACTATCTTGAAAGATAGGCACTGTGAGAAGTTGGCCTGATGTATGATGTTCACTATTCTAGTGAGCACCTTGTATCAGTCCAAACAACCCTTATGGTGATTGGTTGTAAGTCAACCTTATAGACCAGCTATCCTAGGGGTAGCATGGACAAAAGCAGTCTTAGGCTAAACTCAAGAGGGCATGTGAAGCCAGCTGTTTTACCATATGCAATCCTTTTAATACCAAATGAAAGGACACCACACAAGTTATATATTATAAAAGTATATGTATTTATTACTAGAATAATCCTCTGTACTCTTTGAGGACAGAGGCACAAGCGTTTAAACAAAGCACAGAATAACATACAAAAGTTGCACAGTTATGGATAGGCCCGGTGGCCCCTAAAACCATATACTAAAATAGTGGTATAAGAACCACGTCAGGAACAATGGTAAGGCCTAGGGCCTTGAGAATCGCTGGGGCTACACTGGACTAACAGCAGTTAGGATGTGGGAGGCCCACAGGATACGGGTGCAGTGCCTAAAGGACAGGCGTGCACCAATAGAAGTCAATGGTGCGCAAAAATTAGAAAGTTGCAGATTTGGAAGTCTTCCGACTGGACTAGAACTTAACCACTTTAAACTAGGACACTAGAGGTGTAAACCACTACAGGAGCACCGGAGTACTCTCGTTACCTCACCCACATGAAGCGGGTGCATAGGTGTCAAAGTGCGTCTGGTTTCGTCGTGGAGTTCTATGGAGCCTGGAGGTGAAGATGCTGCAGGCGGCCAGGAGAGAAGAGTCCGGTTGGATCCAAGGGTGTATAGAAGATGTAGAGTACCTGAAAGCAGAGGGGACAGAGTCTGGGTCACTAGCCAGTGACCAGGATGGAACCAGGAAGGAACCAGGCGATGTCGGGCGCAATCAGGTGGTTGTTGAGAAGCTTGTCTTCGCTGCCATGTGAACCAGGAGGTATCGACGATGACCAGGAGGTGGACACGTGCTGTCCCCCAAAGGCTCTCGCTGTCGGTGGTGTCGGCTTCCGGATTGGAGTCAACAGTCCTTGGCAAATGCAACCCACGCAGGATTTGAAGATCGCTTCTTACTCGGACCAGCAAGGTCTGAGAGGCGGCTCCTTTTCAGGGGAGCGAGGGCCCGTCTGGAGCAACCAGACCAGCAGTGTAGTTTTGTAAGATCATCGTCACAGAGGCCACTAGCCAACGGGCAAGTGACCGAACAGACGTGTCAAGCAGGAAAATGCAAAAGGGCCCCACGCAGCACTCGGTGAGTGTGGAGAGGTGATCTTCAATGCAAAAACTGCTCGGGGCTGAGGCTTCTCAATCCTCAATGCACAGCTTCAAGGGTGCCTCGGGAGCTGCACAGGAAGCACTTTGCAGGCTTTTCAAGATGGCCGGTCCCACGTCTCACGTCGCCTCCACGGGTCTCAGCTTTGCTGTGGCTGTGGATCGGGCTGTTGGAAGTCTGGGAGTCTGGTTCTTGTTGATCTTTGTTGCTCGAGCTCCGGCGGGAGCAGCGGCAAAGCAAATCTTAGAGCGCTTGATGGTGCCTGCTTGTGCAGGGTGGTCACTCCTTGACCACAAGGGAGATTCTTCAGTCTTCTACGTCGAGTAGGATGTCGAATGGTCCAGAGTTCTGTTTCAAAGTTTCAGTCAGGATAATCTGAAGTCTATGGACACAGCTCCTACCTTTATTCCAAATCAAGGGGCCGGATTACCTGCTAGGTCCCTCCTATGGGTGGGACCCAGGAAGGGGGTGGTTTCACCCCTTTCCCTTTGTCCAGTTTCGTGCCAGAGCTGGGGCTGGAGTGCCCCAGCACTGGTTTGAACTGGGCTATGCATGGGACACCTTGTGTGCCCCAGGCAGTGTCTAGTTTCACTTGCCCTCCCTGCCTCAATCCACTATCTCCTGTCTGGGGTGGCCCTTTGGCCAGGCCTCCCTTGCCGGAGTTTCAGTCAACAGCAGGAGGCCAGACTTGTGTCTGTGGCAGCAGCATCCATTTTGTGATGCTGAGGCTCTAGTTAGTTTTAACCACGTTTACTGTTACCAACATGTCTTCTCCCTCTAGAAGGGTGGAATGCTACCCCCGTTGCCAGAATTGGCGAGGGGGTAGTATTCCAAAGCGTATGACACCTTACACGACATGTTTCGATAAAGCCAAACCAAACATAGCATCTAACCGCGAGAATTTTCTTTTTTTTTTTTGCAGAGTTTTATATAGCGCGAACTAGACCCGAACCGAATCAGGTATCAGAGCGCTTTACATAGCACCAGTTACGTTACATGAGGACAGACACACATTCATTTTAGGCACGGGGAGATTAAGTGATTTGCCCAGAATCACAGGAGGTTTTGGCGTCGTTACCGAGACTCGAACCCAGGTCCCGAGGTCGAGCGCCCTAGCCGTTAGGCCAACTCCTCTCCCCATGATTATAATGCACTTAAGAGTATATGGTATGGCAATACCCTGGAACAGCTATAAGGACATGGTTCCGAAAGCTGCAGACAGGCTCAGCTCATGCTAGAGCACCATCTCACATAAAACCAAACACTCTGCCTCCAGGATTGTTAAGGCCTGCCATAGGAGTGACTTATAGGTGTATATGTGTCCAGATATAGGCTTAGACATAGGTATACTATATCTAAGCAAGGGGTGATTACACGACCTTGCCCCAGCTGAGTGATCAGCCAGTTGTGTCAGTTTGGATGGCCAGCCAGGGGTGGCAAAAGATATGCTGCAGGCCCTGGTAGGCCTCGGATGCACTTATGCCCTGGGTACCTATAGTGCACTGTACAGGGGCTCATAAGGTGACCCAATCCCAATTGGTGATGTACCTAAAGTACATGGTTATGAATTTAGAGAGAGAACAGCAGGGCTGTGGGTCTGATTAGCAGGCCCACACCCACATTAAGTCGAAAACCAGTGAAGCAAAAAGCAAAAAGTGGGGTGACCGTAGGAAAGCAGACCCTACTCTCCTACATACCCCCCCCCCCCAAACGCAGGGACATTAAACTTAACCTTGACCAGATAAGTCTTCATGTTCTAAGTGGAAATACCTGGAGAGACCATCTGCATTGCCATGGTCAGTCCCTGGTCTGTGCTCCACTGTAAAGTCCATCCCCTGTAGGGAAATGGACCACCTGAGCAGTTTGGGATTTTCACCCTTCATCTGATTTAGCCACAAGAGGGGCTTATGGTCTGTCTGAATTTTGAATTGAGTGCCAAACAAGTATGGTCTCAACTTCTTCAGGGCCCAAACCACAGCAAAGGCCACCCTCTCAATAGCTGACCAACGTTTCTCTCTTGGGGTCAGCCTTCTGCTAATAAAAGCAATGGGCTGGTCTTGACCATCTACATTAAGTTGTGAAAGCACAGCTCCCACCCCCAACTCAGAAGCATCTGTTTGGACAATGAACTCTTTGGAGTAGTCAGGACTCTTTAGGATAGGTGCAGAGCACATGGCCTTCTTCAGGTCATCAAATGCCTTTTGACAGCTAACTGTCCACTGAACCTTTTTTGGCATCTTCTTGGATGTCAGATCATTGAGTGGTGTCACAATGGACCCATCATTCTTGACACATTTCTGTAGTACCCAGACAGGCCCAAGAAAACTCTGACATGAGTCTGGGTGGTTGGAGGAGCCCAGTCCTGTATGGTCTGGATCTTACTCTCCAGTGGTTGAAACTGACCCCACCTACAAGGTGACCCAGGTACACAACCTTACTCTGCCCTATCTGGCACTTTGTGGCCTTGATAGTTAGGCCTGCCTTTTGCAGGGCCTCTAAAACCTTCTTCAGGTGGATCAGGTGATCCTCCCAGGTGGAGCTGAAGACAGCAATAGCATCAAGATAAGCTGCACAAAAGTCATCCAACCCAGAAAGGACTTGGTTCACCAACCTTTGGAAAGTGGCAGGTGCATTCTTCAAGCCAAAGGGCATCACCACAAACTGGTAATGACCTACAGGGGTTGAGAAAGCTGTTTTGGCCTTGGACTCCTCAGCTAACCTGATTTGCCAATAGCCAGCTGTCATATCAAATGTGCTCAGAAATTTGGCAGAAGCCAATCTATCAATGAGCTCATATGCCCTTGGAATTGGGTGAGCATCTGTCCTAGTGACAGCATTGAGACCTCTATAGTCCACAGAACCTCATCTCCCTCTTACCATCTTGGGTGTGAGGTTTTGGCACAAGGACTACTGGGCTGGCCCAGGGGCTCTCTGATGGCTCAATTACTCCAAGTTCAAGCATTTTCTGTACCTCAGTCTTTATACAATCCCTGACATGGTCAGGTTGCCTGTAGATCTTACTCTTCACATGCAGACTGTCACCAGTGTCCACCTCATGGGTGCACCAGTTAGTCTGACTAGGTGTTAGTGAAAACATATGTCTGTGAGCCTGTAGAACTTGTCTGCAGTCCCATTGCTGCTGGTGAGAGAGGCAGCCTGCCAAGGCTACTCCATCCACTGAACCATCATCAGGGTTTTGGAATAACAGTTCTGGGAGAGGGTCACTCTCTTCCTCCTGGTCCCCATCTGTAGCCATGAGCAAGCCCATGTCTGCCCTGTCCACATATGCCTTCAATCTATTGACATGGAGCACCCTGTGGGGGCTCCTAGGGGTGCCAAGGTCCACCAAGTAGGTGACCTCTCCCTTTTTCTCAAGTATGGTGTGGGGTCCAGACCATTTGTCTTGGAGAGCTGCTGGGGCCACTGGCTCCAACACCCACACCTTCTGTCCTGGCTGGTACTCAGTCAGCACAGCCTTTTGGTCATGCCAAGCTTTCTGTAATTCTTGACTGGCCTCAAGGTCTTTGGAAGCCTTCTCCATGTATTCAGCCATCCTGGAGCGGAGACCAAGTACATAGTCCACTATGTCAAGTTTAGGCTTTTTGAGAGGTAACTCCCATCCTTCCTTCACAAGACACAGGGGACCCCTTACAGGGTGTCCAAACAAAAGCTCAAAAGGGCTGTAGCCCACCCCCTTCTGTGGGACCTCTCTGTAAGCAAACAGAAGGCAGGGTCAAAGGATGTCCCATCTTCGCCTAAGCTTTTCAGGTAACCCTTTTATCATCCCTTTTAGGGTCTTGTTGAACCTTTCAACAACCCCATTGCACTGTGGATGGTAGGGTGTGTTGAACTTATAGTTAACACCACACTCTTTCCACATTGCTGTTAGATATCCAGACATGAAGTTGGTACCTCTGTCTGAAAGTACCTCCTTTGGAAAGCCCACTCTGGACAAAACTCCAAGTAGGGCCCTTGCCACAACAGGAGTTGTTGTGGTCCTCAGGGGAATAGCCTCTGGATACCTGGTGGCATGATCCACTACCACCAGTATAAATCTGTGCCCAGATGCTGTTTGGGGATCCATTGGTCCAACAATGTTTATCCCAACTCTCTCAAAGGGTACCCCCACCCCAGGTAGTGGTATAAGGGCGGCCTTTGTGGTACCACCTGACTTGCCACTGGCTTGGCAGGTATCACAGGAGCGACAAAACTCCTTGGTATCTTCTGACATGTGAGGCCAGTGAAAGTGAGGGACAAGCCTGTCCCAAGTCTTGTTCTGGCCTAAGTGTCCTGCTAGAGGAATATCATGGGCCAAGGTTAGAAGGAAGCCCCTAAATTGCAGAGGTATAACCAACCTCCTGGAAGCACCAGGCTTGGGGTCTCTAGCCTCTGAATAAAGGAGCCCCTCATCCCAATACATTTTATGGGTACCTTGAGCATTCCCATCAGCCTCAGCAGCAGCTTGGTGTCTGAGGGGTTCAAGAGAAGGACAAGTTAACTGAGCCTGCCCCAGATCTGCCCTTGAGGGTCCCCCTGTCCCCAGAAACTCAACCTGATCAGGTTCAAGTTGTTCCAGGACAGTCTCCTCTTGGATCACAGAATCATCCTCCTGAGAGGGCTGATCCTCAACCTGGGGCAAGGTGGAAAGCACTGCCTTAACCCTCTTGCTCTTTTTCTTGGGTTGTGTCTGGTCTATAGTTTCAAGATCCAGCACAGGTTCAGGTAGGCCCTTCTTGGCCTGGGACCTGGTTACAGCAAGGACATGTGCTGAAATACCTAGCATCTCTGCATGAGTCCTATACTCCACTGCTGACCATACTGAGTCCTCTAGATCATTGCCCAAAAGACATTCAACTGGGAGGTCTGCACTCACAGCTCTTTTGAGGCCAGTTACCCCTCCCCAGGAGAAGTTAACAACTGCCACACTATGTGTAGTAGTGGCATTGCTAGCATTGGTCAATAGGTAATTTTCACCCAGTACAATTTGTCCATGGTCCACAAAGTTAGGTGTCACCATAGTGACACTGGCACATGTGTCCCTGTAGGCCTGAGCCACTTTATCATTTATCAAAGGTGTCTGCCTGTACTTGCCCAAAGTATTGGGACTCACAGTAGTGGACATAGCCATGTCCACATCACAGATCAAGACAGCCTGAGTAGGGATCCTGACTAGGCCAGAATCCATCTCAGTACCCAGGGTTAACCCTACTACACCCTTGGGTTGGGAACTACCACTGCTGACTGTACTAGGGGGAGCAGGTACCTTAGGGGCTGCAGTGGCAGGGGCTATACCTTTCTTAGTGCACTCACTAAACCAGCGTGAGACTGACTTACAGTAATTGCACCAAGGTTTCTTTGGGCCATCATTCTTCTTCTTTTTCTTTCCATTTTGGGACCCCCCTCATTAGAAGTATTTTGGGGGCCTGAAGAAGACTTCTGGTCTTTTTGTTTCTGATCTCCACCCTTCTGATCTGCCTTTTTCTGATCATCTCCATGGTTCTGGGGTTTCTGCTTAACCCTGGTTCTGACCCATTTGTCTGCCTTCTTTCCCAATTCTTGGAGAAAGGTCAGATCTGAGTCAATCAGGTGTTGATGCAACAACTGGCTCTGGCAGGTATTAAGGATCTGTTCTCTCATTATTAGATTGTACAATCCTGTATAGTCTGTAACTTTACTTCCCAGTAACCAACCTTCCAGAGCCTTAGTGCCACAATCAACAAAGTCAGTCCAGTCCCGAGTCTGAGCTTTTTGGGAATCTCTGAACAACAACCTGTATTGCTCAGTGGTTAGGCCGAACCCATCAATAAGAGCACTCTTCAGGGCAGTGTAGTTTTTAGCATCCCCAGGGCTAACAGTGAGGAGCTTATCTCTTCCTTTTTCAGAAAAGGAGAGCCACAAGATTGATGCCCACTGATCTTGGGGGACCTGCTGTACCATGCAGGCCCTCTCCAGAGCAGTCATCCATTTGTGGATATCATCCCCATCTTTGTAGGGGGGCACAATCTTACTCAGGTTTCTATGATCATAGGACCTGTCTTTATCTCTAGGGATATTGCTGCCACCAGTGGAATCTAATCTACTTAATTTTTGTTCTCTTGCTAAAGCAAGTTTAGCTTGGGCCAGGGCTGTTTCTTCTTTCTTTATCTGAATTTGGACAGCTCTCATCCTAGCCTCATGCTCTTTTCTCTGAGGGGAAGTCATTCCCCTTCGAGAACCCCTTGAGGCATTAGAGAGGAGAGACTCCCTGGAAGGAGACCTTTCCCTTCTATTGCCTGGGTTAAGTCTACTATTAGGCCTGGAAAGTTGGAACACCTCTCCATTCCCATGTAAGCTTAGGTTAGCCTGGCTAAGCCTCCTGACTTGAACCTGGCCATTTCCTCCATCATCTGAATCATCATCCTCATCTACCTCCTCAGCCTCAACTTCTGGGGTGATGGGATCATCTTCTATGAGGGTTACTCCTTCTCCCGTATTAACTGAGGGGCCTGCAGAAGACTTCTCAAGATCAGCTGTCTCTAGGACATGTTTCAGGATTGGGATGGTAGGGTTATGACCCTTTTCAGCCCCCTTGAGGTGCACAAGGCACTCAAGTCTCTGAAGCTGAGTTTTTCATAGCTGGAAGGTGCCTTGGGCAGGTCACCTGTCACAGGTAGAGAACTGGGTTGTTCACCTATGCCAGACATGACTAGTGAGGTGTGGGTGTGTGCTCCTCCCTACACTAAGTGTTTACCTACTAGAACCTTGCTAGTGAGTTGCAGTCAGGGTGTGCTAAGCCCTTTAGTCTACAACTACTAAGTTCAGTAGAACTTAAGTATTTAAGCTCTGTTTATATGTACCTATGGTACTTGATGTGATCTTTCAAATGATATTGTCAAAGATTACAATTGGTAAAACAACAGCAAGCTTAAATCCCAACCGCTGCACACCAATGTGAGAAGTTGGCCTGATGTATGATGTTCACTATTCTAGTGAGCACCTTGTATCAGTCCAAACAACCCTTATGGTGATTGGTTGGAAGATAACCTTATAGACCAGCTATCCTAGGGGTAGCATGGACAAAAGCAGTCTTAGGCTAAACTCAAGAGGGCATGTGAAGCCAGCTGCTTTACCATATGCAATCCTTTTAATACCAAATGAAAGGACACCACACAAGTTATATATTATACAAATATATATATTTATTACTAGAATAATCCTCTGTACTCTTTATGAGGACAGAGGCACAAGCGTTTAAACAAAAGCACAGAATACTATACAAAAGTTGCACAGTTATGGATAGGCCCGGTGGCCCCTAAAACCATATACTAAAATAGTGGTATAAGAACCATGTCACGAACAATGGTAACGCCTAGGGCTTTGATAATCGCTGGGGCTACACTGGACTAACAGCAGTTAGGACGTGGGAGGCCCACAGGATACGGGTGCAGTGCCTAAAGGACACGCGTGCACCAATAGAAGACAATGGTGCGTAAAAGTTAGAAAGTTGCAGATTTGGAAGTCTTCCGACTGGACTAGAACTTAACCACTTTAAACTAGGACATTAGAGGTGTAACCCACTACAGGAGCACCGGAGTACTCTCGTTACCTCACCCACAGGAAGCGGGTGCATAGGTGTCAAAGTGCGTCGGGTTTCGTCGTGGAGTTCTATGGAGCCTGGAGGTGAAGATGCTGCAGGCGGCCAGGAGAGAAGAGTCCGGTTGGATCCAAGGGTGGATCGAAGATGTAGAGTACCTGAAAGCAGAGGGGACAGAGTCTGGGTCACTAGCCAGTGACCAGGATGGAACCTGGAAGGAACCAGGCGAAGTCGGGTGCAATCAGGTGGTTGTCGAGAAGCTTGTCTCCGCTGCGACGTGGACCAGGTGGTATCGACGATAACCAGGAGGTGGACACGGGCTGTCCTACAAAGGTTCTCGCTGTCGGCGGTGTCGGCTTCCGGATTGGAGTCAACAGGCCTTGGCAAATGCAACCCACGTTTCTTACTCGGACCAGCAAGGTCTGAGAGGCTGCTCCTTTTCAGGGGAGCGAGGGCCAGTCTGGAGCAACCAGACCAGTAGTGTAGTTTTGTAGGATCGTCATCACAGAGGCCACTAGCCAATGGGCAAGTGACCGGACAGACACGTCAAGCAGGAAAATGCAAAAGGGCCCCACGCAGCACTCGGTGAGTGTGGAGAGGTGATCTTCGGTGCAAGAGCTGCTCGGGGCTGGGGCTTCTCAATCTCCAATGCACAGCTTCGAGGGTGCCTCAGGAGCTGCACAGGAAGCACTTTGCAGGTTTTTCAAGATGGGCGGTCCCACGTCTCACGTCACCTCCACGGGTCTCAGCTTTGCTGTGGCTGTGGATCGGGCTGTTGGAAGTCTGCGAGTTTGGTTCTTATTGATCTCTGTTGCTCGAGCTCCGGCAGGAGCAGTGGCAAAGCAAACCTTAGAGTGCTTGATGGTGCCTGCTTGTGCAGGGTGGTCACTCCTTGACCACAAGGGAGATTCTTCAGTCTTCTACGTCTAGTAGGATGTCGAAGGGTCCAGAGTTCTGTTTCAAAGTTTCAGTCAGGATTATCTAAAGTCTATGGACGCAGCTCCTACCTTTATTCCAAATCAAGGGGCTGGATTACCTGCTAGGTCCCTCCTATGGGTGGGACCCAGGAAGGGGGTGGTTACACCCTTTTCCCTTTGTCCAGTTTCACACCAGAGCTGGGGCTGGAGTGGCCCAGCACCGGTTTGAACTGGGCTACGCATAGGACACCTTGTGTGCCCCAGGCAGTGTCTAGTTTCACTCGCCCTCTCTGCCTCAATCCACTATCTCCTGTCTGGGGTGGTGTAACACCTCCCTGTGACAGGAAACCTTTTGTCCAGGCCTCCCCTGACGGAGTTTCGGTCAGCAGCAGGAGGCCAGACTTGTGTCTGTGGCAGCAGCATCCATTTTGTGATGCTGAGGCTCTGGTTAGTTTTAACCGCGTTTACTGTTACCAACATGTCTTCTCCCTCTAGAAGGGTGGAATGCTACCCCCGTCGCCAGAATTGGCGAGGGGGTAGTATTCCAAAGAGTATGACACCTTACACGACATGTTTCGATAAAGCCAAACCAAAGATAGCATCTACCCGCGAGGATTATAATGCACTTAAGAGTATATGGTATGGCAATACCCTGGAACAGCTATAAGGACATGGTTCCGAAAGCTGCGGACAGGCTCAGCTCATGCTAGAGCACCATCTCACATAAAACCAAGCACTCTGCCTCCAGGATTGTTAAGGCCTGCCATAGGAGTGACTTATAGGTGTATATGTGTCCAGATATAGGTTTAGACATAGGTATAATATATCTAAGCAAGGGGTGATTACACAACCTTGCCCCAGCTGAGTGATCAGCCAGTTGTGTCAGTTTGGATGGCCAGCCAGGGGTGGCAAAAGATATGCTGCAGCCCCTGGTAGGCCTTGGATGCACCTATGCCCTGGGTACCTATAGTACACTGTACAGGGGCTCATAAGGTGACCCAATACCAATTGGTGATGTACCTAAAGTACATGGTTATGAATTTAGAGAGAGAACAGCAGGGCTGTGGGTCTGATTAGCAGGCCCACAGCCACATTAAGTAGAAACCATTGAAGCAAAAAGCAAAAAGTGGGGTGACCATAGGAAAGCAGACCCTACTCTCCTACAGGCACAATGCCTTAAATTGAATACGCTTCTCCATAGGAAGCCAATGCATCCTCCGGATCACAGAACAGAATTGCGGGAGACCTACCAGGGCTCTGGCTGCAGCATTTTGGACACGTTGCATCCGGAGTATTTCAGCCTTGTTTGCCCCAAGTAGAAGCGAGCTGGCATAGTCCAGGCAAGATAGTATACTCACCTGTACAACCAGCTGACGTGTGACGGGGTCGAAAAACTTCAAACGGGGCTTTAGACCCCGCAAGAGGCCGAAGCATGTGCCCGCCACTTTCCTGGTATGATCCTGAAAGCTAAGAGATGAGTCCATCCACACCCCAAGATTTTTGACCAGAGTCTTTGGCGTGGGGACATCACCCAAAGCAGTTGGCCACCACTGCTCACTCCACAGACTGGCATTCTTCCCTACAGTGGTACTCTATCCTGTCCCAAACCTCAGCTGGTGTGTTGCAGAAGAAGGTGCTGCCTTGATGAACTTGAGGCAGGCTGGAAATAGCAGCACATATTGGAGGCCCTTGTCTGAGGGTGAGCTTTTGATCTCCAAGTACGAGGTTCTCCTTTGCATAGCCGCTAATGCATAATCCGTGAAAAGGGCGATTTCAGCATTATCAATGCGCAAGATGCTTTTCGTGCAGGCTGCACACAGCAGTGTGTCTCTATCTATAGTTAAGTAGGCATGCTACCACTGGGTGAGGCTGCGCCCCTAGGGGAGGTGGATGTGCTGGTACATGGTGAGCCCTCTCTAGGACAAAGAATTGGGACACACCTTGGGGTGCCACTACTAGGCCGAGACAATGTTACAAAAATGTCATCATATCAGAGCCCTCAGGTAGACCAACCAGTCTGATATTATTGCACCTGCTGTGGCCTTCTGCATCTTCAGCCTGTTGATCCAACAACACAACCTTTGCAGTGAGGGACACCACTTGCTTTTGGAGCTCATCCACAGTGGGGGGAACTGTCTGAAGAGCAGTCTTCTTGGATTTCACCCTGCCCGCTAATTTGCAGTGGCCATCACGTAGGATGTTCATATCGATTGCCACCTTGTCAATTTTACTTTCCAATACCTCTTCTGTTGCCACAATGGCTTCTAGGATATGGACTAGCTTGTCAGGGGCACTGTGTGGTGCAGGAGGCTCATCACCCATCAGCTGTGCCTCCTCCACGAAGGATAGATTTAGCACCCCCGTCCGGGTCCCTAGTAGATCTGGTGCTGCCCATGGTGGCAACCAGAGGCCCATCCAGTGGGCTACGGTCTGAGGGCTGTTAAAAAGAGGGGAGTGGGTTTAGTCTCTCCCCAAACCAGCAAACAATGGTCCCTATTTATTTCGCAGCAGGACCTCTCCATAGCCAAGCACCGGAGTATGTTCAGAGGCAATGGGTGCAGTGCATTTCCGGCAAGTGGCGCACACAGAGGTGTGTGTTGTGGTTGCTTGTATCATAGCCTGTACTGGCCCCCATTGAAAAATGTAGGCGTTGGCTGCCTCTTTGGAGTGAGGGTGATCAAATCCTGTCTGCAGGGGCATGCAGGGCAGCTGCTTTTACCAGTAGTGTTAAGCACCCCCATCTCATGTCAGTGCCACAGAGCCAGGGCCCCACACTCAGTGAAGCAGAGGGGTCCATATGAAATTCTGGGGCAAATAGCAGGTGCCGCTCTGATCTCAAAGTGGGTCCCGGAGGAAAAACACTCCCTTCCTCCATGCATTAATTATAGGCAAAAATGTCAGATCTCCCATTGGGGTCACACCTCCAGTGTTGATAGGCCCCAAGAACTCACCGCAGCAGACTGAGGCCTCGATAGGAACGACCCTCGTGCAGAGAGGCCTTCCTCCACTCCGCAGCAGGCTCTCCCATCACCAGTCGCCTCTCAGGTCTTCGTCTAAGCTTGCCGCCGCTCCGTTTGTTTCTCTCCCCGGGTGCCCCGTATACTGGGCCCACAGCATAACCCCTGCTGTAGACCCACCCATGGCCCGCTCCCATGTCGCTGGTAGGCCCCGGCCACGTCTCTAGCTGGCAGTCACTCCCGGTACGGTGGCCACGCTAAGTGTACAGGGACGGACAGCAAGAAGTCCAGACGCAGCTACGACTCTGCGGATGTCCCCAGGTCACAGCCCTGATGGACAACAGCTGCGGATTGAATACAGCAAGAAGAATAGATGATGGACGGAATGCTGAATCAATTGAACATTGACCCCCAGTCACAGATCGGGGTTGAATCCATCATTTTTTGCAGCTATGCCATTCCAGTTTAGACCCATCCATCAGTCTTGACCCTGATCTCCAATGAGGACACGGATTTGTCACTTAGACAGTCAATCACATTGCTACTAAATCCTTCATTCAGACACTCATACATCCACTCAGTCTTCAGTGCAGATTGCTATATATATATATAATACTTATTTAAATATTGAACCAAATCACATTCACTGGATGATGTCATCAGTGATGTCATCAGGATGTCACTGACCATGTCATGAATGATGTAATATGTGACATCATCAGCAGTGGATTGGGGGCACGCGAGTTATAGTTAGTACAACTAACTATAACAGGGGAATTTCAATGGTTTTGTATGAGTGAAATGTCCAACTAACTATAACACCCCTAAAACCTATGTTTTTTTCAGTGAATTTCTAAGGTTTTTTAAATGCTAATTCCTAACTATAACATGTCAGAAACCTATGTTTTTTTAGTGAATTTCAAAGGTTTTTTAAATGCTAATTTCTAACTATAACATGTCTGAAACCTATGGTTTTTTCAGTGAATTTCAAAGGTTTTTTAAATGATAATTTTTAAATGTATTAATTCTTATATTTTATTTTATACTGATTTACTACATTTTTTAAACTATTTATTTTTAGATATTTTATTTTTTAAATTACATTATACATTACATTACAAAATATACTTTCTCAGAATGAATTAATTTAGTTTAAATACTTTGCAAATAGGCAATAGAGTTTTAAGTACAGTGGTTACAGTTGTTGCAATGGGCACACAATTTCAAACCCAATGCACCATTGAGCTGAATGGGAATTTCTAGTTAAATGCAATTAGTTACTTTATGGATTACTTTCCTAACCACAGGACTGGATCCTAGATTCAGTCCTGGGACATCTCCTGTAAACAGTTGAGTAAAAGCGTTTTGGTTACAGTAGTGATTTTTAAGGTATATTATTGTATTTTAAAAGTTGACACTTCACTTTTTCCCATAGAATCACCAATGTTATCCTATGGGAGGAAATTCACTTAGCAAGTAAGTAGTGTTATCGTTACTTTTTCTTACTCAGTGGTGGATCCTGCATCCAGCACTGGTGCATCTCCTGTAAACAGTTGAAAGAATGTGTTTAAGTCATGCAGGTGATTTTTTAGGTATATTTGTAGTTTGTGAAAATAGAAACTTTTCTGGTGAAAACCAGACAATGGATTCCTATGGAAGGAAATACAAGTTACTTGTAAGTTTGGTTAGAATTACTTTTTAGGTTCAGTGCTGGGCTAAAAGATGCAGCACTGAGTTCTCTCCTGATAACAGGTGAGTAAATCGGAATTCGTTGTTCGGATGATTTTAGGTGAATATTTAAAAGTTCCAAAACTCCACACTTAGAAGAATTTCCAAGTGAAACCAGTCAATGTTAGTCTATGAAAGGAAATTCAAGTTACTGGTAGGTATGTATGGTTAGAATTACTTTTCAGGATCAGTACTGGGCTCAAAGATGCAGCACTGAGGTCTCTCCTGATAACAGGGGAGTAGATTGGAATTTGTTGTTCGGCTGATTTTAGGTGAATATTTTAAAATTCCAAAACTTCACACTTAGAAGAATCTTCAAGTGAAACCATTCAATGTTACCCTATGGAAGGAAATTCACTTAGCAGGTAAGTAGTGTTATCGTTACTTTTTCTTACTAAGCGGTGGATCCTGGATCCAGCACTGGTGCATCTTCTGTAAACAGTTGAAAGAATGCTTTTAAGTCATACAGGCGATTTTTTAGGAATATTTGTAGTTTGTGAAAATAGACACTTAGAAACTTTTCTGGGAAAACAAGACAATGGATTCCTATGGAAGGAAATACAAGTTACTGGTAACCATTCTAAGTTGAGAGATTAAGTCCCCTTCAATCCTAAGGGTCCCTAGGGTCAAACTAGTCCACTAGGTACCTCCAGTAAGCGCCACAGAGCTGCGTTGCAACGAGGTGTAAAAAGGGGCAAGGTCTCTGAACACCTGTCTGCAACGCAGCTCCCTGGCGCATACTGGACATACCTGTTGGGCTATTTGGCCCTCAGGGACCCTCAGTATTGAAAGAGAATTAGTTCCCTAACTTAAAACACGCCACAGGGCACGTTTGCACAGTGGTGAAGGAAGGAGGCGTGGCCTAAGGTGATATGTCTGCAAGCACACCCTGTGGCATGTTTTAAGTTAGAGAATTAATTCCTCCTCAATCCTGTGGGTCCCTGGGGGCCAAACTAGCCCACCAGGTCCCTCCAGTATGCGCCAGGAGACTCCGTTGCAGAGAGGTGTTCAGAGGCCATGCCCCTTTTTACAACACTCTGCAAGGCAGCTCCGTGGCGCTTACTTGAGGTACCTGGTGGGCTAGTTGGCCCCCAGTATTGACAAGGAATTAATTCCCCAACTTAAACCGCGCCACAGGGCGTGTTTGCACACATGTGAACTCAGGCCCTGCCCCCTCCCTTCACCACTGTGCAAACGCGCCCCGTGGCACGTTTTAAGTTGGGGAACTAAGTCCCTTTGAATCCTGGGGGTTCCTGGGGTCCAAATAGCCCACCAGGTACCTCCAGTAAGCTCCACAAGGCTGCGTTGCAGAGAGGTGTAAAAAGGGTCATGGCCTGGAGCACTTCTCTGCAACGCAACCCTGTGGCGCTTACTGGAGGTACCTGGTGGGCTAGTTGGCCCCCAGGGACCCCAGTATTGAAGGGGAAATAATTCCCCAATTTAAAACGCGCCACAGGGCGCGTTTGCAGAGTGTGTTTGTGAGGGGGTGGGGCCTAGGGACGATTGCGCCTTTTAAAAAAAAAAAAATTGAAAGAGGGGCTTTGTAGCCCCCCCTTTCTTTTACTTTTTTTGGGCCCTGTGGACCCCATCCCCCAGGGCCTGACCCCCAAATATACATTTTTTCAATTTTTTATGGGAAGGGAGCTGCATAGCCCCCCTCCTCAGGCCACTTCAAGGCCCCGGGGACCCCATCCTCCGGGGCCGGCCTTTTTTTCCAAAAATTAAAAAAAAATGTTTTTTGTTAATGGGGAGGTGGGCTGCGTGGTCCCCCTCCCGGGCCACTAGTAGCCCCAGGGACCCCATCCCCCGGGGCTGGCCCTCACTGTTGGGGACCGTGAGGGGGTCCCCAATCTCCCCGCAGTCCTGCCGGCTCCCCGCCTCTTGCGGGAGCCGGCATTGCTTTTCCATATGGGGAGCAGCTAACATGCTGGTCCACTTATGGAAAAGCAATCTGCTTTGCTTCATTGAAGCAAGAGCAGGTTTCCCTGCTCTCGCTTCAATGAAGCAAAGCAGTTTGCAATGGCAGGGCGGGAGCCTCGTCAATGGCAGGGTGGGAGCCACGAGGCTCCCGCCCTGCCATTGCAAACAGCAGTGTCCCGGGGGTGGGCACCCCGGGACACTGCAGGAGCTGGCCCTGGGGGTTGCGATCCCCAGGGCTCCAGTAGGGGAGCCGCGTGGCCCCCCTCCCACATTTGTAAGAAGCCACGGGGGTGGCGGTCCCCGGGGCTGAGGGGGCCTCAGACCCCCCACACCTAATTTCAATGAACCCTGGGGCTGGCGGTCCCTGGGGCTGGCGGTCCCCGGGGCTGGGGGGCCCGAGAGCCCCCACCCAATTTTACTACATAATTTTCAAAAGCCCCTTGCGGTGGCGGTCCCCGGGGCTGGGGGGGCCTGAGAGCCCCCCACCTATTGGAAACAAGCCCCGGAGGGTGGCGGTCCCCGGGGCTGCGGGAGGCCCCGTGAGCCCCCCGCATATATTAAATTAGAGCCCCGGGAGGTAGCGATCCCCGGGGCTGGGGGGCCTCAGAGCCCCCCATTTAATGCTTTAAAGCCCCAGGGGGTGGCGGTCCCCGGTGCTGGGGGGGCCTGAGAGCCCCCCACCCAGTTGAAACAAGCCCCGGGTGTGGCGGTCCCTGGGGCTGCGGGGATGCACCCTTGAGCACCCCTCATATATTAAGTAAGAGCCCCGGGGGGTGGCTGTCCCCGGGGCAGTGTGGGGGGGATTGGGACCCCCCACACTATTTTTTTAATAATGCCCCCAGGATTTGCCCCCCCCCCGGGGGCAAATTACCATTTTTAGCGCGGGAGACTGCGTTTTTTATATATCGGTAGGATGCGGATCCTACGCGCATCCCGTGATTTTAAAAAAAAACGATGGGTCTACAATGCCCCCTTTTCGCGTTTTGCGGCGTTTGTTTTGGGTTTCTTGTGCCTCGGTTCTACCGAGGCACAAGATGGCTGCCAATACTTCCTGATTTAGAGTGTTGACAGCCATTTAAAATACAGCTCGCGCACGACAGGGTTCGTGCAGGCTGCGCTTAGGGTACGCGGATAGGTTTGCGGATCCACTGCGCCCATAGATATATATATGACTTTAACTGTCATTTTCTCAGGAACTAATGAACGGATTTACACCAAACAAGCAAAAGGCACGAGTCTGAACCAAGGAATACCTCTTTGCCAAATTTGGTGCAATTCCGTTCAGCAGTTCGGGCTGTTGCTGGGGCTAAAGATACTATGGGAAATTGCATGAGGAACGCGTTTTGGGACCCCCTTTTTTCTCAGCCCCCGCTTGATGAATCATCGTGAAACTTTCAGGATAGGAGCGGACCGGAGCTGGCCAAAGGTTTGAAAAATTTTGCACAGATTCGTCAACCGGCGCCAAAGTTATTCCAAGTAGAATGTTGCAGATTTCCTATGGATAATAGGTCCTAACTATAACTACCTACTGGCGACCGCCAGGATTAATATATGTATATATGGTTTTTTTCACAGTGATAAATTTTAAATCTCACAAGAATCAATGTAATGTAAAACAAATAATTGTATTAATCATTTTACACTGTATATATTTATATACACATCAACATATAAATAAATATATACAATTTGATTTATTCATTCGTGTAGTTAATTTCTGATACAGCCATCACATGTTTTGCGCACATTGCACTTCTTCAGGGCTGTTACAGACATAGAAAATATGTATTTTCACATATTTAACAATATTTGTGTCAAACGATACAGTTTGGGGGTGGTATAGATTTTACACGTTTTCATACCTCCAGGAGAGTTTGTACCACTGAATATCGGCAATAGGAATATCGTGTCACAAGAATATCATGGGCAAAATAACGAAGAACAAAGTATTGAAAGGTAAGTGTATATAGACCAAGTATAGATTTACTATTTTTATATATCTATATATATATATCAAGGTACAAAAATGGGTAGTTAGGTATAGAAAATCTATACTTACTTTTTTTAACTTTATTTTTCACTTTCATATAAAGCAACTCCACAGCGGTAATAACAATAACCACAGTACACAGCAGATAGGTAACGAAACATTGCCTCACAATAAAATTGAGTCTCATTCAGTGCGGAAGGAGAGAATATCAGGCACACGTAATAGTCAACCAGGAGGCCATCCATACCCCACAACCAATACTGCTATACCTTTCAATATTCCACTGATCTCGTCCTCAATATTTCTATACCAAGTTATTGTGTGTTTGAGATTCAGGAGGCTCAGCTCCAGGAGGGATGGATTCATGCCATAACCACTGACGCTTACAAATATTATATCAAAGTACATCTTCTGTGGATTTCTTGAAAATCTGGCAAATACCAATGCCTCTAGGGCCTAACTGGGACACCGGTGTGTAAAGTGCATGCAAGTGTGCTGTTTTGCATTTCCTTCCAGTAGAACTTTCAGGCAGACAGGGTGCTTTATTTCTGTATTATCATCAGAATCTTTGTTTAATATTTTGCAGATAGTTCATTCCATTTTCCATTAGCCTCTTGGTGGGAGTGCTTACCATCCCTGGTATCTTACCACGAGGGGGGCTAGTGAGGTAGGGCATGAACTCGATTTGTTTTCATTACTTCATCTATTTTGCACGGCCACCAGCTGCCAAATAACCACCCTGTGCTCTGCTGTGTTCCTGGTGCTCCCTACTATTATAAGGTGTGCTAAAAATAGTTCACTGGTTGTGCTTGGGTGCAAGCGGGCTCACATCAGCCCTACGCTGACTAAAATAATTCTATACTGAATCTCTTTTCATACCTTCTGAACGTGAGAGACTTCCAGGATGTGTGGTGACTTAGCTTGGATCACATCATTCAAGCACACTGGTTTTAGGAAAGCTGGGGCGTTTTTCTTGTTTCACATCTGATTCATGAAGCTACTTAGCTTTGTCAGTGAACAACCTGTATCGAGAAAAGATGCCCTGAGATCTACATACACAAGTGCATTCGAATTGAATACAAACTTGATGACGTTTCTAAAAAAAAGAATCAGAAAAATTACCAATAGTTAATATGGCAATGCATAAATAGTAAAAAAGCAGAGAAGTGCGATAAAGTTTAATAGAATTTGTGAAACATCCAAAACCAAAATGAAACAAACTTCGGGACCCGTTAGCACCGGCAGACGGACACAGAAATGTCCTGCATCTAGAACAAGTAACAGAAAGCGGCTCGTGGCAAGCCAATGCACACCACTGCTGTCAGTATGAAGTGGGCAACATGTTACCAACAAAAAAAACCCCTTGGGAAATGCATTCGGCCTGGTCCTGCAGTTGTACATGCGCACTCCCAGGCTGGGGAAAGGCAAATGAGGGGGGCTGGTGCAGGGGTGGGCTGAAGCATGGAGATGCACGCACCCCAAGCAGCCATTAGGAGTGCGCAAGACAGGTTAAATCATGGACATTTGAAAGGGAATTCTTGACGGGGACAGAGTATATTACACACATGCACGCATGGATAAAGGACTTTTGGGATATTAACAGGGGGAGCACTAATCCAGGGAATGATTGGGACACTTTTAAAGCCGGGGTGTGTGGTGAAACACTGAGTTTCAGCCTAGCTAATCAGAAAAAGGAGAAAGCTAAGGCAGACCAGGTAAACAGTGACCTGTTGAATGCAGAGCAAAGACGCGAGCAGGCTATTGCAGAGGGGCGGGAGCTGGAACAAGGTTTAATGGAGGTCATGGTGGCCAAAGAGGAAGCAGAGGAGAGCATAGCAATAAAATCAGCTAAAGTATATAATGCCAAGAGGGAACAGTGCTATGAATACAGTGAAAGGGTAGGGCGGACACTGGCACTACGCACGAGACAGAAGATGGCAAAAGGTGAAATTAAAGAGATAAAAGATAGCCGGGGCAATATGGTCTCGGATAGTGAAGGTATCCTCGAGGTCTTTAGGGAATTTAATAGTAAGCTTTATGAGGAGGAGCAGGATATGGATCTCGTCGACATTCAGAGGTACCTGCAAGAATTACCAAGCAGGGTTCTACAGGATGCAGATAGGGACTCTCTTGAGGTTTGCCTAGAGGCAGAAGAAATTAAGGAAGCTATGCTCAGCTTGCCATCTGGCAAGGCTGCCAGGTCGGACCTGATACTCGGGGAATTCTACAAAGTGTTTTTCGCATCAATCATTTTAGATCTAGTTAGGACACTCAGGGAGGCGCAGGCAGGGCAGTCCATACCAGCTAGCTGGGCAGGGGCAGATATTGTTGTAATCCTCAAAAAAGGGAAACCCCCCGCAGAGCACGGGTCATACCGCCCGATTACATTGATTAATGCTGACCTAAAAATTTTCTCTAAAGCATTAGCGATCAGACTCGCTAGGGTAATAGTGCAACTAGTAAGCGTTAACCAGCATGGCTTTATTCCACAAAGAAGAACTACACTCCACGTTAGAAAGATGATTACGCTATTTGATATACAAGGGGTGGAGGGGAAACCAATGGCAGCTATGTTATTAGATGCCGAAAAGGCCTTTGACCACGTTGCGTGGGAATTTTTGTGGGTAGTGCTAAGGAAAGGGAGGATTGGAGCAGGATTTATAAAATCGATCCAATCACTGTATACAGGACCAACGGCTTGTGTAAGGGTGAACGCAGGTCGCACTATGCCATTTAGAATTACACGGGGCACACGACAAGGGTGTCCGTGCTCACTCCAGCTTTTCGCAATGTACATAGACCCACTTATTAAGAAATTGGAGTTAAATAATCAAATTAGGCCGCTAGATACTAAAATGGGACCGATCAAGGTACTAGCATACGCAGATGATATTGCGATTGTCACGCCCTCACCCGCAGAGGCTATCAGTATAATAGAGCAGGAGGCGGAGCAATTTGGGTGTGTGGCGGGGTATGTATTAAACAAAACTAAGACACAAATTATAAAGAACACATACGCAGCATGCATGGATTCACGGGTGGTGGACAAGGGGGTTTACTTAGGAGTAACTATCACTGCTGACCTGGGTAATCTAGTGGACTTAAACACTTCTCCTATTATTACGAAAGCGAAGAAGGATCTGGATAGGGTACACAATTTGCACATGTCCATAGTTGGCAGGGTTAATTTTATCAAAATGAATATCCTCCCGAAATTTCTATACTTATTTAGGACTATCCCATTTTTTTAGTAGAATAGAGCTTATAATAAACCGATTTATTTGGTCACAGGGTAAAACTAGAAGGGCAGCAAGATTTATGGCACTACCAAGAGAGAGGGGGGGTGGGCACTACCGGATCTGGGACTTTATTATTGGGCAGCAGTGCTTCAGCAAACAACGGGTCTGACTGGCGGGGCTGAGATGGAAGTAGAAGTTTACACCGGCTTGTTAGAGATCTTTGGTCTGATTCTAGGGGAGGAGGCACAGAATGTGTTCCTGAGTTACACGGAACCGAGCTACTTTAAGAGGACCAGATTTAAGACACTCGAGGCGGCCTACAAGGTGTGGAAGGCGTTTAAAAAGAGCTTTGGACTGGGTAGATATCATGCTTATACTAGATTAGCGAATGATCCTACACTACCCCCAGAGATCTTCGCTGACGCTGTATTTAAAGAATGGGGAAGGTTAGGAGTGAAAAGAATGGGGGATCTGATAGGCCCGCTAGGAGTGCGCCAATTCTCAGAGATACAGAGAGAATTTGGGGTCAGCACAAGATAATTTTTCAAGTACCTGCAGACAAGAAGCTTACTGGCCGGAAAGAGAGGGGGGCCTTCAGGATTTGGAGATAATGCAATACTACAAGTAATAGAAGGGGGATACGGCTGCACGATCAAAAGGTTCTACGCCGAACTAATAGCACACAGGGGGGATGATTTGGGCAAGTTTGAGGCAAAATGGATGGATACGCTAGGGATCAAAATGCAGAAATACTTAACTGACTACTATAAAAACAATTACATACTTAACTAAAATTACCATTTTTGGAACAAACTCGAAGAAAAACGGTTACTTTGATGAAGAGAAAAGAATACTCACCTAGAACAACTACTACAACAGATTATACTACAACACAAGTAAGTAAACTCCCATTTTATTTACTATAAAAGCCAAAAGAAACTTAGCTAAACTCCCTAAACTAAATAAATGCTCTTTCTTTTTTATTTTAACAATAAATTCCTACCAACAACAGCCACAATGAATAAATGTACTAAAAAATGAGCTACCTTATCAATGCCTACATAGAAATGTAACAAATAAATAAAGATATAGCAAACTAAAGTTTAAAATGACATAACATTGTATGAGCTATAAATAAATACAGATATAATATACAACTAATACAAATACTTATTTTTTCAGATTCAACAAACTTCATCTACCAAACTACATCTACGCAAAGAACAGCTTCTACAAAATGAAGTAAGTATACTCACAGTTTAAATTAATTATAACAAAAGAGAAACAAATAAGTATCAAACAATATTATTAATTACTACTGTTCTCTACCACAACTACAGGAATTACAACAGTGAAACTCCAATTAAAAGAAATAAAGACATCAGAAAAACAGAAAAAAACAACATTGTAAGTATATTTTTAAAATTACTAATTAAACCTAGACATTGAAATAAATGTATTACATATTTACTAAAAACACATATATATGTCTTCACAGATCTACCCTAGAAATGGCAGAAGGAGCTACTTTTATAACATCTCAGAAAGGAAAAATAATGCTCAGCTACATGGTTTATACCTACACCCAAAAAAAAGTCAAAGATAACAAAACACATTGGAAATGTAGCAAATACTATTCAACTGCATGCTATGGTAGAGCTACAACTGTAGATAACAATGTTGTAAATGTACGAGAGCATAACCACCCACCCAATGTGGCCGAAGTTGAAGTAAGGGAAGCATTAGAAACACTTAGAGAAGCAAGTACAGGCTCCCAACAAACAAGCACTACAATTTAAAAAAATGTATTGACCAAAGTCCCAGAACACGTAACAGGACAGTTACCCTCAATCCCCAACTTGAAACGATTAATAGCTAAAACTAAAAGAGCATCTGATCCAACTCCACCTCCACCTCAAACTTTCCAAGAAATTAAAATATATCCAGAATCTACTATTACCCATAAAGAAGACAAATTCTTAATGTATGATAACAAAAGCCATGATAAAAGAATTCTACTTTTTGCAACAAATAACAACTTGCAAAAACTAAAAAATTGTGAAACATGGATGATGGACGGAACTTTTAAAGTGTGTCCAAAACCTTTTTATCAACATTACACCATCCACGGTGAATACCAGGAAACTAATATCCCCTTAATGTATACATTGCTGCCAAATAAAACAAATGCAACCTACATAGAAATCTTAACAACAATCAAAGATTTAACAGATAATTACTATCCACAAAGAATCATAATAGACTTTGAAATAGCTATGATACAAGCTATACTAAAAATATACCCACACACTGCAATACAAGGGTGTTATTATCACTACAATCAGAGTATATGGAGACACTTACAAAAATCTACCTTAAGTATAGAATACTCTACAAACAGCAACTTTGCTTACCAGATCAAAAAATTAATAGCACTAGCATACCTCCCAACAACAGAAGTGGCAAATTACTACAATCTATTAATTGACAGTCCTTTCTACCGCAGTAATGAAAAAAAATTAACTCACTTCTTAGGCTATTTCGAAGACACCTGGGTAGGAAGATTACATCGTTCAGGTCACCGCAGACAACCTAAATTCCAAATTCCCTGGTGGAATGTCTACGCTAGCACTATAGCACAAAAAGCCAAAACAAACAACGCGGTAGAAGGATGCCATAATGCCTTCCAAGCCACAATAGGAAGAGCACAACCAACACTTCACAAACTAATCCAATGCATCAAAAAAGAACAAAGCTACCAAGAGCTAAGAATTGAACAATCTCTATCAAAAATAGGATCAAAACTAAGCAAACAAACAATAAATATGTACGAATACCTTCAACAAAAAACAAGAATGTACCCAAGTATCCAAGGTCTAGAATACATAGATCTAATAGCAAAATCTATCCTTTAATAAAATACAAATAGCAAACCATGAAAACATATATAACACAGACCATTTTTTTTATATGAGTTAAATTATGTCATGTAATGTAAAATAGAAATTAATATCGCAAGACATAATATAACTAATTAAAATACAAACTCACCAATAAACATAACCCACCCCAAAAATTAAATAAATAATTACTTACGGTTCTGTAGCTGTAGAATCTTTCCGAAATAGATGCTTTAAAAACCAATCCAAGCAAAAAGCAATCCACATAGTGAAAACAAACCCCAAAAAATGCAAAAAATACAACTGTATAAAAAGATTCCAACGTAGCAATCCTCTCGATAACGGAACCATAAAAACCCGAAAATAATTCACAATAAAAAACGCACCAAAATCCCCCCAAAAAAGGAAATGTATATAAACTAGTAAAAAACACTAGTAACATCAATTCCCTTAATTGTTTTTTTTAAAAAAAACTAGAGCAATTCCATCCGTTCACCAAAACCGGCACCTGTAAATAAAGTACAGACAGAACCCATCCAAAACAAATAATAAACCCACAAAGCCAATAAACAACATATAAAACGTACTAAAATACATAAAGTAATACTTAAATGCAAAACATTAACATTACATTCATATTAGATAGTAAACAAAGTATGCTATCACTAACGTACTTAAATAACACGAACATTTTACATAAACAGTTAAATAACACACATCGCAACACATATACACTACTACTAACTAAAAAATTCATTAAAAGTAACTTAAAAGTAATTAAAATGAAACTTACATTAACAAACACGAAGCAGCTCCCAACCGCGAGGTTCCTCTTCACAAATGACCCAAACAACGATGTAGATAGTCAAAAAAGTGAACTAAAGAAAACAAAATGGCAGCATAATTAAAACAAAAATAGGACTTAATCCCCATAAAAATGAATAAAAACAAATCAAAAATTATTCACATTTTTGTTTAAAAATTGTTATAATTATTTCATATGTTTAAAATAAACATATGAATATTGTAAAATATACATTACTTTTTTTATGTGAAAATATATAATAAAAATATTAATGTATATTAAAAATATGTTTATAAAATTAAATCTTTATTTAGTCATAATAGACAAATGTTAACAATTTAATGTATATACTTTTGTAAATGCAAAATATTTGTAAATTAATTAACATATTAAATTTCATTAAAATAAAATACATTTTAATATGCTAATTAATAAAACATTATATTTAAAAATGTACAATGTATATGTTACAAATACTGCAATGTTATACATCACTAAATACAAATGTTATTTTTTTTAAATGTATAAATGTTTCCATCTACAAACAGAACTAACACAATAAAGACTGTTTATTGTACAAGAAATTATTACTATTGTACTTTATAATTTTACATGCATGTGATATAAGTAAAAACATTTTTTTTTAAAGTGTAATTCATTTTTATACATATGTTATTAAATATAATCTTAAATACTTCAAAATACATTGCAGAATATTAAAAAAATAAAAAATATATTTTTAAATTTTTTAATTTGTATAAAAAAATAAACTAATAAAAAATGTCAGTATTATAATTCCAAATACTATTAAAGTAAATGAAACACTATATAGTAATTTAAAAAAAATACTATTCTAATTCCAAACTCTAAATAAATCACTAGGAATACTGGACAGTAACCCATAATAATTTACTATTCTAACTCCAAATCTAACATAACTCAGGGAAAGTGCTGGACAGTAAACCATAATAATTTACTATTCTAACTCCAAATCTAACATAACTCAGGGAAAGTGCTGGACAGTAAACCATAATAATTTACTATTCTAACTCCAAATCTAACATAACTCAGGGAAAGTGCTGGACAGTAAACCATAATAATTTACTATTCTAACTCCAAATCTAACATAACTCAGGGAAAGTGCTGGACAGTAAACCATAATAATTTACTATTCTAACTCCAAATCCAACATAACTCAGGGAAAGTGCTGGACAGTAAACCATAATAATTTACTATTCTAACTCCAAATCTAACATAACTCAGGGAAAGTGCTGGACAGTATACCAGAATAATTTACTATTCTAACTCTAAATCTAACATAACTCAGGGAAAGTGCTGGACAGTATTCTAACTCTAAATCTAACATAACTCAGGGAAAGTGCTGGACAGTATACCAGAATAATATACTATTCTAACTCCAAATCTAACATAACTCAGGGAAAGTGCTAGACAGTAAACCATAATAATTAACTATTCTAACTCCAAATCTAACATTACTCAGGGAAAGTGCTGGTCTGTAAACCATAATAATTTACTATTCTAACCCCAAATCTAACATAACTAAGGGAAAGTGCTGGACAGTAAACCATAATAATTTACTATTCTAACTCCAAATCCAACATAACTCAGAGTAAGTGCTGGACAGTAAACCATAATAATTTACTATTCTAACTCCAAATCTAACATAACTCATGGAAAGTGCTGATCATTAAACCATAATAATGTAAGATTCTAACTCCAAATCTAACATAACTCAGGGAAAGTGCTGGACAGTAAACCATAATAATTTACTATTCTAACTCCAAATCCAACATAACTCAGGGAAAGTGCAGGACAGTAAACCATAATAATTTACTATTCTAACTCCAAATACAACATAACTCAGAAAAAGTGCTGGACAGTAAACCATAATAATTTAATATTCTAACTCCAAATCTAACATAACTCAAGGAAAGTGGTGGACAGTAAACCATAATAATTTACTATTCTAACTGCAAATCCAACATAACTCAGAGTAAATGCTGGACAGTAAACCATAATAATTTACTATTCTAACTCCAAATATAACATAACTCATGGAAAGTGCTGGACATTAAATCATAATGTAAGATTCTAACTCCAAATCTAACATAACTCAGGGAAAGTGCTGGACAGTAAACCATAACAATCTACTATTCTAACTCCAAATCTAACACAACTCAGGGAAAGTGCAGGACAGTAAACCATAATAATTTACTATTCTAACTCCAAATCCAACATAACTCAGAAAAAGTGCTGGACAGTAAACCATAATAATTTACTATTCTAACTCCAAATCTAACATAACTCAGGGAAAGTGCTGGACAGTAAACCATAATAATTTACTATTCTAACTCCAAATCCAACATAACTCGGGGAAAGTGCTGGACAGTAAACCATAATAATTTACTATTCTAACTCCAAATCCAACATAACTCAGGCAAAGTGCTGGACAGTAAACCATAATAATTTAGTATTCTAACTCCAAATCCAACATAACTCAGAGTAAATGCTGGACAGTAAACCATAATAATTTACTATTCTAACTCCAAATATAACATAACTCATGGAAAGTGCTGGACATTAAACCATAATAATGTAAGATTCTAACTCCAAATCTAACATAACTCAGGGAAAGTGCTGGACAGTAAACCATAATAATTTACTATTCTAACTCCAAATCTAACATAACTCAGGGAAAGTGCAGGACAGTAAACCATAATAATTTACTATTCTAACTCCAAATCCAACATAACTCAGAAAAAGTGCTCGACAGTAAACCATAATAATTTACTATTCTAACTCCAAATCTAACATAACTCAGGGAAAGTGCTGGACAGTAAACCATAATAATTTACTATTCTAACTCCAAATCCAACATAACTCAGGGAAAGTGCTGGACAGTAAACCATAATAATTTACTATTCTAACTCCAAATCCAACATAACTCAGGCAAAGTGCTGGACAGTAAACCATAATAATAAACTATTCTAACTCCAAATATAACATAACTCAGGGAAAGTGCTGGATACTAAACCATAAAAAATGTACTATTCTAACTCCAAGACCAACATAATTCAAATAAAATGCTGGACAGTACAAATATTAATTTTTGAAATGTTTAAATTTAAAAATACAATTTTTAAATTTCAAAATTAAATAATTTATTTCCTTCAACTTTTTATAAATTTACAAATTTCAACACACATTTTGGTTATTACTAACAACTCTTATCCCCTATAATCCCAAAAAATCCATACCTAAAATATTTACACATTTTATAATATATAATTATTTAAATTTGAAAAAAATACTTACGTTCACATTTTAAATAACATTTTTATTTCCATAAATTTTTAAATTCATAATACAATTTCCAAAACATTTAATAAATTAATACCCACCCTTATCCCCTATAAACCCAACAACCCACTCCTACAACATTTACAATTTTTAGAAAATATGAAATTTAAAAATATATTACATAATTTCTAATTTTAAATTTTAAATTTAGAATTAAAATATTATTTTTCTTAAAAATTGTAAAATTTATAAAATGTTCACACACATTTTAAAATTACTACCCACCTTTATCCCCTATAAAACAACCCGCTCTTAAAATATTTACACATTTTATAATACTTAAAAAACTACTAATATATTTATTTATTTCAAATTTCAAATTAAGATTTTCGATTTTTGAAATTTTTTAAAAATAAATTCATTTAAAAAAAAATTTAACACAAATTTTTAAATTTACTACCCTTATCCCATATATAACAAACAACTCGCTGTTAAAATATTCACACATTGTATTTAATATAAAATGTTAAACATATTAATTAGTTCCGAATTTCAAATTTCTAAATTTATTTTTCTTTTCATTAAAATTGTAAATTAAAAAAAATATTAACACACAATTTTTAAATTACTACCCACCCTTATCCCCTATATAACCAACAACCCGCTCCTAAAACATTCACACACTTAATTTAATATAACATTTTAAAATATCTTAATTCATTTCGACTTTCAAATTTAAAATTTCGAAATTAATTTTTTTTCCTTAAAATTGTAAATTTAAATAAAAATTTAACACAAAATGTTTAAAATACTACCCACCCTTATCCCCTATAAAACCAAGAACCCGCTCCTAAAATATTTACTAAAAAATATAAAAAATATTAAAAATTTACATTTATTACTCACATAAAAATATTAAAATAAATAAAAAATTAACAGAAATAAATAAAAACAAACAAATTATAACACTAAAAACATAATATCGATATTATTTACATCGATATTTATATCAACTATATTTACTACAACAATATTTAACAATATCGATATTTCTGCTATTCTATACAAACGATATTTACTACATCGATATTTAATTCGTCGATATTTAACACAGTCGATATTCTTACCTAGATATTTCTGCTTGTCGATATTTCCACGTCGATATTCCTGCTGTATAGCGTCCCAACCTGGTCCCTCTGATAAAAGAAATTGAACGGTTCCTAGATAGATCGCTGAATTGTAAGTTAACGATGATACCCGAAGTAATACTATTGGGATTGGATGGGACTAGAGCGCAACCACAGCTGGAGAACTTTGTGTTTGTAGCCATGGCAGTATTACGTCTATGCATAGCTTCTGAATGGCGGGATAAGCTCCCACCCACTATGCAGCAATGGTTGGCCAGGCTGTTGTACTTATGCAATATGGAAAAAGCGTTATATGCCAGAAAAGGGAAGAAGGGCAGATCCCTTGGTCTTTAGATCTGGAAACCAATAACAGATTGGAAGAATAGGGTGGTGGGAAACATAGAACTTTCATAGGGTTTCCAGGCGGGTGTGCAATATAGATCTGGAATACTAATTACGCTGTACCCTTGGGGTTAGGTATATACATATATGATTTTCTTTTGCGGTTTTCTTTTACAGTTGTTACGATTGATGTTCTTGGTTATCCTTTTTGCTATGCCAGGACAAAATACTGAAACCTGAGATATAGAAATGTCCTAGAAATTTGAAACTGGATTTTATATTCTTTGTATTTTTTTTTTATGTCCTGTGCGGGGGGGGGGGAGGTTTAAGGGGAATAAATGTTGTAAAAACTTTTGAATAAAAATATAAAAAAAAAAAAAAAAAAAAAAAAAAAAGAGTGCGCAAGCAACTTAAACAAGCATTTGCAATGCAATAGGTCTCGCATTAACGCGAGTTTGAGCTATTAGTATTATAAATCACAATGCCTTTTATTTATGTTTTGTTTTTTAAAACATAAATAAAAGGCATTGTCATTTACAATGCTAACAGCTTAAACTCTCACAAAACCGAGCCCTATTGCATTGCAAATGCTTGTCTTGTGTAACTATTGGGGCATTTCGGATGGTTGGCCCTGGGAGTGAGCACCCTTTTATTTGGGAACTGTACAGAGTGCGGTGATTCTCACCACAACCGTTTAAGTTGTGTTAGTACAAGCTAGAATTTTACCGGCGGCATTTCTAATGCTCGCAACTAATTTTTGTTGCTCTAATCTTTTAATTGAAAGGCTAAATATATTGCCCATCTCCTCGCTGTTCTCAAAGCACGAGAGATATTTCGCCTGATAATTCGAACATGGTCTATCCCAAATCCTTTTCTTCAATTGCATCTGTAACGTAGTCAATTGTCTGAATTTATCAGATGCATTATTAGGATAGCCTCAGGACTTCAGAAAAAGTGCATGTTTCAACTCAAGCTGGAGAAGCTTCTCTCGTAACTTGATCTTGGTAGCCTGTTCAACTCTGCCCTTTCTGATAGTGTAGCTGGTAGTCTGACCCCAAACAAATGATTTCAAGGCATCACAAACCATTCTAGGTTTGGCAGACCCTTTATTAAAACAAGAACTTTTCATCTACAGCGGCCCTGTGCTGCAAAGTGTCTCAGGACATTTTTTCAAATGTTGGCTGCTATGCATGAGCACCAGTTAGATGCACAAAGACACATTAATTTTTGGGAGGCACGGGGAGATTAAGTGATTTTCCCAGAATCACAGGATGTTTAGCAAATGCCGAGGCTCGAACCTGGTTCCCCTGCTCCAAAATCGGCAGCTCTGGTCGTTACGCCACACCCCCCACCTCAGGGCCAACACGCACTATCTTTGGAAGTGATACTTCTAAATCAATTAGGTGTGAGGAGGAAGAGGAAAGTAAAACGCTTTGGGGGCCTTGCCAAAATGAGAAACAGCCACAACACTCTGGCCTGTGTATGCAGTCCTGCCACGTATCACGCATCAGGCGTGGCTCAAACGCATTTGAGTGTGGTGATCTGCATCACCACACTGAAATGCATTGTCACGCATTTACCATAGTGTCTCAGCTTCAGTGAAGCGCTACCTAAAGCTGTAATATCATGGAACTTGACAACTGGCAGGGAACTGCCCGTGGCATATGCGCGCTGCTCTTGCCGGCTCGTGGCTTATAGCGAAGGTTGCTGGCAGGCAGCTCACAGTTACAATGTATCATGATTATGTCCACCAGCACAGTTCTCAAACAGCCTGCCTTCGTGGAGGTGTGTAATGCCTCCTACCATTACAGCCGGGGCAGGGTGCAGTCAGATTAAGCCGTGCATTGAAAGTCTGGCGATGCAGGGTGACATCACGTCCTGCTGCCAAAGGCGGGGAGTGTTTTTTTTTAAGGAAGCAGCAAGGGGCTGGTTACGGGTTATCTGGAACCAGCACCTTAATCTTGGCGCTCGCAGAACTGCCTTCTGCTTGTCCCGGCCGGGCCGTCAAAAATCGCCCACATGGAATTCAATTATTGTCTGGCCTCACGTCATGGAGCCGGTGACCGGAGTTTGCAGTGGCAGCAGACTCACCGAAGAGAGGTATACGGCTCCTATCTCCAAAATTAGAGAGTTTCCCAGGGACCAGAAAGGACTGGGTAATAAGAACTATATCAAAAATTTTCCTTTCTGTGTATTAATCTTTCAGTTGGTGACCATACGGCCTACACACTTCAATTATTGTCACGTTATAATTACCATTTTATGATTACCAATAGTACGCCACACATGAATGTCATTCTTTGTAACTCTCAAAGTTTTATTTTTTGTATTTTTTATAAAAAGTTTTTATAAAGAGAAAAACATATTATATCGGTACACCTTATGGATACACCTATATTTATAAAAAGTATGCTCTGTTACAATTTTAACCACTTTCTAACAAATCCAAATTACGGTATCTAATGCAGAGTCACACCACAGTTAAGAATCCTGATGTAATCAAATTAAATACATTATACAAACAAGTTATACACAGTAAAAAGTCCCATTGTCGACGCGTTTCGGTGCGTAGAAATACATTTGTGGCACCTTCCTCAGGACAGACGTAATATTAAAAGCAATGATTTGAACTTCTTTTTGAAGATTCGGGTTTATGGTCCTTGTATTAATCTTTCAGGACTTCTTCGCTTTTCATTTAGCGTTCGCATAAGCTCGCTCTCACCATATAGATTATCTTTCAATGGCCTTTTCATAGGGTTTTTATATTACGTCTGTCCTGAGGAAGGTGCCACAAATGTATTTCTACGCACCGAAACGCGTCGACAATGGGACTTTTTACTGTGTATAACTTGTTTGTATAATGTATTTAATTTGATTACATCAGGATTCTTAACTGTGGTGTGACTCTGCATTAGATACCGTAATTTGGATTTGTTAGAAAGTGGTTAAAATTGTAACAGAGCATACTTTTTATAAATATAGGTGTATCCATAAGGTGTACCGATATAATATGTTTTTCTCTTTATAAAAACTTTTTATAAAAAATACAAAAAATAAAACTTTGAGAGTTACAAAGAATGACATTCATGTGTGGCGTACTATTGGTAATCATAAAATGGTAATTATAACGTGACAATAATTGAAGTGTGTAGGCCGTATGGTCACCAACTGAAAGATTAATACACAGAAAGGAAAATTTTTGATATAGTATACGGCTCCTAGCCAGCAGAGCCTTCTTGAAATGTTTTCATTTCAGCAAAGAAGGCTACTGCCAGAAGGCAGGCTGGCAGCTGGCTAAGGCCTCATGTTTATTATGGCTAGACAATGTTTTCAACAGCACCTTGCACTGATTGCACCACATCGCTTAAGTTTAAATTCAAGATATCCAGCGCCGGACCCCACCCCATGGATTGTGGCGGCCGCCGGAGCCCATAGCACAGCTGATGCTTGCTGATCCTGAATGATCCTGGAAGCGCATTTCCCAAGGAAGTTATTTGTTGCAGCCAGGCGCACTCTGGAAGCGGGCGACCCGGCCATAACCCGTATTACTGCGGCTCAGCTCAGAGTTTTAAGTAAGTTAGTCTCCATGGTTCCAAAATATGCTTTATTGTATAAATAGTGCTTAGCTAGCTCGTAGTCAGTCAGCTGCCTGCTGTCCTGTCACTGAAGTTCTGCAATTAACCACACACGTCACAGTCTCCTATGTAGTCGCTGCTTCTAATTTACATTTTGTCAAACACAAACACTAACAATAACTTCCGTGTTTTTGATTTTTGAGAGTGCTTTGCAATGATTTTTCAAATGGCCTATTGGCGGACAAAAGATGGACATGTCGACAAAACACTGTAAATGGAATGTTTGGTAATGTCCTAACATGACGGAGTGAAGCATGTCAATTTGTGAAAAAATGCAGCACTCTACACACTGTTTCTTTACTGTCACCATACCATTCTCCACCTTATTTCATTGCCAATGGTCTGCCTAATCCGCCAGCTCAGAATGCGGCTTAGTGTGTAGACCCTCTTCTTACTACCATGCCTTTGTAATATTTTTAGAGTTTCTGGTTGATAAAAATAGGTGTCATTTCGGATATTTATATGTTCCCTCATCTTCGTTGCTTGATTTTTACTCACGAGAAATCATAGTCATGGAATGTCACTCATAATCACACTTAAAGGATGAAAATGTCTCTCATAAGCAATCTGAAACCTTGGCAGCTATGTGTATGCACTGCGTGATCCCACCGGCACCACGACCCCTGCGCTGCCTGCGCGTGCCGCAGCACTGGGCGGACATTTCACGCTCAGGGAGGGGACTGCAGCGAGGGGGGAGGTACACAACGGAGGGTGCAGACGGGGAGCCGGTGCCAAGGTGTCCCGCTGCAAAGCGCCTGCCGTCTCTTCCTCCAGGTGTCAGTTTCAGCCTGCCTGCCATCTGGAACAGACCCCTTATTCATGGACGTGTGCTCAGTGCTGCAGCCGCGTGGCCCGCCCCCTCCACTGCCCGGCTACTGTACTCCTCAAGCCTCCACAGGCCTGGCGTGAGGGGCAGCGCCTCTCTGCAAACGGGACGGGGATCGAAGAGGCACTATCTAGGTGCTACGCGTGGTTCGGATGCCAAGAGTGGCCCAGTCCACCCTATTGTGTCCTTTCACCGCTTTATTTAAGCTTACGCCAATTGTAATTAAGTTTACGAAATACCGTTCTTAAAGAAAAACGTTTATGTGAACTCATGCCAAATTTCTGGGGTTTGGTGGCCGCAAGATTGCCCCTGTTTCCACTAATGTGAGATCACACCACAGGCAGGGCGGAAACTTTCACCCAAAAATGAGCATTTAAAAAAAGAACTCTCGACAAATGTGTAACCATGGAGCAAAGATAACGTGAAGTTGCATAAAACAATTTTAGTCTCGCGTCACATAGCCGACTTAAAAAATCTCTGTGCCAGCCTTCCACTGTTGGGGGACTAACATAGTTTATGTAAAGCAAGCTGAGTTACTGAGCTACAACAAGCACTCGCCATGACGTAGAGCTTTCTCTTTTTCTGCCGTCTCACTTGGACGGCCTGGCCTGCTTTCCTTCTGAAGTAAAAGTTTTATTATCTTTATGGGGCCATGTGTTTGGCCCCATAAAGATAAGAAACCTTTTACGCCAGAAGGAAAGCAGGCCAGGCCGTCCAAATGGGACGGCAGAAAAAGAGAAAAGTCTACGTCACAGAATGCTCTTTCCCAATGGCTGGCCACCGTTTAGCATAAATGGTGATGCCGGCCAATTGGAAAGAGGGGCGGGGCTTAAAGCCTGATACTCAAAGCCCCTCTATATCATAAAATCTGGCCAGCGAGATTGCGCATGCGCAGTCTACGCAGGCGAGACCTAAAAACACAAGCTGCCTCCATCTGCGGGTGTGGGCGCAAAGAGTGGGCTGCGAGAGCAGAGTCTGCATCATTTTGAAATAAAAATGAAACTGATACAAACGCAATAACAGAAACCATAGCAGCAGTGGAGTTACTCTGTAAAAAAAACACGTTTTACTCCTCATAAAAGCACAGTGCATCGCAGCCCGCAGCTCTGCCTAGTAACATATTAACAGCGACATTCTGGTAACAATGCTTACATGGTAAATAAGCATTGGAAACGCAATCAGTCTGGTACACACATGCTTCGAGGCTGTGGGGGAGGTCGGCTGAAGTGAGGAGAGGCCCCTATGTGCAGCCATTAGCAGTGTGCAAGCAACAACAAAACTAAGCAACCATCCCCCTGAGGGGAAGGTGTGTAAAGAGAGGGCTGCGAGAGCAGAGTCTGCTTCTTGCCGCCAGGGCCACAGCTGTCTTTGGCCACATTCTTTAGCCGAATCCTCGCTCTATCCGTGAAGCATGGAAAGCATCCGACCTCACGCATGTCACCAAGCGGAGACCTCCAGCCTGGATACTAGCAGCTTAAACAAGTAGAGAAAAACATCAAAGCAGGCGCTGTGCTGAAACTTAAATTTAAGTGCAGCGCCTCATTACATAAAAGCTGTGCACGCATGGGCACAAGCACTGTGATAAATAAATAAATAATTAGATAAAATAAAAGGTACAGTTTACTATCGTGGAACATGCTCCTGTGCACGTAAAATGAAATGAAAAGAATATTTGTTAAGTGTGTTAGCTACCCGAAGGTGTCCCAGCGCTATGGACAACGCGTGATGGCAGACAGAAGAATCATGCTGATTTGTTAAAGAGTAAGGTTTTTAAGAGTTTGCGGAAGGCGAGCAGATTAGGCTCTGTTCGTAGGAGGAGGGGGAGGGATTTCCACAGCCTGGCCGAGTTATAGGAAAAGGAGCGGCCCCCGGATCTGGCTTTTTTTTATCCTAGGCACTGTAGCAAGGAAAAAGGATGACGATCTGAGTTGCCTGTTCGGGTGGTAGGGAGTGATGAGTGATTGGTTAATGGCGGGGCCTGTCTTCCAGAAGGCTGGGGTTGTCTTGGTCCAGGTTGGGTTTTTTCAAAAGGGCCTTGACCATTGCGCGCTTCCAGGGAAGGGGGACACTTCCCGTGGAAATGGAAGTGTTGAGTAGATAGAGTATGGTAGATGAGATGTTGCAAGCAACTGACACCAGGGAGCGTGAGGGGGGGCAGGGTCTTTAGGGGAGCCTGATTTTACCCGACACATGATAGTTTCGTGTGAGGCAGGGTTGAGAAGTGGGAAGGATGGGTGTTTGGGTGCGGATTTTGGGAAATTGACGGATATTGTGTGGATCTGGGTAGGGGGAAAGGAAGTGTAGATGGTTTTTATTTTTTGAAGAAAAAAATCTGCAAGGCTATTGCAGCGGGTTTGTACATCAGTGGTATTCAGGGGGTTTTCTGGGAGTTTGAGGAGGGTTTTCGCGATACGATATATCTCTTTAGGCTTAGAGGCAGCTGCATTAATTTTCTACAAAGAAAATTGCTTGTGCAGCTTTCATTTCATTTTTATACATTTTGATAGCTTCTCTGTATGCAATCTTGCTAGACGGGCAGTAGTCTAATCGCCATTTCCTTTCTAGTTTTTTGCAGGAGCGTTTCCTGTCCCGCAGGCTGGGGGAGTACCAGGGAGCCGTGACAGTGTTACGCTTAGTTTAGGCGTATTTTACGGGGAGCACAGAGTCTAATGAAGTGTGAATCCATTCATTATAGTCCTCATTAAGCTGGGGTGGGATTAGGATTGCTGTGTGGTCTGGAGGCTTCGAGGGCCGCCTCCCAGCAATCGAGGGGGAGTTTGGACCAGTTACGGTCCCTGCGAGTAATGGTGCTGATGGGGGGTGGTGGTGGTCGGGAGTAGCCCAGGAAAGAGGGATTAGATAGTGATCTGACCACAGAATAGGGGGAAGGGGTTCCCACTGTAAGATCTGGGCAATTACTGAAAATGGGGTCAAGCAGGTGTCCTTTAGTGTGAGTGGGTTTGAGTACTAGTTGTGTAAGTTGTAGTGCAGCAAGGCTAGTGGTAAGCTCTTAAGCGGTATGATCTGAGGCATCATCAAAATGGATATTTAGATCCCCTAAAAGTGTAAAGTTAGATGGTTGATATGCAAGGTTGGCTGTGATAGGGGGAAGGGAGTTGAGGAATTGTCCCAAGGCCCTGGGTGGACGATAAATGAGTAGCCCGGTAAAAGTACTTGTGGGGGAAAACTCTAGGGAAAAAGAAAGACTCTCTCAGTCTGGCACTAGGTTGGGGGAACTGTGACACCTATAACAGTCTTTAAAAAGGATTGCTAGGCCGCCTCCTCCACCCTCTCTGCGGTTCTCTTGTATTTAGTATCCTAGTAGGAGGGATTGGATAAGGTCTGGTTCAGATTCAGCGTTGAGCCAGGTCTCAGTCAAAAACAAGACATCTGGGTTGAGTTTGTCTAAGAGCATGGAGATTTCCGTGGAGTGTTTGGGGAGTGATCTGCAGTTTAGGAGGTACAAGATTCGTTGGGTTTTTTTGTTAGGAAGAGCAGGTTGGAGCTGAAAACCACAGTGTGTGCAGGTGGAGTGGAAATCTGCCACATTCCAGGACGAATGGTAGATACTGGGGGTTGTTCCTCTCAGTTTGAGGAGGGAGTTGGCACTATAATTCCTGATTTGTGTGGAGAAACAGGGGGGAGTTGTGGCCCCTGGCCCCGGCCGGCCGCGTGCAGATGGGCTTGCCTTAGGCGTGCCTTTGGCGCTCGCTGCGCGCAGCGAGTGGCATCCGGATTATGAGGGGGAAAGGTCAGCTGCTGTACAGCTGACTTACTGGGTCTGCCGGAAGTGATGTTACTTCCTGTTGCACATAAGGTTCCCTCCACAACAAACCGAATAGTCTGCGGTGGACCGGGGAAGAGTGCAGTTGGGAGGGTGAGTGTGGATAAAAGATTACAGCTTAATTTTTAAGATGTTTCCAGGATGCGGCGAATTTAAAATGTTAAGGTGCGTGAAAGGAGCCCCTTTCCAAGGGGCTCCGCTTTGCAGGCTGAGGCAATGACAGTGCTTACAAGTGATTAAATGTTTTAAAATGCGGCCATGCAATAGTTAAAACAATACAGGGTAGGAGCCCTTTCCCAGGCACTCCCAGTAGCAAACAGTTTCAAATAAGTACAGCATTGAAATTATAATGCAGAAAATAAGAAAGAAGTACAGAGTAGGAGCCCTTTCCCAGGCGCTCCACTTGCGAGCAGAGACAAAGTCTGTCTCACCTTAGCTGTATGAGTGCCAGGCGTGAAGCTAGCGCGCTTCACCGTCATAAATAAATAAATACAGATACCTAGACAGCGCATTGTACTACAAACAAGTACCTATAATGGAGCATGAGCATGACACTGTGTCTCTACAGGAAATACAACCACAATTGCAGAGTCCATCTACGTAAGTAGCGCGCGTATGTTAATGCGCACTATTTTATAAAATAACAATTATGCTGTGTAAGCGTAATGAGACTTTAGTGAGGCGGTGCTGCTTCCAACAAACATATGAACCATATCTGTTGACTGTAGCATGCATTTAGGACCCCTAGTTTTATCCCATGGAGCATTATTTCAGGCCTATAATATAATAGACAGATAGTCTTCAATTGTTGCAGCTTCAGAATAATCGAATGGACTGATCTGTCAACAATATCCAATGTACTCCATCTATCTAAAACACGCACAGCTGTATCAAGTTGCCGACCCACTTTTGAAGCCAGTTACAAATTATCATCTGATACTTACAAAAAGCCTGATATACCATGCTTATTGTTGGTTTCCTGCCTATTGTATACAAAGTGGGTAAAAACATACTTGAACCTGGTGCACGTAAAGAGGGTTGCTTTTCTGGTAGAAACGGAAGTTATGTATCGGATCGAGATCCAATAAGAAGCCCGCTAACAAAAAAAATGCTAAAGTCCACAAATGGCAAGCGGCGAGAAATTAATCTGCAATAGGCGGAGTTTCACCACCAATATAGATTACTAAATGTCTCGGATAGGAAGCACATGCGCGCTGCCTAGGCGAGACCTAAAAACAGGTATTTGCGCACGAGTCTCACCCCCTTTCTGGAGTTTTCTACTGTGGAGCACTCTGCACAGGGGGACAAGAAGCCTTAACATAAAGATCACGTGACATTCCCAGAAGTACCCTGGGAAACGTGCACTTCACACAGCTTTCTAGGCAGACTTCTGGGAATTATGTGAATAGAAAAAACCATAAAGGAACATTTAGGCGGTGATGTAAGTCTGTGCCTGTATTTTTTTCTTATCTAGGGTGCCCTGTGTCTTTTTTCCGACAAGACAAGGATGTTTGTTACTCCTAAGCTGGTGAAATGTAAATGAATCTATCTGAAATATGTGTTTTTAAAATATGAAATGGAACCACATTGAGGGCTGATTCACACAGCTATTGCGCACCTAATTGAAAATAAGTGCAGATTTACTCCTGTCAAGGGCAGGGGTAATTTTTATGAAGCTTGGGAATGGGAAGGCACCGCCGACAAAATTGGTGGGTGTGTTAGTGTGTTGTGAAGTATATATATGCATGCACAAATGTGCATCTATTGCATATATACATACAAAAATACCATTGCATTGGAGATAATTGGACTTCGAGAAATAATTTCAGAACTTCACCTTGGAAGCTCCAACCTTTGTAGCTTCTCAGAGGTAATCTTGGAATAATCGTGAATTCTAAAAATACTGGAAATGTACACAAAATGTAGGCGATAGCCTTCTGGAGAAAATGTCTAACTTTGAGAACTGAGCCCTTGAAAACATAATTTTTCATTATTCTAGTCAATTTTTCCTTTCATTGAGATGTAATTAACTTTGATTTTAAAAAGTTGCTTTGAGAAACATCTACATTTCTGCTTTTAAATTGTATCTATATAAGTGTGAATAGTGCCTGGTCTAGCCAACCTTCTTCCTACAGCATGAAGCAGTGCCTCACATATTATTTGTTGATGGAATTTCAATCTTCTCTTCCTTCTTCTTTCCCGTTTGTGTTCTTTCCGCTCTCTTGCTCTCGGGTAATGTCTGATAAGGAAAATAAGTGCCAGTGCGCCCCACCAGCCCCTAAAAGTATTGCTGGAGGGCCCCACCAGAAACCACCAGCTCAAATTAAGAATTGGTCTTACTAGCTAGAGACGCTACTCTCTCTCTTGATTTGAGCTTCTGACTGGAGACGATAATGTTTACTCCCTCACAGATCAAGTCAGAGGGAGCAATGGTTACACATGCCATTCTGAAGAGGCAACACAACCAACACTTCAACCACCTTAAGCACAACCGAGTATGGAGGAATTGGCTGGGCCAGTAAATCCATTGTGCAAACTGAGGGCGAGGGAGCCGCTGCTGCTGCTTCTGCTTCTGCTGTGTAATGATGTATTGTATCAGTTGAATGGCAGTGCCTTGCAATCGCACTATGTAATTTTATCTGACAAGCCAAATGTGTGTCTTATTGTACTTAATTTTCTTTGCACAAAATTTAATAACATCTGTTTATAAAAATAAAGATTCTGACCAGAACGGAGCTATGAAATCCATTGTAGGTGTTTCCTCAGACCCTAATGAGAGCAACCTTCCCACACACATAAGGCCCTCTCCTGTTTCGCTAAATGATTCGAGGGCGAGGCTTATGCATTAATTTTGCATGTACAAAAAAGGGAATTTCATGTATATGTCAATTGATGGGGCCTAGTGTCAGCTGCATAACTTACAGGTAGGTCTTCACTTCAACTTTACGGCAGAGAAAGGGAATACATTAAATTGAGCCACACAATCAGTTGCTTTAATTGATTGTTGTTGCGCAGTAAACTGTGTGCAATACAGCAGGTGTGTGCTTTCAGCCTGTTAAGTTTATGCTTTATGATTATTATAACAGCAATGAAGCAGAGCGTAGAGTAGCTAGAGGCCTGCTTTTGGGATGACTGTCAAATGTGTGTATTGGGGCTTTTTGTGAAACCCACAGCAGTAGAGGGAATGTGTATCCCATTAAATGAGTGTCCTGTTCCTCCATGGGAATTTTTGGTGATTTGTAGACTAAAGCAATCCTTTGTGTTTCTGGCTACCAGGTTATTCCTCAGGTCACTGGAGCCCACTAAGGTGGGGCATGCCTTGTGACTAACGTGACAACACCCCTTGATACCTTCAAGGCCAAATGGAATCCTGAGCTAGGTGGGGTGGCCTGGTGATGATCCGGTTTGTATGAAAGTTATGATTTCAAAGGTAGAGGAAAGTCGTAATCTCCCCCCTTCTCCCACCCCCATCAAATGCATCTAAATAAATTATAAAATGTAAATTGGATGTGAATGATATCTAAATGTTTAGGCTCTCTTGGGATGAGCGGGGGAGGAAGGTGGTAAGCTAATAACTCATTTCACTATTCCGATTTACCATTAGTTAAAACAGCATGAATTTTAATACATGTGCGACAATTTGTTGTTTTTGTCAAAAAAATGCATAAACATCTTTATATACAGGGGTTTGTTTACAAGCCCCTTGCGCTGCCGGTATGTCACTTTTCCCCATATTAAATGTGACAACGGGCGGCGCAAGGGGCTTGTAAATAAACCCCACAATCTTTAAAATGTGGAGGCTAAGGGTAGCAGTGCCCTTTGGTGGCTAGGGCTAGAGTATTTAGAAGATGAGAATATTTGGGAGTGCTTTTTGAAAAGAGTGTGCTAAATTGTACTTCGATGACGTGCCGCTGTTTCTCATGGCTGAAGATTTAATATGGCAGAGGTACTTGCACCTGATTTATCCTAGCTAGAGTTGCCACCATTCCTAGAGAAAGGTACAGGCCATTTGTTCATTTTAGGATATTTTGGAGTGGTTAGCAGCTGCTACTGGAATAAGAATTTCTTGAAATCCTCTATATTTCTTTTAACAGCAATTCTGCCTCTGTTTTTTATAATGATAATCAGGGCCAGCTCTAGAGAGGTGCGAACAGTGGCATTGCACTAGGTGCTGACTTTGGGGGCGCTGTTTCCTCAAATATATTGTGGAATTAAAAGCCCCTGCATCAGCTACTTTGCCTCCAGAAATTTTCAAGCAACAATACAAATGTCAAGCAAACTCTAGAGATTAATGTTGCAGGAGAGAGAATTAGTTTTTGTCTAATGGAAGTTTTAACTCATCATAAGGTAGCGCAGAGGGTTTATGCTGCAAAGCACATGTACCATACAGATCAAAACGTGCATATATAAAGTAAATAGTTAAGTGGGTTACTGTTTTTTGTCAAAAAGAGCCTTTTGTTACTTGCAGTTTCTAAGTTAAAATCTTAATATACCTGTCATCAAAGAGCTGCATGCAGAAATGCATGTGAGAGCGCGTGGTTATGGAGACTTGAGGGGTGCTGTTAAATGGTGGTGATAGTGAAGAAACCCATCGAGGAGGTCATAGGGGGGCGGGCGCCTAGAAGCATTATTGCACCAGGCACCACCAGCACTAAAGCAGGCCCTGATGATCATTTAGGAATACTTTAGAGCAGGATTCTCCAAAGTCAATCCTGGAGGGCCGCATCCATGCATAACTACATTTATCTAAATGTGGATATGCAACAAAATCTGGCATGGACCAGGACCGACTTTGGAGAACCCTGCTTTAGAGAGTTCTAAAATACTTATAAATGGATTTCTTTTTGTATATGCTGTTTTAGATTTGTATTCCTAGCTGGACAAAATATCGTCTTTGGCTGATTTTCCCGCGTTTTTTAAATTCTGTGAAATTTCAAATATCAGCTGTGTCTGTAAACTACTGGCCGCGAGGCAACTGTAATCCCAGCTAGAATCGTGCTTTGTTCTCTCGCTTGGGCAAGCCTGCCCGCCCTTTAAATTAACCTTAAAAGCAGGCTCCCTCAAAGAGCTCTGCCTCCTCTCTGGTGTCAGAAGAAATTGCACGGTAACAGCACATTAAGTCATTTGGTTTTCGTGACCTCATCTATTTACATGCACCAGCCAGCTGCCTAACAATCACCCCGTCCTCTGCATTTGTTCTGTGTTGCTTCCTACCATTATCAGCAGAGCTAAGAATAATCGGCGGGTTGCGCTTGGACGTGAGTGAACGTATGACGTAACCAGGCTGGAAAAACACACGAGATTACGTCTATCGGTTTTCAGATCCGGTCACGCGGTTGCGCAGGACCCTTGCCGACGTCACTCAAGGCCCTGTGCTTTTTCAAAAGACGAGTTGTTTAACATTTTACGAATGAAAAGAAAGGAAGAAAACAAGTTTGCCTATGATTACCCTTTAGATAACCATGTTCAGAAATAGAGCCCTTTGTCTTTCTTCCAACATTACACAAAGAACAAAGAAAATATTGTCTATTGCTCCCAAGCAGGTGAAATGTGAGTGTAAAAAATACATCCACAGTACAATTAGCAGGTGGCTTTTTTGAAATACTTCGACTTCGTGTTGTTTTTCTCACGGGATACAATGCGTCAACAGAACATGGGTTTATATCAACACATTTTAAATGCAGCTAATGGGAATGCATATGAAGCTATCATTGTTTAATGTTCCTTGTATTAGGTACAAAGCAATCAGATGCTAGACTCGATTAAATGCCCACTTTAGGAACTTTATTTATTTAATGGGGTTGTTCTGTGTTGCCCAAGTCGGAATCCCTTCGAAAATACGACCACAAATGACATAGTGCTTGAGGGTGGTTGCACACAGCCAACTATCCAGTGTGGTTGACCAGCAAAGATGCAACTAATCTTCGCTGAATGTCATTGTAGGTAAACCGGCATCATACATATTCATTGTAGATATCTTGAAATTTGACAGTTTTTCCTATTGCATTGACAAGCATGACCCTAAGCCCAAGGGGCTCAAGGAACCTCAGGCAGCAAAGCAAAAATCTTCAAACCAGAAACCAGCCCCATTCCATTGCTGTCTATGTTTGATGCCTCTTTCTTTGCTCAGTCGCTCTGTCCCCATCTGTCTCTTTTCCTCGCTCTCTCGCCCCTAGCCTTAAACCCTGGGAAGCCAGAGGCAGGAAGTTGACCTTCAAACAACAGCCTCCAGTGGCTCCAGTCCGAACCCCTTCCCGGTAGGGACTTGGTCTGCACCACATGGACCACATCAGATCACATTCAACCAGTTCATCAGAATAAGGGGCCTGATTTAGAGTTTCCTCGTCCTGGTTCTCCGTCACAAATGTGACAGATATCCAGTCTGCCTTATTACAAATACATTAATGCCCTAACTTGCTACCTTTGTGTCAGACATCTTTAAAAACGAAAATATAGTTGGGTAAGCAATTATGAAAGAAGCTAGCAAGACATCAGACTAGATTTAGGTAGGGGCGCAGCGCTCGGCTGAATAGCAGAGGCATTTCTGATTATGCACCTCCTTCCAGACTGTCATTGAGAGAGAGAGATAACGAGAGAGATGATTTGTCATTTGGGGCCTGGAATATTATTTAAAAACAACATTTAAAAGGATGTTAGTGCAACATGATAATATTAACCTTTAACAGACCCTTGAAATTTCAAGTCATTTAGCTGACCTTTAGCAAAACACATGACCATGAAGACAGGAAGATTCTAACACTTAACCTTCTGTCTCTGACTCAGAGTCTAAGACCTTAACCTAGGTCATCATCATTAACTATCCGTGGAATGTAATGAAAACATAAATATGCGTTGTTCAGCGGTTTATATCTGGGCTGTTGATTGGTGAACTCATCCAAGGGAGTAACCAGGAAAATAAAATGCCTCTCCTCTTTTGACCATATCCCGTATTGCACTGATTGAGCAAGCGAGTGATGCGAGTGATCCCGCCACTGGAATGTTTGCTTTCAAGCGGAAACTCTGAAAATAATGTGGTCAAATTATGCTTTTTACACCTCAGTTCTCAATGAATTTTGTTATCCATCCATACATCCTTTCTACATCCTTTCTTCATCCATCCTTTTCTCACCAGTCCTTCTTCCTTTCCATCCTTCCTTTCTCTTCTTCATATATCGATTCTTCTATCTTTTCATCCATCCATCCATCTTTCTCTCTCTCCATCTATCCATCCATCCATCCTTCCCCATCTATTTCTCATCATTCCCTCCATTGAACCAGCTTCTCGCCATTCATCCATCCATATTCATTCACTCTTCTCTCCATCAATTTCTTCACCCATTCATCCATTACCATCCATCCATCCTTCCAGCCTTACTTCACACCCTCCTCTTTTCCTACTCTCCCTCGTGCCATTTGTTCCCCCATCTCACAGGTCTATTATATTTATATACGAGCTTCTGTTAGGAGACCAGTGTCTCTGATCAAAGCCAAGGGAGCAATAAACAATATTTTGGAGGTGTTATGTTACACACACTGCTCACTTGAACCCCCCTCGCTCAAGCTCTTAAAGTAGGGGGTCCACGACGTCCCCACACTCATCACACCACTAGCCATTGATTTTAGTGGCATAATGGTGGGGTAGGTGGATTGAGCACTTACAACGTCAATACAGTTGCCCATTGTTTGTTAGTATGACATTGTGTTATGTTTACGAAAGGAATGTCACTTACCTCATACCTTATATTTAGAGTTGAGAATAGTCCCAATGTGGGCTCTGATTTAGCAACAGTCCTAGGACTTCCAATTAATTTGTGATATTGGAAAGCATGTTTTAAAGTAGCATGTATGCTTTGTTTACTATCTGCCCTGAAAAAGCTCATTCACCTCTGACTTCATTCACTGCCTGTTACATGAACACATGTGCTCTATTGTCCAATGCCCACTCTTCATTGTGCTCCTGCGTATGACAGTGCAATAATGCTATGTAAGAAAATCACTGCTGCCTGGTCATGCTGAAGCTGCTTCACCTGCCTCTGTCTCTGTGCTCACTGTTCCTTCTATTATCCTTTAGAAAGTGCAAAGTGTGAGAAGTTGGCCTGGTATATGATGATCACTATTCTAGTGAGCACCTTGCACCAGTCCAAACAACCCTTATGGTGATGGTTGTAAAGTCAACTTTATAGACCAGCTATCCTAGTGGTAGCATGGACAAAGCAGTCTTAGGCTAACACTTCAGAGAGCATGTGAAGCCAATTGTTTTACCAATAATAATCCCTTGAATACCAAATGAAAGGACACCACACAAGGTATATATCAAATATATATGTATTTATTACTAACACAACCCCTCTGCACTCTTTATGAGGTCAAAGTTCGAGATACAGCACAAGTTACTCAATAAGCATACTATAAGTTGCACAAATACAATTCTGCCCTAGGGGCCTCACGAACCATATACTAAAGAAGTGGTATAAGAACTACTTCAGGAAAGGTGAGTAGGCCTAGGGCCTAGGAAATCGCTGGGGCTACACTGACCAACCAAAGGAATGGAAGTAGGAGGCCCACAGGATGCGTGTGCAGTGTCTAAACACACACGCGGGTTACCGTGGACTTTCAATGGGAACGTAGTTTACAAAATAGTTGATTTCAGACACTTCCGGGTGGACTACGGGAAAACCCAGTTAAACTAGGACACTTGGATAGTTGTTACCCACGGGAGCACCGGAGTACTCGTGTTACCTCACCCAGGGAAGCCGGGTGCATAGGTGTTCTTTTGTGCCGGGTTTCGTCGTCGAATCCTATGGAGAGCTGCAAGAAGATGCTGCAGGCGACCAGGAGGAAGATGTCCAGGTGGATCCAAGGGTGGATCGGAGTCGAGAAGAACCTGAAAGCAGAGGGGACAGAGTCTGGGTTACTAGCCAGTGACCGTGATGGAACCAGGAAGAAACCAGGCGATGTCGAGATGCAATCAGGTGAAGATGCAAAGCTTGTCTCTGCAGCCACATGGACCAGGAGGCATCAACGACAACCAGGAGCTTGATAAGGACTGTCCTATAAAGGATCTTGCTGTTGGCGGTGTCGGCTTCTGGATTGAAGTCAACAAGCCTTGGCAAAGGCATCCCACGCAGAAAGGAAAGATCGGCTTCTTGTTCAGATCAGCAAGGTCTGGGGAGCTTCCCCTTTACAGGAATGCAGAGGCAAGCCCAGAGCAACCAGGCAAGTGGTGTTGTTTTAAGGTGATGTCTTCAGGAGGGCCACTAGCCAACGGGCAAGCAATCACGAAGACGCGTCAAGGAGAAATGCAGGCACAGGCCCCATGCGGCACTCGTGGAGTGTGTAGGGCTGAGCTACGGTGCACTTACTGCTCGGGGTTGGAGCTTCTCAAATCCCAATGCACAACTTTGAGGACGCCTCAGAAGCTGCACAGTTAGCAAAAAGCAGGTACTGCAGAATGTCCGGTCCCACGTCTCTCGTGTCTGCCACAGGTCTCAGCTTTGCTGTGGATGTGGGTCGGAGTCAGAGAAGTCTGGAAGTCCAGAGGTTGTGTACCTAGGTTGTCGGGATCCAGCTGGAGCGTCGACAAAGCAAACCGGCAAGGTACTGGTGGTGCCTGTTTGCACAGGGTGGTCACTCCTTGACCACAAGGGAGATTCTTCAGTCTTCTAGTTGCAGTAGAATGTCGAAGGTCAGGAGTTTCATTTCAGAGTTTCAGTTCAGGATAATCTCAAGTCTCTAGACTCAGCTCCTAGCTTTATACTAATCTAAGGGGCTGGATTACCTGCTAGGTCCCTCCTATAGGTGGAACCTGGGAAGGGGGTGGTTACACCCCTTTCCCTTTGTCCAGTTTCGCGCCAGAGCTGGGGCTGGAGTGCCCCAGCAACTGGTTTGAACCGGGCTATGCATGGAGCACCTTGTGTGCACCAGGCATTGTCTCATTTCATTCAACCCACCCTGCCCCAATACACTACAGGCTATCTGGGGAGGTGCCAGCACCTCCCAAGACAGGAAATCTATTGTCCAGGCCTCCCCTGCCGGAGTTTCATCCAGCAGCAGGAGGTCAGACTCGTGTCTGTGGCAGCAGCATCCATTTTGTGATGCTGAGGCGCTGTTTAACTTTCACAGTGTAAAGCTACAACTACATGTCTTCTCCCTCTAGGAGGGTGGAATGCTACCCCGCCGCCAGAACTGGCGGGGGGGGGGGGGGTAATATTCCAAAGCGTACGACACCTTACACGACATGTTTTGATAAAGCCAAACCAAAGTTAGCATTAACCGCGAGGATTATAATGCACTTAAGAGTATATGGTGTGGCTATATCATAGAACAGCTATAAGGACCTGGGTCCGAAAGCTGCAGACAAGCTCAGCTCATGCTAGAGCACCATCTCACATAAAACCAAGCACTCTGCCTCCAGGATTGTTAAGGCCTGCCATAGGAGTGACTTATAGGTATATATGTGTCTATATATAATGGTAGATATAGGAATACTATACATAAGCAAGGGGTGATTACACAAACTTGCCCCAGCTGACTGATCAGCCAGTTGTGTCAGTTTGGATGGCCAGCCAGGGGTGGCATAATACATGCTGCAGCCCCTGGTAGGCCTTGGATGCACCTATGCCCTGGGTACCTATGGTACACTATACAGGGGCTCACAAAGGTGACCCAATACCCAATTGGATATGTACCTAAAGTACATGGTATGAATTTAGAGAGAGAACAGCTGGGCTGTGGGTCTGATTAGCAGGCCAACAGCCACACTAGAGTAAAAAGAAACAGTGGATCAGAGCAAAAAGTGGGGGTGAACATAGGAAGCAGACCCTACTCTCCTACACAAAGCAGCATCTTCTATGTCACAGTGCTAATATCACTAAACTGTGCCACAAGGTAATACAATTATGTACTGTTTGGGAGAAGCAGCAACATTTCTGTGTGGGGACCACTTAATTCAGGAGCAAATCTCCTGGTTGGTACAAAGCGATGGGGCGGGTGAAATATAGCCTCTGGTGTTGGATGGATTACACCACCGCCCACCACCCATGTGAGATTTAGTTCCTCTTTTGATCATTTTTGCATGACAAAAGGTAACTCATGATATTAGGCGTAATGTCATATTAATTACATATAATAGCTACCTCGTTGGGTATATGCATATATAACATGTGTTGTGTGCTTATTGTCATTACAATAGCTTTTAAGCTGAGTTCCTGTGCCACTCTGTGCGATATGTCGGTTTTCCATGTCATCCTGCCCAGCAATATTTTCTTAAATGACTGGGCCAACTAATGGGATACTAAATGCTCTCATTCAGCAACGAATCACCCAGTACCTATGCCTAGGAACAGTTTGCCATAGTATCCTCATCAGAAAACTATCTTATCCTTGCGTAAACACAACACAGCCCAGGCATGAAGAGTACACAACACTATTTCTCCTATTGAGGAAGAAGATCACCTTGGAGCTCTGATGGTTCTGAGAACATTTATGCTCATCAGCCATGTAATGTAGGACATATCATGTTGTGCAGTAAAGTTTTACATTACTCAGCAGACCTGAGCACAATTGTTGGTTAGGATTTATCACAGACGAATGCTTAGTATTGTTATTTTTTTTACTCTGATTTTTTTTGCTGTTATTTTTTTATTATAGTTAAGACAATTTTAATCCATACATTTTAAAACCAGTTATGGTTGAACAAATCCCTCTCTGTGTTGCGTCTTCCCCCTCCTGCCCACCCTTTCTCCGTGTTGCTTCTTCCCCCTCCCACCCATCCTTTCTCCGTGTTGCTTCTTCCCCCTCCCACCCACCCTTTCTCCGTATTGCTTCTTCCCCCTCCCACCCACCCTTTCTCCGTATTGCTTCTTTCCCCTCCAACCCACCCCTTCTCTGTGTTGCTTCTTCCTCTCCCACCCACCCCTTCTCTGTTTTGCTTCTTTCCCTCCCAAATACTCCTTCTCTGTGTTGGTGACTGGCACCCTACCCCTCGCCATTGTTAGAGCATCACTGGGCCTTGCTTACTCATGTCGTCTGAAAAAAAGTGCTATGATGTGGCACCAGTGCTGGGTGTGTCATAGCATTTTTTTTCTAAAGTTACTGTTAGCCAGACTGCACAGCCACCATACTGTACAACATGACTAAACGACATTGGCAAAACCATTAGCTCTCGCAAAGTTGAGACCTATTGGCTTCGCTAATGCTTGTTCTCTTTTCCTGAAAGACTCTGGGCATCAGGGAAATCTAACTGGGTGTACCCCCAAAAGGGGATTCCACAAGGCTAGAGGCGCATGCCCTTTTTATGCCTGTGGTGGGTAAGGGTGAGTAGACATGGAGCAGAGAAAGTCTCTCAACAAAAGAAACAAACAACGGATGTAGAATATGATGTGATTATTTGCATATTTTAAACACAGTCCTCAAGGATGCTTGTTATACTTTAAAAACAATCTACCAACATGTGGCTATTACTGCTTGGTAGGTGGTGCTACAGGGTATTGGCGCTCCTGGGCAATACGCAGGTAAGTATACTCTAGTACTGAGTGAGGATTGAGTGCATAAGGTAGGGAGAGCCACCCTCCTCCCCAACGTGTGGATATCCACTGGTAAAACAGAGCAACAGTCCCCTGCACATGCTAACAGTGTATAAATTATGTCAATAAACAATGTGACAAAAGCTTGAGTCTTTGTCGGAACATGTGTTTCACTTTATTCACAATAGCCTTAGCCAACACGTGTTTCTTCGCGCTTACTGTTGTGCGCAGAGACTTCTTCAGGGCTATACTCAATGTGTGAAGATCCCTAAATCTAGTTTTATTTCCGTCCCGAATGGGATTCAATAGGGTCCAATGTTAGACACACAGTTAAGACTGCACGTATCTTGTGTCCAGAAATAATCCCTCCTATTCACAGTATATGTATCCTGGATGTGTTTCCCACTGAGGAGTCCCTTAAACGAGGATTTAGTAATGGTGCAAGTTTATTCAGGCATGAATAAATAAAATCTGTGGTGCATTGCACCCACTTGATGCAGGTTGTGTTAAAGAAAATAACCGGCAGCCATATCCTTGCTGGTATTAATACAGGACCTTTACCTCTGTGATGAACAGAGCCCCTTCCGGCGTGTCCCTTCCCAAATCCCTCAGGGAAAGTACCTCTCTTCTTGCGTTCCACAAAGCTTTAAAGACATAGCTATTTTAAGAAGATATTTTTTCTGTTTCATCATGCTAAGCGCATGGAAACCCTCAGGGTTAGCTGTGCGCTTTACAAAACTATAAATAATAATAATAATAAATAATAGGAACCACTATAAGAAATTTTCAAGCACAAACCTGTGCACTATTTCCTCAGCAGCAGCAATAATAACTACTATAAATATGACTGAGTATCCATCTGCCAAACTGACAGAATGCCTGCCCTATTTAAGGTTAGGAGGACAGTCAGTTTAACATTCACAGAGCCCTGTGGGCTCCCTCACTGGAGCGCTACCTCCGACGATCCGGGGCATAGGGGATGCGAAAGTAAAGCCATCACATCACCTTATTTAGCGTGGACACTGTGATGATTTTGTTTTCTAACTTGGCTGTGAGGGACAGAAAAATTAATAATGATCCCCAGAAGAATTGGGTGAGAGTATATGTTTGAAAAAAAAGTTACAAGTTTGATGGCCGGCTGTCAAAACCTTCCACCAAATATTTTGAAACTTGAAGGAACCCGCACAACAATGTTTGCTTTCAACATGCAGAAATATCTATCTCTAAAAAGTAAAGACTACTTTCCATTGGAGTGGTTTTTACTAAGCCCACCGCCACATGACTGACAGTATTCTGTCATCCAGGGTCTAAGTCAGGCATTCAGTCTCTCACTCAGGGTTTCATCACCTCCTATCAGTACAGGCAAGATGCATCATTTGGAGAGATGTGATTTGACAATGTGATTTTCAAATTATTGCAACATCCTGAGTTGACTTTAAGATCAATTGAATCTATTAAAATTGCAGCTTAATTTCTTAAACGTTTCAAATCACTGAGTTTTCTTTAAGTCAAAATCCGTAGTCCATACTACCATATACTTCCAATTCGATCCTCTTTTTTTTTATTAGAGCACCATAAGGGCAGACACACTCAACTCACAGCCTTTGCTTACTTGCTCTCTTCCACATTTGTGCCCATGTCTAAGGGACCTCCTTGTTGTCATCGAGAACACCCATTTTACTGACATGTTCCTGATGTAAAAATACATCCTTGACGTGTGGAGCCACTATTGAAACCATCATTGTTTGACAGAACTCTGGAAATTTCTCAGTGCACCAGGATTACTTTGTTTGTGGATCACCAATATATCAAAACGGATCTCCAACATCCCCAACATATCCACATCTGTGACTGCAGTTCCACCATACCACCAACGGGTCTGTTTTGTGTTTGCTACATTAAGAAGAAGAGTCAACCCTTGCAGGTCTCAAAACCTCCTCAAGAATCTCTCTTGTGATTTAAAAGTAGCAGAGTTGCTGCCACTGACATCCTCCTCCCCACCCCCAAGCATCAACCACCATACAGGCAAGATCCTATTAAGTGAAATGTACCCTCCTCTCCACTGGCATTTTGCGGCTGAATCACCAAACATTAATTCAGGCCATATTTGTTACACTGCAGTCATGCTCAGCATACAACGCATACGGCGAGCCATATTGTAACCTATAGAGGCAGGCTTGCGGAGTAAGTAGGCTCAGTGGCCAGTATCCTCTGTATGAATCATTTCTGATTGCTTGACAGAAATTTCTGCCCAGGCACAGACACAAAGCTATTTTATTTTTTAATTTATTTACTAATAGTTTTGTATGGTGGCGGCATGGCTCAGGTGGGTGAGGTCACTTTTCAAGGCGAGTTTAGTTACAGTTTTAATATCATGGGAAATAACAGTTAATCGAAAGGACCAGCTCAAATGGCATTCGTGTAGCAGCTAACATCTATATGTAGAGAAGAAGCTAAAAACCTAATATGTACACATTATACTTTGAGAAAGGTCATTGGAAAGGGAACATTGCTACGGTAGATTATTTTGACACGTATGGAGGGGAAATGTAGAGCTTGGTCAGTCAAGCTTGGCAAAGGCGCTGGAACAGGAGAACCTTTGGTATTTTTGAAAGAATTATACCTTGAATTTGTCTGAATCCCTAGTGGAAAGGGGTTCGAAATATCCGCAGCAGTTCCACTAAAAGACTAGTGGGGAGCTCAATGTTTTCTGACGAGAATCAGGTTTGCACTGAAAGTTAATCCCAATTAAAGACTTTGCATTGGTTTGCATCAGCTTTTGAGACACTACACCAGCACAAGTCCTTGATGAATATGCCTCTGAGTTTTTGTGTCCAGGGTGATGCGATTGCATTCTTTGATGTTCAGCAAGCCAATCCAGGATTAGGCCAAGGTAGACCCATTGGGGGGAGGAGATTGTATATAGAGAAACTGTTTCTTATCTCGATTCATAAAATAGGTCATACATTTATTTACTTCGCCTTTGACTATCAACACAATCAACTACTCATTCATTGCTCCTCTTTAATTTCACCTGCCATCATGTTGGGGTAATTTGTTATATCTAAATTATATAACTGCATGTAGGAACATTGAACTAATACGTTTTCATCCAAACAAAAGTAATGAAACATATGTTTCTTTAAAAAAAACGAGATAGTCACTAAAAATACTACTGAAAATGTTGACCCCAAACTAATAATTGTTCAAAAAATGTTTTGTATATGTAATTCTATTTTTTTTTTAAACTTCTTTAAACAGTTTTGGGGTTCTCTCCACTTGCTTGCCTTCTCTTTTCTGTACTTGATGAAACTCTTACATTTCCTATTCTAATCAAAGTAATGCCTGGATGAGTTGCAACTACTAAGCCAATATCGCCTCATTTTGCTTCTAGAGTCGAGTATTGGTTTCTGTGCCTAGAAAAGGTACTCCCTTAACCCGGCCTCATCCTCCATCCCACTAAAAAACATTTCTGCTCGCCACCATGTCTTGAAATGTGCACAAACTGGACCCCCCCTCCACCCTTCGTAGGCGCAGTCACAGATGGGAAAAGAAGGCCCCCGTATGCAAGATCTTTCCACCTGCTTTTATCCCAAACTGCAAGATTCTTTCTCTCATGCTTCTTTGTAATCATTGTTAAATACCCCAATGGAAAATAACGAAAATAATGAAATAATTACAATATATATATATATATATATATATATATATATATATATATATATTTATATTTATATATATATTTATATTTATTTAAGTACTCTCCACGTTCTAATTCATTATTTTAAGAAATAGTAAGTGCCTTATTACGAGTTTGGTGATCCTCCTGTCGGCCCGCCACCGCCGCTCAGACCAGAGGACCGCCAAGCCAGTAGTGCACATGCCTGCCAGATTATGAGTGAAATCCAGGGCGGGCAGGCGGTGCTGTGTGCAGTCTCACCGCAACAGCTGTATAAGGCTCATAGAAAAGCCTTATCAACAGACCGCTGCCTTGACAGCGCCTGCAGCACATTCCTCATTTACTCCTTTCGGGAAATACAGACAGCATACTGTAGGCAAAATGCTTAGGAAGGCTGTCTTCATTGTACCACCTGCACATGCTTTTGTTATAATACCTAGTGTGTTTTCTGTGGACATTGCCTATTTTAGGCTAGATTGTTTAAATATATACAAACACACAGGCATTGTTATTTGGCTAATTACAAGACATTTCATGGCAGGTTGGGTGACCACGTATGAAGTATTGGACTCTTATGGCTTCAGTCCTTTCTTTATGTCTGTATGTTTTTTCCTCCAATGGGTGAACGCTCTGTATTATTTAAAATCCAGTGTCAGAACGGTACCTTGTTATCTGAGCGCGCATTGAGAAAGGAGTGTTGCTGATATTTAACATTTACTATTTTGAACCCTATACGTAGCCAGTCCGGAATTCGGTTAAAACCGAATCTGCCCGAAAATACACTACCGGTGTGAAAATCAGCTGATAAGGTTTAACCCGAGTGTCACCGATTTTCGTTGTTATGGCACCACTTGGCCACTTGATGGAGCCAAAGCATTCGAAGAAAAGCTCCAATTTAGGCCGAGAACAAAGCAGTTTGGCATGTGTGTCACCCCCATTAAATTCAGGGAGACACATTGGTTGGCAAGGTTGGTGGGTGGTTGGTGCGTGGGGCCAGGTTCCATTGAAAATGCTGTCCGCACTTTGTCTGGCCCCACACACCGAAGCACACCGCAGCACATTCCAGTCCCGCACGACGACAAGAAGACGACCAGAGGACGACCGCCAGTACTGCAAGTGCTCTAAGGCCCAGCTGGTAAGTGAAAGTGTGTGTTTTGTCGCACTTTCAAATTGCTACAGAATCGTCAGCTTTGATGACCCCTGTACCTTACAAGCAGGGGCAGAATAGCGGAGGGAGGACAGGGTTGGCCTTTTGTTAAAATGTGCCTCGGTGTAAATTACAGCGCCTCAGCCGCCTCTGCAGGGTCACCTCCTCATTTTAAGTGACCCGTGCTGAGCATAACAACCCACGCGCCGATGCAGCAGTCACCAGTGCCACACCAGCGAGTGTTTGTTGCAGGGACTTGGCATGTGTAGAGGGCTAGAGGCGTCATTGTTATTTTTATTTCTTTGTGCATTTGCACTGTTCGTTTTCAGAAGCTGCTGCTTTGCCTCTGCACCAAGTATAATATTATTTGTGTATGTCATGAAATGATGATCTGAGATTTCACAAAGTAAGGCCTTTCTACTATATCGCAAAAAGGGCACAGCCTAACTGGCTTCACCGCTGCTTTTTGTTCCTGACCTCATTTGCCCTAAAATGGCTGAGTGGGAATATTTCCACTGGTGGAAGATGTCCATTTAAGGTAACCGCACAGGTACTCTGGTCCCACTGCTTCTTGGGGGTGCCTGGGTGTCCATCGTGACCACCCGCATAAACTGGTGTTGTCATGGAGTTGCACCGGTGTCCATCACCTACAATTAGGCCACTGTTTTGCAAGACTAAATGTGTACGGTGCATGCTTTCACCGCAACATCGCCATCATTGACGTTCTCTGCTTCTGCTTAGGATTAGCATTTTTCTGTGCATCCCACACCTACATTTGTGCCTCTATGTGCAGTTTTACAGGCAGCATGGGAGAGTTTGCTGACATGCGGGGACACAAAACGCAGAGGTATCAGAGCGCTTTACATGAGCGCCAGAGTGCAGGGGGCGAAGGCAGACACGAGAATGGGGGGCCGAGGTGTGAAAGGCCAAAGGGCCAGAGAAACACCAGGCCCCCTGCCGGACTCACGTGGGGGGGAGAGGAGCTAATGTGTTTTGGCGTCTGTTTAACTGCAGCCGCACCCGAGTACTTCACGGGTCATAGCATTAATGTTCAGTGAGCCGACCAGTACTATGTTTGTAGGGCAAAGAGGTTTAAGTCTTGCTTTGGGACCACTACTAATGCATGGACATTTGGGACTTATCTCAAACACTCTGCAGGATATTGCATTTCCCATTTTAGTGAAATGCAAGGGGAAATCGTCGACTAGTTAGTATTCCTTCTCATTTTGCCAGTAAGTATGACCTTATGTTTGCTCTGATGCTCTATTGCGCTGCTTCGCAATGAAACTGTGAGCGACTCCACACACTTTCTAAGTGCGCTTTTTCTTGGGTACCTTTAGCAGGACTGAAGTAGACTTTTTACTAGCATTATGAAACGGGTCCACAGAGAGGTGGTGCAGGGGCATTGCTGTACAGGTCAGCATGCACTGTTATTATATCCTGCATTGTCCTATCGACCAGCCCTACTTTACCTTCTTTCCTACAGTTAAGAAGCACTTGAAGGCACTGTTCGTTTTCAGAAGCTGCTGCTTTGCCTCTGCACCAAGTATATTATTATTTGTGTATGTCATGAAATGATGATCTGAGATTTCACAAAGTAAGGCCTTTCTACTATATCGCAAAAAGGGCACAGCCTAACTGGCTTCACCGCTGCTTTTTGTTCCTGACCTCATTTGCCCTAAAATGGCTGAGTGGGAATATTTCCACTGGTGGAAGATGTCCATTTAAGGTAACCGCACAGGTACTCTGGTCCCACTGCTTCTTGGGGGTGTCTGGGTGTCCATCGTGACCACCCGCATAAACTGGTGTTGTCATGGAGGTGCACCGGTGTCCATCACCTACAATTAGGCCACTGTTTTGCAAGACTAAATGTGTACGGTGCATGCTTTCACCGCAACATCGCCATAATTGACGTTCTCTGCTTCTGCTTAGGATTAGCATTTTTCTGTGCATCCCACACCTACATTTGTGCCTCTATGTGCAGTTTTACAGGCAGCATGTGAGAGTTTGCTGACATGCGGGGACACAAAACGCAGAGGTATCAGAGCGCTTTACATGAGCGCTAGAGTGCAGGGGGCGAAGGCAGACACGAGAATGGGGAGCCGAGGTGTGAAAGGTCAAAGGGCCAGAGAAACACCAGGCGCCCTGCCGGACTCACGTGGGGGGGAGAGGAGCTAATGTGTTTTGGCGTCTGTTTAACTGCAGCCGCACCCGAGTACTTCACGGGTCTGTACAAGACCATTTTACTTGTTGAGGCTTTCTTGTTTTTCACCCCTTCTTGGAATGGGGAGCTTAGCGCCATCAGACAGTCAATTTTGCACAGTTAAAATGTGCTTTGGTGTAAATGAATGTCGCGAGGCCAACAGATGCAGCGACTGCACGCATGTCCTTGCTGAAGCCCCAAAGTGTCCCCACTCGTTCATCGTCTTGGTGGTATTAATTAGCCGCTGGGACTCAGGGTTATTATTTTCAGATACGAAAGCTGGAATGTTGCAGGCGATATACACCTGTGTTCCCCTCATCTTGCCAGTGCAGGTCATTATTATTCGGTAGTGAGGGAGCGCTGCATGCGTGGCATTCCTTGTTAATAAAAAAAGAGGGGGAAAAGCAAACTCCCCTTGTAGAATGAAGATACGGGTGTAGTTACTAGCAGACTATTGCATCCACTGTATGAGGACTGTGTTTGACCCTATGGCTCAGGTAAATCCCGGCAGGTCCACCCATTCTAACATCCTTCTGAGGTCGATAAATGAGGACCACCATTAAGTTGGCCATCAATAGACTTTTGTGTTTCAGCCAGGGGACACCTTTGGGGGGGGGAAGCGTGCACAAATGCACATGATCGATCCCCTGCATGGTCTCCGTTCCCCCTTCTGTTTAAGGACTGGAACACATACAGAAAGAGCATCTGCCAGACACAGCGCTGCGATAGCAAAGTACGGTCTCAAGCGCTAGGTTAAACACATTGTAGCAAATGTCCAATTCCATTGAGTTTTACATTTTTAAAACGGACCTCCCCCAACTCATGAGAGTTGTGTACCTTCGTTGAAGCAGTGGTGGTGATTGTGTGCAGTGCGCTCTGACCAATCTATTCTGTATTGTTTGCCTTGTATTTCATATTTTGCTGTTATCCAACAAGAACATTTTACTTAACAAGGCTTTCTTGATTTCACCCCTTCTTAGAACCCCTGCATCTCCATTCTGCCAATTGCTGGAAGAATCCACCCCTCCACCCCGAAATTTGACTGTAGTTGCGCGTCTGGGAGCTATGTAAGTATATTTACACCACTGGTCGTTATTACTGTTGAACTGTATTTGAATGTTTCATACTGGACACATATGGATTCAACATTCCCCTTTCATTAAGCTGAACATTCTCCTGACAATAGGTTACCTGACCTGCATCTGTATATACATTGCATTCCTTTGCAATTTTATAAAGCGTGAAATTGGCCTGAGGGCTTTCGACCACCAAGTATTAATCACTTTTAGGCAAGATGGAGGTTAGCTAATTTGCATACATCCAGAAACGAATTCTTTTTTTAAAGCATGATGGTTAATAAGCATTTAGGGTACCTAGGATACAGATTTTTAAAGTTTTAAATCAAAAGCTAAAGATAAAATGGATCCTTATGCTATGCCTCAAATATGTGTTCTTCAATTTCACCAATTGGTTGGCAGCCTGTTCAGTGGCATCATTTTCTCAACAGTACACAACCGGTTTCTAAGTGTCTTTTTTTATGATCTACTTTGCGCAGAACAGAATGCCCCGCAGAATAAAGATGGCAGAAGATTATGTGCTGGAAAACAAAGATTTCATGGTTGAAGAAGTGCGTGGCCAAAAGATGTTAATTTGCAGGTTTTGCAGAGTGACTGTCCCAATAGTAAGTGGGAAAACTGCAAGCCGAATTGCTGAACATCTTGTCACCAAGACCCACTTGAAATTGAAAGAGCCACCTAATAGCGACAGCCTTTGCCAGATGTCTCTTGCTGAGACAATGACCCGCTTCAAAAGAAAACGTGAGGAAGAAAAGGATGTGGCACATGAATTTGTACGTGCCCTAGTGCAATCTGGAACCAGCTTACACCAAGCTGATGGACCGATTGGGAATCTATTCCGCAAGCGTGCACCAGCATTCAAAACATTACCAAAAACAACACAAATGTATGAGAAATACCTACCAGAGGTGTTCCTTGCAGATATTGAACATATTTCAGAGTTACTCCAAGGTGATGTGAAGATCTCTGTTACCATTGATGAAACCCCAGAGATGCGTGGCGACCCAGCAGTGGCAGTGCTAATCACATTTTGTGATGCAAAAAATGGATGGCACAGACGTACCATCATGGCAGATCTGGATGTACTGGAAACATGCAACGCAGTGTCACTTGGAATGCTGCTGCAGAGAGTTCTTACCAAGTTTAACAAAGATTGGAGTGACATAGTTTGTATTTGCAGCGATTCAGCTACTTATATGAAAAAGTTATGTGATGACCTATCAAAAGCAATGCCTGAGCTGAAGTGTTTCCCTGTGAGAGATCCTTGCCAGATGGTATGCTGAAAGCAGCATTACAATCTTCTGAGCTGATGAAGAATGCTATTGATTTTGTAGTACATTCAGGCGCACTGTTTCGTTATGCGCGGGAACTCAAACGCAAATCTTTCTCATTTTGTGTTTTGTGTGGCAGCAAAGAAAGAATCATCCTAACTGTGTCATTTAGTAGGTGGTTCTCAGTACTAGAGGCCGTGAATGCAATATTATCTATGTGGCGACCCCTTACTGAATTTTTGCTTAGTGATGATGCAAAAGGCAAGAAATGTGAGGATCTTCGGGTGCATATTGATAGTGATGTCAAGAAAAGTACACTGTACTGCATCCTTAGATTTTTGCAGGAAAACATGACTGCTGTAGTGGACATAATAAAAAAACTAGAGTCAGAAAACACCCTTGTGTACCAAGTGTTCAGTATAATTGGTGTTGATGTCAAACATCTCCTCTGGAGTAGGCTAGACGACACTTTTAGTGACTTTGGCACGGCAACATGTTCCCTGTTAGAATGCTTGCCACTTGGGAAGCAAAGAAGTGTTGAAGACCAATTCAGGAAATTTTATTTTACCATGCATGAGAAATGGCTAGCTATGATGCATAGAAATGTCCCTTCAGCAACCATGGCGTTTGAAGTTAATGAAGCCTCACTTTGGTACGCTGCACAAGTGTTAGATCCATTCCGTAAAGGGGAATTTTCTCCGGACTTTTCAAAGTACAGCTTCATTTTTGACCGCTTTAATACCTCTGAGGGCATGTGCACCCAGTTCAACGCGTATGTTGCAGAACCTGTCCCAGAGAATGTCAACCTTGAGGTGCACCAGTACTGGCATGGGAAGCTACGTCAGTGGCCAGAGTTGGCAAGTTGTGTACTGGCTGTTTTGGCGTTGCCAGTCTCAAGTGCCAATGTTGAGAGGGCATTTTCACAAATAAAAGTGTACATGGGAAGGAAAGAGAGAGCACGAATGACTAAAGAATCTCTGAAGAAATATTGTATGGTCTACTACAATAAATTTGACTTGTGAAAATGTATTTGAACTTCATATACACGTACATGCACTGTCTATATGCCATGCATCAATGAAGAAAGCCAGCAAAATAAAAGCAAAGCGTTTCATAAACACCGGAAAAACACCGTTTCAGTTGTTTTTTATGGCGCGAAAATTTGAAATCACTGAAAAGCACTGTTTTTTTCAGGTATTGAAATCACTGGAAAACACTGACAAAACACCACCAGAATTTACCCAAAATAGAAACTGAAAACAGGGAAGCCTACCTATACGTATTTAAAAATAAAAAATTTTTCTATCTTTTTGGATGCTAATAATGCCACCTATATTTGTTTCCAATATTTTGGTACTTACCATTATAAGTATAGATACATGATATAGTGATAAACGATATTTTGACTTAATATTTTTGTCAATCATACTGTTTATCATAATATTGTGTCAGTGATCTGTCTACATGTAAGGCTGTCTGCATTTATGAACTACATTTATCGCAGCTACATCACTTCAGCATGTCTCTTGGTCTAACTAGACCTTAGTTCCTTCGCCTTCAATAATGAATTAATTCCTAAATTTGTGTCCAGGTCGAGACCCTGTTAATTTTTCTAGTTCTAAAACATAAAAAAGCCCATATTCCAACCATATCCATATATCATTCTGCCTTTGTTAAGGCCCTAAGCCACCATCTTTAATCAATGACAGAAGAAGGGATAACAACCACTTTGGGAAAGTGGTCCTTCACAAAGATCAAGGTCCACAAAATCTATCTGAATAATTTGCTATATAATCATCTTCATATCCTGAAACATAGAGTTAGAACCACAGAAGGATAGTGGGTAGAGCTGAGCATCTCATATTTCGAATCCTCATGTGATCTTTATTAAAATACATTTCACAATTTACAAGAAAATGATTGCCACATTCTTCCACTGCAATTTTTCTGTGAAGTCTTCTGTCTCCTTTTCGTAGACAAAATATCTACTCCCTATCACTTCACCCAAAATATATTAATATATCTGCCACACAGGTTCTCACTGCAAATTTGCAACTACCACTGAGATATGCATGCAGCAGCATGCTCTGAGATGCCTGTACCACCGCCACCAATAGTGAACTCCTCCCTCCAGGACATTAAAGACACAGGGGCAGATTTACAAGCCCCATGCGCCGCTGGTGCATCACGTTGTGTGACTCACCGGTGGCGCAGCCTGCTAAGGGATATTTACAAGCACTGGTAAAGTCACCCTGCGTGACTTAACCTGTGCTTGTAAATATCGCCCCTGTTCACGCAGCACTTTGCGTGTTAGGGGCGGGACATGGATGTTGCTGTGGGTGTTCCCACGCAACACCCATGTCCACTGATGCATTTCAAGATTTACGAGAAATCGTAAACCCGGAAATGCGTCAGTTTGCTGAGCCACCATAGGACCAATGTTTTCATTTCTCCTCGTTTTTTCCTCTTTCAATGCGTGCTGCATTCAACAGCCCGCCTTGAAAGAGGAAAATGCCTGCAGTGATTGCTTTTGTGCAGGAAGGGACCCCTTCCTTCACAAAAGCAATCTCCCCATGGCGCAGGCATCCTTGCACCATGGTGCAAGGGTGCCTATGCCGGCGCATGGCAGCTGTTTCTGCGCCAGCGCTGGGGAGAGCACAGGAATGCGACATATCATTGTAGATATGTCGCATTCCTGTGCTCTGAAAGTGCTGCAGCGTGGTGCAGCCAAAGGGCTTGCAGTGCAGTGCTGCGCTGCGGCCCTTCCTTGTAATCTGCCCCACTGTTTTCAGGCCTGGGTTTGTGTCTGACAGCCTAATGCTTTCACAGTGTTGTGGCTGAACCCCCATTTAATTTGTCCTCTTCTTGAAATCTTACCTGTCATGGTGCTGCCACTGTGGATCTGTGTGGTTGTTGTAATGTTGTTGACTCTTGATGGGCTTTAAGTACATGGGTTACTAATCATGCAGAGGCTCGAGTTCAAAACCTGGGCTCTGCTACGAGGCCCTGTTCTAGCAGGGGGAGCGGGTGGGCCAGGCCCACTCAAACATGACCTTTGGCCCATTCAGTCAGAGCGGAAGATGCTGGGGAGAACGCACAATGTCGAAGTTGTGATGTTTTTTTCACTTAGTTTACTTTCATTCTCAGTCAGGGGTCAAGGATCGTCTAGAACATCTTTTTAAAGTGCATTGCTTTTGTTTTTATACCTACAATTTTATATATTACTAGCAGCCCGTCCCGACGTTGTCCGGGTAGGCTTTGCGAGGTGAAAGGTACTCACCAGCATTGCGCACCCCGGACACAGGCAGCTCCTTTGTCTCTCTTAGCAATCACCCCTTTTTGCCCACTTCCCCTCAAACTACCTGGCCCTCTGTTCTGAGAGCCTCAGCTTCACCTGTCCCGGCCATCCAATTTGCCGTCAATCTGTTTGTTTACCTGACGGCTCTCACCAGAGAGGCAGTGTCCCCCCCTCTGTCCCCCCATCACACTCCCCTCCCCCATCATCTGTAGCGGGAGGCGCCCCAGGCACATACATACCTGCCATTCCTCCCACGGGGAAGTCAGGGTGGAGGGAGAGTCCTGAAAACAAATGTGGCTGGCTGCAGCTTGTTTTCATTTGAGAAAGCAGTGTACCCCCCTCACCCCCCACCTTGACGCTCCACGGGAGAGCGAGTGAACTGGGCCACTCCCCTTGCATGCACTCTAGTCGGCCGCTACGCGTAATTTTTTTTTTTTTTTAACTTCAATTTTTATTGCAGAATCAGAAGTGTACAATCATGTGGTCAATCTCGCCCACCTCCGCTTATCGCCATTCCTCAGTCGTTAACAGAACATCACACAGCCATTCAGCCCACATCCCGGAGGCAGGGCGGCGTCAGCTAGGAATCCGTTCATAAGCCAGGCGATAAGACAATAACATTAATATTTACTTGACATCAGTATATTCGGGCTTGTTTAAAAGATCTGCTTTTCCCTGCCTACCCAACCCCTAACCCCAACCAATAACTTGTCCCCCCCGGCAGCGGTGAAGAGTAGTGAACAAGGTCAATGCCCTTTGCTCCACCCAATGGAACCTACCAAACAAGCCCATCATTTCACTACCATCTCTCTGTCCACACATTCAGCAATCATCTTCACGCTTTCGGCAGTGGCCCCCCAACCCCCCACCCTCCACCCACTCCCTAATCTATCGCTGGTGTGAGCCAAATTCAGGAGTATATCTCGTCACTCAGGAGCTGAGGGAACAACACTCATGTAATTGTGCGTCACCTGGAACCCTCTATTAGCCTCACTCTTCCTGGTCCCTTTCCTTTGACTGGTAATCATGCAGTGTAAGCACCAGACCCTCCCACGCCCGTGCCACCTCCAAGACTTTCTCATTAGCGGTACGGGTCGCCTGTCTAAGCCGGACCATACTTTCACTTCTGGCCCATTTTTCCAATTCCATCGCCCAGCGCCTACTGGATGGGCCCTCCGACGACTTCCAGTGCCAGGTGATCTCTCTCTGGGCTAAAATAAGTCCTAGGTCCATAAATTTACTGGTGACTTTCGTTTTCTTTGTGTGTGGGAACCAGAGTAGCAGACAGGCTGCCTTATCAAAAGTCATCTGTCTATCCGTCACTCCATTCAAGAGCTCTCCCACTGCTGTCCATTACAATCCTAGTTTCGGGCAATCCCACATCATATGATCTAGCTCCGCCCCTGGGAAAAAGCACCTCGGGCATGCCGCCCCCTCCGCACGGAAATGCCTTTGTATCTTGCCTGGAGTCAAATAAGCCCTGTGCACTACAAAGAAGTGTACTTGTTGGAAGCGGGCATTCCTACATCCTTTCCACGCCCTCCTCAGGAGATGACCCCACGTTTCATCCGGTATAGGCTTCCCTACACTCTCCTCCCATTTCAGTTTCAACGCTGTTAGGGGTGTCAGGCCTTCGTGAAGCATTCGAGAATGCAAACACGTAACCGCTTTGAACGTTCCCGCCGTCATCACCACATATTGGCACGCCATCGTGGTCGTTGGCTCCAATTGCCCCACCCTCCAATGCTTCTTTATGGCCGCAGTTACGGCCATGTACAATAGGAAACTCCCAGCCGGGATTCCAAATTGGTCTCGCACCGCTTGGAAGGGAAGCAATTCGCCGTCCGCGTACAGGTCACCCACCATGTGGAGCCCCATCTCCTCCCACTCCATAAGGGGGGACCAGTCTCCTCCATGTGGTAAAGCCGTCAGCATGCCCAGGGGTATTTCCGGGGCATACGGGTGTACCACTCCCGCTCGCTTTTGACTCCTATTCCAACACAACCGTAATGTTTTTTCCTCGAGCGTCAGGTCTCTCACATCAAGGTGTTGCTGCAGGACAATATAGGACAATACATGTCTCTGTATCCCCGTCCCTCGGTGCAGGTCAGGGCCCCGAAATTCCCTAGCTACGTGTTGCGTAAGGATCTGCAACTGTGCCGCCAAATAATATAATTCGAAGTCTGGCACCGCCATTCCCCCCTCGGATTTTGGCCGACGTAGCGTGTCCAACGCCACCCTTCTCCTTCCGTTCCCCCATAGGAACTCAATGGTAAGGGTCCGTAGGTCCCTAAAGAACCTAGGCGGGATCCACAGCGGTAACGTTCTGAAATAATACAGGAGGCGCGGCAAGGCCACCATTTTGAGCAGTGCTACTCTTCCAACCACCGACAACGGGAGTGTGGCCCAAAATGCCACCGAGCCCCTCAGGGCTCTTATGCAGCGTCCTATGTTCCCCTCCAGCAAATCATCAGCTCCATGATAGATCCTCACTCCTAGGTAGGTAAAACAGGATTCCTCCCAAACCACATCCGCAGGCAGCGGCGGCTGGGGCGTATCCGCTCTCAGTGGGAATATACAAGTTTTACGCCAGTTTACCCCGAGACCCGATAGGGCCCCGAATGTAACAAGCATGGCCACCGCCTTCCTCAATGCTCCAGCCGTATCCTCTAGGAATATCAAGAGATCATCCGCATATAGCGAGATATAATGTTGCTCACCTCGACAGACAATCCCTCCATACGCCGCTCCCGTCCTAGCGCGAATTGCCAGGGGGCTCGATCGCCAATGCGAACAACAGAGGTGATAAGGAACACCCCTGCCGTGTACCCCTCTGCACCGGGTACGCGTTTGATATCACTGAACCCAGTCGCACCCTGGCGGTGGCCGAGGAGTATATCACTCTTGTCCAACGTCGGAACCCGGTTCCCATGCCAAACCTCTCCAGTACCTTATCTAGATAATCCCATTCCAAGCTATCGAATGCTTTTTCTATATCAATAGATAGCACTGCCGGCCATTCATCCAGATCCAGTTCGCTCCCCAAGACGTGTACCAAGCGGCGGATATTAGCCGAAGTGTTCCGGGTGGGGATAAAGCCAGCCTGCTCCTCGTGAATCAACGTCGTGATATAAGGTAGCAATCTGGTAGCCAGGATACGGCTCAAGATTTTATAGTCCACCGTCAACATAGACAGCGGCCTATACGAAGTCACATCCGTGCCATCCCTCCCAGGCTTCAGTAGGGGTACAACCAAAGCCTCCCGCATAGATCTGGGCAGGCGGCCTCGTTCCAATGCTTCATTATAGACTACTAATAACTGGGGCGTTAAAGTATCAATGTATTCAGCATAAAATTCCACCGGGAAGCCGTCCACCCCAGGAGTCTTTTTTCTCGCCATGTGTTTAACTGCTCCCCTAACCTCAGCCAACGTGATCGCGGCGCCCAGGGCCTTAGCGTCCTCTTCCTCCAACTGCGGAAACCTAATCTCCGCCAGGTAATCTTCCATGTCTCCAACCCCCGCTTCCAATCGACTCCGGTATAGGGTCTCATAATACTCCGTAAAGCACGAGAGGATCGCCATCTGGGAATAGACTGTGTCCCCCGATTCCGTCTTCACACTCAAGATCGAGCACCCCCTCGGCTCCGGGTTCGCCAGTCTCGCCAGCAGCGTACCAACCTTGTCGCCCTATTCATGGACCCTCGCCGTATACTGCTTATAGTCATAGCATCGTAACCTTTCAGTCTCCGCTGCCACTAACTCTTTAGCCTCCAAAAGCTGCGCTTGCAACGCTCCCCGTTCTGGTCTCTGCTTCTCTATTTTCCTCAGCTCCTCTTCCGCCTTCCTGACCTCCTCTAGCACCACTCTCCTTACCCCGCAGTGTTTACCAATGCATAAGCCTCTCGCCACCACCTTAAATGCATCCCATTCCAGTCCTCTAGTAGAAGCCGTCCCCTTGTTAACTGCAAAGTACGTCTCCACTCCCTCTTGAACCTCAGCTCGAAATACCTGATCTTCTAGCGTGTCCGGATTCAATCTCCAATTGGGAATCGCTGTTCTTACTCGCTGCCACTGGAGAGAGAGCAGCTGGGGATTATGATCTGAAATGGTCCTAGCTAGGTACTCAGTACGTGTTGCCATGTTAGCGGTGGTATGGTCACAAAGAATCGTATCGATCCGGACATGTAGTTCATCGAGCGCGGAAAAGAAGGAATAGTCCCTATCCCCAGGGTGTTGCCCTCGCCACACATCCACCAGCCCCCATTCATTCTGCCATTCCATTCTCCGCCTCGCTACCCTACGTACCGGGGACTCAGCCAGTGGTGGATGGGACCTGTCCAAGGTAGTATCTGTAATGGAATTAAAATCGCCTCCCAGTATTATCGGCCCTGCCAAATAATGTGCCAGTACACCTGAGATGGCGTCAAAGAAACGAGGTTGTTCCACATTCGGGGTATAAATGCTACAAAGCGCCACCTCTCGGCCATACAGCCTCCCCGTTACTCCCACATATCTACCCTCCGGATCAATTATCTGACTCATAACCTGAAATGGAGTTCTAGCCCTCACCCAAATCAGTACCCCCCTCGCAAATGCTGAGTATGCTGTACCAAATACCTGCCCTCTCCAGCGCTTCTGCAGCGCCGCACACTCCAATTTGGTAAGATGGGTCTCCTGGAGCAACGCAATCTGAATCCCACGTCTCCCCAAATACGCATGTACTTTATGGCGTCGGGACATAGTGTGCAGTCCACGCACGTTCCAAGTGATGCACTTCAGCTCAGGTAAAGTCCCCATTGCTACCCTCCCTCAATATCACCTCCTTCACTGCTCGCCAGCCCACACCAGCATCAGAATTACCCGCCCTCCAAACACCCCATAAAACCCCCAACGCCCATTCCCCCAGAACAGGAACCAATAGCCGTGCATCAGTCCCCATCCAAACCTCAGTTACCAGACAAACAAATCTACCCTGCAGTAGCCACTACAGGTTGCCTTAAGGGCAATAGGAACGTGGCAGTGCACCGATAGGCGGCAGCTCCCGCCCCAGCCCCCCGCCCCATGATCCCGCCTCGTGGCATGTGACAACAACAGCGATCAAAAAGGTTACCATGCACTCCTGCACCGTCAGCAATAGACCCCACGCCGTACTCCACCACGGAGGTCATGCAGATCACAAATCATCCGCAGTGCGAGGTGTCACCTCCGGCCCTGCCACACTATCCACATCTGAGAATTCAGTCCCAGATTGTCCTTTGTCGTCTTCCGACGCCGATCTTCCAACCAAGTCCTCCGTCTGCGACCCTGTGATTGCCGCCGTTGCTGCCAGTGCTCCCTGTTTGTCCGCCGCCATTTGAGCCAGCAATAGGGCCTGTTGAGTCTTATGTCTCTTGTGGATGCGTTGTGATTGGCGCACCCTCACTTTCTTAGGCCGACCATTCTCACCCTTGCCCCTGCGATCCGTTCCCGCTCTGTAGGACTCAAGCCAAGACCAAGCATCCTCAGGCGATAGGAAGAACTGTGTTGTGCCATCCAGGATGATTCACAACTTGGCCGGAAACAGCAGTGAGTACGGAATCCCCTCAGTCCTGAGTTCCTTTTTAACCGCTAAGTATGAGGCCCTACGACGTTGGATATCCTGGGTATAGTCCGGGAAGATAGTGACCGAGCTGTTCTCCACCTTGAAAGGCCCCATGGAACGCGCATTCTGAATCAGTAGGTCTCTGTCTTTATAGTGAAGGACACGTGCCACCACAGGTCTAGGCGGGCGCCCCAGTAATGGCGGCGTGGCCGGAACTCTATGCGCCCTCTCAAGAGTAAAGAAGGAGGATAGCCCCTCTGGGGCCACCTGTGTCCTGAACCACAGTTCTCCATGTAGGAAATCATATCTGTCCCTTCAATTTTCTCCGGCAGGCCAACCACCCTCACATTGTTGCGCCGGTTCCTACTTTCAGCATCCTCCGCCCTTTTCTCCAGCGTTGTCAGCCGTTGAAGCGCATCCTCCAGTTTCCGTTCTATAGTCACTACCGCTGGCTTCAAATCTTGCACAACTAATTTAGTGTCTTTCACCCTGTCCACCAGCTTCGAATGATCGGCCTTCAAGAGGCCCAGCCCCTTCGCGACCTGCGCGATGTCCTTATGCAGGGAGTCTTTGGTCGTTGTGATGGCCTCCAGGATCTGATCCAGGCGTTTGTTCAGCCTCTTTTCAGTCTCCGTGCCCTCCAACACTTCGCCGCCATCCGGAACAGCGTCGGCCGCTACGCGTAATATATACCCCAAAGTTCCCTGTGCCTCTTTCTTCTTCCCCAAGGCGCCATCGCAGACCTTCAGACCATCCACACCATTTCCACAGTTTCCCCCAGCTCCACAGCCCTCAGCTTCTGCCCCACCACGCCCCCACCCTACCTGCAGCACATGGGAGCTGGGTCCAGCCGCAGGGCCTATTTGTTTGGGCTGCGAGCATGCATGCGGGGTTACAGCGAAGCCGTCAGGCGCGACTTACGTTCACCGACAGGGTTGCCGAACGCCGCGTTACTTTTCCTCCCCACGGCTCCACTGTTGCCGCCGCTCTCTTCACCATGATGGTGGCGGACATTGCAGTGAACCGGGTGTTGGTCCCACGCTCCTGTTCTGACGCTGAACGCCGCGTTTACGTAACGCCACGCCCACACGCCATTGCGCCTCTCGTAAGCGTTGAATGCGCCCCTAACGCCGAACGCCGCGTTCACATCACTCTATGCATACGCCCAAGGACTACTTTACCCCTAACGTTCTTTCCCCCCTAATGTATATGGTGTGGTGCTGTATAGCCTATGTCCATCTCCTGGACCTCCCCTTTCCAACGCTGTATTGGGTGTTGTGATTGGTGGTGTACTTCCGGAGTTTACCCGCCTCAAAGGTTCACAGTTCTCTCTTTATAATAGTAGTATAGATGAGCTGATAAGGAGAAAAACACCAACTTTAGGTGATTTTCACTGGCATGGACATTAAAATACTGGTTATGCCGGTAAAAGCCATCTGGTGACAATCCCAGCTCGTGGCTGGGGCAAGCTGCTTTTGGGCGAGCCAAAAAAATACCAGGAGGACCTGAGCAAAGGGTCTGGCTTAGCCTTTCCATCATGTGCACGAGCCAATCCCAAACAGTGTTTGCTAATCATACAACAAACATTACGTAAAATATTAAAATGTCTCTTCAAATTTTTTTTAAAATTTTTTTTAACATTTGAATGCTGTGACATTAACATTTCACATTATAGCACTGCACTTAGAAGTACTTATTAAAAGTGATACTTTTAAAAGATAAAGTTAAAGCCATCCGGCCGTCTTTACACTGGCGATTAGTGAACCTGCACTTGATCCAGATACAAAATCCTGGAACCAGGCTTGTCTCCTACGCAAAGCTGTGTGCGGGTCCGCAGAGAACCAGCCTGTCTCTTTCCATGGAATGAGACTAATGTTGTAGTGGGAGGTGTTACCTCTCCAAAGAACGCTCTTCCAGTCTCTGTTTTTGTTGACAGTTCCTTTTTGGTCTTTTGTGCGACCTCTCTCAGTAGTAGCTGCTGAAAAATGCTGGTCACACACAGTGACAGAAGGCGGCTAAGGCCCTGTCACTGCCAGTGAACCCATGGTAGGAGGCCAGCATTGCAGCTTTTAGACAGGGATAATTCACCCAAATAAAACGATTGTTTCAGGGCATGTGCTGTAGATCACGCAGTGCTTAATTTGAGCCAGTGGTTTCCGGTGCTCTGCACCTAATTGTGAACACAGGCGCTTGTGACAGTCAGCCACAAGGCGGTGCTGTCTGGCTAATTTAGAGATGACCACAACAACAGTTAATATTGATTCAATATACATTAAAAATGACTATTAATTGCTGCCTAAGTCTCTTATAGGTTTGGGGGCCTGGAATAGTCTGAGTTTACACAGTTGGATGAGTGTGATGGTTAGAGGTTATGCTGTTACTATCATTGGCAGCATGGCAGGGGCAATGTGTGATGCAAGCAGCAGTATCCTTCTGACGATAGCCCTAACACTTATGTTTTTTTTTTATTTTACAAATTTAAGCACTGTACGTGCAAAGAGTCATTTCGTTTTTAACATTTTTATTACAAGTACTTTCTTCCCCTGCAAAACGTGATTCATAATTTTCCAGTGCTTGAGCAGAAGCGCTGCAGTTTCACGCTCTAATCCAAGATGGCAAGTAATTACAAAAAAAAAATCCATTCCGATAATCTTGGTCGTGGCGAGCACAGAATTTAACTGATAATTCAGGCTAGGTTTTATGGAGGAGCAGACTGGTGTAATTAGCCTAATCAAGGCGCATTTTTCTCCTTCGTGGGCGCTGCTCTGTGAACTGCTTCGAGACTTGAAGCCTCCTCACACTTTGCCCTCTCTCTGTCTCCCAGACAAACGGCCCTGATGGAGGCGAATCTGCCACATTGTTTGTCAGCCACAACTGTCTCCAGCAGCTGAAGTTTCTACATAATAGCCGACGAACAGCTACTTGCTGAGAAAAGATGGTAGACGTTTTTCTGAAGCATCTGTGAAATATGCCCCATGTACCAATTTTTGTCTACTCGCATATAATGGGAAAATCGGTTACTCTGAGCGCTTTTATTGCAAGGATGCGAACAGATTTGTGGATTTAAACTGTGTAACAATAGAAAGTGTATAATTTCATGTCTCAAGCACAAATTGCAAATGTAATGGTGCTGGTTCTTTGATGTAAATGTGTATCAAAATGTTCAGTGGCAGGGTAAATAAATGAAACATGGATTTGACTCTAGTACAGTAGTTTGTGATAGGAGTTTAACGGAATTGTTCGCAGTGGGCCAGAAATATTTCTTGGTAAATCGGACAGGTTTTCCAACTAAACTAGAATACATTGCCTTTACTGGCCTTTGATTGACTATATGCATAGAAGAAGGTAGTTGCAAGACTAGTTTTCAATTAAGGCCACCGTAGAAAAGTCCACACCATAAAGTCACTGGTCAGGTTTGGAAGCTGAACCCGTAATCCAGTCTGTGTCTTTTGCTGTTTTGCTTTTGTTTGATGTATGGCCAACTGTTTCCAGAAGCCACAATGTCACCACACACTGGAATATGTGGTAGGCAGGTACGTTTGAGAAGCTGGAAACACCAAGGAGTATAGAGGGAAAATCAAACTACGACGCCCTCCACTCAGTACATCAATACACATCCATGTTGTAGTTTTTACGGCGTTACTCAATTCTAGATCTGTAGACAAAAACTGGGTACACTGTAGGTGTTTCCAGGAGAACTCAAACCTTTAGAGATTCATCAAAATTGTCTCAATCCAACGCCTAGGATTGAGACAATTTTGATGAATCTCTAAAGGTTTGAGTTCTCCTGGAAACACCTACAGTGTACCCAGTTTTTGTCTACAGATCTAGAATTGAGTAACGCCGTAAAAACTACGACATGGATGTGTATTGACGTTTGAGAAGCTGCCAACTTTTCAGAAGGAAAAAGCTGAAGGCGTAAAACATCTATTTGCTGGTCAAATACTTCAAAGGTTTGAAGAAAACATGGACTCCGGAATCGGCGAGTGGAGTTCTTTAGGAGAAAGGAATCAGGATTAGCAAAAGGAGGGAATGAGGAAACAAGCGAAGAAACACAACTTTGTTGCAATTCACTCTTCTTTCACACTGAAGCCTTTATACAGTAAAAGAACAGGAAAAGGAAATGACATCAAATACCACGTGACAGAAAACACAAAGAAACCAGAAAGGAGTTAAGGTAGAAATATTCATGATGGAAACGGAAAAGAAATAGGAATGAAAACCTGAACAGGACTAGCTGCGGAGCTACTTTAAATTCTAGCTGCAAACTATTAGGCAGGTGATTGCCATATTGGAGCTGGATGAGCAAGGAGCCCAGGGGTATGAGGGAAGGCAACTGCAGGCCTCGTACTCATTCTGAGATTCGACAAACATGGAACCACACAAGGTTCCCCAGTTCTTGGACGCCCAGGCATCCAAATTGCTGAAGATGCAACAGTCACAAAAAGGCACCAGTTTACAACAAATTGCCTCGACATGGCCTTATGGGAGAGGAGCACCCAAATGGCAAGGTATAAGTTTGCCTGAGCCCTTAAATTATCCTCGTGCCACAGCTGTCTTGGAGATGCACATACTTGTACTACTTTTCTGTGAACCCAATAACGGTACTTGAAATGATGGTGCACACATCTACAAGCTTGAAGAGTTAAGTAGACATTTTTTGAACACAACAAACATTCGCCATAATGGTTCTCGCCAGGTATGTGCAGATCTCTAAATATGGTTGGCAGTACACCTCGGGTGGCAGAGCCAGCTGGTAGGCCATCCTTCATACGCAAACCTGTCCTATTAGAGCTAAGAAAATAAACAGGCGCAGAGGTTCAGGCAAGTACCAGGTGAGCTGACTTGTCACAGTAAAGGACTACTGCTAGAAGGTAACTATTAACTCATTCCCAAGTCAGCTGGGAAAAGGGCTATAGATGTAACACAGAAGTCACCAAGGCATGGTGTTGACAAAAATGCTTCCTGAGAGAAAAAGTACACTTTCCCTTCCCAAACGAACTGATGGTTGAAAAAACTTGCCTGGCTTTTTCCATGTAAGTCAAAGTTTAAGCAAAACAACTTGTACTTCAGCCAACCTGCCTCAAAAATCAAAGAAGACGTAACCATTGACTGCTTTGGGGCAATTATTACTAGATGTTATCTAATGTTTTTGATCAAGGACACCTTCAGTTTTCTGAGGTGATTTCCCTTTCCTGCACGTTGGCACATCGTGAGACTCTGGTGCTCAGCAAAACTTTCTCCACAAGTACAATACCAGTGACTGTAGAATCAGACGTTGGTCTCAAATTTAACTGGTAGATATTGAAGAATTGGAACAGTGGATTCATCATTGGAGGCCATGCCTCATTAGCCCCAGGCCAAAGGCATTGCTTCATTGCCACACTTAAGAGAGCCTCACAAATTTACTTCCTGACCCTAAAGCTGATTTCTTTGGTGGTCAATTGCTGAGAGACTATTGTGACACGCTGCATACCACCTCGGGCACATCTGCAAGAAAACCCAAACCAGAATCCTCAAAGGAATGATGCATGTGCTGTTATTGAGGGATAATGTGAAACATCAGGATCAACACTGGATAGAGAACATGAAAGCAGACACTGACAATAGGGGAGAGATAACTTATCATGCTCTGAAAAATGGGATGTCATGCTGAGAGAAGGAAACATTTGTGCTGGGATTTCTTTTTTAATTCTGATCCCTGGGGTGTAACTCACGTTCTAGACTCCAAGATCAGAGCATGGAAATGGGCATGCACTGATGCAAAATCCTACATTCATCCAGTTGATGAAGGAACTCCTCCTCTGTGGTGTCCCCTCCCCCTCCTCACCCCTGTGCGAAGAAACTGATGTTGACAATCCCACGTACGGACCCTCCTGAGTATGATTTCATTCTGGCCCTCTAAGTTCACTTTACCTGTTCTCCTGTGCCTCTATCTCTAAAACCACGATCTATCGCTGTGTGAAATTAAATGCATAGGGCTTACGTTTAATAGATTGTCCCTGTAACTAGTAGTAGTCAATGTCTTCTGTCCATGCTAATTCCGCCTACCAGATGCCCCCAGCTCTAAAACTGCACGTGTTACACCTTAGCATCTGACACCTGAATTTCTAGTGTGCTCAGCTGGAACCATTTACATTGTTGATACTTATGAAGCTTCTACAGTCTCTCCCTAATTAGCTCATCTATATACCTGCTTGTATTCCTGGTGAAAAGGCAATCTTTTTTTGATACTAGAAACCTCTCGGATAGGGTATAGATTTGCATTTTGCCTTTCCTTGGAGAGATTGCTTCCCTTGGCGGTGTAGAGGTATCCCATTGTCCACAGACTGTGTCTCTTACAGGTTACTAGTTTTTTAATGAACACATTTCAGTCTCAACTTAAACGTGAAATAGAGTTTTCTTTGAAAGAACTTGGTACTTTTACCATGAGTCGCAGCAGCTTAACCTGGAATTGGTGACTGGAGCCCAATCGGACTTCCATTTGACAATTCCAGGGCCAAAGGTAATGGAGAGGTCAGACAGTCTTACACGATTCAAAATTTTAAAATATATAATATAAATAATCAGGGTAAGAGACCATAGAAATGGTTCGGTAGGAAATGGGGAGTTCAGGGAAGTAGGAGATAAAGATATAATGCATGAAAATAGATGACTCCAGAAGGAGAGCACAGTTGCTCAAGTACTCAGCAGAGACCCTATTGGATGAGAGCTGCTGAAAGGGGTACACTAGTTTGGCCACCAATGGCCTTCTGTTAACCATAATGGGTCATGACTGGAGGTGTTCCAATTGCAACTGGGCTAGTGGATATTGGTTAATGAGCTTTTGGAGCTCCCTGCTTGGTTGAGCTAATGGGAAGACTGTCAAAACCTTCCCTTCTCTCTTACCCAGAAATCCTTCCTCCCCCTCCACAGGTGTAAGCTGCAGTGAGAAGTGGAAGCCTGCCTAAACCTTGCTCCTTGAAGAGAGCGAGGTTATAGTAGGTGAAGAGAAGATGGGAACCAGAGACACTAAGCAGACAAAGGTGCACCTAAGGAAATTTCCTCTGCCCACCTAATGTACAATCAATATGATAGAGACATATGCAGGTTTATAATAAACTGAGTAAAGTGTACCAATGATGACAGAAACAGGTGTTTTCCCAAGGAAGGCATCTTTGATATTGAACAACTAACACCCTCAAGCAAAAACAAAAAGAATTCATAAATGAAACTCCACCAGAACAAAGATTGGCTTTCCTGAGCTGCAATGAGGAATTCTTGAAACACAGGCAAGAATCGCAAGTGAGCAGACTTAAAGACACCAGAGAGAAACTAAAATAGCATATTAGTCACATGAGGGATAAGATTCAAGCTTGTTCCCTCACCGCCTACCCAATACCTTTTTCTCTAAATGACACATTAAGTGCAGAAAGACAGCGATGAATATCTCCTAGAGATTCTGAGGTTCCCTATTCTGGCTGATGGAGCCAGGAGTGTTCCAGTGGTAGGGCCTGTTTGCAGTACATCTCTAGCCAACTGGTGTTCATGTGAGTACAGCACAAGCAGTATGCAGTAGTAATAGTAGTAGTTTATTCTTTTAGTCAATTAAAAACATAACTGTATAAATATATCCATACAATAAAATGCAAAATGAAACAGTCAGAATAGCATACAAGCTGAAAAGGGTAACTGAAATGAAAATATATTACTTAAGAGAATTCATTTGCTAGGCAGTATTTATTTCATATGATATCAAATACATTTCAATCAATCAATCAATCAATCAATCAATCAATCAATCAGGGGTTTATAGAGGGCACTAATCACCCATGAGGGTCTCAAAGTGCTAGGGGGAGTGGGGGTTTCGGCCAGCTCGGAGGTCATCCAAAGAGCCAGGTCTTGAGGACCTTTCTGAAGGTTTGCAGTTTGGGGCTTCATTCCAGGTCTTGGCCGCGATGTAGGAGAAGGATGTGCCACCCGGTCTGGCTCTGTGGATGCGGGGGATTTCAGCAAGGGCTAGGATAGCAGAGCAGAGGTTCCTCTTGGTGGCGTGAAAGTAGATTCTTTCGTTGAGGTATTGGGGTCCGGTGTTGTGGAGGGCTTTGTAGGCGTGTGTGAGCAGCTTGAAGGTCACCTTTTTTTAGACAGGGAGCCAGTGGAGGTCTCGAAGGTGCTGGGTGATGTGGTTGTGTCATGGGATGCTGAGGACGAGTCTGGCTGCGGCGTTATGGACCGTCTGGAGTTTGTAAAGGAGAGATTTGTTGATTCCTGCGTAGAGGGCATTTCCATAGTCCAGTATGCTGGTGATGAGTGCTTGGGTGACAGTCTCCCTGGATTCAGGGGGATCCCTTTGAGGGTCTTGCGGAGTATGCGGAGAGTGTTGAAGTATTTGGAGGATACGGCGTTGATCTGTCGGTTCATGCTGAGTGAGGAGTCGAGTATGATCCAGAGGTTGCGGGCGTGGTCCGTGGGGATGGGAGGGTTTCCGAGGGTGGGGGGCCACCAGGTGTCCTCCCACATGGCACCGATGGGTGCGAAGGGGCCATGTAGATATTGAAGAGCGTAGGGCTGAGGAAGGATCCTTGGAGTACTTTGCATCTGATCTCTGTGGCTTCGGAGAAGAAGGACAGGAGTCTTATTCTCTGAGTTTTGCCAGAGAGGAAGGAGGTGCTCCAGTCTAGGGCAGTTCCCTGAATGACGGTGTCATGGAGTCTGGTGACTAGTGTGCGGTAGGAGATGGCTGCTGAAAGGTCTAGTAGGATGAAGGCTGCAGTGTGACCTCGATTGAGGAGTGTGTGGATGTCATCGGTGGTGGCTAGGAGGGCGGCCTCGGTGCTGTGGTTGCTGCGGAATCCGAATTGAGATGAGTCGAGGATGTTTGTTGAATTCTATGAAGTGCGCTAGCTGGGTGTTGCCGATTTTCTCTGTGACTTTGGCAGCGATGGGGAGGAGAGAGATGACTAGTACATTGCGGCCTCAATTGAGAGGTCGCTCCTCTGTGCACAGCGAAAAGAGTGCCCGTGGGCTTTTGTCAATGTTCAGTTCAATAAAGTTTTGAAGACCAAAAGGTTATTGTTTTGAAGATCTCTTTATTTCTTCATGATTATTCTTCTTTAAGAGAATTTCAATTGATACGATGCATCATCTTAAATGCGTCACAACCAGTGTTTTGTATCCCGATGCATTTCGGGCTCAGTGTTAGCCCTTCGTCAGGGGATTCACTCTAAGGGGTAAAGAAAGTATATGTACGTGAGTACTGAGGATGTCATGTCGTTCAATACTGACATGCTGAAAAAATGAAGTGCTTATCTCTCATGCTGACTCATGCAGAAATATTTCATGTGTAAATGACTCTGAATGACGTGCTGGTGAGCATGCTAGGGTGTGTCGTTATGGTGACTCTGACTGACAAATATATGTGGACAGTGAGTGAAACAGAATTATAAACGCTTGAAGTGATATCGGGTGACATTTGTGTATAGCTGGACATGTTCCTGGGTTTGTGTTGACTAAGGTGCTGGTGTCGGTGACATTACAAGTGAGTATATGGTGAGCAAGCGGTTAAAACAGAACACGAATCTGAGATAACTCACGTGGTGACTGAGTGCGCGGCACTTCTCCTGCGAAATTAGAAAAATACGCTGATAAGTGTTCCGCTCTGCACATACACAGTAGCAGCTCTGCTCATTCTATATGGTCCTCGGGTAAGAGAGACTTACTTGGGATGCACTAGCTAAGTTACTCAATACGACTTTCGGCGGCAGATCGAACGCGGTGCTCTGGGTGCAGGACCTCGGTGTCGGTTGAAAGTGTGGGCGTGTGCAGTATAGCTGGGTTAAGTGACATGAATGATGGACTATAGCTAAACTCCCGTTAACGGGCGCCATCTTGGAATGGTGTTGGTGACGATATGCAATGGTAGAGGTGTAACTAAGCACGGTGTGTGACCAGTGGGTCAGAAATAACATTACACAAATGAGAAACATAGTGACAAGATTACAGATAACGAAAATGTTAAATTAAGGTATTCACACGATGGTAATAACCACATTAGTTCAGAGTCAGGGAAACATTCAAAAGTCATAGGTAACATAAAAATTCCATGCGGTCATTTAGCCCGTGGGGTTGCATGGTAGCCATGTAACGGATACAGTAGTTTTCACGCTTCAACAGGGTGTTCTTGTTGTTGGTGGTGGGTTGAATGACTTCTAATATAAGAAACTTGAGTTGAGCAACAGTGTGATGGTTCTCCATGTAATGGATGGCAACTGTGGACTTGCTGTTTTGTGTTCTAATGTTGCTCTTGTGTTCCAAAATGCGTGTGCGGATTTTCCTTTCAGTGTGTCCCACGTAACAAGAGCCACAGGGGCACTTTAACATGTAAATCACGTTGGCAGTGTTGCAGGTTGAGTTGACTTTGAGCTTGATCTTCGTGCCTTTCATTGGATGGTGAGTGTAATTGCCTGGAATGATATTGTTGCAATTACTGCAATTGTAACAAGGTACTAGGCCTTTGTAGACGGTAATTGTATGTTCCTTGGGTTTCGTCAAGATTTCTTTCAGGTTTCGACCTCGTGTATGTGCAAAGATGGGCAGCTGTTTGAATAGACCTTTAAAGTCTGGTTCTGTACTCAATAATGGCCAGTGTTTGCAGATGATGTTTTTGAATTTATGAGCCGTATTGAGTAACTTCGCTAGTGCATCCCAAGTAAGTCCCTCTTACCCGAGGACCATATAGAATGAGCAGAGCTGCTACTGTGTATGTGCAGAGCGGAACGCTTATCAGCGTATGTTTTTAATTTCGCAGGAGAAGTGCCGCGCACTCAGTCACCACGCGAGTTATCTCAGATTCGTGTTCTGTTTTAACCGCTTGCTCACCATATACTCACTTGTAATGTCACCGACACCAGCACCTTAGTCAACACAAACCCAGGAACATGTCCAGCTATTCACAAATGTCACCCGATATCACTTCAAGCGTTTATAATTACAATTCTGTTTCACTCAATGTCTACATATATTTGTCGGTCAGTCACCATAACGACACACCCTAGCATGCTCACCAGCACGACATTCAGAGTCATTTACGCATGAAATATTTCTGCATGAGTCAGCCAGAGAGATAAGCACTTCATTTTTTCAGCATGTCAGTATCGAACGACATGACATCCTCAGTACTCACGTACATATACTTTCTTTACCCCTTAGAGTGAATCCCCTGACGAAGGGCTAACCCTGAGCCCGAAATGCATTGGGATACAAAATACTGGTTGTGACGCATTTAAGATGATGCATCGTAACAATTGAAATTCTCTGAAAGAATAATAATCATGAAGAAATAATGATGAAATAAAGAGATCTTCAAAACAATAACCTTTTGGTCTTCAATACTTTATTAAACTGAACATTGACAAAAGCCCACGGGCACTCTTTTCGCTGTACACAGAGGAGCGACCTCTCAATAGAGGCCGCAATGTACTAGTCTTTGCTTGCCAGACGCCGCTAGGAAAAGACGGCGCCACCTCCGTAGCACGCCACAGACCATTAACTGACTACCCAGGAGCACAGGCAGTGCAAGTCCTACCCACAATAGAGGAGAGAGATGACCCTGTAGCTCTTTAGGTCCGTATGGTCTGCGGAAGGCTTCTTGAGGAGGCGTTTGAATTTGGCCCGTTATCAGTCATCGGGGAATGTTAATGTTTTGAGGGTGTAGTTGATCGTCCCCCATAGTTCTGGGGCGATGGCGGAGACAGCTCTGTGGTAGATGTGTGGCGGGCAGGGGTCAGTGGGTCCTCCGGAGTGGATGCTCATCATAGTCTTTGCGGTGCCCAGGGTCCAGGTGAAAAGGGATGGCTGGGTGGCTTTGCTGGTGGATGGTGTTGGGTCGGTGCCTTGGTCGTTAAAGTTGTCGTAGAGTGTCCTGAAGTTGTGGTGGAAGAAGGAGCTATGTTTGTTGCAGAGGTCCTGGGAGGGAAGGATGTTAGAGGATTTGCTGTGGGGTTTGGTGAATTCTTGTATGATGGTGAAGAGTTCCTTGGAGTTGTGGGAGTTGGAGAAGATTATGTCCTGGATGAAGTTTTTCTTTGAAGATCTGTTGAGTCAGTGGTGTGCCGTCATGGCGACCCTGTGCTTCCAGGGTTTTGCTGTTCTTCTATGTTTTCTCCAATCGTCGGCACAAGCACTTGCACTTGGATTCTTGGAGGCCCATGGTGAACCAGGTGGCTTTCGTGTTGTGTCGTCTGTTGGTGTTCCAGAGAAGGGCGAGCGTGCTGGCCCAGTCCGCAATCCATTGGTGCAGGTCATTGACTGCGGAGCTGGCATCAATCGTGGCAGGGGGAGTGCGGCTGAGGGAGGAAGTGAGGTGCTCTTCAGTGATCTTGCTCCAGTTTCTGCGTGGGAGGCGGAATTGGCTTGTGTGCAGCGGGTTTTGAGAAGGAGAAGAGGAGGCAGTGGTGGACCGTCCGGAGAAGTTGCGTGGTGGGACTGAATCGAATGTTGTTTCCTCCGGCGAAGATTGGGTCAAGAGTGTGTTCCACCATGAGGGTGGGTGTGGTGATGAGTTGCTCCAATCCGATGTTGGTGAGGATCTCTAGTAGGGCGGTGGAGTTGGGGTTGCTGAGGTTGTCAAGGTTGAAATTGAGGTCTACCAGCAGTACGTAGTCTGTGGAGGTGAGGGAGTGGGGTGCTATGTAGTCTGCAATGGTGTTTGTGAATGGGGAGCTGGTCCGGGAGGTCTGTAGGCAAGGGTCCAGCATTGAGTCGTTCTGGGATTGGGCTGGATTTGGAAGTGGATGTGTTGCATTCCGAGTTTTTGTGGATGATGGTGAGGCCTCCTCCAGGGTGGTTTGGGCAGTCTTTCCTCAGGATCTTGTACCAGTCGGGGATGGCGGTTACGATGTCGGGAGCGGAGCTGGCGTTGGTCCAGATCTCTGTGAGGAAGGCGACTTCCGACGAGAGGGTGTTGAGGAAGTCCCACATTTCTACTGCATGTCTGTGCAGGGAGCGTACGTTGTTATGTTATGTTATGTTATGTTATGCTGGTTTTTTTATAGCGCACGGCTACTCAAAGAGTGTCCCGGCGCTTTGGTTGCAGACCTATCTCATAACACAACAAGAAAGAAGAGAAATTAAAAAAACAGAAAATACAGAGAAGAGAGAGAAACAAAACCCAGGGCGTAGCTAAGAGGTGAAAAGCCAAGTTTTTAGCCCTTTCCTAAAAGCCAGTAGGTTAGACGTGCTGCGTAGCACCACTGGCAGCATGTTCCAGAGCTGGGGGGCTAGCAATCTGAAGGAACGGCCTCCAATACGTGCCCTTTTGACACGCGGAACATTGGCAAGGTACAAGGACCCTGACCTCAAGGACCTGGCTGGATGATAAAAAGCCAGCCTTTTTTGAAGGTATTTCGCTCCGGTGAAATGCAGCGCCTTATGTGCCAACGTCAAGGCCTTAAAGATTATCCGCTTCCGAATGGGAAGCCAGTGCAGTGCCCGCAGGAGGCCCGAGGCTCTAGCACGGCGAGATAGTCCAAAAATAGCCCGTGCTGCCGAGTTCTGGACCACCTGTAGCCGTTGAAGCAGATATTCCGGCAGGCCAAGGTAAAGAATGTTCGCATAATCAATACGTGAGCCAATTATCGCCTGCACTGTGACCTTCCTGTGCTCCTCTGAAAGTAAAGGGAGAAACTTACGCAACATCCGGAGCAGGCCGAAACACGTGCCGGTAAGGCCAATTATCTGGGAGCGCAGTGTGAGGCCCTTGTCGATCTTAATCCCAAGGTTTTTCGCCACCTGGGAAGAACTAGCTGGTGGAAACATGTTCTCCGGCCACCACACCTTCCAGTCCGGATCTACACTGCACCCGAAGAAGAGGACCTCGGATTTATCCGAGTTGCACTTGAGGCTGTTGTATTGAAACCACTGAAACACAGCCTCAAGGCAACCCTGGATCCTCTCTCCGTTGAAGTCCGCACCCCTCTCACAGGTGAAGAGCAGCTGGGTATCGTCAGCGTAAGAAACGATCTGAGCCCCGAAAGACTCTGCCAAAGCCGCCAGAGGGGTCATAAAGATATTGAAAAGGGTCGGGCTCAATACAGAGCCCTGAGGGACCCCGACACCCAGTGGCGCCATCTCGGCGGAGCAAGCGGAGGCCCAGACCGTTTGTCGACGGCCCGTCAAGAAGGAGCGAAACCAATTGAGCGCCGTCCCCCTAAGACCGATCTCAAAAAGTCTTGCGAGGAGACCCTCGTGGGGGACGGTGTCAAAGGCCGCCGACAGGTCTAACATCACCAGCATCGCCCTGCCCCCTGAATCCAGCACCTCCTTAATCGCCTCCGAAACTTCCAGGAGAGCTGTTTCGGTGCTAAGATTGGTGCGGAAACCTGATTGAGTAGGGTGCAGTAGGTCATGGGACTCCAGAAAATCGGCAAGCACCTTATGCACATGTTTTTCGATAATTTTTGCAAAGGCAGGCAGAAGCGAAATAGGTCTATAATTCGCTAGTACCTCCCCATCCAGACCAGGCTTTTTGAGCAGGGGGATGATCATCGCCTGCGTTGAGGAGGATGCAGCTCAGAGGTTGTGGTGCGTTGGCGTCTGGTGAGGCGGTGGTAGCTGTCTAGGTCCAAAGGTGGGTGAAGTTGCGGCGGCAGTGTCAGCAGGAGAGCGGGCCTTCGGAGTTGCTAGACATCGAAAGCTGGCAGTTTTTGTTGCGTCCAGGGTTGAGAGCGTGAAGAGTGCTGTAGTCCTAGCGGCGGGGGATCAGAGGACCAGGGTCTCTGGCGCTGGTCGCGGTCTGGTCACGGACGGGTGCAGATGGGCTTGCCTTTGGTGCGCCCGCTGTGCATGGCCGCCATTAAGTAGGAATTGGGGAGGGAGAGCAGCTGGGAGGTGGGAGAGGGAACACGCAGGGGGGAGGGGCCGTGGGGTCAGCAGTGGCATGAAAAAAGGCAGAAATGGAGGCAAACAGTAAACAAAGGCAAAATAAGGCGCAAAGACAGAAAAAAGACAGAAAAGACAGAAAAAAAGCAGAACAGAAATAGCAGAAGAGGCTGACAGAGCGGATCACCAGGGAGGAGGGCCTCGAACACCTACCTGGAACCAGACAGGAGCTGGGGTCAGAGGCTCAACAAACAGAGCTGGAGAGGGGAAGAAGTTTCCCTCACCAGGAGGTCAGAGGTCTTGCTCATCATCATTGCAATCATAGAGTGCCTACTACGCTTAGTTTTCTGTATGCTCAGTTCCTTGTGTTAATAGAATAACATAACACATAACGTGTATTTGTAAAGCGCACGTTCACCACCACGGGTATCTTGGCGCGGAATAACAGATGTTTCTTGTTACCCAACTCAATTGTACTCATTTCATTGACTTCAGATGGACGAAAGGCTGAGTGGACCCACCAGGATTCGAACCTGTGACCAGAGGTCGAATACAGGCCCCTGCAGTAGACGCTTTACTCCACTGAGCCATCAGACCCACTGTTCCTGCCTCCCCACATGCCCTGCACAAGACACTCACTCCTGGGGGTGTCATAGTGCGTTCTCCCATATTTGTACTGACAGCTTCTTAATTTAAAAGGTTAGAGTGGTAGAAAGTATCATATAAGGTGTTTTGTGCAAATATTCATAAAGTAAAATTTAACCCAACATCTCTTTACTAAAGGAAGTCTACCATAATGTGTTGTTGAGTAAAATGCTTTGTGCAAATATTCCTAAAATAAATCATGTCCTAACATCCCAGATACTGTGGGGGTGTTTAGCAAGATACATTGTTGCATGTATGAAGAGGTTACCTGCAGTCTGTAGTTTAAGGGTGACGTTGACGGCCATATTGACCCAGTAGGATTGTGGAGCTGTTGATCTTGCTTGTCACATCCCCACTAGCAGTCACACCAGTAGAAAGTTGTAATCGTAAATAATCATAGACTTTTACATGGGCACCCCCAACTAGGGTAACTCCCCCTTGACCATCCTAATGGGATAATTCAGACCTGATGGGTATAATAATTGGTTATCAGTTTTTGGACCATTGTGGGATCTTGGGCATTGGTGATTCGAGGGAGCAGCAAGGCTTTGAGTTATTGTCTTTAGCAGTCTCCTCCTAGATAAGTCTATCTTGGGACAGCAACACAGGAGATGCAGCCAAGATTCGTGCTTATAGTTACAGAGTCTGCAATCTCCACTCCCGCCCTAGAGGTTCATGCTGGGTTAAATTCTGTTACTGGTAAGCCTAATAGTCTTGAGTACAGAATCACTCTGAGGGTCCTTTTGTTTATTGTTTCTAGTAGATATGGTTGAGGTTTCCCATCCAGGTAAGAGTTGTTCAGGGGGAGTTCTTTAGTGAGGTTAAGTCCTGGACTGTCCAGGTTGTCTTCATGTGCCTGTTTATAGCCTTTTTCCAGAATGAATAGGGAGTTCCCTGTTCTTTAGCATAGTTTATTCAGTTTGAAAACACATGATGGCATCATGCAGATACTGGTACCAGGGTTTGCTCTGGGTCTCAAAAATTACTTTCAGGTGGGCTTTTAGACAGTTGGTGCGTGTCTTCGGGACATTGATCTAGTATTTCAGTATGGCGGATTTGCAAGCTAGTACTTGATTTGCCACGCCAAATTCCAGTCCGAATCTTGACCGACGGGTGTAGCGTGATGGCTGGAATATTTTCCAGAGCCTTCGGCAGTGAATGAGCTCCAAGGCTGGTGCACAGGTCCCGGAGACGGCCTGATGACCGTACTGCAGAACAGGAAGATGGGCTGCGTTCATGATCCTGAGTATGGTTGCGGCTGAGGCGCTACTTAATGTTGTGATCAGTTGGTTAATGCCATAAATGATTGCGTCCTCTTTCTTCTACAGGGAGTTTAGATGGGCATTGTGTTTGGAGTTTTCTGAGAACCAAACTCCCAGAAAATTGGATGTCCTGGCTGTATCAATGGCCTTACTCCCTGTATGCCAGGTAAGATGGTTCTTTTATCTCTCAAAGGTTGACAACCTTAGTCTCTCCCTGATTTACCCTAAGATGGTTTCTATCATTATAGACATTTAGAGTGTTCAGGGCCCTCTGGATACCTCCTTTAGAGTGATCCATTACTACAATATCATCAGCGTATAGGATGATGTGGAGTTTTGTTGAACCCAACTTGGGGGGAAGGAGACTGCCGCCTTCCATAGCTGTTCCCAAATCCACTGTATATAGATTGAACAGGAGAGGGGCAAAACACATCCTTGTTTTGGGCAATGATAAGTCTGAACTTTGGAGGTGACAGTGTTAGGACCAGTTTATACTCTGACCCAAGTCCCTGTTTATAGTGAGACTATTGCTCTTAGTAACTTTGAGGGTGCACCCTAATCTTCCAGTTTTCTCCATTGCTTAGGCATGTCAATTCTGTTGAATGCTGAACTGTAATCTATAAAGCAGCAGAACAGTGGTAGGTGGTTCTTCTGTGCTGCTCATTGGCTCAAATATACAAGTGCTGTGCTAGACACGGCAGCCATGAAACCTGTCTGAAAAAAGGCAGGACTTCATGTTCATTAGCACAAGACTCCAGTTTTTTCATTTAGGCTCGAACAACGGCTTTTGCCTCTAAATCCAGGACTGCTATGAGACAGTAATTTAATGGATTTGCCCGTCCCCTTTTTTGAATATGGGGCACAAAGTAGATCCCCAACATACGTCTGGACTTGGCCTGCTAGGTATACGTGGTTAATGAGATGAGTTAGCAGTCTTGACCATGCATCCGAGGCACATTTAAATATGCTGGCTGAAAGGCCATTAGGGCCAGGCGCACCATCATTTTTTATTAGCTCTGTTATTCTGAGGACCAAGGTGGCACAGATTTGTTCTGGGTAGGAGCTCCTCTTTGAGTCATCAGCTGGAGGGATAAGGGCTGATCTGTGAAAAGTTCCTCCATGTAGCTTATTAAGAATTATTGGAGACACAGTTGTCCTTTGAACAATTGGTGTTTTTAATTTGTTGAAGTAATCACAGAAGCAGGCCTGTTTTTTTCCTTCACCAGTTGGAATATCATAACCACTCTTTTTGGTCTAAGGCGTTCTTTTGCTCCCAAGTAGTTTTTTGTGTAACTACTTTTGACTGCAGCAGATATTCTAGCTGTGGGTTTACATTTGTGCACATGCAAGGCACTCCACAGTGATCTTCGCGTGGAGACAATTGTTTTATTGTACAGGAATTGGGGCCTCCCTTACCAGTTGTTCTATAATCTAGTCTTCGTATTGTGATGATCTAGCAAGGAGGCTCTCACATCTCTTATGAGGGAGTCTCATACTTGAAGGGTACTCGCTTGACAATTGTTAGTTCCTTCAGAGATCTGCATTTCTAACCAAGTCGTCACCTCTGGACTCCCTTTAATTCTCCTAAATGGGTTGACTGATTCAGCCTAGGCTGAGGAGCCCACAGTGTACATCTCCCTACCTGTGGTGCTATTAGCTCCAGAGTGAGGCTCGCAGGGCTATGGTCGCTCTCTGGCCTATTATCAACTCTAATTTGGTGAGTCGACTTGCTAGGGGCTCTGACATGAAAATATAGTTGATAGCTGAAAATCCCATACAGGTGGAAGGAAACTGATGTTGGGGAACTTGTGCCTCACAGCATTGTTGAGCCGAGGACAGTTAATAAGTTGTTAAAAAGTCCTTCATCCTTTCTCATTCTTTTGAATGTGCAAAAGAAGTCGCCGCCAATAGATTATCATGGGCTAGTAAATCCATAAGGAGATCTTCTAAGCAGTCGCAGAGGTCATCCACCATAAGTGCTTTCCTGTTTTTTGGTGCATTGAGGAAGCAGCTGAGAAGCAACAAGGGTATTATTTTGTGCTTACTTTATGTGCCTAGGACTGCCTGAAGGGATGCAAAATTGAGTTTAATTGGGGTGACCTCTAATTTGCATGTGTGTTCGACAAAAATAGACAAACTCCCTGAAGGGCGGCCAAAGGACTGGGATGGGAGGCCAACTTAAAGATTATGTTCAATATGTGTATACTTGAGAGTGTAAGAGACTTAGGGCCAGATGTAGGAAGCCTAATACCTGTCGGTAACGGCCGAAATTATCGGATTTCGTCTGTTACCGACCGGTATTAGGCTTTTCAGATGTAGGTACCTAATTGAAGGATTCGGTAATTTACAGAATCGGTAATTTAAGGAATCAGTAAATTACCGAATTCTTAAATACAGATTCGGTAAATTACCGAATCCTTACTCCATGCTCCCGACCTTCTCTTTTTGACCGAGACATGGTTCTGCGATGACTCCCTCCCTGCCCTACTATCCACCCTACCGGCCACCTACTATGCCCTTAGGGCGGACCGCCCTTCTGGCAGAGCCGGGGGTGGCGTGGCGGTCATCGCACGCACCAATCTCCCCTTCCAAATGCTACCTCTACCTGACATCGCGACAACTGAATTTCTGGTGATCCGCACAGTTTCCACTTCTCCCCCCTTGACTTGCTTCCTCACCTACCGTCCCCCTCAGTCCCCCTTACAGTTCCTCCCCGACTTTTTGGAGGTCTTGGCCACCATCACAATTAACAATTCCTCCATTCTGCTCCTTGGCGATTTTAATTTCTGGCCTTCCGACTCCGCGGAGTGCCCATCCTCCAAAGAATTCTCCGAAACCCTTCACTCCCTCAACTTCATTCCCCACGTTTCTTCCCCCACCCACATCAAAGGTCATATACTCGATCAGATCTGGTCCCTGAACTGCCCCGTGGACTCACTCTCTGTCACCCCTTGCCCCTGGTCGGACCACCACCTAATCTCATTCCTCCTGCCCTTCCACCCTCCAGCCAAACCCCCCCGGCCCAAAAACACCTGGGTCCGATCATGGGGTCGTGTTAATCTGGAGAATCTCTCTTCCCTCCTTACCTCGTCCCTCCCCTCCCTACAGGGTCTTCCCACACTTTCCCAGGTCGACGCCATAGATCAGTGGCTCTCCAACGGACGTGACGCTCTTGCCCCGCTCAAGCGTATTACCTCCAAACGCGACAAGGACGCCAATCGGTGGTTCACCGAAGAGCTTAAGACCACCAAATTAACAGTCCGCCGCGCTGAGCGGGCATGGAGAAGAAATTACTGCCCCACCCTGAAACTGGACTACATTAACATCTTGAGCCAGTATAAAAGAGACATCTTGGAGGCAAAAACATCTTACTTCTCCTCCAAAATCTTAGCTGCGGAAAACCAATCCAAGGAGATATTCACCATCGTCCACACCCTAGCGTTCTCGGACAGAACTACTCTTAAGCCGGCCCCTTCCGAAGAACTCTGTTCTTCCCTCAACAACTATTTCATTCATAAAATCATCACCATTAAGGCCAACATCCCGCCACCCTCCTCCATTTTTGTTGACCCCCTATGCCCCCCCCTAAGGGCGAGCTTACCTCATTTCCCCCTATCACTCGGGAGAGCCTGATTACCTTGGTTCCCCTGGTCAAATCCGGTTCTCCTCTCGACCCTTGTCCCGCTCACATTCTCCGCCATATCTTTGTTTCCTGCCCCGACCCTCCTCTTCACTTTCTTAACAGCTCTCTCGCTCAAGGCATCGTCCCTAAACCCTTGAAATCTGCGGTAATTGTACCCATTCTAAAAAAACCCGGGGCGGACCCCTCTGTCCCCGCCAATTTCCGTCCTATCTCCCTCCTACCATTTCTTGCCAAGGTGCTCGAGCGCCACGTCACCTGCGCTCTGAGCTCCTTTGTGGAGAATCATGGTGCTCTTGCCTCCCGTCAAGCCGGTTTCCGCCCTGCACACTCTACGGAGTCCGTCGTCCTGTCGGTCCTGGACACCCTCAGGGAGGGTATGGACACTAATCAGCACCAGGCCCTTGTGCTCCTTGATCTCTCAGCCGCTTTCGATACGGTGGATCACACCATCCTCCTTTCCCGTATCAGAGCGGCGGGGATCGGGGGGACCGCCCTGGTCTGGCTGTCCTCCTTCCTGAGTGACCGCACCCAGGCCGTTCGCCTGGGTGACTTCACGGCGGACGTCCGGAAAGTTCAGTGCGGGGTTCCCCAAGGTTCCTCTCTTTCTCCTCTCTTGTTCAATCTGTACATTGCTCCCCTAATCTTCTCTCTTCAACAGATGGAGGTCGGCGTATTTAATTATGCGGACGACCTCCAGCTTGTCTTTAATCTATCGTCTCCTTCCTCTATTCTTAATTTTCAATCTGTTATGCTTCACATCAGGGACTGGATGAACCACAACCACCTTAAACTCAACCCCGACAAAACTGAGTTGGTATTGACGGGTGGTTCATCCAGCCCCTGGTCCCCTCTTTTCTGGCCCCCTTCTCTTGGCCCTCCTCCTACCCCCGCATCCTCAGTTAAAACACTTGGTATAAAACTTAATTCTCAACTCACCCTTCACTCCCAGGTTAGCTCTGTGGTATCTTCTTCCTTTCTTTCACTGCGTACTATACGCAGGGTGTCCCGTTTCTTCACTTTCTCTGCTCTAAAGCTCACCATCCTGGCCATGGTGGTATCCCGCCTGGACTATGGCAACGCCCTGTATGCCGGCATCCCCGCCTACAGTCTGCGTCGCCTACAACAGATCCAAAACCAGGCGGCCCGCCTGGTTTTCAAACTCCCCAGATTTCACCGCTCTACCCCGCTCCTGAAATCACTTCACTGGCTCCCTGTGCGAGCCAGAATTGAATTCAAGCTTGCTTCCATTACTTTTCGGGCCCGACACGGACTCGCACCTGAATTCATCTCCTCCGAGATTGTGTCCTATGTTCCCACCAGGGAACTTCGTTCATCCTCCCAGTCCCTCCTCACCATCCCACGCTACCGGAGAAAGAAGTGGGGAGGCTCCAAATTTGCCACCCTTGCCCCTACCCTCTGGAACTCCCTCCCCCTCGAACTCCGCACCATCTCTCTCTACCCACAATTCCGCAAACAACTTAAGACCTACCTATTCACGAGATCCTTCGATTAATAACTCTCCTGTTCCCTCAGCTTTTTCAAACTAGGATCCTGTCAGTAATAGCGCCAAGAAACCGCAGGTATACGTGCGCTCTATAAGAAATTTTAAATTCAAATTCAAATTCTTAACCCCTCCGACGCTCATGACGAGCTGAGCTCGTCATGAGCCACGGTTCTCGTGTGCTCATGACGAGCTGAGCTCGTCATGACCGTTAGACCGCTCAGGTGCGGGGTTAATTCCCCTGCTGTGCTGGGCGTTCTAAGGAACGGGTGTGGTTATGATGAGCTCAGCTCGTCATAAGCACACGAGAAACGTGGCTCATGACGAGCTGAGCTCGTCATGAGCACCGGGGCGCTGTGCGCGCCCCCACTCCCCCCAGCACAGCAGAGGAATCGGCCCCGCAGCCAAGGGGTTAATGTAGGGAGCACTCAAATGAGTGCTTTTTCCATTTTAGGATTCGTTCTTTACCACCAACTACAAGTTGGTGGTAAATATCGAAAACCCCAAAAGAAACAATTTTTTGCAAATTATTACAGTGCCATGTGGCAGACATACATGCCCTTAGGGCATGTATGTCTGCCACATGTGCACCTATACACAATTCAGGGGTGCAACAGGGTGTCAAAGTGACACCCTGCCACCCTTCAATGTGTTCCTGTGTTCCCCCTTTTACCGAATCGGTATTTACCGATTCAGTAATTCCCATTCATTCCTATGGGCCTCCAGGTCAATAGGAATGAATGGGAATTACCAAATTGGTAAATACCGATTCGGTAATACTTACCAAATGAATACCTACATCCCATTTACCGATTCTAAAATACCGAATCGGTAAAATTCGGTATTTTAGAATCGGTAAATCTGGATTACCTACATCTGGCCCCAGGTCTCTTGCAGACATAGAAGGTCCCTTTTATCCAGATAAGCTAGCACTTGTTTACTTGTCACAATGGTCTTGAGACCAGCAACAGTCTAGGATGTTATTATGAGTTGAGGCGCACTCGGGTCCGTATGGCTGGAGTGATGCTAGGGATACTGGTCCATGTCCCCTGATGGTGCGTGCATGGAACTGTTAAGGTGGTAGCATTCTTGGGCGCTCATGGGGTTCTATCATAGTTCTCACCAGTAGCACCCCTCAATATACTTTTAGTTGAACTGGATTGTCTGTGGGGTAGTAGCACATGGGGTATATTGGTGAACACAGCTTTAAGAGCTCTATTCCCAAGCCTTTGAAAGTTTTTTGTTCACCCTGAATGGCATTTCTATGTTTCTCACTCTTCCAGGTTGTTAAGGTGGCTTCCTTGATTCAGTTTTGTGACATATGTGCAAACTTTACCCAGGCTACATCAACTGAAATGAGATCACCACCTCTCCTTCTACACTCCCACCAGGCATCTCCGCTCCACCCCTGGCCACACACTCATTGATCTGCAAGACCCCGAAAGGAGGAAGATCCTTCTCCTGCCTCAATGCGAAGACCTGGAACTCCCTGCCTCTGTACCTCAAGCAATCACCATCACTGCCGCAATTCAGGAAGGACCTCATGATCTGGCTTTTCGACTGCACCGCAGATCCACCCCCCCCCCCCCCCCCCAGCGCCTTGAGACCCTTACGGTGAGTAGTCGCGCTTTATAAGAAATCTGATTGATTGATCTTTCAGTAAGGGAATTTGATTGAATAGGTGTAAGAGGTTTCCTCTATTAAGTGTGTCACAGTGGCCCTTTGAGAGAAAGTGAGGAATAAACATCCGCTCAAATCTCTCATGAGGTTCTTCACACTCAGCTCTGCCCAGTGTGGAAGATAGAGACTCTGGGCCTCTTCGATAAGTGTGCAGCGGGGGCCTGGCGCCAACTAGGGTGTGTCTTTTGTTGTCCAAGAAAGACTCAGCATTTAACAGATTCTGGGGGGGACCATTGGTCGATTGTTCCTTTTAGTGATAGCTACAATCTACAAGGGACCTGGCTGTGGCCAGGTTCCATGCGGTTCCTCTAGTCTCTTGTTCCTCTTGGGGCTTGTTTGTTGTGATGAATTGCAGGTGATTGTGAGAGGGGTCTTTACCCCTTTGTTCATTGTGGTAACTGTTGCTGTCAGAACCAGGCTTAGCGTGATCGTTTCCCATACCTTCCCTGTAGTCCTTCCGGTCTCTTGGCCACATTGAGACTTGCTTGTTGCCTTAAAATGTCAGCCGTCTTACTTTGTGGCTGTGTCTGCCAATCTTTTTACCAGGACTAGTGAAGCTATTGGGCCATACTGGGGGGCCGACGGATTGAGTAAGTTTTTGCTGCAGGCCACTCTTCCTGGTGTTCGTTCTGGCTGCTATTCGATGAGGCACTACCTGGTGAGCACTCGGTCTTGGCATCCGTATTCAGTCTGGCTGTGTTTATCTCAGTTTGGCTGTCCCTTTGTTTTATTTCCTGGGGCCCCTCATTCAAGATATTATCATGTGGGACTATAGCATTTGACTTTGTGTGGTACAAATATAGAGTAGAGCTTCTTAGGGCATAGCCCTGGGTAAACCGCTGGGATATTTGATACCCCTAAAGTAAGATCTCCTTTTTAGGAAGCGCTGTTTCTTTGACTGTTTTTCAGTCTCTTTTTCGCTCTCCTGGAGGGAGTGTTGTTTGCTATGGGAGAAGAGGTCTCAAGATAGCAGCAGGCCCATGTGCTGCACCATTCCCAGATATGAGATTCTTGGGCAGGATAGAGGGAGGCACTTATTACACAGCGCAAAGGGAGGATGAGAATAGGGTGTTTCCCTCACTTGCCAACCTTGATGGTACCTCATTAACCGTGACTGGCGTTAAGTGGCAGCCTATTAAATGGACAGGGCTGTTGGCTCCTGGTTATTTATTTCATTTGTACGTGATTTGTTTCATGTAAAGATCTTTTGCGCTTTCCACTAGAGCTACTAATGTTTCAGCTGGACTTCTTAATTTATCTGTTATGGGTGAGCAGGGGAACAGTTTTTTCTCTGTGAGGGCCCCCAATAGTCTTTCCAACTAGGTTATTTTGGACTCCAGGGCAGCCAAGTGGGGAGCCAATGATTGTGTTAAATCTATCTGCTTCTCCATTTTTTGCGTTTGCCATAGAAGCGCCCTAGCTATTGTATCTTGCAGGGCCCTAATAGCGATCAAGGAGGGGCTGGTTACAAGGGGCGCTGGGGCTTGGGTTGTGTGGGAGGCCCAGTCAGTTTCGGCTCTGGTGTAGATAGGGGATTGGAGCCAGTGTCTCTACGATTTGGGCCTCAATCGTCAAGAGAAAGTGGTCCGAGAGATTAACTATTTGCAGGTCCGTAAGGCTTTCTCTTTTTGCCTCTCTAATTGAAGATGGTACAATAACTATGGGGGGACCATGGGATTGTGTTCTTGTGGTTGCTGCTGGACCGTTCAGGCTTGCATGAACTTGAGCGACCACTGTCTGCTTACTTTGCTAGACTTCTTCGGTTGGAGTGCCTGTGGAGGCAACGCTGATGGAAGCGGAGACATCAGACTTAGATGTACATTAGCTGCGCTCAGCCCTGGCCAAGAGTATGACATGTGAGTCTTTTGGGTTGTGTGGTGTCTTGGCTGTCAGTGTGAAGATTAATGTGTAGGTTGGCTGAGGACCACGTGGTAGAAATAATGGGCCCCATTGTGTGATACAGATTTTATGGAAAAATTCCCATATTGACCATTTTGGACTATTTGAGGAAGATGTATAAATCGTGTATGTTCCACTTTGGTATCTACCTTTCGCCTCCAGGTCAGTAGCCTCATGAACGGATGATATAAGGGAGGCTGTAGGGGAAGGGATGGTGGGTGGTGAGGAGGGACTCGTGCTTAGGCTTTTTTTCCAGGGCAGCGTTTTCCTTTTGGGCATTTTGCTTATGGCTTATTTCCTTGATGTTAAGCTGGGACGCTAACCTCTAATTTCTCTTGTGGGGCTGTAGCTTCTTTTGTAGACTGTTTTGCTACTTAGATGCAAAGCTGAATGTAGCGCAGTGTATGGATCGCGGTTTTGGTTCTTCCTTGCTTGGCCTGCTACTTTTACACCAGTGCCTACCCTCCTACCCTCCACCTTTTGGGCCGTTAGCTCCTTGTGTCTCCTCCTTCCGCCTTAGATGGTGGGAGGTCTGTAGGGGAGGCGTGGTAGAAAGTGTTAGGGTTTAGTACGTAGGTCTGGAGATGTGATTGTCATAATGAAGAGAGGTGGTTACTTGTTGTAATCCTTATTTCGGTCGAGATCCAGCCTTTCTTTCAGTGACCAGTCTTTCAGACAGCTGATGGCTGATAGATTGAGTGTGATGGGTGCTGTGTTATCTGTGTGATGCTGCGTGGTGTAGGGGATTGAGCGGAAGCTCACCAGGTTGCTCACAAGCCGCATCCAGCCTTAGCTGGGCCACCTCCGTGGCGTCCTGGGCTTGTACTTACAGTGGTTGAGTAAACCTACCTGCTCATCACCCCCACATGTTCAAGAACTCCAGTCTACACTTTACCTTTTTGCATATCCCTGCCTCGTATTCCGGGAGAGATATGAGATGTACAGAGGTTAGGCGCTTCAACTAGTCCCATGTAATTATTGAAACAGGCGTTCACATGCAACTCATTTGTAGGCAGATTTTGAGTGTCACAGATCTTTCTGTGTGGAATTAATCAACATAAAGCAGTATTCTTCCATAACGTTTTCTAAAAACAATAGTAGCACAGCCAGTACTTCTATAAACAACTACTGTTCTGCCAAATCGAGTTTTATTAGACAATAATTATTTCAACAAACAATATTGTGAGTGTCTTTCAGGACACCAAGCAAAGAAATAGAATAAGTAGACCCCAGGTGTGTAATCAAACCAAAAGCAAAATAAAACAGAAAAGGGTGAAATGAGAAATAAACATTGAAGGTGTATTGGTTGATTCATTGAAGAGACAGCAGTTTATATTCAATATAATCTAGAATACAAAGCATGAATCGTTGTATCACAGTTTTGGAAACATTGTCCGTCTCTGTAAGTGTGTCGACGGCGTTTTGACCCTTTGAAGAATAAGACGGTCTCATCAGGACTAAGATTGCCTGGGGTCTGGGGTAGACAAAATATACGGAATTAGCCGGTCTGGTGGGAACCAGGTGTGTTCAAGGTTAAAAAGATATTGCATAGAGGGAGTGCGTACTGGCTGGGATGTAGAGGCAATGAACAATATCATTGTGAGACCACTGAGGGTTTAGGAATCAATCCTGCTGGGTGAACTAACATCAAATGTAATTCAAAGTGATTTTTTTCATTAGTTCCTTTACAATAAAAGCACTGGTGTAAGAAAAGAGAAGAACTGGCTGCAAATTGAAATTAGTTCATACCAGTATTTACTCACCTTTGAAAAATAGAAACCGCTATGTCAATCTCTTTTAAAAACACAAGGATATTTGTGGACAGAAGGCTCAACCTCTGTGGTGGGCTATCATCAATGTGTTAATCCCTGGGGGTATAAAGAAGAGCAAAAATTCAATCTAGTGTGAAGGATTGTCCCACTGGATACAGTCAATTGAAGAATGGCACAATGCTTACCTAATAGGGCATTAAATGCTCCTAATGTGACCACCTTGCGGTAGGCAATAAGGCAGCTTCTCTAGGGGGAAATGCTACAAGGCACCTGCTTGTTAGAGTGTGAGAGATAAAGGCAAGGAAGCTACCGGCGTAGCGTTCTCGTGGAGGGGGCGTGTCAGTGGGCATCGTGTGAGTATATAATGCTACCCTAACTTTTTCTGCACCATGTTCCATACCTGGAGTGTGTGGTTCGTGGGGCCCAGAAGGGTCTGAGTCTTGTTATAGAGCGCCCGGTAAGGCCCCGTCTCACCCAACTGCAACTTGTTGAGGATATAGGCCGGAACCATGTGGGGGGCATGAATCCAGTTGTTAATCACTATCAGCTGGGAGGCCCAGTAATATGTCTGTATGTTCGGGAGTGCGATGCCCCTATCATACCAGGTGCGGTATAGTTTCACCATGGCTATGCAAGCAGGTTTATTGTCCCAAAGGAGTTTAGAGACTTCTGCCTCAATGGCACAGAAGTAGGATTGGGGTCTAAGAAGGGTGTGTTTTGGAGGGTGTAGAGAAACCTGGGGAGCGCCATCATTTTGAAAAGCGCCACCTTTCCCAGGAGCCACAAAGGTAGCGATTGCCAGTCCTTGGTATCCCTTTGCAACCATTTCAAAGGGGCTTGGTGATTCAGCGTCATAAATACATCCGGGTCATGGGTGATGTGAATCCCTAAATATTTAAAAGTGTGCTCTGCAATGGTTACATTGCAGCCGGCCGGAAGGAGTGGTGGAGGATCCCTCAAGACGTAAAGTACCAACTTTGTCCAGTTAGTTGTGTACCCTGAATAACGCCCATACGAACTGCAGATATCTAATAGGCAGGACAGGAAGCATCTGGGAGAGGCCATATATAGGAGGATATCATCCGCATACAGAGATATTTGATCCTCGCATCCCTCTGTCCATCGAAGACCGCGGCTGACCGGTTCATGTCATATCCAGGCTGCCAGAGGCTTCAGCACCAGGGCGAAGAGAAGCGGTGATAGCGGGCAGCCCTGTCTCGTGCCTCGTGCAATGGAAACTCTCCTGATCTATGCCCATTGCCGACTACATGGGCAGGGGAGCAGTGTATAGTGATCAAACACAGGAGCAGAATTTCCGTCCAAAATCTCATTTCTCCGAGGACAGCGAAGAGAAAGGGCCATTCAACTATGTCAAAGGCCATGCGCGCGTCAAAGGACAGCACAGCGGCCTCTTCATGAATGGTATTTTCCAGCCCAACACGTTGTGGAGGCGCCTAAGATTTAAAGCTGTATTTCACCCCGGCATAAACCCAGATTTGTCCTGATGTATTAGCATTGCTAGGTGCGGCGTGAGTCTGTTAGCTTGGGTCTTGGCCAATATCTTGGCCTCAGTATTGATCAGAGATATGGGCCTGTAAGAGGAACATTCCTGCGCGCGTTTCCCGGGTTTGTGAATTGCCACTATTGTTGCCTTTCTTTGGTCTCGAGGTAGTTCCCCCCCTTCCCCAGATGGCCTCATACGTAGCAACCAGATTTGGTGTGAGTGTCGTTGCGTTACGTTTGTACCACTCTATGGTAATACTGTTTGGGCCCAATGCCTTTCCTGACCGAAGTTTGCCAATTGCCGCCTCTAACAATTGAGACTCTGTCTCTGCCAGTCTGGGGAGCCTAATATCTTGGAGGAACTCCTCTGCATCCGTTTGTTTAATTGTAAGTGTGGAGGTGTATACCTGTTCGTAGTGATGTGCTAGTAAGTCTACTATGCATTTCAGATTCCGAGTGGTGTCTCCTGTGGGAAGTTGGAGATCTGCGATCCATCTATCTGCCTTTTCCCTCTTGTCAAGCCAGGCCAATAGCTTGCCGGGTTTGTCATCACTTTCATATATGGTGTGTTGGGTATTGGAGAGTCGCGTTCTCCCACAAATGATCTTTATACTCCTTCTTCTTAAGTTGCAATAAATGAGTGTTTGTGTCGGAGGGGTCCTGACTGTGGGCTTTCTCCAGGTCATCCACCTTCTGTTCATGTGTTGCTACAGTTCTAACCTTTTGTGTGCCCCCGAGTGATATGTATATTGTCGCACCTGTGGAATGCAGGAACGCCAAATGCCTACCATGCCTATGGTATCTAGGAAGTCCATCAGGACGGAGTGTGTACGATGTTGTTGTCGAGGGGATGTGTGATCCAGAGCGTCATCTAGTGTGGTGTTGAAGTAGCCTCCTATTACTAAACAGCCCTGAGGAAGCTGGAGTAGGAATTCGCTGAGCACCTGAAACGCTGAAGAGTGGATCGAGGGCGTACTGCAGACAGACACTATGTTGACCATACGTCCTTCCCACTGACACGACAGTGCCACAAAATGGCCCTGGTTGTCTGTGTATGTGTGTTTTATGACAATCGGGTACTGTTTCTTAAGGAGGATTCCTACTTCCCGCGAACCAGGCGTAAACCCCGAGTGCACCACAAGTTTAAAACCCCACCTATCTAGGGCTTTACAAACTGTCCGCGTCAAGTGGGTCTCCTGCAATAGAGTCACTGCTGGTGCCCTATGCTTTAAGTGTTGTAGAACTAGTCCTCTTTTAAGCTTATCTTGAAGACCATTAACATTCCAGGATATAATTGGTAGGTGCTGCATGTGGGGCATCATAGGTGTTGTGTGATCATGGGACATCAGCATGGGGAATGTATATAACCTGTTCTATACGATCTAGATTGTTGTGTAGCAATGCGTGAATAGCATGAATGGACCTACAGTGTGCCATATAGCATCTACAAACGAAAGAACTAAATAAAGTAAAACTACCCCAAACAACCCCCATACCCCCCTCCCTGCCTCCCTGCAAGACGGTTTTAAAACTTCCCGCCACCCCATCTTTGCAGAGTGCCTATTCCCATTACCCGGTACCTCTGTAGAGGGTGAGAGCTCCTGTGTTGTCGCCTCGGGGACTTTCTTGAGGACAGAGATATCCTCCCAGCTTTATTCAAATAAATATAATGAGACGTCGGAAACCCCTTGTCCGCACAGAGTCCCTCGGAGGGCCGCTAATCATTCGTCCCTGGATAGGTTCCTGTCTCAGTGGGTCAGCGGAGGGGCTAGAAGTCCCCTCCTCATAATTGTCAGGGCCTCAGCGTCGTACGTCTTCAATTGTCACCGCCATCCGGAGTACAAATGAGTGTCTCATTCAGAGAGTGTACAGTTTGTCTCTTTTAGTCCTCTTCTATCTGGTCCAGGGAGTGTGATTTTGCTGTGTCACGAGCACCTCCACTCTCAGTTTTGCAGGAAACAGCATAGAGTATTTGAGTACACGAGTTCCTGCTTCACCGCTAGGAAACTTCGCCGCTGTTTGGCCACAGCTGCTGTGTAGTCTGGGAAGAAAGATATCACGCTTTGGCGTTCTTTTGCTCCCAAGTAGTTTTTTGTGTAACTACTTTTGACTGCAGCAGTTGTTCTAGCTGTGGGGTTACATTTGTGCACAGGCATGGCACTCCACAGTGATCTTCGCGTGCAGACAATCGTTTTATTGTACAAGAATTGGGGCCTTCCTTACCCATTGTTCTTTAATCTAGTCTTCATATTGTGATGATCTAGCAAGGAGGCTCTCACATCTCTCATGAGGGAGTCCCATACTTGAAGGGTACTCACTTGACAATTGTTAGTTCCTTCAGATATCTGCTTTTCTAACCAAGTCATCATGTCTGGACTCCCTTTAATTCTCCTAACTAGGTTGACTGATTCAGCCTCGGCTGAGGAGCCCACAGTGTACATCTCCCTGCCTGTGGTGCTATTATCTCCAGAGTGAGGCTCAGAGGGCTATGGTCGCTCTCTGGCCTATTATCAACTCTAATGTGTCGAGTTGACTTGCTAGGGGCTCTGACATGAAAATATAGTCGATAGCTGAAAATCCCTTACAGGTGGAAGGAAACTGACATTGCGGAACTAGTGCCTCACATCATTGTTGAGCCGAGGACAGTTAATAAGTTGTTAAAAAGTTCTTCATTCTTTCTCATCCTTTTGAATGTGCAAAAGGATTACATGGATGTTAAAGCCGCCGCCAATAGTATTTCATGGGCTGGTGAATCCATAAAGAGAGTCGCAGAGGTCATCCATCATAAGTGCTTTCCTGTATTTTGGTGCATTGAGGAAGCAGCTGAGAAGCAAAAAGGGTATTATTTTGTGCTTACTTTTTGTTCCTATTATTAGGACTGCCTGAAGGGCTGAAAAATTGAGTTTGATCGGGGTGACCTCTAATTTGCATGTGTGTTCGACAAAAATACACAAACTCCCTGAAGGGCGGCCAAAGGAGTGGGATGGAAGGCCAACTTAAATATTTTGCAGACATAGAAGGTCCCTTTTATCCAGATAAGCTAGTACTTGTTTACTTGTCACAATGGTCTTGAGACCAGCAACAGTCTAGGATGTTATTAGGAGTTGAGACGCGCTCGGGTCCAGTTGGCTGGAGTGATGCTAGGGATACTGGTCCATGCCCTCTGATGGTGGGTGCATGAAGCTGTTATGGTGGTTGCATTCTTGGGTGCTCTTGGGATTCTTTTGTAGTTCCCACCAGTAGCACCCCTCAAAATACTTATAATTGAACTGGATTGTCTGTGGGGTAGTTGCACATGGGGTATATTGGTGAATACGGCCTTAAGAGCTCTATTCACAAGTCTTCAAAAGTTCTTTGTTCACCCAGAATGGCATTTCTATGTTTCTCACTCTTCCAGACGTCTCCGCTCCATCTCCGGCCACCATCCCATGGATCTGCAAGACCATCGCTGCGAAGACCTGGAACTCCCTGCCTCTGCACCTCAAGCAATCACCATCGCTACCGCAATTCAGGAAGGACCTCAAGACCTAGCTCTTTGACTGCACCGCAGATCCTCCCCCAGTGCCTTGAGACCCTTATGGATGAGTAGTCGCACTTTATAAGAAATCGGATTGATTGATTGATCTTTCAGTAAGGGAATTTGATTGAATAAGTGTAAGAGGTTTCCTCTATTAAGTGTGTCACAGTGGCCCTTTGAGAGAAAGTGAGTAATAAACATCAGCTCAAATCTATCATGTGGTTCTTCACACTCGGCTCTGCCCAGTGTGGAAGGTAGAGACTCTGGGCCTCTTCGGTAAGTGTGCAGCGGGGGCCTGGCGCCAACTAGGAGGTGTCTTTTGTTGTCCAAGAAAGGCTCAGCATTTTACAGATTCTGGGGGGGACCATTGATCGATTGTTCATTTTGGTGGTAGCTACAATCTAAAAGGGACCTGGCAGTGGCCAGGTCCCATGCGGTCCCTCTAGTCTCTTGTTCCTGTTGGGGCTTGTTTGTTGTGATGCATTGCAGGTGATTGTGGGAGGGGTCTTTGGCCCTTTGTTCATTGTGGTAACTGTTGCTGTCAAAAGCAGACTTAGCGTGATCGCGTCCCATACCTTCCCTGTAGTCCTCCGGTCTCTTGGCCACATTGAGACTTGCTTGTTGCCTTAAAATGACAGCCATCTAACCTTCTGGCTGTGTCTACCAATCTTTTTACCAGGACTAGTGAAGCTATTTGGCCATACTGGGGGGGCCGACGGATTGAGTATGTTTTGCTGCGGGCCACTCTTCCAGGTGTTCATTCTGGCTGCTATTCGATGAGGCACTACCTGGTGAGCACTCGGGCTTGGCATCCGTATTCAGTCTGGCTGTGCTTATCTCAGTTTGGCTGTCCCTTTGTTTTATTTCCTCGGGCACCTCATTCAAGATATCATCATGTGGGACTATAGCATTTGACTTTGTGTGGTACAAATATAGAGAAGAGCTTCTTAGGGCGGAGCCCTGGGTGCACCGCTGGGATGTCTTATACCCCTAAACTAAGATCTCCTTTTAGTAAGCGCTGTTTCTTTGACTGTTTTTCAGTCTCTTTTTCGCTCTCCTGGAGGGAGTGTTGTTTGCGATGGGGGAAGAGGGTCTCAAGATAGCAGCAGGCTCATGTGCTGCACCATTCCCAGATATGAGGTTCTTGGACAGGATTGAGGGAGGCACTTATTACACAGTGCAAATGGAGGATGAGAATAGGGTGTTTGTCTCTCTTGCCACCCTTGCCACCCTTGATGGTACCTCATTAACCGTGACTGGCGTTAAGTGGCAGCCTATTAAATTGACAGGGCTGTTGCATCCTGGTTATTTATTCCATTCGTATGGGATTTGTTTCATATAAAGATCTTTTGTGCTTTCCACTAGAGCTATTAATATTTCAGCTGGACTTCTTAATTTGTCTGTTATTGGTGAGCAGGGGCACAGTCTTTTCTCCTTGAGGGAAATCCAATAGTCTTTCCAACTAGGTTATTATGTCTCCAGGTCTGCCAAGTGGGGAGCCAATGACTGTGTTAAATCTATCTGCTGCTCCTTTTTTTGCGATTGCCATAGGAGCACCCTAGCTGTTGTATCTTGCATGGCTCTAATGGCGATCAAGGAGGGGCTGGTTACAAGGGGCGCTGGGGCTTGGGTTGTGTGGGAGGCCCAGTCAGGTTGAGCTCTGGTGAAGATAGGGGATTTGAGCCAGTGTCTCTACGATTTAGACCTCAATCATCAAGAGAAATTGGTCCAAGAGATTAACTATTTACAGGTACGTTAGGCTTTCTCTTTTTGCCTCTCTAACTGAAGATGGTACAATAACTATGGGGGGACCATGGAATTGTGTTCTTGTGGTTGTTGCTGGACCTTTCAGGCTTGCATGAACTTGAGCGACCACTGTCTGCTTACTTTGTTAGACTTCTTCGGTTGGAGTGCTTGTGGAGGCAAGGTTGATGAAAGCGGAGACATCGGAACATTAGCTGAGCTCAGCCCTGGCCAAGAGTATGACATGCAAGTATTTTGGGCCATGTGATGTCTTGGCTGTCAGTGTGAAGATTCATGTGTAGGTTGGCTGAGGACCGTGTGGTAGTAATAATGGGCCCCATTGTGTGATACAGATTTTATGGAAGAATTCCCATATTGACCATTTTGGACTATTTGAGGAAGATGTTTTAATCATGTATGTTCCACTTTGATGTCTACCTTTCGCCTCCAGGTCAGTAGCCTCATGAATGGATGATAAAAGGGAGGCTGCGGGGGAAGGGATGGTGGGCGGGTGAGGAGGGGCTCACTGCTTGGGCTTTTTTCCAGGGCAGCGTTTTCCTTTTGGGCATTTTGCTTATGGCTTTTTTCCTTGATGTTAATCTGGTACGCTTACCTTTAATTTCCCTTGTGGGGCTGTAGCTTCTTTTGTACACTGTTTTGCTACTTAGATGCAAAGCTGAATGTAGCGCAGTGTATGGATTGCGTTTTTGGTCCTTCCTTGCTTGGCCCGCTACTTTTACGCCAGTGCCAACCCTCCTACCCTCCACCTTTTGGGCCGTTAGCTCCTTGTGTCTCCTCCTTGCGCCTTAGATGGTGGGAGGTCTGTAGGGGAGGCGTGTTGGAAACCGTTAGGGTTTAGTACATGTAATGAAGAGGGGTGGTTACTTGTTGTTGTAATCCTTATTTCAGTGGAGATCTAGTCTTTCTTTCAGTGACCAGTCTTTCAGAGAGCTGACGGCTGATAGATTGAGTGTGATAGGCGCTGTGTTATCTGTGTGGTGCTGCGTGGTGTAGGGGATTGAGCGGAAGCTCACCAGGTTGATCACAAGCCGCATCCAGCCTTAGTTGGGCCACCTCCGTGGGGTCCTGGGATTGCACTGACAGTGGTTGAGTAAACCTACCTACTCATCACCCCCACATGCTCAAGAACTCCAGTCTACACTTTACCTTTTTGCATATCCCTGCCTCGTATTCCGGGAGAGATATGAGATGTACAGAGGTTAGGCACTTCAACTGGTCCCATGTGATTCTTGAAACAGGCGTTCACATGGAACTCATTTGTAGGCAGATTTTGAGTGTCACAGATCTTTCTGTATGGAATTATTCAACATAAAGCAGTATTCTTCCATAACGTTGTCTAAAATCAATAGTAGCACAGCCAGTACTTCTATAACCTCTTCAACACTGATGACGGAACCGCTCCGTCATCAGCCGCGGTGGCGCTGTGCTGATGACGGAGCGGTTCCGTCAAGGCCCGCCCGACGCGCCTGCGCGGCGCTGATTTCGCGCCTGCGCGGCGCGTTCTATTGAGCGGGCGGGGCCATGACGGAACCGCTCCGTCATCAGCACAGCTCATCCGAGGCTGGTGACGGAGCGGTTCCGTCACCAGCGTGTGAGCGCCGTGCGGCCCCCCCGCCCCCTTAGCGCTGCGGCGGAATAGCCGTTGCAGCGAAGGTGATAAACAACTACTGTTCTGACAAATCGAGTTTTATTAGACAATAATTATTTCAACAAACAATATTGTGAGTGTCTTTCAGGACACTAAGCAAAGAAATAGAATAAGTAGACCACGGGTGTGTAATCAAACCAAAAGCAAAATAAAACAGAAAAGGCTGAACTGGGAAATAAACATTGAAGGCATATTGGTTTATTCATTGAAGAGACAGAAGTTTATATTCAAAAAAATCTAGAATACAAAGCATGAATCGTTGCATCACAGTTTTGGAAACATTGTTCGTCTGTGTAAGTGTGTTGACGGCATTTTGACCCTTTGAAGAATAAGACGGTCTCATCAGGACTAAAATTGCCTGGGGTCTGGGGTAGACAAAATATACGGAATTAGCCGGTCTGGTGGGAACCAGGTGTGTTCAAGGTTAAAAAGATATTGCATAGAGGGAGTGCGTACTGGCTGGGATGTAGAGGCAATGAACAATATCATTGTGAGACCACTGAGGGTTTAGGAATCAATCCTGCTGGGTGAACTAACATCAAATGTAATTCAAAGTGATTTTTTTCATTAGTTCCTTTACAATAAAAGCACTGGTGTAAGAAAAGAGAAGAACTGGCTGCAAATTGAAATTAGTTCATACCAGTATTTACTCACCTTTGAAAAATAGAAACCGCTATGTCTATCTCTTTTAAAAACACAAGGATATTTGTGGACAGAAGGCTCAACCTCTGTGGTGGGCTATCATCAATGTGTTAATCCCTGGGGGTATAAAGAAGTGCAAAAATTCAATCTAATGTGTAGGATTGTCCCACTGGATACAGTCAATTGAAGAATGGCACAATGCTTACTGAAGGACTGGGTTCTTTAAGGCCCAGCGGTGCCAGGGAACAACACCTGAAACCTTTGTGGGTTACCTGCTCTGGCGTACAAGTGACAGAGACACGGGACACTTCCTTCGGCGTCAAAGATCAGCGTTTATTACTGCAGGGATACAGAAATCGCAAGAAGTACAACATAGTGTAGGTTCTGAGAGTCTGCTTCAAATTGCAAAAGGGAATCGCTCCTTTTATACACATTTTCGTCATTGCTCGACATAACGAACAAAAGGTTACAACTCAGTTCCCACAGTAAACTTCAAAAGGATTGCATTCATGTTTTCAGAAGCCCGGAACATGATTATAGTAACATTGCCGGTTCCCAACTGTAAAAGCACATCATCTCGCCATAAGGCACATTCCACTCTAGTTGTAAACATAAGAAAGAAAGAGACAGGAACAGGTGTAAGAAAGACAGACAACCGTAACAGAAGAGTGTGGGGGCAATATCGGAAGCGTGATCACAGGATCAAAGGACTCAAACCTAACATGTGTAAAGCTGAAACAATAGACCAACACGGCAGAATAAGCCTCAAGCTGAGCCATCTGCCTTTGCCGTGTCATTCCCCCGGTCGTAAAGACGACCCCAAAGAATATTCATCTTCCGCCAGAGCTTGGGAATCCCAGGGTCACGAAGCGGACATTGTCCCTTCGCTGGCTACGTGAGGGCAAGAAACAAAATGGATGCCGTATCTAAAATGGAACCCGAGGGTTCAGATGGAAAAAACCCGTAAAGGAGACGAACTCTTCTAAGTAGTGTAGCGTAAACGCATACACCTACTAATCTCGTTATTTACGGTTCATAGATACCAAACTCGTCCATATCCGAGAATGCCCAAAACGTCGTAATGATTCTCACGGAACCTCAGACGCTCCTTTTGCCCTCAGGTAGGCAAGCACTAGTCGAAATCAGAATCAATTTCGATATTCATCAGATCATTCAGGTGTTGTTGAAACATCATCCTATCCATCAATGTCTCTTTGGTCACAGATGGCCTTCTTATACACGTTGTAGCACAAAGGCCACATAAGGCAGGACCACACTGCACACAAAGACAACACGTGAACAGAAACGCTACAACGACTCCTATGATCATCAGAAGCTTCCAACCCCAAGTCGACATTAGACCCCAAAACCATCCTAGAAGCGTCCAATCTCCCTCGTCCACGTGTATGGACTCCGAGATTTTATGCAACTTTGAGATGGCTTGATAAACAGTTGGAGCATTATCAGGGATGAAAATGCAGCAGCTCGAATGGATTACCTTGCACACACCACCTCTATCTGCAAGTACAACGTCTAGAACCATACGGTTCTGTAACGTCATAAGTCTATCCGCTTGAAGCTCTGCTGTCAGGTTACCAAGGGCACTTGCAGTGATATTAGCAGTCAATTCCACCACACGAGTCAACTGTCTCAAGTTCCTACTATTAACCATAGGACCCCAAAACGGTAGGAAACCCTTAAAGAAGTCTTCTGCCTCTTGACTGGCAGTGTCCTCTTTACTAACGACGCCTCTCACAACTCTAGTCTTGTGATAGTTTGAGGCAACCGTAAAAGTTGGTGGTAAAAGATTCGCGATATAGCAGGTGCCTGAAAAGTCACGAGGCAACCACGTATAAGCACGATCGTAACACACAAAATAAGTACCCTTGGCAGTCAGGAAGACAGGGGAAGAGAGCATCGGTAAGACATACGTCTCAGTACAAGCACTCTTCCCAAGCTGAGCTCTTGGATTTCGACCAAGGCCTTGCAGACAGAAATGGCCGAGATGAGGTACGATCCAAATCGGAGATGAGCTTTTAAGCTGTCTATCACTTACTAACATACTATACTCAACCTCACTCAGATCCTTGTAAGCTCGCACCTCTTCCTCTGGGATAATTGTTGCATCAAAAATATCTTTATCTAAATCAGCAATCGCTATCGCCAAAGGCTTGTGGTACGGGCCGGGACTAAGGTCTGTGGAGCGAGGCTCTCGACGGGGGTAGGAATCTAGTGCACTACGGAACATAGTTTGGAATGCTCAAGCTGACCCCTGGGTGCTGTAAGGAAGAACCAAATACGGAATACCTTTATCCATAGTATGTGGCATTAACCCACACAGCCAACAATTGGTAGTATTCATCACCAACTGATGCTGATGCAGGAGTTGGACAAAGGAATTGTTCATAAATTCCGCACGTCTGGCCTGTTCATGTTGAGGCAGAAGATGAAAGGAATGTGGTGAAATAGTGGAAACAGAATTTAGGTCAAGTGAGAAGGAAACGGGTGAAATGGAAGGCAATAATAATTGAATCCCAAAGTACACTCCACCCACTAGTAGCATAGAAACAGTCAAGAACAACATAAAAACCTGAAACAGAAAACATTTTGTTCGAAACATCTTATGCAATTTGGATCTTGGTACCGCCATTTTGTCTATGTCCGACAGCTTAGAAAATTCCATCCTCTAAAAACCGTCCGTGACGTTCTTGACGCACTTCGTTCTGAGTAGCGATTATCAATTCCCAGGAGTTCCCAGAAATTGACAAAAGGCAATCGACCTAGTGTCAGCAACCTGCTAAACAGAAGGAGGTACCCGCACGGCCCTACGGTCAACCCAGATGGTAGGTCTAATCAATTTATCTTTTAATTAGCATAAGTCTCCTAGCTGCAAGGAAAAAAGTACACACACAATATGCAAAATCATAACATTCATGGCAACTGTAAGGGGTAACGTGAATTCAAAAATAAACAAATGCATTAGTCTTTATTGCGCGATCGAAGAAAATATAGAGTTTTTCCAGGTTGAGTTTTCTCTTCAAATAACGGTTCTGATGGCAAAACAGTGTTCGATTGTTCAGGTAACAGTTCAGAACTTGAACTCTCCAATGCTGATGATAACGGTATTGTTTTCGATGATTCGACAGGGATATCTGATTGAACTAAATCGTTCCCTACAGGCTGGGCATCACTAAATGGTACATAGTACAAAGGGGTCTCTGTTTCAGTCGAGGCGACTCCTTTCTTCATCCATGTGTCTACTGGCAAAGGAAGCGGAACCTTCTTGGTGTGGGTGGCATGCACCCAGGGCTTTCTTCCTTCCAGTCGAACTGCAGTCCTCGTCGCCAGTAACACCTGGTGGGGTCCCACGAATCTAGGCTCAAGATTGCGTTTTCGTCCAAAATTTCAGGTAACGACCCAGTCGCCAGGTTGGAGCCGATGACCAGGACCTTCTGTTTGTGCCGGTAGAGCCTCGTAAACCTGTTGGTGAATCAAACTCAATTTAGCAGTCAGATCATGAAGATAGTCAATCAACATTGGATATTCAAGTCTGTTAAATTCCTTAGGCCTTGGGACTCCCCAAATGTTCGCAGGACGGCAGAACACAATCTCATATGGGCTAAGCCCTACTCGAGAGTGCACAGTCGCTCTGGTCGATAAGAGGGATAGAGGCAAAGCATCTGGCCATGATAAACCAGTCGTGGCCTGGATTTTGGCAAGTTTCAGTTTCAGGGTACCATTGTATCCTTCCACTAAACCCGCCGATTGAGGATGATTAGCACTATGGTATTTTTGATGAATACCAAGGTCACTGCATACACTTTTCATCACACTTCCCACAAACTCACTTCCGTTATCCGACCATACAATCCGTGGCATGCCATACCTAGGGAAATACTCTTTGAGCAACACTTTTGCTGTAGATAGGGCAGTATTATCTTTAAGGGGGTAAGCCTCAATCCATCTAGAGAATGCACAAACTACAACCAAGACATACTTCAGGTTGTTGCATCTCTCCATATGGATGAAATCCAACTGAATAATTTCAAAGGGACATGTAGGAGGGGCAAAATGACCAGGTGGAGTAGGAGTGCCCTTGCCAGGATTGTACATCAAACATATCATGCAATTCTTAACCACTCTCTCCGCACACTTAGTAATTCCCTCATTCTTCCATACTGGGGACAACAACTTACATATGCCTTTTGCGCTAATATGTGACGTGCCATGAGCCATGGTAACAACGGCAAGCACATATGCATCCGGTAACATCCATCTCTGCCTTTCTGACAAATCAACCCAACATCCATTCTCATCTAACTTCCCCGTGCTCTCTTTCCACTGAGTCTTTTCCATCGCGGTAGCCTCATTCTGTATCTCTTTCACACTCTCAACTGTGTCTTCACACATACCAGTCTCCGCTGGCCATCTTACTGAACTCGTAACGTACATTCGATTTGTCAGATCTCTAGCTGTCCCTTTAGCAATCTCATCCGCAAACGCATTACCGCGGCCCACATCATCTGTCACTTTCCGATGCGCACTGCATTTGATTATTGCCACCTGTTTAGGCAATGTAAGTGCATCCAAAAGGTCATTCACAAGTTGTCCATGCTGTATCTTCGTGCCATGCGACGTGAAAAACCCTCTTTCTCTCCACAATCGACCAAAACTGTGCGCTACGCCAAATGCATACTGACTATCGGTAAACACATTCACCCGCTTTCCTTTAGACAACACACACGCTCTCGTCAACGCGATCAATTCAGCTGCTTGGGCCGAATTCTGACTCAATCTCGCAGTTTCCACAACCGTACTCAACGTCACTACAGCATACGCAGTCGTCGTATCACCATTCGGCAACTTGAAGCACGAGCCATCAACATACAAAGTACCATCGGGATCTATCAATGGAGTGTTTGTCAGGTCAATGCGACCCTTCGTCTCTTCTTCAGTTCTCAAGTAACAATCATGTGGTGCTACATCATCTGATTCCATGTTGATCGGCAACAATGTTGCTGGGTTCAACACATTACAACGCTTTATCCGTATATGACTTGCCAAAAGTGTCAGCTCATACCCAGACAACCTTGCGCTCGTCAGGTGTTGAGTTTTCGTTCGGTTCAGAAGAGTGTCAACTGCATGCGGAACCATCACCGTAAGCATATTATCCATGACCAAACCTGCGGACTGTCGAATGGACACCGCAGCTGCTGCTGTTGCTTTCAGACAACTCGGTAATGCTCTAGCTACTGGGTCTAAGGTTGAGGAAAAATACGCACATGGGCGTTGTTTGTCGCCAAATTGTTGCGTCAAGACACTCAACGCACAACCATCCCTCTTGTGAACGTACAGTGTGAACGGCTTACTGTAATCGGGAGTACCTAACACAGGAGCCGAACACAACGCATCACGTAATTCCGAAAAACTTTGCTGACACTCTTCAGTCCAAGGCAAAGGAGTCGAAACATCCTTGCACGCGAGAGCTAACAATGGCTTCGCTAATAATGAAAAATTTGGAATCCATTGTCTGCAGTATGACGTAATACCTAGAAAGGCACGCACATCTCTCTGAGTTTTAGGCACAGTCATTCGAGCAATCGCTGCAATTCTTTCTGGGGTCAACCTTCTCCCTTCTTTTGACAATAAGTGACCCAAATAGGTTACTTCTTGACAACAATATTGCAGCTTAGAAGGTGACACCTTGTGATGTAAGTCACATAAATGCTGCAACAACGACACTGTAGTGGTTCTGCAAATAACCTCGGTATCAGCAGCCACTAATAAGTCATCAACGTACTGAATCAAAGCTGCACCCGTCGGTAATACAAATGCATCCAGTTGACTTTTAAGGGCTTGACTGTAGATCGATGGACTCTCACAATAGCCCTGTGGTGCGCGTTTAAATCTAAAACTGCGACCACCTAGTGAGAATCCGAATAGATCTCTGCTTTCCTCAGCAATCGGAATGCTAAAGAAAGCATTCTTTAGGTCAATCACCGTGAACCAGGAGGCAGAAGCTGGAATTAAGGTCAACAAGGCCGTGATATCTGGCACCACAGGAAATTGTGGGACCACGATCTTATTCACCTCTCTTAAATCAATTACAAAACGGTACACAGGAGGTTTAGATGGATCAGTTCGTTTCAGGATGGGTAACACAGGACTATTACACACATTTCCCCAAGTTTCTTCAATGACATCCTTTTCGATCAGGTCATAAACGATCGCTAATAGCGCTCGCTCACCATCAAGAGAAATACGATACTGAGGTATACGTGGTAATCGCACATTTGATTTCAACTGAACCACATAAGGTGGAATGTCCAACAAACCCACATCATTGGGGCCCGTGGCCCATAGTGACGCAGGAAGGGAACTCAGTTCCGGTGGGAACTTATCGATCGATAAGTACATAGGAGAGATTATTCTCTGACCTAATGTAAGCTCCACTCCCGCAGGAGAGCAGTACAAAGTCGCATATAACCGTTTTAACAAATCCAAACCCAAAAGATTCTCGCCACAACCAGTGGAGAGAATCAAGGGAGCCTCCAGCTCACGAGGACCAATCGTAAGGGGCAAAGGGCTGGAGACAGGATTGCTAACAGGGGCGCCAGAGAATCCAACGGAAACATTCGCTAAGCCGGACAAAGGTGCGCCAGGGAGTTTTGAATGCATGATGGAACTTTTTGCTGCACCAGTGTCCAACAGAAAAGGCTCAACTACGCCAGATGTAGCAACTGCGACGTAAGGCCCTCTCTGATCAACCGGAACTGACACTACTCCCTCTCTTTGTCTGTGGCTGTCCTAGTAACGATCACCTGCCTCAATCTCATGTCCAATGTAATAATCGTCCACATGGTACTGTGCCGATCTATCGGACCTCGCATTCCGCTGATCAAAACAATTATTCGCATCCAACGAAGTAGGAGAGCGCTCATTCTGATTCTGAGAGTTACCACGACCTCTACCTCGAAATGCCTGTTGGGGACCACCACGTCCCCCTCGAGCCAAAACATGATTATAGCGATCACGTAAAGTGGGACAATTAAATTTGATATGTCCCTCTCCCCTACAATATGCACACTGATTATATCCAAGCATAGATCTAAAGTCAGAGGAGTCAGAGCGTGACTGCATCCTGGAAGACTGTGCCTGTGGCCGATACTGCTGTTGCGAATCATTTTGATTCGAACGCGGAGGATACGCTTGTTGCAACAAAACCTTCGTTTTAAGCTCCTTCGTTTTCTTATCTGAACGATCACTTTCTTCTTTTTCCCTATTTTCGTAGTATTGAGCCGTCGCTAATATATGAGCAGTGGTTGAAACGGCCCATGCACTTTCTGAATTTTTCAATTTGTTGCATAATTCAGGCAACAAATTTAACACAAACTTATCAACAAATAACCGCTGTCCTCCCTCCGTACTCATGTCCTGACCACTATGATCAATGAATGCTTCCTCAAATCTAGTAAAGAAATCGGAGACACTTTCGTCTTTCTTTTGCTTACAAGCCGACAATTTGTTCCAATTCACCCTCATCGCTGGCATAAGCGTTTTCAAGAGCGTAATGATTCTTTGGGGCAAATCCGTAATTAACTGCTCGGGCTTAGCCCCACCAATTTGTCGTCCATCAGCCGCTAATAGCGTAGCCCAATCACCACCCAACTCAGCCAAATGATTCTCTTGGCGGATTTTTGCCCAAATCGGTTGCGGTACAATATTACCAAACAACATGTCGATGTCAGCAAGGTTCATAATAGAAGCATCCACCAGTTGGGATAACTCCTTATAATAACCTGCCGGATTTTTGCGTGGATCAGGCAAGGATTGCTTCACCTGTAAGACTTCTGATCGCTTCCATGGGAGGTGTATCCAAACCCTTTGGAAATACGGCAGAACCACAGGATTAGCGTTCGGATCCCCTGGCATCCAAACTGGCGGAACCTCTCTCATAGGATACTGACCGGAGTTCGCTGTTGGAGTATCGGAATCGTCATCAAACGATACCCGAGAAGGCACTGTAGACCTAAAGGCTAATAATCGCTCTAATGCACGTCGTACATCTGCACCTACGATCATACCATTCAAAAAACGACTCTGAAGTTCGGTCATCTCGGGCGGTACATCATCTAAGTCATCATTATCCCACTCTTCCCTCAAGGAGTTGCACATTTCTTCAAACACAAATCTCTGTGTTGGCTCATTGAACTGAGAAAATGTATCGAAAACTATGCGTGAGGTGTATTTAGCAGGGTGTCTAATCCATCTACGCGCCATAGTTTCTAACGTCGCTCTCTCTCTTCCACCAGGGATTTGACTTCGTCTCTGGGGAGTTTCAGAGACATCGGATTGAAGTAACGATCCGGAAAGTGGGGAGTAGAGGGTAGCAACAGAGTTAGGGATACGATTACGAACGGAAGGAGAAGAGGAAAAAAGAACAGGAGCAACAGCATTAGAAGTGGTTGTAGGATCAGTGGGGGTAGCAGGAACAATAGACTGAGAAGGTACAGGCAAAGAAGCAGTAGGAAGAGGAACAGGTAGAGGAGCAAGAACAGGACCAACAACAGGCTGACCAGTAGCCGCCAAAACAACAGGAGGGGGAACAGGAGGAACTACAGGAGCCGTAGCACCCTGTGCATAAGGAGGTGGTGATTTCATTAAATACGCTAACAAAGGATCCTCTTTCGAGTCTTCTTCCTTTTTATCGAGATTTGACGATAACACCGGATAACATTTATCCGCCCACATGTGATGCAGTCTAACTGAAACTTCCGTTTCTTTATCTGCTTTATCTTGATGGTGACATTCTGCATCTTGCATTATCGTAATGATACTATTTTCTTTCTTATTTTTCTTAAGCTGTTTGATTTCTTTCTGCCTGGCCTCTTTGCGCCATAACCGAAAGGAATCGAACATAGCCGGCCTAGATTTTCTTTTAAACAGTTTCGCTTCGAGATTATCTAAAATTTTAGTGTCGAAACTTCCATGTGATGGCCAACTAAGGTCACCGTCATTTTTCGTATAACGAATCCAATATTCATTATATATAATAGGGCCCACACCATGTCGACTATAGAGCTCATATATCGGAGTTCCAACTGGAGGTATCGGACACGAGTCCTCCAACCGGGAGTCCATACTGTGACATTTAAAGAAACCAAGGAAACCACTATGGCCAGGCATCTTGCACGCTAACCTAGTATCAAACTTCAAGGGTTATCGAAGTACAAAATCTTCGTGAAATACAAAACCCTCGGTTTTTGGCAATTGCAACTGTCAAATAACAACTAAGAACCAACAACTAAGAACCACAAATGCAATGGAACCATGCAAAACGACTAAGCACCAACAACAACCAAGGATACTGGGAGCGACCCACAAATACTTAACTGAGAACTCAATGGCGTCACCAGGAAGGCCCGTCTGTCGTCTCGCCGTACAAAGGACTACGCCAGGCGCCAAAACAGGTCAACAGTCAGAGCATCGGTCCGTCGCAACCATCAGGAGGCGGGGATCTTCGCAGGAAAAGTCTTCGGACCACTTATTTCGACAACAGGATCGATGAAGCGGGGTGCACCTTTCCTCGGAGATTTCACACGAAGTTCCTCACGATCGTCAGGTTTTGGACCGGTACCGCTGATGTCGGCCCCACGTTGGGCGCCAACTGAAGGACTGGGTTCTTTAAGGCCCAGCGGTGCCAGGGAACAACACCTGAAACCTTCGTGGGTTACCTGCTCTGGCGTACAAGTGACAGAGACGCGGGACACTTCCTTCGGCGTCAAAGATCAGCGTTTATTACTGCAGGGATACAGAAATCGCAAGAAGTACAACATAGTGTAGGTTCTGAGAGTCTGCTTCAAATTGCAAAAGGGAATCGCTCCTTTTATACACATTTTCGTCATTGCTCGACATAACGAACAAAAGGTTACAACTCAGTTCCCACAGTAAACTTCAAAAGGATTGCATTCATGTTTTCAGAAGCCCGGAACATGATTATAGTAACATTGCCGATTCCCAACTGTAAAAGCACATCATCTCGCCATAAGGCACATTCCACTCTAGTTGTAAACATAAGAAAGAAAGAGACAGGAACAGGTGTAAGAAAGACAGGCAACCGTAACAGAAGAGTGTGGGGGCAATATCGGAAGCGTGATCACAGGATCAAAGGACTCAAACCTAACATGTGTAAAGCTGAAACAATAGACCAACACGGCAGAATAAGCCTCAAGCTGAGCCATCTGCCTTTGCCGTGTCATTCCCCCGGTCGTAAAGACGACCCCAAAGAATATTCATCTTCCGCCAGAGCTTGGGAATCCCAGGGTCACGAAGCGGACATTGTCCCTTCGCTGGCTACGTGAGGGCAAGAAACAAAATGGATGCCGTATCTAAAATGGAACCCGAGGGTTCAGATGGAAAAAACCCGTAAAGGAGACGAACCCTTCTAAGTAGTGTAGCGTAAACGCATACACCTACTAATCTCGTTATTTACGGTTCATAGATACCAAACTCGTCCATATCCGAGAATGCCCAAAACGTCGTAATGATTCTCACGGAACCTCATTACCTAATAGGGCATTAAATGCTCCTAATGTGACCACCTTGCGGTAGGCAATGAGGCAGCTTCTCTAGGGGGAAATGCTACAAGGCACCTGCTTGTTAGAGTGTGAGAGATAAAGGCAAGGAAGCTACCGGCGTAGCGTCCTCGTGGAGGGGGCGTGTCGGTGGGCATCGCGTGAGTATATTATGCTACCCTAACTTTTTCTGCACTATGTTCCATACCTGGAGTGTGTGGTTCGTGAGGCCCAGAAGGGTCTGAGTCTTGTTATAGAGCGCCCAGTAAGGCCCCGTCTCACCCAACTGCAACCTGTCGAGGATATAGGCCAGAACCATGTGGGGGGCATGAATCCAGTTGTTAATCACTATCAGCTGGGAGGCCCGGTAATATGTCTGTATGTTCGGGAGTGGGATGCCCCCATCATACCAGGTGTGGTATGGTTTCACCATAGCTATGCAAGCAGGTTTATTGTCCCAAAGGAGTTTAGTGACTTCTGCCTCAATGGCACAGAAATAGGATTAGGGGACTAATAAGTGTGTGTTTCGGAGGGTGTAGAGAAACCTGGGGAATGCCATCATTTTGAAAAGCACCCCCTTTCCCAGGAGCCACAAAGGTAGCGATTGTCAGTGCTTGGTATCCCTTTGCAACCATTTCAAAGGGGCTTGGAGATTCAGCGTCATAAATATGTCCGGGTCATGGGTGATGTGAATCCCTAAATATTTGAAAGTGTCCTCTGCAATGGTTACATCGCTGCTGGCCGGAAGGAGTGGTGGAGGATCCCTCAAGACGTAAAGTACCAACTTTGTCCAGTTAATCGTGTACCCTGAATAACGTCCATATGAACTACAGATATCTAATAGGCAGGACAGGGAGCGTCTGGGAGAGGCCATATATAGGAGGATATCGTCCGCATACAAAGATATTCGATCCTCACATCCCTCAGTCCATCGAAGCCCCCGGCTGACCGGTTCATGTCGTATCCAGGCCGCCAGAGGCTCCAGCACCAGGGCGAAGAGAAGCTGTGATAGCGGGCAGCCCTGTCTCGTGCCTCGGTGCAATGGAAACTTTCCTGATCTATGCCCATTGCCTACTACATGGGCGGGGGAGCAGTGTATAGTAATCAAACCCAGGAGCAGAATTTCGGTCCAAAATACCATTTCTCCGAGAACAGCGAAGAGAAAGGGACATTCATCTATGTCAAAGGCCATGCACGCATCCAAGGACAGCACAACGGCCTCTTCCTGGATGGTATGTTTCCAGCCCAACACGTTGTGGAGGCGCCTAAGATTTAAAGCTGTATTTCACCCCGGCATAAACCCGGATTGATCCAGAAGTATTAGCGTTGCTAGGTGTGGCGTGAGTCTGTTAGCTAGGGTCTTGGCCAATATCTTGGCCTCAGCGTTGATAAGAGATATGGGCCTGTAAGAGAAACATTACTGCGCGGGTTTCCCGGGTTTGTGAATGTCCACTATTGTTGCCGTTCTTTGGTCTCGAGGCAGTTCCCCCTATCCCAGCTGGCCTCATACATAGCAACCAGATTTGGTGTGAGTGTCGTTGCGTTACGTTTGTACCACTCTATGGAAATACTGTTTGGGCCCAATGTCTTTCCTGACTGAAGTTTACCAATTGCCGCCTATAACAATTGAGACTCTGTCTCCGCCAGTCTGGGGAGCCTAATATCTTGGAGGAACTCCTCTGCATCCGTTTCTGTAATTGTAAGTGTGGAGGTGTATACCTGTTCGTAGTAATGTGCTAGTAAGTCTACTATGCATTTCAGGTTCCGAGTGGTGTCTCCTGTGGGAAGTTGAAAATCTGCGATCCATCTATCTGCCTTTTCTCTCTTGTCAAGCCAGGCCAATAGATTGCCGGGTTTGTGATCGCTTTCATATATGGGGTATTGGAGAGTCGCATTCTCGCTGCTTCCCACAAATTATCTTTATACTCCTGCTTCTTAAGTTGCAATAAATGAGTGTTTATGTCGGAGGGGTCCTGACTGTGGGCTTTCTCCAGGTCATCCACCTCCTGTTTAAGTGTTGCTACAGTTCTAACCTTTTCTCTTTTATGATGGGTTATAAGTGAAACCGCCTGCCCACGAAGCACTGTCTTGTACGCCTCCCAGAGGACAAGCAGAGAAGAGGCGAAAGGTGCATTTTCGCTAAAATTGTATTTGGTAGTATCAGCCAGCCCTTTCCCGATATCAGGGGTCCTGAGGTATCCGGGGTATATAGGGAATACGCGGCTCTGCGCTGTGGAATACCAAGTGTTTAGAGCGCTGACCAGGGAGTGATCAGAAATGCCCCTTGGTAAATGTGTTACATTAAAAAAATTCCTAGTTCGGCTGCTGCGGCTAGTATATAATCTATTCTGGAAAGGCTATTGTGTGCCCCCGAGTGATATGTATATTGTCGCGCCTGTGGAAAGCGGGAACGCCAAATGTCTACCATGCCTATGGTGTCTAGGAAGTCCATCAGGACGGAGTGTGTACGGTGTTGTTGTCGAGGGGGTGTGCGATCCAGAGCGACATCTAGTGTGGCGTTGAAGTCGCCTCCTATTATTAAACAGCCCTGTGGGAGCCGGAGTAGGAATTCGCTGAGCACCTGAAATGCTGAAGAGTGGAGCGAGGGCGGACTGTAAACAGACACTATGTTGACCATACGTCCTACCCACTGACACGACAGCGCCACAAAATGGCCCTGGTCGTCTGTGTATGTGTGTTTTATGACAATCGGGTACTGTTTTCTTAAGGAGGATTCCTACTCCCCGCGAACCAGGCATAAACACCGAGTGCACCGCAAGTTTAAAACCCCACCTATCTAGGGCTTTGCAAACTGTCCCCGTCAAGTGGGTCTCCTGCAATAGAGTCACTGCTGGCGCCCTATGCTTTAAGTGTTGTAGAACTAGTCCTCTTTTAAGCTTATCTTGAAGACCATTAACATTCCAGGATATAATTGGTAGGTGCTGCATGTGGGGCGTCATAGGTGTTGTGTGATCATGGGACATTGGCATGGGGAATATATATAACCTGTTCTATACGATCTAGATTGTTGTGTAGCAATGCGCGAATAGCATGAATGGACCTACAGTGTGCCATATAACATCTACAAACGAAAGAACTCAATAAAGCAAAACTACCCCAAACAACCCCCATACCCCCCTCCCTGCCTCCCTGCAAGACGGTTTTAAAACTTCCCGCCACCCCAACTTTGCAGAATGCCTATTTCCCATTACCCGGTACCTTTGTAGAGGGAGAGAGCTCCCGTGTTGTCCCAGGGGCTTTCTTGATGACAGAGATACTCTCCCAGCTTTGTTCAAATAAATATAATGAGGCGTCGGAAAGCCCTTGTCTGCACGGAGTCCCTCGGAGGACAGCTGTCCATCGACCCCGGATAGGTTCCTGTCTCAGTTGGTCGGCGGAGGGGCTAGAAGTCCCCTCCTCATAGTTGTCAGGGCCTCAGCATCATACGTCTTCAATTGTCACCGCCATCCGGAGTACAAAACATGTTCCTGTGTACTAGTGTCTCATTCAGAGAGTGTCCAGTTTGTCCCTTTTAGTCCTCTTCCATCTGGTCCAAGGAGTGTGATTTCGCTGTGTCGCGAGCGCCTCCACTCTCAGTTTTGCAGGAAACAGCATAGAGTATTTGAGTTCACAGTTCCTGAGTTCCTGCTTCACCACTAGGAAACTTCGCCGCTGTTTGGCCACAGCTGCTGTGTAGTCTGGGAAGAAAGATATCACGCTTTGTTGATAGCGGATCTTGAGGGCCGCTCTTGCTGTCTGGAGGATGAGGTCTCTGTCACGGAAATAAAAAATGCGTGCTTGTATAGGTCGTGGGGGCATCCCTGGCTGGGGTCTGCCCCCGGGGACCCAATAGGCCAGTTCGACTGAAAAGTAATTGTAGAGTGCCCTTGGTTGCAGGTGGTTCTTAATCAGGTCCTCCGCAAGGAAGTCCATGGCAGGATCTTCGTTTCCTCCAGCACTCCCACGATGCGCACGTCATTATGTTGGGAGTGACCTTCGTAGTTGCATGGACATAAGGGTTGCTTTTGATTTTTGTTCAAATATCAAATCAACTGGTCTTATGACCCTCTGGTCCTGGGTCCGGCCGTTGAAAGAGAAGTGTGAGCGGAAGGTATATGCAGGGGCAACCTTGAAGCAGCAACTATGGTCAATGGTGGGCAGGCAATAGCAGGCATTCTTCTCGGGCTTCTGAGGCGGGTTGCGAGTCTGGGACCCCCAAATTGTCAGCAGAGAGGTAACCCCTGCAGCGTACAGGGATTGTGTGGCAGCCACCAAGGCACTTGAGTTTCATTTCAAGCCCCACCGGGGCCCGACAAGCAATGCAGCAAAATTACTCCAATGGTTGTGCCTGTTGTTAACGCTGAACTGCAGCAGTTCCTGTTATCGCGGTTGCAGCTTACCATAGTGTTGATGCTATCAAATGCAAGCTTTGGGAAGGCATGGGTGGGTCCCTGAAACGTGGAGTTGGCCGCCCGCGTGTCTTGTTTGGTACTCCGCTCGTCTGCTCCCTCAGTTGTCTCCTCCCCCTGCGGCTGCATGACATATAGGCCTAAGAAGGCTCATGGTTGTTGCCTCACTATTCTGAAGAGTGCACTTGAGTGGTTAGGTGCATATGCTGACTATTACCTAGGATCACCAGAGATTTAGAGAACATACACAGTTTTTAAATATTACAATCCTTCTGGGGCTGCTGTGAATCTATTGTTGCATGTTATTATGGAAGAGGTGTGACGCCGCGGCCAGGGTGACTGACTCCGGAATCTGGGGATCACGGTTCGATCCCCGGCAGCAGATTAGCCCAGCACCATGTGACTCTGGGCAATAGCTTGCTTAATCTTCCCGACGGCCCCCAGCGCCTAGAGACCCTTACGGGTGATTGTGCGCTTTACAAATGTGGATTATTATTATTTATATTATTATATGCTGGGAGAAGCCAGGGAACGATTAGACACTCAAGCTAACTGCCCAAAACATACCACCAGGGACAGTGATGCTTTAGCAACTGCTGCCAGAAATATCCTGTTGAATGCAATTAAGGGTGTTCCCAAGAAAAAATGGAATAGATGTAAATCAATAATTGCAAAGAAAATAAGGGTTAGTCTCTTACTGCTTTCTTGGAGCAGTTGAGGGATATATTCAACTGTCATTCTGGTATGGCAAATGATGCTGATAGTTTCTTGTTCTTTTTTCAGTTTACCTGTACTTGCTCTTCATATTTTGTTTTGCTTTCCCTAGCTTCTTGTGCCTCTCTTGTTTTGTCAGGCAGTTAGGTTGGTCTGTCTGCTCTTTCTGTGTTCTGCCTTGGTTTCCCTATTCACTCCTTCCTGTAATCCATTCCTGTTTCTCAGAATTCAGTCTTGCCTCACCAATGCACCTTTTCAGATTTGTGTTCCTCTTTGTCTTCTTTTGCGTTTGTGTTCAAGTCTTGACTTCCACATGCTTACTCGCTCAAAAGGCTTGGCTGGTCCTCTTCATTGCAAACCAGTTGTTAATATGACTGTATCAGCATTGGTGAGCCAGAAGAAGTCAGTTGCACAGAACCCACTGCCTTCTCCAGGAACCAACAATCAATCTACAAAGAAAGTACTTTCCTGCAAGTTCTGGACCTGAACAAATAGGATCCAAACCTTTCTTTGTTTCCATGTGACCAATGACTCAAACGGGGAAATGCCCATGATCCCAATCCTCTTCGAACGGGAAGAAGAGTGTGCTGACTTACACGTCCATGGGACCTTTATTCGTGAATGTGATAACTACACCACTCATGCTGCTTTTTCAAATTTTATTTTAAGAAACTCCATTCAAAAATGGGCGTTAAAAAGATGCACGCATCCATGGCAGCCTCCCCCAACAGGATATTTGTTTTATAGAAGATGCCAAATTAAACATGTTTTTCAATGCAGTGGAAATACATCAATATGCTATATTAATTAGCACAAGAACAAGCACAGTTTGAAATCTGAACCCTTTCTTTTGATTCCCCAAGAAACAGCTCATACCCACCCTCAGTTCCATCATTACCGCTTTTATGAATAAGTGCCACAAGTCTACATTGCATGTGCCAGAGGTACCTATTGTTCTCTCGGGTAGTACAGTTTGTTATGCATGCCTATTCTCCCTGTAAGGGAGACTTCACCCCTCTTTACGTATCCTCATCTAAATCATAATTTTTCTTCTCTCTCCTCCCCCCTCGGCCCACCGGCATCTATGGTATCTGCATCTTTTAGGTATGCATAGATTGTGACCTAAATATCGGTAGATCTTGAAGTGCAGGGCACCAGTGTTGCATAGGTATCTGGCATATTATTACAGTACGCCAGGGCATTATGCCCTTGCTTCTTGCTAGGTAGTGGTCTGCACTTCCAGCCGTCCTTTTAGTCAATAATTGTGCTATTTCAGCAAGACACCTCCATGGGGCTGATATATCTTGAATGCTGCCATAGTGCCACTAAAGCAGAGGGGCCACAGCTACCTCGACCATTGCTTCTCCAGGACGTATCCATGATAAGGGCCTGATTCTCAAAGGTCAACTTACAATTTCTATAAGTTTACAATTATTTGCTCTTCACAAACATATTTTACTAGTAGCATCTTTAGACTGTGTGTGGAAAATGACTAAAATTAGGTATACATAAGCGGCGTTCATTTATGTTTCCCACCGCCACTTTTGAAAGTAAAGTGAAAATCGTGAAACAGTGGCCACGCCATCTTGTCCCTTTTAGGCCCCATCATGCACGTAAGTGGCAGCCATTTTGTGTGTCATGGCCTCTCTGCCCATTGCCAATAGCCTGCGCGTCTCTCCCCCTCACTCCCCGGCCTCGCAGGCATTCCCCCGCGCCCCGACAGCCCCCGGTCCCTCCTGCTTGGGCCATAAACGCACCTCTAACGCGACCCTGTCTCTGAGCCACATCCCGTGCTGAACCCCCTCGCTCTTTCATCTCATTCAGAGAACAGGCCCATTTGATAACCTCTTCCTCCCTGCCCGATTGTCCGGCCTGATCCCAGGCCATCACCTAGCCCAACAGATGCAGTTTATTGCCCCCCTACAGTAGGAATTCACCCCATCAAAGGAGCGGGGACTAATCAACGCTTTCGCACCCCGAAGATCCGACTGATCACACACATCCCCGTTCCCAGCGGAATGTCCAGCTGCGCGATAACCACCACATGCTGAGATCGGGGTGGGAACTCTACTGTAGATATGTGTGGGAACGGGCCTGGACCGGGGATTCCGAGGATGTCTTTTCTGTCCTTCAAAGAAACATTACGGATGCAGTGTATGTAATAAAGCCATAAACCTGTGTATAAGAGGCCAGGCCTCAGAGATGCGGGGAGAGCACCTCGAGAAGATACCCTGTTGTCTGATTTGACGTGTGTTGCTCCGTCGGAATAAACTCCTGTTTCCTGCCTTCCTGTCTCCAGCGCCTGCCTCTTTGTTTGGTAATCTCGAATGGTATGAGAGGCGGCTAACGCCGGGCAAATACTGAAGGGTTCTTGGTCGAATTCGGCCCTACCTTTTAACAATTGGCGTCCCAAACGTGGGGCCCATCAGCGACACGTGGATCCAGTGGGAGAGGTCCCAACGACAGAGTGAACGACTGCAACGATCGGGAAGTGCACCTGCCCGATAGACCCTCGTCTGGCAGCCGATCATCCGAACTTCACTGGTTCTGAGCAGACCTCTCTCGAGTGATCTACGGTCCTGACTGGGAACCATCAGGAGTGCCAAAGCAATTACGGAGAATAGAGGACGATCAGGCGCTGGAAGGGGAAGACGAGAAACTGTCCATACGGTCCGGGTAAGGTCGTGCATCGCAGCGAATTGCGAATTGATTGTTTGATTGTTTGAAAATACTAGTATTACTCATTTGATTGTTTCTGAGAGATTCTCTATTTGCAAACAAGCACAGAGTCGCAATACTCTGTTTAGTCTTTGCAGATAGTGAAGGGTAGGTAACGCAGGCTTTTGCCCCCATTGTAATCCGTCGTGCCTGCTTCCCTCTCCATTTGATTGATTGTTATCCAAGCATTTACTGTTTTGGAATTGGTTCTCTTTGGATCATTCTCTATTTGCAAACAAGCACAGAGTCGCAATACTCTGTTTAGTCTTTGCAGATAGTGAAGGGTAGGTAACGCAGGCTTTTGCCCCCATTGTAATCCGTCGTGCCTATTTTTATCCCTCATTTGATTGATTGTTTATCCGAACATTGATCGTTCGGGATTGGTTCGCTTTGGGTCATTCTCTATTCACAAATAAGCACAGGGTCGCAATACTCTGTTTAGTCTTTGCGGATAGTGAAGGATAGGTAGTGCAGACTTTTGTCCCCTTTGTAACCCGTCATGCCTATCTTCGCCCCGTTTGTTGGTAGTTGGTTCAGCCCGGACCGCTTATTAGAGGTGAACCATCCGGCTCCACTGGAGGACACCCCTAATGAAAAGGACATATATATAAAAATGCGGATTAGCCGCTGTATCGTGCTAGCAAACTATAACATAAAAATCGTTAGGAAAAGCAAAAGGAATCAAGCAAAATCAGTAGGCCACTGATGGGATCTTTTTGACCCCGCTAAAATATAAACATTAGGAACAACCCCTCATGAGAAATATGAAACTAGTGAGAAGAACCGAGCTCGACGCCATGATGGCTGCAAGACAGCTCGGATCCATCGCCCACCCCGCCCAAATAACGACAAACCCTATGCAAATATTATAAATATATACAACACTCCAGCAAAGTAACATGTTAAAACTTTTTATTAAATAACTATTTAAAACTTTTTATTAAACAACTATTTAAAACTTTTTATTAAACAACTATTTAAAACTTTTTATTAAACAACTATTTACATGGCAGCCGGCTGCAACAACAAACCCAAATGCATTTGCCGTCTGCTTGACGCTGTTCCGGTTGGGCTACTTTGAGCTACTTTTTAGTAGGCTTTGGGCTATAAAAAAGTCTACAAAAGCCGTCAGCCGGCGAGGTAGCGTCGGTGGCGGCCCGTTGTGCGAATAGGCCGGAGGCTACCCAACGCGTCAAGACCCGTCCACGGATCATCCAGAGGTGATGTCCAGCAAGTTGTGTGCGGGGGATGCCTTACTGACGGCTCCCCCCTTTTTTTGTTGCCTGGTCCAGCCACCTTGTATACCTACGCCAGAAGATGGCGTGGGGCGCCCGCAGATGGCGTGGGGTGCCCGCGGAGAGGAGGCGCGGACGGCCCCCTCTCCCACGCCAACCCCCCCCCAGGTGGAGGTTCCTCTTCTGCACCAAGACTGCCATTAGCGTTCCACCCGCGGGCCCCCCCGTGGCTGGCTGACCGGGAGGACCCGCTCCGGTGGCCGTGGTGAAGGGCGGCTGCTGGGGGGGGGCTCTCAAGATGGCTGCCGACACCCCGGATTTGGGCCTGGTCCACTAGGATGGCTCTGGGCTACCTTGGAACTCGGATGCTTGCCTGCTCGGGCATGAGCCCCACTCCTGAAGACGTCCTCTCAGCTTTAAAGATTCTACGAGAGTCGTTGGCCCTCGACTCCCGCGGGCTTCCGGTGGGGGCAACCGCCACTGTTGCTCGACTGTCCCCCATGGATGTGCCGCTGTCCCGGGCGACCACCGCCTTGTCCGCGTCTGGTGCCGTGGGAAAGACTGATTCAACGCATCTGTGGAGGGATGCGCCTGCTGCGCCTGCTGTCCCGCTCTCCGGAGTGGCCACAACGTTGTCGCAAGATGGTGATGCTCTCATGCTGACACCAGCTTTTGTCCGAATGACTAAGAGACCCTGTAGACTGCCAACTCGATCAGTTCCGGTGGGACCTCAGCGTGACCCGGTAGGGAAGATTTTGCCTTCCTCGCCTTTAAGTCGCGGTTCATGCCGCCTGTCTCTTCTGCGGGCGTTAACGGAATTTTTTTGAACTGCCGAAAGGGACTCTGGTCCGGCCGCTAGTCATAGGAGGCATTTGAACTATACTCTGGACACGCCTGGCCTCGATCAAAATGGCGCCAGTATGGGCGGGACTTGCAACCCCTTATGACGATTCTAGTTACTTAGCCCTGATGTTATGGGGGATGTATGCGGTCTTTGTGCACATGGCGGGTGGGGAAGTGTACTGACTGAGCATGCGGACAACCCTATTGATGTCGGGTTTATTTACTATTGATCATTGTATTACTAAAGATCCGAAGTAATGTTACTCATGATACTCGCCCATGGTATGCGTATGAACGATTTTATTGTAACTGATCCTGCTATACTTTCAATTATAAAATCAACCTTCACTGATCCTGCAACCGTTTGTCACGTTTAGTTGTTTCCAATTAAATGACTCGCTCGTTACGTACTCCTATACTGCAGTGTAATCTCTCCTTACCTCATGCGTTTCCCGTCTGCCCCGTGGCCGGCCTGTATGGTTGGAGGCCCGTATTTGAATGCTGACATTTTTACAATCGAGGTTTCAAAAGAAATATATATATGGAACTAGCATCGTAACAGTCATTTAGATTGATAGGGTTGTGTTTTTTTTTTTTTTTAAATACCATGCTCTGTGAACAGGAACGACCCTATACCACCGTAAACCTTTTCTTTTCCTCGAATGAAAACATGAATCCGTCACCCCCCACCTTATACTGAATACCCCTAGCCTTTGACCCTCTCCTACACGCGGTCTGTACTACCGCCCTCGGACGATCTATGTAATGAACAGACTACCATTGGTTATCTTTGCCATACTACCAGTTCCTCTGGGCTTCAATGCCGAGACATAAGGGACTGCATCCCAGAGAAACAAGTCAAATACGTGGTAGGTAAAAACATTTTCGTGTTTATACGCGCTGATGTGCTTTGAACGCTGCACCCCCCCTCTTTTTCTTTTTGCAGGTTACATCGAAATTTCAGCTGAAGTATGAAGAAGACCTAAAAACCGCATCGTGTTCCACGCGAAGAAAATAGGCTAGCTCTGTGAGACGGTACATTATATGTAGGAGCTATCTCTGGGAGCATGAAAAATTGTATGGTATGAATGTGCGCATGGGCCCTGATTTGTACGGTATGAATGCGTATGTGTGGCGCACGTCTGGGTCAATAAAAGAATGCTTTTTGTGTGTGATTGAGGCGTTGATCGAACGGCTAATGGGATAGAAAAAAAATTAAGCCCGAACATGGTACCCGCATGTGAAAGACGAATAGACCTATAGCACTTACCTTACTTAGGAACGACTCTCTCTGGAGCTAGCGAATGGGAGAGTGGCCTACACCAGAAACTTGAAGGCTTATTTCAGTACAACGACCCCAACCCCAATCGATATCCCAAATGTACACCCAAAATAATGCGCACCAGTGAGTCAATTTATGTGCTGACTAAATAAGAAAAGTTAAGAATACCCCGGGTTGGGGTTCATCCAAAATCCCCCTCAGCCCAGATATTAGGGATATTGTTATTTTTTAGATTTACCCCTTCTTCTTCCACCCTCATAGAAAAGTCGGAATTGTATCACCGCACGTCCGACTGACACCCCTCCTTTACCTCAGCTTGGATCATCATTTGCTAGATGTTGGAAGACCCCACCGTGAGTATAAGCACGACTGGACTAGTGTCCGACCAATTAAAAAGGAGTAAGTATTTTTGAAGCGAGGTTACCAACAAAAATTGTCTACCATTAGGAAGGAAGGAGAACAAAAAGCTCGACACCCAGAATGAATTAAAGGGAATACTGAGAATACGCAACATGCATGACAAAGTCCTTTTGCCCAAAATAGCTCTGTGTCCTGTCTTAGGTTTCCGTATTTGATGTATGTACTGTCGCACCCTATCTGGTATTCGTGTGTACGTAAACTATGTATTTATGTTTTCCCTCAGCTTGTGTTTTATACGTGAAACCGACCTGTACTGTTCTATATGTGTGTGCACTGAATAACCTATTATTATACACGTATCTCTCTTTTTATGTTGTACGTGTACTAATAGCCTATTTGGTGCACACAACGCTCTCTCCCTCTGAGGGCTCCCTTGCTCCCTTTTGAATAAATGACGACACTGTACCTCGCCGGTACAGGTATAATTGGCTTTGGACACGACAGTGTTTGAACAAATTGACAGAAACAAAACGATCGTATTTTGCCATATTACTACCTCTCCTTTCTGTAAAATGATGGAACTTAATTGGCTGAGAAAGAAAGGACAGGTAAGACGACTAATGTCCCCTAATCTGACCCTTAAAAGGGAACTATATGTCAGTGGCTTTTGTTTTAGTGCTTTAGTAGCACCACCCTCATCATTTGGATTACCACCGCCCATTGCACAAAAGTAGAATGTCCGAAACGTCCCCGTTTTCCCAGAATGGTCCCAGTTCTGTAACCAGCCGTCCCAGAAAATCTTAGAGATTGTAGCTGATGACCTTGTGTTTAAATATAAATCGTCCAAACCTGATAAAAGTTAGCAGTTGCTGTCGGAAAAGAACGAAAAAAAAATGCTTAACGTATGCCCTGCCCTGGAAAAGGTAGCTGTAAGCCCATGATAATAAGCACTTCACACTTTTTATGAATTAGCAGACTTTGAAGAAAAATATAGCTCAACAGGATTTGTTTTAGAAAACACAAGTCTTTACTGGAGAAGCCGGTTTGAATTCGATGAACCATGTAATTGTTGGATATCAGACTTCTTGCCACGCTCGCAAATATAACAGGAATAAACACCAGACAGACATGATGTTTGAAAATAGAAAGACACTTGCAGACCTGCACCATAGATATGATGCATGAGTTAACAGCATACACCGATGTAAGGATTACTAAGCCTCCACCCTATCGTGACCAATAACCGTTTCCCCAACTACTTGGGGTTGGGAGAGAAATTAAAGTGTGTAAACATCTTCCCCTGCCAGTTCTCTAAAAACTTGTTTTTTTGTACTCATTTAAAGATAACGTGCGGTCGTCGGAGGAGAGGGGCCGGATGTGACGCACAGCCTGGCTGCAGATCGGGGAATATCTATGACCTCGACCAACGTGGAGCCACAGAGCAAAGAGTTGCGGGACAAGGCACCATTCTCAACGTGTGAAGTAAAGGAAAGAAGGGCTGTCCAAAAGCCCCCTGCATGTTGATGAGCTCGTGCCGAAAGTCCCAGCCCATTGTGCCCGATTGATGGGCCCACTTGCTTGAAATTTCTGCCCCCCTTGGTCCGTTTCAGATCTAATCCCACTCCGCCCTCTTTTCCCTCGGCCTCCCAAAGCACGCCCCCATCACCCTTTTTTCCATATGGAGTTTTTTTGAACTTTGACTTAAAGAAGAAACACTGCACAAAAGATAGAATAGGGTTTGTCCCGGAAAGAAGAACGGGATACGGGTACCCCGACTAAAGTACCTATGGTAGATTAGTTAGGTAACAGGACAAACAGGACTGTGGTCCGAGAGCAAAGAGTGGCCACACCCTGCAACGCGAAATCTGAATCCGAGCTGGACGCACAGCTCCACCGCCGGTGCTCAACAGTGCCAACGAAAGAAGAAAAACAATGAGAGCCTACCAGTGATGGCTTGCTGTAATTAAGACACTGGAAAGACGAACCTTTTTTTGAACATTACCACCCCTTGACTGTCACTTGTATTAATTTGAATTCCTCTCCCAACCACTTTGTATTGATTAATCACCCAATTGAGCTTTCGAAACCTTACATCGGTCACTTTCAACTGTACATGGATAACTAAGAAGGCGTTAACTCTGTATCTTGATGATTGTAGAACACCAGTTATGCACTTGAACATACTGTCTAGTTTTGACCCCCATGGAGTCCAGACCTCAAGTGATAATAGCCCTTATCCTGCCAGAACGTTTTCTTGTATGACATCATGTTTGTATTTGAACGAATCTCCTACATCGTCTAATGTAATGTCCCCGCCTCCAAGGTCTAACGTATGATGCAGCTAATGTAATTTTGTATGCACTGTCTCCCCACCCGTCACATTGACTACATATGGTTATGTACGATTCTGTCTGCATTGATAACAAAATTGTTTCCATCTGCCTGTAATGCATATGGGCTACCAAAGTGAATTGTATAACTAATGTCAGCTTGTACATCCTCACCTGTGACATGAACAGGAATGAACTAACTTATGATAAAAACTGGGGACTGTGGAAAATGACTAAAATTAGGTATACATAAGCGACGTTCATTTATGTTTCCCACCGCCACTTTTGAAAGTAAAGTGAAAATCGTGAAACAGTGGCCACGCCATCTTGTCCCTTTTAGGCCCCATCATGCACGTAAGTGGCAGCCATTTTGTGTGTCATGGCCTCTCTGCCCATTGCCAATAGCCTGCGCGTCTCTCCCCCTCACTCCCCGGCCTCGCAGGCATTCCCCCGCGCCCCGACATCCCCCGGTCTCTCCTGCTTGGGCCATAAACGCACCTCTAACGCGACCCTGTCTCCGAGCCACATCCCGTGCTGAACCCCCTCGCTCTTTCATCTCATTCAGAGAACAGGCCCATTTGATAACCTCTTCCTCCCTGCCCGATTGTCCGGCCTGATCCCAGGCCATCACCTAGCCCAACAGATGCAGTTTATTGCCCCCCTACAGTAGGAATTCACCCCATCAAAGGAGCGGGGATTAATCAACGCTTTCGCACCCCGAAGATCCGACTGATCACACACATCCCTGTTCCCAGCGGAATGTCCAGCTGCGCGATAACCACCACATGCTGAGATCGGGGTGGGAACTCTACTGTAGATATGTGTGGGAACGGGCCTGGACCGGGGATTCCGAGGATGTCTTTTCTGTCCTTCAAAGAAACATTACGGATGCAGTGTATGTAATAAAGCCATAAACCTGTGTATAAGAGGCCAGGCCTCAGAGATGCGGGGAGAGCACCTCGAGAAGATACCCTGTTGTCTGATTTGACGTGTTCTGCTCCGTCGGAATAAACTCCTGTTTCCTGCCTTCCTGTCTCCAGCGCCTGCCTCTTTGTTTGGTAATCTCGAATGGTATGAGAGGCGGCTAACGCCGGGCAAATACTGAAGGGTTCTTGGTCGAATTCGGCCCTACCTTTTAACATGTGGAGTCTCTGCACATAAGAAGATAGGACGGTCGTATGCTCTTGAGACATTTTGGGGCTGCTGCATAGCAGCTGCCTCTGCTTACCTCCATCTTGGACCTCGTCCAACCATTTGTCAATGCTTCATGCCACTTCTCCAAACCTCAGGTACGTCATTCAACAGCCCCTATATATTGAATTCTGCAACCAACATCTTGTTCAATACTGCGGTGCAAAAAATTAATCTTAGGATCTTGATGCAAATCAGAAAGCTTCACAACCTTCAGGTAGAGTTGACCTTTGCTCAAATGAAGCTTTATACAGCAATATTCCTCAAACAGAAGCAGTGGAAGCCACCATGTGGTTCATTGATCTACACAACATACCATGCAATAAACAATTCATCCTTGAATGCCTTACCTTAGTACTAAAGGAAAATGTTTTTCAGTTTGGTGATCATATGTACCAGCAAACTAAGGGCGTGAGCATGGGGGCAGCCATGGCTCCGTCCATAGCAAATATATATATGGCCCTTTTTGAGGCGCATCATATATATAATGAAATGGCCCCTTTCTATGAGTCTGTTTCCCATTGGTACCGGTTTATAGATGACATCTTCTTCATCTGGACCAATGGGGAACAGACTCTACGGGAATTCCTGGAATGGATCAACATGGCCGACAGTAACCTCCGGTTTACTGCTCATGTACATGAATCCCAGGTAGAATTCCTTGATATATACATTAGAAATCAATCTAATAAACTGGAAGCGGACCTATTCACGAAACCCTCTGCGAGGAATACCCTACTCCACTTCTCCAGTTACCACCCCAGATGCCAAAAAGATGGAATCCCCTTTTCTCAATTCCTGCGTGTCAGAAGAAACTGTACCAACATTAAAGACTACGACCATCAATCTATAAGAATGAAACAAAATTTTTTAGATAGGGGATATCCACGACGTTTGGTGCGAGAAGCATACAAGAGAGCCCAGTTTTACAACCGAGACAGCCTCCTCAAACAGAACAAACCAACACAGGAACCAAAACTGGTATGCATTACCAAACATTCCACATTGAATGCTACCATTAGACAAACTATCAATGCCAATTGGCATCTACTGAACACAGATGCATCAAAACCCAAACTTGCCAAGCTGATGTATGCGCACCGGCGAAACAAGAATCTAAAAGATCTAGTAGTCAGATCGCGGTTTAACAGCTCAATGGCAAGAAACCCATTTATACAGAAATCAATAACAGGCACTGATGCTTACAAAGGCACCTCCCGATGTGGCACATGCCAATCTTGCGAAAGAATTATCCCAGGAGATACTCTAACGCACAATGATTTCAAAATAACAGCAAGGGAACTCTGGACATGCAAGACAAGCAATGTCGTCTATCTGATTTTATGTCCTTGCAACAAAGGATACGTCGGCGAAACTGCGCGCATGATAAAAACACGGCTGACAGAACATAAATCAGCTATTAAGACACAAAAACTGGCATCCCCTCTAGTGAGCCATTACTTAGAATATCGTCATGCCCCAACTGACATCAGATGGCGCATTCTCGAGAAAATCCACACACCCGATAACAATGGCGGCGATAAAATAAGAAAAAAGAAAGAAGTCTTCTGGATTTTTTCGCTTAAAACATTTTCCCATGGCCTGAATAATGATTTACCGTGGTCCAATGCCATTCTTTAACTTGAATAACATTCTGAAATATACCTACACTTATATGCGATTTTAATGATTATAAACAGTATTACCCAAATAAATTCTCCTTATAACATAAAATTTTCAAAATTAATGTCAACTCATGCTCATAATGTAGCTCTGCTGCACATTGTGAATATTTGAATACATAGAGTCCCCACTTTATACTCCTACAATAACCGCGATATGAGTATGTGTGTACCAGAACAGCTGAGTGAAACGAATTAAGCAAACCCCTTAAGGGCAGTGCGTGACATAAAATTGATGCATTTGCTTAAGATAAACAGATCAAACCTCACAAATGTGTCAAATAGTAAAGAAGGATAAGACGAAAAAAAGAACGCCGTTCAGTAATTGACAATACATGTGTTGAAAAACGCTGTATCCCTTTAAGAGAAACAGGCCGTATCCACCAATAGCCAGACATTTTAGATAAAAAGCCCGGTAAACCACATATTCAAACCTAACCACACGAAGGAAGACAACATACGCGGTCTACACACGAGATACACCGGTAAGAGAAGAGACGCAAAACTAGCCTTAACTTCTTTACTAAAAAGAAATTAGTTCTGTAAGCCCGTTCGTGTAATCGTTCCCTTTACCCCCCTCCCTTGTCTTTTCACATAGATAAACGATACGCCTATCAGTCCCCACGCTGCACTGCTCTAAAAAGACAGCTAAAGCTGAGAGAGTCTTTCGGTAAGAACTATACATACACTGCTTACGTTTATTAAGGAAAGGGGAGAGGGCAGAGACAAAAATATTTAATCTTAATGGCTGTCCCTTTAACCACAGAAAATCTCCTCACCCGGTCCGCCGCGTGGTCTATTAGAACCTCATTCCCTTAAAGCCTGGCCGACCCCCTGAATACCCGCACGCTATACCGAACTCTCGGATTAGATTGGATAACCAGATTCCGGCGGTAAGAATTATCAACCTTTCTAATTCTAAACCGGGGACAAAATAACACACGCTATAATAGCCTTTTCCTTAAACCTTAGGGGCTGCCCCAGGCGTGGTCCACAGTATGTACCGGGGAACTCCCAATTAATCGACTGAATGAGGACAGTTCGTTTCTCACTTGACAGTATATGCGGCAATACGAGGGACACTCCCAACTAGGCTCGAAACATCCAACTAAAGGTAAAATACATCATTGCCGTAACACAATACACTTGTGTCATTAGATTAAACAAGAATATGCAACATGACACATTTTATTTATTTATTATTTTCAGATATTGAGTCTCTTTCCATTTTTGTGACCTGAGTGTTCCCATGATTTTTGCACATTTTTAGAAAGAAACACCCATAGTGTAACCACGTCAGTCCTCAACACTCTAGAAGGTGAGATATTAGAAAGTGTGATAATGCAACCCAAACAAAAGAAACTGGCCACTGCAAACTAGGGAAATACAAGCTACCTTTATATATATTCGCAAGCAATGTGGCCCCTGTTCTGTTCGACCTAGGTTGTTACACCAGTGTAAGATCCATTGCCCCTAGCGAACACCTACCATTGGATCAGCGCTTGTGTAATGCAATGCAATGTTGGATACCACCTCATACAGGGCAATGCACCGTTGTAAACTTTGGTATTAGTAGCATCCCGCTCTGCACAGTCGGTAGAACCTCAGTCATGACTGGGTAGATTCAGACGCTATTATCTCCCAGTGGGTATTCTCTCCCCTGCATGCATTTAAACCATATGTACAGCACAGTATACACCTATGCCAGCTTACTTTAATAAGAGTTTTTTACCCAGTCCTCATCAATAAAATAAATAAGTAAAACATGATGTGATACAATAAATGTTGACAGCTAACATTATCCAATGTGAAGAACAATGAAGCATGTTTATGTTTTACCTTAAGAATCCAATGTTATGATTATATATGTGGTAGATACATACGATGGGTTCATAATCAGTCTTTGAGCATACAATAGGAATTAAGCGGTACATCAGTACACATGAAAGATCTACTAGCGGTACCATCAATATGAAATGAATGATTACACACTGCTTCACTATTAAAAGAACCGAAAAGTAAAAATATGTTTATAATTATCATTTTACAGAATATCGATGGTACAGTCCTGAAGAAGACACAGCTCACGTGTCGAAACGCGTCGACAGGAAACCATCTATTTTTATATTGTTTAAGGAAATTTTAATATGACAAATCATGTATACTTACAATGAAGGTTGTATTTCCCCTGAACATTGTAATACATTTTTATCGTATGATATTTTATGAAAACCTAAAGGAATTAAAACCAAGTTTATCAGAGACAGCAGTTGTTTAATGTTCTTGTAGATATTCTTATCTGCATTTGTACACGCTAGTAACTAATGTGCATGCCTGGGAATTTTTGTTCACATATACTTTGCTCAAATAGTGCCCTAGGAGAAATAAAATTTCCGACAATCTCCTGTTCGTCCTCTTTAATTGTCTTTGTGTTGAAAATCAGGGAGGAGTGGGAAGAAGGAAGATTAGGTAGTGAAATGAAAAGAATAAGCATTGGCAAAACCAATAGGTCTTGCCTTTGGGACATATTAGCCTTGCCAATGATTTAGCCATGCTGTACAGTATCCTTGCTGCTGTGTTGCATGGCTAAAAAACTAAAAAAACACTATGAAGCAGCGGTCACATTTTATATGCATGCGGTGCATGGTGCTTTTTTAAAGTACTGAGTTGGATCGGTGAACTAAAAAAAGGTAGCCCAAAAGCATTTGCAGTGGGATTAGTACACGAAGGCAAGTGCAACATGCAGGGCAGAAGCACACAAGTAAACAATTTACAAAGGAGGTCTTGGATATATTACCGCAACTATTGTCACAACGGTAAACTGTTTTCATGTGGTACAAGGATCAAAAGAAACAAGACCTCATAGTTTCTGAACCGTGAATAAAATTCACATAAACAATATGCCAAAATTTGATCAGAACACACTAGCTTATGAAATCAAAGTCACAAAACAAATATAGACAGTCATGGTGGATTTTTCTTTTTTTTTTAAATCCTTTATTCTTTTTTCTTTTATTCTCCACAGGGTAGCCAAAGTGTTTCGTCCTTTTATATGACTTCTTCAGGACTCAAACAGATGTCTTTCATATGAACCGGTGTATATGTTCCAAAATTTTTATTTAAGGCAAGAAGCCTTCATCTAAGTTGAAAATTGAAAATTCCAATAGGTCCAATTTTTTTTGATAAACAAAGTATTATCCCGAGCAAGTATTTTTGGCCAATATCGGCCACTGCCTCTATTCGATGGAATTAAGGCATCAATCCGCCCTCCTCCAACTCTTCTCTGTCCGTGTTGTCAAACAAGTGATGGATTGTGGGGAGAAAGAAGTACACAAGGGAGATAGAAGGAGAACTCATGCACTCCATTAGAGTGTTTTCCACAAAAAAGAGAAAAGTAGCGCTGGAAAAGCAAGCATTGGAAGGACACAAGTAATGCGTCCAATTTCCGATTAATCGTAAGCACTGGGTGGGCTCGAAGCCTACTGTAAGCTGACAATAGGTCTTTTCCAACAGACACTTTGTGCTCTCTGATAGGTGAGACCTAAGACAAAAGGTAACACGGTCGCCAGTAGCTTTCAGAAAAAGTGTTTAAACTCACTTTTCTTTGGAACCAAGTCAAAGCAGGGAATCTGCTATAGGCAGTCCCTTTACCCATCTGGAGCCCAGTGCCCTGGTCACGGGCTCGGCTCTCTCATGCTAAAGGCAGGCCCTGCTGTCAGGAGTATGAAACACAATATAAATGCTGCAATAAACAGTGTAGGAAGAAAATGCTCAGCATGAGAGCTTATAATCAAAGAAGATCCCGGGATTAAGCTTCAGGAAAGTTGAAAGTGTTCTCAGTTACCTCGGAGGGGATAAAGGCAGGTCAACAGAGGCAACTCACTTCAATCCTTAAGAAATTGCCTGATGCAGAGAGTGAGCTCGAAAGACCCAGAGACCCATGTCACCTGGTGACCTTTGTTAGCTGTGTGACCTTTGCAGCAACACAATTCGCAGTGCAGTGTTTAGATTCAGAGCATGATTCTCTGCTACCTCTTTTGAAGACAGCAGACTGTATAACAATCTCGTGTCCTCCTCAAATACAGTACCAAGGGTACTTTTTTTGTGTAAAATCGTTTTTATTAGCGTTTCATAGTATAATACAGTACACATACATCAGTTATTTCAGAAATAGACATGATGTTAAATTGACATCGTTGTTATTCATAGCCATTTCACAGTGTTAATCCATCCATCATTTCATTGGGTAGTATCGCTGATGTGAGTATCAAGAGTACTGTTACCATTTAATTAATATAAGTTTAATTTGTTTCATAGAAGACATGTTTTGCAAACATGCACCGATAAAATTGGCATTCAATTTTCCCCATGTTCATCATCTAAGCAATTTTTCAGAATAGGTAATTTAGGAGCCTAATTGGCAATGTTGACTACAACTTTTTTGGAAGTGAAACTATTAAGAGCCTTAACTGGGAAACAACTCACAAATGATAAATGTCACGGATTTTTTACAACATTTTTATTATCACCCTGAATGGAATGCTAAGATTGGCTCAGGATTCTACCACTCACTCATGTCGTTTGCTTCCGCTGTAGTTTCCAGAGCACCAAGGCAGTTGATATTTTACTTTCCAAGTACTGTGTCAGAAAAAGGCAATGCGTGCCTTATCGCCCACATGACGTGTTAATGCACTCTGCGGACGAATTTCACCACCCGTAACCCTCTGAGCTTCCCCTGGCTGTCTTACTTCGGCTATTTTGTAAGTTTAATATATACGGATGGGTTTCCCTCACTGTTTAATGGTAATAATTGGGCATTGATTAAAAGAATTGTCATTGTCTTGCAAACATATGTGTCTGTAAGTTAACTCATTTCATTTAAACATGTTTCCAGGCCTTATATGGTTTAATTTTTTAATTTAGGACTTTTTTGTCAAATTTCTGATGTCATGATGTGCTTCAGTCTTAGAATCACTTGCTCGTAGCAATGATCAAGTTTGAGATTGTATCACAACAACAGTCATCATGATTTCTGCATTCAGCATGTGTTTGTGATTGTGGCCTGGTATTGGGTAAATACAGTAGCGGTCGGCAGTAGGTGTTTCTGTAGGGCGGGGACGTGGGCAGGGGGAGGGGCAGGGTGGGGGGTAGTAATGTATGGATTACGGAGTTTTATAGGTAAGTAAACATTTAAATAAATAAAACGAATTTCGTTGCGCGCACTGCATCACCAAATGTGATGCAGTGCGCACAACGAAATTCGTTTTATTTTGAGGCCACCAAGGTTGGACACTCCCATGAGCCTTTCTGTCATGGTTTTCCCATAGAGTGTATTTTAGCCATGGAGGCCAGGAGTAGAAGACCATCCACTTTGGATGCCGCTCACACTGCCAAAGGATTTGCTATACTGATTTACCCATTGACTGTTTGGTGGGTCTGGTGTTTAGACAAGGGGAATGGACCACTCTGTGCACCACCCATTATGTGTTAAGTGTGTGGAGTAACATGTTTATGGGGGTGGGGTAGCACACCGTAATTCATCCAAAATATTAAACCAGTTTTCTTTGTCCAAATCGCGTGCTCACTGGTGACGTGCTCAGCCCGTGCAGCACGTAATTTACTGAAAAACATCTATATGGAACACCTTCACGCTCCATCCTGTGGCACAGCTTATTTCAAATGCATGTGCAACCAATTCTTAACTTCTTCACACTTTTCATAATTTCACGTTCATCAATGTTCATTGTTTTTTCACATTCATCACTCTTTTTTCATCCACATGCCGGGAACAGGCATTTTTCCAAGTTTCTTATGTAAATGCAGGGCCATCCGAACCTCTTAGCAAAAACACGTGCTGAAGCCAAAATCCATGAAAAGCAGTTTTATTGTAACCCTATGCATTTCAGGCATACTCAGGGCCTTTCTTCAGGGGTGACTGTAAGTACAAAATACATAAATTAGCCCACTATCCGTAATTCCTCAACCACAATAATATGTACATCAATATTGTTCCCACATGTTAACTTTGTTCATTTAATTTTCAAAAAGGCTGTGAGCATATAATGTGCTGAAGTTCTCCTTCGCATACCAATACTTCAGAGGTTATATCGCCATCAGTTACCTCCCAAGAGCATTTAAAACCGTTTTCTAGAAACATGTATAGCCAGCCCTCCCACCGGAGTTTTAAACTTCATATTATTTCCTGCTTCTTAAACGTTCTAACGCTTTTGCTGGCTTACCTGCTCTCTATACAAACAAACTTCCTCCCACCACGAACGAGGTTATTGCACTTTGTGTCTGTCAGCCACTTCGTTATAAACGTGACCAGCTGTCAATCAAGTGCTGTTCCCGGCATGTGGATGAAAAAAGAGTGATGAATGTGAAAAAACAATGATCATTGATGAACGTGAAATTATGAAAAGTGTGAAGAAGTTAAGAATTGGTTGCACATGCATTTGAAATAAGCTGTGCCACTGGATGGAGCGTGAAGGTGTTCCATATAGATGTTTTTAAGTGTGTGGAGGCCATGATGGCTGACCCTGCAGAACTGTCCCACTGTGGACTGAATACCTCTGCAGTGACTCTTGAATTCAGAAGTCTTCTTTTCTGAGACGAACAGTGGATATGATTATATTTCTTATTGCAACATGATTTATTCTGTTTTAGTTGAATGTACATTGGTGATATATGGATGCACTTAAATATGTCAAAAGTGCTAACCATGAGGAGGAGGAGCTACGCTAGCAACAAAGATGGCCGCGTAAGCTCCCGGCTCCGCCGACCTCCGCCAGAAGCTCATGAATCCTGATACCTATCCTGAATTCTAACCAGACTCCCGTATGGCTGATGGGTTGCTGAGACTAAGGATGCAATCCCGAGATTTCCATCTTCTCGCTTGACGAAGTTATGCCGTGTTTTTATTCTCGGCCTACTCCAGTGTGGAAGCCGGGGCCTCGCTTTCCAGCCCATCCGGGTTGGAGTTAAACAACATCGGATGCGAGACCTGGACGGCGTCCGGTCGCTCGGAGTGGAAGAATTTCCTGACCGGATTGGATGGTCGTGCGGTGACCGGGTTGACTGCACGCACACGGCGGCGAGACACACCGATAGCTGTGGGCGGGGGTCCGTAGCGCGGTGGCCCTGTTGGGGCCCCCTCGGAAGAGGCGATGGTGTTGATAACGCGACATTGACGAGTGCCCACCGTTACCGTCGGCCCTGCATGTGCCTCTCACACCGGAGTGGTTGACCCCTGGGGTTGGAAAAAGTTGTATTTTTGCTTTGTGGGAGGAGATGGAGCACGAGAAAGGTACGCCGTCGCTGCAGACCGTAATGGCCGCCATTGGGGCGCTTCACTCGCAGGTCACCGCCGCCATCCATAGAATGGTCGTAGCAATTGATGCTATGTATTTGAGACCGGACGCCGATCCCTCGATGGACTTGAAATATGTTGTTTTAACCCCGATGCAGGACATCCCTGACACAAAGGGCCCCGAGCGGAAACCGGACCTGGTGTGTTTTGATGGCCCGCGAACAACAGACGCCAAGCATGGACCCACCGTACATTCACCATACTCTATCCCGATGCCACCTGAGAGGGACACAGCTAACCTCACACTCCAGGATAATCTCCACAGCAATTTCCGGAGTGATTTTTTACTCTTTTCTTCCCAGTTGGCTCGAATATGTTTTTGTGACTTATTGTCTATGGACAGACATCTCCGTTTGATTCATGGTTTTTGAACATCATTACTTTGGACTTGATCCTACTACACTGACTTTGACTCTTTTGAACTCTTTGAATTTCCTTTTGAGATGGCGGCACGAGCGGTGAGAACTCGCACGAAAAATCGTAGTTGCCAGGGTTGAGTGTCTGAATTGTCTGGGTCTGAAACAAAGGCTTTATTTGACATGGGACTTGTAGCCAAACTAATGCGGGAGTTGGACGGTTCTCTCAAACCCCCCTGTTTGTTTTTAATTACGGCTTCAATTTGTCTGACTATATCCCGGGGGGGTCTGCTTCTGGCGGGGAATAAAGGGGACCGGAAGCCTGTATGACGTCTCCTCCTCCACTCTTTTCCTGGGTTTAGTTCTTGGGCGACAGGCACGCTGCTAGTGGGGTTAGGCCGTAGCCATTGCAGGGGTGCAGGGTGGGGGGAATGGGGGGGGGGTATTTTTCCTTATTTAGTTCTATGGCCTTTTTCTTTCCCTTCCCCTTTTACGAGAGGTGGCTTTACCATTCTGAATCTATATTTCACAGGTCTGGGTGTCTACTCTGGTTCTGTTTATCCTGTATGCGTGGGTGGACGGGCCTTGCTAGTACAAGCTCAACGGGGTTGCTGATTATATTGATTTCTGTTCTATGTATACCTATTCATGTTGACGCCCCACAATTACTGTATTGACTATGTCGCATTAGCCTCTCCTCCTGCGCACCGTTGAAATGTATCGTATTGTACGACACCTGATGTGTGTATTATTTCCTCTTGTTTTTCTTCTTTAAATAAAAAGATACATAAAAAAAAAGTGCTAACCATGCCAGCAATACCATATTTTTGTGTGATCACCAGTACTTCTTTCTCCAAAGGATCCAAGACAAGGGGTCAGGGTGATATGCCTTGGTATGCTGTTTTACCTTCTTGACTGACAACACATCTTTCTAATGTCATCTTTTTGTAGGGGACTGCGGACACAGCACTTATCCTGTCCATAATTAGCGTCTATATTGCCCTTTGCTGACTGAGGCTGGTGGGTTGTCTTCAGAACCGATATTCCACCACCACTTGTACTCCCACCATGACATCAAGCTCATTAACTGTCGAATTGGTTACTCTAGCTGTAAAGCAAATTTTTGCTGCAGTGTGGACTGGTGGAAGGTATTGAGTCATAGACGAAGACATGTGCAGCATGAGCTCTACTTTGGTAGATGGAAGTTACAAGTTTCATGACTGAACCAGGAGGTGTTACTTATTGCTTGCTACTGTGCAGATGTGTCCATTTAGAGAGATCTGTCATGGTGGCCCACCTCTCAAATACCGAGTGTATTGATGCTGGAATCATGTGGTCCAATGGCTATTACTCCATGTTATGGCAGCAGTAAACTTTAAATATGGTGGGCATATGTCTACCTAGGTGCATGCTATGTCTGTTGGTGATTTTTCCCTTTTAGTTGGTCCATCTGGCAATGGACATGGCATTCCAAATGCAATTGAAACAATCAAGTGGCTGTAAATGTTGGAACTCTAAGGGCCTGATTTTAATTTTGATGGATGGAAAAGTGCCTTTTGGGATGGAAGAGAAAATTACCTCTGTCATTCTGATGGTACTCCGTCCATCAAATTTAGAGATGACCACCACCCCATCAGTCATTTCTGTACCTTGAAAGGAACCGTCATCACACTGGTTCCCTTCAAGGCGCAAAAAGTTTGGTGAATGTCAGTTGTTGACTTTGAAGATGGTTCACCAAACTTTTTTACGGTTTTTGTTTTTCAGAAACTACTTTCCAAACCGGGAGTTTGTTTCAGAAAAAGAAAAACATTATTATCCTCTCACCCTAGTAATTTTTCCCAGCATGTGGTGGCCATTATTGTTTTTTTCTGCCCCTCATTGCAAGTTTTTATGTGAGCTGTCGGAGGAAACTGTCCATTGATCGAGCCAATGGGGGCTCCATCGAAGAAAGATTTGGGTCCCTGTCTCTAAATGAGGTGAGCGGGCTGGACATACCATCGCATTTGCGATGGAGTACAGTGAGAAAATTCCTCTGTTGCATGGTTTCTCCCATTTTTGTTGAATTTTATTGCTGGCATTTAGACTCTGCAAACAAAGACAATACAGTCCTGTTTATGTGCTGTGACCCCTAAAACATGTCGAAATTCGCTACTTTCTTTTTGGCATATTTAACACTCATTTGTGACAGTAGCATATGGTGTAAAAACTACAGCCACAGAATGGGAAGTTAAGTATTGGCACGGATTGTGTTATCCAATGGTCTGACAAGGAAAACATGGCTTCATGCCTACCAGTGTAGCCTGACTGCTGCAGTCTAAATCTACAGCCTGACCTGTCAAAGTAACCCCCTTGAAAGGAAAAAAGTGCCAATTCTTAAGCCCATAAGGTATGGTGCATAATACATTCAGAAATCTAATGTTACCATGTCCATATAGTGATGAGGCTGCTGAAGCTATTTTCACTGTGGAAGGCTCTGGCTATTGTAGGTAAAATTAGAGTACAGATTTAAATATTAGTTCTTCTATCTCGAATTGAGGACCAGCCAGAAAAATCATTCAACAACTCTTTTTAATATTTATTCAATGGTGAAGTCAGATTTTTAATATTCGGGAAAGGTAACATTTATAACTTTACCTTTTTCTGTCCTGAAGCTCCTGGAGGCTAATCTAGATTAGTTCTCCAGCAGCTGTCAATCAAGTGCTTGACATTAATGAGGCGTGAAACTGCTCCCAGCACAGGGACAGGTTTAGGAGTGGGATGTGTATTCTTCCCCTATCAATTAGGGTGGGACCAGGAACCTTACTAGTTACCTTCAAAAGTGCCTGCCAAGACACAAGTAAATGTTAGGTGATACCTGGAAAGTCCCAGTCTTTGTCACCATAGACTCACTGGCACCAATCCCAATTGGAGGAAAGTTACTCCCAGAACTGGTTTTAAGTTACCGTAGATGAGGGAATTGCTCATTACTTCAGCCACACCCTTGAGTGGGCATATAGGCTCTGCACAATGGGAGAAGGGTTTCCCATCTTGGGTTTTGAGAGTTAGGGTCTCTGTGGTATTATTTGCAGTATAGCAAACAGGGACTGCTTCAAAAGTGGATAGAGTTTCCCGTGGGAACTTTTACTCTATTGGTTAGAGAGTGCCCATGATTCGCCTCAGCCACTAGCCAGTATCAATCATAAATGTGGCTCTTCAAAGAACCCGCCTCAGAACACTCACTGGACCTGCGGAAGATCAGAAGAGAACTGGGTTTGCTGCCTGTGACCTGAGAAGAGCCCTCGAACAACAGACCTGCTCCCTCTTGTACCCAGGAGAAAGAAGTGGACTCCAAGGGTCAGTATGCTGGCTTCGTGTGTGACACACTAAGCTACAAGAGGCCTTTTTCTTAATGTGCCCAGCTGACCAGGAACAACAGGACCTGAATTGCACCCTGCTATTGGCGTCTGCATGACACACTGAGATTCACTAAGTGCCTCCCCACATGAATACTTATGTGGTTCTTTCGGCACCAGAAGAAAGTTTGGAAACTTTAGAAAACTTCTTTAGAGGTTGAGAGTTTCAGCGGGATCCACCTGAAAAAGTATCTGATTGGCAGTTTCACTGCGTCTAATTGGATTCGAGCTTCATCCACTCAAAGGTCCCACACCTCTAAACAAAACAACTAAAGGGCCCATTACGATATCGACTGACATCATAACGGAAACCGGACAGCCTGACAAGAAGTCGGCTGTCCCGCTTCCATTATTACGATGCGACCGCCTTCATGGCGGTCGGAAAGTGTATTTTTTTCTATTGAGGCTTGTGCTGCGGGCTGCAGCACAAGCTGCAATAGAAAAAACACACTTTTAAAACACGGTACATGGATGTTTGAGGGGGCACCACAGGTGTTCCAGGCCTCATAGCAGAGGCCACAGGGATGGGGGCCCTGCCAGGGGCCCCAAAAGTCACTTTCTGACAGGCTTTCCATGTCGGAAAGCCCAACATGGAACCTAACATCATAACCTAGATGGAGGTGCCTTAGCAGGCATCACTGCCATTTGGGGATTATCTGTCCGACCGACACGCCGCCGGGATCTTGGATCGTGTTGGAAGTGTCGGTCTTTCCCCAGCCTGCAGTGGTCTGACTGTTCACATCATGATGCAGAGGTTGGACCGCAGCTTCGGACGCTTGAGGGACCGCCCGGCTGTCGTTGGCGATACGCAAGACATCGTAATGGGCCCCATAGTCCCATTCTGAGTTTTCAGTGAAAAATCACCAAATCTCCAGAGGGCCAGCTGGACCAATCTGCTTTAGGTATTTTGCCTTCAATTCCACGGTGTGGCTAAATTTTCAGCCCTTACCGGCACAGGGCTGATTTTTATTCTCAAGTCTGACTAAGCCCCATCAGGTATTGTGCCTCAAATTGCACATAGGTCCCTGCCATTGAGTATCGTTGGCGGTTGGTGGTTTTTGGAACTATTTTTACTTAAATCTTTAAACAATCATATTGCTGGTTCCCTTCACTAGAATTTTGTTGTTTTTGTGTAATGTTGCTTATCACATTTTTCTGTATTTTCTTTGATTGATTGATTTTGATTGATAAGCTTTTATTCGATATGCAAGATATCCTGTAAGCGTACACACAATACAGCCATTTACAGTTCTACAAAAAACATCATTTTTAAAAAACAGCGATATTAAATGCACATTTTAAAAAGGTAAAAGACATGGAATGCCAAAAATAAATTAGCTAAAAATGAATTAAACCGCTACTGACAGTCTCTTGCAACGAATCAACCAAAATTGTTTTAAAAATTTGGCTATACCACATACAATAGGGGGGGAGGTATCCGTCATTAAGATGCGCAGGGCTACTAGATAACTACGAGTGCCCATGTTCCGACAAAGGGGTTTAAGCCAATAGCTCCTGGGCTTTGCATAATCCGGGCATTCAAATAGGATGTGCGTAATGGACTCAATCCTAGTAGGACAACATGCACAATAGGGGGACGTGTGGGCACCTGATTTCCACTTTGATACCAATGCCCCAAGTGGAAGCGAGCCCACTCTAAATTTAAAATATAGTGCTCGGTCGACTGGAAGAGTTATTAGGTCCAAATAAGGCTCGAAGGCTACAACATCCTTTACTGTTAAAAAGGCAGCAGTGGACTTGCAATGTTCTGGGTTTGTAGCTAGCTGTTCCGCAACCCAATTCCAGTAAAGTCTCTTCAGCACCTCTTTTGGTGGAGCCGATCTTGATGCCCAACAATCCCCCAGTCCGATTTTCTCCAGAAGTTTTTTAGTATCTCTCAACCATCTTATTTTTGCCCAACCGCCCAAACTCATTATCTCCGCCAACCCATCAGCGTACGATTTTAACTCTTCGCCCCTCCAAATGCGTGCCCATAGAAGGAGAGGGCGAAGCCGGGCTTGGTCTTTAATGTTCTTACAGCCTGTATCCAACAGCACCGGTACGGTTGGGGTACTCGGCGGGATGGTGATTATGGATTTCAGGAGCTTACTCTCTACTGTTGCCAAGGCGTCCAGACAGCAATGCCCCCACAGTTCGGCCCCATACAAGGCTGATGTTACTACCTTAGCCTTGTAAATGTCAATTATTGGGGTAAGCGACCTCCTAGTTGATGCCCGAAATTCCCTCAGGAGGGCTCCTCCTGCCCTCTTGTGGTTGAGGACCATCTTAGCAATGTGAGGTGACCAGTTCATGCTATCCGTAATCCGAATTCCGAGATAGTCAAATTCGGATACTTTCTCCAAGGCAACAGAATTTAGAATAGGAGGGCGGCCCAGTTTCCTTGGAGGATTTAGGACTAGGAACTTAGTTTTTTCCACGTTAATTACTAGTCCCTTTGCAATACAGAAATTCTGGAAACGAGTTAACAATTTCTGGAGACCTTGCGGAGTCTTGGAGATCAAGAGCGTGTCGTCCGCGAAAAGCAGGGTTGGGATCCGTACTCCTCCGAGGCAGGGGGCGTCGGATGGTTCTTGCTGGAGATATTCCACCACCCCATTCACATAGAGTGAAAAAAGGGTGGAGGCCAGAACGCATCCCTGCCTCACACCCCTAGACACTGGTATTTTCTCTGTTAGCTCTCCATTTCTTCCCCAGCGGACCTGAGCAAAAGTATGGGCATGGAGGCTAATGAGGAGAGACAAAATATAAGGCGGCAATCCCAACCCATAAAGCACCCTCCATAACTCCTCCCGGGGAACTAGGTCAAAGGCAGTCCTCAGGTCTATAAAGGCCAAGTATAGACTGCCCTTGCCTAGCTCCACCACCTTCCACCCCAGAAGTGCCAACCTGAACACCTGCTCTGTTGTCCCCATTCCTGCCCGAAAACCTGCCTGAAAGTCTGATAATATTTTATTTTTCTCCACCCAATGAAGAATCCTACCAAGTATGGCTTTGCCTGCTATCTTTTGGGTGGAGTCTATCAGGCTTATTGGGCGGTAGTTCCCCGGGGTTTCTCTACATCCTTTTTTATAAATCAGGACCACCACCGCCCCCTTCCAGGAATCGGGCACTGGCCCTCCCATCATAATGTCGTTAAGGAGAGCTGCAATGACCCTTCCCCACTCCATTGGGTGTGCCCGCATGAGATCCCCGGAAGGCCATCTGGACCAGCTGCCTTGCGGGGGGCTACCCACCCAATTACCTTTTCGATCTCTAAGGGTGTGAAGAGATTATAGGTATGGGGTTCGGAAACTAATGGGGAGATCACCCTAACATTTAGTTCCCCTTCTGCCGGGAGGTATAGAGCCCCAAAGTGATTTACCCAGCTTTGTGGGGGGATATTACAGGGTCTCATAACTTCCTCTGGCCTATTCCGGGAGCCTACGAGGTTCCAAAAGGCCCTCGAATCCCTGCTTTTGCTCGCATGGAGTAGGTCCTCCCAAAATTTCTCTTCCCACTCCATCCTGGCGGTTTTAAGGGAACTTTTATAGGCCTTTCTTGCTTCCAGTATGCCACCATGGGATTTGTGCTTTACTGCTTCAACAAGCCTTGTTTTATGTACCCTACATGTTTGGGTATACCATCCCTCACCTTGCTTTTTGCTTCGGTCGTTTCCTGACTTTCTAGAGGGAATGGTGAACACATTTGTCAAGGCCTCTACTAGAGAGACAAAGAGCCCGCTCACCCTTCCCACCCCTTCCATGGCAAATCCCAGAGTTGTCACTGCTTGGATTAGGAGGGTTGAGATTTCTCCAATCCTTTCCTCAGAGAGGACCAATTTAGCCCATTTTAAGCGTCTTCCACAGAGTGAGACTACAGACTCATCGGGGGGAACTAATACGGGGTTAATAGGGCCCTTTTTTGCAAGGCACCACCACTGGGCCATGGTTAAGGAAAGTGGATTGTGGTCACTTTCAATCGTCTGGACCACAACCATATCCCTCACATGGTTCCAGAGACGTACATCTAATAAGATGTAGTCTATTCTAGAGGTGTGTCCTGGTCTATTATAAGTGTGGGCCCCCCCCCTGTCCGAAGTTGTCCTTCCATTCACGGCCCTTAGATTAAATTCAAGGCTCAGGGAGTATAGCTGTAACGCTACTTCTGTCCATCTCCTAATGGGTGGAATCTCTAATACGGGGATCCCTATCCTAGTGTCCTCCTCGTCCTGGTCTAGGGCAACATCCGAGCCCAAGGGCTCGTACGTGCAATTCATGTCTCCCGCGACCAGGGTACATGACTTGTGTGGAGTTTCATCCTGAAGGGACTCAAGGAGAGATAATACAGAGGACTTCCTACCACCCTTAGTCCCCCTGGCATAGACATTATAGACATTTAAAACTAATCTTCCCCTTTGATCTCTTAAAATAATGTTTTGAATATCCGGACATCCTGTCTGTGACTCCTCTATTCTGCAGTCTAAAGAGGCTGCTACCCATATGAGCAGTCCGCCCAAAGGGCGTCCTCTCCCTGTTTCCGAGGTTAGCGCAGGTACAGAGAAGGAGGAGAAACCCACCCTATGTACTGGCTCCAAGCTCCAGGTCTCTTGGAAGATGCACAAGGAGTGCTCATCAACCCAGGCATTCCAATCTGGGAGAGCCAACTTTCTTGCGATTCCTGCGACATTCCAGCTGAAAACCTTAAAAACTAGGTCCGTCACAGCTGGTGTGTCACTGATCGCAGAAACACTACTATCTGTAGGCCTCACAGAAGGAACTTGCAAATGACTACTATCTAAAGGAATGTCCATAGAGGCTACCAGCCCACTAGCACTTCCAGTTGAGGGAGAGATAGTTCGGATAGATGATGTTACCATTGGGTCTGTTCTATTCACAATTACTTTAAATGTAACTGCATCTGTATATTCACTTGGATCTCCCTCCTCCAGTCAGCAGCACCCTGGCACCCACGGAGAATTCAGCTCACTACCCCCAAGGCCCCCAGCCCAGCATGTATCCCAATTTTGGCGGAAACCAGGGGTACTAAGGCTCTCCCATGGCGACATAACAATTTGCCTAGGGTAGAAATACGATAGGTCCACTACTTTAACCCCTGGTACATCCATGTTTTTTATAGGACTACAGATGGAGTTAACTACTCTGGGGTCTTGAAAGTTTATTATTATGCAGTCCCCTTCCTGAGTTTTTTTCCCCTGCCCTACCCACCCTACTCTGCGAACACTTAGAATAATCCCATCCACACCAGTCGGAATAGGTTTATTTGTCTTTAACCAGTGGATGCACTTATTCTTGAGAGATTGGTGGTCCTCCAGCTGGCCTTCCTTCAGGGGGGGAACATTTACCAGAACAGCAACAAATGGCTGGCAGTCTGGCGGAAGGTTTACAGGGGGGATCCGACGTGTGGAATTTCGTGGGGCCACTGTGGTAATAGCTGGGGTTATCGATTGGGGAACAGATTTGGAGACCTTCCCTGTCACTATTCCCTGTACTTTGTCTTGTAAGCCCGGTGTTTGGATAACTTTAGCTTTACCTCTGTAAGCCTGAGGCTGTACTTGTGGGAGTGGCTTAGGTGTAGATTTAACACCCTCTACGAGTGTTGGCGTTCCCTTGGGTTGAGGCCCTGCTTTTGGTGGGGAAGGAATTTTGGGTGCTAGAGCTTGTACTCTGCTAGTTTCAACCTTATTTGATTTTTTTGGGGAATTAGAAGCTGCTTGTGATGGTAAGGCAGCTACTGGGGGCGCACTCCCCTTTGATCCCATGTCCTGGTTATTACTCGCTCCTTTTAGCTGTTTGAATGTGGTTTTAAGTGAGTAGAACCCATCAAGGGTTGACTGCTCTAATTTATCTATTCTGGCCCCCAGGGCCTTAACCTGTGTCAGTATAGGCGTCAAAAGGCTATTTACCCTCTCCAAGATAATTTCAATAGTCACAGGGTCCATAAGCTTGGGGACATTATCAATGCTATTACTAGTAGGTTGGCAGTTGTTTAAATCCATGGGAGAGACCGCAGCATCCCCCTCTACCTCGACCTTGTCCTCTGGGAGCAGGCCCTTTGCATCTTTTCCACCTAGGCCAAAGGGCTTTCTTTTTCTTTTGTAGATCGCGGCCTGTCTCACCAGCCTACCCTTTTTAAGGTTACATGTCTTTTTGCTTTTTTCCCTTTTATTCTGCCTACTCACATCAGATTCAGTTCCAGAAGGCGCCCCATCTAGAATCACTATAGTCGGGGAGGGCAATAATGGTAGTAATGGCAGGGTTATAGCGTTGTTTAAGGGCGTTGGTGATGCAGGTGGAGATGGTTTGGTAGGGCCACCCTCTTCCTCAATGCCACTAGGAAGAAACGCTGCCAGATGATCCGACCTGTCTATGTTGTGCCCTATTTCTAACAACTGGGGGGGGTCTATAGAATAGCCCGGGATATCAACAACGGGGGCAGATTGGACCCGCTCACAAGCCGGTGTCAGGGCCTGTGCAGCGGCCCCCAAGGATGAGCGTCTGGAAGGGAGGTAGACCTCAGATAGGCGGCGCTCTGATATAGCAATCTCCTTTTCTTTTACAGCCGCCACCCTGGTGATAAAGCGGTCCATAGTTCCAATTACTGGGCTCCCGCCAACAACTCCCCTTTCACCCTCACTCCTGAGCAGTTTTCCTGAGCGGGTTGACATGGTTAAAGGTAGATCCTTAGAAAAAGACTTACACGGCCCACCTATACTTAGTGTTGGTGAAAAGGCACGTGGCCCAGCCCAGCCTCTAACAGCCCCTGACTGCCACAGACTGCCCGCCCTTTGCTCGGGCTTCGCTCGGCGTCCCGCTCGCGTCCCGCTGCGCGTCGAGCAGGCCGTAAAATAGGGACGTTGCAGGCGGGGGGCGTGTCTATTGCAGGGCGCGTCCGCGCGCACCTGGGGAAGCAGGGACTCCTGGACTTCCGTATCCCTGCTACAGCGCCGTCTTGATTTTCTCCTCAAGCGCCTCCCAGTATCCAGCGCTATACCGGCAGCTCTCCCACCTTTCTGAGCCGCGAAGCGGGTGCGGCGAGAGACAGCGGCAGCACAGCCCAGCACAGCAGTCGGTCCCAAGATCGAGGAGACTAGCAGCAACCTCCACAAACTCCCAGGTGGGTCCCAGTGAGGGAAGGAAACACGCGCCTTTTCCTCTCTGGCCAGGCGGGGGGCGTGTCTGTTGGAGGGCGCGTCCGCGCGCACCTGGGGAAGCAGGGACTCCTGGACTTCCGAGTCCCTGCTACAGCGCCGTCTTGATTTTCTCCTCAAGCGCCTCCCAGTATCCAGCGCTATACCGGCAGCTCTCCCACCTTTCTGAGCCGCGAAGCGGCACCCGCGAAGCGGGTGCGGCGAGAGACAGCGGCAGCACAGCCCAGCACAGCAGTCGGTCCCAAGATCGAGGAGACTAGCAGCAACCTCCACAAACTCCCAGGTGGGTCCCAGTGAGGGAAGGAAACACGCGCCTTTTCCTCTCTGGCCAGGCGGGGGGCGTGTCTGTTGGAGGGCGCGTCCGCGCGCACCTGGGGAAGCAGGGACTCCTGGACTTCCGAGTCCCTGCTACAGCGCCGTCTTGATTTTCTCCTCAAGCGCCTCCCAGTATCCAGCGCTATACTGGCAGCTCTCCCATCATTCTGAGCTGCGAAGCGGCACCCGCGAAGCGGGTGCGGCGAGAGACAGCGGCAGCACAGCCCAGCACAGCAGTCAGTCCGAAGATCGAGGAGACTAGCAGCAACCTCCACAAACTCCCAGGTGGGTCCCAGTGAGGGAAGGAAACACGCGCCTTTTCCTCTCTGGCCAGGCGGGGGGCGTGTCTGTTGGAGGGCGCGTCCGCGCGCACCTGGGGAAGCAGGGACTCCTGGACTTCCGAGTCCCTGCTACAGCGCCGTCTTGATTTTCTCCTCAAGCTCCTCCCAGTATCCAGCGCTTTACCGGCAGCTCTCCCACCTTTCTGAGTCGCGAAGCGGCAGCCGCGAAGCGGGTGCGGCGAGAGACAGCGGCAGCACAGCCCAGCACAGCAGTCGGTCCCAAGATCGAGGAGACTAGCAGCAACCTCCACAAACTCCCAGGTGGGTTTCATAAATTGGTGTGACTTTTTTTTAGTGTATTGTGTCTTTAAAATTGTAACTGCTTTGGTACTTTTAAATGCTTCACTCATTATCTTTATGTTAAACCTGTCTGGTCTGTGCTGTAGCTATCAGGGGTTGACAGGGGCATAGCTTGAGCAGGAGAGTGTTTGGGGTGTGACACTCCCCAAATTAATTCATTATTTGCTTGAGAGTTGGATTTGGGTCCTTTAGTTGGGTCTTCTATTCCTTTGTTTGATTAAAATGTTGTAACTTTTTTTATGGAACTTAAATGGCGGCCCACCTAATGCAACTAAGTATTAAAGCAGTTCCTCATGGGAACAGTGGGAACAGTGTATGCCAAACCTTGGTCATCCTCCATTTTTCGGCATACTGCTTTTTTAGTCGGGACATTTGTGATTCACACCCCCAAACTTCACGGACTAAGCTATGCCCCCGGGGGTTGAGCTCAGGTTTAAGTTACTGAAACCTTTGACTGGATCTAAGATTTTACTGACTTCCTTACTTGTGCTGGACTGCCATCTAATCCAATTAACAATTCACTCTCATTTAAGTACCTTGTCTGCCAACCTGTACATGAGGCCCCAAATGTGATAGACTGTCCACTGCAGGCGATTCTGCTGTGATAGGGGCATGGGACCCACCGAAAGAGACTAAATTAGGTCATTTTCCTTTCTTTAATTATCTCAGCATGTTTTCATTATTTGCAGCCAATATGTACCCTAATTCTCTTCTGTGGCATAGTTAATCCCTGGATAGATGTGAAATGAGATTCTCTAAATAGAATGAATTCAATTTTCAAAAACGTCTGCAGTTGGGGTAGATAATTTCAAAAGACAGAAAAGGCCAAAACTGACCTGGGAGCAGCAACTCATTCGGAAAAGCGGTGTAGGTATATAAACTAGGTTTTCCACTGGGGGATTTAAGATTTTTTTAATATATATATATGTATGTATGAAAATGCACACAGCTTGAACTTTCGGAATTTTGTGCTGGACACAGAGTTAATGCATTGAACATATTCCCAGTAGGCACAATGCTATGCCAGACAATATTACTTGCGCAATACATTATTTAAACAGAGGACACCCAGAGGTATATTTTTCTAATACAAATCCAATAATGTATAAGGAGGTGGCTTCAGCGCGCGCCGTTGGAAATGGAAAATGAGAAAAGGAGATTCAGGTGGGATGCGTTGGAAATGTAGTTTATAATTTATTTACTCGAAATCTAATTGCGATCTTCCCTTCTGACTGGCTCCCCTTAGGGAGGATATGCGTTGTAAATGTCAATTTGCAATGGATGAAACCACGCATATTCTTGCCAGAAATATTGGGTGCAGCTGATAACAACAGAACAGCTCATATCACAAAACTATTTAAAAGCCCTCAAGACAGATTCATTTCTTTTCCAGGTGCCTCGTGCATGTAAAATCAGAACACGAGGCAACTACAGTGTTTTACTAAACAAATGGCGCTCGTTTGTTGCCTCATCTCATATGTCGGATACGGTCTTCCTCATATTTCTGCTTGTCAGTGGCCAACGCAAAATGGTGCCCACCCCTGTAGAATGTATCCAAGTATCTTACACATTTATTAGGCCTAGACCTGAAGGGATGCGTCTAGAAGGGCATAGGCCCCTCCCTAACGCTGCAGGGGGTGGAAACTCCCGAGTAAAGCGCGTGCTGCCTGCTTATCACAGTTTAGCCTGTTACAATCACAAAATAGGGCCCTTAATCTGTCTTTTTAATACAAATTGAAGAACAGCCTATATGTGTTACTGGCTCTGAAAAGTGAAATGTTTTGTTCATCATTACTAGGTATGGCGTTAGAAAAAACATTTTCACTTTACTAAAATGATATGTGTAATTGTTTACATATAGAGGCTTTCAGGCAGCCCTCTTCACCCACGTTCTGCTATAGGGCCATATGTATTTTTCTTGCATACAGCAGCATAGAGCACAGGGCAATGAATCAGCCCACTTTTACCAGTGATTGAGAAAAGGGGGTGGTGATGAACAGAGTGTCTGAATTAAGCAGACCACTCTTACCCAGTCCAAAGATCAGGGCTTGATCCATCACCGTTATTTAGCTCACTGCCCCATCCCAGCTCAGAACCTGGCTATATGCAAATTAGTCCGTCCCTGGCCCAGTGCATCATGGGAACAGGGCAGACCAAACTACCAAGCCAATTCTTCACCAGAAAGGAGACAAGCTACCGGGGACCGGTTTCTGGCATTTCAGCCTCGTCGGCCCGGCTTGCTTGAATCCTGATGGAGCAGTGAGCAAGGGACTCATGTCTGAGTATACCCTGCCACACCTATAGTGGCCAAAAGCGATTCAGAAAAGGGGGTGGTGATGAACAGAGTGTCTGAATTAAGCAGACCACTCTTACCCAGTCCAAAGATCAGGGCTTGATCCATCACCGTTATTTAGCTCACTGCCCCATCCCAGCTCAGAACCTGGCTATATGCAAATTAGTCCGTCCCTGGCCCAGTGCATCATGGGAACAGGGCAGACCAAACTACCAAGCCAATTCTTCACCAGAAAGGAGACAAGCTACCGGGGACCGGTTTCTGGCATTTCAGCCTCGTCAGCCCGGCTTGCTTGAATCCTGATGGAGCAGTGAGCAAGGGACTCATGTCTGAGTATACCCTGCCACACCTATAGTGGCCAAAAGCGATTCAGAAAAGGGGGTGGTGATGAACAGAGTGTCTGAATTAAGCAGACCACTCTTACCCAGTCCAAAGATCAGGGCTTGATCCATCACTGTTATTTAGCTCACTGCCCCATCCCAGCTCAGAACCTGGCTATATGCAAATTAGTCCGTCCCTGGCCCAGTGCATCATGGGAACAGGGCAGACCAAACTACCAAGCCAATTCTTCACCAGAAAGGAGACAAGCTACCGGGGACCGGTTTCTGGCATTTCAGCCTCGTCGGCCCGGCTTGCTTGAATCCTGATGGAGCAGTGAGCAAGGGACTCATGTCTGAGTATACCCTGCCACACCTATAGTGGCCAAAAGCGATTCAGAAAAGGGGGTGGTGATGAACAGAGTGTCTGAATTAAGCAGACCACTCTTACCCAGTCCAAAGATCAGGGCTTGATCCATCACTGTTATTTAGCTCACTGCCCCATCCCAGCTCAGAACCTGGCTATATGCAAATTAGTCCGTCCCTGGCCCAGTGCATCATGGGAACAGGGCAGACCAAACTACCAAGCCAATTCTTCACCAGAAAGGAGACAAGCTACCGGGGACCGGTTTCTGGCATTTCAGCCTCGTCGGCCCGGCTTGCTTGAATCCTGATGGAGCAGTGAGCAAGGGACTCATGTCTGAGTATACCCTGCCACACCTATAGTGGCCAAAAGCGATTCAGAAAAGGGGGTGGTGATGAAGAGAGTGTCTGAATTAAGCAGACCACTCTTACCCAGTCCAAAGATCAGGGCTTGATCCATCACCGTTATTTAGCTCACTGCCCCATCCCAGCTCAGAACCTGGCTATATGCAAATTAGTCCGTCCCTGGCCCAGTGCATCATGGGAACAGGGCAGACCAAACTACCAAGCCAATTCTTCACCAGAAAGGAGACAAGCTACCGGGGACCGGTTTCTGGCATTTCAGCCTTGTCGTCGAAATGGCAGAAACCGGTCCCCGGAAGCTTGTTTCCTTCCCAGTATAAGAATTGGCTTGGTAGTTTGGTTTGCCCTGTTCCCATCATGCACTGGGACAGGAACAGACTAATTTGCATATAGCCAAGTTCTGAGCTGGGATGGTGCAGTGAGCTAAAAAACGGTGATGGATCAAGCCCTGATCTTTGGACTGGGTAAGAGTGGTCTGCTTAATTCAGGCACTCTGTTCATCACCACCCCCTTTTCTGAATCATTTTGTCCACCATATGCGTGGAAGGGTATACTCAGATGTGAGTCCCTTGCTCATTGCACCATCAGGATTCAAGCAAGCCGGGCCGACGACGCCTGAAATGGCAGAAACCGGTCCCCGGAAGCTTGTTTCCTTCCCAGTATATGAATTGGCTTGGTAGTTTGGTTTGCCCTGTTCCCATCATGCACTGGGACAGGAACAGACTAATTTGCATATAGCCAAGTTCTGAGCTGGGATGGTGCAGTGAGCTAAAAAACGGTGATGGATCAAGCCCTGATCTTTGGACTGGGTAAGAGTGGTCTGCTTAATTCAGGCACTCTGTTCATCACCACCCCCTTTTCTGAATCATTTTGTCCACCATATGCGTGGAAAGGTATACTCAGATGTGAGTCCCTTGCTCATTGCACCATCAGGATTCAAGCAAGCCGGGCCGACGACGCCTGAAATGGCAGAAACCGGTCCCCGGTAGCTTGTTTCCTTCCCAGTATAAGAATTGGCTTGGTAGTTTGGTTTGTCCTGTTCCCATCATGCACTGGGACAGGAACAGACTAATTTGCATATAGCCAAGTTCTGAGCTGGGATGGTGCAGTGAGCTAAAAAACGGTGATGGATCAAGCCCTGATCTTTGGACTGGGTAAGAGTGGTCTGCTTAATTCAGGCACTCTGTTCATCACCACCCCCTTTTCTGAATCATTTTGTCCACCATATGCGTGGAAGGGTATACTCAGATGTGAGTCCCTTGCTCATTGCACCATCAGGATTCAAGCAAGCCGGGCCGACGACGCCTGAAATGGCAGAAACCGGTCCCCGGAAGCTTGTTTCCTTCCCAGTATAAGAATTGGCTTGGTAGTTTGGTTTGCCCTGTTCCCATCATGCACTGGGACAGGAACAGACTAATTTGCATATAGCCAAGTTCTGAGCTGGGATGGTGCAGTGAGCTAAAAACGGTGATGGATCAAGCCCTGATCTTTGGACTGGGTAAGAGTGGTCTGCTTAATTCAGGCACTCTGTTCATCACCACCCCCTTTTCTGAATCATTTTGTCCACCATATGCGTGGAAGGGTATACTCAGATGTGAGTCCCTTGCTCATTGCACCATCAGGATTCAAGCAAGCCGGGCCGACGACGCCTGAAATGGCAGAAACCGGTCCCCGGAAGCTTGTTTCCTTCCCAGTATAAGAATTGGCTTGGTAGTTTGGTTTGCCCTGTTCCCATCATGCACTGGGACAGGAACAGACTAATTTGCATATAGCCAAGTTCTGAGCTGGGATGGTGCAGTGAGCTAAAAAACGGTGATGGATCAAGCCCTGATCTTTGGACTGGGTAAGAGTGGTCTGCTGAATTCAGGCACTCTGTTCATCACCACCCCCTTTTCTGAATCATTTTGTCCACCATATGCGTGGAAGGGTATACTCAGATGTGAGTCCCTTCCTCATTGCACCATCAGGATTCAAGCAAGCCGGGCCGACGACGCCTGAAATGGCAGAAACCGGTCCCCGGAAGCTTGTTTCCTTCCCAGTATAAGAATTGGCTTGGTAGTTTGGTTTGCCCTGTTCCCATCATGCACTGGGACAGGAACAGACTAATTTGCATATAGCCAAGTTCTGAGCTGGGATGGTGCAGTGAGCTAAAAAACGGTGATGGATCAAGCCCTGATCTTTGGACTGGGTAAGAGTGGTCTGCTTAATTCAGGCACTCTGTTCATCACCACCCCCTTTTCTGAATCATTTTGTCCACCATATGCGTGGAAGGGTATACTCAGATGTGAGTCCCTTGCTCATTGCACCATCAGGATTCAAGCAAGCCGGGCCGACGACGCCTGAAATGGCAGAAACCGGTCCCTGGAAGCTTGTTTCCTTCCCAGTATAAGAATTGGCTTGGTAGTTTGGTTTGCCCTGTTCCCATCATGCACTGGGACAGGAACAGACTAATTTGCATATAGCCAAGTTCTGAGCAGGGATGGTGCAGTGAGCTAAAAAACGGTGATGGATCAAGCCCTGATCTTTGGACTGGGTAAGAGTGGTCTGCTTAATTCAGGCACTCTGTTCATCACCACCCCCTTTTCTGAATCATTTTGTCCACCATATGCGTGGAAGGGTATACTCAGATGTGAGTCCCTTGCTCATTGCACCATCAGGATTCAAGCAAGCCGGGCCGACGACGCCTGAAATGGCAGAAACCGGTCCCCGGAAGCTTGTTTCCTTCCCAGTATAAGAATTGGCTTGGTAGTTTGGTTTGCCCTGTTCCCATCATGCACTGGGACAGGAACAGACTAATTTGCATATAGCCAAGTTCTGAGCTGGGATGGTGCAGTGAGCTAAAAAACGGTGATGGATCAAGCCCTGATCTTTGGACTGGGTAAGAGTGGTCTGCTTAATTCAGGCACTCTGTTCATCACCACCCCCTTTTCTGAATCATTTTGTCCACCATATGCGTGGAAGGGTATACTCAGATGTGAGTCCCTTGCTCATTGCACCAACAGGATTCAAGCAAGCCGGGCCGACGACGCCTGAAATGGCAGAAACCGGTCCCCGGAAGCTTGTTTCCTTCCCAGTATAAGAATTGGCTTGGTAGTTTGGTTTGCCCTGTTCCCATCATGCACTGGGACAGGAACAGACTAATTTGCATATAGCCAAGTTCTGAGCTGGGATGGTGCAGTGAGCTAAAAAACGGTGATGGATCAAGCCCTGATCTTTGGACTGGGTAAGAGTGGTCTGCTTAATTCAGGCACTCTGTTCATCACCACCCCCTTTTCTGAATAATTTTGTCCACCATATGCGTGGAAGGGTATACTCAGATGTGAGTCCCTTGCTCATTGCACCATCAGGATTCAAGCAAGCCGGGCCGACGACGCCTGAAATGGCAGAAACCGGTCCCCGGAAGCTTGTTTCCTTCCCAGTATAAGAATTGGCTTGGTAGTTTGGTTTGCCCTGTTCCCATCATGCACTGGGACAGGAACAGACTAATTTGCATATAGCCAAGTTCTGAGCTGGGATGGTGCAGTGAGCTAAAAAACGGTGATGGATCAAGCCCTGATCTTTGGACTGGGTAAGAGTGGTCTGCCTAATTCAGGCACTCTGTTCATCACCACCCCCTTTTCTGAATCATTTTGTCCACCATATGCGTGGAAGGGTATACTCAGATGTGAGTCCCTTGCTCATTGCACCATCAGGATTCAAGCAAGCCGGGCCGACGACGCCTGAAATGGCAGAAACCGGTCCCCGGAAGCTTGTTTCCTTCCCAGTATAAGAATTGGCTTGGTAGTTTGGTTTGCCCTGTTCCCATCATGCACTGGGACAGGAACAGACTAATTTGCATATAGCCAAGTTCTGAGCTGGGATGGTGCAGTGAGCTAAAAAACGGTGATGGATCAAGCCCTGATCTTTGGACTAGGTAAGAGTGGTCTGCTTAATTCAGGCACTCTGTTCATCACCACCCCCTTTTCTGAATCACTTTTACCAGTGGCTAACTTCTCTGTGACTGATGGCATTCTGCTCTTTCACAAAGACCACATCCACACACAAAGTAATTCCCTTAAGTTTTAAGTATTACTATAGCAATGCATGTATATTTTACTTCCTCCCATCATAGAATACAGCATGGGATATTATGTCAACCAATTCCTCCCATTGCCTGTCCTGCACTGTGATTGACTCCATTTTGTCGTTTTACGTGTGCAGAGCTGCTATAAATAGGGTGCACTTTCGTGCCATGGCTGCTGGGCCATTCTTCATAAAAATCGGTGTTAACAGCCAATGTCTAGTTTGGATAAATTGCTAAAAGACCTTCAATAATTGTGCACAGCTGCACAAAAGGTGGCTGGTTCGCATCACCTGTTTATGGGGATGGAAAAGCAAGTTGAGTTGACACTGTGTGTAGTTGCTGATATCACAAAGACAACCACTTTCAGGAACAGTGCATTAATGGTGGTAAGGGTGAACAGCCGAATGTAGGACACTCATAAAAACCATCAGCAGAATAAATTTGCATGCAGATTCTTCCACTAGGGAGATTTTGTTTGACCTGAAAATAGAAAAAATTGTAAAAAAAAACCAATCGATTGTGAACAAGAAAGTAACCTTGCAATTCAAAAGTAAAAATGTTTGGGCACCCACAATAGGCAGGCTCCCAGCCCAGTGCAGTCATAGCTCAGTGGTCTTTGTCAAAACCATGCTTTCTTTATTTAAGCAGGCCACCTAATGTGCAAGTACCCAGTCTTCCCAACGACATTGGCAAAGATAACACAAACACGACACTAGAAACTTTGGTTGGTGACAAACTGATTTTCTTCTTTAAAGCATGATCCGGTACAGGGAGGAGTCCTGAACTTCTAGATCAAAGTTCCCCTGCCACAGACCAGCCTTGGAGGATGGAATTCTACACCATTTGATTGGAAGGGCAAGTGTGCCAGTTTCTTGTCCATGGACAATGATATGGACTTTACTCCATTATATTTGTGATTGTGAAGCCTTTTGGTTGATGTTCATCTTAGAGAAGTTGAACAAGAAGATTGCAGTCGTCTGTTTCAAGATTTAGATAACACAACACATTCTGCCCTTAGCTAGGCCCAGAGAGTTACTCACTGCTATAGACCTCTGAAATGCCTGTTCGCAAAGCACTATTAATCTCCATCACTACGGATGTTTACAGTTTGCCATATGCAAGAGGTATTTTAAATCACCCTACTGAAAATTTAGCATCAAAACAGTGCTACCAGTGCTTGCAATGCTCCGGGGTCCATTCTACACTCTGATGTACATTATATCCTTATAGCCCGCCGTAGAGGGCTATACCGGCTTTTAAAGGCCCTCTCCAGCGTTAACAAGGGAGAGTGACTTTAATAGCCGGTATAGCCCAGTTACGAAGGGCTATAAGGCTTTTAGAACATTCTGCCACTAGAGGGCAGAATGTTCTAACAAAAAGGAACAAAGCCTTATGGGAGCGTGAGGGGATTCGAATTCCCTCAGGCTCCCTGAAGCCTTTGTTCACAGCCAGAGCTGAGAACAAAGAAACATTTGAATGTTGGAGCTCCGGGCTTATACCAGCCATCATAAACCCGGAGCACTCAATCAATCAATCAATCAATCAAGACATTTGTATAGCGCACTACTTACCCGGAGGGTCTCAAGGCGCTTGGGGGGGGGGGGGGTGCTGCTACTGCTCGAACAGCCAGGTCTTGAGCTTCTTCCTGAAGGAGAGGTGGTCTTGGGTCAGTCGCAGGTCGGTCGGGAGGGAGTTCCAGGTCTTGGCGGCCAGGTAGGAGAAGGACCTTCCTCCTGTTGTCGTTCTTCGGATGCGGGGGACGGCGGCGAGGGCGTGACTGGCTGATCGGAGATGACGTTTGGGAGCGTAGAAGTTGATGCGGTTGTTGAGGTAGCTCGGGCCTTGATCGTGAAGGGCTTTGTGTGCGTGGGTGAGGAGACGGAAGGTGATTCTTTTGTTGACGGGGAGCCAATGCAGGTTTCTCAGATGTCCGGAGATGTGGCTGTGTCGTGGGATGTCGAGGATGAGTCTGGCTGAGGTGTTCTGGATCCGCTGGAGTCTTTTCTGTAGCTTGGCGGTGGTTCCGGCGTAGAGGGTGTTGCCGTAGTCCAGTCGGCTGGTGACGAGGGCCTGGGTGACCGTCTTCCGGGTCTCGGTGGGGATCCACCGGAAGATCTTCCGTAGCATGCGCAGGATGTTGAAGCACGACGAGGAGACGGCGTTGACTTGTCTGGTCATGGAGAGGGAGGAGTCCAGGATGAAGCCCAGGTTGCGTGCGTGGTCTGTCGGTTTGGGTGCGGTGCCCAGGGCGGGGGGCCACCAGGAGTCATCCCAGGCGGAGGGCGAGGAGCCCAGGATGAGGACTTCCGTCTTGTCTGAGTTCCGTTTCAGGCGGCTGGTCGTCATCCACTCGGCTACGTTTTTCATCCCTTCGTGAAGGTCGGCTCTGGCGGCGGCGGGGTCGTTGGTCAGGGAGAGGATCAGCTGGGTGTCGTCAGCGTAGGAGATGATGTTGAGGTTGTGTTGGCGTGCGATGGCCGCGAGGGGGCTCATGTAGACGTTGAAGAGGGTGGGGCTCAGCGAGGATCCTTGAGGGACGCCGCAGATGACTTCGGTGGCCTCTGACTTGTACAGTGGTAGACGGACTCTCTGTGTTCTTCCGTCGAGGAAGGAGATGATCCATTCCAGTGCCTTCTCCTGGATTCCGACGTTGCTGAGGCGCTGCACTAGGGTGCGGTGGCAGACAGTGTCGAATGCCGCGGAGAGGTCTAGGAGGATGAGGGCCGCTGTTTCTCCGTTGTCCATCAGGGCTCGGATGTCATCGGTGGCAGCGTTGAGGGCGGTCTCGGTGCTGTGGTTGGCTCGGAAGCCAGACTGTGAGCAGTCGAGGGATCCATTCGTCTCGAGGAAGGCGGCCAGCTGCTTGTTGACGGTCTTCTCGATGACTTTGGTTGGAAACGGGAGGAGCGAGATGGGGCGGTAATTCTTGAGTTCGGTGGGGTCCGCTGTAGGTTTCTTGAGTAGGGCGCTGAGTTCGGCGTGCTTCCAGCTCTCCGGGAAGGTGGCGGTGTCGAAGGAGGTGTTAATGATGTCCCGCAGGTGGGGTGCGATGACAGCGTCGGCCTTGTTGAAGACGTGGTGAGGGCAGGGGTCGGTTGGGGATCCGGAGTGGATGGAGTTCATCATGCGGACGGTGTCTTCGGTGCTGATCGGGGTCCAGGCGCGGAGGGTGGTGGTGGGGGGCGGTGGTTCGGTCGTGGCGTGCGTCGGTTGAGTGCTGAAGCTGTTGTGTATGTCCGCGATCTTGTTGTGGAAGTAGGAGGCGAGGGAGTTGCAGAGGTCTTGCGATGGGGTGATGTCGTTTGATCCGGCGTTGGGGTTGGAGAGCTCTTTCACGATGTTGAAGAGTTCCTTGCAGTTGTGTGCGTTGTTGTCCAGCCGGTCCTTGAATGCAGTTTTCTTGGTGGCGCGGATCAGTTGGTGGTGCTTCCGGGTGGCAAGCTTGAGGGTGGTCATGTTGTCCGGTGTTGGTTCCCTTCTCCAGGCTTTCTCGAGGGCTCGGCAGTTCTTCTTGGAGCTCTTGAGTTCGTCGGTGAACCATGGGGCCTTCTTGCTGCCGGGTCTGCTGGGCGGGGTCCTCAGTGGGGCGAGTTCGTCTGTGCAGTTGCTGATCCATTTCGTGAGGTTGTCGGCGGCCTGGCTGGGGTTCGCTGAGCTGGCGGGAGGGTGCTGGCTCAGGGAAGTGGCGAGCTGGTCGGCTGTGATCTTGTTCCAGCTTCTTCGAGCAACCTGTTGCTGGTGGTGGTGGATCGTCGTTCTTTTGAAGGTGAAGTGGACGCAGCTGTGGTCCGTCCAGTGGAGTCCGGTGGCGTGGCTGAAGGCGATGTCTTTGCTGGATGAGAAGACGGCGTCGAGTGTGTGTCCGGCGAGGTGGGTGGGGGTGGACACCAGCTGCTTGAGATCGAGGTTGGCGAGGTTGTCGAGCAGGGTGGTGGTGTTGCGGTCGTTGTTGTTCTCCAGGTGGAAGTTGATGTCCCCCAGGAGGATGTAGTCAGCGGAGGGGAGGGCGTGCGGGCTGATGAAGTCGGCGATGTCTTCGCTGAATTGTGTGCGTGGTCCCGGGGGTCGGTAGATGAGGGTGCCTCTGAGGGTGGTTTTGGGGTCCGTGTGGATCTGGAAGTGCAGGTGTTCGGCGGTTGTCAGGGTGTCGTCGGTGTTGGTCTTGATGCGGATGGTGTCCCTGTAGATGATGGCGATGCCTCCTCCAGTCTGGTTGTCGCGGTCTCTTCGGGTGATCTTGTAGCCCTCTGGGATGGCGATGGCGATGTCGGGCGCTGAGGAGTCGTTCATCCAGGTTTCCGTGAGGAAGGCGACGTCAGGAGCTGTGGTGTTGAGGAGGTTCCAGAGTTCGATGGCGTGTCTGTGGACGGAGCGGGTGTTGAGGAGTATGCACTTCAGGTGGTTGCTGCTGGTGTTCGGCTTGGCGGGTGCAGGTGCGGGGCAGGTCCGGATGCAGGTGAACTTGCAGGCGTGGCAGCTGAAGGGTCCGTGGGTTCGTCTCGGGGTGGCTCGGTAGCATCCCGGGAATCGGCCGTTGTTGAGTGCGTTGAGAGTGGCGGCGTCGTACGTCCGGCGGGTGGGCTGGGGTCTGCGGGAGCCAGGGGTCCTGGTGCTGGCCGCGGTCCGGTCGCGGACGGGCGCAGACGGGCTTACCTTTGGCGCGCCTTCGGCGCACAATCGGCGTGCCCGCTGCGCGTGGCCGCTGCGCGTTCGCACGGTCGCCATATATGGCGAAGTGCGAGGGAGGGCGGAGCAGCTGGGAGCGGGGAGGGCACAGAAGAGAAAAGGGGGCGTGGTTAGCGGCGGAGGCGGGAAGCGGGGAGCGAGAACAGGGGGACAGGCGCTAGAAAAATACAACAAAGCAAAAGGCAATCTCACTAACAGTAAAGGGGCACACAGCAAGGAGAGACGGGCACAGGACCCTGAAATCACAGATAACACAGCACACGACCGTAGGAGACCACGCCGCTCAGTGGCAGGGGGCGTGGTCAGCCGGCGGCGGCAGGGTCAGCGAGGCAGGCGAGTGGCGGGAGGCACACGCAGCAGCTGGTGGCCGTGCGGCGCGGGGGTGTCCCAAGCTGGGTCACACTCACCTGCGTCGCACGGTCGCCATATATGGCCAAGTGCGAGGGAGGGCAGAGCAGCTGGGAGCGGGGAGGGCACAGAAAAGAAAAGGGGCGTGGTTAGCGGCGGAGGCGGGAAGCGGGGAGCGAGAACAGGGGGACAGGCGCTAGAGAAATACAACAAAGCAAAAGGCAATCTCACTAACAGTAAAGGGGCACACAGCAAGCAAGGAGAGACGGGGCACAGGACCCTGAAATCACAGATAACACAGCACACGACCGTAGGAGACCACGCCGCTCGGTGGCAGGGGGCGTGGTCAGCCGGCGGCGGCAGGGTCAGCGAGGCAGGCGGGTGGCGGGAGGCACACGCAGCAGCTGGTGGCCGTGCGGCGCGGGGGTGTCCCAAGCTGGGTCACACTCACCTGCGTCGCACGGTCGCCATATATGGCCAAGTGCGAGGGAGGGCGGAGCAGCTGGGAGCGGGGAGGGCACAGAAAATAAAAGGGGGCGTGGTTAGCGACGGAGGCGGGAAGCGGGGAGCGAGAACAGGGGGACAGGCGCTAGAAAAATACAACAAAGCAAAAGGCAATCTCACTAACCGTAAAGGGGCACACAGCAAGGAGAGACGGGGCACAGGACCCTGAAATCACAGATAACACAGCACACGACCGTAGGAGACCACGCCGCTCGGTGGCAGGGGGCGTGGTCAGCCGGCGGCGGCAGGGTCAGCGAGGCAGGCGGGTGGCGGGAGGCACACGCAGCAGCTGGTGTCCGTGCGGCGTGGGGGTGTCCCAAGCTGGGTCACACTCACCTGCGTCGCACGGTCGCCATATATGGCCAAGTGCGAGGGAGGGCGGAGCAGCTGGGAGCGGGGAGGGCACAGAAAAGAAAAGGGGGCGTGGTTAGCGGCGGAGGCGGGAAGCGGGGAGCAAGAACAGGGGGACAGGCGCTAGAAAAATACAACAAAGCAAAAGGCAATCTCACTAACAGTAAAGGGGCACACAGCAAGGTTGTTTTCAATGGAGCTCCCAACATTCCAATGTTCTAATATGATGTAATGATGTTTCGATGACTGGCTGACTCATGCCCCATCAACCTCTCCACTCCATACAGAACACTCAGAGGGTGTGTGAGGTGCTGCAGCAACATGGCCTGATTATCAACCAGAGGAAAACTCACTTGAATTTCATTGCATAGGCATTCAGAATGCAACTAGGAGGAATATTGCTCAAAGAGGCAATAACCCAGAGACATCAGGACACATGAAGAAAACACTTGAGTCAAGAAAAAGCACCAACAATCTCCTGACTCAGGGTGCAGGGGAAAATTGCTGCTGTTAATATTCGGGATTGGGTATGGGCATCATTTCACCATAAGTCCTTGGTAAATGATGTCACAATGGGTTCAGGATGCAGAATTTCAACCAATTGCTGCCAGTAATGTCACAGCTCAGATAATGTTTATAATTGTGAATCCATCATCTCGATCTGATTTGGGGGTACGTTTGGAACCATTTGGAGTATTCCAGCACAATAGGTCGGAAGGTCAGACTGGACACTCAACTACTGGACGCTAGACCTTCACACATGCACTCATCAAAGTATCAGGAGCTATTAGCTGTCTGCCAGAGATTGATGCTCTTCTCAAGTCTTTAACAATTGTGAGTGGGGAGTGGGGAACTGCCGCTACGTAGCGCTGCCCCAACTGCAAGCTGGGCATCCGTCTGGATAAATAGATATATGTCTCTTGTAAGGGGCTCCCAAAATACCCGGACTGGGGTGGGGGTGGAGCACATAGACTGGAGGAGAAGGCCAACCAAATGCTCAGTCCACATGCAGAATAGTACCACTCACTCAGAACGTGGGCGTGATGTTTTCATTATTTTGTGGCATCTTATTTTCATCTCATGACTTAATTCCTTGGTATTGTATTGCTTTTTGTCTAAGATAACGATGATATATTGTTTACTACATAGCTCATATTAATTTTCTTTTCACTTCATATTTATTGTGCATTAACTTGAGAACTTCCAATATGGTGCCCACACTTTTCACTTGTCCTTTGTATATTTCTATACACTATTTATGATTGTCACTTTTTGTTGTGATCATGTAATCAAGGCCTCTCTGTCAAAATTCGTTAAGCTTGTTTTGTGAATAAACCTTTTGGCTTTGAACGCACTTTTTGTAGTCACAGCATCTATTCTGAGTGTAGACTGATATACATAAATATAATATGTATAATTTATATATTATATATACAATTTTATTTTTATTATTTTATTATTATAAATTATTATTTTTCAGATTAATAAAGTGCATGGCTGCCGTGACGGGGCTTCCCTACGCTGAATATAAACAGAAAGGACCGAGGACTAGCAGTTAGAAAAGCCAGCCTTCAACATCTTTTTGAACTTTACAAAAGAATTGCATAAGCACAGTATATATATATAGATATATATATATTTATACATACATTATATATAGACGAAGAGAACTCCACGCAACCTCCAGCATGCAATGAAGCAACACCGGCGAAGAAGGAGATATATAATATATTTATTTTACAACCAAAATTCACCGCCGCTGCTTCTTTTTCCCGGATGCTTACTCCAGCAGTGGTGAGCTTATTAATTTCTCCAACAAGGCAACAATATTTGTAACCACAAACGGATACCACACATGAAAACCTTCAAGCTGGGTGCTTTATTGTGCAGACCCCCCTCTGGCAGACGCGGTTTGCCTCACGGCTTCATCAATTGAAAAGGTAGGAAATGCTGTGATGTGTGTGCATGTCCTGATAGTGAAATACTGCCAATTTAGTTTTTCACTGTTGAAAGACTATCTGGCCCATAGGAAAGCATGGGAGTTAATTTATAACATCTTATAAATATAACTTCCCATTGGGCCCATATAGGAAAATAAGGTTTGGTATGCCTGAACTCAGAATCTAGAGATGCATCTTTTAGTAAAGGTGATTTTTACATTCTGTGTTTGAAAATAGCACTTTTAGAAAATAGATATTTTGTGCTTAACCGTCCTGTGTGCCTCTACTAGGATGGGCCTGACGACTCCTGCACCGACCTCAGGAATGGATGTCTGCAGTCATGAGTGATGTCACTGACCATGTCATGAGTGATGTAATATGTGACGTCATCAGCAGTGTGTTGCGGGCACGCGAGTTAGAGTTAGCTTAACTAACTATAACCAGGAAATTTCAATGGTTTTGTATGAGTGAAATGTCCAGCTAACTATAACATGTGTGAAACCTATGGTTTTTTCAGTGAATTTCTAAGGTTTTTTAAATGCTAATTCCTAACTATAACGTGGCTGAAACCTATGGTTTTTCAGTGAATTTCTATGGTTTTTTAAATGCTAATTCCTAACTATAACGTGGCTGAAACCTATGGTATTTTAGGTGAATTTCAAAGGTTTTGTAAATGATAATTTTTAAATGTATTAATTGTAATATTTTTTATATACTGATTTACTACATTGTTTTAAAGTATTTTATTTTTTAAACTACATTACATATTTTTAATATAAATTGATTTTAATTTTTTTAAATATTGAACTTGTAATATATATTTTTTAATTTTATATATTTTTTTACTTATATATATTTTATATAGCAGGCAATGATATCCTATGGAAGGAAATTCAAGTTACTGTAACTACGGTTAGAATTACTTTTCAGGATCAGTAGTGAGCTGAAAGATGCAGCACTGAGGTCTCTCCTGATAACAGGTGAGTAAATTGGGATTCGTAGTTCGGCTGATTTTAGAGGAATATTTGTACGTTTCAAAAATAGACACTTAGAAACTTTTCTGGTGAAAACCACACAATAGATTCCTATGGAAGGAAATACAAGTTACTGGTAAGTACGCTTAGATTTACTTTTCATGGTCCGTACTGGGCTAAAAGATGCAGCACTGACGTCTCTCGCGATAAGAGGTGAGTAAATCAGAATTCGTAGTTCGTCTGTTTTTAGAGGAATATTTTTCTCAATCGTGAAGGAAGGGGTGGGGCATGAGGTGACATGTGTGCAAACACGCTCTGTGGCGTGTTTTAAGTTGGGGAATTCATTCCTCTTCAATCCTGAGGTCCCCTGTGGGCCAACTAGCCCACCAGGTACCTCCAGTATGCACCAGGGAGCTGCGTTGCAGAGAGGTGTTCAGGGGGCATGCCCCCTTTTTACAATTCTATGCAACGCAGCTCCGTGGCACTTACTGGAGGTACATGTTGGGCTAGTTGGCCCCTAGGGGACCTCTGGATGGAAGAGGAATTAATTCCCCAACTTAAAACGCGCCACAGGGCATGTTTGCACACATATCACCTCAAGCCCCGCCCCCTACCTTCACCACTGTGCAAACGCGCCCTGTAGCACGTTCTAAGTTGGGTGATTAAGTCCCCTTGCATACTGGGGGTCCCTGGGGGCCAACTAGTCCACCAGGAACCTCCAGTATGCACCAGGGGGCTGCGTTGCAGAGAGGTGTAAAAAGGGGCGTGGCCTCATTACACCTCTCTGCAACGCAGCCCCCTGGCACTTTTCCAGAGTGGGAACTAAATCCCCTTGAATACTGGTGGTCCCTAGGGGCCAACTAGCCCACCAGGAACCTCCAGTATTCGCCAGGGGGCTGCGTTGCAGAGAGGTGTAAAAAGGGGCATAGCCTCTTTACACCTCTCTGCAACGCAGCCCCCTGGCGCGTTTCCAGAGTGGGAACTTAATCCCCTTGAATACTGGGTCTCCCTAGGGACCAAGAAGCCCACCAGGAACCTCCAGTATGCGCCAGGGGGCTGCGTTGCAGAGAGGTGTAATGAGGTCACGCCCCTCTTTACACCTCTCTGCAACGCAGCCCCCTGGGGCATACTGGAGGTTCCTGGTAGGCTACTTGGCCCCCAAGGACCCCCAGTATTCAAGGGGAATTACTTCCCCCTCTGCAAACGCGCCAGGGGGCGCGTTTGCAGAGTGATGTTTTTTTGGGGGATCGGCAGGGTATGCGCACCCTACGCGAATCCCGCGATTTAAAAAAAAAAAAAAAACAGTTTTTGGCCTTGGGGGTCCTTGTGGGGCCCCCTAAGCAGGCCTAGGGGGGCAGGGTGTTTCTACCCTGCCCCCTTTGCGTCTTTTGCGCTCTTGTTTTTCTGTTTTCTTGTGCCTCGAGATGGCTGCCAACACTTCCTGGTTTGGAGTGTTGACAGCCAATTAGCATAAAGCTCGTGCTCGGGAGGATATGCGTACGGTACTTCGCTAATAGATATATCTATGATTTTACTTTTGATTTTCTCAGGAACTACTGAACGGATTACACCATTTAACAAAAAGCGTAATCTGCAAACCAAACTTTTTGCCAAATTTGGTGCAATTCCGTTCAGCAGTTCAGGCTGTAGCTGTATCTGAAGGTCCCTATGGAAAATTGCATGGCAAAACACGTTTTGGGACCCCCCTTTTTTCTCAGCTCCCACTTGACAAATCACCCCGAAACTTTCAGGATAGGAGCGGAGCGCCACATCTTCTTGGAGAATTTCGCGCAAATTCGTCTACCGGGGCCAAAGTTATTCCAAATGGAATGTTGCAGATTTCCTATGAAAACTAGGTCCTAACTATAACTACCTACTGGCGACTGCCAGTAGGTAATATATATATATATATTTATAATTTCTTTTTTGTTTATTTTCTACCAAAATTAGCACAAAACAGAGTACAAGTCAGCCGGTGCAGGTGCTGGCTTTATACACCACAATATTACTCACAACTGCTCATAGAACGAAGGAAGCACGCTCATGGGGAAATGTATGATGTGATTTCATATGATAAATACATAACTGAAAGTCCCTCTGGCCTGACACATTTCGAACAACAGCTCTTTCTCACGATGAAAGAGGTTTTTCAATTTTGCCATTCCATAGTTTCAAGAATAACATTATTCATGCATCTCTGTACTCCAACCAAGGTGTTTTTGTTTATTTCTAATTTATTGTTTTGTAAGTTTTAATTTTTTTAACAAAATAGACAGCAGCATCTATTTTACCAGTTTCGATGTAATATTTGTTGCACTGAAGCAGAGTGATATCTCTGCCTCTTGTCGGAGTGTGGATTTCACCAGTAATTTATTTTGGTTCTTGTCATCTGTTATATGGGACTACTTTGATACTGACATAAACTGCAGGATGTTTATGCATTTGTAGTTTTAAATGTAATCTGAGGAACCTTTTTGAAGCACATAACTCTTTATTAATTCGCTCATCCTAAACAATTAACTTTTTAAATCTTTTTTTTTATTAATTCCTCAGATTTATTAAATATGACTAATCATCCTGATGATGACCAATGATTACTAACTCGAGGTCGAAATGTCAATATTTTGTCCGGTGTGTATCACTTACAACGCAACTTTTACGTCGTAATGCTGTTACAACGCAGCTATTACAACGCAGGATCCATTACAACGCATGGCATTACAACGCATGGCATTACATCGCAGATGCTATTACAACGCATACCATTACATCGTAAGTATTGGTAAGTATATAATTTATTTTAATTTTATTTAATATTATATAAATGATTTAATTAATATTAATTATAAATAAAAATAAATAAAAATATTTATTTATGTTTTTAAATATTATAAATTAAATTTATTATTTTAAGTAATTTTTTAAATAAATATGAGTATAGGAGTATATGTATAGGTGTACTGAGGTTTTAGGGCAGGGTTTGGGTTTTGGGGTACAGGGGTGTTTTTAGGTTTCAGGTTTGGGTTTTGGGGTACAGGGGTGTTTTTAGGTTTCAGGGTAGGGTTTGGGTTTTGGGGTACAGGGGTGTTTTTAGGTTTCAGGGTAGGGTTTGGGTTTTGGGGTACAGGGGTGTTTTTAGGTTTCAGGGCAGGGTTTGGGTTTTGGGGTACAGGGGTGTTTTTAGGTTTCAGGGCAGGGTTTGGGTTTTGGGGTACAGGGGTGTTTTTAGGTTTCAGGGTAGGGTTTGGGTTTTGGGGTACAGGGGTGTTTTTAGGTTTCAGGGTAGGGTTTGGGTTTTGGGGTACAGGGGTGTTTTTAGATTTCAGGGTAGGGTTTGGGTTTTGGGGTACAGGGGTGTTTTTAGGTTTCAGGGTAGGGTTTGGGTTTTGGGGTACAGGGGTGTTTTTAGGTTTCAGGGCAGGGTTAGGGTTTTGGGGTACAGGGGTGTTTTTAGGTTTCAGGGCAGGGTTAGGGTTTTGGGGTACAGGGGTGTTTTTAGGTTTCAGGGCAGGGTTTGGGTTTTGGGGTACAGGGGTGTTTTTAGGTTTCAGGGCAGGGTTTGGGTTTTGGGGTACAGGGGTGTTTTTAGGTTTCAGGGCAGGGTTTGGGTTTTGGGGTACAGGGGTGTTTTTAGGTTTCAGGGCAGGGTTTGGGTTTTGGGGTACAGGGGTGTTTTTAGGTTTCAGGGCAGGGTTTGGGTTTTGGGGTACAGGGGTGTTTTTAAGTTAAATAAAATTAATTATATTATATTAATTACATTTCTTAATTAAAATAATTAAATTAAATACATTATTTTAAATAATGTATTTTAATTACAATCAAAAAAATATTTAAATTAAATTAATTTAATTATATTAATTAAATAAAATTAATTACATTTTTTATTAAAATTAATTTAAATACATAATTACTATTATTTTAATTAAAATAATTTAATTAAATTAAAATAATTACTTTTTTTTAAAAGGTATACTTACCTATACTTACGATGTAATGCCATGCGTTGTAATAGCATCTGCGATGTAATGCCATGCGTTGTAATGCCATGCGTTGTAATGGATCCTGCGTTGTAAAAATTGCGATGTAACGGTCTGCGTTGTAAAATAACGCGTTGTAACATCATAGATCCTTTTGTCCCCATAATCCCTCATAGCACAGGAAATGCAGTCTAATAGACGTAGTCTCCTTAGATCCGAGAAGGTTAATTAGTCGGATACTATACGTCAATGATCAGATGGAGCAGTAAGGGGTTGGGGTGTCTAATCTATGCTCAGTTTAATACTGGTTTACAGTTTGTTTTTCTTTTCCCTTTCATTCTTAACTGGTACACGGTGAAATTTGAATTGAATCCTATTGATGTATGGGCCCTCGCGCCAATGCTGCACCATGTGTAAAAACCTGAATAAAATTGGTTTTCAATAAACTAAAACAAAAAAAAAGAAATGTCAATAATTTACAGTGGTTGATGCAATTTTTATGGACTCCAACCACACCCTGTTACTTTTGTTAGAGATCCTTAAATGAATCCAGCCACATAGATGAATAAAATTACTTTCATACCTACACTTAGGATCACTTCTTGTTCATAATTAAATTACTTTGGCATTATCGCTGGATCACAGCTGCTCTTCACTGAGCACTATATCACATTTCTAAACTTATGGATGTTGCATGCTATTGAATTCAATACAGCCTGTGTGTTGAATACATTCCTCTCGTAAATGTTGTTGCGTTTGTGATGAGGCCCTTGGTTCTCATATATGACTTAACTCATCCAGGTTCCCTTTTAACTTAGGTTACTCTATTTTCTTGTATGCTTAATTTTATGGCACTACTTCGTAGAAATAAGCCAATATCTCACTAATGTTCTGAGAAAAGACATGCTAGGGGCCAAATGTAGAATGCATTTTATGGTTGTACAGACCAGGTTTTGGAGTTTGAGACTGCAAACATATTTTTTCTAATGCAAGATTCCAATTTTAGTGGTAGGTGAATTTTGGAAAACTCCTAAAAAGGATTGTGACCCCACACATATTTGTTTTTGGTAATGAGAGTATTCTAGACATCCCTTCCGAATAACGAATCACTATGACATGTAACAATGTTTTGCGACAAATCCGTTTGCAAATTGTTGAAAAAGTACCCACTCCAGGTTGGTAAGCCATTCGCAAAATGGGTATCCCCTTGTGAATGTAAAACAAATATTTTTGCTGAGGAGTAGACAATGGTCCAGGGGAGCACTGCCAATTTCCCAAAAACTTTAAAAGAACACTTATTTTTTCCTTTTCTTTAGCAACAGAGCTTTGGCTCCTTTAATGAAAGCAAACTGATTTTTAAAAGTAAATAAAACAGTTTACTTTAATGTAAAACGATCACAGATTTGGTAGTCCACTGATCCTAGCAGACCACATTGCTTTTATGGCTACCAATCTGAGTGAGTCTCAATTTGCAAACTACTACATTAATATTCATGAGGTTGGGGCAATTTTGCAAACTGATCTATTAATGCATGGGGTGGTTTGTACAATTCTTTATTGGTTACAAAAAAGGCTGGTCACAAATTTTGACCAGTTTTCGGAACTAATAATTCATATATCTGGCTCTTGGTTCACTTCCCGGGCTAACTGTAATGATCAATAACCAATTAACATTAGGGTTGAAAGAAAAGATGAGGAGATTTCTTTTGTTCAGGATTCCACACATTCTGTGAACTATATAGCTACACACAACACCAAAATGACTTAATATCCACAAATACAGAGTTTTGTGTCTACTTTATTAATTGGGAGGAAAAAGCTAAGTTCTTTGGGCCTGATTATGATGTCGGGCTGACGTAACTGATGCGGAAACAGGACTGCCTGACCAGGAGTCGGAGGTCCCGCTGGCCGCATTACGATGCGACCGCTTTCACAGCGGTTGCATTGTGTATCTTTTGTATTGAGGCGTGTGCTGCGGGCTGCAGCACACGCCGCAATACAAATAAAATACCTCTGACATATCCCTGCGCTATGTGGCAGGCACCATGCAATGTCTGCCACATGCAGGGCACATATCTGTGGGCCATGGGGAAGGGGGGCCCACTGGGGGTCCCAAAGTCCCTTTCTGCCAGCCTTTTCATCCGCCATGAAACGGCCGGCAGAAAGGGCCATTGTAATCCCTATGGCGGTGCCTGAGCAGGCACCGCCACCATTGTAGGGATTGCAGACTGTCCCATAGGCTTCTTGAGCCCGTCGGATGCGTGTCGGTCAGTTTCTCCGTCAACCCTACATCCGCCTGCCATCATAATGTAGTGGGTGGTCCTGCAGGGTCTGTGGGTGGTGGACCGCCACCGACAGCCTAACAATGGCGGTCCCACTGCCATTGTAATGAGGCCTTTGTTCAGAAAACGCATTTGTTACACGATTAAAGAGGCAAAAATTATATTCTTTTTTCCGATTAATAAATGCATTACATAGATAGCCATTAGATTTGTTATATGGTAATGAAACTAAGAAGAAATATAAAGGAAGACATAGCTTTAGTTCAGGTAGCAGAGGAAGAGTGATGAAGTGTGATGACTCCCCAGGCTTTGATTAAGTAATGCAAATATCATTGAGTCGAATCTAGCAAAGTACAAATCTGTGAAACAGTCATCACAAAGAAAAAGCTATAGATTCTGTATGACCAGCTGATTTTTAATAGTTTATTTTAAGGCTTGAACGTTATACCACAATCCAGCAGTTTTTAAGCTCCAAGTAGTAGGTTATATTATATTAGAGTCCTAAGCAAAGCTAGTATTCTGACATTATTTCGCCCTCGCTACACAATAATATTTAAAAATGCAATAGCCACTTAAAATCGCAAAAATATTAAAATGTTTAAACCAGAGGGACGTTCTATTGAAAGAATTTCGTTTGTTGTTTGATGAATTATTTAGCTACAATGAAACCCTACACATTTCAGTTTAATTTTATGACTGTGTCTGTAATTTGCTCGGCAACTGAGGGACCCATAAGCAGATCCACTTCAAACCATCTTTGGAAGGTCATGGGGTCAATTTACTATTATTTAAAGCACATGTTAGAGAAATCTGACACAGAGCAGCCGGAAGCTGGGCAAATGGGTGTCAAAGTCAGCGTTGTAACAAAGCAATTATTGAGAAATATTGTGCTCTCATTGTCAAATAGCATCCCTCTAGTGCATTCTTAGCGTAACATTAATAAATAAATGCAATATTTCCATTTATAGGATATTTTTTCAATTTTATGACAAGCTTGTTCTGAAGATAGTCAGCGGTATGACTGTAAATAAAAGGGATTTATACTGCATCGGCAGCCACATTTATTGAAAAATATTACTCCAAATAGAACTTCGGCCTGCTTTTTTTTCCAAAGAAAACTTGCAATATTTTCCTGTCTGATTTACCTGGAGCGAGAAAATCCGAGTGCTGCTAATCTTAAATAGGCAGCGAGGACAGGAAAAAAGCCAGTTTAGTAAGGAATGGTTCTAAAAGACTGCTCTGACCTTCCCATTTGCTCTGACCTTTCCTGCTCCAGGAGCAGTATTTTCTCTGCCTGCAGGGAGTATGGAAAGAGTAGTGCATATCCTGAACAGACCTGAAACTGCACTTTCCTGGAGTGGGGCATTCATTAAGCACTTAGGGCCAAGTCACCTTGCTGTGCAGCGTTACAGGGACAAGGTAGAAAGGTGCTGCATTTTAGAGAATTCGATGCATTCTTGTCCTTGTCCCTGTTCTGATGCCATTTTGGCTGCATGGCGCCAATACAGGCGCACTTGCACCATGGTGCAAGGGTACCTGCTTTGCAAAAGGACTGTTTTGTTTGCAGGAAGGGACACCATTCTGGACAAAAACAATCCTGAGAGGCAAATTCCTCTTTCTGCATGTGATGCAGAATGCAGCCCACATAGAAAGAGGAAGTAACAAGAAGAAGTCAAGCTATTTCTCCTTGTTATGCCTCACCTGGTTAGGCATATCTTTTGCACCACATTGCGTGGTGTAAGAGCGATGCAACAGTGCTTGTAAATATGTCCCTTAATGTTATCAGCATTTGGTTATATGCGCTGGGCCTAACTAAGAGACACAATCTCACTCTATGTACATGCCACATACTGTGCTTATGGATGTTCACTACCTAACACCCTTGTGGGCTAAACCTGTGCTCTGCAAGCAGTGAGATAACATCTCCTTACACAAGGGTGATTATAGGTGCGTTTGAATAGGCCTTGCCTGTGGAGCTACAATATGCAGTACTTCCTGTTTTACCTAAACAAGGCCCTTATTAAAGTTAGAAGTGATCTGCATTAGTGAAGGGGTTTTATAGTTTGACTGTTGTGTGGTTCTGAGCATGCTGTAAATAGGAGGAGATTTTGCTGATTTTGTTTAAATGGGGGTTCTGTGAGAGTTACTTTAACAAAACCCAGTCACAGTGCTGCAGAGATCTTTGTTTAGGTTTTAATATATCTAAATAGGAGTGATCAAGTACTACTAGTTGGAAACAATTCAAAACTTTTAAGATATGGAACATTTGTAGGAGACATCTGACAGGAGCTACCAGGTGGAGCACAGGTTTGGCATCTAGTGTGTCCTGGGCTTCTAATCATTGCCGTCAATCTCCTTTATTGTATGCAGGATCGGACAAAGATGTGGGGCAAGCCAAGAAGTAGTTTGATGACACCCAAAGGGTGTTAAGGTAATGGGGTGGGAGGAATTCGTGCACTTATCTCACCCTAAACTGTGTCTAGAAAAGGGTACGAGGGATATATAGTCACTAAAGGTACTATATGTTCTCAAAGACAGGAGTATGTTTAGCTCATTCGTTCATTCAAAGTGTATCTGGTGAGTGTAGATTCCTTAAAAGACTCACTCTCTGTCCATGCTAAAATAGGTAGGATATGTGTGGACCAATTAGTTAAGGCCTGTCCTCACGTTTCCATGTTACTTAAATGATGCAACCTTTTCAGGACCCAAGAACAGATAAAAAGGAAAGTGCCTACTAGAATGTACACCTTAATGCAAAATACAAAATAAACATACCATGTCCGCCAAGAATCTCAAATGAGAGCAGAATATTGGTAGTAGGGATGATGGTGCCCACGGGATCCCTTAAGCCCAGAGGAATGGAGCAATTATTGTTCTCACTGGAAGGAAAACTTTAGCAAATGACTGGGCCAAACCGATGCACATTACTGCAGGTCAGTGCAGGAAAAGGAAATACTCTGAGAGAGCAAACAGATTTTGATGCATTTTCAAGAGCTACATAATGAGTGGACAATTGTTGGGTATGGTTGAAGCTGCTAGGTTGCACCCCGTGGAAATACCCCCAGATTATTTTTCATCTATGGACATTTCATCAGATGAAAAAGCTTGAGAAGGCAGGTGTAGGTCTAGTATCACTCACAGGATTTCCCTCTTTTGTTGTTTCCAATGCAAGGTGTTGTGTCCAATTAGCCTTTGCCATCACATGAGGGATGGCTGCCAAACACATCCTCCACCTCACTCAGTGCTCTTCACACCAACTCTGTCTGGCTTCATTTCTGTCATCAACACCTTGGCTGCGGCCGGAATTCCGCGCAGGTGCTGGACATTCCGATCGCGGGCGTGGTCATGACGGCTCCCGACCGTCATCAGCACACGCCCACCGTGACGCATGACGACCGTGAGCCGTCATCAGCACCGAAGGGGTTAAGAACACAGACCGCTCCATGTAAAAAAAAAAAGAAAAATGTAAATCCGAACTACTCACCCTTACGGGTCCCAAGGCACTGGGGGCCGTTGTGGAAATTAAGTAAACTATTGCCCAGAGTCACAGGGTGCTGAGCTGCCGCAGTAGTCGGGTATTGAACCACGAACCCTGTGCTCCGAAGTCAGCTGCCCTGGCCGCTGCACCACATCTCTACATTCCATGCTGGCTGGACACTGTGTTCAGAGTTTTGTGTGTTATTTAGCATTTCAGTACTTGTTGTCTTTGTTTGTTGCAATTAAACTGATTGCATAAATGCTCTTGTGACATTATTTGGGCAAATGGAAAGCTCTTTACTGGAAGCAAAGGGTACAGACAACAAAACACATAACACTCTTAGGTGGCAGCTAATGCAGATGGGCTGAAGAAAACATCACGCAGAATACACGAGATATAATCCAGACTTTTCTGCTCCAAATGAATTTGATTTCTCTTATTAATCGGTGCCGAATATAAAAGCATTTTCTACTGCCATTAAAACACTAGCTCCCCGCTGCCTTGATCAGCTTGCCAAATTCCAGATCTGGTTTCGCCACAGAGCAAGTGTGTCGAAATTGATGTCTATGACCGTGCTACAGTTATGCACTCATGTTTTTTAAGAGACAAATGATTCATCAACTTAAAGGTACCTCAAAACACCCCAGAGACACTTGTAGAGATTTGAAAACATTGCCCATATCCCTGCTATCACCTTGCTTTTCATTTTTGGTGTTTAGGACAAAGTGTGATGATCTGCTCCGGTCTTTAAAAATCTTAATGTTTACGAGATAATGAGACCGCAATATGGATTTTTTCTAGTTTGCAGAATAAATTTCTGATTGACAGAACCACCAACTTCCAGCATCCAGATCATTCCTGTTTTACATCCATGAACAAAACATGGCCATTTAAGGAGATATATCACTGCTACAAGGCCTAATCATGCTTTTCATCACGTACTTGAGTGGGTTAATCAATCCATGAGCTTTAAACCAGTCTTTCAAAGAAGCGTATTTGTCATTTTTATTGAGAAAGCATAAATATATTGACCCTGGCAATCAACAAATCAAGTGTAAAAAAAAAACATCTTACATGTACAAAATAAGGTGCGAAATTCACCCTGAAGATATTGTCCTTAAGGTAAAATCAGTAGAAGGTAATGACTAACAATATGACAAAGCTATTAACCCCTTCGACGCTGATGACGAGCTGGGCTCGTCATGAGGTAGCCTCCTGCTACGCTGATGACGAGCCCAGCTCGTCACGTAACATGCGAATGAGTAAATCTCAGCGTACGGGCGGAATTCCGCCCGCACGCATGCGGTTAAAATAGACCAAGAATTGAACAATATCTATAATCTATGAATATTGAGGCCACTCTAATAGTGGGCTCCAAAAGATCTTTCAATGTCGCCACCCATTCTTAACCTCGGCCTCTAGCTCAAAGGTGTGAAACTATGCTGTTTAGAGATGCTGCACTCACTGTGGTTCATGGTTAATTCAGTGTTTAGCAATGCACAGACATGCGATCGTGAGGGTAATGAAGTAGAATCCTCTCACCACTTCATGGATATATTCATCATTGATTACCAAAAAGGGGACACTGTTCCTAATACAAGGTGCTGAAAGTCACCTTTCTTTTACTTTCCTTTCCTCACATATGGGTGACTTTTGCACCCCCTTGCATTTGGTGACTTTCAGCACCTTGTATTAGGAACAGTGTCCCCTTTTTGGTAATTAGTATTATAATAAGGAGCATGGACACTGGACCTGTTAAAAAGCTCCTTGGTCCCCCTCCTCTCCCTTTTGTGTCATATATTCATCATTGCCCATCGTTATTGCATTTATTGTCAAGATACATTTAGATCGTATAATGGTCATTAACTGTGGAGTCACAACGTCCCTAAACCCATGTAGGTGATTATAATTAGCAAACATGTGGATATGTCCCACATCCTTATCCTTACACCCGGGACATTTAGATGCCGAATATGAGTCTGCCGGTCCGTGGACTGCCAGACTCGTGGTGGGGAGGCAGTAGCAGTCACAAACAACCCTAGTAGCCATGCTGCCCTGGGACCCCCAACTTCGCGAGGGAACAGACGTTCCCTAGCGGTGGCGCAACAATCAAGAGGCATCAATATGCTTGGCGGGACCGCTGTGGTCCCCCCAAGCATATTTCGACATTCATTACTGCCACTGATTTCATGGAGGTCTTTGCTCCATGGAAACAGTGGCGCTGAGGAAAGAAATGGGGCTCTAAAGGGCCCCCTTGTGCCTCACGCCTTGTGGATGCATCCAGGGGGTGCACAACAGGTGCCCCCTGTGTGCATGCACCCCCAGTTCCAGCATGTCTTGGACTTCACAGTGCATGCTATGCTGGAACTTCCTTTGACGTTCCAATGGCGGGGCCTAGTTTATAGGCACCGCCATGAGAACGGCACAGGAAATGCCCGTCAATTACTAAAAAAGTTATTATAAGGCGGGCAGTTCTCACATGGGTTTGGATGTGCGGCTGCAGGGCTGTCCCACCGGCGCACTGTCAAACTTGTAATCGGCCCCTTAGAGTCATCTTCATATATTTTTTTAATTGATGCAAGGGAGGTCATCTTCAATTTTTTTTTTAAACAGATGCAAGCAAGTATAATAATACTTTTAAGGTAACTAATATGTGTTAATGACCTTGAAAGGCTGCAATTTAGGCTTGTCTGCCAGCAAGATAATATTTCCAGACTGATGGAGTTCAGTAATGTCTCTGAAACACTTCATAAACAGTGGTTCAAGACCAATATCTAAGGTTGTGATAAATAGTTGATATACAGTGAATGACCTTTCATTAAAATTTTCTTCAAGGGTTTCTTGTGTTGTCTTGTGTTCACGTTTTTGACAAAAAATTGTATAATTGAAAAAAATTGTCTCAGGGAGATCCAATTGTGCCTGCAAATTGCTAAACGATCAGACTGCTCCCTCCTTATAAAAGTAGGCAAATGTATTTAACGCCATTCTGGTCCAAATAGTACAAAATAGTACCCTAAAAATATTGAGAAGTAATGACATTCTCCATAAAAGGATATATCAAATATTTGAGTGATCTTAAACAACCAACACTAGACTTTTTATGCTATGTAAGCAGAGAGGATAATGTTGAATTTCACTCTTTTGTAGTAATTTGTATCTGTATTAAGGAGAAAGTAACCAGAGACAAAGTTTTCTACGCATATATGAAAAATGGTGGGTGGATGAGTTACTGCAGAAGGTATATGTAGCAGGAATCACCATTCTTTTCCTCATAGCTGCCCAAATATAAAACTGAAAATCATGCGGGCCAAAACCAGTGTATTTATGATATAAGCGGTATCCGTATCCATACTTGCTTCTATCTGTAACAAGACCCCTTTTGCACCAGACCTTTAGAACGCCCTACCATTTGCCTGAAATACATTTGCATTCTCAAGGTGTTAAAAAACTCCTAAGAACTGTGCTGATCTTTCAGAATTTGGGGTAATTCCACTACCCTGAGTGCTTGAAAGGCATATACCGGAATTGAATTAAAAGTAAACATACATTGCATGTAAATAATTACCGCCTGTATCAATACTAATAATAAGTTCCATACACGTGTTAACACATACAAATTCACTTCATATCTTCAGCAATTTTCATGGAGATTCAGAGCAACTTAAGAAACTTCGGATCTTCACGATATAAGAGTTTTTGTACAGTTTGTGCCCGAATAACATAAGTAAATTTGCATGTGTAGAGCTACCCATGTGCTTATCTACTCCTACACATAGGTGTAACTCTGCTTTTTTGCTATTCAGCATTTCTAAGTGGAGATTTACATCTAGGTGTAGACTTAAGAGTTTCCACCCCCTCAAGTGATGGGGGAGAACACTCCTAGGACTGCATTTATGACTGTAAAGTTACTATTAGTAACTTTAGACCTGTTTATAGAGAAGTCTGCTGTTGCGGCAGACCACTCCCAGTAGGTAAATGTACGGAAATGTACTGTTTATTTTTTAATAAATACTCATTTGTGAAGTGGGGGCAAAGAAAAAGGTGAGGGTTCCAAAAAGTGCTATTTCCATTATAATTTTAGGTTACTTTAATTTTGATTCTAAACAAAAAGGTGAACAGAATTACACCAAACTTAACACAATTTTGTAACGCTACTCAAGGATTGTACTTTTGTTGATTTGATATAAAGCTGTTCAGTAATATTGAGAAATTAATGTTACAGTGGTGCTTGGGTTGGGCATGGAGTGTTTAGAGTTTTAGAGATATTTTGACAGCTGGAAGCTGTATTTTTGATTTGCTTACATCTTTAGCTCTGTTTGATGATTTTTCATGATATTTAGCATATGTTTAGCTTGTTTGGCTTACTGTATGTATTTTTTAATTTGCACAGATTCCCCAAGAGGGACAGATTTAAAAGGGGGATAGAAAATGTGGTAACTTGCCAATAACTATGGCATAATTTGACAAATCCATGTGAAATGTGGCAGATAAATGGGGGATGGCAACGTGGAGCAAACGTAATTTCATATGCTAATTACATTGGTACTTTGTAATGAATTTGCTTGAAATTTGGCATCCTAGTGCAGGAATCTCAGGGTTCATGCAAATCCAAGAAAGAAGGGGGGGCAGAAATCATTGACTAATTGCTCTGGTGGACAACCCTTGTTAGACGCTTTCCATTTAGGTGATACACTCAAATGGGTGGTCAAAAATGCAGCAGTTCCCATTTGAACTATCATGGAAATCTTTGATTTATGCTCTGGAAAGAAACCCTAAAGGGAGTTATTACAGTCTTGGAATTAAAATAAAGCTTTATTCAGGGAATTGCTGTTGCTTAGTTTGGAGTAAATCCGTTCAGACGTTTTCAACAAAGTAGCATTACAATAATGTTCAGTAAGCTCGAAAAGGTTAACCGACAGATAGCTCAAGCATTAGTGTGCGGGCAACTCTCAAACTCAGGTCTAGGTTTAACAATTAAAGCTCCCATTGGACTAAGAATGTTTTAGCTTCTGTTGTTCATTTGAAGTCTGCAGTACCAAAGTTTGGTGTGTGAACTAAATAAAACAGGGTCCAAAAATAAAATACTTAACCAGGTTACAGGACAAGCCCTAGGGCCAACCCATACAATGTGTATTTAAAGGCTGTGCAGATTGGGGGTTACCAGTCTTCAGTAGGCTGGAAAATTATTAGCAAATGTACAATTTTTGGCCCCGCCGGAAGTGTGCCGACATTGATAGATTTGCATGAATCTCCATATACTAAGAGTAAGGTAAACATGTAATGTAAGCAGGATTTGTAGAGCACTGCTTCTCACCCATGAGGGTATCAAGTCACTGAGTAAGTGAGTGTAGAGGTGTGGGGAGGCTGAGTCTCAGGACAGGCAGTCTCAATGGTCTAGAAAGAAGACTAATTGAAAAGCCAGGTCATCAGCTTCTTGCAGAATTCAAGAAGTGAAGAAGAGTCCCTGCTGTGCTGGGAAGGTCAGTACAGGATTTGGCGGTTTGGTAGGAGAATGATCAATGTCTTGTTCTACTTTTGTGTATGTGTGGGGTGTGTGCGCGAGTGAAAGTGATGGTGAGAGAGGTTGTCTGATGGATTGGTGGAGGCAAAGCGAGTGATTGAGGTATGCAGGTCCTATGTTTTGTAGTGACTTGAATGCATGTGAGAAGCTTGAACTGGCAGCGCCTCTGGATGGGGAGCCAGTTGAGTTTTCTAAGGAGTGGTGTGGGTACAGCATAGGAGGTCTAGGATGAGTCTGGCAGTGGCATTTTGGATGGCTTGGAGTCTGTGAAGAAAATGGGTTGGGATGCTGGTGTAGAGTCATTATCTTAGCCTAATCTGTTCGTGATTAGGACCTGCGTGATGGTACATCTGGTGTCCACTGGGAGACACTTCAAGATTTTATGTAACATGTGTAGGTTGTGGAAGCATGAGGATGTGACAGCATTGACCTAGGACTTTATGGTGAGGTTGATGTCCAGGATGAGTCCTAGGTTCTTACAGTGGTAGGTTGGGGTGGGTGTGGGTCTGAGTTCAGAGGGCCACCAGGTGGAGTCCTAAAATAAGCTCTTATTCCCGATAATAAGCACTTCAGTTTTGTCTGTGTTGTGCTTGAGGAGGTTTTTAAATCCAATTTCCCATACTGATCATGCATTGTTTGAAGTTCATCTTAGTGTTGATGGTGTTGGGTGAGAGGGAAAAAATTAGCTGGGTATCGTCAGTGTAGGAGATTATGTTGATTCCGTGGGATCTGATAATGTTAGTCAGAGGAGTCATGTACATGTTAAAAAGTGTAGGGCTGAGTGATGATCCCTGTGCGACTCCGCAGATGAGGTCCTTTGGTTCTGATGTGCATGGCATTCCATTTGAGTGCTGGTCCTTGTATTACCACTGTGTGTAGTATGGTGATGAGTGTTTGGTGGGAGATGGTGTCAAAAGCATCAGAGAGGTCGAGGACGATGAGTGCAGTAGTCTGTCTATGTTCTAGGATGTTGCACTTGTCGTCTGGGACAACAATAAGGGCTGTTTCAGTGTTTTGGTTGTTTTGGAATCCTGAGTGTGAATCATCCAAGTGTTTGTGGCATTCCAGGTGGTCACAGAGCTGTCTGTTGATTGCATTCTCAATGACTTTGGCCGCTAAGTGGAGCAGCGAGATGGATAAGTAGTTGCTGAGTACCTCGGGTCGGCTGAGAGTTTTTTGAGAAGGGCAGCGACGTTGCCGTGTTTCCAGCTATCCGGGAAGGTGGCTGTCTTCAAGGTTTTTTTGATGATGTAAGTGAGTGCAGCGTTGATCGTGGCTCTTCCCAGGTTGTAGATATGGTGGGGGCATGGGTCTGTGGGTGCCCCTGAGTGGACTGTATTCATCATTGCTGCAGTATCCTACATGGATAGATGGTTCCATGTTACCAGTTGGTAGTCTTTGGTTGATGAGGATAGCAGACTGGGAAGGTTGGAGGGGGGTGGCTGGGGCTCAAATCTGCTGTAGTTCTTGGTGATTAGTTTTTGGAAGAAGTCAGAGGTTGTTGCATAGTTCTCGCGTAGGGGTGATGGTGTTGGTTGCGGCTGTTGGGTTGGTGCATTCCTTGACAATTGCAAAAAGGTACTTGCAGTTGGAGCTAAATTCGATTCTCAGGGTCAGTTCATTTTGCTTTGTCTCTTTCACTTGATGGTGATAGTGTCTAAATACAGCTTTGCAGTTGTTTCTTGCGGTACTGCTAAATTTCATAAAGGTCCATGATACAGAACCAAAAATATTAGCAAATAAAAACATTTTTCAACCATCCTTTAACTTTTGACATTCTTCAGTTCTGCCTGAAACGTGAAATTCCTACTCTGGGCTTAAAGAGTTAAGAGATGCCAAATGGCAAATTTCATGTAGATTTGTAAACAGCACCAAACGTATTTGCATCCCCCAACTCCCATTAGCTCTGCCACTCTTTGATGTATTCACCTGGAACTCAATATATCAAGGAGAAACTGAACATGATAAAGGCCTGGCAGATTCCGTGCAGGTCTGAGATAAGGCAGTAACGATATTACATATAAGCGGTGTTGTAATCCCCCTTTAAGTGTGCTTTCCTTCTATTGAACTGCCTAAAAGTTTACATGTGAAGAGACAAATACAAATGCTAATAGCTTGCCAAATTTCGTGCTGAATCATGAAGGCGAAAGGCTTATGCAGAGGGATGCATGTGCAGGATTTAGAATAGGAAACGAGGCATGCACTAGCTGACACAGGCAGGGTGCAGAGGTGGCTGACAGCTGGTAGAAGGTTCGGTGCAGACACAGTTAAGTGCAGTTATAGTGTCTAATTAAACGGAAAAACCAATTAAATGTGTGAGCTATCTTTAGGACCATAAACCATAAGTCGGGACAACAACCATAAAAAACATAACTTCACACCAAATGCAATGCTTACAACCACACAATATGTAGGCGAATAAATGACAATACCTAAAGAAAATGTAATCATAACAACACTTAAACCAATAAATAATACTACCTTCATTGTCATCCATTCTTTAGTGGTAAATGTAATGTTACATGAAATATGAGCTTATTTATAACATTTATAATTGCATCTGTTGCATTTAGGGTGTGGCATCAGCATTTCAGATGGTGTGCAAGCTTCTGCACATGAATCAGAATTTAGGGCCTAAATTAGAGTTTGACCAACAGATTACTTTCTCACAACATAATGAATACCCGTTCACCTTCTTAAAAGTGCATTATATTAATCCACCAAACTCTAAATCAGGCCTTTTACAAACACCCACCTACACATTTCATCATGAAGAATCCTAGGGGCTCCGAAAAGGTCAATGAATGAATGAATGAAAGCCATCTTATAATGTGCGACTTAGCCCAACGGGCATCAAGGCGCCTATCAGAAATACAGATAATATAGGAGCCAGGTGCCGTGTTATAGATATGCCTCGGCAAAAAGCCATGCTTTTAATGCTTTCCTGAAAAGCGTGACAGAGGGTTGTGACTTCAGTTCAGGGTGGAGGGTATTCCAGAGTTCAGGGGCCAGGGAAGAAAAGGCCCTTCCTCCCCACCTGACTCTACGCACCCGAGGGACGGACAAGAGACTCTCGCTAGAAGAGCGCAAGTTTCTGCTGGGAACATATGGAACCAGCAGAGATCTAATACCTTCCGAGCCTTCGCCAAACAAGGCCCCGTAAACAAGGCACAGGATCTTAAAAGTGATCCTGGCCTGGATCGGAAGCCAGTGCAGGCTTTTCCTAGCCGAAGTGGCAGAGGACAGGCTGGGGGTGGCAAGGACAAACCTAGCTGCCGCATTTTGGACAGTCTGCAGGCGTTGAATCAGGCCCTTATTGATGCCCGAGAAGAGCGCGTTGCAGTAGTCAAGCCGAGAGGTGACTAAGGCAACCACGATCTGTTTGCGGGCTTGGTAGGAGAGATAGTGTGTGATTTTCCTCAAGGTCCTGATAACACTCCAGCACGTGGAGACCGTTCTGTTCACCTGCTGGACCATAGCAAGCGAGGTGTCAATCATAACACCCAGATTACGAGCTGATTTCGTGGGCAGTGGACAGGCTCCAAGAGATGGGGGCCACCAGTCGCTAGACCAGATGTTCTGGTCTCCGCCGAAGATCAGGACTTCGGTTTTCTCTCCGTTCAGCTTCAGTGAGTTCAGGATCATCCACTGTGAGACTGCTTCCATGCAGTTCCTGAAGCTGAGAGCGGAGGTACTCACCGAGTGGGAGAGAGACACCACCTCCATCCCATAAGATCTTACCAACCTGGCAAGTGGGGCCACATAGATGTTAAAAAGTGTGGGGCTCAGGGCCGACCCCTGCGGGACCCCACATTGCACAGGTGTAGCATGGGATAGGAACTCTCCCAACTTGACCTTCTGCTCCCTCTGATTGAGTAAGGAGGCCAAAAGGCTCAGCGCTGGGCCCTCCACTCCTATCTCCCTAAGACGAGCTGTTAAGATAGAGGGAGACAGGGTGTCAAATGCTGCTGTTAAGTCGAGCAGGACCAGTAAAGTGGTCTGGCCCTGGTCGACTTTCGCACAAATGTTATTTACGACCACCATGAGAGCCGACTTGGTGCTGTGGAACTTCCGGAAACCATGTTGTGACTGGTCCAGTTGGCCAGAGGAGTCTAGAAATGCTGTCAGGTGTTAATTGAGGTGTGTCTCATGCATCTTTGCTGGGGCCGGGAGCAGAGATATCGGGCGAAAGTTTTTTAATATCTCCGGATCTAAAGTCGGCTTTTTCAGCAGAGGCTTGACCACTGCCTTTTTCCAAGAAGATGGAAAAATGCCTTCCGTCATAGCTTGGTTCATCACCTCAAGGAAGAGGGGCAGCAGCACTTCCCTACAGTCCTTCAAGATCTTAAGGGGACATGGATCCAGATTTGGATGTATTCAGAAGCAGATCTAGCTGCTGTTAAGTAAGAGGGGGGAAGAGGACAGGCTCATATGGGGATCCCTTGGGCGTCCTTCTGAGAGGGCAGAGGCCAGAGGGGGGGGGAGAACCCAACCGGTCCCTTTGCATTTCCAGAGTGGCATAAATATCAGCTATTTTAGAATGAAAAAATAGGGAGATCTTATCGTACAGCTCTTGGGAACCTATAGTAGGATCGGGGGTCTGCAGGGTGCACAAGGAGTCAACAATTTTGAACATTCCCTAGGAGAAGTGAGGGAGGCCGTTAGATTGGAAAAATGGGCCTGCTTTTCCTCAATTACCTTTGCTTTGTAATCTCTAAAGAGACGTTTGTGCTTTTCCCTTTCCCTGAGATCCCAGCTAGCTCGCCAGAGCCTTTCCTGTTTCCTACAGCCCTGCCTTAGAAGCATAAGTCTTTCTGAGAACCAGGGGGCCGAGGGTCTTTTCCTAGCAGAGTAACGGTATGAAACGGGGGCCAGGAGGTCCACTGCACTTACAATGGAGTTAGATAACTCCAATGCAGCCGCACTGACATCCCCCAAAGGGGTTGTTCTAAGATTGGCCATGAGAGGGGCCAAAGTATCAGTGGAGATTCTCCCAAAATTTCGCAATGGACCTTTTTCTACCATTTGGAGAAATAAAGCTTCCTTAAAGAAAGTCATTAAAACATAATGGACAATTAGAATTTGCAATGAGTCAATGATGAGAAATTTGAGAGAGTTTTAAAACCTATTTTATCTTAAGGTTAAAGTTTCTAAATATCTTCGTTCAGTTTAGAAATGTACAGAAATAAAGAAGAAGTTACAAATCAGCATTAAAGACATATTCCATAAAGAAACCCAATAAACTAGCTGTGGGACCTATGCTAAATAAGAACCCATAGAGAGTCCAATTGGAATAGAGTGGACAAAGGAGAACAAATGTCTCGTAAAGAGTAGTTCTGGAAAACTCCGCTGAGTTTCCTAAACTGGAACAGGAGCTGCATTTACAAAAGCGATCTATGCAGTAGCATCTCTTGTGGACATGCTGACCAGCTTCTCTTTGAGACAGATGGTTGAGCACAATACGCATGCCGTAGGATTTACAATGGATGGCGTATTCACATCAAACCCTTCTTTAAAGGTGTCAGAGGTTCGGCCGATCTACTGGTCAGACCATAAAGCCACAATGTTCTTGGTAAATACCTCACATCATGTACAGCGTCCCGACAATCACTGTAGATTACTAAAAGGTCGTGATTGGAGGAATATTGACCCTCTGGCATTACAGACGTCCTTAACCAACTCAAAGCCCGATCTGACAACAGATGCAAACACGGCTGCCTGTAGATTTGCTGATTGTATCAAAGTAGCAGCTGATACCCTAGCCAAGGAAAAAACTTTCTCTACTAGGTGGAAAAAACCTTCAGAACCCTGGTTCTCTGATACACTGAGAACTCAGAAACAATTATGCAGAAAGTTAGAGAGACAGTGGAGAACGAATTATGGCTCATTGGAAAAAATAAAATACGCACACAGTCTGACTACAAGAAACTAATAGTAGAAAAAAGCAAGTATTCTCAGCAAAAATCCTGCAGGCTAAAAGCTCTAGTAAAGAACTATTTGTAACAGTCAGAAGCCTAGCCAATTTACCAGAACCCATTAGCATGGACAGCAGCGACGAATTTTGAAATTCATTAGCATGGTTTTTCAAAAACACGGTGGGGACTGTGTATAGGTCCTTTATTGATAGAGATACTGATTCAAAAGGAATCACTTCAGCTGCCGCATCCTCCTTACCATCTAATTTGTTTGTTTCTTTAGGTTTACCTAATGTAGAACATATATCCCAGGTGGTTAGGACATCGAATTCTGGAGCTCCATCAGATCCATGCCCCCTAAAATATTACATCTTGCTCCTGATCCTATCAGTAAACAATTAGGGACAGTATTCAAAGAGATTACCAGTTCAGGTATTTTTCCTGATTCCTGAAAAATAGCCTCGTTCCAGCCACTTTTAAAGAAACCTAATCTGGATCCAAGCAGTCTCAGCAGCTACAGACCAATCTCAGGCTACCTTTCCCAGCAAAGGTACTGGAAAAAGTACTGAATTCCCAACTCACAGCCTTCATCTCGTCTGCGGATCTGCTAGATCCCTCTCAATATGTTTTCCGGGAAGGGCATAGCACAGAGATGGCCTTGGTCATGGCAGCTGAAGAGCTCAGAGCAGTCTTGGACACTGATGGCAAGGCCGCACTGATGTTATTAGATTTATCTGCGGCTTTTGACACTGTGAAACATGACATACTGATCAAAAGGCTTTCAGAGGCAGGGATAAAGGAGACAACCTTTAAACTGATTGAATGCTATCTGAGCAACAGGGTTCAGTTTGTTCAGATCAGAACATCTTCCTTTGAGAATGTTATGCTCTCCTGTGGTGTGCCACAGGGCTCTTCATTAAGCCCTACATTGTTCAAACTTTATGTGACCCCCTTGGATAAAATAATCAGGCAGTTTGGCTTCTCTGTGGTATCCTATGCAGATGATACCCAGTTAGTGGTGTCAATCTCTAGCAATCTAGAGGAAACAGCAGACCTATTTAACTGCTGTATGACCCAGGTGAACCAGTGGATGAGCTTGAACTGCCTAAAGTAGAATGGGGGAAAGATGGAAGTACTCCTGTTGGGTACTGACATCTACTTCTGGTCGCATAGGTGGTGGCCAGCTGGTTTAGGAGATCTTCCAGTCCCAGTCAAAAAGGTGAAGAACTTGGGTTTTGTATTCGAAGATAATCTAACCTTTAAACACCAGATCAGCAATCTTACCTCTACTATCTTCTTCACCCTAAAGGTAATCAGGAAAACTTGTCCTTTCATACAGCCGAATTTCTTGAAAACACTTGTGATAGCCTTAGCCCTGTCCAGACTTAATTACGGAAATGCTCTTTATGTGGGCATTCAAAAGCAGTATCTACTTAAGCTGCAACGTCTGCAAAATGCAGCAGCTAGCCTGTTGCTTGCTACCCCTAAATTCCAGCCAATTTACCATAGACTGAGAATGCTTCACTGGCTCCCAGTTGAAAAAAGGATAACATTTAAATCCTTATGCATAGCTTTCAAGGCATTGCACAGTGTTGGTCTTCAGTACCTAAAGCAACATCTAACCTAGTATCTACCCGTCAGAAATCTATCATCATCGCAGAGCAAACTCTTACACACCTTCAGATTCAAGAAAGCTTGTTGTGTGGAAGAAGCTTTATTCTGGAGACAGTTAAATCATGGAACTCGCTCCCGACTGCTCTCCTTCAGAAAATTACTAGAAACATGGCTCTTTGCCAACTAAATCTCTGTTCTTACTCTTCTTCTGGAAACTTTTTGTCCTGCGCCAAGATGCCCTTGGGCATTTGTGCCCTATATAAGTTTTCAAATCAATCAATGAATCGATCACAAGTTTATGAAGGCAACTCACCTCAGGAATATCTAAAATGATCAACTCTTCATAAAGAAGAGTCTTGGGCAAAGGAAAACCCAGCAGCAGGACCACTGGATGGGTAAAGGGAATGAAGAGGTGTGTCTAACTAGCTAGGCACACTCAGTATTATAGTTTTCTCATACATGTATAGACTTCTGAAGGCGTCTTCACTTGATGTCCAATCAGAACGGTTCGCAAGGTGGTGTCGTCAGTCATACGATGCATATTCTTCCGATTCCCACAGTCTGAACTCTTGTCATCCAGGTTGATAAAGTTTTCTAGCGTAATTGTTACACGAGGAAAGGTTCCCATGAGAACCCCCTTACCTAAGCTAATAGATGCACTATACGCTCATTGCATCGACCAAGACCCGGCAGTATTGTGAAAGCACATATCAAGTTATTCCGAAGGAACCTTTATAAAGTATGTGTCACTGTTTATTCCTTACAGTTTCAATACGTCTATTATATTCTAGTGAAATTATCTAATATGGGGAGAGGAACTAAATGAACATGACATTAGAGTCAGCATATTTCTCAAGATTACATCAATGTTAAGCAGTTGCACTGAATGCTTTACTCTGAGGAAAGGTCGAAAGAAAAGCTCTGGGCCTAGTTATTGCACAGGCTAATGTAGTTACTTGGTGCAAATTTTTGAAGAACACACATTAATAAATAAAACATTTCTAATGACATCTTTCACTTCTATATTAGTTATAATGGGATATATTTTCAGTTTACTTACTAATATTCTAGCAAAGTACATTTGTGTTTTTAGTTGTAAGTAATTTTCTAAAAGGAGCATTTCAATAGCATTTAAACGTGTTCTTAAAATGTAATTCTAGCATAGTGAATACGTCGATCTTTTAAATGTGTGGTAATTTTTCCACCTGTATACTCTGCTCCTCATCAACCGCTTTAATCTATGCTCTTCTGGGTTATCAGCACCCTTGTTCTCTCATGTGTTGGCTTTGATATGTAGCCTCTATCTGTATCCTCAGCTCCTCCTGTGACTTTGTGATCATACAGGGAAAAAATAATGCAAGTTCACAAATTGAGGACCACTAATTGGTAATGTCGAGTGAAACATTGTACCGCTGGTGAATGTAGGACCGTCATTGTGCCATGGTGAGGGGAGAGTGGGGGGAGTCACTTTATGGTGCAGAATCGCACATCTCCTCTGCTGTACATGTTCCACAGAACCGGTGCAACGCCTCTGCTGCTCGACGCATCACCCTCAGAGCAGACACATCACCTCTGGTGCACAGACTTACCCGAGGCAAAGACTACACATTGACCATCGCAGTCCATAAAGACTGCCGCTGCACGACGTAGCTCCAGGAAGGATATCGCCTTGCCCAATGCAGCAAATCAAAACCTCCGTGACACATCTCAACGCATTGTACTTCACAGCTCCCCAGAACCGCTGCTGCGCAACACATCTTCTCGCTCAGACCTCGCACCGCATCCTCAACACAGTAATCCGCATTCTTCGCAACCAGGGTTAAGGTACTGTGTTCGGAAGACCAAGTGGGTCTCTCTAGCTGGCTTGTGCTCCCTCATGGTTGACTGGAACTTTTGACTTTGTCCTGGTCCTGCGCAACCAGATAACCACAGTTGACACTTTGTGCTTTTTGGAACTGTTTTTGCTGAAATCTTTAAAATTGCATATCTCAGGTTCTACTGATTTAATTTTTGTTGTTTTAGTCTTGTTTTATTTATTAAAGCGTACTTTCCTTTTCTAATTTACTGCGGGATTTCTCTTGTGTTGTGTTTTCAATTTTATTAGTGTTTGAAGTGTTGCTCAAGTACTTTGACATTGCCTCTAAATTAAGCCTGACTGCTCTGCGCCTAGCTACCAGGTGATTGAGCAGAGGTTAATTTGGGGTTTGCTTGTAACTTCCCCCTAACAAGGATTGTGGTTCCTGCTTGAGTAGGGTTTCACCCGCCTCAGCCAGCTACCCAGTTTCTTACAAGGACCTTTTCGAGTTTGCGACCAGACCTCTGGAATCTCCTCCTGTTAGTCTTGCAGAAGCTTTCTTCCTTGAAGTGTTAAAAAGCCTTATGACCTGTGCTGATATTTCAGCCCTTGAGTTACTGTAACAAGCTTGAATGCTTGAAAGATATGCAATTAGACTACAAATAAAATATGTGTTCATCTGTAGATAACTTGCAGGGGTGTTTAAGGCATTGTAGTAGATTTCTTGATGTTTGTGGCTTCGGTGCATAAGCCTGTTTTGGGCCAATTCACAAAAACACAAACATTCATTTAACATGAGTACTCTTTTTCTCACTCTTATATGCCTTTGTGGATCAGCAACAGAACGTTTAACTACCTATTAGTAAAAGTGCCTAAAAACAAAACTGACAAACCTAGAGTTTGCAAATGGTTATTGTCAGTCCTTGGCAGTTGGCAATCATTCGATGCTTTGTGAGAGCAGGACATTCCGCAACACATTGGTGCAAAACCCTGCAGATTCCAAGGAGGGGTTTGCTTTTTTGTCATGTCCAGCATTGTGGTTCACAAAGGCAAATTACAATGCTCAGTTGTCGATTCTGAACGGCTACTTTAAAATAGCACAGTCAGCTGCCGATGCCTTGAGAATACAAATTTCTTTTGGACATGAAAAACACATGTTTCTGTGCAGGTTTTGCGTTTCAATCTTTGTAGAGCACGCTAATAACCTGTGGGACCTGATTTGCACTCTAGTAAACTTGAAAAACATAAAAGCACATAAGTGCTTGCTAAATCCATATGCCCTGTTAAAAAAACAAAAAAAACTGCTTACTGCCAATATGGTTTTATCCACAGTGCGCTTGGCCTACATACAGAATGCTTCATGCATTTCATATTTCCTTTCCAAACACGTCCTCTCCAAAGATTACATTGATCCGACAATTACTGGAAGGACAACTTTCACGAAAGTGTTATTGGTTCTAAATCTGCTGCAGCTTAAAATGTGCGCACCAGGGACTGACTGTGAGAGCATCTTATTTTTGCTGTCAGATAGGTAGCTCAAAGCCCGTTAGAGTTTTGAAAGCTATATATTTTCTTGAGAGGTAGGACCAGACATCGGTGTCTAGTGTGACCGCTTACATTTTCAGTTTATTAAGTGATTATTTTAATATTTGAAAAGACAATATATAGGAATGGAACGTCAGTATTGAGAAGCATCACTGGATATTTCTGTAGTGAAATCTGGCATGTGTCATTCATTTTTTACTTTCTTTGTTTGGTCTAGCTAGACATTCTGTATAGTTTCTCCAGCAGGATTATAGATTGTTTTTATTTTATTTAGTTATGACAGGTTCATATAACACAGACATATACCCGAGTGAGTTTCAGAACACTGAACAGATGAGCAAAATACAATTTAGACGAGTAACGTGACTGTACAATAATTAGTACTATAAAGTAGAACAGTTGGATGTGTATAAACATAAATCACCAACTCTACATCTTATATAAACAAACTAAATAGGAAGGATAATGCAATTTAGAATTTGTGACATTTGTGGGATACTTCGATACATAACATGTTTTCTTTTTGGTACAGCCCTTTTTATGAGTGTGCCCGTGTGATGGAGTGTCACTTTTTTGGATGCTTTGTCAGCACAAGCTTCTCAATCATATCTATGAGGCGAAGCAACGCCACTCTACGTGGGTTTGCATGGCCTCATATATATGGAGTGAGACAAAGCAGTGCAAGTTGCTGCCTTGCCTTACTCTGCGTCAATGTGGTGTTCTATGAGTGTTGCCGTAGGTTTTCCCACGCAGCACCCATGAATTTTCACTCTGCCCCATATGTACTTAACCAGGTGATCCTAGGGCAGCGACAAAACCTTACGCGTCCCCAGAGCAAGTGTAACAAGGAGAGATATTTTTATTTATCCTTGTCTCCGTGTGTGCTACATTTAGCATAGATAGAAAGAAGAAAACGCCTCTCTGGATTGATTTTGTGCAGAAAGGTGCCCCTTGCTGCACGGAGGCACCCTTGCCCCATGGAGCAAAGTTTTCCACGGTGGTGGTAGGCCGCAAATTGTGCATCAGTGCAGTGAGAAAGGACAGAAATGCACCGTATTTCTTAGATACAATGCATTACTGCCCTTTCACATTGGCATAGGGGAGCACAGCAATAAGACTAGCGGTGCTGCCGTATGGCAATTTTTTTTTTTGTAAGTTCTATAAAAACGCAAGAGTTTTTTTTTAAAGAAACAATCTGTAATGCACTTTATGCATTGCAGACCTGCATTTTTATATTTACATTGTCTGCAGTCCCTACCTGTTTTTCAAGCTGAACTCAGCTTTGTAAATAGTGTTGTAAGGATTAGGACATCCTACCAGTTATGCACACTGTTTGTATTTATATTGTTAACGAGTTTTATTGTACTGTTTCATGGTAATTGTTGTCATTATGAAATAGTAACCAACTAAAGATTTATTTGATTTGAATAGTTGTTTATGCAGTAATAGAAATTAAATCTATTACTACTTATTTTATCTTTTTAGTTGTCAGAGAAGTTGAATCTACTACATGTAATTAAATGTTGTCCTTCTTTTCTTTCATTGTTATTTATATATTAATTGTTTTATTTTTTAATACATATATTAATATATTACCTACTGGCGGTCGCCAGTAGGTATATATAGTTAGGATTTTTTCTCTATGGGTTTTTTGAAAATTCTATGTCTAATAACTTTGGCGTTTGTGGACGGAATTGGCTGAAATTTTCAGGAAAATGGCACATTTTGTTTCTGAGCAGCCCCTGAAAATTGGGGGGGGGTTCGTCCAGGGGGGATCGAGAAAAAAGGGGGGTCCCAAAACGTGTTTTTAACATTGAGTTTTCCATAGGGCGGTTGGCCTCACTTTTAGCCCGAACGGCTGAATGGATTTGCACGAAACTTGGCAAAATTGTAGGGACTGGTAGCCCGATGTGCCTTTTGTAGGTCTCAATATATGTGCTACAGTGGATTTTGAGAAATTAACGTTTAAAAAAAGATATATATCTGTAACAGCGGACCGGGCAGCGCTCCAGGACGCGTACTTTTCGCGCAACGGAGCTTTGTGAAGCGAAGCTGATTGGTTCTCCGGCGTCTGTCAACATTCCAAACAGTCCGTAGCGGCCGCCATCTTGTCTCTCGGTAGGATCGAGAGACAAGAGGAGGCGAAAGCGAAGGGGCAAATGACCATAAGGGGGAATAGTAGATCCTCGCTGACCCCCTAGGTTTGATGTGGAGGTTTTAAAAGGGCCCCGCGGGGCAAAAAAAAATAATAATAATAATAATCGAACGGCTGAATGGATTTGCACGAAACTTGGCAAAATTGTAGGGACTGGTAGCCCGATGTGCCTTTGCTAGGTCTCAATATATGTGCTTCAGTGGATTTTGAGAAATTAACGTTCAAAAAAAGATATATATCTGTAACAGCGCACCGCTTCGCGTACTTTTCGCGTTACGGAGCTTTGCGAAGCGAAGCTGATTGGCTCTCCGGTGTCTGTAAACATTCCAAACAGTACGTAGCGGCCGCCATCTTGTCTCTCGGTAGGATCGAGAGACAAGAGGAGGCCAAAGCGAAGGGGCAAATGACCATAAGGGGGCATAGTAGATCCTCGCTGACCCCCTAGGTTTGATGTGGAGGTTTTAAAAGGGCCCCGCGGGGCAAAAAAAATAAATAATAATAATAATCGAACGGCTGAATGGATTTGCACGAAACTTGGTAAAATATTAGGGACTGGTAGCCCGATGTGCCTTTGCTAGGTCTCAATATATGTGCTTCAGTGCATTTTGAGAAATTAACGTTCAAAAACAAGATATATATCTGTAACAGCGCTCCGCTTCGCGGAGATAAAATTATATCTGTATTACCTAGCTGTTGCTAACACCAGTTAGCGACGGCTAGTAGGAGATAGCGACCATCTTGGGCCCCACTTTGCATGTGAGTGATATTTATCACTAATGACATGCAAAGTGGGCATGCCAAGATGTTAGCGACTGGAAACAGTCGCTAACATCGCTATCTCCTATTGTTGTAAATAAAACAGCGGTATTATTAAGCATTAGCTGAAGCCATAATGCATCAGTCCAAATATCTAGTATAGGGATTTCATTTTGTATTTCGAGTCCACCATTTTCATGCCCTACATTGCCATGTGCTCAATGTTCTGATTGTCCTACCTCTCTGCCAGTTACACTGTGGATTCTACCTAGCAACAGTTATTATTAGTCCTTCTTGAGAGTGTAGTGCATGCTCAGCAGAAGTAACAGTTGTTCCTTATTAGCATAGCCCTCCCATGTTCTAGAAATACTGTTAGCTCCACCCACTGATATATTTGTTTATTTACGTGGTTGTAACCTCTGTCTAAGCTGTAAGCTGAACCCCTTCCACTGTGTATACAAGGGGCCATGTGCTTGTATTCAGTGTGCTACTCTGTACAATACTGTAGAAGTGTTGTGGAGGTTGTATCACCACCTTTAAAGGTTTATTAAACTATGTTTTTGTATTTCCAGTTTCCTTGCCAACTTCATTTGTAAGTCTAAGGACTTTGTACACAGAAGGGCGAACCCTTTCGGTACCTTTGGGCCTTGCTGAGGCCTGAACTCATCAATTGGCGCCCGTCACGTGGGGCTCATCGGCGACTCGAAGGACTGGTCGTGACGAAGCAGTGGAACTCTGCCGGGGAAGTGATCACTGCCAGCGGCGTCTTTAGTCCTGGCATCCTGAGGTATTTCTTCCTTCCTTCCGATCTGACCATCTGGGTGGCGCCGGTCTTCGACTGAGACCTCTTCTGTCGGTTTGCTGTGGATAAGCTGTTTGAGCAAATTGAGGAACTTGGCAAGTGGAATCTGGACGCTCGTGCTTGGTAAGGACCAATGTATGGTAATTACTGTGAGTGTTTATGGTAGCCAGTGATTAGCAAGGCAGTTTTAGGATACGCTTGCTGTGGCTTATGGATATGGATATGGATATGGAGATGTTTGGATGATCGATCATATTATGATTATGAATATGGGTATATATGCGTTGCAACACATATAGGTAGGCAATGTGGAGATTTTTCTCCAACATATGGTTGTGAGCGGCGCAACGATTAAGTGCCATTTTTCTGTATAATATTGTGTATTTCGCACTATTTCTAGCATGCCTGCTTTTAGCGCACTACGTAAGTGGTGCTGCTGTGGAAACCGGTTAAGTCTTGAAGAATCGCAGCCGGCTCCCCCAGAAGGGACGCCGAATAGGGACATGTATATTAAGTTTGGTCTTTCCCCTATAATGTACAGCACATTGTGGAGGAAGTATACCAAGAAGGATCCTGAGTTGAGATGGCCTTTGTATGGTTCGTTTGATGTGCGCAAAATTGAGTATGTGGAACAGTGCCTGTGTAAGCGCCGAGCGAGACAAGATATGTTTGAGAGTGTGCGAATGTGGGTGAAAGAAGTACGTGAGCGTGAGAAACATGAACATGCGCTGATTGAGAAAGAGCAGAGGAAGAATGTGCGTGAGAAGGCGCAAGAAATGAGACAACGTGAACAAAAAGATGCGGAAGAAAAACGGGAAAAGGAACGTAGATTGCAGATATCTGGCCAATATCCCATTCGTCGGCCTCTTTATCCTGTCCTTAATAATGCTGATGATGATTTTTCATTACTAGATCGTTCTCCGCCTCCGTATGCTGGCCCATCTGCTCCGAAAGGGGAAGATGAGGATTCTGGATCATTTAAAGATAAGGTAGACACGCGGTCTAAGCTAACATCTGATCGTATGGCGGAGCTCCGACAAATTTCTTATCATATTCTTAAGGGTACAATTCCTCTTGCTGAAATATTGTTGTCTCTTGAAAAATGGCCGGACAGGGAAAAAATTTATTTTCTTGAAACTTTTTCTGATGAAGTAGTCGGGGCTTTTCGAAAATATTCTCCTGTTCTTGAACCTGATGACATAATACAAGATAAGAAAGAATTGCGTAAAGGTCTCTTTTCTCCTTCCCAGGCAGCTGATGCAGTTTGACGGTTATTCGTATTGCGGGATGAGGCGTCTCGGTTACGAGAAGAAAAGCGACAAAAGACGGTGGATGACAAAGAGACGGGTTTGAGTGGCGACGGGAAACAATCACCTATCTTTTCTTCAGATAAGGTCGATATTGTGCATGTTAAACCTATGCGAGAGGCAGCGCCTTTGTATGTTCCTCCTAAAGGAGCGGGTACTAGTTCAGATAAAGATTCAGCTGATGCCCGAGGGTATTTTATCTATAATTGGGTATATACTCCTTGGAATAGAGCGGATGTTATGGCCTTAAAGAAAGCGTTACCTGACCCACGGAAAAATCCTGCTGCCTTTTATGAGGAAGTTGAGGGGGCTTTGAATTCTTGTACTATGACATTAGCTGACATTGATTTATTCTTTGGTCTTATATTACCCCCTGACATGTGGAGATCAGTACGGAAAATTGATGATTTAGTGACGTTTAAAGCTAAATGGGAAGACATTGAGGAGGAGGACAGAGCTAGGAAACCTGCGCAGAAACCACCCCAGCTCATTCTAGACCTCCCTGCTGCTATTTTGATTAAATTAAAGACGATTATTCCCCCTAAAAAGATTGACTGGACTATGTTAGCATCTTGCAAGCAAAAGATTGATGAATCAGTTTCTGACTTCTTTACGCGATTTGAAGAAACTTTTCACGATTTCAGTGGTCAGTCTCTGACGGATGACACGGGTCGACATCTGTTTGTAGACAAATATGTTTCGAATTTATTACCGGGAGTAGCAGCTCGGTTGAAAGCAAGTGAAAGCTCCTGGACGACTTCGACTCCGGCATCCCTCCTGACAATGGCTCAGTATTACGAGCGTCAGGAACTAGAAGCAAAAAGTAATGAAGATAAGAAATCTAAGGATTTGAAAACAAAAGTTATGTTAGCACAAGTGTATGGACCACGCCAGAGAGGAAATAATAGAGGTGGTCGGGGTTTTTATGATTCTACATATAACCGCACAGACTTGGCTAAAGATCAATGTGCATATTGTAAGCAACGAGGCCACTGGGCCAATGAGTGTCCTTTAGCGCGAGAACACAGGGCTATGGGACGGGGTAGAGGTTTTGGGAGAAATCGTGGGGGTTTTTCTGGACCACGAGGTAACCTAAATGACAGGGCTAGATTCGAATCTAGGGAGCAACAACAAGGAGGGTCTAATACCTTTGATAGACGAAATCAGTATCAGATGTCTGACTATGTGCACCCCGAAAGTCATGATTCCCAATATGCATAGGATTGCGTAGGATGGGGGGAGGAATCAGTTGAAGTACCAGTAGATCAGAGGGGTCCTTATGTTACAGCACATGTTTTGGGTTCTACTGATCAGTTTCTGGTTGATACAGGGGCTACTCGTAGCGCTTTGTCTAAACAATTGGTTCCGAGGGCTCCCCTGTCTGGCTTAACGATCACATCTGTAGGGTTCGATGGAACACCTTCTCTTAGCCCATTATCATAACCCCTTGCATTTCATGTCGACAAATTTACAGCACCATGTCCATTCTTGCTTTCCTCAAACACGCCTGACAACATTGTGGGTCTAGACATGCTGAAACATTTTAGAGCCACAATCCGCTGCTCCCCTGAAGGAGTACGCGTGATTTTAAATGACAATTACCCTGCAAAAGAGAGAGTGTGTATGGTCGCTGAAAGTGCTGCATTAGCCTCTTTACCTCACACGTTGTGGGCTACTTCAGACACTGATGTGGGACAGATGGTCATTCCCCCGGTTCGCATTAGTGTAAAGGAGGGAGCTGTGTTGCCACGCCTGCCTCAATATAGGATTTCACAGGAGGGTGAGGAGGCGCTCATACAGATTGTGCAGGATCTCATTCGAGTGGGGGTGGTGGAAGAAGTCCCATACAATGTTTGTAACAGTCCTATTTTACCAATCTTGAAGAAAGACACTGATACTAGGGTATATCGATTTATTATTGATTTGAGGGAGGTGAACAAGATAGTGGTGCCCCAATACCCAGTTGTTTCTGACATCACGACACTCCTTACCTTGGTCCCACCAACAGCGACAACATTCTCGGTTGTCGACCTGAAGAACGCCTTCTTTTCGATCCCTATTCACCCTGATAGCCGTTACCTTTTCGGCTTCACTTTGAATAATCGATCGTATAGATTTTGTAGAATTCCACAGGGCTATACTGAGAGCCCTAGTATCTACAGTCAGGCATTGAAAAGACAGTTGGATTCCTTTGTCTTGCTTGAGGGGGTAGTGCTTATTCAATATGTCGACGATATTTTGTTGGCTGCTGACACCCCTGAGCAATGTGAGACTTGTACGTTGTCTTTGCTTTCCTTTTTGGCTTCTCACAATCATAAGGTATCTAAGAAGAAATTGCAATTCTGTAGACCTAAGGTGACCTACCTAGGCCACCTTTTGTCTAAGGAGGGGCGTGCACTTACATCAGATCGTATCCAAGCCATCCTGGACACACCAACACCTTCTACACAGAAAGATGTTGGAGCATTTTTGGGTCTTACGTCCTTTTGTAGGCAGTGGATACTGGGGTTTTCACATATAGTCAAACCACTGTTAGCGCTATTGACAAAAGACACTCCAATTCCCCTTCCTTGGACAGATGAATGTGAAAACGCTTTCCAACAGTTACGTCAGGCCCTTTGTTCAGCACCAGTGTTAGGCACTCCTGATTACACGAAACCTTTCACATTATATGTACATGAGAGAGATGGATGTGCGTCATCTGTGTTAGTACAGATGCACGGGGACAGGCAGCGCCCGTGTGCATATTTCTCGGCATTGCTCGATCCTGTCGCTCGGGCATTGCCGGGGTGTTTTCGTTCGGTCGCAGCGACAGCTGTGTCAATACGTCAGAGTGAGGGAATAGTGTTATCTCACAAGCTGTTAGTGTTGGTTCCCCATGCTGTTGACGCCCTTTTGAATCAAACAAAGACGCAGCATTTAACAAGTGCCCGTCTGACTGGATATGAACTAACGTTGCTGGCTCCCCATATCACATTGAGGAGATGTGCTACGTTAAATCCAGCAACATTGTTACCATTCCTGACGACTCAGCCTGAGGCACAAGAAGCACATGATTGTATTTTTGTGACTGAGGAACAGACAAAGGGTCGTATCGATCTCCAGGATACGCCTTTCTCAGATGTAGATGGAGAATTATGGGTGGATGGCTCCTGCCTGAAGCTACCGGATGGTACGACTTCGGCAGCATATGCCATCACTACTTTGTATACTATCGTGGAAACAGCACGCATACCACAGAAATCAGCCCAGGCAGCGGAGCTGATAGCATTGACACGAGCATGTGAGCTTAGTGCAGAGTTGTGTGTGAATATTTATACAGATAGCCGCTATGCTTTCGGAGTAGCGCACGACTTTGGCCTGCTCTGGAAGGAAAGAGGTTTTCTGACATCACACGGAACACAAATTATGTATGGAGAACTGGTGCACAATCTTTTGACTGCCCTGACATTTCCTAAGAAGATAGCTATAGTGAAATGCAGTGCACATAAGAAAGTTATTGACAAAGTAGGGCAAGGAAATGCTTTCGCTGACCAAGTAGCACGAGAAACTGCAATGAGACCTGACTCCACTTCAATGTATGTTGTGAAGTCACAAGCAGAACGATGGCATGATGCTAGGAAAGAAGTGAGGGAAATACAGAGAGTTGCTTCTGATAAAGAACGAGAGCAATGGTCTGAAAATGGAGAACTGGATGATGAAGGTTGTTGGCGCAACAAACAAATGGATAGGTGGAAGTTGCCCACAGCTTTTGTCCAACCTATGGTTCAAATGGCACATGGGCTAGCACATGTTGGAGCTTCAGCGATTGTGAAATTGCTTGCACAAGTTTGGGAGCATCCAGAGATTGCTAGCACGGCCAAGAGAGTGGTACAGACCTGTATGATCTGTCTTAAATACAACCCAGGGAAAGGAACACGGACTCCAGCAGGAGGATTTGAAATACCTACTGCACCTTTTGAAGTCCTGCAAATGGACTATATCCAACTTGAACGCTGTAATAATCTAAAGTACGTCTTGGTGGTGGTGTGTGCTTTCAGTAAATGGATTGAAGCCTACCCTACTAAGGACAATACTGCAATGACTACAGCAAAGGTGCTACTGAAGGAGTTCTTCCCTAGGTATGGTGTTTGTAGGCTATTATGGAGTGATAACGGGCCTCATTTTATAGCAGACGTTATCAAGTACGTTCTGAGAGGTCTGGGGATAAAACAGAAGTTTCATGCAGTGTTCCATCCACAGTCGGCTGGCTTGGTGGAACGCTACAATGGAACACTGAAGCTTAAACTAGCAAAGATCCAGGCTTCCACTTCTCTGACTTGGCCCGACGCTTCGCCTTTGGCATTGTTGTCAATAAGATCAGTACCACACTCCCGAACCGGCCTTACACCGTATGAAGTGGTGTTTGGTCATCCCATGAATATTTGGGGAGTGCCCAAACCAAGTTCCGTATATGATGTACCTTGTGTATTGATGAATGACTATCTGGCACAATTAACTGATAACTTGGTTTCTATTCATCAACAGGTTCGAGAAGCACTCCCTGACCGGTCCACAGGTGAGGGTCATAGTCTCCGACCCGGTGACTTCGTCCTCATCAAGGCGTTCGAGAGGACGAGTGGCCTGGAGCCCCGATGGTGCGGTCCCGAGCAGGTTCTGCTCGCAACAAGAACGGCCGTCCGAGTGACCAACCGGAAGAACTGGATTCACTCCCTTCATTGTCGCAGAGTGCAACCCGGATTGGTGGAGCCTGCCGTGTTGACTGACCATCGAGAAATCCTGACTACAGAGAAAGGCCCTGCTGTGGTACCTGATGAGCAAGAGGAGTTCTTCCCGGACCCGACGACTTCTGGAGTAAGAAAATACAACCTTCGACCCAGGAAGAAGTTTTCTGCTGTTTAGACTGCTGTCAGAACGGCCTCTTGGTTGGTGCAACAGAGAGCCGATGAGGCAAGGGGGGGGGTCAGCCTTGCATTAGAGTAGTGACACCCGTCTTGGCCCGTTGGTGAAGAAAACAACAGCCGCCTTGGGGGAAGAGTTCTGACAGCCTTTTTTTTAGTTTCAGGAAGATTTGCGAGACATTTGTTCAACATGGAGAGAAAGAAAGTGATCTGCGCCTTCGGATTTATTGCTAGTGTGGCAGTTGTTGCCATTATCACGTGGTTTGTTGAGGATGTAATTCCTGCCCGTGATCTATATGTGGTTTCTACACCGGTGCCAGAGGAGCATTTCTTTTATACGCTCCCCTATCAGGAATCAAAACACCGCTTGTCCTTTGTAAATAACACCTTCATTCAGATGCTACATCATACCCACACTGCTACAAATGAAACAAATTGCTGGATATGTGGTATGATGCCAGCGCACCAGAAGAAGGGGGGAACACCGTTTATACCTCTCCCTTTCTCTCATAATGGTTCTTGTCGTGCCTGGTATACTCTTCTATTTGCCACAAGAAAGCCTGCTGTTGGAAGATTACTTTTTAGACTAAACAAAGAATGTCACCAGAATAAAGAAGGCTATCCACAAGCCAATGGAACTATATGGGAGTGGGAAGAATATCGACCGGACAATGAGTCTACTCCCTACATTTTTACGAACACTAGAGACACTGTCGAAAGTGAAAAATTTGTGATCTCAGTTGCACAAGCACAAGCGGACTTATGCGTACAAAGTGTTGAGTACATCCCTGTAGGTGTTAGTGATTGTATTAAAGTCTTAAATATAGATGGTCTGAATAATAGCACATTTTTAGCATCCCATAATACATATTTTGTATGCGGTAATAGAGGATATTATCGATTACCAGCTGGCTGGTCAGGAGTATCCTATGTATCGTTTTTATTACCACCAGTGTTTTTAGCACCTGCCACTTATCATAAAGACTTGAAATTGTTGAATAATGCCACTGTGAATAGATACAAACGTACTTTATCTATCGATGATGTGGACCAGACCGACACTAGTTTGCAGCAATATGTAGATTTTAACCTAGGGTTATTCTTTTTTGTTGGAGCTGCCCTAAACAGTAGAAAGATAAGAAGATTAACTAGAGTTGTAGAGGCAGTGACCAACCAAACTGCTGCAGCACTAGGAAACGTAACTGAAGAGTTGCAAATTACTAGAATTGTTGCCCTGCAAAACAGAATGGTGTTAGATGTCATATTAGCAGAAAAAGGAGGAGCTTGTAGACTTATTGGAAGTAGCTGTTGTGTCTTCATCCCAGACAACTCGCCTTCTGTTTATAATGCCATAAATAAACTGCATAAAATAGCTGCTGACATACATGTAGATAATGGTACATGGACCTTCTCTAGTTGGTTTTGGACCTTATTTACTACATGGGGTTGGAAGATCCTCACTGGCCTTTGTATAATAGTAGTAATTCTTTTTACTTGCTGTATGTGTATTCAATGTGGTCCTATGATATGTTCTCTTTGCATTACCTCTTGTATACCCAATAAGAAAGCTGTTTCCGAAGCTGCTTATCAAAAGAGTCTAACTAAAGAGATTTCTAACATTATGAGCATTGACATTCAAGATGAGTTTGATGACTACCCTATGAAATGGAATGGCTTCAGCTAACGCTGAAAGGGTCGTCTGTTGTAAATAAAACAGCGGTATTATTAAGCATTAGCTGAAGCCATAATGCATCAGTCCAAATATCTAGTATAGGGATTTCATTTTGTATTTCGAGTCCACCATTTTCATGCCCTACATTGCCATGTGCTCAATGTTCTGATTGTCCTACCTCTCTGCCAGTTACACTGTGGATTCTACCTAGCAACAGTTATTATTAGTCCTTCTTGAGAGTGTAGTGCATGCTCAGCAGAAGTAACAGTTGTTCCTTATTAGCATAGCCCTCCCATGTTCTAGAAATACTGTTAGCTCCACCCACTGATATATTTGGAAATGTCCTTACGTGGTTGTAACCTCTGTCTAAGCTGTAAGCTGAACCCCTTCCACTGTGTATAAAAGGGGCCATGTGCTTGTATTCAGTGTGCTACTCTGTACAATACTGTAGAAGTGTTGTGGAGGTTGTATCACCACCTTTAAAGGTTTATTAAACTATGTTTTTGTATTTCCAGTTTCCTTGCCAACTTCATTTGTAATTCTAAGGACTTTGTACACAGAAGGGCGAACCCTTTCGGTACCTTTGGGCCTTGCTGAGGCCTGAACTCATCACTATTATCAACTTTTGGAAATATTCGAGATAAGCGCGAATATCTCCAAAAAGTAACAGCTGCCCTGAGCAGTTCTTAGCCATGTTATCCAATGGGAGGTGGATAACATGGCTAAGAGCATTAGCTCGGTAATGCATGAATATCGCTGAGTTTTCAGCGATATTAATGCATTGCGGTCGTTTTTTATCGTATTTGCGATAAACCTTGATAATAGCAAGGTTTATCTGCGATAATTTCTGACGGTAAAAAAATCTTTGCAATGCATCGTTAGGGATAAATATCGCTTAACTTTGGTAATATGCCCCAACGTCTGTTAACGTTCGATTCGAAGGAAATCAGGAAGTGTTGAAAAACATTGTCTGCGCCATCTTGTCTTTTTTCAAATGCCACACTTTTGTCGTGCACGGCAGCCATTTTAGATGCCTTGACCAGACCCACTCTGTGCACGCTGTCGATCCTCAGCATGGCTCCCCACCCTCGCAAGCATCTCACCCAGGCAGTGGTCACCCCCGCTCTCTGTCTTATGCATGGGTAATAAACCTCCCCCCATCTGCGCTGCTCTTCCCTGAGAATCACACCCTGTGCCCGCCCGACACCTCCCTTTCGCCCTATTCACTACCGCACCCTCTGACACTTCTTTTCCTCTGTGTCCGATTGTCCAGGCCGGTCCTAGGCTATCAGCTAGCCCTGCAGATGTAGTTTATGGCCACAGCTGTAAAGAATCACCCCTCTTCAAAGGAGTTATAGTAGATCAAGGCCCACACTCGATGAGATCCGTCACAGCAGAAGCTTTGCTATTATCTGAAAACCATCCTGTATTGTGATTGGGGAGGGGACCGAGCGTGAAGCGGAAGATTCCAGGGATGACTCTTTGTACATCAAAGTTTTTACAATTATGTGTCACATTAAAAATATATAGCACTCCGACAAAGTAGTAAGATTATAAAACTTTAATAATTTATAAATATATACAAGAAAACAAAAATAGTAATAACATATAAACATTTTTAGGGAAAAACAACGAAGTAGCGGTCGGCTGTGCGAATAGTCCCAACGCAGCACAACGTCCAGATTTCCGGCGTGGGGCGTCGCGGGGGGTGGGTCATCAGTAGCAAACTGTTGTGCGAATAGTTCCAAGGCAGCAGAACGCGCCGAAATCTAGATGACACGAAAGTGATGTCTAGTAAGTTGCCACCCAGCAAATATTGGTGTGGGGCGTCGCGGGGGGTGGGTCATCAGTAGCAAACTGTTGTGCGAATAGTTCCAAGGCAGCAGAACGATGGCACCAAGGTGATGTCCAGTAAGTTGCCGCACTGGTTTTGGTATCCTACAATGCTGCTCCGAATAACGGCGTGGGGCGCCCCGGGGGAGGCGGCGTGAACGGGCCTCTCCAGGTGGAGTGTCATCTGTTGTAGTGGGGCGCCCCTTTACCGTTTCAGTTGCCATTCCGTCCGTTTTTGGTCCACTGTGTCAAAAGCCGCAATTCAGCTGAGTTGCGCCCACTCTTGCGGTGCAGCGATAGGCGGCTGTCACAGGACTCTCAAAATGGCGGCAGGCTCTTTCCTTTTTGGGCCTGGTCCACTGAAATGGCCCTGGGACACCTTGGAAATCGGACGCTTGTCTGCTAGGTCTTGGACCCCATTCTCGAAAGCGTCCCCTCCGCCTTGAGAATTCATCAAAAGTTTTGGGGGCCCGACTCCTGCAGGCTTCTGGTGGGGAGCGGCTGCCATGATTGCTCGCGGAATGACCACGACGGAGCTACGAGATGGTGGTGCTCTCATGCTGACGCCAGTTTAGTCTGAAACATCCAGAAACAAGGTGGGGCTTTCATCGTTTGGGAAAAAAAAAAAGTTTTCATCCAATGAAAAGTGTTGTTTTTAGGTCATATGATCAAGCCTTCCATCATTAGGAAACCAAAAGTAAAATGAACCAATGAAAAGTTTTATAAACAAGTCACATGACCTGTTATGCGGCATAGGGTATAAAATGCGTAGAAAATACGTTGGCACGTGAGGCGGCGTCAGTAGCGGACCGATGTGCGAATAGGCCGAAGGCAATACAACGCGCCAAGATCCGGATGGCACCGAGGTGGTGTCCAGCAAGTTGCAGCACTGGTGTGGCCATCCTACAATGCTGAAAGTCGGCGTGGGGCGCCCCGTTGGCCTGTGAGTTTGCGTCAGTAGCGGACCGATGTGCGAATAGGCCGAAGGCAGCACAACGCGCCAAGATCCGGATGGCACCGAGGTGGTGTCTAGTAAGTTGCCGCACTGGTGTGGCCATCCAACAATGCTGAAAGTCGGCGTGGGGCGCCCCGTTGGCCTGTGAGATGGCGTCAGTAGCGGACCGATGTGCGAATAGGCCGAAGGCAGCACAACGCGCCAAGATCCGGATGGCACCGAGGTGGTGTCTAGTAAGTTGTCGCACTTCTGTGGCCATCCTACAATGTTGAAAGTCGGCGTGGGGCGCCCCGTTGGCCTGTGAGATGGCGTCAGTAGCGGACCGATGTGCGAATGGGGCCAAAGGCAGCGCAACAATATTTTCTGACTGACACCACAAGGCGCTGAGATGCCAAGATCCGGATGGCACCGAGGTGATGTCTAAGTTGCGGACTGATGTGCGAATGGGGCCAAAGGCAGCGTAACAATATTTTTTGTATGGAAGATACCACTAGGCGTTGAGATGCCAAGATTCGGATGGCACCGAGGTGATGTCTAGCAAGTTGCTGTACTGGTGTGGTCATCCTACAATGCTGAAACTCGGCGTGGGTCGCCCCATTAGCCTGTGAGATGGCGTCAGTAGCGGACCGATGTGCGAATAGGCCGAAGGCAGCACAACGCGCCAAGATCCGGATGTCACCGTGGTGGTTTCATAGTTGAGAGGCACTTCATCTGCAGTGGGGCGCCGAGATCCGGATGGCACCGAGGTGATGTCTAGCAAGTTGCTGTACTGGTGTGGTCATTCTACAATGCTGAAAGTCGGCGTGGGGCGCCCCATTAGCCTGTGAGATGGCGTCAGTAGCGGACTGATGTGCGAATGGGGCCAAAGGCAGCGCAACAATATTTTCTGAAGAGAAGACACCAAAAGGTGCTGACATTCCAAGATCCGGATGGCACCGAGGTGGTGTCTAGCAAGCTATGCAGTTGAGTTGTGTGCGCACTTGCGGCGAATAGGTCGAAGGCAGCATAACAATGTTTTTTGAATAGAAGACACCACAAGGCGTTGAGATTCGGTTACCACCGAGGTGATGTCTAGCAAGTTGCTGCACTGGTGTGGCCATCCTACAATACTGCTCCGAATAACGGCGTGGGGTGCCCGAAGGGGGGGGAGCCGGCGTGAATGGGCCTTCCTAGGTGGAGGCTCGTCTGCTGTAGTGGGGCGCCCCTTTACCGTTTCAGTTGCCATTCAGCTGAGTTTCGGCTGCTCTTGATGCTACAGCGACAGGCGGCTGCAAGAGGACTCTCAAAATGGCGGCCTGTTCTTTGGATTTGGGCCTGGTCCACTAAAATGGCCCTGGGACACCTTAGAACTCGGACGCTCGATTTTTTTTTCCTTTCCTGTACATGCAAAAAAAGGTAAATGCCCGGTACGTTACACGCTTCATCTGCCACGATGAACTCTCCAGAGGAACCGAAAAAAAATATAGTTGTGGTAACTATACCATGCATCGTCATATGGAGAGGTGGCACCAATTAATTATAGTGCTGCATAAAAGAGAGATTTGGAGGAGAACCCCTGACCTGCTAGTACATTCATCAAAGAAGTGGCACTGAGAGCTTCAGAGGCAAGGGAAACGGTCCCAAATATTTAGAAGAACTTTGGAAAGATTAAAATGACATGTTTAGATTGTGGCAAATTAATTTCATGTGGACAGATGAGTGTTACTCTAATAAATACAGCATATGAACATCATCATAGTCGATGGTTGGTAGAGACATTTTGACTATATCCTGGACCTGCCCGTCCTCGCCCAAAATGGCGCCGGAATAAATGGGACTCGTAACTCCTTGTTGTGTACTGGTTGCAGAACCTTGAAATCACGAGATACGTATGCAGTTTTGAAGCACATGGCGGGCGGGGACGAGAATTGATTGACTATTTCGACATCCCTATTGATATTAAGTTCTGATGTGTTATTGATTACTGTACTGTTGAAAGTTCGAATTAACGTCACCCATGGTACTTGCCCGCAAATGTATATCTAGATAATTTTATTGTAACTGGCCCTGTCGTATTTTAATTATAAAATGTACGTCCACCGATTCCGTAACTGTTAGACACCTTAGTTCTTGCAACCTAATGGCACGCCCGTCCTCTACAGTGTAAATGTCTATTCATCATATACGATTACAGTTTGCTCTGTGGCAGGCCCACGTGGTTATAGGCTCGTATTTGTATAATGACATTTTCACAATAAAGGTTTTTAAAAGAAAACATGGTAGTAGTATATACATTGGTAACGTTTTTAATAATAGTGACTGTTTTAGAATCATTAAAAGGCAAGTGAAATAAAGCAGACCAATTACATGAAGGGTAAAAGGTATAATACGAAGGAACGCAGTAAAGATAAATGGTCAAGGGCTGTTGTGTTTTCTATTCCTGCAACATAAAGTGATCGATAAAAATCTCATATTCAGGCGTATCGGCGACTAAGACAGCAGGTCGACCCTCTTTTGCTCAACGGCTCCGTCATGGGACGAAGAAACGCTCTTTTTCTCGAAAAAAGAATATATTTTACTTGCAGGACAGTTGTAAAATTTCCGGGAAAGTACATTAGCCTGGAACATTATAACATATATTTAAGAAAAAATAATGTTCGGAAGTAATGAAAAGCGTAATTTTTAGGTCATATGACCAAGCCTTTCATCATTACAATAAGAAAAGTAAAATGAACCAATGAAAAGTTTTATTAACAAGTCACATGACTTGTTATGCTTACGTTACGCGCTGCGAGCCCCGGATGACTTCCGGATGCGCTAACGCGGCGCGTCATATGACGCATTACGCGACAACGCAGGTACAGAATATAGTCAAAATGTCTCCACCAACCAGCGGTCGGAACACAACCCCTTTCAGCAGGCTAAATAGTTCTGTTAAATGGCAACAGAAGGGACAGGCAACAAGAACCATCAGTCAAAGAGGGGAGGGCTAGTTCTTCTCTACCGGGTTACATTGGGGCGCTACCGGAACTGATCGAATTGGTAGTCTACAGTGTTTCTGGATGTTTCAGACTGAAGCTGGGGTTAGCATGAGAGCAGCACCATTTCGTAGCTCCGTCGTGGTCATTCCGCAACCAATCATGGCAGCCGTTCTTTATCGTTATTTTGGGCGGGGTGGGTGGCGGAGCCGAGCTGTTTTGCAGCCATCATTGTGTGGAGTTCAGTTCATCTCACTAGTTTTGTATTTGTCATGAGGGGTTGTTCCTAATGTTTCTATTTTAGCGAGGTCAAAAAGAGATCCCATTAGTGGCCTACTGATTTTGCTCGATTCCTTTTCTTTTTTTTTACACGATTTTTCGTTATCTGCAAAGACTAAACAGAGTATTGCGACTCTGTGTTTGTTTGTAAATAGAGAATGAACCAAAGAGAACTAATTCTAAAACAGTAAATACTTGGATAACAATCAATCAAATGGAGAGAGAAGCAGGCACGACGGATTACAACGGGGGCAAACGCCTGCGTTAACTACCTGGCGTTAAATGGAGGTGAGATTGTTTCTTTGCATGACTGACTGGGTGTGTGAGTAACTCCATGGATGAGTGGCAGTGTGTGAGTGTCTGTATACACTGAGTGTATCTAAGGTTATATTAGAGTCTGAAGAGGTTTATCGTATTAGCACAAGAATGATGTCAAATGAGATGTCATCAGTGATGTCATTTGAGATGTCATCAGTGATGTCATCAGTGATGTCACTGACCATGTCATGAATGATGTAATATGTGACATGATCAGCAGTGGATTGCGGGTGCGCGATATATAGTTAGTGCAACTAACTATATATGGAATTTCAATGGTTTTGTGTGAGTAAAATAAGGTTTTTTAAATGCTAATTCCTAACTATATATGGTCTATAACCTATGGTTTTTTCAGTGAATTTTCAAGGTTTTGTAAATGCTAATTCCTAACTATATATGGTCTATAACCTATGGTTTTTTCAGTGAATATATATATATATATATAGCACGAATACCATGATTAAGATTGCCCAGTTTCTGACATGCACCAGCACATTTGTCATCTACGTGCTTGAGTGTCCGTGTAAGCTTAGGTATGTAGGCAGCACCACACATATGGCAAAGAAACGTGTTTTAGAACACATGAGGACGATCACTAATAAAGATAAACAATATCCGATCGCCCGTCACTTTGACAGTCATCATTTTTCAGATTACGGCAAACTCACCTATTATGCCATCGAACAGGTACTACCTAAGCCAAGGGGGGGAAATCGTGTGCTCAGACTCAGACAACAAGAGTCAAGACACATTATAGGTATGATCACCCGTTTTCCCAATGGATATAACATGGATGAGGAAATGACTGTACATTTGCAAAAAGAATGAGTAGCAGTTGCTTAATACTTGATTTGCTTTTCAGGTTAATTGTGTACCAGAATTTATTTTAATTTAATTTGTATATATCTCTTCCTTTAGGAGGAAAGGAAGGGAATTCGCCTCAAGCTGGTGGCATCGGGACCCCTACCCTTTTCTTCGGTTCATCCCAACACTAATTTGCACTTCGTCCAACAGATAAGACTTTTATGAAACACTTAATTTGATTGAATTTATTGATTATCACCTTCTCTATATTTGTATTTTAGAGCACAAGGAGTAACACACTTGGGGGTAGAAAAACAACCATGTACTGATGCATCCACAAATACAGGTCCAGCATAATACTTGCTACTTACTTCTCGCCTTTAAATAGCGAGTATTTATGTTATTTTCCCACTAATCAGGGTTAGATGTTAAACTTCGTGGTTAACACAACCACCCAGCAAAAGCACTTGCAGCTTATTCTGTTTCACCATCTGCTGAGACCTGGTAATGTTAAGTAATGCCAGCACTTCCAGCCTTCGTTATTGCAAGTGACTACATTAACTATAGTTCCTTGCGTCACACGGGAAACGGGAGCAGCCGCGCATGCGCGCTAAACATGTCTTTCCTAGTGACACGGGACGATACTGTTTTTTATGATTAGAAGCATGCCTGTATTTGTTATGATTAGAAGCATACCTGTGTTTCTTTATTGAAGATCTCTTGAAATATTGTAATACATCACAAAGATTTGAAATGTAATAACTGTAACTCATTGTACCGTGTTGCATTATTGTTGAACTGCTGACATACTCTAAGATGGGGCCCAATATCAGGGTTTTGTATTGACATGAAGTCCTCTTTCTATAATATTAACATCGTGTATGTAAATGGTTGTTGAGTACACAATCGCTGTGTGAACAAGCCACTTCGGTGGCGAAATGCGTCACGGCGGGTTTATGACAATAATAAACCCCCATTTTGCTTGTACTAGCCTGTGATTATTGCGTTTCGTTTCCTCTGAGAGCGTGAGTGGGACTTCGTTTATTTTGGATATTAAATACCGGTGATCTCTGCCGGTCTCACGCCACCCCGTGGATTGGGAGCATCGAGAGAACAAACTTGGCTGAAATATATATATATATACATATATATATATATATATATATATATATATATATATTCACTGAAAAAAACACAGGTTTCAGGTTATAGTTAGTTATAAAACCAGAGAAAACCAGAGAAATTCAGCCGTTATAGTTAGTAGAGCTAACTATGACTCGCACCCCCGCAATGCACTGCTGCTGACGTCACATATTACATCACTCATGACATGGTCGGTGACATCACTGATGACATCATTCACACAATCATCTGATGCACCTCCCCACACCCTAATATAACCTTTGATACACCCAATCTAAAATACAGACTACCTGTATCGAAACCATAAACAGACCAATAGCAGTTAGTACATACCCGCTCAGTGATTCATGTGTCTCCACACACATTCATTCACTAACCCATACATTCGCTCATACTCATGGCCATTCATCAATACAGTCACTGATATATCCACTCATACACCCATATAGACACTCACACACTGCCACTCACCCAACGTGTTACTCAAACACCTAGTCAGTCACCCGAAGAATTAATTGCACTGCCATTTATTTACTCACTTATACAGTTATACTCACACCACCTCACTTATTCATACAGATAGTACCAAATACGTACTCTCTTCAACAATTACTGACATAAGCACACACTTATCCATGCAGCCACTGTCACAATCATTAACTGTCACATATACTCACTTATATACTCCAACACTCACATACATTGCCTTTCACATATGTAATTACTTACATATATACCACTGAGACATCCATTCACTCACCAACGCAGCTATACATCCACTCACTCACCCATACAGACCCTAACACACACTCATAAACTGATACACCCAGTGAATCGCCCACTGATATATCTGTGCAGCGAGTCACACCCCCAGCCACCCACACAGACACTCAGGCACCCATATAGGTACTCAGACAACCAACCATTAACCCATATAGACACTGATGTAGCTACTCACCAACCCATGCAGCCACTTGCACAACAACTGACTGACTGATACAGACATTCACACAGATTAATCATTCACCCATGCATTCACTAAGACACATTTAATCACTCACTTATACAGTCAGTAACACACCCACTAAATCATCCATTCAGACACTCACACACCCACTCATTCTTTAACACACCTTGGCATATCAATATATAACATTCTTGAACTTTTTAGAAACACTCTGATGTCACTGGATGATGTCATCAGTGATATCATCAGTGATGTCATTTGAGATGTCATCGGTGATGCCATCAGTGAAGTCACTGACCATGTCATGAGTGATGTAATATGTGACGTCATCAGCAGTGCATTGCGGGGGCACGAGTTATAGCTAGCTCTACTAACTATAACGGCCGAAATTCTCTGGTTTTATATGATTGAAATGTCCAACTAACTATAACGTCTCTGAAACCTGTGTTTTTTACAGTGAATTTCTAAGGTTTTTTAAATGCTAATCCCTAACTATAACGATCCCTAAAACCTGTGTCTTTTTCAGTGAATTTCCAAGGTTTTTTAAATGCTAATCCCTAACTATAACGTCCCTGAAACCTCAGTTTTTTCAGTGAATTTCTAAGGTTTTTCTTATGCTAATTTCTAACTATGCCTACATAGGAAGGACATGCGCAGAAAGAGGAAGAAAGGTGCAGAAAGAAGCAAGAGAAGTGCAGAAAGAGTAAGAAAGGTACAGAAGGAAGCAAGAGTTGTGCAGAAAGAACCAACAGAGGTGTAGAAACAGGCCTACTTTGACTGTACCTTACAACAGACTTATACAAAGTACACTAATCACTAATCCTTCTCCGAAGATGTCTTCAACCTCATTTTTCTCTTGAAGGTTCACTATTAATCGACTGCTCAGAATATTAGGCCTACAAAATAGAAAACAGCAATCCTAAGCATATCACTGTTGTAAGTCTGACCAAGTTTGTGAAGGTATGCATATGTGTCTATGCTTTTACCTAATGACATGGTAAATGTAACTAAATATACAAATACTTGAATACCTGTGTTTCAAACAGCATACTCTGTAAATTTGTGTAAAAAAGGTGTATGCATTTATTTCTGCTCACAATACAGGGCACAAGGGTATTCAATAATATATTTGAGGGGCTTTATAACACATATATACATAAGACTTGTCTGCCTGTGCAACCGAATGACATGGCAGAACTGAGAAGATTTAACCACCTATAGGAGAAGGTACCTGCTTTATAAGCTACAATTTTCAGATAAATAACACATGTAAGAATACATATACAAGTATACCTCAGTCACAAGAGCACACAAACCTTTAAACTTAACAGCTTGAACTTCCCATTTGAGTACTGAAAGAGGTGAGAGAAGTTCAGAAAGAAGCAAGAGAGTTGTAGAAACAGGCAAAAGAGGTGCATAAAGAAGGAACAGGGGTACAGACAGAGGCAAGAGAGGTGCAGAAAGACGGAAGAGAGGTGCAGAAAGAGGCAAGAGGGATGCAGAAAGAGGCAAGAAGGGTGCAGAAAGAGGCAAAAGAAGTGTAGAACGAAGCAACAGAGATGCAGAAAGAGGCAAGAGATATGTAGAAAGAGGCAAGAGAGGTGCAGAAACAGGCAGGAGAGGTACAGAAAGAGGGAACAAGGGTGCAGAAAGAGGCAAGAGAGGTACAGAAAGATGGAAGAGGGGTATAGGAAAAAACAAGTGAGGTGCAGAAAGAGGCAAGAGAGGTGCAGAAAGTAGAAGATATGAGCAGAAAGAGGCAAAAGAAGTGCAGAAAGAAGCAACAAAAAGGCAGAAAGAAGCAAAAGAGGCGCATAAAGAAGCAAGAGTGGTTTGCACACCAGTAGTACCAATTTAATACCCACATTTAGCAATATGTAACAGGTGGCCATTATAGTTTTGCATAGGGCCTTCTACCATGCGTAACACTTGTCACTGCATTTTTGGTAGCGTTTGAGCAGTTTGAGCTAGAAACAAGTCTTTTTTGTTCAAATCTGCAGATTATGCAGCAGATGATGGATTATGTGGCAAATGCAGAAAATGTATAATTGTGAGAAAGTTGGTGCAGACAAACAGTCGCATAATTCCAGTGGACCTGCTCATACCTCCGACTAGGTCCAGAAGTGTTCCTCAGTGGTCTCTTCTTTTTTTGTCTCATTGAGTTTATAGTTTAGCTTCTATGGAAACAAGGAAGACTAAACCTGAGGTTACCTCTCCGCAACACAGACAACCATGATTACTCTCCATAACACATAATCTCACTCTACATAACTTTTATACACTAAATACCACATACTGTCTATCCGCATAATTTCACTGCACAACATACCACATAATTCCACTACACACAATGTACATCCACTCCACTCCGAAAAACATTAGTAAAAAAGTTTTACATTTACAACGCCAATAGCAGTAACTTTCGCAAATGCGAGACCTATTACATTTCAAATGCTTCTTTAACTAGTAGTCACGTTTGCAGAGTGGTGGAGAAAGAGGGCTGGGCCTCCAACCAGCGCTCAGGAATTCTGCTGCGTAGGACTTACAGGAGGTACCAGGAAGGCTTCTTGGCCCCCAAAGTCCCCCAGGAGTAAAGTGGACTTCATCCCCCAAACAGTAGTGTGCCAGGAGGTGCGTTTACAGACTGGTGGAGAAAGGGGGGGCAAGGCCTCTGAAGACCTCTTAGCAATCCCACTCTATGGGACTTACTGGAGATAATAGGAGGGGTAGTTAGCCCCAAGGACATCTTTGAGGGCCAACTACCCCTCCTATTACCTCCAGTAAGTCCCACACAGCAGGATTGTGGAGTTCTGATACCAGGCCATCTCCCCTCTGTCCATCTCTCTGCAAACACACCTCCTGGGGCGTGGCCTTGTACCATCTCTCAGCAATCCCACTGTGTGGGGCTTACTGGAGGTAACAGGTGGACTAGTTGGCCCCGAAGGACTCTCACCATCAAAGGGGACTTCATCCCCCAAACCAGATCATGCCAGGATGTGCATTTGCAGAGTTGTGCAGAGAGGGGGCGGGCCTCTGGGCAATTGCGACCTTCTTTTCTTTCCCTATTTAGGAAGGGGAGCTTGTCCTCAGTTGTAGTGCCTTTGGGGACACTTTTTCTTCTAATAGGGTTTATTACCAAGCCTTGTACGCAAGCGGCGTGCCTGCAGTCAGCCTTTACCTCCCGCTACAGAAAATAAGCACCAAGCAGCATCCAGGTAGTTTCCGCGTTTCACCAATGATCTAGTAGAGTGTAGCACGGAACAAGCAGAGCAAAAATCAGCATAGAGCGTGGTCTGCCATATCCACAGCCGGGACCTCAGTGAGCGCTCCTCCGCACTGGCGGTGTCAATCCGCCATTTTGGACCCACTGAAAACTTAGGATATGATATTATGGTGTGTACTGAACTCAATGCTTCAATCCGGGGGGTGGCGATACTAAAACATAAACATTTGAAAGCTGAGATACGTAGAATTGTACAGATAATATTGGAAGGATGTAATTATACAATTTGTGGGGTCTATGCGTCAAATCAAGATGAGCCAAAAATTATCGACCAGATTAATATGGAACTGCTCGCATGGGATGGGAAATATATTGTGCATGGGGACTTTAATTGTATTATGAATTATAATTTAGATACTACCAGAAAAAGTTTGTTTCAGAGAATGAGGAAAACTAGGGCTGCAATTATAGATTTGGCAACTATTCATTTTCTCAAAGATGCTTGGAGATATCTATACCCCAATTTAGCTGGCTACATGTATTACTCGGCCGCACATAAATTATGCTCACTCATAGATATGGTTTGGGTCTCAGATTTTATTCTCGGAACTAGCTCTATGGCAATTTGTCCAAGGGTAACTTCGGACCACAATCCGATTTTTTTAACATTTGAGGTCACAACAGTGAAGTCTTCTCCTCGCCTTTTTTCATTCCCCAGATATTTATTTATGGATCTTGATTTTTTGCACCAACTTTAAGAGCATATAAAAGAATTTATTGATATAAACATACACTCTGCTCGACCTTTGATAGTATGGGATGCATGTAAAGCAAGCATATGGGGATTTACACAACAGTTTATATGGCGGCAAAATAAAGAGCGTTGATCCCAAAATGAGAAAATGCTTGCGGAAATACTTAATCTCGAAGATCAAATATCTGAAGCTTTAGTAAATGGGGTAACGAATTTGGATACGTTAAACTTCAAATTAATTGAAATTAAGGCAGCTTTAAAAAACCTTCTCAGGACTAAGAGTATTAGTAAACTAAACTAAAAAAATATCAACTTGACCAATATGAGAATGGCGATAAGATCGGTAAAATATTAGCTTATAAAGTGGCTGAAGATCGATCTCAGAATGTTATCAAAGAAATTAAAGGGGATAATAACCAATTATTTTTAGATCCTAAGTCAATACTGCAACAGTTTGCATTGTTTTAGCAAAATCTTTATACACCAGAAACCATAGTTATGGAGGATAATATTAAAAATTATTTAACGGTAAACAGAGTCAAAACTATGGAGCCTGAACAATCTGATCAACTTGAGGCAGATATTACAACGGCAGAAATTAGAAATGCTATCAACTCCTTGGCCGCTGGCAAAGCTGTAGGGGCGGACTCTATTCCTTTGGAACTATTTAAATATTGTATGGAGGCATTAATACCGCTATTAACTAAAGTGATCTATGCTATTGGCAATGGGGAGCAGGCACCAAAGTCTTGGAACCTCACTCAAATTATTTTCTTTATAAAAAAAGGTAAACCACCTCAGGAGAGAGGCTCTTATAGACCAATTTCGCCTATTAATAGCGATGCAAAAATATTTTTGCAAAAATATTGGCAACTAGGCTGGCACCAGTAATGTCTCAACTTGTATCTCCTCAGCAACATGGGTTTATCCCCAAGCGAGATACTACAGCACATATTAATATGGCCATTTCTGCTATTGATGCTGCACGGACGCAATCTACCCCACTCGGTATGATCTTATTAGATGCAGAAAAAGCATTTGACCGAGTGCGGTGGGGTTTTTTATGGGCTGCATTGCAGGCGTTTGGTATCAAAGGCCAATTCTTGAGATGGATCCAATCGCTGTATGAAAATCCTATGGGCAAAGTATGTTACAAGGGAAAGGGCTCTTCTACTTTCTTAATCAGGAGAGGGACACGGCAGGGGTGTCCCTTATCACCCCTGTTATTTGCTTTGGGTATGGAACCTTTTCTGATGGCACTTCAGAACCGGGCTTTAATTTGCCCTTTTTTAAACGGATTAAACTCGCTTGATATTACTGTGTATGCAGATGGCGTTGCAGTTTATTCTTCTAATGTGTCTCAAGCTATGAAGTGTATTATAGCAGAAGCAGGGAAATATGGCCTAGTTTCCGGCTATCGACTCAATACCAGCAAAACTCAGATTATTATGAATCATCAACCGCCAGCCCCGGTTTTAGGAATTTGTGATGTAGCAACTTATTTGGGGGTAAAAATCTCCTGGAATATCGATTTAATTGTGGCATTGAACTATGAACCATTATTAAAAGAGACTGCCATGTTATTTAAGAAGTGGCATAAGTTACCGCTTAGTATCATTGGCCGAATAAACCTGGTCAAAATGAAAATATTACCAAAATACTTATATTTTTTTCGCTCGATTCCTTTACGGGTAAATAACTCTTATTTTCTTAGATTAGAGGGTATTATCAGTAGTTTTATATGGGGGTACAAGAAAGCTCGACGGGCTGTGTCCTCACTTAAACTTCCGTTTAACCAAGCGGGACTGGCTCTTCCAGATTTTAAATTTTATTATTGGTCGGCTTTTTTGATTCGTTTTCGTAGCTTATTGATTCCCGATAAATGCCTATATTTCCATAGATTTCTGTTGGGACGGGATGTTAATTTGTTTCTTTATAGGCTAAACAATCCCAATTATTTCAAACGGGTAAAATTTAAGACGGTACGGGATACAGTTAATATTTGGCGCTCGATTCTGGTTAGGAGTAAGGCCTCTCTTTTTCATTATAAAACACCCTTGTGGCGTAATCCGGGTTTACCTGCAATTTTTCAGGAGTCAGCTTGTCGGTTATTATCAGATTCTGGCATCAAACTATTGGGTGATTTATATGATCACAAGGGATTTATGATATATGAACGACTGAAGATGTGTTATAACTTACCGGAGGCAGCTCGGTTTAAATGCTATCAGATTAAGGATTAATTAGTGAGGAAATTAGAATTTACTACTCTAACAGAGTGTGAAGTTTGGAATTGTATCTATAGAGAAGCAGATAAAGCCCTGATTAGTACAGGGTATAAGATCTTCTCTGGCTATAATATTAACGATATTACAAAATTAACTGAGAAATGGAGTAGAAAATTAGCAATGAATGTACCGTCTGATTTGATCACTTCATCTCTTAATAGTTTCAACTTATCTGTTCAATCTTCTGGTCTTAAATTACAGCTGGTTAAAACCGTATGTCAACTCTATCATACCCCCGAGCGAATTCTTAAATGGGCAACAAATAATAATTTCAGTGACTGTACGAAATACCCAAAATGTGATCTAAGTGGAGCTGATATTACTCATATGTTCTTTTCCTGTCCGCATCTTATTGATTTATGGGATGGAGTAACTAAAGTTATTTCAGATAGACTTGCCTGTCCTATTATATTTTCATCAATGGATGTGTTGGTGGGTATATCTTGGGGTAATAGAGTATTATGTGACTTGTTAAACATTTTAGTTACTTGTGCTAGGTTGGTTATTGCTAGAGTTTGGGTGGAGAAAAACCCACCAACGGTTATGGAATGGTGGAGCCTTGTTAAGGAAATATATAATATGGAGCTTGCCCTCACTGCTACAAGGGGTCTGCAGATGAAACGGAAAGTCGACAGAATTTGGGGATTAATCATGTTCTAATAATAGTCTATTCCTTTTGTTTATGATTTTTGTATCCTCTTGCTTAGGATTTGTTAATTTACTGATCTTGCTTAACTGTATGTAGACATGTATCGTTCTATTATGGCTTTTGCTCCCCCTGTTGCAAATAAAAATATTTTTAAAAAAATTTAAAAAAAGGAAGGGGAGCTTTGGGGCCCCCCTTCCTTGATCCTATTTGGGCCCTGGGGACCCCATCCCAAAGGGCCTGTCCGATTTTTTCTTAATTTGAAATAAAACAGGAGGGGGGACACGGGCCCCCTCCCAAGGCCGATTTCTGCCCCGGGGAACCCATCCCCCGGGTCTGGGCCATTTAAAACAAAAACATTAACAAAGGGGGGCCACGTGGCCCCCTTCCCAGTGCCATTTTCAACCCCGGGGACCCCCATCCCTCAGGCTTGGCCATTTACTTTTTATATTTATTTTCTGGGAGGCTGCACGGCCCCCCTTCCCAGGCCACTTTTGGCCCTGGGGGACCCCATACCCCTGGACTCTTTGTTGGGGACCACGGGGGTTGCCCCAATGCCCCTGCGGTCCCAGCGGCTTCCTGCCTCTTGCGGGAGCTGGCATTGCTTTGAGCAAGGGTTGCTGCTGACATGCAGCTCCCTTTACCGAAAGCAATCTGCTTTGCTCAATGGAAGCGAGAGCAGTTTTCCTGCTCTCACTTCCATGAAGCAAAGCAGAGTTTGAAGTGACAGGTTGGGAGCCGTGCTCTCGCCTTGTCATTGCAATCTGCAATGCCCCAGGGGTGAAATTGCTGGAGCTGGCCCTGGGGGTTGGCGGTCCCCTAGGGCTCCAGGAGGGGGGCTGCATTGCACCGCACGACTCTCAACATTTACATAGCCTCGGGGAGGTGGTGGTTCCCGAGGCCAAGGGTCCGCAACGGACCCCATCCTTAATTGATATATGCCCCGGAAGGTGGTGGTTCCCGGGGCTGTGTGAGGGAGCTCGAGCTCCCCTCCACACTTATTATTCATTATAGCCACGGGGAGGTGGCGGTCCCCGGAGCATGGGTGGGCCCATGTGGCCCCGCCCATAATTAAAGAAAGCCCAGAGGAGGTGGTGGTTCCTGGGACTTGAGGGGCCCGCGAGACTCCCTCATAATTGAACAAATCCATGGGGAGGTGGTGGCTACTGGGTTTGCGGGGGCCCACGCAGCCCCTGCACATATTTGTATATTGCCCCCCGGACCTGGCCCACCCAGGGGATTATTAAAACGAAGTGGGGAGACTGTGTGTCAGACTCTTTACAATCTTGTCTAAAGACGATATGTTTTCTTACCATGAACTTGCTCAGGAACAGAGATGCTAATTCCCAAATCCCTCTAGAAAATACTCCGAAGGTCAGAAGATACCAAGCCTCCCAACTATCCTCAAGGGGGAAGGGGGAGTGGCTAAAATAATAAACAAAGAAGAGACTGGTCCTGGACTGGTTCTCTTTTCTTCTCAGGTGAACGACCCTTGAACTTCAATAATTCACCGTTCTATTTTCACCGCTAGTTCAGAGAGGAATAGGAGCAGTGTTTATTTCTCAGAAAACGCTCCTTCCAGAAACGCTCTAGTCACGGTGCTTTGTTCGAGCCGACTCGCTGTCTTTGACGAAGAATGGAAACCTAACTCTACATATACTTCAGCAGAATCATTCTTTTACTTCTGACTAAAAACTACGGAGACACTTCAGGAAGCTGCTCACTCGGTTTAATCTTTAGTGAAGTGCGCATTTCCCCTAGTGTTTGCGTACCACCTAATCTCCGGGCACCTGTGGGCAATAAACTAGACTGCAACTCTATTTTCGGAATCGGCAGCTATCTTGGAATGCCGATTTTTAACGAGCTTCGTCCAATGATTGCTTCCCGGCATTCTTTTGCTTGTCAAGCCAAGACCAGTGCAGATTACCGCCACAACTCGGTCCGGGGGTCTGACACTGTGCTTCGTTTAACAAAAAAATGGCGGGATTCGTGCTGGGTGCGCGAATCCAGCTGGAAAAAATAATGCTTTTTTGGGCCCCTGGGGTCCCTGTGGGACCCTCTGAGCAAGCCTAGGGGGTCGGGGTCAGGGTGTTTCTACCCTGCCCCCTTTTTTTAATTTGTAACTTTTTTCTTGTGACTCGGTTTTCCAGAGTCACAAGATGACTGCCAACACTTCCTGGTTTGGAGTCTTGGCAGCCAATAAAATGAAGCTTGTGATCGGGAGGGTTCGCGAATCTTCCTTGGTCACCAGATATTGTTTTTTTTTTATTTCTCAGGAACTACTGATTTACACTATTTAAAAAAAAAAAAAACGCTTTCTGAACCAAGACCTACGTGCCAAATTTAGTTTAATTCCATTCAGCAGTTCGGGCTGTAGCTTTGTGTAAAGTTTCCTATGGAAATTAACATGAAGAAAACGCGTTTTGGGACCCCCCCTTTTTTCTCGGCCCCTGCTCAACAAATCACCCCAAACCTTGAAGACAGGAGATGACCTGAGTGAACCTTAAGTTTTGAAAATGTCATCAAGATTCGTCAAACAGCGCCAAAGATATTGGCAAAACCAAAAATGCTTTTCCTATGGAAACTAGGTCCTAATTATAACTACCCACTGGGGACCGCCAGTAAGTAATATATATATAGGGTTTATTCATAATTTTCATCTTTAGAGTTTAATATTTTTTTCTGCATTAATATGGTTATTCATATGTATAATGCATGCAAAGCTAAGTCCCTAATGTTACTTGGACTGAAGTAGGAATAGTAAATCTAACCCCTCCGAAGTCCAGCATTTTCCCCTACTGTTGAAATTAACTGGGGTAGGAAGAGTAAATATAACCCCTTCGAAGTCTTAAAATTTCCCTACTGTTGGTAAGATTATAGTGGGAATATTAAATATATCCCCATCCTAAATCCAATGCTTTCCATACTGTTGCGCTGACTTGAGTGGGAATAGTAAATGTAACTGCTCTGAAGTCCAACACTTTCTGTAGTTTTGCATTGTTTGGAGTGGGATTTGTAAATGTAACGTCTCCGAACTCCAACACCTTCCCTATTGTTGCGCTGTTCGGAGTTAGAAAAATAAATGTAACCACTCCAAAGTCTAATGCTTTCCCTACTGTTACTTAAACTGGAGTGAGAATAGTAAACTTACTTCCCCCCAAAGTCCAACACTTTCCTTATGTTGCGCAGACTGGAGTGAGAATACTAAATCTAGGCCCTCGAAAGTCCATCACTTTCCCTATTGTTGCATAAATTAGATTAGGAATAGAAAATCTAATATTCCCAGACCCCAGTACTTTTCCTAATATTGGTTAAACATATTTTACAGCAGTTTTTGTTAATATTGCTATTATTTCTTTTTGAATGTTTATAGAATGTTTAGTAAATGTGTTTTTTATGTTTTCATTTTTTAATATATTATTTATTGCCTAAATTTCTTAATATATTTTAAACTAAATTGTTTGTATTTTTTTTAAATTGTGTATCTATTTTGTACACACACACATACACACACACACATATATAGATAGTTTTAAACTAGTAAATTTAAAATATTAAAGGAACAAAATTAATATAATCTAAAATATATTTTTAATACTTGTTACATTATATATACATATATCATCAAACCTAACCCTGTGGATATTATTGTGTGAGAAAGACTGCCTGTGGCATGGACGAGGGGTACAGGCCTAGCAATGGAAGAACGACCTGTGCAATTGACAATTGAGGGCAATTGGGATTGAGCGAAATGCCTGAGCTACAGAAGATGACTTTGAGACAACATTTTGCTCCTCATGTAAACCAAGTGCAGCACATCCAGGGTTTCATTGCTTCGGGAGGACGTATTAGCCCTGTGCATGTTTTACAATGATATAAGTACACAGACATCTTCCTATGTGAATATGCCTATTGAGGTAAGATTTTGTCTGTTGGATATGAGATCCGTGATGTTAAACCCCCGGTATTGCTATCTAAGTAGAAATGATTAACTACATGCAGACATGGCGACCACAACATGGTATTTTCCACTACAAAGGCATTTTCCTATCTCTATAACGCTTGGCAATCCTCCAATGGGAGTTTACCGGACATCATTCGAATTAACTGTTGAACTTGCTCCATTTCACTTTAAAAAGCCGTAACAGGTTTGCTTGTCACCATTAAAAGAGCTCATTTGATTCCCCGGGAGTGCCTGTCTCTTCTTTTTGGAGTGTAAAATACACACACACACACATATACATCTCTCTCTCTCTCTCTCTCTCTCTCTCTCTCTCTATATATATATATATATATATATACTTGCAGCCCGTCCCGACGTTGTCCGGGTATGAATTGCTGCCGGCCAGTAGTATATTGTTTAGTAGGATTTCGTTTTGATAGCATTTCTTATCTGTGACAGGCCTGTGAAACGCTCCGATTCACAGTGCCCTGCTGATGCACTTAAGAGTGCGCGTTCAGTAGTGTGTGAACTCGAGTTTCCCTACTTTATTTTTCCTTGCAATATTATATAGCGCGAACTCGACAACATGACATGAGCACAATTTACATTACAGAAGAACACATTCATTTGTGGTAGATACGGGGAGACAAATCGATTTGCCTGGAATCACAGGATGTTGAGCTGATGCCGAGATTCGAACGCAGCTCTCCAACTCTAAAGTTCGCAATTCTAGAACTTGTGGCGGGAGGTGTGTCTAAAAGTGTATGTCGGTGCTGGCCATCAATGAGAGAGACCTGTCCATTTTTCAAAGGGGTGGTGAAAAAATGTGAGTATGTTACTGGAGATGTGGGCCGCCGTGCCACCAATGTACTTACCGGGGGAGGGTAAACACCCATTATTCCGCAACTTTCTTTCCGCATACCATCACTCCGCATACTTTCATTACGAAAGTACCATGACTCCGCAATGCCATTATAACGCATAGCATTACATTTTATATGCTTTTACCACGCATACATTTACAACGAAATTCGTTGTAAATGCATGAATGGTAAAAGCATGGTTTTTTAATGTTTGGATAAGGTAAGTATGGGTATAAGGGTATATGTTTTGGGGTACTGAGGTATATGTTTTGGGGTGTTTGGGTATTTTAAGGGTTCAGATATAGTTTTAGGTTATGGGGTACAGGGGTAGTTTTAGGGTTTAGGGCTAGGTTTGGGTTTTGGGGTACAGGGGTATTTTAGGGTTCAGGGGTAGTTTTGGGTTTTGGGGTACAGGGTTATTTTTAGGGTTCAGGGCTAGGTTTGGGTTTTGGGGTACAGGGGTGTTTTTAGGGTTCAGGGGTAGGTTTGGGTTTTGGGGTACAGGGGTGTTTTAGGGTTCAGGGGTGGTTTTGGGGTACAGTGGTATTTTTAGGGTTCAGGGCTAGGTTTGGGTTTTGGGGTACAGGGGTATTTTTAGGGTTCAGGGGTAGGTTTGGGTTTTGAGGTACAGGGGTATTTTTAGGGTTCAGGGATAGGTTTGGGTTTTGGGGTACAGTGTATATTTATAGGGTTAAGATGGGTTAGTGTTTAAGGGTGTTGGGGTATTTTAAGGAGTAAGGGTGGGTTATGATTATGGGGTGCAGGGGTATTTAAAGGGAGCAGGGTGGGATTAGCACACGATATGAGACATGGCATGAAGGGCGGAACGTACCACACGCCCCCCAGCGTTTGTCACGCCCCAGCACACGCCCACAGCACAACGCAGACACGCCCACAAGGGAGTATTTTGCTGGCACGGTTCTTTTACCTTTTAAATGTATATGGTGGGCGTCTGCATAGCCTATGTCCTTCTGCTGCAACTGCCCTTTCCAACGCTGTATTGGGTGTTGTGATTGGTGCAATGGTTCCTGAGATTACCCGCCTCAAAGGTTTGGGCTCTCTCTTTATTATATTAGTATAGATCTATATATATATATATATATATATATATATATATATATATATATATATATATATATACACACACACACATATGTGTTTATCCAGGTATATAATTATATATTTAGTATTAAATATTAGTTGGATGTATTTAATTTACATGATACTATTGCTGTATATTATAATATGTAATATTTACTACTTTAACTTTATATATATATATACTCCACATTCAATATTTCTATATATTTTTTTAATATTAGTGGCTACGATATTTTTTTCTGATATTTGTGCACTTACCTTTATAAGTATAGGCACATGATATTATGCTAAACAATATTTTGGTGACAATATTTTTGTCAGCGACATTTTTTACCACAACAGTGTGTCAGTGGTCCGCCTATGAGTTTAGGTATAGTTTGACATGCCTTGCCTGGACACCCAGCAGCAGAAAACAAAGAACATGAAGTATTTTATAGAGTTAGAGGTTTATGAAACTGCCATTAAGGGCATTTGAAAATCTGCAAAGCTAATCTCTGAGATGAAGAGTATACTGAAAAGCAGAGGTCAATTGCCTCATAGGAATTGAGAGCAATAATCTTCAGGTAGTTGCATCCTGTGATCTTCATGTACACTTGATTTGAAGGCTTCCTTGTTTTATTCGGTTGCAACTGAGCATAGCGCATAAAAAGGAACCACACCATTGAAGGACATGTCGCCAGACACAAAACATATTAACTAGCTTTTAATTTTCATCTTGGAAAAGCGTGAACATGTTCTTTCCTATCAGTAAACTATGGCTGACGCCCTCAGAGGGACCTGGGTACAGGAAGAATTGGGTTGCAGTGGGGGTGGGGAGCACTGAGAACTATAGCTAAACCTAATATGAAACCCCACAGTGTGATCAGCTCAATCAACAAATTGGCTTATTTCGGATATTGAAAAAAGGCCATAACATCCACATAAATATAAAACATGAGTACAAGTATACAAATTAGCGCACACAGTATACAATAAACTCGCTGCTACCCAACATCCATTTTGCAAATAAAATAACATACATAAAGTTTCCGATGCAGGATAATGTTTAGTGCCGAACGATACAAAACCCATGCAATCATCCTTAAGTACAGCTGTAAATGTGAGACCTGTAGTGTTGTGGGCCCTGGGCCCACATGCTAATAAATGAATGGCAGGGAGTGGGATTCGTTAACTGGCCACAGCACTGCACCCTGGCACTTTTATTGGCAGGGTCATGTCACTCGTGACACCTTTGGTGGATGGGTGTGGGGTGGAAGTGTGGCCAGCCCTCAAGGGAGTGGCTGGGAATACAAGTGCCGGTTGAGACAGTAAACCGTCTCCAGCACGACACTACAACCCCTATGCATAGCATGGACCAGAAAACGTACCTAAAGCAGCATAATAAATAGATAAAATTGTTTGTGCAAGGTGCGTCATTCATATTTTTTTGCATAAAACTATGGCGACTTAATTATGAAAATATCATAAAAATAAAAACGCGTGCACATATTCTAAAACTACAAGCAATAATAATCAAGCAATAACTATTTCATAATAAGCAACAGGTAAAGTCCTGTGTAAACTGCTTCTAACCAGATAAAAGGCAATTGTCTGTTGATGCGCACCTGCTTCTAAAAAAGTTATGTTATACTGATCATTAAACCTCATCAGTGCACCTTAGCAGTAAATTCCTAGCAGCCAAAACATATTCACAGATAGCAAACATAAAAGACAGCTCTGAGCAGAGACGTTTTAAGGCACCAAAGTGGGCTCGGGCCCAGGGCCTCAGCTTTTCAGGAAGCCCCATGATAGAGCCAGCTCTGTTCTGCAGGGAAGTCTTGTCCTAATGACCTTGAATAATTCTCAAACAGATTGTTGTAAAGACAGTTTTCCTTACATTTATTGTTAATGTGGGTGTTGTGTGAGGGTGTATTACAGAGAAATGGTGGGTTCATGTTTCATGCAACATCTATCAACAACGAACAAGGGAACCCTAATAGTCGAAGGGGACCAGGGGTAGTAGTCAGTTATCAGAGTCAGTGGTCCCTTTCAAAAATGAATACGAAAGTGTAACAACAATGCTGAGATCAGGATTGGGTCTAAATGTGTTCAATGCAAATAATGTTGCAAATGTATTATCAAGAATTAGAACAACCTATCGAGAGTACCTCTGGACAAGCTTGAAGAGGGCCTCAGCTCACTCCTCCCGACCACGACAGAACCCCTTTCAACCACAGAACTCACCTCGCTCTACCATTCCAACTTGGAGCTCGTCTTAGACCAGCTGGCACCAAGGAAACTAAAAAAACAAAGAAACATCCCCTCCAGATCCTGGTTCTCCACTGACATCAACGATGAAAGAAGACACCTAAGATACTTGGAAAGATCCTGGAGGGCCAACCCCTCCTCACGCAACCGGGACCAGCTCAAGGCAGCCCGCAAAAGCTACTACAACCACATCAAGAACAAAAAGTCGTCCTTCTTCTGCGCGGCCCTTGACAATGCCAAAAACCGCCCCAAAGAACTTTTCAACATCATCAAGAACCAAACCTCCATTCCGGTAACAAGAGACATGGTAGCGTCCAAATCCCAATGTGACGACTTTGCCAACTTCTTCAATGAAAAAATCGCGAAAATTGACCGATCTCTCGGCACGTTACCCTCAGACCACCCCGCTTCAACTTCCAATTTAGGACCGTCAATCTCATCCACTCGCTGGTCCTCCTTCCAACCTATCCAGGTTGAAGTGATAAGTAATCTCATAGCCTCCGCCAAGCCCTCAAGTCACTCCCTTGATCAGCTTCCCCCGAGAGTGACCAAAGACTTGAGGCTCACTCTAGCCCCTATTTGGGCAAAGATCATCAACAGCTCTCTGAGTGAGGGCTCCATCCCGGACTGCCTTAAAATAGGTCAAGTCACGCCTCTACTAAAAAAACCGGGTCTTGACATACAGGATATGAATAACTTCAGACCAGTCTCGAACCTTCCACTACTATCCAAAATCTTGGAAAGATGTGTGCTGGCGCAACTCTCCCAGCACCTAGAGAATACAAAGCTTCTAGACCCACATCAATCAGGGTTCAGAAAAGGCTGCAGTACTGAAACCGCAATACTTAACATCCTAGACGATCTTCACATGTCGCTCGACTCCAACCATTGCAGCCTTCTCATCCTCTTAGACCTATCGGCTGCATTTGACACAGTCGACCATGCCCTACTAATCAAGGTCCTAAAGGAGAGAGCAGGCCTCGAAAAGACTGTCCTAAAATGGTTCTCCTCCTTTCTTAACAACCGCACACAAAGAATAAAAATTAAAACTTGCGAATCAGACATTCTTCCCATCAGCAGAGGAGTTCCTCAAGGGTCTGTTCTCTCTCCTCAACTCTTCAACATTTACATGGAGCCCCTCACCTTAATTCTAAGGAAAGCTAACATCCCCTTCCACCTTTATGCGGACGACACGCAACTCTATCTGGAAACCACATCGATCTCGGACATCCACAGACTGAACCACACACTTACTGAAGTTCAGCTCTGGCTCTCTTCCAACCACCTCAAACTCAATGAGGAAAAAACTGAAGTGCTCCTAATCTCTAACAAAGAAGAGAACCCCCAAATCCTTGATTGGCTCAAAGCCTTAAACGCTCTAAATGTGCCGCTTGTTCCATCGAACTCCATAAAATCCCTAGGGATCACCCTTGACCCCAAATTGGATATGAAAGAACACATCTCAAAAACCGCCAAAAGTGCCTTCCTGAACCTGAAATTGCTCTACAAACTAAAACCATTCCTCCCCACAAAAGACTTGAAACAGGCCACGCAGGCTCTGGTCCTCTCCAGAATTGACTACGGCATTGCCACTCTGACTGGAACAGCCAAATCTCACCTACGTCCTCTGACCTCCACCCTAAACGCAGCTGCAAGAATGATCACGGGAACAAAGAAATATGAACACATCACCCCAGCTCTAAAGGATCTGAAATGGCTCCCTATTGACCAACGAGCTAGCTTCCGCACAGCTTGCCTCACACACAAGGCCCTGCATACGGGCAAACCGGAATACCTGGCCAATAAGCTCAAAAGGGCCGGGCAGTCTAGAAACCTCAGAAGCTCCAACACGCTCCTACTCATTCCTCTGAAATCCCAGAAACTCTCAACATCGAGCAAATCCTTCGCGGGCAATGTTCCCAAAATATGGAACTCCATTCCACCACACATCAGAATGACCACATCCTTCCCGAAATTCAAGAAGCTACTCAAAGTCCTCTTCCTTGAGCGCTCCGGAACCAACTAGAACTAAACCTAGACTTTATTGTTTCATGTCCTCGCTCACCCCTGAGCTGATTGACTTGCCTACGAATCTCCACCTGGGTCACGCTTGGCTGCTATTGTATAGAGTGTACTCACACCTGTGTGCATTGACCTGCTTTTTGTCCGCATTATCTGTCTAACCCATGTATATTTGCTGTGAAGCGCTCTGATACCCTCGGGTCCAGCCAGCGCTATATAAAACTTTAATAAATAAATAATTAATACAGAAAACATAAAGTGGGCTGGATGTGACAGGGTAACTGAAAATCAACAGTTTTCCTTACCTCAGGCATAAAATAAAAAGTGACTTGGTGGTAAGAATAAACAATCACATTAGTCATAATAACAAAGACATCTTATGCTCCGCATAAATCAACAATACAGATAGGAGTCAAGATGTGGTTGCAACATCCCTAATAAAAGTTTCTTTTAGATCAAAACCAGATCTTACATATGAGAAATGGGAAGGTGTCTCAGGGTGCAGTAGTATTAGTGAGCTGCTGCTGCTGTGTTACAATATTGAACACACACTTCACTATCCCTGAATGTTCGATGTAACCCCAATTAGAATTTAGGTGGGTATATCGGGCACCAAAGAGCATAATTGGATCATGACTTCAAAGATGTTGCTAACAGAGGACCCATATACATTTGGCCAGGGCCCCCCAAATCCTAAAGATATCCCTCGCTCTGAGGTATTCGATTTGCACAATCTTAGCGCTGCCCGGTTTTGTCTTCTGCCTCTATTTCGCAGTGCTGGTACTAAATATTTCATAATTTTTTATACTATAGAAAACAAGGTACACTGTGTCTCCTTTTCCATGCTTTCTGGGCAGTGAGGACCAAGTTCTGATGAACCGGGTCTTTCTGTCTGCACAACTTTGGTACAGCCTTGAGTTGGTAAGGCATTTTCGCAACTTCATGACCAAAAGCCAACCCTAACACCATGTGTCTCTGTATAATATAAACATTGCTCGAGCCTTGCTGAGAGCTTGGTCACGTGGTACTGATATGTTACCTTTCCCAATCTAGTTCCCCTCATCATTACCTGCTTATTCCAAGTCTTATTTGCGGATTTCAGAATCTGCGGAGTTTTGGAATAAATTGTCTCACGATTTAACCAAATGCTCCCCACACTAATCAACTGGGAGAGATTGTGCACCTATTCAAACCAGCTAAAGTTGCTGCTGCCCTCTAGCCTACTGATTTTCTTGAGGGTGTCTTGAAAAATACCAAGAGGCCTATTAGGATGGCGGACGGACCTGCGTCCATCCGCCACCCCCGAGGTGGAGGGACCGTCCGCAGGGGCAGCGGCGTTCCCTCCGTTGGAATTAGGATGTGACCGCCACCCTGGCGGTCACATCCCGTATATTTGACATTGCGGCGGGTGCTGCTTTAAGCAGCACCCGCCGCAAAGTCAAATATGCATGCTGTGCATTTGCATGCCCAAAGCGGCAGGCACCGCGTGGTGCCTGCGCATTGTGCATGCAAATGCAGGGGGGTACCATAGGTACCCCCCATGTGCACCCCCCATCCCCCAACACCCTGGGGGCTTGCAACGGGCACCCAAAAAGAAAAGACCACATGCTTTTCCACGGCGGAAAAGCAGCCGTGGAAAAGCATGTTTCCGCCTGCATCGTAATATGGCTGGCGGTGTCTTGCAGACACCGCCACCATATTTGCGTACACCCGCCGCGGATCAGCGGCGGACAGACTTGCCGTCCGCTGTTGATCCCAACGCCATCGTAATGTGGCGGTTGCTGTTTTCCCTCACCAAGGCGGTGAATCCGCATACTCCAGGCTGGGGGTGGCTTCCGCCGGCCCAGATGATGCGGATTCATCGCAATCCTAATCGGCTCCATAGTTTTTAATTCCTCCACCACAGCACCCAGTACAATAATCATTCGACAAGCATCCTTGACTCATCAGTTATATGCCCAATTTCAAAATACAGGTGGATATGGGGTGTGCTTTGCTGTAAGCCCAAAATCAAATTTAGAAACATATTCTCAGTTATTGTTAAAACAGTCATTAGTATGTCACCGTATCCACCATATCCCGAGTCGACTTGGACACTGTCCACTTTCTGGTCCAGTGATATAGACCTGTCTCTCTATCTTTATGCACATTTCATTACAGCCAACACCCTATGTGATAGAATGATGGTACTCTTTAGATATGATTTTCCCATTTTCCTTTGTATCTTAGTCTAACATCCAAATAATCAACACCACGTGCTACTTCTAAGTCTGAATCACTAAATTTTGGATTGCTTAGAAAAGCCTTATGGAGAATACATTTTCTTAAATTCGTTTTTTATGTGGTTGACCATTATCTCCTTCAATTTATAATAATCTGTTCATGAGGGTAACGTACTTTGCATCCTAAGTAGTGTACTTGAATCTGATAATGTGTCATCTGCAAATAAAAGGGGTGCGCATTCGCAGAAATTGTGCATTATTAATGGAGTCACTGAGCCAGGTCAACGCAGTAATAATATACAAAGTAAATAATGTTGGGGCTAATAAGTAATCCTGGTGTTCTCCCCAGTTTACAGGAAAAGGCTAGGGGCCTGGTTTAGATCTTGGAGGGACTCCTGTCTTCCTTCAGTGGCCTGGTTGCAAGTACTCCGAGGAGCTAACGGAGCCCCGAATGCCTTATTTAGATAACTTATTTTTGCATATTAGAGCCAAACATACCTTTGTTTCACAATTACAAATCCTTCTAATTTGTTTTTACAAGAATCCACCCGGCACAGAGGTAAGAACTCCTCCGGTACTATTTTCCTGTAGCTTAGTGCTCAGATATACTCAAATCACTCTGCATGTACATTTTGAAACAACTTTAAAAATTGACCTCTTCAAGTAATTGGCTTATCCTAACATTTTCTGTTTCCACCTGAGATTGCTAAAATAATGTTTTTGATTCCTTCTTTATTCTGGGTTATTCCAAATGGGTGAATAGTCTCCTTTTCACAGCAAAGTGCAACTCTGCAAACTCAATTTGTAAACAACTTCCTTGTTAGACTCAATCTTGGGATGTCAAAAATAAGACCTCCAAAAGGTTTGCCAATGTAAAATGATTCTTACGGAATATTTCCTGGAAAACATCACTTCACTACCACCTAGGTCAGAGTATCCCTATCCTCATCTTGCTTCAGTAACATCCTTCATTCCATTTGTATAATAAGCATTTCCTAAAGGTTTTGGTAATATCGGGCAATCCAAACCCCTCTTTCTTCACTGAAGTCTGCGGGCAAGAATTTGCAGACTGACCTTTCTTGCCCCGACAGTAAATCTAGCAGAATTCCTTCAAAATCTTGGAAGTGTCTTGTTGCCCATTTAGCCAACAGATTATTACAAACATAATTTTTTTAGGAATGTCAGGTTCAAATTTGCCCACAGGCTGAAAGTTAACTTTTTTTATTTACTAACCTCCCTCTATTTTGCACATTTATAAGGGTACGCAAATGGGACAACAAAACCTGTCCTCATGCCAAGATGCATTGAGTCAATAAACAGGAACACGGAAAGGGTGGGCAATCTCTGAAGGAGAGTAGAAGGGCACTGAACCAATGCTGATGTAGGCGTGCATTACTACATCTGGCCCTGTTGTGCTATGGATGTCTGACTGGGTCTCAAATCTGATCATTGGAACCAGAAAACTCATCTCGAAGGCTCATCTCAAAGGACTTGCTCTCAGAAATCCTAGACACGTTGTCGTTCTTTATTTTAGCATTTTTGTAACCAGGGTCAGTCTAGTCGTTTCCGGTCCATGAAGTCTCTAGGACCTTCAGTTCTGATGCATTACTTTGAATGCACTTGAACATTTTTTACTCATTTGTTTGTTTTCACTGTATCAGTGAATATTGAAGCCAAAATATCAACGGGTCACCAACTCAAGACCATAGTGTGGAGGGAAAAAATGTCGAATAAGTGAGTGCACAGATAGAAGTATGATTTTTTTATGGAACTCCACATCTATGTACTTTGAAGATATCTATAGAAAATCTACACAAGCCAAACACGCGTTATTCGATTTAAAACCTTTGTTTTGATATTGTGTTCCTAGATATTCTAGTCACGATATTGGGACCCAGCGACATTCTGGCTTGAATATTCCCAGTATACACTTATAATTGTCCACTACATGATTTTGTGGTAACCACTACGTTTTCTCAGGCTTTTCCATACGATATTGCGCACAGCAATTTATTTGTTTGCTTGGACCTGTGTGATTTTCATGGCGTTTAGAGTTCAAATTGAACCTAGGGAATATGGCCTAATCCTAGTAAGGACTGGGTTTATGATGCTGGGATGCTCAAATTCTCTATGGTTGTCTCAGCTCACAGGTAAGGCCTATCTGTAGATCCCTCTTAAGTCTCTTGAGCTAATGAGCCAAATGACCAATCACCAAACCGATTGTCAAACAGATCTTCACTGGACAATGAATTTCATGTCCACCTGCAAAGCAGTGCCCAACCGTGGCTAGCAGTTAACTGCACTCCTGCATAGCAGTGACATGCAGTACACTGTGTTCCTTTGCAAAAGTAGATCTTAATAAATCAAGCTCCTACACAACAGTGAACAGAAGTATACTGCTCCCCTCTGCAGCTGTGAACACTAGGGTTGCCACTGAGGCCCACTTTGCAATCATCAGTTTGGTTTTCTTTTATTATCACTCAATTTCAAGTGTGCCAGCCCAAGTCTCTTTATGGTTTACTACAGATGATGTCATGTCTTAGGCTGTTTAATGAAAGCCTAGAACTGGAAAAATTGTGCCCTGATGACGTAGTCAGGTGACAACCATAATGTCACTTTTGCCTTTCTGTGCACCAGTGAACACTCCTTTGCATCACTCAATACTAGTACATAATTCTTCTGAACATTAGTGAATAGTAGCATACCGTGCTGCTGAAAAGCAGTGGCGTAGCTAGACCTTGTGCCACCCACAGCGGTACCTGCGTTTGCTGCCCACAGCGACTGCATGCAGACGCAGGTAGGTGCTGGCGATTGCTGTGCCTGGCGCCTTTAGGATCGGGGGATTGTGCTGGATTTTTAATACACTGCCTCCTTTGCGGCACTGAGTAGCAGCACACTCTGATCCTGCTCATCAAGAAGTACTGCTACTGCTACACTGCACATCTGCATATCAGTGTAAAGTAGAATACTGCCCTGTTGCACAAGTAATACATTGCACTACTTCACAGCATTTAATAGCAGTACACTGCTCTCCTGCCATTCAATGAATAACAGTGCACTGCTCTCCTGCACTTTAGTGAATAGCAGTGCACTGCTCTCCTGCACTTCAGCGAATAGTAGTGCACTGCTCTCCTGCACTTCAGTGAATCGCAGTGCACTGCTCTCCTGCCATTCAGTGAATAGCAGTACACGGCTCTCCTGCCCTTCAGTGAATAGCAGTGCATTGCTCTCCTGCACTTCAGTGAATAGCAGTGCACTGCTCTCCTGCACTTCAGTGAATAGCAGTGCACTGCTCTCCTGCCATTCAATGAATTGCAGTGCACTGCTCTCCTGCATTTCAGTGAATAGCAGTGCACTCCTCTCCTGCACTTCAGTAAATAGCAGTGCAGTGCTCTCCTGCACTTCGGTGAATAGCAGCGCACTGCTCTCCTGCACTTCAGTGAATAGCAGTGCACTGCTCTCCTGCACTTCAGTGAATAGCAGTGCACTGCTCTCCTGCATTTCAGTGAATAGCAATGCACTGCCCTCCTGCACTTCAGTGAATAACAGTACACTGCCTGCTCTCCTGCCCTTAAATGAAAATCAGTACACTGATCTCCTGCCATTGAATGAATAGCAGTGCACTGCTCTCCTACACTTTAGTGAATGGCAGTGAACTTATCTCTTGCACTTCGGTAAATAGCAGTGCACTGCTGTCCTGCACTTCAGTGAATAGCAGTGCACTGCTCTCCAGCAGTTCAGTGAATAGCAGTACACTGCTCTTCTGCACTTCGGAGAATAGCAGTGCACTGCTCTCCTGCACTTCAGTTAAGAGCAGTGCACTGCTCTCCAGCAGTTCAGCAAATAGCAGTACACTGCTCTTCTTTACTTCAGTGAGTAGCAGTACACTGCTCTTCTGCACTTAAGTAAATAGCAGTACACTGCTGCTCTCTTGCACTTCAGTGAATAACAGTGCACTGCTCTCCTGCACTTCGGTGAATAGCAGTGCCCTCTCTCTTGCACTTCAGTGAATAGCAGCGCACTGCCTTCAAGCACTTCAGTGAATAGCAGTACACTGCTCTCCTGCACTTCAGTGAATAGCAGTGCACTGCTCTCCTGCCCTTCAATGAAAAGCAGTACATTGCTCTCCTGCACTTCAGTGAATAGCAGTGCACTGCTCTCTTGGCCATTCAATGAAGAGCAGTGCACTGCTCTCCTGCACTTCAGTGAATAGCAGTGCACGGCTCTCCTGCACTTCATTGAATGGCAGTGACCTTATCTCTTGCACTTCGGTGAATAGGAGTGCACTGCTCTCCAGCAGTTCAGTGAATAGCAGTACACTGCTATTCTGCAGTTCGGTGAATAGCAGTGCACTGCACTCCTGTACTTCAGTGAATAGCAGAGCATTGCTCTCCTGCACTTCAGTGAATAGTAGTGCACTGCTCTCCTGCACTTCAGTGAATAGCAGTGCATTGCTCTCCTGCACTTCAGTGAATAGCAGTGCACTGCTCTCCTGCACTTCAGTTAAGAGCAGTGCACTGCTCTCCAGCAGTTCAGCAAATAGCAGTACACTGCTCTTCTTTACTTCAGTGAGTAGCAGTACACTGCTCTTCTGCACGTCAGTAAATAGCAGTACACTGCTCTCTTGCACTTCAGTGAATAGCAGTGCACTGCTCTCTTGCACTTCGGTGAATAGCAGTGCACTGCTCTCCTGCACTTCAGTTAATAGCAGTGCACTGCTCTCCAGCAGTTCAAAAAATAACAGTACACTGCTCTTCTGCACTTCGGTGAGTAGCAGTGCACTGCACTCTGTACTTCAGTGAATAACAGTGCACTGCTCTCCTGCACTTCGGTGAATAGCAGTGCACTGCTTTCCTGCACTTCAGCGAACAGCAGTACACTTATCTCCTGCCTTTTAGTGAATAGTGGTACCATGGGCGGCAGCACATTATTGAATAGTGCACTATGCTTTTGCACATTAGGGAACTAAAGTGTGCTGCACTTCTTTGCAGCACAGAATAGCAGTACACTGTGCTCCTGCAAATCAGTGAACAGCAGGACGATGGACTCCTGCACTGCAGTGTTCAGTAGTGCACTGCCCACATTACACTCTGGAAAGAGTGACACACTGCACTCTTTCACAGCACTGAATAGCTGTCCTGCACATCAGTGAGTAAAAAGCAGTACACTGCGCTCCTGTATATCTGCGTTTATTAGGATGCTGCCTGCCTGCACATCAGAGAACAGTAATACACTGCACTACTACGCATCGCAGTTTATCAGTAGGGTGCACTCCTGCACATTAGTGAATAGTAGTACACCTAACCACTGCATATTAGTGAATAGTAGTACACTTTACCCCTGCATATTAGTGAATAGTAGTACACATCACCCCTGCACATTAGTGAATAGTAGTACACTTAACCCCTGCACATTAGTGAATAGTAGTACACATTACCCCTGCACATTAGTGAATAGTAGTACACATTACCCCTGCACATTAGTGAATAGAAGTACACTTTACCCCTGCATATTAGTGAATAGTAGTACACATTACCCCTGCACATTAGTGAATAGTAGTACACTTAACCCCTGCACATTAGTGAATAGTAGTACACGTTACCCCTGCATATTAGTGAATAGTAGTACACTTAACCCCTGCACATTAGTGAATAGTAGTACACATTACCCCTGCACATTAGTGAATAGTAGTACGCATTACCCCTGCACATTAGTGAATAGTAGTACACTTTACCCCTGCATATTAGTGAATAGTAGTACACATTACCCCTGCACATTAGTGAATAGTAGTACACTTTACCCCTGCACATTAGTGAATAGTAGTACACATTACCCCTGCACATTAGTGAATAGTAGTACACATTACCCCTGTATATTAGTGAATAGTAGTACACTTAACCCCTGCACATTAGTGAATAGTAGTACACTTTACCCCTGCATATTAGTGAATAGTAGTACACTTAACCCCTGCACATTAGTGAATAGTAGTACACTTTACCCCTGCATATTAGTGAATAGTAGTACACATTACCCCTGCACATTAGTGAATAGTAGTACACATTACACCTGCATATTAGTGAATAGTAGTACACATTACCCCTGCACATTAGTGAATAGTAGTACACTTAACCCCTGCACATTAGTGAATAGTAGTACACGTTACCCCTGCATATTAGTGAATAGTAGTACACTTAACCCCTGCACATTAGTGAATAGTAGTACACATTACCCCTGCACATTGGTGAATAGTAGTACACTTAACCCCTGCACATTAGTGAATAGTAGTACACATTACCCCTGTATATTAGTGAATAGTAGTACACTTAACCCCTGCACATTAGTGAATAGTAGTACACGTTACCCCTGCATATTAGTGAATAGTAGTACACTTAACCCCTGCACATTAGTGAATAGTAGTACACATTACCCCTGCACATTAGTGAATAGTAGTACACATTACCCCTGCACATTAGTGAATAGTAGTACACTTTACCCCTGCATATTAGTGAATAGTAGTACACATTACCCCTGCACATTAGTGAATAGTAGTACACTTTACCCCTGCACATTAGTGAATAGTAGTACACATTACCCCTGCACATTAGTGAATAGTAGTACACATTACCCCTGTATATTAGTGAATAGTAGTACACTTAACCCCTGCACATTAGTGAATAGTAGTACACTTTACCCCTGCATATTAGTGAATAGTAGTACACATTACCCCTGCACATTAGTGAATAGTAGTACACATTACCCCTGTATATTAGTGAATAGTAGTACACTTAACCCCTGCACATTAGTGAATAGTAGTACACATTACCCCTGCACATTAGTGAATAGTAGTACACTTAACCCCTGCACATTAGTGAATAGTAGTACACATTACCCCTGCACATTAGTGAATAGTAGTACACATTACCCCTGCACATTAGTGAATAGTAGTACACTTTACCCCTGCATATTAGTGAATAGTAGTACACATTACCCCTGCACATTAGTGAATAGTAGTACACTTTACCCCTGCACATTAGTGAATAGTAGTACACATTACCCCTGCACATTAGTGAATAGTAGTACACATTACCCCTGTATATTAGTGAATAGTAGTACACTTAACCCCTGCACATTAGTGAATAGTAGTACACTTTACCCCTGCATATTAGTGAATAGTAGTACACATTACCCCTGCACATTAGTGAATAGTAGTACACATTACCCCTGTATATTAGTGAATAGTAGTACACTTAACCCCTGCACATTAGTGAATAGTAGTACACTTTACCCCTGCATATTAGTGAATAGTAGTACACTTAACCCCTGCACATTAGTGAATAGTAGTACACTTTACCCCTGCATATTAGTGAATAGTAGTACACATTACCCCTGTATATTAGTGAATAGTAGTACACTTTACCCCTGCATATTAGTGAATAGTAGTACACTTAACCCCTGCACATTAGTGAATAGTAGTACACTTAACCCCCGCACATTAGTGTTTAGTAGTACCGTCTGTTCATGCACATCAGAGAAGAGTGATACACTGCACTGCTGCGCAGAAGGCTGCACTTCAGTGAACAGTAGTAAGCCGTGCTCCTGCATTGCATCACACTGCACTCCTGCATTGCATCGCACTGCACTGCACTCCTTTGGAACAGTGCACTGTGTTACTTATAGATGCACAAGATGCACAACACCTGAACTGCTGTAGACATGTTGCTCCGTGCACGGACTGCCTCTGTACAGGGGTGCATGAGCGGTGCTGTATTAAAAGGTGGTGCTGTACTCAGGGACTCTTCGACCGTTCGAGAACACAAAGAGCCTCCCTGTGTAGGCAGCGCGCGACAGGCGCCACACGGTGCAATTTGAGTAGAGTCATGGCTCAATGAAATGCGCGCGCCAGAAGTAACACCTAATTTTTTTCCCCAAATTCAATTTTGCCCTTATTAGTCCGAAGTGACAGCTAAGCAATCACTTGCGTTGGGAAACAGCGGGGCTATTTAGCTTAGGGTCTGACTGCTGGGGGCCAATAACACACACATAAATCACACTGAGGTAGAGGGGTCTCCACAGGAACACAATTGAACTTCAATACACGGCACCTTGTAATAAGTCATTTACAAACAATGGTGGCAGAATTATCTTATTGTTCTCCGTTCTCCCCACATGCAATTGTAAAGTATGGATTTCCTGCTTCCTGTGAAATATAGTGAAATTAATATGAATGCCACGGGATAAAGGATTTTACTGGCCGAATTCACTTTGGGAATGGGCTGCAGCGCAGTTATGCCTCAGTGCCAGGCCCCCTCCCGAATCCCTTCCAGGGCAGGAGGGGAGCATGTAATGGTCTTCACTGGCAGGCAACATCCTCCACTTCACTCCCACATCCCTACCACCCTCCCACCCCATCACACAGTTCCCACCTGCTCCAAGCATAATGAATTGGTATTTCCATGAAGCCGGGTCTGCTGGCTTAGTGAACTAATGTGTCCACTCCAGGTGCCTTTGTTTGACCTCATGATCACATGTTCAAATCCTGGTGGATCCACTCAGCCTTTCATCCTTCTGAGGTCGAGCCTTTCATCCTTCCGAGGTCGACGAAATGAGTACCATTGAGTTGTGTAACAATAAACATCTGTTGTTCCGTACCAAGATGCCTACGGTGAGTGTGCGCTTTACAAATACACGTTATGTTATGGGGAACTCCAGCCAGCTGGAAAATATTGTTCTGCAGAGTTATTCCTCATTCCAAGGGGTTTTACTCATAGTAGGAGGATATATGTGAGGATACACTCAGGGCCGATCTGGCTACCGGGATTGTCTTAATAAACAGTGCAAAACAAATGTTTAAAAAAAGTACTCTTTGAAGCTATTTGTTTTGCATTGTTCATTTAGAAGCGCCAGCTACTCCCCAGCACCAAAATCAGTCCCCTCAGCATTCACCCTGGACCCCACCCTAGCAGAAAACACCCGGTAGGCAGTCCGGCCCTGGAGATACTAGCTGAAAACTTTAATACCAACCACCTGGGGCCTCCAAATATATAGCCTTATAACTCCTAATCAGGCTCCTAGAGGTTTATTTGCAGGATTTGAGGCTCAGCATTCTACAGATGCAAATGGTTTAATTTGTGCATTAATATTGTAGAGGCTTCCTGTTGGGTATTAGGAAAATGTCTCAATTTGTATCAGATTTGTAACATACAATCTTTGGGCTTTAAACAGTGTTTTTGTCTTGACAATAAACTGGAATTTAACCTTGAACTGTAGCAATAGATGTGTAAATGAGAGTTTATTCGTTTATTTGCTCTAAATACCACGTTAAAGGGTCATATTTACTTTCACTGCCCTGGCATAAATATACATATCTATGAAGGAAATTGGGCTATTATTTAAAAAGCATGTAAGTCCTTCACAAGTAAGAAGTCTGCAATTTTCCTTTACTTGAAACCAAGTACCCCATTTCAGCACTTGACTCTCTCCTGGTAGCGAAACAGAGCAGTCCAAGGCCTGCTCAGGGGAGATGGTGTGGGATAGTATCTCCAGCTCGCTAGTAGGCAACCACAACACTCAATAAATAACTGTCCAGTTTTTCTTACAAAAACAAAAATTACTTGAATTACACATTAAATATCTGTGCGTTCATTTACAACTAGGTACAATCAGATACTTGGAAATAGCTTTAATGATACTCTCAGCAAGCCTTAAACGTACAATCACAATCCCTCCCACCAAACTAGATATAATAATTCAATATAAGGGGCTGTTATCAATAAAGAAGGTTTTTCAGCGTGTCATCACATTAATAAAAGCAGCAACATATTATAATTCACCACTGAAGTTAATGGTGATTGTCAGAAATGGGGATCTCTAGTTGGCAGCGGCTGGTGCCAATGTCCAAATAGGGATCCTTTTTCCTAAGTCAGAGTAAGGAGGCTAGACCCTTTGATAACCCATGTTCAACCCTGTGGTAACGTAGCACAAGCAGACAGGCCTGTCTCAGAGGCAGTGTGTGGAGCATTTATGTCCATACACAATAACGCAGTGAAGACACTTCAAAGGTGCACCACACAAGTAGTTATAGAAAAATAAGCATCTTTATATAGGCTTACCACAAGGCTCAAAAGCGATCACGAAGCCACAATGCATGTAAATATAGATTCACTTAAAAAGCAATAAAAGCACTCAAAAGCATGTGAAACGAACTTAGTTCGAGGCTGGGGTCAACTCGACCCCCTGATGCACAATGTACCTGAGGTTTAAAGGGGCTCGGCACGCAGCTTCGTGAGGAAGCCACGATGATGACAGGCGGACTCGCAGCAGCCACAGCTCCCAGCTGCAGCGGTCCGCGGCGTGCATTCACGATGATCCTGGGACCTGATTAAAGGCGGGCACACAGCTGCAACAGTGCTCGGTGACGGCGGCCCACGCAGGTGATAACAAAGATACTCGAGGTGGTGACCAGTGCGGGTACTCAGCGGCACAGCTCCTCAGCTGCAGTGGCCCACAATAACGATAGCGATGATTCTCGTAGCACAGACAGATGCTGGCTCTCAGCGGCAACAGCTCCTCAGCTGCAGTGGCCCACAATAGCGATAGCGATGATTCTCGTAGCACAGACAGATGCGGGCTCTCAGCGGCAACAGCTCCTCAGCTGCAGCGGCCCAAAATAGCGATGATACTCGTAGCACAGACAGATGCAGCCTCTCAACGGCAACAGCTCCTCAGCTGCAGCGGCCTACAATAGCCAAATCGATGATTCTCGTAGCACAGACAAATGCAGGCTCTCAGCGGACACAGCTCATCAGCTGCAGCGGCCCACAATAGCGATAGCGATAGTTCTCAGCCCGCGTTCCCCTCAGTAGACCCAGAGGCTCTGGAATTCTCATCAGAAGCCTCACCTGCGAGTAGAAACCCCCTCAATAGGAATTCAGAAGGCTGATGGGTGAAGTCTAATGTCACTGAGACTTCAGCAGGAGGCAAGCTCAAATCAGGCCCTTGGGTAGTTGCTTCAGCAAGATGGATGAAAGTTTGAAAGTCCTTTCCCTCTAGTTACATGGACAGAGGTTTGTCTTGACATCCAGAAGTACCACACTGTGTAGGGGTTTTAGCACAGATATTTATACCTCAAAAGTCTTTGTTCTCAAAAGTCACAAACCACTGTACCCAGCCAGAACCAGTTTGGTGTTGTCCTGGAGCACTTTGTTTACAAGACTGCATCCTGCCTTTCAGGAAGAGGGGATCTGCCATCAGATGCACAGTGGGAGGTGGAGCCATTCGTCACCTTGCCAGGCACAGCCCAGCTCAGATCAAAGTGTCACCCCTCCCCATACTCCAACTGCAGATCTCTCTATTCAATCCAGGTCGGGCTAAGCCTGCCCTTTCCCTCAAAAACCTGCTTTCTAAAAGTGGTATTTTCAAACACAGAATATAAATATAATCTTCACTAAAAGCTGCACTTTAATATTCTGAGCTCAGGCATAATAAATTCGACTTTCCTATAATGTTCCTTGGGTCAATTAGGATTATAGAATGTAATAATCAGACTGCCCATCCTGGCCTAAGGGAACAGATAGCCTTGCAATAGTGAAAAATGAAATGGAGGGTAATTCACTATCAGGACATGCTACACAGACCAAGGCATGTCCTACCTTTCACATACAATGCACCCTGCCATAGCGGTGACTTACATGATGCCATGGGAAGTTTTAGGGACTAGGAAGTGGGTTCGCTTCACAGTCAGCACGGCAGTTCTGGACTGCACACAGACTCTGCAATGGCAGGCATGGGACACACTTTACAAGCTGTTTCTGTGGGTGGCGCAATCAGTGCTGCAAGCCCACCAGCAGCATTCGGTCTACCAGCCCTGGGCACGCACTGTGCACTAAACTAGGGACTAACAGGTAAACCAAATGGGCCAATTATGGGTATACCAATTTAGACAGTCAATTTACAATAGGGAGCATTCGTGTGGTGGCACTAAATGGCAGTGGCACAGCGCCCAGAGCCTCTAACACCAGCAAACACAGAGGAGACAAAAGCGAAAGATGGAAGGGAGACCCACGCCAATGGTGCCAGGTCTAACAGTGATAGTACCAACATTCAATAGTATTAATTCTAATTTAGAGCTTTTAATTGTCTAGCATTACCATTGCCAATAAAACATTACAATGAATAACATGCCCCAGAGTTTAATTTACCCTTTTACACTGTTGCTTCTGCAGTTTTAGCACAACCAACAGGTGTCCTCATGCTCCAGAGCCCAAGCGCCAAAAGCACAAGTTCCAGGAGTGTTTTGAGAACATATTAAGGGCTTGATTCTGATAGTAGCGGTCAGACTGCCGACGGGCCATTGGTGGTGTTCCAACATCTCTTCGGTCCGACTGCTGTATAATGATACTGCCAGGTGGACCCACATCTGTTGAACGCAAGACCACCACCTCCGCCAGGATCATAGATCCCGTCTGTGTGGTGGTCAGAGGAGCGTCCCAGAATGGGGGCGACGCCACTGAGGCAGACACTGCCGTCGAGATTTCCAAATCCCTTTTTGACAGCCTTTTCATGGCGAGAACCCTTCCATGTAAAGGTTATCAGAAAGCGATCGCAGCATGCCCCTGCCGTGGTTTCAGTGAATTTACAACCGCCAGCTCGGTGGTCTAATCCAAATATCGCAGTCAGACCACTGCATGGTCATCGGGCAGTCTCCCGACTGCTGCAATAGCGCCCAGTGGTCCGACCGACCGGCATCATAATGATGCCCTAAATGTCTTCTTGGGGCCTCGGTATGAGCCCCTGGGAGACCTAGGGTAACCTTTTTGCCAGAGGTTCAGCAGCCCCTGAACACTTTACAGCAACCTTAGTGATGTCCCTTCCCTAGCTGGGGCACCACAAAAGCCAGTCTGAACATGTTTTGGGGCCCTCAAGGGGATTTTGGGCACTTCTTTCCCAGGAGAAGTCAATATGTGATAAGTGGCTTTTCTGCAATGAAAACAATGCGTTTTCCATTAACGATGGTCTTGCACCATGTTATATTTTCTTGCCAGGTGCCCCTGCCCCTCATTGGGGCACCCATCATATGCTTGCATCTGGTTAGGGGCAGCATGGGGAGCCCACTCTTGCACTGTCCGGCCAGCTCCCCATTTGGACGACATTACAATGAAGTGCTGAAGCTGGCACATTTCCTTTCTCCTGCCGCGTGGATCATCAGCTGGAATGGCTCCAGGATTTGGCCGCCCACACCCCCTAGACATATGCACAGGTGGATGAGACAGCATCTGCCTTGCAACTCTGGTATAGTAGGAGTAGGGTCCCCCAGGTGAATTCTGTAATCAGCGAGCCACAGGGGATGGGGTCCGTGGGCAAATAGGAGAGCTCTAGGACAGGGCCCAATGCCCACCATATTTGCAGTAACTTAACTAAAGAAATGAGGATGTGCCAAACACTAGGGGCTCGGCCAACCCCGGGAGAATATGGAAGGGATACGGTGGAGTGATATCCTCTCATTTTCTCACCTGGTCACCCCCCAGGTACCAGACTTTAAGACTGTTTTCTCCAGGCCAGCAGTGCCAATTTGGATGATATTGATCTTGGTTTGCTAGTGGTGGCCAACTCTAGGCACCCAGAGCATTCTCTTCAGGCCTTCTAGCTTTTAAGTCTTATTTATTTTGGGAAGCTTGATTTTTGCTGCTCCGTTACCTGACCAGCAATCTGCCTGGGCTCCTGAAGCTCCCTCCTGTTTAGGTGAGCCTCCAACAACTATTCCACAGCCATCAAGAAGAACACTCACTTCACAGGTTCTGCAGCCTGCTGGGTACTTGAAGAGTACCTATGTGTCATAGGCGTCAAGGGCCAGTCACCAGCAGTTGAAGAGGAACCATTCAGAGTCCCGGAGAAGGTCTATTGTCCCCCTTTTCTTCAGGTGGACTAAAGGAGCCGGTGCCATTGGGCCTGCAGAGGTCCATTCTAGTCTTGGGTGCCTTTTGAGGTCAAAGTCCTTTGACCCCTCTTTGTAGCGATTCAGCAGTCTTCTTCCTCCCAGTTGGGCATTGTATTGATATCACAGCCCTAAGTCCAGTGTCTTTTCAAAATCCTCTCCCTTGTGCAGGGGATTTTATGTGGGGGTGGAAAGTTCTAGAACATATGAGAGTGCCACATCATCACTTCACCCCAGCCCTAACCTGCTGGGACATAATCTGGGGCATTTCAAAATGGCATCTTCAAGTGGTCTATGAACATAACTTACCTGGGAGCATCAGCTCCATCCCCATCTGACACATCTGTCTGATCCCGTCCCACCAAAACTTCAAAGGGGAACCCCTCCTCTGTTCGGCTCTAGAGGTCTGGACTGCCTCCTTTGTTTCTGCGGGCTTGTCCATGCCAGGCACAATGTGAAAAGTTAATTACCAGATGCAGATTTCCTTCCTACCCCTTCCATTACCAGAAACTGATAAAACACTGTTAATGGCTCTATTACATGGGGAGTCCTTTGATCCTCTTGCTGGCCAGCAGAGGAATTAACTTGGCCCAGAAACGGGGGACAAAGGTCTGGATTCTGATAATGGCTGAGCCAGGGAAATGTGACAATACTTAAAGTGCCATAAGGAGTGAAGTTATGATGAAAGTGACTATGTATCTACACGTGGGATGCATGTTTACCCTCAGATTGATACCTCACTAGACCCTGGAGGGTGAAACAATACACTGGTGCGGATTTCAAATATAATGTGTTCAGTTTAGCATTACAGACTTTAAGTAAGCACTGCACACCTACACTGTAAATACCCACACCTTTTATAACGCCAACCTCAGGTCAGCACTAACCCTTGAAGGATCTTCCGGTGGCAAGCTCCCTGTGCGCAGATACCTGGCTGCGCAACAGACTAATACGTGCAGCGCGCACACGTGCTCACAGCCGTGTGTTCATGGGTAACCAGCTCAGAGCTTCTTACTGTAGCTGTGTATCTTCAGCCTTATCTTAAATAGGCAGACACTGGCAGTTAGCACTCTAAGTCCATTTCCACAGTATTTAGTGAGTGAGACTCAGTTGGTGAAACTCACTCACACCAAAAGTCCAAAAACCAAGTAGTCAAAAGTGAAGCGCTCAGGGAAATTAAATAGCGGGCATCCATTTCCTACTATTTCTATGCACTACACACTAGTATTAGATACTAGATTCTGGGTGACAAATCCTGTGTAACCCTACCAGGCTAGGAATATTTGATACCAGGGAGTTAAACATTACAAGTTATGTGGCCCTCCTCCTTTTCATTTTACAGTCTCTTCTGGCAGTTCCTCCTAGGCAATCTTCTTCTACTCTCACTGTGTTCCCAAGGTAAGGGTCATGGAGAAGACTGGTACTCAGAAACAGTGCATCACTAGCAAGTACTACATGAGAGAAGAACGCCATGCTACTTTGCATTTTTCAATAATACTTTTCTGCTTTTATTGAAGATTCATTGGAGGTTGCACATAATAAAACATAATTAATACTTCCCCCATGAAAAGTGGTAATGCAACTTGTTTTACAAAAGGCAGGGAGAGAAACCGTCTATATAGCTTTGAGTATTGGAATTTTAACTTTTAGCTGTGGTAAGGAAACAAGTGTAAATCGTTGGAAACTTCCCAAAGGGTACATTCAGAAATTCGAATATGTAATCTTACACAACTCCATGGGCTAAGGAAATCACATTTTCACAACTTCTACATACTACATTTCCGTAACTAGATTTGTCATATAGCATTCAGTATCCTTTTTACAACGATTATGATAGTTTTCGATAAGCCTTTGCGTTCCCTCTGTGAAATGTGAAAAAATGTTTCTTAGAGAGGAGGCAAAAAAGTTACTTCATTTAAAAACAGTCAAAGACATAGTAGTTTGCTGACCCTTGCCGGCCACCAGTCCTGTGAGTTAGGATGGATTGAGACTCATCCTGGTTCATAAATTTGTGAAAAGACCTAGTTATGAGGACGGTTCACAAAATTCAATACTAGTTGCAGAAATACTGGTCGCAAGTTGGGACCAGTTTTCATGAACAGTAGGACAGTGTAACTGGCCCCTAGTTATGAATGTTTGTCTGCACCCTCAGCAGTTCAACTTTGTGGTATATGTGGGCATGTGATTTACTCCAAGGCAGAGAGGAATAAATGTCTGCACTCTCGTGTTTTAATACTACCAGTGTATGTTGTGAAAGTGTACTTGTTTATGAATCAGCATTCTCTCTGGTTGACTTCTAAAATTGTGGCTGTCATTTACATTGTCGTTCTTGGGCATCTCATGATTTCTCTAGTTCAGTGAGTCCCCATTTTAGGTCTCACCCCTAGAAACTACAACCTTCACTCTTGTGTAGTAAATGTATGGTTGTTTAACATCACACTTGCTGATCCTTGATTGTGAATTAGATCATTTTACACCTGGCATATGCATAGTGCACAGCTACATGTATATTTGCACACATATTATTGAACCTAATAACAAAGACATTTTAGAGTAGGTAAAAATGTACCATATAGTGCTGTTTTAAGCACTCTTACATGTGTTTGTAAATCAACCCTGAAACGTCCAACTTTCTCTTAATAAAAATGCCAAGAAGGCAGAGGCCTTTCCCTTTGTACTATTTGAACATTAATATTCCCTGAACGTTTTTATTTTAGAAGTTTGGGGGATGATTCTAAAAGCAGACCTTTTTTATGTACTCCAAAATGCCTATGTGAATACACTGTTTCTAAGACTGGTCGTTTTCTCTCAGAGATATTCAGTGCTACTAGAATGTGTAAAATCATACCAGCAATATAAACCTCAAAGGAGAGGGAAAAAGAAACGAACAAATGAAATTGTTATAGATTACACTTGTCCAACATGCTGCCTGATAGCCAGCAGGCAGTCTGCCCATGCATTTCCTCCGCCTGCGACATCACTTTATTTTGCAGGCTTAGTTGGAGGTCAGCCAGGCAGGTTGCATGTGCTCTACTGTCAGTACACATCGGTTAATAGGAAGAAAAATACAGTTTATTATTTTGCTGTGAATGGAACAGGGAAGCAACACGTGCCACTTGGCCAATTCATAACTGCACCCTCCCTCTCTTATGAAACTTCTTAGCCCCTTCAGCGCTCATGACGAGTTCAGCTCGTCATGAGCTACGGCGCTCCAGTGCTCATGACGAGCTGAGCTCGTCATGACCCTGCCCGTTCCGTGGAACGCTCGCATGCTGGGCTGATTCCCCTTCAGTGCTGAGCGTTCCATTGGAACGGGTGTGGCCATGACGAGCTCAGCTCGTCATGAGCACCGGAGCGCCGTAGCTCATGACGAGCTGACCTCGTCATGAGCATGGGGGCGCTGTTTCCCCCGCCCCCCAGCACAGCGGGGGAAACAGCCCCGCATGGAAGGGGTTAGAAAATAAAATCCAGCGCTCACTCCTCCTGCTATGTCAGCAAAAGCTTACTGTTCATGCTTCTCCTCACCTTATGACTACCAAAAAAGCAAGCTTTGGCGATGCCAATAGGTCTGGCTTTAAAGGAGGATTGTGTGGTAATGAGAAACATTACAAGTAAATAGCATGGGAATAGATATGTATTTGTGTGGATGCAAAGAACTGTAGAATAATATTGGTGTAGGTTAAAAGGTCAGGAGAGAGTTGCACTGTCAAGCATCCATGTAGGTTAATGACTGCCCTTCTTACAGCTGTACTGCTAGCAGAGAAAAGCAACATTAAATGAATTAGCTATCTAAGACACTTTGATATCATTCCAATGTCATGTGCTTGCACCTGAAATTCCAAACTTAAGCACATGGATAAATAAACAAAATTATTACAGCTCTGTAGAAAGGGAATGTCTGACATAATATCGACAGACAGAATATCTACATACAAAAATATCGACACAAAAATATCGAAATCAAAAATATCGGAGTCATATCTTCATAAAGGTAAGTACAAAAATATCGAAAAATTAATATCGTAGTACAAAAATATCGAAATTAAAAATATCGTGTTTTTAAATGTATAAATAATAATGTAAAAATTATTTTAAAATACATATAATTTTACAAATATTAAATAAAAACATTAAAACATAATTAAAAAATTAAAACTAATACATATACATTTAAAATAAATTAAAAACTTAATAATTTAATGTAATTTTATTTTTTTTAATTTCATTTAATTGATTTAATTTAAATATACATTTATTTTATTTTTACCCTGTACGCCTGTACCCCAAAAACCCAAAACTGACCCTGAACCCTAAAAATACCCCTTTACCCAAAAACCCCAAACTGACCCTGAACCCTAAAAATACCCTTTTACCCAAAAACCCAAAACTGACCCTGGACCCTAAAAATACCCCTTTACCCAAAAACCCAAAACTGACCCTGAACCCTAAAAATACCCTTTTACCCAAAAACCCAAAACTGACCCTGAACCCTAAAAATACCCCTTTACCCAAAAACCCAAAACTGACCCTGAACCCTAAAAATACCCCTTTACCCAAAAACTGAAAACTGACCCTGAACCCAAAAAATACCCCTTTACCCAAGAACTAAAAACTGACCCTGAACCCTAAAAATACCCCTTTACCCAAAAACTGAAAACTGACCCTGAACCCTAAAAATACCCCTTTACCCAAAAACTGAAAACTGACCCTGAACCCTAAAAATACCCCTTTACCCAAAAACTGAAAACTGACCCTGAACCCAAAAAATACCCCTTTACCCAAAAACTGAAAACTGACCCTGAACCCTAAAAATACCCCTTTACCCAAAAACTGAAAACTGACCCTGAGCCCAAAAAATACCCCTTTACCCAAGAACTGAAAACTGACCCTGAACCCTAAAAATACTCCTTTACCCAAAAACTGAAAACTGACCCTGAACCCTAAAAATACCCCTTTACCCAAAAACTGAAAACTGACCCTGAACACTAAAAATACCCTTTTACCCAAAAACTGAAAACTGACCCTGAACCCTAAAAATACCCCTTAAAAAAACTAAAACATATAAAATTTAAAATATTATTATATACTTACCTATACTTACGTTGTAATGGTATGCGTTGTAAAGGTACCTGCGTTGTAAAAACATGCGTTGTAAACACATGCGTTGTAATGGTTTTTGCGTTGTAAAAAATTCGTTGTAATGGTAGTGCGTTGTAAAAGTTGCGTTGAAAAGGTTGTTTCCCCGGTGGATAGCGTAGGGGTAAAAATTACTATTCACACTCCAGAGGGTGCAACAGTAGGGAAAGCGTTGGATAGCATGGGGGTAAAAATTAATTCCCACACTGCTCCCACTTTAACACACAACACACTACACATATAAAAAAGACAACTAATATAAATTTCAATTAATCAATTAATAACAATTAATATTACTAAATTGATGTAATTATAAATGAACTAAATAACACATATTAATTACTAATTAATTAACAATAAATACCAAAGAAAATTACAATCTCTTTAATTAATTACATTTAATTATATCACACCCTATCCCCCTATAAACACACAACCCACTACACAGAAATAAATCATATCATTTATTCACTTAATAATTATTAATTACCAATTAATTATTATTTAATAACAACAAATTAAATATATTAGCACATCAACTCTAAATAATTTAATTACATAATTAATATTATTTAATTACCAATTCATTATTAATTAACAATAACAACACATTAAATATATTAGCACATTAACTCTAAATAATTTAATTACATAATTAATATTATTTAATTATCAATTAATTATTAATTAACAATAACAATAAAGTAAATATATTAGCACATTAGCTGTAAATAATTTAATTTACTAATTAATATTATTGTTTCCCAATTAATTAATTAACAATAACAAAAAATTATATATATAAAAAAATTACTCTAATTAATGTAATTAACTAATTAATATTAATTAATTACCAATTAATTATTAATTAAAAATATGTACAAAATTATATTAATTAACTAATTAATATTAATTAATTACCAATTAAGTATTAATTAAAAATATTTACAAACATATATTAATTAATTAATTATTATTAAATTACTTCCCACCCTATTCCCCTATAAACCCACAACCCGCTCTGATACTAAAACGCAAAATGTAAACAAATTTACAAATTTTCAAACATACATTACAAAACATGTTTAACAAACATATAAACAACACATTAAAATACATAACACTAAACAAAATTTCGATATTAGTAAAATTCGATATTAGTAACATACTTACCTTAAAAAAACGATAATCTGTCTGTCGATATTTTGGACATCGATATTCTATACTATCGAAATTAAAACATCGATATTATTGTATATCGATATTTTAATTTCGATATTTTGTCTGTAAACCGTAGAAAGGCAAGTACTTCTTTGTAGAAGCACACAACTTCTGATCAACCAAAACATGTTCTCCTGGTTAGAGCTAAAGCCCTTCTGTAATGAACCTCCCATAATTGTCTGGTGACAGCTGTGCTGTCAAGCCACACCATAAACAAGTCCTTTAGTCCGACATTCCACTCACCCTGTTCGCTCCCCGTGAGATGGCTATAAAAATGAAGTAAGACTAATTTCCTTTGAATTTCTTCGCTTCTTAGAGACACGGGGAGAAAAACACAGAAGGTGCCCAAATATGGGAAGTGCTGAGGTCGAGGGCCTGCTTCAGAAGGGTGACTCAGTTACCTGAATGGAGACCACGTGTCAATGGTCTACTGGGGCACTAGCACTGGGGTTCGCAGGAATGTTGGAGGAACCTGGCTGCAAATAATTTGCACATCTTCGGCATGTACTTGGATGAGGGTGCTTGCTTAAGATAATTTTGGGGAAAAGTAAAACAAACTGGTTGTGCAAGAGAGCTTGTGCAGAGCTTGGCTGATCAGGAGATACAATAATCCACTGCATAAAAGCATTAAGAAAGTTTTTGGAAGTGATAAGAGACAGAGCGAGTAAGTTCTGCCATGATGACTGCAATCCAATAAAATCTAGGGAGTAAATGCAGGAAATGCAACAGAGACAATCATTTTGCAAGCACCTGCCTGGGTGCACATATCAAAAGTGAGCGAGGAATACCAGCAAGACCACGGGCGGTGACGAGCAGGTATGTCAGGCACATGGAAATGGCAAATCGCAGCACCTCAACTGAATCAGAAGGAACAGCCGCGCCAGAGAATGTGGAACGACTATATCTGATGTGCGATGGCCCTACGGAAGAATGAGGGCCAGAGCACATTCATCTTATAGAGAAACATCAGATCAAGAAAACAGCTACAGTGGACATCGAAGTAGGAAGACACAACACATGCTTCGTGCTAGATGGTGGGGCCACATGCAACATAATGTGCATGTCAGAGTATGAGAAGATGAAAATAAGAACGCCACTAGCACCGTCCACTGTTAATGTATTCACCTGCGGCTCGAAGAAGCCAGTGGTCAACATGGGGAAGTTCACAGAGACACTGACATACAACGACAGGTCAAGCAAAGAAGAAATACATGTGCTACGGGGAGACAGTCCAGCACCATGTCTGCTAAGCAACGTCTTGGCATAGGTGATGGATCTCCTAGCAATGACGTACCACATATGAGAGAAACTGAACATTTTGTGAGACTATCCGGCATACTACAAGGCCTAGGCAAACTAAAAGGAAAACAAATAACAATGCATATCAACGAGGCGATCAAACCTGTGGCTCAGCATCACCGATGAGAGCCCATCTACCTGCAACCACAGGTAGAAGAGGAAAAATAAAGCCTGCTGGGCCAGGACATAATCGAGCTCACAGATGGGCCGACCCCATGGATATCGCCATCACGATTGAGAGGGAAAGGCATCCTGGGCCACATCTCAAAGACATGATCAGCTGTCTCACTGGTGCGTGCCGATTTTCAAAGCTGGACCTGTGCAAAGGGTACCATCAACTGGAGCTTGACCCACAATCAAGGTACATTATCACTTTCTCCACGCACATGGGCCTGTTTCACTACAAATGACTAAGTTTTGGCATTTCATCAGCAGAGGAGATAATTCAGGAGACCATAAGGCAGGTAATAAGGCCACTAAAGAACAGTTTGAACTACAGTGACAACATCCTGGTGTTTCGTCAGTCAGATGAAGAACATGACAGAGTTTTGCGTGAAGTATGCCTGCATTTGGAACAAGCAGGACTAACACTAAATGAAGACAAGTGCGAACTGGGGAGAAATAAACTGGTATTCTTCGGACACATCTTCTCCAAGCAAGGTGGAGACATTTGAAAAGGCGAGTCCTCTAAAGGATGTTACAGAGGTGAGGTCATTTCTTGGGCTTGCCAGCTACTGTGCTCGCTACATAAAAGACTTCGCCATAGTGAGCACACCGCTTCGGGACCTAACGAAGCAGGGTCAGAAATTCATCTGGCCACAAGAATGCAATTGGGCGTTTGAGGCCATCAGACATGCTGTAATAGCTGTGGATCATCTTGCCTATTTTGATCCATTGCTTTGCACGAAGCTGACGGTGGAGCCCTGTGGGACTAGGAGCAATTTTAGCACATCATCTGCTGGGTAGCCCCTGAAGAAGGGTTCAAGATGGACCCGAAATGCATTGGGAACTGTTGGTTTTTGGATGACATATTATATCATATTTACAAGACTTGTATCTGAAGAGACTATGAAGATACATGTATTTGATATATTGTGAACAATTGTTTAAGTCGTACATTTAGAGTTTGTTTTAACTTGTGCTTTATCTTTTGATTCTTTTGGAATTAAGTTTTGAAACACATTTGCTGAATCGTTTTTCTTTCTATTTGTAAAACATATTTGAGAACACTAGTTGTTTGTAAAAGGCTCTTTTAGCCCAATGGCTGTGCTACATGCAGTCTTTGGTTGTCCTTAGACTCACTTTTCAAGTGCACTACGTCGACACACTGTACATTTGGCACATGAATCACACAGAGGCATGGTCGCAACAAAGAAATTGCTACTGGAGAAAGTATGGTTCCCTGGCCTAGACAGAATGGTGGAGGACACTTTCCTGAATTGCCACATCTGCCAAAACAACAGGACAGCCAGCAAAGCCTGAACCATTACAAATGTTGGAACTTACAGGAGCAGTGTGGACAACGTTGGCAGCAGACTTCTACGGGCCTTTGGACACGGGCAACTACTTGCTCGTGATCATTGATGAATATTCAAGATTTCCCATAGTGCGACAAATCTCATCGACATCAGCGAATGCAATACTGCCAATACTGGATGACACATTCGCAGCCTGGGGCTCCCCACAGACATTAAAAACCGACAACGCTCCTCCATTCTCAGGAGAGGAGTTTCGAAAATGTATGGGCTGCCTAGACATTCATCACAGGAAGATACCTCCTCTGTGGCCACAAGAGATTGGCATGGTGGAGAGGTTCATGGGGAACATAAAAAAGGCTGTCCAAAGAGCAAAGCTGGCAGAGATGTCAATAGGACAAGCACTCTGTCAAGTACTACGAGATTATCGAAACACCCCCCAATGCTCCACGGGACGATGACCTGCTAAATTAGTGCTGGGAAGAACAAGCAGGACGAGGCTACCACAACTTGAAGCAACAGCGCCAACAGACCACAGCAGCATTGCTGTCAGAGTCCAGGAGGCCAAAGAGAAGATGAAAGCTTACGTCGACGCCAGGCAACATGCCACTCCGTCGCACCCTAAGCAGGGGACTCAGAGGTGGTGCGTCAGCGGCAACTGAGGAAAACAGACAGTCCGTTCTCAAAGGAACCGCCAACATTGACAAATGTCAAGGAGCCAATGTTAACAGCGGCTGCGGGCCCCTGCCAAATAAGAAGGAACAGTTCTCACTTCAAGGGACTGAAGATCATGGATGAAGATGGAGAGGACACTGCAGCAGTGTACAGTGACACTCAAAATAAGACATGAAGCTATGGACAACAAGGGAAGAAGACCAGGCCATGGTGAGGGACAAGAAGAGGGATCACAGAAGGAAAAGGAAGGAACTTGTCCAAGAAGAGGGAGCAAAAGGCGAAAAAGACTGATTGAAGAAATGTAATGATGGGGATAACGAAATATCTCTCCATCTTTTTCTCTCTCTCTCTCTCTCTCTCTCTCTCTCTCTCCCTCTCCCTCTCCCTCTCCCTCTCCCTCTCCCTCTCCCTCTCCCTCTCCCTCTTCCTCTCCCTCTCCCTCTCCTTCTCCCTCTCCCTCTCCTTCTCCCTCTCCCTCTTCTCTTGTCATTTTCTTGCAACAAAGGGAGAGATGTGGTGACCTGGGTCAAAGGGGCACTAGGACCCTGTACCCGACTGGTGGGGAGGGGTCAGGAACCAATCAGCACTTCCAGTCAGGGAGTGGGGAGGGCATTCTGGACACGAGGGCACGGGGGACAGACGTGCATGTGTGCACAGCTGTCCCCTGTGCCCTCGTGTCCAGAATGCCCTCCCCACTCCCTGACCGAAAGTGGTGTCCGGTTCCTGTCCCCTCCCCACCAGTCGGGTACAGGGTCCTAGTGCCCCTTTGACACAGATCACTACAGTGCCTGGGCCCAATTTTTGTACCAGTTCGACCATTCTAGCTAGTGGAATCAATGCTTCTTTTTTGCGTGGTCACTGCCTAATTGGTAAACGACTATTAACATCTTGCAGAAGGCTAATATTTGAGGTTATATATTTGACTTAATATTGAAGAACATCATAACCACTTAACTAAGAATTGTGGCTTCTATCTGTGTATCCTCCTTCTATTGCTTCCTTTTTTGAAGGAGGATCACAGAACAACTATTGAAGGGGCTCTGATTGGTTCACGCTAAGTTTATTGTAAATAGATTTTTGGGTGCAATTTCTTGCAAGTTTCTAAAAAAATTTAAAAGCAAACCTCACGAAATATGGTCGGAGCCCCACACTAATTGTGTGCTTCTTTTATCCACTGGACTACCCATGTAGTTGCCTATTACATTTAGAGCATTTGTAGTGGTCTGTAGAGCCACACAGTGAGGCTGTCTGGAACACAGGCATGCTCACTCTCATAAATATCTATCTACTGGAAAATGGAGGTCATACTATTTGAGCACCTGTCCATGCCTCAAGATAAAAGCAGCATGTTGGGGGTAGACTGGTGATGGCGGCGCACACATCCGGAACAACTCCCCCTGGGTATTAGAATAGGATCACAATCCTCAACTTTTTAAGCAAAATTTGCAAACCCTACTATTTAGCCGGTTCAAAGTTCCTCAATAGGAACATCGTGAAGCGCCTGGAAGCCATTTGGTTTAGGTGCTATAAATGCCTGGAATTAACTGGATTGGACATGAGGGCCAAAAATGGAGAAAAAGGCAATGAACAGGAAAAAACGTTGCTGGAAAACGGTCGAGAAGTAGAGTCAAAACCAAACAGCAGCAGGGGTGGGTTTGGATCGGGAAAGGGGAGTTAAAATGTAAACTTTGTTTTAGTTTAGTGTGAGGAACGGGACAGCTTCTATGATGAATTGGGTGCGACGGTACAATTATGCGTTACGTCCTGCTGCTTTATTAAAGCAACCTTTCGTGAAACTCGAAAGGGCGTCCATGTGGTTTCTGCCCGATTACCAACGTGTAAATTACACCGTCTCTGAGAGCAAAGTTACACAATGGCGCTCTTGTAGCTTCAGGGCACTCTGCTGGGTTCTTTCATAAAATGGCGCAGCCCACCTCCAAACCCTGCTTCCTAAGACGCGAAAAACAGCACAAATCACTGCTTTATTTTACCCTGCCGGGGCCTGCTCACCTAATTTTAATATCAATTTGAGGGCCAATATATGCTTCCAGGTGGCATTGTGTGATTAATTGGAAAGGAAAAAGCGCAAGACACACTGACAACGTGTTTGAAAAAAATCTTTGAGGGGTTGCGGCTGGCAAAATTCTCGTGCTAATATGCGGCATTATACAGATGACTTTCCGAAAGAAAAAAGCAGCCGGTAGTTTGCACGCGCGTTGCCTTCAACCTTTATTTAACACTGTGGTATCCAATTTCGCCAATCTTCCAATACGTTCTCTTAAAAGAGCAACACATGCTAACGTTGCCTAATGTCTAAAATAAGTTATGGGAGTGCGCATGGTTCATTAGAGGCACCCACCTTCTCTTTTAAGAGAGGAAGGAAAGCTTTTTATTTTTGACGTATGCAAAACCGCTGTGCGCTGACGAGGTATTTTAAAATAATGTAATTATGCCGCTTGAATTTCAATGCGTATGGGCTATTCTGTCGACAGTAATGCCCCTAGCCTGCTGAGTTTGCCTGCGTCGCACAGCAGTGCTCATGTTAAATGAACGTTCTCGACAATAACCTTGCCATCAAAATATTGCTTGCCTATATTATTCCGTGCACGTCTTCTCACGGCCTTCATGTCTCAAAGAGAAATTATTAGGTTTGCATCTCTACGGACCAAAATGCCGGCAATCAATATTTAAGCTGATATAAGTGTCAGCAACCTGGAGTGTTAAACGACCGCCCTGCGTGAGGAGCAACATGTATAAGGAAATACACATTTGTTCCATATTTACTAAGGATTGTGGTCATTGCTTATAAGAGGACAGACAGGGTGCCAATAGATTTAGTGGCAGCAAGAAAATGGACCCCCTGACAGCTGCTTGGGAACTAAAATACAGTAAAATTATGTATTCACTGGGCGGCTCCGGGCCCCAGTGCAACTGCACCTGCTGCACAATTGAGAGCAATGACCTGATAGCTTTAACATGGTATTCTCTAATTATAACAGTATTTTTACTCAAGCGGGGGGGGGGGGGGGGGGGGGGGGGGGGGGTAGATGTGGCCTCACGGCTACATCAGACAACCTTGGGATTGGAAAACCAGGATCACATTCGAACATCGGAGGAACTGTGAGTACGGGGACTGAATCCCGGCCTCAGCTAACGTCCTTGATTCTGGGCAAATCACATAGGGGTAGATTTAATAAAATTGTGCTCAATTTATTTTAAAGGTTTTATATAGCGCTGGCTAGGTATCAGAGCGCTTACCAGGAGCATCAGATCATAGTTACATCGTTACAAAGGTTACACACTTATTAAAGCATGGCAACATAGTTACTTGTAAGGTCAAGATAAACAATAAGCACAAATACGAAAGGGGAAAAGCAAGCAAGGGGAAAGATTCAGGGGAGGGGGGCAGGAGCTGGGGAAGTAGACAGGTAATGAAGGTGGGAATGAGGATGGGAGGGTGAAAGACATTGCATGGAAAGAGGAGGGGAAGGGCGACGGGGACACAAACCGGTAGACGAGTCAAAGCAACGTCCAAAGTCCAGTAAGCTGTGATCCCAGGGGAAGTGGTATCACTTCCTTATCTCTGTTGCAGGAGGCTCCCTTTACGCAGTGGACTCTCTCAGAGGGGTCTCTGAGACTCCAAGGCCTACATACTGGATCTTTCCCCAAAAAGGGGAGAGGTAGTGCGTTGGCAAGGAGTGCCATACCATACCAAAGCTGTGGGTGGCTCCCTTGGCGCAGTCGACTCTCTCAGCGGGTACGCTGAGATTCCAGAGTATAAGGATCTTTCCCCAACAAGGGGGGGAGAAGGAATGCTTAGTCAAAGGGCACAAAGGACAGGCGGCTAGGCAGACTAGCAGGTAAGGTGAGAGATTCAGGGGAGAGTGGATAGGAGCTAGCAGGGTAGACAAAGGGAGAAAGAGTACCACTGAGCTGCATTGTGTGAAAGGAAGAGAGCAGCTCAGCCTCATATTTACTAAGACATTGCACTGTTCAGCATAGGTTTTGTACTGGAAGGGTTTTTCCCCCCAGAGATTTTTATAGCGCAAACTTGTATCAGAGTGTTTTACATGAGCACCAATTGCGTTATAGACGGACACATTCATTTTTTTGTTAGGCACGGGGCGATTAAGTGATATGCCAGAACCACAGAATGTTGAGTGTCCCTGCTGAGACTCGAACCCAGTTCCCCAGTGTGGCAGTCAAGCTCTTTAGCCGTAAGGCCAAATCCTATCCCCACTCCCACTTCCAGTACAAAATACTATGCTGAGACATAGTTTAAAATGTTTTGCACATTCACATTGCATGCGTGTTGTTCAGTACAGCACACATGCAATGTTGGAAAAGTTAGGAGGAATTCATACATTTCTCCCTTTTTTTTTTTTTTTTTTTTTTCTCCAAAACCTTTATTGCACTTTACCTAGTACACAGCGGAATGCCTACAACCCTGTGGGCTGGCCGCTATCAGAGGACCGTAGTACACAATGATTTTCAGCAGAAAGGAGAACAACATTACAGTAACAATCAATTCGTGACGGAGTGTACTGAAAAAATAAAAGCGCCAGTCGAGCAATTGTTAAATGCAGGAATTGAGGTTTTGAGAGAGATTTTTCTTGTTTTTTTCTTACTTTTCCGTTTTTAGAAAAATAACAAACACAGAACAACAACAGTTAGGAATGACAGTGTGGTCAGACAACAATCAGTGCATTGCAAGTTTCCAGTGTCTCTTGGGAATACGGGAACCTAACAGCACTACACCATGCGCGCTTGCCTCTATGCACCCCGCCCGCCCCTGCCCCCCCTGATTCACCTGACCAGGCTCTAAGAAAAAGCCCCCTGCAGCAGCCCAGGCCTCCACCCCATCCCCCCCTCCCGTCTAGGTTTAGCCCTCCTCTCCCTCATCGTCGGATTCATCCTGATCATCCTCGCGCAAAGGTTCGCAGATGTCCCCCCTGTATTCATTCCATTTCAGCCATATCTTATTCCATTTTCCGGGGCAGGCTCGGTTGATATACACTGGGCGCTCGGTTAACATTACTCGATCCATGTTCAAGCACCACAGGGACTTGGTTGGCAGTTCTGCAGCCCCCCATCGCTGTGCTATGTCCCGCTTCGCTACCATTAGTCCCGCCGTGACCCAGAGCCGCTCGTATCGGGTTAGGTCAGTAGGCTCCCATATGTCTAGCAAGCACCTCCTCGGGTCAGGTAGTATGGAGTGATCTAACGTCTGCAAAAGTGTGCGGAGCACTTGTTTCCAGTATTCCTGGATCTTGGAGCAGTCCCATATAGTATGGAAGAATGTGCCTTCCTCCCCACACCCCCGCAGACAGTAGGGATGAGGCGCCCTGTGTATGTGATGCAGCATTGTCCTTGTATAGTAAACCCTGTGTAGGATCTTAAATTGCACCAGCCGCATGCGTGCAGAGATGCCTACCTCTCTAGGGGACCCAAGAGCTTCGTGCCATTCATGTTCATCCATGTCGCCAATCTCCCCTTCCCATTTCTCTTTCAGGTGTGATGTGGGGTCAGGGCTGTTATTAAGTAGCTTACGGTAAGTGAGGGATGTCGCCCGTTCTAGCATGTATTCGGTGAGTAGTCGATCTTCCAAGGGTGAGGAATCTGGGAGCGGTGTGTCTGCTGGAATGGCTGCAAGCAGTGCGTGACGGATCTGAATGTATCTGTAGAGTTCCCTGTCGTTGAGCTCATAGAGTTCTTTCAGTCGGGCAAAGGGGATCACTTCTTTCCTCTCCCACAGGTCACCCACCACAGAGATGCCTATAGTGTCCCACTGTGCGAACCCCTTGGTGTTCCTCAGGTTGCCCAGCGTGCGAGAGTCCCACAGCGGAGTCATCCCAGTGATCTTCCCTTTCCAGCCCAGAGCTGCCGTAGCTGCGTGCCATATCTGCACCGTTAACTTGGTGGGGCCGACCAGAGTGCGCACCTTGCGGTGATCATACAATGGACCCAACAGACTATCAGCGCCCAACTGCACCCTGTCCGAGTAAAATGCTGGCTTGTCATGTGGTGCGTGTATCCACTGGTTGATGGGCTTCAGTTGCGCAGCCCAATAGTACAGTTTTAAATTCGGTAGCGCAATGACCCCGCTATACCAGTCTCTGTGCAACTTGGATTGTGCAACTCGCGCCGGGAGGTTACCCCAAAGTAGGTTGGAGACCAGAGCCGCTACTCTCTGGAAGAGCCTGGGTGGCACAGGATAGGGCGAATTGTCAAGGACGTACAGGAAGCGTGGTAACGCCATCATCTTGTAAAGCGCGGCCCTGCCGAGGAGTGTTAACGGCAGGCCGGACCAGAACTCCACATCCCGCTTGAGTCTATCTAAGGGCGGCTTCAGATTCTTAGCCAGGAATTCAGTCGGGTCCTTAGTGACGTGTATGCCGAGATATTTAAAAGAGGATCCCGCCAGTCGCAGTGGGCAAGTATCGTCGAGATCCGGAGCCGGACCCCGTAAGACATACATCTCAGACTTGGACCAATTTAGCGTGTAGCCGGAAATCCTGCCGTACGTGTCACAAATACGCAACAAGGCCGGTATTCCCTCCTCGGGGTCTGTTAGATACAGCAGCATGTCGTCTGCGTATAGGGACAGACGGTCTTCCCAACCCCCGGTCCCTGGTATACCCTTGAGTAGGGGGGTGGCTCGTATGAGAGTCGCAAGGGGCTCCAATGAGATGGCAAACAACATGGGTGACAGAGGGCATCCCTGTCGCGTCCCCCGTCCCAGCGGGAAAGTGCGGGAAATGTGGCCGTTCGCCACCACATGGGCTACTGGGGCTGTGTACAGCAGTTTGACCCACGCTAAAAAACGAGGCCCAAACCCCATACGTGACAGCGTTTCGAAAAGGTACTCCCACTCCACCAGGTCAAATGCCATCTTGGCATCAAGTGCCAGGATTACTGCCGACGTGGTGATGGCGTCAGCTCTGGCCATGATACCATGCAGTCGCCGCAAATTCAGCGCTGTGTTCCTATGCGGCATAAACCCGGACTGATCCGGGTGTATAATTGCGGACAGATGGGGCAGGATTCTCTGTGCCAGAAGTTTGGCCAAAATTTTTACCTCCGCGTTTAATAAGGAAATGGGTCGATAGGATGAGCAATCCTCTGGTGGTTTACCCGGCTTGGGGATTGGTATTATAGTAGCCGCACGCTGGTCCGGAGGAAGGGAACCCCTCTCCAAACAGTCCTTGAACATCCCCAACAGATGCGTGCTGAGGGTGTCCGGCATCACTTGATACCAATCTATGGGTATCCCATTCGGTCCCGTGACTTGCCCGGGTTTAGCGCCTTAATGGCCAGTTGGATTTCATCGGCAGTGATGTCCGCCTCCAGCTCGCTCGACGCCTCCGGTGTGAGGGTCCGAACCTCGATTGGCGCCAAGAGCGCCCTGGCACTCTCAGGTGTAATTTTACGAGCCGGGGTGTACACTTTTTCAAAATGGGTCGCAAGCAGTTCTGTTATACGCCTCGGATCAGTGTGTTGCACTCCCTGTTCATCTTTTAGACGTTGGACCCCCCTGGAGTTACCCTCACGTTTATCGAGCCACGCCAGCATTTTCCCCGCTTTGTCCCCCACCTCATAAATCCTGTTCTGAGTGTCGGTTATGAAACCCTTGACTACCAACCGTAGGTGATCATTGTACAGCTGCTGCTGGAGAGTGAGTGCATGCAGGGCAGTGAGACTCGTGTGCCGCGGTCCGCTCCCTCAGCGTAATCTCCAGGTCGGCTAGTTCCTGTGACTGCTGTTTCTTATGTCCGGTTATGGTGTTAATGGCTTGGCCCCGCAGAACCGTTTTATAGGCCTCCCAGAGCGTTGCCGGGGAACGCACTGAATGGGTATTTTCAAGAAAGTAGTGTTTCGTGGCGCGCGTGAGTTCTTTACGAACCTGCGGAATTTTGAAATATGATGCGTGCAGGGGGTAGATGCGCTTACGTGCTCTCGTCTGTAGTGAAAGCGTCAGTGTGAGCGGTGAGTGGTCCGAAATACCACGAGGGTGAATCACCAGGGCATCTACATGACAAAGGGCCTCCCCCAGCGAAAGGAAATAATCGATGCGAGACAGGCTGCCATGCACCGTGGAGTGATATGTGTACTGCTGCATGCCCGGGTGTAAATGTCTCCAGATGTCTGTCATGCCCATGGCCGTGGTAAATCGTCAAAAGTATGTTTCCCCCCCTGTCTGGTTGGGGGAGGGGTATCTATCTAGTTGTGGATCCATGACCGCGTTAAAGTCCCCCCCTAGAATGGTTTCGCCCTCGGGGAGTGTCAAGAGGAAGTCCCCCAACCTAGGGAGGTGGACCGAGTGCAAAGCCGGTGGAATATACACTGATACCAAAGTAAAGAGTTTCCCCTCCCACTGTCCCTGCACGGCCGCGAAGCAGCCCTGATCATCAGTTTTAATTGATAGGGGCATGAAACTTGAGTTCTTCCGTACTAGAACACCGGACCCCCTGGAGCCGGACGTGAAAGCAGAGTGAGCCCACATTTTGTAGCCTCGCCTATCCAAGGCCTTCGTAGCTCCCCCCACCAGGTGTGTCTCTTGCAACAGGGCTACCGTAGGCCGCAGGCGTTTAATAGCAGTCAGCACCAATCCCCGCTTAACCCTGTCCCCCAAACCTCTCACATTCCAGGACATCAAGGTCATAAGTGGGCATTGTGTGTCAGAGTGACTCACCCCCTCTGCCGGTACGGGACTGCTAGCCATCGGGGGGAAGTAGGTACATGATGTAATGCCCCAGAGATGTAACCGGTCCATCAGCCGCGTCGTCGCGCAGCAAAGCGTGCAGAGACATCATGGGGGCATAAAGTCACTGTCCGTTCCCAGCAATGCGACTTGATTCCCATAAGTATTGAAACATTGTCCTCGACCCTTTATGCACATTCCCAACACAAACAGTTCAAAACAAACCCCCCTCCCTGCCCCCCTGCTTAACGGACCTCGAACTGCCCGCCACCCCAACTGAGCAGAGTGCTTTACCCATCCCAAAACCAGAGTACTTGCGTGTAGGGGGGAGAGTGTCTCCCCAGGCAGGCGGCGTCCCTGAAGGCTTTCGGGGCAGCCATGCCAGCGTCTACGTGCAGCAGTGAAAGTGATAAGTCAGTTTGGCGGTCGGCGATTGCTCAGTGTGCAGATTCTGTGGTCGGGATCATTCTTCCTCGCCTCCCCCTTCAAATCCATGGGAGGGTGAGCGTCCCGCTCCCTCCACTCGACCTGATGTCTGTGAGCCAGTCCTGCTGCCTTCTCCACGGTCTCGATCCGGTCTGTGTGTTTTGCGCTGTCGCCCAACGGTGTGCCAACCCTCCAGCCAGTCCCGGGCTGCACCAGGGGAGTCGAAGATCCACACTTTTTTGTCCGCTACCACCCGCAGTTTGGCCGGGAAGAGCATTGAGTACGGCAGTTCCTTGTCTCTCAAGGTCTTTTTCACTTCCAGGAACGTTCGTCTTCTCCTAGACACCTCCGCCGTATAGTCCGGGAAGAAAGCAATCCTCGAGTTCTGGATCTGGATGGCCGGCGCCACTCTAGCGGCCTGTAGAATAGCGTCCCGATCTCGGAAATTGAACAATCTAGCCAGTATCGGACGCGGTGTGGCCCCCGACTTGGGTCTTCCTCCCCGAACGCGGTGTGCCCTCTCGACGGAGAAGAAGTTTGAGAGTCCTTTGGGCTTGAGTCGCGATTTGACCAAGTCCTCCACATAGAGGTCTAATGCCCCCGTGTCTTCTGACTCCGGCACACCCAAAATTCGGACATTATTGCGTCGGGAGCACCCTTCCTGGTCGTCCAGTTTGTCCCTGAGCAGTTTGTTATCGGTTTGCAGACGTTCTACTGCTGTTTGCAATTCGGATACGTCCTCAACCAGTGATTTAGTGACCACCTCGACCTGCTTGACCCTCTCGTTTATTTTTTGGAGATCCGCTCTTATCAAGGTGACTTCCGTTGCCGTAGCACCCACCGTCGTTTGTACTTGGGCCAGTGCTGCTAGGACATCATCAAGTGTGGCCTTCCTCGCCCCCTCAGGTTCGGCCTGCTTTCCGGCGGTCTTGCGTTGGTCTTGGGGCGGTGAGTGCCTCTCATATGCAAATTTGTCCAACTTGGCCTGGGTCGAGATGTTTCTGGGGCCCCTGTTGGACATAGCGCCGCCGTGAAGTAAACTGCCAGATGGTCAGAATGTTCGTGCGTGGGTTGCGCAGGGCTGCCTCTCTGCGTTCCGGTGGCGGGCTGCGTCGAAGTACGTGGTCACCACAGTGGGGGGCGGTGTCACCCCGCAGGCACGCAGTGGTGTAGCGCTCACCTAGAGATTGCGGACAGGCCAGGTGCTGATTCGCCCCCCAGCGAGGGGCTCACAGGGGAGTTCAGCGGTGTGCTGTAAGTTGCGACCCACACCGGCTGGGGCTGTCGCAGTACGACCTCTGCAGTGCCCCCCAGTTATAGGTGCTGCCCAGGTTCCTGCTCCTCTGGCGGCTCCGCTTGCGTAAGGCTCCCGGTGGTCCTGGTGGGAAGTCCGCAATGTCCTTGCTGGTGGGAAGTCCACAATGCCCTTGCCACCCTGTCTATTACCCGTCGACCTCAGAGGTCGCCGAGTGGCGCTGCCGGCCGTTGTGTGCCTTTGTCGGCCGCTGCCGGGGCCTGGCGTATTCCGATGGTGTGTCCGGGCAATGGCGGCACCGGGATGGACTGGCGCAGATCCCGTCGCACCGTTGGTGGATGCGCGCGGGACCGGGTAGTGCCGACTGGTCGCACCGTTGTGCGCCCGTGTGCTTGGGTTGATGGGAGTGGAGCTTCGCAGCGCTTTTGGGGGATGCGCTCGGACCGCCGGCGCTTCCTGCCGCTCACCCCCGCCTCTAGGTCACTTCCGGCCGGATTCAGTCCCACCGTCACTCCGCGGCTTCACGGCTGCAGTTGGGCCCAGCTCCTCCTCCGCCTCACGACAGTGTGATTATGCCCGTTTCGGCCGCCGCCGCTCTCAGAAACTTCAGCGCTGCTCACCGCACGGACGTTGGGTCCGGCCTGCCCCTTTCCGCCAGTGAAGATCAGGATTTTGCTACGGATTATCGCGGAAAGCCGCCTTTGCCCAGGAGCCTCCCTAAGCTGCGGCCGCCATCGTTGGCTGCTAGCCACGCCCCCACATTTCTCCCTTTTAATGCCTATGTAGAAGAGGTATTATTTTTCGGTGGAAACCCTGGCCTACACTTTTAGTAGTTATGGGTTTGTGCCAAACACCATAGCTGGGTGCAAGGGGATGCCCATGTATCACCACTGTGATGCCCTCCTAAAGGAAGCAGCGCTAGCCAGTGGCATAGCATAAGCCCCCCGCAGCCCCTGCGGGGTGGGGGGCCAACGGAGCTACAGGGGGCCCCCTCAGCACAGTACCCCTGTCTGAGAGCTCCTGACTGAGCCTGGAGTGGGTCTCCTCCATGTAGTATGCAGGGGGGCCCCCCTCAAGTTTCATTACGCTAATGGAGCTAGCGCTACTTTGTATGACTTTAGAGCTATTTTCCAGTACATATGAAGGTTTGCGCTGGAAAGTAAATCCCAAATCATCAGTTTGCAATGGCTTGTGTCACTTCTGTGAGGCAAACGCACCACCAATTGTTAGTAAATCTGCCCCCTACTCTCCCTGTGTCTAAACAATGTTGCACCCTTTGGTTTGCTTTTAAAGTGCTCCAACGCCCCCAGGCCATGCTCACACCATATAAAACCGCAAAAAAAAATAAATGTAAAAGCAAAGCCACCCAAGCCTAATCTCCCATTTAAGGAGGCTAATGACCACTTTGTGAAGACACTGACGCTTTTTATACTTAAAAAGTATACCCTTTTTCGTCTTGTCTCTTCAAAGGGTGTCTTTGATCTAGTACAAGTCAGTTGCAGAGCTCTCGAAATTGCTACTTTTGAATGTCAGACAGAATGAATTCATATACATATATTTATTGGTTTTCTACAGAATGAAAATCAGAACTAGTGTTTAGGGGGTTAAAACATTAAACAAAGAACATATACACATTTCACATGATAAGGGTTCTGAATGACGTCACCGAAAATGAGAGCGAGATGTCTATAATGTCAACCGGAAACCTCTCTCGGAAAAAATCCCCTGATTGATACATACTTACTCAGGAGCAGTTATATATGGTGGATGCCTCCCACCTAACTTCCGCACTCCCTTCCTTCACGTACTGAACTCATAAACAAGAAAAGTAAGGGGACAGAAGAAGTGTATGTGATGTAACTGCAGCAGACAGTTAAATTGATTGTCAACCGCATCTGCCAGAAAGGCCCACTGTATAATAACTGTCTAAGAAAACCATATGCAAAACGTAGACCTACAGATGGGCAGCTGTCAATAAGAGAGCCATTTTCCACCGAGGTATTCCTGGTGACTTCAAATAATAAACAAAAATGACATGTGGCAACAGATTTATCAAGACCCTTAGCTGGGGGAAAATGCATGCACAGTAAAGGAAACTGGGGCAAAATTGTTAAAATTATTTATTTAGCAACACAAAACCTTTTTGTGCTGAAAAGTTGCCTGCAGAGAAAACGTTGATAGCGTGTTGCACAGTCTTGATTACTTTACGTCAATGTGCCGTCCCAGTGGTGGGTACCAGGGGGTTTCCGTGCTACTATCCATGGTTTTGATGCAATGAATACCTAATAAAATTGGAGGACAGGTCTTTGCTCCAAAAAAACATTCCTCCTTGAGGCAGATGTTAGAATGGAGAAATGTTTTAATTTCTCTTAGCTTTTCACACCTTGCATGTGTGCTGCACTTTAGAGCAGGCACCTAATATGTGAAAAGTTTTAAAGTAAATCAAAACAAAGCATTTTGTGTTGGAAGTGTCCACCAAACGTGTGCTATATTTCACACACCCTCTTGCACTATGGTGTAAAGGTGACCTCTGACCCTGCTTAAGGGCCGGGTCGCTCCCCTGCCGCCAAACAGCACCACCTGTGCGCGGCCACCCCGCTGCTGCCGCTCTTAGTGTGGGTTCGATCCTCCTGTGCCCAGGATCACCGCTCTGACTGTGGTTTGATTTTCTGTTTTCCTCCCTCCTGCCTGTTTGTATTTTGTTTTCAGTCTGCTCCTGTATTTTACTGTTTGTAGCCCACCTGCCCCCCCATAACCCCTTTTTGCTCTCTGTGACCCATTGTTTCCCGCCGCTGTCCCCCGCGGCCACGACCCCTCGCCGCCCAGCTCCCACCTCCCAGCTGCTCGTCCCTCCCTCCACGCCTCATAAGGCGGCCGCTGCCTGACGGTAGGGGTGACCTCTGACCCTGCTAACGGGCCAGGTCGCTCCCCTGCCGCCGAACAGCACCACCTGTGCGTGGCCACCCCGCTGCTGCCGCTCTTAGTGTGGGTTCGATCCTCCTGTGCCCAGGATCACCGCTCTGACTGTGGTTTGATTTTCTGTCTTTCTCCCTCCTGCCTGTTTGTATTTTGTTTTCAGTCTGCTCCTGTATTTTACTGTTTGTAGCCCACCTGCACCCCCACCCCCCTTTTGCTCTCTGTGACCCGTTGTTTCCCGCCGCTGTCCCCCGCGGCTATGCCCCCTCACCGCCCCGCTCCCGCCTATCAGCTGCTCCTCCTTCCACGCCTTATATGGCGGCCACTGCCCGAACACGCAGCGGACGCGTGCAGCAGGCGCGCCGCTTATGCGCCAAAGGCAAGCCCATCTGAGCCCGTGTGCGCCTGGACCGCGCCCAACGCCAGAACCCCTGGACCCCGCACACGCCACAACGCCAGAATCCGATATGACGCCAACACTCTCCACGCTCTCAACATCGGCCGAGAGCACCGCTGCTTCCAGGCCACCCCGAAATTCACCCACGGACCCTTCTCCTGCCACACCTGCAACTTCACTTGCGACAGAACTACCAAAACCCCAAGGAATGGACCCAACCACCTTCGTTGCATACTCCTCAACACCCGCTCCGCATGAAAGCACGCCGTCGAGCTCTGGGGCCTGCTCAACACCAACGCCCCAGACGTTGCCTTCCTGACCGAGACCTGGTGGAACGACTCCTCGGCACGTGACATCACCATAGCCATCCAGAACAGCTACAAGATCTCCCGCAGAGACCGCACCAACGGGATGGGAGGAGGAATAGCCATCGTCCACAAGTCCACCCTCCAGGTCCACACCCTCGCAGACGACTCCCTCAACTCCACCGAACACCTCACTTCCGGATACACACCGACCCCAACACCACCCTCAGAGGAACACTCATCTACAGACCCCCCGGGCTCAGTTCAGCGAGTCCACCGCCGACCTTGCCAGCACCCACGCACTCGCCTCCACGGATTACATCCTCCTCGGGGACCTGAACTTCCACCTCGAGAGCAACAACGACGCCAACTCCACCGCCCTGATCGCCAACCTCGCCAACCTCGGCCTCCGACAACTCGTCACCGAACCCACCCACGCCGTCGGCCACACGCTCGACCCCGTCTTCTCCACAAGCACCCACGTCACCTTCAACCACATCACCGAACTCCACTGGACTGACTACCGATGCATCCACTTCACCTTCAAGAAACCAAACACGCACCACCGCACCCAACAGCTGCCTCGCCGCTGCTGGAGCAAAGTTACTGAAGACCAGCTGACCGCCACCCTCAACAAGAACTCACCCACCGACACATACCCGCCACCCGAAACTTCAGACAGTGGATCAACGACTGAGCCAACACCCTCGCCCCGATCAAGAAACCCTCTATCAACCACCCAGCAAGAAAGACGCTTGGTTCACCGAAGAACTCCAGATCTCCAAATGAACATGCCGGAAGCTGGAGAAGAAATGGCTCCACGACCGCGCACCAGACAGCCACGCAGCCCACAAGGACGCCATCCCTAGACATCACCACCTCATCAGAACAGCCAAGAGATCGTCCTTCAAAGCCCGACTGGATAACAACACACACAACAGCAAAGAACTTTTCAACATAGTGAAGGAACTCTCCAACCTCAGTACCAACACCAACGACATCCCGCCCTCGCAGGAGCTGTGCGACTCACTGGCCACCTTCTTCCATCGCAAGATTGCCGACATCCACGACAGCTTCAAATCCTCATCCTCCCCGACGGCAACAGACCACACCCCGAACGCCACCTGCACCAACCAGCTGACCTCCTGGTCCCACGTCAACGACGAAGAGATACGCAAGGTCATGAACTCCATCCACTCAGGATCTCCATCAGACCCCTGCCCACACCACGTTTTCAACAAAGCTCACGCAACCATCGCACCCCATCTGCGAAAGATCATCAACATCTCTTTCGACACAGAGACATTCCCGGAAAGCTGGAAGCACGCCGAAATCAACGCCCTCCTCAAGAAACCCAAGGCAGACACCAAAAACCTCAAGAACGTCCGGCCCATCTCCCTGCTCCCCTTCCCAGCGAAGGTCATAGAGAAAACCGCCAACATGCAGCTGACCCGCCACCCCGAGGACAAAAGCATCCTAGACCCATCCCATTCCGGATTCAGACGCAACCACAGCACCGAGACTGCCCTTATCGCCGCCACTGACGACATCAGGCGCCAGCTAGACAATGGCGAAACCTCAGCCCTCATCCTCCTGGACCTGTCAGCCGCATTCGACACGGTCTGCCACCTCACACTAAGAACACTCCTCCAAGAAGCCGGAATCCAGAAGAAGGCCCTGGACTGGACCACGTCCTTCCTCTCGGGCAGAACCCAGAGAGTCCACCTCCCCCCTTCTGATCCGAAGCCACCAACATCATCTGCGGCGTACCCCAGGGCTCATCCCTCAGCCCGACCCTGTTCAATGTCTACATGGCCCCCCTCGTACAAGTAGCCCGCCAGCACAACCTGAACATCATCTCCTACGCTGACGACACCCAGATCATCCTCTCCCTCACCAAGGACCCACACACCGCCAAAATCAACCTCCACAAGGGAATGAAGGCCGTTTGCCGAGTGGATGAGGAAAAGCCGTCTGAAACTGAACTCAGACAAGATGGAGGTCCTCATCCTAGGTTCCACCCCCTTTGCTTGGGACGACTCCTGGTGGCCGACCGCACTGGGAGCAGCTCCAACACCCACGAACCACGCATGCAACCTAGGATTCATCCTCGACTCCTCCCTCTCCATGTCGACGCAGGTCAACGCCATCTCCTCCTCCTGCTACAACACCCTCTGCATGCTTCGCAGGATCTACAAGTGGATCCCGACCGAAACAAGAAGAACGGTGACCCAAGCCCTCTTCAGCAGCAGGCTAGACTACAGCAACGCACTCTACGCAGGAATCCCGGCCAAACACCCGCAACGACTACAACACATTCAGAACGCCTCAGCCCGACTAATCCTCAACGTCCCCCGCTGCAAGCCACATCTACCACACCTCAGAGACCTGCACTGGCTCCCCATCAACAAGCGGATCACCTTCAAACTCCTCACCCACGCACACAAAGCACTCCACAACACCGGACCAGCATACCTGAACGACAGACTCAACTTCTACACCCCTGCCCGCCAGCTCCGCTCAGCCAGCCTCGCCCTTGCCGCCGTACCGCGCATCCAACGAACGACCTCCGGCAGCAGATCCTTCTCCTTCCTCGCTGCAAAAACCTGGAACACCCTCCCCACCCATCTATGGCAGACACAGGACCTGTCAAAAAAGTTATGTGTAGGGAGCTACCCTTTCTGTCAGGAAAAGGACTGGGTCAATAACTCTAAGAAAAAACAGGGTGCCTTTTCCTGATTCTGATGCCTTGTAGGTATACCACTCCTACCGGAGGTGGCAACCTATGTGTGAACAGGATTCGTGCAGTCTTATTAAGGTTACCAAATTTACAACCATGAATTAACAACCTTTCAGTGTTACACGGGACCACATATAAAGCATGGAAAGCAATAAAAATGTTTAAAATTTGTAGTGCATTTATTCAAAAGAATTTCTTGTTTAAAAAGTCATAGTGTCACAAAACAGTTTCAACAAAATTATTACACGGTATATGCTCAATGTATATAAACAATATTAATAACACATTTCATAAAAGACAATGTCAATTGTTAAAAAAAGTTCTCCTTTATACAGTTTTGTTTCCAAAAAACATATTTATAGAAAAATAATAATAAAACACAAATATTAGGAACAAAATGTCGACGCGGCGTTTCGGTGCCCCTGCTGTTCTTGCACCTTCTTCAGGACTTGTTCCCTGATTGGTCACATCTACAAAGACATATATCATAGTATGTTTCATTAGGTCCCATCTACTAGTTTCAGTTACATATACTCAATACAGCATTTGATAAACCTAACATTTGGTAACCTCTCAAGTCTCTTATGCACATCCCACCTTAAGATTTGTTACAACGCTATTGTTATACTTTCTGCAGTTATCTATAAATTGATAACCTTCTAGGCTTGGTGGTGGTATGGTGATATTATTTTACACCCGTAATAGATGACTGACCCAGTTTCATATTTTCCTCTGCTGGACAGTCCCTTGTCCCACCCATTATTGAGATCTTTCTGTTGGTCATTTTCAAGTAGCCCTGAGGTCTGACATAGGATTCATTTCCCTTTTGCTCTGTGGTATTTTTCCCACTGTCGGTCATTTAAATGTAATCATAAGGTCTGGAATGAGATTTCTTTCCCTTTTCTCCCAACCAGTTTCATTATCCAACTCACCCAGGTGCTATTCCCTGGAGCCTTTTGCTCATATGAGTCTGTTTAACATCTGCTCATACTCTCGTTCCCTTTAGCTCTATGGGATTTCTTCTCAATCACTGTTCTTGGAGACTGTGGAAATTAACCACTTCAGTACTATAAAATAAAGAGACAATATTCATATATCATCAATTTTCTCTTTTTTGTGACTATTTCCTGTTCAGTCTAAGAGTAAAAGTAAAATATATGCGCCTCACCGGTTTTTATTTCCAATTCTTATTTTAGTTATAAGGAGGACGCCTCTGGGAGCTCCCGTTCATGTGGGTTCAATACTCCACGCCCACGTCTAGGGATGGGATAATCTTTTGTTAGTATATCTAGATTACTCCTTAATTTTATCTAAATAATCCTCTTTCCTATTATTTTCCTTACCTTATTAGATATTTTGGAGTTATCAGTAGTCTACCTCACTCATGGGGATGTTGATCTTTTGTTAGAAGCCTTTTGACTTGGCCTGTGTTTAATGGGAAAGGATACATTTTAAGGCTGAGTTAAAACAGTCTGTTTCCTTTAAAGAAAACATTCTTCTACTAACAGCGCTAACAGAGCCCTGTTTTTACTTACTTGGTAAAGGGAGCTGAACTGCGTGGCGTCCTCCTTGTCTCTTGAGTCTTTTCCATATACTGAAGCTACCTTGTGTCTGATCTTTATACTTGTCACAGATTGGTTCATTTTGGCTAATCACTAACACCTGTTTGCTGTTAATAGGTGCTGGTGTATGGTAACCCGATTTTGGTCGCCATCTTGTAGTGGGTTAAAACCCTAGTTCTCTGCTTGCTTTTTGTTCTAAAGATTATTTCTGTTCTATCTCTCAGGGTTTTTTTCGGGTTTCCTAAATGTATAACTCCTGCTAGTTATGTGGCTAATTCTGCTCTGATTTCACGATGTTGATTTCATTTTTTATTTTTATTAATCATTGCTACGTTCATTCTGCGTTTATTGTCCGCTAGCTCTTTTTTCTATTTTAGCGGGCACACCTCTGTAAATCGAGGGGTTTACGACCTAATTTACCATCCGCTCGTACTGCGAGCGCCATTTTGGATAGGGAGTCTTCGTGGTTTATACATCTCCCGAGTGGTTATCTATTTAGGTTCCTCGTTTTTAACTCGAGTGTTCAGACTCATGATATTTTATGTTCGGTTCGAGCCTGCTGTAATTTGTAATTTAGCAAGCACATATCCATGGTGTGTTTGTAACCTGATCTGTTTACAACCTAATTATATTCCGCTCTTACTGTGGGCGCCATTTTGGGTAGGGAGTACTCGTGATTTGCTAAACCCATTAGTAGTTATATATTTGGGTCCCTTATTGTCACTAGAGTCACATCGCCTGCTATTATTTCTATTTTAGCGAGCAATCCCCTTTCGCACATTTTTATAGCTTGCTCAGTTAACCTCCTTATTACACTCCGCTTTTACTGTGAGTGCCATTTTGGATTGGGAGTACTCGTGATTTACTACACTCCTTGGTGATCATTAATTTGGGACCATTATTAAACTTAGAATATTGTGAGTCCTGTTGTTTGTGAGGGCTCCCTCTTCCTATTTATGCATATGGCAAAATAGCCCAGATTGTATCTCCTAATATTTTATAATCTCCGCATTTTTTGAGTGAAAGCTGAGGACCTTACCCTACTGCTTAAGAGTTTCTACATACCTATAACCTTATTTCTACCTTACCTCTTTCTGTTTTTTAAGTCTTATCTAATACTTATTTATAGTCCAGAAAATTTTTTATTTTTCTTATTTTTCTTACAGTATCCTCTCCCAGTCTTCTTTGTTATTCAGACCTATTTTATGGGAGTTGAACTTGGACATGTAGTATTGTTCTCTTTGTTTTCGTTTTTTAGTTAAATCTCCTCCTCTTTTATTTATTCTAACTTGTTCCACCACACACCATCGTATGTCTTCCACTGTGTGGCCCATTTCTATCCAGTGGGCTACCAGGGGAGCTGTCAATTTCTTAGTCCTGATGGCCGACTTGTGTTCTGTTATCCTTGTCCTTACTTCTCGTTGGGTTTCTCCTATGTATACTTTGCCACAAGGGCAATTGATCATGTATATAACATTGCTGGTTCTGCAATTAAATAGATCCTTATGTGTGTGTGTTGTTTTACCTATGGTAATGTTTGGACCTGGTATTATGAGAGGGCAATTTTTACAGTTATTGCAAGCATAGTTGCCTGTTGGATTTGACCCATCTAGGGTCCTAATGGAGTTCCTTCTCATTTTATCTGGGTACGTTTTAACTAAACAGTTTCTTATTGTGCGGTTTCTCCTGAAGGCAAATATCGGTTTAGGGATTGGTATTTCGCCTGGGTCATTTAGCAACTTCCAATTACTGTTAATACAGTTTTTCAATTTATTGGATACACATGAGAAGTTTGTAACAAATACAATAGGTCTTGTTTCATTGTTAGGTCTGGTTCTTGGTTCAAACAAACTTTCTCTGTTGTAGTATTTTGCCCGTTTGTAAGCTTGTTTAATCATTTTCTTCGGATAACCTCTGTCTGCAAACTTCTTCATTAAGTTATTTGCATGTTTATCATATTCTTTCAAAGTGGTACAGTTACGTCGGACCCTTAAAAATTGTCCGAACGGTATGTTGTTTTTTTGGGTAGCCGGATGGTGACTGTTAAAATGGAGCATTGTATTACGGTCTGTCGGTTTTGTGAAAAGTTCCACTCCTAAGACCCCCTCCATATGTTTTATTTTAATGTCTAAAAAGTCACACTCCTCATTACTGTACGTTGAGGTGAAATTTAAATTTTCATCCCCTAGATTTAACCACGTAATGAATTCCATTAGTTCCTCTCTACTACCTTGCCAAATGAAAAAAATGTCATCTATAAATCTTGACCATTTTTGGATGTTTTCAAAAAATGGCGCCATGGGGTTAAATATATGTTTTTTCTCGAAGTCCGCCACATATAGGCACGCCAGGCTGGGAGCACAGGTGGCTCCCATGCTGGTCCCCTTTGTTTGTTTATACATGGTGTCCTTGAAAAGAAAGATGTTATTTTTAAGGATGAGTTCTACACAGTCTATTATGAATATAGAGTGCTCTGAAAGATCTTCCTCCCCGTTTAGCAGTAACTTTTTAATTACTTTGATGGTGTCGTTTTGGGGGATATTTGTATAGAGCGCTTCTATATCAAGCGTCACCATCCACTGGTTGTTAGGATTAAATGTTATTCCTTCTACTCTTTTGATCATTTCCGTTGTGTCCTTTATGTATGCAGGTTGTATTGTGACTAGAGGTTGAATAAATTTGTCCACATACTTGCTTAGTGGTTCTGTGAGGGAGTTTAGACTTGAGACAATCGGTCTCATGGGCGGGTTGTTAATGTCTTTATGCACTTTAGGTAACCCGTAGATCGCTGGGATCGTTGGGTTTTCATTGTTGAGGAAATTGAATTCCTCATGGTTAATTACGCCATCTTCTTTAGCTAGTAAGAGCAGGCTCTTTATCCGTTTCCCTAGGTTATGCCATTCTGTCATGTTGGATTTTGTGTAATGGTTGGGGTTATCTAAGAGGTAGTGCATTCTCTTCTCATAGTCTGTTGTTTCTAATATTACTATGCTCCCCCCCTTATCTCCAGGCTTGATAGTAATACTGTCCTCATTTTCTAGATTATTCAAGGCCTTTTTTTCTTCCAGGTTTAGATTGTTTTTAATCCACAACCTCTGATCTAATATTTCTTCAAGTCCTCTTGTTATAACCCTTTCAAATGTGTCTACATTTTTATTAACCATGGAGCTCAATGGAGTCCATGTTGACTTCGGACGTAAACCAGATATTGTTATCTGTTGGCATTCTTTCTTTGCCTTCAAAGTATTTTTGTAATCTAATTTTTCTTATCAGTTGTTGAAAGTCCCTTTCTAAGGTGAATCTGTCCGGTTGCCCTGCTATGGCGTAGCCCAGTCCTTTCTCTAATAGACTGATTTCTTCCTTGGTCATTTCTCTTTTAGCTAAATTTATTATTGGTGCTTTTGTATCAGGTTCTAGTCCCATGTCTTTTGGCTTCTCGTTTTCATATAGGGACGTTGTTGGCCCTGATTGCTCTGATAGTTGCCTCTCCCTCTCCCTCGCCCTCTCGGGGTTGGGTTTTGATTTTGATTTCCCCTGTGTCTGTCTAAAAAAACTAGACTGTCTCTTGTTTGTTTATTTGGTCGATCTCTCTCTGGGTCAGTTTGATTCCCTGATGTTGTTTCATTCTCTGAATCACTACTCGTGTATGAGGTGTCAGAGAAGGTTACCCCTAGTCTAGGGCCCTGGCGTTTGTTGGTTTGCCAATTGCCTCTGTTTGACCGGTCTTCCCTGGGTCTGTCAAAATAATCTTTTTGTATATAGGGGTATACTAACTCCTGTTTATACTGGTTTAGATCTTTTTTGAATTTATTACTTTTCTTGTTGATCAGGTAATCCTTATACCCGTCAAGATCTCTTTGGATCTCTTCCAGTTTTTGTTTTGCATCCTCTACTGAGGTGTTATCTTTTAATTTTCTTTCCATCTCATCTAGTTCAATTTTTTCTATGATCAGGGTGGCTTGTGCGGTTTCTATGATTAGCAAGAGCCAGTCTCTGCTGCATCTATTGGCTATGAATGTCCAAGTTTCTAAAAATTTTTCATTTTTTGTAAATAGGCTCGGTTCATTCTTAACTTGCAGCCCTTTCGGTGCAATGGACGCCTTTAAAGTATTTAGTTTTTCAGACGATCAATTTAATAAACTAGTCAATTGTCCCGACAAAAGTGTAAATACAATAACAGTTAACAATACTGATGTAGAACAGTGGAAGGAACTCTGGAATTATAAGAAAAAAATAATTAGAACAGAATTACATTCAGATTTTCTGATACAATACTGTAAGAAGGGGATGATACCGAAAGGGCTGCAAGTTAAGAATGAACCGAGCCTATTTACAAAAAATGAAAAATTTTTAGAAACTTGGACATTCATAGCCAATAGATGCAGCAGAGACTGGCTCTTGCTAATCATAGAAACCGCACAAGCCACCCTGATCATAGAAAAAATTGAACTAGATGAGATGGAAAGAAAATTAAAAGATAACACCTCAGTAGAGGATGCAAAACAAAAACTGGAAGAGATCCAAAGAGATCTTGACGGGTATAAGGATTACCTGATCAACAAGAAAAGTAATAAATTCAAAAAAGATCTAAACCAGTATAAACAGGAGTTAGTATACCCCTATATACAAAAAGATTATTTTGACAGACCCAGGGAAGACCGGTCAAACAGAGGCAATTGGCAAACCAACAAACGCCAGGGCCCTAGACTAGGGGTAACCTTCTCTGACACCTCATACACGAGTAGTGATTCAGAGAATGAAACAACATCAGGGAATCAAACTGACCCAGAGAGAGATCGACCAAATAAACAAACAAGAGACAGTCTAGTTTTTTTAGACAGACACAGGGGAAATCAAAATCAAAACCCAACCCCGAGAGGGCGAGGGAGAGGGAGAGGCAACTATCAGAGCAATCAGGGCCAACAACGTCCCTATATGAAAACGAGAAGCCAAAAGACATGGGACTAGAACCTGATACAAAAGCACCAATAATAAATTTAGCTAAAAGAGAAATGACCAAGGAAGAAATCAGTCTATTAGAGAAAGGACTGGGCTACGCCATAGCAGGGCAACCGGACAGATTCACCTTAGAAAGGGACTTTCAACAACTGATAAGAAAAATTAGATTACAAAAATACTTTGAAGGCAAAGAAAGAATGCCAACAGATAACAAATCTGGTTTACGTCCGAAGTCAACATGGACTCCATTGAGCTCCATGGTTAATAAAAATGTAGACACATTTGAAAGGGTTATAACAAGAGGACTTGAAGAAATATTAGATCAGAGGTTGTGGATTAAAAACAATCTAAACCTGGAAGAAAAAAAGGCCTTGAATAATCTAGAAAATGAGGACAGTATTACTATCAAGCCTGGAGATAAGGGGGGGAGCATAGTAATATTAGAAACAACAGACTATGAGAAGAGAATGCACTACCTCTTAGATAACCCCAACCATTACACAAAATCCAACATGACAGAATGGCATAACCTAGGGAAACGGATAAAGAGCCTGCTCTTACTAGCTAAAGAAGATGGCGTAATTAACCATGAGGAATTCAATTTCCTCAACAATGAAAACCCAACGATCCCAGCGATCTACGGGTTACCTAAAGTGCATAAAGACATTAACAACCCGCCCATGAGACCGATTGTCTCAAGTCTAAACTCCCTCACAGAACCACTAAGCAAGTATGTGGACAAATTTATTCAACCTCTAGTCACAATACAACCTGCATACATAAAGGACACAACGGAAATGATCAAAAGAGTAGAAGGAATAACATTTAATCCTAACAACCAGTGGATGGTGACGCTTGATATAGAAGCGCTCTATACAAATATCCCCCAAAACGACACCATCAAAGTAATTAAAAAGTTACTGCTAAACGGGGAGGAAGATCTTTCAGAGCACTCTATATTCATAATAGACTGTGTAGAACTCATCCTTAAAAATAACATCTTTCTTTTCAAGGACACCATGTATAAACAAACAAAGGGGACCAGCATGGGAGCCACCTGTGCTCCCAGCCTGGCGTGCCTATATGTGGCGGACTTCGAGAAAAAACATATATTTAACCCCATGGCGCCATTTTTTGAAAACATCCAAAAATGGTCAAGATTTATAGATGACATTTTTTTCATTTGGCAAGGTAGTAGAGAGGAACTAATGGAATTCATTACGTGGTTAAATCTAGGGGATGAAAATTTAAATTTCACCTCAACGTACAGTAATGAGGAGTGTGACTTTTTAGACATTAAAATAAAACATATGGAGGGGGTCTTAGGAGTGGAACTTTTCACAAAACCGACAGACCGTAATACAATGCTCCATTTTAACAGTCACCATCCGGCTACCCAAAAAAACAACATACCGTTCGGACAATTTTTAAGGGTCCGACGTAACTGTACCACTTTGAAAGAATATGATAAACATGCAAATAACTTAATGAAGAAGTTTGCAGACAGAGGTTATCCGAAGAAAATGATTAAACAAGCTTACAAACGGGCAAAATACTACAACAGAGAAAGTTTGTTTGAACCAAGAACCAGACCTAACAATGAAACAAGACCTATTGTATTTGTTACAAACTTCTCATGTGTATCCAATAAATTGAAAAACTGTATTAACAGTAATTGGAAGTTGCTAAATGACCCAGGCGAAATACCAATCCCTAAACCGATATTTGCCTTCAGGAGAAACCGCACAATAAGAAACTGTTTAGTTAAAACGTACCCAGATAAAATGAGAAGGAACTCCATTAGGACCCTAGATGGGTCAAATCCAACAGGCAACTATGCTTGCAATAACTGTAAAAATTGCCCTCTCATAATACCAGGTCCAAACATTACCATAGGTAAAACAACACACACACATAAGGATCTATTTAATTGCAGAACCAGCAATGTTATATACATGATCAATTGCCCTTGTGGCAAAGTATACATAGGAGAAACCCAACGAGAAGTAAGGACAAGGATAACAGAACACAAGTCGGCCATCAGGACTAAGAAATTGACAGCTCCCCTGGTAGCCCACTGGATAGAAATGGGCCACACAGTGGAAGACATACGATGGTGTGTGGTGGAACAAGTTAGAATAAATAAAAGAGGAGGAGATTTAACTAAAAAACGAAAACAAAGAGAACAATACTACATGTCCAAGTTCAACTCCCATAAAATAGGTCTGAATAACAAAGAAGACTGGGAGAGGATACTGTAAGAAAAATAAGAAAAATAAAAAATTTTCTGGACTATAAATAAGTATTAGATAAGACTTAAAAAACAGAAAGAGGTAAGGTAGAAATAAGGTTATAGGTATGTAGAAACTCTTAAGCAGTAGGGTAAGGTCCTCAGCTTTCACTCAAAAAATGCGGAGATTATAAAATATTAGGAGATACAATCTGGGCTATTTTGCCATATGCATAAATAGGAAGAGGGAGCCCTCACAAACAACAGGACTCACAATATTCTAAGTTTAATAATGGTCCCAAATTAATGATCACCAAGGAGTGTAGTAAATCACGAGTACTCCCAATCCAAAATGGCACTCACAGTAAAAGCGGAGTGTAATAAGGAGGTTAACTGAGCAAGCTATAAAAATGTGCGAAAGGGGATTGCTCGCTAAAATAGAAATAATAGCAGGCGATGTGACTCTAGTGACAATAAGGGACCCAAATATATAACTACTAATGGGTTTAGCAAATCACGAGTACTCCCTACCCAAAATGGCGCCCACAGTAAGAGCGGAATATAATTAGGTTGTAAACAGATCAGGTTACAAACACACCATGGATATGTGCTTGCTAAATTACAAATTACAGCAGGCTCGAACCGAACATAAAATATCATGAGTCTGAACACTCGAGTTAAAAACGAGGAACCTAAATAGATAACCACTCGGGAGATGTATAAACCACGAAGACTCCCTATCCAAAATGGCGCTCGCAGTACGAGCGGATGGTAAATTAGGTCGTAAACCCCTCGATTTACAGAGGTGTGCCCGCTAAAATAGAAAAAAGAGCTAGCGGACAATAAACGCAGAATGAACGTAGCAATGATTAATAAAAATAAAAAATGAAATCAACATCGTGAAATCAGAGCAGAATTAGCCACATAACTAGCAGGAGTTATACATTTAGGAAACCCGAAAAAAACCCTGAGAGATAGAACAGAAATAATCTTTAGAACAAAAAGCAAGCAGAGAACTAGGGTTTTAACCCACTACAAGATGGCGACCAAAATCGGGTTACCATACACCAGCACCTATTAACAGCAAACAGGTGTTAGTGATTAGCCAAAATGAACCAATCTGTGACAAGTATAAAGATCAGACACAAGGTAGCTTCAGTATATGGAAAAGACTCAAGAGACAAGGAGGACGCCACGCAGTTCAGCTCCCTTTACCAAGTAAGTAAAAACAGGGCTCTGTTAGCGCTGTTAGTAGAAGAATGTTTTCTTTAAAGGAAACAGACTGTTTTAACTCAGCCTTAAAATGTATCCTTTCCCATTAAACACAGGCCAAGTCAAAAGGCTTCTAACAAAAGATCAACATCCCCATGAGTGAGGTAGACTACTGATAACTCCAAAATATCTAATAAGGTAAGGAAAATAATAGGAAAGAGGATTATTTAGATAAAATTAAGGAGTAATCTAGATATACTAACAAAAGATTATCCCATCCCTAGACGTGGGCGTGGAGTATTGAACCCACATGAACGGGAGCTCCCAGAGGCGTCCTCCTTATAACTAAAATAAGAATTGGAAATAAAAACCGGTGAGGCGCATATATTTTACTTTTACTCTTAGACTGAACAGGAAATAGTCACAAAAAAGAGAAAATTGATGATATATGAATATTGTCTCTTTATTTTATAGTACTGAAGTGGTTAATTTCCACAGTCTCCAAGAACAGTGATTGAGAAGAAATCCCATAGAGCTAAAGGGAACGAGAGTATGAGCAGATGTTAAACAGACTCATATGAGCAAAAGGCTCCAGGGAATAGCACCTGGGTGAGTTGGATAATGAAACTGGTTGGGAGAAAAGGGAAAGAAATCTCATTCCAGACCTTATGATTACATTTAAATGACCGACAGTGGGAAAAATACCACAGAGCAAAAGGGAAATGAATCCTATGTCAGACCTCAGGGCTACTTGAAAATGACCAACAGAAAGATCTCAATAATGGGTGGGACAAGGGACTGTCCAGCAGAGGAAAATATGAAACTGGGTCAGTCATCTATTACGGGTGTAAAATAATATCACCATACCACCACCAAGCCTAGAAGGTTATCAATTTATAGATAACTGCAGAAAGTATAACAATAGCGTTGTAACAAATCTTAAGGTGGGATGTGCATAAGAGACTTGAGAGGTTACCAAATGTTAGGTTTATCAAATGCTGTATTGAGTATATGTAACTGAAACTAGTAGATGGGACCTAATGAAACATACTATGATATATGTCTTTGTAGATGTGACCAATCAGGGAACAAGTCCTGAAGAAGGTGCAAGAACAGCAGGGGCACCGAAACGCCGCGTCGACATTTTGTTCCTAATATTTGTGTTTTATTATTATTTTTCTATAAATATGTTTTTTGGAAACAAAACTGTATAAAGGAGAACTTTTTTTAACAATTGACATTGTCTTTTATGAAATGTGTTATTAATATTGTTTATATACATTGAGCATATACCGTGTAATAATTTTGTTGAAACTGTTTTGTGACACTATGACTTTTTAAACAAGAAATTCTTTTGAATAAATGCACTACAAATTTTAAACATTTTTATTGCTTTCCATGCTTTATATGTGGTCCCGTGTAACACTGAAAGGTTGTTAATTCATGGTTGTAAATTTGGTAACCTTAATAAGACTGCACGAATCCTGTTCACACATAGGTTGCCACCTCCGGTAGGAGTGGTATACCTACAAGGCATCAGAATCAGGAAAAGGCACCCTGTTTTTTCTTAGAGACACAGGACCTGCCCACCTTCAGAAGGCTCCTCAAGACCTGGTAGCAGCACCCTCCCGCCCCTCAGCGCCTTGAGACCCTCACGGGTAAGTAGTGCGCTTTACAAATTCACTGATTGATTGATTGCATGTGGAACTAGGCAACTTGCTTCTGCACCAGTGATGATCTTGCCCCTTACCACAATGTAGCACAGCAACTTGTAAAACGGAAAAGGTTATTTGGAAGGGATTGAATACATTGAAATCTGACTGGAAAAGCACAGGTTTGGTCATTCAAACAACTGGCCTTTCCCAGCCTTGCTGGAGGTAAAATATTTGAGGGAGAAACAATTTCCAGTGGTGCGACAGGCTGCATGGAAGTCTTGCAGGACTCTACTCTATGGATTGTCGTGAGTAAGTTGGTCAGGATCATGATCTTAGTAGCCATTGTGTTATAGGAAGTACTTAAGCGGAATTGTGGTAGAGTATATTTGTTTGTATACTGATTGATAGTCTGTTTTCTGAAGTTTATGGGGCGATTCAGGTAAAAGGATAATTTTTAAAATGGGAACAGAACATTCACTTGTCTAATGGCAAATGAAAAGGGTAGGCAGGAGTTTGTGCCCATAGGGCAGGTACTTTTTCACATCTCATCTGTAAAGAATCTGTAATGGTTTAGTCAAAGCTGTTTGGTTTCAGGCTGTAGACAACTTTAATTCTGTAGTGTTGGTTGAAAAGTATGAAGTGAGGACATTTGCAGGTGTGGAAAATGTCAGATTTTTTTTGCACGTTAAATAGTGCAAACTCGCCCGAAACGTATTGGAGTGCTTTACATGAGCACCAGTTATGTTACACAAGGACACATACATTTTTTTTTGGTAGGCACAGAGAGATTAAGTGATTTGCCCAGAATCACAGGATGTGGAGTCGACCCAAGGCTCGAACCTTGGTTTCCCAGCTCCAAAGTCGGCAGTCTAGCGTGAGATCACACCCTCTCCCCAGACCCCATCCTCTCCCCGATTGTTGGAGTGATTTGAAGTTATTGATGATGAAGTGGATTTGTGGACATTAACTATGTTTTATGGATGATTTAAAGGTATTCTCCTCAGTATCATTGTTAGGATTTCGAGGGGCTCTGTTTGGAACAACTTTGAATTTAATTACCCATTTTTTGCTACTTCAACCCCATTTTAACTAACAATATTGAATTATATGTTGAAGGTAAAAATAAAAAATACACAGAAGTGATCTAGAAAGAAAGTTCACATTCCCAGGGTCCCCTGGAAGGGGGGCGGGGGTGTCTGGGCAATTGTCCATTTTGCCCATACCTTAAAAAGACTCTGATTGGCCTTGAGTAATTGGACTTTAAAAGCTGCAGAGAAGGCAGAAGGTAATATTGTTAAAAGAAAAGGTGAACTGGTTCGGTGAAAGGCACTTTGGTAGCATTGATGTTCTATTGTCATTCAGTTTGTTTTTTGAGTCACAGTTTGGTTTGGGTAGTTTGAGTCACAGAGGGATTCACACTGTTTACATAAGAGGTTCTGTTTTTATATTTTGTGATAATTTAATATGGAGATGTACTGTGGGTGGGGTAAGTTAAATCTTCCTCTTTCCATCACCTCCCATGATTGCGCAGTGGATTAATTGACGGTTTTGTTGGAGATGAGACCATTATTTTTTAGTGCAGTAAACTCAAGGGGCTCTGCAGTGGTGGTATGCGAAGAAGGTCTTCGCTTGTGGAAGGGGACAGGAAGATTCAGGAGTTCTTGAGCGGATTGTGGGCCACATTTGATGAGGCAGGGGCTGCAAATTTGGTTGACTCTGAGAAGAGGCTTTGAATATTCTTTGCAAAGAAGAAATAGGGATTGTGCATAGCAAGTCAGAGCAGAGACATTTTGAGAACAATCCCAGTACCTGTCACCTTCACATGTTTTGTATATGAGAGTAGCAATTATGAATTTGAATTTTGGCTACTTTAACTTTTTCTACAACAGATTCAAATAAAAACACAATACACAAAGAAGCGTGAAACGGCTATCATAAATAAGAAAAATGGAAATTAGTAAATATCTTTCGCATTGTTCTAAAAAGCACATTTAAATACTCCCGAACTTGGACTTTCAAGATGAAGTTTGATATGTATACTTACACAAATAAAATACACATCTAAGTCTTCGATTAATCTTTCCATAGATTTCAGGGTAATGCGCAAGTGGACTTCAAAAGAGTCCAACAAATAACTTCTACATAGAAGTCTTTTGGACAGTGACTCTTGTATATTTCAGAAAGTTTATCCACCCTATATCAAATTCAGAACCCTGGAGAAGGTGGCCCTGATGTAGCCAACCACCTTTGACCCAATATTGTCCTTAGAGCAGCTTATAACTGTATTTTGAAGTGCTTCCCAAAATGTTTTGCATTCAAGTTTTTGAATGTTTGTTAGTATATGTTTCGTTGTCAGAGATTCAGGTCTCTGTTTGGGACTGACATTTTTCACGAATTGTCTTTGGGTCAGCTAAAATTTCTTCAGCTGGGGTGGAGGTGTTTGGACAAACTATTGAGTTTAAAATATCAGAGAACATCAGAGTGCATCACAATAATGTTGTTATGCATTGACAGTTCAACATTTATGTATTGTTTTTATAAAATATTCATTTGTATTTTACTCTTATGACATGATGCATGTACCTTTGTGTAATATGGTAGATACAGTCCCTCTATACAGCTGAAATCGTATTCCTAAGTCCGTTTTACCCAGTCCGTTTTTACTGTTGACACATTACTTTGAGCACCATGGTGATTTAGATTCCGTTTGACTGAAACATTTCCTGACTTGGGAACAACGAGATCAGATCTCTGAAACGCATTGGTGTGTTGTTTTGTCATCATTTCCACAATAAACCACTGCTGGCAAAACGTTTTTACATTTTAAGGGGGTCACTACCTCGATGAGATCTGCCACTCCTAATCCACTAGAAAATCCTACAATTCCTTTGGACATCATGTATATATATGTATATATATGTGTGTGTGTGTGCATATATATATATATATATATCAACGCTCCAGACGCATCAAAACAAATCACTCAAGGACGGGTGCTATCTTGCGGCGATGCTTTCTGCTACTATAATAGCTCAGAATTTCCTCGTTTTTTGGGGAAAATAAGCCCTCACGGGTGGCGTTGTCCAGGATCTTTTTATTCTCGAAACATGCATTAGTGTGTAGTTTCGTCATTATTTCCACAATAAACCACTGCTGGCAAAACAGTTTTACATTTTAAGGGGGTCACTACCTCGATGAGATCTGCCACTCTGAATCGGCTGGAAAATCCTACAATTCCTTTGGACATCATGTATATATATATGTGTGTGTGTATATATATATATATGTGTGTGTGTGTGTGTATGTGTACATAGAAGCCATAAAGAAACACGCCACTGAGGAAGGGAAAGGGTAATTCCTGAAACGCGTCAGGCGAACTATTTGATTGAAGTGAACTGCTGTGTAGCCTTGTGCATGCCTGCTGCCATTAAACAGAAGTGAACAAGTACAGTCTTCCTGTGGCTTCTATCCTATTGGGGAAAAACCTGCAACTGACAAAATGTTACCGGCTGGCCTCGGCCGAGGACAGAAGCCCATCGCTGAAGAGCGGGTCCTTTTCGAGCACAGGATGGTGTTTGAATACCGAGAAGGAAGCAAGGGGAGCATCCTTGCAGGAGAGTGCTTGCCTATCGCGATGCCAGCAACAAAGCGAAGCACAAGACAGCAGTGAGTTCTGCTTTTACCCACTGGGGAAAAAACAATGGTTTTTATGAATGGACACTATGTGCACACCCACTGCGGTAAGAGACATGTCGCACTACGACCCCCAGAAAGCCGTATTCCAGGCCACGCCCACTAGGGCAGGTGTTCGATTGAAAAAGCGCGATAACAGAAAATAGTGCCATAGAAGCCAGAAAGAAACACGCCTCTGAGGAAGGGAAAGGGTAATTCCTGAAACGCGTCAGGCGAACTATTTGATTGAAGGGAACTGCTGTGTAGCCTTGTGCATGCCTGCTGCCATTAAACAGAAGTGAACAAGTACAGTCTTCCTGTGGCTTCTATCCTGTTGGGGAAAAACCTGCAACTGACAAAATGTTACCGGCTGGCCTCGGCCGAGGACAGAACCCCATCGCTGAAGAGCGGGCCCTTTTCGAGCACAGGATGGTGTTTGAATAACGAGAAGGAAGCAAGGGGAGCATCCTTGCAGGAGAGTGCTTGCCTTTCGCGATGCCAGCAACAAAGCGAAGCACAAGACAGCAGTGAGTTCTGCTTTTACCCACTGGGGAAAAAAATGGTTTTTATGAATGGACACTATGTGCACCCCCACTGCGGTAAGAGACATGTCGCACTACGACACCCAGACAGCCGTATTCCAGGCCACGCCAACTGGGGCAGGTGTTCGATTGAAAAAGCGCGATAACAGAAAATGGTGCCATAGAAGCCAGAAAGAAACACGCCTCTGAAGGGAAAGGGTAATTCCTGAAACGCGTCAGGCGAACTATTTGATTGAAGGGAACTGCTGTGTAGCCTTGTGCATGCCTGCTGCCATTAAACAGAAGTGAACAAGTACAGTCTTCCTGTGGCTTCTATCCTGTTGGGGAAAAACCTGCAACTGACAATATATATATATATATATATATATATTTTTAACACTGACGAAGCCTGCTAAGGCGAAACACGTCTGTTTGGGGTGAGGGGGGGTTTGGTATAATAAATTCTTGAAACGGATACCAGAGTGCCAGCCGTTTTCTTTCCTAAAACAGCGGATGAGAGGAGGAACGTGCAATAATATATATATATATATATATATATATATATATATATACATACACACACACACACACAGAACCCACTTACTCAAACAGAAACCCACAAACAACCAACCAAGGAAGGTAAATTCCGGATGATCACACCATACACTACGGAATCCCATAATCTCAAGAGAATACTGCATAAAAACTGGCATATCCTAAGAACTGACCCAGTACTAAAGGAAAATATCCCATCTAAACCTTTAGTAACATTCCGGAAGGCAAGATCTTTGAAAGATTCACTGGTGAGGAGTCATTTTGTTAAAGTAACTCCCAAGACAGGCAAAATTGCGGATATAGGGTTTTTTTACCCGTGCGGCAAATGTAAGGCCTGTTCAGGAAGAAAGAGGGTTCGCTCTTACTGTGTGCCAGGAGCAGGTATATCTAGACTTATTAATAAATTCTTGACATGCAGCACTACCTATGCTGTATACTGCCTTGTCTGCCCGTGCGGCCTAAGATACATAGGGAGCACAATCCACCAGCTAAAGGTCAGAGTCCTTGAACACCTTAGGGTGATTGACAAGGCAGACCCCACTTACCCTGTCGCAAAACACTTTGATCAAGCACATAAAAGAGACAGAAGTAGATTACAATACTTAGGCCTAGACTATGTGTCGGAGAGTGCGAGAGGGGGAGATAGGCTAAAAAAGCAGAGACGCCTGGAATCTAGGTACATTATAGATCTGATGACAAAAGTACCGTTGGGGTTGAACAGCGGGGAAGAGCTTGCTGTCCATTTGGGAAGATGAATGAAATGTGAAATGTGGACTGATCTAAAATAGAGTAGAACTGGGAAAAGAATCTGCAAATCTGTAAATCATGGTTGGGATTGAAGAACTCGTGAATCCTGGTGATTTGAATTGATTATTTGAACTGATTGTGTCTTTCTGATTTTGAAATCTTTGAAATCGTGGGATCATCTTGGGTCCTGTCGCAATCTCTGACATCTATTGATTTTAACCCCTTTTGATCTTATCTGATCTTTTCTGACTGTTTGATTATATTCCTGGGCCAATTTAATTTCCTGACTTTTCCTGATCCAGTCTGATTTGCACAGTCTCGTAGAATCTGTCGAATTTTGATGAAATTTGGAATGTGAATGACTTGAAATCATAATTTACACATGAGAATGTAAAGATACTTTTGGTTTTGTTGATTGTATAGAAGATCTATGTGGTATATTGCACTGGTTGCACTATGTGCTGGCTGAACTGAGGAATGAGCCAATTTTTGTCTCCACTGACTTTCGGAAATTTCGAGAGGGAGACGTGAGGCTTTGCGCTCCCCTAAACTCCCCGTAGAAAAACCAGGGGAGAAACGCCGATACACGGCGAGATTTTGTTAATTTCCGTTTACTTTGCACCCAAGTTTGTGCACTGCTTAGATGGAATTATGTATCCGTACTGCAGGTTTAAACGTGTATTTATATGTTTAAAGATGGCGCGGAGCTTGGTTACATTGTTTATGGTCCATCATCAATGTTTAGCTAAACATGTGACTGTATTAATACCTTGGCCAGCCTGCGCAGTGCGACTAACACTGTCGAAGGCTTGATGCTGAAACGCGTCTGTTGTCTCTGAGAAAATAAAAACGATGGTGTGAGCATCCACTTGGTTTACGAGTGCGGTTCTTCTAAGCAGATTCTTGGGAGCCGAGCTTTGTGTTATTGCGGGAACCCTCTACCGCAGACCGCACCCACCCGCAAGTGCCTTGGATTTCTAGCGGGACCTGGAGTTTGGGGGGGATTCGTCAAGCGGGGGCCGAGATAAAAGGGGGGTCCCAAAACGTGTTTTCCCCATGTTAATTTCCATAGGGCGGTTGGACTCACTTTTAGCCCGAACGGCTGAATGGATTTCCACAAAACTTGGCAAAATTGTAGGGACTGGTAGCACGATGTGCCTTTTCTATGTCTCAAGATATGTGCTCCAGTGGATTTTGAGTAATTTAGGTTAAAAAATATATATATATCTGGGTGGAGCCTAACCACACATCTGATCTGATTGGCTGTCAGCACTTCATCCAAGAAGTGTTGGCAGCCATCTTGGGACCAATATACACGATAGCACCTCATTAAAAAAGCATTGTAGTTAATAGAGGGGTTTAGGACTTTAGATACATTATAAATCATTTGTTGATGGTACCATACTCATTTTAGGAATTGTGGTGTGTTCTAAGATGATTTTACCATGTGAAAAAGCCTTCTGCTGTGATATCATGAATCATGTTTGAAAGAAAACTAATATCTCATGATTTTCCCACAGTGGTTTGGAAGGGGATCTGTAAGCTAAACTGAAAGCATATTTTCTGTAAATTCACATTATCTTTCTCAGTCATGTGAGAATGAAGTCTGACATTCTCAGTAAAACATGTACATCCAACAAGGACAGAGACTGTCAGTTGATTCCTTTGTGTTCTACTGCAGCCTCCTAGAGTGTTCTAAAGAACAACTAGAGCGCTAACAGTCCTACTTATTACAAAGGTATAGCACACCTGAAGCCATCATGATGGGAATAAAGTGGTAACTCTTAAAACATTTAATTTAAAAAGGAACAAAATGAGGGGGTATATTATGCCATAGAAAGTATTATTAGTGCTGCAAAAAGAAAAATTAGGGCACATTTTGAGTGACTTCTCAAATCCTCTTCTATTTCATTAAAAAATTCTGACATGCAGTCTCCCAAGATGGCCACCAGAGACAAAAGAGCCCAAATGTAGCCCAAATATCACCCAGATGTAGCCCAAGTATAGCCCAATGACAGAATGTCCCAGAGTGTTCTAAAGAACAACTAGAGCGCTAACAGTCCTACTTATTACAAAGGTATGGCACACCTGAAGCCATCTTGATTGGAATAAAGTGGTAACTCTTAAAACATTTAATTTAAAAAGGAACAAAATGAGGGGGTATATATTGCCATAGAAAGTATGATTAGTGCTGCAGAAAGAAAAATTAGGGCACATTTTGAGTGACTTCTCAAATCCTCTTCAATTTCATTAAAGAAATTCTGACATGCAGACTGAAACATGCACTTTGAATACCAGCAGCAGACTTCCCTGGTGAGCAGTAGCTTTACTACAGTGATCTAATGAGCAACTAGAGTGCTAACATTCAGAATTTATGGCAAATGTGTGACACATCTGAATGCCTTCTTGATGGAACCAAAGTAAACAAGCATTGAAAATGCAATAGATCTCGCCCTCGTTTAAGTTAAAGCCATTCTGTTTGTAATGAGGTGGCTTTTTAACTTTGCTTTTATTAGTGTTTTTTAAACTTTCATGTAAATAACATGCATATATGTATATGTATGCATGCATTTATATTTGTATTTATATAGATATACAGATTATATATGTTTATATATGTATGTATATACATACACATACATATATATAAATGCATATGCCTATATATGCATATATATATGTGTATATGTGTGCGTGTAGAGAGAGGTAGAGAGGTAGAGGTGTAGCGGTAGAGAGGTAGAGACTAGTAGAGAGAGAAGTAGAGAGAGGTAGAGAGGTAGAGAGTAGAGAGTGAGTAATAGAGAGTAGAGAGTGAGTAGTAGAGGGTAGTAGAGAGCAGTAGAGAGAGTAGCAGAGAGTGAGTAGTAGAGAGTAGTAGAGTGAATAGTAGAGTTAGTAGTAGAGTAGTAGAGAGTGAGTAGTAGAGAGTAGTAGAGAGTAAGTAGTAGAGTGAGTAGTAGAGAGCAGTAGAGAGTGAGTAGTAGAGAGTAGTAAAGAGTGAGTAGTAGAGAGTAGTAGAGAGTGAGTAGTAGAGAGTGAGTAGTAGAGAATGAGAGAGAGAATAGTAGAGAGTAGTAGAGAGTGAGTAGTAGAGTGAGTAGTAGAGACTAGTAGAGAGAGAGTAGTAGAGAGTGAGTAGTAGAGAGTAGTAGAGAGTGAGTAGTAGAGTGAGTAGTAGAGAGTGAGTAGTAGAGAGAGAGTAGTAGAGAGTGAGTAGTAGAGAGTAGTAGAGAGTGAGAAGTAGAGAGTGAGTAGTAGAGAGTAGTAGAGAGTGAGTAGTAAAGAGTGAGTAGTAGAGAGAGAGTAGTAGAGAGTGAGTAGTAGATAGTGAGTAGTAGGGAGTGAGTAGTAGAGAGAGAGTAGTAGAGAGTAGTAGAGTAGTAGAGAATGTGTAGTAGAGAGTGAGTATTTGAGAGTAGTGGAGTAGGAGAGAGTAAGTAGTAGAGAGTAGTGGAGAATATTCCAAAGTTTGGCACAGCACCACTTGCACAATAAGTCCAATCAAATCATATCACTTAGAGTCCTTATTGAAGCGCTGAATCTTGGTGTATATTCAAATGCTTTTATTTTCCTTAAGTTTATGTACCACAGCCAGCCGAAACGTTTCGTTGTGTACGACAGAACTTCTTCAGGGCGTTCTTATTTCCTTCAAGTTATGTCGGTATCCTGTTGACATATAACTAGATATTTCTTCCAAATGTTAGACGAGAAGTAAGTACATTCTTATTCAAAGTGACTAGGTATCAATTTTACCCACACAATTCGGGCAGACTTGAGTAATTTATAGCATCCTCAAAGTCAGTCTTTCAAAAATTCCAAAGTATAGGACATGATAATCCAAATCCAAATGTTTCTCAAGAAAAGTCATTCTCAATCGTTCGGAATATCAGTGTTTGGGCAGATATGACCCAGGGACCCCCAGTATGCAAGGGGAGTTAGTCCCCCCTCTGCAAACGCGCCAGTGGCCTGCGTTGCAGAGAGGTGTAAAAAGGGGCATAGCCTCATTACACCTCTGTGCAATGCAGCCCCCTGGCGCATACTGGAGGTTCCAGGTGGGCTAGTTGGCCCCCAGGGACCCCTAGTATGCAAGGGGAATTAGTTCCCCCTCTTCAAACATGCACGGGGGCTGCGTTGCAGAGAGGTGTAAAAAAGGGTGTGGCCTCATTACACCTCTCTGCAATGCAGCCCCCTGGCGCATACTGGAGGCTCCTGGTGGGCTAGTTGGCCCCCAGGGACCCCCAGTATGCAAGGGAAATTAGTTCCCCCTCTGCAAACGCGGCAGGGGGCTGCGTTGCAGAGAGGTGTAATAAGGGGCATAGCCTCATTACACCTCTGCAATGTAGCCCCCTGGCGCATACTGGAGGTTCCAGGTGGGCTAGTTGGCCCCCAGGGGCCCCCAGTATGCAAGGGGAATTAGTTCCCCCTCTTCAAACATGCACGGGGGCTGCGTTGCAGAGAGGTGTAAAATGGGGCGTCGCTTCATTACACCTCTCTGCAATGCAGTCCCCTGGCGCATACTGGAGATTCCTGGTGGGCTTTCAGGTCTTATATAGTTAGGAATTAGCATTAAAAAAACCTTTGAAATTCACTGAAAAAAACATAGGTTTCAGGCCTTATATAGTTAGGAATTAGCATTTAAAAAACCTATGAAATTTACTGAAAAAAACATATGTTTCACACCAGTTATAGTTAGGAATTAGCATTTAAAAACCTATTAAATTCACTGAAAAAACCATAGGTTTGACACCAGTTAGCTGGAAATTTTACTGACATAAAACCATTGAAATTCCTACGTTATAGTTAGTTGGACTCACTATAACTTGCGTGCCTGCAATGCACTGCTGATGACGTCACATATTATATCACTCATGACATGGTCAGTGACATCACTCATGACATCACTGATGACACCATCCTTGTGACAGAGTGACAGACCTCCTTTCAGTGTAATGTAACCCTTGAAACACATATTCAAAAATAGACACTAAAATTTTCAAAGAAATACCCATACCAGTTACAACAACCAATTCAGTAATACCACCATCTATATACACATCCACTCATTCACCAACAGTTCTATATAGTCACTCATACATATATTCACTCATCATATGTAGTGAAACACCTATACATCCTGTTACACACCGACAGTCCTCCAAAAGTTACTCACACACATAATCACACATGCAAATAAACTATTGAACATCCATTTATTTGCATATACAGCTATACACACACTACCACCTTACTTCTAAGGAAACTTACACATACTTACTCTCTTAAACAATCACTTATAGAAACACATACTTATTTAAACAAGAACTCTTTCAATCTCTCACTCTCACATATACTCACTTATATACATCAATACTCACATATACTAGATTAAAACATATGTAGTTACTGATAAAGACACTAGTGAGACAGTCATTCACTCACTAACACACACATATACACAGTCATCCACCCATACAGTCCTGCACATATGCTGTCTTCAAAACACATACAAACAGTGAGTCAGTCATTGATACATCTATGTGCTAAGTAACACCCCCACCAAACCATACAGACATTCATACTGATACTAAAAAAAATCTAATAACCCATATACACACACATGTAGCTATTCACCAACCCATGCAGCCACTTATACACAAAGTGAAACACTGATACAAACATTTAAATATTTAAACAATACTCGCTAATATATGTATTCACTAAGATACACTTAATAAGCCAGTTAACCAATCACATTTTTTTAAAAAACATTCATTAAGACACATATTTAAACATTTATTCTTCCATCGACCTTTACATATACATATATAAAACATATTTATTTTTCAGAAAGACACACATTCACTGGATGGTGTCATCAGTGATGTCATGAGTGATGTCACTGACCATGGCATGAGTGATGTAATATGTGACGTCATCAGCAGTGCATTGCAGGCGCGCAAGTTATAGTGAGTCCAACTAACTATAACGTGGGAATTTCAATGGTTTTATGTCAGTAAAATTTCCAGCTAACTATAACTGGTGTCAAACCTATGGTTTTTTCAGTGAATTTAATAGGTTTTTTAAATGCTAATTCATAACTATAACTGGTGTGAAACCTATGGTTTTTTCAGTGAATTTATATATATATATATATTCACTGAAAAAACCATAGGTTATAGACCATATATAGTTAGGAATTAGCATTTACAAAACCTTGAAAATTCATTGAAAAAACCATAGGTTATAGACCATATATAGTTAGGAATTAGCATTTACAAAACCTTGAAAATTCACTGAAAAAACCATAGGTTATAGACCATATATCGTTAGGAATTAGCATTTAAAAAACCTTATTTTACCCACACAAAACCATTGAAATTCCATATATAGTTAGTTGCACTAACTATATATCGCGCACCCGCAATCCACTGCTGATGATGTCACATATTACATCATTCATGACATGGTCAGTGACATCACTGATGACATCACTGATGACATCTCAAATGACATCACTGATGACATGACTGATAACAACATCCAGTGATTTTTTGTTTCTGTAAAGTTTAAATATGTCTTACATATTGAAGAATGAGTGGATGTGTAAGTGTCTGGACGAAGGATTTAGTAGGTGCATGACTGACTGTATGACTGAGTGATTAAATGTGTCTCACTGAGTGCATGGGTTAGTGACTAAACTGTCTTAATTTGTGCATCATTATGTCTGTTGTTCTATAAACTGCTGCATGTGTTGATCAGTAGCTATATGAGTAACTATATGGGTTATTGATTGATTGCCCAAGTATTTGTATGGGAGACTGAGTGTGTGTGTGGCTGGCTGGGAGGTGTATGACTCTGTGCAGATCAATGTGTACTTGTATCAATGATTGTATAAGAAGGTAAGTATGTGTTAGTATATGTTTGAAAAGGTAAGGTGCTCTATGTTTAACTGTATAGACAAGAAAATGGAAGTGTCATTGATTCTTTACAGGACTGACTAGGTGTGTGAGCAACTCCATGGATGAGTGGCAGACTGTGAGTGTCTGTATAGGTGTATGAGTGCATATGATAGTGTTGTAAAGATGAGTGATTGTATGTATGAATGATTGTATGGGTGAATGAGTGAAGGTGTGTGTAGACGTAGGAATCAGTGAGTGCGTATGTAGTAACTAGTATTGGTGTGTCAATGGTTTCAAAAATTATACTCTGTATTTAACACTGGGTGAAACAGAGGTTATATTAAAATGTGAGGAGATGCATTGTATTGTCACATGAATGATATCATCAGTGATGTGGTCATTGATGTCAAATGAGATGTCATCAGTGATGTCATCAGTGATGTCATTTGAGATGTCATCAGTGATGTCATCAGTGATGTCACTGACCATGTCATGAATGATGTAATATGTGACATCATCAGCAGTGGATTGCGGGTGCGCGATATATAGTTAGTGCAACTAACTATATATGGAATTTCAATGGTTTTGTGTGGGTAAAATAAGGTTTTTTAAATGCTAATTCCTAACGATATATGGTCTATAACCTATGGTTTTTTCAGGGAATTTTCAAGGTTTTGTAAATGCTAATTCCTAACTATATATGGTCTATAACCTATGGTTTTTTCAGTGAATTTTCAAGGTTTTGTAAATGCTAATTCCTAACTATATATGGTCTATAACCTATGGTTTTTTCAGTGAATTTCAATGGTTTTTTAATAGCAAATATCATAAGCTGTCGAATGTCAAGTACATGGTAAGTAAAAACATTTTTTGTGTTTATGCACACTGATCTGCTTTGAATGCTGCCCCCCCCCCCTCATTTCTATTAGGAGTACTCTCTCTTTGCAGATAGTGAAAGGTAGTTAACGCAGGCCTTTGCCCCCGTTGTAATACGTCGTGCCTGCTTCTCTCTCCATTTGATTGATTGTTATCCAAGCATTTACTGTTTTAGAATTGGTTCTCTTTGGTTCATTCTCTATTTACAAACAAACACAGAGTCGCAATACTCTGTTTAGTCTTTGCAGATAACGAAAAATCGTGTAAAAAAACAAAAGGAATCGAGCAAAATCAGTAGGCCACTAATGGGATCTCTTTTTGACCTCGCTAAAATAGAAACATTAAGAACAACCCCTCATGACAAATACGAAACTAGTGAGATGAACTGAACTCCACACCATGATGGCTGCAATACAGCTCGGCTCCGCCACCCACCCCGCCCAAAATAACGATAAAGAGCGGCTGCCATGATTGCTCGCGGAATGGCCACGACGGAGCTACGAAATGGTGGTGATCTCATGCTAACGCCAGCTTCAGTCTGAAACATCCAGAAACACTGTAGACTACCAATTCGATCAGTTCCGGTAGCGCCCCAATGTAACCCGGTAGAGAAGAACTAGCCCTCCCCTCTTTGACTGATGGTTCTTGTTGCCTGTCCCTTCTGTTGTCATTTAACAGAACTATTTAGCCTGCTGAAAGGGGTTGTGTTCCGACCGCTGGTTGGTGGAGACATTTTGACTATATTCTGGACCTGCGTTGTCGCGTAATGCGTCATATGACGCGCCGCGTTAGCGCATCCGGAAGTCATCCGGGGCGCGACGCGCAGCGCGTAACGTAAGCATAACAGGTCATGTGACTTGTTAATAAAACTTTTCATTGGTTCATTTTACTTTTCTTATTCTAATGATGAAAGGCTTGGTCATATGACCTAAAAATTACGCTTTTTATTACTTCCGAACATTATTTTTTCTTAAATATATGTTATAATGTTCCAGGCTAATGTACTTTCCCGGAAAATTTACAACTGTCCTGCAAGTAAAATATATTCTTTTTTCGAGAAAAAGGGCGTTTCTTCGTCCCATGACGGACCCGTTGAGCAAAAGAGGGTCGACCTGCTGTCTTAGTCGCCGATACGCCTGAATATGAGATTCTTATCGATCACTTTATGTTGCAGGAGTAGAAAACACAACAGCCCTTGACCATTTATCTTTACTGCGTTCCTGCGTATTATACCTTTTACCCTTCATGTAATTGGTCTGCTTTATTTCACTTGCCTTTTAATGATTCTAAAACAGTGACTATTATTAAAAACTTTACCAATGTATATACTACTACCATGTTTTCTTTTAAAAACCTTTATTGTGAAAATTTCATTATACAAATACGAGCCTATAACCACGTGGGCCGGCCACGGAGCAAACTGTAATCGTATATGATGAGTAGACATTTACACTGTAGAGGAACGTAACGGGCGGGCCATTAGGTTGCAAGAACTAAGGTGTCTAACAGTTGCGGAATCGGTGGACGTACATTTTATAATTAAAATACGACAGGGCCAGTTACAATAAAATTATCTAGATATACATTTGCGGGCAAGTACCATGCGTGACGTTAATTCGAACTTTCAATAGTACAGTAATCAATAACACATCAGAACTTAATATCAATAGGGATGTCGAAATACTCAATCAATTCTCGTCCCCGCCCGCCATGTGCTTCAAAACTGCATACGTATCTCGTGATTTCAAGGTTCTGCAACCAGTACACAACAAGGAGTTACGAGTCCCATTTATTCCGGCGCCATTTTGGGTGCGGACGGGCAGGTCCAGGATATAGTCAAAATGTCTCTACCAACCATCGACTATGATGATGTTCATATGCTGTATTTATAGAGTAACACTCATCTGTCCACATGAAATTAATTTGCCACAATCTAAACATGTCATTTTAATCTTTCCAAAGTTCTTCTAAATATTTGGGACCGTTTCCCTTGCCTCTGATGCTGTCAGTGCCACTTCTTTGATGAATGTACTGGCAGGTCGGGGGTTCTCCTCCAAATCTCTCTTTTATGCAGCACTATAATTAATTGGTGCCACCTCTCCATATGACGATGCATGGTATAGTTACCATAACTATATTTTTTTCGGTTCCTCTGGAGAGTACATCGTGGCAGATGAAGCGTATAACGTACCGGGCATTTACCTTTTTTTGCATGTAGAGGAAAGGAAAAAAAAATCGAGCGTCCGAGTTCTAAGGTGTCCCAGGGCCATTTTAGTGGACCAGGCCCAAATCCAAAGAACAGGCCGCCATTTTGAGAGTCCTGTTGCAGCCGCCTGTCGCTGTAGCATCAAGAGCGGCCAAAACTCAGCTGAATGGCAACTGAAACGGTAAAGGGGCGCCCCACTACAGCAGACGAGCCTCCACCTAGGAAGGCCCGTTCACGCCGCCTCCCCCCCCCCCTTCGGGCACCCCACGCCGTTATTCGGAGCAGTATTGTAGGATGGCCACACCAGTGCAGCAACTTGCTAGACACCACCTCGGTGGTAACCGAATCTCAGCGCCTTGTGGTGTCTTCTATTCAGAAAACATTGTTGTGCTGCCTTCGACCTATTCGCCGCAAGTGCGCACGCAACTCAGCTGCATAGCTTGCTAGACACCACCTCGGTGCTAACCGAATCTCAGCGCCTTGTGGTGTCTTCTATTCCAAAAATATTGTTGCGCTGCCTTTGGCCCCATTCGCACATCGGTCCGCTACTGCCGCCATCTCACAGGCCAACGGGGCGCCCCACGCCGACTTTCAGCATTGTAGGATGGCCACACCAGTGCACCTTACTAGACACCACCTCGGTGCCATCCGGATCTTGGCATCTCAGCGCCTTGTGGTGTCTTCTATTCCAAAAATATTGTTGCGCTGCCTTTGGCCCCATTCGCACATCGGTCCGCTACTGCCGCCATCTCACAGGCCAACGGGGCGCCCCACGCTGACTTTCAGCATTGTAGGATGGCCACACCAGTGCACCTTACTAGACACCACCTCGGTGCCATCCGGATCTTGGCATCTCAGCGCCTTGTGGTGTCTTCTATTCAGAAAATATTGTTGCGCTGCCTTTGGCCCCATTCGCACATCGGTCCGCTACTGACGCCATCTCACAGGCTAATGGGGCGCCCCACGCCGAGTTTCAGCATTGTAGGATGGCCACACCAGTACAGCAACTTGCTAGACATCACCTCGGTGCCATCCGGATCTTGGCATCTCAGCGCCTTGTGGTGTCTTCTAGTCAGAAAATATTGTTGCGCTGCCTTTGGCCCCATTCGCACATCGGTCCGCTACTGACACCATCTCACAGGCCAACAGGGTGCCCCACGCCGACTTTTACCATTGTAGGATGGCCACACCAGTGCCACAACTTGCTAGACACCACCTCGGTGCCATCCGGATCTTGGCATCTCAGCGCCTTGTGGTGTCTTCTATTCCGAAAATATTATTGCGCTGCCTTTGGCCCCATTCGCACATCGGTCCGCTACTGACGCCATCTCACAGGCCAACGGGGCGCCCCACGCCGACTTTCAACATTGTAGGATGGCCACACCAGTGCGGCAACTTACTAGACACCACCTCGGTGCCATCCGGATCTTGGCGCGTTGTGCTGCCTTCGGCCTATTCGCACATCGGTCCGCTACTGACGCGAACTCACAGGCCAACGGGGCGCCCCACGCCGACTTTCAGCATTGTAGGATGGCCACACCAGTGCTGCAACTTGCTGGACACCACCTCGGTGCCATCCGGATCTTGGCGCGTTGTGTTGCCTTCGGCCTATTCGCACATCGGTCCGCTACTGACGCCGCCTCACGTGCCAACGGATTTTCTACGCTTTTTATACCCTATGCCGCATAACAGGTCATGTGACTTGTTTATAAAACTTTTCATTGGTTCATTTTACTTTTGGTTTCCTAATGATGGAAGGCTTGATCATATGACCTAAAAATAACACTTTTCATTGGATGAAAACTTTTTTTTTCCCCAAACGATGAAAGCCCCACCTTGTTTCTGGATGTTTCACACGAAGCTGGCGTCACCATGAAAGCACCACCATCTCGTGGCTCCGTCGTGGTCATTCCGCGAGCAATCATGGCAGCCGCTCCCCACCAGAAGCCTGCAGGAGTCGGGGGCCCCCAAAACTTTTGTTGAATCCTCAAGGCGGAGGGGACGCTTTCGAGAATGGGGTCCAAGACCTAGCAGACAAGCGTCCGATTTCCAAGGTGTCCCAGGGCCATTTTAGTGGACCAGGCCCAAAAAGAAAAGAGCCTGCCGCCATTTTGAGAGTCCTGTGGCAGCCGCCTATCGCTGCACCGCAAGAGTGGGCGCAACTCAGCTGAATTGCGGCTTTTGACACAGTGGACCAAAAGCGGACGGAATGGCAACTGAAACGGTAAAGGGGCGCCCCACTACAACAGACGAGACTCCACTTGGAGAGGCCCGTTCACGCCGCCCCCCCCCCCCCGGGGCACCCCACGCCGTTATCCGGAGCAGCATTGTAGGATACCAAAACCAGTGCGGCAACTTACTGGACATCACCTTGGTGCCATCGTTCTGCTGCCTTGGAACTATTCGCACAACAGTTTGCTACTGATGACCCACCCCCCGCGACGCCCCACGCCGGATGCCGAAATCAGTGCGGCACCCAGGCAACATCACCTGGGTGCCGTCCAGAAATCTGGACGTTGTGCTGCGTTGGGACTATTCGCACAGCCGACCGCTACTTCGTTGTTTTTCCCTAAAAATGTTTATATGTTTTTACTGTTTTTGTTTTGTTGTATATATTTATAAGTTATTAAAGTTTTATAATCTTACTACTTTGTTGGAGTGCTATATATTTTTAATGTGACACATAATTGTGAAAACTTTGATGTACAAAGAGTCATCCCTGGAATCTTCCGCTTCAGGCTCGGTCCCCTCCCCAATCACAATACAGGATGGTTTTCAGATAGTAGGAACGCGTGTGCTGTGACGGATCTCATCGAGTGTGGGCCTTGATCTACTATAACTCCTTTGAAGAGGGGTGATTCTTTACAGCTGGGGCCATAAACTACATCTGCAGGGCTAGCTGATAGCCTAGGACCGGCCTGGACAATCGGACACAGAGGAAAAGGAGTGTCAGAGGGTGCGGTAGTGAATAGGGCGAAAGGGAGGTGTCGGGCGGGCACAGGGTGTGATTCTCAGGGAAGAGCAGCGCAGATGGGGGGAGGTTTATTACCCATGCATAAGACAGAGAACGAGGGTGACCAGTGCCTGGGGGAGATGCTTGCGAGGGTGGGGAGCCATGCTAAGGATCGACAGCGTGCAGAGAGTGGGTCTGGTCAAGGCATCTAAAATGACTGCCGTGCACGACAAAAGTGTGGCATTTGAAAAAAGGCAAGATGGCGCAGACAATGTTTTTCAACACTTCCTGATTTCCTTCGAATCGAACGTTAACAGACGTTGGGGCATATTACCAAAGTTAAGCGATATTTATCCCTAACGATGCTTAGCAACGAATTTTTTACCGCTAAGCATCGTCAGAAATTATCGCAGATAAACCTTGCTATTATCAAGGTTTATCGCAAATGCCATAAAAAACGACCGCAATGCATTAATATCGCTGAAAACTCAGCGATATTTATGCATTACCGAGCTAATGCTCTTAGCCATGTTATCCACCTCCCATTGGATAACATGGCTAAGAACTGCTCAGGGCAGGTGGTAGCTTTTATCTCCAAAAGTTGGTAATAGGAGATAGCGATGTTAGCGACTGTTTCCAGTCGCTAACATCTTGGCATGCCCACTTTGCATGTCATTAGTGATAAATATCACTGACATGCAAAGTGGGGCCCAAGATGGTCACTATCTCCTACTAGCGGTCGCTAACTGGTGTTAGCAACAGCTAGGTAATACAGAGATAATTTTATCTCCGCGAAGCGGAGCGCTGTTACAGATATATATCTTTTTTTGAACGTTAATTTCTCAAAATCCACTGAAGCACATATATTGAGACCTAGCAAAGGCACATCGAGCTACCAGTCCCTACAATTTTGCCAAGTTTCGTGCAAATCCATTCAGCCGTTCGATTATTAATATTATTTTTTTTTTTGCCCCGCGGGGCCCTTTTAAAACCTCCACATCAAACCTAGGGGGTCAGGGAGGATCTACTATGCCCCCTTATGGTCATTTGCCCCTTCGCTTTGGCCTCCTCTTGTCTCTCGATCCTACCGAGAGACAAGATGGCGGCCGCTACGGACTGTTTGGAATGTTTACAGACGCCGGAGAACCAATCAGCTTCACAAAGCTCCGTTTCGCAAAAAGTACGCGAAGCGGAGCGCTGTTACAGATATATATCTTTTTTTGAACGTTAATTTCTCAAAATCCACTGGAGCACATATATTGAGACCTAGCAAAGGCACATCGGGCTACCAGTCCCTACAATTTTGCCAAGTTTCGTGCAAATCCATTCAGCCGTTCGATTATTAGTATTTATTTTTTTTTGCCCCGCGGGGCCCTTTTAAAACCTCCACATCAAACCTAGAGGGTCAGGGAGGATCCACTATGCCCCCTTATGGTCATTTGCCCCTTCGCTTTGGCCTCCTATTGTCTCTCGATCCTACCGAGAGACAAGATGGCGGCCGCTACGGACTGTTTGGAAGGTTTACAGACGCCGGAGAACCAATCAGCTTCGCTTCACAAAGCTCCGTAACGCGTAAAGTCTGCGAACCGGAGCGCTGCCTGGTCCGCTGTTACAGATATTTATCTTTTTTTGAACGTTAATTTCTCAAAATCCACTGGAGCACATATATTGAGACCTAGCAAAGGCACATCGGGCTACCAGTCCTTACAATTTTGCCAAGTTTCGTGCAAATCCATTCAGCCGTTCGGGCTAAAAGTGAGGCCAACCGCCCTATGGAAAACTCAATGTTAAAAACACGTTTTGGGACCCCCCTTTTTTCTCGGCCCCCCCTTGACGAACCCCCCCCCAAATTTTCAGGGGCTGCTCAGAAACAAAATGTTCCATTTTCCTGTAAATTTTAGCCAATTCCGTCCACAAACGCCAAAGTTATTAGACATAGAATTTTCAAAAATCCCATAGAGAAAAAATCCTAACTATATATACCTACTGGCGACCGCCAGTAGGTAATATATATATATATATATTCACTGGAAAAAAACAAAACATAGGTTTCAGGGATGTTATAGTTAGAAATTAGTATTTAAAAAACCTTAGAAATTCACTGAAAGAACCATAGGTTTCAGGGACCTTATGGTTAGAAATGAGCATTTAAAAAAACATAGAAATTACTGAAAAAAACATAGGTTTCAGGGACATTATAGATAGTTGGACATTTCACTTGTACAAAACCAGAGAAATTTGGCCGTTATAGTTAGTTGAGCTAACTATAATTCACATACCCGCAATGCATCGCTGATGATATCACATATTACATCATTCATGACATGATCATTGACATCACTGATGATATCATCCAGTGACTGTGTTTCTGTAAAAACTGAATATGTTATATATATATATATATATATATATATATATATATATATATATATATATATATATATATATATATATTTTCTCCCAATCCTGACGGCGGCAAACAGTCAGGCACAAACTCCGTGATGTACTGGCAGAAAGTATTTATTAATCCAACAAAGCAAGACACGTTTTGGCGGCGAACCGCCTTGGTCACTACATATATGGTGTTCGCCAGTAGATAGTTATAGTTAGGACCTATTTTCCATAGGAAATTCGCAACATTCTATTCCCAATATCTTTGTCGCCGGTTGACGAATCTATGCAAAATTTTCAAAACTCGTGGGGTGCTCCGGTCCGCTCCTATCTTGAAAGTTTCTGGGTGATTCGTTAAGGAGGGCCGAGAAAAAAGGGGGATCCCAAAACGTGTTTTCCCCATGCAATTTCCCATTGGAAACTTTAGACATGGCTACAGCCTGAACTGCTGAACGGAATTACACCAAATTTGGCAAAAAGGTAGCCCTTGGTTCAGAAAGATCCCTTTTGGCATAAATCCATTCAGTAGTTGCTGAGAAAATAAAAAATAAAAACGTTTCGATATCTAGGGTCCGGATCCTCCCAAGCACGAGCTTTATGCTAATTGGCTGTCAACACTTCAAACCCGAAAGTGTTGGCAGCCATCTTGTGCCTCCGTAGAACCGAGGCACAAGAAATCAGTGAAACAAATCCACTAAACACGAAAAGGGGGCAGGGTAGAAACACCCTGACCCCATAGGCCTGCTTAGGGGGTCCCACAAGGACCCCCAGGGCCCCAAATTATTATTATTATTTTTTTAAATTGGCAAAATTCGTGCTGGGTGCGCTGATCTGGCCGCGAAAAAAAAACAAAGCGTGGGGTTCTGCCAGATTGTTTAAAAAAAAACAAAAAAAAAACATAAGGTGGCCAAAAAATTATGAAAAGAACCGAGCCCCCCTTCTTGAAATTTTCTTTTTTTTAAAAAAGACCGGCATCGCATTGGAGGCCCCGCCCCCTCCTTGAAGCACTCTGCAGACGCGCCCCCTGGTGCGTTTGCAGATGGGGAACTAATTCCCCTTGAATACTGGAGGTCCCTGGGGGCCAACTAGCCCACCAGTAACCTTCAGTATGTGCCAGGGAGCTGCGTTGCAGAGAGGTGTTCTGAGGCCACGCCCCTTTTTACACCGCTCTGCAACGCAGCTCTGTGGAGATTAATGGAGGTACCTGGTGGGCTAGTTGCACCCCAGGGACCCTCAGGCCCGCCCCTTCCTTCACCATTGTGCAAACGCACCCTCTGGTGAGTTGTAAGTTGGGAAATTAATTTCTCTTCAATACTGAGGGTCCCTGAGGGCCAACTAGCCCACCAGGTACCTCAAGTATGCGCAAGGGAGCTGCGTTGCAGAGAGGTGTTCAGAGGCCACGCCCCTTCTTACACCTCTCTGCAACGCAGCCCTGCGGCGCTTACTGGAGGTACCTAGTGGGCTAGTTTGACCCTAGGGACCCTCACGATTCAAGGGGACTTTGGGCCAGACGTAGGTAGCCTAATACCGGTCGCTAATGGCCGAAATTACCGAATTTCTTCCGTGACCGACCGGTATTAGGCTTTTCAGGTGTAGGGGCCTAAATTAAGATTCGGTAATTTACCGAATCGGTAATTTAAGGAATCGGTAAATTACCGAATTCTTAAATACCGATTCTGTAAAATACCGAATCCTAAATGTAGGGAGCACTCAAATGAGTGTTTTTCCCATTTTAGGATTCGTTATTTACCATCAACTACAAGTTGGTGGTAAATATCGAAAACCACAAAAGAAGCAATTTTTTAGCAAATGACTACAGTGCCATGTGGCAGACATACATGCCCTTATGGCATGTATGTGTGCCACATGTGAACCCATACACTATTCAGGGGTGCAACAGGGTGTCAAAGTGCCACCCTTCAATGTGTTCCCCCTTTTACTGAATCGGTATTTACCAATTTGGTAATTCCCATTCATTCATATATGCCTCCAGGCCCATAGGAATGAATGGGAATTACCGAATCGGTAAATACAGATTCGGTATTTACCGAATCTTATCGATTCGGTAATACTTATCGAATGAATACCTACATCCCATTTACCGATTCTAAAATACCGAATCTGTAAAATTCAGTATTTTAGAATCGGTAAATCTGGACTACCTACATCTGGCCCTTAATCTCCCAACTTAAAACAGACACAGGGCGTGTTTACACAGGGGTGAAGGGAGGGGAAGGGGCCTGAGGTGACAGCAAACACGCCCTGTGGCGTGTTTTAAGTTGGGGAAATAATTCCCCTTCAATCCTGAGAGCCCCTGGGGGCCAAGTAGCCCATCAGGTGGTTCCAGTAAGCGCCATTGCGCTACTTTGCAGAGAGGTGGTCCAGGCTGTACCCCTTTTAACACCTCTCTGCAACTGCGCTTACTGGAGGTACCTAGTGGGCTAGTTTGACCCTAGGGCCCTTCAGGATTCAAGGGGACTTAATCTCCCAACTTAAAACGGACACAGGCGTGTTTACCCAGTGGGGAAGGGAGCAGACGGGGCCTGAGGTGACGTGTGCAAACACGTCCTGTGGCGCGTTTTAAGTTGGGGAAATAATTCTCCTTCAATCCTGAGCGCGCCTGGGGGCTAACTAGCCCACCAAGTGCTTCCAGTAAGCGCCACTGCGCTGCGTTGCAGAAAGGTGGTCCAGGCCGTGCCCCTTTTTATACCTCTCTGCAACGCAGCTCTGTGGCACTTACTGGAGGTACCCAGTGGGCTAGTTGGACCCTAATAACACTTAGAATTCAAGGAGACTTAATGTCCCAACTTAAAACGGCAGGGCGCATTTACATAGTGGTGAAGGCAGGGGATGGGGCCTGAGGTGACTTGTGCAAACATGCCCTGTGGCGTGTTTTAAGTTGGGGAAATAATTCCCCTTCAATCCTGAGGGTCCCTGGGGGCCAACTAGCCCACCAGGTGCTTCCAGTAAGAGCCACTGCGCTGCGTTGCAGAGAGGTGGACCAGGCCGTGCCCCTTTTTACTCCTCTCTGCAACGCAGCTCTGTGGCGCTAACTGGAGATACCTGGTGGGCTAGTTGGACCCAAGGGACACTCAGGATTGAAGAGGACTTTATCCCCTAACTTAAAACAGCCAAAGGGCGTGTTTGCACACATGTCACCTCAGGCCCCCCCTCCCTTAAACAATGTGCAAACGCGCTCTGTGGTGCATTTTAAGAGGTAGTTTTAATCCCCCTGCCCTATTATGCACTATGGGCTTACAGAGGAGGCCATGGTAAACACAGAGGTACCCCAACGCATAGTGTTCCCTAGTGTATGTAGGTGTTTTAACTGTATTCTAAGTGTTTTTTAGCATAGCACTGGCTCGAGGACAGGTTTGTTATAGTCAGTTACCACCAGTACCCATCAGAAAAAGTTGAGGGTACAGGATGATTTTGCAACAAGGCCTCTTTCTGCTCCTGTTTGTTCTTTCTGCACGCCTTCCTTCTTCCTGCACTTTTCATCGTCTGTCTTTGAGGACTTCTGTTTCTTCTTTCTGCATTTCTTTTGCTTCTTTCTGTGAGTTTTTTCATCTTTCTTCACATGTCCTACCTTTGTAGGAATAGTTAGAAACTAGCATTTAAAAAACCTTTGGAATTCACTGAAAAATCCATAGGTTTCAGGTTTGTTATAGTTAGAAATTAGCATTTAAAAAACCTTTCAAATTCACTGAAAAAACAAAGGTTTCAGGGGCGTTTTAGTTAGCTGGACATTTCACTCGTACAAAACCATTGAAATTCCTCTGTTATAGCTAGTTCAGCTAACTATAACTCGCGTGCCTGCAATGCACTGCTGATGACGTCACATGTTACATCACTCATGACATGGTCAGTGACATCACTCATGACATCACTGATGACATCTCAAATGACATCACTGATGTCCAGAAAGACGAAGAAAAGTGCAGGAAGAAGCAAGAGATATACAGTAAGAACCAACAGAGGTGCAGAAAAATCCTGGTTGCAATCTCATCCTGTGCCCCCAACTTTTTGCTGATGGGTACTGGGGGTAACCGACTCTGCCTAACCAGACCTAAAGCCAGTGCTAAGTTAAAAGGCACTTAGAATACAGTGAAAACACCTACATACACAAGGGAACACTATGGGTTGGGGTACCCCTGTGATTGGCATGACCTCCCCTGCAAGTCTCTAGTACATAATAGGGCAGGGGGATTAAAACTACCTCTAAGTCAGAGGTGCAGAAAGATGTTTTTTTAAGTAGTAGTCACGTGTGCAGAGTGGTGGAGAAAAGGCACTGGGCCTCCGACCAGCGCTCAGGAATTCCGCTGAGTAGGGCTAACTGGAGGTACCAGTAGGGCTGTTTGGCCCTGTTAGAACCCGGGGTCTCTGGTTGGCAGAGGTAAGTACCTTAGACCAAGTAGGGACCCTAGCTTCCAGTCAGGGTGACGGAATAACCCTCTGAGATAACCCCTGCTCACCCTCTAGGTAGCATGGCGCGAGCAGTCTAGGCTAAACAGAGGCAATGTGGATAACATTTGCACTTAACACAACAATAATCCCCAATCCACCACAAACTGAGACCACACAGGTAAGTATATTTTATAAAAATATATAGCTTTATCTAGTTTCAGCATGTAAATGAAGCAGTTGCATGACAATCACTTCTTTAGAAAACGTAGCATTTTATCTTAAAGGTTGCACTTAATTCTTAATGGTTCTTGTAAATAGGCAGTTCTCAGAATCAAAGCAGAAAAAGGAAACAGTCTCAAGTCTCTCAAATCAGGGGTCTAAAAGTAATGCCCCTGATTTCTATTCGATCCGCTCTGAAAACGAGCAAGGAAAACAATGCCAGCGTTGTTCTTACTTGTGGCTCTTAAGCGCTGCACGCGCGAGGCCCGGGGGCTCTCCTCTTCCCCCCCAGTTCCACCTCGCTCCTCCGTTTGCCCCTTGGCGCCCTGCGAACCCCAGCACTCACTCTCTTCCGGGCCCGGCCGGTCCCTCCTGCTCCCCCGCCTGCTCTCGATCATTCAACGAGCGGCAGGGAGCGGGCCAGGCTCTCCAGGCTGGGACGGCAGGCCGGGGCGGGAGACACTCGGGGAAATCCCTCGGCGAGGGCAGGTCTCTTCTTCCCGGGTCCGGCGGTGATCGTGCAACGCTTCCCTGGGTCCTGAGGACGGGGACCAATCCAGTCGCGGCGTCTGGGCGAGCCTCTGGTGCACCCGGGAGTCAGCCAATGACAGAGCGGCTCCCGGGACAGTCAGGCAATGACGCTCCGCTCCTTCGGCCAATCACGGCCCACCACCACGGATGACGCTGGGCCGCACGGGCCAATCCCGTCGCGGCGTTAGTGAGGGGGCTCGGCTCCCTCCACCAATGGGAGCGCGGCTCCTTCGTTTCTTTGGCGCTTCAGCTCCGGGACCTCGGAGCAAGTTACGGGGGGTTTTCTGGCCCCGGGCTGCGGTGGTGATTTGGCGGCAAAGGGTTTTCAAGGGCGCTGGTCACGACTAGACCCCCCTCTCGACCTCGCCACCACCTCGGAGCGGATTTCACGAGGGGAGGCTCCACAAGCCTCCGACCCTCACGGGTAATGTGCCGATGAGCACACCGATCCCCTCCTCACACTCCGCAGTCAAGCACCACGCGTCCCGGGTCACAACAGCACGATTTTGCAGCTGTTGTCTGGGACAGTTTTAGGAACCATTAGCCCTGGGTTCCCAACAGGAGGCCAGCTCTTCTCGGGCCCCTGGAGATTCAGTTGTAGACACAGCACACAGCAGAGTCTCGGCAGTTTCAAGTAGGCAGGGTCACAGCACACAGCAAAGTCCCTTTCTCCTCCTTAGCTTCCAGTTGGACAGTAGAACAGGTCAGCCCTTAGAGCACACAGCAAGGCAGTCTTCCTTTAGTTCTCTAGCTGTCCTCCTTCCAGCGAAGGTTCCTTCTTGCTTGCAGAATTTCAGAATCCAAACTTCTGTAGTCAGGGGTCCTTTCCTTATACCCCTCAATGTCTTTGAAGTCCTTTGAAGTCTTTGTGCATGGAGGCCCTGGGTCCAGTCTAAACCAGTTCTGGGGGTTGCGGAGCACTGAGGTGTCTCTGGTTTTCTTCTCCCTGTCAGCTTCAGGGCCAGAGGTGTCAGTTGACCATCAGGAGGGAGCTAGCATGGGGGAGGTGGCCGGCACAGCCCAGTACTTATCAGGCATTCCTTCCTCCCACCTCCCAGGCAGGCAGATGTGCCCTTTCATCCCCGGGCTGGCTCCGACCCTCTCCTCCGGGGCTCTGCAGCCCCCCTGTCACACCCAAGCATTCCACAAACCCAGGCACACAGAAAGGTTTAGACAAGAGAACAGCCACTTTCTAAAAGTGCTATTCTCCAACACAGGATTTAAAAACACCCTTCACTAAAAGATGTGTCATTAAAGTCTGAGTTCAGGGATATCTTTCATTTATGTCCCATCTTGTTCCTATGGGAAGATAGGCTGGCATCACATGGGGCCAGTCTCCTCCATGTTACTCTATGGAGCAAGAGAGCCTTACAGCAGTGAGCACATAAAATGGCTGCAGCCCACTACTAGAGCATGTGGCCTGCACTAGTACATGCTCTACCTTATCCATACACTGCACCCTGCCCAAGGGGGTACCTTGAGCCTTCCATAGGGGTGACTGATGTGCACAGACAGGGAAGGGTTAGGCCCAGCCAGTGGAGACACTGGCCAGGGGGACAGGGCAGTCCACTGACTGCACACAGGCCCTGCGCTGGCAGGCCTGAGTCACTATTTTAAAGCTACTCATGTGGGTGGCGCATTCTGCGCTGCAGGCCCACTAGTAGCATCTGTCATCACCAGCCCTGGCACACACAGTGCACTTTACTAGGGACTTCGTGGTGATACAAATATGCCAATCAGGTATATTCAATCAATATCACAATTCACAGAGGGAGCACTTACACTCTGGCACTGATCAGCAGTGGCAGAGTGTCCAAAGCATCTAAATCAGCAAAAACGAAATCCAGCACAGCATCAAAACACATGAGTCAGAGGCAAAAAGATGGGGGAAGAACCACGCCAAAAGGTGTCAGGTCTAACACGTGTCCCCTCCAGCTGAAAGTGGGGAGAACTACCCAACCTCTTGGGAGTCCTCATCACTAAGGCGGAAGAATCTGGACAGACCGTCAGCATTGGCGTGTTCTGTACCAGGGCGGTGCTCCACCGTAAAGTCCATCCCCTGTAGGGAAATGGACCACCTCAACAATTTTGGATTCTCACCCCTCATCTGCATTAACCATCCGAGGGGCCTGTGGTCGGTCTGAACACGGAAGTGAGTCCCAAACAGGTAGGGCCTCAGCTTCTTCAGAGCCCAGACCACAGCGAAAGCCTCTCTTTCAATGGCACTCCATTTCTGTTCCCTGGGGATTAGCCTCCGGCTAATGAAAGCCACTGGTTGATCTCCGCCCTCATCATTAATCTGTGAGAGTACTGCTCCCATGCCCTGCTCTGAAGCGTCAGTCTGCACAATGAACTCACTGGAAAAGTCAGGTGCCTTAAGCACCGGTGCTGTGCACATGGCAGTTTTGAGGGTGTCAAAAGCAGTTTGACAGGCCTCCGTCCAATTCACTTTCCTGGGCTGATTTCTAGATGTCAGCTCTGTCAAAGGGGCCACGATGGTGCCATAGCCTTTGACAAACCGTCTGTAATACCCTGTGAGACCTAAAAAGGCTCTCACCTCAGTCTGGGTCTTAGGGGGTTCCCAAGCCAGAATGGTATCAATCTTTGCCTGTAGGGGCGCCACCTGGCCGCTCCCCACCTGGTGTCCCAAGTACACCACAAATCCCTGCCCTATCTGGCATTTACTGGCCTTGATAGTGAGGCCTGCCTTCTGCAGAGCCTTCAACACTTCAGTGAGGTGTTGCAGGTGTTCCTCCCAAGTGGAGCTGAACACCGCAATGTCATCCAGGTAGGCTGCGCTGAATTGCTCCAGCCCCGCCAGTACCTGGTTGACCAATCTCTGAAATGTGGCGGGGGCATTTTTCAACCCGAAGGGCATGACACGGAACTGGAAGTGCCCCTCTGGTGTTGAAAATGCTGACCTCTCCTTTGCCCCGTCAGTTAAGGCAATCTGCCAGCTCCCAACCGATCCACCAGTTCATCCGCTCTGGGGATGGGGTGCGCGTCAGTCTTGGTGACCGCATTGAGCCCACGGTAATCCACGTAGAACCGAAGTTCTGGGGTGCCACCGGGGGTAGCAGCTTTCTTAGGCACTAAGACCACTGGGCTAGCCCAGGGGCTGCTGGAGGGCTCAATAACCCCTAGCGTCAACATCTTGGAAACTTCCTCCTTAATGCTGGCTCTGACCTTGTCAGCCACTCTGTAAAACTTCTGTTTCACAGGCAGACTGTCTCCAGTGTCCACGTCGTGGACGCACCACTTGGTGACACCTGGGGTCAGGGAGAACAGGGAGGCGAATTGACCCAAGACTTGGCGACAGTCCTCCTGCTGCTCTGGAGTCAGGGTGGCGGAGAGGACCACACCATCCACTGACCCATCTTGCTCCTTGACTGCCAGGAGGTCAGGGAGAGGATCACTATCCTCCTCCCCTCCAGCATCTGTAGCCATGAGCATAGTCACTTCCGTCCTCTCAAAGTGGGGTTTGAGGCGGTTCACATGCAGCACTCTCAGGGGCTGCCTGGGAGTCTTCAGGTTAACCAAATAGGTAACCTCGCTCTTGCGCTCCACCACCTCATATGGCCCAGACCACTTGTCACGGAGCGCACAAGGCTCCACTGGCGCCATCACCCACACTTTCTGACCAGGTTGGAACTCAACCAGAGAAGTGTTCTGGTCATACCACCTCTTCATTTCCTCCTGGCTAGCCTCCAGGTTCTCTTGAGCGAGCTTCCTGAAGCGCTTGGTCTGGTTGCGAATGGCCAGCACATAGCTGAACACATCCTGAGGGGTTTTCCCACGGGATTTCTCCCACCCCTCTTTCACCAGAGTCAGAGGTCCTCTGACAGGGTGGCCATACAGCAACTCAAAGGGACTGAACCCTAAGGATTTCTGAGGCACCTCCCTGTAGGCAAACAACAGGCATGGCAACAAGACATCCCATTTCCGCCTCATGGGCTCTTCCAGGCCCATAATCATGCCCTTCAATGTGCGGTTGAATCTCTCAACCAAACCATTTCCTTGAGGGTGGTAAGGAGTGGTGAACTTGTATGTCACCCCACACTCACTCCACAGGGACTTCATATACTTAGAAATGAAGTTTGTCCCGCGGTCTGAGACGACCTCCCTGGGAAATCCCACCCGGGAAAAGATCCCCATCAGGGCACGGCCCACCACTGGGGCGGTGACTGTCCTGAGCGGGAGGGCTTCCGGGTACCGAGTGGCATGGTCCACCAAGACCAGGATAAACCTGTTGCCTAGGGCAGTCTTGGGATCCAGGGGCCCCACGATGTCAATGCCCACCCGCTCAAAAGAGGTGCTCACCACGGGAAAGGGTTGGAGGGGGGCCACTCGCTTCCCTCCACTCTTGCCACTGGCCTGACAAGTCTGGCAAGATTTACAAAAGGCAGAGACGTGTGTCTTCATCTGGGGCCAGTAGAAATGGGTGACAAGCCTGTGATAGGTCTTGTCTTGCCCCAGATGTCCTGCGAGAGGCACGTCATGAGCCAGACCCAGTAGGAAGTTCCTGAAGCGCTCCGGTACCACCAGCACACGGGCTGCACTGGGCTCAGCGAACTTAGGCTCACTATAAAGTAAGTCATCCTCCCAGTAGATCAAATGCTCCTTGGACCCCAGGCCTGCGGCCTGGTCTGCAGCCTGCTGCCGCACACCAATGAGAGAAGGGCACTCCTTCTGAGCCTGGCAGAATTCCTCCCTGGAGGGACCACCCTCTTGCTGCCACTGGGACAGCTCAGGCAATTCCCCTAGTTCGGCCACCTGCTCCCCTGTAGGTTCCAGGGCATCCCCTTCCAGGTCTGCTTCCTCCTGGACTGTGGGAACAGTGGGGGCCGGTTTCCCACGCCCTCTACCCCTTCCTCTCTTGGCCGGTCCCTGGGCCATTGTTCCAGGCTTCAGTTCTGCTAGACCGCCCTCTCTGGCTGTCATTGCACGGGTGGACACACAGATCCACGCAGGCAAACCCAACATCTCCAAGTGAGTCCTGTGCTCCACCTCTTTCCATGGGGAGCTCTCCAGGTCATTACCTAATAGACAATCTACAGGCAAGGCATCACTTACAACAATCTCCAGAATACCGGAGACTCCTCCCCATTCGAATGGAACTTTCGCCAACTTGCAGTAGCGCACTGAACTGTCAGCTGCCACCACAGGCCGGAGTACCTGGGGAACAATTTGCTCTTCAGACACCCACCGACACCTAACAGATGTCACGCTGGCCCCTGTGTCTCTCAGAGCCTCCACCACCTGTCCATTGATGGTCACCCTCTGCCCGTATTTCTTAGTATTTTGGGGCAGCAAGGTTTCCTGGACCATCTCTTGGTCTCCTAGAGAGACAAGGGTCATCAATGCTAACCCCTCCTCCCCACTAGAAATCAAATCCCCTCCCAAAGCTACACTGGCCAACGCCGGAGCTGGAGCTGGAGCACCAGTGGGTGCTGATTTCTTCTTTGGACAGTTTGGAGCAATGTGCCCCACCTCCCTGCATGAATAGCAAGTAAGGGTCTTTTTGTCCTGCGGGCCCTTATGGGGCCAGGACTTCTTAGGCTTGGGGGGTTGAGACACCTTCTCCTGGGAACTACTTTGGGGCCCTTTAGAAGACTCCTTTTGAGTACCCGTGTCCCTCCCACTCTTCTGCTGGGGACCCTGTCCACCTTTGGCTGGGGTACTTACCACCCCCTTGTGGACCCTGGTGCTCGTCCACCGCTCGTCCACCGGCCTCTTTAGGAAGCTCACTGGGATCAGTTAACTTGCTATCCAAAAGATGCTGGCGCAGCTCTGGGACACATAAACTACTTAAGTGCTCCCTACTAATTAAGTGACACAACCCCACATAATCAGTAACTTTGCTGCCCTTCATCCAACCTTCCAGTGCACGCGTGTACATACTCACACACTCCACCCAAGTACTTGAATCAAGCTTCTTGAAGTTCCTAAACTTCTGGCGGTACTGTTCAGCAGTGAGCCCATACCTGAGGCACAAAGCCTCCTTCATGGCGGAGTAGGACAAAGCATCCTTTGCTTCTAAGGGTGCCAAAACATCCCTCCCAGAGGCCTCAAAATGCTTCCACAATCCTGCTCCCCAATTCTTCTCAGGCACCTCATTCATCTTTAAGGCAAGTTCATACGCTCTGAATCACGCATAAATATCCTCACCCCTCTGATAATTCTGTACCAGATCCTTTGGTATGTATACCTTACCCGCCTGTACTGGTTGTGCGCTGCCACCATTAGAACTGGACACCCTCTCTTTATATTTGAAGTCCAACTCCTTCATGCTCCTCTCATGAGCCAATTGGAGCTTCTTTTCCTCCAAAGCGAGAGTATGTCTTCTCTCCTGCGCCACTCTCTCCTGCGCCTCTTTCTCAATTTCCAGGCGCAGTCTCTTCTCATCGGCTTCCGCTCTGAGCTTCAAAAGCTCAATCTCATGGGCCCTAACTCGCTGATTCTCCTCTATTTCCTCTGGAGACATAACCCTACTGGAGTGGTCGCTGCCGGTCCTAGACCCTGGCTTCCTCACTGGCAATTCACTGGGCAAAAACCCATTCTCCTGTGTGTCTCCCTCTCCAGTAGTAACCTCTGGGTCACCATGTTTGGCCTCCCACCAGGCCCTCAGAGCTGTCCGTAGCTCTTCCTTATTTGCGCCGCCCCTTACTGGGCATTCAAGCTGTCTGCAGACTTTTCTCAGTTGCTCATTGTTATAGTTTAACAACTCCTGGATTTCAAATTCCACTTCCGCTTCTCCATTCACGCTTGGCGCTTTCCGAGACATGATGCTTCCTAACCTTTTCAACTAAAAAGGTTTCACCAAAAAGAAAAAAATCTTGTGCAACCTGTGCCGCTAAACTAGACTAGTGATGTACAAGAGATCACTGCCGGTCAAGTGCAATTATTAGTTCAAAAATCCGCACCGCGAGCCACCAATGTTAGAACCCGGGGTCTGTGGTTGGCAGAGGTAAGTACCTTAGACCAAGTAGGGACCCTAGCTTCCAGTCAGGGTGACGGAATAACCCTCTGAGATAACCCCTGCTCACCCTCTAGGTAGCATGGCACGAGCAGTCTAGGCTAAACAGAGGCAATGTGGATAACATTTGCACTTAACACAACAATAATCCCCAATCCACCACAAACTGAGACCACACAGGTAAGTATATTTTTTATAAAAATATATAGCTTTATCTAGTTTCAGCATGTAAATGAAGCAGTTGCATGACAATCACTTCTTTAGAAAACGTAGCATTTTATCTTAAAGGTTGCACTTAATTCTTAATGGTTCTTGTAAATAGGCAGTTCTCAGAATCAAAGCAGAAAAAGGAAACAGTCTCAAGTCTCTCAAATCAGGGGTCTAAAAATAATGCCCCTGATTTCTATTCGATCCGCTCTGAAAACGAGCAAGGAAAACAATGCCAGCGTTGTTCTTACTTGTGGCTCTTAAGCGCTGCACGCGCGCTGCCTCGCGAGGCCCGGGGGCTCTCCTCTTCCCCCCCGGTTCCACCTCGCTCCTCCGTTTGCCCCTTGGCGCCCTGCGAACCCCAGCACTCACTCTCCTCCGGGCCCGGCCAGTCCCTCCTGCTCCCCCGCCTGCTCTCGATCATTCAACGAGTGGCAGGGAGCGGGCCAGGCTCTTCCAGACCGTCCTCGGAAAACGGCGCCGGGAAACTCAAGAGGGAGAACTGCTGTGAAAAGGTGTACCCGCCTTTTCTTGTTGGTTGACTTCGTCACTCAATTGGAGTTACCTGTTAATCCTCTCCTCCCGGTTCTAATTTGATGCTAAACTACTGAGCCCTGAAGATTCGCAGTCTGTTTCCCTGCGATGAAACACGTGTTGGCCTACCTAAAGGAACAATAAACGGAACTTTTTCGTACCATCAACGGATTACATCCTAAACTTCTTTCTCTATTTTGTCTTAAGAGAATCACCTACTATTGAGCTATTTGTATGAATTGGGTGTTGTTCGATCCGTTCTTCATACTTAGCAGAGTGACTTTGTAGCTACCATTCACCTCTATAATTTTTCTGTACTAGTGCAGGGGCATTGTGGTTTTCTCTCCAGGCTGGGACGGCAGGCCGGGGCGGGAGACACTCGGGGAAATCCCTCGGCGAGGGCAGGTCTCTTCTTCCCGGGTCCGGCGGTGATCGCGCAACGCTTCCCTGGGTCCCGAGGACGGGGACCAATCCGGTCGCGGCGTCTGGGCGAGCCTCTGGTGCACCCGGGAGTCAGCCAATGACAGAGCGGCTCCCGGGACAGTCAGGCAATGACGCTCCGCTCCTTCGGCCAATCACGGCCCACCACCACGGATGACGCTGCGCCGCACAGGCCAATCCCATCGCGGCGTTAGTGAGGGGGCTCGGCTCCCTCCACCAAACGGCTCCTTCGTTTCTTTGGCGCTTCAGCTCCGGGACCTCGGAGCAAGTTACGGGGGGTTTTCTGGCCCCGGGCTGCGGTGGTGATTTGGCGGCAAAGGGTTTTCAAGGGCGCTGGTCACGACTAGACCCCCCTCTCGACCTCGCCACCACCTCGGAGCGGATTTCACGAGGGGAGGCTCCACAAGCCTCCGACCCTCACGGGTAATGTGCCGATGAGCACACCGATCCCCTCCTCACGCTCCGCAGTCAAGCACCACGCGTCCCGGGTCACAACAGCACGATTTTGCAGCTGTTGTCTGGGACAGTTTTAGGAACCATTAGCCCTGGGTTCCCAACAGGAGGCCAGCTCTTCTCAGGCCCTTGGAGATTCAGTTGTAGACACAGCACACAGCAGAGTCTCGGCAGTTTCAAGTAGGCAGGGTCACAGCACACAGCAAAGTCCCTTTCTCCTCCTTAGCTTTCAGTTGGACAGTAGAACAGGTCAGCCCTTAGAGCACACAGCAAGGCAGTCTTTCTTTAGTTCTCTAGCTGTCCTCCTTCCAGCGAAGGTTCCTTCTTGCTTGCAGAATTTCAGAATCCAAACTTCTGTAGTCAGGGGTCCTTTCCTTATACCCCTCAATGTCTTTGAAGTCCTTTGAAGTCTTTGTGCATGGAGGCCCTGGGTCCAGTCTAAACCAGTTCTGGGGGTTGCGGAGCACTGAGGTGTCTCTGGTTTTCTTCTCCCTGTCAGGTTCAGGGCCAGAGGTGTCAGTTGACCATCAGGAGGGAGCTAGCATGGGGGAGGTGGCCGGCACAGCCCAGTACTTATCAGGCATTCCTTCCTCCCACCTCCCAGGCAGGCAGATGTGCCCTTTCATCCCCGGGCTGGCTCCGACCCTCTCCTCTGGGGCTCTGCAGCCCCCCTGTCACACCCAAGCATTCCACAAACCCAGGCACACAGAAAGGTTTAGACAAGAGAACAGCCACTTTCTAAAAGTGCTATTCTCCAACACAGGATTCAAAAACACCCTTCACTAAAAGTAAAGTAAAGTAAAGTCCACATTTGTAAAGCGCACAATCACCCGTAAGGGTCTCTAGATGTGTCATTAAATTCTGAGTTCAGGGATATCTTTCATTTATGTCCCATCTTGTTCCTATGGGAAGATAGGCTGGCATCACATGGGGCCAGTCTCCTCCATGTTACTCTATGGAGCAAGAGAGCCTTACAGCAGTGAGCACATAAAATGGCTGCAGCCCACTACTAGAGCATGTGACCTGCACTAGCACATGCTCTACCTTATCCATACACTGCACCCTGCCCAGGGGGGTACCTTGAGCCTTCCATAGGGGTGACTGATGTGCACAGACAGGGAAGGGTTAGGCCCAGCCAGTGGAGACACTGGCCAGGGGGACAGGGCAGTCCACTGACTGCACACAGGCCCTGCACTGGCAGGCCTGAGTCACTATTTTAAAGCTACTCATGTGGGTGGCGCAATCTGCGCTGCAGGCCCACTAGTAGCATCTGTCATCACCAGCCCTGGCACACACAGTGCACTTTACTAGGGACTTCGTGGTGATACAAATATGCCAATCAGGTATATTCAATCAATATCACAATTCACAGAGGGAGCACTTACACTCTGGCACTGATCAGCAGTGGCAGAGTGTCCAAAGCATCTAAATCAGCAAAAACGAAATCCAGCACAGCATCAAAACACATGAGTCAGAGGCAAAAAGATGGGGGAAGAACCACGCCAAAAGGTGTCAGGTCTAACAGGCCCCCAAAGTCCCTCAGGAGTAAATTGGACTTCATCCCCATCCCGTAGTCTGCTAGGAGGCGTGTTTGCAGAGTGGTGGAGAAAGGTGGGCATGTCCTTTGTAGACATCTTAGAAATCCTATGGTGTGGGACTTACTACAGGTAACAAGAGCCCCCAACGATAACCTTGGGGCCAACTACCCCACCTATTACCTCCAGTAAATCCCAAACAGCAGGATAGCTAAGTTCTCATAACAGGCACACCCCATTTGCCCACCACTCTGCAAACGCGCTCCCTGGCTCGCTGTTGGATGGGGATTGAAGCCCCCTTCGCTCCTGGGGGTCCTTTAGGGTCCAACTAGCCTACCTCTTACCTCCAATAAGCCCCACACAGTGGGATTGCTGAGAGGTGGACACAGGACATGCCCCTTTTCTCTACCACTCTGTAAACGCACCCCAGGCGAGTTCTAAGTTGGGAGATTACGTCCCCTTGAATACTGGGGGTCCCTGGGGGCCAATCAGCCCACTGGGTACCTTTAGTAAGTGCCACACAGCTGGATTGCAGAGAGGTGGTTCTAGGCCACGCCCCTTTTTACACCACTCTGCAAATGCGCCTCTTGGCACACTGCTGGTGGGGTGATGAAGTCTTCTTGTGTCCTGAGGCCATCATTAAAAAAACATTTAATTGAGGAGGGGGGCCACTCGGTCCCCTCCCGAGTCCAATTTCAGCCCTGGGGAACCCATCCCCCAGGGCATGGCCTCCTTTTGTTCTTATGTTTATAAGGAAGAGGGGCGCGTGGCCCTCCTTCCCTGGGCCCCTTTTGGGCATAGGGACCCCATCCCCCGGGGCATGGCCTCTTATTTTATTAAATATTTAAAGGGGAACGTGGGGGGAGCCCCAATGCCCCCATGGTCCAGCTGGCTCCCTGCGTCCTGCTGGAGCCGGCATTGCTTTTGAGCAAGGGGAGCTGCTAACATGCAGCTCCCCTTGCTTAAAAGCAATCCTGCTTTGCTTCATTGAAGCGAGAGCAGGTTTTCCTGCTCTCGCTTCAATAAGGCAAAGCAGAGTTTGCTATGGCAGGGCGTGCTCCCGCCCTGCCATAGCAAATGCCAATGTCCCGGGGGTGGGCACCCCGGGACATTGCATGAGGGGGTGGCTGTCCCCAGGGCCATCAAGGGCTCCACCCTTCATTTCTAATGCCCCCGGGAGGTGGTGGTCCCGGGGGCTGGGGGTCCATAATGGACCACTGAATTTGCATATTTAGTGTCCCAGGGAGGTGGAGGGCCCCCCACACACATGTTTTAAAAAAAATAAAGCAAGCGCTGGGGAAGTGGCGGTGCCCAGGGCTGCGGGGTGGGCTGCATGACCCCGTGTTTAATTGGCAAAGCCCCAGGGAGGTGGTGGTCCCGGGTCTGCGTGCCCCCCACAAATCATCAATGAAGCCCCGGGGAGGTGGTGGTCCACAGGGCATGTTGGGGTCTCAAGCCCCCCAAACACATATTTCTTTTAAAAAATGAGAGCTCCGGGGAGCTGCATGCCCCCTGCAAATCATCAATGAAACCCCAGAGAGGTGGCGGTCCCTGGGGCTGTGGGGGGCCCCGCAGGCACCCTACATAATTTGGGATTGCCCCCGTGACCTGGCCCACCTGGGGGCTTAACAATAACAAAGCGGGGGTTTTCGAAAACTTGGAGGAGGATTTGCTGTGGCTGTCATCGTGTCTTATTAAGGACACTGACCACCACATAGGCTACCTGAATTGAGGGGTGTTGATCGATGTTGTTCTACTCAGAACTACATTAAAATTGATGCCGAGGATTCAGGCTATCGCCAAAGTTACCAAGACTGTGGGTTATTGAATGGAATTGCGGAGTATTTACTATAACAATCAAAATTTGAGATCTCAAGATATCTTTTATTTTATGCGCTTTTAGATGTTTTTGGTTCATTAACACCAAATATATCAGCAGACAGACTGATAGAAACATTCACACACTTTAGTCACTAACTCATGCATTCAATAAGACACATGTAATAACTCACTTAAATAGTCAGTCACGCACTGACTAAATTCTCCATCCAGACACTTATACACCCACTCATTCTTCAATACACCTTGGCATATATATAATCCATATTTAAACTTTATATAAACACACATTCACTGGATAATGTATTATTTGATGAATGCTTATTTCCGTAATTTTGTGATTTATTTTGCAGTTCAAATCGTGGAAGTTGCTCAGGTCTGGGCCCCCGGACAGTAATTAGTAAGTGGAGGGTCCACAGTAGTCAAATGGTTAAGAACTACTCATCTATACATGTTCTTGATTTACTGCCTGTTCCAAGGCATCCTTCAACTCACATTGTAGCGTTTGATAAAATATTGATGGTGTTTGATCTTCCGGCCATTCAGAGTAGAGTAAAAACAGTTCTCTTTATCTAGTCCTGCATCTTTAAGACTAGCTAATAACAGTCATTCCAGAATGTTCCTTTAATTGATGATATCTACTTGGGTGTTTAGACTTGCTATGACATCATTTACCCTATGCCCCCCACAAGATGATCTGAGTGTCGTTAGCATAGTTGATGGAGGTAAGTGTGAAGTAGTAGTAGTGGCAGAAGAGGGGATAAGTGGACATTTAAAAGGCGGGCCTTTAAACAAGCGAGGAAAGAGCTAAACAAACATTACAACACAATATATAAGACGATAATATGAACTTTTTTTGCAGTAAGTATAAATTTGCGCTTTCGAAGCACGTGTTGTGCGAAATGCATCGAGCTGGAACTAATATCGCGTTTATCAGTGAGATAAAATTACTAATTAAAAATTCGAATAATAAAAGATCATGGCGGACTAATTATCCAGAGCGACTTTAAAGATGTGAAGATTTTTATTAGAGTAGAGGATTCCTTATTGTACATCGCAGGGCAGCAAGGAATGGAGACAATGCTGTTTACAGCGTTTGCATGACATTACTTTTTGTCTTGATATTCCGTTTCCCATATTTCTTTATGTATCCCAAGAGCCAGCTGTGAACATTTTGAAGGATTTATGCAAAATTCAAAACATAAGAAGAAATATATGTCCTTTTTAACTGATTATATTGTAAATTAGATTTTGCTCGCCCTCTGCCAGATGCTTGGTTTTCACTCGTGTCTGAAGAAGATTATGTCACCCCACACATCTAGACGAGTTAACACTTCAGGGTCAAACTGTATGCTAAGTTGATATAATGTTTTGCTTGCATGGTACCTATTACTTTCATTGACAGCTTATTGATGGGTCTCTGATGCCCTGAATGGTATAGATGTTTAATAATGTATATCTCAGTAGTGAGTCACAGCGTCAATATCACCGCTGCACGTGTATTAAGAGACTTCATGAGCAATATTTAATAACCGCTGACAGAAACACTCTGGTAATGAACACAAACTTGAACACATCTAGCTGTTATTAGCATGCCTGAAATGATTAATATCGAAGGGTTTAAACACCACAGCCGGGGAAGCATCCTGCTCTGATCTGTTTCTATCGACCTGCCTGACCCGAGCTGGGATTGCATGGATACCAGTAGCTTCATGGCTTCTCCCCTGGGGACTTTTCATGTGTGGTTTGTAATCTTATTATATTTCATGGATGCATGAAAGTCAGCTCTTGTTTTTATCCAGCTAATAACATTAGGAAAATAAAAATAACAGTATCCAGATGTGCCTCTTGTCCTCTAGACTGCTTTATTAACTTCTGTGCTCAGACGGGTAATATCTTTCTCCGCTTTGATCAAGTTATGAACATAGGTCTTAGCAATGAAATTGGTAGACTTGCTTGTGGCAAACTACGGGCCATGCGATGGTGACGCACCCTTTAACGGGGCAGTTAGCTTGTGGAGCACTCTTTTCTCAGGGTCCTGGAGAAAGTTATTTTTCAGCTCCCCGGGGTGGCACTGGTCTGCATCGTGTGGAGGTTATGGTATCTTCTCCTCTCTCATGATGGTTCCCGGACACGAGTGTTGCAACGCCCTCCCCATGCGCATGTTGTGCCTCTGCTATTGTGGGCACTAGGGCTGTGGTCTGGGTGGCTGGTGCTGCTAGTGGAGGTGAGAGGGACCTGCCACAGAATGACTGGGATGCATCTTCTGAAGCCATCTGATATTTATCAAACCTCACCTCCAATTGCAAAATTAAGAAGCTAATTCATTTAACCCAATCCAAGATGGCCACTTCCCTGAGTTAGTCTGTAGAGGTTTTCCCATATCAATATGGCAAAAAAACTTCCGGTTAATCATTTCCAGTTCATTCACACCTCATATCCTATTTTCTTATATGATGACTGACCCTTGACCCTGTTGAAGGGAGGTCGCCCCCCATGCCGCGTAGCTCCACCTGACTGCGCCGTGTCCAGGACCCAGTTGCTGCTGAGTTCGAGGCCCAACTCCACCCGCAGACTACCGCCTGCGTCTCTTCCCTGGTGGCCAGTGGTAGGCCTTAGGTCTGTTTTTCCTGCCCGCTTATTGTGCGCTTCATTTTCGTGCCTTGCGCTTTGTACCTGCTGCATTGTATTCTCTGCTTGTTTAGCGTTGCCTGTGCTATTATTTGTATTCTTGCTTTGTATTCCTGCTTGTTTTGCCTTGCCTGTGCTTGTTTTTGCCTCCACCCACTCGCCGGTCCCGATTCCTTCCACTGCGTCCCTACGGCCCCCGTGCCCCATTCGTCCGTTCCCCCCTCCCAGCAGCTCCTCCCTCCCACCTCCCCTTATTATAGCGACCGCTGTACGGCCGCGCCTAAGGCAAGCCAGTCTGCGCCCGTCCGCGCCTGGACCGCTCTCAGTGCCAGAACCTCTGGTCCCCGCGGACACAACGACACCCGACTGCGCTACGATGCCAGCACCCTCCGCGCACTCAACCCCGGACGAGAACACACCTGCTACAAGGCCACCCCAAAACGCACCCAAGGACTCTTCACCTGCCGTAACTGCAGCTTCACCAGCATCCGGCTAACCAAACCACCAACCAAGGAACTCAACTACCTCAGATGCATTCTCTTCAACACCCGCTCCACCCGCAAACACGCTGTTGAGCTCTGGGACCTCCTCGACTCTACCTCCCCTTCCTGACAGAGACCTGGTTGAACCCCGCCTCCACACCGACATCGGAATTGCCATCCCGGATGGCTACAAGATCACCCGCAGGGACCGCACCAACAGAGTAGGAGGAGGAATCGCCATCGTCCACAGGAACACCCTCAGAGTCTCGACCAACACCGACGACACCATCAACACCGCTGAACACATGCACTTCCAGATCCACACCGATCCCAACACCACCCTCAGCGGAACCCCCGTCTGCAGAACCCCCGGACCCCGACCACAATTCAGCGACTCCATTGCCGACTTAGTCAGCACGCACGCCCTCGCCTCCACAGACTACATTCTCCTAGGAGACCTGAATGTTCACCTCGAGAACAACAATGACACCAATTCCAACACCCTGATCGACAACCTCGCCAACCTCGTTCTCAGACAGATCGTGACCATACCCACCCACACGCTTGACCCCATCTTCACCGCAAGCCCCCACGTTTCCTCCAACCACACCACCAAACTCCACTGGACCGACCACCACTGCATCCACTTCACCTTTAAGAAGCCCACCACGCAACACCGCACCCAGCTGCTGCCTCGACGCTGCTGGAGCAAAGTCACCGAAGACCAGCTAATCACCACCCTTGCCCAGAACCCACCCGCCGACTCCACCGACCCTGACACCGCCACCGCAACCTCAGACAGTGGACTGACGACTGCGCCAACACCCTCGCCCCGCTCAAGACACCCTCCATCAGCCACACCAGCAAGAAAGCCACCTGGTTCACCGAACATGCGGGAACCTGGAGAAGAACTGGCTCCGTGAACGATCACTGGACAGTTACACAGCCCGCAAGAACGCCTCCTGCAGACACCACCAACTCATCAGAGCCCCCAAAAGAGAACCTCATTTAAGGACCGCCTAGACAACAATGCACACAACAGCAAAGAGCTCTTCAACATCGTGAAGGAACTCTCCAACCCCAGCTCCAATGCCAACGGCATCCCACCCTCGTAAAACCTATGCAACTCACTGGCCGCCTTCTTCCACCGCAAGATCACCGACATCCATGACAGCTTCAATGCCATGACCGCCCCAACAACCACCGCCCCCACTACCACCATCTGCATCAATCGTCTACTCTCCTGGACCAGCGTCAACGAAAAAGACATCAGCGAGATCATGAACACCATCCACTCCGGCTCACCGCTAGACCCATGCCCTCACCATATCTTCAACAAAGCCAGCACAACCACCCTATCTCAGCAAAGCCATCAACATCTCCTTCGAGACTGCAACCTTCCCAGAATGCTGGAAGCACGCCGAGATCAACGCCTTACTCAAGAAACCCAAGGTGGACCCCAAGGACCTAAAGAACGTCCGCCCCATCTCCCTGCTTCCTTTTCCGGCAAAGGTCATCGAGAAAATCGTCAACAAACAACTGACCCGTTACCTCGAAGACAACAACATCCTAGACCCATCCCAGTCCGGTTTCCGCAGCAACCACAGCACCGAAACCGCCCTCATTGTCACCACCGATAACATCAGGACCCTGCTTGACAATGGAGAAACAGCTGCCTTCATCCTCCTGGACCTGTCAGCCGCCTTCAACACAGTCTGCCACCGCACCCTACGAACACGCCTACACGATGCCTGGATCCAAGAGAAGGCCCTCGACTGGACCACATCCTTCCTCTCTGGCAGAACTCAGAGCATCCGCCTCCCCCCTTCCGTTCCAATGCCACAGAGATAATCTCCAGCGTGCCCCAGGGCTCATCCCTCAGCCCTACACTGTTCAACATCTACATGGCACCCCTCGCCCACGTCGCCCGTCAGCACGACCTCAACATCATCTCCTACGCGGACGACACCCAGCTTATCATCTCCCTCACCAAAGACCCTCACACAGCCAAAACCAACCTCCACGAAGGAATGAAGGCCATCGCTGAATGGATGAGAAACAGCTGACTGAAGCTGAACTCAGACGGAAGTAGTCCTCCTCGGATCCACCCCTTCGGCCAGAGACGACTCCTGGTGGCCGACCACTCTGGGAACAGCTCCGACACCCACCGACCACGCACGCAACCTAGGGGTCATCCTCGACTCCACCCTCACCATGACTAAGCAGGTCAACGCCATCTCCTCATCCTGCTTCAACACCCTCTGGATGCTCCGCAGGATTTTCAAGTGGATCCCCACCGAAACAAGAAGAACCGTCACCCAGGCCCTTGTCACCAGCAGATTGGACTACAGAAATGCCCTCTACGCAGGAACGTCGGCCAAGCTCCTGAAACGGCTGCAATGCCTTCAGAACGCCTCTGCACGTCTGATCCTCGACATCCCCCATTGCAGCCACATCACACCCCACCTGAGAAACCTACACTGGCTCCCCATCAACAAGAGGATAACCTTCAAGCTCCTCATCCACGCACACAACACCCTCCACAACGCCGGCCCAGCAGACCTCAATAGACGACTCAGCTTCTACACTCCCACCCACAAGCTCCGCTCCACCGACCTCGCCCTTGCCACTGTCCCCCGAATCTGAAGACTGACCGCCGGGGGCAGATCCTTCTCCCACCTCGCCGCCAAGACCTGGAACACCGTCCCCACCAACCTATGGCAGACCCAAGACATACTGGCCTTCAGGAGACTCCTCAAGACCTGGCTCTTCGATCAGTAGCTGCACCCCTCACCCCCCAGCGCCTTGAGACCCTCACGGGTATGTAGTGCGCTTTACAAATATCTTGATTGATTGACTTCTTTTTTGTAGTGTGCTGCATAAAGTCAGAAGTATTTTTCAGTAGAATTGCCACCCCTTAAGCCTTCTATTTTTGTCCCTACATCTCCAATTGATAGTGTTGCAGAAGATTTCCAGCCTCTCTTGCCTCAATCCTGCTCAGGTGCAAAATAAGAGCTGTTTAGCATCTGGCTTTCTACATTATAGTCAATTTCTCCCATGCTCACCCCTTGCCTAGGACTGGTTCTTGAACTAGTTTAGATTTTTCCTCAACTCTCAGAAGCCATTCTCCGGAGTCACCAACCATTTTTAAGTGTATCTCTTTCATCTGAAGTGGCATACTGACTACAGAAATGAGTTTGGCATGCCTTGGGGAAGCCGATCAAAGCAATATGGAGCAGATGTTCTGTACAGCACTCGACGAGAAGTCCTGATTGGACCCTTTTCCCTAACTTCAGTTGTTGTGCCTGGTGTTTTGTTTGCTATTGTTATTATTTGAGTTATAACTAGTGAGGGCAAATGTATTCTTTCCAAATGGGCAATAATTATGTAGACAAAAATGAGGACAAAATTGTGCCTATCCACAAACTGCGTTTTGTAGCACCTTTAGTGGCACTACACTAGTACTAGTCAAATACTAAAACATGCCATTTACTAACCTACGTACAGAGGGCCACACCTCTGCTATATTTTCTGACCCAACTGCGGAGAACCCTGTATACGCACACTTACGCTTAAGTAGTACATGTGGCAGGGTTGCGGAAGTACCTGGAAAAGGGGGAATACATAAATGGGATGGAATGAATTCATGGCAGAGTAAGGAGGGTGTTAGGTGGCATTGGGGAAGGCCTGTACCCTCCCACAAAAGATTGCTATTCACAAACTGCACTTCTTAAGTTACCTCAAGGAAAAAGGGAATAATGCTCAAACAATTACATGTATTTCTACCTATTAAAATTATATATACATTTTTTAGTGAAGAATCAACTTAATAGTGCGCCTGCATTTTTTTAGATTTTGCTTTACATTAAAAAAATATATATATATAAAATTAATCTAAATTAATATCTAACATGAAATTGTTTTAGCATTTCTGTTAACATTTATTAAAGTTTGGCTGTGGATTTCAGGCAATGGAGAAATTCAAGTATACACTTTGAAGTACATTTACACACATAAATGGTGAATAGCCAAAAGTAGTAAATTTACTACAAAGTATATGAGTACATTTATGTGTGTAGATTTACTTGTGTAAGTTTACCTTTGTAAATAGGGCCCAATAAATGTCAGATCTGACAAGGATATTCTGGTACCACAGCATTATTTGCACATTTATTCCCTTTGTGTATGCTGGTATTCTAGCGCTGATCACGGATCCATCCCTCATTGATCAATATTGGACACCGTGAAATCATTCACGAGATGTTTTAGATTTTGATGTCCCAATTTATATGTATGTCCAGCTGGTTAATGTGGTATTTGATAAAAATGCAAAAAAGGCTATTAAGCTAAATCTTTCAGGATAAAGAGAACATAACCACAGTGTGGGCTTTTAATCAATGAAGACCGCTATTACCCTTTAAATGTAAAACAATGTCCATGTTTTAAGCTTTCCATACCTGTGAAAGAGATAAATTAGCACCAGAACGGTAGCCCAGTTGAGTTACTTACTTGAAATCCATAAAAGTGTGATAAAATGTGAAAATATCAGAATTTCCTAATGGAAACATAAGCACTACCAAAACGCTATCAGTGTTGACCATTACTTCTGCTTGTATCGTGGTACCAGTTATTGGAGTAAACTCCACTAAAACTTATTGAGAAACACCACCACATCACATTGGACAAACTCCCTTCGGATGGAAGAAGCCAGGAGAAGGGAAAGGGTCATTCCATCAATACTTGAACATCATTCCTTTCACACTCACAAATATTTACACCCAAACGTCAATTCTCTACATCTGAAAATATCTCTTCTTCGGTGATGTATTTGAACAAAACAATAAATAAGGGCATAGAACCAAAATTATTCTTTGGAGCCACTGGAACTGCTGAATGTCGGGTTTGCCGAATACCAAGGCTGCCTAGTTTTAATTCATCGTGTGCCACTTTTTCCACCTCCAGTCACTTTACCTAAATGTTTGTAGGCTATTTTTCGTCTCTCCTTCATTTCCTTTGCTCCTCTTTTTCTTTCTCCTTCTGCTTTTTTCTCTCCTGTTGTGGGACAAAAGAGTGTCAGGCAGGGTCCATCACCTGAAGCCACCAGCACAATTTAGGTACTTATCTTCAGTAAGCAGACCAATATTTTGTTTAAAATATCCAAACCGGGACATTAATAATGGCTGCCTCACCTTGTATTAATATGCAAAGGCATGAGCTTCAGTTCATAAAAGTTTTGCTACACATTGCAGAACAAGCGTTTTATGGAGGAGTTAACTGCCTCCCAATCCTGCTCTTGATTTCATGTCAAAGTGTAATCGTCAATACATGAACACAGAAATAGAAGAAAAGTTGACATCTTGGAGTAAAGTGCGCTTAATACCAGAGTAGTGTTACTGACCTCACTCCAGGAAAGGAGCAAATATCCACGTATTTCTCTTGCTTGGCAAAGCAAAGTAAGTTTCTGTCTAAGAGCGCTATGAAAATATTCAGGACGGAAAATCTGAAAAATATTGTTTAATAGTAAATAAATAATGAGTTTTTGAAGAAAATGTCTCTTAATATCAATAGAGTGAATGACCATGTATAGAAAAAACAAATCTAAAATTTTCGAGCTAAGAGATGCCACATAGAAGTATGTACAGGATGCTGTATGTTTCTGTTCTCACTATGTCTGAGATGGTGTCTCCAATGTTGAAAGTGAATGATTGCATAGAATGTTGGTGTGTGGTGTGGAGTGGAGGTCAGGAGATAGGGACAGTGGAAATAAGAATTGAATTGCTGTTTTCTTTGTTTTGTAAAACACCGCTGCGGGAAACACATCTGAAGATGAACAAGAGAAACTGGGATGGTGTCCGATTTGTGGGAGCAAACTCAAGTGAAGGCCCAGTAAAAACATTGTTCACAAATTCTGTTGTGAAAGTCGCCTCAATATGGGCTGATATTCAATGGGGTTTAATATAAGCCAGGATTCAATCACATGACTCGACTATTGTAGCTGGATCAATTTATTCACATCATTGATCAAATCTAGAATAGGAAGAATAACTCTGGTGGGTAAAAATGATTCTGGGATCTGATTCTACAAACCCGGAGTGACATACACGTTTTAAAATGTGTGATGCAAGATCAAAGTCTTCTGGAACATTGATACTAGTAGAGAATAATCATCCATGTCATCCTTTATAAATACATTTTCTATGAGGCTTTTCCACCAAAATATAGAAAAATTTATTTTCACAACCAAATTATCTCGGTGGTAGGTTTGTGCTTTGGCATTTTATGTATGGTAAAGAAATGTCTGCATTTCCCCTCTGTTCCATCTAGAATTTCAGTGGTATTGGCTTTGGTTATATCAGAGGTGAACTATGCCAAATGCATTATTTGCTGGCCTGCCAAAACTTCTGTTGAGAAAATTCCAGACAGTTCAAAATGCCGCGGCAAATCACGTTTGCATTGGCTTCCCGTGGAAAAACTGATTCTTTCAAGTCCTCTCTGTTAATGCACAGAGCGCTTCATCATTCAGGACCTGACTACCTATCTGCAAGGATTGCCTACTACAACCCAGTAAGAGTGATATGATTCTCCCTTAACCATCTGTCCAGGATCCCTAGAGTTTATCTGGCCAAATCTGATGGACATTCATTATGTTTTTTAGGCCTCCAGTTGGATTTGAAACAGATTAACGATGAAGCATTGTTAACAAAAAACACCCAACCTTGGCTTTTTATGCAGCAGTGGTCTAAACTCTTTCTCTTTTTTTAGCAGATCAATACCTCTCTTTTCTCTGACTATACTGTATAGTGCTGGGGGCCTTCAAGGTAGAGCTTTTTGGGGGTTCGATTGTGCGTGGTATGCCTGGTCCCAGGGTGTCAGGTGAGGATGAGAAAATAGTCGAGTCGAGATTGGATGATCCTTATAATAGAAACTGCCCAGAGTACCATCCTAATAGAAAAAAGAGAAATCGAAGAACTTGAAAAATTATTATCAGATACCAATGTTTTGGAAGAGGCCAAAAAAAAGATTGAGGAAATAAATCAGGACATGAATGGGTATTATGAATATCTGACAAATCGGAAAACCCAAAAATTAAGAAAGCATATAAATAAGTTCAGCCAGAAGGTAATCTATCCTTTCTTGAATAAAGAATACTATACAGAGAAACCTGAACCCAACTTGGAAAGGGGACCTAGAGTCAGGGTCCAACCCAGAAGGCCAAGACATATACATTTCTCTTGGACCTCGGAAAGTAGTGGAGATGATGAAGTACCACCAAGGGATGAGGAGGAATATGCACACCAGAGTAGAGATTATGATAATTTTTTAGGACAACGCCCCCAAAGACCACGCAGGGGTTTTTCCAACAGAGGAAGGGGATCCTACACAAGGAAACCAACTATGAGAGATCAAGATCAGAATTATCAGAAACCCCAGGCCCCTCAGGAATTCAAAAGAACGAGGAACAAGGTGTATTGGAATTAAAAAAAAACAACATAATAAATCTCTCCAACAGAATACTCACCGAGATAGAAAAACAAGTTTTAGGAATGGGCTTTAATTTTGTCCCCACGGCGGGCATTAATAAATTCCAAATAGAGAAAGACCTTAGAGCATTTTTCAGAAAGATCAGATTATGCAGATTTTTTGAAAATAGACCCGAAAGAGAAGCTCCCACAGATTCAGGACTGAGAGCAAAATCTACTTTCACCCCGAGGGCAGGTATGATAGACAAAAATATTGAAGTTTTCGAGTCGGTAGTAAAAATGGAAATAGGAAAACTAGTTGAGAAAAAACAATATCAATCCCACAACATCTCCAAAGCGCATAGAGAAGCAATAGAATCCCTAGCCAATGACACCCAAATTACCATAAAACCTGCCGATAAGGGAGGGGGAGTGGTAGTCTTCGACACAGAAGACTACAATAGAAGGGTGATGCTCCTTTTATCCAATGAGTTACATTATGTTAGAGTCCCACAGTCAAGGCTTAAAACTCTCAAGACGGAGGTAGAAGCCTTTTTACTAACAGCAAAAATAAATGGAGAAATCAGCGAGGAGGAGTTCAAGTTTTTGAGCAACAATAACCCTAAAACTCCCGCAATCTATGGGCTTCCAAAAGTCCACAAGAGTATGGAAGAACCCCCGCTGAGACCAATAGTGTCATCTATTGACTCACTGTTGGAGCCTCTGAGTAAATACGCAGATACTTTTCTAAAACCCATAGTACAAGTTCAGAAGTCTTACATCAAAGATACCCCAGATATGATAGGTAAAACAGAAGGTTTAAGCTTCTCTGGTGAGAGGGAATTCATGGTGACCTTAGATGTAGAATCCCTCTACACTAATATACCTCAACGAGACACCATTGAAGTAATAAGAACAGTCTTAGACAATACAGCAATCAGAGGGGCAAATAAGGATTTCATACTACAGTGTGTATCTATGGTCCTCCTAAATAATATTTTCCTGTTCAAAAAAGATCTTTATCTCCAGTGTAAGGACACCAGCATGGGCGCAACCTGCGCTCCAAGTCTGGCGTGTATCTATGTCAGCATGTTTGAGGAAAAACACATCTATAATGAAGTTAGTCCATACTATGAAAACATCAGAAATTGGACTAGATTCATAGATGATATTTTCTTCATATGGACAGGGACAGAAAATGACTTGATGGACTTTTTAATTTGGATTAACCTGGGTGATGAAAACCTTAGGTTCACTGCGTCGTATAGCAACTCTAAAGTAAACTTCCTAGACATCTGTATCAAAGCAGAGGGCAACCAATTAATGGTGGAGCTGTTTAAAAAGGAGTCAGACCGAAATACGGTTTTACACTATAATAGCTACCACCCCAAGAGCCAAAAGGATAGTATTCCTTTCGGGGAATTCCTTCGGCTAAGAAGGAACTGTACAACAATACAAGATTACTATAAACATGCAGAAGAAATGAAACAAAAATTCGAGTCACTCTTTAAAAAGGGCCCGCTACTATGATAGGGACTGCTTACTGGCTAAGGAGAAAGTTAATAAAAAAAAGAACATGGAAAAGATAGTGATGGTAAGCCAGTTTTCCAGCATTGCCAATCAGGTTAAAAACATCATTAACCGTAACTGGAAAATCCTAAATGATGGTAAAGAGATTAGTATACCACGTTCCATGTATGCTTACAGAAAAAACAAAAACCTCCGCTCGAGCCTTGTCCATACCTACAGGGAGGACAAGGCGGAAACTCAAAAAAACATGTTAGGAGAAAAAGCCACTGGAAACCACAAATGTGGTTCGTGCAGTATATGTGACCTCTGTCTAGTAACTAAAGAAGTTGTTTTAAATTCTGCTAAACATAAAATCACCACTTTGAACAACTGCAGAAGCAAACATGTGGTATATCTGATCCTCTCCCCTTGTGGCTGTGGATATATAGGTGAAACAGGTAGGGAATTAGGACTGAGAATAGGAGAACACAAATCTGCAATAAGAACCAACAAGGAAAATGCACCCCTAGTAAACCACTGGAAGGAAAAGGGACACAAAATCGAGGATATACAGTGGGTTATCCTGGAGAAAATAAAAGAACAAACTAGGATGGGTGATAGCAAAAGGAGGCTTAAACTGCAAGAACATTGGTATATTGTCAAGTTAAATACTAAAAAGTTGGGCTTAAACTCAAAAGAGGACTGGGAAACACTTATCTGATCTGAAAAATACATACATAAATACTAGTAGGACTGTTGAAGACAGTGATAGAAAATATGATAGGACGCATAACCTAAGAATGCAATAAGGCGAACCAGCCTTAATATAGTGATAGTGTAATATTCATGAGTACCTTGAGAAGAGAAACCAAAAAAGAGACTTGTCAGATAAAAAAACGGGATAAGATACAAAATCGGGATAAGATCAGACAAAATCAGATAATCATATATACAACAAACATCTCTTTAATAAAGAAGATTACCACAATATCCCAAACTGAAACAATTTTTCCCAGAACGGTGGGAGGGAAAAGACAAAAATTATCGCTCTTACAGAGCCGACATTAACAACACTGAGACACTCTAAGATGGCGGAGCCACGAACTCGGAAGAAACCGGGTTATGCGCATGCGCGTGTTATAACACACCTGCAAACCGTAAAGGAGGTCAGAGCTTTCAATAAAAAGAGCGTGAGAGATAACCCCCGCTCACATTAGGAGAACGAGGTAGACGCGCGGATCAACACATATTCCGGTGAGTGCCCCTGATACTGGCCCGTGAGAAGTAGGATGTAGAACCTTATTATTCAGGATCATGAAATCCACGTGTCTTAGATGTTTATACCTACGGGGTGAATTTTTCGGGGATACAAACTTTCGTGATCGATAGGAGTACCTTCTTTCTCGCGGATAAAATAAACGCATATAACTGAATACACTGGCATAAGGTTAAAAATGAAAAGTGACCAATCAGATTGATTGAGTTACCGCGGATATGTAAATAACGCCAGCCGTGTTAATAGGCTCGGAGGGTTGGTAAAACCCGATATTATAAAGGCTACCGCCGAATCGGGCACCCATATAATTAATATAATAGATAATAGATAAAATACGAAATAAATTCTCTGGTCAAGTGTTAATTCACGTATACCAATGAGCCTTAGATGTAATACTCGTAATGTACACATACCCCTTATGCTAGGTGGTACCAAAATATAGGTTAATAATGTGGGTTATCATAAATATTCTTCAACAGAACACATCGGGTTCGCTGCAACGCAGAAAGAAAACGCCATACCTCGTTGTGATGATTTTAATTTAAAACAAGGTAAGATGCCGCCTTGCAGAGGAAATAACATGTACAACAAAGGAGAGGGATGCTCTAGTAATACACTGTTCAATATTTCTTATAGAAACACACCGACTAGAACAGAAACCAGGAGAGTGCAAAAAAAACACCATTGGCATAATAGAAAGTGTCACTTTACCTGGGCAAGTTGCAGAAAGGTAAATAATAAATCAATGCAACCAACAGTAAGAACGGAATAGAGGCTTAAGGAAAGATATGACTTCCCTTTTTTATCCTTGAAACCATATAGGTGAAATTACAAATTTATGAGATCAGAGAGAGGAGCGCAATAGGACCTATATCCATGGTCCGAAATTGAGTATATGCTGCCCTGAATCAAAAAAGGTAATAACTGTAAGTAGCCAACGAGAATAATTACAGGGGTCCAGAATTTCAATTACTAAAAAAAGTGTATTTTGACCCTACAGGGAGATCTACCTGTATCGGAAATCATTAGTTTGAGGTAGATGGATAAAGAACAAGAAGAAGGAAGGGAATAAAACATTGCTATCCTTCCCTCTGATGTAAGTAAAGCGAGCTTCTGAATGAGAGTGAATGAGTAGAATACATGTGGTGTGAGACACTAGCCCAACACTGAAATTTAACGGAGGTAGATTTTATTTGTTTTTTTTTAAATTTGGTGTATTAAAGTAATCGTGTTGTGATCCTGTGCAGAATAAAATTCTCTCCTGTGAGAAGAATGTTTCCCTTAAAGAAACGGGTAGCGGCAAAACAGAATAGAGAAATGAGTAATAAAATTTGGATCATAAAGGGAAGAGCAGGAGAGAAGTGTACTCTAGAATCTAAATCATAAGGAGTAGAAAACGACAGGGAGCTCCTTTCTAACTGTATGTTATTATTGTTTTCTACATATACAGATATGTGTTAATGATGCACCCCATGAATTTTGCTGTCCTGAAGAAGGTGTTAATACATCAGTAAGACAACACCGAAACGCGTCGACGCACAGATAAATAGAACCCAACAGAAACCCAACCAGATAGCAGATATACCCAGATTGTGGATACTGTGATCTGTATCTTTCTGTTTTAAAATCATATGAGGATATTGGGTCAGGATAAAACAGTAGTAGGGAATACTTATTACCTACAGGTTGTAGGGTTGTGGTAACTGAATGACTATAACTTTTACAATTTGTTTGTCTCTTTATTATTGTATATTTGTATGTAACATTGTAACTAATTTGCTAAAATTGGACAATACTGTATAAAGTTTTTTTTTATGATGCCTTTCAGACAGTGCTCTGAATTTTAACCTAAGAAAAAATATCTTAATAAAACACAAAGAGTGTAAACGTCATATTTTTGTGTTGGCTTGACATATGATAACAATTGTGTTGCTCTAGTGATTGATGTGTATGAGAGATAGAGTGTGGAGAAAAACGCTTGTAGTCCAGGGTTTTCCCTTTGACTTAAGTTGAGGATGAGAAAATAACCGACATGCTGGGGCCCTAAGGAACACAATCTCATATGAGAGATGAGGTGGAATTTTAAACTTCCCCGGTACACTACCAGAGCCAGTTCCTGTATCTTTACGTCCACTGAGCTATATAGAAAAAAAAATACCAGCACAATCAACTCGAAAATGATTGCAATTTCCCAAAAAAAAGAACTCCCCCATCCCTGCTATCCTGCTCAATGGGTTACATTTCACCCACCTCCCCAACTTTTCAGAGTGCCTGTCTCCCCATAACTAACATAACATTGTAGGGTGAGCTAACACTGCAGATGAAGCCCCCAAAGACACTACCAAGCCCTGATTCCTCCTGGTCATTAATTGGCCTCCTCATTTCCAACGTGTCTGAATGTCCTCCCCACTTTCAATGCCAGTCGCACCCTATGGAACATTCCACAAAACAAAGGATATTACCAGTGTCCAAGAGAGATGCCTGCCCCGTTTTGTGCACTCCTGACCCTTAACAGTCCAGCCCGTCAGTTCCTGACCTGTGATCATTCCTTCTCTTGGGTCCCCTCTTCAGCCGTATGGTCAATGTACCCCACAGTATCGTCTCTCTGCTGATCTTGGGTTTGTCCTTTCCGAGTATGTCAGGGGGATTGCCATCCCACCACCCCCAGCCCTCTAACCACTCCCATGCCTCTTCCAGCATAATGAAGTGCCATGTTGTCCTTCTGCTACTACTCTAATTCTTGCCAGGTGCAGCATCATGTACTTAAGTTCTTTGTTTCACATTTCTTGCTTCACTTCCACAAAGCTCTGACGTTGATGCTGCATCTGCAACGTAAAATTAGGGAAGAACCTTACTGTAGTATTTTCATATTTTAGGTCTCATGTGAGCGGGCTGCATGGAGAACTGTGTCTCTGTCTTGAAAATTCAACATCCTGTTGATTATTGTATGGGGTGGGGCACCAGGCCTCGGCTTAGGGATGGGCACCCTGTGGGCTCACGCGATTGTGAAGAAGTTTGACAAACTTTTTGGATGCAGATGATTAAGGATAAGGTCTTCCAAGAATAAGTCAACACTAGGACCTTCTGCCCCCTATGGGACCTCTACCACCCTTATATTATTTCGACGTGCCTGTCCCTCTGATCTTTCAGTCTTGTCACCATAATAGTCTGCAGTTTTGTAAGGTGTTGCACCTGCTCCTCCAATATTTTTGACTTTGTTTGGAGCTGAGCGATATTGGTTTCGTCTGTGGTGACGTTCTCAGAAATGTTGCAAAAATATGCTCTAAGTAAGTTAATGTCTGTAGTAAAAGCGTCCAGCTTCAGTTTAATCGTGCCCTTTAGATCACCTATAACCGCCATTATGGAACCAAGTGACGGTTCTGCTTCTGCCACCTGTTCCTTTGAGTAGCAAGGGATAATTGCAGACAACTTAGGGATAGCATATTTATGCCTTTTATTGATTTGTGCATTCTCGGGTCCCTTCATCAGGTGCTGGGGCCTATTGGAGGGTGAGTGGTGAAGGGTCTGCCTTTAACGCTCGTCTTACATTGTTTTAATCATTTTTAACTATAGAAATACTTGCTGCTAATCAGGAATCCTTTTTTAAAAAACTCTGCTGCTACAATCTATCTTTGCACTTTGCACTGTGAACGGGACATTTATTTGGGGCGTTTTTTACTGAAACTGTTACATTTTAAAAATAGAATTGATGTTTTAACTAATGTGAATTGTAGTACGCTTACTGTGTCTTTTGACTTCTCTGGCGCCCTCGGTCCGCCGCGGCATTCTGTTTGTGCGGAGGGGTTTCCAGACACTCTTCCCCACCTCAGGTGTTCCGGTGGGAGGAGCATAGCGCGCCGATCTCCTTCCGGCCAGCAATATATTCCACATGCTGAGCCGGACGCGCAGCGGGCACGCCCGTCTGCGCTCGTCCGCGTCTCGAACCTGGCCGTGGCCAGAAATGCTGCCGGTTGCGAACAAAAGTACTGCTACTCTAGTGAGGAATTAAGGTTGCTTAATATGCCAGCTAGTGACTGCCATCACCATCTCTACCTAGATAAAATAATAGGCTCAGCCACCTGCATAAATTGTCACTACCTACTTAGAGTTGAAGCCAGTACTATGCCTATTCTTGATCAAGCCCACAAAATAAATCCAAATTTGGATCTTAGACCATTGTGCTGTGGATTGGTGAATGTTAGGTTACTAGGAAAACATGCCCTGCACATTCATGATTTAGTTCTAAATCTTAACCTAGATGGCCTCTTTGTCATGGAAACATGGCTAAAGGACTGGTCCAACCCTGATATTGTTCAGTCTCTCCCCCCAGGATATACTATGTCCAGAAGAGCCATACCTGCATGGAGAGGGGGAGGGCTAGCAATCATTCATAAGGATTTTTAAAATGCTCAACATTTGATATCCCGGAAATTAAGGGAGCAGAAAGTCTGGGTTTTTGTCTCCAATTATCTAGCTCAGTGGTCTTTGCAGGAGCCCTGATCTACCGGCCTCCAGGGGCAAGTTTTGACTGTGTAGACACCCTTGCTGAAAGTCTTAGTGCCCTGATTGTCAGATATTCAAACTTTACCATACTAGGGGATTTTAATCTTCACTTAGAAACAGATAACTCCCCAACCACAAACATTTTTTTGGAAGCCATAGAAACGCTAGGACTAAAGCAGCTGATAACTGACCCTAAACATGTGGCTGGACACACCCTAGATGGAATCTGTACGAACTTCAATAAACTTACAGTGGATACCCCAGCCACACTAACGTGGTCTGACCATAAATTCATCCCTTTCGGGATTGGAGACCTTACTTCATATGCAGCCATACAAAATCCTGATCAACTCTGCAAAATTACCAAAAGGAAATGGAATAAAATGTTAACAAATCCTAATTTGCACATGTTGGCAGAATTAATTAAACCCACACTAACAGGAGATCCTGTACTTGACACAAATATTTTCAATGATTGGCTGTCTTAGCCAACAAAATGGCCCCGGTGGCCACACTTAGTAGAGCCTCCCTGGTGAAAACCTTAGCTCCTTGGTTCACCTCCCAGCTCAAAGAGCTACAAGGCAAATGCAGGAAGCTCGAGCGAAAATGGAGGGTGCAATATAACAACAATGGTCTCACTATCTTCAGAGCAGCACTAAAAGAATGTCATAGGATGATCAAACATGAAAAGAAAGTACACTACACTAACCTCATTAGGCAAGCAGCGTACGATCAAAAAATTATTTTTCAAAATTGTAGAATCATTTACCCAGCCTAAGATATTTAATCAGGAAATTCCCCCATCACAACAACTATGTTATCAGATAGCGGACTACTTTGATGAAAAGGTCAGTGACCTTAGAAAGGATTTGTTAACAGATACACCATCTACAGAAGGGTCAAACCAGAATCCAGAAAATAGACCGATGCTGAATCATTTTAATGAGATCACCCTTGAACAGTCCAGACAGGCTATCTTGACATTCAAATTGGGCTCTCCAGGTGATCCTTGCCCCCCAAAAATTCTACATGTGCTGATTGATACTGTTAATCCCATTATTAATCAGATTATCAACAGTTCACTCAGACAGGCAGTAGTACCACACATCTGGAAAATTGCCTTGGTTAAACCACTTCAAAAGAAACATCTCGCGGCTCCAACCACTTTGACCAATCTTAGACCTATTTCCTTACTGCCCTGCTCAAGCAATATAACGGAGAAACTTGTAAACAAGCAATTAAATGACTTCCTCCTATTAAACAACGTGTTACATCCCAGGCAATCCGGTTTCAGGGCTGGGAACTCAACGGAATCAGCACTCCTACACACTGCAGAGACGCTAAAATTCGCACTAGATCAAATAAAGATGGCGGTGCTGATTCTGTTGGACCTCTCAGCTGCAGTCGATACTGTTTCCCATGTTGTTCTGGGCAAACAGTTAAGAAGAGCAGGGATTTAAAAGAAGGCACTGGCTTGGCTAACATAATTCCTGGGAAACAGAAGACAATCAGTAACACTCAGTGTGAGAAGTTGGCCTGATGTGCAGTGTTCACTATTCTAGTGATCACTATATATCAGTCCAAACAACCCTTATTGATGATTGGTTGTAAGTCAACCTTATAGACCAGCTATCCTAGTAGCATGGATACGAGCAGTCTAAGGCTAAGACTCTAGAGGGCGTGTTAAGCCAGCTGTTTTACCATCACATTACCCCTTGAACACCCAGTGAAAGGACACCACACAAGTGTTATGAAAATAAACAGTGTATTTATTAGAATCACAACAACCCTGTACTCTTTATGAGGACAGGGTGCTAGGCACACAACAAAACTCTTACGAAAATACTTGAGTTAGCACGTTATACACAAATGCCCGAGGGGCACGAAAAACCATATACTTAAAAAGTGGAATGCGAAATTACTAGCAGGTAAGTACAGTACTAATAGGCTTTGGAATCGCTAGGACTTAACTAGGGAATCGTTAGATTACTTCTAGGAGACCTAGGGGACTCGGGTGCAGAGTGTGCACTCTCACGCGGGATGCGGGACAAAGTCTATGGAAGCTAGTAAAGGCAAAGTTAGTGTTCACGGGCGAACCCGACCTGGTAGGAAGAAAACGACAGTGGATCCTGACCCTAGGATAGTGAGGCTATGCTGGGACACCGAAGTGCCGAAGTTACCTAGCCCAGGGGCTGCAGCTGCATAGGTCTGAAAAGACGTCGGGGATCTCGTTGCCGGACCAGGAGCCTGGAAGAAGGAAGTTGCTGGCAGGCGACCAGTGAAGGAAAGTTCGTTGGATCCAAGCCTGGATCAAGGAAGAAGAAAACCTGAAAGCAGAGGGGACCAAGTTCTTGAATCACTAGCCAGTGATTAAGTGGGCACCAGGATGGCACCGGGCGAAGTCACCTCGACTAGGTGAGTGGGCGACGCTGGCTCTGCAGATCTCACGGACCAGGAGGCGTTGTCGGCGACCAGGATGGAGAGGCGAGCTGTCCCACGATGGATGAAGCTGTCGGCGTCGAAGTTACCCCGGATTGGGCAACAAGCCTTGGCTAATTCAAGCCCACGCGGTGGACTCAAAATGGCGTCTTGAGTGGACCAGGAGGGTCCGGGGGGCTCCTCTTTTGGAAGGGAGCAAGGGCCAGCCTGGAGCAACCAGACCAGCAGCAGAAATGTCGTCGGGCGTCGTTCAGAAGGCCACAAGCCAGCGGGCTAGTAGCCAAACAACGCGGTGAGCAGCAAAAAGCAGAAGGGCCCCACGCAGATCGTGGAGATGCTGGGAGGCTGCACTTCGGTGCTGGAGCTGCTCAGGGTCGGGGCTTCTCGGACCCCAAAGCACTCACCAGGAAATTACTCGGCGGGCTTGCTGGAAAGAAGTCGTGCAGTCTTGAAGATGGCCGGTCCCTCGAGGTCTCGTCACACCCACGAATCTCAGCTTGACTGATGATGCAGGTAGAGGTCAGAGGTGCCAGGGAAGCCGGTTCTCGTCGAGCTGGGCAGTCTTGATCCGGAGGAGAGACTTGCAGCAGACCGCAGTGTTCTTAAGATGGTGCCTGCGGATGCAGGGTGACTACTCCTTAGTCACAAGGGAGAAATCTTAGGAAGAAGTCTTGAGTTCCTTTCGTGGAAAGTAGTTTCAGGATTCAAAGATGATCTGATTTGGAAGGGGGCCAGTTCCTACCTTTATCCTGTAAAAAGGGGCTGGCACGCGACTAAGTCCTGCCCTATGGGTGGGACTAGGAGGGGGGTGGTTACACCCACTTCCTTGGCGGGCTTTTCCCCAGCACAGGGTCTGGAGTGACCCTGGAACTGGTTCCAGCCAGCCTATGCACAGTGAGCACCGGGGTGCCACGTGCAGTCACCTTCCTCTAAAGCCCTGCCTACCTACAATACACAAAACCCTGTCTGGGACGGTGCTGGCACCGCCCCTGGCAGGAAACCCTTTGTCCTTATCTCCTGCTCTGGGAGGACTCCCAGCAGCAGGAGGGCAGACTTGTGTCTCGGTGGCAGCATCCATTTTGTGGAGCTGAGGCTCTGTTTGACTTTAACCGGGGTTAGGGGTTACATACATGTCGTGTCCCTCTAGAAGGGTGGAATGCTAACCCCGTCGCCAGAATTGGCGAGGGGTTAGTATTCCAATTCGTATGACACCTTACTCGACATGTTTTGATAAAGCGATACCAGAGTTGGCATATAACCGCGAGGATTATAATGCACTTAAGAGTATATGGTATGCGATATCATGGAAACGGCTAAGGGATGGATCCCGAAAGCCGCAGACAGGCTCAGCTCATGCCAGAGCACCATCTCACACGATTCCAAGCACTCTGCCTTCAGGATTGTTAAGGCCTGCCATAGGAGTGACTGATAGGAGATCTGTGTGTCCATTTTAGGGTTAGATATAGGTATACTATATCTAAAGCAAAGGGTGAGTACACCACCTTGCCCCAGCTGTCGTGCAGCCAGTTGTGTCAGTTTAGTTAGTCAGCCCAGGGGTGGCATAATACATGCTTCAGCCCCTGGGAGACTTCTGGGTACACCTCAGCCCTGGGTACAGGGACTTGGAGAGGGCCCAGTGCCAATTCAGTACTTGGGTACAATTTGGATAGAGAGAACAGCTAGGCTGTGGGTCTGATTAGCAGGCCCACAGCCAGGGAAAGTCGTAAACCAGTGCAGCAAAAAGCAAAAATCTGGGTGATCATAGGATTGCAGACCCTACTCTCCTACATGACCCCCCCCCAAACTTTGGGACAATAAACTAACCTTGACCAGGTGAGTCTTCTTGCTCTAAGTGGAAATACCTGGAGAGCCCATCAGCATTGCTGTGATCAGTACCAGGTCTATGCTCCACTGTAAAATCCATCCCCTGTAGGGAAATGGACCACCTAAGCAGTTTGGGGTTTTCACCCTTCATCTGATTTAGCCACAAGAGGGGCTTATGGTCTGTCTGAATGGTGAAGTGAGTGCCAAACAAGTAGGCCCTCAGCTTCTTCAGGGCCCAGACCACAGCAAAGGCCTCCCTCTCAATAGCTGACCAATTTTTCTCTCTGGGTGTCAACCTCCTACTAATGAAAGCAATAGGCTGATCATTACCATCAAAATTCAGTTGAGACAGAACAGCCCCCACACCCAACTCAGAAGCATCTGTTTGGACAATGAATGGCTTGGAGTAATCTGGACTCTTTAGGATAAGTGCTGTGCACATGGCCTGCTTTAGGTCATTGAATGCTTTCTGACAGCTTGCTGTCCACTGAACTTTCTTTGGCATCTTTTTGCTTGTCAGGTCATTAAGAGGGGTCACTATGGACCCATAATTTCTGACAAACTTCCTATAGTACCCAGTCAGGCCCAAGAAAGCTCGAACCTGAGTCTGGGTGATTGGAGGAGTCCAGTCCTTGATGGCCTGTATCTTACTCTCCAGGGGCTGAACCTGGCCTCCACCCACAAGGTGGCCCAGGTATACAACCTGTGTCTGCCCTATCTGGCACTTTGTGGCCTTGATAGTGAGGCCTGCCTTTTGCAGGGCCTCTAACACTTTCCTCAGGTGGACCAGGTGATCCTCCCAGGTGGAGCTAAAGACAGCAATATCGTCAAGATAAGCGGCACAGAAGTCATCCAGCCCAGTGAGGACTTGATTCACCAACCTTTGGAAGGTGGCAGGTGCATTTTTCAGTCCAAAGGGCATTACCACAAATTGATAATGCCCTCCAGGGGTAGAAAATGCTGTCTTGGGTTTGGCCTCCTCAGCTAACCTGATTTGCCAATACCCAGCTGTCAAATCAAATGTACTTAAGAAGTTGGCAGAAGCCAATTTATCTATAAGTTCATCTGCTCTTGGTATTGGGTGGGCATCAGTCTTAGTGACTGCATTGAGGCCTCTGTAGTCTACGCAAAACCTCATCTCTTTCTTACCACCCTGGGTGTGAGGTTTTGGCACTAGAACTACTGGGCTAGCCCAAGGGCTATCTGAGGGCTCAATGACTCCCAGCTCCAACATTTTCTGCACTTCAGTTTTGATGCAGTCTCTAACATGATCAGGCTGTCTGTAGATTTTACTCTTGACAGGCAGACTGTCTCCAGTGTCAACATCATGGGTACACCAATCAGTTTGGCTGGGTGTCAGAGAGAACATATGTCTGTAGGATTGCAGAACTTGCCTGCAATCCTGTTGCTGATGTTCAGTGAGGCTGCCACAAAAGACAACACCATCAACTGATCCATCATCAGGATTCTGAGTGAGCAGGTCTGGGAGAGGGTCACTCTCTTCCTCCTGTCCCTCATCTGTGGCCATGAGCAAGCTCATGTCCTTCCTGTCAACATATGCCTTGAGCCTGTTAACATGGAGCACTCTGAGAGGGCTCCTGGGAGTTCCTAGGTCTACCAAGTAGGTAACCTCTCCCTTTTGCTCAATGATGGTGTGGGGCCCAGACCATTTGTCTTTCAGAGCTGCTGGGGCCACTGGCTCCAGCACCCACACCTTCTGTCCTGGCTGGTACACAGTCAGAACAGCCTTTTGGTCATGCCAAGCTTTTTGAAGTTCTTGGCTGGCCTCAAGGTTTTTGGATGCCTTTTCCATATACTCAGCCATCCTGGAGCGGAGACCAAGTACATAGTCCACTATGTTGGTTGCAGGCTTTTTGAGAGGTCTCTCCCATCCTTCCTTCACCAAACACAGGGGTCCTCTTACAGGATGCCCATACAGAAGCTCAAAAGGGCTGTAGCCAACCCCCTTCTGTGGGACCTCTCTGTAAGCAAACAAGAGGCAGGGGATCAGGACATCCCATCTTCTCCTAAGAGTTTCAGGTAGTCCATGAATCATCCCTTTGAGGGTCCTGTTGAATCTCTCAACAAGCCCATTGCATTGTGGATGATAGGGTGTGGTGAACTTGTAGTTCACACCACACTCTTTCCACATGGCAGTCAGATATCCTGACATGAAGTTTGTACCTCTGTCAGAAACGACCTCCTTAGGGAAACCCACTCTGGAGAACACTCCCACTAGGGCTCTTGCCACTACAGGGGCTGTAGTGGTCCTAAGGGGAATAGCTTCAGGATACCTGGTGGCATGATCCACTACCACCAGTATAAACTTGTGCCCTGATGCTGTCTGGGGTTCCATTGGACCAACAATGTCAATCCCCACTCTTTCAAAGGGAACCCCCACCACAGGTAGTGGTATGAGGGGGGCCTTTGTTGTGCCACCTGACTTACCACTGGCTTGGCAAGTGACACAGGAGCGACAAAACTCCTTGGTATTCTCATTCATATGGGGCCAGTGAAAGTGTGAGACAAGCCTGTCCCAAGTCTTTGTCTGACCTAAATGACCTGCAAGGGGAATTTCATGGGCCAAGGTGAGAAGGAAACCTCTCAGAGACAAGGGGATGACCAGCCTCCTGGTTGCACCAGGCTTGGGGTCTCTTGACTCAGAGTACAGGAGTCCATCTTCCCAGTATACCCTGTGGGCACCTGTGGCATTCCCTGCAGCCTCAGCAGCGGCCTGCTGTCTGAGGGGTTCAAGGGAAGGGCAGCTCAACTGTTCCTTCCCCAGGTCTGCTCTGGAGGGTCCCCCTGAGCCCAGAAACTCAACTTGATCAAGTTCAAGCTCTTTAGGCTCAGTTTCCCTCAGTTCTCTCAGATCAGCCTCCTCAGAGACTTGATCCTCAACCTGGGGTAAGGGGGAAGGCAAAGCCTTACCCTTACTGCTCTTCTTCTTGGAAGGTGTCTGGTCCATCATTTCAGGATCCAGCACCTGTTCAGTGGGGCATTTCCTGGCCTGTGACCTAGTCACAGCAAGCACATGTGCTGGCAAGCCTAACATCTCCATGTGAGTCCTCTGCTCCACTTCTGACCATTGTGATGACTCCAAATCATTGCCCAACAAACAATCAACTGGGAGGTCTGAACTGACTACAACTTTCTTTTGTCCCTTCACTCCACCCCAGGAGAAAGCCACAATTGCCACACTATGACTAGTAGTGACATTGCTGGCATTGGTCACCAGGAAATCGGTACCTGGCATGATCTGTCCAGGGTCCACAAAGTTAGGTGTCACCATGGTGACACTGGCACAAGTGTCCCTATAGGCCTGAGCCATTTTGCCATTTATCAAAGGTGTCTGCCTGTATTTGCCCAAAGTATTGGGACTTATTTCAGGGGACATATCCATATCCCCTGTACAGACAAGGACAGCCTGAGTGAGTGTGCCAACTAAGTTGTCAGACCCCTCAGTACCCAAGGTTAACCCAACTAATGCCTTGGGAGGTACACTACCACTACTGACTGTACTAGGGGGTGCAGTTGCCTTAGGGGCTGTAGTGGCAGGAGTTTGTCCTCCTCTTTTGGTGCACTCACTAAACCAGTGAGATTTACTTTTACAGTACTGGCACCACCTTTTTGACTGGCCTTCTTGAGTCTTCTTCTTCTGGGAAGCCTGACCCCCACCCTCTTTGGTTTGTTGGGGACCTGGTGAAGACTTCTGGTCATTTTGCTCATTCTTAACATTACCCTTCTGGTCTGCTTTCTTCTGACCACCCTGGTTCTGGTTCTGGTTCTGCTTGATCCTTGTCCTGACCCATTTGTCTGCCTTCTTTCCCAATTCTTGGGGAGAGGTCAGATCTGAATCAACAAGGTGCTGGTGCAACAACTGGTTCTGACAATTGTTTAAAATTTGTTCTCTCATCATTAGATTATACAATCCTGTGTAATCTGTAACCTTGCTACCCAGCAACCAGCCCTCCAAAGCCTTAGTGGCACAATCCACAAAGTCAGACCAGTCCTGAGACTGAGTTTTCTGGGTGTCTCTGAACAGCAACCTGTACTGCTCAGTGGTTAAACCAAACCCATCAACCAGTGTATTCTTCAGGACTTGGTAATTGTTAGCATCCTCTACTCTTGTAGTGAGGAGCTTATCTCTACCTTTACCATCAAAGGAGAGCCACAGTATAGCTGCCCACTGACTCTGGGGAATGCACTGCACAGTGCAGGTCCTCTCCAGAGCAGCCATCCATTTCTGGATATCATCCCCTTGCTTAAAGGGGGGCACTATTTTAGTCAGGTGTTTAGTATCTAAACCCTTCTCTCTATCTCTTGGGAGATTGCTGCCACCAGTGGGAGCTAGCCCACTCATCTGCTGCTCTCTAGCAAAGGCAAGCTTCTCTTTGGCCAGGGCAAGTTCTTCCCTTTCAATCCTCAGTTCAGCTTGTCTCATTCTAGCTTCATGCTCTTTTCTCTGAGGGGAAGTAAATCTCCTCTGTGGAGGATTCCTTCTCCCCTGAGAAGAGGCATTAGAGTGCAGAGATCTATTGGAGTCCCTAGAAAGAGATCTATCTCTCCTAACTCCAAGGTTAGGCCCACTTCGGGTTAGTACTGGGGGTCCCCCAGCTCCTAGCCCAAGTAAGTCTAAGTTGGTCCTGGTTAGCCTTCTGACTACCTCAAGACCTTTGTCTACCTCATCCCCAGAGAGTTCCTCCTGATCCTCCTCCTCCTCAACTGCAGTAGCAGTGTTGGGGAGGTCTGGATCCCCAGAGGTTCCTTCTAAGGCTGGCATGTTCTCATGTAACTGAGAAAGCTTTCTGGCATCATATGTCTCTAAGAGACCTATCAGAAAGGGAATGGTGGGGTTAGACCCCTGCTTCAGTTTTCTGGAGACACAGATTTGTCTCATCTCCTGGAAACTGAGAGCTGCATATCTTGAAGTGACCTGTGGAGGGTCAACACTGACCAGGGGAGTCTCAGTAGAATCTCCCTGGGTAGACATGCTTTTCTAGTGAGATGTAAGTGGTGCACTTACCTACACTATATGTTTGCCTACTGATCCCTTGCTAGAGTTGTAGTTTAGGGTGTGCTAGGCCCTAGGAGCTACAACAGCTGGTTCAGTAGAACTCAGAGTATTCTAAGCTAAGTTATATGTACCTTTAGTACTTATGTGATCTTTCACAAGATATTCTTAGGGCATGTGTGGTAAAACAACAGCAAGCTCAAATCCCACCGCTGCCACCAATGTGAGAAGTTGGCCTGATGTGCAGTGTTCACTATTCTAGTGATCACTATATATCAGTCCAAACAACCCTTATTGATGATTGGTTGTAAGTCAACCTTATAGACCAGCTATCCTAGTAGCATGGATACGAGCAGTCTAAGGCTAAGACTCTAGAGGGCGTGTTAAGCCAGCTGTTTTACCATCACATTACCCCTTGAACACCCAGTGAAAGGACACCACACAAGTGTTATGAAAATAAACAGTGTATTTATTAGAATCACAACAACCCTGTACTCTTTATGAGGACAGGGTGCTAGGCACACAACAAAACTCTTACGAAAATACTTGAGTTAGCACGTTATACACAAATGCCCGAGGGGCACGAAAAACCATATACTTAAAAAGTGGAATGCGAAATTACTAGCAGGTAAGTACAGTACTAATAGGCTTTGGAATCGCTAGGACTTAACTAGGGAATCGTTAGATTACTTGTAGGAGACCTAGGGGACTCGGGTGCAGAGTGTGCACTCTCACGCGGGATGCGGGACAAAGTCTATGGAAGCTAGTAAAGGCAAAGTTAGTGTTCACGGGCGAACCCGACCTGGTAGGAAGAAAACGACAGTGGATCCTGACCCTAGGATAGTGAGGCTATGCTGGGACACCGAAGTGCCGAAGTTACCTAGCCCAGGGGCTGCAGCTGCATAGGTCTGAAAAGACGTCGGGGATCTCGTTGCCGGACCAGGAGCCTGGAAGAAGGAAGTTGCTGGCAGGCGACCAGTGAAGGAAAGTTCGTTGGATCCAAGCCTGGATCAAGGAAGAAGAAAACCTGAAAGCAGAGGGGACCAAGTTCTTGAATCACTAGCCAGTGATTAAGTGGGCACCAGGATGGCACCGGGCGAAGTCACCTCGACTAGGTGAGTGGGCGACGCTGGCTCTGCAGATCTCACGGACCAGGAGGCGTTGTCGGCGACCAGGATGGAGAGGCGAGCTGTCCCACGATGGATGAAGCTGTCGGCGTCGAAGTTACCCCGGATTGGGCAACAAGCCTTGGCTAATTCAAGCCCACGCGGTGGACTCAAAATGGCGTCTTGAGTGGACCAGGAGGGTCCGGGGGGCTCCTCTTTTGGAAGGGTGCAAGGGCCAGCCTGGAGCAACCAGACCAGCAGCAGAAATGTCGTCGGGCGTCGTTCAGAAGGCCACAAGCCAGCGGGCTAGTAGCCAAACAACGCGGTGAGCAGCAAAAAGCAGAAGGGCCCCACGCAGATCGTGGAGATGCTGGGAGGCTGCACTTCGGTGCTGGAGCTGCTCAGGGTCGGGGCTTCTCGGACCCCAAAGCACTCACCAGGAAATTACTCGGCGGGCTTGCTGGAAAGAAGTCGTGCAGTCTTGAAGATGGCCGGTCCCTCGAGGTCTCGTCACACCCACGAATCTCAGCGTGACTGATGATGCAGGTAGAGGTCAGAGGTGCCAGGGAAGCCGGTTCTCGTCGAGCTGGGCAGTCTTGATCCGGAGGAGAGACTTGCAGCAGACCGCAGTGTTCTTAAGATGGTGCCTGCGGATGCAGGGTGACTACTCCTTAGTCACAAGGGAGAAATCTTAGGAAGAAGTCTTGAGTTCCTTTCGTGGAAAGTAGTTTCAGGATTCAAAGATGATCTGATTTGGAAGGGGGCCAGTTCCTACCTTTATCCTGTAAAAAGGGGCTGGCACGCGACTAAGTCCTGCCCTATGGGTGGGACTAGGAGGGGGTGGTTACACCCACTTCCTTGGCGGGCTTTTCCCCAGCACAGGGTCTGGAGTGACCCTGGAACTGGTTCCAGCCAGCCTATGCACAGTGAGCACAGGGGTGCCACGTGCAGTCACCTTCCTCTAAAGCCCTGCCTACCTACAATACACAAAACCCTGTCTGGGACGGTGCTGGCACCGCCCCTGGCAGGAAACCCTTTGTCCTTATCTCCTGCTCTGGGAGGACTCCCAGCAGCAGAAGGGCAGACTTGTGTCTCGGTGGCAGCATCCATTTTGTGGAGCTGAGGCTCTGTTTGACTTTAACCGGGGTTAGGGGTTACATACATGTCGTGTCCCTCTAGAAGGGTGGAATGCTAACCCCGTCGCCAGAATTGGCGAGGGGTTAGTATTCCAATTCGTATGACACCTTACTCGACATGTTTTGATAAAGCGATACCAGAGTTGGCATATAACCGCGAGGATTATAATGCACTTAAGAGTATATGGTATGCGATATCATGGAAACGGCTAAGGGATGGATCCCGAAAGCCGCAGACAGGCTCAGCTCATGCCAGAGCACCATCTCACACGATTCCAAGCACTCTGCCTTCAGGATTGTTAAGGCCTGCCATAGGAGTGACTGATAGGAGATCTGTGTGTCCATTTTAGGGTTAGATATAGGTATACTATATCTAAAGCAAAGGGTGAGTACACCACCTTGCCCCAGCTGTCGTGCAGCCAGTTGTGTCAGTTTAGTTAGTCAGCCCAGGGGTGGCATAATACATGCTTCAGCCCCTGGGAGACTTCTGGGTACACCTCAGCCCTGGGTACAGGGACTTGGAGAGGGCCCAGTGCCAATTCAGTACTTGGGTACAATTTGGATAGAGAGAACAGCTAGGCTGTGGGTCTGATTAGCAGGCCCACAGCCAGGGAAAGTCGTAAACCAGTGCAGCAAAAAGCAAAAATCTGGGTGATCATAGGATTGCAGACCCTACTCTCCTACACTCAGCAACTATACTTCAACAGAGAAGCAGCTGCGCTCAGGTGTGCTTCAGGGCTCAGTTTTGAGCCCCACACTTTTTAACATAATTATGGTGCCCCTGCAAGATCTAGTATCATCTTTTGATATTGAGACTGTGTCTTACACTGATGATACAGAGCTCATCCTTATCCTGGATAAAGAATCCACAGCAGCTGAAGAAAATTCCCAACAATGTCTCTTGGCTGTCTTCGAATGGATGAAGACCAACCACCTTAAATGTAACAGCCAAAAGACGGAGATTCTGCTGATGGGAAAATGTAATATCTTTTCACTCGAAATTGGATGGCCAACAGACGTAGCCCCACCCCCAATACTGTGGACACTGCTAAAAATCTAGGAGTCCGATTTGATCCTCCCTCTCTTTTCATCGGCATGTCCTCTCGGTAGCAGGAACTTGTTTTCATTGGATAAAAACTCTGAAAAAGATTCTTTGACCTCCTCCAAGCCATAGCTCATAAGTCCGTGGCAGTGGCTTTGATCTTATCATGAATAGATTATTGCAACAGTCTCTATGCAGGTGTAAAGAAAAAGCTGCAGACTGTGCATAATGCAGCAGCCCGAATGGTACTGAAATTACCAAACGGGTCTTCTGCCTCTGAGGCTCTTCAAATCCTCCACTGGCTACCCATACACAAGAGAATTCTCTTTAAAATTCGTGTGTTAACTTTCAGATCTGTAAAAGAAAGTGGTCCTAAATTCCTTAGGACCAGAATAAAAGCCTATTTACCTGCACGTAATTTGAAATCCTCCAAGGGAAATCTACTAGTACACCCCCATCTCCGTCTGAAGTCCAGAGGAGGAAAATCTATGGCTATACTAGGGACAAAAGCCTGGAACTATTTACCCATCCAATTGAGACTTACACAGACGGAGTCCATCTTTAAGAAAAAACTGAAAGCTTGGATTTTCACAGTTCCAGATAGTCTGGCCCTATCTCTCATCTGACCACGGCGACATTAGAGACCACACTCCCTGACACTCAGTCTACCCGCTCTCAGCGCAAAGATTCTCCATTGGAATGAAAGCCAGCGCTTTATAAATGTCATCATTCATTCATTCATTCATTCATTCATTCACAATCCGTTCACCAGGCCCCAATAAGCACCCAGCTGCCTTGCACTTTTTGTTAGGGCCCTCCTCCAGAGGACCACTCGGACTATATAACGGGTCTCCTTTAATTCAACAGTCATCTCTGGTCTATGGCAGCACAGCACGGCCCAGTAGTTACTTTAGGCTAATGGACTGGAAATTTTGCGGGGATACCCAACTACGGTTCAGGGTCTCATCCCTTTCTTCTCATGGATCTCACTCTGTGCTCTCTGGGCAGTCAGAGCACCCGCAGGTAGGAGCAGGGTCCACCAGGCCAGCAGACACGAGAGCAATGCCCCCCAGCCCGATTCACAGTATTGAGACCATACACCTCACCTTCACACAGCAGTCCTCAGTGGTTCACAGCTGGCCAGGCTTCTCAGGCCAACTGCGCCATCCGCCACTGCCTCAGGCTCGCCTCTCAGGCATCACCACCAGCCCAGGCCTGCTCCGACTAACCGTTCTCTTCCTTTGGTTAGTGATCGGGGGCCCCCGCTGCCTTCCATTGTGGGTCTGCTCAGACCCAGGCCTCCCACGGCTCCAACCTACTGGTGTGCACTCCTCCAGGCATTACACACCATGGGAGACACCACGCACAAGGACAGGGAGGGCCCCGGTGGTCCTGGAGGTACCGCAGTCTTCAATCCGGGCGGGCGCTTTCCGGCCTTTACTCGTGCTCTGTTGCCTCTCACTGCCTCACTCCACATAAAATCCAGTCTGGTCCCCTGGTCTCAATCTGCTCCTCCAGCCAGTCAGGGGAGGAAACAACCAGGTTTTCTGGTAGCGCAAATTTTTATGCTTTCTTTGGAGCGATGAACAATCGAGCAGGAATGGATTTTGTGCTGGATATCAGGGATTCACGGCGGAGGTAGCTCGGTGCTCCTCTAGTGTGCAGCCATTGCCGCCAGCGCCAAGCCACGCCCTTTTATCCATATTAAATTTGTGTTCTTTTTATCCAGCATCCCGGGGATTCTAAAAGTACCCAAGGTTTGAATGATTGCCCTGGAGGAGGCGGAGAAAATAGGCAAAATATAGCAACAGTTTGAGTTTTTAGCAAAAAATAGGAAAAAAAGTGCTATTAATAAAAGTGTCTGTTTCCCCCTAAAAATGGTATCAATGAACAGTTTGCTGTGCTAAAGTCACCCTCTTCCTAGCTTTCAGGAATATGCAGTTTTGAATTAAAAAAACAATTTTTTTACTAAAGTTTTGCCATTTTTCAAAGAGGCTTTCCTATTATTGTGCTCTCAACCTACTTCCAGTTTGTGGTGAAAATCATTGTGAAACCCATAGGTTTTCCAGAAAAGCTCAACGTAGACAAAATCCCAACTTTAGCAAGGGGTCATATGTGTAAATCCCTCAAGGTTTTCCCTAATAAACTAAGGGGCTCATTACGATGGCAGTCGGACAAGCGTCTAACTGCATCGAAGCAGGATGGAGCCTGGCAGGCAAGGAGTCGGTGGTCCCACCCGCCATATTTGATTAGAGCGCCATGTAGGTGGTTGTAAAATGCCTTTTTGTTTTTTGTAACTTTTTATTATTTGAAACACAAAGAAACAAAACATCAAACAAACAGCAAGGCAGTACGGTATGAATACAGACATTATATATGTGCTCAAGGAGGACGGGAGACACATGGTAACAGGAGAAGAAAATTCCATGAATAGAGATGAGGGGAGGGAGGCACAGGCAGAGTTGCATATGAACAGTACAACATATCGCAGCTGGAAGGGATGTGGGTCAGGGCGACTGAGGAGGACTCTGGGAGGCGGTGAGCGGGGGTGTACAAATATCTCCACGGTATGCGTTCCAAGGAGTCCAAATCTTCCCCCATTTTTTGGGTCTACCTCTTGCAATATACACTGTTTTCTCTCGAAACATGCACCAGTCCAAACTCTCTTTCCAAGCAGTCACTGTAGGCGGCCTCGGGGATCCCCACAACTGGGCAATATCTCTCTTCGCAACCATATTAGCCAAGGTCACCCACCGAAGCTGTGACACGTCATAATCATTCGGACCCCATACATTCAATAAGCATTGCCGGGCTTCCGGCATCATAACAACACCCGTGACATCATCCATAATCTCATGTATACGTTTCGGGAATCGCACCACCTAAGGGCATTCCCAAATGATGTGAAGATAGGTGCCAAGGAGACCACACCCACGCCGACACCTGCCATCTGTAGAAAAACCCATGTGAATTAGACGGGGACCAGTGACGTAGATTCTGTGGAGGATCTTGAGTTGGACCAGACGGAGGCGGGACGGAATCGCCACCTCCCTGGGAGAGGAGATCGCGGACTGCCAATCCTCATCATCCAGTTCAATACCATCAGCAATCCAGGCCTCACGAAGGCGATCAAGCAGACCGGATCTATCATTAATCATTTTTTTGTAGAACAGTGAGATAGTGCTGTCCGGCACATAGCCGTCTTGTATACGATCTTCGAGAGGGGAGGAATCCGGAACCGCACCACCCACTGACAACACAGAAGTCAGAGCATGACGTACCTGGATGTAACGAAATCTTTCCCTGTCACTCAACTTATACTCTGCTTGCAGTTCAGAGAAGGCCTTAACCTTTCCTTTAACCCAAAGATCACGCACTTTACTTATACCGATCATGGCCCACTTATCAAATCCCTTCGTCTTCCAGAGGCCGCCCAACTTCGCAGAGGCATAGAGCGGTGTCGCACCCGTTAATTTATCACTCCAGCCCATAGCCGCCGTTGCGCTATGCCATACCCGCACAGTTATAGCGGTAGGTCCCGTGAGTTGTGAACGGGAGGGTCCCGAATAAAGTGCCCTATAGTAATCACCCCCGGGAGCAACCATTTGTCCATTCCAAATGCTGGGTTCAACGCCGGGCCATACATCCCGTGGTTGATAGCCGCGAGGTGGGAAGCCCAATAATACCTACGAATATCCGGGAGCGCCATACCGCCATCATACCAGGGGAGTGTCAATTTCGGAAGAGCTATACGCGAACGTCCGTCCCATATTAGTTGCCTCTGTAACGATTCTATTTCCCGAAAATACGTCGACGGGATGACATCAGGACTATTCTGAAGGGCATATAGGAACCGGGGTAGGGACATCATCTTAAAAAGGGCCGCACGCCCTAGTGGAGACAACGGTAATTTACGCCAACGCGCTACATCGGAGCGTAGCCGCTGAAGTGGGGGAAGCAAATTCCGTTCGTAGCGAACCGTCGGATCCATAGAGATAAACACACCCAAGTACTTGAAGCCAGATTGCGACAGCTGGATGGGACAGCCCCGTGGCAAACGAGGGACATCACCCGCAAGTACATAAATGCAGGATTTCGACCAATTAATGATGAGGCCCGAGTTTTTCCCAAAGGAGGTAAGTACGTCAAACAACACATTAAGCGATTTTTGGGGAGAGGTAAGGTACAATAAAATATCATCCGCATATAAGGAAATGCGATCCTCAAATTCCGGCGTCCAGCGTATACCCTTCATCGAGGGTTCCTACCGCAGCCAAGCAGCAAGAGGCTCCAACGCCAAGGCAAAAAGGAGCGGGGACAACGGACAGCCCTGTTGTGTGCCCCTACCTAGAGTAAAAGGCACAGAGACGCGGCCATTAACCACCACCTGGGCTAGTGGTGTTTCATACAGGAGTTTGACCCAACCGATAAAACCCGCGCCATAACCAAACTTGGCGAGTACCGCCCAGAGATAAGACCACTCGATTGTATCAAAGGCCATCGTGGCGTCCAAGGACGCCAAGATGGCCGGTTCACGCAGCGTCGGGGCCCTCGCGAGAACACCATGCAGACGTCATAAATTTAGTGCCGTATTACGGTGCGGGATAAAACCCGATTGATCCGGATGAATCAAGTCGCCAATAACCGTAATCAAACGATTGGCAAGCAATTTGGCGAGGATCTTGGGCTCCGCATTTAAGAGCGAAATGGGTCTATAAGACGAGCAACGATCCCGTGGTTTACCCTCCTTATGGATCACCACAATGGTCGCAAGACGCTGATCTCTAGGGAGGGAGCCATTGTCTCGAGCAGCCAGAAACATAGCACGTAGATGGGGAGCTAAAGTATCAGGGCGTAACTTATACAGTTCCGCAGGAAGGCCATTGGGACCCAGAGCCACTTCATCCACCGAGGGCGTGGCATCTAGGCAATCACGCTCCGATTCGGACAAACATGGGAGCGCTATGTCTCGAAGCAACAAGTGCGAATCCCCTTCAGGCCTGTCGGACACCGAAGTATATACCTCTCGAAAATAATCAGCAAAGCATTCAACAATGTCAACTGGATCAGTTACACTCACACCATCACACGTCACAATCACCGGAACCACTCGATTTGCTCTCTCCCTCCTGTCCAGCCAGGCAATCCATTTTCCTGCTTTATCACCCACGTCATAGAGCCGTCCCTGCTGTTCCCTACTCATCGTCTTTGCCGCATCAGTGACCAAAGTTTTATATTCTAGTTGTTTAAGGCGGAGGACATGTAAAGCCTCTCGAGATACCCCCCGCTCCAATGCAGTCTCCAGGTCTAAGATTTCAGTTTCGAGCTGAACAACTGCTTCGTTCTTACATTTCTTAGCACACCCCACCAAAGACAATGCCTGTCCCCTGATCACAGTCTTAAAAGCTTCCCACAACGAGACAGGTGATGATACAGAACCAACATTTTCAGCAAAATACAGATCAAATGAGTTAATCAATTCAGTGCGCGTCTTGAGAAGATACCATGGGTTAATCGGAGCCACCCTGCCTTCGGCCCCGATGCTAAGATTAAAGTGAAACCAAATAGGGGAATGGTCCGATATGCCCCGGGCAAGGTGTCTAACCTCTCCAATCGAGGGGGACAGTGCCGCCGGTATCAGAATGTAATCTAATCGTGAAAGACTGCCATGAGCTCCCGAGTGGAAAGTAAACTGTTTGCTCCGGGTGCATTAGTCTCCAACAGTCTATGAGGCCCAAGATTTCCAGGAAGTCGCCCAACCAGGATTGTGCAGAAGGAAGATCTCGGGGGGGGATTGCGATCTATCCTGCCAGAAATGACGGAGTTAAAATCACCACCCAGTATCAAAACACCCTCGGAGAGACCCAGAACCATCCGCCCCAGGTCCGCAAATGTCGTGAATTGCAAGCCCGGGGGGATATAAACTGACACCAACGAGATTGGCCTTCCCTCCCACCGCCCGACTAGTGCAACATATCGACCCCTGGCATCGAGGATCACATCATCAACTTCGAGGGGGAGGGAAGCCTTCAGCAAAATACCCACTCCTCTAGAACTCGACGTAAATCCCGAATGGGCAGCCAGATGATAACCCCTCCTATTAAGAGCATGACAAGTGTTTCCTATCAAATGTGTCTCTTGTAACAGTACGACATCAGGCGAAAGGCGCCGCAACAGTTGCATAACCACCCCTCTCTTTATGCGATCACCCAACCCATTCACATTCCAGCATAATACCTTCAACCCTCTACCCCCCATCCAAATCCAAAATGGACTCCCATCGCAAAACGAGCATCACACAAACGTCAATGATAATGAAAGTACCTTGCCTTGAAAAAGAGAAAACAAACAATCCCTGAACTTGTCCTTCCCTCCCCCCAAGGTTCCCAACACAACTTCCCCCCACCCTGCACCCCTGCACCGACTCAAAAGCCACCCCAATTTGTAGTGTGCCTGTCGCCCTAGCAAGTACAAACATGAACTAATCTACACAAAGAAAACCCCAGAGGAGGAGAGGGTCCCGCCATCCCCGCTACATCCGAGGATACGAATGGAATGATCAAAGAAAGTCAGTGAACTCCGGCTGATCACGCTGAAAATGGTTCCGGACACAGGCACCATAGTCATTCTTGGTCCATCAGTCCCCCTTCCGCACCACCAGCATGTTCTTGGCCAGCGCGGCGAGTCGGCAAAGTGTCCAACCAATCACTCACTTCCTCAGGCCTGACAAAGAAAAATGTTTGATTGTCATACTCAACACGTAGTCGGGCCGGGAATAACATAGCATATTTTAGTTCCATGTCTCTCAGTCGCCTTTTCACACCTTGAAATCCCATATGTTGTTTCTGGACCGACTGAGAAAAGTCTGGATAAAAATTCACAGCAGCGTTTTCGAACTGCGTAGGGCCGCTTGTCCGTGCCGCCTGCAAAATGGCGTCGCGATCTCTAAAATTAAAGATCCGCGCAATAATCGGACGGGGGGAAAACCAGGCTTCGCTTGTCCCCCTGGCACTCTGTGCGCACGTTCGATGCCAAAAAATTTGCTCAGGCCCTTCGGAGCCAGATGATTTAGAATGAGGTCCTCCACTCGAAGATCAGTGGCGAGTGGACTAGATTCTTCCGGGACTCCAATAATACGCACGTTATTGCGCTGCACACGGCCTTCAAAATCCTCCAAGCGACGTGCAAAAAAGTCATTGGCAGATCTTAAGTTGCGCACTTCTGTTTGCAAGTCGGACACGTCCGTGGTGAGGCTGGATGTCTTCAGGTCTAACGACTTCACTTTCTCATTCGTCTTGGCTAAGTCAGTGCGAATGAGGTTGACATCGATAGCCACCGTGTCCAACTTCAGAGCCAGGGCTTCATATTGTTGGCCAATGGAGGACTGTATCCCAGCAATGGCGCCCATCACGTCTTGTAGTCTTAAGTCCGCCAACACAGCAGGATCATCGACAACCTCCTCCCGGGTCTTAGGTGCGCCACCGGGGGATCCTTTAGAAAGCGTATAGCGATCCATGACGTTCGTCTGGGTAGAACCACCCCGGATGGTGGTCTTAACCTTCCGTTTCTCACCCTCAGGCTTGCCCGTCATGGCGAATCGGGTGCCCCGGAGGGAGGCTTGGTATCTGGTCCAAATGGCTCCGTAAAAGTCACACACGGGAACACAGGAGACCAAGTTGAGCCAAGTGGAGACCACAGCCAAACCGTCGTCTGCTCGAAACTCAATGAGTTGGCATCAGTCCGTTCAACAGACACACCGCATAGATGAGGCAGTGCGCCGGAGAAACGAAACCAAAAGTGAAGTGAGGCCGTGGTCCGACCTCCTCGAGCCGTTGTTGTTGAATTACGATCCGGGCACTGCCACCACTCAAGGTCCAGGCTGGTCCATGGAGAAGGCCGCAAAGTTCAACACGGCAAAGCTCGGGGTCCCTGCGTCCGATTTCGATCGAAAAACCTGCTAGTACATCAGCCGGGTTGTGTCTTCAATGATCTTCCATCAGATCAGGATATTGGACAGGATAAATGCGGGAGGCAGCGAGGGTCCTCGGGAGCCCTGTGCTCACGCGGCCATCTCGGATGCGCGCTAAGCTCCTCCTCGTAAAATGCCTTTTTTACAGTGGAATGTGCTGCAGCTTAGAAAATGGCTGCATCACAAGCTGAAGTAGAAACAGAAATGTTTGAAACATCCTGCATTGTGGTGCCTGGCACACCATGCATGGATGTTTGGGGCGGCACCACATGTGCCCCCCAAGCCATTTAGCATTGGTCCACAGGGGACAGGGACCCTGCTTGGGGCCCCCAAAGTTCCTTTCCAACAGTCTTTATGGCGGTGGGACCGCCATGAAGAGGATGTGGGAAATGGACATCGTGATCCTAATGGCGGTGCATTCAGGATTACAGTTTCACCCACCGCACTGTCTGGATCACTAGATCCTGGCAGAGGTGGCGGTCCATACCAACATATATCGGTCCGACCACCTGCATCATAATGCGGCGATTGGCCCAAAGGTCATTTGGACAGGCAGTCCCACCGGCATCGTGATGATGCCCTAAAACTGTTGAAATAAAGAAACACTGAAAATGAGTAGGAGAAAACAACCATTTGTGACAACGTTTTCATATGTAAATTTTTGTCACAATGGCCGATTTACAAAAGCAATATATCATTATGTCTACTAGATCCTTCTGGTTGTTGGGATATATAGGGTTTGTTGGTTCTCCAAAAACTAAAGGTACCCCGAGTCAACAACTGAGCTGCACCATACAATGTTTTTATGGTGAAATATGTAGAGTGAAAAATAGGTATTAAGGAAACCTATGTATTTCTAAAATGGGCACAAGATATGGAGTTTAGGAGCAGTGATTAATTGTACATCTATGAATGTGTGGGTACCCATACTAGCAAATGATTTAGAGGGTATTTTTCAAAATGTCTTCTGTCTTACACAATGGCTTACATTTAGAAGTAACAAATTCAGCAAAATCAAATTGGTGATAACAAATGTTCTACAATTCTATGCTTTCACATGTTTGTCCATAAAAATGGTACATCACTTGTGTAGGTTCGCTAGTGCCAGCGACATGAAACTGACCAAAACACAGCATGAATGCATTACATTTTTCCACTGAAAACAGACCCATTTTTTGTAAAGTGGGTAGCTGTGGATTTTAAGGCCTTAGCTCATCCGGCACCTAGGGAAACCTAGCAAACCTGCACATTTTTTAAAATTAGACATCTGAGGAATCCAGGGTGACTTCTGTCTCTCTCATCTGGTTTTTTTTGCCCAGAATCCCTTGCAAAACTCAAACTTTGACTAAAAAAGCAAATTTTCCTCATTTGTTTGTGATAGAAAGTTCTGGAATTTGAGGCAAGCCACAAACTTCCTTCTACCCATCTTTCTTCCTGGTCTCTCGATAAAAATGGTACCTTACTTGTGCAGGTAGGCCTAGTGCTCACGGCAGGAAAAGCCCCAAAACACAGAATGCATACATCACATTCATCCACTGAAAACTGACCCTTTTTTTGGAAAGTGGGTAGATATGGATTTTGGGCTCTAGCTCAGTCGGCACATAGGGAAACCTAGAAAACTTGCACATTTTGAAAACTAGACACCTAGGAGAATTCAGGGTGGGGAGACATACATGGCTCTCCAAGTTTTATTTCGCCCAGAATCCCTTGCAAACTTCGAACTTTGACTCAAAAAAAAATTTTCCTTAAATTCCTGAAATAGAAAGGTCTGGAATCTGTGAGGAGCCACAAACTTCGTTATACTCAGAATTCCTCCAAGTATTTCAATAAAAACTAGTGCCTCAATTGTGTGGGTAGGCCGAGTGTCTGCGACAGGAAATGGCCCAAAACGTAAAAAGCATACATCACATTTTTCCACTGAAAACAGTACCTTTTTTGAAAAGTGGGTAGGTGTGGATTTTGAGCACTAGCTCAGCCGGCACCTAGTGAAACCTAGCAAATGTGCTCATTTTTGGAAACTAGACACCTGTGGGAATCTAGGGTGGGATGACTTGCATGACTATCACTAGGCAATTTTACCCAGAAGCCCTAGCAAGCATCAAACTTTGGTGAACAAAACCCATATCTTTTTTACATTTCTGTGGCGGAAACGTCTGGAATTTGTGGGGAGTCACATATTTCCTACCACTCTGAGTTCCCACTTGTACCCCGATAAGAAAGTTACCCCACTTGTATTGGTGGGCCACGAGACCACGACACAAAAAGGCCCTGAAACTCTACATTGAGAGATAAACAATCGGGGTAGGTGCGGTATTTGGGGCTGTCATATGGTACCACTCATGCAAACCTACAAACCACAGACTTTTTTTAAAAACTAGACAACCAGGGGATTCTAGGGTGGTGTGCCTTGCATGGATCCCATTAGGTTTTCTTACCCACAATGCTCTGCAAACCTCAAACTATGACTGAAATCACACATTTCCCTTACATTACTGTGATGGAAACTTATGGAATCCGAAGGAATTCAGAAAAGAGATACCTCCCAGTGTTACCCCACTTGTGCCGATAAAAATACTGCACCACTTGTGTCTCTGGGACTGGTGCCCGTGACAGGAATGGAGCAAACCGAGGTCAATGGGAGTCCACTCGTAAGGCCTCCCATTGACCGTTGTTTGATCTGTTCCAGTCACACTTAGGGTGCAGCAATTTTATGGGCACCAGTGGGATAACACTGTGTGGTAGAATATTTGTAGATTTCTGTGGATTCTGACAGTTTTCATCACACAGATGTAGGGAAAATGTGTGATTTCAGGCACAGTTTAAAGTTTGCAGGGCATTGTGGGTAATAAACCTCATGGGATCCATTGAAAGCACACCACCCTGGAATCCTCTGGTTGTCTAGTTTTCAAAAACGTCTGTGGTTCATAGATTTTCATGGGCAACAGCCTAGCATGGCCCCAAATCCCGCAGCTAACCCTATCGCTGATCTATCCACGTAGCGCTTTATGACCTTTTGTGTCAAGGTCTCTTGACCCACCCACACAAGTGAGGTACCATTGTTATCGGATGACTTGGGGAAATGCTGGGTGGTAGCGAATTTGTGGCTCCCCACAGATTCCAGATGTTTTCCTCACAAACGTAAGGAAAGTGTGTGTTTTTAGTCAAAGTTTGCGGATTTCAGGGAATTGTGGTTAAGAAAATGTTGTGGGATCCACGCGACGCACAGCCTAGTTTTCAGAACTGTGTGGGTCTAGTACGTTTTTCCAGGTGGCAGCCTACCCAAGCCCAACATGTGCAGCTATTCACCATTGCAAGTGGAACAATATTTGGAGTCAGCCACACTTTCCTGGTTCATGTGTAAAAACAACACCTAAAGGAATCAAATGTCCTCTTGTTTGCCATTGGAATGGGTTTCTTAGTCTGCAGGGGAGCAGAAAGACTGCTGAGACTTTAGGGATGAGTGTGGGGCAGATGTTAGGATGGGCCAGACCCACCTCATTATTATGTTAAAAAATATATACCTGCCACACAGTGGGCTTTCTGGCCCCCAGTGGCAAATTGGAGCATACTTCCTGTCTACCCCGGGGGGCATGTAAAAAGACTGGTTTGTTCATTTTTTGGGAATGGGGTGTATCTAGTGCCACAGTGCAATACCTGCACAACTTTATTTTGCCATAAAGGCCAGGTCCCTGGTATCAGGAGGACATTCTGCCCTCAGGGACATTTTTGGTGCAATCTCCCTAATGGGGACAAACATCTTACCTTCCCCCAGTGAGTCAGAAATTCACTATTGTCTCTTCTGGAGGAGGGTGACTGGCTCGATGTCAGAGTAAGCTGCACCCTCCTCTTGTTTGTCTTGACTCCTTTTTTAAATGCATGTTGTTTAGTGGGTGTTCTGTCCCGGGGAGGGGGTGCAGATTGGGAGTGACTATCCCTATCCTCCCCCTGGGCCAAGAAATTATATTGGCCATTAAGTGGGGGAAAGCATAGGCCCAAGCCCGGTTGGGTGTTTCCTCCTAAAAAACAATACTGCATAAATGTAGTCTCTAGTGGATTTTCTGCCCCCAGGGGTAAATTGGGGTAATTGCCCCAATCCACCCTGAGGGGGCAAAAGACTGACTGGCTTCTTGTTGAGGTGGGGGCATGGCCATCCACATGGTGGACAGTCCCCACCCCTAAACTCTTTTTTAAAGAAAACATTCCCTGGTATCTAGTGAGCTTTCTGACTCCCTGGGGGCAGATTGAGGGCAATCACCCCCATCTGCCCTCCAGGGGGCAGAAAGATCGTCACCGTAGTTTTTTGGGATGGGGCATGGCCATGTCCCTTTATAGGGGTCGATTGGAGGTAACTACACCCCTTTCACCTCTCGGGGAAGACAGACAGTCTCTCTTCTTGTTGGAGTGGGGGCATGGCCATGCTCATGGTGGGCAGCGCCCACCCCTATATGTAAAAAAAAAATCTGATGTCTGGTGAGCTTTGTAGACCTCCTGCAGGGGGTAAATTGGGGGTAATCACCCCATCTGCCCCTCGGGGAGCTGACAGAATGTCAGCGTAATTGTTATGGGGGTGGGGGTATGGTCATGCCCATAGTGGGAAGCCCCAACCCTATATTTACTTTAAAAATAGACCCTGGTGTCTAGTGGGGTTCCTGCCCCGAGGGGGCAGATCAGGGGTAATTACCCCATCCATCTCCCGAGGGGGCAGAAATACAATCTCTATATTTGTAAAAACAAAAGTGGACTTTACGCCCCTCCCAGGTGCGCAGATTGAGGGTAATTACCCCATCTGCCCTTCGTGTGGGCAGAAAGACTGACAACTTAGATTTTGACGGGGTGGGGGCATGGCCATGCCAATATTAGGCATCCCCAATCCCAATTTGTACTTTAAAAAGAGTCTTTGGTGTCTAGTGGGCTTTCTGCCCCGGGGGGGGGGGGAAATCAGGGGAAATTACCCCCATCTGCCCCCCCCGGGGGGGGGGGGGGCAGACAGCCATTCTGTTCTGGGGTAGTGGGAGTTCAAGCCCTTGTCCAAGGGACAATCCCCCCAAAATCCCTGGTGTCTTGTGGGTGGATCCCTGCTTGAGGATCGCTCTCCTATGTCGATTCCCAAGAAGGGATCTATTAGGCCGAGATATCATTGGAAACTGGAGATTCTCCCCTTTCCAACAATACCTCTCCCTCTCAAATCAGATCTCGGGAACTGGGCTATGCCCCTGAGCACTGATAGTAAAACGAGTCCATCTGCTCGTTTTACTTTCACTTTAGTGTAATGATGTCAACACGCCATGCACGCTGGTCATAATTACACTAAAGAAAAAAAGACTCAGACTGCTCGGAAAGCTCTTCCCGAGCTGCCCGAGTTTATAGAATAAAAAGGAATCCCTATGGTGCTCACCAGAGGGACCTTTATTAACCTCCCCAGTGTTGTCCAATGCCCAACAGACACATTAAAAGTGATAAAAATATATTATTTATTTATTAGCTTTTTGTTTATGTATTTTATATTGAATTTTTTAAAAATGTAATCGCTATGTTTTGCATTAAAAGATTATTATTTTCGTTTTGTAAGACAGTATTATTTTAAAGATATGGTTTACATTATAGAAGGAAGAGGGAATCAAACACTGTCTAAGAGCAATACTTTCCCCAATTTGGCATAGATTGGAGTAGGAATAGTATATTTTGCCATCCTCAGAGCCCATCAATTTTCATAATGTTGCTTAGACTTGAGTGGGAACAGTAAATAGTAAATTTACACCGCTAAGTACAACACTTCGCTCAATGTGGCCTAAAGTGGAGTGGGAATAGCATATATACCCCCTTCAAAGTCCATCACTTTCCCCAATGTTGCTTAGATAGGAGTGAAAATAGTAAAGATTCTGCAAAGTGTTATGCTTTCTCTAATGTGACTTAGATTGGAGTGTGAATTGTAAATCAGCACCCCTCAAAGGCCAACGTATTGCCAATGTGGCTTGGATTGTAGTTGGAATAAGATATTTAACCTCTTCAAAGTCCAACTGTTTCCCCAATCTGGTTTAGGGCCTGATTACGATCTCGGTGGATGGGATACTCTGTCACAATTGTGTCATATATCCAGTCTATCGTATTACAAGTTTCATAGGATACAATGGAATTGTAATTACGTGGACGAGATATCCATCATGTTTGTGACGGAGTATCTCATCCACCAAGATTGTAATCAGGCCCTTAGACTGTATGGGGAGTGATACATATACCCCACTCTGTGTCCGATACTTCCCCCAGTGTGGTTTAGAGTTGCACAGGAATGTCGCTGAATGCATTCACACCATCTTCAAAGTGCGATTTAGCATCCTAACCACATATGAAGGGTAATCGCAGAAGATCAGATCCAGTATATGCATTAGACAGGCACAATCCTGCTAAGGGGAGAAGATTAAGGAGAGGTACGGCTGTGAGGGGGCTGGGGTAGGGGAAGTAAGGGAGTTGTGGGGCAAGAGGTTCAAGGGGTAGGCCAAAAAAGGGAAAGGAAGAGACAAACATAAGAAATCAGGAGATAAGATGTAGGATATGGCTGTGTTAGAACCAGTTTACTTTCTTTTGCAATATGAGGTAGCATGTCTGTGCACAGATAGATGAATCATAAAAATGCTAAAGGTTTTATCTTTTAATGTAAAATGCCTTAATGCCCAAGCTAAGTATTTAATTATTAGAGAAGAAATGGGTGACTATGAGCTAAATATAACACGTTTGCAAGAGGCCAGAGTGGCATTACAAAATCGCAACATATTGAAGCAGGCGCTAAGATGTTTTATTCAACTAGCCAGAATAAATTACTGAAGGGTGGTGTCACTCTACATAACTCATTAATAAACGGGATTATAGACATTTCAGGTCCCCACTGTAGATTGATTGCTATTGCTATTATAATAGACAGTCAGTTGATACACATATGTTCTATGCATGGCCCAAATGCTGACATACCACTACCTACCATACAGATTCACACAGACCCTATGGTACAAAAAAGTATATTTCCTACTAGCAGGGGGGCATTCGCTGTATTCCATAGCCATCTAGATACTCCAACCTCCAAATGGCATACATGGACCAGATTGAATTGATATTTTTGAACCCTGATACTGCCTTCTCCCATCAAGAAAAGTATTATAATCTTATCACATACACATTAGTAATACATAAAAATTGTAAATTTTCTAATCATCATCATAATCTTTATTTCGGCAACATCTGCCATAAAAGGTACAAATAACATTGGATCTAAGACATAAATATTAAAATATAAAAAGGTTAAAACGTATGAAATCAGTTTACAGATATAAGGGCCAACCATTAAACATACTAAAAATATCAATGTCATGGTTTATAATTTTAGCAGTTTGTCATAAATCCCCAACTAGAAGATATCTCCTCTTATGCCAAACTATCCCCAAATATTTAGCTAAAGCAAAAACTATATGCCCAGATAAATCGGTCTTAAGGACCCTGTAAGCATGCAGACAGTGAGAGAACCCCAGGTTTTTACATACTGGGACAATCCATTTCCTCCGCTCCTGCGCATAAGCATTACAAAAAAACAGTATGTGCAAATCAGTTTCCTGTTCAAATTTACACACTGGGCAATGGGACGGGGAAGATTCGGCCCATTTACTAGTATAAGCCCGTAGTGGTAAGCTGCCATACCTCCATTGGAGATACAGTTTCCTGATGGATGTTGGGGATATATCATCTAAAATGGTTTCGAACCTATAACTGTCCTTGATTGTTAAAAATGATGACGTTAAGGCGCCTAGGCCTGTTCCTTGTAAATGAGTAGCAAGTTTGCTTTCTTGATACTGGGTGATGAGCTGCCTCCGTGTTACCCGGGAACATGATGAGAGTGGGTCAGACCATAGGGTGGGTAGCCCTAAATTCCCTAGTTCTTTCTTTATGTAATTTAGCCAGGGAATTTTCCCAACATTTGGGAGGGTGAGAATTTCCTGGAATTCTAGCCTGTAATTAGCTAGCTCTGGTACAGACCAAATCCTGTGCCAGAATATTAAGGGTCGTAGGCCCATATCTTCATCAAGGGGTCTCAAACCCAAGTCGAGTCTCATAGGCAAAAGGGGAGTGCTAGGGGGAAGTGATAGAAGCTGTCTAATAAATTTATTCTCAGTTGCTACTAAATCGCGATTGGACATGTAGCCCCAGAGTTCGCTTCCGTACATTACCGCTACCCTAGCCTGTGCTCTGTAGATCTCTAGTGGGGGACCAACCGGCTTAGAAGAAGATTTGTTTTTAGAGACCAGTTTGATAATTCCACCTGCTATTTGGGCCAACTTTAATTGTGATTTCTCCCGTTGGTGCGTCTACGACATCTTTTCATTTAGGGTAATTCCTAAGTACTCAAAGGTTCGAACCCTCTCTAGCCTGTTAAATGTTCTAATCAGTCGGGCTCCTATTTATATCTCAAATGTTAAATATCACAACAACTTGGTGTTTAATCATACACCAGTCACACTCCAAAAGCTCGTTAATGTTGGTGAATTATATTGGATCCCAGTGCACCTATGTTTCCTCATTACTTCAAGACATTGCCTTTATTCAACAATTGAAAACAAAGTGCCAATTTCTTTTTGAAAACAACCAAACAGCACCAGATCAGATCATATAATGTGAGACACACTTAAGGCTGTTACCTGGAGATTTACCATTGAGTATAAAATTAGGCAACAGATAATAAAACATAAACAAATAGTCGATATAAGGAAGCAAGTGGCCACTTTGGAGTTGCAATATATAAAAAACCTGTTTCTGATCAACAACAATCTATGATACAAAGTGCAAAATGGGCTAAATTACCATATGCCAGGTCACAAATCAAAGCCTTTCAGGAGAATAAGGCCAGTTAATTCCTTATATAATCTAGATAATTTTGGTATGAAAATAGTGAGCAGTCTGGCAAGTTACTTAGCCTCGAGACAAATCAGCAAGTCTAAGTAATTAAGGCCAACAATGAGGAAAGCTATGTATCCAGAAGGCCGTCGCCAACTGGATGAGGAGCAGCCGTCTGAAGCTGAACTCGGACAAGACCGAGGTCCTCATCCTCGGACCCACCCCCTCAGCCTGGGACGACTCCTGGTGGCCGACCACACTGGGAACAGCACCAACACCCACCGACCATGCCCCCAATCTAGGATTCATCCTCTACTCCTCCCTCTCCATGTCTAAGCAGGTCAACACTGTCTCCTCCTCCTGCTACAACACCCTCCGCATGCTCCGCAGGATCTACAAGTGGATCCCGACCGAAACAAAAAGAACGGTGACACAGGCCCTCGTCAGCAGTAGACTGGACTACGGCAATGCACTCTATGCAGGAATCCCAGCCAAACACCTACGATGATTACAACGCATCCAAAACGCCTCCGTCCGACTGATCGTCAACGTCCCCTGTCACATCACCCCCCACCTGTGAGAATTACACTGGCTCCCCGTCGACAAGAGGATCACCTTCAAGCTCCTCACCCACACACACAAAGCACTCCACAATGCCGGAGAAGCCTACCTGAACAGCAGACTCAGCTTCAACACCCCCACCCGCCAGCTCCGCTCCGCCAACCTCGCCCTCGCCGCTGTCCCCCGCATCCAACGAACGACCTCTGGCGGCAGATCCTTCTCCTACCTCGCCGCCAAGACCTGGAACACCCTCCCTACCCACATACGGCAGACCCAAGACCTACTCGACTTCAGAAGACTCCTCAAGACCTGGATCTTCGAGCAGTAGCAGCACCCCCCTCTCCCCTCAGTGCCTTGGGTTCCTCACGGGTAAGTAGCGTGCTTTGCAAGTACTCTGATTGATTGATTGATCGAATTACACAACAGATTCAGAGATATGTGATGCCTTTCGAAATTACTACTTGAAACTTTGTGCTGTGCGTACACTGCAGGGCACTTCTGTAGCTGAATGCACTCAGTACTTAGATCAGATACAACTACCACTCTATCGTCCATACAGTCTCAAACTCCAGTATTTGTGTTTTGGCTCTAAGAGCTTGGAGCAGCGTAATTTTGACTCCACCCTTAGGTGGGCGTGGCTAAGCAAGCCACGATGGCGGCTGTGTTCTGCTGAGGCTCCGCGATCGGGCTGGCATCCTGCCCTGTCCCAGTGATCGCCGGGAGCCCCAACCTCTGCAAATCGGCGCACGGAGTGCCCCCACGTCCAGCGACACCCTCCTGAAGCGAACCGGACCGCGCTGCCACGCGGAATCCCCAAAGACGCCTCTCGCCGGAGCCGCGCGCCAAGCTGTAAAATGGCGGTCGCGGCTCGGCTCCGATGAAGCCAGCGCCACTGTGAGCCTGATCCCCCTGATACGGAGACCTGGAAGGCACGACCTACCTGCCGTTGAGGAGACCCGGGTCGGGAGACGTGGCCAACCTGATACAGCGTGGACCCGACCCAGCTGCATACCGGAGCTCCCCGAGCGTACCCTGGATGGCGACGGACGCTCCGGGACCCTGAATTGCCTGCGCCTGGTCCTTAAGAGGGATCTGACCCGGCCTCCACGTCGACCCCGTCTGCCTCCGCGACTCGACTGTGCCGGTTCCGCGGCGTCGGACCCGGCGAACCACCGCGACATCCACGGGGCGGTGAGTGCCCGCCCCCCCCTCATCCGAGGCATTGATTCCGGCGCCCCAGCGGCTCCCTGCATTTTCCGAGACCCGTCGGGGGGTGCCTGCCCTTTCATCCCCCGGGCGGAGGGACCGAAGCATTCCAGGGCCTGGAGGCAACCCTCGAGTCACGATGCCTGACCTTAAGATGGCGCCCGAGGAGACATCAGCGCAGGCCACGATGTGTGCAACCACATCCCCACAGTAGGAACGGCGGCTCCCCCAGCTCAGCAGTGACCACCCGCCGCGCTGACGACAACCCTCCTATACGCAGGGACCCCTTGCCTCTTCACCCTAGGCCCTACATCGGTTTTGTGCACCGGACAGGGGGACGGGGCTCCGCCGCCCCCCACACTGCGTTGCCATGGTCGACGAGGGGGGGGGACTCCTTAATTTGAAAGAGGCCTGCCGGAAGACTTCGCCCCCGATCTGGCTGGACCCACAGACGGTCAAGCGCTTACCCCTAACCACCCCCCTCCGTCACCAGTAACTGCGGACTGCCAGCCCACTCCGACTCTGGGCCCTCTTGGTCCTCATCCCCCCTGGGCATTTGGTCCTCGAGATCCGCGGAGCTGCTGGACTTCGTCTAGACACCAGCTGTCTTCTCTGTTGATGCGTGTCTGCTACTCGACGTCCCACTGTGGAGGGATCACTACTAGGGTGTGTCACTGACCACCCCCGCACCGACACCAGCCACGTGACCAACCCCTACTGGGTTATCGTCTGCCCCAACGAACTGATACCCGACGGCCCGCTATTCCCCTACTTCACGGAGCTACAACATCCATACCAACGGCCCCATGGGGAAACCAAGAGGCCAGCAGGCGACCACCGTCCCCGAAACGGCCCCTGAGAACATGCCGCAAACGCGGGCCTGGACGCAAGTCAACCCCCCACACATGGACCCCACACTGTCGGCGAAGCTGGACCAGGTGCTGGCAGCTATTGAACTGTCCCGACTCTCGATGGAGGAGCGACTGGGAGTTCTAACGACAGACATCAGCCTGATCCGCGACGACCATCGTAAACTGGCGGATAGAGTGAAAGAGGGGCGCGCTACAACCCAAGGTGAAAACTCAGGCTGCGGACATGCAGGACGTCTTGCGCTGCGTGGCGGCCCTTGAGGAGCGAGCGGTTGATTTGGAGGGGCGCTCGAGAAGATGCAACATTCGTGTCCTTGGACTGACGGAAGGTATTGAGAACTCGGACCCCCTGACTTACATGGAGTCATGGACCAGCTCTTTCACCCCCGAATCGGAACGCTCGGCATTCTTCTCTATCGAGAGAGCCCACAGGGTCCCCGCCCGGAAACCAAAGCCGAGTTTCCCTCCTCGTCCTATGTTGGCCAAATTCCTGCACTTCCGAGACCGCGACGCAGTGCTTCGGGCGGCCCGGGCAGCGGGTCCCCTGCAGGTAGAAGACCAACAAGTCATGGTGTTCCCAGACTATGCCCGTGAAGTCCAACAACAGAGGTCCACATTTCTGGATATCAAAAGACGCCTTCACGCGAACGATTACCAATACTCCCTACTGTTCCCGGCTCGCCTCAAGGTACTGCACAAAGGAAAGGCCATATTCTTCACCAACGCGGATGAGGCACAGGATTGGGCTGAGTTCCATTGCCCGCTGATCCCAAAAGCCAGACCCCAACGGGAACACACCAACAACTCGCACCGATCCCGGAGACGAGGCACGAAACGCACCCAGACGGGCTCGTCCAAAAGCCCAGCTTCCTCCCCCGCGGGCTCACCTGACCTCACGCAAAACATGCGAGAGAGGCGAGACGAGCTGGACACCTTGAAAGCGGTGACAGATCTACACCTCTCCCCATTAGCACCGGACCTTGAACGCCAGCCCCATCTGTTCACTCCAGAGAAAGACCGAGACAGCAATGGCACGATGTCGGGATTTGGTCCGATTTCCTCCCCTCTCATTGTCACACACATGGTGGACGCTACCCTGGCTGGACAACCTGGCGCCCCCTCTTGAAGGGTGGACTGACTACTATTGTATCCTCTTTTCTTGATCGCTCTGTGTGCTATTTGCAGACCAATACTGCATAATTGATTAACTATGTGCGCTCGCGCGCGATACCCACATCTCCTACAAAAGCCCGATCCGCGCACAAGCCCAGCGGAAACACATGCTGCCACCCCCGCAGAATCCTGTTATATTTCTCCCCTAGTGGGACATTGGTTTGGATGTGCCACCACCCGGTGATATATCCCTTGTATTGGGACTGTTTCCCACCCTTAGTTCCACCTGTTTTTACTCCCGACAGTTCCCCCACCAAACCTCTGGAAGCATGGCGCGCAGGAGCACACACGAGACACATGACCACACTCCCGGGGTATGCTCCAGGGGGGCTCCGCCCGCAAGCACAATCCCTTAGTAATGACAGCCCCGCGCTCGGACGTTAATGTCCTCACGCTCAATGTACGGGGTCTCCACACGCCCAATAAACGGTACTCTGCCTACTCCTAAATAAAGCGAATGTCAGCTAATATTGCTCTCTTACAAGAGACGCATATCAATGCTACTGAACTAGGCAGGCTACAGGCCAAATGGCGAGGGACCTTCTGTGCCACCACATACTCAGCATATGCGCGCGGCGCCTTAATATGGGTCAGACCGGGAACCCCTTTCCGCACACTTAGATGGGTGGTAGACAAGGAAGGCAGATACGCACTACTGGAGGGGCTCTTGGACGGACAGGGGATCCTCCTGGGAAGCATTTACGCCCCTAACACTGACCAAGATAAATTTTGGGATCACCTCACAGGAGTATTGGCCCAGTTCACTACAGTCCCGTGGGTCTTGGGAGGCGATTACAACTGCACGCTGGACCCCTCTTTGGACCGTTCCCACCCTCCTCCTGCGCGTTCCCCAATCCCCAGGCAGGCGGAGCTATTCAGAGCATGGACCACACACTGGGCGCTTACCGATGCTTGGCAGCACTTATATCCCCATGCCCGCATTTACTCATTCCTTTCGATGCCCCATAACCTCCGGGTTCGCCTGGACAGATTCTTATGCTCTGCACCGATCCTCTCCAAACTACTCTCCTCAGACTACCTGGGTCGGATCATCTCGGACCATGACGCCCACATACTGCGCCTGACCTGGCGGCCCCCACACCCACCCGTCCCCACTTGGCGACTCCCTGCAGACTGTTTGACAGATCCGGTGTTCAGGGACTCACACAAACACAGCATACGGGAATACTTCACACACAATACAAACACGGCAACATCGGCCTTAGTAGAATGGGATGCGTTCAAAGTTGTGGCCCGAGGGGAATGCATCAAACAGATCACAGGGGTTCGCCGCACATTGGAATGGACACTTTCAACCACGGAACAGCGTCTAGCTGCACTCACTAAACAAACCGATAACTCGGAAGAGCACGCCGTACGCACAGCTGAAGCGAAATCGACTTATCAGGCAGCCTGTGCTGATCTCAGGAAATATAACTTCAGGATCTACGCCACCAGAGTCCACAAAGACAGGGACAAAACTGGGACGTTGCTAGCCTGGATGGCGAAGCAAGACACCGAGATCAAACCGATCACGGAAATCATCAACCTAGAGGGTGTGCTCGTGCGTTCTCAGGCAGAGATCCTCCTGGCGTTCCAACGCTATTATGCACAAGTGTACGGGGCTCCGACACAGCTTTCCCCGTCATCTGTGGACCACTTCCTCGATCCACTGTCGCTGCTCGTGATATCGGACGCAGACAAGCGTACGCTCAATGCTAAAATAGCACCTTCAGATATCACCCACGCCTTGCGGGCCCTGTCCCGCAATAAAGCCCCAGGCCTAGACGGCTTCCCGCTCGAATACTACTTGACATTCTCCCCCTTGGTGGTCCCCCACCTGGCTCAGGTGTATGCAACAGCCCTTGACCTAGGGGTGCTTCCCTGTTCCATGCGAGAGTCAGTGATCGTCACTTTCCCCAAGCCCCATAGGGACCCCCGCTACATGGGTTCGTATCGCCCCATTACACTCCTGTCAGCGGACTGTAAGGTCCTCGGGAAGATATTGGCCGACAGATACGCACAAGTCGTATGTCCACTGATCCACCCCGACCAATGCGGCTTCGTTCCTGGGAGAAACACCTCACAGAACATCCGCCGGGTCTTCCATGTCCAGGACCAGGTGCGGGATAGATTCCCTCGCGCCGCCTGCCTCATTAAGGACCTAGAGAAGGCATTCGACACCCTCACCTGGCCGTACCTTTTTTCGGTCCTACGCTGTCTCAATGTTGGCCCGACACTCACAGCATACACGCGCCTCCTATATACCGATCTGAAAACACGTGTCAGGATTGGGAAACACATTTCCCCTGCATTTGAAGTCCGCCAGGGCACCAGGCAGGGGTGCCCCCTGTCACCTCTCCTTTTCGCCCTAGCGGTCGAACCGCTGGCGATTAGACTACGTCGGGAGGGAATACATTGGGGCATCCCGCTTGCAGACGTCACGCACTGCGTCTCGATGTACGCGGATGACCTCCTCATCTATGTCCAGGACATCGAAACGGATCTTACCCCCATTGGAGTGGCGCTCACTGAATTCGCAGAAGCATCGGGCCTCCGAGTGAATTGGGACAAATCTACGATCTACCCCTTCCACCCGGAATTGCCACCCCGGGACGTTGCATTGGGGACCCATAGCCTCGCATGGTCCGCGGAGGCCCCCCGGTACCTCGGTGTCCGTCTGTATCACTCTCCGGCCGACATCTTCGATGGTAATCATCGTAGAACACTAGCTAGCCTCCGACCGACTGTTGCCTTCTGGACCAAGCTCCCGCTCGCCCCGATAGGGCGGATAGCCCTGGCTAAAATGATAATGCTACCCCGGCTCCTCTATCATTTTACCAACCTACCAGTTGTGCCACCTGGGTCCTTCTTCCGGGACCTCAACTCACTCTTGGACACCCTTATTTGGGGCTCGGGTCGACACAGAGTGGCCTTGAAAACCCTCCAACTCCCCACGACACAAGGTGGGCTGGGAGCTCCCTCCTTTGAGTCCTATTTCCTGGCGGCACAGCTCCAATGGCTGTCGTACTGGACGGCGGACCGATATACCCAGGAGACTGGCACCCAGACCGGTAGAATTACGACCCCGGAGCTGCTCCGTCTCCTCCTCCCGGGCACCCAGCCTCGCCGTACATATCCCCTCCAAGTCACGATGGCGCGGCGGTGCATGATGCGGATCCACCGGATTTCCCCCGGGAGGACTCCGTACTCCCCGGCACTTCCGCTGGTCGGCTGCCCCAGACGGGAACTCTATTTCCCGGCTCCTATGCTAGCGGAATGGACGCACTGCGACGTCACGGACATGGAGTCATTTTTTGAGGAGGGTCAACTTATAGCTTGCTTAGCCTCCACACCGGCCCCAACAGCGCTAAGGATGCCTGGCTTCAGGCTTCACCCTGGTGGTGCCCAGAAGTGGACACTTCACAGGGAAAGCCAGGAGGGGTTCCACAGCGGTATGAGTATCAGCGCCAGGAAACCGCATAGGCGACACCGCAAGGTGACCGTCTGGTGACAGTGCGCTTTATAAGTACCATGACATTTACATTTACAAGTCGTTCGACCGCCTGGTCGCTGAGTTTGAACTCCCCCCAGGTCAATTCCTCAGATACCGACAGCTGCTCGAGGGTTTCCGCCCTTACCATAATCTTCAGGCTGGCGAACCAGACACGCATCCAGTTATTCACGCTATCCTACGCATGGGCGTGGGACGCCACTTGGTCACCTGGCTCTACAAATCGATTAGAGAACTCTCGTACACCACCCTGATGGCCCTACGCGCCACGTGGGAGGAGGACATCGGACGCGCGTTACACGACTCGGAATGGACCAAGGCGCTCGAGGCCCCGAAACGAGTCTCCAGAAACGCCCGTTTCCAAAACATCCAATATTACATACTACACAGGGCTTACCTCACGCCAGCGCGACTGCAACGGTTTTTCCCCACCTCACAATTCCTGTGCCCCAGATGTCATTCCCCCGATGTAGACTTCCGCCACATGTTTTGGGACTGCCCTGGCCTCCAACCCCTGTGGCTGACGGTACACGACACGCTGACAGACCTCACAGGCCTCACGACTCTAACCTCTTGGGAATCCAGCGCACTGGGTATTTTTCACATATCTAAACGGGCCCCTACACACAAACGCTTTGTGTGCTTGGCGCTGCTCCTGGTGAACAGATGTATAGCTATGCACTGGCGATCTCCGGAGGGTCCCCCCATTGCGGCATGGACGGGGGCAGTTTGTAAACGGGCGACGGCCGAAGAAGACGCCATCCGAGAAGAGGAGGCCAAGGGAGCGCGTAAACACCCCATCTCTATGGAATGGGCCATGCTCCTACATGGCTTTCGGCAGTCCACACGCGCTGAGGTCCCGCCTACGCCTACCCCCCCCCCTGCTCCCCCCCCCCTCCCGCCCGAGTAAACCCATAAGTTCTGACGGCCACTGTCACCCTCCTTACCTGTGCCGAGCCCGGTATTCCACGCCCCCCATCGACTCAGCCCCCCCCCCCATGCCGACCGCCCCGCTACCCCCATACACGACCCGGTTCCACCCCCTGACCGCTCTACCCCGCTACGAATGAATGTTGCGGACCCCCCCGCTACCCGCTGCCCGACCTCTGTCTCCTCCTGTTATGCTCTTGCCACCGCCTACATGCCCCCCCACAGTTTTGTCCCCCCAGTTACCCGGCACCGCCACTTTGCGAACTGCACAGACCCGATCCAACGTCCCCCATAGCTGGGACCCACACATCTATTGTTCATCTCCGTCCCCTATACGGAGTTTAGTTTCTGCGTCCTAACCTGAATATTTGTTTGAACGGTCTGTGATGTTCAGTGGATGTAATGCCATATTGACCAGGTTTTATTGCAGAAAAGTTGCGTGAACTGCTGACCGCGGCTGAATGTTGACGCCCCGTCAGCAGATGATTCTTGCTTTTTTCATGCTTGCTGAGGCAACAATAAAAACATGTTTTAAAAAAAAAAAAATGCGCTGCTTGCCCCCTTCTTAACACTGCTATTGGCACTGGTGTCTTCCTGACCTCTTAGAAGAAGGCATGTGTAAGATCTATCCTAAAGAAACCCTCCCAGGATCCTCTCGAGGTAACCAACTATCGCCCGATCTTGTGTCTGCCTCTTGCAGCCAAGGTTCTGGAAAAAGCTGTTAACTCAGAGCTCATGAAATACTTAGATAACAACAAGCTTTTAGACCCAACACAACATGGTTTCCGGTTGGGCCACTCCACAGAATCGGCACTTTCTGAATAAACACGTTGGCAGATTAATAAGGGTGGTAGGGCTATCCTGAACCTACTGGACCTATCAGCCGTATTTGACAGAGTTGACCACACTGTTCTTACGCGAAGGCTGAAGGCAGTAGGCATTGGGGACGCCGCTATTGCCCTTCTCACCTCTTTCCTCTCTGACAGAGAACAAAGGGTTTGTTGGGACAATTTGGAAATTACCTTCCCCCCTGGGAGTACCACTAGGATCAGCACTCTCCCCAATGTTGTTTTACATTTATCTCTCCCCTTTAGCCAAACTGATCAGGAACCATGGCTTTCACTTGTATCATACGCAGATGATACTCAAATTATCATCTCCGTCTCATCAGAGGCAGATACAATCGCAGACAGATTCCATAGCTGTCTTGGCCACATTATGACTTGGATGCACAAGGACTACGTAAAACTGAACGCGAACAAGACAGAGGTCATGGAATTCAGAATTGGACTTTCCATTTGAACCTAGTCATGGTGGGTCGTAGAGGCAGGAGCATGACCTGTTCCAGCCACCAAAGTCAGAAACCTTGAAATCTTGCATGATGCCCAGTGCAATTTCTCACGGCAAATAAACAACTGACCTCTGCCTGCTACTTCCTCCTAAAAATATTCTGAAAAATCCTGCCCTTTTTACCTATGGAGTTGAGGAAAGCAGTGGTGGTAACCCTTGTTCTTTCTTGCCTGGATTACAGTAATGATCTGTATCTAGGTGTCAATAAATGTCAGTTGTCCATACCCCAATCCTTGCAGAATGTGCACATACCATTCTTAATATTCCAAAATCTCGGATGCCATTAGAAATTTGCATTGGCTCCCAGTTGATCAGCGAATTGAGTTCAATGCATTATACCTTGCTCATAAAACTCTGCATGGAGGGGCAACCAACGACTTACGCAAATTATTCCACTGGCATGCTCCCGGCCGGATGTTAAGATCTGCTAATAAAGCTCTGCTTTCCGTGCCCAGAGTCAGACGGGCCAGATGGGGAGGCAGATGCCTCTCTTTTCTGGCATTGAAGCTCTGGAATGAACGTCCACTAAATATTAGGCTACTATCTTCCAGGTCTCAGTTCAGGAGACAGATTAAAACCTTGCTTTTCCCTCGTAAACAGTGATAGAGATCTTCCTGACTTCCGTACTTTCTTGCTTCCCTTAGCGCCAAGACGCCTTGTTATTCGTGTGCTTTATAAGGTATTACTTACTTACTTACTATACATTATGGGGCCGATTAGGATGGCGGTTTTTCCGCATCCTCCGGGCCGGCGGAAGTGTCCGCCGGCCTGGAGGATGCGGAAAAACCGCGGCGGAGACTCCAAAGACCCACCGCCAAATTAGGATGGCTGGTGGGTCTGATAATCTGTCCGCCGCTTTTCCGCCGCGGTCGGAAGGCGACCGCGGCGGAAAAGCACTAACATGTCTGGCGGTGTCTATCAGACACCGCCAGGCATATTAGGATGTCTGAAAATATATGCTTTTCCGCGGCGACTTTACCGCCGTGGAAAAGCATACGGACCTTCACTTCGGGGGCCCGTTGCGGGCCCCCTGGGTGAAGGTGGGGTGGGGGGTGCACATGGGGGGTACCTATGGTACCCCCCTGCATTTGCGTGCACAATGCAGCAGGCACCGCGCGGTGCCTGCCGCTTTGTGCACGCAAATGCTGTGCATGGATTTTTTACATTGCGGCGGATGCAGCTTGAAGCTGCACCCGCCGCAATGTTAGAGATAGAGGATGTGACCGCCACCCTGGCGGTCACATCCTAATTTGATCGGAGGGAACGCCGCAGCCCATGCGGACGTTCCCTCCTCCTCAGGGGTCGCGGACGGACTCAAGTCCGTCCGCGATCCTAATCGACCCCTATATATTGAGCCCTACCTACAATGACTACTTTAACCCCTACCGCGCTACCGCGTTTTCCCGCTGTGCGCTGGAATTTAAAAAATGGCTTGTTTATGACAAAGCCAGCTCGTCATCCGCGTAGCGCAGGTAACGCCCATGACGAGCTGGCTTTGTCATTAACACTGAAGGGGTTAAGAAGACTATACTATTCACACTCATGTAGGCACATACGCTATTCAAATACTAGCTCTTCACCATAATGTATTGTTGGTCGCATCAGATCCAAATCTGGCTAATGAAAGAATTGTATACGTAGCATCAGAGTTTGGGAAAGTTTTGGGCTACAATTTAAGCACTGAAAACACTAAGATTTTACCATTTAGTCCTTCTACTTTAGATTGATACAATATTTACAGTGAATAATATGAAATATCTAGGAATCTTACTTGCATCGCTTTTTGCCAAAATAAAGCCCACAAATGATATACCTTTGACTAAAGAAATTACCTGACTCTTATAAATAAATGGGAACACCATCCTTTGTCATTATTGCAAAGGGCAAATCTTGTTAAGATGATTATGATACAAAAATGATCGTACCTATTTTAGGCCTTAATGATTTATCTTCCCAGAAGAAGCACAAATATGTGTTACTTGGGGACATAAGAGACCTAAATGGGCATATTGGTTAATGCAACTCCCAATAACACAGGCGGATAGGCCTTTCTCAATTTCTATTTTAACTATTGGGCAGCTTTAGCCTAAAAGATGACTAAGCTCATCATCAATCTACCAAAACGTTTAGACATATTAATGTATATTTTCTACTATTCCCACCTCATATCTGTTCCACTTTTCAAATCACACAAGACACCCAAAACATAATAGATTTATGCTTATAGAAACATATGTACTGATATGGCAGGAGATGAAAGGACACTGCAATATCCCTTTAATACATGGGTATCAACCTATATGGAAAAACATATCTTGTTAGCTTCTTCATGCAGGCTAATTCCGTATGGGCAAAATATGATCTACAATTTCTGTATCAATTATTTTTGAGTGGAACCATGACATGTTTTTATGGATATCACAAATTAATTTAAGACTCTGGAAAGCAAGGCACTATGGGCTACTAAATGGTCTAAATTGTTAAATATAGATATCACTGTAGAATCCTTCAAAAGTTTGTTATGGATGGCATATTTGGTTTTGTCAGTGTTTGAGTATAGGATGCAACACTATAAAAATGTATTTCACTTTTATGTCACACCACTTAAGATTTCAAAGTGGATATCAGGAACTTCTGATAGTTGTCCTACATTTCAATCATTATCTACCATTCATATACATATGTTTGCTAGTTGTCTCACAAGCAGGACCTAGTGGGATCTAATCTCCGCCAAGATTTCTAATTTCATCAAGGAAAAAACTGATTTTGATATACAGCTGATTCTGTTAGGAGCTATGGCGCACGTCAAATCCAGATTTGTGTTTCTGGCCATTTTGGTTACATGTTTAGAAATAGCACAACATTGGAAAGATCAGTCCAGTTCCGTAGTGCAAAAGTGGATATGAGTGATGATGGACATATATGCCTACGAACAATACAGGAACAAAATACAGCACACAAACAGATAAAAGGTCAATATATCGCTCTGTGGAAGTGTAATGCTTCCTCAGTGTGACTTAGATTGGAGTGGGAATTGTAAATCTAGACCCCTCAAAGCCCAACCATTTCCCCAATGTGGCATAGACAGAGTCCAACACTTATCACAAAGTGACCTAAAGAGTAGGGGCAATTGTAAATCTACTCCTTCAAAATCCAACACTTTCCCCAGTGTGACTCAGATTGGAGTGGGTATAGTAAATCTATTCCCCTCAATTCCAAAACTTTCCCCAATGTGGCTTAGATTGTAATGAAAATAGTAAATTTGCCCCTCGCAAACTGCAATACTTTCCACAGTGTGGCTTAGATTCTGGGAATAGTACATTTTGAATCTTCAAATTACTCAACCTTAAAGTTCAACACTTCCCCAAATGTGGCTTGGATTGGATTGTGAATAATAAATCTAACCCCCTCCTCATCCAACATTTTTCATGATACAGCTTAGACTGGAGTTGGAATAGTAAATATATCTCCCTCAATGTTCAATGCTTTCCCAATGTGGCTTAGACTGGAGTGGGAATAGTAAATGCACTTCTTCTCATCTATTCAATTTTGTACAATGTACTTTAGGTTGGATTTGCAAATTTTATTTACAGTTTTGTAAGTTGAGTAATTGGTAGTGTATTTAATTTTAGTTAGGTAGAAACAATTCTTTTATGCTTTTGTAGTTTTTTTTGTTTGTAGTGATATAGGGGAAATATGTTTTTACACGCGAATAATAAATTGTTAATAACATATTTGATTTCAATTTTAGACTATGAAGCAAAAACAAGCTGTTAGGTAAGTTTTATTTTTTACATTTATTTATTTTATTGACATACTTTTCTGTATTTTTTTATGTTTCGTATTTATTTAAATGTACGCATACATGTTCACATAATTTTTATGTACATACATTTTTCAACATGAATAGTTTTAAATATATATTAGTTTTGCACTTTCTATACATTTTAACATATATATCAAACATTTGACATTTTTCTCTTATTTGCATATATTTATTCACCTTTTTGGCATATATAATACTTCTTTGCACACATACAATTTATTGTATGTATTGCATATTCAGATGTGCATTAACTATATTAAAAAGTACATTATTATTTTTAATTTATATTTTTGCAGATACATTTTTAAAACTTTTTTAGATTTATGTATTACAATATTTAAGTATTGTTAAAATAAATTAAATACATAATGTTTTTGTTTTTTATTGTTTCTTTTTTCAGAGGGGTTTGAATTTTTTAAAATGTTTATTTAGAGGTCTTTTTTTACCACATTATTCATTTTGTAGTCTAGCTTCATTATTTTATGCTGGTTCTGGATATCTTTGGTTGCAGTTCCAGATTCCTGGTCTCCAGTTAGGGTAAAGTTGCTTTTTTAAATATTTGTTGCGGTTTTAGTGTTTTGGGGAGTGGTTATAGTGATAGTTTAGTTAGTTTATTTTAGTGATGTTTACGCTGAAACCTACCCGACAGTGTCCCTGTCTGGTTTGGCTAAGACATCTTCGGAACATTCAGAAAGCTTCCCTGGGAATGCATTCCACCCATTGCTTGCCATTGCCTTTGTGGTTTGTAACACACCTTTTATGGCTTTCATTTTGCTGGCTTTATTCGATTAAGGCTGTCCAGGTACAGTAAGTTCTTCCCAGGGAGCAGACCTTTTCACACTACCTCTCCTTTATTCTTCCATGAGTGCTCCTTTCTGTAAACAGGCCTGTAAATCTTGAGCTTATCTTGTCATTTTTGAGTTCTTTCAAAGACAGAGGTCAAATGTCAGGCTCTGTCTTCTGAGGAAAATTGAATTTTGCCTTGTTATATGTGCCTACGTGTTCCCCATCCTATGTTATATGTGCATGATCGATATGCATATATCCCCCTATGATCGATTTAAGACGCAATTATAGTTGTGTCCAACTCTAGTATGCCAGTATCCAGTTCTCGTGAAAGCAACGAGTATTAGGCCTATGTTGCCAACGTTTTACATTATGTACGTTAATTCATTGAATTGTCCCCGTTTCTAGGCCTCAAAAGGGGCCCGGACACCAGATTCAAGCTCCAGTCTCCTGAACCCACTCCGAGGACCGATGCAGCCCCCACCTGCATCCCTGACCCTTCACTTACTTCCTGCCAAGCAGCGCGGTGCCCGGCCTGGCTCTGCCTGCCTGTCTGCCAAGAATATGTTATGCTTCTAGTTATCAGTCCAGTTTTCCTTCTCCGCATTCCTAAGCTACTGAACCGCATCAGAGGTTCAGCTATAGTCTAGTCTTTCTGTCTCCATGTAAGAGAAATACTGTATTAATATTCATAGAAGATTCATGGCACACGCAATACATGTAGAATATATGCATGCACCAGCCTTAGTGTCAAGTAGCCTTTGCCCTGATAACTTTTAGATTCTATCAACATGTACTCCAAACACCAGATACCAGATATGCTATAGGTACATGTCGTCCTGACACCGCAGACTTTAGTCTCCTCTTCTAATGCAGAAGTCATAGCCCCCAGTTCTCACCGGTAACACGTCATTGCCCGTTTGCGCGCACCACTAGGTTAAAGGTCCCAGCTGCTCAGGTACCCCCCTCCATGTTTCCGCCCATTCATGACACTTCTGTGACGTTCTCATCACATGTCTACGTGCCCGCCCTGTGCACGCCTTCTTTTCACGCCAATGTCTTCTTATCTTACGCTTGTCACTAGTTACGCCTACTGTATGTAATGTAATGGAAATGTCTTACTATATATATGTTGAATTGTGATGAAACGGGTGCAGCTGCCTTCCTTCCTATTTTATTTCAGGCTGTCCCGTTCCAGTCCCTTCCCTTTTGCCTGAATAAAGCCTGTTCAACTCGGATACATCGGATCCTGCCTCTTATTTATTGAGCTATCTGTTATTGTTAATATATTCAAAAATAGTACCGGTAATTAATTATTTATTTACCACATAAATGGTGCCCGAACAGGGACGAGCCCCTTCCTCACGCGCTGGCGATGTACGCAGGTCCCCTGACCCTCTGCAGCCGTGACGGAACTCTACTGCGCACCGGCAGATATTTCTGCTTCAAGTCTCCCTCAGGCCCACGGAGGAGACGGAGACTGCGGTCCGGCATCCAGACGAAGCGGTGTGGAATGTGGTTCGTCCCGACCAGAGCCCAAGCCGAGAGTCAAGGTCCGAAGTATCCGGAGGCCCACCTGTTTCCGAAGTCCGTAGTCCGACGTCGTAGCAGTCCAGTCCAGTCCGAGGCCTTCCAGTTTCTGCTTCCCGGTGAGTACCGTCGCGGGGGAAGTATCTAGACAGGATCATTAGTTTTGTTCCTGGTCCGTTGGGTTTGGGTACACAGATCCAGTCCGAAGTATTCACCTAGGTGGGTACGGTATGACGTGTCTCTTTATGGGACCGGTATGTTCTGTACTGTTTTAGCAGTGCATCCAGTAATTCTAGTAAGTTTCGTTCTCGAGAAATTCATGTGTTCTGTTTTCAGTGTATCAGGTAGTATTCTGTTCGAACTGTTATCAATGTATTTTTATGTCGTGGTATGAGTGTTCTGTTTGCCATTTTATTACTGTGATTATTGTGTATTGTGTTCCAAGTGTATTACCGAAATGCCTCTGTTCTCGAAATTACGTCAGTTAAAGACCAGAAAAGGGTTACTCGAAGAAGCAGTTCCTGTCCCTCCTAGGGACAGTCCAGGACATTTTATGTATCACAAGCATGGCTTAGATCCCATAAAATATCTAGACTTATGGGCGGACTATACCAAGGAACTAGAAGAGAAATATAGATCGCCCGTATCAGGTACATGGGATGCCGAGTGCATCATGCGAGTAGAAGAAGCATTATGGAAAAAGAAAGCCAGACAGTCCCAGAAAGATGCCATCGAGTTATGGCGCAAAGAATCTCATAAAAGAACCGAAAAAGAATTCAGAAAAACAGAATTAAGTAGGGAATCCTCAGAAAGAGCCCAAGAAAGGGAATTAATCGAAGAAGGTGAACGAGTTAGAGCAGAACAGTCAGACAGACAGAGGAATGCCATTATTAAAGGCATGTATCCTCTTCTTGCCGAGGGTTTGCCAAAGGCAACCCCGGAAGTACCCGGTAATTTACCGCCGCCGTTGGTCCCGATTAAACTACGTCATAAACAGACCGCAGCTGACGTATTTCTTTCGTCCTATTTGGACGACACAGTCCCAGCCTATGCAAATCCTGTTCCGCCTGCTCCCGTTAATAATGTAATTCCTGTCCCGCCAACTACTGTTCCCGGGGGTCAAGTTCATATTCCAGCACCCCCGGACCAGCCCACAGTAAATGTACCCGTTTTGCCAGTCACTCTGCCAGCCCGTACAGTATTAACTGACAATTCCAGCTCAGGAGGGGCTGAAGGAGGTGCTCCTATCACCCCGCCTCAAGTTAGACGACTGACGCTGCATGACGTAGCGTTACAGCGTACGCCAAAAGTGGCGACATACACAGATCTCAAGCGACTTCTTACTGACTGTATATATGATCCAGTTCCAGGCGAAGATCACATGATCTTATATTCAGTACGTTTAAGACGGGTGGCCAGCTTTTTGATCACCCTGCCTGATATGAAGGAACATCTAAACAGAATATATCGTTTTATCCGTACAGGAGAGAATCCAGGAAGTATTCACGAAGCTATGTCACAAAGGAAAGCCGAGGTTCAACTTATGATTTTAAAGTTCTTGATTAACTGTTTAATAAGAGAGCAAGATTATCCAGATAAAGACCAAGACGAGATGAAAGTCCTGACCAGGTGGAGTGACAATATAGCCGAGGGAAAACACAAGACACAAGGTAGTGTAGAGAGTATGTACAAGAAAATTCGTAAGGAAATAATACGTATACACCAGAAAGAGGAAGCAAAAAGAGCAACCGAGAAAGAATACGACTCTTCTAGTGAAGAGGTAGACAGCGAGAATCCCTCCAGAATAGTGTATGTAGGTAGAACTAGACTTTCCGACAGACCTTCACGCCTAGATTACAAGAAAACTTTTCCTCCTCCAGTACCAGAACAGTGTTCTCTTGAGCAAGTATTCCAAGCCACCGATCACATTCTGAAATTACGAATAGGGTATAGCGAGCTTAGTACAATGCATGAACAAGAACTAGCCCGATCAGCAGTCCGATGGACTAGTGATTCTACCACGTTTCCAGACGAAATAGTGGCCCAAACGTTTCTGAAACTGCCCCCAGCCGAGCAACGTCTGGTGGGTATGTATATGATCCAGCACCTCATCACACTGTATGAGGATCAGCATTCCGATCCAGGTCCTCTACATGATGTCCTGAACGAGTTACTCCTAAACAGATGGAAAGGTCTAGGTACCGATTTAATTAGTGTCATTCTAGAACAGCGCCACAAGTACGGAACGTTTCTGAATCCACATTTTGTTCATGTCTCACCCCCAGAAAATAAATCATTCTACATAGACAGACAGAATCCGTTACGAGAAGTACATCCAGTCAAGAAAGAGGGTGGTGGTCTAGAACGAGTATTTGTTTATACCCCTATCACGAAAATAGAACTCTTGGAAATGAAAAAGTTAATTCCCTGTCATGATAAAGATCCAGCAGGGTTTCACCGTGAATTAAAGGACATGCTCCGTATGGGAGAATACACGTATCCTGATATCATTAAAATGTTAAAGGTCCTGTTGCCTGCGGGCATATATGAAAAACTCAAAGAAAAAGAATAGGAGGTGGGAGAGAAAAAGATAGATTGGACAGCATTAGAAACTGAAGATAATACACGAGTACCAGGTACCGGTCTTGGGGATAAAGCTAAAGCTTTGCCCGAATTGTTAATACAAGTCTTGCCAAGATTACTAGCCACGAAAAAGGAAGATTGGGATGCCATCTCAGCCTGTAAACAGAAACAAGACGAAGATACTAGTGATTTTTATTCTAGATTTGAGAAATGTTTCATTATTAATAGTGGTCTGAAAACAAGTAGTGAATCGTATCCCCATCTTTTTGTTACCAAACTAGTCGAAAATTCAAGTCCACAAGTTAAAAATAGAGTACTGAAAGTCGAAAGTACCTGGCAAGCTAATACTCCGTCACAGATGCTCCAGATGCTCCAGTATCACCAGAACAGAATCAGGGAAGAGCAGGAACACGAAAAGAGACGTATGAAAGACACGAAAATGAAAGTATTAGTTGCACAATCTGTTCCACAAGACAGTCAGAAGAGGGGTCCGAACCAAGCCAGTCATCCTGCAGCTCCCGTTAAAGGGACATGCAATTACTGTAAACAGCCAGGTCATTATATAAACGAATGTGCAGTTCTGAAACACAACATAGCTACAGGTAAGACGAAAGAAAGACCACGTCCACATAGACAAGAACAAGTTTCACAGACTTCCCAGCCACCGCAGAATGCACAACAGACAGCTGCAGTACCGCAGCCTATAGCTGCAACACAACACGTTACACAGCAGATGTACCAGTACGCACAGTCAGAGTATCCAGATTATCAGCCGTATTCATGAAACAGCCTAGAGAGGGAGGTAGGCTTGCCTCTCATCGAGATCCCTGTAGATCAAGAGGGTCCCTATGTACACAGTCAAGTATTAGGGAAAGACAGAAAGTTTCTGATTGATACAGGGGCAAGTAGGACTACCATCAGTCATGACGAGGTTCCAGGGGCTCCGCTCTCAGGCTCTAGAAATGTTTCCCTTGGATTTTCAGGAAAGCCTATTGTTAATGAAATATCGAAACCAGTTACTCTAGAAGTTGGTCCATTGTCCCGAACTACAGACTTGTTACTCACGAAATCATGTCCAGAAAATTTACTAGGCATTAGGACCCTGAAAGAATTAGGAGCAGTAATATGCTGCTCCCCAGAAGGGGTGCGACTGTTCCTGAGGGATTTTAAAGGTCATTATGTATTACGTGAGTTTGATCCAAGATTATTGAATGTACCACAGCATTTATGGGCGCAAGGTCCAACTGATGTAGGTTGTATGCATATCACACCCCATCGTGTTACCCTGAAGCCAGGTGTTGTATTACCACGAATCAGACAGTACAAATTGCCATCTGAGGCTGTAGCAGCCTTATCCAAAATTATTGACGAGCTTATTGCTCAACGAGTGGTTGTAGAAACTGACTCCAATGTATGTAATTCTCCTATCATTCCGATTCTGAAACGTACTGATCCAAATGCACCTCCAGTTTATCGATTAGTGATTGATCTTCGAGAACTTAATAAATGTATCATACCCCAGTACCCAGTAGTCCCAGATATTTCTTCCCTATTAACTGCCATTGATTCCGAAGCTACATTCTTTACCGTTATTGATCTCAAGAACGCATTCTTTAGTGTCCCCATTCATCCAGACAGCCAGTTCCTTTTCGGATTCTGTTTAAATGGAAGAAGCTATAAATTTACACGAGCTCCTCAAGGTTTCACAGAAAGTCCTAGTATTTACAGTCAAGCACTTAAAAGACAACTAGACAATATTCACATGCCAACTGACACTGCCCTGCTCCAGTATGTCGATGATCTACTGATCACAGCCCGTTCTGAACGTGACTGCGAACGTGCGTCACTTACAGTTCTGTATTTTCTGGCCGAGATGGGGCACAAGGTGTCCCCTTCCAAATTGCAATTCTGTGTCCAGCAAGTGGTCTACTTAGGACACTTACTGTCCAAGAGGGGTAGGCAGTTGACACCAGACCGTATCCAGTTAATAGCACATCTTCCACAGCCCAAGACACAGAAGGAGGTACGAGCTTTTATAGGCCTCACTTCTTATTGCAGACAATGGATTCCTCAGTACGCATTTCTAGCCAAGCCACTGATACGGTTAACGACACAGGAGGCAGCCGTATCGACTGTCCTCCCTTGGACCCAGGAACATACACTTGTTTTCAATGAATTAAAGAAAGCTTTATGCCAAGCACCTGTTCTAGCAACACCGAACTACAGTAAGCCTTTTACACTTTTTGTTACTGAACGTGATGGTACTGCATTATCTGTTCTTACACAAGATCAAGCAGGACAATACAAGCCCTGTGCTTATTTTTCTAGCACATTAGATCCAGTAGCCCAGGCTCTGCCTGCGTGCCTCAAGTCAGTTGCAGCCACAGCTCTAGCTATCAGACAAAGTGATTCCATAGTGTTAGGACATTCCCTGACAGTACAAGTTCCACACTCCGTGGAAGTTCTTTTAAACCGAACACAGACTCAGCACTTGACAATTGCACGTTTAACAGGTTATGAACTGACACTGTTTCAGCCACATATAGAAATCAGACGCTGCAACATTTTAAATCCAGCTACACTGTTACCGTCAGTTACTTCAAATCCTGCCACACATGACTGTGTGGAAGTTGTTAACACTACGACAAAGCCAAGACAAGACTTGACAGACATTGCATTACCTGATCCCGACCTGACACTTTATGTGGATGGTTCATGTATGAGAACAAGTACAGGAGAACTTGTAGCCGCGTATGCAGTGACTACTGAAACCGAAGTTATAGAAACACATCGTATAGACACCCTGTCTGCTCAAGCAGCAGAGCTTGTCGCTCTGACCCAAGCCTGCATACGTGCCAAGAACCTGAAAGTTAATATATACACAGATTCACGTTATGCATTCGGAGTCGTACACGACTTTGGAGTGCTCTGGCAAGAAAGAGGTTTTATGACTTCTCATGGAACCAAGATTCAGCATGGCCCCCTCATTCAAGCTCTGTTAGATGCAATACATTTACCGACAGCTATCGCCATCATGAAGTGCAAGGCACATACGAAAGTCACTGACGCCATTTCCCAGGGTAACGACCTGGCAGATCGAACAGCCAAGCTTACAGCCCAGACTCCAGACATTCCAGTTAACACGACACCGACACACATTCCAGATCAGACTACTTGTATGACAGTTAAGGACCCAACACAAGATGTAATAGATATACAGTTACATGCCACTCCAGAAGAAATCAAGAAATGGTCTGAACAAGGAGGGGTCCAGACAGATCAAGGATGGTTGACGAAGGGAAAAGCCACATGGTTTCTCCCCAACTCTATGGTTCAAGTCATTATTAACACCGCACATAGTCCAGCACACTTAGGAGAAAAAGCCATGTTAGACAGTATCCAGAACCTCTGGTTCAACAAGCATTTACGAGCAGCAGCCAAGCAGAAAGTACGTACCTGCATGATCTGTTGTCAGTTCAATCCAGGTAAAGGTATCCCGGTGGAACAAGGTGGATTCCATCCCCCTGACCACCCTTTTGAAGTCCTCCAGATGGATTATATTCAGATGGAGCGATGTCGAGGTTTCAAGTATGTCCTCGTAGTTGTATGCGCTTTGTCCAGGTGGACAGAAGCATATCCAGTTCCAGATTACACAGCTGCGACCACTGCCAGGCAGTTGGTTCGTGAGTATTTCCCCCGCTATGGATTACCTAGGGTTGTGTATTCAGATAACGGCCAGCCATTCTCATCCGAGCTCATGAAACAAGTTTCCCTTCTGTTAGGGTACCAGTGGAAGTTCCACTGTGTACGACATCCCGAAGCAGCCGGTCTCGTAGAGAGACATAACCAGACCCTGAAAATCCGCATCGCCAAAGTATGCGCAGAGAAAGGCGTAGATTGGATGGTAGCACTGCCAGTCGCCCTTTTCTATATGAGAATGGTTGCTCATTCCCGTTCAGGTCTATCTCCATATGAGATAGTGTTTGGTCGACCCCCAAATATGTGGGGTACACCTAGACCCCGTACAATTATCGATGTTGACAGTAATATGCTGACAGATTACCTTGCCTCCTTGATGTCTGCACTACAATCTTGTCGTTCACAGGTTGCCGCTGCATTTCCAGACAACACCGAAGTGAAACCGCACGAGGTCGTTCCGGGGGATTTCGTGCTGATCCGCAATTTTGATCGTTCAAGTCCGCTGGAGCCCCGCTGGAAGGAGCCCCGCCTTGTTCTTCTCACCACCCGGACAGCAGTGAAGGTCGAGAACCGAAAAGGGTGGCTACACGTGAGCCACGTCAAGAAATTTCATGGACTCAAACCAAAAACTTTTCTCAAGGACTGCCCCGTTCTCAAGGACTGTCCAGACACTGAAACTAAACTTCCCTTGTTAGAGAAAACTCTGCAGCAGGAGTATAAACAGAAATTGAGGTCTAGTAAGTCAGCCAGTTTAATTGTCTAAGTCCCTCTCGGGTGAAACGGTTAGACAGGTTCCTGACATGTATGAGATAGACCCACACAGTGAGAGAGTTAGCCAAAACTCTAAGAGAATACGCTATCGAAAGAATCTTTGCAGTCGATGTATAGTTACTCTGTCCTTTCTATTATTTCTAAGTCTTATGGTTACATGCATAAGTTATGCTGTACATTTATGTTTTCCTATTTCACATGTACATATGTTTTCTAATGCTACAGTAGAGCACACATTTAGTGACCTGCCTCCTCACGAGTTATCATATCGTCTTGCTATGCGTAATAATACTTTTATCCGAATGCTGCACTATTCACACCAGACCAGCAATGCCACTAATTGTTGGGTGTGTGGTCGACTCCCCCCTTTCCAGACACCGAAGGGAGTTCTGCCACTCTTTCCCTATCCGTTTTCACATAATGGTTCGTGTGGAGCATGGTCCACGTTAACGTCATCCTCAAATGATATGTCCCTTCTGAATCGAACATGTTTCCCAGACAAGCAAGGTCTTTCCCATAGAACAGGGTTAGATCTAGAAAATGAAGTATATGATCTAGGTAATTATTCCTCGAATTTCATGGTTCTGAATGTTCAGTCCGAGACTACTCCAGATTTGCCTGCTATTTCAGTTCTACCAGTTAAAGGCGAATTATGTGTCAGAAAGAATGGTTCTGCACATGTAGGACATAGTGATTGTACTACTATGGTCGAGTATAGTGACAGTGGGAAATCTATTTTCAAAGCCTCACGTCATTCTTATTTTGTGTGTGGTCAGACCGCATATGTATGTCTGCCCCTAGATTGGGATGGAACATGTTACATTGCCTTCCTACTGCCACCAGTTTTCCTAGCCCCATCCGATTATCACAGAAATACAAATCTAGTACACGTTAGACATAGAAGGGAGATCGAGTCCCCAATTGTCGATCAAACTGAAACTGCCTTAGAACAATATCAAGACTTCAATAAAGGTTTCTTTTTCTTCATAGGTCCCGTCCAGAATAGTAAGTTAATACGTAGGCTAACCAGAACCCTTGAAGCAGTAGTGAATGAGACTACTTCCGCTCTAGGTAATTTAACTGAAGAGCAATCTGCTATTAGATTTGTCGTGCTCCAGAATCGTCTCGTTCTTGACGTCATACTGGCCGATAGGGGAGGAGCTTGTAGAGTCATCGGATCTAGTTGCTGCATTTTCATTCCTAATAACGCGCCGTCTGTTTATTCAGCTATAACCAGACTTCATAAAATTGCCCATCAGTTACACCAGAATCCAGGCACCTGGACATGGTCCGGTTGGCTCTGGAGTATCATATCTGCCTGGGGATGGAAAGTATTGTCATTCCTGGGTATAGCAGTAATGATCATATTCAGTTGCTGCCTTTGTTTACAATGTGGCCCTGCGATTTGCGGCTTGTGTGCTACCTCTTGTATTCCTAGTCCTAAGTCCCGTTCCAAGATAATTCGAGACGAGCAAATGATGCTATATGAACAGATAGATGGTATCATGAATATTGATGTTTCCTGATGGAAACGTAGGGCACAAGGAGGGAATGAGGAAAATTGAATTTTGCCTTGTTATATGTGCCTACGTGTTCCCCATCCTATGTTATATGTGCATGATCGATATGCATATATCCCCCTATGATCGATTTAAGACGCAATTATAGTTGTGTCCAACTCTAGTATGCCAGTATCCAGTTCTCGTGAAAGCAACGAGTATTAGGCCTATGTTGCCAACGTTTTACATTATGTACGTTAATTCATTGAATTGTCCCCGTTTCTAGGCCTCAAAAGGGGCCCGGACACCAGATTCAAGCTCCAGTCTCCTGAACCCACTCCGAGGAGCGATGCAGCCCCCACCTGCATCCCTGACCCTTCACTTACTTCCTGCCAAGCAGCGCGGTGCCCGGCCTGGCTCTGCCTGCCTGTCTGCCAAGAATATGTTATGCTTCTAGTTATCAGTCCAGTTTTCCTTCTCCGCATTCCTAAGCTACTGAACCGCATCAGAGGTTCAGCTATAGTCTAGTCTTTCTGTCTCCATGTAAGAGAAATACTGTATTAATATTCATAGAAGATTCATGGCACACGCAATACATGTAGAATATATGCATGCACCAGCCTTAGTGTCAAGTAGCCTTTGCCCTGATAACTTTTAGATTTTATCAACATGTACTCCAAACACCAGATACCAGATATGCTATAGGTACATGTCGTCCTGACACCGCAGACTTTAGTCTCCTCTTCTAGTGCAGAAGTCATAGCCCCCAGTTCTCACCGGTAACACGTCATTGCCCGTTTGCGCGCACCACTAGGTTAAAGGTCCCAGCTGCTCAGGTACCCCCCTCCATGTTTCCGCCCATTCATGGCACTTCTGTGACGTTCTCATCACATGTCTACGTGCCCGCCCTGTGCACGCCTTCTTTTCACGCCCATGTCTTCTTATCTTACGCTTGTCACTAGTTACGCCTACTGTATGTAATGTAATGGAAATGTCTTACTATATATATGTTGAATTGTGATGAAACGGGTGCAGCTGCCTTCCTTCCTATTTTATTTCAGGCTGTCCCGTTCCAGTCCCTTCCCTTTTGCCTGAATAAAGCCTGTTCAACTCGGATACATCGGATCCTGCCTCTTATTTATTGAGCTATCTGTTATTGTTAATATATTCAAAAATAGTACCGGTAATTAATTATTTATTTACCACACTTCCAAGGGAGCTTGGTTCTTGCCTTTTTTCTCTGATTTAAAAGTGAGAGGATTTATGTGACAGTCTTGCAGGATACTGGGGATAGAGGGAACGTTTTTTTCTAGCACACAACAACATTTAAATTAACCTCAGGTATTTCAGAAAGTATCAGAATTAGCAAAGCACAAACGAAGCACACACTTTGTTAATTCTGAAGTGTGTTGGTCCTGAATACTTAAATATGATCAGAACAAATCAACACACTAGGTGATGCGATTTCCACACATTATTGTTTGTGGCCTGTATAGTTTTATTAGTAAAACTGTATGTCTGTGCACATGTAATCGTAATTTCAATTGAAAATGTGTTGTCTGTATTGGCAGTGTACTACCACACCATGCGAACTCCTCTCTACACCATTCCACTCTATTCTACACCACTCCACGGCACTGCACACTACTCTGCACTGCTTCACTTTACACCAAGCCACTGCACTCTACGCCACTTCACTCTACGCCACTACACTCTACACCACTTCACTCTACATCTTTCTACTCTACTGTGCACCACTCTAATCTATTACAATGTTATCTACACCACTCTATTTTACACCACTCTAGTCTAGGCTACTCTGTACAACACTCTACACAACTCCAGTCTAGGCCTCTCCACTCTACTCTCTACCAATCCACTCTACGTCCCTGCACTCTATACAATCCACTGTGCTCCACTCTAATTCATTTGGCACTACTAAACGGTATGCTACTGCGCTTATAACACCACTTTACACCATTACTCTACGCCACTCTACACCACTGCACTCTACTCTGCACCGCTCCACTCTATGCCACTTCATTCTATTCTGAAACAATCTACTGTATGTTACTGCACTTTACTTCACTCTGCACCTCTCCACTCTACGCCACTGCACCCTAGGCCACTCTACTCTATGCCACTGCACTCTATGTGCCACTGAACTCTACACCACTACAATCTACTCTGTACCACTGTAGTCTACTCCACTGTTCTCTGTGAAACTCTACTCTATGTCACTGCACTCTGCACTAATGTACACTATGCTACTCTACACCACTACACTCTGCGACACTCTACTTTGCAACACTGCACTCAGCCACTGAACTCTATGCAACTCCACTCGGCACTACTGCATATTATGCCACTGCACTCTGCAGCACTCCACTCTAAGCCACTGCACTCTATGCCACTATACTCTACTCTGCACGACGCTACAACACTTCACTCGACACCACTGGACTCTGCACCACTCTTCGCCACTACGCTTTATGCCACTCTATGCTACTGTATTCTACACCCCAGCACTCTATGCCACTCTACTCTGCACTACTCCACTCTACACCACTGCACTCTGTGCCACTGCATACTACTATGCACCACTCTATTCTACGCCACTACGTTGTAGGCTGCTGAATTCTATGCCACTGCACTCTATACCACTATACTCTGCAACACTCTACGCCAATGCAGTCTACACCAGTCCACTTTACCCTATGCCACTCCACTGTATGCCACTGCACTCTACTCTGCACTATCCCACTTTACTCTTTGCCACTGCACCACTGTCCTCAACGCCACTGGACTATATGCCACTCTACACCATTCCATTCTACGCCAATGCACTATATGCCACTCTGCACCCTTGAACTCTACAACACTCTACTCTACAACACTGCTCTCTACACCACTGAACTCCACACCACTTTGCTCTGCACTACTGCATTCTCTGCGAGTGCACTCTCACCTCATCACTTCACTCTGCTCCACTCCACTCTGCTCCACTCCACTCTATACCACTGCATTCTACAGAACTATACTTTACTCTGCCCCAATCAATGCCACTCTACTTTGAACCACTCTACTCTATTCTACTCTGCACCACTCTACATCACTACTCTGCACCACTTTACACCGTTGCACTCTAAGCCACTCTATTCTACACCATTGTACTCTATGCCACTGTACTCTAAGCCACTCTTCTCCACTATGCACCACTCCACTTTGCATCCCTGCACTCTACACCACTGCACTCTAGTATGCAACACTCAAATCCATGCCACTGCATTCTAATACTCTGCATTGTACACCGCTGAATGCTTTGCAAAGCACTCTACATCACTGCACTCTATGCCAGTCTACTATGCGGCATTCTACGCCAATGCACTCTACACCAGTCCACTCTACACCTTTCCACTGTACTCCACTCTATGCTACTCCACTCTGTGCCACTCCAATACACAACCCTCTTTGGCACTCCACTCCACAGGATTCCACTCTACGACACTATGCTACTCTCCTCTATGCCACTAACTTTTAGCCATGCTGAACAGCAGCCACACTGGTCGACAACATGGCTAAAACACATTGGCAAAGCCACTAGCTCATGCATAGGAGAGACCATTGGCTTAATGATGCTTGTTACTATTTTATTTGTTTACTGTGATAATTGAGTTGTAGTTGTGGTAGTCAATTGTGATAGGTCTCATTGTGGTTTGGGTATAGGTTTGTTGTTTTTCTAAGTTATATATTCATCCTATGTTTTTAAACATTTTTATTGTATTTTAATGTTTATGGGGTTTATGTGTTGTGTGGATGAGTGGATGCGTTTTTCTTGTTCCTTTTACAGATTTTCATTTTGGTAAATGGAGATGTAGTTTTGGATTTCTTTTCAAGGAAAGGAAAAGGAAATACATTGGATTGCTTGTGTAGCCAATATCATGTTTAATTTCCTTGAATATTTTATTTTCCTGGAGTGTTTTTTTGTAAACTTTTTTATTTTTAAGATTTTTAATTTGGTAGTCAAGTGTGATAGACCTCATTATAGTTTGGGTATAGGTTTGCTGTTTTTCTAAGTTATGTATTCACCCTTTGTTTCTAAAATTTTTATTGTATTTTAATGTTTATGAGGTTTATGTGTTGTGCGGATGAGTGTTTTTTTTTCTTTTACAGATTTTCATTTTGGTCAATCGAGATGTAGTTTTTTTTTTCCAAGGAAAGGAAAATGAAGTAAATTGGGTTGCTTGTGTAGCCAATATCATGTTTCATTTCTTTGATTGGTTTTCCTGGAGTGTTTTTTTAACTTTTTTCTTTCAGATTTTGAATGTGGTAGTCAAATGTGTTAGGCCTCATTGTAGTGCGGGTATACGTTTGTTGTTTTTCAAATTTATGTATTCATTCTATGTTTTTAAACATTGTTATTGTATTTTATTGTTTATGGGGTTAATGTGTTGTGCGGATGAATGTTTCTTGTTTCTTTTAAGGATTTTCATTTTGGTCCATTGAGATGTAGTTTTGTATTTGTTTTCAAGGAAAGGAAAAGGAAATAAATTGGGTTGCTTGTGTAGCAAATATCATGTTAATTTCCTTGATTTTTGCTTTTCCTTGAGTGTTTTTTTAACTTTTTATTTTTCAGATTTTGAATAGTTTCCATATTTTGTTATCGATAGATTAAAATATAATTTTTCGCTCTCATATTTTTTGCATTGCCATGTAGATTATCAGGATATTTCATCTCTTCATCTGCAAAACTGTAAGTAAGGTTTTATTTTATTATTTAAAGGGTGGGATATGGTATTGTGATGTATCGCATTGTACGTTATTTATTGTTAATAATGTTTTTATGCTCTGGGCATTTTAAACTTAATTTTGGTTTGGAGCTTTGTTAGTGATTTATTTATTGTAAATGTATTTATTCATTTTTATTACAATATTTTTTACTGTTCGATTGTATTGGATAGGTTCATATATCTCTCTTTCTTTTAATATTGAATATGAAAATATGTAAAAAATTATTAATAAATAAATGGAATGTTTAGCTGTTTATAGGTTTGGTTAGGGTAGGTTGGTGTTTTTTTCATTGCTGTGCTCACTTTACTTTTTCATTGATTTTGTTATGTTTTGGCACAGGTGATTCTTTTAGTCTGTAGGAAAATATGGTATGGTTAATTTTATATGGTAAATAAGTAACTTAGGTTTATTGTTGAACCATTGTGGATGTTGCTGTTAAAAATTAAGTTGTTATTTAATTATGTTATTATATTTTTTATTCTTTATTTATTTGCCATGTTTTCTTGCCTTTTCAAATATGTGTCCAATTATATTTTTTCTAACATTTCTTTTCAGTTTAGATGTGTTTTGTTTATCTGTGTTTAAGAAACATGAAAAAGAAATGTGTATTAATTATTTAGCTAAATAAGCATATGTAGTTTTGTTTATTTAATTTAGTTTAAGTATAATGTATTTATTTTACTTCAAAATATGAAGTTTTTTTGTGAGGAGTGTTCCTTATTAGACTATTATTGTTTTATTATCTTAAAGTTATACACATATTTCTTTACTATGTTTACTGTGTACATATCTATCTATATATAGATAAATTGATAGATAGATATAGATATGTTAATTTTGTATGTTAGCATACAATATTTTGGTTATTGATGTTTTCGATAATTATTTATACTATGTTGGAAAAGGAACCAGATTATTCTCTCTGGTCAGTACTGCTTATCCACTAGAGGGGTCAGCAAAGTTCGCTTGAAGGTTCTACACTCTCCTCACCACTGTTTACATGCAACCACAGGTTGGAATCACTTAGAAAACATTCCCTTGCTTTAAAGTGTATGTGCATGATGGATAGCTAGCTTTGCCGGTGGGCAGTTGAGCAGGGCAAACTATCCCTCAGTGCTTTGTGAAAATCCAAGGGTACCCGAGAAGGAGCATGTTGTTCTTCAACAAGGTCAATGCCAAAAATGGAAGACTTGAAGGATGAGAAAATGGGTTTGGACATTTGCAATTTATGTGATCTCTCTTGTTACATGTCTACCCCGTGACCAGCCCTGGCAAGTAAAATGTTGGTGTGAGGTTTAACAACTACGTTCAAATGAGTTGGCAGAATACAGAGGCAGTCGGGGTTTGTAATTTTCAGTTGCAGTTGCCTAAAAACATTTAGCTTTTCTGTGCATGCAAGCACAAGAGACTATATCAACTTTGCTGCCAATCAGGGACATTTGCAATTTTTAGGACGTTGACTAGCCAGAGTATGCCATAGCATAGCTGCCATGTGTAAACTGAATGGCATGGACCATGTTACACATCTGGCCTCACTGGCTGACTGTAACTGACAGGGTCCAGTGTAATATTTCAGCAATAACCCACAGAGTGGTCTAGATGGACAGTAACGGATACATCATAATCCCCCACTTCTTCCTGGCCAAGCTTGGGATCATAAATGGCCCACACGATTTGTGTCCCAGGAGCGGAAAGGTTACAGGAAAAGGCATCCTTGAGGGCTAAGATGGTGTGAGGTATTACCTTTGGATCTGGGGTAAAATATGGACCATAAGACATTCAGAAAAGCCACATAAACATGTCTCTTCTGCTAATACTAAGCTCTAGTGTTTCTCCTATTGTACGGGCTTACTGGCGTACACTCACCAATGTGATTCGACCGTATTATCGACACAACATGATTCTCACAATATTTTGTTAGGATTGCGTGCCATCATGTTTTCCACTGCATACCATGTTACCCATCTATTGCTATGCCACTGTATTGTGTAATTGGAAAAACGTCTATAAACGGATTCAAACAAAAATAAATATTCTCTGACTACTATGATAATCAATTCTCCCTCCACCTTCAACTAAAATGCAAAGTTGGTTATGTTAATCTAGTCACTTGTTAATAGCACAATATGAAATGGGACACCTGACATCATTAATTAGCTGTGGATGATAACTTTAACCATTAAATAGATTAACAGTCCGCTACTTGGCTCTTCAATATAAACTGTAAGCACCAAGATCACAATAAAGAAACTGGTGTCAAATATTACCTGCGACTTGCTGAACACAGGCAATTGCAAAACAACCAGCAAACAAGGCAGAGATTGTTGTGGCAAAGAACTACTTAAAGCAACTGTTGGGGACAGTGAGAAGTGTATTGGCTCTCCATACCTCTCTTCTACAACCCTTAAGAAAATCCCATACCCAGTTGAGAAACTACAGACACTTAGGGGCCATTATGATCGCGGACGGACTTGAGTCCGTCCGCGACCATAGAGGAGGAGGGAACCTCCTCATGGCCTGCGGAGTTCCCTCCTGTCCAATTAGGATGTGACCGCCACCCTGGAGGTCACATCCTCTATTTTTACCATTGCGGCGGGTGCGGCTTCAAGCTGCACCCGCAGCAATGGTAAAAATGCATACATTGCATTTGTATGCAGAAAGCGGCAGGCACCATGCGGTGCCTGCCGATTTCTGCATTCAAATGCAGGGGGGTACCATAGGTACCCCCCATGTGCACCCCCCACCCCGCCTTCACCCAGGGGGCCCGCAACGGGCCCCCGCAGTGAAGTTCCACATGCTTTTCCACGGCGGAAAACCCGCCGCGGAAAAGCATTTTTTAAAGCCCATCTTAATATGGCTGGCGGTGTCTGAGAGGCACCGCCACCATATTAGAGCTTTTCCGCCGTGGTTGTAAGCCAACCGCGGCGGAAAAGCTGCGGACGGAAACCAGGACCCACCAGCCATCCTAATGTGGCAGTGGTTCTTTGGTGGGTCCGCTGCGGTTTTTCCGCATCCTCCGGCCCGGCGGTGGCTTCCGCCGGCCCGGAGGATGCGGAAAAACCGCAATCGTAATAGGCCCCTTAGCTTGCTATAAACGCATTAATGAAAAACTAACTCACACTCCCATCAACAAAAGTTTGAATCTGTTTGGCATAAACCAGAAATGTTTATCATTGTTAAAAAACAAAAGGCACTGCATACTGCAGCATTCAAATCAACTTATTTGTATACTAATTAAACACTTCGCCTTCGCTGCACGCATGCGCGATACAGCAGAACCCAGAAAAATGGGAAGACAAGCATAACTGGGGCATTAATGGACAAATGCCTCCAGCTGAGATAGGCTGGGCAGATAGGGACTACGCTGTGTTTTGAAAAAAACGAGCAAAGCACGTGTATTCAGATTTCTCGGAAAACAATTCTGTTTTATTTATGTTTAAAAGGAACCGCCTGTCTCTAGCCTCGTCTTAACGAGGAAGACGGATGACGTTGTAATATAGTGTGAAAAGGTGAATCTGGTTACAGCTAATTTGTTACAGAGTTGCGGTAACCGCCGCCCTGATGAAAACCCATTTGGCATCCACACAGTCTGCTTTTTTCATTAAAATGCAGGCGCCAGTTCGGATTTAATTTTTTTAGATGTTGTCTTTGCTTTTTGTGAACGGTTTCTTTATTCCGGGTACACCAGCAGTGATTACATCTTTTCCCAGTGAGATCAGAAATGCCATTAATGAATCTAAAAGTTCCTCTTCTAAGGAATGTGTGACATTTGCTGGTTGTTGCGAACAAAAATAATTAAATGGTCCAAGAGCTATGAAATGTTTCTGGGTTTAATCTTAATCAGTGGCCAATTTGTTAATCAGATAATTAAATCTCTCTTTATCAGCCTTCATTTCTTGGGAAGATTGAGCTGTGTATGGTTGAGAATCAGTTTACGTCTGTATTATGTTATTGTTTCTAGTCTACGTTACAAGAACGTGTTACATGCTAAGTTGTCTAGCTTGTCTGCACTGCAAGCTTGGTAAAGTAACTTAGTGCTCTTTTCTGTGACATTAATAAGTAAGCAAGAACGTTTTAATTGTAATATATGATACTGTGTCGAAGTAAAATAAACCTAGAGATGGCTAGAAGGAAAGGCTTTTTTAAACACATTTTGTATTTGTATGTTTATTGGTAGCTGAGTATGTGTATGGTTGTGTCGATGAGCAGCGGGATGGATAGGTGAGTGGGTGAATGATAGGTGAGTGGGTGGGTGATAGGTGAGTGGCTGGGTGATAGTTGAGTGGGTGAATTATAGGCGAGTGGGTGGATGATCGATGAGTGGGTGAATGAATGGGCTGGTGAGACAGTTGGGTGAATGGGTTGGAGGGTGTAGGAGTGCAACACGCAGGGATACGCTGTATTCACAAGAATAAAGTGCACCCTTGTGTTTCCCCTAGCTCAGAAAAACCTGCCTCGCACTTGCGCAGGCACCTTTCCACCATGTGGCAAGGGTGCCAGCCCTGCAGGGACAATTTTTTATGCGCAGGAAGGTGCACATTCCTGCACAAACTTCCTGCACATAAAGAAACAACAATGGCGATTTGCACCTTCTATGTGTGCTGCAGAATGCAGCACACATGGAAAGAGCAAAAAACAAGAAGAAATTAATAATATCTCCTCGCTGCGCCATTCTAATGCCTGGTGTTGCATTCGTTTTGTGCGCTGCCCCAGCCTTGTAAATCTGGGGCAGCGTCAAAAAGCAATGGGTGACCCCTTTGCCGCAAACAGGGTCATCTCGTGAATTTTGGGGGCCTTGGGCCAAACGTGTTTTGGGGGCTCCGGTTCAGGAGAATTTTTAATTTATGATCCAACTTTAGCTCTTTCGTGCCCTCTTTGGCCAGGTCACTGAAAGTGCACAGGCACATTGCTGCACATTCTAAATGTGTTTACATCTAATATTCAGGGATAGTGAAGTGTGTTTTCAATATTGTAACAGCACAGGATCACTAATATTACTGGAAATAATCTCTGTGACCCCCTCCCATTTTTTATATGTGAGGTCCTGTTTTGATCTAAAGAAACTTTGATATGGAGATTACATGAAACATAAACACAACATTTATCTGCAAAATGTATGTAAAAGAGCCCATGTTGCCCATGCCGTAAAACGTCTCTGGCCCCAAAGTACTGCAGTGGAAATGGGCATATTTACCAGAAGGTGTTAAGCCATGCAAAGTGGCTTAGCGCCACCTTGTAAATATGAAAAATGGTGCTCCGCTACCGTAGCGTCAACAAAAGTGATGCTCCAGTGGCAGTGAGGGCTTGTAAATATGCCCTATAGTTTCTTAACACAAAAATATTTCACGGAATTTAGAAGTTCATTCTATAGCTTAGAGTCAAGGACCATAAGAGATTTTCAGTCCCAGACTTATGGGGCATATTTACAAGCCCTCACCGCCACTGGAGCGTCACTTATTTTGACGCTCCTGTAGCACATCCCCTCTTTGCAGCAATGGAATCATACAGTTCACAGCATGACTGCTTTGAAATTAAAAGGGACATTCGGTGTAGAGAAAAAAACGTTCACTTAGCCCAATGGTGCATCTCTAAATACCTCCAAAAAACCCATCATAGATTGTCACTTTTCTGATAATGTCATCTGGCGGTTTGAGATGTATTGAATTCATTGGATGATTCGTATAAAACAAGAAGTATGGAGATGCTGGGCTTTTGGCCCTCCTTTAGCCCACAGCATCAAGAGCTCTTATTGGGATAGTCCACCAATTATGCTGATCATGATTCTTGCTGACCATTGTAGGCCACTTAAGTGCTGATACCTTCTGCTTTACTATTGACCAGAAAATTATAAAGGCAGCACAGTAAATTATGGTTTTGGCGAATATGAAGACTGATAAAAATCAAAGATGAAGCCCCGGAGGGAATTGGATTGTGTCTTATAGGGATAAACAGACTTCATACACTTCACCGGCTTGGAAAACAATTTTTTGCAAATTAAAGGAACAGACACAAGTTGTTCCTTTGCTCCAGAATGGCTAATCTTTACATACAAAAATGAGAATTTATCAAACAGCCATTCTTTAAATATTGTCAGGGACGATACCGATATATAAATGCTATGCTGTGCATCTAGAAAGGAACACTCACAAAACCGCACAAGTGTTGTGTATTGCTAATGAACACAAGCACAAAATAAATTAAATTATTGGACCTCCTGATCCAAATAGATGGTCAGCTGATTGCAATTCTCTACAGCAAAAGCAAAAGTAACCTTCTGCTCTATATCAGTGCTTACCCCATATTGCAGGAGTAAACCTGCAGCACAGCTACCAAGTTTCCAAGGTCCATGCATGACTAGTTAGGCCAGTCTCAGTCATTTGAAATTTGGGCCTTGTAGTCCTATTTAACTCAATATAAAGCCAGCACTACAAGTCTCAGAGTTCAAAGAAAAAAACAGTACCAGTTCCTCTTTTTAAGAAGGAAATGTATGAAGAGGAAAGGCTCTGGAAGATCTCCAATATATCGATACAAAAACGTGAAGTAGATGTAACCATACAAAATTGTATTCATGGAAACAAGCATCCATGGAGAAGTCATTACTACAAAGAAGACATAAAAAGGGACTCGTCTAGTCTGTGCCACGACCTTTTGCCAAGCCACTAATAAAATCAAGAAATAAATGACAAAATGTCTTGGACTCCTTGACCTGCAACACTAGGAACTTGACCAAGCTCCAACTATAAAATAAATGCGGAATTCCCCAACGATAAAGGACATAATAAATGTCATATTTACTCAGTATGTTACCAAATCATTGCAGCAGAACTGTTTACTACAGGGAAAGGAAACATTTCTACTCAGCATTCATAAACTACAATGCAAAGAACACAGGCTGCACTAGAAATAAAGAAACATATTCAAACGAGAAAGTGAAAATTATGCACTAGATCATAACTGATCTCTAGGTACAGTGCATTCTAGACAAAATGTGTGCAGGGAACAATTTGGAATTGACTGTCCTCCATAAGGTAAAAGCTGAGAAGAAAAAAGGGAGGCATTCCTTCGAAAAAGACTTTGATCTTCATCAGTGCAAAAAATACTGCTTATTAGCATGAGCACCACAGGTTTTTCACCTTTTTCTGTACCTTATTTTTGCTACCTTTAGGACAGTGTGCTAAACAGTCGTGAAGTGTCTGTGCTGCCCCACTAAAACAGGTTCTGCACATTGGAACTACATATTTGGCCTATTTAATGTTCCTATGAGCCCAGTGAATATGGTTCAAAGTGTATATTTATACTACCCACATATTTACAAAAATATATGTCTGCCAGTAACATCACTGTGCTCTGACTAGGCTGAAGTTTAAATACACTGCAGTGACACATGTCAGGTAACTGCAGTGTAGGAAGAGCCCATATTTATATATTCATAATACACCCCCACAGTATGCCTTGTAAGCACACAGGACAGGATATTAATGTATAGGAAAAAACAGGGCACACAACATATTGGGGTTAGTTTGCGCTCACATTGAAATAAATCCCAAAATAGCTTCACTGAGAGGCCTGCCTAGACTTTCCTTTATAGGCCCGGTTGGGGTTAAAATCTATATTTTGCACCTTCGCTTAGAAAAGGGCTAGAAAAATGCAGCAGTTATTTTGTGCTTATTGTTTAGGATCGGCTTAAATGATGACATCAGATTTTTGGCTACTTGAGCAGAAATGTAACTTTGTAAAAATTGTCTTTACACTGCCTGAGATCAGAACTGGCTGAAAATGAGTCATGGCACTGATCACAGCTCCAGAGCTGGAAGTAACATCCTTGGCTGAGAGAGTTAACAGCCCTGGTTCAGAGAACAATTGCCTGCTTCTGAGACCAGGGACAGCCACTGGATTTTAACTGCTGACCTGTTAGCAAAGATTCACTATCAGGGAAATGACAGAAGCAGTTGGCAGAACAAAGAGCCACTTTAGAATTGCCTCTATTGACATGGAAATGTGATGCTTCTGTTTATCCCTCTAGATAATCATGAACCAGACACAGTAAGAGGGGTAACTAGTTTTGTCAGGTAGGAGTGCGGCCCTGAAGCTGAAGACAGGCCTGTCTGGTAGCAGCTGGGTTCTGCTATATTGAACAGTAGATCCTGGGTAATTTTGCAGTAAGGCAATGAGGACGCTTTGCAAAAGGAGGTGGGACTGTGAGAAAATAGTAAAGATTGAGTGGTAGATTTTCTCCATCCACTTGTCAGTGCACAGGAGAAATCTGGCACATCAACTATCACCTCCTAAGAACATTTCTAAACCTAGAAGGACCTCATCTGAGGAAGAAGGCCCTGCTTGAATATGAATCCTATCTTCTGACTCCTGCTGGAGGAAGAGGACCCACACAAGGACTCTTGAATTCAGCTAGCACCCAAGGGCTGGAACTCCTCGTCATATTCAAGTGGGTAGGCCTTAACTTTACCTGTTTCAGGGACACAGGAAGCAGAAGAACTCCTGATGCCACAAGGCCCTAGCTGACTAAAGAGGACTAGACCCTTCATCTGGCTGCAAAGAGACCTGGTGTCCAGAAACCTGCCCTGAGGAGCTAGTGACAACATGACTGACCAGAAGAAGCTTTTGCAGCATTTGGAGACTCGGGCCTAATTTATAGTTTGATGGACAGGTACTCCATCATAGCTGTGGCAGAAATCCTGTCCGCTTATTGGAAGTGCATTATGATATAATGCACTTGTACTAAAGTGGATGGGATACACATAATGTTTATGGTGGAGTACCTATTTGACAAACTTGAAATTAGGCCCTAAGTCTGATGGTAAACCTTTGACAGGTACAACTTGCTTAATGTGTCTGACCTCTTTTCCATTGCAGTCAGTCTAAAATTACTCCTGGGTCCCACCCAACGCGACCTGTTATTTTTCCCTAGAACTTCACTTGTTCTATGTATTTTTTGCCATAAAACATTAATCTCTCTAGTTACCCTTATCATCATTTCATGATTTTGTTGTATTTTTGCTAATTAAAGTTTTCCTATTTTTCTAAATTGCCTTTGGAATTAGATTTCTGTTGGCAGTGCACCCATTTGCTCCTTCAATAGAAAGCTTTCTCTGGTGGCCCGATAGTGTAGAGGCAGTCAGAGAAGGGCATTCCTGCTCCAGCACTAGTCATACCAACCGTGGTTTTAGAATATAGAAAACATGCCATGGTCGCAACCCTCAAGGAAATGTTAACGCATATGATTTCACAGGTTAAATCAATACCAGGTTGCTACTCACTAAGGGTCTGGTTAGGAGTGTCGGCGGTCCTGGATCGAGCAGCATGCAGCCGCCCCACCATGTCGCGCATTCCTTCCTGTGCAGCAACCGGGTGTGAAAATCTACAGGGGGGCACAACATATGCCCACCTGCCTGCACCCCTGTGCACAGGGGCAAGAAGGGGCCCTGTATGGCCCCCTTTCTTTCCTCCCTGCCAGCAGTTACATGGAAGAACCTCCATGACATCGCTGGCAGTGAGGAAAGTTGTAATGTGCCTGGTGGTGCCTCAGGGCACCATCAAGTACATTGTAGTCCTCAAACTGCCACGGGACCGCCAGGGACCGCAGTTAACTGGCGGTTGCTGCAGGGCAATGGAGGTCAGACAGGCAAAGTCCTAATAGGGCGGTCGGACCCCCAGTGCGGCGGTGACTGGACTTCCACTGCCCCGCGAGTCTGGCGTTCCTCAAACCACCAGACTCGTAATCAGGGCCTAACTGTGTACATGGACAAATATGTATTCATAGAGATCTTGTAACGCTGAATACACCAAGAATTCCATTCTCAAAACAAGAAGAACACACTGCTTGGGAGACTGCTTTGAAGCATAGAGGCTGAATAACCAAGAACTATGCCTTTAGGTCATGGGAAAGGTCTAGAAATTTAAGAGGAAGGAGTTAACAGTTCAGTTCAGTTCAGTTAGTCTTTATTTCGATTATGACAATCATAAAATACATAATATTACTACAATTTAAAAATACAGATTAGCAAAAATGTATAAGATTCCATGACCGACTTATAGCTAGAAACTACCCACAATAGGATATAACACATATTCTCTAAAAACACGATTTAAAAATTAATTAATAAGTAATAATTTACATAGGACAACGCGGGAGCATGACTAGCAAATACTTTTCGCACTATTTTTTGTTGTTCGATAAACACGCATTAAAAGTGCCAGTACATATGTCTAGGGAAAAGTAAGACTACAGGTCTAAGTATAGGGACTAAAATATTAATTAAATCTGACAGGATTGGTATACCCTTATCTGTTTAGCGCGGATGATCCACATCCAGCTCAAAAACTTAGCAACTGCAATCACTATGGATTTGTTTTTAGAATCCTTAATGCTTCCACGCCCGATCTTGTTCCCAAATTAGAAGAAATTGGTTTGAGCCATTTTTTTTCTAGGAATATTATAGGCTGGGCATACCAAAAAAATGTGAGCTGATGTTTCAATCTGAGCTGGACATGTGATGCATTTGTCATCTGACGGAGGATGCCAACTACTTGTAAAAGCTTTTATATGGGGGGGAGGCACCCACCCTGAATTGATGGTACAACTTCCTGTCATTCGGTTTAGTAATGAAGTCCCAATAAGCTTCAAACTCGATATCATGTTTGAAATCCAAAAATCCCCTTGTCAAAATGGATCTCGTTACGGTTGAGAAGCGCTTAATCTTAACCATGTTCCAATATGCTACCTTAAACTCTTTCTTTGATGGAAATATGTTGTTGTCGGGGTCCTCCCACAAGCTGTTCATCCCCACGTCAAGTAAAGTAGTTTTTACTTTATTTAACCAAGAAATCCTACATAGGCAATCTGCCCCCCGTACTTCATAGAGAGCTTTAGCATACAAGGATAGCTCGGGAGTAGTCCAGAGCCTTCGCCAAAGTGCAATGGGTCTAAAACGCGCTGTAGCCTCAATGGTGTTGCAGCCCAGATCTAAATATTAGGGCTTGAGTGGTGTTGATTGTGAGAGGCCTACTAGAAATCTCATAAATGTATTTTGAGCAGCAGTAAGAGATGATAAATCCTCAAAGCCCCAGAGCTCAGCACCATACAATTCTGAAGAGCTAATTTTAAAATTATTAATCTTTAAGGCAGGGGCAATGGGCTTGGTCTGTGAAAGCCTGTGTTCTTTTATGAGCGCTCCAGCTAGTTGGGCATGTTTGAGGACCAGCATATCGATCTGGGGTTTCCAATTCAATCTCCTACTAGTTTAATCCCCAGATAAGTAAATAAGGAGTGATACAGCAATTTCTCCTGCACCTATGGAGATGTGACTACCATTCAAGCAGGCTGCTTATAGATGTCGCTGTTGGAAGGATTCAGAGGTACAGAGAGTCAATTAAGTGTTCCAAATGCTCACAAGAAATGAACATATCTCATGATTAATATAAGGAACATTTATTTTCAGACAGCTGACCGGACTTCATTCTCAAGTAAGAACCCCTGTTCGGGTGATTAACATTTCCTTTTAAACTGTGCCATAGATTTATAAATGTATAATCAGAATTCTAGCTATTTATTACAAAGTTGCTGTACTTGTCAGGATACCAATCTCTACAAGTGAACACAAATGAAGAATACTACTAGGTGTATACAGCACTAAATAGTGGTCACTCAAACAGTAACAAGTAAAAGGGAGTATGTTTATAGGTGACTTGAGTAAATCACAGAGCTTATAACCATGCAGATGACCATTTTAACTCAATAAAGTTAGTCAATTGTCACTCTACAGACCCAGATTCCACACATCCTTATCAGTATTTGGAACAAGGAAATGAGCTGTAATGGGTCCAGGATTATGTTCCACAAAAGAGTGTTTGGGTTACTTGTGAAGATCTCTGAATGTAAGTTAATTGAAAGTGTACACCAGCAGATATCTGATTGACTGGTTATCCTCTCTAATGTTAATTAGAATACATTTGTGTGGAAAACGGCAGCTGTATAAAATCTTGATTTAAATGTGTGCTGACAAACAGTGAGCGACTGAAAGTAATGGTTGACCAAAAGTCTCACTTCAAGAGTCTCGGGCAGGTTGGGAAGCCATACATGGTGTGCTAGGTTTTAGATTGTATGGACACAATCTAGAACAACCTACCCATATTGTTTCTCTTTATCCTACATTGGTTACTATGCTGCACCATTATGGCAAACCTATGTTTAAAAAGATGTGATTATAAGCAGCAGTAATGGCATGAATAAAAGGAGACAATCCACAACTTACTGAGTGTTTTTTAAGGTTTATGGATCATGTTTTAAAATTGTGTACTTGTTATTGAAAGTGTGTCTTGTTATATTTTATTGTAAATCAGATTGATCGTTTGGCTCATGCTTGTGTGACTAGCCTGATTCTTTTAGCTTCTGTCTTTTTTTAAGGCCACTGCATGTGAATAAGTATTTGTTATTTAACATTTGTAATGGTTTAATCAACACAACAAATGAAACATTTTACTACCAGAAACCGTAATTTACTCCTACTATAATGGATTCAGATGATGCAAGAGCTCCTGCTTCTTAACCACATCGCTGCTTAAGAGTTTCCCCTGCTGTGCTGGACAGCAACGAAAACGGGTGTGGTCATGACGAGCTCAGCTCGTCATGAGCACCTGAGAGGTGCATGCCATGACGAGCTGAGCTCGTCATGAGCATTGAAGGGGTTAATGACTATCAAGAAAGAAATGAATCCATCCAGAAGCAGAGGGACAGGACTCCATGTTCTGCAAGACACAGAACTAGATGCCAATGGCCAACAGTGCCTTTTAAAACAAACAATTGCCGCCCAATACAACCTCCATGCCATATGCTTTCATTTATAATCACACTAGGATGAATCTTGCCGGACAAGGCTCAAAAGGACCAGTAGACCTGGCATACGACTATAGAAAATTCAATTGGAAATGGCATCTAAAAAGATTGGCTTGTATATATCATACATATACAATAAAACCATAAACAATGTTAAAAAAATCAAGAAAAATATATGAATATATTAGTAAATGTAGATAATAAATAACATTAAAAAAATTATACATCTTAAAAACACATTTGCAAAAAATACTATAACTATTCACTTAAATTAATTTAAAAATAAAAATAAATAATGTAAAATATTAAAAACTAAAGCAATTAGGGGGCGTGGCCAAGATGGCGGCGGAGTAGGACGTGTTGCGAGTCCCCTCCGGCGCCCGGCCCTGCATAGCCTTGTTCAGCGGCAGCACCTGGAGTCCCTTCGGCCGACAAATTGCTCCTGACCCCCTCCGGAGTGAGGGACGGCGCTGGGGGCGACTGTCGAGACCCCCTGAACCGGGAGACGCGACCCTCGAGACGGCGACGCTGCCTGGAGCCTAGGGCCTGCACGGCGCTCCGGGCTGGGGCCTCGCCTGCAGCGGGAGACGACTCAGAGCGGCTCGGCGACGGGAGGTGAGGTGAAAGCCCGAGCTACCCCGAGGGCACCCTAGCATCCTCCTGGTCGCGAGCAGCCGTTTGCCTGGCTCCGGGGTCTTGGACCTCCGGTGGGGGCGGGGCCTGCGGCCCGCCGTTGCTGGAGGGGAGGCGCGGCCGGCGGACTAATCGAGGCCGGGGATCGAGGCCTGGTCCGAGAGGCGGCCGGCGCGGCTCCTGGGGCCCCGCCTTTGCTCAGTGGCCGGTCCGCTGCTCTAGCAGGGGCGGTCTCGGCCCCCCGTGAGCGGAGGTGCTGCGGACAAGCGGCGGAGCGGGAGGCGGCCTTGCCTTGGCTCCGGGGGACTACCTGACCCGGCGGCGGCGAATTGGAGAGGGGAGCGCTTGTACCCGGAGCCCCCTTAGGAGAGCTATTGTTGGGCAGCTTTGACAGAATCCGCAGTACTGCAGCGGTGGCTGCTCTGAGAGGTGGAGCGTCCCCCTGGCGGAGGGTCTACCTGGCGGCCGGGTCCCCGGAGGCGGAGCGGGCCCGGTGAACGACTTGCGGAACGGCGGCAGGGCCTGGAGCCGGATCAAGGTGGCATAAGGAGAGAGCGCTGATCGATTTACGGGGCTGTGGGCCTAGCGGAACTGCATTACTGGGCGGCTCGGAATCCTTGGCGCTGCCACGTGTCTCCCCCCTGTGGCCGCCTTCGGGGTGCTGGTCGAGGGGCCTGCCTCAACAAACTTCTTTTGGTCATTGGAGCTTCGAGAAGCGGCTGGTGGTACTGTGGGTTTTGCCGGCCTGCCCTCCATCCCGCTGCGGGACGCTCTTTAGGCCCCCTGGGGGCGAGGGTCTGGGGCAGAGATGGCCGCTAATTCCCGCAAAGTGAAAGCTGGGAAAGACGGGACTAATAAGAGCTCTCAGTCCCCGGCCTCCCCGGGCCAGAGTTCGTCATCGGGGAGATCTGATGATGAGGCCCCGGCAACGAAGGCCTTCATGAAGGAACTCTTTACCTCCATCAAAGACGACATATCGGAGCTCCGTGCCCAGCTCACGTCGGATCTCCGCGAGGTGCGGAGGGATGTTGACAGTATAGGGGAAAGAGTGGCCACCTTGGAAGACCACGACCTCAGTATGGCCAATGATGTTCACCTGCTGCAGCAGGACGTGCTCCGTCTCGTGGAGCAGAATATAGACTTGCAGGCCCATGCTGAGGACCTTGAGAACCGTTCCCGCCGGAACAACATTCGCATTCGGGCGGTCCCCTGGGACGGTGAAGCGGGAGATCTCCGAGAATACGTGCAGGCTCTCTTCCTTCAGATCTTGGGCGAGGACGACTTGCGGGAGATCAGGATGGATCGGGTTCATAGAGTGGGTCTGCCCAGGCGGAACGGAGGTCCTCCCCCTGACATCCTGGTGTGTGTCCACGACTTCCAAGTCAAAGAAAGGATCCTGAGGAAGGCCCGTGATGTCCCCTCCCTGCAATTTCGGGATCATCAACCTCAGCTTTATCAAGACCTGGCCGCGACGACACTCCAAAAGAGGCGCGAGTTCCGTCCCGTCACTACCTATCTCCGAGAGCACAATATCTCCTACTCCTGGGGCCACCCTTTCCGAATAATTTTCCGTTGGCAGAACAGGCTGGCGCAGATTCGTTCTCTCCGGGAAGCAAAGGAACTATTGGGGATTGGGGATGAGTCCTCGACGCCCGACCGTCGGAGCCCTTCGCCGCGGAGAAGGCGCCGTTCCTCGTCCTGGCACAGGGTAGGCCCGGAGAATCGCAGGAGGCCCGACCGCACGACTAGCCTTCAGGAGCGGGGGAATGCAGTGGCATCTGTGGCCTCCGCCACGCTTCCGCCGTCACAACAGAGCTCTGGAGCTGCCTGATCTTCAGTTCGCTTGCCTTGGTGCCGGAGGGGCACGCACTCGCAGGTGACGGGGCTATGAATGTACTTTCTGAGAAGACACCCCGGTCTTTGGCCCTAGGAGACCCGTCCTTGGGTCCCCATCTACGCCCCTTGGGAGACTTTCTACGGGGTATGTCCACTCCGGGACTCATTTGGTTTGTATTTTGGGTTGTTGGGGAGTTGGGGAGACGACGGGGGACAGGGTGGGGAGGGAGGGGGGGTTGTTGGGTGAATGGGGATAGGTGTTTGGGGGGGGGTGGGGTGGTGATGACGAATGGACGGTTGTGCATGTGCAGGATTGTCTGCTGGCCCGCTGCTACTGGTTTTGGATGGCGCTCGTCTTTCTGTGCTGGGCCCTGTGGGCTTGTTGTCGGCTTGGGAACGGGAGCTGGGAGTGGTCCGGGTGGAGCCAGTCCTGGGAGGAGCGGGGGGAATTCCCTGGCATGGGTGCGGACTGGAGAGGTGTGTTCTGGAGGGGTGGGGGCCTGCTGGATTTAGCTACTGCGGAGTCGGGGGGCCTGATCTGCTTACATGCCTATTAGCGTGGGAACCTGGAATGTGAAGGGCCTTAACTCCCCGCAGAAACGCCTGAAATTGTGGAAATACCTGCTAGATCATCATTTGGATGTGGTGGGGCTCCAAGAGACCCACCTAGCCCGTAGAGATGAGCTTCGGCTCCGACATAAGCAGTTTCCCCTCATATATAGGTCTTCCGCTTCTACTAAACACAGAGGGGTGGCTCTTTTATTTAGGTCTACCATTCAATTCCAGCCTATGGGAGTGAGTAGTGATAAAGATGGCAGGTGGCTGATGGTTAAAGGAGTGCTTCATGGACGCCTGTGTACGTTTGTGGTCGTGTATGTGCCTAATGCCCAGCAGAATAACTTTCTTCAGGGTCTGTTGGATACGGTGGGAACCTTCGTGGAGGGTCAACTAGTTGTTATGGGGGACTTTAATATGGTGTGGGATCAGGCCATGGATAGCTCCCGTGCCCAGAGGACAGACTCTGGCATCTTTTCCGGCGTGACTAAAAATAGGATGGAAGAGCTGGGACTTATAGATGGATGGCGGGCGGTGAATACACAGACCAGGGATTATACGTTTTTCTCTCATGTGCATCACACCTACTCCCGCATAGACTATGTTTTTGTGAGTCAGGCCCTAAGGGGAGATGTCCGGGATTCTACGATTTTTTCTCTCTCTGTCTCGGATCATGGCCTGTTGACGCTCCAGCTTCAGTGGTCGGTGAGGGGGGACGGATACCGGAAGTGGTACTTTCCAGCAGCTCTAGTGCGGGATGAGGGCTCTTGTAAGGAACTGAGGAAAGCCATTAGGGAGTTCTTGACGCTTAACCCAAGCTCGGACACCTCGGTGTTTAACACTTGGGATGCTTGTAAGACCTCTCTGAGGGGCACCTGCATAGGGCTTAATGCGGCCCTTAACCGCTTGCGTAGGGTGGAGCGGGAGACCTTAGAGGCTGAGCTTGAGAAACTGGAGCGGGCCCACAAACTGAACCCCTCTCGCGCGACCCTTCGTCCACTGTCGGCTGTTAGGGGGAAGCTGAAGGCGCATTACACCAACCGTTCTGAGCTAACCCTCCTGCGACTGCGCCGAGGGTCGTATGCTCAGGGGAACAAAGTGGGCCGGCATCTGGCTCGCCAGCTTCGAGAAAAGAGGGAGAGGGAATATATAGGGGGGATCCGGGACTCGGGAGGCACGATCCATCATCGGGACGGGGACAAGGCAGGTATCTTTGGACGATTCTATGAGATGCTTTATACGGGTGACTCCCTCGATGCGGGAGCGCAAGAAGCTTTTCTGTTAGGCCTCCCACTCCCGCAGGTCTCTGCCGTCAGCAATGACCAACTGGCGGCCCCCTTTACTAGGGAAGAGGTCCTTATGGCGATCAAGGCCTTGAAGCCCAATAAAGCCCCTGGTCCAGATGGGTATACGGCTTATTTTTATCAGTCGTTTGCCTCGGAACTTGTCGACTGCCTGGTCTCGCTTTTCAATAGCATGGCGACCGCCGGGGAGACCTCGGGTACTATGGCTGAGGCCTTGATCTCTGTGATCCCCAAACAGGGGAAAGATCCCTCCAGCTGTGCCTCATACCGCCCTATAGCCTTGTTGAATGTGGATGCCAAGCTGTACTCCTCTCTCATCGCCCGCCGGTTGCAAGATTTGATGCCGGCTATTATACATCCGGACCAGTCCGGTTTCATTAAGGGGCGCCAGACCCATGACAACTTGCGGAGGGTGATACACCTGATAGAGAAGGCCTCTAGATTCCACATCCCTGCTGTACTGGTAGGTTTGGATGCGGAAAAGGCCTTTGATCGAGTCGACTGGGGTTTCTTGTTTCGCACCCTGTCTGCCTTTGGATTTTCACGCCAATTCCTCACGATGATCCAGGCGAATTTTCATCAACCATCCTCGAGGGTGTTGATTAACGGCCATCGGTCGGCTGCGTTTCCCCACTCTAGAGGTACGAGGCAGGGGTGCCCTCTCTCCCCTCTCCTCTTCGCCTTGAGTATCGAACCCCTGGCGCTGGCGATCCGGGAGAATGACCGCATCAAGGGCATTCCCTTCACGGGGGAACAGCACAAAATATCTCTCTTTGCAGATGACGTCCTGTTATCTTTAGTTGATCCCGCTTAATCCCTACCGCCTGTCCACGAGGAGCTCTCCCGGTTTGAAGCAGTGGCGGGCTTCCGAGTCAACCTTGACAAGTCACATGTCCTGAATTTGACCTTGCCTCCTACGGAGGTGGACCGGTTGCGCATGTCGACGACTCTGTCGTGGACGCCCACCTCTTTGATGTATCTGGGGGTCCGCCTCACGTCTACTGTGGGCTCCCTCTTTACAGCTAACTTTCCCCCCTTGCTGGCGTCGGTGCGCTGCGACTTAGACCGGTGGAAGCCCAAATTCCTCTCGTGGCTCGGCCGGATACATGCTCTTAAAATGGTCCTCCTTCCTAGATTCCTTTATCTTTTCCAGGCCCTCCCTATTCCTTTAGACGTGGATTTCTTCCGCCGCCTGAAGACGATGATGTTGAAGTTTGTTTGGCAGGGGGGCCGGGCTCGGATTCCTTTTATGACGCTCCGTCGGCTGAGGGGGGAGGGGCGGGTCGGGCTCCCGGACATGCTTCTGTATTATAAGGCTGCACAGTTGCGGGTGATAGTGGAATGGTCCCAACAGCTCTCGGAGAAGCACTGGCTACATATGGACCGGGCAGTGGCGGGTAGATCGATTTGGGATTTAGTTTGGAAGCCCAAAATGGATCGACCGAAGAATGCTTACATCAGCACTCCCACTAGCACGGTTCTAAAGGTGTGGGATACGGTCACTGGTGACGATCGTTGGACCACCTTTCCGTCTCCCTTCATCCCCATCCACTTTAATCCGGCCTTTCCACCGGCCGCTCAGGAGGGCCCCTATCGCCAGTGGCGTGAGGGTGGATGTCGGGCACTTACGCACTTGTTTCATGGGAACGTTCCCCTCACCTTCCACAATTGTATGCGCGATTATGACCTTCCGACCACAGAGCGCTATCGCCATGCCCAGCTCCTTCACTGGGCAACCTCGGAGGGGGTTCGAGAGGCTGCTACTCGTCCGCTTTCTCTCTTCGAATCCTTCCTGCTTCGCACCTCTGCGATGCGGGGGGCGATCTCGTTCTTATATAGCCTGCTTCTGCGCACTGCGATCGCCCCGCGTCCTCGATATATGGAGCGGTGGGAGGGTCTTTTGGAACGGGACATTTCTGATACAGAATGGAAACATCTCTGGAGGGATGTAGCAGCGCACAACCATTCTGTGAGCCTTAGGGAAGCTCATCTGAAAACCATGTATGACTGGTATCTGTATCCATCCAGGCTCCATCGCATTTTTTCTACGTCCTCGGATCGATGCTGGAGGGGGTGTGGCCTCTTGGGCGACTTTCGCCATATTTGGTGGGATTGCCCAATCATCCGCCCCTTCTGGTCGGAGATACTCTCCCACATCAAGGAGATATTGGGGTACCCGATCTCGGACTCGGTGGCACATGTCCTACTGGGTCTCAGAGATCCACTGCTGGAACACCAGACTAAGGCAGACAAGCGCATTCAATGGCTATGCCTAGGGGCGGCTAAGCTCACGCTGGCGGCAGCGTGGAAGAAACCACATGCACCTGCTGTATCACTGTGGCACTCGAGGTTATGGGGTCTTCTGAGCATGGAGAGAATGTCGGACATCTTCCTGGGAGACTTTAAGAATTTCCTCTTTCGATGGGGTCCGCTAGTCCGCTTTTTGTCATCTGGCTTGCCGTCTGCGGTATGCCCGCCCACTCTACGGGCCCTGCACTTGTTTCAAGTATGAATGGATTGTATGTCCTCCTACCGGGCCATGGTGGGAAAGTAGCTATGTTGTCACCACCGGGGAAGGGTGGGGGGTGGTGGGAGAACCAGTTGGGTTTTTGGTTCTATCCATAGTTGCGACTCTGCTTAGCTTGGGAACTCAGGACTTCTATGGCTTCAGGCACCTTTCTTTTACTGCTCCTGGACAGTTTCTTGCGGACCTTTGAGGAGGCACGAGCGTCGTGATTGACCCGTATCTGATGAAGCTTGTACTGTTGTGGGTTGCTCTTTGCATTTCATTTCACAGCATATTACACTTCCCTGTGTGGGATTTGTGGCGGGCTTGTCGCCTATTCTTTTTCTTTTCCCCCTTTCTTCCCTTCCCTCTTTCCTTTGAACAAATACAATAAAAATATGTTTTACAAAAAAATAAAGCAATTAAAGCTATAAATATACTAAACCCACTCTAGTTTATGCAACAATAGGGAAAGCGTTGGACTTCAGAAGAGTAAAATGTACTATTCCCACTCCAGTCTGTTCAACTGTAGGAAAAACGGATTTTGGAGGGATAAAATGTACTATTTCCACCCCAAAGATCACAACTTTAGAGGAAGTGTTGGACTTAGGCAGAGTTACATTTACAATTCTCACCGAAATCTGTGCAACATTAGGGAAAGCATTGGACTTCATGGGGGTAACATGTACTATTCCCACTTCAGTCTGTGCAACAGTAGGAAAAGCGTTGGACTTTGGAGGGGTGAAATTTACTATGTCCCAAGCCTGATATTTGCAGCCTGTGTGCAGTTTTAAACTGACATCTCGACCTGGCCAAATAAGTATCTATATATATCTATATCACCTTAGGGTAGCCCTAACAGCCCAGAGGGCAGGATGCAGTGTATTTAAAAAGTTGGAAATTTACTTTTAAGTTTAACTAGTCCTGGCCGTCAAAAACTCTTAACTTTATTTTTTTACTACTGCGAGGCCTACCTCTCCCATGGGATAGTCTTGGGTTACCCTATTACAATTAATAAGTGATAACTTGTGACTGGGGACAGGTAGAAAAGTCAAGTTTGATCTCTAATGAATTTGTAGTTTAAAAACCTCTTTAATGGTAAATCTGGATTTTAAGTCACAATTTTGATAATGCCACTTTTAGAAAGTTGGCATATTCCTGTCCCAACCATTTGGTACCTGCAGTCTATATCCTAGGTCCCATGACTAGGTGTAGTTGGCAGTTGACCTTTATGTATTCCTCACAGACAGTAACGCAAAGGGGGGAATGGGTGTTGGCAAGATGGGTCATCCTCAGTAGATGGGAGGGGCGGAGCTGTCACCTACCACACTTGCACTTCAAAGGCACTGCCCCAGCAAACTCACAAAGCATTTCACACTAGTGTTTTGTCACCCCAGGACCCTTGGAGCAAGGGCAGGGGAAGGAAGGAAATTCCAGAACTCAATGTTGGGGGAAGTCTAGAAGTTTCTTCCACTTTAAAGTGGGCACCAGGTATACAAATAGGATCCTCAGATCCACTCCTCAGTACACTCCTGGAGACCTTTGGATATTACAGAAGTAAGACTGGACTGCTGCTAGAAACCACCCTGCTGCCAGAGGCCTGCCCTGCTGTCTGAGAAGGAAGACAGTTCCTTTCATCTCAGGCTACCGCTACCTGAAGTGACTCCAAGGGTCATCTAACTGACCTCTTGTTCAGAAGTACAAGGACATATCAAGCTCCAGAGGCCCCCCTGCAATGGCCCAGATGACCTACTGCACTGAACGTGCCTGGACCTGATTGCAACTGAACCTGCCTGAACCCTGTTGGAATCTGCAAGAGTGAGTCCCTGATCCCTAGTAGGTGCCTCTCCTGGTCCTGGGCCCTTGGTTGGCATCAGAGTACACTCCTCTGACAACAAAGGAGAAATCAAAATGTTGCTGCCCTCGCTGACCACCCACGCGAATCTTCAGTAAACGGACTCTTTGAGCTACAGTAACCGCCAGCGATGACCGTCAACATGAGATTTGCACATCTTGCGACAGCAATGACAGCCCGTGGTAACCACCAACGTGATCTTCACGCTACAGCGATGACTGCCTGCGATGCCCGCCCATGATGCCCGGCCTGCACTTCACACTACAGCAGTGACCATCTGCAATGCTCTCCTTGCTCCTCGCGGCCTCCTCCATCACAAACTGGACTCTTCGTGCCGGACTGTGATAAGGTAACTCTTTCAGCAGGACTAACCAGATCCCTGTATCAGGCTCTCACTCCATCGCTGTTGTCCTGAACTTGTGACTTTCACCGGGTCTCGCACAGCCAGAAAACCGTGAGCGGTGCTTTGTGCTTTTAGGTGCTATACTTACCTTCAAATCTCTGAAATTGCTAATCTCTTGCTGTTTTAGTTCCAAATAATTTATTAAATTTTACTCTATTTTTCTAAATTGGTGTAGGCTTTTTCTTCTGTTGTGTTCTCAATTTATTACTGTTTAACCGCATTTTCAGCCAATCTACCATAGGCTTAAGCATAGGTTTAGTGACTTTTTGTGCTTCACGGTGAAAAGGATTGTGATTGTTGCTTGAGTAGGGTTTCACCCCCATCATACACAACCCAATTTCTCACAAACATCCAACCTGTACATCAATCGTATGTCAGACGTTTTTCCCCCAACAGCCACAGTGACAAAGCCAACAAGTACTATCAAAAGTGTTCCCACTAGTCAGGGTACTAGGTACTCAGCCTGCGATGGAATGCTTGCTTCCAAAGCACCCTTTGCTCTCTGGTCAGGCACAGATGAGCAACTAAGATCTTGTTCAAATGGGATGGTGTAGGGTTGAATCTGTATAACAATGCACAAAGCCATATGGATGTGAAGAGCCAGGAAGGATTTCGAATTATTGTAAAAAAATATATACATTATAAAATATGTAAATATATTTAGAATAAAAATGATAGTCAAATGACAAAAAGATCATAGCTCATGATGTAAATTCAAAATGATAATGTATCACAATAAATTGATAGAACAGATCCCTATGTGGTTCTTAACCTGTGGTCCGGGGAACTCTGGAGATCCGCGTAGCCTAATCAGGAGGTCACTGATTGCTTAGAAAATTAAATAATATTAACAGAGTAATAAGTATGTATAAATAAAGAAGCTACATTTTAAAATTAACATTTTAAAATGTCCTGTAATTATGAAGGAATTTCAAATTTGGGCCTAAAAATGAAGAGTCTGATTTTGAGTTTGGCGGTAAAGGAATTGCTGTCGAAACGGCATCAGAAACCCTACAGCCTAGTTGGCGGTCCGCCCGCTGTATAACAATGCTGGGAGTTGGAAGAACGAAAGACCACCAGAGCATCGCTGCCACCGCTAGCCATTCGACGACCGCCTTGGCATCAGTAGGGGAGAAGCAGCTGTCACAGGGCAGTACAGACAAGTTCACCGCTGTCCGAATTATGAGTTGGCTTCCTGTCGAGTTGACCGTGGTGGAAAGACCTACTGATTCAAGTCAGTGCAATCGAAGGAATTAGGGTGCATACTCACCCATTTCCTTTTCTTACCTTAAGTTTCTCATGTGGATCCCTTACTCCTGGTCCCCCTTCATAGCAGCATCTCCAACCGGAAGAAACCGACCCTGTTGGTACGCAAATCCAGGTAAATCCATTTTGCACTTTTTACCCATTGACTGGACTGGGCACATATGGTCAGGACTCCAGCAATGGGAAAATATACACATATGCAGCGACACATATGAACAAATATTCCCCTTCATCACAAATACCGCCGCTGGCCAGTGGCGACATACTAATATGGCGGACAGGAGGCTGTGGTGGACATCTTGGGACTGCCATAGTGGCGGTATGGTGATTAGACTGCCAAACTTGTAATCAGGCCATAAGTTAGTATCCTCAGATTGATTTGTGATAGCAGTGTAAGTGCATTAAGTAGATTATATTACATACAACAAGTGACCTCAGTTGATTTTAGGAAAGCTCCAATATTCTTATTAAAATTTAGATTTATTTATATTTGTTGGTGAAATAACTAAAATGTTTAATCCTTTGTGTATTTGTTTTGATGAACGCTTGTTTCTGTGCTTTTTTATGTATTGTTCTGCAGTTCAATTCATCAAAAATACTTAAGCTGTGGTCTCTGGCTTCTAGTAATGAGTCAGTGGGGGTGCACAAATTCCAATAATAATTCATTGGGGTCCCCAGTTTCCAGTAATGATTAAGTGGAGGTCCACAGAAGTCAAAAGGTTAAGAACCATTGTACTAGTTAATGAGGAACAAGGGAACACTTCTAAAAGTGGGGAAATACAACATAATGCCAATGCCATTACTATAATGATGGAATGGTTAAAACAATATTTACAAACATGTAGTATTTGTGGTCATTACTCGATCACGAAAAGCACACAAAAAAATGTGCTCATTCTGCCATAATTGAATCTCAAGTGGTATTGTAACAGAATATCATAACCAAAACATTGCTTGAGAGAAATATTACATCCTCAATGTTATTTACACCAATATCACTCCATTGGAGTGAATGATATAAAATCCAAACCCAGTCAAGCAAAGTCTTTGTAAATTATGTTTAGGAAATAATATTTCTCCCATACGATGCTTTTTTTAATGAGAGTCTGGTTGGTATACAAATATTTACTGTTCAGAATCCTGTGTCTTGCAATTGCTGAAACAAAAAGAAGCAGAGTAACAATTGAGAGTGCAACGGTAGGTAACCTGCAAGTTAAATGGGAAATGTCTTAGGGCCTTTTTATGACTTTGGCGGTGTGGGAGCGGACCGCCTCGCTGCATGCCAGATTCTGACTTTTTAAGTCACGGGCAGGCAGTTCTTTGCCATTCCCATGGCAGTGTCTTTAAAATAGGCACTGCAATGGGAACGTCAAAGCATGTTCCTGCATGGACCGAAATGCACAATGTTGTGCATTTTGTTCTGTGCAGGAACATACAGAAAGGGGGGCACATGCACCCCATGGCGGAGAGGCACCAGGGGGCCCTGTAGGGCCCCCTTTATTTCCGCACTGCCACGCTTTCATGGCGATCGCACCACCATGAAAAGTGTGGCTGTGAGGAACCGAGGCATCAAGACCGCTGCACCAGTGCCAGGGATCTCTGGTCCCTGGCAGTTGCGGTGGTCCCAGGGCAGCCTGACCGCCCTAGTCATAATTGGGTGGTCAGAAGACCGCCACCACCGTGCCCCCATGAGTCTGCCAGACTCATAATAAGCCCCTTAGTATTCTGGAGGTGGAGTAGCAGGGCCTGGGAGTATAAACCTATTGTTATGTTTAGGGTTATGTTGTGTTATTGCCACAAATCAGGCTATATCTTGACCAGGGCCCCTAGAGGCATAAGGGTCACTACACCACTTCCTCCTTTGTCTTGTAGTTAGCATGCAGGCCAATCTGTCATTTTAAGGAGTCTAAAACCCTTCCTCCCACAGGACAACCTTGAATGTGAGGTCCAAGCTCTTGTGTTGCCTAGGCTGCATTATGGAAGTGCCACACTAGGCAGCCTGGCAAGATACAAGCTGGCCCCTCTAAGGCCCTCCTTTAATGCTGCTACCAGACTTGTAACCAGAACAATAAGAAATAATCACATCTCCCGGGATCTAAAATCCCTGAACTGGCTCCATTATGGGGCAAGAATACAACTAAAGATAGCTTGCATGACTCATAAAGCCCTACATGTCAAACCCCCCCCACATATTTGGCACACAAGCTAGAACTATCAGGAGGAAGTAGATCATTGCGAAGTGCTAGCACTCGGCTACTGAAACCACAGTTTTACCTTAAAAAGAAAACATGCTATAGAGCCTTCTTGGGTGTCGCCTTGAAGATTTGGAATGCTCTGCCTCTGTATATCCGACTGATTTCATCTACCGCCGCCTGCCGCCTCCTTCAAAAAAGAAGTGAAAACATTGCTGATGAACAAGTTTTTGCTCTAAGATGACACCTTTTGTGTATTGATGGTATACCTACCTGTTATTCATTTACTGATTTTGATTACTCTAGTGCTGACTCCCTATGGAGCTAAAGCTTATTAATCTGTTAGTCCTCAATGTCTGTTCCTCGCACGTATATGTGACTGGTTTTGATCTCAAACCTATATCCTACCTCCCCTTGTAAAGCGCTCTGATATCCTCTAGGGTCATGTTCACGGTATATAAAACACTACAAATAATGTAATTAATTAACTGGGTGATGAATGTCTGCACAAAGAGACAGTAAAAGAAAAAAACAACAATTGTTGCTACGGGCGTGCCTGCCTGGCAGAGTCACCATTTAATTTAGCTACACTTGCAGCATGAGGGCCCAGATTAATCATACTTTCTCACAGCACAACGAAGCAAGCCACCTTGCTTCTCTGTGTGAAAGGGCAGGAATGCGCTGTATTTAACATTATATGGCAAATTTCTGCCCTTTCTTTGAGCTGACACACTTTTGGCTGCCTAACACCAATGCCGGCACCCTTGCGTCATGGTGCAAGGGCATATGCATTGCGGGCAGGATTGTTTTTGTGCAGGAAGGCACACCTTACTACACAATAAAAATCCTCAGAGGCATTTTCCTCTTTCTACGTGCGCGGCAGAATGCAACAACACTTAGAAAGAGGAAAGAACGAGGAGAAATAAATATATTTCTCCTCATTATGCCTCACCTGCGGCAGCATAGTATTTTGAAGCATTCCCTGGCCGACCAGTAATGGCAAATCTGGGAATGCACTAAAATCAATGAGTGGATGCATGGGCACATCCACGCTCAACCCATGGAACGCCTCACTGGGGCAGAGTAATGCAAGACAGCGATTTGCGCTTCCTTGTGTTACGCCAGATTTATCAAGACAAGAAGGGCCGTGCAAGGTGGCCTTGCGTGGCTTGATGAAATTGACTTTAGTTTGGCTCACCCTTGCGCCCTCATGCGTGGCGCAAGGATGACGCAACACTATGATAAATCTGGCCCTCAACTCTTGAGGTGTCCCTCCTCTAATCTCTTGTGAGCGGTGGAGAGGACCTACATGTGCTGCGCCCATTTATCTGAATGCCTTGAGCTGGTTGGAAGCTTCCATGCCGGCAGGATTAGTAGCTGCAAAAGGGCAGACCACAAGAGCATAACCAGGGTCTTCACACTTGCTTCAAGCCAAGAGGAAGATTGGTAGAACTCAGGTCCACATTCTAGAAGCACCAATCTCAGTAGGGTTCATGCAGGTCTGTAGTCAAAGAGATGTTCAACAAGCTAGTGTGTGCTCCAGCTTAAATAAGTCATGAACGTTGGGTAGCAGCCCACTTCCAATTAGAGTCAATTTATCTTCAAATGTCCAGCCAACCTGGTTGGTGGAGGTTTTAACTCTGTAGAGGGGTTTGAGTTAAGGGCCTCCCTTACTCTCTTCCCAGATGCACTATGGTGGGTTGTGCAGGTGGATATGTACAACTTCTATGTGCCTACTCAGATGGGAAACCTTGTGTACTCCTCTTAAAATGATCAGGCAGACAAAGGCACAGAAGAGAGAAATAAGGGGATATGATACAACTTTGTCCTCTGTGAGAATCTCTCTTCCTTTCTCTTACTAATGTCACAATGAAACAGGTCTTCCTCCTAAAATAAAATATATTTTCCAGAGTAACCCAACAACGTGTGCATCACTGGTGATGACAACCCTGCTCCAATCGATGTTACGCTGTTCACAATCATTAATAAAATACTGATGCAGATAAGAAAATAAATATAAAGGGGCCCCGAATGCTCCAGGCCACTGAACTCAATTTACATGGCAGGAAGTAGGCATCCCAAACATTATAACTGCTACCTCCAATGCGGACCTATGCCGAGAACTGCGCCTTACGACTACAGATCAGAAAGATCAATCATCGCGGGAAAACCCAATCAATGTCATTGAGGTGCACATATTTGGAGTTTGAGTGTACCTGAGGATTGTGATATCTTAATTACCTGAACTAGAATGGGTCAGAAAACAAACAGAATCCTTCATCATATTCTCGCACGTATTAAGATTGCCAACAAGAAAGCCCAGATAGCAGGGTTGGCAGTTATGGCACACAGGAACGTGGCAGGCCATTAGGTATGTGTTCCAGTGCTCCAGTAAGTGGGGATTAATTTCTGTTTTGCTACTCAACTTCTGGGTCAGTCTAGATTTAGCAGAACAAGACAGCACCACAGTTACTTGTCCAGTTCCTGGAAATTGGGTGTTTTGCTGTGGTTTTACGTTACTGCTGTGGCACGTTGCCTGGCCATGCTCTATGCTACCCCATGATTTTTTTTTGTTCCTCCTTATTTAATTTATCTTCAGTTCCTTTCTTTTGTTATGTAGTTATATTAGGATTATGCCTTTTTGTACCATATCTGTCTCTTCCTGCTTCAAATCATGAAGCTTCCCATCTTTTTGCCTCCTTCCTGATTGGAGGCAGTGGTTCCAGATATTCGATTGCTATCATCACAGCCTCCTTGGAGGGAGAACTGATAAACTGATAAACCCTTGGGCGTTATACTGGCTATGATTTATTTGCGTTTCCCATGAGTGGACAGGCTTTGTATACCACTGGGGTGGCCTGGAGTCCTTGTGTCCACTCCTGCCACCTCTATCACTTTCCTCAGTTCCCTGAGGTTAATTGCAGGAGCTATCGGAGGCTACAAGATTGAGACAGAGGGATTGAGGGGGTAGGTAGAGAGAAAGCAGTAAGAGAGAGAGAAACGAGAATGAAAGGGAGAATGGATGCATGAAAATAGAGAGAGATTGCGCAAGGAGATGATATGAGTGGGACTGGTTTAAGCATTCTTGCCAGGGTACCTTTTGGCTCTGCAGTACAGCCTTAGCTTTTCCCATTTTATTTTCTTAAGTATTATGTCTATTTTGTTTTAGAGTTGAAAATGTTTCCATTTGAAAACTATCTAACCTGTCACATAACAACTCTTCTAAAGGATTCCCACCTATTGAGACCTGAAGAGTCTCCTCAGTTGTATTGTTTTATCTCATTACCATTCCCCGTTTTCTCCTCGCTGCCTATGATCTACCGCGATGGAAGGGTTGAGTTCAAATCAGAGGGATTTCACTATTCGACGTTAGTGCATGAGCCTCCCAAACTGCTGTAAAAAGAAACAAGCATTGGCAAAGCCAATAGGTGGCGCATATGCAAGAGCTATTGGCTTTGCCAATGTGCTTTAGCCATGTTGTACACCAGTGTGGCTGCTGTTCAGCATGGCTAAAAGCAAGTGGCATAGAGGAGAGTGGCATGGAGTGTCGTAGAGTGGAATGGTGAAGAGTGGAGTAGAGTATTTTAGAGTGGAGTGACAGAGAGTGTTGTATATTGGAGTGGCATAGTGTGGAGTCGCGTAGAGTGGCACACACTGGAGTGTCATTGAATAGAGTAGACTGGTGTAGAGTATATTGGTGTAGAGTGTTGCAGAGTATAGTGGCTTAGACTGCAGTGGCATTGATTGCAGTGGCATACAATACAGCGTCGTAGAACGCAGTGGCATATAATAAAAGGATGTATAGTAGAGTGCAGTGGAGCATAGTGCAGTGGTTCAGAGCGGAGTGGTGCAGAGTGGAGTGGCGCTGTGTGGAGTAGAGTAGAGTTGAGTGGCTTAGAGGGTAGTGGTGTAGAGTACAGTGGCATAAAGTGGTGCAGAGTGGGAGTGGCACAAAGTTGAGTGATGCACAGGGCAGAGGTGCAGAGTAGAGTCAAGTGGCATAGAGCGCAGTGAAATAGAGTGCAGAGTAGAGTTGAGTGGCATAGAGTGGTGCAGAGTAGAGTAGCATAGAGTGGTGCATAGTAGAGGATAGTGCCATAGAGTAAAGGGGGATGAAGTACAGTGATGTAGAGTGGCATAGCATAGAATGAACTAGTGCAGAGTAGAGTGACATAGAGTTCAGTGGAAGAGAGTGCAGTGGTTGAGAGTGGAGTACAGTGGCGTAGAGAGCAGTAGCGTAGAGTACAGTGGTGCAGAGTAGAGTGCGGTGGCGGAGATTGCAGTGATATAGAGTGCAGTTCTGTGAAGTCTATTGGCGTAGCTTGCAGTGAATAACAGTAGAATGGTATAGAGTGCCGTGGCATAGAGTGGAGTGGCGCAGAGAAGATTGTTTTAGAGTAAAGTGGTGTAGAGTGGAGTGGTGTAGGGTAGATTGCAGTTGCGTAGAGTGACATAGAGTGTAATGGCATAGAGTAAAGTGGTGTAGAGTTCAGTGTTTGAGAGTGGTGTAGAGTGGAATTGTGCAGCGTAGATTTGTATGGCGTAGACTGAGTGGTGTAGAGTGCAGTGGCAAAGAGTGCAGTGGTGGAGGGTAGAGTGGCGAAGAGTGGGGAAACACCATTACAACGCAACTTTTACAACGCACTACCATTACAACGAAACTTTTACAACGCAAAAACCATTACAACGCATGTATTTACAAAGCATGTTTTTACAACGCAGGTACCTTTACAACGCATACCATTACAACGTAAGTATTGGTAAGTATATAATTATATTTTAAATTTTATATGTTTGGGTTTTTTAAGGGGTATTTTTAGGGTTTAGGGTCAGTTTTCAGTTTTTGGGTAAAGGGGCATTTTTAGGGTTCAGGGTCAGTTTTCAGTTTTTGGGTAAAGGGGTATTTTTAGGGTTCAGGGTCAGTTTTCAGTTTTTGGGTAAAGGGGTATTTTTAGGGTTCAAGGTCAGTTTTCAGTTTTTGGGTAAAGGGGTATTTTTAGGGTTCAGGGTCAGTTTTCAGTTTTTGGGTAAAGGGGCATTTTTAGGGTTCAGGGTCAGTTTCCAGTTTTTGGGTAAAGGGGTATTTTTAGGGTGCAGGGTCAGTTTTCAGTTTTTGGGTAAAGGGGTATTTTTAGGGTTCAGGGTCAGTTTTCAGTTTTTGGGTATAGGGGTATTTTTAGGGTTCAGGGTCAGTTTTCAGTTTTTGGGTAAAGGGGTATTTTTAGGGTTCAGGGTCAGTTTTTAGTTTTTGGGTAAAGGGGTATTTATAGGGTTCAGGGTCAGTTTTCAGTTTTTGGGTAAAGGGGTATTTTTAGGGTTCAGGGCGAGTTTTCAGTTTTTGGGTAAAGGGGTATTTTTAGGGTTCAGTGTCAGTTTTCAGTTTTTGGGTAAAGGGGTATTTTTAGGGTTCTGGGTCAGTTTTTGGGTAAAGGGGTATTTTTAGGGTTCAGGGTCAGTTTTGGGTTTTAGGGTAAAGGGGTATTTTTAGGGTTCAGGGTCAGTTTTGGGGTTTTGGGTAAAGGGGTATTTTTAGGGTTCAGGGTCAGTTTTGGGTTTTTGGGGTACAGGGGTATTTTTAGGGTTCAGGGTCAGTTTTGGGTTTTTGGGGTACAGGGGTATTTTTAGGGTTCAGGGTCAGTTTTGGGTTTTTGGGGTACAGGGGTATAAGGTAAAAATAAAATAAAATTAAATTTAAATTAAATCAATAAAATAAAATAAAATAAAATTAAATTAAATTAAATTATTTTCAATTATTTTAAATAAAAAAAAAATAATATATACTTACCAATACTTACGTTGTAATGGTATGCGTTGTAAAGGTACCTGCGTTGTAAAAACATGCGTTGTAAATACATGCGTTGTAAAAGTTTTTGCGTTGTAAAAAATTCGTTGTAATGGCATGCGTTGTAAAAGTATGAGTTGTAACGTCATACATCCGAAGAGTGCATTAGTATAGAGTAGAGTGGTACAGGGTAGAGTAGGGAGGCATTGAATACAGTGACATAGAGTGGAGTGGTGCAGAGTGCAGTGGCATGGAGTGGTGTATACTGAAGTGGCGTAGAGTGCAGTGGTGTGGAGTGGTGCAGAGTAGAGAGGATTGGCATAGAGTGGAGTATTCATGTTGTGGCAGCACGCTGCCATCACAGACAATACATTTTCAATTGAAATGACCATTACATTTGAACAGACGTATAGTTATACTAATAAAACTATAAAGTGCACAGACGAAAATGTGTGGAAATTGTAACACCAAGAGTATTGCTTTGTTTTGATCATATTGAAGTATTTATTTCGAACACACTTCAGAAATAACAAAAAATGTGCTTCATTAGTGTTCCTAATTCTGATATATTCTAAAATACTTACACAGTTCATTTGAAATGGTTGTGTGATAGAATAACCACTTTCCTACACCCAGTGTCTAGTAAGATTGTCACATAAATCCTCCCACTTTGAAGTCAGAGAAAGAAAAGTAAACAAGCGTTCTCAGGAGACAGCGCCTGACATTTGACCATGGTCTTTGAATGCACAGAAAATGTTAGGAGATAAGAACAAAATGTACAGGCCTGTTTACAGAAAGGGAGCACTCAGAAGGATACTGTAAATACGGTTTGGGCAAGGGAAGGTACAAACTCAAGCTGGACTGCCTCAAACAAATAAAGCCAGCAAATGGAAAATAAAACAAACGTGAGTTACAAACCACAAAGCCAATGGCATGCAATGGGCAGAATGCATTGCTAGGTCAACCTTCTGAATCTCCCCAAGATGTCTTTAGTAAACCAGACTGAAAGCTATAAAACAGACATCGAAATCTACAAGCAGAAAAAAAAATGGCACAGGTTGAACAGCTGTATCGGGGGGTTGCTGACTTTCCTCCGTACATGCTAGGAAGACATGAACAGTGTATAATCTTTTATGTTGATAGGCGATAAGCTTGAAGTGTTTTATGTTCTGTGGGTAGCATATTTAGATCATCCCTTTAGCTTCGAAAAAAAGACTGCTCTGTGTCAAGACCAATATTGTTTTCATTGTCTTGCCCTCCCTTTTCAACAAAAACAAATAAAAGAAAAAGGGAGAAAAGACACACAGACACTGTTCAATAACGTTGATTGCCTTCACTTGAATTGGTTCTTTTAAAGTACCTCAAAACATACCCCTACATTTGTTTTCAAAGCTTGCTATGTTAGTCATGGGAACTTTAAAATGATTGGCATGCTGTACTGTGGGTATTCCTTTGAAGCCCATCCTGACACATATTAAATGGTAATTTTACAAACACTACTGATTTGATTTACATGGCACAAAGCAAAGGCATTGCTCTATGTAAAGTCTTACTTTCCTGCCAAGTGTGGTGTCATTCCGTTCAGAGTTCTTTTTCTGTGTTAGACAGCAACTATCTTAAGCTCAACACCGACAAGACAAAAGTAGTGAACTTCTCGACTGGTGGTTGGCTGAACTCCGACCCACACCACAAACCCTGGCAGGAACCTTAGAATAATCATCAACAGCAAACTGGACATGACCACACAAGCCAACGCCCTCGCTGCATCCCACTTCCACCCCATAAAGATGCTGAGGAAGATCTTCAAATGGCTCCCAAGGGACACTAGAAAAACTCTCACCCATGCCCTAGTCATCAGCAAGTTGGGCTATTTGCACACCCTACACAGAGGGATCACCAAGCAACTCACTAGAACACTACAAACCATCCAGAACTTGGCAGGCAGACAAATCCTTAACCTCTCACACAGACCTCACAGCCCACCACACCTCAAGGAGCTCCACTGACTTCAAATACACAAACACCCTCAATTCAAACTCCTCACAGTCTCTGCAGTCGTAAAATTACTATTAGTAAAATTTAACTTCTAGTATGTGAATACCCAAAAAATAGGTAACTTAAACAAAAGTGTAAGTTTACCTTTGTGATTCAGGTTCTCTGAAAGACGTGTAACCATGTAAATGAGAGTGCACTTACAGACCCTAGCATGTTAAACTGCCGAACAGACCCCATCCAGCACCAAAATAATGCACAATGGGGCATATTTATTAGATTTGTCACTCAATAGAGCGCAGCAAGTCACCTTGCTGCATCTCATGGCAGGACAAAGACAGGAATATACTGTTTTTAAAAAACATACAGCACATTTCTGCCTTTTCCCGTGCACTGGCGCCATTTTGGCTGTATAGGGCCAATGTATGGTACAAGGGTGCCAGCCTTGCAGGCAGGATTGCTTTTGTGCAGGAGGGGACACCTTCCTGCACCAAAACATCCCTGAGAGGCTTATTCATCTATCTGTGTGTGTTGCAGAATGCAGCACACATAAAAAGACGAAGTAAGCTCATTAACTCCTTCGCCGCGGGGCTAATTCCCCTGCGACGTGGGGGGGAGGGGGGCCGCACGCGGCGCCGCGGTGCTTGTGACAAGCTCAGCTCGTCATGCAGCACGGTGGCGCTGTGCACTCGTCATGACCACGCCCGCTTAATGGAAGGCCCAGCACAGCAGGGGAATTATCCCCGCTTGGGCGTTCCACAGCAGTTTTGACAAGCTCAGCTCGTCATGAGCACAGCTCCACTCTGCCTCATGACGAGCTGAGCTCGCTATGAGCGCCGAAGGTGTTAAGCCTCTCCTGGGAATGCATATGATTTTTGCCCATTCCCAGGTTTACCACTTCTGTTAAATTTGGGAATGTGTCAAAAACAATGGGAGTTGCGCGGAAACACCCACACAACACCCAACGCCTCCCTGGGGCAGAGCAATGCAACGCAACAATTTGTATAACATTGCTTTACTCGAGATTTATGGAGCCACTCAGGGCCACATCAAGTGGCCTTGCGCTGCTTCATGAATCTCATTATTCAGTTGCATCTCTTACGTACCACGTTGTGTGCTGCAAGCATGGTGCAACTGGGGTCATACATGTGGCACAATGTTAGGAGTGAATTATCTGTTAAATAGAATCTGGAAGTTTTTTTTTCTTAATTGTTGCAAAGCACATGTTGTCAGTATCCACTCACGTAAAGCATGCTGTTAGCAGCGATACACCTCCACACTTCAGCATTTTGTAACAAAAGGATCCCAACTAACACTCCCTTTGAAGGATCAAGCAGCAATCCAGCACATTTTAAAGGGGCCATCTAGTCAATTCACAATGAGTTTCAGTGCCCAACTAAATTCTGTTTGTAGGTGCTGCCACATTCAAGCCAGGCCTGTTGGCTTTGTCAATGCTTTTAATCAATCAATCAATCTATCTATCTATCTATCTATCTATCTATCTATCTATCTATCTATCTATCTATCTATCTATCTGTCTATCTATCTGTCTATCTATCTATCTCTGTCTGCCTGCATGTCTGTCTGTCTGTCTATCTATCTATCTAATCATCTCTGTCAGTAATGATTCTCCAACTGTTACCATCTCTCCTTCTTTCTTATATTCTTTGCATCCTTTGCTATCCTCTTCTTTCCCATTTCTCTCTCTCTCTGCACTCCTCCTCCGTTTATTTTGTCTCCTTCTTTCTTCCTCTCAGCCTGTCTCTCTTTCACGCTACTCTCCCTCTTTTTCCGACTCTATGTATGTTCGCGCTCTTTTATATTATTCTCCCTCCCTAGTTCTCTCCCTACACCCCTTCTCTCTTCCTGTCACTTTCTGCAGACCCATTCTCTCCCCTCTTCACACCGCCTCTTCTCACCTCTCTTCATTCTCATGGTGTCAGGGCCTACCTGTAATACAATCTGCAAAATGCTTCAAAGGTCAACGTCATATTACCAACAATTTTGCCATACTTACCTAATCTAGCACAGAGATGAAATGAGCAGGGAATAAATACCACACTGCAGGTTACATGGGTATATACAACACTTGAAATGCACAAGAAAAAATATTAGTCTTAATTGCTCCATGAACTCTAAGTTAAAAGGACAAAAATATTATTTCTATTTGAGAGAATCTCAGTTTTTCCCTTCTGATAATTTTCTTTCTTTTTTTTTATTTGGTTGAAGAGGCTGAACAAGGACCGCCGCAGTTTTGAGCCTGCAGCTCCAGAGCGTGTGGTGCTGAGAATCCGCAGTGGTAATTAATCCACGTCCCTCTGTGAAACTCAAACCCGCTCCACGGAGCTTCAAAGACAACACGATAGCATTGACTGGGAGGCGGCGGCGCTCAGCGTGCAGCGTTTGATCTGAGGGGATTAGCTCTGTCAGCCTGTAACCCGCGCACTGCGCGCGCTGAAATGGGGGTAACGCACCTACTCTCGGACCAGCCCCAAACTGTTGTTTCTTTATTTTTAGCTGCAAGTGTATGGAAAAGTGAGACCTCTGAAAAATTAAATCAAGTTGTGCGTCATAGTATTTACATTCTTTGTCAATTACGTTTTAGAAGCCGCCTTAATGTCGTTTATAGGAATTATCTCACTACGCATCTCACAGTGATGTTTGTACAAGTGATGCAAATAATACAAAATGGCACCGTTTAATCTGGTAATTTAGGGAAACATAATTTGATAGCAGACACCAACCTTCAGTCCTGTCCAATCTGTCTGGCTCCACATCAACGCCAGATAAAGACTCAAGGAAGTGTAGTGCTTAATTTGTGCCAGTGCTTACTGGTAGCCATTGTTAAGGCCTGGGACTTTTGTTTAATCATTAGATTTTGCCCTACGACAAGACAGAGAAAGGCAGGGAGAACGAAGGCAGAAGAGAAAGCTAGAAAAACAAGCATTGGCATAGCCAATAGGTCTCGCTTTTGGGACCTTATAAGTATTTAGTTATGCAGCACAATAGCCTTGGTGCAACAACATAAACTGTTGCATGGGTAAACATTTATAAGGTCCCAAAAAGGAGACCTACTGGCTATGCCAATGCTTGGAAGCTGCCGAATACGCCAGTGTAGTATTCGCTGCTAGTAGCAAGAAGAGGAGTCCAGTCAGGTTGAGTTACAACGTGTAGTTTATTCTCCATAGAAGATCCCATCCACAACCCAGCAGCGTCCTCTATCAACTGCCAGTTTCTTCCCATCACATTACAGCCCCCGCACTGACATGGTGAAGCTCCAACGACAACATTCCACCATGTCAACAAAAGCAAGCCAAAAAGCAGAACAAGATACCACACAGTTGTCGGCATATAACGTTCAAATGCTGCTGTTGACAGAAACATTTGAAGGTACGCTTTAACCAGGTACGGTTTTAAGGTACTCTATTAATCACTTATGTGAAGCACTCAAATAGACTTTATTCTCATGGATAAATGTAGACATCTAATCAATAGTTTAAATGTCATGGTACAGAGCGGGCTAGATGTCATGTGGGATATCCTGGCCTTAACCCCTTGGCCGCGGGGGTGTTTCCCCCGCTGTGCTGGGGGGAGGCGCACACAGCGCCCCGGTGCTCATGATGAGCTGAGCTCATCATGAGCCATGGCGCTTGTGTGCTCATGACGATCTGAGCTCGTCACGTCAACACCCATTTGTGTGGAACGCTCAGCACAGCGGGGGAATTAGCCCCGCGTGCGAGCGTTGGAACCGTTATGACGAGCTCAGCTCGTCATGAGCACACGAACACCGTGGCTCATGACGAGCTCAGCTCGTCATGAGCATGGTAGGGGTTAACCAACATCATTTCGTATGTGACTCTTTGGTCAATACTTAGAATTCAACAACCGTTACAACGCAACTTTTACAACGGACTACTTTTACAACGCAACTTTTACAACGCAGGATCCATTACAACGAACTACCATTACAACGCATTTTTTTACAACGCAATACCTTTACAACGCATACCATTACAACGTAAGTATTGGTAAGTATATAATTATAGTAAAAAAAAAATATTTTTGGGTTTTTGGGTAAAAGGGTATTTTTAAGGTTCAGGGCTAGGTTTGGGTTTTTGGGTAAAGGGGTATTTTTAGGGTTCAGGGCTAGGTTTGGGTTTTTGGTTAAAGGGTTATTTTTAGGGTTCAGTGCCAGGTTTGGGTTTTTGGGTAAAGGGGTATTTTTAGGGTTCAGGGCTAGGTTTGGGTTTTTGGGTAAAGGGGTATTTTTAGGGTTCAGGGCCAGGTTTGGGTTTTTGGGTAAAGGGGTATTTTTAGGGTTCAGGGCTAGGTTTGGGTTTTTGGGTAAAGGGATATTTTTAGGGTTCAGGGCTAGGTTTGGGTTTTTGGGTAAAGGGGTATTTTTAGGGTTCAGGGCTAGGTTTGGGTTTTTGGGTAAAGGGGTATTTTTAGGGTTCAGTGACAGGTTTGGGTTTTTGGGTAATGGGGTATTTTTAGGGTTTAGGGCTAGGTTTGGGTTTTTGGGTAAAGGGGTATTTTTAGGGTTCAGGGTTAGGTTTGGGTTTTTGGGTAAAGGGGTATTTTTAGGGTTCAGGGCCAGGTTTGGGTTTTTGGGTAAAGGGGTATTTTTAGGGTTCTGGGCTAGGTTTGGGTTTTGGGGTAAAGGGGTATTTTTAGGGTTCAGGGCCAGGTTTGGGTTTTGGGGTACAGGGGTATTTGTAGGGTTCAGGGCTAGGTTTGGGTTTTGGGGTACAAGGGTACAGGGTAAAAATTAATTAAAAATAATATTAAATTAAAATAAATTAAATTAATTTTAATTAATTACATTAAAAAAATATTATATACTTACCATTTTGGGGTACAGGGTAAAAATAAATTAAAAATAATATTAAATTAAAATAAATTAAATTAATTTTAAATAATTACATTAAAAAAAATATTATATACTTACCAATACTTACGTTGTAATGGTATGCGTTGTAAAGGTATTGCGTTGTAAAAAAATGCGTTGTAATGGTAGTTCGTTGTAATGGTACCTGCGTTGTAAAAATTGCGTGGTAAAGGTAGGCGTTGTAAATGTATGCGTGGTAACGTCATACATCCAGTAATCACGCATAAAAAATAATATTTATTCTTTCTTTATTTCTCCAAGTAGTTCTTTAGGTACTAGGATGTCTACAGCTGCAGCAGCTACTAATCACTAATGTAATAATAACATTCCATACCACTGCTTTAATACAGAACCACACGTTCTATTTTACATCACGAAGTTCTACATTTCTGCATACTACAATAAGGAATAAGACCCCATTACTACACAAAACTACAATTCCCAGAATGCACAGTGCTGCATACCATCAAACCAGAACAGAACGAGCGTGTTACAAATTTTAAGAAAAACTTCTGGCCAGGAAGCGGCATATTGCACTGGTCCTAAAATCAGGAGAAAGAGGTAATAAGCGCTATATAAATACAATTACAATTACCCTCCGGCACCTATTTCAGACACCTCATCTCCTTCAATATCAACATCTGCGTCTTCTGCCATGTCAGGGTCGCCTTCCTTTACAACTCCTTTCGAGCGCGGAGAGGAGGCAATCTGGCCATGGATAAGACCACAGCGTAAGGGCAGCAAGTTACAGAACCACAAGCTGTGTTGTCGGAAAAAGCAGACATGCTTCCATTGCTTAGAGGCCGCAACAGACAGACGCAGGAAGTACAGCAAAGAACCAATAGGGTGCAAAACATTGCACTTCACAATAAACACAGAAGAAAGACGACCTTACAGCCTCAAAGCAATAGAACGCTTTTAATGCACGCTGCATTTCTCTGGAGAACCCGATTCTGCATCTTGAAAATGGATTCGAATTACTCATGTACACATGTATTAATACTGGACAATACTGGACGTTACTTACAGTGTCTAAATATGCTGTATTTCGTGCACAACGCTGACCGCTTTGTTACTTGTGGACTGTAGGAGCCCTCTTGGAATACACAGTTAACTCCAACAATTGAAGGAAGTGTGCCAAAGTATGCCCGTAACGTTAGCATTAGCAAACAAGTGGCGGCAGGAGTCTCCAATACAAAAAAAACAAGTGGGGGGGAGTGCTGGCCGAGAGCAGGGATGTGCAGTGTTTCCCTTGCGGGAGCAAGCGCGATAATTGCTACCATATGGCGCCGCTTGCTCCCGCAAGTGAATCGCCAAACGTGCACGTGTTGCCATTCTAAGCAATGCAACGCACTTCTGTGTGTCTGTCTCTATTTTTTTTTTAGACATTTGTAGGAAGAAATACACTGAAAAAGACTCAAGATGTAGGATAAAGATGGGTGAGGGTTAAGAGAGCTCTAGGAAGGGGGAGGTGTAGGAAAAGGCTATCAATATATATTAATGAATCCAATGGTTTCATTAAGAGAAAGAGCCCGTTTCTCAGATGCCTTTGGAAAGAATGTAGATTGGGAATCGTTTGATGACTTACGAACAATATTCATGACTCTTTGTCCTGATTTTCCTCATCACTCTCGTTACTTATTCCTACTCACTCACAGGAACACTCAATGTTCATCAATACCATTTAAATTTCAACCTTGTCTGCTTCCACCCCCGGCAAGCTCCCTCATCCCTCAGAAGGTGGCATAGCCCTTTATCCAGCTCCCTAGCCTTCCTGTTACTCAGGCTCCAAACATAAATCCCAGACCACTCATAAAGGGAAGGATGGGGCCCAATAATTGTGATGGGAAATAGAAGGGCTGCAATTAATATTTTTGTGTGTCTAAGTTTATATTCTAGAGCTCTATCAAAGAGATTAAGTAAGAGATTCCAACAACATACAGCAGGAAACCACAACAAAAAGGCTGCAGTAGCAAACACCAGGGGCTGTATTATGGAAAGTGCCTAAGGGCCCAACGGGCATGTGGGCCACCTTGTGCGCCCAAGGTACTTTGGTATTACATAAAGGGTTGCAGACACATGTAGCGCCAGTGCTATCAGCAGAGGGTGTCCAATCTTTGGCATGAGGGTGTGGCCCCAAGCAAATGAAGGAATCCCTTTGTCTCTGTACCCGCACCAATTTATAGACGTGGGTGCAAAGGCAAAGAAGCTGTCAGGGGCGCACTGTCAGTGTGGCCCCTGATGGCAGCCCTCTGGAGGATTGAAAGAGGTCCTGTGGACACCCCAGACATCCCCTTGCAGGCAGATGCAGTCACTCACTGCACCCTCCTGCAAGGGGATCTCTAATCCCCCTCAAAAGTGCAGGCAGGTTGCCGCCTGCACTGTGAAACATGGAGTAGCTGCTTTAGAGCCACTAAGTTTTTCATTTGAATGCGCTGCCCCCAGGGCAGCATGAGCTGGCCTGGGAGCAGTACATTCAATGTAATAAGGGCACACTTTCCTTGTTTGTGCCTTGTTTTGAGGCACACCATGGCACAAAGAGGGAAAGGGCACCCCCTATGTGTAATTGGGCCACAGATAGATATGCCATGAAGTTGAAAATCAATAAGATGATAACAGAACACACCTCTAATAGCTATACAGCTGTCACACGCACAATATGCGACAGCACACACTAGAAAAAAAATTACATTTATATCCAACGCAGCAGAGTTATGCCTCTTTGGTAGGTATCAACACACTCACAACAACATCCATTAAGAACCAGAAGTCTACTAGTACACCTTAAACACAACATTAAATACACACCCAACAAAGCAGACACACATCACGTAACCGAGCACTACCATCATCACACTATGCACCAATACAAAACACACACCTCTCTAAAAACAGAACACATTTAGTGAGAACTCTGATCATCACACCCAACAGGTCATGAATGTGCCACTATCTGGTAAGTAGGACAAATATTTATCTGCTGGGCAATGTTCAAGTACAATTAATTAGAAGATATTTAAAGTACTGTGGTACATCCCTTTGGTATCACCCTCCAAAACAACACAGCACATTTGATACATTCACTCAGTGGTCCATTTGTAAAAGCATAAGTGCGGGGGCCCAAAGTTTGCTAAGAAAATTATGCTTATGCTGCTGAATGTCAGCAAGCCGAATTCCAAGGCTGCGCAGTCTTTATTTCACCTCATGCCTCTATAATCCACCACCACACACTCCCTGGCCCTTTATCTTCCTTTTGCAGTTTTCTTCTGTGTTTGTCACTGCAGTTCCATCATTCTCTCCCCTCCTCACGTGTTTTTTCCCCTTTCCTCGTCTTGATTAAAATTTGAGGATTAAAAAAAGAGCTGATCTCCAAAAATGAGTTCGGTGGGCCACCCTTGACACCAGGGGCTCAAAATTAAGCTCTGCATTCCCTTAACAAAGGCACATTCCTTATTCAACTGATGAGCCATCTGCATAAGCCCTCTCAGGCTCTGGTATGCAATAGGAGCCGCGGTCCCCATTACTAAATTCGCTTCTGTGGAATACTAATGGTGATTGCTTGCTATATGTGTCAAATAAAAAGAACAATGAAATGTAATTTACAATGTGCTGAATTATGCATTCAAACAACAGTCTGCAGTGCCTCTTTTAAATCAAATGGGTTTGCCGACCTCCACCATCAGTTTGTAATGCTCCACAAATGTTTCTGATGTTGCCCATGTGCCTGCCCTGCAAATGTCACCCAAGTGAACCCACCTGTGCTTCAGCTCCAGATGCAGACTTGTCGAAAATCTCTAATTGATCACTTGGGAGCACAGGATATCTTTAATTCATAAAAAATATTTTGCCCACTCTGCAGTACATTCAGGGCATTTTTGGTATTCAGAAACCTGTTTTAGTATGTATAGCTATTGGAAATCTACACTTTATAGAAATTAACAAAAATATGCATTGAAAACAAAACCCAATGCCCACGAGCGTCGATTCACCAAAGTGCTCGGGGTAGCCGAAGTGACATCACATACTCTTTGACTTTAATGGCTTTACAGGAAGTGACAATATATGACCCATGTCCCTGTTTTTTTAAGAAAGACACTTCACATGACTTTAATATCAACAACTGACATCGCTGAAGTTCCATAATAACTTATTGTTTAGTATTACTGCATTACACAGACAAATGTCTATTTTACATACCCCCATGGTGCTGACTTGATCTTTGAAAGTTCAGGGGGTAAAATACTTGTCCTGAATTGTAGTGACTGAGCAAAGTTGTAGTATTGGTTTCCCAGTATGCCAAAAATTACTTCCATTGTGCCAAGGTCAGCATTTTGTCATGGGTGCTGCCTTATTCCATGGTTGCCCCCTCATATCAAAAATGACAAAAAATATGTCAGTGCCAGAATTCTTCAGCTATTTTTGCCATTAATATAACATAGATAATCCTTAGATAAAAATGACCTGAGTATATCAGGGTTGGCGTTTTGTCATAGTTGTCATCCTCCAATATGCCCGGTTGTCTACCCTTATGCCAAGAATTACCTTTTTTGTGCTAGTACCAGCATTCTGCCCTTGGTGTCCACAGGTCAAGAATTTCTTTAAGTGTGCCTGTATTTTTCCAAGGGTGCCCTGTATGCTATGAATTACCTATAGTATGCAAATACCAGCATTTTACCATTAGTGCCTTTTATGACAAGAATTACCCCAAGTATGCCAGTGTCAGTCTTTTGACACAGGTGTCTGTCATGCTAGGAACTGCTGCAAGTATGCCAGTGCCAGTATTTTTCCCTGGGTATCTCTATAAGATAATAATTACCATTATGCCAGGGCCAACGTGCAAGTATCACATCACATTCTTGTGTGCTACCCACACCCAGTTTCACTCACACACTCATTTTATCACTCTCATTCACTCATTCATTTTCATTCACACTCTCTTACACCCCTTACACTTTTTCTTATTCATTCTCACTCACTCACTTGCATTCACTCTTAATTTCACTCATTGTTAGTGTTAGAAATGGGGTAGCCAATTCTACGGGGGGTGGCATGGAGCAGAGCGGGCAGTCCAAACTCCTGAGGACATGTGTGAAGCATCCACGCAGTACCCACAGACGACACACCAGGCACACCACATAAGAGACACGACACCGCTTATGGTTGGAAAAAGAATAACTTTTGTATTAGGTCCAACCTGCAAAGGTAAAACACAGTAAAGCACAGTAATCACAATAGGGCGCCAACGGGCTCCAGGGCAATGGATACCAGGGGGGTTATGTACAGGGAAAAGCAAGAAAAAGGTGAGTCCATTGGTTTCCAGGGCTGAAATAAAACAAAGTGTTATCATTTGACATGAAACATTAGCAGTATAACATGAGGGAAAGAAACACTAAGCATGAAAGCCCATTATGCATAACTCCTTAGGCCAGCAACACGGTGCGCATAAACATGGCATCAACATTAGGCACACTGATGCAGGGGTAACATTACTGAAGAACTGTAATCTTCATTCTCAGGGGTCTCACTAATACAAAAGAACTTGGCACAGAAGCTGAAATATGAACAGACATCTTAATTAAACTTAATTAAGTGAGACTATGTCACACAGAAGCCTCTAGCAACTGAATGAGGCAGTCTAAAGAATACAGAACACAGAGGTCTTTTATATGCTTAGGATTACAAACTCAGCATAAAAGAAAGGGGCAGTCCTAGCTTCTGCAAGCATGCAAAATACCTAATATGGACATACAAGATCTGCAAAATATTAGCCAATAGAAAAACATCATGTAACCAGAATGTCCCCCTTACGTCATATTTCTGCCCAACCCATAAGTCAATCAATTACAGCACTTATAGGTCAATCAGTAATGGCAGAACATGTCTGTATGCAGTTAGGCCAGCTGGTGTCTGAGATTGATTTCAAAGCAAGGACAGAGGGGGGTTTTCTACACGTTGCAGTCCAAAGGGCAGAGACACTTCATGAATAGAGCAGCCTGTGTAAAGGCAACGCAAATTGATGACAAATGTAAGATGGAGTCAAAATTAAAGATCCTCAGACCCTCCTTTTGCCATTACACAGGCAAATCCTAAAATTATTTTGCAAACATTATGTATTTCAGTAACTATTGACAATGCCAATAAAACAATAAGAATCAGTCTCCAAACACCCATTCTATGCAATCGCATGGGAAATACCCCGTCGAAGTCTCTCTGGCAGACTTCTATTGTCCATGAAAATCCGTTTCTGTTGTTTTCTTTCGCATGGGCCTCTTCATTCAGGCCTTTCATGAAAATGGTCCTTCTCAGTATCCGTTGGAGTGCCTTCCAGGCAAAACACTCATAGCTCACTTGAAAGTCTCAATGTCTCAATGCAGTGCACCAATATTTCCTGTGCTGCAGGCACTACAAATATTGTGGTCTTGGTTAGTCATGGGTACAGATCATCTCATGCAGACCCAAGTCTTATTAATCAGGAAAGAGCAACAGACTTTCACATTCAGCAACACTTTCAGGCTCCAACACTCGCTTTTCAGTGTCAGAGGATGCTCGGGCTGCTCTTCCATTTAATCATAGGTACCACAATGTAGTTTTTTTTTCAAATCATGGATCCTCCGGTGCACCGCACTTCCGTTGGAGCAACGAAAAGGGTGTGTGTGGCCAAAACTCAGGCCAAGGGGCTCAAGGGACTGCACACTGTCAGAGGTTACCAGCATATGACAGGTCGCTCTTTTGCACTGAAACTCTGGTTCTGTGGCAAAACCAGCTCCTCCTTCTTTTCTGATGTTCAACGCCTTCTGATGAAGCAAGTACAATACGTTGGAGATACCACTGATGGCACGCTGGCGATCGCTGTCTGGGTGCTGGGACTTTTCATCTGTTAGCTGTCACTGATGGGATTGTGGGTGAGTTCTGCAGGTTATTATGACTTAATCCCGCAGAACCTAGTGACGTAGGAAATGTGACACAGTTTCCTTCAATTAAGTACAAAAACAGTTCAGTGTTTTAACAAGGGGATTGCAAGCAGGTGGCCTGCAATCTTCAAAGGGGTGGCCATACACCATGGGACAATTCTGGTCTATAACACACTGTCAGTCTCAAAGGCAATACAAAGACAAAGGCAGTAGGAAAAACAGTGTCTCTAGCCTCTTCAATTGGGTTTCCGTGTGAAAGCATATCCTCTACCATCTAAGGGTAGATAGCAACATGGGAATTCTATCTGAATGGATGTCCTCACACATGGTGGCATTGGCTAATGGGGCAAACAAATTTCTTTCTCTCAATGATTACATATAGGTGTTCCCTAATTCCTTATCTACAACACCTCAAAAGAGAAATCGCATAATACATATAATCAAGGACATGTAGATACCTCCCTTTTAATAACTGTGCATCAGGTGCACTATACAATACAAAGGCTAATGATCAAATGTGGAAACAAAAGACAAGAACTAGAGAGTCCTCGTATTTCCATTATTAAAACACATCTGGTCCATCAAAAATTAAAGCAGCAGAAAAAAAGGAACTAAAAACCAAATTAGAATAGGCATTGAATTTGTCATATTCAAAAAAACGTAAGGTGTCTCCTATTGAGGTGGAAAACTTGTCTTACTATAGTATCAAGTCAGTTAACCAGTCCATCACTACCCTGACAGTCAGACTGGAAAACATCAAAGTAGGCCTAAGGAAAATTCTTTTTAAAAAAGTCTGGTTATACAAAAGGGAATTATACATAATATGGGGGTCCATGGTACATTACTGCAATCTGTAAGTGTGAACCTGAATAATACACCAACAATAAAAAATGGGCTAACTGGTGAAAGGAAACGGGAAATGGAACTAGGACACAGCTAAAATCCCCAATAACTAGGCACAATGTGACATCAATCAGGGGAGAAATGGCAAAAGAAAAATCTATAGGAAGAACAAGAAATTACTCAGGTGATAGTCAAGTTTGTGACACGATACCAAAATGTATGGGTGATACACAAAAAGTCAAAATAGTACACAAATTTAAACTCTACCGCTGGCCGCTACACCATATACGGTAATCTCAGCTAATGTTCCAATTCCTTTTTCAGGGAAAAAAAATGAAAAGTTCAGGTCACCTTTAGCAAGAGCCACAACCCAAAACAGAATATTCAGGCCTGCTTAATTTGTCAGGCTTAAAATCCTCACCCTCCTTTTGACAGCAGATCACCGGTTAGTGGAGATTTGGCTGTCAAACACAACTAACTGTGTCGCTGCTGACACACAGGACCAGCAGGAACAATTCATAAAAGGATAAAATGCAAAAATATGTAAAACACTGCACATACACACAATATCAACTGTTACCAACCATCTTTTGAAAACATGCTCAACCACCCCAATTTCGACGTCCCAAAAACTCTTTCACAGACACTCTGCGTGTCCCGTGCGCCAACACCCTTTGAGGCCCTGCTTTTCCAAGCAATCATTTCTCCATCTGTTTACACTTACTCCTATCCTACCTCACTGACCTTAAGGTCAAAATATGCCTTGCGGGCTCCTCAGCCCTCTATCTCTTCCTCACTATTAAGGCTGAAAAAAGACAAAAAACCTTCCCAACTCTTTCTAACCTGCAATAACCAACCCTATTTAAAAACACATGATATATATATTACTCCTGTTAGGGGCTACAATTTATTTCTATACTTAGATTATTAAAACTGTTACTGTGACTAATTCGCAAAACATAATAACACACATACCAGTTTTTAGAACAAATGCTTGTTTGCAATGGTACTCATTTCATCAACCTTAAATGGATGAAGGTCTGAGTTAGGTCCAGCAAAAGTTAAAACCTTCCACCCTGATATTAAACTCAAACCTCTGCACCAGGCACATTGGCTTACTGAGCCATTTAAAAGCAAACCCAAATGGGAACAACTTGCAAATTTGTATTATACCTAAATGTATGCATTTACTGAAGCCCAAAGCACTTTAAAGCTATTGTAAATGGCAAAAATGCCCAAATTTTACCCAAATTCGACTTTGATATTTGGCGCACTTAAAAATAAAGATCCTACAATTGCATTACTTATTAATCATCCTCAGAATGTTCTTTACAAATTGCAGAGATTGGACATTAGACATATCTCATGCAAATCCTGAGAAAAATTAGTTTTTCACGCCTGCGCCAATTGAAATTCTATATGCTAATGTCCTCATTATGCAGTATACCATAACTTAAATTAAATTATAATGCTAGGAGGTCACAGTATAAGTATTAAGCTTCATGAATAGTAAAAAACGAATTTTGTAGCACTTATTTTTATAACCCAATCATTTTTGATAATTCCACATATTAAGGCTCTGTAATTCCTCGAATTTGACTTCATTTTTTTTTTTTTTTTTTTTTTGCTCTGTGCCACGTAGGCCGACGAACAAAGTGGCCTGGCCTCCCCAGGTCATGTACACATTAACCAGTTTTAAACTGTAAGAAACTAACTTCTTCACCCGAAACTGACCTCGCAAAACCAATTTCCCTGATTGATCTTTATCTGAGATTGCCAATCAATGTTCAAGACATCGTTAACTTTTTAGTTTCCTTGGACTTGCCTTATCTTGTTTCAGTATCTGTTACTGTTTCTTTCTAAATGTTTCTTCATTACATGGGTTAATTATTATTTAGCAACTGAGCCAAGAATATACTTACAGAAATGCTTAAAGAGAGGAAAACCCTTAATTGAAATGTCTTCCTATAATACAAAATAATGAACCTTAGTTTTGAAACCTTTTTAAAACAACATTCTGAAATGCAAAGTTTCACCCATGCAACTGAGGGCAAAGTCCTGGCTGAATAAATATTCCTGTTTATTTAGCTTGTCTCTAAGTGTTTGTAACATAAGCACGGTGGCTGTCTATTTAAAACTAAAACTAAGACATTTCAAGTTTCAAAATACGTGTGCAATACAGCAAGGTCCAATGTATTCAGATAATGTGTTTGCCTGTTAATATCTAATAGAATACATCTAAGGAAAATGCTGTAAGTTTATTTATTTTTTGCAAAACACCCAATTTCGTTTTTGGGGCCTTTTTTATTCCTAGTGAATGTGAATTTACATTTTAGTTTTTAAGCATTTAGACATTTTTGCTTAATAGACTGAAAACATCAAAAAGAAACACAAACACACATTTGAGCTCATTTCAGACATAAACAGAAAAGGGGTCAAACACTCAGGACACACAATACGGCGCGCTTTAGCCATGCATTTCATAAATAGCGCCAACGCTATTCACTTACAGAAATTGCACTAATGGGAAAACCACATAAACATTTAAACACACATTTAACCCACAAACCAATACTCAGAACAGAATCAAAGGACAGCCCACAGACTGTACTTAAACCAAACCATTTGTAAATACTAGTTGTACGTCATATTTACAAGAAACGCTTCTCAATTGTGTTCCAAAAGACTGCAAAAACAGCACAACAGACTGATGTATGTCCAAGAAGCGAAAATATACTCCATTCACTAGCTTTGACTAGCAGAACACCAAAAATCGCTTTACATATCAAAAAAAAATGCACAGAACAAAGGATCCTTGTTTGGATTTTGTCATATTTTAATTCCCTGGGGATTACAGAATCACCAAGGAAGAAATATGTTTGTATACCTACCTATTTAGGTATTCCTTCTAGGAGAGCAGGCTAATTAATTTCACATCACAACATGGTACCTTTCAAATAAAGCAACACATTCTTCTTATGTGAGCTTTGAAACAGGCAAGCCAAAAATATTGCAAAATATACAATATTATAATCAAAGTAGTGCTTAATGTACTTTTCGTACGTGCACCGTTCAACTAAACCAAATAGAGAAAATTCTCCTCATTACCTGTTCTACACAAATTGCAATTCGCATATACAAACCTATACAAATCCAAAGTTGGCCAACACAAATTCCAAAGTTCTCAAGGCTACAGTAAGCATTACTAAACTACCTTACTCTTACCAATCAAAAGGTTATCCAAATTCTAACTGTCAAGTTCTAAATGACCTAACGGTCTCTTTGTTGTTTTTTAATACTCACGCCAAAAAGGTTCTCAGTCAGGAGTGACATCATGTGGAGGATCAAAATCAGGGAGAGCAGAAATACACTGGGCTGCAGAGACGAAGAATCTCCAGAATCCCTGTGCACAGAGTACCTTCTTAGTAGAATCCTGTTCTGTCCTCCTCAGTAGATTTCAGTCTTCTGACAAGATCACTCCCACAGAAAGTCACTTCTCTGATGTTGGCCGCGCCATCTGAAGAACTGTAATCTTCATTCTCATGAGTCTCATTAATACAAAAGAACTTGGCACAGAAGCTGAAATATGAACAGACATCTTTATTAAATTTAATCAAGTGAGACTACGTCACACAGAAGCCTTTAGCAACTGAATGAGGCAGTCTAAAGAATACAGAACACAGAGGTCTTTTATATGCTTAGGATTACAAACTCAGCATAAAAGAAAGGGGCAGTCCTAGCTTCTGCAAGCATGCAAAATACCTAACATGGACATACAAGATCTGCAAAATATTAGCCAATAGAAAAACATCATGTAACCAGAATGTCCCCCTTACGTCATATTTCTGTCCAACCCATAAGTCAATCAATTACAGCACTTATAGGTCAATCAGTAATGGCAGAACATGTCTGTATGCAGTTAGGCCAGCTGGTGTCTGAGATTGATTTCACAGCAAGGACAGAGGGGGGTTTTCTACACGTTGCAGTCCAAAGGGCAGAGACACTTCATGAATAGAGCAGCCTGTGTAAAGGCAACGCAAATTGATGACAAATGTAAGATGTAGTAAAAATTAAAGAACCTCATTACCAGGCCTGGCACCTTAGCATAACTGCATTACCATAGGGCACCTTCGCCTGCGATGTAAGCAGTGGGGGGGGGGCAAACAGCATTCTACCGGCATGCATGAAACCTGGGGCGGTCCAACAGGGGCAGAAGACACCTTACGCCCATAGCTGGGCGGGAAACTATGTCTGACCTACCTTCAGCCACGCTACCTGTGCTGTCACTCTTAAGGCCTCACAGGCCTAGACAGTGTGTGCCCCAATTGTTGCCACTGCCCACTGTCCGGCAGGGCAGTGGTGTCCAGTAGAATTAGTCTTGGCTCCGGTGGAACCCTCACAACAAGACACTTCCACGCGGTGCTGTGGAGGGGGCAGGCTCCCTCTCAGTCACTCTGCAGCTGTGGGCATTGTGGGGCTCTCCTCCTCAACGTGGGAGCCCCGCCAGCAGCGCCCTTCTGGCTGCTTGCCCTGACGTCTCACCCTGTCTTCCTGCAGCTTGAGCTCTCACCCAGGCTGGTGGTGGTCGCTGGGGAGGGGACGCACAGCTTTGCCTCCTCAAAGGTTGCGGGGCTCTCCTATGCACCTGGGAACCCCGTCGGTGGCAATGCCTCACCAGACTTCACCCAGGCCCCTCCTCTCTCATGGGGACCCGGGACTTCTAGGCAGCCTCCTCCAGCTTCACCCGGGCCCCGCCTGCCTCACAGGGGCCCGGGACTTCGAGGCAGCCTCCGCGAGGCTGCAGGCTTATTTGGGGGCTGCGGGGATAGTGCGGGGTAGGCTCCCGCCAGGCTCCTTCATTCACACGGGGCTCCCCTTCCACTGCGGGGGCCCCGGCAGCACTCCGGCTTGCTTCCGGCGGTTTCCTCTTCCCGGCCGCCGGCCACGCCCCCAACCAGGCACGCCTCAGCCTGACGTCCGGGTCACTGCGAGCCGTGCAGCGGCCCGGGAATTCCTCTGCAACCGCGGGTTGCGGCGGTGATTTTCTGGGGGTGCAGACGCAGCGCTGCCCTTCTTCTTGCCTCGGGCGGCGGCGGTGCTTTTTTTCTCGGCGCCGAAGCGGGGTGGGCACCCGCTTAAGTGGTAAAGCACACTCAGGTCACCAACACACGCGGAGGCGGCATGCACACGGGGCAGGCTCCCGCTTGTATTTAAATTTGCATAAGGGTACCAAAACGCGGGGTAGGCTCCTGCAGCGCTTCCCAGGCAGTCAGCTCCTTTTTGGGCCACACAGCGCCTCTGCAGCACAGCGCTTCAAAGGGGCAACAGAGCTTCCAGGCAGCCCAGCACTGCTTCACCGAGGCCAATCTCTGCAACAGGGCACTTAGCAGGTACAGCACTCCAAGATTATAGTGCTTAGCAGGCAGCACTCATCCAGGGCCAGGCAGCGCTTCGCAGGCACAATTCCTCACAGCACAGTGCTTTAGCACACAGTGCTTCTTCTAGGCCCAGCGCTTCCAGGCGCACAGCGAAAGGGGGCGGACAGTCTCAGCAGCAAGCCCCAGGGTAACACTCCTCACCTCCTGGGGGGCGGGTCCAAGGTGCTCCTTCCCTTCTAGGCGCTTCTGGGCGCAGCGCTTGCGTGGCGCAAGGTCCCGGCAGCCTCAGGGACCTAGGAGGGCCCTCCTTCTTCAGGGGGCCGGGGGGACAGAGCAGTAGGCACTACTAGGCCAGGTCAACAGTCAGTGGGGGCTTCATCAAAACAGGGCGGTAGGCTGACACCAGCCTCCACTGCAGCGTGGCCCTCCTCCTGAACAGCAGCCTGAACTCCTGAAGTGGGGCTTCCACTAGCCCTGGGGACAGTAGATGGGTGCAGGGTCCAGCACACAGGCCCAAGTGGCGGTATCCTCTGACAGCAGGTCCCCTCACGTTCCTGTCCCAGCTCTGTCTCAGCACATGGTGGCCCATCCCCCTTATTTATACCCTCCTCACCCCACCTCCCAGACAGTGCTAGCAGCTTCTGGAATTCTGTGGCGAACTGGTTTAAACTAGCTCAGGGGGAGGAGTAGAGCAACCTGGGTGACAGGCTTTCCCTCCAAATGCAGGGATGGCTGGGTACCTAATGACTAGACCGCTAACCTACGGTAGTCAGGAGGCACAACGTACAGCCATGGCATCCATTTTAAATACAGCATTTCATCAGGGTACATTTTACACAATGGGGGAAAATAAGTTTACACACCATTGCATGACATTACACATTGAGCAGGGCATCTCATAACTCACATGGCCTATACAACTTTATTACCACGGGGGAGACATCCTAAATTGGAGGGGCGAAAAGCAAAAACATTTTGGGGGAAAGGGCCAAGTCCAACAGTTAGTCACTAATAATTACTGACACTCGGGTCTAGGTTTACTAACTTTTTGTCCCGAGTTCACATTACTTTTGTGATTCAAAAGCATCCCAAAGTGTTAGGGTGAGATTTACTATCCAATGCAAATCTGGATTTGCGTTGGATAGTATACCAAAGTAACCAAAGTTGTGCTATGTGCTGTTTTGCTTTACTTGGTATCAATGAGATGTTTCATGGGTGGTGCATGGGTGTTCCACTGACTCACACAGATTTTTTGCAGGTTTTAATGTTCCTTGACATTTTGTATAAGAATATAGCTGCATACATTTTGTGAATATGCACAAAGTAAAATTTTCGATTTGAGGATCAATGTGTAAATTTGACCTGGTAACTATTCCCTATTCTGGGTGGAATAACTTGTAATAGCATGATTGGGGGCATACTGTCCAGAAATGTTAATTCTGGCCACCGGGTAGCCACACACTTAAATCCACCTAACTTAGAATTGGGCCTTCAAAGCAGCCTTGATAGAATATATAACATAGAAGCACTAGGTGAACATGGGTCAAGTGCAAAACTAGGGCACAGGCAAGTAAATTAGTCAATCGCTTGCAAACATCCCTGTGTAACAGGCATGTTACAAACTCGAATCTCAGAATTGCATCTCTTTAATGAATATGAAATCAATCAATTGAATACTGTTGATATAAGTAATTGTTTTACCTGTTATTTGCATTGCTTTCAAAATGGCAAAAATATGATAGCATTGTCGAAGCTGTTCGGAGACTGAGGGGGGTGGCTGCTGCTCACGACTTCCTCGTGCAGTACGTCGCTGCCAGAAAATCACGAGTCACTTAGAGTGTGGAAAAGGCCGCTTTAATGAGACAGATGCAAAGTCAGGTAAACAAACCCTTGGTAACTTGCCCTTCAGACTATAATGATTCCAGCCTCACTAAACATGGAACAAACCTGACCATCCACATACCCTAAATGTAGGGTGACCAAAATGTTAAAGCCAAAAACCGGGACATTACAAGGAAATAATAGAAGGACTACAATTTTACTTCAAGAGTGCGGACAGAATGACAGCGCTCTTCAGCAGAGAATTACAGATTTGGCAGTTAGAACATACATAAAAAGCAATTTTTTAAACCCAGTAGCTTGAATGATAAATTGTTTTCTTGAAACAACTGATAACTTTCCCTGCTTTGTAAAACATTAAAAAGCACCTCCTTCCATTTTCAGTCGACCCTCTCTAAAAACCGGGTTAGGAGCTGCATTCCCTGAAATCTGCCGGGACAGCTGGTGAAAAACCGTGACCGTCCGGGCAAATCTGGGACGCCTGGTCACCCTACCTAAATGACCCTTTAAACATTCCCTGTACAACTGCAAACTCGCATCATTCATAACATCACAACGTATACTCCAAGTTTTAGCATCCTCCTCTTAACTTCCAACTTGGCCCCACTCCTTTCGCCTGCCTCTCACCTCTCAACCTGAGGCTAAACATAAGCAAACTTACCTGGCCGTCCAGAAAACCTCTCAGAAAAGCGTTTATCTGCCCCTCCAAACCAGACTACAAGGCAACTAACAGCACACTTTTCATTTGCAGCAAGTACAGTTCCAACCTACAATGGATAGATGAACACCATCATCCCTAAAAATGGTTTGAATTTGAGCTTAATATCCAGATGTTCCACTCTAAAACTACCTTCCTCCTTACAAAACATGTGCATCTCCCTAATAACTTTCCTCCCTGCCCTATCAATTGCCCCTTGCTTCTTGGCATTCCTCCACTCTCGCCTGGGCAAACATTTGAACCAAAGCACTGACATTCCCGCACAAGCCCTCTTAATCAGCAACAAATCTACCCCCAGATCCTTCAATAGGGCCAAACCTTTCCTCCTCTCCAAATCATCTGCCCCAAGTGAATGAGAAGTGCATCCAGACAATTTGCACCCTGTGACAACAAGGTAAATTTTGGTCTCAGCTTGTGCCAGCTTATCCCTCCTTTCCCAAACTACTTTATTTTCCCACTGAGGTTGTCAAAGCCCAAATTCTTGCCAAATATTTTCTTATTGTCTGCAAATCAGACATCATCTCTTCTGAGCTCTGCAACATTAATTAATTTTCAGCTGACTAGACATTCTGCTCTGTTTCAGTTGCCATGTCAATTCGAAAGGAATGTATGCCATTCTCAGTCAATGGAAGCTCTAAAATACCTAAGTGCCTAAGTATAAGTTTGGCAGTCCATAGAACCCTCAAACTCAAAGTGGAGGTGCTTTGGCAGTCGGGGACTGCTACACCAGTGGTCCAACTGCCGTATGTCCACTATGGCAGTCAGACCGCCATAGGACCACTGCAACCGCTAGGGATCACCGATCGATGACAGTGGCGCGGTGGTCTGAGATCCTGCCATAAAACTTGTGGCGGTGAGGAAACTGAGGTATTTTAACACATGCATGCAAGAACTAGCGGCATGTATGGCCAACAACTGCCTTAAATTGAACAGGAGCAAGACGGAAGTGCTGGTTGTTGGTAAAGCACCTTCTGTCTGGACTTCGGCTTGGTGGCCACAAACCCTGGGTCCTATCCATGTGCCTAGTGAACAGGTCAAGAACCTAGGGGTGTGGCTTGACCCCAAGCTCTCGTTTGAGCACCATACAATGCGGGTGGCAGGTACATGTTTTGGAGTCTTGCGCCGACTCTGGAAGACCTTGGACCTGCTGCCTACCACAGCCAGGAAAACCATGGTCCATGTTCTGGTAACTCCGAGGCTGGACTATAGAAATGTCCTTTACCTGGGTGCTAATGTTAACTGCATACAGAGGCTTCAACCTATCCAAAACGCAGCACCCCGCACGGTTATGATGCTACCCAAGAGAGCCTCCTCCAGGTACGCCCTGGTTGCCCTGCATTGGCTCCCAATCAAGGAGCGAATCCGGTTTAAGGCTCTGTGTGTGAGCCATAGGATTCTACACAGGAAGGGGCCCACATATCTACATAACCTTCTGACTCCGTATGCCCCTTCCCGCCAACTTAGATCTAGCAGAATGGGACAGGTTAATATACCCACTGTCAGGAGGGCAAGAATGGGTGGGCGCTCCCTCTGTTTCATGGCGGCTCAGCAATGGAACAAATTCCCAGGGGGGCTTCGGTTGGAGGCCTCGGAGACAGCCTTCCGTAGGAAGTTGAAAACCTTTTTATTCCCCACAGATTAGTTGAATGGGTGTTTGGGTCACACTGGAGGGGGGTGGCGTTGGAAATCTGCTTCTTTGTTTGCTGGTACCAAAGCACGGGGACACACGAGCCTAGTGTAATCAGGCGGTTTATAAACTTGTATATTATTATTATTATAAGGTGGCCCTACAGAGCCTCCTATTCGCTCATGGCCTGAGAATGCATACGGGGGGCACATGGTGTGCCCCCACTGTCTGCATGCACCCCTGCACCCCCGCTCCTGCAGGGCATGGACTACACAGTCCATGCCATGCAGCAACAGGCGGTAGGCACCTCCGTGGGAACGCCAAAGGAATGCCCGCCAGATCAAGAGAAAACCTGTAATCTGGCTGGCGGCCAGCAGTGAGGTTTGGCAGTGGGGGAGTGGGGCGGTGTCGTTCCGCCCCGCTCCCACACCGCCACACTCAAAATCAGTCCCGAAGGCCTTACACAAAACCTCCAGTAACTGGTAAGCAAACACTCCAGAACGATCAGCATGCTTAAAGACCTCCTCAGTTCTCACACTGCCACTCTCATCTCTGGATTAAAACTCAATATAACACATCCCCCACATCCTTTCTGGTCTGTTTTCATTCGCCCAACCTTCCAAAACCCCCTTACCCATTTATTTAGTTGATGGCTCATAGCTCTAGTATAACTTTCCAAAGAAAGCTAAGCGTGCTAATTTACTGAAAATAGTCACCGCAGACAAACCAACATTTTTCAATATGATCTTCATGATTTCCTCTCCTTGCACCTGATGCCAGAATCTCCAAAATGCCTGATAATAAAACTGTATGGTGGATTTTGACAATGAATGTTCAATCAAGGCCATCACGCGGTCCTTCTGACTCTTCACAACTGCTCCAGCATCTGCATCATCCTCCCGTCCACTCCTGAGGCAAGACCACATCATCTCTTCCACTGCAAATTGAACTGCGCAGCCGCATTACCATTATCAACTCTGAAAATATGCCTCACCTTAGAAACCACATTGAGATGCAAACATTCCAAATCAAAGTCCCTAAAAAACTATAAAACCTGCACATCCCGAGCAGACTGCCTACTAACATTGTTGGCTATTGACTTATTATCCATGTTAAACAGTACTTTCTTGTTGGCATTAGGTTTTCTCCATAACAGAACGGTCACCAGCAAAGGGGAAGACTCCAACACTGCAATGCTGTGCCAGCCGCACTGCCACTCGTCTGGCCAGGTCTTGCGGCACCACTTCCCTTGCCAAAAGAGGCTGAAGCCTGATTCACCTGCTACATCTGAGAACATTTTAATAGACCACTCTGCTTCTTTCTCATTCCAAAAAGAGACACCACATTGAAGACCCTCAAGAAAGTCTGTCAAATTCTCAGGTCACCCATCACACTAGCAATCAAGCAAACCCTGTAATGAGGGCAGTGTTGTACAGAGCCAGTCTCAACCTCCTACAGGAAGTGCGATCAGCCCTCACTGCCTTACTCGCAAAATTTAGATGGCCCATCAATTCCAAAAGGTCTAGCAATTTCCTGTTTCTCCACCAGCAACGGCACTTCCATTTGCACTGAGTCCAGCTCCACTCTAATGCCTCACTCAAAACCACCATCTTCTAGAGATCTAAAGGCACACATAGGTTGTGCATTAAGTCCTGAAACTTCCCCAAAAAATCAAAACACTTGGGTAAAGAGGTGGGGCCAACAATGAAAAAATTAATCTAAATAGTGTGTCATGCAGTTCACCCTATAAGGAAATGCAAAGAAATGCTGAAAAAAACTACTAAAAGCCTCAAACAATACACAACAAATAGACCAACCTATAGTCAATGCCTTATCAACAAAGAAATAACCACCAAACTGTACACCTAAGAATTATAAATACAGAAAATGAACGGGCGACTGGATAAAAGCTGACTGTATATTGCACTTTGCCATGAAAGCACCCAAATCAAACTTGATTATTAACTCAATGGCTCAATCCACAGTAGCACAAGTCATCCTGCTTAACTCCTCAGGGCACAAATAATAAACAGACTGATCCTCTGGCTAAGACAAGTGCTGATTAACTAAAATTCTCCAACTCTTCTTTTGGTACAACCCCAATGGGTGAGATTATTAATCTTTCCAAAGGCCAAGAAACGAAAGGGCATTCCTTCCTACCATCTAACGCCTCTTTTATCACATTAGACCAAACCTAGTCCTCATGGACCTTAACAGAGTGCACATTCTGGACCCATCATTACCTTGGGGTCCCTCATTACCCAACCTGAAACAAAAAGCAAAGTCCTACAGTGAAAACAAAGTTTCCTCAGTTTCCACATATATAGAAATCCAATGATTCAGCCTACCCAATTTAACTGGCGTAAAAGTATTTTCCCAAAGTGGCATGAGACCCTCTTCCCCTTCTCCTTTTATCTATCATCCTGCCCTTTCCAAGTTCCCCCTTGACTCCTTGGACCACAGCAACTCATGGCTGTGGACTGCACTACAGAACTGTGTGCTTGTCGCTGCACTTGGAACACCCATGCTTGAAATGGAAAAACTCTCTGTTGCAGACCCCTTTGTTGTATGTTGAGCAGGACCCAATAACTCTTCCCTGATGTCTTCTAGCAGTACCCACCCCTTCCTGGTGAAACACCCTTGTAAGGGCTTATAATCGTAAGGCCCCTCACTAGCTCTGTAAGTAATTGGCCCTGGCCGAGCTCGCACCATCATTTACAAAAACAGTTTATTGTTGAATTGTCCTCAAATTCCTATTGCATCCTCTGCTAAACAAGCCTGGAACTCCTCGTCAAATGGACCTAGGCCTATACCCCAAATATCAATTGAACCACATCAATGTACTGAAAGAGAGCCACGCTTCACTCTGGAAAATGTTCACAGTACATGTTTGTATAAATGAGGAAAGTTGCAGCCCAATTTTCAGTGGTAGCCGGGACTCTGGGCCTCTTGGAAAGCTCATATTCCTCTTTTGAACACTCCTCAATAAAATCTCTGTTAGAAATGGAATTGCTAGTTGGCTGATTTAAGCACCCAGGCCAGGCAAGAACCACCACTCTAGTCAGGATCAGCTGGATACACAGTAAGATAACCTGTTTTCACCCTCTGGTAGCTTGACACAGAGCAGTCAGGCTTATCTACAAAGAGAATGTGTAAAATATTTGTGCAACACACACACAGAGTAACACAATGAATACGCTACAAAAAAAGACTCCACACAGGTTTAGAAAAATAGAGTATATTTATCTGAACAAAATGAGACCAAAACGACATACATCCAATCAGTAGAAATTGAGATATGAATATTTAAAGACTAAATCAAAATAGTGCTTAGAAGTTGCTAGCAGTCAAAAGGTTTTTTGAGGTCATGAGGGAGCGGTGGAAATCTAAGGTTCAGGCCAACAGCGATTGACTGCAGCCCCGCAACAGGACCCAGATAAGTCCCACTGAAGAAATACCTTGGATCTAGGATTTGTTGACGTTGAGATTCCACTGCATCATCGTTGAGCTGAGCAAAGGTGGTTCCTCCCTTGTAGTGAATGCAATGTGTCGTCATTGAGTTGTTATAGAATTGTCGTCGAGCTGTACAGGCTGTGGAACTGATGTTGTTGTGCAGACTATGCATCAGCGTCGAAGGGCGATGCGGCAGAATTTCTCAGGCAGAAGATGCAATGCGTCGATTTTTGATGAAAGCAGCTGATGAACCCACATCTGAGGGCCACAGCTTGGAGGGGGCACCTCAGGCAAGGGTAGGTATCACATAATTCTGAGTCCAGCAGCACCAACAGAACTGTAGGAAGTCTTTTGTGTCTCTGAGACTTCAGAAAACAGGAGGCAAGCCAGCAAGCCCTTGGAGATCGCTTGGAGGGAAGGCAGAGCCCTCTAGCAGAGTCAGGGAGCAGCAGTCATCAGGTCAGAAAGCAGAAATGCAGTTCGTCTAGAAAAGCAGTCCAGTTGAGTCCTTTAAGCAGCACAGCATTCCTTACTGACAGAGGTTCAGTTCAAGATCCAGAAGTGTCTGATGTTAGGGATCAGAGATACCCAAAAGTGCCTTTGATGTAGGGGGTGACTTCAAAAGAACTCTCTGATGTGTACACAGATTCCTTTCAATGCAGTCCTGTCTGCCAGGCTAACCCTGGAAGTACATCAGTGCTTTCTGTGGGGGTGGACAGGACACTACCTATTGAAATGTGTCAGCCCCTCCCATTCCTCCCTCCCCAGGAAGACCCATCAGAATACAGATGAATGCAAATGAGTACTCAGAATGAAAATGAGCCTTACCTTTCCGTGTTTGTAGCTGTCTAGAGGGCATGCACAAAGTGCAGCTGTCACCCAGCCCAGAGGTGTATTGGAGACAGGCTGCCAGGCACAAAGAGCAGTAAGTACAGAGAAATGTCCACTTTCTAAAAGCCCTGATCTTTGGACTGGGTAAGAGTGGTCTGCTTAATTCAGACACTCTGTTCATCACCACCCCCTTTTCTGAATCGTTTTTGGCCACTATAGGTGTGGCAGGGTATACTCAGACATGAGTCCCTTGCTCACTGCTCCATCAGGATTCAAGCAAGCCGGGCCGACGAGGCTGAAATGCCAGAAACCGGTCCCCGGTAGCTTGTCTCCTTTCTGGTGAAGAATTGGCTTGGTAGTTTGGTCTGCCCTGTTCCCATGATGCACTGGGCCAGGGACAGACTAATTTGCATATAGCCAGGTTCTGAGCTGGGATGGGGCAGTGAGCTAAATAACGGTGATGGATCAAGCCCTGATCTTTGGACTGGGTAAGAGTGGTCTGCTTAATTCAGACACTCTGTTCATCACCACCCCCTTTTCTGAATCACTTTCTAAAAGAGGCATTTCTAAAACAGTAATGTTAAATCCAACTTCACCAGTAAGGAGCATTTACCATTACCATTCCAAACATATCAAACCTGAAAAAGCTACTCCTCTGTGATCAGGAATTGCAGCTTGAAAGTATATTAAGGAGTTCTTAATGCTGGCCTATTAGAGGGGTAGGCCTCACAGTAGTGAAAAACGAAATAGGCTGTTTATCAATGCCAGGACATACAAAACATAAAGGTACATATAAAGGTCATACCTTTTACTTACATAGCACCCTGCCCTCAGGGTTACTTAGGGCCTACCTTTTGGGAGACATATCTGTAATAAAAGGGAAGTTTTAGGCTTGGCAAGTAGTTTTAAATGCCAAGTTGAAGTGGCAGTAAACTACACACACAGGTACAGCAGTGGCAGGCTTGTGACAGGTTTGAAAGGTTACTTGCGTGGGTTACAAAATGAGTGTTGCAGGCCCGCTAGCATCATTTGAAGTACAGGCCCAGGGTATATGGTATACCACTTTACAAGGGACTTGCCAGTACAACAAATCAGCCAGTCAGGTATACACCAGTGTCATCATGTTTAGGGGAGAGGGACATGCACTTTAGTCCTGGGTAGCAGTGGTAAACTGCTCAGAGTACTAAGGCCAACAAAAAGAATAAGCAAAAATGAGACGCAAAAGGCAAAAAGTTGGGGGAAAGACCACCCATAGGATGACAGGTCTAACACTCCCCTTTCGAGATCCGTTCCTTGGTTGACGCCATGAAGTGTGCCCCCAAAGGTTTGGTATTACTCATGTAAGGCAGCCTTTCCTGCTTCTCCTGCTTTTCTATCTTATCTTTGTCCGTCTCCATTCCCCTTATCTTATCAGCAACCATTCTAGCTTCCATCTTAGGAGGTCCCCTTTAGAATCAACATTGATTACCCACTTACCTACCAAAATCTCATCATAATCTGTTCCAATTGAATGCACCAAAAACTTTGTACCACATTTTCCCAATGTCGATCTCGTGTCTTTATCTGGTCTCAAGGTCGGGGCCTGCACAAAAGCTTGTCATCCTGATACCAGCTGAGTTTGTGTCACCACCATTCTCCAGTCAGTGTGCCCGGGCACTGCATCCTGCAAAACACTAACTCCCCCTTCCTTACGATATTGAGGATGAAATTTGGGGCTATAATAGTCTGGATAGGTTGCGGGTGACGGAAAATAAATTTTTAAAGTGTGTGTTAGGAGTGCCGGGAGGCACAGCCAAATTGTTAGTGCATGAAGAACTAGGCATGCCCTTCTTGTGTGATACCCTGGCCCTGCATCCTATTATTTTTTGGTTAAAGATTTGGACAAGCGAGCAACTGTTGATGACGCAACAAATTCTAAAAGACTGTATGAACCTTGACAATATGCTGAGAATCCCGTGGTTTCAGTACATAAAACAAATACTTGGAAAACTCAATCGTCTAAATCTCTTCAGTAATCCCGATATTATTTGTAAAAAAGATATAGGATTAATTAAGGAAGCGTTCCTTACTCTGAAATCACATGAAAGGGAGGAGATTGAATTGTTAAAACCTAGTGTGCGTAAATTTGTTATGATGAAAACCACACTAGGGGCTGGGCCATATTTATTGGGGGCCCTTACGAACTATGAACGCTACCTGTTGACCAGATTTCGTTTAGATCTATTTCATCTCCTGCTTGCTGTACCAAGGGGCAGCAGGAAATGCCAACAGTTAGCACCCTGTGGTTGCGACGGGATGTCCCCACAGGATATATTACACTTCATGTTTTTATGTAAGTTCTATGATGTCCCCCGGAAATATTTTTTAATTCCTGTTTTAAAAAAGATGAATTTTATACAAGCTCTCCCAGCTCTTTTGTTTCTTCAGCTATCGAGGGAAGACGGGGTCCCTTTTATTGTTGGTTTTCCAAAGTCTGTAATCAAGTCGAGGGTCAGCTATGATTAATTGTTTTTATATTTATGTCCTGATTTTAAAATCTATAAATAACAAATGTGAGTATAATCATTATGTAGTAGGGCTGCAAACGATTACATGTTCCCCATTTTTTTAATGTCCTATATTTCTACTCAACGCCTCACACATACCGGTAATCCATTTTGGAATCTTACTGTGCCCCACACCACTATCTCTAAATTGCGCTTCATAGAGATACACATATAATTCCTTAGTAGGAGCAGACGCTGCAAACAACCTTCTTCCCTCTGTTGCACAATGGTCTAACACCATCCCAGAACCATCAGCACTAACACATGTTATGACTACGGAAAAGGGTCTGGTCGGTCTGGACTCTACCAGCTGACGCACTGAAAATAGTCTTCTCCACTCTTCCACGGATTCCACCAGCCCCTTCTGGCAAAGGACCTTATTCTGCCTCCCTACATTTAGCCTCCTTCCAAAGCCCTAATCACTAACCCATACCCAACATCCTTTTGTTAATCCTGAGCTGCCGGCACTCCCCTGAATCCATGCAACACCTGGTCCTTCAGGCACCTCTGTCCTCTTCAATTCACCCCCATCCGGTATTACCATCCAGCTGCTTCTCTCACCACAATGACCCAGATGGTGCTCCCCTGCCTGGCAGTAGTCAAGACAGGAAACGCAGTGCTAATAGCATTCCCCATAGAACCCAACTTCACCAGGGGTGTCCCACAGCTCATATCTTTGTCCTCTGCTTTGCCCTTCCCATCTGTCAGTGACAGTGCATAAGAGTAGCCTCAGACTCGAGCTTTTACACTTTCCCAATTCTCTTTCTATTTCCATAGCTTAGGCCTGCCCATGAGCCTTGAACAACTCAAGTTGCAGGCGTGTTTCACAGTTACCTCATCGCTCACCACCTGGCGTGCCTCCAGCAGCACCGTTCTCACCCAAGCCCCATGCCGGGCTCAGAAACTGCCAAGGCAGTACCTTGGAGGACCCATGTACCTTTTCCGCCACTGTTTGCCTCTTCTTTGATCCCAACAAAGACCATCAGAGCCTATCAGGCCTTGGGGGTTTCCCTACAAAGTCTTTATTTTATTTTCCTCATCCAGTTCCTATACCTGGCTCGCACATTGTTTTAACTTTACTCTTGGGGTAAGCATGCCAAAATGGCCGCCTTCGCACCATCGGCAGAATGCCTCCCCATGAGTCCCTGACGGGGCACCCAAGACTGGTCAAGTACCACAGTCTATACTAAGTAAGCCCTCCCTGCCTCCTCAAGTGCAAAAAATGCCTTGATGACCACCTTGTTCTGGACCGTCATGGCACTCTTGCTGTATTTGAAACTGCAGACTGCAAAAACACCCAAATTACCTACTGTAATGCAAACACTTGTTTTCCAAGTAAACACAGCTAATACACCTGAAAAGACCGCTAGAAAAACCACTTGCTGACCCCTCATGCTGGCTAACAAAGGCAGAGCAGACCTAGCCATCCAAAACTTTGAAGTTCTGTAGTATTGAGGTCAGGAACACAGGAGACGTAGTAGCTGAAATTGTAGTTTAATACAGCTATAGACTAACACAGCAACACGAAAGAGCACCAGGTTTCAACTGGCGAAAATACCAACATTCTATCTAACAGTCCTAGAACCCTCATGGCAGAGAGTTCTATCTACAGGTGCCAGTGAGGCACAACACAGAACATTACATTATCCTCTTTTCTATAAACAGAAGAGGAAGAATTCAGGGAAGAAAAGAAAAGAGAGAGAATAGAGAAGGTAAGAGCAGAGGAAGAAGAAGAAAAGAACGGGACAAGAAAAGAGAAACAGAGACAGCGAAAGAGAGTAGAAGAATAACTGGTAACAAGCAGCTAAAATTGAGTGGAGAGAGCGGAACAGCTACCTAAACCTGGCAGGAACTCTTGGAATTCTTGAGCTCCTGCGAAGTGCAGGACTTCCACCATTTCCATTATTAACATCGTTAGAACACATGGCATCATGGCGAGAATCAGGTTCACTGACATTGACTTTCACAACTTTACTTACATTCCACCAGTGATTGTTGTTAACACGAACAGCATTGCCGCAAACCTTATCGACAACTAAGGACTCAGAAAATTTACTCCTTCCCTTGGTGACGTGAACAGGGCTCTTGATACGCACAATATCTCCAGCACAAATACTATGTGGCACAGTCCTATTCCTCTCATCAAAATAGGCTTTCTGTTTTGCTTGAACCTTCATAACATTGTCCCTTACAAAACCATCTATCCCGTCCATGACATTCAACTTAACCCATTTCGACATCCACCCTGGACAAATTTTAGTGGAGGGTTTTCTCCCTCTTAGAAGTTCGAAAGGAGACACACCAGTGGACGAATGAGCAGTAGTGCGATAAAACCACAACATGGAGCGAACGGCATTTTCAAGCACACACTTGCAGGCGATGGCCCATTGCACACAATTATTCAACACACGATTCATTCTCTCCACAAGGCCATTGGCCTGAGGGTGATAAAGGGAACTCTTCTTATGGGAAACACCACCTTGTTCAAGAAAAGACTCAAATTCAGAACTCACAAACTGCACCCCATTATCCGTCATAACGACAGAAGGAAACCCTTCCCTAAGGAAAACATCTTTAAGAAAAGAAATGACGTTGGCTGAGGAAGGCTCACTGATAAAACGAATCTCTGGCCATTTGGAATAGTAATCAATGGCAACAATGGCAAAACGCGAAGAAGAAGGTAGAAGATTGAAAGGACCAACTAGGTCAACACCAATCCTCTTCCACGCTCTCTCGGGAAGCATAATAGGTTCCAAAGGGGGTATTCTAGGTTTGTAACCCTTGTCAGACGATCTACAGATAACACAACCATCCACAAGAGCATCCACAGACACATCCATAAGTGGCCACCAGAATACATCTCGTAGTCTACGTTTGGTGAATGTTTTTCCCAAATGGCCTTCATGCGCGCCATCAACAAGACGTCTCCTTAAACTCTCGGGGGGAATGAGCCTGCCGCCCCGCATAAGGATGCCATCTTCGACCGTGAGCTCATCAGCCACCTTAACAAAGGTCTGGAATTGTCCAGAGACATTTTTCTCTTTAGGCCAACCTTTTTTCAAGAAACTTAGAACCTGAGCAAGTACCTCATCCTTCAACAACTCCCTTCTCCATTCTGCTTCATTGATAGCACACATACCCTCAAGATCCAGAGCAGCAACAAAGCAATCTTCTTGATCGTCATCCTTTTCATCATCAGAATCATGACCAGAAATAGGGAATCGTGAAAAATAATCCGCCCTGACATTCTTTGAGCCTGGCAGATAGACCACATCAAAATTGTACTGGAGTAGCTTGGTTGACAACCTCGCAATACGCGGGGTATGCTCTTTGATCTTTTCACCAGACAAAATAGAAACTAAGGGATTATGATCAGTGCGTATAACAAAATGACTACCCCAAAGAAAGGAGTTGAATTTCCTCACAGCCCACCAGTAGGCTAAAAGCTCTTTCTCTATCACAGAAAAATTCACTTCAGCACCACGCAACACCCTTGAAGCATACGCAATAGTGTTGTCAACCTGACCACTCTTCTGAGTGAGCACGGCTCCAAGACCAAATCCACTTGCATCTACAGTTACCACACACTCCTTATTTGGATCAAATGCTTTAAGAACACTGTCACTCACCAATTGAGACTTAATCCACATAAAAATGTCTTGACAGTTCTTATCCCAAACAAAATGTACATTTTTTTTTAACATATTGGTAAGTGGGTGAACTTTTGATGCATAATCTTTGATAAACCTAGAATAGAACTCACTGAGCCCAATGAAGGACTTCAAACCTGCCTTATCGACTGGAGGAGATGCATCTACAATTGCTTTTACCAACCCTGGACGTGGCTCTACCCCATTGTGTGAAACAACATGGCCAAGGAATTCCATCTTTTCTCTAAGGAAAACACACTTTTCCCGCTTGAGAACAATGCCTTTGTTCTGCATTATTTCCAAAACTTGATTCAAAGAACCATTATGATCCTCAATATTTTGGCCAAAAATGAAGACATCATCCTGGAAAACAATTACTCCAGGGGTATCATTAAACATTTGACTCATCAACCTTTGGAAAACAGCTGCCGCCGACGCAAGGCCGAACGGCATTCTGCAATACTGGAAACTGCCAAATGGAGAGACAAATGCAGTCAAATGTTTAGAGGACTCACTCAACACAACCTGATGGTACGCGGAAGCTAGGTCTAACTTAGTGAACCATTTTGCGCCTCTGGTGAGGGATAGCAAATCTGTAATTTTAGGCAAAGGGTGTGAGTCAATCCAGATGTTTTTGTTTAAACTGCGCAAATCCACACAGACGCGCAAATCACCATTCCTTTTCCTGGCGACAACAAGAGGGGACAACCACAAGGATGACTCAATCGGTTCAAGGATCCCCTTCTTGCATAGTTCAATTAGTTCGGTCTCAAGACTATCCCTTACACTAAAGGGGACACTTCTGACTTTATGTTTGATGGGAATAGCCCCATCTTTAACCCTGATTTCATGACTAAAGTCCTTGATCTTCCCCAGTCCCTTTCCAAAAACAGTGGGAAATTTGCGAGACAGACTCTCAACATAGTCATCGGAGTCAACAATGGCAAGACTCGCAATACAATTGTCTGGTTCAGCTAATCCAACTTGCTCTTTTGCCCCTGGTCTCAGGATTAATCCAAACAACCCTCCATGAAACCACCCCAGGATGTTCAACCCTTTAATTGCGACATAAATTTTTCCAAAAATTCTCCTGCCCCTGAACTGTAGAACATCCTCAAAATAACCAAGCAGAGCTATCCTACGTCCTTCAAAAGAAACAGGAGCTCTATCAGGAGGTTCAAGTTTCTTTCCTGGCCATGTTTCTTCAAACAATTCCTGGGTGATCATAGTTACTCTTGCCCCTGAATCTACCAGCAGGGAAATCACTTTATCACCTATACCAAAATTTTTGTAAGGGTCGACACAATCAGAAGGGTCACCAATAATAACTCCATCTTCACGCACAGCTACAACCATCACCTTTGTTTCGTTTTTGTCAGTATCATCCAAGTCTGAATTTTCACGTACTACTACAACCATATCTCTGAGATCATCTTGGATGCTGTTAACTGGACTTGTACCCATACTTGTATTATCTAGCATATCCGAAACATTTCCTACCCCATTAACATTGCCTAAACCTTGTGGCTTACTGACAACAGTGGAATTTCCTTGTCTAGTATTCTGACAAATCTTGGCAAAATGACCATATTTTCCACAATTATGACAAACAGAACTCCTAGCAGGACAAAATTTGTTATTCTTGTTGTGTGAGGGGTTTCCATCATCTCCTTGTGTTTGCTTTGTTCACCCAAAGTTGGCAGGGTATGCCCAGACATGGGTCCCTTGGTCACTTTGTCACTGGATTCCAGCTAGCCTGGCTGAAGAGGGGTGTTACCCCGAAACCGGTCCCAGGATGCTTGTTTACGGTCCAGGGAAGACCTGACTTGGCAGTTCGGGCTGGACTATTCCCATGAGGGATAGGGTCAAGACTGATTTGCATATGGCTGGGTCTGAACTGGGGTGGAAAAGTGAGCTAAAGAACGATGATGAATTCAACCCAGATCTGTGACTGGGGGTGAGTGTCTGAAAAGTTTCAGCACGCCGTCCATCATCTCTTTGTGTTTGACATATCTGAAAAATATGAGTGATTGTAGGGCAACAGTTGGTGGCCTGAGGCTCCGGTGCATAACTCTGATTTCCTAAGGAGGCCTTACTGCTACGTCTAAAACGCCTTACCTCTTCACTCTCTTACCTTCTAGTCTTTGGTCAATATCTCTAGCTTAGGGGTAGTCTGCTGAGAGATAATGCGTCTGGTACTTTGTGTTTTCTGTTATGAATTTAAACGCTTCCCTCCCCTGCTTTTTAGCAAGGTAGTGCCTACATAAGTTCCAAAATGTACATACATGTAAATGTTGATGTTAATATGTTTTGGAGGATAAAAAGACTGGCGAGATCAAAGATTTGGGGCTAGAAGTACAATTTTTTTATGCATTTGCAAAAGGTCTGATTCACAGAATCGGATTGTTAGTGAGCGCAAAAAAGGTCTTTTGGCATGTAACAAACCAAAATTGTGATTCTGTAACAGTTTACTGAATCACAATTTAGGTTTGTGTCCAAAGACTGAATTGGTACTTGGAAGTGTGAATGGTGTGCTTTATTGTTTTTACACCGAAATCCAGTCACAAAACGTTAATGCTTCACTAACTACACAAATGCATTGTTAAGCAATTCGAAAACAGGAAGTGGTTTCCCATTTCACCTCTTCCGCTTTGCAATTGTTGAAAAATTATTTTTTAAGAGAAGGCAGTGGTGGGACCACTGCATACTCTTAAAAGATGTTAGCTACAATATTCATTTTCTTTTTAAACGCATCTCATTTTCCTTTAAGAGAGTAGGCTGAGCTAAAAAAAAATCCTTTATTTGAAAGTATTCACAGACATGATCTGTTATCCTCAGCATGCCACTATCCCTATGATAGATGTGATTCAGAGTGGGTCTCAATTTTGGCCTACCTCATTAAGGGCCACATGTATCAACCTATTTTGCATTTGCAAATGGTGCGAATCGTTAAATCTGACCATTTGCAAATACAGAATAGCTTTTCCAGATGTATAAAGGCTTTGGCAGTGCATTTTAGGTAATCACAATTTTTTGCGATAACCTAAAACTGTGACTCTGAAAAGGGAATCATAATTTGCGACTCCAAATAGGGAATCGCAATTTGCGATTCCGTAAGCACATGTACCAAACATTTCCTAAATACAAACTGGGCATTTATGAAATACTACAACCATTGACTCCAAGTCAATGGTAACTTGTGCAACTTTTAAAAAATGCGTAAAAAATGCATTTTTCAAAGTGCCATGTAACACACATTCCCATAGGGACATGTGTGCTTTACATGGGCACATTTTTCTGGGGGTGCTTCAGGGGGGGGCATTAGGTCCCCGGGCACCCTTGGTTTTGCATTTCCTAATTTGTGATTACCAATGAGGTCATTGTAAATAAGGCAATGCTAAACCATTTGCACCTATGGGCTTTTAGGGCAATTGGAGAAAATTAGTAGCATTCCCTAATAACGATTACCCAAATTGCGATTTCAACTCTGTAGGAATCGCTATTAGGGAATCGCTGTTTTCTTACATACCATTTTGCACTACCTAAATAGCGAATACCTAAAATTCAGGGACTGCAAATGTAAACTTTGATACATGTGGCCCTTATATTTATGAGGAGGGTCGAATTGATATCCATTACGAATCTGGTTATTGCAAAGCAACCTATCAGGACATGGGTTGATTAGCAAAAACAGAATGGATTTTGTAAAAGTATGTCCCCAATTTACGGCCATTTTTATTGAATCCATTCTTAGTATGTCTGGTCTGTGCTTCTTTAAAAGCTAAATACAATCACCCTTAAAGAGCAAGCTTTTACATAACGTAGCAACTCTCAAAATAAGTTAGAAACTGGTGAAAGTGAATGCAAGTGATGTAGTTTAAGAGAAACTAGTAAGCAAAGTGTCTGTTCACAAAAAGCCCTAAAACTATGCGAACTAGGCTTACTTTTTTTCCAACATTCAAAGTAACGATAATAATTGCACAGTGAAATGGTTGGACGACTTTTTCATCAAGCTCAATCCGTCGAAATTGAAACCTCAGGTCGCCAGATAATACTGAGTTGTGTGGTGCTCCTAGATTTAACATATCACCATTGAATTTCAATCTTCAATTGAAGTCTATGGGATCTTTGGTAGACAGGCATCACATCGCTACACACCAACAAGCTAAAGACACCCACTTTTGCATGACAGTTTCATCTTATGTTTTAAATCTTTTTATTGTAATTTGTGTACACCTACTCTCCTCTACATCCAACAGCCAGTGAGGTGTAACAACAAGGAAGGGGCAGGCAGAAGGGGGTACGGGTCTATAACCAACGAGAAGGAAGGCGAGTGGGTGTGGGTAAGATGCCAGTGTGTTATCTATTTAGTGTGCCTGTAGCTAGTATGGTTCCTATGGGGGTCAGACCAAGCCTGATGTCAGGAGATTAGTCTGTCAGGTTTGTCTGTTCCTCATTCCTTGTTAGTCCTAGTATGCAAAGGTATCTTGGACATGTGAGTTCCCGAAAGTTCAGGGACAAAACATATGCATTGCCATGATGAATTGGTCCATAAAGCACCTGATTTGTTCAGAAGGTAGCCAGTTCCACTCTGCTATGCCATAGTTGAGCTGTGGAGTAGTCGTGGTTGAGGTGTGGGATGGCCTGTCCACCAATTGCTTTGGGTCAGTGCTCCTGTCTTCGGGCCTGTGGGTATCCTTACCCTCCCAGATATAGGAGTCTAACGTGTGCTGGAGTTTGTTGATCATCCTATTGGGTGGATGTAGGGGAAGGGTCTGCATGACATACAAAATGTTGGGGAACAGGGTCATTTTCACGGCAGTGATTCTGCCCACCCAACAGAAGCCCCTGGTTTTTCAGCTTTGTGAGTCTCTTTGTGTGTTTGAGCGAAGGGTGGAGTAGCTGCGTGTCTCTATTTTGTGTAGTGTGGGGAATGATGTAAGGCCTTAATACTCAACCTTGGTGTCTGTCCACAGAAAAGGGAAGAAGCATTCCAGGTGAAGTCTAGCTGACTGTAGAATGGTTAGGCTGAGGGCGTTGTTTTTTTTTTAACATTGAATTTAATGACAGACACCCCTCTAAACACATCTAGTAGCACGGAGATTGAGGTGTGGGGCTGGGTTTGAACGTTTAAGATATTGTTAACGTATAATGCTATTTTTTTCTCTTGTTTGCAGAAAAGGAGGCCTCTGGTCAGTGGGCTGGACCGGATTCAGTCTGCCATTGGTTCCATGTTGTGGGCCAAGAGAAGCAGGTAGCCCTGGAGGGTGCCACTAGTAATTGCAAAGGATTGGGACATTATGCAGTCTACTCTCTGTTGGTCCGGCGTAGTTGCTCCAAACCCAGCACTGTGCATGATCTGTCAGAGGAATGGCCAATGCATGTGGTTGAATGCTTTCTATGTATTTATGGATAGAAATTGTGCTGAGGTATGTGAGTGTGTCGACTTGTCCATACGTTGATGAAGGCATTTAGTATTATTGTACAGCCCTATTCTGGGATAAAACCTGCTTGATCTAGTCCATCAGGCCCTGCATGTGTACACAAATGTTAATAACCTGCCAGCCTTATGAACTTAGGCACCATGTTTGTTAAACAGTGTAGCCTTTACTTTAATTGGCCCTGCTCAAGTAAGCTCAAACTCAGGTTAATTCCCCTCGTACTTGTAGTCAGTCTCACTGGTCATACTGCACCTACTGCTGATTATAGCCATATGCAATTGCTTTGTCTAATTAGACTAAGTTTATTTTCTTGTTGTTTTTATCCTCTTCCCTTGTTTCTCCCTTCCTTTAGGTCTTCCACCTCGGGACTCGGTTACCCGGGGCATTACCTGCATCTGGTTAGCAATAGTCCAAATGGCAAACCAAATAATGCCATAGAGCGAAGAGTACCATTTTCTACTCACTCTGGTCCTGATGAAGTGCCAATTGACCCGTTAGGGGCTGCAAGGCACAAACATGTTGACCTTAGACGCCATACCAGCCCTTTAGGAACATAATTTCCCAGCCAGGGCTTACACATTGTTTAGTTAGGCTAGGGCACTGTGCTAATAAACTCATTAAGTTAGGGTTTCCTAGATCTATTTTGCCCTTCACTCCCACTGCACTATCCAGCCCAAGCACCCGCACTAACCCACCAGCTTCTTCAACCAAAAGAACTCCGCTAAAGAGCCCCTTTGCGGGTGCCCAATTGGCATTGCAGCATCGTCCCGACAAGGAGCTAGCCTGATGATGAAGCATGACATCCTCTGGGGTGTTTGAGGGCACAATTGGAAAACACCTCCTCTTCCCTGTCCTTAGGAACTGCACGCTGATAAAAGCTCAGAAACAAGTAAAGTTGTGGAAGGAGCTTTATTGATGCAACCATCAACCAGGAACCACAGCAACTGACTCTTTAGGAGAAAACATAACATTCTGACAATGATGTTAAGAAGGCAGAGCAAGTAAGGTTCCATTAAAGAGACAGTAACAGTAACCACAACACATCCCCTTCCCAATAAATGAAACAGAAAGAAAATGCGTAAGTCTTAATAAAATAAAACAGGTAAAAGAAAACAGTTAAGTCATTACATAATCATTGAATTTCCGAGGAAGGTGAGTACCCCTCCCAGAAACGGTTCTTTGATAGTGAGGAGAAGAAGCAACACTAGGATTACAAGAAGAACTGGAACTACTGTTGTGATACAATCTAACAGCATCACATTTAGCCAATTTAGACATGTTCCAAGTGCAATTATTGTCTAAAGTGACAACATTCTTCTTGATGGAGACAATGGTGAAAGGACCAGTGAAGTTTGAGACACCCTTATGACCACACTTGGATTTCTTCACCAGAACACGATCACCCACATTCCACTTCCTGAGTTTGACATGCATCTTAGTATCATAGCGATGTTTATATTTCTGTTGATACTTTGTCAACGCTTCCCTCCTTCTCATCTCTCTTTCCACACTGTTATCATGACCCTTTTTGGGAAGCCAGGAAGGATTGAGTTTGGAACAAGCCAACCTACCCCTCAAGGCTTCAAAAGGGGATCTCTGCATGATAGCATTGGGAGTCGTGCGATGCGCCCACCACGTCTCCCTCAACACACTGCTAATAGAGACTTTGGATTCCAAAGCCCTCTGTGCACAACTCTTCACAACTCTATTCATCCTCTCCGTGAGGCCATTAGCTTGTGGAGAGTAGAGAGCTGTCTTCTGATGGATGATGCCAAGGTTTTTCAAGAAATCATCCATCTCCCTGGAGGTGAACTGCACCCCATTGTCAGTGAGTAGAATTTTAGGAACACCCTCTGACCCAAATACCGCCTTCAAAAACTCAATCACTGCTCTAGAATTGACAACACTCATGCACTTAGAAACAACCCATTTAGAAGTAAAATCAACTAGCAATACAACAAACCTTTCATGCGCAGGCATAAGTTCAAACGGACCCGCAATGTCCAGGCCCAATTTAGTCCACACAGCAACAGGAACTTCAATTGGTGACAAAGGAGATTGATTAGTGGTGCGTGATTTGTCATTGACAGCACACAAATGACAATCCTTGACAACAGCCTCCACCATGCTATCCATACCGGGCCACCAGTACCTTTCCCTAGTACGAGCTTTCGTGAGATTCCTACCCAAATGCCCTTCATGAGCTATGTTAATGATCCTTTCTCTCAAATTACCTGGAGGTACTACTCTGTCACCCCTCATCAAGTTGTCTTGAATGAAGGTTAAATCATCCCTCACTGACCAAAAAGGCTTCAAAACACCCTCAAGAGCATCATAATTAGGCCAACCATCTCTAATCACACCCTTAAGTAGTTGAAAACTAGTGTCATTAGCCACGCTCCGTGACCATTCCTCCTTGGAAATACTAGACTCCAAAACCCAATTCACACAAACACCTTCAGTGACACAATCCCTTACAATAGGAAGACGAGAAAGACAATCAGCAGGTTTATTGTTTGATCCAGGAATGTACTGTACCTTAAAGTTGAATTCTTGCAATCCCTCACTCCATCTTTTCAACCTAGGCGTCATATGATCATTTTGATGACATGAAAAGATTTGTACCAGAGGACGATGATCAGACTTTACGAGAAAAGGAATTCCCCACAAATAAAATTTAAAATGGAGTACTGACCAAAACACCGCTAACGCCTCCCTCTCGATACAAGAATAATTAAGCTCAGCCTCTCTCAAGGCCCTTGAAGCGAAAGCAACAACAACCTCTTCACCATTCACCACTTGTGAAAGTACAGCACCCAAACCCTTAAGACTGGCGTCAGTTGTGAGAATAGTTTTGAGTTTCGAGTCAAAATGACCCAAGGTAGGCATTTTACCAATCTCTTTCTTCACCAATTCAAACGCCCTCTCACAATCAGCAGACCAAGAGAAATGTACACCTTTCTTTAAAAGCGATCTAATAGGTTCGACAAGACTGGCAAAACCTTTGACAAACTTCGAATAAAATTCTGCCATCCCTAAAAATGATTTGACCTGATCTTTGTCCACAGGAGTCGGTGCTCCAACAATGCTCTCAGCTAACTCTAGTTTAGGCTGAATCCCATTCCCAGAAATGACATGTCCCAAATACGTAACCGACTTTAAACCAATGCGACACTTTTCCTTTTTCACAGTAAGTCCACTCTCTCCTAATTTGTTCAAAACAGACCTTAATACTTTGTCATGTTCACCCTCATCCACCCCATACAGTAAGATGTCGTCCTGAAAGAACATGACATTTGAAAGACAACCCAAGACCATCTTCATTACTCTCTGAAAACACGCAGCAGCTGAAGCTAATCCGAATGGCATTCGTAAAAATTGGTAAGCACCCAAAGGCGTGGCAAAAGATGTAAGATGCCTGCAATCTTTATGTAATACAACTTGATGGTAAGCTGAAGAGAGATCAAGTACACTAAATACCTTCGCACCCTTCAAAGTACTAATGCTCTCAGCTATATTGGGTAATGGTTGCCGATCCACCCAAATCCACTCATTCAAACCGCGTAAATCCACACACATCCTAATTGACTTTCCACCATCCTTGGGTGCTAGAACCACTGGACTCAACCATTCCGAAGATTCTATTTCTTCGATCACTCCTAAATTCAACAATCTCTCAATCTCACACTTAAGTGGCTCAAGCATCATGTTGGGTACCTTTCTCACCTTGTGCACACATGGCCTGGCAGATTTCTTGAGAATAATCCTATGCTCGAAACCTTTTAAACATCCCAAAGTATCTGCAAAGACTTTTGGATAATCAGCAAAGTATGTCTCAGAACCAGACACATAATCTACCTGAGGAGGAGTGGCAACATGAATGTGTGCAGCAAGAAAATCTTCCTTCAACATAACTTGATTTTTTGGATCTTTTGCTCCTGGATCAAGGATAATCCCTAAATCATGCTGATGTCGCCAACCCAGAAGATTATCACCTCTGACAGCAGCATACACTTTACCAGATATACATCTTCCTCTGAAGGAAATGTTAGCTACGGTATAACCCAATACCTCTATCCTTGACTTGTTGTCACTCAAAGGAGAGATATCAGAAGGTAAAAGCTTAACATTCCCTAACCCCACCTCCTCATCCCAAATTTTGTTCCCGATTAAGGTGAAAGGAGAACCTGAGTCAGCCATAAGTTTGAACACGAATTTGTCAATGGCAATATCACAAAATGGCATAAATATGTGTTCAACATCAACCATACCTTCACTAACACTAGAAACCACAACTGTACGTATAATATCAGAATTCGGTTCGTTGCTCTCTTTCTTTTTACCAGACCTACACACACGTGCATAGTGTCCTTTGATACCACAATTATTACAAATACTGTCTTTAGCAAAACATTGAGGAAAGCTGGAAGTGTGGAAGGAACTTCCACACCTAAAACAACGCATTTTTTGGTTAGTGAAGGAACGTTGTTGACGAGAATCCTGTTCTTTAGAGTTACTGGATTCCCTAGAAGAAGAAGGGCGTGTTTCAGAAAAACTTTTCTGCAAAGATGGATTCTTTTGAAAAGATTTACCCTTAGGTCCAGCACTAACTTTGGCAACATCCTGACATTCAGAGAACTCTTCTTCTGCTAACATATGCACAGCGTCAGGAGCTTTCTTCTTATGGTCACTAATAGTTTGACTCTCATCCTCTTTATTTTTCCTTATTTCTTTGACCCATGTAGAAGTGTTTTCCATACCCTCTACAATATCCAGCGCATCTTTTAGTGTGGGATTTCTCGACAATAGTTTTTCTTGCACTCTAGAACTGTTCGTGCATCGAACAAGTTGATCTCTGACAAGAGATTCTGAGAGATCACCAAAATCACAAGTGCGTGAAAGAGTTTTCAGAGCAGCAACATACGTTCCCACACGCTCACGAGCGCCTTGAACTCGAGTAAAAAATCTATGTCGCTCTAAAACAACGTTAATTCTTGGGCCAAAGTACTGTTCCAACATAGTCATAGACATTTCAAAAACATCAGCAGGTTCACCATCAGCTCCACCCATGGGTATAGTATCCATACTATCATATGTGTGCCTACCCTCAACACCCAAATTGTGCAACAAAATAGCTTGTTTTCTGAAAGCCGAAAATTTCTCTCCCCCAATAGCAACCAAATATGAGTCAAACAAGTTCCTCCATCTCTTCCAAGGGAGAATGGGCTCACCCTCCTCTGAAAGGAATGGGGGTGGCTGTGACATGCTAGATGTAGTAGCCATTATAAAACAACAAATAATGAAAAGAAATAAGTATATAATATAATATGACAACAGGTGAGAGAATTTGCAAGTTCTCAAAATTCCCAGTAAAATACCCCTGCTCAAAATATATTAATAAATTAAAGTAATAACTGTCCAAACCTTGGTTTAAAACATTCAAAGTCTTGAAGGAAATGCACATTAGAAATGACCCAAAAAAATTGTTGTGCACATCACGAAGAGAAAGATAGTTTATTCTTTTCCTTTGAGAATTGCGTTGAATTCGTTGTGCACATCAACGTGGTGACTTGGAAATCACAAATGCGTTGCCGTGCACATTTGCGTGGTTAACATGATAATCCAAGTAATTGAAATGCCCTGTCGTGCGCATCGGCGTGGTTGCTAGGTAAACACAAAATGGCCGCTGCGTGATGATATCACGCGTAGGACGTCAGTCGTCAGGCGTCAGGAAGTCAGAGTGGAATGAAGCAGTCGGCGCGTAGAAGAAAGGCAGCACTCGCTCTCGCACTATGGCATGCGTTCTTCTTCAGTGCTGGGCGAGAAAGAAACGAGGCGCACGCTCACCTGGAGTTGTTGGAGCGTGGAGAAGAACGAGGCACTCGCGCAATGGCAGGCGCGGCGGTGGCACACGCGAAGGCGATTCAAACCACAACAGGTAACGGTTGCTTCCAGGCTTTACCGATGACTGTACCTGTTAAATGAGATTTCGCAAGTTTTCCATCAAATTAGAAAGAAGGCACTGCGCAGCCTGTCAATGTAAAGTATAAGCAGAATGACACGAAGTGTAGTCTAAATATGAAGAGAAGACAGTCAGCCAATCCAGAGCACAGGGTCCCAGTAAGCGATAAATCCAATCCAGGGAAGGAAATAGAGTTTGTAGATTAGAGATCCAGGCGATAGGAACCAAATCCAAACATGTCCACTGTATTAAATGTAGTCCAAAAGCAGAAAGAAAAAAACGGAATTTTGAGGAAAATTCCAAGTCCAAGTTAAAAACGAAATTCCAAGGGTAGGGGAATTGATGGTTGCAGGTGCTTGTCCCCAATCAAGCCTTGACCCTCGTCGCCAGTGATAAAAGCTCAGAAACAAGTAAAGTTGTGGAAGGAGCTTTATTGATGCAACCATCAACCAGGAACCACAGCAACTGACTCTTTAGGAGAAAACATAACATTCTGACAATGATGTTAAGAAGGCAGAGCAAGTAAGGTTCCATTAAAGAGACAGTAACAGTAACCACAACACACGCCCCTGTGATTAATCAAGTTACTTGGCAGCACGGGTGCAGGGCCTGTTTAAATCTTGGCTCCAGGTCCCCCCAGTTGACTACAACCTTGTAACATTGATAGGAGGGCTAGCCTCTTCACTGAGCTGTTGAGGCCTCTAAAGTTCTGGCTGAGTATCTTAACAATCTAGGAGTGTTGGGGATTGTAGTGAGATGTGGAGTTTCACTTGGGGCCCTATACAGGATAACACAAAATGTGGCTTTAAGTTGTGTTTTTTAGGTGGCATACTGCGCACCCCGGATATGGGAAGATTTACCAACTGGGAAGAAACAACAGGGGATATGCCTGCTGCCTCAGAGGGAGGTTCTTGCATCTCAGGTAGTTCGCCATGGTGGCACGCATCAGGGGTTATGTATGGTCAAGAGACATGGCGGCTCCTCCTGCAGACCCAAATAAATGTTTATATGTTTGGCAGCATAATCCAGCTTTGTAGATCTCGTATCTCCAGGAGGTCAACTGGGATTGCGGGTCTCAGGGCTTGTATTGGACGTGAGTGACCCTAAGCAGCCATTCATTTTTTTAATCTCGTCGGTTGGTCCTAATTGTGGATGTATGACGTTACAACGCAGGCTATTACAACGCGGTTTTTACATCGCATACCATTACAACGCATAGCGCTTTTGGGTGCTGGATAGTGAATAGTTTAATTTACTATTACAACTCCAGTCCCCGTGGACACTAGGGAAGGTGTTGGATAGTAAATTAAACTTATTCCCTATCCTAGAGCGCCCCCAGCGCAATGCGTTGTAATAGTTTGCGTTGTGATGGCCGCGTTATAATGGTAGTGCGTTGTAAAAGTTTTGTTGTAAGTGATGTTTACCCCTAATTGTCATTGTGGCCTTGAAGATGTTACAGTAAAGGCCTTTCAGCGATTGTTGGTTTGTGGGTGCCTGTCCTGGCGGGGTGGCGAGTTGTTGTACTGGGAAATCTGTCTGTTGGGGGTCGCAGGATGTCAGATCAAGATCAGCATTCTCCAAGGGGTCCCAAGACCCAGGATGGTGCAAGCTTCTTCCTTGGTGTGAACTGAGCATGTTTTTTTGCACCACAAGAATATCAGGCGGAAGGAGTGTCCTAATTTGTATTTGATTACTTGGTCCCACAGGGAGGCTGTGTCCTCCTGAAGGATGTGATGTCATTGGAGTGTGATGGGGCTAGGTCCAGATAAAGCTATATTTTCACACCTTCAAACAACTCAATGGCAAATAAGGAAGTAAAATACCTTGTTCTCTCCGTGCAATCAGCTGAACCCACGGTGGACCAGAGAGCAAGGACAAGTAAAACAAGTTAAAAGTACCCCCTTTCCCTTTTCTAATAATGCGGCGCAAATCAAGCAGAACAAAACAATTAAGGCAAATACTTAGGCTGGCATGCAGAATCAAAGGCAACACATGCCTTTTGGTCTTGCTTCGGCATTAGCGGTGTTCCAAAGGATGATGCAATGAATATTCAATGGCTTGAAGGATGTCCTATGCTTCCAAGATGATGTATTAATTGTGGGAAAGAGTGAGCGAGAACATAATGAAATAATGGAGAAGGTAATGAGACTATTGAGAAAGAATAGATTGACAATAAAAAGGAGAAATGCCAATTGAGAAAATCAAGAATTACATACTTGAGGCATGAGATTTCCAAAGATGGCATCAGACCAAAAAAAAGTATAGTGAGTGAGGGCTATGAAAGTAGCACATACACCAATCACATCAACTTAACTCCTTTCCTAGCACTGGCAGAATATTGTTCCAAGTGTGTCGCCAATTTCACTGAGACAGTTGAACGCTTGAGACTGCTAATGAAAAATAATTTCATTTTCATATGGGACAACGATTGTGACGTAGCCTTCCACAATGTGAGGGAATGTATTTTGTAGGCTCCAACATTGGGCCATTTTGATGTCTTTGCCAAGACTTACAAAAGAACTGACGCAAGCAAAGGAGGGATAGGAGCTGTATTGATGCAACTCAAGGACCGCCCTCATCCTCCTAGACCTCTCTGCAGCTTTCGATACCATCTGCCATCGCACCCTAATAACCCGCCTCTTCCACACTGGGATCCAAGGAAAGGCCCTGGACTGGATCACCTCGTTTCTCTCCAACAGAACCCAGAGAGTCCGCCTCCCTCCCTTCCGCTCAGAGGCCACCAAGATCATCTGCGGCGTACCCCAAGGCTCCTTGCTTAGCCCAACCCTATTCAATATCTACATGAGCCCCCTCGCCGCCATCGCATGCAGGCACAACATCAACATCATCTCCTACGCCGATGACACCCAACTGATACTCTCCCTCACCAAAGACCCAGCCACGGCCAAAACCAACCTCCAGGAACTAATGAAAGACGTCGCAGAATGGATGAAACTCAGTCGCCTGAAGCTGAACTCAGACAAGACGGAGGTCCTCATCCTAGGACAGTCCCCACCTGCCTGGAACACAGCACTGGGCTCCGCGCCGACACCCTCGGACCACGCACGCAACCTGGGATTCATCCTGGACTCCTCCCTCACGATGACAAAGCAAGTCAATGCCATCTCGTCCTCTTGCTTCAACACCCCGCTCATGCTCCAGAAAATCTTCAGGTGGATCTCCACCGAAACCAGAAAGACCGTCACCCAGGCCCTCGTCACCAGCCGACTGGACTACGGAAACGCCCTATACGCAGGTATCACCGCCAAACTTCAGAAACAACTTCAACACATACAGAACGCCTCCGCACAACTATCCTCGACATCCCTCGCCACAGCCACATATCTGCCCACCTGAGAAATCTGCACTGGCTCCCCGTCAACAAGAGGATCACGTTCAGGCTCCTCACCCACGCACACAAAGCGCTCCACAACATGGGCCCCGAATACCTCAACAACCACCTCTCATTCTACACTCCCACCCGCCAGCTCCGCTCCACCAGCCTCGCCCTCACCACCGTCCCACGGATTCGCAGAACCACCACCGGAGGAAAATCGTTCTCCCACCTGGCAGCCAAAACATGGAACTCCCTCCTCGCACACCTACGAATGACCCAGGACCATCTCACCTTCAGGAAACACCTCAAGACCTGGCTTTTCGAGCATTAGCAGCACCCCCCCCCCCCTTCAGCGCCTTGAGACCCTCGCGGGTGAGTAGCACGCTCTATAAATGTTCTGATTGATTGATTGATTGATGGTCAGGACAAAGTTGTAAGATTTGCATAAAGATGCCTTCAAAAGGTGGAGACCTTATACTCTGTAGTTAAAAGAGAAAATCTAGCTTATTGCTGGGCGATTAAACACTTAAAGAACGTGTGTGGGTATTGCCATTTAAGGTCAAGAACGATCACAAACCTTTAATATACCTATTCAAAGGAGGGAAAGGACTTGAGAGAAAAGTGACTTCAAGAATATCTTGGTGGATTTTATCTGTACTAGAATATAATTTTGAAGTTGAGTATGTTAAAGGACTGAAAAACCTTGTGTCATATTGCTTGTCTAGAATGCCTGCAGATGATCCAGATCAGCAGGCAGAGACAAATGTGGAAGCGGTAATGGAAGGGAGAGAAGAAGTTGCCCTAGGTAAAGAAGAATGGAATGTAGCAATGGAGGAGGATGTACAATTGAAAGATTTGGAAAAGTGTGTAATCGTAGGAAGTGAGGTAATAACTCGTAGGAAGTAGTTGACTGCTCACCACAATGTAAGAGATTGAATCAGTGTGCATGAAGGGAAGTTGATGCAAAGAAACCAGATCATTCCACCTGAAAAATGTGAAAAAAGGAAATAATTGAGGTAGCACATAAAGGACACCCAGGCTGGAACATGACTAAGAGACGTGCTCATCAATCTTTTTGGTGGCCAAAAATGGACGGAGCTATTGAAAGCATAGTCAAGGTATGTTATGCATGTGCCAAGATTATTAGGTAGCCTCCATTGGGTTGTGTGGAGTAATTCAATAGACCTTGGGAAAGAGTGACCATTGACTTTATTTACATGATTGTTCTGACTGATTACTGCACGGAATGGTTTATAACTAAAACTACTGATTACATTGGGACAGAAAGAGTGATTAGATTTTTGGAAAGTGTATTCATGGATGCGGGTATCCCCAAGACATTAGTGTCAGATAATGGGGTAAAGCTCATTTTCATAAAAATGACAGAGTTCTTGGAAAAAATGGGTTTCAAACACAAGAGGTTGGCATTGTTCAGGACCCATGCCAATGGATTAGTTGAACAGATCAGCCACCTAATTATGGAGAACATTCCGAGTTAATCGAAGCGCACTACATACTTGACCTCTCCCAATCCAACTTCTGCAGCAACCACAGCATTGAGAATGCCCTCCTCACTGCTACAGATGATGTTGGCACCCTCCTCAACCGAGGTGAAAATGCAGCCTTTATCCTCCTAGCCCTCTTGGCTGCCTTTGACACCTTCTCCCACTGCATCCCATGCACAAGACTACAACAATTGTATCAGCGACGAAGCCCTGGAATGGATCTGATCCTTCCTCACCGACCGAACACAGAGAGTCAGACTGCCACTGTTCCACTCTGAACCCACAGAGATCAGTTGCAGAGTGCCTCAGGGCTCCTCCCTGAGCCCCACTTTCTTCAACATCTACATGGCCCCGCTCGCAAGCATCGCCAGGAACCACGGACTCCTCATCTCCTATGCCAACGACACCCAGCTGATCTCCACCAATGAATCCACAGTCACCAATAACAACTTCCACGACGGGATGAAGGCTGTCGCCACCTGGATGAAGGACAGCTTCCTCAAGCTCAACTCAGAGAAGACCGAAGTCCTCATCCTGGGCTCCACCCCCTCAACTCCTGGTGGACCGCAGATCTTGGATCCCCTCACACCCACAGACATGCACCAAACCTTGGCATCATCCTCGACACCTCGCTCATTATGAACCGCCGTCCTTTTTCTACACTCTACACCTGCCCTGGAAGAGTTTCAAGTGGATACCCATGAAGTCCAGAAAGACGGTCACACACACACACTCATCAGCAGCAGACTCGACTATGGCAACGCACTCTATTCTGGCATCACTCAAGAAACTGCAGAACATTCAGAATGCCTCTGCCAGACTCATCCTTAATATCCCCCGCCGCAGCCACATCACTGGCCACCTGAGAGACCTCCACTAGCTCCCAGTCAACAAAAGAATCACCTTCAAGCTCTTCACACAAGCCTACAAAGCCCTTCATGATGCAGACCAATGTACCTCAACCACCGCCTCAGATTACACGCACCTACCAGAGACATTTGCTCGGCCCATTTGGAACTGGCCACCGTTCCACGTATCTACAAGACCACAGCTGGAGGAAGATCCTTCTCCTACCTCAAAGCAAAGAGCTGGAACACTCTGCCGCTCCACCTCGGGCAATCACCGTCACTGCTTCAATTCAGGAAGGACCTGAAGACCTGGCTTTTTGACTGAACCAAAGTGCCTTTGATGGATCAGCAGCCCCTCCCAGCACCTTGAGACCCTTACCAGTGAGTAGTTGCACTTTACAAGTCGCTTGATTGATTGATTCAACTGTCCTTGGCGAATGGTCTATCATGGAGAAATGAATTGAGGAAGTTAACATGGGCATACAGAATAATGCCACAGCCAGTGACTGGAGTGTTACCTTTCATTTTCCTTAAATGAAGGGAACCGGAATGAAGGAAATTCCAGTGTGGTTGAAGAGTAAAGAATGTATGTGGGTGGATCATTATGCTCTGAAAGATAGTGTTGTGGAGAAACAACAGAAAGCAAAGAAATATTATGTTGTTAAGAAAGGTCCTAAAAGACTGGACATAAGGAAGGGTGATTGGGTAGCGGTGAAAGAAGGCGGGATAGTTAGGAAAGGAGAATGCATGTTCTCTTAACCTGTCATGGTGATAGAGGTAAAACGGAGTGTAGTGATCCTGGAGGAAGCGTCCGTGTGCAGTTTGGGAAATGTGTGTAAGTGCCCAAGTGGAAATGTGGGTGATCAGTAATTATTATAAGATGCCATTGCACAATAACTTCCGAGCATGCATATCCTTAAACATTTGTATTCTCTGATTTAACATATTGCGTTGTTTTATTATTGTTGCAACATTATGTGTCCTTTTCTTTTCTTCTTTATAAAAAAATTGTATTTTATGTATCTATAGGTGAAGATGTGCAGAGTTAGTAGAAATTCTAGCCATGTAAGAGAAAATTTAGAATGTGGTGTAGAATTGTATTCTTTGGAAAAGTAGAAGTTGTTATAGAGGCAGACGCACTAGGAATGAGAAGCTGAAAGCTGGAGTTGACTTAATGCACATAACAAACAACAATAGATGTTTAAACCAGTATACGACCTGTGGATCATTACAGGGAAGTTCCAGATATTCTGGTGATATGGCAAAGAGGGGGTGTTCTAGGCTCCCCAGCTAGTCTCCCTTGTTATGATCCTGAAGAGGGGGGAGACAGAGCACTGGTTGTGTAGCTATCCATGAAGGGTTATTGCTGGCACCTGCCCTTTGGTTCTACCAGGGGCTGGGAGCTCTACCAGACCCTTGCCAACATTCTCTGGTTTGTCTGGGTCCTGTTGTGGCCACAGCACCCATCTTCCGGCCTCCTCCATTCAAGCTCTATCTTGGCATACTCCGGGAAGTCTAAGGTGTGAAGTTTGCGGTGAGGTGGCGGGAGAACCCAGCATGTTTCTGAGGTTCCAGGGGGGCTCTTTTCCAAGTGGCAATGTGGGTCTGGAGGTGACACCTGAGTGGGAGGAGCCTCTCCTGGTTGTGCAAGGCAATGTGCCGTGCTGCAGGCCTATATCTCTCTTATGGTTGTATAGTCCAGACTCGAGGCCTGTCCCTCAAGGTGTGAATCTGAAACTAGGCAATGCCCTTATGGGCACACTTGCTGGGAAGCAGTGCTTGGAAGTTTCACTGCTGCACCAGCCCGGCTGCTGAATGAAGCCTGGGACCTGCTATGTATGGCCAGCTGTTGCAGCACTTGGGCGAGAGATCGGGCCTGGAATAGGCCAGTCAACGCAGCAGCTGTCCCCCACTGGTTATCGCTGTAAAGGGTGGGCAGCGTAAATAGCCGTTTGGCTAGCCAGGGGTGCCGCTGGGGATCTATTTGATGGAGACCCAGGGCCCCATGCCGCAAAGACTACTGTGCTGTTCTGGTGGCCGGCGCCACAGTGCAATCAAACCATAGGCTGCAGTTTCGTCTCCAGTTGTTCCATGCTGCTCCTGGGCCCCAGCCCTCTCCAGCAGGCCCAGCTCAGCCCCAATGCCGTGTGGCAGGCAGCACCGGGGAAGAAAGCTCGACCAGAGGGGCCGATGCTGGGTGCTGGCAGTGTCGGTGGAAGAGCTCCAGGGATTCACGTCCAGCTTATTACCATCTTTGGGTTTCATCATATGAATTTATTTTGGAATTGACACTGGAATACTGGGTGTCACATGTTTGTTTAACACTGTAGCCCCTGAAACCTGGATTTTTCTTTGCACATTCTGACTCTCCTCTTCCAAGCTTTCAAGATTGGATGTATTTGTTAAGACTCTCAGACTCTCAACGGAAATTGTTCCTTTTATCTAAACCATGGCTTCTCTACTGAGGTTGCACCTTATAATTCTATCGCAATGCTAAACTATCAAAACCTGCTGTGGATGACCTACACCTTTTCTGCATGTCAAAACTGCTGGGAGTAGCTGAGGAATAACATTCATGCCATTATGCTCATACAGGGCAAGCCATGCAAAATGTGGTCATAGTTTCCTTAAGATCTTTTCCCCATCCTGGAAAGTCTAACCCTAAGAATGTGAAGTAGTAGCAGGGCAAAGTCAGAGTGGGTGGTACAGTCTCAGGTGTATTTGGCAAATAAATCACTACAGCAGAATTAGCTTGTAAGTAGGCCACTTTGAATAGTACATACTGTTTAACTGGCAATCAGTACATCTTTTTGCAGCTGAGGACACAAGATCCATTTTATTAGGGCAGAAGCTTGCCTTACTGCCAAGTTCTGAATACGCTGTTGCATTTTTTAATTTGGGAGATCACGCATGGTCAGATGAGCCTCTGATGCTCATTTTTAGGGATAAAAGGCAGGGTTTATTATCAATAGGTAGAGATCATGGGGACGGCCTTCAGAGAGATATTGTTTTGGATTGATTCCTTGCTGTGAGAGATTCATTACCCCGACAGCAACCTCGTCTACCAAACTTTAGGAGCTACTTGATAGCCCACACGGGAACGCACACTGACCGTATTTCCCCCAACAAGTGCTCTTCCCAGCCCTGTCCTGACGAAGACCCCAACGTGAGGAATAATTCACCCTCAACTCTAGGGTTCGAAACCTTGACAACCAACAACACAATCACAAGCTCAAAGGACTGACTATCACGAACAACAAGTACATTTGAGCTATGTTTACATGTGGAAACAATTGAACTATGTTAGGCTGGAAAGGTTCATCTTCATGTATTAATAATGTGTATATGTCACTATACCTCTACCATGTCCTTTACCCACAAATTCACCACCATCTACTCTACCCTTCCTTCTTTTTCCTTCACAACAAGAGCACTGTAAATATTGATTGCACTACTATCGATTGGAGCAACTGTGTTGCAATTCATTAATGCTTTGACTTTATATTGCATTTGATGCCTCTCTATTTTAGAATTGAAATCTGATTTGAGCATCATACTTAAGTTAGAGTGGTGAATGTTTTTCCATTATTTGTTTTTTTGTTAAAAAGTTGCTACCACGACCGCTACGCTAGCGTACTCTAATACTGACCCAGGTCGGGTAGTTTTGCCCCGTTAAAACTCAACAGAAAAGGTTCTCTTGGCCTATGTCTGGAACAATAGATCTTCATCAAGCAGAATACCGAGAGGACTTACCTGTGACATAGGGACACAAAGAGGTCTCTATGTTGACGTCAGACAGTCGCTTATTTTCACTAATTAAGGCAGCTCATTCATACTTCTGTTTAGTTGATGACAGTTATTCCACCAGAAGAGGGTAATGGACCCTAAGCAATCTTGGAAATGTAATTGTGGAAAGGCGGGATTTTTTCTTCTAGGGTCTGCTTACCATTCTCCAGAATCCCGTCACAGGTCGACTAGACCTTTTTACCTGTCATAGAGTGAATTAGGCAATCTTGTCTATGGAATCAACAACAGTTTAGAAATCCCAACAGCTTCCCCCAAGAACCACTGACCAAAACTAAGTTTGAAGATTTATTACATAACCAAAAACAACTGAAGATACAAGCACCTCAGCAAGAGGTTCAAAAGATACACTGGTACTAATACAAACATAATTCTACGGAAAAGTCTCAAGCGACTGATGAATAATAAGAGAATCAATTCCAAAATCATCAGACTGAACAGAATCGCTATGACCTGAGTTCTGGTACTCATCAGGATAATAGACATAAATTCAGGTTAGTCTGTCCCTACACTATACTATGTGACATCCCTACTTAACAACAGTCCATCCTAGCAAAAAGGTGTCAGCTGTGGTGACTTCCAAAGAAGTTCACCCACGTTCTGTGGTATATAAATAAATAATACCGGATCTAGGTTTGTCTGGATAAATGAATAACAGATAGCTCAATAAATAAGAGTCAAGATTCGAGGTAGTAGGAGTTTGCAGGTTTATTACAGCATAAAGGACAGGAACAGGACAACCTGCACAGGAATAGGATGGCAGCGCTGCCGGGGGCAAAATCGGGACAAGGATAACTTTTTAATAACAGTACATGAGCATATATACATAACGCAAACACATAGCATTACATTGCAATAGGCGTAGCAGTGGGTGGAGCAATAGGCGTGACGCGTAGCAGTCGCGAAAGATAAGGGTGAAAGTAGGTGTAACAGGGCGTATACATAGACATGTGATGCAAACGTAACAGAATATGTCATAAATGGGGCGGAAACATGGAGGGGGCTACCTAAGGAGCCGGGACCTCTGACCTAATGGTGCGCGCAAACTGGCAATGACGTGTTACTAGAAGAAGCTGGGGGCTACGAACTCTGTGCTAGGAGCAGAGACTGAAGTCTGGAGAGTCTGGAGAGTCAGGGCGACATGTACCTAAACAGTATCTAGTATCTGATGTTTAGAGAACATGTTGATAGAATCCAAAAGTTATCGGAGTAAAGGCGAACAGACTCTAAGACTGGAGCATGCATTATTTTACATGTAGTGCGTGATGAAGAATATTAAATGATCATTAATACAGTATTTCTCTAACGTGGAGACGTAAAGGCTAGACAATGACGGAAACTATTGATGCGATTCAGTAGCTTTAGGAATGCAGAGAAGGAGGACTGAACTGATAACTGGAATCATAACATACTCTTGGCAGACTCAGAGGCAGAGCCAGGCTGAGCCGGGCACTGCGAGGCAGGAAGTAAGTGAAGGGTCAGGGATACAGGTGGGGGCTGTATCGCTCCTCAGCGAGGCTTCAGGAGTCAGGAGCTGAATCTGGTATCCAGGCCCTTTTGAGGCCTAGAAACGGGGACTTTACAATGGAATAACGTGCACACTGAGAAACGTGGCAACGTGACTTTACATAGGCCTGATATTCGTAGTATTCACGAGAACTGGAAACTGACATACTAGAGGTGGACACAACTGTAATTGCGTCATTAATCGAACATAGGGAATACATATGCATATTAATCATGCACAGATAACATATGATGGAGGACTCGTAGGGACACAGAACATGGCAAAATTTACTTTTCCACATTCCCTCCTTGTCACTACGTTTCCATCAGGAAACATCAATATTCATGATACCATCTATCATTTCATACAGTATCATTTGCTCGTCTCGAATTATCCTGGAACGGGATTTAGAATGGGGCTTGGGACTAGGAATACAAGAGGTAGCACAAATGCCGCAAATCGCAGGGCCACATTGTATACAGAGGCAGCAGCTGAATATGATCGCTACTGCAATACCTAGAAAGGACAAGACTTTCCATCCCCAGGCGGAAATTATATTCCAGAACCAACCGGACCATGTCCAGGTGCCTGGGTCTTGGTGTAACAGATGGGCAATTTTATGGAGTCTGGTTATAGCTGAATAAACAGACGGCGCGTTATTTGGAATGAAAATGCAGCAACTAGATCCGATGACTCTACAGGCCCCGCCCCTATCGGCCAATATGACGTCAAGGACGAGACGATTCTGTAAAACGACAAATCTCATAGCAGATTGCTCTTCGGTTAAGTTACCTAGAGCAGAGGCAGTCTCATTTACTACAGCTTCAAGGGTTCTGGTTAACCTACGGATTAGCTTACTATTCTGGATAGGTCCTATAAAGAAGAAGAAACCTCTATTGAAATCTGTATACTGTTCTAGAGCAGTTTCAGTATAATCGACAATCGGGGACTCGATCTCCCTTTTATGTCTAATGTGTACTAGATGTGTGTTTCTATGATAATCAGATGGGGCTAGGAAAACTGGTGGCAGTAGGAAGGCAATGTAACAGGTTCCCTCCCAATCGAGGGGCAGACGAACATATGCAGTCTGACCACAAATAAAATAAGAATGACGTGAAGCTTTGAAAATAGATTTCCCACTGTCACTATATTTGACAATAGTAGTACAATCGCTATGTCCTACATGTACGGAACCATTATTTTGGACACATAGTTCGCCTTTGACTGGTAGTACTGAAATAGCAGGTAAGTCTGGAGTGGAATCAGACTGAACATTCAGGACCATGAAATTCGAAGAATAATTACCTAAATTGTAAACTTCATTTTCTAGATCTAACCCTGTTCTGTGGGGAAGACCTTGCTTGTCTGGGAAACATGTACTGTTAAGAAAAGACATATCTGTTGAAGATGACGTTAACGTGGACCATGCTCCACACGAACCATTATGTGAAAATGGATAAGGAAAAAGTGGCAGAACTCCCTTCGGGGTCTGGAAAGGGGGGAGTCGACCACACACCCAACAATTAGTGGCATTGCTGGTCTGGTGTGAATAATGTAACATGCGGATGAAAGAATTATTACGCATAGCGAGGCGGTAAGAGAGTTCATGAGGAGGTAGATCACTAAACGTGTGCTCTACTGTAGCATTGGAAGACTTATTTACATGAGAAACTGGAAAATACAGGTAAAATGCATAACTGGTGCAGGAAATCATAATACTGAGAAATAATATGAAACATAGGAAAACGATACATCGGATTGAGTTTTGACTAACTCTCTCACTATGGGGGTCTATTTTATACATGTCAGAAACCGGTCTAACCGTTTCACCTAGGGGAGGACTTAGACAATCAAACTGGCTGACTTATTTTACTAGACCTTAACTTGAGTTTATACTCCTGTTGCGGAGTTTTCTCTAACAGGGAAGGGTTCGTAGCAATGTCTTTTGCGGGACAGTCCTTAAGAATAGTACTTTGGCAGTCCTTTGAATCCTGGGAAATGTTCTTTGAGACTGGCTTCAATCCATAAAATTTCTTTATATGCGAAAGATGCACCCAGCCTTTGCGTCCCTCCAACTTCACGGCTGTACGGGTGGCCAGGAGGACCTGTCGGGGCTCCTTCCAGCGAGGCTCCAGCGGACTTGAGCGGTCGAAATTCCGGACAAGAACCATGGATCCAGGAACGATTTCATGCGGTGCCACCTCGGTATTGTCTGGAAATGCGGCAGCAACCTGTGAACGACAAGAGTTGAGGGCAGACATCAAGGAAGCTAGGTAATCTGTCAGCATATTACTTGAAACATCGGTAATACTTCGGGGTCTAGGAGTACCCCACATGTTAGGGGGGCGGCCGAATACGACCTCATACGGGGACAGACCTGATCTGGAATGTGCGACCATGCGCATATAAAACAGAGCAACTGGCAGAGCTACTAGCCAGTCTACACCTTTCTCTTGACAAACTTTTGCAATACGGATTTTCAAAGTCTGATTATGTCTCTCTACGAGACCGGCTGCTTCAGGATGGCGTACACAATGGAACTTCCACTGGTACCCTAACAAAAGGGAAACGTGCTTCATGAGTTCAGATGAGAATGGCTGGCCGTTGTCAGAATATACGACTCTAGGGAGTCCGTAACGGGGGAAGAACTCACGAACCAACTGCTTGGCAGTGGTCGTGGCTGTGTAGTCTGGAACTGGATATGCCTCCGTCCACCTGGACAAAGCACATACAACTACAAGGACATACTTGAAACCTCGACATCGCTCCATCTGAATGTAATCCATCTGGAGGACTTCAAAAGGGTGGTCAGGGGGCTGGAATCCACCTTGTTCCACCGGGACACTTTTACCTGGATTAAACTGACAACATATCATACAGGTACGGACTTTCTGCTTGGCTGCAGCTCGTAAATGTTTGTTGAACCAAATATTCTGGATACTGTCTAACATTGCTTTTTCTCCTAAATGTGCTGGACTATGTGCGGTATTAATCATGACTTGAACCATAGAGTCGGGGAGAAACCATGTGGTTCTACCCTTTGTTACCCATCCCTGATCTATCTGGACCCCTCCTTGTTCGGACCATTTCTTGATTTCTTCGGGAGTAGCATGTAACTGGATATCTATGACGTCTTGAGTAGGGTCCTTAACTGTCATACAGGTAGTTGGATCTGGAGTGTATGTCGGTGTCTGATTAACTGAAATGTCTGGAGTCTGAGCTGTGAGCTTGGCTGTGCGATCTGCTAGATCATTACCCTGGGAAATAATGTCAGTAACTTTCGTATGTGCTTTGCACTTCATGATAGCAATGGATGTCGGTAAATGTATTGCATCTAACAGAGCTTGAATAAGGAGACCATGCTGAATCTTGGTTCCATGAGAAGTCATGAAACCTCTCTCCTGCCAGAGCACTCCGAAGTCGTGTACAACTCCAAATGCGTAACGTGAATCTGTGTAAACATTAACTTTCAGGTTCTTGGCGTGTATGCAGGCTTGAGTCAGAGCAACTAGCTCTGCTGCTTGAGCAGACAGGGTGTCAATACGGTGCGTTTCAATAACTTCAGTGTCAGTAGTCACTGCATACGCGGCGACTAGTTCTCCTGTACTTGTTCTCATACATGAACCATCCACATAAAGTGTCAGGTCTGGATCTGGTAATGGAATATCTGTCAGATCTTGTCTTGGCTTTGTCATGATGTTAACTACTTCCACACAGTCGTGTGTGGCAGAATTCGAAGTAACTGATGGTAACAATGTAGCAGGATTTAAAACGTTGCAGCGTCTGATTTCTATGTGTGGCTGGAACAGTGTCAATTCATAACCTGTTAAACGTGCAATTGTCAGGTGCTGAGTTTGTGTTCGGTTTAAAAGAACTTCCACGGAGTGTGGAACCTGTACTGTCAGGGAGTGTCCTAATACTATGGAATCACTTTGTCTGATAGCTAGTGCTGTGGCTGCAACTGACTTGAGGCACGCAGGCAGAGCCTGGGCTACAGGATCTAATGTGCTCGAAAAATAAGCACAGGGCTTGTATTGTCCTGCTTGATCTTGTGTGAGAACAGATAATGCTGTACCTTCACGTTCAGTGACGAAAAGTGTAAAAGGCTTACTGTAGTTCGGTGTTGCTAGAACTGGAGCTTGACATAGGGCTTTCTTTAACTCATTGAAACTGAGTGTATGTTCAGATGTCCAAGGGAGGACAGTCGATACGGCTGCCTCCTGTGTCGTTAACTGTATCAGTGGCTTGGCTAGAAATGCATACTGAGGAATCCATTGTCTGCAATAAGAAGTAAGGCCGATAAAAGCACGTACTTCCTTCTGGGTCTTGGGCTGAGGAAGACTCGCTATTAACTGAATACGGTCTGGTGTCAACTGCCTACCCCTCTTGGACAGTAAGTGTCCTAAGTAGACCACTTGCTGGACACAGAATTGAAGCTTCGAAGGGGACACCTTGTGTCCCATCTCGGCTAGGAAATACAAGACTGTAAGGGATGCTCGCTCGCAAGCACATTCAGAACGGGCTGTGATCAGGAGGTCATCGACATACTGGAGCAGGGCAGTGTCAGTTGGCATGTGAATGTTGTCTAGTTGTCTCTTGAGTGCTTGACTGTAAATACTAGGACTTTCTGTGAAACCTTGAGGAGCTCGTGTAAACATATAGCTCCTTCCATTTAAACAAAATCCGAAAAGGAACTGGCTGTCTGGATGAATGGGGACACTAAAAAATGCGTTCTTGAGATCTATGACTGTAAAAAATGAGGCTTCGGAATCAATGGCTGTCAACAGGGAACAGATATCTGGGACAACTGGGTACTGGGGAATAATACATTTATTAAGTTCTCGAAGATCAATCACTAATCGATATACTGGAGGTGCATTTGGATCAGTACGTTTCATGACTGGAATGATCGGAGAATTGCATACATTGGAGTCAGTTTCTACAACTACTCCTTGAGCCATGAGCTCGTCAATAATTTTGGATAAGGCTGCTACAGCCTCAGGTGGCAATCTGTACTGTCTGATTCGTGGTAACACTACACCTGGCTTGAGAGTCACACGATGGGGTGTGATTTGCATAAAGCCAACATCAGTTGGACCTTGCGCCCATAGATGCTGTGGAACATTGGACAATCTGGGATCAAAATCTCGTAATACATAGTGACCCTTGAAGTCACGTAGGAACAATCGTATTCCCTCTGGGGAACAGCATATAACTGCACCTAATTCTTTCAGTGTTTTAATGCCTAATAGATTTTCTGGACATGACTTAGTAAGTAACAGATCAGTAGTGCGGGACAATGGACCTACTTCTAGAGTAACTGGCTTTGATATCTCATTTACGATAGGTTTTCCTGAAAATCCAAGGGAAACATTTCTTGAGCCTGAGAGCGGAGCCCCTGGAACTTCGGCATGACTTATAGTGGTCCTACTTGCCCCTGTATCAATCAAAAACTTTCTGTCTTTCCCTAATACTTGACTGTGAACATAGGGACCTTCTTGATCTACAGGTATCTCGATGAGAGGCAAGCCTACCTCCCTCTCTAGGCTGTTTCATGAATACGGTTGATACTCTGGATACTCAGACTGTGCATACTGGTACATCTGCTGTGTAACATGCTGTGTTGCGGCGATAGGCTGCGGTGCTGTAACTGTCTGTGGTGCATTCTGTGACTGAGAAGTCTGTGTAACTTGTTCTTGTCTCGGCGGACGTGGTCTTTCTTTAGTCTTACCGGTAGCTATATTGTGTTTCAGAACTGCACACTCGTTTATAAAATGACCTGGCTGTTTACAATAATTGCAGTTCCCTTTAACGGGAGCTGCAGGATGACTGGCTTGATTTGTACCCCTCTTCTGACTGTCTTGAGGAACAGATTGTGCAACTAGTACTTTCATTTTCGTGTCTTTCATACGTTTTCTCTCGTGATCTTGTTCTTCTCTGATTCTATTCTGGTGATATTGGAGCATCTGTAACATCTGGGACGGGGTATTAGCTTGCCAGGTACTTTCGACTTTCAAAACTCGGTTCTTAATTTGTGGACTTGAATTCTCGACTAATTTAGTAACAAAAAGATGAGTGTATGACTCGCTACTTGTCTTGAGGCCACTGTTGATGCTAAAACATTTCTCAAATCTAGAATAATAATCACTAATATCTTCGTCTTGTTTCTGTTTACAGGCTGAGATTGCATCCCAGTCTTCTTTTCTAGTTGTCAATAACCTAGGCAAAACTTGTATTAATAATTCTGGTAATTCTTTGCATTTATCTCCAAGACCGGTACCTGGTACTCGTGCCTTGTCTTCAGCTTCTAGAACTGCCCAATCGATCTTTTTCTCTCCCACCTCCCATTCTTTTTCTTTGAGTTTCTCATATACCCCTGCGGGCAACAAGACTTTTAACATTTTAATGATATCTGGATACGTGTATTCTCCCATACGGAGCATGTCTTTTAATTCTCGGTGGAACCCTGCTGGATCTTTATCATGACAGGGAATTAACTTTTTCATCTCTAAGAGTTCCATCTTTGTGATAGGGGTGTAAACAAACACTCGTTTCATTTCACCACCCTCTGTTTTAACTGGATGCACTTCTCGTAACGGATTCTGTCTATCTATGTAAAAGGGTTTACTTTCTGGGGGTGAGACATGAACAAAATGCGGGTTCAAAAACGTTCTATATTTGTGGCGCTGTTCTAGAATGACACTAATTAAATCGGTACCTAAACCTTTCCATTTATACTGAAGTAACTCGTTCAGGACATCGTGTAGCGGACCTGGATCAGAATGTTGACCCTCATACAATGTAATGAGGTGCTGGATCATATACATACCCGCCAGTCGCTGCTCGGCTGGGGGCAATTTCAGAAACATTTGTGCCACTATTTCGTCTGGAAAAGTGGTAGAATCAGTAGTCCATCGGACTGCTGATCGGACTAGTTCTTGTTCATGCATAGTACTTAACTCGCTATAACCGATTCGTGATTTCAGAATGTGATCGGTAGCTTGAAATACTTGTTCCAGAGAACCTTGATCTGGTGCTGGATGATGAAAAACTGGCTTGTGTTCTAGACGTAAATGGCGATCTGGAAATCTAGATTTTCCTACATACGCTATTCTGTCGGGATTCTCGTCCTCTACCTCTTCTGTAGAAGAGTCATTTTCTTTCTCGCTTACTTGTGCTGCTTTGCGTTGTTCGTGTATCCTTATTATTTCTTTACGGATTTTCTTGTACATACTCTCTATACTACTGATGGTTCTGTGCTTACCCTCGGCTATATTATCACTCCACCTTGTCAGGACTTTCATTTCGGCTTGATCTTTGGTCGGATAATCTTGTTCCCTTATTAGACAATTAATCAGAAACTTTAATAGCATGAGCTGGACTTCAGCTTTTCTTTGGCACATGACATCACTAATACTTTCTGGATCATTCCCTGTACGGATGAAACGATATATTCTGTCTAGATCTTCTTTCATATCTGGTAGGGTGACTAGATACTCGGTCACCTTTTTCACGCGTAATGAATATAAAACCATACTATCCTCGCCTGGGACTGGATCATAGCCACATTCGGTAAGGGCTTTTCTTATTTCTGCAACAGACTGATACCTGGGCGTACGCTGTGACGCTTGTGCATGTAATTCGGCTAACGTTAAACGCTTGTGGGGCGGCGGGGTTCCTGGAGGACCTCCCCCTGCGGCCCCTAAACTAGAGTCGTCTACTGATGCTCTTCGTCCTGGCAGAGTGGGAAATGGAAATGCAGGCTGGACTTGTATGGCGGGCTGGACCGGGGGTACCGTAACAGGTACTCCGGTGTCTGGAGGAGCGGGAAGTGCCTGATTTACAGGGACTGGCGGAGTAGGAACAGGATTTGCATATTCTGGGACTGTGTCGTCCAAATAGGACGAAATGAAAATATCAGCTGCGGTCGGTTTGTGACGTAGCTTGGTCGGAACTAATGGTGGCGGGAAATTACTGGATGCCTCCGGGGTCGCTTTTGGCAAGCCCTCGGCAAGAAGAGGATACATACCCTTAATAAGGGCATGCCTCTGTCTGTCTGACTGTTCGGTTTTGACTCGTTCACCTATCTCGATTAATTCCCTTTCTTGGGCTCGTTCTAAGGATTCTCTACTTAATTCCGACTTTCTGATTTCTTTTTCGGTTCTTTTATGAGATTCTTTGCGCCATAACTCAATGGCATCTTTCTGTGACTGTCTGGCTTTCTTTTTCCATAATGCTTCTTCTACTCTCATGATGCACTCGGCATCCCATGTGCCTGATACAGGCCATCTATACTTTTCTTCTAACTGTTTGGTATACTCTACCCATAAATCTAGATATAGTATGGCACTTATGCCATGCTTCTGATACATAAAATGACCTGGACTGTCCCTAGGCGGGACAGGAACTGCTGCTTCTAGCAGACCTTTTCTGGTTTTTAACTGACGCAGTTTTGAAAAGAGCGGCATGACTGATCTATAACCTGGACACAACACAATACACAATAAACACGATAATTACTTCGCACTCATACCACGACATTAAAATACATGAATAACATTCAGAATAACAGTTCGAACAGAATACTACCTGGAATACGGAAAACAGAATACATGAATTTTCTCGAGAACAGAACTGACTAGAACAGAAACTAGATGCACTGCTGAAACAGTACGAAACTTACCGGTCTCATACAGAGACACGTCAGGACCCGCATCCACCGAAGTGGACACTTCGTTTGTGGGTCTGTGTACCACCAACCCACGGACCAGAGTCAATTAGATTGACCCTGTCTAGATACTACCCCAGCAACGGTACTCACCGGGCAGCACGAACGGAAGGCCTCGGACGGGACTGGACTGCTTCGACGCCGGACGGACGAACTTCGGACTTCTGTTACGGGTGGGCCTCCGGATACCTCGGACCTTGGACTCTCGGCTTGGGCTCTGGTCGGGACTCGCCGCGTTCCTCCACCGCCTCGTCTGGATGCTGGACCGCCACCTCCGTCTCCTCCGTGGGCCTGAGGGATACTTGAAGCAGAAATATCTGCACGTGCACGGTATGGTTCCGTCACGGCTGCAGAGGGTCAGGGGGCCGGCGTGGCTTCACCGGCGCGTGGGGAAAGGGCAAGTCCCTATTCGGGCGCCATTATGTGGTATATAAATAAATAATACCGGATCTAGGTTTGTCTGGATAAATGAATAACAGATAGCTCAATAAATAAGAGTCAAGATTCGAGGTAGTAGGAGTTTGCAGGTTTATTACAGCATAAAGGACAGGAACAGGACAACCTGCACAGGAATAGGATGGCAGCGCTGCCGGGGGCAAAATCGGGACAAGGATAACTTTTTAATAACAGTACATGAGCATATATACATAACGCAAACACATAGCATTACATTGCAATAGGCGTAGCAGTGGGTGGAGCAATAGGCGTGACGCGTAGCAGTCGCGAAAGATAAGGGTGAAAGTAGGTGTAACAGGGCGTATACATAGACATGTGATGCAAACGTAACAGAATATGTCATAAATAGGCCGGAAACATGGAGGGGGCTACCTAAGGAGCCGGGACCTCTGACCTAATGGTGCGCGCAAACTGGCAATGACGTGTTACTAGAAGAAGCTGGGGGCTACGAACTCTGTGCTAGGAGCAGAGACTGAAGTCTGGAGAGTCTGGAGAGTCAGGGCGACATGTACCTAAACAGTATCTAGTATCTGATGTTTAGAGAACATGTTGATAGAATCCAAAAGTTATCGGAGTAAAGGCGAACAGACTCTAAGACTGGAGCATGCATTATTCTACATGTAGTGCGTGATGAAGAATATTAAATGATCATTAATACAGTATTTCTCTAACGTGGAGACGTAAAGGCTAGACAATGACGGAAACTATTGATGCGATTCAGTAGCTTTAGGAATGCAGAGAAGGAGGACTGAACTGATAACTGGAATCATAACATACTCTTGGCAGACTCAGAGGCAGAGCCAGGCTGAGCCGGGCACTGCGAGGCAGGAAGTAAGTGAAGGGTCAGGGATACAGGTGGGGGCTGTATCGCTCCTCAGCGAGGCTTCAGGAGTCAGGAGCTGAATCTGGTATCCAGGCCCTTTTGAGGCCTAGAAACGGGGACTTTACAATGGAATAACGTGCACACTGAGAAACGTGGCAACGTGACTTTACATAGGCCTGATATTCGTAGTATTCACGAGAACTGGAAACTGACATACTAGAGGTGGACACAACTGTAATTGCGTCATTAATCGAACATAGGGAATACATATGCATATTAATCATGCACAGATAACATATGATGGAGGACTCGTAGGGACACAGAACATGGCAAAATTTACTTTTCCACAGTTCTCTTGAGTCAGGTGTAATTCTCAATCCTAGCTAAGCTCCTTGCCATCCAACCGCTCTCTCTAGCTCCTCAGCCCATCTGCTCTGCCTCCACCCTCGGGGTGCTGTCCCTAATACGAAACCCCACAGTGTGAATGACACGCCTTCAGGTACGCCCCTCTCGGAGGTGTTGATCTTAAGAAGTTTTCCACTATGGCATTCTTCCATCCTTCTCCGTCAAACCTCCTTGGGTCTCAGACTCTCGGTCGCTTCAAGTTGTATCTTCAAATTCCTAGTCTACTCCTCCATGTCTGAGTCTAGCATTTCTATCTTTCATACACAATGGGCCCTTCTACTCTACTGTCTACTTGATGGTGCACCTGCAAAGGAATACATATAATTCGGCTCACATTCCATAAATGTTGCAAAGTTTTCTAAAGGCATCTTTTATAAAAAACATTTCCACATCTAAATGCTAAGCAAACTTTCGAACAGGCCTGCATCAATTCTATGAACTAGGCCTCAGCTTGATTTAAAGGCCCAACATTTTACATTAGCAATCCCTTGTTTCACTAGGCCTCCAACCTTAACAGCAATTGCATTTTCTATTTTAAGCTAGTTGTTCAAATATAAAGGCACAGTTAATTTCATAAGCAGATCTAAATGCACAATAGTGCTCGTTTACATGCACTTCTCATAAGTGAAAGATTTCATTTTAACGACATTTCTAGGTTATACAGCAAGTGTGGATGTAATTCATAACCTTAGCTCTTCAGATTTCTAATACCAGTTTCTCTAGTTCTCCATCCCACATTGCATCTAAACATGATTAAAGTCCTCTATATATATATACGGGTGCTGACTACTTGTACATATGATGCACCCCTACAAATTTCACTGTAAATGGCGCTCTCTCATTGTGATTGTGAGGCACTTGGATACAAGCCAATGATCACCCGGGTATTGTCAAAATAAGAGAATTCAGAGAAGCTGTAGGATCTAATAAGGTATGTCTGGGTTTTGATATAAAAGTTAAACAGCGTTAGTGGGACAGAGGATGCCCTTGGGTTTCCTTTCTGGACCGCTGGACTGGTGACCTGAAGGTTGGTTAGCCCAGTGACTGTGTACATCACTCCAGGAAGGAATGAAGCCTTTTGTTCACTCATCCTGGGATCCCAACCTCAACTAACTTGGTCACTACGAGACACTCTGTCAAATGCTGATGATAGGTCCAAAGTTCAAAGCAGGGAGCAAAGCTTGGTAGAGTAGCACTTACTATAACTTTGTTGCATATGTAATACAAAAGGAGAACAACATGAATCTTTTTGCATATAGCGAACCTCATTAATCACCATAACCAATGTTAAGGCACTCATCACATTCATACACTTTTCAACACACAGATACAATGTAAAAGGTAGCAGCCTGCAGTTTTGTACAGTTACATAGTTCAAACTGCACGCTCTTCTGTGTCATTTGACATTTCAGACATTCAAGGTGTACCTTTGTATGTCCTGTAGGCTAAGGGCATCAGAAATATGTTTACTTTGAACTTTGAAATGTGATTTATGTTATATGTGAAGTAATCTTCCCAAGTACATACTTAAAACACGTGGTTCAGTTTCATATAAACACATGATTTTGTTTCCCTTTTGTTTTCATTGCCACATTGCCTATCAATGACACTGTGGCGCTGCGTGGCTTGGTAAATCTGGTGTAAAGCAGGGCAGCACAAGTTGCTGACTAGCGTTACACCCCATGGTGGGTGGGGATATATGGGTGGAGTGTGGGTGTTCCCACGCATCCACCGATGTATTCTGATGCATTCCAAGATTTACCAACACTAGTAGACCTGGGAATGCTTCAGAATAGTATGCCTTCCCACCAGAGGAGCAATGAGGAGGGTGTTTATTCTTTCTAAGAGTTCAAAGAGGAAAATGGCTCTGAGGATTATTTTTGTGGAGGAAGGTGTCCCTTCCTACAACAAAAACAAAAACAAGGCAGCATGTTGTGCGCCAGCGCGAGGAGAGGACATGAATGCACCATATAATGTTAAATATGGCACATTCTTGACCTCTCTCTTTCACACATAGCAAAGCAACAAGGTGTCCTGCTGCATTGCGTTGCGTGAAACCATGGTAAATCGACTCCTGTGTTCAGTAGATCCTGAAGGTAGTTAATGTTATGTGCAATGTTTGGGGCAGTGCTGGCAAGGTCTGATGGCCATTTATTCTACTGGGAATTTCCAGTCACGGCCGGCATGAATCGTGGGTGGGGTTGGGGTGGTAGGTCGCGCGGGGAGGGGTTGGGGGGTTAATTTAATAACATTTTAAAATTTTAAAAACTTACCTCCAGCTCCGGTCCCGGACTCCCGCGTTGCGCCTCCTGCTCTCTCTGCTAAAAGGAAGCAGAAGCAGGCAGCCTCCCGCTCTTCCCCTAAGCCAATCACAATGCTGCAATGGCAGTGTTGCGATTGGCTAGGACGCCGTCCTTACAGGCGTCTTAGCACCCATAACATTGGGCTAGCCACTCCAAAAAACGAAACAAAAGAAAAAAACTTGTCAAGGCTCAAAATTTTGTTCTGAAGGCCACAAAAGGCACCATTGAAGGTCGAGGTGCCGAATTCAAAGGCTTCATAGTCTTGATTCTGCTTCATGCTTCCACCAGACATTCCCTGCCTCTTTATCTCACTCTTGCAGGTTCTTTTTCACTCCTTCTTTCTGCATTTGTCACAGTTGTTTCCATCTTTCTCTTTCCCCTTCTTTCTCCCGTTCATGTTTTTCCCTCTCTTGCTCTGGGTTAACGATTATTGAGGAAATGTAAGTGTTGATCCCTAAAACTGAGTACCAGTGGGCCACACCCACTAGTGAAGTAGTGTGGCTCACTGGTTAGAGGCGGCAGACCCGAGAGCAGAGGACGGCCCGGGACCAGGGTTCGATTCCCGGCGCAGCAGGTTTCTGGACCAGGGTCAGCGGACTCGATAATTCTCTCGCCTCGGTGCCCACTCTGATCAGCGATCACACTCGGCAACTCTGGGCATTAGCTTGCCTCATCTTCACTAACGGCCCCACCAGACCGCTGGGGATGCCTGGTCTCACCCTGGAGATACCCATTAAGGCACCATCTCTCAGGGAAGCCAGGAAGGGTTTCGCAGCGGTCGAAGCGCCTTGGGACCCTACGGGTAAGTAGTGCGCTATATAAATGCCTATACATTTACATTTACATTTACACCTGCAACCACCAGCTGTAATGAAGCGTTGTTCTGAACACACATTTCAGATGTGTTGCGTCACGTGTGACCATGAGGTTTCGGCCCAATGAACACGACATCATACCAAAGTGAAAGATTACAGTAGGAGTTACCACAAAGATACCTGGGCTTCTATGGGAATTCAAAAGGGCATATTATCAAGCCCCTTATCTCTGCTTTAGCTGCAGTTTCCTGCCGCTAAAGCGGTGATAATGTTATCGTCGTTCTTGATATTATGGCCCTCAGTCTGCTACAAGCACACCAACCCCAACCTAAACCAACAATTAAAAGTCTTGGTGTCTGGATGGATTAAAAACTCTCTTTTGAGACCCAAGCCTGTAAACTGACCTCCTCATGTCTTGGTATCATGAGGATGCTTAGAAAGATTTTAGACCTCCTGCCAGTTACACTATGGAAATTCCCTCTACTTTGGATGGTTCATGTGTTGAATTGACTTCAGGAAATCCAGAATACAGCGTAGAGGCTGATACGGAAGAAACTGAGATATCAGTGGATATCCGGCTCCCTGGCTGCCTTGCACTGCTTCCAGTTAAACTCAGAATTCAATTCAAATCGTTATGTATTGCCCACAGAGCCTACCATAAAAAAGGCCCTAAAATTATATTTCTTCTGAGACGCGCTAAAGTACCCAAAGATTGCTGATGTCATACTCCCTAAAGTTAGCCGAATCGCATATAGTTCGAAAAGTTAGGGGTGGAGGTTGATCTTTCTCCTTCCTTGCATCAAAACTATGGAATGATTTACCTAATAGGTTGAGGATAACGGAGGAAGAAGTTGTGTTTAGGACACTATTAAGAACCTGGCTTTTTGTCGATTAAGACCTAACAATGCTCTGGTGCTTTACAGCACTGGGAGGCCCTGGGAGGCCAGCCATGGCCTTTACAAGTACGTTTGAATCGAATTGTGTCTCGATACTGATTCATAGTGTTCAAAATTCCAACACACTATTAAGTGAACAGTCACTTGTGGCTCTAGAAGGCACCTCTGTCAGGAAAAAATAATCATTATTGAATAGTTTGCTATTTCCCCATGGCAACCAGTGCAGAATGTACACACAATGCATTTCTTGTACATTAGATATAGGTCCAGAAACTCACTGAATATTCTACCTGGGCCAGCGTTTCAATTAGCCTATTTAGAGGGGAATTTGTAGTGGATTTTAAATAGGGGCAGCCAGAGGAAGCAGCTACTACCTTGACTTGCCCATTATCAACCGCTGCACTGACCTGTGGTTAATGAAAGGTTTGATTCTTTTTTCTTCTACTCGTTGTCCTTTGCTTAGTCTCTCAGCAACAAATATCAAGCAGTTAGAGGTGGATGAGACCATGGCCAAAACATATTATCTCACGAAAGGAAAAGGTATGTGGGATGTGATTTCCTCTACCCCGGGCATTTTGATGAATCAACATCTGTGGATGTTATTAGACTCAGTGTACAAAAATGTAAGTCAGTCCACATTTTTTAATATAGATGGATTCCATGAGTAAAAAACACGAGAGTCTATAGTTAGGTGAGATTCCATGCAAAACACTTCTCCCTTCTGGTGTTCAACCTTGAGAAGAAATGTAAACCAGAATTGTAAGAATCCCAAACAGAACCCCAGTGATAGAGTCCAGAACCCCTAATTCTAGACATTGTTCTCTTTTTCTGGACTCAAGGTCGCGCCAAAAAAGCTTCATTGAAGTTTTTCCAGTTTTATTCTGAATGTCAGAAAATATTTATTCTGCTGCACCATCAAGGCACCACCAACTCTGGTTTATAGAGTATACTAAAACATGCTGTTTGCTTGCACAAACAAGACTTTGGGCATGGATCGGAATTCTGAGTAGTGCATTAAATATTGCCCCTTTCATTGTTCAGTGACAAATTTCACCAGCACAATAAGTCTGGCCGAATTCTTCAGGAGAAAAATATAAGTAAAAAAGGCAAAACAATAAGATGAGGCCAAACATGCAGCTGCATATATTAAGACTCATTCCTGCCAGTAAATCTTGCAATTGGCGGTATTTCCCACTTCCAGTACGTACCCCACCCCCGGTTAAAAGTATGCAAAGGGTGCGGTAAGTACCATGCGCTATTCCCCAGTAATTGGAACGGAAACGAGATGAGATGTCCCTTCAAACATGTTGTGTAGGTCTTCAGCTAGTAGCCAATTCAAGCTGTCATTTTTGTGAAGGAATGTGATACTTACACGGGCAAGTGCATACAGTGGTCCCCTGGTGCTCTAGGTGGACACAGTCTAAACTACTTCCCAGACACTGTGGTACACGGTATTTAAACTATGGGCTGAATATACTTTCCTGATGTTTCAAATTATCTACCTGTCCCAGTTGACCTGGGAGTGACCATTACACTGTAAATGGATTGCAGCATTCACTGCCGAAGGGCCTGTTTTTCACTATTTCTACATTTCATATAATTTCACTCCACCAAGGAGTCTCAGAGAGGTTTACTGAGAATGTACAACTCAGCGTAGCAACCAAAATGTGTGCAATTTACATTTTCAGTAAGAAGGGAAGGGACTGATGGCAAGGGAGGGGAAGAAGAAGGGCCGACTTGCCAAAGTGTTATGGTTTGTACACTTGTGCAATGGCGGCCGGCATGGCTCATAGGAGACGGGTGGGTGTGGGGTTGGTGGGGGGGCTTTTGCGGGGGTCGCACGGGGGGGGTAATTAAAAAAAAAACATACCTTGAGGCCGGGTCCTGCGTCTCTGCTCCTTCTCTCCTGTCTCCGACTCCAGGAACAGGAATCAGACAGGCTCCCTCCCCTAAGCCAATCACAATGCTGCAATGCAGCATTGTGATTGGTCTGAGTGCCATGACATTGGGATCAGCCAGGGGCTGGAGGGGTGGGCAAGTTCTCCATGCAGGCTGTAATGCAGCCTGCATGGAGAATGGGAAAGTGCGCATGACTGGTTTGGGCAACCCCGAGAGGGCCAACCAAACAGTCATTGCGCACTTAGGAGTGGGCAAACCACTCCTTCCCTGCTCTGAGAGTAGACCAGCCCCACCCACCTGCCGGCCCACCCACCTGCAAAGCAGCAGGACACAAAGCATAAAATAATAAGAACTCTAAGTTATTATCATTTTATGTTTCTCCTTGGCATCGCTTAAAAGTAATGGGGCGATGCTCCTCCCCATAGTGGGGGAGCCGCCACTGTACTTGTGGAATGTAGAGGGTGGAAGACAGTGACATAGTGAGGTTCCACTGTCCAGTATTCTGAGTGGTAGTTGCTGCGGCAGAGGAGCAGGCCCGACCAGTTTCATGTATGCCTGGAGCTTATGAATAAAATAAAGTTATTTGTACATCCCTGCCGCCGCCTACCTCGTTACTTGTGTGTAAGGATAGCCACCCCAACACAAAGGGTGCCATGTCATGCAGTCCTCACATGTTAGCCAACAGCACACTGAATTCTGAGATATGAAGTTTGCCTTTCAACAATGTAAGTGTGGATTCCTATGTCCTAACATGCAAAGGGCTGTTTGAGGAAATCATGGCAACCGGTGAAACCATCACAGATGACACAGGGTACCCCTGGTAGCTGTGGGTGGCGATAAAGGATGGAATATTAGGGTTCATTGTTAACACAAAACATTAGGGCTTAGTTACTAAAGCCAGAGCATGCGTAGCACATACCAACACAAACCATCACGCCAATTTACAAACCATTATAGAAGTCTGTGGGTACAGCTCAAAATTGCATAGTGCCACACAAGCGCCTGCACAACCTTTAGTAAACCTAGACTGTTGTGCGATAAAAGCATATGAAGTTGATTAGGAAAAGTCTGTGGACATGTAAGGTCACACTGTCCTCTCAGGAAGCTGTCAGAAAGAAAGGTTTCATGTTCTTTCGCAGGGATATCCGAGTCAGCTCTGCATGCACCTTGGTGAAGTGGGAATTCCAAGTCACAAATGCTGCCCTAGTCATGAACTCTCTCATAGCCTTTTGGCTTTAAAGTGTGGCATATCAATATGTAGTTTTTTTTTTATTCTCTGACCTCTTGAGCCTCCCGAGAGGGTCAGTAGGTTTGACACAAGGGCTCAGATTCTGAACACTGTCACACAACACAGCGCAGCCTCCTAAGAGGCTGCCTTAGGTTGTGTGATAGGGAGGGAGCAGGAGAGGGCCATATCCACAGAGAAATTGCACTCTCCTCCCCTCTACAAAATACTATGCCTAGACATGTCCAAAAGCATTTCGTACTTTGTATGTATGCTTCACAGTGCAGCATGCATGCAAAGTTGGAAAGGGACAGAGAAATGTAAACATCCACTCTATTAATTTGTGGCGCTAAACCCTTTCCACTAATGTTAGTGAATCGGGTTTAGCGTCAAAAAGCATGGGTGAATGCATGGGAATGCCCATGTACCACCCATGTAACACCCCTTAATGCAAAGCAGCTTTTCGCGTTGCTTTGCGGTACTTTTCCTTACAAACCCAAGCAAATATTTATTTGCGTTCGTTTGTAAATCCCAAACTGGTTTAGCATTGGGTTATCGTTAAAAAAGTAACGCTCAAAGCTAAACCTTTCATAATCTGGGTGGAAGTATGATTTGCTTAGGAGAAGGGCCTTTAGAGGAGACAGGCCAAACTGAACTTGATTCTGGAAATTATTAGCAGGATTTTCATCAATAGAAATATATGTTCTACTCTTCTCACTGTGACTGTGCTGTCTCTGTACCTGGGGCAAAGTCAGATCACCTGCCTGTTTACACTTCCTCCTAAGTTTCTCTTCTGTACTTCTTTACCAATTCCCAACTGCAACCTAGCTTTTACTCACTCCTTCCTGTCCTCTCTAATCATTTCTGACTTCCTGTATGTCACACAGTCATTCAAGGTTTTTTGCTTCCTGTTGTTCGCTCAGTTTTACATCTCTTAAATTGTCTTCCTCAGTCTTCTCAAACGAGCCAGATCTAAACCTATGACAAAGACTTGGTAGCTTAAAATGACAATACTCTAAGCATAAATGAAACCCTTCAAGGAACCTACACTTGGAAACACACAATTATCATATGTCACAAAAACTGTTCATACATGCCAACATTTTCAAACTAAACAGAGGGGGATTTTGGAAAAGAAAATACGAATAATGTATTTCCCCCATTGATGTATACCGAAGCAAAGGCAATTTTAGGCAGTAGACTGCTAAAATAGAGCCAAAAGTCAGGAGTCACCTGCCTGAATCGTGTCTGTTGGCATGTATGCATGTTGTTCATGCTAAAACCCGACACCCCCTTGGCATTCGACATTGGAGTTCATGTGAGAGGTTAAGTTTCAAATTGTCTTGTAGTTGTGACAGGCATTCTTTCATCCTTCATTCATTTATTGATATCTCTGCTACCCATTTGCTGAGTCATGATCAGAACTTGGGTAAAAGCTCATTCCACAGCCTTCTCCGAATAGCAGAAAACATTTCCCGTTCCCCACTACTTCTACAAAGAACTAGGGTATGCTCAGATGTCCCTTTCTTATACCCATGAGAGTGGGCCTGGAAAAGACTGGTGACTAAAGTGAAACTACATTGACTTCACATGCTGCTGTGGGTCATAGTTCTAGAGGTATGGACATCTTAAGGATTTTGAAGGCCCTGGGCCAAACGTATTTTAGGGGCCCTTGTTTGGAACAGCTTTGAATTTATGATCCAGTTTCAACTCTCATTCCCTCTTTGGCTGGTCACTGACAGTGCACAGGCACGCTGGTCCAAATTCTAAATGTATTTACAACTAATATACAGGGACAGTGATGTGTGTTTTCAACATTGTAACACATCAGTAGCTCACTAATATTACTGCAAATAATCTCCGTGACACCCTGCAATTTTTAATATGTGATGTCCTGTTTTGATCTAGAAGAAACTTTTATTATGGATGTTGCATGAAACATAAACACAACATTTCTCTACAAAATGCCTGTAATAGACTTTCACATATCACACAAGTTAAAAATAAGCTAAAGGAAAATTGTATTTAAAACAATCTGTTTAAAAATTACTGGAGGTCATCAGGGCAAGACTCTGCAGATCAGAGCTGGCTCTATCAGCCCCCCCCCCCTCCAAGGCTGGGGCCCCGGGCCAGTGTCCACTCTGCCCATGCCTTAAAACGTCTCTGTCTAGACTCATGCTAACCTGTTATCAGTTATGAAAAGGAAGGAAGGCCAGAGACACGTGCTCCAGAACTCATTCCTGCACATAACCAGCAGAAATTTGTTCACATTCTACACCTCTCCTTTTCCCTAACCTTCATGAAATGAAGCAATTTTTAGCCCTTGAAGAAAATAATTTTGCAGTTCTGATTTATACCAGTTATTTGCAGGTGCTCTAGCGAGTAATGACTAAGTTGATTGCGGACCTTGGTCCTAATTTCGATTTCGGCACGTGATTGAAAATCGTGTGATTCTAGGGTATCACTCAATATTGCTGTGCCTAGAGATTGTAAATATGTGAAATGAAATGCAATATATGATATAATAAGTGGGAGCCTGCAAATCCTGTTTAAAAGCCCACCTCTATTTACAGTCAAGTTGTGGCGTCCACAGTCCCCTGTAATAGCTGTTCAACTGTAATAACTTGTTACATTTAAGTTGTGACATCATAATGCCTCATTTCAGAGCCAACCGCCAACATGAAAGGCAGGTCAAAGGAAATAATTATAGCTGCTGTTCAAACCAAGGAGAAAAAGAACAGTTTTTTCATTCTATAGCTCTGTTTTTTTCTAAAATGAACAGCGATCAGCAGAAAGAAGATATCTATGGCTACATGGTTACTTTTTACACGTTACAGGTCATCAAAGGAAAGATGCAAGATACAATCTTTCTGTGTTTGTCAGGGACACTGGAATTATGCGGTAGGGGAGCACCAAATTACAGGGAAGGGTTGACTAAATTATGCAGCCAGGAAAGCTAAATTATGCAGCATGATGCAGCAAATTTTTTGAAAATATTTATTCTTTATTTTGTCATATTTATGCATGGTAATACTCTGTATGGGCAACTATTTCACCTCATTAGTGTCAGTTTTACAACTAAATACAGAAATACGCAAATGAAAGATGACTGGTTAACCTTTGAGACGGGCTGTTCACTGCACATGAATACAGGTTGCTGCATTTGTAGTAACTTTCGATCTGTCTGAGACAGACACTGTTTTTTTGTTAAAATCTGCAGATTAGGTAGCAGATATTTGATTATGTGGCGAATGCGGAAAATCCTTAATCATGCAAAAAAAGCTGTGGCGGCAAAAACTCACATGATTCCAGTGGCCCTGATGTTTGTACACATTCTGAGCGACACCATTTGTAAATCTGACACACATTGATTCTAACATCGTTTACTAACTGCTTTAAGGTGTGTTTATTTTTGCCTCACAGATTCCACTTATACTCTTCTTATCTGCAACCATTGTAACTCTTTCATATCAAAATGCAAGAAAACAAAGATTTAAGTAGTTTTTGGGAAGGGTGTGGTGTGAACTTTTATTATGAGGAATGGTAGAAATTGTAGTATTAGTTGAGAGTCTGAAACCCCCCCTCAAATAATAATCACAATTCTTGTCAGGGTGAACAACTAAAGTCATTAACTAAACCTGCACCTACCCCGTCACAAAGCAGTCAGGCTTAACTTAGATGTAATGTATATAGTATTTATACAGTACTTAAACAGCAACAAAGTGAAAACACAACGTAAGAAAAATCGCAAACCAATTTTGAAACATAGAGAATATGTTAGTAAATACAATGACACCAAAATGACAAACATCCAGTAAGTAGAACCAGAGATATGAATTTTGAAAGCTTGATTTAAAAATGTTGCCAAAAAGTACAAAGCGCCAACTGCAGGCAACTGGTGGTGGTGGATTGGGTAAAAATCAAAAGATGAGGCTGAGTGCGATGGAACACTGATTGAATACAGGGACCAGGTATGTCCTGGTCGAAAGTTTCTCACTGGACGTAGAAAGTTTTAGGAGAAAAAGTGAGCATTGATGAGTCGTCGACAGGGCAAGATGCAACCTTGATCTGAAGTTGGGCTCAATGACAGCCTGCTCCTGAAGAGCAGGGACCTGATGCAGTCAACAACGAAGGTTCAAAAGCTCAAAGCAAGTAAAGAACGGCATCCATGCCCAGGAGGGCTTCGACGTTGATGGGATGATGCTCAGCATTGGTCCTGATGAAGCACTCTACGTTTGGACTTAGGAACTTTTCTGGAAATCAGATTTCCTTCAGATGGGTAAACCAACAAGCTGAGATTGACCGGCGATTCGATGTTGACCACTACTGATTCAATGGCGACCTTGGTCTCCTTAGGTTCTCTAACCCGAGGTTGACAAAAAGATTCTAAGTCCAAGATCGTGCACTTTGGGGACAGCGGGAGTACACTCTAAAACCATCCAAGGGCCCAGGACCTCGGAGGGCACCACTTTCATGACTCCCGACACCCACACCCAAGTCTGTGTCGACTGTCTGAGAGCAATACACATCTTATTCCAGGGGGGCCATCTAGGGTCAGATGACAGCTGAACACTGGCAGGAAAATCTTTTGGTTGTAGGGAGGGAAATGACAATTTCCTAAAAGTGTAATTTCTAAAATAGTAATCTTTAAACTCTGACCATTAAGTTGGATTTTAAATTCCTATAAAAATGAGTCATTGAACCATTTGTCTAGCTGCTCCCAAACTGGATTGAACACTTATTAAACGTAATAGTGTAAATCAGAGTTAATTTATGGGAGAGCCAGCCTTGCCACACTGAAAAACGACTTTGTAGGTTTTTCACTGCCAGGTCATGTGAAACATTACATTTACATGGCCTGCTTTTTAAACACCATGAACCCTGCTCTATGGGCATTTAGGGCATACCCTAGGGGTGACATATAAGTATTAAAAAGAAAGGTTTAGTCCTGCAAAAGATTTATTTTGACAGGTTGAAATTAAAGTTTAAAACTGCACAGTCAGGCGGCAGTGGCAGGTCTTGATTCATGTTTTAGAGTACTACTTTAGTGGGTGCCACAACGCATGCTACAGCCTATTAGTAGCAATAATATGCAGTCCCAAGTTACATATGGTACCATGTACTAGGGGGCAGATTTACAATGAAAGCGACTCAGTGCATTCCGCAAGCCATTAGGCCGCTCCGCACTGAGTCCCTTTCAAAGCACAGGGATGTGACATATTTACAACAATTTGTTGCATCTCTGTGCTGTGCTGGCGCACAAACTGCTGCCCTGCACCAGGGCAGGCACCCTTGCCCAATGCAAGGATGCCTGCGTCGTGGGGAGATTGTTTTTATGCAGGAAGGGGCACGTTCCTGCACAAAAACAATCACTACATGCATTTTCCTCTTTTAATGCGTGCTGTAGAATGCAGAATGCATTGAAACAGGAGAAAATGAGGAAAAATGAAAACATTTCTACTTGTTGTGCCTCCCTACGCCTCGCGTAGCATTCACACGCATTTCCAGATTTACGATTCCTCGTAAATCTGGAAATGCGTCTGGTTCCATGGGTGTTGCGTGGGAACACCCATGGAATCCCCCTTCCACGCAAAGTGCTGCTTGTAAAGGGGCCATAGTTACAAGGACAGGAAACATCACGCAGGGTGGCTTTTCTTGTCCTTGTAAATATGGAGCAGTAAAATGCCCCACGAGTACGTCACAAAAAGTGACGTACTGATGACGCAGGGGGCTTGTAAATCTGCCCCAAGGAATTTACAGGTAAATTAACTGTGCCAATTAGGGGTATGCAAGTTCTAACATGTTTAAAGAGGCGAGTACAAACACTTTACCACTGGTTGGCAGGGGTAAAGTGCACAGACTCATATGACTAGAAAAAATGGGTTCTGCAAAGAATGCAACCACCTCGGGGAATACCATGCAAAAGATGGTAATTTCCAACAATGGAATAACATGCTATCTGTTTTATGTTAGGAGGATCTTGCACATTGCCTCGCCTTTGGCCTCATCCCTTTCAATGGTCACCAAACTCCTTGGTGACTTGCAATACCCCATGAATGTACGTAAGGGATTACTTAATACCATACATCACTCAAAATCTGTAACTCTCGACTTAATATACACCATCTTTTATTGGCTCCTAACAACTCTGTGCTATCCTCCATTGCTATGCAGCTAGGTTTGCGCGATGTAAATAACAAAAGATGAATGCTGCTTACATCTCACAGTTGACCATTGGAATCAATTTCACTCATGGAGAAATACAATCATTCTCAAATACTTTATTGACTTAAACTAGGGTGTAAAACGTTTGCCTTGCCCAGGTTTATTTTGAATTTCTATATCTTAAAAACGGTGATATCATGAACATGATTAACGTATTTGTTATTTCATTAATATTTATTGTATTTTACAAATAGATTACATATTACATGTGAGGAGAGGTCTAATGATTCATTCCTAAATTGTACTAGTCACAATATCAGGTACTGAGCCCACTAAATAGAATTTTGCACTGCCATTAATGTAGACTGATAGACTTTTGAAAAAGTGCTGATATTCTGTATAAAAGGTTTTCTTGACCGTTCAATAGAAAAGTAATTAAACTATGGTGTTAATGAATAAGATTTATTTGCAATGTACTAGAACCTACAGACAAACTGGGGCAGTACGTTCACAGATACTGAAATTACATTGGTTTGGAGTACACGTTATTGATCGAATTAAACAGCCCAGAGGTCAACTGGAAGCATTTGTTTTTCCTAAAGTCTGCTGGTTGCCATACCTTTTGCTTTGTAATGGAGTTCCTCTACAAGAACAAATGGTGGCTTTCTTTTTAAGTAGGGGGAGTGCCAAGAGCCACACCACCGGCCATTTGCACTGTGCCCTGTTGCTTTCAGCTATATTCTTCTTCTTTCACCCCAATGGGCTCGAAGTTTATGGAAAACTCCCTACTTCACCCTGCTCTTCCACACATGTTAATGGGGAGCCTCCAGGACATCACTACCCAAAGCCAATAGGGTCATCCCCATTCTTGGGCAGCTCCTTCAGCTGTTCAGGCCACTCACAGTGCATCTTGCTTATTGTCTCTATCCACAGCATTGTACAAATTAACAGTAAGGATGCAGGAGCACTGTCAGATTTCTGGACCAGACGTGTTCTATCACGCACTGGTTAAGGGGTTGAATCAGCATAACGCCCAATCTAGCTGCTCTTTCTGCTGCTTCCCCTGTATACGTCAGAGCTACAGAGATGCAGGGTGGGCTGAAGAGGCTGTGCACTCATATTGGACTGCACACCATCTTATTGCCACAGAGGCAGTGTGAAGCACCTGCCACCCACAGGGCATGACTGGAAAGTGATTGAGTCATGTACCGCCTAGTGATTAGATGGTGGGGTTTGGTAGAAGGAGGTATAACCATCCATGTAAGAACAGAAGATCTAAAACGATTTCTAGCTTATCACCAACACTACCCCCGGACATTCCATTTGCAAAGCTAAACTCGATCACTGAGGCCAAATCCTCTCTAAGGCCACTAATGATATGAAAGCTTTAGGAGGCTGCCAACCACTGTGTAATCCCACTCCCATTATAATGTATCCCTAATTTAAAAGTAACTTACCAGCCACTTCTTTGTTTAGAAGAGCTAACCGTTCACCACAATATTTAGCTGAATGGTACTCCTGTCAACTTCAAAACCATTAACACTTACAAAATCCGACCATCCGACTCCTTTCTACCCATCTGTATCGAGTACTTGGTTGACAACCAGCAATACCTCAAAGCCACTTTATATGAGGATGACCTCTTACCCTCTGCTCTCATACAACCTACAGCTCATACTCTCTAATTGGACATCAAAAACACATCTCCCCACACTGCCCCTTTCCACTCATACTTGAAGAGCTTAGAAATTCTCCACAACTAAACAAGCACTGCCTAGATTCAGATTACCTAGCCAACTAATGCCTTTTACCCTCACTTCTCCTTTTTTAACAAGGTTTTTGAAAGGTGGTGTGCCCTTCTCCAACTACTAGGTCAATTAGACTGTCACAACGTACATGCATGCCAATCTAGTTTTCAGCCAAGGTGTAGTTCTGAGATACTGGCTCTACAGGATGATGCCTTGCAAATCACAGAAAAGGATGACACTTGTCTTTTTGAACTCTTGGCACAAAATTAATCATCGGGTCCTTCACAAAGATCTCCACTCCTTTATGAGCCTCATTGAAACAGTCTTCAGCTGGTCAGCTGGAAAAAATAACTTTTGTTAATATTGATTACCTCTTTTAAATCTACTTTGTCCCTGTCCCGTAATATTCATTCTATGCAGAGAGACCCTATAAGACCTGTTGTGAAATGAGATACCATCCATCAGTATGCTATTGAATCTAATCCAGGGTTTCACCTGTAACTTACACCCTGAATCCTGGCTGATATTAAATTCATCCTCAACAGCGAAGGAAAGAAGTGTCCATAAAAGTGTAAAAAGGGCTCAACTCATTGAAGGTTCATATCTTGTCCCCACCCTTTTTGCATCAATCATTGACTATCCTTTCAAAAATAAATAGAAAAAGAATTTTAGAATGTTCTGCTTAGACTGTGAGATAAAAACTCTTCCTCAGGTCCAACACATTCCATTACACAGTACAAATTATGTTACTTTTAAGAAGGCAATGCCTTCTGACTTTTTTCCTGACCCCTACAGTACCCACATTCCACAAAGTCACTAGTCTGATCAAATGTACATTGCACATTCATACAATTTGCTCCCAACCGCAGAGATCACTACTAGCTTCCCCTTCTAGCACAGACAAGTTGATCTGCATTATCTACAAAGCCATCTGCAGCTGCTGTGAGATCCTGGATTATTACTTGGTGGGAGAGCAAGTCATGAACCTCCACAAAATTACTAAATCCATTGTCCCTTATGTAAATATAGTTTCAATGAGAAAACCTTGGCTTACCCCTGGTAGCTATGTCACAAATGTTGAAGAAAATAGAGAGGGACCCTATAACACCAAAGGGGTAGGGTACCAAAATACCAAAGTCAGAAAACGATCCCCTTGGGAGCAAATACATAGCCACCAACACTATTTGTCACACAAACCAAACAGAATTCTCATTTAGACAAGGTGGGCCCACTCAGGGAAGCACATACTATGAACTAGAGAATCAAATAAGTGCAAAAATAACAATAATTAAAAATATTTCTTGCAATTTATTACAAACATCAAATGCATATAAACCTTAATCACAGAGTTAAAAATCATACATTTCAAAGACAAATTCAAGTCGCAATAGCTAGAGCAGTAATTATTGATGATATTACAGCTAAAGCGGTAAAAAGAGCAACTGCTAATCGGGAGATGGTATATGAGGTAAACAAACTTGTTGGTCATCAACTTGCGGTTCGTATGCGTCAACTAGAAACGACCAATACTATTCAAGAGATATCAGATCCAATAAAAGGTATAGTGACTGATCCCGATGACATTAAGGAAGCCTTTTTTCAGTTTTATAGCTCATTATATACTGAGGGAAGCGAGGATAATATAGAAAATATGATAAATGAGTATCTTAACCTACTAAAAACCAAGTTTTGATGAAGCAGACCAATTGGTATTAACGGATGATCCATACTTGGAGGAAATTCAACTAATAATCAAGAACTTACCAATGGGAAAGGCGACAGGCTTAGATAGTCTACCGTCGGAATTTTTTTCAACTTTCCTAGCCGAACTTCAACATATAATGGTGACTCTATTTAGTTATATTTTCAGAGGGGGAACCCCTCCTAAATCTTGGTCCAGTGCAAAAATTATAATATTTCCGAAAAAAAATAAACCCCCTGATCAATTAGGCTCATATAGACCAATTACCTTGATTAATGCGGATTCTAAAATATACTCCAAACTACTAGCAAATCGCCTGGCACTGATTATTCATTTAGTTATAGCTAATTACCAACACAGCTTTGTCCCAGGAAGATCTACCACTGATCACGTCCATAGAGTTATTACACTTTTTGATCAGTCACGAATTACAGGAGACCCTATGGCCCTCATACTTTTAGATGCAGAAAAGGCATTTGATAGGGTCTCCTGGAAATTCCTTTGGGCAGCTTTGAAAAGAGTTGGAATTCCCCCAAGCTTTAATATGGCAATACAACAATTATATGTCAACCCGACCGCTATGGTATCTGTCAATGGCAATCTTACCAAACCGTTCAAGATATCGAGATGGACGAGACAAGGCTGCCCCTGCTCGCCACTGCTATTTGCCCTCTATTTAGATCCTTTTTACAAAGATTGGAAATTAATTTGGTAATAGAGCCTATTATATCACGCGATCTCTCCACCAAAATTTTAGCCTATGCTGACGACATAGCAATCGTCACTAAGAACCCAGCACCTACTATGCTTGCTATCGTTGATGAAGCCACCAAATTTGGAGCTGTTTCCGGATACGCCCTTAATCAAGGTAAAACCCAAATTGTGATTAATGATAATTTGGCTTTTGCCGACCCCAGAGTTACTCCAAACGCAACATATTTGGGGATCTCTATCACTGCCAAACTAGAAGATCTGGTAGATATCAATGTAAAACCTGTTTTAAGGCCAATGCAAAAGGATCTCCACCGACTAGATAACCTGCACCTTTCCCTGATTGGTAGAGTAAACGCCATTAAAATGGCGTTTTTCCCTAAATTGCTGTATTTATTTAGAGCAATATGCCTAGAATTTCCGGATTCCTGTTTAAAATCAATGGAACACACCTTCTCAAAATTCATTTGGTCATATTCCCAACCTAGACGTGCATTAAAATTTCTTACTTTACCAAAGGAACGGGGGGGGGCTTAGGCTTACCAAATTTGCGGTTCTATTATTGGGCAGCAATCCTGATTAATAGTCAAGAACTTCTTCAAATTGAATTAGCGAATGTAGCATCACGGGGTGTGCAACCATCTATTTATAACCTATTGTTAGGTGAAAAAAATTCTGGATATATATGGCGTCACCTACATGACAGCTATCACAAAAAAGTAAAATTTAAGCCGCTTCTACATTCTTTTAAAATTTTGCAAAAAATAAGAAAACTAATGAATATTGGGCGAGTTTCATACTATACACTTTTTAAAGATAATCTAGATCTGCACGCTATCTTCAGGGATAGCTGTACGAAGAAATGGGAAGCAGCCGAAATTACACATTTCGGCAATCTCTGTTCTTCTACGGGGCTTCACACATTTGAGGAACTAAGAATGAAATATCAAATTAACAATAGAGACTTCTTCAAATACCTACTAATACGGGACTTCATAACTAAAAGAAATCTTTGTGAAATCATCAGTACAAAATGTGAGATATTTGAGACACTGTCGGCCAGTAAAGTTAACACCATTAGTGAAATATATATCCTATTAAGTAACTCGGCACCTGATGATATAGGAAAGATAGCCTCGAAGTGGGAAAACAAAATTGGTATACCTCCAGCTGAAATTGAAAGTATAATGGCAATGTCACAAACTTATTTGCTATCAACTAAACTACAAACGCAATTTTACAAAACCCTTTTTATGTTATATTATACTCCCGACAAAATTGCAAAATGGGGCTCGGGAAAAGGAACTTACTGTCCCCGGTGCCACTCTCTGAATGCAGACTGTATACATATTTTTGCTACCTGCGACGGCCTATCCCAACTGAAACTAGATATTGAGAGGTTCATATCAGCGGTTGTGAAAAATCCCATTATCTTGACTATTGAAATGATGCTTCTAGGAGCGACTGACCCAAACTGGAATCGACAAGGGGCGGAATTTATATTTGTGTCAATGGCTGTTTTTAGGATGTGTATTGCATCGGCCTGGTTAAATGAACTGGCACCCTCATTTCAGCAATGGCTCGCCAGATTACTAGCCGCATTTAAGCTGGAAATTGCAATCTATAAAGGGAAAGGTAGAAGGAAACGCACTGCTGGCCTGAAAATCTGGGCTCCGCTACAAGAATGGTGTGATAATCAAGGCAAAAATAACAATAATAATATTAGGCAATTCCTTTAAACCTAAACTAGATCTCTTGGTGTCACTCTTAGTGAAGTCTATATATGGGGTTTAACTATTAAACCATGTAACAACTGGATAGAGGAACTGGAAACTGCTCTTGTATCTGTATTTGAACTGGCAATAGCCTCTGTATTATTATTTGAAGATTTTTATGCTGTGCTATTTCTATACATGTGTTTAGTTTGATGTAGCTTACTTTACTACTTTCCAATGACAGTTATATGACCGATTTCAGGGCACAGCACACAGTTATTTTACGGGGCCAAACGATGCATAATGTGGTATTCATATTGTATATTTTTCTTTCTTTATCTTCTCTTTTTCTTTAGAAGTCTGCCAGACTAAGGGGTGGGGGGAGGGTTAGGGGGTTACGATGAACTTTCTCAGTGTAAATTTATGTATTCTATGATTTTATATAAAAATCATTAAAAAAAAAAATCAAAGACAAATTTGAAATTCAAATATGTCATCCAAATTTAAAAACAGATGGTCAAAATAATCAATGCAGGTTAAAAACACAATGACAAAGTGGACAAAAAAAGGCAACATGAAAAATAATTTAAAATCAAGAAAACATTACGATGGTCAGACAAATAAATAAAATATATTTGCACACAACTTGAACAGAAAAATTCCTGTTACATATCAATAATCAAGGGTTACATTCGTCATTGATCCGAGATGTATTCCAATACAAAGCATCAACGTGTTTCCGTGGGTCCAACGTAATATCTCTCCACCTTCTTCAGGATAGAAAACTTCTTCCCACCTCGTATTAACAATTCTAAATAAGAAAGTAAAAACAAATATGTACACACATATTAAAAGACCTTTTCTTTGAACTGACTTGATTCAAAAGTCCACAGCAGCATCTTAACTATTCCAAACCTTATGTGGACCCTCATTCACTCTAACGATTTGACCCCAAAAACATATTAGTTGCTGAAACTGAATACACTCATCCTTCATTCATACAATAGTACGACACCTAGGAGCACATTTTCTCAAGGTGCAATGACTCCCCCATATGGGTAAAGTTCAACAATGCGTGAATCAACCTCCGCAGACTCGCTCACTAGTACTAAGTTCCAAAACCCCTTAGTAATCAGGTGAGTGAAACGCTGGGCCTATTACCAGTCCCAGCCAAACTTGCTTCACTCAATAACTCAAAATAAAGGGGCAGATTTACCTCCAAAGGCTCTTATCCCCAGATTCAAGAATACTTAAAAATTCGTAGATTAAAATCCTCATCACACTCGGCTGAAAAAGATGTGCAAAAGATAGAGCACAATCAGGATTTAAAAAGCATACCTCTTGGCTCAATGTTACTCTAATTAATATGCCTTCCGCATTTGCCTTCTTTTAATACAGATATTATCTCGTATTGCGAAGTAGCATAAAAGCGTTTGTAACTACACAGGTCACTTCCTTAAGTCATTAGATCAAACCAGGAAGGAAATACACCCAGTCTAGATTAAAACAAATATCAGAGGAATCATGTTAATAAATAGCTCACCCCTTAAATCCCATCGATATAACACCATCTCCAGAAAAATACCTGAAGGGATTCTCAAATCCAACGTAGGGAAGGCAAATTCTCACTCCACACGATATGTACCTAAAAGCCTGTCTGGACAAATAAGGGTGAACTAAAGTTCACCACAATTGCAAACTCCGCAGAAAAAATAATTTGAAACCATATTCTGCAATGCCGCTCGGGCAGAATACTCGGTTGCATAGTTATACAGACCGCCGAGATTTTTTCCCAAAACCGCCACTTCAATAAGTGAGAACAAACCCTGTTCTACCTCATATCCATATAAACTAGAAACCCGGTCTTAAACGGCTCATACGTCCCGCTTACCTGAAATCTAGAATAACATTCCTTGTGCCGGGAATCCGACACGCGGTGCTCTGCCTCCGTCGAAACATGTAAAAAACAAAACAAGTCAAAAATTACAACAATTTATACAAGGATGGAAGTTATGATTTTTTTCAGAAAATCTGAGATACCACTCATAGAAAAATGGTGTGTCAATGTTAGTGCGCTCCCAAAATGGCACCTAGGGGCTACTCTTGCACTCACCAACAAACAAGCCAGTTACAAACAAGCCAGTTACCAGCAACTGCTTTGCCTCATACAGGATTTGGGAGCAAGGACAAGGTCAGTTACATTGTAGGCTGGCCACGCTCAAATACGCCCAATTTCAAAGTGTATTTTTGAGTGTTAATGATCTTACCATGAAAATTTGTGAGCAACTTTGGATCACTCATTTAGATCTTTTGTGGAAACCTCAACTTTGCATCCTTTGATTGTAGAAAAAATGTATAGCTGATTTGGTTCACATAAACAATGCTTATTTACAGTACTGCAAAACTACAAGTCTGCATCAAATGCACCTTCTTTTCTCTTCATATCTGTTATTCTTCACAATCCAACTATAAAAAGTGATGTTATTTTGCAGCAAACAGGTTGACACACTATGAATATACATATAGGTGCATATACACAGATGAGTGTTTTTTTGTTTTTTGCATAGTGCATGGCTTTCCCAGTATTGTAATTAATATGTTTTAGTATTACCCAAATCGCAGGTACTTTGTCAATGGTAAAAGGATGAAACGTTAAATTGTTAGCAAAATGAGCCCTCTTACATTTCGCACCCGCATTATTTACTGAGAAACTGCATCCACTGCTAAGATTTTAATAACAAAATGCAAGAGTACTAGGAAATCGTTAGATTATGTAACCATTGCAGAGGCTTCCTTGTGAACAGTGCTACAAATTTTTGACTCCATGCAGGGTTAACTCAACTTTTCAGCCCTTCAAAACTAACAAAATGTTAACATTACATTTGCTAATAATTAATGTGTTGATACATCATGTCAAATGGTTGTCAGTTTATTAACAGGTCATCACCTACTGTCCATTGTAAGATCACTCTTCAGTCTCCTCAGAGAACAACTCCCACTCTCAACATGCTTTGGAAAATACCAGGTAAATGCAACAAGGGATACATAGAATAGGGACTAAGGAAGGCAAAGTAGAAAGCAATAAACATAAAAAGTTAATTACAACACATCTCTCTCCTTAAGCAATAGGAGGCTCAGAATTCATGGAATTTACAAAAAATAAATGATATGTAAGAGAACATAAGGGAGAAAGGGGAGGAAAAGAAAGATCAGGATGCAAACCTTTTATGAGGTAATTCATTTTACAAGATAAATCAAACATATGCCCTTCCTTCTCCAAGAAGGTGAAAGAACTGTAAACATATCTGAAAATGTCACATAACTGGAACACAAACATAGAACATACAGTTACATAATGACAAAATCCAGGTGGCATCTCAGAGCTTTGTGGTACTTTTCAGGCCTCGCCTAGGCAGCGCATGCGCTGTCTCTCCGAAACATCAAGTAATCTCTATGTTAGATGAACATCCGCCCATTGCCGGGAAAATTGTTCTGCCGCTTGTCATTAGTTTAACTGTGTATAAACAACAAGAATCCACTGGTTGTGCTGGAAGTGTTCCCTACAAAGGTGGGGAGCACTTATGTGTTTTCAAAATACCCCTCACACACCAAAAGGACCCTTGGTGTCATGCTTCATCATTGGGGTCTTTGCACCCCTCTACGGGATGCGGCGTGCTACGACCTACGACTACGCGGGAGCACTTATTAAAGACTATGCGTGGTGCATGTGAGGGTTTGATGTGAGTGGTGGGGTTATAGGTGAGTGATAAAATTTAAAAATACCTGGCTCGTGGGGTGGACTAAAACAACTTTAATAGGTCCCCGGGCTGGTACTGTTAAAAAAGGTGAAATACGAGGTGTCTATGTAATGTTATGTACATCACCTCTGGTGTGCGTCGACATGTTTCAGAGATCAACTCCTTCTTCAGGACGGGATGCACAAATCCCCACCCCATCTCACATTTCACTAAGTAAAAAGTATTTGATATTTACAGAAAAGTGAAGATGCAATGCAGGCTACAATGTATCTACAGCGGAAATTTTCAAGAGTATGCTATTTGCATAACTTGTCTCATCTATGTCATCCGCCTCATGAGCCTTCGAACGTAGGGGGTTGGCGTGCCAGTCAGCTACGGTCTCAATAGGAGAAAATATCCCTCTACCCCCTCACGTGGCTCGTGAGGGGGTAGAGGCATATGTTAAACTATATCCTCCTTGCAGACCGCTGAGGAAGAGTCTAGCGTGAAGTTCCCAGTTTTTAAATACCAAATGGCAAATGTAATCCATCCTTGTGGTTTAGAGGGACAAAATTTAAGACCTCTGCCCTCCACCAAAACCTAAGAAAAACCTGGTTGGAGCCCTTTTTTCAATATTTCTTCAAGTACGGCAATTAAATATTTTGGATGCATGTGTGAAAAAAGACACGGAGGCAGGCAGGTAGTTCTAAGGGGTTTAATCATCCTTCACGTCTTGTCAGATCCACAGTTCATCTCATAATAAACATTTTGCTTCCCGTGGCCTCCAACACCCATTCCTTCGAAAGATGCTAACTTCCGAAAACTGTGCGCAGAACACTCTTCACACAACACGAGACAGACACGAGACATGGTATGCAATATCATGCTCGTGTCTATCACGCACCAATAGCACATTACTCAACCCAACACCCCTTCCCCATTATAAATTAAACAAAAAATATATAAATAAATAAAAATAAAAAATACAACAACTATATATATAGTTTGAATAGACAATACATTTAAATAATTAACTAATTTATAACATGTTTCTTCTCTACAAATATTTAATTCATAACATAGTCTTTGTACCTTACAGGGAAGCGATGAGCTTTAACGCCTCTTGTAGAAAAATCACCAGAATCATTAGGTGCAAGACATTCATCATTGTGTAATTTGATATCCAAAAATACATTGCTGTCACGGACACACTCAGAAAATCTCTTTCCTTTAAATATAGAGACCCTATTCAAATTCCGTACACTTCCTCCTTCTACCCTGACAGCATGTCTGAAAACTTCCACAACTCTTTTAGGTTGTGACCAAACCGGCGATCCTTTTAAAACTCCCTCTTTTTTTTTATATGCAAACCATATCTCCAAATGAAATTTCTTGTTTACTTATAAATCCTTGTTTCTTTTCCATTTTTTTATTTCCTCTTTGTATGCATTTACTCTACAACAAACTAAATTGTAATCAACAGTAGAAAAATGGCAGCTATCATTCGGATTCTTTTTTAACCACCATGGAGTAAGTTTAGCACTTGGTTTGCGACCTCTTAAAAGCTCAAACGGACTAACTAAAGTGACAGAAATGGGTGAAGTCCTATATGACAGCAACATGGACTGTAATGCATTACGCCAATTCAAACCACCCCTTACAAAAAGTTGAATAGCTTCCTTTACCACCCGATTAAATCGCTCGACTTGACCATTTGCCTCTGGGTGGAAAACAGCAACTTTCTTATGCACAATGCCACACTTCTTAAAAAAAATTCAATTTCTTTATTAATAAATTGTGGTCCATTATCAGTAACCACCTCTTCTGGAATCCCTTCTCTGCAAAATACATCATCTTAAAACTCTATTACATTCTGGGAAGTGACATCTTTTACCATTTTAACTTACGGCCATTTTGAAAAATCGTCGATTAAAACAATTCCAAATTTCTCCTGTTCAGGTAGAACGCCAAAAGGTCCAATAATGTCAAAACCAAGTTTTCAAGTGCGATAAACAATTCCTAGGCAACTAATAAATCTTAAAAACAACAATGTGCTGAGGTTTTGACAGAAACAGTAAACTAAATGTCTAAAACACTGGTTATTTTATTCAATGTTATAAAAATTGTATTATGCACGCTTTATCAACAGAACAGTCCACAATATATCTACACAATCAATGCATTTCATACAGACAAAAATTGAACATACAATTACATATTATTGACATATCATTAAAAAGAATTGTTATAAAAAAAGCAGTAATTATCTACGCGCGTTTCGGCGTGTCGGACGCCTTCTTCAGGAAATTACCACAAGTTCACGCAATAGTTCAAAACTTAGATGGTTTTGCTATTTTCAGTATCTGATATATTTTTTTAATTCGCTTGCAATGATAGCGAGATTTTAGTCTGTACGGAAATTAAAGATTTCTCAAACCAGGACCTCCTTCTTCTTACTTAAAATGTTACGTCTGACGGTTTGTCCCGGAGCTAATATATCATCTCATGGGGGTCAAATGATATGTAGAAAACTTTACGTTAAAGAGGAGAAAACGCGATTTGGGCGATAACTGGTAGCGTTTAAAATCTTAGATACATAATGGTCCCCGTCGTCGGCAAAAGTACTGCTGCGTGTTGTTCGAGCAAAAATATTGTTCTGGGATACTCAGTCGCTTCTGTCGTCTGACGTCAACGAGAGGGGCTAAGTTTTCGTCATGGACTAGATGGATATTCCACTGGACAGGGTTCAGAACGTAAGGCTACAGCAGATTTATCACTATTGGCACAATTTGTACAAACACATACAAAATGTTCCACACTTACATCAATTCCTGGCCACCAAAAAGATTCTCTTATGCGTCTCCTTGTAAAAGAAATGCCTAAATGGCCTTCATGTGCTATCCCAATGATGATATTTCTCAATGAATGAGGAGGAATGAATGTATCTCCCCTCATAAGTAACCCATTCTCAACTGCTAACTCATCTTGTACTTTTAAGTAACTCATCATGTCGCCAGACACCTTTCTTTGCTAAGGCCAACCTTGCAAAATATACTTTTTAACATTTGTTAATTCTACGTCTTTCTCCATTTCTTGTGACCATGATTCCTCACATAAATTCATTTGCTCACCACATATTAAGTTTACATCGTGAGAGGTAAAAGCAACCTCGCATTCTGCATCCTCTATATGATCATGAAAGGAAGAATGTAACCTAGACATACAATCTGCATGAGTATTCATTTTACCTTGAACATATTCAATTTGATATTGGAATGACTGCAATCTTGATGCTAATCTAACAAGACGTGCAGACATTGTTCGCCCACCTCCTGGTGCCATCATGTAAATAAGGGGTTTATGATCTGTTTTTATAGTGAATTTTGTGCCCCACAAAAATGTTTTAAAATGCTCCTCTCCCCAAACACATGATAGCAGCTCTCTTTCGATAACTGAGTAATGTTTCTCAGCATCTCTTAATGCTCTTGACGCATACGCTATTATCCATTCTTTCCCATAGTCTCTTTGCATGAGAACAGCACCTAATCCTGTGTTGCTTGCATCAACCATAATGATACATCTTTTACCAGGAACAAAAGGTTTCAAGCATGGTGCATTCACTATAAACTTTTTTAAATTTTGAAATGCTTTTGTCATATCACAAGATCATGAACATTTTGCATTTGTCTTCAAAAGGCATCTAAAAGGATCCACTTTGGATGAAAAATTGGGTATAAATGTTGCATAGAATTCAATTAGTACTAAAAATTCTACTAATTGTTCCTTAGAAGAAGGTACAGGTGCGTTAAGAATGCTTTCTACATGTTTGGGTTTGATTCCCATCCCACTGATGGTGTGCCCTAAATACTCTACCTCCATTGCTCTGATTTTGCACTCATCAAGATGTAGGGTAAGTTCTTTAACAGATAATGCTGATATTACTCCCTTTAAGTTCTCACTGTGTTCCTCAACATTTTTCCCAAATACAAGTATATCGTCTTGAAAGGCGATGGCACCAGTTAAACCTTCAAGTTTTATAGCTCATTATATACTGAGGGAAGCGAGGATAATATAGAAAATATGATAAATGAGTATCTTAACCTACTAAACACCTCAAGTTTTGATGAAGCAGACCAATTGGTATTAACAGATGATCCAAACTTGGAGGAAATTCAACTAATAATCAAGAACTTACCAATGGGAAAGGCGACAGGCTTAGATAGTCTACCGTCGGAATTTTTTTCAACTTTCCTAGCCGAACTTCAACATATAATGGTGACTCTATTTGGTTATATTTTCAGAGGGGGAACTCCTCCTAAATCTTGGTCCAGTGCAAAAATTATAATATTTCCGAAAAAAAATAAACCCCCTGATCAATTAGGCTCATATAGACCAATTACCTTGACTAATGCGGATTCTAAAATATACTCCAAACTACTAGCAAATCGCCTGGCACCGATTATTCATTTAGTTATAGCTAATTACCAACACGGCTTTGTCCCAGGAAGATCTACCACTGATCACGTCCATAGAGTTATTACACTTTTTGATCAGTCACGAATTACAGGAGACCCTATGGCCCTCATACTTTTAGATGCAGAAAAGGCATTTGATAGGGTCTCCTGGAAATTCCTTTGGGCAGCTTTGAAAAGAGTTGGAATTCCCCCAAGCTTTAATATGGCAATACAACAATTATATGTCAACCCGACCGCTATGGTATCTGTCAATGGCAATCTTACCAAACCGTTCAAGATATCGAGATGGACGAGACAAGGCTGCCCCTGCTCGCCACTGCTATTTGCCCTCTATTTAGATCCTTTTTACAAAGATTGGAAATGAATTTGGTAATAGAGCCTATTATATCACGCGATCTCTCCACCAAAATTTTAGCCTATGCTGACGACATAGCAATCGTCACTAAGAACCCAGCACCTACTATGCTTGCTGGAACTGGAAACTGCTCTTGTATCTGTATTTGAACTGGCAATAGCCTCTGTATTATTATTTGAAGATTTTTATGCTGTGCTATTTCTATACATGTGTTTAGTTTGATGTAGCTTGCTTTACTACTTTCCAATGACAGTTATATGACCGATTTCAGGGCACAGCACACAGTTATTTTACGGGGCCAAACGATGCATAATGTGGTATTCATGTTGTATATTTTTCTTTCTTTATCTTCTCTTTTTCTTTAGAAGTCTGCCAGACTAAGGGGTGGGGGGAGGGTTAGGGGGTTACGATGAACTTTCTCAGTGTAAATTTATGTATTCTATGATTTTATATAAAAATCAATAAAAATCATTAAAAAAAAAATCAAAGACAAATTTGAAATTCAAATATGTCATCCAAATTTAAAAACAGATGGTCAAAATAATCAATGCAGGTTAAAAACACAATGACAAAGTGGACAAAAAAAGGCAACATGAAAAATAATTTAAAATCAAGAAAACATTACGATGGTCAGACAAATAAATAAAATATATTTGCACACAACTTGAACAGAAAAATTCCTGTTACATATCAATAATCAAGGGTTACATTCGTCATTGATCCGAGATGTATTCCAATACAAAGCATCAACGTGTTTCCGTGGGTCCAACGTAATATCTCTCCACCTTCTTCAGGATAGAAAACTTCTTCCCACCTCGTATTAACAATTCTAAATAAGAAAGTAAAAACAAATATGTACACACATATTAAAAGACCTTTTCTTTGAACTGACTTGATTCAAAAGTCCACAGCAGCATCTTAACTATTCCAAACCTTATGTGGACCCTCATTCACTCTAACGATTTGACCCCAAAAACATATTAGTTGCTGAAACTGGATACACTCATCCTTCATTCATACAATAGTACGACACCTAGGAGCACATTTTCTCAAGGTGCAATGACTCCCCCATATGGGTAAAGTTCAACAATGCGTGAATCAACCTCCGCAGACTCGCTCACTAGTACTAAGATCCAAAACCCCTTAGTAATCAGGTGAGTGAAACGCTGGGCCTATTACCAGTCCCAGCCAAACTTGCTTCACTCAATAACTCAAAATAAAGGGGCAGATTTACCTCCAAATGCTCTTATCCCCAGATTCAAGAATACTTTAAAATTCGTAGATTAAAATCCTCATCACACTCGGCTGAAAAAGATGTGCAAAAGATAGAGCACAATCAGGATTTAAAAAGCATACCTCTTGGCTCAATGTTACTCTAATTAATATGCCTTCCGCATTTGCCTTCTTTTAATACAGATATTATCTCGTATTGCGAAGTAGCATAAAAGCGTTTGTAACTACACAGGTCACTTCCTTAAGTCATTAGATCAAACCAGGAAGGAAATACACCCAGTCTAGATTAAAACAAATATCAGAGGAATCATGTTAATAAATAGCTCACCCCTTAAATCCCATCGATATAACACCATCTCCAGAAAAATACCTGAAGGGATTCTCAAATCCAACGTAGGGAAGGCAAATTCTCAATCCACACGATATGTACCTAAAAGCCTGTCTGGACAAATAAGGGTGAACTAAAGTTCACCACAATTGCAAACTCCGCAGAAAAAATAATTTGAAACCATATTCTGCAATGCCGCTCGGGCAGAATACTCGGTTGCATAGTTATACAGACCGCCGAGATTTTTTCCCAAAACCGCCACTTCAATAAGTGAGAACAAACCCTGTTCTACCTCATATCCATATAAACTAGAAAACCCGGTCTTAAACGGCTCATACGTCCCGCTTACCTGAAATCTAGAATAACATTCCTTGTACCGGGAATCCGACACGCGGTGCTCTGCCTCCGTAGAAACATGTAAAAAACAAAACAAGTCCAAAATGACAACAATTTATACAAGGATGGAAGTTATGATTTTTTTCAGAAAATCTGAGATACCACTCATAGAAAAATGGTGTGTCAATGTTAGTGCGCTCCCAAAGTGGCACCTAGGGGCTACTCTTGCACTCACCAACAAACAAGCCAGTTACAAACAAGCCAGTTACCAGCAACTGCTTTGCCTCATACAGGATTTGGGAGCAAGGACAAGGTCAGTTACATTGTAGGCTGGCCACGCTCAAATACGCCCAATTTCAAAGTGTATTTTTGAGTGTTAATGATCTTACCATGAAAATTTGTGAGCAACTTTGGATCACTCATTTAGATCTTTTGTGGAAACCTCAACTTTGCATCCTTTGATTGTAGAAAAAATGTATAGCTGATTTGGTTCACATAAACAATGCTTATTTACAGTACTGCAAAACTACAAGTCTGCATCAAATGCACCTTCTTTTCTCTTCATATCTGTTATTCTTCACAATCCAACTATAAAAAGTGATGTTATTTTGCAGCAAACAGGTTGACACACTATGAATATACATATAGGTGCATATACACAGATGAGTGTTTTTTTGTTTTTTGCATAGTGCATGGCTTTCCCAGTATTGTAATTAATATGTTTTAGTATTACCCAAATCGCAGTTACTTTGTCAATGGTAAAAGGATGAAACGTTAAATTGTTAGCAAAATGAGCCCTCTTACATCTCGCACCCGCATTATTTACTGAGAAGCTGCATCCACTGCTAAGATTTTAATAACAAAATGCAAGAGTACTAGGAAATCGTTAGATTATGTAACCATTGCAGAGGCTTCCTTGTGAACAGTGCTACAAATTTTTGACTCCATGCAGGGTTAACTCAACTTTTCAGCCCTTCAAAACTAACAAAATGTTAACATTACATTTGCTAATAATTAATGTGTTGATACATCATGTCAAATGGTTGTCAGTTTATTAACAGGTCATCACCTACTGTCCATTGTAAGATCTCTCTTCAGTCTCCTCAGAGAACAACTCCCACTCTCAACATGCTTTGGAAAATACCAGGTAAATGCAACAAGGGATACATAGAATAGGGACTAAGGAAGGCAAAGTAGAAAGCAATAAACATAAAAAGTTAATTACAACACATCTCTCTCCTTAAGCAATAGGAGGCTCAGAATTCATGGAATTTACAAAAAATAAATGATATGTAAGAGAACATAAGGGAGAAAGGGGAGGAAAAGAAAGATCAGGATGCAAACCTTTTATGAGGTAATTCATTTTACAAGATAAATCAAACATATGCCCTTCCTTCTCCAAGAAGGTGAAAGAACTGTAAACATATCTGAAAATGTCACATAACTGGAACACAAACAAAGAACATACAGTTACATAATGACAAAATCCAGGTGGCATCTCAGAGCTTTGTGGTACTTTTCAGGCCTCGCCTAGGCAGCGCATGCGCTGTCTCTCCGAGACATCAAGTAATCTCCATGTTAGATGAACATCCGCCCATTGCCGGGAAAATTGTTCTGCCGCTTGTCATTAGTTTAACTGTGTATAAACCCCAAGAATCCACTGGTTGTGCTGGAAGTGTTCCCTACAAAGGTGGGGAGTACTTATGTCTTTTCAAAATACCCCTCACACACCAAAAGGACCCTTGGTGTCATGCTTCATCATTGGGGTCTTTGCACCCCTCTACGGGATGCGGCGTGCTACGACCTACGACTACGCGGGAGCACTTATTAAAGACTATGCGTGGTGCATGTGAGGGTTTGATGTGAGTGGTGGGGTTATAGGTGAGTGATAAAATTTAAAAATACCTGGCTCTTTAGGTGGACTAAAAAAACTTTAATAGGTCCCCGGGCTGGTACTGTTAAAAAAGGTGATGTCTATGTAATGTTATGTACATCACCTCTGGTGTGCGTCGACGTGTTTCAGAGATCAACTCCTTCTTCAGGACGGGATGCACAAATCCCCACCCCATCTCACATTTCACTAAGTAAAAAGTATTTGATATTTACAGAAAAGTGAAGATGCAATGCAGGCTACAATGTACCTACAGCGGAAATTTTCAAGAGTATGCTATTTGCATAACTTGTCTCATCTATGTCATCCGCCTCATGAGCCTTCGAACGTAGGGGGTTGGCGTGCCAGTCAGCTACGGTCTCAATAGGAGAAAATATCCCTCTACCCCCTCACGTGGCTCGTGAGGGGGTAGAGGCATTTGTTAAACTATATCCTCCTTGCAGACCGCTGAGGAAGAGTCTAGCGTGAAGTTCCCAGTTTTTAAATACCAAATGGCAAATGTAATCCATCCTTGTGGTTTAGAGGGAAAAAATTTAAGACCTCTGCCCTCCACCAAAACCTAAGAAAAACCTGACTATGCCAGGGCTCCGGTTGGAGCCCTTTTTTCAATATTTCTTCAAGTACGGCAATTAAATATTTTGGATGCATGTGTGAAAAAAGACACGGAGGCAGGCAGGTAGTTCTAAGGGGTTTAATCATCCTTCACGTCTTGTCATATCCACAGTTCATCTCATAATAAACATTTCGCTTCCCGTGGCCTCCAACACCCATTCCTTCGAAAGATGCTAACTTCCGAAAACTGTGCGCAGAACACTCTTCACACAACACGAGACAGACACGAGACATGGTATGCAATATCATGCTCGTGTCTATCACGCACCAATAGCACATTACTCAACCCAACACCCCTTCCCCATTATAAATTAAACAAAAAATATATAAATAAATAAAAATAAAAAATACAACAACTATATATATAGTTTGAATAGACAATACATTTAAATAATTAACTAATTTATAACATGTTTCTTCTCTACAAATATTTAATTCATAACATAGTCTTTGTACCTTACAGGGAAGCGATGAGCTTTAACGCCTCTTGTAGAAAAATCACCAGAATCATTAGGTGCAAGACATTCATCATTGTGTAATTTGATATCCAAAAATACATTGCTGTCACGGACACACTCAGAAAATCTCTTTCCTTTAAATATAGAGACCCTATTCAAATTCCATACACTTCCTCCTTCTACCCTGACAGCATGTCTGAAAACTTCCACAACTCTTTTAGGTTGTGACCAAACCGGCGATCCTTTTAAAACTCCCTCTTTTTTTTTATATGCAAACCATATCTCCAAATGAAATTTCTTGTTTACTTATAAATCCTTGTTTCTTTTCCATTTTTTTATTTCCTCTTTGTATGCATTTACTCTACAACAAACTAAATTGTAATCAACAGTAGAAAAATGGCAGCTATCATTCGGATTCTTTTTTAACCACCATGGAGTAAGTTTAGCACTTGGTTTGCGACCTCTTAAAAGCTCAAACGGACTAACTAAAGTGACAGAAATGGGTGAAGTCCTATATGACAGCAACATGGACTGTAATGCATTACGCCAATTCAAACCACCCCTTACAAAAAGTTGAATAGCTTACTTTACCACCCGATTAAATCGCTCGACTTGACCATTTGCCTCTGGGTGGAAAACAGCAACTTTCTTATGCACAATGCCACACTTCTTAAAAAAAATTCAATTTCTTTATTAATAAATTGTGGTCCATTATCAGTAACCACCTCTTCTGGAATCCCTTCTCTGCAAAATACATCATCTTAAAACTCTATTACATTCTGGGACGTGACATCTTTTACCATTTTAACTTACGGCCATTTTGAAAAATCGTCGATTAAAACAATTCCAAATTTCTCCTGTTCAGGTAGAACGCCAAAAGGTCCAATAATGTCAAAACCAAGTTTTCAAGTGCGATAAACAATTCCTAGGCAACTAATAAATCTTAAAAACAACAATGTGCTGAGGTTTTGACAGAAACAGTAAACTAAATGTCTAAAACACTGGTTATTTTATTCAATGTTATAAAAATTGTATTATGCACGCTTTATCAACAGAACAGTCCACAATATATCTACACAATCAATGCATTTCATACAGACAAAAATTGAACATACAATTACATATTATTGACATATCATTAAAAAGAATTGTTATAAAAAAAGCAGTAATTATCTACGCGCGTTTCGGCGTGTCGGACGCCTTCTTCAGGAAATTACCACAAGTTCAGGCAATAGTTCAAAACTTAGATGGTTTTGCTATTTTCAGTATCTGATATATTTTTTTAATTCGCTTGCAATGATAGCGAGATTTTAGTCTGTACGGAAATTAAAGATTTCTCAAACCAGGACCTCCTTCTTCTTACTTAAAATGTTACGTCTGACGGTTTGTCCCGGAGCTAATATATCATCTCATGGGGGTCAAATGATATGTAGAAAACTTTACGTTAAAGAGGAGAAAACGCGATTTGGGCGATAACTGGTAGCGTTTAAAATCTTAGATACATAATGGTCCCCGTCGTCGGCAAAAGTACTGCTGCGTGTTGTTCGAGCAAAAATATTGCTCTGGGATACTCAGTCGCTTCTGTCGTCTGACGTCAACGAGAGGGGCTAAGTTTTCGCCATGGACTAGATGGATATTCCACTGGACAGGGTTCAGAACGTAAGGCTACAGCAGATTTATCACTATTGGCACAATTTGTACAAACACATACAAAATGTTCCACACTTACATCAATTCCTGGCCACCAAAAAGATTCTCTTATGCGTCTCCTTGTAAAAGAAATGCCTAAATGGCCTTCATGTGCTATCCCAATGATGATATTTCTCAATGAATGAGGAGGAATGAATGTATCTCCCCTCATAAGTAACCCATTCTCAACTGCTAACTCATCTTGTACTTTTAAGTAACTCATCATGTCGCCAGACACCTTTCTTTGCTTAGGCCAACCTTGCAAAATATACTTTTTAACATTTGTTAATTCTACGTCTTTCTCCATTTCTTGTGACCATGATTCCTCACATAAATTCATTTGCTCACCACATATTAAGTTTACATCGTGAGAGGTAAAAGCAACCTCGCATTCTGCATCCTCTATATGATCATGAAAGGAAGAATGTAACCTAGACATACAATCTGCATGAGTATTCATTTTACCTTGAACATATTCAATTTGATATTGGAATGACTGCAATCTTGATGCTAATCTAACAAGACGTGCAGACATTGTTCGCCCACCTCCTGGTGCCATCATGTAAATAAGGGGTTTATGATCTGTTTTTATAGTGAATTTTGTGCCCCACAAAAATGTTTTAAAATGCTCTGCTCCCCAAACACATGATAGCAGCTCTCTTTCGATAACTGAGTAATGTTTCTCAGCATCTCTTAATGCTCTTGACGCATACGCTATTATCCATTCTTTCCCATAGTCTCTTTGCATGAGAACAGCACCTAATCCTGTGTTGCTTGCATCAACCATAATGATACATCTTTTACCAGGAACAAAAGGTTTCAAGCATGGTGCATTCACTATAAACTTTTTTAAATTTTGAAATGCTTTTGTCATATCACAAGATCATGAACATTTTGCATTTGTCTTCAAAAGGCATCTAAAAGGATCCACTTTGGATGAAAAATTGGGTATAAATGTTGCATAGAATTCAATTAGTACTAAAAATGCTACTAATTGTTCCTTAGAAGAAGGTACAGGTGCGTTAAGAATGCTTTCTACATGTTTGGGTTTGATTCCCATCCCACTGATGGTGTGCCCTAAATACTCTACCTCCATTGCTCTGATTTTGCACTCATCAAGATGTAGGGTAAGTTCTTTAACAGATAATGCTGATATTACTCCCTTTAAGTTCTCACTGTGTTCCTCAACATTTTTCCCAAATACAAGTATATCGTCTTGAAAGGCGATGGCACCAGTTAAACCTTCAAGAGTCTCTTTCAGCAGCCTTTCGAACACTGATGCCGCACTTGCCAAACCAAAAGGCATACGTTTGTATCTAAAAAGACCTTCAAGCGTGATAAAAGCGGTAAGATTCTTTGATTCTTCATCCAAAACTACTTGATTATACGCATTAGCCAAATCAATACATGAGAATACCTGTGCACCTGCTAACGTTGAAACAATCTCAATGGCTCCCACTTGCTTCTCGAAAACCCCTCATTCAAGGCCTCATAATCAGTCGTCTTGATTATGGAAATGCGCTATTGGCCGATGTGAACGACAGTGCCCTCACCAAACTCCAGACTCTGCAGAATTCAGCGGCAAGGCTGACTCTAGACCTCCCACCCCGCACACCTTCAGCCCCATGTCTGAAGGCGCTCCATTGGCTCCCCATAAGAAAACGTATTTCATTTAAAATCTGCTGCTTGGTGCATAAATCCATCAACGGACACGGACCAAAATACCTACAGCGGAAACTCCAAGGTTACTGTCCCGGGAGAACCCTGCGCTCTTCTACTAAACATCTTTTAAAGGTCCCCAAGGTCAGGACCGTAAGAAACGGAGACAGAAGCTTCTCCAAAATAGGCCCCACCATCTGGAACACACTACCACTAACCATCAGACTGGACCCCAACCTTAAAACTTTCTGCAAAAACCTTAAAACATGGCTTTTTAGTCGGTAATTAATCCCCTTTGGGTTCTCTTCTCTCCAGTTGTCTCGCAAGCGCTCTGAGACCTATTGGTGAATTATGCGCTATATAAAAATAAATACATAGACATAGACATAGACATGTAGATTTGGCAAAGAATGATCATCAACCCACATTGCATTATTGAGACTGCAAAGGTCCACGCATAATCTAAGCACGCCATTAGATTTAACCGAAATCACAATCGGAGAAACCCAAGGTGATGATTCAATGGGTTCAATAATATTTTTTTCACATAAGTCTTTAAGTAAGATTTTGAGTTTATCTCTGTTGGCAAGAGGAACATTTTTCACTCTATGCCGAACTGGCACTGCATTATCATTCAATTTAATGACATGTTTAAAACCTTGGTATTCTCCAAGTTTCCCGCTAAAAACATCAGGAAATTTTAACTTTAATTGATGTAACATACTGTTATGGTCGCTTTCTTCAGAATTAACAGAATCAATAGCGTAAACAGGAGGATCAGCTCTTGGATCAAGTCTAATTCCTAGCTGTTCTTGGTGGGGCCATCCCAAAAGAGATTGTCCTGATTTAGCTATATAGATTTTCCCTAAAGTTGAACGGCTTGCAAACATTATGTAGCCCCAAAAGAAACCATCTAAGTCAATTTTGTGCCCTGTGTAACCACCAGGTGTAATATCAGGTTTGGATAATTACTTTTCAGGCCAATTACTTTTGACTACATCAAGACCAATTATAGTGTACCATGCACACGAGTCAACCAAAACCTTCACTTTGATATCATCAATGGTTATGTCACAGGATGGAAACTTACTTACACCCTCACTGCTACAAATATTAATAACAGTGTTGATATCATTTTCGTATGAGCATTCATAATCATCACAATCTTGGACAACATTTACTTTCTTATTAACAGTTTTGCAAAATTTGCTAAAATGACCTCTCCTGTTGCAATTAGAGCATATTTTATCAACAGCTGGACACATTTTGAAATTTGCCAAATGACTTTGACTTCTGCATCTAAAACGGGCCCATTGATTGTTCCTCTTTTCGTTTTTTGTATTTCCAAATTTCCAATCGTTTTTATTAGGATTTTCATTCTTTTGTAGGGAGTATTTTTTTTGTTTGTCTTCTTTTGGAACACTAAATATGTCTCCTTTATCATTTCCTCCTATTTCTTTTACAATTGTTCAATAGATCTTGCAATTTCTATAGCCGCATTTAGGGACATGTCTGATGTGGTCCATAGTCTTTCTTGTAATTTTTTATTATTAGTTCTCATCAATATTTGATCTCTAAGCACTTGTTTATATGTAATATGTTTAAAATCACAAGTGACAGCAAGTGATCTGAGAGCTGACACAAAATCTTCAATGATTCATCTGCATGTTGTATACGGGAGTAAAACACAAACCTTTCTATGACAATATTTTTTTTTTGCCAAACTTTATTTTCATTTGTTCAGAAGCGTAGTCATATGCATTTTTATCACCAGGATTAATTAACGCAGGTAAAGTGTTGAATTCTTTTAGACCAAATCGACCAAGACAGTGTTTCAGTAGTGAAAGTTTCCTCTTAGGTTTGCATTCTCCTTCTTCTAAAACTTCAACATAAGCCAAGAAAACTGGCTCCCAAACTTCCCAATCAATAGGAGGTTCACCTTTATTTGCTAAGAAGAATGGCGGGGGAACAATTTCACTCATTTTTTTTTAAATGTAATAACTGTGTAACTGAAATATTTCTTTCTCAATATCACTTTAAAAACGCACAGTGTGCATGTCACCAAACATTAGTTGTGATAGATTGTGCTCTTTTCACTTTTCTTTTGCTAGTTTAAATCTTGAATAATTTAAATTGTCATACGATATGGTGTAGCAGTTGAAATAATTAAAGATGTACCTTTCCATGAAGCGTCTTTTCAACTTTTCCTCTACTCTTAAAAACTCGGATACAGAGAGTCTGATCCGATCTAAAATGTTGGATTACAGAGTGACCTTTGCGCGATGATGATACGTGAGGAACGTACTACGTCATACGTTTATTTTCCCCACCTCGAGTGCGCTGTCGTCAGTCTAACTCCGTTGTCAAGAGTCAATCCATGTAGAATGCCAGGCATGGAATAGCGCGGCTGTTCAAAGAATCACAACAGTGTGCAGTTACACCAACACTCACCGGACATTGGTAAGACTTTAAAAAAATATATATTCAACACATATTGTATGTCAATCCATAAACAGTAGCACACTGTTACCATTAACAACGAGGTAGTTAATACTTTTCTTTCTGCAAGGCCTTTTATTGCATACCTCAAACTATGATGCAATTCAACAGTACCTCAAAAGCTGTGTCACTTCTCCTTGGATGCGTAAAAGTAATTTCCTACAGTTCAATCTTTATTCGAGAATGACTTTCCTCTTTCCAAGACTAAAACTCCTTCCGCTCTTTTTAAAAAAATATATATTCCAGTTCCTTGAATTAGTTTTACAATGAAGTCTTCCTTTTTAGCAATTTGTTCCCTGTCGTCGCCAGTGTGAAAAAAGACATGGAGGCAGGCAGGTAGTTCCGAGGGGTTTAATCATCCTTCACGTCTTGTCAGATCCACAGTTCATCTCATAATAAACATTCCGCTTCCCGTGGCCTCCAACCCCCATTCCTTCGAAAGATGCTAACTTCCGAACACTGTGCGCAGAACACTCTTCACACAACACAAGACAGACATGAGACATGATATGCAATACCATGCTTGTGTCTATCACGTACCAATAGCACATTACTCAACCCAACAGTATGGGTCCTACAAATAAGAGAATGGGGTTATGCCCTGGAGTTCCAAGATACCCCACCAGTAACATGTTCAGTACACTCAATACTTGTACTAGATCCTTTAAATCAGTCAACCCTTACTCAGGATAACACAGATAATTTGGCATAAAAGGTGATCTATGCATTACCAAGGTCTAAAGAATGACAATGCTTCTATTCCAGTGTATTTTTGGTACAAAAAATATAGAGTACTTTCAGTTTGATAATCAACCTGAAGAGGCTGAACATATACTCAAGGTAGAAAAAAATCAAAAAGGAGACATTGCAAAGGATAATTCATCTTCTAAACTCAGCAAACAAACAAACATGTGTGCACTTCACGTTCCAATTTTTTATCCTCACCAGAAATATCTGAGGTTTCCTGGCCAAGACCTTTACTGGCAGTTGTTAGAACTCCAAATTGGACTGATGTCCTCTTCGATGGTTTTCTCAAAAGTGTTAACTCCAGTTGTAGTTCTTCTTCATGACAAAGGATTCTTGGGCTATTGGTTAATTTATTTATCATCAAGGACCATTGTTCAGGAGCACATGGAGGTGGTTTGGCAACTTTTGGCAGATCACAGATTCCTAATTAACCAAGGAAAAACCTGCCTTGTCCAACAAAGGACCTGGAGTTTATTGGTGCATATTTCAGACTAATTTAACTTTGGTGAATTTGCATCACATGAGACCAAACAGGATTCAAACTTTGCTGAGCAACCTAGGAAAATGGATAGAGGCATTGGCAAGGTAATGGTTGTGAAACCCAGTCGCCATGGTGAGTACTGTTTGCAGGGATTTTGGGAACAAGGAATATGCATTCGGGAATTTATGCGCTCCCTTTGTCTTTTTTAGCATCAATGTGTCTTCATGGTACCATGGGCTCGTCTCCATCTGCGATCTCTAGTTTGGCATCTGTTGAATCATTGGGACCCGGCATTGTAGAATATGAAGGATCTGCTACCTGTAACAAACAACATTTGGGGACATCTACAGTGGTGGAAGAATCCTGTAAATCTCACTACAGTTGTATTATAGACTATGCCCCCTCCACCAATTCAGCCTACGGATTCAAGCAAAATAGGGTGGGGTGCTACATTAGGTAAGGTAATTCAGGGAAGGTAACTCCTAGAAGAAAAAGTCCATAATTCGACTTGGAGAGAAATGAAGGTGCTATTCCTTGCCCTCCTTCATTTTCTCATTATCTTCAAAACCAAGTAGATTCAGACAGAACAGACACCACTGTAACAAAATCTTATCTTAACAATCAATCAGAAATGGGTTTGTAATCAATGGCAGCATTAACCTTTCATGTAATAAGTTGGGCATAAGATTAGCTGACTTCACTTTCAGCAACACATATTTGGGGAAGAGACAATTTTGTGGCATACAAACTAAGGGGCCGATTAGGATTGCGGTTTTTCCGCATCCTCCGAGCCGGCGGAAGTGTCCGCCGGCCCGGAGGATGCGGAAAAACTGCTGCGGAGCCTTCAAAGACCCCCCCAGATTAGAATGGCTGGGGGGTCTGGAAGACCGTCCGCCGCTTTTCCACCGCGGTCGCCTTCCGACCGCGGCGGAAAAGCTCTAACATGTCTGGTGGTGTCTATCAGACACCGCAAGGCATATTAGGATGTCTGCATTTCTATGCCTTTCCACTGTGGCATTTCCGCCGTGGAAAGGCATACAGACTTTCGTTTGGGGGCCTGTTGCGGGCACCCAGGGGTGAAGGGGGGGTGGTGGTTGCACATGGGGGGTACCTATGGTACCCCCCTGCCTTTGCGTGCACGAAGCGGCACACACCACGCGGTGCCTGCCGCTTCGTGCATGCAAAGGTAAACATGCATTTTTTTAACCTTGCGGCGGGTGCTGCTTCAAGCAGCACCCGCCGCAATGTTAAAAATACAGGATGTGACCGCCAGGGTGGCGGTCACATCCTAATTTGCACGGAGGGACCGCCGCTGCCCCTGCGGACGGTCCCTCCACCTCTGGGGTGGCGGACGGACGCAGGTGCGTCCACCATCCTAATAGGGCCCTAAGTAAGATGTTTCCACCTTTCCACGGCTTTAGTTTAGTCAATCATATTTTCAAATGAATCGGTCAAAGATTTGGTTCTGCTGAGATAGACCTCTTTGCTGGTACAGAAAATGCCTTATTGCCCCATTTTATCTCCAGGTTTAAGGATGGAGCATATTGTGGACAGATGCGTTGTAAGGCCATAACCTCCTGCTCTCCAATACAGCTTTTCTACCTTTCATTATTATCCAGGTTGCTGGCTCATCTTCATGAGAAAAACAGGTTGTATTCTGGCGCCCCCTTTAGACAAAGTATGAGTTAGTTCCCATTGCTCACGTTAGTGTCCAAGATACAAAGTGAGAATGCCTGAAGTTGAGGTTGACTACATGGCTATTGAGAGAGGGGTTTAAAGAACTTGAATCTCCAATCTCTTATAGCATAGTCAGTACACAATTTGCGATACTTATTCACTAGAAAATCATCCTTAATGAGATTGTTAAATCGACAATTCTGACTTGGTACCTTTCATTAGTTTCCAAGGCTATTCAGTCTCATCCATTTGAACCCTTTCTCCAGTAAATTTAAAACACTTGATTCTGAAGGTGATACTTTTAGTGGTAATAACATCTACCCACAAATTGGGGGAATTAGTGGCACTATCTATAAAAACTCCTCATTTGAGAATTTTTTCAGCTTTGATAGCTTTGTAACTTTTTGTCATGGGCAACAAGCCTATACAACAGATGGATCAAGAAATTGATTTTTTGGGGGTATGATACATAGAACATTTTCTTACCATGAGAGATCAGTTCAGGGTAGATCTGCTTGAAATATGGCTACATCTTGGGCAGAAGCTTGTGGAGCAATAGTTATAGACATTTATGAAGCAACCACATGGGCGTATTTGTATACCTTTGTCTCCTACTACAGGTTGGATTTTGGCAACAGTGAGTCTTTGAAGTCTAGTTCCAGTGTGAGGGCAGCTGCTATATCCTAAATGATAATTTACTTGCTTAATTTGCTCCAAATTACAGAATTTTCATTTAAGATATTTGTATTGATCTAATAGGGAAAGTTGAGTTGTTTTAGGAATCAATTTTCTATATATTGCTCTGGTATATAGTCATATAGCATGTAGTGGCATGAGAAAGTGGTCGAGGAGGTAATGAATTGGATTTAAAGGTAATCCTCGTTACTCTGAATGGCCTTTATTTGTACCAAAATGTACCTGTCCTTCCCGATGGCATTCATAACCCTAATTCTCTAAGGGAAAATGAAAGAGAGCTTTGAGTTGATAGCAACTGTGATGGACAATGTTCTCATTTATTGTGTGTTAGAAAGGAAAGCAATTGAGAGAACGGGCGAGAACTATGATTATTGTTGCTGATCTGCTCAGGCTAGGTCATATGGTGCCAGGGTGGGAGGAGTGACACCTCAAATAGTATGGATTAGTAGAAGAAGAGGGAATTCAGGGTATTGGCTGGTTACTAACTTGATATTTTCAAAAACAGGATGTTTTACCTTTCTGGATGAACATCCATAGGAGTCAATTAGGGGCAGCCAGGGGTAGTAGTTACTATCCAGCCTTGCTCTTGGAAACCAGGACTACTATAAAAATAGTCACAGCAAAACCTTTGTGACTTGGGTACATTATAAATTTCCTGGTGGGTTGAATGTGGTGTCACTTGCACTGTTTCTGCTGTTACCAGTGGACAGGGTCTAGGAGCAGTTTTAACATAGAAAGGGAACAAGTTAAATAACTATTGTGTTGACTATTGCCCTTTAAGGATAGCAGATCCAAATAATTTAACAAATGAAAAGGAAGCACTACCATGCACTCAATATTTCAAAACATATATATTAAGGTTATCTCATTCCACCGATACAAGAACTAATGGGTGGTGAATCTGCAATAATGTCAGCATAGATGCAGGACCCTTACGCAATTTCAAGATAAATACATGTGAGGTCAGACTTTTTTTCCATGTAGTGCAGAATGAGGAAGATGTCTGGTATGTGTATGTGGTCGTATTGCTAAATGCAGTGCCAGTACATGTTCTGGGATGTAATGCGAGGTGTAATGAAGGTAGTGAAAAGAGATAAAACACCAAAAAAGAATTCCAGTATAATACCTTTGGGATGCCCAAGCAAAGACTCTTAGCAAAGGATCTGCATCTGTATTAAAAGATGAGGAAATGTCTGTTATGTCTGGTAAACATTTTTATCACTGGAAGGGATATCAAAACCGGGTTCACATATTTAGCATATTGGTTTTCTAGGCATAAACATGACATAAAACAGCCTATGGAGCATCTCCTTGAACTTGGTTGAATGGAAATGGAGATTAGTAACAGCCTGGTCCCTACAATGTGGTTAAACAGACATCTGGTAAATACACAAAATTCCATTGGCAATAACAGTACCTTCAGGTGACCCATAACAAAAATTAACAGTTAATTTCATTTGGACTTTTCAAGTGTAGGGAGAGGAATTTATATACTTGACATTCCAGTTAAAATATTACTAGATGTAAGAGCAGTGCATAAAAAAATTGTATTATGAAATTTCTACAAGATGTATTCATCAAAGAAGTTATTCCATATAACAGAAGAATGAGGTTAGTCTCCAACCAGATAGTTGGAGTCTTAAAACCAAATGGTACGGAATCGGCCTGGCTGTACCCTGGGAGTGGACAATGTCCCAGTCAGAGCTCGAAAGGAGTGCCTGTTAGGGATTGTACCCCTTGTGGACACAATGGTGAAGCGCAAATCATCTAAAACCTCCGCCGCTGGCCTTAGGGAGGTGGTGGACCCTTCCATCCCTCTTGGGCATAGACCTGGTGTACTGGGCCATCTCGATGTTACTCTTCAAAGCCATTCTACACAATTTGAAAAAATATTACACACCATCCCAGACATTAAAAACATACTAGAAACCAAGATTGATACTGTCTCATTAGATGTCAATCTCCCGAGAGCGGACCATAGAAAATTGGTTGACCGCGTGGATGAGGCCAAATACTCCCTTACCACGACCAAACTCACACTCTAGGAGCTTCATTCCGAGTTTAAGGAAATGAAGGCCGAGGCAACTACTCTGCACAGGAGGGCAGAGGAAGCAGAGGGCCACTCTAGATGTGACGCTGTTTGCTTCCTGAGCTTCCTGGAATGCTCAGAGGGCCCGAGCTTGGAGTTGTTCCTGGAACAATGGTGGATGACTACAGTACTAACAGGTAAGGTCCCAAAGTTCATCACGGTAGAGAGAGCATATCACTTACCTGGCAGGCCGCCTTTGCCATGGGCTCCTGCATGGGCAGTCATTACAAAGTTACTTAATTATAGGAACATGGGGGCATATTATCAAGGGATTTATCTCCGTTTTTTGGCTTTAAAAGCCAAGAAAGCATAGATAAAAGTATCTGCATATTACCTAGCTGTCGCTAACACCAGTTAGCGACAGCTAGTATGAGATAGCGACCATCTTGGGCCCCGCTTTGCATGTCAGAGATATTTATCACTAATGACATGCAAAGTGGGCGTGCCAAGATGTTAGCGACTGGAAACAGTCGCTAACATCGCTATCTCCTATTACCAACTTTTGGAGATATTCCAAATATCTCCAAAAGCTTACACCTGCCCTTAGCAGTTCTTAGCCATGTTATCCAACGGGAGGTGGATAACATGGCTAAGAGCACTAGCTCGGTAATGCATGAATATCGCTGACTTTACAGCGATATTCATGCATTTCGGCCGATTTTTATCGCTTAGGAGATAAACCTTGATAATAGCAAGGCTCCTAAGCGATAAAAATTGCCGCAACACGGCGATAAAATTATTGCCGCTAAGCCAACATAGCGATAATTATCGCTAGTTGTTGGTAATATGCCCCAGAGTCTTGATCCTACAGCTGTTCAGCAGAAAAAGCTATTGGCAATTTGAATGAAGTACCATCTCAGCATACCGGGATTTTACCATGGAGGTACAATGCCTCCGCAACTCCTATGATGTTGTCAAACAGTGTCTTCGAGAACTGGGACTGAAATATACCCTCCTTTTACCTTCCTAGCTCAAGGTGGTGGATGATGATATTGTTGACTTTTTCTCAACGCCTGGTGACGCCTGGACTTGGTTGCATGACAAGGGGCTAGTGAGGTCCGCAATAAAAACCCTGGAGGCCAGTGAGTGGCTGCCGACATGGCGCTAGAGGTGGGCGGGGACTCGAAGCCACCACTCCGCAACACAAACGATTAGAGCGAATGCACAGGTGTTGGCGGTGGCGCTACTCCATGGTCAGAACTCTTTTCAAAACCCGAGATTGGACCGTACCTCTGAAATTAGTTTGGACACTGCTGGCTCCTTGACCTCTGCCAGGTAAGAACCCTGAGGGCCAGAGCTGATGCCAAGGTTGGTGGATGATCTGTTGTGAGGAGATGGTCCTGGCCTGCAACCTGGGGAATAATCCGGGGGTTGCCAATGAATGTTCCCTAGGGGACATCCAAAAGGGCCAGAGGGAGAAACTAGACTCTCAGGATGCTTTGAGAGCCCGTGCATCCATGAACCCTGTCTTTTGGTTGGACATGCTTCTGCTAATCACCAAATAGGACCTGTTTTTTTTTTGTCTTCTGACATTATTTCTGATTTCTGATTATTTGTGGATTGGTTCTGTGTAGGCTCTTAGTATAGTGCCGGCTTGAGCTGTGGGATTAAACACAGTGTATCCAGTTATTTTCTTTTTGCACAATTGGAGCCTAATATATAGTTTCTGTGGCCAGATACTAACACGCATCAAACTTTCACTTGCCGTAGAGGCGCTTGGTGGGCCTGCTCCTCTCTTTGGGGTTGGCTTGTTATCCCATGATGTGTTGCATTTTTTATTACCTATTTTAAACAAACAAGGAAGCCCGAAAAGTAACCAAGGACCCCGGGTGTCAATTATTTTGTAGAACAATGGTCCTTAGTAGACAAGTATAGAGTAACAACAAATACAATATAGGCCTCAATGGGTACTATAACAATTACGATGTCCAGCCGGACAACGAGTTTAATATGTACGTAGGAACAAAAAATATTTAGATACTTGAGGGAAGAACAAATATAGTGGGATGCAGTCCTGCACCCGATCTGTGAAACAGAAGAACAAAAGGACATTCAACAAACATAAACAGAAAATAACAGGCACATTTTCGAGCTATTGGCAGCTTGTGCTTGAAATATAATGAAACAAGCTATCCAATTATAGTGACCATATTGAGCATACATAATAGCAGTAAATGGCACTATTTAACATGTCGACGGCGTTTCGATCCCAAGCTCATAAATTAATAGGGATCCTTATTTTTTTTAATAGGCCCGGATGGGCAATTCTTGAGCAAGCAACAAGCAGAATTTTTTGGAACTTGTACCTTTGACGTGATGGCCAAGTACTGTTAAACGATTGGAAATGGAGAAGTGTGGCTCACTAGTTAGAGGCAGCAGACCCGTAAGCAGAGAACGGCCCGGGACCAGGGTTCGATTCCCGACGCGGCAAGGTCGTGGACCAGGGTCAGCGGACTCGATAATTCTCGCCTTGGTGCCTACTCTAGTCAGAAACCACACTCTGCAACTCTGGGCATCAGCTTGCCTCATCTTCACAACGGCCCCCCAGACCGCCGGGGATGCTTGGTCGCACCTTAGAGATACCCATCAGGGACCATCTCTCAGGGTGAGCCAGGACGGGTTCCCCAGCGGTCGAAGCGTGGAGATACTCCTCCGGGAGTCGATTCCTAGCGCTATATAAACCCGCAATTAAATTAAATTAAATTAAAATACAAATGGATTGAAATTTGGAAACACTATTGAGTACGAGAATTAATGGAATCACATTGTGCATAAGGCTGTGCAACTCAGTGACTCGCAAACTGCGCATCACAAATGTTTGGTATTTTATGACTGTGCACTGGGACGGAGCACATCTCGAGTGAATGCACGCCAAACAGTTTAAAAAGGAATACAATGAAATCAATGTACATAGAAAGGGTGTGCTTCAGGTCAACCACTGATGTACTTTATACCCTTCCGTTCCCACCCTGTTTAGCACCCTGAAGAAAAAAGAACGCAAGGACTTTTATATTTCAAAGTATTTTATTGAAGAAAAAAAAAGTATTTTATTGAAAAATAATTTTTTTTATTTTTATATTTCAAAGTATTTCAAAGTAGAAGCAAGGACTTTTAACAACTATTTTCACATCAAGGGTTGTCCATGGAGCGTCAAAGAACTGAAGTCAACTACACGGAAGCAGATGATTGTGCAATGAACTGGGTGTTTGATTTGATTGGTGTTATGTTTTTGGTTTCGGTTTTCACAATAAGTAATATATAGCATGTTAAAAGCATACACAGGGGGAATGGATTTCTCTCAAAATGTGCACTTCAGGGTTTTGGCTATTGTATTTCTGGTGCACTAGGACCAGGAAGGAGAGGGATGAAATCACATGAGAGCAGTTGTTCACAGGTGGGAAGGGAACCGTTTGGTGAAAAGGCGTGGTGCTGGCTGACAGGTTTAATTTAGATCAGTTAATGAGGTTACGCTGTTCGATATGAGACAGAAACACTGCAGGTATGAACCTGGGTTAAAACAAGTTTAAATAGCAGAATCGGCAGTCAGTAAACGGGGGCAGGATGAGATATTACAGAGAGGTTGGCTTGTTGCTGGATTGGTGTAAGAACGGTAGATTTAACAGGAGAGCAACGTAGTTTTATTTTCATTTTTGAGGTCTTGTAGGTTGCATTGAAGTGGGCATTGAGAGGGGGAACGCATTTATAATCATTTAGACAAGGTTGGGATTGCAGGGAAGTGTTCACGTAAAGGACTGGAATAGTATTTATTTAGGAGCACTAATCATACTTAAGGGGAAGGGGTAAAGAATGCTTTATTGCACATTACTGTTGTACGTGAATTGTATTTAGCTCACGCATATTTTTAAACATTGCAGATACCCCCGAAGAAGGCCGTATGTGACCGAAATGCATTGGGTGAAATTAAATATGATGATTTGGATGAATCGAGTTTCTTAACATGCCTGTGAATAGGCCCGGATGGGAAATTCTTGAGCAAGCAACAACCACATTTTTATGGAACTTGTACCTTTGACGTGATGGCCAAGTACTGTTAAACGATTGGAAATAAAAATGGATTGAAATTTGGAAACACTATTGAGTACGAGAATTAATGGAATCACATTGTGCATAAGGCTGTGCAACTCAGTGACTCGCAAACTGCGCGTCACAAATGTTTGGCCTTTTTTTACACTTGCACGCCCCAGTGGGGCTCGGACTTTAACTGCGTGCCGGATGTTGCCTGAGACCGTTCCACCCCTCCACTAAATGGTACCCAATGTATCAGGACATTCCAGTCCTTCATAGAATGGATGGAGAGTAGAATAGTATTTGATACGTGGTATTTGCAATACCCTGGTATTAGGTAGTACTCATTCTATTCCCTGATCCATGATATACACATGAGGCTGGACCTGTTTCTCTATAGTGAACGTCTTGGTGCACTGATCACTAAGACGGAGTACTTTAGGTACACTCTATCCGATCATTACTCCTTGTTAATATCACTTCGCAGGGGAGGGCGCATTGTTGTATACCGACTTGGAAGCTACAGATAGAGGCTCTCCAAAACCCCTCTTTTAGGGAGGAGTTGGCTGCACAAATCACCCAGAAGGGTCTCAAGGCACTGGGGCGCAGCTCCTACACCCTCATGGAGTAACATCGGAGGCCAAGAGGGTCAGAGGTCTTCCATGGCCTTTCAGGGCAAGTGAGGTGCCGGATGCTCATGGTGATTCATTGAAGAGCCAGGTCTTGAGGTATTTCAGGACCTTGATGAACTTACTGGAGAAGTTTGGGACCATCTTGGGCCTTATTGTCCTGCTTGTGTTCCCCTGTATCCTTCTAGTCTGTAATAATCGTACTCTACCGAGACAACGGCTTAGCTGGAGTTACGATATGTTTTAGTATCTAGGAGTCCAAATTTACCCCACAGATGCAGCACTGGTATATGGAAATCTGGGTAGGGCTATGAGCTCCATTCGCAGATCTCTCCCATTTTGGCTGGCCCTGCCACTGTCTCTGCTTGTTTGGGTGGCGATCTCTAGGATTCTCATTTTGCCCTGGCTGCTGTACTTTTATGCTGCACTGCCAATATTACTCCCTAAGTGCTTCTTTCAGGAGCTTAACGGTCATCTGCTGGAGTTGATTTGGGAATTGCGCAGGAGTCCCTCCCCATCATCCACCGAATGCTCCTTTTGGGTGGTCTCGATTACCCTGATTACCAGCTATACTATGCAGCGCGCGCAGCTGTCATTTTCTGACATGCTGGATAGGTGAAGCTCCTTGCCCGGAAAGGGCATCCATTTGTCGGATTTTGGATGGAACACACCTGTTCTCATGGTTGGTTGACCCCAGGGCCAGGGTACCGCATGAGACACAACAGATGAGAGTATCGCATCGCTGCTGGCGGGTGTATGTACTAGGCAAGGGGTCCCGCATACAGTACTCTCCTCTGCTCCCCGTCTGGAGCTTTCCTGCTCTTCGAGAGGTGGCTCAACGATATGATGTTCTATCTTGGAGGGAGGCGGAGTTTGATCAGCTGGGAGACTTGTTTCTGGAGGGCACCCTTATGCACTATCAGGAGATCATGGAGACCTATGGCTTAGCAACAGGTCATTTTGTGACCTATGATTACATCCAACACGCACTGCTTGTGATGTGGGGCCCCAACAGTACAGGGCCAGAAACATGCCAGATTCTACATGCGATCTTATCACATGGGGGGCACGAGGAGACTCATCACTGTGCCCTCTGTTGCTCTGAGTTCAGTCATTGGTTCACAGATGAATAGGGTCAGGGAGCAGTGGACGGCAGACCTCCTAGTGCACCTCATGTATGCTCTCCGGACCCGAGCATTACAGCGTGTTAAGGTGGGTCCTCGCAACCCACGCTTTCGATTTACACAATTTACCTTCTTACACCAGAATCATTCCATGCCAAACTGCATCAAACAAATGTTCCTCACGTCCTTCTCTGAGTGCCCTAGATGTTGGGTGCCTGAGGACAGATTTTTCACATGATGTGGGACAGCCAGGTGGTGCAACTTACCTTTGAAGAAGTTACTGGAATTCCTGCTGCCTTGATGGAGCGTCTCATTCCGATCCCACCTGAGTTGTGCCTACTTGGCCTCGGACCCAGGGCAAAAGGAGATAAATATTTGCATAAATTGATAGACCTTACCTTTGTTCTTTTTAAACAGCAAATTGTGATGTCATGGGAGGCTCCAGCGGGTCCAGACATTCAGTGTTGGCTTTCCAGGCTGCTATGGTAGGCAAGGGCTGAGCGTGATGTCCTCAAGGTGATATCTGTGTGTAGGGGTAGAAATGCGCGGGGCTGGTGCTGGAAGACATACTTCCACAAAAGACCTGTTAAGCATGATTTGACAACTTATTGCCACAGGATGCTCAGAGTACCCACTCAGAATATTCTCTGGTGTTCACCGGAGTCATCCCTGAGCAGTCAGGTCAGCCTATCGTTTGCTCCTGGGAAGCATATCACACCTCGATCACACCTATTCAAGGATGAGCACAGGCTGAAGGAAGTTGGAGAGCTAATGCAAATTAGCCTCCAGCAACTTCAGGTATGGAAAAGGCAACTTTCTCAAAGTTATGTGTCCTTGATATTTACTAAAAATCCAACTTTACCAATAAAATTTGGGGGGGAGCTATTTACGAGAATGTCACACAGTGCAGCACAGCGCAGCAAGTCACTTTGTTGCTCTGCACTGTGTGACAGGGAAAAGGTAAGAATACGCCATGTTTAAAGCAATGCGTGCGTTCCTTCCTTTTCTCCTATGCTGGTGCCCTTTTGGCAGCCTCCCGCCAACTCAGGCATTGCATGCAGGATTCTTTTTGTGCAGCAGCTTTCTTGCACAAAAACAATCCTGAGAGGCATATTCCTCGTTCTATGTGTGCTGCAGAATGCAGCATACATAGAAAGAGGAAGTTCTGAGGAGAAACCCTTGTTACACCTCGCCTGAGAGGCTGTACCTTTTTGGCACATTCCCAGGTCTACCAGTTCTGGTAAATCTGTGAACGCATCAAAAACCATGGGAGTTGTGTGGGAACACCCACTAAATGCCCATGGAATGCCTCCTGTGCGCAGAGTAAGGCAACACAGCGAATTTCGCTGCGTTGCCTGACTACAGATTTATGGAGACATTCAGGGCCATGCAAAGTGGCCCTGCATGGCTTCATAAATCACATGTAAGGTTTGCACCACACTTGCATCACGGTGCTTCGTGGAAGAGCGATGCAACCTGGCTCATAAATAGGCCGCTGTTTTTTTAATTAACTAATGAAATAGAGGTTTACATGTTCCACTTTCAAGTAACCTAGCAACCTACCTTGTGGGCTACGAGGTTTACCTTAGGTTGGCTTACTAATATTTAAATGGGAGTTTGTATTTTTACCTGTCAGTAACGTGATTTTAACAGGTCACACAGCAAACGTTACACTGCAGCAGTCAGGCTACGTAGGGTGAGCCTGAGGCCCTGTTTGTACTCTAACTTTAGTGGATGGAGCAATAGATCCTGTAGTTAATAAATTATTTACCTTCCAGGCCCTGAGTGCACTTTCTACACCGTATAATAATATGAATTTACACTCATGTTTAATGTGCCTGTTAGGAATAAGTATTCTAAGCAGTTTAATTGATCTAGCGATAGCTTTTTGTATTTTTTATTGTTCCAATTCAGAACGCAAGGCAAGGGGAACTACATTCATTGATTTATAGTAGCTGCGCGACTTTCAGAATATAGTAGGTTTTACATTGTAAATCAAGTGCAACACTCTCTTTAAGACAGTATTCATATAGTTTTAAGGTCAAAATCGTTTAACAGTGGAATTTTACACAGTAAGAATATTTTTAGAGTCACATTGGTGATAGGTCTTCAGCAAGAGAAATATGATATATAAGCAGGAGAAATGTGATCTATATACCCTGTGTGTTTCCTGCTCTCGTCTGCCCTTCACTCCTAATGATGCCTGACTGCAAAATTCCATGGGGAGAGCTCACTGCAACCTTTCTGATAGACTGTAACCTCCACAAAGTATTCAAAAACACAAGCTCTATCACTTAAGGCTTTTTGCAGTTTCAAAGGGAAGTACACGAAAGGAGTCAGCTTGGGTGGGTGTAAGTGAACACAGTTTAGGCGGATCAATTACAGGATAGCGTCAAATGTGCAATGGATAAAAAGATGGGTCATATTTATGCTTAATTTAAGTTTGTATTTTTTGTAAAATATTATCTTTAATGTAATAATGTAATAAGGCATGTTTATCTTAAAGTGTCCTCCATCTATGCCCTCTATTTTTCTTTTGTCAAAGGTTGACCGCACAACTGGTAAGTTGTTTTGCAGGGAATAAATTGACCAACTGCAGACACTGGCACATGAACCGCCCTCAGACCCGCAAGGTTCAAGATGGCTTCCCGCACGCTGCAGACCTTGTCTTGGAAGCCCTTCATGTCGGGTGCAGGTTAAAGAGGAGGTAATTGCCTTCCACGATGAGGCACTTCTGCCAAAACTATTCAGAAAACAAAATTGCCTGTTTCTTGGCTTTGTTCAGCCCCTATTTTTCTCTTAAATAGTGTCCCAATTGGACTGTCAAATCCCTTTTTCTTCCCTGCAATTATGTGGCGGAGCTCAGAATAATAGGTGAGCGCTGCTGTGCTTAAAATGTCCTCTCAGTTGTTCTCTTTGGTAGTTTGTCCTTTGTTCGAGTTTTGGGAGCGAAGGGCAGCTCTGCCCTGAGAAACATCACAGCAGTGATTGTGTATGGGCGATTGTAGAAAGTAGCTGTACGCTTAAAGGGAGATTCTTCTATTTAAATAAAATAGACATCCGGGAGCGCCCATCCACATCAATGACACGGTTTATTGATCCTGTCCTTTTGATCCAAATCAGTACTTAATTTGTAAAAAAAAAATAACTGTTAGGGCTCTCGTGAAGTGGCCACTGCAGCTTGCACATCCCATTGTCCTTGACAGCACTACCAGTGACAGTACCTACACAACTACTGCCATCAAACACCTACACGTGTGACAATTGACGCTATTTCAGACATCCAAAGCTATTAGAATGGCTTGGGCGTCAGGTATAAGTCAGTTTTCTTGTATAATTAATTGATAAACAACTGCTGTTGTGCTAATCTCTGAATTAGACAAACAGCACCACCATGTGGCAGACTGTCATAAGTGTTGGCAATTATGTGCTGGTACTGAGCACCGGTAACCACGGCTCAAATTAAGCACTGCACCAAATTGTCTTTAGTTACGAATGCGTGTGTTATACGCGTGTGGCAAATTAATTTACGTCCATGTATATTAAGATGGGCAGAGGCCACTGCCTAAATGCTGAAGCATGCATCTATAGTCAAGCACAATGTGGCATATTGCCTGCAAATCCGGTAGGACTCCAGCCTTCAGCCAGGGTCCTCTGAGCCCAAGCCCTTTGTATACCTGTGAGCTAATCATACTGAGCTCTCCTTGGTAGGTGCAACACAGCCATAGGGAATTTCATGGGGCCATCTCCACATTCTGCAGCGGGAATTTGGTACAGATTTGTATTACGTCACAGCATCCATACATAGGTATGAAACCACCCCTGTGGAGTTTGAGGAAAACATAATTGATCTATCTTTGTGGCACACAGGTCAGTACATATGAGACCAAGGGATCCATGACATGAATTTTGTCCACTGTCCCGGTAACACACCTATTCTGATATTGGATCTGTGGTCAGTGTATTTTGCTGACATAACAAAAAAAACTGCCCCTATTTCACTCCTGGGGCCGTATTATACATGTGGTGCATTTTCCTTCATTGCACTCGGTGCACCTCTTAAAAGGTGCCCCGAACACAATAAAGGATAATGCACCGCATTATGGAATGCACTGTCCTCAGGGCAGCTGCGAACTGGAGGCAGCGCATTCAGGTGAAAAAAGGAGTGACAGCTTTAAAGCTGCTCTGTATTTTCAGCACTTTTAAAGGGGATTAGAGGTCCCCTCACAGGCGGGTGCAGTTAGTCACTCCATAGGGCTGCTCTCAGGGGGCGCACTGACTGCTCTCAGGGGGTGCACTGACAGTGCGTCACCATTTAGGTGGCGCACTGTCAGTGTGCCTCCTGAGAGCTTCTTTGCCTCTAAGCCTGCGTCTGTACAACGGTGCAGGCACAGAGGCAAAGGGATTCCCTCATTTGCATGGGCCACACACCCATGCAAATGAGGGAATGCTCCCTGAAGATAGCGCTGGTGCTTTATGTGCGCCAGCACCATCGGTATGACAGGAGGGGCCACAAAGCATCTGCCGTCCATTCTGTAATCCCTAACTGCCCCGGGGGCACACAAAGTTTGTGCAAATGCCCGCTGCGCCCCAAGACACTTTGTGCAATACACCCCCTGGTTGTTCATGGGGGGAGGGCACAGCAAAGCCTTACAGCTACAATTTGAGAAAGAGTATGTAAGAAAAGTGGACATGTCTTCCAGACTTTTCTTATTGGTGTTAACTTGGCAATTACACGTTTTTAATAAGATTAGTTCCGAAAAATTGCAAATTTTGAAAATTTTATTTAAATTGCAGACCAATCTCTTCATTGACAAAGTTAGCGGCCACTTCACAAAGCATTTGTCCAGCATTCTTACTCATTTTTAGGTCTCGTGTTTGGCAGCGCATGCGCTGCTTGCGCTGTCTCAGGGAGACTTAAGTAATCTCTATGTTGGCTTCAAGTTTGTGTATTTTCTCTTGCCCCTCGCGATTGGTTTAAATCTGGCATTGCTGCTGTATCTTGCTTTCTGTTGGCTGTTGCTCCTGTGGTAACTTCCTTATAGTCCTGAGGCAGCGGTGCCTAACTACAGTGTTCCTCGGCTTCCTGGCACTTATTTGCCTGCAGTGTGCCATCTGTTGTTTACCCCTCCCTGACTGACATGGAAATGTAAGCTCCGGTTGTGGTTGGGGACGTGGCCCCCCTCTTCTCCCTCCTCGCCTTGTTTTCTGCTTAGGTCCAATTTCAGAGCAACCCCCACGCCCTCCAAACACACTCCTGAAGTCTTGGCCACGCTTGAATGTTGTCTTGTGGCTGATGCAGCGCACACAAACAAATCCACCGATTTGTGTTTTTAACCATTGTAGGGAAGGGGACATCGATCTGTTACCACAGCCGTAACCCTTTGTGCACCTAATAAAGAAGCGCCCGTACCTCTTCAACTTCCAAACTCTTTACACACGTTTTTTTTGTTTTCTTTTTGAGGCACCCGCTCCGCCTCCGGGAGGGTTAAACGTGACAGGCAACAACCGTGTCCGTCCGCCTCAGCCGCAGTCAAGTTACAGACGGAGAAGGGAGGGGGCGGGCGGAGGTGGTTTAATTTATTTCCTACTGCAGGCAGGATGACGTGGACAATGGTGGACGCGTGTTTAATTTACATTCCTTCATTTGCAATATTTTTTGGGAGGGGGTCTGCCTTGGGCTTATGTATCAGCACAGCGCCCACTGCGCAGACGCCGTGCTTGTTTCCAAAAGATATTCTTGTTCACAAAAGCACGTTTCCACTACTACTTGTTTCTTAACACAGTGAACACGCTTACGCTGCTTCAGCCCTTATGCTCTCCATGCCAGTTTATCAATGGTTGCCTGTTGTATTTAGCATTCAGCAAGGAGGAGTCTACATTCACTGTACACATTGCAGTCAGCTTGCCCAAGTTATTGGTTTATCTGACTTTCCTGTAATATGTTGTCCACATTCCGGCCACTCTATTTCTGGATCGGAGAGGCGGCAGGCATGTTCACTGTAATTACCCTAATCCTCTTAAAGGGAGCGCCCGCATATTTGTCCCTTAAAGCTCTGATATTATGGGAGCGCCTTGTTGTAGTCTCAGACAGCGCCGGACTCAAAGGCTCTTCGCTGCCCGCTAGCACTGCTAGCTAGGATATACGGACCTGGTGCTCTATGTTGCCCCCCCCCCCAAAAAAAAACAAGCTCATCCAGTGGTCTCCGGTGTTCATTTAATTGCACTTTCGCAATTGTTTCATGCACGTCCTCTCAGCGCTGAGTTTGCACGTTTTTATTAATGCCCTGCACAGATCTGCAGTTCTGTCTCTTAGAAGCTATACTGAGCACCTTTAAACAAATACCCGCATCCTAGGCACTTTAAACACTGCCTCACAACTGACAAGGACACACCATCGTAGCACTTTGTTGGTTCCTCGATCACTTAAGTATTTGCGCAAAAGTTACCAAGTGAACAACCCGTTGGGGTGTTCTTGTTCACATAACAGCAGACGCAGGGCTTGGGCACGCGGTCAGGATGTATAGATATTGCAGTTATTTTACAGCGCTTCTTGTAATATAAGGGCATATCAACGTCAATGCGGGTAGAACAATGTTTATGAAAAATGACTGGGTGAAATGTTTAGTCTTTTTTTCTCTGGAGAATCATTTTCAATAACCGTGGTCCCTGGTTTTGGGAGCAGGCCACTTAAAAACATTTCACTTTATCCAAGTGACTTCTGGTCACATGCAGGGTTTGGTGAAGTAGTCATGTTCAAAATATTTTGAAGTCAAAATAATGCTTTGAGTGAGATCAGGTGATGCCTTAGGCCAAAGAAAGCAGAAAAGGCACCTTGTGTGGAACCTGCTATCACCTGCACTTAGAGTTAGTATCCAATACAAAGATTTATAACATGTTCAATGCTTCTACGCACCTATGAAGTATTAGGAGCACATGTGTTTTGTAAACACTTTTACCCACGAGTTGGACACAGGCTGTACAAAATAAGGTAGAAAAGTATTATAGTTACCCGCCACTATGCAAACTATAAAACAAACTAGCACACTCAATAGATTGTGTCATCAGTGATGTCATCAATTATGTCATTTGAGTTGTCATCACTGATGTCATAAATGATGTCATAGAACATGCCATGAGTGATGTCATATGTGAAGTCATAAGCAGTGCATGGCAGGGATACAAGTTATAGTTAGCCCTGCTAACTATAACTGGTGAATTTCTGCGTTTGTTTCAGTTCAAAACGTTAATGTTGTCACTGACAAATTCACCAAACTGCAACATAACTTTAGCCTTTGTTTTTTTCAGTGAACTTCTAATTTTTTTTTTTTAAGAAGCAGATCTTTATCACACCTAACTATAAAGCTACTTTAACATTTGCATTTTCAGTGATTTCCTAGCTTTTTTTAAAACCATCTAAAACTGAATACCCTCAAAACCTAATTCCTCCTAATCGTTCCTCCCGCCGAGGTACCCATAATTCAAGACTGGATGAAACACTTAACAACACTCAACTGCCAACCTCTTATCGTTGACTTATCAAAATCGTTGGGAGTAACATTGGACAGAAATCTCAATATGCAGAAGCACATCAGCACCGCAAACAAAAAGAACAAACTTTCAGATGAATACTTTGAGAAAACTTGAACCTTTCCTGCCTGAAAAGGACTTCAAACAGGCAGTACAAGCTCTAGTTATCCCAAGATTGGAATATGGGAGTGTCTCTCTCTGCGGCCTTCCCAGATCCCCAACAGCCCCTCTTAGAGCTTCAATCAACGTACCAGCGAGATTCATTACTGGCTACAAAAGAAACTCCCACATATCCCCTGACCTAAGATCCCTTAACTGGCTACCCTTTGAAGCCAGAATTCAACTAAAAATAGCATGAATGATGCATAAAGCCTTTCATCACAACACTCCCAGCTATCTGGCATAGAAACTGGTGCCCTCATGTGGCAACAGATTTTCCAGAAGTGCCAATATCCTCTTATTGAAACCACAAAGAGACAACAAGAAGAAAACATATAACCAAGTCTTTTCGGGGATGGTGCCCAGGATCTGGAATGCTTTGCCCCCAAAAACTAGACTCAATCCCTCTTCTGCATCCTTCAAAAAAAGAAGTGAAATCCCTTCTCATGGCTAAGTTCACTTGAACACGGGTTACTGTAATTATACAAATCTATTCTTGATCTATATGGGACTATATATTATATTATTTACTACTTCTCTATGTATCTTCATTACTGTAATTATAGCATGCTTGATTTGTATGGAACTACATATCATTTACTATATGCCTATGTATCTTTGATATGTTAATTCTATTATCCCTGATTTTTATGGAACTATATTTTATTTACCATATGCCTATGTATCTGCGATATTTACCTTGTACAGCGCTCCGATACCCGCTAGGGTCTTGTTCGCACTATATAAAACCTTCAAGGCCTCGACCCATTGTGAATATTGGCCCATGGGGTGGTTCCCTGGGGCCATCAGAGGCTCGGGGAGGAGGGCTGCATGGCCCCCTTACCATTTTGCAAATGGACGGCCCCGGGGGTTTGCCCCCCAGGGCTTTTAGAGGCTCAGGGAGGGGACCGTTCAGCCCCCTTCCCCATATAAACTATTGTCAGCACTGGGGATGGGCTTCAAGGGCCTCTTTAGCTCACTGGGGCGGAGATCACACATCCCCTCTCCCCTTTATGATCACAGCCCGGGTGTGGACTCCCCAGGGCACAAGGTTATGAAATGCTGCCCAGCCACCATTTTGTTTTTTTTGATCCTGTGAGAGTCTTGCAGGATCATGTCATTTTTTGCAAATTGTTTTTCTTTTTGGTCCAGGGGTGGGTCCCTCTGAGTTCCCCCTATGGGTTCTATCAGAACAGGTGACTAAATCCCCAATTCCAGTAATGGCTGCCAGCAACATTTTTCTCAGATTGCTGGCAGCTAATTAGAGCGTTCGCTCCCGAAGGAGTCTGACTCTCGCAGAGCAAAATTGGCCAATGGAAATAAAGCTCCCTGGGTCAATAAGAATGCTCTATTTTTAAATCAGTGCTCCTGTGAGAGTCTCTCAAGACTTTTGGAGACCCAACCACCCAGATATACAATTATTTGTGTCCCTTACCCTCTTACAAAATACTGGATAGATTTGCACCAAATTACAAAAAGCACAATCCGTGGACTAAGATCTAGCTTCCTGTCAACTTTGTTGTAATTCCTTTAATAGACTTTCTTAAAAAGTCTATGGTAAATTCATGGATATATTGCACTTTGGGGGCCTCCTTTTTCACACCCTCAGTTGATGGATCACCCCAAAACTTTCCAGGAAAGAGCTGAGGTGGATTAACTTTTTTGGGAAAGTTTGGTGAAATGGGGCCAAGGTTATTAGCAAAGCAAAAAACGCTCTTTCTATGGAAGAGCAGTCCGAACTATGACAACCTAGTGGCAAGAACTGCTAGGTAATATATATATATATATATATATATATATATATAGTCACTGAAAAAAACATAAATTAAAGCAATGGTATAGTTAGATATGGAAATAATATCTTACTGTACCTTAAAAACCTCAGATATTCACTGGATAAAACAAATGTTAATGTGACACTATAGTTAACTGAAAAGTTAGATACACCATTCCTTGCCCACTTACACCTCATTTTATTTTTATTTTTATGAAGTCCTGTAGTGGTGGCGGCAACATTTTTGTACAGGTTGCATCCAGTTAATCAGAGCACGAGCTCCTGCGGGACTTGGGGGAGCGTCTAGCTACCACAGGAGTGATGCAGCCTATGTGAAAGAAAGCCCTCCTAGGTTATTGGATCACTCAATTGTTTGAATTTACATGTCCTGGAAACTCCCACAGCAGACCCGTGAACCCAACCATCCAGATATCTATAAACCTTGAGCCTTAAATTCTCAAACACTACTGAACAGATCTACACTAAATCACAAACTGCACGCTTGTTGGTTAAAGATCTAGGGCCATATTTATGACCCGGTTTGCATTGTTCTTGCAATGCAATGTGGTGCAAGAGTGACGCATACCGCAAGTCAGATTTTTTAAACCCATGCAAAGCCACTTTGCGTAGCTCCAAAAATCAGGAGTAACGCAATGCAGCGCAAATTGCTGTGTTGCGTTACTCTTCCCTGGAAGGCCGTTCCAAGGGCATTGCACGGGTATTCCCACGCAACTCCCATTGTATTTAAAACATTTCCAGATTTACAAGACCTTGTAAACCTGGGAATGTGGCAAAAAGATACACCTTCCCAGATAAGGCGTACTTCCTCTTTCTATGTGTGTTGCATTCTGCAGCACACATAGGAAGAGGAAAATGTCTCCCAGTATTTTTTTTTTGCAGGAAGTTGTCCCTTTCTGCACGCAACGTAGACACTCTTGACCATGGTGCAAGGGTGCCTGCGTTTTCGCGAGGCTGCTAAGTGGGTGCCAGCACAGGGGGAAAAATCAGGAATTTGATGTATGCCTGAAATACGGTGCATTCCTGCCCTTTCCCAGTGATGCAGTGCAGCACAGCAAGGTGACTTGCTGTGCTGCACTGTACCACTATTCCATAAATATGCCCCTTAGCTTTCTGTCAAATTTGATGTAATTCTGCCATTTTGACCGTAGCACTGTTCAAAAATCCCTATGAAATTTGTATGACAACATTGCATTTTGGGACCCACCTTTTTCTCTGCCCCAACTTGACAGATAAACCTGAAACTTTCCAGGAAGCAGCTGAGGTAGATAAACTTTTTTTGTATTTCGATTGTTTTTTAAAGCTTTGTCATATGGTACAAAAGCAAAGATCCATTTACTTTGGTAACTTGATCCTAACTATAACTACACTGTGGCAATATACATATTACCTACTGGTGCTCGCTAGTAGGTAGTTATAATTAGGACTTGATTTCTATTAAAAAGATGTTTTTCAATTGCCTATATCTTCAGCACAGTTTGAATCTACGCAAAGTTTTCCAAAAATGTTTAACACTCATTTCAGCTTGTGTCTGGAAAGTTTCATGGTGGTCTCTCAATAGGGGCTGAGAAAAAGGGGGTCCCAATATGCGTTTTATCCATGTTAATTCCCATAGACGTTTTGAACATGACTACAGCCGAAATACGCTACAGAATTACACCAAATTTGACAGAAAGGTAGATTTTGTATTGCAGATCATGCTTTTTGTGATTTCGTGTAAATCCATTCAGCAGTTTTAGAGATATTAACCGAAATACAAATTTGTATATATAGGGACGCGGATACTCTGGGGATCTGCCTGTCCCCATGCTGTATTCTGATTGGCTGCCACTACTTCAACCAGGAAGTGTTGGCAGCCATTTTGGGACTCTGCTTGAGCTGAGGAGCCACAAAAAACTTTTAAAATAAAGAAAATGGGGACAGGGTAGTAATACCCTGACCCACTAGATATGGTGGTGGGGTCACAGAGGGACCCCCGCTGGGGATTCAAAACATATATATTTTACATTTGTCCACAAATTTGTGGGTGGCTTTGCAGATTTGTGCAAAGTAGAAAAAAAACAAGTGCAGTCTCCTGTACTTGTTTTGAAATGAGCCCCCCAGTGGGCAAGTTCCCGGGGCATGAGGAATTGTAAGGAGGGGGTGCACTGGCCCCCCTTCCAGGGCTTACAAAAGCCCCAGGGACTGTAATCTCCCTGGGGCACTGCTTTTAATGTATGAGGGGGTAACCAGTGCCCTGGGGATCACCACCTCCGCGGCGCACTTAAAAATATGTATGTGAGCGGGCTTGCTGAGCCTGCCCATTCCCCGGGAACTGCCACCTCTCCATGGCAAATCTGTACTGCAGGAGGCCAGTGCAATCCCCCCTCACAGCCCCGGGGCTTTCCTCCCCCCACGGGGCAAATCAATTCAAATTAAGGGGTGTGCTTGGCCCACCCGCAGCCAGGGGGAAAATCACCTCCCTGGGGCTAACTGCTAGAATGGAGGGGGGCTGCGTGGAACACCTCATTGAACCATGGATGCCTGGGGACCGCCACTCCACAGGTCCAGCTCCTGCTGCCTCCCAAGGTGCCCACCCACGGAAGGTAACTGTTTGCTTTTGCTTGGTGAGAGCTGACAGCTCCCACCAAAGAAATGCATACATAACTCTGCTTTCTGTAAGCCGGAGTTATCACACAGCTCCAGCTTGCAGAAAACATAGGGGCATATTATTAAGCACGGCGTTAAAATTATCGCGGCTTTAGCGGCAGAAAACTGCTGCCAAAGCGGCGATAATGGGCTTGATAATATGCACTTGAGAATTCCAATAGAAGCCCATGTTGACACCAGAACATGGGCTTCTATTGGAATTCTCAAGGGCCTATTATCAAGCCCATTATTGCCGCATTAGAGGCAGTTTTCTGACGCTAAAGCCGCAATAATTTTAGCGCAGTTTCTTGATAATATGCCTCATAGTTTTCATCTGCTTCAACCAGGGAGCTGCTATTTAAAGCAGTTCCATGCTTGCAACAGCAGTGCCTGCTCCCACAGAAGGGGGGAGTGGCTGGGACTACATGGGGCCTGAGGCATTCTCATTAGTTTCACTACCCACACTGGCTGCCCTGGGGGCAACCAGGAGAGACGGCTCGATCCTTGGCGGTGGGGACCTCGGGCCTAAATCAGCTCATGGAGGGGATGGCCATGTGGCACCCCTCCTCTAATAACAATTATCGACCTGGATAGGAGGCTGTGCAGCCCACTCCACTAATGCATTTTTTTTAAAAGGCCAGGCCGGGGGGGGGGCGGGATCCCTGGTGCTGAAATCATCCCAGGCAGGGGGGTTGCACTGCCCCCCTCCACAGGCCCCTATTAAATTTTTTTAAAAGGCTGGGCCCCAAGGATGGGATCTTAGGGGCCAACACTGGCCCAGGGAAGGGGATGCATGGTACCCCTCCCCGATGTGTTTATGGCCAGGTCCTGCAGGCTGGTATCCCAGGGCAGATATTGGATATGGATGAGGACTAAGTGCCCCCCCCTCTCCATTGGACAATGGCTGAACCCCTGGGGGTGAGGTTCTCTTTGCCAAAATCGGTCGGGGAAGGTGGTCTGCGTGGCCACCCACCTCTATTAAAAATGTAAAAAAGCAGAGGTCTGTTTCTGTAACCAGGGAGCAACAGATTTGAATCCTGGTTGGAGAATAGTTAGGAGTGTAACACAGGCCCCTTCAGCCCCTTCGGAGCAAGGGCCTGTGTTACACCCATTTCAAAAGCACACACTTCACAGTTCAGCTGGTAGCCCACTCTGGCACTTATGCACCCACTCACAGACCCACTTAAAGACTCATGCACCCACTCACAGATTCACCCAGAGACTTATGCACCCAGTCAGAGTCCCACTCAGACACTCATGCACCCAGTCACAGACTCACTCTGACACTGATGTACCCACTCACAGACCCAGTCAGAAACTCACACAACCACTCACAGACCCACTCAGAGATTCATGCATTCACTCACATACCCGCTGAAAGAGTCACTCACCCACTCACAGAGCCACTCAGACACTCACACACCCACTCACCCACTCAGAGACTCATGCACTCACTCACAGACCCACTCAGAGACTCATATACCCACTTATAGACTCCCTGAGACACTCATACACCCACTCCTGGACTCACTTAGACACTCACTCACAGGCCCACTCAGACACTACAACCCATTAAAAAACCCACTTAGACACTGACACACCCACTCACAGATCCAATCAGAGACTTACTCATCCACCCACTCACAGACTCAGGGACCATAGTTAGGAAATAGGATTAAAAAATGTTTAGAAATGTACTGAAAAAAACAAAGGTTACAGGGATGTTGTAGTTAGGAAATAAAACTAAAAAAAACTTAGAAATTTACTGGAAAAAAACAAAGGTTACATCAACGTTATAGTTAGGAAATAGAATTTAAAAAACCTTTGAAATTCACTGAAAAAAATAAAGGTTACAGGGATGTTATACTTTGGCTCACCTTTCACTCATACAAAGCCAGAGAAATTCACCAGTTATAGTTACCCGAGCCAATTATAACTTACTCCCCTCCATGCACTGCTTATGACCGCACATATTATAATACTCATGGCATGGTGAGTGACATCGCTGATGACATCTCAAATGACATCACTGATAACGTCATCCAGTGAAGTGTAAGCATTTTCTAAGAGTTTATGATTGTTAAACTTATTTACCAAGCTACTACAAAAGTGAAATTAGTATACTACTAATGAGTGATACTACTTCTAACATATATTATGTGAGTAGCTGTGTGACTGTGTATCCGTGTGTGAGTGGATGTCTGAGTGGCTGCATGGGTATGTGAGTGACTGTATGGGTGTATAAGTGGGTGTGTAAGAAGCTGAGTGGGTGAGTGACGAGTGGTTTTGTATGAGTGAAATGTGTGCCAAACTATAATATAATGTCCCTGTAACCTTTGTTTTTTTCAGTGCATGTATACATATATTCACTGAAAAAACCATAGGTTTCAGGGGCGGTATAGTTAGCTGGACATTTCACTCATACAAAACCATTGAAATTCCCCAGTTATAGTTAGTTCAGCTAACTATAACCCGCACGCCGCAATGCACTGCTGATGACGTCACATATTACATCACTCATGACATGGTCAGTGACATCACTGATGACATCACTGATGACATTTCAAATGACATCACTGATGACATCATCCAGTGAATGTGTGTTTTTCAGAAAATTAAATATGTTTTATATATGTATATCTCAAGGTCGATGGAAGAATAAATGGTATATAGGTGTCTAAATGGATGATTTTTGTAATGGAAAATTGATTGTATAACTGCCTGATTAAGTGTATCTTAGTGAATACATGGGTTAGTGTGTAATGTTTAAATATATAAATATCTGTATCAGTCTCTCACTTTGTGTATAAGTGGCTGCATGGATTGGTGAGTAGCTACATGAGTGTCTATATGGGTTATTACTTGGTTTTTCGAGTATCAGTATGAGTGTCTGAGTGTCTGTGTAGTTCAGTGGGGGTATTACTTAGTGCATACATGCATGAATGAGTGAGTCACTATTTGTATGTGTTGAAGACAGTATGTGTGCAGGACTGTATGGGTGGATGAGTGTGTGTAGGGTGCGTTAGTGAGTGAATGACTGTCTCAATAGTGTCTTTATAAGTAACTACACATATTTTAAACTAGAATATGTGAGTGTTGGTGTATATAAGTGAGTATATGTGAGAGTGAGAGATTGGAAGAGTTCTTGTATGAATACGTATGTGTTTCTATAAGTGATTGTTCAAAAGAGAAAGTAAGTGTAAGTTTCTGTAGAAGTAAGTGTGGTGGTGTGTGTATAACTGTATATGCAAGTAAATGAATGTTTGATTCTTTATTAGCATGAGTGACTATGTGTGTGAGTAACTCTATGGATGAGTGGCGGTGTGTAACAGGATGTATAGGTGTATGAGTACATATGATGAGTGAGTACATGTATGAGTGACTATATAGGACTGTTGGTGAATGAGTGTATGTGTATGTACTGGTGGTTGCCTGAGTTTGGGATTTTCAGTTTTTTTCCTTTTGTCTTCTTTAGAGAGTAGGGTGGAAGCAAAGTAATGTGGTATATTGTTTGCATATTGTTGATTACTGCTTTTTTGGGTTGTTTTAAATCTCAAATTAGGTTGGGTTCCTCTTTTTTTGTTTTTTTCTGGATAGGTTGGGGAGTGACAGGGGACGCACATTGAAACGCGGGAGGCATCACAAGGGTCTAAGGACCTTTTTTGCCTTAGTGAAGGGTGTGGGGGCGAGGTAGGTGGATCCTATTTGGGACAAAGGGGACTTCATGTGGTGTAGGTTTGTGTTGTTCTGATGTGTTTCTTATGATGATTAGGGATATAATGTGTTTAGATCTGTCCGCCATCTATAATGGGGTGTATTAGGATAGCCTCCATTAATATTTGTGTATTAAATGACCCTGTAAAAAGGTGCAGGATAAAGGAAGACATTTGAATCTTGAAGGCAGATATTTTCTTCCTCCAGGAAACACGCATAGAAGCTAGTAGAAATAAAATCATTGAGCTTGATGGGTTTCAATTAATTTCATGGACAAAGCAGGAAGGTTAAGACTAAAGGTGTAGCTATATTTGCACGTCGGGGTATGGCCAACTTTACTTGTTCTTTCTCTGATAAATTTGCCAGATGGGCAATTATACAATGTTCAATCGACAACATCATGTTCACACTATGTTCCGTTTATGGACCGGTATTAGATGGTCCTGAACTGTATAATTGGTTGAGTTTAGAACTGGTGGGTTGGCCATCCCTGAATATATGGTGTGGTGATTTTAATATAAATTTGGGATGTGCGGTATCTAATCACCCTGAAACAATATATCAAGGGCGGAAACCGAAAGTTTTCAAGTCTCTTTCCCAATTGAAAGAGTTGCATGGGCTTGTAGATATGTGGGCACAGTTAGAGGGCAATGTCCTAGGGTTTACTTATTTCTCTGCTCCGCACAGAACTCATGCAAGATTGGATTACTTTTTCATTTCTCAATGTCTGGTGCAGGGCAATAAAATTACTAAATTTCCCAGGGTAATGTCTGACCATAACCCTCTGGTACTTGAAGTGAATATTAAATGTAAGAAACAAGTAACCAGCTAGACTTTCAACAGGGCTTTGCTAAGTGACAACTCCTATATAGAGCACATGGCAATGTGGATCACCAGATTTTTAAAGGAGAATATGGGAAGCACAAGTATTCAGAATGTCTGGGATAACCTTAAAGCAGGGATTAGAGGTGAGACTACGCAGTTTGGTTTGGAGACTCAGAAGAAAGAAAGCAATAAGATCAATGAGCTGTATGAAGCATTGAGGAAAGCTGAGACTAACCTCGTCAAGGTATTATCGGAGGGTGGGGAGGCTGAAACAGCTCAAACTAGGATTACAATTGCAAAATCTGCCATAACTGAAATTTCATTTGCTAAATCCGCGGGTAGATATTTAGCCTGGCGGTCTAAGCTTTATGAGAGCAATGAAAGGGTGGGTCACATGTTAGCTGTTTGGACTAGAGGAAAAGAGGCACAAACTCGGATTACAGGTATTTTAGATCCAAATATTGGTTTAGTAACCGATGCAGGAGCTTTTCAGAAATTTTACCAGAAGTTATATCTGGAGGATATAAGTGGTAAATGTGGGATACAAGTTGAAATTAAGAGGTATCTCAAAAAGGTCAAATTGGTTCAATTGACTTCTTCAGATTGGGATACTTTGGATGCTCCGATTAGTCTGGGAGAAATACTCCATGCTATAGATTCACTTCCATCAGGAAAGCTGTTGGGTCTGATTTTTTACAAGGTGAACTCTACAAGATCTTTCGAACACAGCTGGCTTCAACAATGCTTGAGATGTTTCATTTAGTCTTGGAGGACTGCAAAGATTGTTATATCTCTAAAGAAAGGGTAAGTGGCGACCGACCCAGGGGCATATCGGCCCATTACTTTGATAAATAGCAATATAAAAATCTATTCCAAGATTTTTGCAAATAGATTGGCGTCAGTCATTAAAAAAATTGTATCTCCCCAGCAACACAGCTTTGTGCCTGGTCGGGAAACTATAGACCACATTCGTTGGACAATAACATTGTTTGATTATACCAAGGTTACAGGCCTAGTTCTGCTAGATGCAGAAAAGGCATTCAATAGGGTCTCCTGTCTTCTTTTATGGGCTGTTATGAAGTATTATGGTATAGGGGAAGGATTTATAAGAACAATCCAAAGTGTGCACAAAGATCCAATTGCAAAAATTGCTCTGATGGGAGCACAGTCGGGGTAATTAACATAATGCGAGGAACAAGACAAGGTTGTCCGTGTTCCCCTTGTTATTTGCCATCTACATTGACCCTTTAATTAGGACGATCCAGGAAAACCAAACAATCCAACCTGTCCATGCTAGAGGGGGAGACGTTAAAATTCTGGACTATGCGGATGACCTAGCCATTATAACAGCTGATCCCCGCCTGGCTCTAGATGAAAAAAAATATTTAAACATCGCAATTTGGCAAGATTTTTTGATATCATTCAAATGATTGTAAAGCTCAAATCGATATTAATGATAAAGTCATATTAATGGATCAGCGGATTGTAGCAAGTGCCAGATATTTAGGCATAGAAATAAGTTCCAAATCTGAAGATATTCCTGATATTAATCTGAAACCATTATTACAAAAAATCAAATCAGATTCCCGAAGAATGAACAGCTTACATTTGACATTCATTGGTAGAAGCAATGTGGTTAAAATGATATTCTTGCCCAAAATCCTATATTGTTTCAGAGCAATTCCTTTAGATATAAATAAAATTTGGTAAGAAGGGCTCTTAGATATATGGCTCTACCTAGAGACAGGGGAGGGTGGTCTGTCCCTAACTTTCAAAATTATTATTGGGCAACCGCGCTGAAACAGATGGGGGAACTGCTAAATGGGGGAAATCCAGGATGTGTGGAAATTTCGATCTACCACCTAATCTATGGGATTGAAGCCAGGGTACTCCTTATGCGCCACAGATTTTGCCTATTTTAAGAGAGTCAAATTCAAGGTTCTGCTTGGTGCTTATAGGTTCTGGACAGCTGTTAGAGAAAAGTTCGGGATTGGGCGGCTACATTTATATTTCCCTCTAGTAAACAATACTCTACTTCCGGAAATAATTCAAGATGTGTATTTCAAAAATTGGATTGAGAAAGGTGTTCAGTGTATAGGGAACTTATATCTAATGCTGAAATGCTTACTTTTGAGGCTATTAAAGAGAGATTCGGGATTGAGAATAAATATTTTTTTTAAATACTTACAGATAAGGGACTTCCTCACTAAAAGACTTATTAATCGGGACCGAATCCCTCTATTAGACTTGATTAACAGGGGCCAATCTACAACATCTTCTTTATATAAACTTGTAAATTAGAAGATGGGTGACGATTTAGCCAAACATTTTGATAGATGGCAAATGATTTTACAAGCTGGGCAGGGTGAATGTGAAGACTCCCTTTTGTTTAGTCAAATGGCATGCATTTCAGCAAATCTGCAGGTACAATGTTACAAGACATGGTGCAACTTATATATAACTCGGGCGTGTATTCATCGATGGGGGGGACCTCGGGGATACATTGTCCTCGGTGTGGGTTGCTGGCTGCAGACAGTACACATATGTTTGCCACTTGTTCTGGCCTTTCTCAATTGTTGGCTAAAATCGAACAGCGTTTAGAATTTATATTGGGATATTTAGTCCCATTGACCCCCCCAGGTTATCATGTTAGGGATTTCCAATCAAGAAATGGAGGAAGCCGACAGGAAAATGGTATATATAGCAATGGTTGTATTGCGGCTTTGTTTGGCCACGGTGTGTCTTGATCTGAATCTTCCTTCGATACATTTTTGGTTTAGTAAATTATTATTTATTTATAATTGGGAGATTTCTGTGTTTAGGAGAAGGGGAAGTAGGGCAAGGGCAAAAGGGGAAAAGATTTGGGAACCTTTAACTAAATGGTTAATAAGGATGAATTGTTCCTATGACAGGAAGTACCCCATGTTAGTTCTGGTGTAATTTTTTTCTTCTTGTGGGGATCCACCGGGGTGGGGGGCAAAAAATTTAAAATGTGGTCATCGGATATGGTGCTCTTTTTCTTTATGTGAGTATATGTCACATTGTATTTTCTGTGTTTGATGTCCTAATAAAAATTTAAAATAAATTTAAAAAAAGAACACTCTGGGAAGCTTCAGTAGAACACAAAGGAATCAACTGACAGTCTCTGCCCTTGTTGGATGTACATGTTTTACTGAAAATGTCAGACTTCATTCTCAGATGACTGAGAAAGATAATGTGAATTTTCAGAAAATATGCTCTCAGTTCAGCTTATAGATCACCTTCCAAACCTCTGTGGGAAAAGCATGAGAAAATAGTTTTCTCTCAAACATGATTTATGATATCCCAGCAGAAGGCTTTTTCACATGGTATAATCACCTCGGAACACAGCACAATTCCTAAAATGAGTTTGGTACCATCAACAAATGATTTATAATGTAACTAAAGTCTTAAAACTTTCTATTAACTGCAATGCTTTTTAATGAGGTACTATCATGTATATTGGTCCCAAGATGGCTGCCAACAGTTCTTGGATGAAGTGCTGACAGCTAATCAGATCTCACGATGAGATGTATGGTTAGGCTCCGCCCAGATATATATATATTTTTTTCCTTTTATATCTAAAAAACTACTGAACAGATTTACACCATATAACAAAAAGGCACGACTCTGAACCAAGGTCTACCTTTCTGCCAAATTTGGTGTAATTCTGTTCAGCAGTTCGGGCTGTAGCTGCGATTAAAGGTTCCTATGGAAAATTGCTTGGGGAAAACACGTTTTGGGACCCCCTATATTCTTGGCCCCCGCTTGACAAATCCCCCGAGACTTTCAGGATAGGAGCGGACCGGAGCGCCCCACCTGTTTTGAAAATTTCGCGAAGATTCGTCAACCGGCGCCAAAGTTATTCCAAATAGAATGTTGCAGATTTCCTATGGAAAATAGGTCCTAACTATAACTACCTACTGGGAACCGCCAGTAGGTAATATAGCCTTTAAAATGACCAATGCATTGTAAGGGCAATACGATGTCAAGCAACATGTTGTGAAGGTCAAACCGTTCTATTACATGTTTTGTAAAGGCATGTGTTGTGAAGACCTGCATTGTAGAAGCCTGATATTCGTCCCAGGTATTTATGTTTCACTTGGAGCCATAGTGTATGGCAAAACAATTAGATACATGGTCACCCAAATAAGTTTCTTGTAGCATTGATATTTCCAAATGCCATATATTTCGAGATATGCAAGTAGAAGCCTCCTTTTCTTTGGGATCCCCTGGCCTCCAGTATGCCACGAAATCATCTTGAGTTGTCTCTTAATCTTCAGTCCATTGTGTAAATAAATAATACCAGAGAGCTCCCCGGATGTGTACCTAAGTTTAACAATGGCAAGTTGTGTGCAAGGGAACTCTGTTCCGACACTGTCCCACTGTTTCTGCTGTCTCCTCGCGCAGGCTCACTGTGTGCTGCCTCGCATCAATGCAGGCACCCTTGCACAATGGTGCAAGGGTCTACGTGTTACAAGGAGGATTGTTTTTGTGCAGGAAGGGCAACTTCTTGCACAAATACAATTTTTAAAGGTGTTTTCCTTTTTCCATGTGTGATGTGAAGTGCATCACACAGGCGTACCATTTTGACACATTCCAAGGTTTCCAACTCTTTGTAAATCTGGCAGTGCACCAAAAACCATGAGTGTATGCATGGAAACTCCCACATGCCACCCATGGAACACTTCCCTGCTGCAAGGTAATGCAAGGAAGCGAAATGCACTGCTTTAGTGATTTACTAAATCACGCAGAGCCAAGTAAGGTATCTTTGCGTGGCTTGGGGCTTGCGTTGCCATGCATGACGCGAGTGCAATGCAAGCACTTTGCAAATCGGTCCCTTATTACGTGTGGGAGCATATGTATAACGTATAGCGCAGTGCGGTGCTGCAAGCAATTTAGTTGTGCCTCACTGTGCTGTTTCAAAAACACAGGGATGTTACTTATTTACAAGGGTTCGGTGCACCTGTGTGTATTCCCTTGCACTGGCGCTAAAAAAGCTGTCTAGCGCCAGCGAAGGCACCCTTGAACCATGGTGCAAGGGTGCCTGCGCCGACAGGGATTATTGTGTTTGTGCAAGAAGGCACACCTTCCTGCACAAAAACAATCATTAATCACGTTTGGCTCTTTCTATGTGTGCTGCCAAAAATAGGAGAAATAAAAGTATTTCTCCTTGTTACGTCACTCTAACACCTTCTTTTGAAAGGTGTTAGTTTTTGGCTCTGCCTCAGAATTACAGATCTTTGTAAATCTGGGACAGTGTCAAAAAGCAATGGGTGTTGCTTGGGAACGCCCGCAGCAGCACCCACTGCACGCCCCTTGGCAGAGCGTCTGAAAAAGTGACGCTTCGGTGGTGCAATGCCCTTGTAAATATGCCCTTAAGTATCCTGAAAATCAAGGGTAGGAATCAGCGTAATGAAATTTACAATTAAGTTATTCGGACAGTAACACTGTGTTTCACTGATGAGAATAATGCTTTACCCCTTGGTGAACTGCTATTCATTTTTTAGAAATGCACATTGTTCCTTTCATGCCAAGCTAAAAACTGACTTTCCAACCTGCTTTTGGCATCTGTAGGCTCTAATTTCTTAAACTGGTAACGGTTCCACTCTTTTGGGAATTAATTCTATAATACAGCGAGCATTGTTCCTACCACATCAAATAAACTCGAAATACGGATATGTTTAACTGACTGAATCGTTGCTTTATGTGATTAGAACGCTTTTCATGGCAGTCATGTCCACTCTGCTCACGGTTCTCGGTTCTAGACAGACAAGTGACCTGCAAATGCTTCCCTTTTGTTTTATGTATGCTCCTTTCAAGAAGTAAAAAGTCACTTTGCCCTTGTGGAAATTCCAGTTGGACAGTTGCATACAATTGTTGCTTGTTAGTTAGTGGATTTGGACTTACAAGTGCCAGTAGAATAAGCAAATGAAATTATATTCGTTATAAATACAAACTGAAATACAAATATAGAAACCACTGAAGAGATTAATAAATTACAACCATAGCCATTAGAAACCAGATTCAAGAAGAGGTCATTATCAATGTGGATTTTTCTCCATGTTGGGAGGAGTTGAATGGTTGAACACTACAGCATATTAATGGAGACCCATTTTCCTAATAGTCAGCAACAGTAGTCTCTCCCAAATTAAGAAATGTCCTTATTAGCAAGTGGCAGATAGGAGGCATCAGGCTATTGCGACATGTGATGAGCATTGTAGTCAAGTTGTTAGTGGACAGATGTTCACTTTACTTTACCAGCTTCTCACTCCCGCCTTACATCATGATGCAGAGACGTTTTAAGACAAGGGCAAAGTGGGCAATTGTCCAGGGCCCCCACTTTCCAGATCTGTTGACTGGGTGTGAGTGTTTGATTGGTTCAGATGCTTCATCCATCACCACCCCCTTTTGTACCGCTTTGTTCGCCATACGTTGGCAGGGTATGATCAGACGTGAGTCCCTTGCTCACTTTGCCACTGGATTCAACCAAGCCTGGCTGAAGATGGCTGAAATGCCAGAAACCGGTCCTCGAAAGCTTGCTTCTGGTCCAGGGAAGGCATGGCTTGGCAGTTCGGGCTGGACTGTTCCCATGAGGCACAGGGTCAGACTCATTTGCATATGGCCTTGTCTGAACTGGGGTGGCAGAGTGGGCTAAAGAACGGTGATGGATTAAACCCAGATCTGTTGACTGGGTGTTAGTGTTTGATTGGTTCAGATGCTTCGTCCATCACCACCCCCTTTTCTACCGCTTTGCTCACCATAAGTTGGCAGGGTATGCTCAGATGTGAGTTCCTTGCTCACTTTGCCACTGGATTCAAGCAAGCCTGGCTGAAGACAGCTGATATGCCAGAAACCGGACCTAGGAAGCTTGTTTCCGGTCCAGGGAAGGCATGGCTTGGCAGTGCGGGCTGGACTGTTCCCATGAGGCACAGGGTCAGACTGATTTGCATATGGCCATGTCTGAACTGGGGTGGCAGAGTGGGCTAAACAACGGTGATGGATTAAACCCAGATCTGTTGACTGGGTGTGAGTGTTTGATTGGTTCAGATGCTTCGTCCATCACCACCCCCTTTTGTACCGCTTTGTTCGTCATAAGTTGGCAGGGTATGCTCAGACGTGAGTCCCTTGCTCACTTTGCCATTGGAATCAAGCAAGCCTGGCTGAAGACGGCTGAAATGCCAGAAACCGGTCCTAGGAAGCTTGTTTGCGGTCCAGGATAGGCATGGCTTGGCAGTTCGGGCTGGACTGTTCCCATGAGGCACAGGGTCAGACTGATTTGCATATGGCCATGTCTGAACTGGGGTGGCAGAGTGGGCTAAAGAATGGTGATGGATTAAACCCAGATCTGTTGACTGGGTGTGAGTGTTTGATTGGTTCAGATGAGTCGTCCATCACCACCCCCTTTTGTACCACTTTGTTCGCATAATTTGACAGGGTATGCTCAGACGTGAGTCCCTTGCTCACTTTGCCACTGGATTCAAGCAAGCCTGGCTGAAGACGGCTGAAATGCCAGAAACCGGTCCTAAGAAGCTTGTTTCGGGTCCAGGGTATGCAGAGCTTGGCAGTTCGGGCTGGACTGTTCCCATGAGGCACATGGTCAGACTGATTTGCATATGGCATGTCTGAACTGGGGTGGCAGAGTGGGCTAAAGCACGGTGATGGATTAAACCCAGATCTGTTGACTGGGTGTGAGTGTTTGATTGGTTCAGATGCTTCGTCCATCTCCACCCCCTTTTGTACCACCCCACTTTCCAAGGGGCCGCTTGGGAAGGAGACTTTTCTATTTAACCTCTCTCTTTTCTAGCTCTCTTGCACAACCTCTCTCCCTTTCTCCGCCTGCCTTTACCTCTGGCTCTATCTCTCTCTCTACCCAGTGTCACCTAAAGAATTCTTGGACCACTGGATAGGACAGATTTCAACTGTTTTTGCGTGATCCTGTTTCTGAAGTTTTAACAAATATTCAGTATTGTTTAACATCAAGAAGACTTAAAATAGTGGTAAAAGGGAAATACAATTAAAAGTTGTTCTGAAAAGAGATCCCCAAAATATATCTTGCCCAGGGCCATCAAAATCTTTAAGATAACACTGTCATGATGGCGATGTACCCTTGGGGAAAGCAACTGACTACCTCCTGAAAAAAAATCACTCCACCAGTTTTCCCAGTCCAGGCTGCAAGACAGCCACATTCGGTAGGAATTTCTTATTATATTAAAAGGCAGGCACGTGTGCTGTCGTAGACCTGCCTCGAAGATGAACCAGTGAGGTTTAATACTAATTTGTTTATTATTTCAGATCTTGCTCTGTGTGGTTATTTTGGTGACTAATAGTAGCAACAATGCAGCTTGTCAGGTGGGTGTTTATTGGTGGTTAGTTCATGTTTGTCACTTCGATGGCAGTTCAGGTACCATGGGAAAAACATCAGTTATTCCCTGTTAGGACCAATACAAGCAGGTCCTTGTTCCTAACATTTGGAGCCACATTCATATTCCCAGGAGAGTAGCTATTGCCCATTCTGTCTTCTTATGGTGTAAGCTCTGCATGTACCATCTTCCACAGATCTCTGTTTCATTCTTTTTTTTTTTATAAATCATTTAATTAAACAGACATCGGTGTAGATAAGACAGTACAGAGGATCAGACAAAGTATACATTACAATACGCACTGAGGTAAAATTATACAGTCATTACATAAGAGAGGAACTTCATGGGAAGGGTAGGTCTCCCCGTTCATTACATCGAGGCGGGGAACAAATCTCACCTCGATAGGTATTCCATGGGCCCCATATACAGGACCACTTTTTGGGGCATCCCCTTGCCAAGTACACTGCCTTTTCTCTAAACATGCACCAATCAAGGTTCCTTTCCCAGGCCTCTAGTGTGGGTGAGTGAGTAGCCCCCAAAGTTGAGCAATATTTATTTTCGCCAGCATGAACCCCAGTGTGGCTCACTGTGTCTGGTGATTGTTTATGTCCGTGGGCTCCGAAATATTTAAGAGGCATAATCTCGCCTCCGGGCAGAGATATACACACGGCACCTCACTGATCGTGTCATGTATCTTGAGCCAAAAGGAGTTGATGTGTTCTCATTCCCAAATAATGTGCATGAACGTGCCCATGAGGCCACAACACCTTTTGCACTCTAAAGTGTCGGACCACACCATGTGTACCAAGCGGGCCCCGTAATGTATATCCTATGAAGGATCTTAAGCTGCACTAACCGCAGGAGCGCAAGGATAGCCACAACTCTGGGGGAAGATACCGCCACCTGCCTCCCACCCTCCAGGACTGTGGTCACTAGCGCCGGGATGCCCAAGGGTAGCTGTGCGCTCTACAAAACCCAAAATCAAATCAAATCAAATCAAATCTGTCCTCGTCATCTAGCTTGACCCCATCTTTCACCCACTTATCCAGCAGTGTTTGAAGGGGGTCTATCATGTGGTTGATTAACTTCTTATAAATTAAGGAGATAGTTTTATCAGGAAGGTGGCCGTCTAAAATTCTGTCCTCCAGGGGAGAAGCCTCCGGTGGAACAGTCCCTTTAGGCAGAGAAGACTTGAGAGAGTGTAGGACCTGTGCATAGCGAAAGCGTTCTGTGTCTGTGAGCTCATATTCAGTCTGAAACGTGTTAAAGGACTTGATCTCTCCACCTCCCCAGACATCTTTAATATACGAGATGCCAATAAGGTCCCACCTGTCGAATCCCTTCGTCTTCCACAAATCGCCCAGTTTTTCAGAGTCCCAAAGAGGGGTGGCCAATGTCAATCTCTGTCTCCATCCAAGAGAATTACTGGTGTTGTGCCAAATTTGAATGGGGTGCTTAGTAGGGCCAGTCAAGGTAAATCGCTTAGGTCGGGAATACAATTCCCTATTGTAATTGCCACCTGGAAGAATCCGTCTATCCATGGCTGTTTCATTCTTCAATTGGATATAAGCATAAGAGTTATCTGAGCATGGGCCACTGACAGAAGTTGAGAAGAACGAGCCAAGCAGTTGCCACCCCCTACAACCCCCTGTAAAATATGGCAACAATCGAAGTGAGAGCTGTTAAGATGGATATGAGGCAGGTGGAACCTTCATTGATGAGTGAAGAGTCCCTGGCACTGGCAGCAGGCTGATATTCCATGCCATTGAACAAACATGTTGGGGAACTGAATATTTTCTCCAGTGAACATACCCTGAAGACGAAAGTAAAAATCGTCCTCTAATTCACAGTGAAAACAACACACTGTCAGCAGGTCTTTCAGTGGCCATCATCTTCTGCTACATTAATCAGTAAACATGTTACATGGTTACAGCCAAAGCAGATTAAATAGGTTTAGCCCCAAAGCAATATCCAACACATCCCTGTCCCTATCATATTAACCAACAAACTGATGTGAACAAAGTAATCAAAGATGTAGGAGTAACATCACACAGGAGACAATCTGTAGTGGCACTATATTAGCCATTAGGGTACAAGAAAAAATGACAACAGGACAAGAGACATCAGTGCACCTATCATTTCCATAACTTAAGCCCCACGATACCTGCGGGTTGCCTAGTATACAGTGGTTGCCCATCTGATTCCCTGTTTAAGATAAGAACATGTTTTTAACACTGCATCAACCATTTCATCAGCATTCATTAAACCTATTCCTGCCCCCCGCCTCATCAGTGGCATTTTCAGTTAACATAATTTTTTCAACATTTTCTCCAATATCCATTCTGCACCTTTTTGACCCTGCACTTAACTTGGACACCAATCTGCTATCTGCCTCTTACAAGACTGGTTCCATTTGGACTCAGTTACTCTACTGCGAAACAGCGTGAGCAGCGATGCACCAACAATTGTCATGCTGACAAAAGATCATGAGCAATGTACTCCAGTGCAAACCATCAGTGAAAGCAGGATGTTTTCTTTCACTTCCCAGCTTAAAAGATTGAGGAAGCGCTACAGGACTGTCATAATGTGCCTGGGCAAAATGTCTTCCAAATACCCTCCCAGGTCACAAAACATTGTATCTAATTTCACGTCTCATTACCCTTATCCTAATGTGGCCTTCAAGAATTTGTTCTAAAAGCTTACTTCTCAGTCCATCTGTAGCCTCCAATATGCCAGCTAAACTAGCACTGTAGGGCAACTCTTCAGTGGAAAAAGCATATGGCTGCAGTTCTTCTTTCGACAGTCCCATTAATTGGCAAACTCTAGTCACAACTGTTCTCCTTTAGTCCAAATTGCTTGTTTACCAATGCGGTTGTCCTCTTTTGGTTAATTGAGGGCCTCTCCATCTATATATATAAAAACGAATGTCTGTCTGTCTGTCTGTTTGTCCTTTATGCATTACTACACCGTTCATCCGATCGCCATGAAACTTTGGGAAGTTGTTGAGTACACTCCCGCGAAGGTTTCTGGCATAAATTTTATTTAAATATCGGCCCCCCAGGGCCCTAATAATCTTTCGAATACTAATGTCCGCACAAGACGGAAAAACAAAAAATTGTGTATCCACAATCGCTCGAATAAATAAATAGAATTAAAACAACACTTTGAAATGTTTTCCATATTAAAATGAATACGTTTCAATAAAAATGACACAATGTAAATTGAATGTTATCATAATGAGTTTCCATGAATTTCTTTTCTTCGGAGATCGCAGCAACGCGCGACCGGTAAGCTAGTAACAAATAAAATACATCCAGCCACCAGTGTTTTCTTGACCCTCCTGATCCTCTTCCATCCACTGTGTATCTGCCAGCAATTGCAACCTAGAGTAGAAAGTGGCTGTGATGTGCTGCATATCTAGAAAATAATCTTTCTTAAAAGCACATTTCTGCAGGTAGTACTGGCATTTGATTATCCTTGCCTTTAGCTGTTTAATAAATTGTAAAATCACCCAGAGCTTGCATACAGATCCTATACTGTTATATGTTAGTGTTAGTATTGGGGGATTTAAATGTCCACTTTGACGATCCCCTTGATAAAGAGGCGGCAGACATTAAATCTGAACTACTCTCTCTACAACTAGAGCTAAAGAACTACGACCTGTCACACCAACTGGGACATTTATTGGACCCTATATTTGGGAATTGGACGGGAGTTCAGACCTCATCTCCCAACCAGTACCCTGGTCCGATCACTTTGTTATCCCCATGCAAATTCAATTAGATGAAACTGAACACCACAAAGATAGTGCACAACGATATCAACGTAGGAAATGGAAAAATTTCTTTCTAGACACCTTTATAAAAATCCTTGAAAATGCGGGACCTCCTAGAGGATCTGACAGTGAGACAGCATATAAACATCTACAGAATTGCATCACTAATGCTCTAGATATCACTGCCCCTATTCGCACTTTAACCAACTCTAAGAGGACTAAAAAAACTGCCCCGTGGTTTACACAGGAGCTTCAGCTAGCTAAAACTGCTTGTAAAAAGCTCGAAAGGGAATGGCGCAATAACTTCTGCCCTAAAATCAAAACCCTATATAAAACGGCGCAAAAAGAATATACCAAAAATATTCGAGTGTCTAAAGCATCCCATTATAGTAACCGTATCCTGGAAGCTGAAAACTCCTCGAAAGAGCTCTTTCAGATCTTCAAAGAGATTTCTATAATATCCACGAATCCTACATCCCACAATGATTCAGTAGACACTTGCAATAAAATTGCGAAGTATTTTTCCGGCAAGATCACGGACATCTATGCCAATTTCTCCAGTAATATAAAATCTGGCATTGACTTTGTTGAGAGGGAAGATACCACCCTTACAAAATCTTGCCTTTGTGCTTTTACTGTTCCTCCCTCCGAAATTCTCATGAAGACGTGTAAAAGTATTAAATCTGGCTCTCCCCGAGATCCCGCTCCCCCTAAAGTTTTAGCAGCTAGCCTCTCGGTCTTAGAGCCCTACTTTAGACATATGCTCCAAGTCTCTTTTAACACTGCCTGTCTGCCTGTAGAATGGAAGAAAGCAATCGTACTCCCCATCAAGAAAAAACCGAATGTGAGCCAGGACAACCTGGAGAACCTTCGCCCCATCTCCTTGCTACCCTATCTAGCAAAACTTGCCGAGAAAGTAACCAACATCCAACTCATGGCCCACCTTGAATCTCAAAATGCCTTTCATAGCTCGCAGTCGGGCTTTAGATCGAGCTACTCCACAGAGACAGCGCTCCTGAGAGCGACCGAAACTCTGCGGGAAGGAGCCGATGAGGGTAAGATCATGGCACTCATCATGCTGGACCTCAGTGCCGCGTTTGACACTGTAGCACACTCCATCTTGCTACAGTGTCTAAACAAAGCGGGGGTCACCAAAGAGGCTCTGGGGTGGCTGAAAGCCTTTCTCACCAACAGGAGCTTTCAGGTCCAGAGAGGAAACTATCTCTCGGACAGCATGGTATTAGAACAGGGGGTACCTCAGGGCTCTGCCCTGAGTCCCACCCTGTTCAACCTTTATATGGCGCCGTTGGCAGAGGTGGTTCAATCGTACGGCGTAGAACTTGTCTCTTACGCCGACGATACTCAACTGTTGATCTCCTTGTCCCAAGCCCCCACCTCTGATGCTAACAACTTCAAATCCTGCATGAGCAATCTCGCAGATTGGATGACTAATCACTGCCTCAAACTAAATGGCACAAAAACTGAGGTACTCATAATAGGAGGTAAGGACACCAACTGGACCAAAGACTGGTGGCCTCCCTGTCTAGGGTCTCTACCCACTCCCAGTCGAGAAGCGAAGAACTTAGGCGTCTGGATTGACAACAAACTTTCGTACGACAGCCATGTAAAAAAAACTGTAGGAAAGTGCTTTGGAGTCATGAGAACTCTCAATCGTACCCTGGATCTTTTCCCTCTAGATTCCAGGCGTACCATGACTCAGGCACTTATAACCTCCCGTATAGACTACGGCAATGTGCTTCTGCTGGGTACCTCCGAAAAGAACATCAGAAGATTGCAGGTCTTACAAAATTCAGCTGCACGTTTAGTGCTAAGACTTCCCAGAAGAGCACCTTCTAAATCCACCTTGGCTACCCTCCATTGGTTGCCAATCAGGAAGAGAATCCTATTCAAGGCACTTCTCTGGTGCTATAGGATTATCTCTCAGAAAGCTCCATCCTATCTGTCCGATCTAGCCATGATCTACGAACCCAACAGATCCCTTCGTTCCAAGGGAACGGGTTTGCTCAAGACTCCGCGCACAAAAAAAGCTAGAATGGGAGGTCGCTCTTTCCGTTCTTTAGCAGCTAACAGATGGAACACCCTTCCCGTCAACATTAGACTAGCTACTAATGAGTCCTCTTTCAGAAAACTGCTGAAAACACATCTGTTCGCCCTTTAGTTTCCCCCTCCCCATTCTCCTCCCTTGACTCGATCTCCACAGCGCGGGGACACGCCGGGAGGCGTCACCAGGCATTTTACAAACCCCTTTAATAATAATAAATATACTCTCTGTCTTTAGTTCCTCATACATAGATTTGAAAATGGTTAAAGTACCAACCCACCTGCAACTCATTTTCTGTTACAGAATAGCTTGATTCACTTTCTAATGGTAGACTTTAGGCAAAAGCTAATATCATCTAAATACGATCTTTTACCTATTGAAGCACCATCCCTTGGTGCGAATATCAATAGCTATGATACTTGTGCTCTTACTGTGAATAGTCCCTAGGGTTACACCTGGAATCTCTTCCTTCACTCTCACAAACACATTCACATTCCTCAGTCCTAATGAATGTACCATTTTTCCTCAGCAAACCTTACATAGCCTATGTATTATTAGCAAATGTTGAATATTTCACAGCCTTCTTCCCCATCTTCCTCAAGTCGATCAATCACAGTCCGATGGCAGTCTTTGATGTTCTTCCTGGGGACCACACACTAGCCACCTCTCGCTGTAAATCTGGTCCGTGAAGGCCACCATTTCTCCCACTTGACCCTGTCCAGAGTATTGCACTGGTCAGCTCTCCAAACATGTTGTGAAGATCAACCCGTTCTATTACATGTGTTGTAAAGGCATGTGTTGTGAAGTCATGCATTGTAGAAGTCTGATATACGTCTCAGGTATGTATACAAGGTCTGGTGGCTCTGGAGACCAATGCATCAACTGAAGAAATCTGTGTTTAATTTATGATCACAGGCTTGAATCTTGGTGTGGCCATTCACCCTTTCATCTGATAATTCCATTCTTCTGGGTTCGGATTTCAGGCTCCAAACTGCCAACTTGTTTTTGTGCCTCATAGCATACTATGAACTAGCTGGGCTTAGTTGTCCTGAATGTTATAGAGTCTATCAATGACATGATGTGTTGAAGGCTTTAAAATATATTTCGTTGCTGAATCTAAACTACTGTCGGCTGTTTCAATAAGAATTACCATCATTACAAAATGGCCTTCATATTCACTATTGTTATCTACTCAGCATGCTTCTCCTACGTGAGAATTTTCAGGTGTTTTAGGACTTATGTTTGAGATGCACATATGAGCAGGTATGACACAATTTCTCTAATGTTAGAGCCTTTGTATTGTTTATCAGGTCTTACTTTCCTAACAACTTTATGGGTCTGATTAATAATTCTATGATACTGGATCAGTAAATATCACATCAGGTAAATATTCCCATGTGGATCTTCATTCATCAGATGAGATAATTGTTTTATATTGTTTTTATTGTTTTGTGAATAAAGTTACATAAACAAGAAAACAAGCAAACAAGATATTAACATTCTGCAGAGAGGAAAATACACATACAGTACGACGAATGGTGACACAACTTTTGCAAAACACATTTTGGCCGTGAAAAGCCTGAGCTGTATAGTTAACTAAAGTTGTGAAACAGGTACAAAGGAGAAGCCCCCAGTAGACGACGTCTCATCATAGGATTGAAGTCATTAGTAGCTAAACCATATATCTTTTTGTGAGTTCTCTGTCTTTCGGCAAATCAATAGTATACAATAGGTGCTAATCCAATACAATATGATCAACGGCACACACGGAGATCATGACAAACCCCCTGGATGTTATAACACTACATATGTGGTCCCTAATGATGTGATCTAACCAAGGAGTCCCTTGGTTGCTCATTTATATCGTGGGTGTGATGAAATCGTTGCCATTCAGCATATATCTCAGCTGTTCCTTCACTACATGCAGGGCCTTTCAGCCAGGTCGACCTGTGAGCGAAAGCCTTTCATCCATGCACGCATCAAGGTTTGTTTGACTAATAAGAGCAAAACAGCACATTGCCTTCTAACAGGTTTACAAAGCGATTTAGTGCAGCTGAGTAGTAGCAACTGGAGAGTGCAGTCAAATTGCAATTTAGTAATTTCCTCTAGCTTTCGTATTATGTCTACCCAAAAAGGCTATGGTCAGGACATTCAGAAGCGGCTGGCAGAGAACTAGAGTGGAGAGGCGAGTGGAGCCTGGCCGGGCGGGGGGTGGGGTACAAAATACCAAAAAACCCACTTAACTCCTTGCCGCGTCTCTCCTCCATCGTCTCTCCTCCGTAGTCCCTCGTCGTTTCCAAGGCCAGAACCAGGATGCAAACAGGCTCACTCCCCTGAGCCAATCACAGCACTGCAATGCAGCATTGTAATTAGTCTGAGCGCTGTGGTTCGGCGCTCAGATGGGGAATGGGATCCTTATCATGTTTCTCACCAGGCTGTGTAATGCAGCCGGATGGGGAACATGCAAAGTGAGCTTGACTGTTTGGCCGGACCAAGATGGCTGGCCAAACAGTCATGCACACTTTGAGTGGGCAATGCACTCCCCCCTTGGGCCACTAGCTCCACCATAACCCAGCCGGAACTTACAAAAAATAAAATTATAATAACAATGTTATTATCATTTTATTTTTCCTGCTCTAATAGAAGTGTGGTGATGCTCCTCCACCTTAACGGAGGAGCCGCCCCTGGGGGCATTCCCAGGCTAGCCGATAAAATGTCACTGCATCCGTGCTACAGCTATTCTATTTCAGGTCCCTAGTGGAATCAATTTTGTGCAATGTGAATGGACCACAAAACAAGCGATTAGATTATTTAAAATGGAGAAGTGTGTGTCTATAATTAATGGAGACTGCTTTTGACTGTCAGCAGTAATAGTTCCATAAGTTGTCATTAAGCGGCTTACCAATATCTTCTTCCCAATATGTTCATCAATATTCAGGGCTGGTGGCTGGTAGTCTATGTACGGGGAGGGTGATCAAGTGTTTTAGCAGGAGCAATGCCTTCGGTTCATCCGGAAATTAAGGCCAGTGTGTGGAGACAGCATGTCGCAAATGAAAAAAGGCAAAACATTGAGGGACATAGTATCTCTATTCAGCCTAAATTGTTCCAGTGTTAGAAACAGGGCCGGACTGGCCATACTGGGCATTAGTATTTCTCCGGGAGCCTGGAAAGGTGGGGGCTGGTTTTGCAGCAGTGAGGACTGGTTTTGTTACTGGGGCTGGTTTTTCAGCAGTGCGGCAATATCGGCCCTCCGTAATAAAAGCAGCAGTGCTTCACACCCCCTCAACCCCCACCCTGGGTGGCTGGTCCTACAAAATCTCCAGGACTGCTTGGAGTTCCAAGTCCGGCCTGGGTCAGAAACCTTCTACTGGGAAGAGTTAACTAATAATTTGGAAAGTTGGAGATTGGCTTTCTCCAGTCTCTTAACTACAACAGTATCCAAAGAGGAAGTTTTTGTTGGATTAGTAAAAATCTGAACGAGGGAGAGTATAGTTGATATGCACTGCCCTATCAGGCAAGGTCCAGCGCGAACACCTAGCAGTTTGTATAAATTGAGACGTGTAGGCAGTTTCATTGATATGACAATGGCAAGGGTGCTCTTGTCTACCTGGTCTACTTCTATTGGTAAGTGTGGAGCGCTACATTCTTTATCAAACCAGTAAGTGGCATAGTGCGATTGTGCAGCACAGTATTCTGTTTCAAGACCAGGAACTGTGAAACCCCTTTACCCCTCCCCTCTTGTCATGATCTGATAAAATAAGGGCTTAACATTTAAGCCTGGGCTTCCAACCCCCAACAATAGCCTCATCACTTGTGAGCATAGTGTACGAAAAAAGTTCAATTTAAAGGGATTGGAATATTGATCAATAAATACATGAATCTGGGGAGTGCCATCATTTTTAGTAAAGCGATTGTTTCAGCCATTGAAAGCGGGAGTTTGATCCATCTATAATCAGCCAACTCATTTGTCAATGGTGAGACCATAGTTATCTCTTATCACAGTCTATCTTGATATATCTGGATTTGCATGATTCCTGTCAGGCCTTCAGGATGTAGGATCTGCAAGACCGTCTCCTGCCAGGGGTAAGGTGGTCTGGATCTTCTGGGCCTTCATGTGATGCTTGGAAGTATGCAGGTGACAACAATTAGCAGAAACACATCAGGTGTGTGATGCTAACATCCTTCCAAAAGCCACAGTAATAGTACAATATAGAACCTGTGCCGCAACGGACTCATTCCGACATTCCATCAGGAATCCGCTGCTTGGACCCTAGAATCCTACACGGCAGCCTGTTTTGCCCTCCTTATAGAAGCGTAGTACTGAGTCAGTTTTGTTTTCTATCACAGAAGTAGCATGCATGTTTTTAACTGTGACCGTGCGCCCGAGCACCTTAGTATTTAACACCAGAGACTCCGGCTCTCACCTACTTGTAGGTCAGCTAGTGAGGTATAAACATAGGTCCCCTATACTACTTGGTTGGACTCTTAAATACTCACTCCAGATAATTTGTTTCTGGGTTTACGCGCACCATGTTAATACACATTACTCGTTATAGGCACCACCTGTCAGGTTTATTTTAGACAGATTAGTAATTAGATTATTCAGGATACCACACTTTATGTGCTATGCTATTTGTCATGAGTTACTGTCTAGTGCTTCAATGGTAGCTTAGTCAGTGCATTGATGGCCTCCTTTGCCTTCACAGTTAATTGGTTGCTTCGGCGGCTCCCTTAAATCATTCCACCTGCTAGTGAAGACAAGATTTCTGATATATACAGGTATGTAGGAATAATGTTACTACACCTGGTTTGTGGCAAATAGCCCCTGTACCACTGTTTATTAAAGTCCTGCATTATTTGCAGATTTCTACCTCTGGAAGTATACCGGAGGTGTCGGCTGACACCTCCCTGGAAATTGATGCAAGTTGATCGCTCATATACTTGGACCCACAGTTACGGTAAGCATGGTGTTGCCCAATGACCCACGTGCTTTATAAATTATACCAAGATCACACAACACTCACTTATATAATTATCATCCCACAGGCTGTCATTCCACCCTGTCCTGATGAAGACACGCTTCTGATGCATTATCTTTTGCACATCTGTCAAGGGTCGAAACGTCGACGTTGTTATCACAAATTAGTCCACACAATTCCCAGGCTGGAACAATAGAATAACAACCACTGCTGGGATTTATGCAACTTAGTCCTGGACGTGTAAAAACTAAAACAATTGTCTTCTGTATGTATATGTCATCCATGTCCCTTTTGTACAGCACTTTTGTCACTTATCACTACTAGTCACTAAACGTACACTATTGACTGTTTTTTTGCCAGATATGTGTTTTTTGTCACAGACAGTAATTTTTTATTGATCTCACATTTATATGAATACAAAGTAAAAACATTTGTTGAGCAAAAAAATTGTTTTTGTTGTGTGTTGCTTGGATATTTAAATGATATTTTCTTGTAATGGTATAGTACACCAAGTACAAATCATTGGTCTTTCCCAACAGAACCATTATTTCCTTTAACGCTAGGACAACGCCACCACAACGGAGAAATCTAAATTGGCCGGGCCCAATCCTGCCGCTCGACAGCGATGGACTATTTTTAGAAGGCAGAGGTGCCCGCTGCATCAAAGGAGGTAAGCTGCTTACTTGACAGTAAACTATGGAGGACAGCCCACATCTAAATACAGAGGGTCAACGGGAGTCCCACCAAGTACTAAATCAGGGCCATTGTCTTTGAGGGTCTTAGAAGGGAATCTCCTAATGTGCTGTTGATTAGTGAGTTCTGGTAATATCATAATATCAGATGGAGTGCAAGGTAGGCATTCAATATTGGTTACCCAAGTCAGTGATTCATTGGATGCCAATCAGTAATCAATACATGAATGCATATCATGTACATAGGAAAAGAAAAAGTGCACTTTTACCACATTTCTCATGGCAGATAATCCTCAAACCTTCTGTATTAGGTATATGGTGCACACAGCCGCCATCTGTGCAGGTAACAGCGGTGGGGTGGTGGGGCCGGGTAAGGGGGGATTTCGAGAGCTGATGCAGAGGGAAAATTAAATAAATAAATAATTCTTCCTCTGCATCGTCCCACGAAATCTCCCTTTACCTGGCCCCACCGCTGTTACCTGCGCGGACCGCGGCTGGGCGCACACATTTAATAGACTCCCACATGGTCAAAAAGTAATGGGTTATCGCTGTCTAATGTGGGTTGAATGGTGAAAATAAAGTTGCCACCCCAGAAAACATTCTGGGCTTGATGTTGCCTACACAAGGACACAACTTGCTCAAAAAAGTTTGGAGAGTCAATATTTCATGCACATATGTATTGCTCAGTGTAACAGGAGGGTCGTGCAATGTTCCTATATGAAAAGTCAATCTACCTAGTGGATCTCAATGTGCGTATGAGAGCGTAAAACAAATGGAACGTTTTATTAGGATCGCTACCCCACATGAGTAAGAGCTGAAAAAGGTGAAATATCTATTGGGGTCATAGTGTATGGCAAAACAATTAGATACATGGTCACCTTAATGAGTTTCTTGTAGCATTGATATTTCCATATGCCATATCTTTCAAGATATGCAAGTACAAGCCTCCTTTCCTTTGGGATCCCCTAGCCTCCAATATTCCAGGAAATCATCTTGAGTTGTCCCTTAATCTACAGTTTGTTGTGTAAATAAATAAGACCACAGAGCTCCCTGGATGTGTACCTAAGTTTAACAATGGCAAGTTGTACAACATCTTTAAAGAAAATGTTCTGAGAGACCCTTGACCCCACCAGGTAGGTCGCTCCCCCTCCGCACAGCACCGCCTGTGCCTCCCTGCCCCAGCTGCCGCTGCTGAGGACGTTCGAGGCCCTCCACCACCCGCAGGCTGCCACCTGCGCCTCATCCCTGGTGGCCAGTGGTAGGCCGTAGGTAGGTTTGTTCATCCTCCGCTTTATTGATTTTATTGTATTGCCTGTATTTTCATTGTTGTGTCTGTGACTACTGTTGTCTGTCTTCCCCCGCTGCCTGTACGTGGTCCGTGCCCCTTTGTCTTCCCTCTGTTCCCCTCGCTGTCCCCGTGCTCTCTCTGCCCGGTTTTCCCTTCTGTTCCCCTCGCTGCCCCGTGCCTCTCTGCCCGTTCTGCCCTCTGTTCCACTAGTTTTACCCTCGTTTTTTGTGCCTTTTTGCCCTCTGTTCCACTCGTATTTGCCTCATTTTTGTGCCCTTCTGCCCTCTGTTCCACTTGTTTTTTTGTGCCCTTCTGCCCTCTGTGCCACTCGTTTTTCCCTCGTTTTTGTGCCTTTGTGCCCTCTGTTCCACTCGTTTTCCCCTCGTTTTTTTGGGCCTTTCTGCCCTCTGTTCCACTCGTTTTTCCCTAGTTTTTTGTGCCTTTCTGCCCTTTGTTCCTCTCGTTTTTCCCTAATTTTTTGTGCCTTTCTGCCCTCTGTTCCACTCGTTTTTTTGAGCCTTTCTGCCCTCTGTGCCACTCGTTTTTCCCTCGTTTTTTGTGCCTTTCTGCCCTCTGTTCCACTTGTTTTTCCCTTTTTTTTGTGCTTTTCTGCCCTCTGTTCCACTCATTTTTCCCTCGTTTTTTGTGCCTTCCTGGCCTTTGTTCCACTCGTTTTCCCCTCGTTTTTTGTGCCCTTCTGCCCTCCGTTCCTCTCGGTTTTTTGTGCCCTTCTGCCCTCTGTGCCACTCGTTTTTCCCTAATTTCTGTGCTCCTTTTGCCTTCTGTTCCACTTGTTTTTGTGCCCTTTTGCCTTCTGTGCCACTCGTTTTACCCTCGATTTTTGTGCCCCTTTTTCCTCCTGTTACCTTCGTGTCCCTCACCGCCCTCGCCGCTGCATCCCCTGGGGCCCCGCCCCCTGATTGCCCATTGCCCATTCGCTGCCCCCGCCTCCCAGCTGCTCCTCCCTCCCACCTCCCCATATATGCCAGCCGCTGCGCGGGTGCGCCGCTGGCGTGCAGAATGTACACCTAAAGCGAGCCTGTCTGCTACCGTCCGCGCCCAGCGCCAGAACCACTAGCCCCCTCACCCGCCACGATGACCGCCGCCACTACGACGCCATCACTCTGCACGCTCTCAACTCCGGACAGAGCCACACCTGCTTTAAGGCCTTCCCGAAACGCACACACGGCCCCTTCACCTGCCGGAACTGCAGCTACCCCAGCCTCAGAGCCAACGAACCACCCACCAAGAAAGACCCCAACCACCTCCAATGCATACTACTGAACTCCCGCTCCACACGCAAGCATGCCGTCGAGCTCTGGGACCTGCTTGACACAACTTTCCCGGACGTCGCCTTCCTTACAGAGACCTGGTTTAATGACTCCTCCGCACCCGACATCGCCATAGCCATCCCAGACAGCTACAAGATCACCCGCAGAGACCGCACCAATGGAGTCGGAGGAGGAATTGCCATCGTCCACAAGAACAGCATCAGGGTCTCGACTAGCACCGACGACTCGCTCAGCACCCCCGAACACATGCATTTCCAGATCCACACAGACCCTGATTCCACCCTCAGAGGCACCCTCGTCTACCGACCCCCCAGACCCCACCCCAGTTCAGCGACTCCATCGCCGACTTGATAAGCACGCAACCCTGACCTCCACCTACTACATTCTCCTCATAGACCTGAACTTTCGCCTTGAGAACAACAACGACAACAACTCCACAACCCTGATTGATAACCTCGGCAACCTCGGACTGAAGCAACTCGTCACAACACCCACCCACTCCGCCGGCCACATGCTCGACCCAGTCTTCTCCTCAAGCCCGTACGTCTCCATCAGCCACACCACCGAACTCCTCTGGACTGACCACCGCTGCATCCACTTCGCCTTCCAGAAACCCACCACACACCACCGCACCCAACAGATGCCCCACCCCGCTGCTGTAGCAAAAGCACTGAAGCCCAACTACACGCAAACCTCGCTCTCACCCCACCCACTGAACCCATCAACACCGATGATGCTGCCCTCAGCCTCAGACGCTGGATTGAGGACTGCGGCAACACCCTCGCACGCTGAAGAACCCCCCCCCCCACAGAGACACCAGCAAGAGGGCCAGCTGGTTCACCCCAGAACTCCTAGCCACCAAGCAAGCCTGCAGGAAACTAGAGAAGAAATGGCACAGTGAACAAACTCCGGACAGCCACGCAGCACACAAGGACCCCATCCGCAACCACCACTACCTCATCAGGGCGGCCAAGAGGACCTCCTTCAATGATCACCTCAACAACAATGCACACAATAGCAAGGAGCTCTTCAACATCGTGAAGGAACTCTCCAACCCCAGCTCCAACACCAACGACATCCCGCCATCGCAAGCCCTTTGAAACTCCCCCGCCACCTTCTTCCACCGCAAGATAGCAGACATCCACGACAGCTTCAACACCTAGACAGCCCCAACTGACAGCAACACAACAGACCCTCCGTACACTATTGACCACGACCCCTGCTAGCCTCGGCCAGAGTGAGCATCGATGACACCATCAAGACCATGCGCTAAATCCACTCCGGCTCACCGTCGGACCCATTCCCGCACCACGTCTTCAACAGAGCAAGCAGCACCATCGCACCACACATGTGCAACATCATAAATCTCTCCCTCGAGACCGTGACCTTCCCAGAGATCTGGAAACACGCTGAGATCAACGCCCTATTCAAAAAACCTAAGGCAGACCCAAGAGACCTCAAGAACTTCCGGCCCATCTCTCTGCTCCCCTTCCCAGCCAAGGTTATTGAGAAAACCGTCAACAGACAGCTAACCCAATACCTCAAAGAAAACCGAATCCTGGACCCTTCCCAGTCAGGGTTCCGCAGCAACCACAGCACCGAGACTGCCCTCATCACCGCCACCGATGACATCAGGACCCTGCTGGACAACGGCGAGACCGCAGCACTCATCCTCCTAGACCTCTCTGCCACCTTCGACACCGTCTGCCACCACACACTACGCACCCGCCTCCACGCTGCAGGGATCCGAGACAATGGCTCTGGATTGGCCCACCTCCTTCCTCTCCGGCAGAACCCAGGGTGTCTGCCTCCCCCCATTCGGTTCCAAAGCCTCTGAGATCATCTGCGGCGTACCCTAGGGATCATCCCTCAGCACGACGCTGTTCAATATTTACATGGCCCCTCTCGCACACGTAGCCCGGCAGCATGACCTCTACATAATCTCCTACGCTGACGACACTCAGCTGATCCTCTCCCTCACCAGGGACCCCATCACAGGCAAAGCCAACCTCCATGAAGGAATGAAGGCCGTCGCCGACTGGATGAAGACCAGCCGACTGAAGCTGAACTCGGACAAGACGGAGGTCCTCATCCTCGGCTCCAACCCTTCAGCCTGGGATGACTTCTGGTGGCCGAAGGCACTGGGGGCAGCCCCGACACCCACCGATCATGCACACAACCTGGGAATCATCCTCGACTCAACGCTCTCAATGACCAGGCAAGTCAACGCCGCCTCTTCCTCCTGCTTCAACACCCTCCGCATGCTCCACAAGATCTACAGATGGATCCCGAAAGATACAAGAAAGACAGTCACCCAGGCCCTCGTCAGTAGCAGACTCGACTACGGAAACGCCCTCTACGTGGGAGCCCCGACCAAGCTCATCAAACGACTACAACGCATCCAAAATGCCTTGGCACGACTGATCCTCATCAACGTACCACGCCATGGCCACATCACCCCCCACCTGAGAAACCTGTACTGGCTCCCCGTCAACAAGATGATTTCCTTCAAGCTCCTCACCCACGCACACAAGGCACTCCACAAGACTGGCCCAGCCTACCTCAACAGACGGCTCTCCTTCTACATCCCCAACCGCCAGCTACACTCCACCAACCTCTCACTCGCCACCGTCCCGTGCATCCGAAGAACAACCACCGGTGGGAGATCCTTCTCCCACCTTGCCGCCAAGACATGGAACACCCTCCCACTGAGCCTCCGACAGACCCAAGACCTGCAGACCTTCAGGAGGATACTCAAGACCTGGCTGTTCGATCAGTAGCACCCCCCCCCCCAGCGCCTTGAGACCCTCGCTGCTAAGTAGTACGCTTTACAAATGCTTCATTGATTGATTGATTGATTGATTGATGTGCAAGGCAACTCTGTTCCGACACTGTCCCACTGTTTCTGCTGTCTCCTTGTGCAGGCTCACTATGTGCTGCCTAGCATCAATGCTGGCACCCCTGCACAATGGTGCGAGGGTCTCTGTCACTGCGCCGTTTCAAAAACACTGCAATGTGATTTATTTACAAGAGTATGGTGCACCTGTGTTTAGTCCCTTGCACTGGCGCTAAAAAAGCTGTCTACCGCCAGCGCAGGCACCCAGTTCTTGCACTGCAGGGATTATTGTGTTCGTGCAAGAAGGTACACCTTCCTGCGCAAAAACAATCATTAATCACGTTTTGCTCCTTCTATGTGTGCTGCCAAAAAAAGGAGAAATAAAAGTATTTCTCCTTGTCACGTCACTCTAACGCCTTTTTTTGAAAGGTGTTAGCTTTTGGATCTGCATCAGATTTACAGATCCTCGTAAATCTGGGACAGTGTCAAAAAGCAAAGGGTGTTGTATGGGAGCGCCCGCAGCAGCACCCACTGCACGCCCCTTTAGAGAGCATCTGAAAAAGTACCCTGAAAATCAAGGGTAGGAATCAGCATAATGAAATTTACAAGTAAGTTATTCGAACAAGAACACTGTGTTTCACTGATGAGAATAATGCTTTACCCCTTGGCGAACGGCTATTCAGTTTTTAGAAATGCACATTGTTCATTTCATGCCAAGTTAAAAACTGATCTTCCAACCTGCTTTTGGCATCTATCGGCTCTAATTTCTTAAACTGGTAACGGTTCTACTCTTTTGGGAATTAATTCTATAATACAGCGAGCATTGTTCCTACCACATCAAATAAAATCGAAATACGGATATGTTTAACTGACTGAATCGTTGCGTTATGTGAATATAACGCTTTTCATTGCAGTCATGTACACTCTGCTCACGGTTCTCAGTTCTAGACAGACAGGTGACCTGCAAATGCTTCCCTTTTGTTTTATGTATGCTCCTTTGAAGAAGTAAAAAGTCACTTTGCCGTTCTGGAAATTCCAGTTGGACAGTTGCATACAGTTGTTGCTTGTTAGTTAGTGGACTTTGGACTTACAAGAGCCAGTAGAATAAGCAGGTGAAATGATATAGTTTTGGGCAATCGTAAAATGGGACGGGGGGGGGGGTAGCAGAGCGTCCACAAAACAACGTTGCAAAGAACTTATGGATAGACTTCTTTAAGCCACAATATGCATGTAATCTGGACCCAGGCCATTACCTACCTCCCCCGATGGTCTCCTTTAAAGGCGAAGTGTTTACCCTGGGTGATGTAAACATAGCGTTGGATGGGGTGTCTGTGGGGAGAGCGCCAGGAATGGACGGAATACCGGCCGATGTATTCTTAAGCGACCGGGCTTCATGGTGCCAATACTTTGTCTGGCTAGCAAATTCCATCGCTCATGGAGCTTCCATACCCAATTCATGGATGGGTGCGGAGATCATCCCAGTTTTTTAAAAAAGGTGATAAGACACTCCCAAGCAACTACAGACCCATCAGTCTTATCGATTCTGCACAAAAATTGATGGGTCGACTGATACAAAACAAACTACAAGCTTGGATAGATGAGAAGGATGTTCTCCCCCCCTTCCAAGCCGGATTCCGCCCCCTAACAAGTTCTATTGACCAGGTCTTTTATTTTCTAACTTTATACTGGAGAAACGTGATCTTGATCAATGGTCCATTGTATGCCGTATTTGTTGACTTAAAGTCAGCATTCGACTTAGTCCCGCGACAAAAATTGTGGAGTGTCCTCGCGGAAATTGGTATCAGCCCCGAACTATTGACATTGTTAGTCCGCATGCATGAAAATAACTACGCTAGGATCAGGTGGGGGGCCCAGGGCGAGGTAACTGATTCTTTCACTGTAGAGCGTGGGGTTAGACAGGGATGCGTACTGGCTCCCACCTTATTTTCATTATATATCAATGGCATAGTGGACTACCTGAAGAAATCTCCTACTGATGCCCCAATACTGGACGGGGTTCGTGTACCAGTATTAATGTTTGCTGATGACACGTTGCTGGTATCACGAACTCCTAGTGGCCTCCAGAAGGCAATTAATGCTTTCGGGGATTTCTGCCAGATCCGGGGCTTGGAGTTAAACACTTCAAAGACTAAGTTTATGAGTATGAATCCAGCAAAGCCATTTAGGGGCACAATAACTTTTAATGGGGCTGTCTTAGTACACGTGGAGGCTTTTACTTATCTTGGTATCTCCCTACAGGGCGATATGAAATGGAAGTCCCATATTGACTTAGCAGTTTTAAAGTTCCATCAACTAGCAGGGGCCCTCGCACTTAAACATAAATCTTCATTAACCAAACCTATCCATCCTGTGTTAGAGATTTATAGTATGAAGGTGCTAAGTGCCTGTTTGTATGGCTCAGAGTTGTGGGGTTTTGCCAACTTGAACATTTTGTCTACTGCTGAGAACAAGTTTTTGCGACGTCTGGTTGGCGTTCCACAGAGCACACCAACAATCCCCCTGTTGTATGACCTGGGGAGGAAAAAGATTGAGGACCTGGCTCGACTGCGCCCATTACTATTCTGGAGACGAATAATGTCAACGCCGGAGCTAGGTCATTATGCCTCCGCCCTCATGGACATTATTAAGAAGGACCGGTTCCATACAGTAACATGGCTCAACGAGATCCGGAACCTATTAACAAAACTCCATCTAGACCATTTATGGACTAACACTGACCCAACTGCCTTTCCATCAAAGGAGATTGTGAAAAAAATTTACTGGGATATGACTTTGCAATCTGTTTTGACCTCTAACCCACATTCCATGTTAACATCCCGGTATTTGGAAATCAAATTTACTCCATTTTGTGAACTATACTGGGATTTTATCACAAAACCTATGGATAGAAAGTTGTACTTCCAATTTAGAGCTGGTAGTTTGCCCCTTAACGCTTTCACACAAAGTGGTCGCCTAGCAATGTTATTATATGCAACCATTGCAAAGACTTGGTTGAGGACATCTCGCACTTTCTGTTTGTCTGTCCTCTTTATGCTTCTCCAAGAAGGAGGTGGTTAAAACTAGCGTGTCAGAACGTAGGGACACGTAGGTGCCAGGAAGCACTTAGAATTTTGGAATCAAACAGCTCCCCTCCTTTAGCAATTGCAGTAGCAAAATACCTGGGATGGGCATGGCTCATTCACACTCGCACTTTAGCCAGTGGAGTTAGAGGAAATGTAACGTGATTTTATGTAGATTATAATTAATCATGTGTAGTGAACTTGAGTTTTTAGCAGTAAATGCGTTCCTTTTAGTCATGATTCGTCAGCGTTTTGAATTTAATCTGTGTTTTAAAAATGTGATTGTATTCTAGAATAGTATTTACTGATGTATAGGTTAGGACGTCAATGCTTTTATGACAATGCTGTCGAATAAAGCTTTTGAATTTGATTTGAAATGATATTCGTTATAAATATAAACTGTCGGGCTATTGCGACATGTGATGAGCCTTGTAGTCAAGTTGTTAGTGGACAGATGTTCACTTTACTTTACCTGCTTGTCACTCTCGCCTTCCATCATGATGCAGAGATGATTTTAGACAAGGGCAAAGTGGACATTTGCCCAGGTCCCCCACCTTCCAAGCGACCCCCTGGGTAGGTGACCTTTCTATTTAACCTCTCTCTCTTCTGGTTTTCTTTCACAAAATCTCTCCCTTTCTCAGCCTGCCTTTACCTCTGACTCTCTTGCTCTCTCTATCCAGTATCACCTAAAGAATTTTTGGGCCACTGGATAAGACAGATTTTAAAGGTTTTTGCATGATCCTGTTTCTGAGGTTTTAACAAATATTCAGTATTGTTTAACATCAAGAAGACTTAAAATATTGGTAAAAGGGAAATACAATTAAAAGTTGTTCTGAACAGAGACCCCCAAAATATATCTTTCCCAGGGCCACCAAAATCCTTAAGATAACACTGTCATGATGGCGATGTACCCTTGGGGAAAGCAACTGACTACCTCCTGAAAAAAAACACTCCACCACTTATCCCAATCCAGGCTACAAGACAGTCACATTCGGTAGGATTTCCTTATTATCTTAGAGGCAGGCACGTGTGATGTCGTAGACCTGCCTCGAAGATGAACCAGTGAGGTTTAATACTAATTTGTTTATTATTTCAGATCTTGCTCTGTGTGGTTATTTTGGTGACTAATAGTAGCAACGATGCCACTTGTCAGGTGGGTGTTTATTGGTGGCTTGTTCATGTTTGTCACTTCGATGGCAGTTCAGGTACCATGGAAAAAAGCATCAGTTATTTCCTGTTAGGACCAATACAAGCAGGTCCTTGTTCCTACCATTTGCAGCCACATTCATATTCCCAGGAGAGTAGCTATTCCCCATTCTGTCTTCTTATAGTGTAAGGGCTGCATGTACCATCTTCCACAGATCTCTGTTTCATTTTTTTTTATAAATCATTTTATTAAACAGACATCGGTGTAGATAAGACAGTACAGAGGATCAGACAATGTATACATTACAATAAGCACAGAGGGAAAATGATTGTCATTACATAAGAGAGTAACTTCACTGGGAGGGTGGGTCACCCCGTTCATTACATCCAGGCGGGGAACAAATCTCACCTCGGTAGGTATTCCATGGGCCCCATATACGGGACCACTTTTTGGGGCATCTCCTTGCCAAGTACACTGCCTTTTATCTAAACATGCACCAATCAAGGTTCCTTTCCGAGGCCTCTAGTGTGGGTGAGTGAGTAGCCCCCTCATACTTTGGGCAATATTTATTTTCACCAGCATGAACCCCAGTGTGGCCCACTGTGTCTTGGTGAGTGTTTAGGTCCGTAGGCTCCCAAATATTTAAGAGACATAGTCTCGCCTCCGGGCGGAGATATACACGCAGCACCTCACTGATCGTGTCATGTATCTTGAGCCAAAAGGAGTTGATTTGTTCTCATTCCCAGATAATGTGCATGAACGTGCCCATGAGGCCACAGCACCTTTTGCACTCTAAAGTGTTGGACCACCCCATGTGTTCCAAGCGGGGCCCCGTAATGTATATCCTATGAAGGATCTTAAGCTGCACTAACTGCAGGAGCGCGGGGATAGCCACAACTCTGGGGGAAGACACCGCCACCTGCCAGTCCTCGTCATCTAGCTTGACCACATCTTTCACCCACTTATCCCACAGTGTTTGAAGGGGGTCTATCATGTGGTTGATTAACTTCTTATATCAATCAAATATAACTTTATTCGATTGTTAAAAAGCAATCATTAAAGTGTACATACAAAACATTTCATAAAAATACATTTCAGTTCATTTTACAATCTCTCAGTGTCGTACAAAAAAGAAGAACATTCATTAGTAACAAAGTTTCCAATTTATAACATTCGTAATCTTATTAAAGTGCATTATATAATCATACTTTTTCTAGTACGCATCACTGTATTTCAAAAGCAATGTAATTTTTGCAACACATAGATGATTATCCAGGTATTGAATGCTTAAAATGGGCAAACAGCATTGCCGATGGCCCATCTCTCTCAGTAACGGCAGTAAAACACTATGCCTAATCAGACTATAGAATTTACAGAATAGAAGAACATGCATAGTACTTTGGGGGGAAACATCATCACAGGGACAAGGGGGTAAATCTTGTGTCCAATTACTTACTGTTGAAAAACTAACCAATCTAAATCTAAAATGGGATAATAGGAATCTGTCGTAGTTATCAGGGACATAAATCAGATAGGGTTGAATATTAAAAGTTGTTAATAACATTTGGTGTTGCAGGACAGTAGGTTTTAAAACTTCAGATGTAATTCTTAAGGAATCCAAAAAAGCCAAACCCTCCTTCTTCAAGTCCTTACGTGAAATAGCTGAGATAGTAAGGGGATTTAGAAAGTAATCCAACTTTCCAATATTGGTTAGAAATTTACATACATAGCTCAGCCATGGTATCCTCATGGCTCCTTCTAGTTTCAGAATATCTGTCAGAATATCTCTATTAAGCTTGGTTTCTTCTTCGGTCCACAGCCTGTGCCATAATAGCACAGGCTCAAGCTTAATGAGATCCGATATAAAGGCAAGACCCAGTTCTGCGTGGCAGTTATAATTAGGAGTGCTCTTAGGAACTGCAAGGATAAACTTTAAAAAGGAGTTCTCAACTACCTGGATGGGCATAGGGTCTGCGAAACCCCATACCCCGCTACCGTAAATTGCACCAGATACACACTTGGCTTTGTAGATCTTAATTAACTCCACAGGGGGTCTGGTACCTAATTTCTTCGAGAAAGTCTTGAGGGCAGCCGTCGAGCGAACCATCACAAGTTTTTTCGCTGCCACTGCCTGTCCCCATGGCTCGCTCTGGGTAAACAGTATGCCTAGGTAAGAAAATTGCTTAGTGGATTCAAGTTTCTGTCCTGCTATAAAACTGGCCCTCTTGGTTTTAGAGTACCTGCCGCAGCGCGTGGTGAAAGTTTTCGACGTGTTTACTCTTAGGCCCAACTCATTCATGAAGAGGGCAAAACTATCCACATTGCGCTGAAGTCCTACTTGAGTACGAGACATTAGCACAGCATCGTCAGCGTACAGAAGCGCCGGGATTGGGCGGCCTGCTACATATGGGGAATCTAAACTATTTTGGCACAGGGCTTCCTCCAAAACATTTATGTACAAGTTAAAAAGGAATGGGGCCAGGACACAGCCCTGCCTGACACCACTCCTGATTGGGATTTTGTCCGTGCGTTCCCCCTTCAGGCCGTAATGGACGCGGGCTGAAGCGTCACTATAATAACGTTTAAGAAAATAAATAATATTTTCTTCAACCCCAAGTTGTCCCAGCAATATCCATAGTTTGGAATGAACCACACAGTCAAATGCGGCCGAGAGGTCAACAAAGGCCAGGAACATGTTCCATTTCTTGGCCCTTGTGTACTTCCTGACCAGCATTAGAAGATGTAGGCCCTGTTCCACTGTTCCTACAACAGAACGAAAACCATATTGTAGATCAGATAAATTAGAGTTGTCTTCGGCCCAAACCAAGAGCCGGTCCAAAATTATCCGGCACACTATTTTAGTAAAAGAATCTAAAAGGGAGATGGGTCTATAACAACCCGGGTCATGTATATCCCCCTTTATGTAGATGGTCACTATTATGGACTCCACCCAGGTAGGCAACAAATCTGAAATACAACTAGCATTAAGCACCTGGACCAGAAGGGGGCCCCACAGAGGAATAATGGCCTTAAAAATGTCTATGGGGACACCGTCCGGGCCAGGGGCTTTCCCACCCTGACTTACATGCAAAGCTTTTGCAACCTCTTCTGGGGTGAACATTACATTTCTTGAGGTGGAGTAGGCAGTGGGGATAGAAGGAGAAATCACCAGTCCCTCACCCTCATATACTTGCCTAATTCAGTCTGATTCAGGAACTGCTATCTCTAGTCTGGGACCAACCTCTTCCCTAAGGAAGGGTGTTCTAATAATGTTCCAGAAGCCCGCACTATCGTTCCTACCGGAAGCTAGATGCAAGGCTTCCCAGGCTTCTTCTTTCAACTCATCCTTTCTGTCATTTATGGCAAGTATATACTCTTTCCTGAGTCTATTGACTTCCTTAGCACACCTAGGTGTCTTATGCAATTCTTTCTTTAGAAGTGCATAAGCTCTAGTACAACTAGAGTTAAACCAACCTCCTTTTTGTTTAACATTTTTACATTGTCTCGTAAGGGAGGTCCTAATTACATTAGAAATAGTTAGGAAGGATGCAAGGAGCATTTCGGGTCTAGAGTCTTCCCCAAACAAATTGTTAGCTCAGATGTGCATTTACCAATTACTATATTAAGTATTTCAGTTTGATCCACCATTGCCCATCTTAACGAGTAGCCATTTGTGCTACCAATGGACAAATTTTCGTCTACACTGTCCCTTTCTATATTACGTTTTAAAGTGGGCTTCTTTGGGATCAAGATGGCTACACAGAGCGGAAAATGGTCACTTAAAGCAATATCTGAGACCTTAAAAGAATAAATTCTATTAGCATGCTTATTTGTTACAAGGGCATAATCAATAGTAGAAGCACAACCCCTCCCATTAAAAGTTGGAGGAAGGGAAGATGGTGTCATACAGACTTCGTTTGCAAATCCCAAATCAAGTTTACCAAGTAATTCATTAAATTGTTCACCCAGGGAGGAATGAGTAAAATGTGACTGGCACAAGCCGTCTTCCCGTGTCATGCCACACCTGTTAACCTCCATCATGTTACACAAAGTACAATTAAAATCACCGAGCAAGAGTATCATCAGGTCATGACTGAAAATGTTTCCCTGTAGAAACAATACTTTAGCCAGTTTTTTTAGGACGTTAGATACATCGCCAAGGGGAATATTATTATATAGATTAAGCAGAGCAATTGGAGTATCAGAGTCCAAAACAAGTATCAAAAGTTGGAAATAGATATCTTTAACAGGCTCTGTTCCCTTTGTTATATTCAACTTATTTGACAAATAAATGCTCAATCCCCCCTTCACTCTTCCATATATAACGCCAACAGCTGGAGTATGGAAGGTCTTAAAACCTTTAAGGTGGACCGTATCCTTACTCCATGTTTCTTGGAGGCAGATCAAATCTTGGGTCTGAATAAAGTCCTGCCAAAGTGAATTGCCAATTTTAGACTTAATGCCGGCAATTTTCCAGGAGGAAACACTGCATAACGGTGGAACCAGTGGGGGAGAAGCAGAAGCAACAGGACTAGGACCTACAGATAGGGTCGCAGTCCTGTGCTCACACCCTACCTCTAACCCAACATCCAGGACCTCCAACCCCCCTGTATGGCCCTCAATCCTTATCATATTAAAAACTTTCTCCCTACCTTCCTTTACATTTTCCCCATGGCTGAGAGCAGGCATGGGGTCAACTGCTATGCCTGGAAGATTTTGTGGGATGTCTAACTGCAGTCAATCATTATTTTCTAAGCCACTAAGAGTGTCAAAGGGATTAAATGTCGGGATACAATATCTTCCTCCCGTTGGGCCCCCCTGATTAAATGGTGGACAAAGGGGGCCTGAACACCTAACCGGCCGTGGTGGGCAGTAGAAAAAACAGAGGGAGAGAATGTTAACAAAATCAGGGTCAGATGACCCACTGCAACCCCTCTCAATTATATTACGAACCAATGGCGGTGACCGAAATGTTAAAATTACACAGTCCCCGCTGAATGATTTATTTAACGTGCCCAAACAACTAACTCTTCTGGCCATCTTAAATTCGGAAAACAAAGAATTGTTATTAAGTCCATGCTTTGTAGATAGGAAATAGAGGGATTTGTTCCTCAAAGTCGACCAGTGTTCAAAGACATTAGGGAGGAGAGAAGGAACATTGGCTAACACCACTGTATATGGTGTGGCTTCAGGAGGTAAATTTAAAATAGGTAAGGTTGAAGTTACATTAACCTTTCTAGTGTCCTCAACTCTTCTTATATGGCTTATGGTTTTTTATGTTAATTATTTGAGCGGGACCAGACGGACCTAGTATGTTAATTCCGATATTATCCCTTGGTTTATTGGGCTCCAGTCGCCCATTAGCCTCACTATTTTTGGACTGGATTTGAGAGACTGGGACCCGTAATGTATTATTAGTCTGTCCATTTAAGTCAGAAAGGATTGGTTGAGCTAATATAGGAGTTAATTTGTCCTGAGTAGGCTGCTGATTACTAACAAACTGTTCCTCCATATTGGTTATTCTAATTTCTATATTCGTAACTTTTAAACGGATAGGTTCTAAAAGAGTTGTTAAAAGGGTCTCCATTCTTCCCCAAAAGCACTCCTCAACTGTTGAGTTACCTATGCTAGTTGAGGGAAATGCAATCTCTGTCTGACTATTACCCTTATTTCCTTTTGTTCCAGTTGGTTTTACAGCAGTTTTTCGCTGTTTATGGCCGGCATTCCCTTTAGCAGTTTTTGTAGGTGATCCTTCCTTATTGGAATGCTTTAATTTACGTCTTGCCTTCTGCCCTCTAGTTGTTACACGCGTGCTATTGCTATTTGTGCTTAACATTGAAACAGAAATCGGACTTAAAAGCATATCACACCCCAGCTTTTCTGTAAGATCCTCAATCAAAAGTGGAGGCTCAGAGGTTACATTCCCTGGGAAAATTGTGGGTGTCAGAGATAGTCTGGTTAAAGAGGGCAAGGGTTCAGGTGGCACATTACCCATAATAGGCACAATATCATGAGTTACTGAGATAGGTTGAGCCCCCGGCAGGCCGACAAAAGATGGTGCTAGTATCGAGTCCTGAGAATTTATTGTGAACATCGATATATTTGTAGCGGGCAAAGGGGGGAGCGTACCCGCTGGAAGCGAAAGGAACCTTTCTGTACTTTCAATGGCAGATGCAACCACCCCTATAGTTTTCTGCAGCATTCGGTCAATTGCTGTCAGACTAGGGAGAGGAGTATTTAAAACTACTCTTTGCTTCATGACAGGAGCAGACTGTGCGGGAATATTCTTCCTCATGATCTAACACTAAAATAAGAAAAAAATATCGGAAAAAATACAATGATACCAGCGTACACAAAACGATTCAAACACTGGAGTACAATAAATAAACTCTTATTTAAAAATAAGATTAAATCTTTAGTACAATATTGCTATTATTCTAAAAAGTGGTGAATATTTAACACCAGAAAATCATTATCGTTACATAACCTAGGACCAAGAGGGGTGGCCCAGCCCGGCCTCTCCCGGCCCCGGACGGCCACAGACGGCCCGCCTTTTGCCCGGGCTTAGCCCGGCGCGGTCCCGCGACGCGGGGAGTGTTCTCAATTTGAAGCGCCTCCTGGCGCGAAATTAGCGGGAGCAGCTTCCTGCCGCTAGGGCGCTTGGGACATGTGGTCCCCCCTGCACTGCGGCCGCGCTAAGGTCTCGGGAAGCAGCGGCGGCAGAGGGAGACCAACCGGGAGACCAGCAGCGTGTCGAGGTGAAATTCAAATGCCCCCAAATGACTTCCAAACACCCACTCCGCCGGGAGTGTTCTCAATTTGAAGCGCCTCCTGGCGCGAAATTAGCGGGAGCTGCTTCCTGCTGCTAGGGCGCTTGGGACTTGTAGTCCCCCCCGCACTGCGGCCACGCTAAGATCTCGGGAAGCAGCGGCGGCAGAGGGAGACCACCCGGGAGACCAGCGGCGTGTCCAGGTGAAATTCAAATGCCCCCAAATGACTTCCAAACACCTACCTTCTTATAAATTAAGTAGATAGATTTATCAGGAAGGTGGCCGTCTAAAATTCTATCCTACAGGGAGAAGCCTCCGGGGGAACAGTCCCTTTAGGCAGAGAAGACTTGAGGGAGTGTAGGACCTGTGCATAGCGAAAGCGTTCTGTGTCTGCGAGCTCATATTCAATCTGAAGCATGTTAAAGGACTTGATCTCTCCACCTCCCCAGACATCTTTAATATACGAGATGCCAATAAGGTCCCACCTGTCGAATCCCTTTGTCTTCCATAAATCGCCCAGTTTTTCAGACTCCCAATGAGGGGTGGCCAATGTCAGTCTCTGTCTGTCTCCATCCAAGAGAATTACTGGTGTTGTGCCAAATTTGAACGGAGTGCTTAGTAGGGCCAGTCAGGGTAAATCGTTTAGGTCGGGAATATAATGCCCTATTGTAATTGCCACCTGGAAAAAGCCGTCTATCCATGGCTGTTTCATTCTTCAATTGGATATAAGCATAAGAGTTATCTGAGCATGGGCCACTGACAGAAGTTGAAAAGAACAAGCCAAGCAGTTGCCCCCCCCCCCCACAACCCCCGTGAAATATGGCAACAATTGAAGTGAGAGCTGTTAAGATGGATATGAGGCAGGTGGAACCTTCATTGATGAGTGAAGAGTCCCTGGCACTGGCAGCAGGCTGATATTCCTTGCCATTGAAGAAACATGTTGGGGAACTGAATATTTTCTCCAGTGAACATATCCCGAAGACGAAAGTAAAAAACATCCTCTAATTCACAGTGAAAAAAACACACTGTCAGCAGTCTTTCAGTGGCCATCATCTTCTGCTACATTAATCAGTAAACATGTTACATGGTTACAGCCAAAGCAGATTAAATAGGTGTATCCCCAAAGCAATATGCAACAAATCCCTGCCCTTAGCATATTAACCAACAAACTGATGTGAACAAAGTAATCAAAGATGTAGGGGTAACATCACACAGGTGACAATCTGGAGTGGCACTATATTAGCCATTAGGGTACAAGAAAAAATCACAACAGGACAAGAGACATCAGTACACCTATCGTTTCAACAACTTAAGCCCCAAGATACCTGTAGGATGCCTAGTATACAGTGGTTGCCCGTCTGATGCCCTGTTTAAGATAAGAATATCTTTTTAACACTGCATCAACCATTTCATCAGCATTCATTATACCTATTCCTTCCCCCTGGCCTCATCAGTGGCATTTTCAGTTAACATCATTTTTTCAACATCTTCTCCAATATCCATTCTGCACCTTTCTGACCCCACACGTAACTCATGTGCCAATCTGCTGTCCGCCTCTTACAAGACTGGTTCCATGTGAACTCAGATACTCTACTGCGAAAGAGCGTTGAGCAGCGATGCACCAACAATGGTCATGCTGACAAAAGATCATGAGCAATGTACTCCAGTGCAAACCATCAGTGACAGCAGGAACATTTCTTTCAATTCCCAGCTCACAAGATTGAAGAAGCGATACAGGAATGTCATAATGTGCCTGCACAATGTCATCTAAATACCCTCCCAGGTCACAAAACATTGTATCTAATTTCACGTCTCATTACCCTTATCCTAATGTGGCCTTCAAGAATTTGTTCTAAAAGCTTACTTCTCAGTCCAACTGTGGCCTTCAATATGCCAGCTAAACTAGCACTGTAGGACAAATCTTCAGGGGAAAAATAATATGGCTGCAGTTCTTCTTTCGACATTCCCATTAACCCCTTCCGTGCGGCGCACGTTCAGCGGACGTCGCGTGCACTACCTCGGTAGTGCTGCGCACGTCACCTGAACATTCCGGCTCCGCCCGCCCAATAGAACGTTCTGCACCAGCGCAGAACGTTCGGCGCAGCGGAGGGGTTAATTGGCAAACTCCTGTCACATCTCTTCTCCTTTAGTCCAAATTGCTTGTTTACCAATGCGGTTTTCCTATTTTGGTTAATTGAGGGCCTCTCCATAATAAATAAAATACTCTAGCCACCAGTGTTATCTTGACCCTCCTGATCCTCTTCCATCCACTGTGTATCTGTCAGCAATTGCAACCAAGAGTAGAAAGTGGCTGTGATGTGCTGCATATCTAGAAAATAATCTTTCTTAAAAGCACATTTCTGCAGGTAGTACTGGCATTTGATTATCCTTGCCTTTAGCTGTCTAATAAATTGTAAACACACCCAGAGCTTGCATACAGATCCTATACTCTCTGTCTTTAGTTCCTCATATATAGATTTGAAAATGGTTAAAGCACCAACCCACCTGAAACTCATTTTCTGTTACAGAATAGCTTGATTCACTTTCTAATGGTAGACTTTAGGCAAAAGCTAATATCATCTAAATGCAATCATTTACATATGGAAGCACCATCCCTTTGTGCGAACATCAATATCCATGATACTTGTGCTCTAACTGTGAATAGTCCCTAGGGTTACACCAGGTAATCTCTTCCTTCACTCTCAAAAACACATTCACATTCCTCACGCCTAATGAATGTATCATTTTTTCTCAACAAACCTTACTTAGCCTATGTATTATTAGCAAGATATGGTACAAATGTTGAATCCTTCACAGCCTTCTTCCCCATCTTCCACAAGTCGATCAACCACAGCCCAATGGCAGTCTTTGATGTTATTCCTAGGGCCCACACACCAGCCATGTTTCCCTGTACATCTAGTCCATGGAGGCCTACATTTCTCTCACTTGACCCTGTGCAGAGTAATGCACAGGTCAGCTCTCCACAGTAGTCATTTTTTCTCTTGCAAACCCTTCCATGATCTGGGGATGGTGGTACCCTTGATGTCCTTGAGCAACTCATGTTCTTTAGATGTGTCCACCTCATCCATTTGGCCCATTATCAGGAGCTAGACATCTTCTATGCCTCTCAGCACCACATAGCTGTTCTTCGTAGCAGGATAATATTCCCTGTCAAAATATAGACTTGCAGCTTTCTGCCAACATCCTGATCCTGTGCCCATAAGCCTTTCCTTAGAGGCCACTTTCAATTTGTTCTGCAGTTTTATATCTGGGTCTCTGCATGACTTTCACACTCAGCATGCCTCCATTTTCCTTCACTTGGTCACACGGATCTCATGCAAGGTATTTCTGTTCTCTGTCACAATGGCGAACAATTTGGTTTTTCCTCCATATCTCACCACAGCCAAAGTCCCATCCTCCACCCTGTTGAAGCTGCTGGCAGCTCAAAGTCAGATCTGGCCAATTGAACTCAAACAAGGCCAGAAGCACATCTCTCTAAATCAACCAAACACTGTAGATAGCTCAGATAACAAAAACTCTCCAGAAACCTGAAGTGAATCAATTAAGGCTGGTCTACGTGTGATGACCCTGGTTAAATTCAACCAAAAAAGCTTCCTGATGCATGCTTGACATGTCTTACCCCTCCTCACTAGCCTTGCTCCATATACATGTTACAACTGGTACATAGGTGCTAAGCCACTGTGGCCTGTTATAAAAAGGCCTCCTCTAAAAAGGCTGTTTCCTGTGCTTCAGACGTGCTGAAACTTCCTGGCCCTCCTGGAATCCCAAGATCCCATACTCCACACTGGACAGAGTAGACAAATGAAGCTCAAAACCACAGCACCATCTCATAAACCAAACGCAACATTCAGGAAACTAACAGATACATATGTGTCCATTCTCTCAAACTCTCCAAAAAGGCAAATGAATCTACACAAATCAGGAAAATAAAGTGTCCAGAAAAATAAATGGATACATGAATGTCTGCAAGTTGCAGTGCACCCAACAAGGATAACAACTTAGTCAATTGCAGTACACTCTCTAAAGTTTGTATGTGTGAGTGTGCAGGGCCAGGTTCATAGCAAACTCAATCATGACCACTTCCCTAACCTTAAACAGAAATCACAATGCACCTGGTGTCCACCAACTGATATTCACTGCTGCCTACGACTTTCAAACTTCGGCAGCAGGACTAACCTAACATCTGTGCTTGTCACCCTGCAGATCAGAAAGGCAGCCCAGGATACTTCTGAACTCACTGTCAGTTGGAAGGGGTCACCAATTATGGAATCATTTTCACCCTTTCAAAATGGCTAGATTGGTTTTCAAAGCCCTCACAGTGGTCACTCATCTTGCAAACCTTTCCACCTTCCAAAAAATGACTAATTTCATTACCTTAAATGTGATAACGTGCCACAGACAGATAACTTCAATCTCTTTGGAGTCTCAATATGCTGACAACTATGGCTCGGGATGCTGATTGACGAGCATTTGTGAGAAAGGGCATAATTCAAGAGGCTTCCTAAACAACAATCATAACTTGTATTTATTTCCTAACAGAATGATTTGCTTTTATGCATGGCTGAAACAACTTTGCTGGACACAGCGAAGATACACAGTGCCTTTGGGTCTTGTATGGGGTAAGTCTGATTGCAAATTGGCAGGCAATTCTGAATTTGCCGCTAAATCAGAATACCATGTTATTCCATCACTATTTTATGAATAACCTGTATTGAGGGCAGGTTATCCTTTGCAGTTCCATGCCATAGAAAGACACCATTTTCTTATTCAAACAAAAATAATGCGCTGCATTATTGGAATATTTTATAATTTAACATGAAATTGTATGCCTTTTTGCCCCATGTATACAGCTGCAAAATCAATTGTTGTAACCATTTTTTTTTAAAACAGTTACTGAATGGAGAATTCACGCTTCCCTTCAAACTCCTCTCTTAACAGGATTCATGCTTCTTTTATGCACCAGAATGATCAGGGCACTAAGAGTCCCTTAGTAAAATATTTTCGTAAGATGATTTTAAGACCGAGCCTAGCCTTGCTTTCGGGTCCCAATTGATCTACAGAGCTGTTATCATACGTATTACATATAGAGATGCAAAGCTTTCTAAATATACTTCAAATTATGTTCACTTTTTCTTGTTCCTTTATGGTCCTCATTCCGAATATCTTGGTTTTCAAGATATGCGGTATTACCGCATGAGGCAGTACCACATTTTGGGAAAAACCCTGTGGAAAAATCTTTGGAAATTGATGAAGCTAGGTGCAAACTCGTACAGTTTCAGTTATTTCATAGTTGGATGTCATCACACCCCGCCACATTAGGATTTCCAGGCGTGGTATTACCGCTTGGGGAGTCGCATGACAGCCTAAAGGAGGGCCGAAATGTCTTGTTTCCTCTATCCCAGAGCTCGGAGAAAGCGAACTAGTTTTAAAAATTAGTAATTTCAGAGTGACAATGAGTCCCTGCTCACTCCTCTGTGTCTAATTATAGCTTTGTGAGATGCTCTTCACCGTTTCCATAGGCAATGGGAGATTCATTAATCAGTGTAAAGAAATAAATTGCAATTAATAACTTTCTGTCATACACATATAATTCATTTCGACCATAGTACTAATATATTAATAAGAGGCATTCGAAGCCTAGAATCCGATTAAAACTTTTTAATTTAAAATGAAATGCTAATTAAAATCTACTAAGGCCATTGAGTTCTAGCATCAGATAATGATAAAAATTAAAAAGCAGATGGCACATGTCCTCAAGTAGAACAAAATGCATTGGTCTGGAAGAAACACAAATGTACCATGTGCTCCTGTTAAAGCAGTAGTGAATGTGAAGGTTAAGCATTAGTTCCATAATTGGTTAACTATTTCTAACCTTGGAGTCATAACATTTCACCTATGTGCAGTGCTGACTACAGCCAATGAGGACCAGCATTTGATCATTGGAGGGCTTATGCTTTAAATTCCAAGAAAAATCCACATTTGACAGATTTTTCTTTGTGAAGCACTATCATCAGGACCAGTGCATGTAATTTGTGGGACAGAATTCCCCTCAGCCCACCTTTAAGTCAAGATGGAGAAAAGGTGATTGCAACTTATTCAAACGGATATAACACTAGTTAATATATATTTTTTAAGGGTTTCGGTACTTTTACTCCAATATATAAAACGTCTGTTGGCTATTTCACCAGGACACACATCGAATAAGGCATGCAATGACTATCTGCCAGGTCGAAAGTTACTGGCGCAGAAGCTGTGACACCTTTCTTCTTATATCAATATGGGTGACTGATGAGGTATTTTTTTTTTTAAGTTATTATGTAATAATCTAGTCAGGAGTTGAATGACCATTCAGTCAGACTGGTGGACACTGTACAAGTCAACTAAATTAAAGGCTTTAGGACCTCTGCCCTGCTGGTCTACTGTTGCTTCACTGCAGGGGTTCACATTCCTCATTATGAACATGGCCTTTGTGTCGGGGGTGTGGCACGTTTTTGGCAAATACCACCACCAAATCTATTTTGGGATTTACAAAGCCCGATTTGCATGACTTTGTAGAAAACAAAGTAATGCAATGCAGTGCATAGCGCGGCCATGCATTACCTTGTTTCAGGTAGGTGTTATATGTGTGGAGCATAGGTGTTCCCATGCACCCACCCATATTTAAAAAAGATTTGTAAACATGAGTTTGCACCAAAATGGTGTCCCTCCTTGAGGCTTGCATTATGAGGAGAAATATCTTTAATTCTCCTTGTTACTTCCTCTTTACACGTGTTGCATTCTGCAGCACACATATAAAGAGGAATAAGCCTCAAAGGATAGTTTTGGGCAAGAATCTCTCTCTTCCTGCACAAAAACCTTCCTGACCACAATAGAGGCACCCTTGCGATATGAAGCAAGGGTGCCTGCACTACCGCTAGGCAGCTACAAGAGTGCCAGCACTGGCAGGGAACAGAACTGTGCCATATCTTAAAAAATATGGCACAGTTCTGCTCTCCCAATCACGCTATGCTGGACAGTGCAGCAGCTTCACTTACTGCAATGCATTGCCTACATTTTAGTAAATATGCCCCCATGTTTCTAAAGCACCTTTGAGCATCACATCCAGAGGCATATTTCCTAACATTTCACGTAACTGGGTTTTCCAACCTCTTTGTCAGATATATAGACCCGTTGCCCTCTGTCTCTTTGATCTGTTTGGTCAACACTGAGTTAGATTTGGGTCATCCCTCAACTGAGACCATTCCAAGCCGGAGAGTAATCTCCATTTTGGTGTTTCTCTTTCACTTCCCTTCTCTGCTTTGTGACAGATTTTTAGTTCAGACTGCAAGTTCATATCTGCTCACTCGTTGAGGTATTCAGGGATTGCAGGTTCTTTCAGTGGATGTACAATTCTAGATCCTGACAATTTCCAGGCCTAAAATGGACCCTTCTGGATACCCCATTCAGGCAATCTCATAACTCATCACAAGTGTTCAGGGAGGACTTTGTTTGCTCCTAAAGCACGAGCCTTACTGTAAACTGGCTTAATGATATTACATGGGTTTCTTCTTTTCCATTACACCGTCACATTGAATAGCAAACCCTAGGGCGAGTGTTAATAAAGTTCCTTAAAATAATAAGAGTGTGAATAGAGGAACTGAACGAGAATATAACCCCAAAGAAAGTTTGCTTTATTTTCAGTTCAATAACAATTACAGGCAATGCGGACACTCCATCAGTAAAGCGTAATGTAAGTACACTTGCAAGTTATACATTAGAAGGCTATCCCAGGGTCTCTGTCACGATTCACTCCCTGTGCTCTCGTACCCACCACCAGGGGGCCACATAGTGGGACTTTCCAGTCTTCTAATAAGCTTCCAGACCCTCCCCTGTATGCATATCCTGACTTCCAGCCATTTGGACACTTATTGGGAACTGACATCCATTCCAAATCCATGCCGGGTTTTGTGAAAGCCAGCCTGCTTATACTTGAAGCCATCCTACTCATGCCTGAAACTCCATTACCCAGAATTCCCTGCTCACTGCTTTTTCTCCACCCCTGCAGGCCAAGGATGGGTAGAGGAATTCAGCACACCTGTGGCTGGCTGCTGCTAGCCTGCTCACACCTGATGCATATGATTACTGTGAGCTCTTTTAAGCCCCAGCTCCCTTCGGGCCAACGTTCGTCATTGTAGCTGTTTACCAGTGAGACTGATCCTTGTTTCCAGTGCTCCCTGAGCTTTTACTATTCTCGTTTCCAGTGTTTCCTGAGCTTTAGTAATGCTTTGTTCCTGACCTGCTGCTGTTTTCCTTGTTCCTGAATAGGCACTGCCTGCAGTGCTACCTTGACCCCTGAGCCTTAGTATTCCTTGTTCCTGAACTGCAGCAGTTTCCCTTCTCCTGAATTAGCACTGCCTGCAGTGCTACCTTGTTTCCTGAGTTCCTGAGTTATAGCTATTCCTTGTACCTGAATTAGCACTGCCTGCAGTGTTCTTGTTTCCTGAGTTCCTGAGCTATAGTTATTCTCTGTTCCTGTTCCTGGGCTTCAGCTATTTCTTGTTCCTGATTTGCACTACCTGCAGTGCTCCCTTGACTCCTTGTTTTCTGAGCTGTAGCTATGACCGGTTTCCTTGAACCAGTACTGCCTGCAGTATTACCTTGACTCCTGAGCTATAGTAATTTCCCTGTTTCCTGAACTAGCACTGCTTGCAGTGCTACATTGACTCCTAAAGCCATAGTAATTCCCTATTCCTGTACTAGCACTGCCTGCAGTGCTACCTAGACTCCTGAGCTTTTGCTCAATTCTTGTTCCTGGCCCAGCACTGCCTTCTATGCTACTTTATTTTCTTGAATCCTTAACCTGCACTATTCTAGTATACCCTTGTAGCCTCCCCTTATTTATATCCCTTTCCTGTCCCTGCATTTCTTCCCATTTCCTTGGTTCCAGTTCTAGTTTGCTGTCTTTCTATTCTGCTGTCTTACTTCTGTTACCTTGTATGTTTAACTGCTTTCTGCCAAGTGTGCCCTGTGATTTCCTTCCTTTCCTGTTAAGCACTCCTCCTTGCTAGCTCTTTGTCTATTGTGCTTGTGTTTAGTTCTACCCTTTTGCTGTTACTGCCTTGCGTGTTCCTGTTTGATCGCCAGGGTTCGTGGGCAAGGCTGACTACCTAGGTGGTGTTTCTTGTTCACTATGAGTATTGTCTTTGCGTTGCATTTATAACATCACCACAGGTATAAGCTCCACAGACCTTGCCTTTGCATACATATCCATATATGTTGGTATTTGCAGTTATGTATGATATGTCATGTCCAGTATTTGTAAAGCGCGAACAATTACCCGAAGGTGTCAAGGCCTGGCGGCCGTCGGGAAGATTAAGCGAACTATTGCCCAGAGTCACATGGTGCTGGGCAGACCCCTGCCGTCGGAGCCGGGGATCGAACCGTGATCCCCAGCGTCCAGCGTCAGTCGCCCTGGCCGCTGCGCCACACCTCTTCCAGTCTGTATCTGTAACAGCAATTGTGGGTGAGAAACTGACTGAGCTTCAGTCTTACCGTGTGGAGCTCCTGAGTGCTTCACCCCACACTCCCCTTTATTGTTAAAGTTGTTTCATATATATATATATATTCACTGAAAAAACCATAGGTTATACACCATATATAGTTAGGAATTAGCATTTACAAAACCTTATTTTACTCACACAAAACCATTGAAATTCGCATATATAGTTAGTTGCACTAACTATATATCGCGCACCCGCAATCCACTGCTGATCATGTCACATATTACATCATTCATGACATGGTCAGTGACATCACTGATGACATCACTGATGACATCTCAAATGACATCACTGATGACATCTCAAATGACATCACTGATGACAACATCCAGTGACTATATGTTTCTGTAAAGTTAAAATATGTCTTACATATTGAAGAATGAGTGGATTTATAAGTGTCTGGATGAAGGATTTAGTAGGTGCATGACTGACTGTATGAGTGAGTGATTAAATGTGTCTCACTGAGTGCATGGGTTAGTGACTAAACTGTCTTAATTTGTGCATCATTATATCTGTTGTTCTGTAAACTGCTGCATATGTTGATCAGTAGCTATATGAGTAACTATATGGGTTATTGATTGGTTGCCCATGCATTTGTATGGGAGACTGAGTGTGTGTGTGGGTGTCTGGGAGGTGTATGACTCTGTGCATAGATGTGTGAGCAGTTGATTCACTAGATGTATGGGTTCAAAAGTGCATGTGGAAACAGCTGTATGGGCGGTTGACTGTGTGCATGAGTGTATTGGTGAGTGAATGGATATCTCAGTGCTACATGTCAAAGTAAGTACATATGTAAAACACAGTACATGTGAGAGTTGACATATATAAATAACTGTGCATAAGAGCCAGTGAATGTGTGAGTGGCTGTATGGATCATTGTGAACTTGTATCCGGGATTGTATAAGAGAGTAAATATGTGTTAGTATATGTTTGAATAAGTAAGGTGTGTATAACTGTATAGTTGAGAAAATGGAGGTGTGATTGATTCTTTGCATGACTGACTAGGTGTGTGTGTAACTTCATGGATGAGTGACAGTCTGTGAGTGTCTGTTTACACTGAGTGTATCTAAGGTTATATTAGAGTCTGAAGAGGTTCATCGTATTATCACATGAATGATGTCATCAGTGATGTGATCAGTAATGTCAAATGAGATGTCATCAGTGATGTCATCAGTGATGTAATTTGAGATGTCATCAGTGATGTCATTTGAGATGTCATCAGTGATGTCATCAGTGATGTCACTGACCATGTCATGAATGATGTAATATGTGACATGATCAGCAGTGGATTGCGGGTGCACGATATATAGTTAGTGCAACTTACTATATATGCGAATTTCAATGGTTTTGTGTGAGTAAAATAAGGTTTTGTAAATGCTAATTCCTAATTATATATGGTCTATAACCTATGGTTTTTTCAGTGAATTTCAATGGTTTTTTAATAGCAAATATCAAAAGCTTTAAAATGTATTCTTCTTTAAATCGAAAAATATATTTTATATGTTTTTAATACAATTTTTTAATGTATATATTTTTTTAAATTTCTTTTTTTGTTTCGCTACCGGTCCGCGCACTGGGTAGCTTCCCGTTAGCTCAATTTGGTGCCGTGACCCGGTCCGCGAACCGGTAAAAGTTCCGTTTGCGCAACTGCCGCGTTAGAAAACAACATCGTGACGCGTCGCGTAAGCGCGACGTATCGCGTTGTCGCGTAATGCGTCTTATGACGCGCCGCGTTAGCGCACCCGGAAGTGCTCCGGAGCGCGAACCTAGGCGCAAAGCGCAGCACCCCGGAAGCGATCCGGGGCGCGGCGCGCAGCGCGTAACGTAAGCGTAACAGATCATGTGACTTGTTAATAAAACATTTCATTGGTTCATTTCACTTTTGGTTTCCTAATGATGTAAGGCTAGGTCATGTGACCTAAAAATAACACTTTTCATTGGTTTAGAACATTTTTTTTCCCAAATGATGAAAGCCCCCACCTTTTTTCTCACTCTGACTTTCAACTTTGTGAGAGGAAGACCTATTTTGATTGATAAGAAATGGCTTCATTAGTAGCTGCAGCTGGTGCACCCCCCCCACCACCACCACCTCCTAGGAAGGAAGGACCACCTCCTCCGGTGATCCTTAATCAAGAGGAAGAAGAAGAGGAAGAAGAGGAAGAGGAGAAAGGGACGAGACAGTTTTTGCCTGAAGAGCCAAGGAGGTCCCATGTGAAGGATAGCTACATCTGGCAATTCTATACATTTCCCCGGGGCCAAAAAAAAGTAAATGCCCGCTATGTCACATGTCTCATCTGTGGCAAAACTCTGCCCAGAGGGACTGACAAAAAATACAGCTTTGGCAATTACACCATGCATCGGCACATGGAGAGGTGGCACCCTATAAATTATAGTGCTGCGCAGGTACGTGACCTGCAGGAAAACCCCCCTCCTGTGGCCAGTACATCAACTGAACAGGCAGTGACGGGACCAGAGGCGAGGGAGACGGTCCCAAACATTCAGTTGAAGTTCGGGGTCGTGAAGCAAGTTTGCATTTTTTGCGGCAAATTAATTTGCTATAGGGAGAGTAGCATAACTTTAATCAACAGAGCTATTGAAAATCATAAATGTCCAAAATGCCCCAGAAAGTAAATTATCTTTTTTTTTGTTGCTCCTGTTGAGCCCTTTATAATGAATGATTTTCGTTCCCCCCCCCCAAAAAAACAAAAAAATATAAAACCGTTCAAAAAATACAAAAAAAGTAAAAAAATGTTCAGAAAAAAAAATATATAAAACAACAAAAACAATAAAAAAAAAAGTTCTTTTCAGAACTACCTCCCATTTATAAAAAAATTGCTAGAATGTTTAGCACTCTGGCAACCTCTATTTCTTTTGATTCGCTTCCCGGTTCGCGCCCCGGTACGTGAACCGGAAGCGAAACAGAAAAAAAAAATTAAAAAAAAAAAAGAAGAGTGAGTATAAGGGAAGGAAACAGAGAGTAATGTTAAAAGAAAGACAGCTAGAGGGAGTAACACAAAGATACTGTTTAATAGATCTATTTACCAAAGAAAAGATGTAAGAGGGTATAATTGAGAAAAACAAAATAGATAAGGAAGTGAAAGAAAAAAAGGAGAGTATAAGAATAATAAACAAGAGTTTCTTAGAGAATGTGAGTGAATGTTCAAATTAAGAAGAAAAACAGTAAACGATGTGGAATGAGAGGTAGGGATAGAACCGGACTAAAAGAACAACCCTGAGGGAAAGTGTTAAGAAAACAGTGAGCGAAAGTAAATAGGAATAAAACAAGATGTATGACAGTGACTAAGGTTAAAACATGTGGAATAACAAAGAGAAAAAACAGAAAGCAGAAAAGAAGAAGTGACAGAAAAGGAATAATTGGAACAGCAAAGAAATGTAAATAACATAGTGTGCTTGAACTACAGGGAGAAAGCATAATGAACAAGTAGTGAAAGAGTGATGAGTCAGAGACAGTGAGAGTAATAGAGACGGAGTGAGTGAACAGGAGTGAGGAACTATGAGAACAGAGGGACTGAGAAAAAGAGTGGAAGGAGTAGAGTAAGTAAGTAATAGAAAAAGGAATGAGGGAAGTAGCAAAGGCAGGAAACTGAGGGTTAAAGAAATGAAGCAGTGGAACTAATAGAAGTTAAATGTGATAGAAATTTAACGAAAAGAGTACAAAACACTTACCTTATAATTGTCGTTAACTTAGTCACTTTTTATTTTTATACTTTCAATCTGTGAAAGAAAGAACAAAAATTTGAAAAATATTAAAACATGTATTTAAAAATTAGAAAAGACAAGCGAAAAGATTGAAAATCATCCAATTTTACAAAGAAATAAAGTTAGAGATAAACATGCAGAAAAAAAAGAGAAAGAAACGGTGATAGACAGTCAGAGACAAAAAGAAATTGTAATTGAGTAAATTACTAAGAGAAAAGAAGGATAGAAGAGAAAACTAAATTGAAGTTGTGTAAGCTACTAAAAGAAAGTGAGTAAGGTAAACTATATAAGGAAAGGGTGAATAAGGAAAAGAGAGTGAGGGAGAGAGGAGACAGAGGAAGTGAAGGAAAGAGTGTCAGATACAGACTGAGTGAGGCAACAAAGAAAGATAAATGAGTGAGGGTGAGTTATACTAACTGATTGCACCAAAAAAGGAGAACCCAAAAATATTTAATTTAGAAAACAAAGGGAGGAAAGATGGAAAAGACAAGCGAAGCAGAAGGTCTAAAAGCTGGAAAATGATGCAAGGGAGAAAAGAAAAAAGCAGAGTTGGAATAGGGAAACAAAGGTTGAAAGATAAGTTGAGTTAGAGAACAAGGGTGAAAGAGAATAAAACAAAAGGCAATGTGAGTATGTAAAGAGGATTGATAGAAGGTAGTAAAAGACGAGTGAGCATGAGACAAGATGAGTACAAATTAAAATTCACTATACAAAGTACAGAATTAATTATACATGTTAAATGGTTTATTTTTGCTGTTCTCAGAATATATCAAATTTCACTAAAAACAGTGAGTTGAAGGTATTCATCATATAACAGCGGGGAAAAAAAAACACAATCAAAATGATTGTGTTTAAAAAACCCATAAAACATAACCAATCAGAAATCAGAACTCCTCAAAAGTAACTTACTTTCCATGACGTCGAAGGATGTCCTATGAACAGCTTATACTCTGTTGTGCTGTTATTATTTTCTGCCCGCCACTTTCTGAAAGAAGAGCTCCATCGTTTTGACAAATATGTTACATACAATAAATGACTTCTCGCTCTCTACCGCACTTCTCCTCAAGGCCAAATAGTGTAAGAGCCATTTATAACTCTTGGAATTCTTCTAAGCAAATCCCGTCATTTCTTTTTCCACAACTTTCAGAAAGAAAACGTTCAAGATCACTTTCACAATCCTGTACTAGTAATATCTCACCCTTCTTGCTCACTCATGTTCCACATTTCCTATGACACTGATACTGCTTACTATGAGGCACACTTACACTACCTCTATGACTACTACAATTATTTAATTCTCTTGATCACTGTTAATCACAAAGCAATTTAAAACAGTACATAAAATTATATCAACTCCTAGAATCATTATAGGCCAGTTACCTACCCTAAATTCTCTCTTCTGAAAACACGAAGTAAGAATATTTTAAGTCAAAAGGCAACACTGTTTCATAGTCAAATGGGAATCATTTCCGAAACACCAGCTTTTTTTACATTTTAAATAAGCTGTGTAATAAGCGGATTTTGTCAAAGGACCATCATGTCATATAATAGTTGCAGTTTCTAGAGAAAAGACAACATTAACCACTACATTAGCATAGCAGTTGACACCAGAACTATTTTCAAATTGAAAACCAACAACATCTTCAACAGAATCCATTTTCTTTCTGCTTATAATTTCGGGTTCATCGACTTTTCGTCTTTTTGCACATTTCTTCGTTTCCGGCCTACCACACGTTTCTCAAACAAAGGATATTGAGGCAAATGTGACGCATACTCTCTTCTTAACCTATTGTATTCCTTAATACAATCTAGATCCGCACAAATGTTTGTGACATCACACTCAATCAAGTACAATCCCGATAAAGTTCTGACTCGTGACAATGCCACATATGCCATACCCTCCTTGAACACAGAACTGCCAATTTTCACCAATGCACTGTCTACACTTAAACCTTGCGATTTATGGATTGTCACCGCATATGCCAAGCAAACAGGAAACTGCTTACGGCGAACATATAAGTCTTTTACACGCAAAAACCTAGCAGAGCAACAACCAATTAGCTGTATTTCCTCAATGCCATCAAATTTAATTTTTAAAAATTCAATTCCATCTCTATTTCTGTATTTCTCAAAGTCAACAACATTACCCATTGATCCATTTACCAGACCTCTTTCAACATGTAAATTCCTTCTCAAAATGATACGGCAATTTAAGCACACATTCAGAGTCTTTTCGAAACCAGCAGTTTTAGATATAGTCTTCTCTAATGAATCCAATTTAGATTTCAAATTCTCAGACAAAATAATTGTTGCTCCCATATGCTCTATTCTGTCAATAGCTTCCAGTTTCACAATCTCTTGGTTTTCTAAATTCAACATTTTGTTGTTGAAGATGGCACATTCTGCAAGAGTTGGCATCAAACATATTCCAGATTTCTTCTCAGTAATTTTCCGAAAAATATTCTCTGGCAGAACGTCTTCTTCTGGATACAAATTTGACAGTAATCGTGCATGTAAAGCTTCTTTCCCATGCTCGGTCACTTTTCCGATTCTAACATCTTGTAGAATATTCTTATAATCTTCATCCTTCGCTTGACGCATATTTTCACGCAGTTCAGCATAATTGAAGTTTAACCATATATTAACGTTGCCAATGCTCCCTAGGCACTTCCTGGTATCTTCATGTGTAAGTAGTTTAAACACTGGTTGTCCTTTCACTGGTGTCAGCTGCAGAAGATCACCGAAAACAATGATGTGTTTGCCACCAATTAACACATCATACTCTGTTTTAAGAACTTCTTGCATTCTCAAATGCACAAAGGCAAGCATGACATTGGAAACCATGCTTACTTCGTCAATGATAAGAAGTTTCATTTTCCTCAAGACTCTTGAAACTTCACAACAAGCATCTCCAGATAACTTGTGGTATTGTAATTTGTTATCATGCTCCACTGGCAGCATCAGTAGACGATGCAAAGTAATACCTTTAATGTTCTGTGCTGCCAGTCCAGTTGGAGCGGTGACAACACAAGACAGCGATGACTCAGTCCTTTTCTGCAAATAACATGAAATTGCTTTAATGAGGAAACTTTTTCCAGTTCCTGCTTCTCCACTCACGTACAGTCGGACAGTCTTCAACAACGTACATGAGCACTCTTTCATCTCATGACTTAATCCATGATCAATTTGGTTGGTAACTTCGTCTTATATTTTCCTCTGCTCAAAGTTGAGTTGTCTTTCCAAATCTTCTAAGTTAACCGCATCCTCCTGAGCATGTGCCATAGCTCTTTCCACTTCAATCATGCCAGTGGCAGCTTCATTTTCGATAACTGGTCCTCCTAGTGGATCCTGACTCAATGAAACAGAACTCTGACTGTCCTGAGAACTGTCTCTAGCAATCTCGGCTGCAATTGTTGCTTCCTGCTCGATTTCCGCATTCAACATTTCTAGATATTTTGGAAAAACAGGACATTCTATGGTCTCCTTGGCTGCATTGAAAGAGTCTTCGTAACAGAGGAAATCTCCAAGCAGTTCCTCTTCTGCACGCCAAGGCTTGAAAAGTTGCAAAAGAGCTAAATAGAAAAACTCTTTTCTTTCAGGAGATTCGCCACTCAATTTTCGATGATTTACCAATTGGCATTTTCTTTGCTTGACCAGACATCCTTCACTTCCAATTACAGCATACACTCCTTTATCAATATCTTCTTTGATGTTCCTCTTGAATATGTAATTTTGTAGAACCTCATACAGACAAACATTCTCGAGGTGACTGCTTCTATTTGGATAATATGTATCCAACATGTTGGTCTTCAAAATATCTGTACTGTTTGGCTCCTTTTCCGCCAAATACTCAATTTCCCGTACAGGTTTCAGAACTTGATTACGCGTTGCAGCAAGACCAAGACTCGCCCAAATGATACTCCTAGATTTGGCATAGAGACTTGCTGAAGATAAGCGGTCAGAACATTCGTAAGCTCCGATTTCTCGATGCGACAACATCTTCAGACTGAAACTGTACAACTTCTTACTGAGGCTCTTTTCATGGGAAATGTCCTCCCACATATCCTTCAATTCTGTCTTTTCTTTTTTTGTGATGTAAGATGTCACATACCGAGCCACAGCCATACAGTTATCAGCCACAAACTGTATATCCATGTTAGCATTCCACATGGACAAAATCACTGGGTTGTAGTCGTTGATGTACTTGGACTCTTCGTTTCTTTTCAAATTGTATGTATTTTTGGGTGATTTCCTCGTCACATTATGTCGCAGCGAAGACATCAAACTGTTCACTCTTCCTTTAGAAATCACCGGTCATGGAAAGCCGAAACGACATTTTGTGTAGAACTTGTCCTTGTTTCTGAATTTACGACGACAGTACTTTCCACAACGATGGCTTTGAAAGCGTAAAACTTGTTCTCTTAGGCTTTTGTCTTCCTTTGTCTTTGGAACAGCACATGTAGAATACTGTTCTATGAAACTCATCACTAAGTCATCCGGATCTGTTCCAAATTTGGGTGCATCTTTGATCCATAGCAGCATATGTATATGAGGAGCACCTCTTGCTTGATACTCCGTTCTCCAGAAGAAATCCAACACCTCTCCAAGAAGTGGATTTTTCTTGTTCATGATGAAAGACATCATAGCTTCAAATCTATGATTGAAGTACCTGCATACATTCACTGGATCCAAAGAGCACAGTTCTCCGGGTGTCTTGAATTCGATATTTTCAATGTTTCCATTTGCCTCTCGTAGAAATTCAAGTAAGTCTTCCCAGCCATACTCGGCACAGCTGAGAGTGAGGAACCATGTGGGAGTTCCTAAGTTCCTCAGCATACATTTTAAATCACCATGACGACGGTACCAGTACTCATTAGTACCACGCTGACATGCCATGAGATTAATCAGGTGAGAATCCAAAATACTGTCTTGCACATTGACTTTATCCATAAAGTCCCTTGCCGAGATATTTTGCATCTGTACACCACTTTTCAAGATGTGGTTCACTGCATATGACAGTCCAGACAGATCACTTTCAAACAGTAGATGAAACAAATAGGGAATGCATTGACGAAACCTAGGATCTTCTGCATACAATCGTAAAGTCCGGTATTCAGAAGCAGGAATTTGATCAGGTCGCTCATCATATCTTCCTCCTTGACCTGTTGGAAATAGCTGTGGGAAACACCGAGCTTCTAAACTTTCCTCCCAAACACTAATGGGACTCCCTTTGGCTTGTTTCATTTGAAACAACTCAAAAGCATTCCCCATGACTTCCTTGGAATGCAAAGGATGAACACTATAATGTTCATATATTTCTTCATTTTTAGAGGCTTCTACTTTCTCACTTTGTCCAGCACACAAATCGCTGTCCTCTTCTTCATTTACTTCCTCTTCTGCAACACATACATTCTTGTAGTACTCATTGTTTTTCATCAAATACAATGTTGCCTTTTTGACTTTCCTAACATCCACTAAATCTTGCCAGATTTTCTTACTCTTTGTCGGAACCCCAATAACTAAAATAACCAGAGGTTCCTCTTCCACTTTCTCTACTCCAATTGTATTAATGTTTTTCTTCAAATCTAGAGGCAAATAAACAACTCTTCCCTTTAATCCTCTCTGTAAATCTGATGGAGGCAATTTCCCTGTCTTTGGCTCCATTCGTACAATAGCCTGAAAGGGATGGACACTTTGAATCAAAATAGATTCATAAGTATTTAAATCCTTCAATTCAGAAGGAATGTCAACCAATTCCAGATTATTATGAACCGCTCTAGCAGGCATCCGGTTTTCATTTAATTTGTTACAACAATAAGTACACACACTTTGATCCGATCCCAAATCAAAACAATTTTCTACCATCAAGCATGTTGCGAAATCCTTCCATTCACTATTATTTTCCCTTTCACTTTTTGCATATAAATCCACTAACTTAGTCTGATTCTTATAATAAGTGCGTCGACAACACACACAAGTGAAATTAGGCCTCTCACTTGATTTCACCTGAAACGTGGCAATTTCCTTCTGAAAATTATCTGTACTGGAAATCTGTACACTCTCTTCCACATTACCTTCTTCTTCTGGGTCAATTTCAACATTCTCCTTTTTACTTGCAAAGTAACAAAACTCAATTTCTTCACAAATATTCTTCACATCTACTTCAGAACCATGCAAAAGAGCACTGCCTAATTGTTTAAGCTTAATTGCTGGACTCTTAGCAAAATACAACATTCTCACTAATTTCCTCACTTTATTATGATGGACTGCTAGCATCCTGAAATGATGAAAAACACTCTGGCATACTCTCCTGGAAAGACAAGCCAGTGAATGACCATGTAAACCTGTCACTTCTCTCACTCTGCATGGATCTAATTCCTGCAACAACTTCATTTTCTGTTTTAAACTTTTCTTATTAAATGTCCGTACAAAATCACAAAGCAAATTGATGGAATCCTGTCGCACACTGCAAATACTACTACACTTCCAGGTGTACACTGGACCCTTAGGACGTCTCCCTAAAACTTCATCACCTAACACCTTTTCTGCCTCTGTTGACACAAGTTTTTCTTTTTCAACTGGACAACCGTCTTTCACCTCATATGCTCGACCACTGGTGTCAACTGCATGCACCAAATCATTGTCCTGGAAGTAACTCTCCTCATTGAAAAATGCCTCACAACTTGAACTATGCATCCATTCTCCTGAAAATACTTCACAAAAAATTGTACGATTAACTATTCTCTTCCATCTACTATTTGTTTTGAATTCATAAATTGCCTTGTTTAGTTTCCTAATTCTATTGATTACCAAAATAAATAACTTTCGCTTCATTTCCAAAGCCTGATCAATAATTTTCTCAACATTTTTCTTTTTCTTATAAAAAGCCAGTTTCTGTTGACCTTCCTTGACATTTTTCATCAAATTTACAATTATCCTGTTGCGGAACATTCGTGTACGAATGTCCCTAAATTGATTGTGCCTTCTACCGGCACTCACAGAGTTTTCTCCTGCTCTACCACTAACTTTATTAAGGGGCCTTTCCTTCCTGTTTAAATTGACTCTCTTCTTCTGGACTAAAACATGTTCTGTAGTGATACTTTTTTTCTGGAAATGTTTCTTAGGAAAGAGTTTTTATTGTAGAGGACTGCTGCAAGCATGTAGTAAGCTGCTGTGTTTGACGTTTTGTAGCCTTTCTCCTCCTTTGCCTCGAAGGCATGTTTTAATTTTGAAATGATCTGCAGTTGAATCTGTGGTAAAATATAATAAAAAATGTTATTAACCACTATTACCAAACAGTAAATCAATAACAGTCGTCAAAAAATTAACACACTAGTTGTCAATTCTACATACAATAATTTTTAGTGCATTGACAAATTTAAAACTCACAAATAGTAGCAAAGAAATGGAATGCTTCTACATTTGACCTGTGCTCTTTTATATGTGAATCTGAACTAATTTTATTAGCATATTTCACTATTTTATTAAAGACACTTCACACAAGCTGTTTTTGAAGTTATATTTAATTTTAAATAAAACGGTTTACATGGTTACTTTTCATTTCCAGTAACTTAAATTTTTAAAAGTCTTTATAGTTCAAAAGGCTCGAGCAGGTCAGCTGCCCACCCTATGTCATACAATTCTGACAAATCGCATCCTCATCATATTCTTCATCATCCACAGGATATAAATCATCCAAGGGATCTACTTCCACTGACGTTTCAATGACAAGTTCAATGATAAGATCGAGATCAACAGATTGCTCATTATCACTCATGGTTGATGTTGTCGTTACCTTTAAAGAAAGAGAACAACAATGAGATGTTGCAGAGTAATAGACAAATCTCAGAGACTATAATAATAAAATTGTTTAACAAGAGTAACATTTTGCAGATATTATTTAGCCATGTCCAGCGATGCTGAGGAGGTGAGGCCTATGTCCAAGTTTTCAGTGAACAGGACTCATCTCTTCTTAACCTTGGATAAGCCTCACCGACTCTGTGTCCCCTGCTCATACTTAAATGTAAAGGGGCAGATTTATGTTAACTTGCGCATCCCCAGGGATGCACCAGTTAACATGCGCCGCTGCTCTGCCACCCATGGTGTGCCGCATTTACAATGCGGAGCACCATGGGGCAAAAACAGCACAGATGCGTCACGCATCTGTGCCACAAAAGCGGAGCATTGCAGGAATCACGTCGCAAGCGTGACATGACTACTGCAATGCACAGGGGCAAGCCACACATTGCATGGTGCATCACTCCTTATGCCTGTTTCAAACAGGCGTAAGGATTTGATTCAGCAATGCCATAAAGCCGACTCAGTGAAATCTTGTAAATTTCACTGTGTTAGTTTTACAGGGCTTTCATGCAAGTGAACGCCCACCCTGCAACAAAACGCCCACATGAAACCTGACGCAGGTTTCATGTGGCGCAGGACTTTACAGCGTGACGCATCTGCCTAGATGCATCAAGTTGTAAATATGTAGCAACATAGCGCATCTTTTGCGCCGCTGCTGCGTCACAAAAGTGACGCAACGGCGGCGCAAAAGAGGCGCACGGCCATCATAAATCTGTCCCTAACATTTTAAATGATTGGTTCAGGATGCCGATAAGGTGTGGCCTATCCAGAGGTTTGTTTGAGGTGAGGCCTACTCAGGGTTGCAGATGAAATTTAGGCTTGTTGAAGAGTACAGAGGAGAAGAGGAGATAATACATGTGCAGGCCTACCAATGAAGTGAGTCATATCCACTGCACTCTTGAACAAAGGCCAGACCTCCTCTGTCTCCCTGGACAGGCCTAAACCTCATCTGCACAATGTGATTCGTAATGTTAGGAAACACAGGTGATGTAATTGAAAAACGTGCAAATTTTTTTGCTCATTTCACAATCACATCACCTGTGTTTCCTTTGCTTAGGTATCTCATTGTGCAGATGTAGTCTAGCATATCAAAGAGTACGCAGAAGATGAGCACTGTATGCAACAACTTTGACACTTACAGAAGCCTCAGCTTCTCCATGCCCCCTACACAGTCCTAAATGTATACATTTTAAACTGACGGTATCTTGTTGCAGATGAAGTGAGGCCTATCTTCAACATGGTGCATCTTTTGCACCGCTGCTGCGTCACAAAAGTGACGCAACGGCGGCGCAAAAGAGGCGCACGGCCATCATAAATCTGCCCCTAACATTTTAATTGATTGGTTCAGGATGCCGATAAGGTGTGGCCTATCCAGAGGTTTGTTTGAGGTGAGGCCTACTCAGGGTTGCAGATGAAATTTAGGCTTGTTGAAGAGTACAGAGGAGATAATACATGTGCAGGCCTACCAACGAAGTGAGTCATGTCCACTGCACTCTTGAACAAAGGCCAGACCTCCTCTGTCTCCCTGGACAGGCCTAAACCTCATCTGCACAATGTGATTCGTAATGTTAGGAAACACAGGTGATATAATTGAAAAACGTGCGAATATTTTTGCTCATTTCACAATCACATCACCTGTATTTCCTCAGCTTAGGTATCTCATTGTCCAGATGTAGTCTAGCATATCCAAGAGTATGCAGAAGATGAGGACTGTATGCAACAGAGCAATGTACATTACTCGCCTCCCTTGACACTTACAGAAGCCTCAGTTTCTCCATGCCTCCTACACAGTTCTAAATGTATATCATTATCATCATAGTGACTATGAAACTCTAGCATTACATATTGTGAAACCTAAATGTCTTAAAGTAACGATTTTTTAACCGACAAACAAGCAAATTATTCTCCCAGATTGATGGTGAGAAGTGATATATTTATTTAAAGAAGCAGACACCTTTTTGTCATTGTCATAAATGTAAAAAGCATTCCTTTTCTTTATGAACCATTTTCATGTCATAATTTGAAAACACAGCACAACTCCTATGTACAAGTACACCCTGTCAGTACTTAAATTTGCCAAGCACACATGCGGGCGTATTTACAAGAGCCTTGCACCACGGAGAAATGACTTAAATTTACCAAGCACTCATGAGGGCTTATTTACAAGGACCTTGCACCATCTTTAAAGTCACTTTTAACATGGGGAAAATGACGTGAATGTAGCTCATAAGCTTTGTAAATTTGCCCCCATGTTGACTATGAAACTCTTGCAGAACATATTGTGAAACCTAAATGACTTCAAGAAACGAGTTTTTAAACCGATAAACAAGCAAATTATTTTCCCATATTCATTATGGGAAGTGAAATATTCATTTAGAGAAGCAGACACCTTTTTGTCCTTCTCATAAATGTAAAAAGCATTTCTTTTTAAAAAAAAACGATTTTCTGATCATAATTTGAAAACACACCACAGCTCCTATGTACAAGCACACCCTGTCAGTACTTAAATTTGCCAAGCACACATGGGGGCGTATTTACAAGGACCTTGCACCACGGGGAAATGACTTAAATTTGCAAAGCACTCATGAGGGCATATTTACAAGGACCTTGCACCACCTTTAAAGTCACTTTTAACGTGGGGAAAATGACGTGAATGTGGCTCATAAGCTTTGTAAATTTGCCCCCATGTTGACTATGAAACTCTTGCAGAACATATTGTGAAACCTTAATGACTTCAAGAAACGTGTTTTTAAACCGGCAAACAAGCAAATTATTCTCCCATATTCATGGTGGAAAGTGAAATATTTATTTAAAGAAGCAGACACCATTTTGACCTTCTCATAAATGTAAAAAGCATTTTTTTTTTAAAAATCGATTTTCTGGTCATAATTTGAAAACACAACACAGCTCCTATGTACAAGCACACCCTGTCAGTACTTAAATTTGCCAAGCACACATGGGGGCGTATTTACAAGGACCTTGCACCACGGGGAAATGACTTAAATTTGCAAAGCACTCATGAGGGCGTATTTACAAGGACCTTGCACCACCTTTAAAGTCACTTTTAACATGGGGAAAATAATGTGAACGTGGCTCAAAGGCCTTGTAAATATGGCCCATGCTGACTATGAAACTCTATCAGTACATATCAAGTAACCTAAATGATTTCAAGAAACGTTCTTAAACACATCAAGTAACCAAATTATTCACCCAGATTCATGGTGAAGTGACTTAAAATGCCCTAACAGACATGGGGGCGTATTTACTAGGCCCTTGCACCACTTTTGCGTCACTATTAACATGGGGAAAATGACGTGAAAGTGACTCAAAGGCCTTGTAAATATGCCCCAAGCAGACTATGAAACTCTATCAGTACATGTCAAGAAACCTAAATGATTTCAAGAAACGTTCTTAAACACATCAAGTAAGCAAATTATTCACCCAGATTCATGGGGAAGTGACTTAAAATGCCCTAACACACATCAAAGCGTATTTTTAAGGCCCTTGCACCACTTTTGCGTCACTTTTAACATGGCTATGAAACTCAAAGAAACAAAATCTATTTGTAAAACACTTGACACAAAGCAACATTTTAAATACACAACTTTCTTCATAATTTTCTCCCTAAAGCATACTATTCTCTATCTAAATTAAATGAATCTTTTCTCACCTTAGCAAATACTTTTTGAGTTTCAAAACAGTCTCAGACACACACCAATTTTTCTTTAGCAGAGCAAAGGGTATGCACTCCAGCGGCTGCAACCAACAAAGGCACAGAAATGCTGTAGTTCATCACACATATCTCTCATGTCACCCAATCAAAACTCTTCCCTCACTTTTTTCAAATCAACACCCTTCCCCCCTCTGCCCTTTCTGCCTTTTTTCCATAGCAACCACCTCCTGAAAGACCTCTCATGTTTACAAGTTCACACAACAATGTTTCAATTGAACTCTGAACTCTCAGTACACCTTTCCAGTGCAATCTTTCATAAAATGATTTTTTCTTGACCACTCAAATTACATCTTTCAAAGAACTCATCCATGCACCCTAACTGTCTGTTTTCAGCAATCAAAATCCACCAATCACTGCTACTGAATCATTAGCACTGAAACTCCACAGTTTTTTTCATTACAAACTCCTACTGTTTCAACTGCCATTTCATTCCCACACTTCATCTGACTGCAGCAGAACCTCCTCTCACCATGTTTTCTGTCTGGATTGTTGGACATAGTTACATCCACTGGGCTCAAAGGTATGCTGATAACAGAAATTTACACAACCTCAATTTACAAAATGTGGAAATCAACTGGATTGGCCACAGAGGATTAAGATGTCACCAATTGATACCATTGGTGAAAACCTTTTTGCATTTGCCAAACCCTGACCTGTTAATTGTGCACTGTGGAGGAAATGACTTGGGCACTTTGACTGGGGTAGGTCTGGAAATGCTTTTAAAGGACACCTTTGAGCAATTGATGGCACTTTTTCCTCAAACTGCCTTGGTATATCCAAATATCTGCCAAAGACAGAAATGGAGGTGGTCCAACCAATTTTGTCCACAAATTGAGAAATCGAGGAAGCATGTAAATAAGTCTGTTTCAGCTTACATGAGAGACCATGGAATGGGCTCCATCTACAACAATAACTTGCGTTACTACATGCAAGATATCTACAGAGGAGATGGAGTTCACTTCTCAGATGAGGGGAACAGAATTTTCATCCTGAATTTAAGACTATGTATTGGTACCTACTTATAAGTACCTAGAACTTACACAGAACCCAAAAGCTCTTTTCAGAGCTACCTTAACTATGATTACTCTTTAAAAATTTCAAATGTACCTTTTTTCACTCATTTTCACTTTTGTTCGCTTCCCGGTTCGCTACCCAGCCAACCTCGCGAAAAAATTCAATTTTTTTTTCTTTTTCGACATATATGAGCCTCCTCAGCCACCCATAGAAAACCTAGGGGGTCAGGATACGTCTCCCGTGCCCCCTTATACCCATTTCCCACATTGTTTTTCCTCCATCTTGTGATTAAATTCGACCGAAACACAAGATGGCGGACTCCCGTTACGCTACCGGTTAGCTACCCGGTTCGCTTAGCGGGTAGCGCCTCTACCGCGAAAAAACAGAAACATTTTTATTTTTTATTTTTTGCCCCGCGGGACCCTTTAATAGCCCCCTCATCAATCCTAGAGGGTCAGGAAGGGTCTACCTTGCCCCCTTTCATTAATTTCCCCCTTTGTTTTTCTTCACCTCTTGTCTCTCGATCCTACCGAGAGACAAGATGGCGGCCGCTCCGGACTGTTTAGAATGTTGACAGACACCGGAGAGCCAATCAGCTTCGCTTCGCGAAGTTCCGTTACGCGTCAGGTACGCGAACCGGGGCGCTAACCGGAGCGCTGTTACAGATATATATATTTTTTGAACATTAATTTATCAAAATCCACTGGAGCACATATATTGAGACCTAGCAAAGGCACATCGGGCAAACAATATCTACAATTTTGCCAAGTTTCGTGGAAATCCATTCAGCCGTTCGAGCTAAAAGTGAGTCCAACCGCCCTATGGAAAATTGCATGTGAAAAATGCGTTTTGGGACCCCCCTTTTTTTCAGCCCCCCCTTGATGGAACCCCCCCAAATTTTTAGTGGCTGCTCAGAAACAAAATGTTCCATTTTCCTGAAAATTTCAGCCAATTCCGTCCTCAAACGCCAAAGTTATTCGACATAGAATTTTCAAAAATCCCATAGGAAAAAAATCCTAACTATATATACCTACTGGCGACCGCCAGTAGGTAATGTATATATATATATAGATATATCTATATATATATATATATATTACCTACTGGCGGTCGCCAGTAGTTATAGTTAGGATCATTTTCCATAGGAAATCCGCAACATTCTATTGGGAATAACTTTGGCGTTGATGGACGGAATTGGCTGAATTTCTCCAAGAAAATGGCCAGCTCCGCTCCGCTCCTTCCCTGAAAGTTTGGGGGGGTTTCATTAAGCGTGGGTAGAGATAAAAGGGGGGTCCCAAAACGTGTTTTCCCCATGTTAATTTCCATAGGGCGGTTGGACTCACTTTTAGCCCGAACGGCTGAATGGATTTCCACCAAACTTGGCAAAATTGTAGGGACTGGTAGCCCGATGTGCCTTTGCTATGTCTCAAGATATGTGCTCCAGTGGATTTTGAGTAATTTAGGTTAAAAAAAATATATATATCTCTATGCGCGCCCCGGTACGCGCACCGGGGCGCGCTCCAGCGCGCTATGCGAGTTCGCGAGCGGAAAGCTGTTTGGCTCTTGGGTGTCTGTCAACATTCCAAACAGTCCGGAGCGGCCGCCATCTTGTGTCTCGATAGGATCGAGACACAAGAGGTGGCAAAAACAAAGGGGGAAATGACCAAAAGGGGGCAGGGCAGACCCCCCTGACCCCCTAGGTTTGATGTGGGGGCCATAAAAGGGCCCCGCGGGGCAAACATTTTTGAATTTTTTTTTCGATTTTCGCGGGGGGAGCGCCCGGTACGCGCGCCGGGGAGCGTACAGGGGAGCTTACCATGGGGAAAACCCAGTGAAACAGTAAAATAATCATTTAAAGTGCGTAGAGGTAGGGTAGCTCTGAATAGAGTTGTTGTGTTGTGTGGGTGATTTAAGTACCAACATGTAGGTACCAATGCAGAGTCTTAAATTCAATGTACACCGTCTCCTCTGTAGATATCTTGCATGTTGTTACAGAAGTTATTGTGGTATATGGAATCCATACCATAGTCTGTCAGGAAAGCAGAAACAGATCCTTTAAGCACTCCCTGAGAAGGCCTAGGGGATCATGGCTCCCCTTTGATGTTTTCAAGTATTACATTTTACTCTCTTCTGAATCTACACAAAATTGGCGGTGATATGGTGCATTAGAGACAGACAGTGAGAGAAAGGAGGCAGGAGATGAAAAAGAGATGTCAAATACACATTGGAGATAATATAGTGGGACAAAGGAAGTAACTATGAGCAAACTTACTATTTAACACAAAAAAGTTGCACAGTATACTATAAGTCTCACTTTATATTATAATCATTTTGGTACTACTTCATGAATTACATATAAAAATGAATAATGTCTCAAACAATTTTTAATTATTAAATATAAATTTATTGTTCAGAATTTTCATAATTTAATAGAACTTCCAACATCTGATTATCTGGAATCTCCTCCTTGATTGCATGATTCAATTATTTCTTGGTCCAGAGACTCATCCATGAAATCCAAGTCAAGAAAGTCTTCTTCAAGAATGTCCTCATCCATAATTTCAAAAGAAATATTAATGGTCTCTTCTTTACCTTCCATTTTCTTGCTGTAAATTGAATAAAAAATAACTATATCAGTAGAGTTAGTGCACTGTTGGGTTTAAGTTCAGACAGGTACTTCTGAGTTTTTAACAGTGAAGTTATCTTTGGGCAGTGTATGGTATCAGGCAGGAAGTAGAAATATAAAAAAGTGCATGTGATGAAGCCTAAGTAAATTCATAAGTATACCAGAGAAGTCTAACTCAATCCATAACTATAACAGAGAAGCCTATCTCAATCTATAACTATAACAGAGGGACAGTAAATAACTAACAGAAAACGTTTTGCCAAATTAACTTAAAGTGCACAACATAGTTCCCCTTACAAATTAACAACTTACCTTTCAGAAAGCAGTTGAAGTTTTGAGAGAAAATCCTTTATAAATGTACCTCAGGTAGTACTAGTCAAAATGGCCGTGTTTCCCTCTCATTTTTCATATATATTCATGTACATAACCAATCAAATGTCAGCACATAAAAATACAAAACGAAAGTAACATTTTAATTGGTTGTAAATTCTAACACTTTCATATGTGTTTTTGTCATGTAATTAACCTCAGGATATTTAGACAGGGCTACAGCCCAAATGGCACAATGGAATTCCACCAAATTTGGGAAAATGGTAGGGACTGGTATGTAGTAGGGCCTATTCTATATTTGGTGAAAGTCTCTCCAGTGGTTTTTATGTAAATTAACTTCCAACATTTTTTGGGAACGCTAACCGGTGCGCGCCCCGGTACGCGCACCTGCAGCGCTACGGGAGTCCGCAATCTTGTGTTTCGGTAGAATTGAGACACAAGATGCAGGACAAACAACGTTGGGAATGGGTAAAAGGGGGCAAAATAAATAAATAAATAAACATGAACAATATACATAAAAAATAGTATTACATAAATATACAATATAGGATTCATTATAAAAAATATTATATTTCATAGCTATAGAAATTTGCTATTAAAAAACCTTTGAAATTCACTGAAAAAAACATAGGTTTGAGGCCCTATATATAGTTAGGAATTAGCATTTACAAAACCTATGAAATTCACTGACAAAAACATAGGTTTCACACCAGTTATAGTTAGGAATTAGCATTTAAAAAACCTATTAAATTCACTGAAAAAACCATAGGTTTGACACCAGTTACACTCATGACATGGTCAGTGACATCACTCATGACATCACTGATGACACCATCCTTGTGACAGAGTGACAGACCTCCTTTCAGTGTAATGTAACCCTTGAAACACATATTCAAAAATAGAAACTAAAATTTTCAAAAAAATGGAGATACCATACCAGTTACCACAACCAATTCAGTAATTCCATCATCTATATACACATCCACTCATTCACCAACAGTTCTATATAGTCACTCATACATATACTCACTCATCATACGTAGTGATACACCTATACATCCTGTTACACACCGACAGTCATCCAAATGTTACTCACACACATACTCACACATGCAAATAAACTATTGAACATCCATTTATTTGCATATACAGCTATACACACACTACCACCTTACTTCTAAGGAAACTTACACATACTTACTCTCTTAAACAATCACTTATAGAAACACATACTTATTTAAACAGGAACTCTTACAATCTCTCACTCTCACATATACTCACTTACGTACATCAATACTCACATATACTAGATTAAAACATATGTAGTTACTGATAAAGACACTAGTGAGACAGTCATTCAATCACTAACACACACATATACACACTCATCCACCCATACAGTCCTGCACATATGCTGTCTTCAAAACACATACAAACAGTGAGTCAGTCATTGATGCATCTATGTGCTAAGTAATACCCCCACCAAACCATACAGACACTCATACTGATACTAAAAAAAACATCTAATAACCCATATACACACACATGTAGCTACTCACCAACCCATGCAGCCACTTATACACAAAGTGAAACACTGATACATATATTTAAATATTTAAACATTACTCGCTAATATATGTATTCACTAAGATACACTTAATAAGCCAGTTAACCAATCAATTTTTTTTTTAAAACCCATCCATTTAGACACTTATTTAAACATTTATTCTTCCATCGACCTTTACATATACATATATAAAACATATTTATTTTTCAGAAAGACACACATTCACTGGATGGTGTCATCAGTGATGTCATGAGTGATGTCACTGACCATGTCATGAGTGATGTAATATGTGACGTCATCAGCAGTGCATTGCAGGCGCGCAAGTTATAGTGAGTCCAACTAACTATAACGTGGGAATTTCAATGGTTTTATGTCAGTAAAATTTCCAACTAACTATAACTGGTGTCAAACCTATGGTTTTTTCAGTGAATATATATATATATATATATATATATATATATATATATATATATATATATATATATATATGTATATATATATATATATATCTTGCACATTCGTCCTGGGAGTAGTTATTCTGAATGCTAAATTGCCTCGTGAGTGCCCTTTCCTTTCTGAGTCTTACCCATCTTTTTCACTTGTACGGGCTTCCCCTTTGGATCCCTTTTTCTCCTCTGACTCCCTGTATGATCCTGGGCAGCGCTATACTCCTCTTACTGTGTACGTTTTCTACCCAGTTCTCAGACTTTTACATAGTCCCGGACAGTCCCTGACAGTCTCATTAACAATTCAGTGTTGACATGTAGAGATCAAAATGTCATGCGTAAGATCAATCATACCATATAGGGGAGCAGTGCTAGCCCAGTGCATGGTTATATCCTTTCTGTAGTGTCCTCCCTCCCCAGCGGGTAGATGTGCAAAGGAGCCCAAATGTCTCCGGTAATAAGGTTCCGTGGGCCATATTATCAAGAACGGCGATAACATTATCGCTGCTTTAATGGCAGGAAACTGCCGCTAAAGCGGCGATAAAGGGCTTCATAATATGTTCTTGTGAGTTCCCATAGAAGCCCAGGTTTGATGTCCTGCACACTAGAACCTGGGCTTCTATGGGAATTCACAAGGGCATATTATCAAGCCCCTTATCGCCGCTTTGGCTGCAGTTTCCTGCCGCTAAAGTGGCGAAAATGTTATCGCCGTTCTTGATAATATGGCCCCCAGTGTTTCTGAATTTATTGAACATGTGGTGAGATCACAGAGCCAACAAGCATAGCCTGGGGTGACCCTACTTTTCCAATGCAGCCATACCCTGCATTTACACAGCAATAATGCTACAGAAGCTAGTTTCTTGCGGGACTTAGGTAATTTTTTACATATCCTAGTAGAGCTATTAGTGGCGTAACATCCAGAGTCCTTGACGTAATCTGAGTTCGGTCTTTAATAAATTCCTGCCAACAGGCCTGGATGCAGTGGAAGTACCATGACATATGGAGAAAACCAGCCTTTTAGCCCCACATCTCCAGCATTTTGAATCAGTGGTTTTAGCATCTCTTGAGAAGTTTGGTGGGGATCCGCATTATTTCGAATGTTTTATGGTGCAATGCACTAATCCTACCCATGCATGCTTGCTAACATTAAGACATGGAAATCAACACCTAATTAGATATATCAGACAACATCAACAAGTGGCAGCTGAAGCCGTCTGGATGGACTAGTCAGCTGCTGCGGCCTTTTCCAGGGGCTGCAAGAAGAGTTAAAGGAATCAATGTCATTAGTTGAAAATCAGCCTAACACATCTATAGCGTTCATTTATTTTATGCTTCAAATAAAGACTCAGCAAACATCCCACCATGCTGAGTGAAGTGTTACAGTTGTAGAAGGTGGATTCCGAAAACAACATAAAATAGTGAGATTATGGATTGACCAGAACTGAGGCAGATCGGAGAGGTGCACAAGACTCTTACAACATAAATAAAGGAACGTTAAGAGAGGTAACTCCTTGGGCGTCAATTAAGGGTCGCCAGGGGTCGCCGCTGAGACCCCTTTCTAACCCTTTGCTACCCCTAGCACTGCTTGTGCTGCCCCTGCCCTCAGAGGTGGGAAATTCAGTGCCACGAACACAGGGGCAGCTAGGGCTACACACTCTTTATTTTCTGTCAATTTATTTTTACACTAATAGTCAATGAATAAAATATATTATTTACTAATACTGTAATAAAAATGGAGTACAATAAGCTGGAATATGCCCTTCTGTGACAGCTGAGGTAAGTAAGAAATGTTTTAAATGCATGTTGTGTGTGTGCTTGTGGGTGAGAGTGTGTCTATGTGTGAGAGAGTGTATATGTGTGAATTTGTGTGTATGTGTGTGGCGATTCAGAAGGATGGAGCGTGGTAGTGAAGGTTTTATTTTAATAAAAGTCTTTTTTCTCCTCTGAGTTAGTCTTTCCCTGGCTAAGGCCGCTGGATCCAAGGTGTCTACTAGGGTGGTGGACCTCCCGGGACTTGCAAGCCTTCGCTCCTTTTCCCTGGCGACGCGGTCGTCGTCTCTCGTGGTGTTCCAGCGCCACATGCGGGGAGAAAGAACACTCTCAGTAAGGCGTTCATTAGCTGAACCCAGGGGTAACCACGGCAGTGAGAACACCGGTGCTTCTAGGTACAAGTGAGCTGACTACACACTGTGGTCGGTGCATGTGAGGGCGCACGGTGAGGAGAGGTCGGGGAGGTAAGCGGTAGGGTTCAGGGAGAGAGGAGGGGGAAGGAAAGTCGAGGAAACAATAAGGAAATGGAATCTGTACAAATTTACATGGAAGCGTCCCGCCTCCCCAGCCACCTTGCCACGCGGTGACGCACCTGGGAGAGCCACACTCCTCCGCGAGCTTGGCTGGGCGCTGCGTAGAATCGTTGGCCTCCTGGCTCTGCTACTCGCTCCTCCGCACTTCCTCCGGTCTTCTTCACGTCGGCTCTCTCTCCGCTCTTCTCCTCCTCGGTGCCAGGACACCCTGCTCTTCCGTCTTCCTGTCCTCTTAGCGTCGCGATTGGATGCACGTCATCCAGGGGCTTGTCGGTTACTCCTAAGCTGATTGGCTGACACAGTAGCGACTCTACTGGGGGGCGTTCCTCTACCTCGACGCCAGCCCCGTAAAAGGAACAAGACTCTCCTTTTGACTCGGGTTGAGTCCACCAGCTGTTAGACTCCGTCTCCCAGTGATCCTGAGACGGTGAAAGAGAGGTAGGACGTGAGTCAGAGTTCCACCATTCGTGCACCGGGGTAGTGTTCGATTCCCGGCCCGCCTCCCCGCTCCAATGTGTAAGTACGTTGTGTGAGTAAAAGTGGAGATCAAAGGGCATGTGATGTCACTTCCACTACCACTGGCACTTCAGTGAGTTGACATCCATGGGTAAGCCTGCCTTTACTGTGGGAAGACGGGGTATTTAGTGAGCGATTGTTTGCAGCTTCCTTGAAATCACTTAGCTCATTTCTGAACAATGGACGTGAGATAAGCCCACCGATCACAGAAATGTCCATTAACCACAGAACTAATTAGGCCTCATTTATGAGGCCCCTTGAGCCATTGGAACTTAATTTTTGCGAAGTTCTGTGGCGCAGAAGCCTATGTGATATTTATCAAGCAGCACTAAGCGACTTTTTTGGCGTACTGCTGCCTGATAAATATCAGTCCCTTTAACTCAGTTTTCTGCGTTAAAGGGGCGTGCAATGGATGTTGCTAGGGGCGTTCCAGCAACATCCATGGCCTTTTGACACTGCCCCAGATTTACGAAAAATCGTAAATCTAAAGCAGCCTGGAGAGGCGTAAGGGAGGCGCAACGGGGAGAAATATCTTTATTTCTCCTTGTTTTTCCTTTTTCTGTATGCTGAATGCTGCAGCAGACATAGAAAGAGGAAAAGCCTCTTGAGATTATTTTTGTACAGAGAGGTTTCCCTTCCTGTACAAAAATAATCATCCCCGCAAGGCTGGCACCCTTGCACCATTGTGCAAAGGTGCCTGTGCTAGCGCAGACAGCCCATTGTGCGCCGGCGCAGGGGAAAAGGACAGGAATGCGCCATATCTTATAGATACGGCTTATTCCTGACCTTTTCTTTTGCCATTGGGAAGCGCGGCAGGAAGGCCTGCTGCGCTTCCCTACGTCAAAACCTCAGAAATGAGGCCCTAATTATTTTCTGCAAGTCCAGAGGGCCAATTGCTGTGTGTGCTTCAGTTGACTCTGATGCGTCCGTATGCTTTATGGATGATAAGATCCAGGGAGAGGCTCAAATCTCTACAAGAGCAGCCTGTGAAAGAAGAAATAAATGAAATAGGTGAAATCACCTTAACCTCAGGAGCAGTGTGTTAAGAAACTTTGGTGCCATTGTCCACGCAACAGAGCATGTGGATATGATATGTGTTGATCTCATTGATGCACCCTCCTTCTTGTTCATTCTAGGTACTAATACTAGGCTGAGACATCATAAACTTCAGGCCAAATTGAATTATGTAGAGTTGCCTTTTGTGAATGCAATTCAAGAGAAGCCCCCGTGTCCATCCTGTTTTGCACTTAACCCCTCCCACGCTGGTGACGGAACTGCTCTGTCACGCCCCTCAGGTGGGCTGTGCTGGTGACGGACCGGTTCCGTCACGGCCCGCTCGCCGTGTCTGCGCGGTGCTGATTTCGCGCCTGCGCGGCGCGTTCTATTGAGCGGGCGGGGCCGTGACGGAACTGCTCCGTCACAAGCACAGCCCAACCGAGGGGCGTGACAGAGTGGTTCCGTCACCAGAGTTGGAGCGCCGCGCGGCCCCCCCGCCCCTTAGCGCTGCGGCGGAATCGCTGCCGCAGCGAAAGGGTTAAACAACATCCTTCAGTGTCAATGGGAAACATTGGAATGAAACTAGTACTATTCCTGAACCTTAATAAGAATTTGCTGCTGTGTTCAGTAAGAAATATTCTGAAGTTCCTGCCACCTGCTGGAGAGTATAACTACCTGCCTTCCACATGGTAGAATCTACTCTCTGACAGTCAAAGTAGGGGAAAGTCTGGTACCATATTTGAAGGACAATCTTGGAAATGGGGTTATTCTGTACTGAACTTGACCAGCAGGATTACCAGTTTTTTTTGTGGCCAATGGGAAATGCAGAACATATATCAATTGTAGAGAACTAAATGGCATTTGATACGATCAACCACCAATTGTTGATTGACCGTCTTGCATCCGTTGGTGTCAAGGGTAGAGCTTTGCCCTGCTATCCTCATTTCTTACAGATCGCACCCAATCGGTGGCCTTGGGAGAATTCCTATCACCATCCTTCTCTCTACCATGTGGAGTACAACAGCGGTCTTTTCTAAACCCCACTCTTTTCAATGTGTATGTTACACTACTGACTAGCCTTATCAGATCTTGTCAGTGCTTAATTTGTAAACAAAAAAAAATAAGTGTCAGGGCTCTCGTCAGGAGGCCACTGCAGCTTGCACCACACATTGCCCCATCCATGCTGCCAATGATAGTAACAACACAGCTACTAACCATCACACTCCTTTAAGTGTGACAATTTGGACTATTTCAGGCCCCTAAAGCTTTAAGAATGGCTTGGGTGTCAGGTACTAGTAATTTTTAATGTATATTGAATTTATAATTGGCTATTGTTGTGGGGACCAAATCCCGGGGGCATATTTTTAAAAAAGTGTATGGGGGGCCCAATCCCCCCACACTGCCCCAAGGACCACCACCCCCCAGGGCAAAGTCATTATCCTAGCGGGGGGGCACACGGCCCCCCGCAGCCCGCAGCCCCGGGACCGCCACCCCCTGGGGCAAAGACATTAATGATGGGGGGCCTCTAAGGCCCCCCGAGCCCCGCGGACCACCACCCCCTGGGGCTTTTTTTCTAGGTATGTGGGGGGCTCACGGCCCCCCCGCAGCCCCGGGGACCACCACCCACGGGGATTCGTTAAAAATAAAAAAATAAAAACCTGTGTGGGGGGGCTCAAGCCCCCACACACGCCCCGGGGATCGCCACCTCCCTAGGGCACTAATATGCAAAATAGGGGGGTCCGTGATGGACCCCCCAGCCCCAGGGACCACCACCCCCGGTGCTTCTTAGATGTTTGGAGGGGGGCCGCGTGGCCCCCCTCCTGGAGCCCTCGATGGCCCTGTGGACCGCCACACCCTAGGGCCGGCTCTTGCAGTGTCCTGGGGTGCCTACCCCTGGGACACTGCTGTTTGCTGTGGTAGGGTGGGAGCCTCGCGGCTCCCACCCTATCACAGCAAACTGCTTTGATTTTTGAAAGAGAGAGCAGGAAACCTGCTCTCTTTTCAAAAATCAAAGCCGATTGCTTTTCTGTATGGGGAGCAGCATGTAAGCTGCTCCCCAAGCAGAAAAGCAATGCCGGGTCCCGCAGGATGCGGGGAGCCAGCAGGGACCGTGGGGGGCTTGGGGACCCCCCCACGGCTCCCAACGAGGAAGGCCAGACCCCGGGGCATGGGGTCCCCGGGGCCAGAAGTGGCCCGGGAGGGGGGCCATGTGGCCCCCTCCCAATAAATAAATAAATAAATAAAAAGGCCGGCCCCGGGGGATGGGGTCCCCGGGGCCTTAAGGGGGCAAAGGAGGGGGGCTCTGCAGCCCCCCTCCAAAAAATAAAAATAAAATAAAGATGGCCATGCCCCGGGGGATGGGGTCCCCTGGTCCGGAATTGGCCATGGGAGGGGGGCCACGTGGCCCCCTTCCTGATTTAAAAAAAATGTAAAAAAAATTGGGGGCAGGCCCTGGGGGATGGGGTCCCCAGGGCCCAAAAAAAAAGAAAAAGAAGGGGGTTACACACCCCCCTTCTTAAAAGTTCAAAAAAAAAAAAAACGGGATCGGGAGGAGGCCACGCCCCTCCCTGCACCTCTCTGCAAACGCGCCCCCTAACTCGTTTGCAGAGTGGGAAGTAATTCCCCCCGCATAAGGGGGTTCCCTGGGGGCCAACTAGCCCACCAGGAGCCTCCAGTATGGGCCAGGGGGCTCCCTTGCAGAGACGTGTAAAGATGCCACGCCCCTTTTTACACCTCTCAGCGTAATAGCGTAATATAACCCTTGATACAAACATTCAAAAATAGAAACTAAAATAAAAAAAAAATGGAAATACCAGTTCCAGTTAGGACAACTTATTCAGTAATTATAAAATCTACATACACATCCAGTCATTCACTACCAGTTCTATATAGGCACTCAAACATGTACTCACTCATCATATGTACTCATACACCTATACATCTTATTATACACCGACACTCATCTATAGAGTTACTCACACCCAAACTCACACATGCAAATAAACTATCAAACATCCATTTACTTGCATATACAGCTATACACCCACCACTACACTTACTTCTACAGAATCGTACACATACTTACTCTCTTAAACAATCAGTTATAGAAACACATACTTATTTATACAGGAACTCTTACAATCTCTCGCTCTCACATATACTCACTTATATACATCACTTATATACATCAATATTCACATATACTTGTTTAAAACATATGTAGTTACTCATAAAGATACTATTGAGACAGTGATTCACTCACTAACACACCCATACACACACTCATCTTCCCATACAGTCCTGCACACGTGCGGTCTTCAAAACACATACAAACAGTGAGTCACCCATTCATGCATCTATGTGGTAAGTAATACCCCCCACCAAACCGTACAGACACTCATACTGATACTCTAAAAACCAACTAATAACCCATATCGACACTCATGTAGCTAGTCACCCACCCATGCAGCCACTTATACAGAAAGTGAGACACTGATACAGATATTTACATATTTAAACATTGCTCGCTAATACATGTATTCACTAAGATACACTTAATAAGTCAGTTATACAATCATTTTTACAAACAAAACCATCCATTTAGACACTTATTTACACATTTATTCTTCCTTCGACCTTTAGATATACATATATAAAACATATTTATTTTTCAGAAAGACACACATTCACTGGATGATGTCATCAGTAATGTCATCAGTGATGTCATTTGAGATGTCATCAGTGATGTCATGAGTGATGTCACTGACCATGACATGAGTGATTTAATATGTGACGTCATCAGCAGTGCCTTGCGGGCGCGCGAGTTATAGTTAACTATAACGGGGGAATTTGTATGCGTGAAATGTCCAGCTAACTATAACATGTGTGAAACCTATGTTTTTTTCAGTGAATTTCTAAGGTTTTTTAAATGCTAATTCCTAACTATAACGTGGCTAAAACCTATGATTTTTTCAGTGAATATATATATATATTTCCAGGAAAGACCGAAACGCGCCATGGCCGACTAAAAAGAATAAACTACTAGTAAGCACTGAAACGCGGTCCATGCCTGCTTTTCTGTACCTGGAAGGGTGAACGGTGTGAAGCAGCGTGTGAAAATTTATATATATATATATAGAGGATATTACTGAGCTATGGGTTACTGAAGGGGTGGGCTATGGACCATACGAAAATAGACAAACAGTATTGGGAAGATTGATGAAGTTGGCAATCGAATATCAGCCATCTCCCCCTTCAAACCACCATCAGTTTTCAACCCCATCCTACCACGTGATGCGATAGATATCTTTCATGAGAATGCAGCAAACAACTCAAGGACTTGCATAAAAATATCTGTGCGCAGAAGAGGAAACATGATAAACAGACACAGCAATATACAGCTCTAGTGTCACGGCTCACAAAAGAAAAGAACGTTGTTATGCGTGGAAGCGATAAGGGGGGAAACATTGTTGTAATGACGAGAACTGAATATGACAAGGAGGCATACCTCCAACTCAACGATCGATTATGCTACGAACGGACTAACATAGCAAATCTCAATATCGTCAAGGCTGAATTTCACCGCAAACTGTTGAGATGGAAAACTAGTGGCATGATTACAGATACTGAATACACATTTTTGAAAATTGTGAACCCTGTGACCCCCCGTATCTACTTTATACCTAAGGTACATGAGAACATTGAGAACCCCCCTGGCAGACCTATCATCTCAGCCACGGGGGGTTTATTGGAACGTGCATCCATGTACATTGACTATTTTCTTCAAGGATATGTACGGTCATTGGACTCATATGTACAGGACACGGGCGATTTCTTACAGAAAATCCAACACATTGAATGGGTAGAGGGCGATTGGTTGATGGCCCTTGATGTCATCGCCCTCTATACCAGTATAATCCACAAGGACGGCTTGGAAGCTGTAAAACATTATTCATCACGCCGTCCTGCAATGTTTAAAGAACACAATGACATGCTGTTACAAATGTTAGAATTTTGCCTATCCAACAACGCTTTTATGTACAACAACCTCCTTTACAGACAGCTGCAGGGTGTGGCAATGGGGGCCAGCTTCTCCCCGAGCTTCGCGTGTTTACACATGGGAGCCTGGGAGGAGCTGGTCCTCAGAACCACACACAAGGAGGTATTTGAGACAAATGTACAGGGTTGGTACCGATTCATTGACGAATTATTTGTCATCTGGAGGGGTAGTGAGCATGAGGCCAAAGAATTTATTAGCACTGTCAATACCAATGACCTTAACCTAGCGTTTACAGCAACATTGAGTCAGGAATCAGTCAAATTTTTAGACACCGAAGTATTTGTTCAAAATGGCAAGCTAGAGACTAAACTCTATCGCAAAAGCACAGCGGGGAACAGCATTCTTCATGCGAGCAGTGCCCACCCGACCCATCTTATTGCAAGCATCCCCTACGGGGAAATGCTTCGCATAAGAAGGATTTGCAGCAACCCAATCGATTTAGAGGCTGCCCAACTAGCTAGCAGGGAGAGATTCCTGGAACGGGGTTACTCTGCACAACTTATCGAGGGGGCCCGGGTGAAGCCTATTGGACCGAACAGACAAGATCTTTTTAAAAAATATGACAAAGTTAGCTGTCATAATGAGTTGGCGATTACAAATGATGGGAAATCCAATCCTAAAGTCAATAAGACCTTCAGAATCATTACTGGTTACAGTAAACAGCATAAGGCCATCTATAATATAATCAATACAAATTGGCCAATTGTTGTTAATCATCCGGTGATTGGATCAACCCTACCTAATAGAGCCACCCTTACCTTCAGTAAAGCGCCATCTCTTAGAGATCAGGTGGTTGACACCTGCCCCGAGACCCTAGAGAGAACAACTTGGTTGCATAACAACAGCGGCTTTTTCAGGTGTAAAACCTGCAAGTCATGCACGCATGGGGTCAATATGAAGTCCTACAGGGATGGGTTCAGTCATATTGATCACCCAATCACACAGGTCCTCACATGCAAAACCGAGTTTGCCATTTATGTTTTACAGTGCCCTTGTCCGCTAAGTTATGTTGGCAGCACAAAGCTTGCTGTACACAAGCGTATACTGCAACACTTCCGATCGATAACAAACCAAGACAATACGTACCCGGTGGTACGGCATTTTCGTGACCATCATCACAGCGACAACACCAGCTTAAAGTACTTTGTTATCGAGTTAGTTAAGGCGAGCCGACGAGGAGGTGACAGGGAGGCCAAACTGCGGAGATTGGAAACCCGATATATATTACAGCTGGATACCAAGACACCAGGGGGCCTGAATATAACGGAAGACATGTACACCTGTCTTCCATAATGATTGAGACATCTTCGTTAATACTAGAAATCTACTATTTGACCCCCACGTCTTAGTGTTGTCTTATATCCAACTTAGTCATTCACTATGTCTGTATTTCCGATCAGATTTACCTGGTGTCATTTGGTAATTTTTGTGTCTAGGTGATGTGACATACTGGTATCCCCGGCTGGGGATTAATAGGTATTTGACCATGATTAAGCATTCTGAACATCAACCACTTTGACCTGCACTATTGATATGTACATATTCTATGGGATAATTATGGAACATATTTGAGGACTGTCATTTTTTAACGTGCAGCTGCAGCTATTATTGATTAAATTCTGATCTATATGATTATATCATTGATTTTAAACTTCACTTGGAAAAGCACATGTTAACATTTCATTTTTGTATTTCATGATTGACAAATTGGACAAATGGAATGGTTAACAACCAGCATGAGATAAGATGTTCATATCAGCTACAGTACACTCATTCAGTTTGTGGGAGGAACTGAATTTATGAATTCAACAGCAACCAGTAAACATCTGTTAGCTAGATTTTTGCGATGAACAGATTTCGCACTGTCTGTCTAGGCAATTAGCTTAATATTTTTGAGTAAACTTAGTCGGCTGGTAATGTATACGAACAAAGAATGGGTGTATGTTTACTATCTGCACATTTTGCACATTCATTTAAATTTCATTGAGGCGAATTTGCACGATTTGCGATTTTGCACATTATGAAATGAAATTGTACTCTAGTCCACCACAGTTGGACTTTGTGGTTAGGAATTGTTTACATTGCGTAATTTGCACATTTTGCGATTATTTGCACAGTATAAAATGATCTTTACCACGCGAACAAATCTGACAATGATTGCAAGACAACATTTTATCAGATGGTTTTATGCATTTGCCCAATTTTTAACACTGAATGGGTTGAGTATTATACTAATATTTTTTATATTTTACTAGTTGAAATGCTGCTGTTGAATAATGTACTGTACCTTACACAACCATGTAATATAGTTGAATGTGAGTATTTTTTCCATGTCCATTTGCAATTCTCGTCACGTGTTGCTGATCCAATTAGTCACTAGCACTTTAAAATTGAGCAATAGTATGAGGGACGTTGTCATGTGAGCAAGGCTTTAAGGAGCCGAAACGTCATGCGGCATACTCTGCTTTAAATAAAAATTTGAGCACCTAACTGGTCCGTGTCCTAGATATCTTTGGCGTATACCTGGCGTAAAGAAGGTAAATCGGAATATATATATATATATATATATATTGCCGCTCTCTGCTCCCAACGTGGAATCTCCTCCACCGGAAAAAAGCACTCACGGGGGATGTTTGAAAAGTTTGTTTAATCAAACACAGCAACCTCTGCAAAAACAGACGCGTTTCGGTCGTAACCTTTTTCTATGTTTACATAAAGCGTCACTTTCACCAATAATATACTCAATGGACATGGAAACAAACAAAGGACAAGTCCACTCTAGATGAGAGTCCAACAATGTAAGCGCCATATTGGCATGTTATTCAAAGAAATGAGAAAACATAAACCCAAATCAATGAAAGAGCGCTTCTAGATAAATAACAGAAGCGTCACACCTTAACAAAAGGTAACACATTAAGCCCACAGATGGGCAAGACCATACAGGTCCGTTTCCATGTACAATAAACCATATTGAAAAATGTACGCAAAAAATCAAGAATATCTACAATCAAGAAAGGGAAGGAAAAGTTAGTGCAAAACACACAATATAAATCACATCATTCAAAACCAGAGAAATCTCATCCGAGAAATCACATCTGAAAGGTCCCAAACTAGAACAAAGAATGCATTGAGCCCAATGGCATTCAAGTGGGGAGATCCCTCCCCTGATACAGCCTGGGATATCAAACACGACGATGCTAGAGAAAATGTAGAAAATAATCATTCCCCTAAATGGACTGAAAGTTCTTCATGCATGTTCAAACCTCCAGGCGTCTTGGTCTGCAAGTCAATGATGTATCTTGACTCTAGACGCCTCAATCTAGTGAGCCTGTCACCTCCTCTAGGATTACTGGAAATACAATCAAGACCAAAGTACCCAAGGAGGTCCCTGTTGCGATGGTGTACTTGGTCAAAATGACGTGCAACAGGGTACCCTTCGTCAAAATTGGCAATCGCACGCATGTGCTCTAGTATCCTGACCTTCATGGGATGGACAGTGCTTCCTATGTATCTAAGTCCACAAGGACAATAGAGACAATAGACACTAAAGGGAGTGGTGCATGTAAGAAATGTATTTATTCTTTTCTGTAAGCCTACCCCTGGGATGTCATAAGTCAAGACCCTCTTGCTCGCTTTGCAGGCCTTGCACTTCCCGCAGGGGAAGAAGCCTTTCATTGACCCAAAAGGGGATTTGGGAATGTCCACTAGGTGACTCTGGACTAGTTCATTTTTTATGGACCTTGCTTTCCTGAATGTTATCAGGGGATTGGTGGGGAGGTCGGCAGCCAAACTTTCATCAGTCTGAAGAATATGCCAACTTTTCCTCAAAGTTTTTTTCAGAAAAGAAGCATTCCGGGAGTATGTGGTTATGAACCGGAACTTATTTTTCGAATTTCTATCAGACTTTTGTTTTTCTTCTTTCTTTTTGAACAGGTTCTCTCGTTTCGTGGCATTCACTCTTTCCAGGGCATTCGCAAGAATGTCATCACTGTAGCCCCTGACCTTAAAGCGTTCAACGCTATGTTTGGCAGCTAGTTGGAATTCCCTTTCCTCAGTGCAATTACGCTTGATTCTCAGGAGCTCCCCATAAAGGATGCTCCGTATCAGGTTTAAGGGGTGACAGCTGGATGCTACCAACACAGAGTTCCCCGCAGTAACTTTGCGAAATAGCTTACTTTTAAGTTTACCTGCCTCCACATATATATTGACATCTAGATAGTTCACAGATGTCTCACTCACTTCACCAGTAAATTCCAAATTGACATCATTGGTATTGAGTACATCAATGTATGATCTTGCAGACTCAGTGGTACCATTCCAAATGACAAATAGGTCATCGATAAATCGATGCCAACCTATCACCTTCTCGGACCACCGGGCATTAGTTGCCCCCCAGGCCACCTGCTCCTCCCACCAGCCAACGAAAAGGTTCGCATAGCTGGGGGCGAAGCAGGTGCCCATCGCTGTGCCCGACATTTGCCTGTACAATTGTGTCTGGAACAAAAAAATGTTGTTAGATAAACAAAATCTGGCAAATTCAAGTATGAGAGTGTTATGGGACATGAACTTCAAAGGTCTCTGGTCTAGGAAATATGTCATGGCTCTTAGACCATCCTCATGATCTATCGAGGTATATAGGCTCGTAATGTCTAATACCATCATGGTATACCCTGGTTGCCAGTCCACAGAGGATATTTTGTCCAAAAAATCCGTAGTATCACGTATATACGATTTCAATGTTCTCACAAAAGGTAAAAGAAAAGAATCAACATAAATGGATAAGTCTTCTGTAAGGCAGCCTTGTGACGCCACGATCGGTCTCCCTGGTGGCCTCTCCATACTTTTGTGCACCTTGGGCAGGTGGTAAAAAGTGGGGATAGTAGGGTTCAAGCGCCTTAAAAAGAGAAACTCATCCATTTCTAACAGTCCCTTGGTATGCCATTTCGATATCAACTGGTGATATTCATCAATGCTCTGCAAGTATTCCTTATTTGAGATTGGCAGATAGGTATGTCTATTCGTTAATTGACGAAGGGCTTCTAGATTATAATTGGTCCTGCTCTGTAGGATGATATTCCCGCCCTTATCCGCAGGTTTGTAAATTATATCTTTCTCTTGACTCAACGTTCTCAAGGCTAGATGTTGTTCTTTCGAGAAGTTATTGGTCTTGGCCTTGGTCCATTTTTGCTTGGCCCGAAAATATTTAAGGTCCTTCAAAACCGCATCTGAAAAAACGTCAATAGCATCGTTCGCTAATTGTGGGTTGAATTGTGAGACAGGTTTGAAGGATGTCTGTCCTCCAATTTGTTCAATGCCTGTGATGGCTACTTGCTGGGATCTGCTGACCGAAGTTGAAGAGATTCCTTCGTCATCTCTTTCCAAATCTTCTAATACCATAATGGCACGCAGATCTATCCCAGCTAAAGAGTCGGTTACCATACTTTTTGGGATCTTTTTCCTTTGTGTTCCTGTCTGCACTTTTGTTTTGAAGAATTTATGAAGTTTCATCTTCCGGACGAATTTATATAAATCGATCCGTGTCTGTGTATATTCCAAATCTCGGTCCGGGCAAAAGTTGAGTCCCAATCTCAAAATGGATTCTTCAGTTTCTGTCAACTTTTTCTCCGTTAAGTTGATGATGGTAAGATTATCCTCCATTACTGGCGTTTCCTGTTGAAATATTTCTTCTTGCTTCTTGTGATAGGTGGTGAAGTGTTGGCTCCCGCGGCTCCTCTGTCCCCTCCTTGTCTTCCTCGTGTAGATTTTTCTGGTGGTTTGCCCGCCCCACCACTCTGTCGAGACTGGCGGATCAGTTTGAACTCCTCGCGAAAAGGAGCAAGCACTCGACCGGATCTGAGCTGACTTCTGCTCTCGTCTTCTGATAATTCGTTCTCCGTAACCTCTGACTCTGAGGTTGCTGGAGTCTCCGCCACTTCCGCTTGTCCACCCGTCGTTTTCTTTTTCAGCAGTTCTTTTCGGGGTGCATCATATTTTTTAGCGAAAGTCAGGATTCTGCCTTGAGCATAGTCTTCTTCGTCTCGGTCGAATTTGCTTTGTTTGCGAGCTTTGATTTTATCTTCATATGATTTGAGACGTTTTTTCATAAGCTCCTTGTACTCTGTGATCTTAGTCTGGTCCTCCTCCTTGGATAGCTCGTTTTCTAGTGTCTTAATGTCTTCTAAAGCCTTATCGCGATCACTCCACGCGAATTTGGTAAGAAGGCGTAGACTACCTTGGCAAGCAGACGCTGTGTGTTCTGCCCAAGCATCCAGTAAAAGGGGATCTGGTGACTCATATGCTGGTACAGTGTAGATTCGTAGTCCCCTCGGGACTCTGTTTACCTCTATGTAATTTTGAAGTGATGTACCTTCCCACCACTTCCTGATTTCGCGCTCGTACAGCCGTTCAAGTGCGTTACATTTGGTAGTTACACTGTTAGTTGTGGAGCTTCCAGGAGTTTGTTGACGTGTTGTCTCTCTTTTATCTTTCCCTTTAAAGATATTAGTAGCCGCTTCGTGACGCTCAGTTTCACAAAACATACTATGTTTCCAGGGTTAAATGCTGGTTTTGAATGATGTGATTTATATTGTGTGTTTTGCACTAACTTTTCCTTCCCTTTCTTGATTGTAGATATTCTTGATTTTTTGCGTACATTTTTCAATATGGTTTATTGTACATGGAAACGGACCTGTATGGTCTTGCCCATCTGTGGGCTTAATGTGTTACCTTTTGTTAAGGTGTGACGCTTCTGTTATTTATCTAGAAGCGCTCTTTCATTGATTTGGGTTTATGTTTTCTCATTTCTTTGAATGACATGCCAATATGGCGCTTACATTGTTGGACTCTCATCTAGAGTGGACTTGTCCTTTGTTTGTTTCCATGTCCATTGAGTATATTATTGGTGAAAGTGACGCTTTATGTAAACATAGAAAAAGGTTACGACCGAAACGCGTCTGTTTTTGCAGAGGTTGCTGTGTTTGATTAAACAAACTTTTCAAACATCCCCCGTGAGTGCTTTTTTCCGGTGGAGGAGATTCCACGTTGGGAGCAGAGAGCGGCAATTGATTTGCGAGAGCACCCTCGCATGTTAGCACCCGCCTGTGAGTGCCGCGAGAGGAGCTGTAATATATATATATATATATATATATATATATATATATATATATATATATATATATAACATATGATCAAGACAGTGTTCCACAGAACAGGATCGTGGAAACTCTCAGAGATATATATATATATATAAAACAATACCCTTCCAGGCATAGAGTGACGCATAAATTATGCAAAAGAGAAGCAGAGAACTCTGGGTTGTTCTCAAGTTTAGGTGGAACGCAGCTCCAATCTAGAGCACTCAACACCAGCGACACTCAAATGTCTGCTTTTCTATAAAAGTCTTTAAGCATAGGATTAGCATAGCACCATCCATGCCGAGATAGAACACGCATTGGCATAGCCAATAGGTCTCGCCTTTGGGACTTTATAAGTGTTTAGCCTTGCAACAGTTGATGTTCCTGCACCAAGGATATTGTGCTGCATAACTAAATACTTATAAGGTCCCAAAAGCGAGACGTATTGGCTATGCCAATGCTTGCTTTAAGAAGCAACAGTTTCAATTCAGTGAAATAGCAGTTATGGCTGCTAGGATGCCTGGAGTTCCTTCAGAGGACAATAAAATGATTACCACTCAATGTGGTAATAATAACAGTTGTTGTTTGCAGGGACGGCCACACAATTGCAAAATTGGGGTAGAAAGCACTACATAAAAACAATTCTTTATAATTACTATGAGACACTCTACCTAGACTACCTGCAGTCAACAGGGTGTTCCTAGCAATACACTACACGAAGCCTTGCTAAATTGCCTAAAACCATCGACAGTTGGTAAGGTAATCCAAACAAAAACAAAAACACGAACTGACTGGTAACTATTTGGAATGCGTGTTACACATAATTTATTTTCGCACAAGAACAATTGAACGCCGACCGCAAAGCCAGCATCAGCAAACCAACAAGATTCAAAATTATTGCATGAAAAACAGCAATTTAGGTACAAACTCACAAAAAGACAGGCAGAATGTTTTAGCATACAGCTGACTTTTAAAGCTACTTACCTTCCAGAGGTTAAAATAAAATATAATCAGAAAAAAAACAACGCTAGTCAAAGAAGAGGAGACCGCACAATACAGGCTTAGATTTTGAAGGGGAATCAATTTATTTATTTATTTATTTATTAATGACATTTGATTAAGCGCAAACAAATGCCCGTGGGCGTCTCGGCGCTGAACATCTGCACTGATTCTCCAACTACTTGCCTCTTCATGGTGATATAACTGATTGAACAGCCAAGTTTTTAGGTGTTTACGGAAAGCCCAGAAAGATGGACTGATTCTGATGAACTGAGGCAAGGTGTTCCAGAGTTTTGGAGCTGTAACCAAGAACCGGTGGTCTCCCCAAGAAACGGTCCTGGTGCAAGGCACCACTAGCTCATTGAGAGTAGAGGATCACAGTAATCTTTGGGGACAGTAAGGAATTAACTGTTCTCTGAGGAACTGGGGTCCCTGTTTATGCAGTGCCTTATATACAATACACAGTATTTTAAACTTAATCCGGCTTCTAATTGGAAGCCAGTGATAGTGCCTAATTGTGTCAGTTGCAGATCTATATTTAGGAATTTTGGCAAGAAGTCTAACTGCTGCGTTTTGTATGGTCTGCATTTTGTTAATTACCCGGACCTGGGCATTGGCAAACAAACCATTGCAGTAGTCCAAAGTGGACAACACTAGGGAAGTAACCAAGGTTTTACCAGCACTGTCAGGAAGGAAAGGAATGATTTTCCTTATTAGGCGTAGTTTGTGAAAGGATGATGAGGCTATTTGATTAGCGTGAGAGACAAAGTTAAGATGGGCGTCGAAAACTACTCCCAGGTTCCTTACCTTAGTGGTGGGTCTCGGTGGAGTTCCAAAGGACGCAGGCCACCAAACAGGGGACCACCTAGGGGTAAGTTGTCCAAATATGACTACCTCCGTCTTCCCAGAGTTGAGTTTTAGACAATTGGAGGCCATCCATTCTTCAATTGCCAACATGCCCTTTCTGAAACTCTCAGCAACTTTATCCCCGTTATTCTTAATAGCCAGAACTAACTGAGTGTCATCTGCATAGGAGGTTAGGCTCATCCCATGTGCTCGAATGATATTGGCTAGGTCCGACACATAGATATTGAAAAGTGTCGGACTCAGGGATGAGCCTTGGGGAACGCATGGCAGAGACAGATTAGTTGATTGAAAAGCGCCCAGGGTGACCGCCTGAGTTCTTGCTGACAGGAAGGATGCCAGTAGATCTTTAGCTGTTTGTTGAATGCCCATTTTTTCGACACGGTCGACCAAAATCGAATGGTCGACCGTGTCAAAAGCTGCAGATAAGTCCAATAGCACTAATACAGCTGTTCCGCCTTGATCCCGAATGACTTTAATATCATCCGCGGCTTTAATCAAGGCGGTTTCAGTGCCATGAAACTTACGAAACCCAAATTGGGTACTATCGAGTAAGTAGTGTTCTTCTATGAATTCTGATAACTGTGAATTCATTGCCTTTTCTGCAACTTTTGCCAAAAATGGGAGACTAGCTATCGGTCGATAGTTTTTCAAATCGTCCTTATCAAGATGTGCTTTTTTTAATAACGGTTTAATAAGGTTTTTTTTAAGGGAAGTCGGGAAAGTCCCTGATCTAAACATGGCATTACAAATGTGAGAGATGACAGGGACCAAGGAATCCATGACTGGGGGAAGAATTGCAAAAGGGCAAGGGTCCAGTGCAGAACCGGATTTAATAGTAGTAATGAAGTCAGCAATTTGGGCCTCTGTAATGACTCTGAACTGAGTGAATGGAGACGCAAGGGATGTGGGCTTTAACATGTTTGGAGGATTATTAGTATTATTAGAAAAAGCAGAGTAAATGTCATTGCCCTTGGAAAAAAAGAAAGTTGCCAATGCATCACAAAGAGCTTGAGAGGGAGGAGGATTTAAGTCGGGGGAGCTCCCTGCTAGCTGCTTAGTGGTATCATACAGTTGTTTGGAGGAGTTCTTAGCTTGCTCTATCCGTATGCTGAAATACTTCCTCTTGGCCTCATAGATCATAGCTTTATATTTAACAAGCGTCTCCTTATAGCGGATTTTAGATTCTTCATTGTAGGACTTCCGCCAGTGCCTCTCCCTGTTCCTACAAAGTTGTTTCTGGTTCCTTAGATCTTCCGTGTACCAGGGAGCAGAAGGGGTTGATCTGTTTCTGGTCACATGTTTAAGGGGTACCAGTGAATTTGAAGCCTGCCCTAGCCAATCTTGGAATTGGTTAGTGGCTATGTTAGGGTCGGCCGATAATATAGGCTGGGAGTTATCAAGTAAAGATTTGAGGCGTGAACTATCAATGTCTTTCCAGGCTTTGAAAGGTGCACGACTAGGCATAAATGCCTTAGCATTAGGGGCATCGTTTCTGGCAATTGTGCCTAGAATTACATGGTGGTCCGACCATGTAAGTGGGAGGATGTCAGTTATACAAACATTCTCATAGTTAGAGAAGATGCCGTCCAAAATATGGCCGCCATCATGAGTAGGGGAGTTAATCAGTTGAGGGAGCCCAAAAATATTCATATCTGATAAAAGTGAGGATGTATCCCTGTCATCTGTTTTCTCTAAATGAAAATTAAAATCACCCAGCACTGTCAGAGATTCTTCCAGTGCTATGGATTCCAAGATAGTACTTAAATCAGAGAGGAATCCTGAGCATGCTCCCGGTGGTCTATATAGGAGTATTCCCCTGAGGTTTTCGGAAGGCGATAAATTAATGGCAAATTGCATAGCTTCACAAAAGGAGGAGGAAATAGGGGAGATCCTAACTGTATATGTATCTCGAGCAATAATGGCAAGCCCACCCCCTTTTTTGTGCTGTCTATCCTGTCTATAGACCTTAAAGCGCTTGGGACCGCAATGACTAGGTCTGGATCAGATGTACTATCCATCCAGGTCTCGGTCATAAACAGGATATCTAGGTTCCTGTCTATCACCAAGTCTGATATGTTTTGTCTATGTTTACCAAGTGATCGGACATTTACAAGTGCTATCAGGGTGCTCTTTGGGGTCTTCTTGTAACAGGAATTAATTTTATAATTCAGCAGAGGAATAATGGCCTTACAGTGGTGGCAGGAGTGCTCGGTTAATCCTGGAGCAAGCTTAGGATCCAATATAGAACAGTTACTATTGTGAAGTGGGCGCAAATTATGCAGTGTATTGTGCGAATAGTGGATAGTAATAGCCTTACCTACTGGACCAGGGGATCCGGCCCTAGGCCCGGTCCAGGCGCGGATGGGCGCAGACGGCCTTGCCTTTGGCGCGCCCGCTGCGCCCGCCCGCTGCGCGGACGGGATGACATTGTGTTTTTATACAGGATGAGTAGGGTGGGAGGCGTCCAGCAGCTGGACCACAACCCTTTCCTCCCAGCAAGATGGCGGCGATAATCCTTGGAGTCACGGCGTCAGCGCCTGAATCGGCTGCGCCGTGAGTGCAAATCAGGTGCCAAGAGCTTCGTTGCTATGCAATTCTCGCCACGAAGTCCGGTGAAGTTGGTAATTAAAATTGGCAAATTAAGATATGTACAATGTTTAAAAACGGTATATCACCAACAAAACGTAGAATGCATACAAAAATACAAAGGATAGTACAGAAAGCCCCCGGCTTCCGCCTCAGGGGAGAATAGGCAAATGTCTTACGCGTGAGCAAAGTAAGCCCCTTAAATATCCTGGGAGGGCGGGAGGCGTCCAGCAGCTGGACCACAACCCTTTCCTCCCAGCAAGATGGCGGCAATAATCCTTGGAGTCACGGCGTCAGCGCCTGAATCGGCTGCGCCGTGAGTGCAAATCAGGTGCCAAGAGCTTCGTTGCTATGCAATTCTCGCCACGAAGTCCGGTGAAGTTGGTAATTAAAATTGGCAAATTAAGATATGTAAAATGTTTAAAAACTGTATATCACCAACAAAACGTAGAATGCATACAAAAATACAAAGGATAGTACAGAAAGCCCCCGGCTTCCGCCTCAGGGGAGAATAGGCAAATCAACACATTTTTCCGAATTTTAAAACTAATAATCTACACTAAATTATCGTAATAAAGCGTGCGAAGGCTAAACAAAACCCATGCAAGGTTACATAATCAAAAAGAGCACACCGGGTCCAAGACAAAATGTTCAAGGGCATGGAGGTAAGTACAGTAGGGCATGCGCACCTGAAGATGCAAGCCGCTAAATGAATGACTTGCCAGGTACTCAGGGTACTCAAACATGTAGGTCACGCTGCACCTGTTCTCTTCGTACATGAAAAACATATCTCGCATTCCTACGGCCACCAAGCACACAAGAATGCCGTAAAACACTCTGGTGGAAGCCTTCATTGTTCGGCCGATTGTTTTTTTACGCTTAAAATGTTTTGAGTAATAAACGTGCAATTTTTCTAGGGCAGAGCTGCACAGCAGCTAACCACCCAGCGGTCTCTTCAGCAGGCTGCCGCAAGCAGCAATCATTACAATCTGTTTAAGCTGAAATTACACTTCCTGGAGACGATATATTATCCGGCTCCTCATTGGCCACTTTTTCCAGGATTGGCTTGTCCTTGTAAATGATGTACTTTCATTGGAGAGTGAGGTCTATTCTTACATGTGTTCTTAAGAGGCACAGTGAGAGGTAAAAAAGTGAGAGTGGCACCTCTATTTTTCTTTTAATCCAGCGATCACAAACAAGGCAGTTAAATGCAGAATAATTATATTGTATAGCATTTAGTTCTCCCAAAAATGAATTGACCAGAGGTGTTTTTTGTGGTGTATGGAAAGTGGAGGTGTGTGTGCGTCCAGCTGCCAGCAGTGAAGCTGATGCTGTGAAGGAGTACGGCGTTTGTGGAGGAGATTTAGGTTTACCTGTCCCGCGAATGCACATTTCTAACATTTAAAGAAATACCTATTAGACATGTCTGGGCGTCCGCAATCTTCCAGGAAGTGACAAGAACGAGGGTAAACAGTAGGGAAGCAATGCTTTTTAGTTCCAGGTCAGCAGAGGCAGAAGAGGCAGTGAAAGAGACACGCGAGAAACGCGAGTTGTCGGCGATCAGCTTGCTATAACGCGCATGCGCGCGCTCGCGCTCTTGTGGAAAAGTAAATTTTGCCATGTTATATGTGCCTACGTGTTCCCCATGTTATGCCATATGTGCATGATCGATATGCATGTATTCCCCTCTGATCGATTAAAGACGCAATTACAGTTGTGTCCACCTCTAGTATGCCAGTTTCCAGTTTTCGTGAATACAACGAATATCAGGCCTATGTAAAGCTACGTTGCCACGTTTTTCAGTGTGCACGTTAATTCATTGAATTGTCCCCGTTTCTAGGCCTCAAAAGGGCCCGGACTCAGATTCAGCTCCTGTTTCCTGAACCCTCTCCGAGGAGCGATACAGCCCCCACCTGTATCCCTGACCCTTCACTTACTTCATGCCTCGCAGTGCCCGGCTCGGCCTGGCTCTGCCTCTTAGTCTGCCAAGAGTATGTTATGATTCTAGTTATCAGTCCAGCCCTCCTTCTCTGCATTCCTAAGCTACTGAATCGCATCAATAGTTTCCGTCATGGTCTAGCCTTTATGTCTCCCTGTAAGAGAAATACTGTATTAATATTCATAGAATATTCCTCACACACGCACTACATATAGAATTATGCATGCACCAGTCTTAATGTCTGTTAGCCTTTACCCTGATAACTTTTGGATTCTATCAACATGTTCTCTAAACACGAGATACTAGATAGGCTTTAGGTACATGTCGCTCTGACACTCCAGACTTTCGTCTCCTCTTCTAGCACAGAAGTCATAGCCCCCAGTTCTCCCTAGTAACACGTCATTGTCAGTTTGCGCGCACCACTAGGTTAGAAGTCCCAGCTGCTCAGGTAGCCCCCTCCATGTTTCCGCCCCTTTTATGACATATTCTGTTACGTTTGCATCACATGTCTATGTATACGCCCTGTACACGCCTTCTTGTTACATCATTTCTGCCCTTATCTTTCGCGACTGCTACAAACTCCGCCTACTGCTACGCCTACTGTATTGAATACAATGTATTTGTTTAACTATAAATATTGTGCACTGTTATTAAAGTTTGCTAGCCATTCCCAGATCCTGCCCCGGCAGCTGTCGGGCCCCTGCCATCCCATTCCCGTACAGGCTGTCCTGTTCCTGTCCTTTTATGCTTAATTAAAGCCTGTCAACTTCAGCTACCTCGTATCTTGACTCTTATTTATTGAGCTATCTGTTTATATTGTATCCAGTCAAAAATAGAACCGGTAATTAATTATTTATTTACCACATAATGGCGCCCGAATAGGGACTTGCCCTTTCCCCACGCGCCGGAGAAGCCACGCAGGCCCCCTGATCCTCTGCAGCCGTGACGGAACCATACTGTGCACGTGCAGATATTTCTGCTTCAAGTATCCCTCAGGCCCACGGAGGAGACGGAGGTTGCGGTCCAGCATCCAGACGAGGCGGTGGAGGAGCGCGGCGAGTCCCGACCAGAGCCCAAGCCGAGAGTCCAAGGTCCGAGGTATCCGGAGGCCCACCTGTAACTGAAGTCCGAAGTTCGTCCGTCCGTCGTCGTAGCAGTCCAGTCCAGTCCGAGGCCTTCCGTTCTTGCTGCCCGGTGAGTACCGTTGCTGGGGTAGTATCTAGACAGGGTCAATTAATTTGTCTCTGGTCCGTGGGTTTGGGTACACAGATCCAACACGAAGTGTCCACCTAGGTGGATGCGGGTCCTGACGTGTCTCTTCATGAGACCGGTAAGTTTCGTACTGTTTTAGCAGTGCATCCAGTCATTCTAGTTTCTGCTCTAGTAAGTTCTGTTCTCGAGAAATTCATGTGTTTCTGTTCTCAGTATTCCAGGTAGTATTTTGTCCGAACTGTTATTTTTAAATGTTATTTCAATGTGTTTTCAATGTCGTGGTATGAGTGATTTGTTTTCTTAAAGTTATTATTGTGTTTATCGTGTATTGTACTGTGTCCAGACTCTAGCCTAGTCATGCCTCTGTTCTCTAAGTTACGTCAGTTAAAAACTAGAAAAGGTCTGCTCGAGGAAGCAGTTCCTGTCCCGCCTAGGGACAGTCCAGGTCATTTTATGTATCATAAACATGGCATAAGTGCCATATTATATCTAGATTTATGGGTAGAGTACACCAAGGAATTAGAAGAGAAATATAGATGGCCTGTATCAGGCACATGGGATGCCGAGTGCATCATGCGAGTAGAAGAAGCATTATGGAAAAAGAAATCCAGACAGTCCCAGAAAGATGCCATCGAGTTATGGCGCAAAGAATCTCATAAAAGGACAGAAAAAGAAATCAGAAAGTCAGAGTTAAGTAGAGAATCCTCAGAAAGAGCCCAAGAAAGGGAATTAATCGAAATAGGTGAACGAGTTAAAGCCGAACAGTCAGACAGACAGAGAAATGCCCTCATTAAGGGTATGTATCCTCTTCTTGCCGAGGGCTTGCCAAAAGCAACCCCGGAAGCACCATGTAATTTTCCGCCGCCATTAGTTCCGATTAAGCTACGTCACAAACCGACCGCAGCTGATATTTTTCTCTCGTCCTATTTGGACGACACAGTCCCAGAATATGCAAATCCTGTTCCGCCAGCTCCTGTAAATAATGTAATTCCTGTTCCTCCAGCCACCGGGGCACCTGTTACAGCACCTGTTACGGTACCCCCGGTCCAGCCTACAGTACAAGTACCCGCTACATCGGTCACTCTGCCAGCACGAAGAGTATCCGTCGACGATTCCAGTTTAGGGGCCGCGGGGGGAGGTCTTCCTGGTACCCCGCCGCCACACAAACGTGTAACATTAGTCGAGTTACATGAACGTGCGTTACAGCGTACGCCCAAATATCAGTCCGTTGCAGATATCAAGCGAGCTCTTACCGAATGCCGTTATGATCCAGTCCCAGGCGATGATAATATGGTTATATATTCATTGCGTGTAAGACGGGTGACCGAGTATTTGGACACCCTACCGAATATGAAAGAAGATCTAGACAGAATATATCGTTTCATCCGTACAGGAGACGATCCAGAAAGTATTGGCGAAATCATGTCTCTAAGGAAAGCTGAGACCCAGCTCATGCTATTAAAATTTCTAATCAATTGTTTAATAAGGGAACAAGATTCTCCGACTAAAGATCCGACCGAAATGAAAGTCCTGACAAGGTGGAGTGATAATATAGCCGAGGGTAGACACAAGACACTCAGTAGTATAGAGAGTATGTACAAGAAAATCCGTAAGGAAATAATAAGGTTACACGACAATCGTAAAGCAGCACAAGTAAGCGAGAAGGAAAACGACTCTTCTACTGAAGAGGTAAACGACGAGAATCCCGCCAGAATAGCGTATGTAGGTAGAACTAGACTTCCCGACCGACATTCACGCCTAGAACACAAGAAAGTTTTTCCTCCTCCAGCACCAGAACAAGGTTCTCTCGAGCAAGTATTTCAAGCTACCGATCACATTCTGAAATCACGTATCGGTTATAGTGAACTTAGTACCATGCATGAACAAGAACTAGCCCGATCAGCAGTCCGATGGATTACTGATTCTACCACTTTTCCAGATGAAATAGTGGCACAAATGTTTCTGAAACTGCCCCCAGCCGAACAGCGACTGGTGGGTATGTATATGATCCAGCACCTCATTACACTGTATGAGGGACAACATTCTGATCCAGGTCCGTTACATGATGTTCTGAACGAGTTACTCCAGTATAAATGGAAAGGTTTAGGTACTGATTTAATTAGTATCATTCTAGAACAGCGCCACAAATATAGAACGTTTCTGAATCCGCATTTTGTTCATGTCTCACCTCCAGACAGTAAACCATTCTACATAGATAGACAGCATCCGTTACGAGAAGTACACCCAGTTAGGACAGCGGGTGGCGATCTAGAACGAGTATTTGTTTACACCCCGATTACCAAGATGGAACTCTTAGAGATGAAGAAATTAATTCCCTGTCACGACAAAGATCCAGCAGGGTTCCATCGAGAATTAAAAGACATGCTCCGTATGGGAGAATACACTTATCCAGATATAATTAAAATGCTAAAGGTCCTGTTGCCCGCAGGGGTATATGAGAAACTCAAGGAAAAAGAATGGGAGGTGGGAGAGAAAAAGATTGATTGGGCAGTTCTAGAAGCTGAAGATAAGATACGAGTACCAGGTACCGGTCTTGGAGAGAAATGTAAAGAATTACCAGAATTATTGATTCAGGTTTTGCCTAGGTTATTAGCCACGAAAAAGGAAGACTGGGATGCAATCTCTGCATGCAAACAGAAACAGGATGAAGACACTAGTGATTTTTATTCTAGATTTGAGAAATGTTTTATAATCAACAGTGGTTTGAAGACAGGTAGTGAGTCATACCCTCATCTTTTTGTTACTAAACTAGTCGAGAATTCAAGCCCACAAGTTAAAAATCGAGTTTTGAAAGTCGAAAGTACCTGGCAAGCTAGTACCCCGTCACAAATGCTTCAGATGCTCCAGTATCACCAGAATAGAATCAGGGAAGAGCAAGAACACGAAAAGAGACGTATGAAAGACACGAAAATGAAAGTATTAGTTGCACAATCTGTTCCACAAGACAGTCAGAAGAGGGGTCCGAGTCAAGCCAGTCATCCTGCAGCTCCCGTTAAAGGGACATGCAATTATTGTAAACAGCCAGGTCATTTTATAAACGAGTGTGCAGTTCTGAAACATAACATAGCCACTGGTAAGACTAAAGAAAGACCACGTCCGCCTAGACAAGAACAAGTCTCACAGACTTCTCAGTCACCACAGAATGCACAACAGACAGTTCCAGCATCGCAGCCTATTGCTGCAACACAGCATGTTACACAGCAGATGTACCAGTATGCCCAGACAGAGTATCCAGAGTATCAACAGTATTCATGAAACAGCCTAGAGAGGGAGGTAGGCTTGCCTCTCATCGAGATACCTGTAGATCAAGAGGGTCCCTATGTACACAGTCAAGTATTGGGGAAAGACAGAAAGTTTCTGATTGATACAGGGGCAAGTAGGACTACTATCAGTCATGACGAGGTTCCAGGGGCTTCGCTCTCAGGCTCTAAAAATGTTTCCCTTGGATTTTCAGGAAAACCGATTGTTAATGAGATTTCAAAACCAGTTTCTCTAGAAGTTGGTCCATTGTCCCGAACTACTGATTTGTTACTTACGAAATCATGTCCAGAAAATTTGTTAGGTATTAAAACACTGAAAGAATTAGGTGCAGTTATTTGCTGTTCCCCAGAAGGAATACGTTTGTTTTTAAGGGACTTTAAAGGTCACTATGTATTACGCGATTTTGATCCAAGATTGTCCAATGTACCGCAGCATTTATGGGCGCAAGGTCCAACTGATGTAGGTTTTATGCAAATCACACCCCATCGTGTGACCCTCAAGCAAGGTATAGTCTTGCCACGAATCAGACAGTACAGATTGCCACCTGAGGCTGTAGCAGCCTTATCCAAAATTATTGACGAGCTCATTGCTCAAGGAGTGGTTGTAGAAACTGACTCCAATGTATGTAATTCTCCTATCATTCCAGTCATGAAACGTACTGATCCAAATGCACCTCCAGTATATCGATTAGTGATTGACCTTCGAGAACTTAATAAATGTATCATACCCCAGTATCCAGTAGTCCCAGATATTTCATCCTTATTAACAGCTATTGATCCTGAAGCTACATTTTTTACTGTAATAGACCTCAAGAATGCATTTTTCAGTGTTCCCATTCATCCAGACAGCCAGTACCTTTTCGGTTTTTGTTTAAATGGAAGGAGCTATAAATTCACACGAGCTCCTCAAGGTTTCACAGAAAGTCCTAGCATTTACAGTCGAGCACTTAAAAGACAACTAGACAATATTCACATGCCAGCTGACACTGCCCTGCTCCAGTATGTCGATGATCTACTGATCACAGCCCGTTCTGAACGTGACTGCGAGCGAGCGTCACTTACAGTTCTGTATTTCCTAGCCGAGATGGGGCACAAGGTGTCCCCATCGAAGCTCCAGTTCTGTGTCCAGCAAGTGATCTACTTAGGCCACTTACTGTCCAAGTGGGGTAGGCAGTTGACACCAGACCGTATCCAGTTAATAGCGAGTCTTCCACAGCCCAAGACACAGAAGGAGGTACGTGCTTTTATCGGCCTTACTTCTTACTGCAGACAATGGATTCCTCAGTATGCATTTCTAGCTAAGCCACTGATACAGTTAACGACACAGGAGGCAGCCGTATCGACTGTCCTCCCTTGGACATCTGAACATACACTTAGTTTTAATGAATTAAAGAAAGCCTTATGCCAAGCACCTGTTCTAGCTACACCGAACTACAGTAAGCCTTTTACACTTTTTGTCACAGAACGTGATGGTACTGCATTATCTGTTCTCACACAAGATCAAGCAGGACAATACAAGCCTTGTGCTTATTTTTCGAGCACATTAGATCCAGTAGCCCAGGCTTTGCCTGCGTGCCTCAAGTCAGTTGCAGCCACAGCTCTAGCTATCAGACAAAGTGATTCCATAGTATTAGGACACTCCCTGACAGTACAAGTTCCACACTCCGTGGAAGTTCTTTTAAACCGAACACAGACTCAGCACTTGACAATTGCACGTTTAACAGGTTATGAACTGACACTGTTCCAGCCACACATAGAAATCAGACGCTGCAACGTTCTAAATCCTGCTACTCTGTTACCGTCAGTTACTTTAAATCCTGCCACACATGACTGCGTGGAAGTAGTTAACACTATGACTAAGCCAAGACAAGACCTGACAGACATTGCATTACCTAATCCCGACCTGACACTTTATGTGGATGGTTCATGTATGAGAACTAGTACAGGAGAACTAGTAGCCGCGTATGCAGTGACTACTGAAACCGAAGTTATTGAAACACACCGTATTGACACCCTGTCTGCTCAAGCAGCAGAGCTAGTTGCTCTGACCCAAGCCTGCATACGTGCCAAGAACCTGAAAGTAAATATATACACAGATTCACGTTACGCATTCGGAGTTGTACACGACTTCGGAGTGCTCTGGCAGGAGAGAGGTTTCATGACTTCTCATGGAACCAAGATTCAGCATGGTCTCCTCATTCAAGCTCTGTTAGATGCAATACATTTACCGACAGCTATCGCTATCATGAAGTGCAAAGCACATACGAAAGTCACTGACATAATTTCCCAAGGTAACGATCTAGCCGATCGAACAGCCAAGCTCACAGCTCAGACCCCAGACATTCCAGTTAACAAGACACAGACATCCACTCCAGAACAGACTACTTGTATGACAGTTAAGGACCCTACACAAGATGTCATAGACATACAGTTACATGCTACTCCTGAAGAAATCAAGAAATGGTCCGAACAAGGAGGGGTCCAGACAGATCAGGGATGGGTGACGAAGGGAAAAGCCACATGGTTTCTCCCCGACTCTATGGTTCAAGTCATTATCAATACCGCACATAGTCCAGCACACCTAGGAGAAAAAGCTATGTTAGACAGTATACAGAACCTTTGGTTCAACAAGCACTTACGAGCTGCAGCCAAGCAGAAAGTCCGTACTTGTATGATATGTTGTCAGTTCAATCCAGGTAAAAGTGTCCCGGTGGAACAAGGTGGATTCCAACCTCCTGACCACCCTTTTGAAGTCCTCCAGATGGATTATATTCAGATGGAGCGATGTTGAGGTTTCAAGTATGTTCTCGTAGTTGTATGCGCTTTGTCCAGGTGGACAGAAGCATATCCAGTTCCAGATTACACAGCAGCGACCACTGCCAAGCAGTTGGTTCGTGAATTCTTCCCCCGTTATGGACTCCCTAGGGTCGTGTATTCTGATAACGGCCAGCCATTCTCATCTGAACTAATGAAACATGTTTCCCTTTTGTTGGGGTACCAGTGGAAGTTCCATTGTGTGCGCCATCCAGAAGCAGCCGGTCTCGTAGAGAGACATAATCAAACTCTGAAAGTCCGTATTGCCAAGACATGTAAAGAGAAAGGTGTAGACTGGCTAGTTGCCCTGCCAGTTGCTCTATTCTTTATGCGCATGGTCGCACATTCCAGATCAGGTCTGTCCCCGTATGAGGTCGTATTCGGCCGCCCCCCAAACATGTGGGGTACACCTAGACCCCGCAGTATTACAGATGTTTCCAGTAATATGTTGACAGATTACCTAGCTTCCTTGATGTCTGCCCTACACTCTTGTCGTTCACAGGTTGCCGCCGCATTTCCAGACAATACTGAAGTGAAACCACATGAGGTCATTCCAGGCGACCTCGTGTTGGTCAGGAAATTTGATCGTTCAAGTCCGCTGGAGCCTCGCTGGAAGGAACCGAAACTAGTCCTTCTGACCACCCGTACGGCCGTGAAGTTGGAAGGCCGCAAGGGTTGGGTCCATCTGTCGCATATCAAGAAATTTCATGGAATCAGACAAAAAACTTTTGCCAAGAACAATTCCAAAGACTGTTCCATTTCTAAGGACTGCCTAAAAATTGACTCTGAATTCAAGCCTCCCCTGTTAGAGAAAACTCCGCAGCAGGAGTATAAGTTAAAACTCCGGTCTAGTAAAATAAGTCAGCCAGTTTAATTGTCTAAGTCCCCCTCGGGTGAAACGGTTAGACAGGTATCTGACATGTATGAGATAGACCCCCATAGTGAGAGAGTTAGTCAAAACTCTATCCGATGTATCGTTTTTCTAAGTTTCCTATTGTTTCTAAGTTTGATGGTTACCTGCACAAGTTATGCATTGCATTTATGTTTTCCAATTCCTCATGTAAATAAGTTTCCTAATGCCACAGTAGAGCACACGTTTAGTGATCTGCCTCCTCACGAGTTATCCTATCGTCTTGCTATGAGAAATAATACATTTATAAGAATGTTACACTATTCACACCAGACCAGCAATGCTACTAATTGTTGGGTGTGTGGTCGACTCCCCCCTTTCCAGACACCGAAGGGAGTTCTGCCACTCTTTCCTTATCCGTTTTCACATAATGGTTCGTGTGGAGCATGGTCCACGTTAACGTCATCCTCCAATGATATGTCCCTTCTGAATAGAACATGTTTTCCAGACAAGCAAGGTCTCCCCCATAGAACAGGGTTAGATCTAGAAAATGAAGTTTATAATTTAGGTAATTATTCTTTATGGTCCTGAATGTTCAGTCTGATACTACTCCAGACTTACCTGCTATTTCAGTACTACCAGTCAAAGGCGAATTATGTGTCAGAAATAATGGTTCCGCACATGTAGGACATAGTGATTGTACTACTACTGTCGAGTATAGTGACAGTGGGAAATCTATTTTCAAAGCCTCACGTCATTCTTATTTTGTTTGTGGTCAGACCGCATATGTTCGTCTGCCCCTCGATTGGGATGGAACATGTTACATTGCCTTCCTACTGCCACCAGTTTTCCTAGCCCCATCTGATTATCACAGAAACACACATCTAGTACACGTCAGACCTAGAAGGGAGATCGAGTCCCCAATTGTCGATCAAACTGAAACTGCTCTAGAACAATATCAAGATTTCAATAAAGGTTTCTTCTTCTTTATAGGACCTGTCCAGAATAGTAAGCTAATACGTAGGTTAACCAGAACCCTTGAAGCAGTAGTGAATGAGACTACTTCTGCTCTAGGTAACTTAACCGAAGAGCAATCTGCTATGAGATTTGTCGTGCTCCAAAATCGTCTCGTTCTTGACGTCATACTGGCCGATAGAGGAGGAGCATGTAGAGTCATCGGATCTAGTTGCTGCATTTTCATTCCTAATAACGCGCCGTCTGTTTATTCAGCTATAACCAGACTTCATAAAATTGCCCATCAGTTACACCAGAATCCAGGCACCTGGACATGGTCCGGTTGGCTCTGGAGTATCATATCTGCTTGGGGATGGAAAGTATTGTCATTTCTAGGTATCGCAGTAATGATCATTTTCAGTTGCTGCCCCTGTATACAATGTGGCCCTGCGATTTGCGGCATTTGTGCTACCTCTTGTATTCCTAGTCCTAAAACCCGTTCCAAGACAATTCGAGACGAGCAAATGATGCTATATGAAATGATAGATGGTATCATGAATATTGATGTTTCCTGATGGAAACGTAGGGCACAAGGAGGGAATGTGGAAAAGTAAATTTTGCCATGTTATATGTGCCTACGTGTTCCCCATGTTATGCCATATGTGCATGATCGATATGCATGTATTCCCCTCTGATCGATTAAAGACGCAATTACAGTTGTGTCCACCTCTAGTATGCCAGTTTCCAGTTTTCGTGAATACAACGAATATCAGGCCTATGTAAAGCTACGTTGCCACGTTTTTCAGTGTGCACGTTAATTCATTGAATTGTCCCCGTTTCTAGGCCTCAAAAGGGCCCGGACTCAGATTCAGCTCCTGTTTCCTGAACCCTCTCCGAGGAGCGATACAGCCCCCACCTGTATCCCTGACCCTTCACTTACTTCATGCCTCGCAGTGCCCGGCTCGGCCTGGCTCTGCCTCTTAGTCTGCCAAGAGTATGTTATGATTCTAGTTATCAGTCCAGCCCTCCTTCTCTGCATTCCTAAGCTACTGAATCGCATCAATAGTTTCCGTCATGGTCTAGCCTTTATGTCTCCCTGTAAGAGAAATACTGTATTAATATTCATAGAATATTCCTCACACACGCACTACATATAGAATTATGCATGCACCAGTCTTAATGTCTGTTAGCCTTTACCCTGATAACTTTTGGATTCTATCAACATGTTCTCTAAACACGAGATACTAGATAGGCTTTAGGTAAATGTCGCTCTGACACTCCAGACTTTCGTCTCCTCTTCTAGCACAGAAGTCATAGCCCCCAGTTCTCCCTAGTAACACGTCATTGTCAGTTTGCGCGCACCACTAGGTTAGAAGTCCCAGCTGCTCAGGTAGCCCCCTCCATGTTTCCGCCCCTTTTATGACATATTCTGTTACGTTTGCATCACATGTCTATGTATACGCCCTGTACACGCCTTCTTGTTACATCATTTCTGCCCTTATCTTTCGCGACTGCTACAAACTCCGCCTACTGCTACGCCTACTGTATTGAATACAATGTATTTGTTTAACTATAAATATTGTGCACTGTTATTAAAGACCTAAAAAGGGACAAAGGGGCATATTATCAACAGCCAGCGATAATTATCGCAAAGCGCGCTGAGCGTGATTTGAATTATCGCCGGCTATCGCTGGATTACATCGGCGAGATAGCGTGTTATTGTCAACGCTTATCTTCAAGGCGATAAAAAATCCAGCGATAGCGGCGAAATGGGTGAATATTGCTGGAAATCCAGCGATAAAACCACAGCAATAGGGAAATCCCTGGTAATAGGCCAGGGTGGACTTATCCTAACAATCCACCTCCCATTGACAAGATGGCTAAGTCAGTTTTTATCAGCCGTTCAGATACCAAGCGATAAACGCGGTTAGCGCTACTTTTATTATCGTTACGCGGGTTCGCGGCCGGATTGATAATAGAGGGAAGTTGTGTTAGCGACAGTACTCATGTTATTTTAGTGGGGAACGCCTACTTTGCATATCATTAGCGATAAATATTGCTGACATGCAAAGCGGCAGGATAAACGGCTGCTATCTCAAGGAAATAAGCGGTAACGCATGTTAGCGAGTTCTTGGTGATAGTGCGATAGGAAAATCGCTGCTTTTCCTTCGATATGTGCTGGAAAAGCAGCAATACTTTCCTTGATAATGTGCCCTTAAGTCTTTTGCCATTTGCACAGCAAAGTGTTTAAGCATAGGATTAGCACAGTGCTATCCATGCCGAGATGTAAAATGACCAATGCCTTTTACCACTTCAGGCACAGTATTAAAGCTTTGGATTGGAAATTGCCTCTTCTGTTTTTGTGCATGAAGGTAATTGCAATCTTGCATGTAAAGCAGACACCATTGGCGCTAGGCATCACAGTGTATCAGCTCTATGAGATATGATATGATATGAGACTTATATTGCGCGTAGCTACTACAGAGATTGTCCTGGCACAGTACAAGCTGAAAGTCCAAGAGAACGCATGCTCAGTTTATCGAGAAGACCCAGGTTTAAACTTCTTTTTAAACAACCCTGGATCGCTTGTAGCAAACAATTCCAAGGGGATTTGATTCCAAGCTGCCGCACACAAAAATGTAAGTGATCTGCCACCAGCTCTCTGTCTGCGGATCCGGGGGGTGCGTGCCAGAAGTTTATTGGAAGTTCGAAGCTGTCTTGGCAGGTTGTAGGAGGGAAATCTGGTACTCAAGTAGGCAGGTCCTAAGCCATAAAGGGCAGCATGAACCAGCACCATAGACTTGAATTTAACTCTCTCCCTAATTGGCAGCCAGTGGAAATCTGGAAGATGCGGCCTGATGTGTGCCCTCTCAGGGAGATTGAGCAGGAGTCAAACTGCTGCATTCTGGATCACCCGAAGTATGTCCATGAGATATTCTGGAAGGCCTGCATACAGAGCATTGCCATAGTTGATCCGGGATGTGATCAATGCTTGAATGACTGTTTTCTTAGCATGGAACGTTAAGAGAGGCAGACATTTCTTAGGAGATCTCATGATGCCAAAGCCGGTTCCAACCAACCTATTCATGTGGGGACTAAATAACAGCATGTTATCAAACCAAGGGCCAGATGTAGGTCGGCAAATACCGGTCGGCAAATACCGGTCGGTAACGGACGATTTCGGCCGTTACCGACCGGTATTTACAAATGGAGATGTAGGGGCCTTAAAATTTACAGAATCGGTATATTTACCGAATCGGTAAAGTTACCGATTCGGTAAAATACCGATTCTGTAAATTTACAGAATCGGTAAATCAATATGTAGGTGGCACTGAAAACAGTGCCACTGGCCATTACCGATTCGGTATTTACCATGTAATACAATTACATGGTAAATAACGAATTCCAGTGTACATGCACATCTGTGCATGTACACCTGTGCCATGTGGCACACAGACATGCCCTAAGGGCATGTCTGTGTGTCACATGGCACACAAGCCATAAACAAGGGTGCAACAGGGTGTCGAAGTGACACCCTGTCCCCCTTGGCAATTCGGTATTTTTACCGATTTGGTAATTACCGAATCGGTATTTGCCATTGATTTCTATGGGCTTCAAGGCCCATAGGAATCAATGGCAAATACCGATTCGGTAATTACCGAATCGGTAAATACCGAATCATACCGATTCGGTATTTTTTACCGAATTTCTACCTACATATGATTTACCGATTCATGAATACCGAATCGGTAAAATTCGGTATTTATGAATCGGTAAATCACATTTACCTACATCTAGGCCCAAATCCCTAAATCTTTTACCGGAACTCTTTGGGGATCCCGCAGGGGATCATCATTTGCCCAAAAGGTTAGGCAGAACTGAGGAGGCAATTCCAGTTTTATCCTCATTACATTTCAGTTGCGCTTTTGCTAGCCAGTGAAAGACTGCAGTAAGACAAGTTTTAAAATTACAGCTTTCCAACTCAGTTCCCTTATTTCAGGAGAAGAGCAACTGTATGTCCTCCGGGTAGGAGATCAATTTTGCTCCTAAATGTTTCAGCTAGCTGGATTAGCGGGGTGAGATAAAAGTATAGGGCTCAACGCCGAAGCTATTCCCCATATGAGGGCTTGCAGAACAGGGGAGAATCCAGATTAGTTGTTTTCTGTTTTCTAGAGTTCAAAATATTTTATTGAATGTTCTTAATAGACAGTAAACACAGACAATACAGAAAAAAATATTATTGAGCGAAAATATCTAGTCACAATATATAAAATACAATGTCATCATAGTCATTACAATAGATAAGAAACTATTCATATTCATAGAGAAAATAAAAAGGAAGGGAGGGGAGGGTAACATCTATAGCAAAATAATGCATGAACTATAAATAGAGCTACTATATCATATAAATTAGTGTAATACAAGAACAATAAAAAGAAAAACTAGCTATATATATATACCATTAAGGTGATAAATAAACATCATCAGGTATCCAAAAAGAGGGATAGGAGTTAGAATTATGATTAATCCCAGACAAGGATAATTGAGCACCTCTTCTTGTAAAAATAACCCATGACCACCAAGCATGAACTGATAATATCAAAACATATTTCCAACCGAAAGTAATGGATTTTAACACAGCTGAAATTAGGAAATAAAAAAGTTTACCTTCAAGATCATTTAAGTTCTGCGACAAAATAGCAGATTTGCATATTAACATTTTGTATGATATAGCCTCACGAATCTTTAATATCTTTTTCATAATATCCCAAACTTCATTCCAGAATTTAAAAACTAAAGGACAATCAAAAAGCATATGTTGTAACGAACCAGGATGTAATTTACAATAGCAACATGTTGCAGATTGAAGAAGTTTAGCTTGGAGCAAACGTAATGGAGTTCATAAACAATTAAATAAAATATAGAAACGTGGTTTGATAAAGTGAAACAGGTAACCACCCAGATATATTACTAAGCCAACTATTTTTCCATGTATCCATAGACAAGGGAAGTTAAAGTTCATTATTCCAAAAAGCTGAAATCATATTTATGTTGCTTCCTATATTATATAAAATAGTAACACCATGAGATGACCCTGATATAGTTTGAATATAAATTGATAAGTCAGCTTTAACATTAGATGGAATAGCCTGAGGAAAAGAATCTAAAATCGGATTACACAAATATTCATATTTAATAAGATCAGATTGAGATAAACCAAATCTTGTTTGCAAATCCTCAAATGATATGATTGTATTGTTGGAATAGACATCTTTAAGATAAACAATACCAGCCTTAATCCATGAATACAAGAAACTGATATTTCTATTCAATTTAATAACATTTCTATACCATAATGACAAGTCTTCAGTATTATACAGTGGAAATAAAAAAATGGAATCTAGATCATTAAAAATCATTTTAGTGGATTTAAGAATAGCAGATTCATGAAAAAATGATGATTTGTTAGACATAGTTGACAGAGTGGGTAATGGAAATGGATTTACAATTGATTTTTCAATTTGGAGCCAAGTAGGGGGAATATTTAAAAAGGAATGATTACACCATATGGAACTTTGTTTTAAAATAAAAGCTTTATGATATAGAAAAAAGCCAGGGATACCAAACCCAGCATTACATTTGGGCATTTTTAATTTTTTATAACTAATACGAGGTGACTTGTTGTTCCAAAGAAATTTGGAGAGAAGTTTATCAACATCTTTATAAAGCTTTAATGAAAATTGAGTAGGAATCATGGCAAGGGTGCAAAAGATTTTAGGAGCAATAGTCATTTTGATAGAGTCCATTCTATGTCACCATAAAAGAAATAATGATGACCATTTGGACGTTTAGTCTTTAATATAATCTAAGATAAGATTACAGTTTAAAGTTATTGTTGATTTTATGGATGAAGAGAAGAAAATACCAAAATATTTTAATTTATTCTTTTGCCAAATAATTTCATTCATGGGAATCATATCAGGAGTACAAGAAATGTTTAAGGGAAAAAAAATCAGTTTTGTTAGTGTTTAATTTGTATCCAGAAACTGTAGAATACTTTGCTATAATCTCTAATAAGGGAGGGAATAAGGAGATGGGATCACTGGTAAATAAAAGCACATCATCAGCATACGCTAAGGTTTTAATAATTAACATCTTTAATATTGATTCCTTTATTCTTATCACAATTTCTTATAGGAGTAAGAAAAGGTTCAATACCAATTTAAAACATTAGCGGGGAAAGGGGACACCCTTGTCTTGTACCTCTAAAAAGGGAGAATTGATTCGAAACTTGGCCATTAATAAATAAACTAGCAGTAGGAGCAAAATATGGATCTGAAATCATGCGGATTAATGTGTCACCAAAATTAAATGATGATAAGGTATGAAATAAAAATTGCCAATGAAGTTTATCAAAAGCTTTTTCAGCATCTAAGGCCATAATTCCTGAAGGTAAGGTTAAAGTAGAACCTTGTTCAATAATATGTAGCAAAGTTTTTGTATTATTTGCAGTATATCTATTCTTCATAAAACTAGATTGGCCTGGATGTATAATAGAATCTAATACAGGGGCTAATTTAGTGGCCAGTATTTTAGCATATATTTTACAATCTTGATTAATTAAAGATATAGGACGATAATTAGACACAAGAGCGGGGTCTTTATCTGATTTGGGAAGTACAATAATTAAAGCCTCAGTAAAAGAACCTGAGGTAATTCCTGAAGAGCCAAAAAACATAAAAAGTTGAAATAAAAAAGGTAAAAGTTGTGACTGAAATTCTTTGTAAAATTCAGCCGGGATACCATCGGGACCCGTAGATGTATTTTTTTAAGAGATTTTATGGCAGATGAAATGTCATCTTTAGTATTGGGTGTATCAAGCCCAATTGTATCTGATAGTAAAATCTTAGGTAATCCACATGAAGTTAAAAAAGAATCAATTAAGGAGTCATCGTGAAAATCTGGCTTATTATATAAATTAGAATAAAAATCCCAAAATTCATTAACAATATCTTTGTGAGATAAAGCAATTTTACCATTAGGGCCATGAATTGAATTGACTTGAGTTTTATCTTTTTTTGTACGTAAATAATTAGCTAAAAGTCTTCCGGATCTATTGGCATTAAAACTGAATTTGGCTTTGGCACTAGAGATCTGAACGCCAGCTCTTTTACTAAGAATTGTATTAAACTCATAGCAAAGCTTTTGCAGCTTACATCTATATTGAGGATCATTTGACGTAATAAAAAGTCATTCAAATTTCACAATTTGTTTTTCAAAATTTTTAATATTTGCATTAAAGGTTTTATTTTTGTGGGCCATAATAGAAATAGTTACACCTCTAGTATAAGCTTTAAAAGCATCCCATCTATTAACCATAGAAGTAGAACCTTCAAGGTTAAGTATAACATAATCTTGAATGGCAGATGAGAGTTTTGGTTTATAATGTTCATTAAGAGCTATACCAGTATTCATTCTCCATCTAGATTGCTTAGTAAAAGTTAGATTTAAATTTAAAACACAGGAAATCAAAGCATGGTCCGAAATATCAATGTTACCAATCTTAGGATTAGTGACAGAGTTAGTTAGTTGCCTGGAGACTAATAAATAATCAATCATAGAATGAGAATTATGTGGGTTTGAAAAAAAAGTAAAACTTTTTTCTTTAGGGAAATGTAGTCGCCAAATATCAACTAACTTAGTGGTTTGTAGAAATGATTTAAAAGCATAATAAACCTTAGGAGGGTGACATTTAGTAAGAGATAATCTATCTAATAAAGGATCAGATATGATATTAAAATCACCTCCAATAATCAAAGGAACTTTACCAATCTTTAGAACATCAGTTGAAAGATTATCCCAAAAAACAGGATCATCCACAGTAGGACCATAAACATTTACTAAAAATATGACTGAATCATGAACTTTAACTTTAACAATTATATATTTCCCATCCACATCTGAAGTTTTACTCAAAATTTGCCAGTGTAATTTTTTTGCAAAGGAATAGCCACACCATTTTTTTCCATTAGCAGGAGAAGAGACAATAGTATCAACCCACTTTTTCTTCATATAATCTAAGATTTTGTCATCTATAAGAGTCTCCTGTATAAAACAAATATCAGCTTTGCAACTACCTACATAATCCAAAATGTTCGTACGTTTAACTGGATGGCGTAAACCTTTAACATTTAATGAAACGATTTTAATATTAGGAATATTAGCCATAATGGAAGAGAAAGAGAGAAAATGTCAAGAAGAGAAAAGTAAGAAATATGCACAGATAATGAGAAATAAGTAGCCCCAGAACAAGCAAAAGGGAAGGAGAAAATAAAACATAGAAAAAAAGACAAATAGAATACATAAATGTGAAAAGCAAAAGGCACACACGCTCTAAAAGCATAACCGGAGCCGTTGGAGCCCAATATAAAGAATAATTTATCAATTTGTCAGAAAAAACAAAACTGGTAGAAATTAAGTAGCAGAGTCATGAGTATCCATTGAATGCTGTGACTGTTGATCCAAAAAATGTCTCAGTTCTTCAGGACGATGAAAGGATTTGGAGAAATTATCTTTCAAAATGCGCATTGTCGATGGATCAAAAAGGCCATATTTGAACCCAAGACTTCTTAATTGAGGACGAAGAGCAGTGAATTTCTTGCGGATTGCAACAGTTTCTTTGGCAAAATCTTGATTTATAAAAATGTTATTCCCATTGACCATCAATGAGGGGATTTCTTGTGCCTCTTTTCTGATCAAAACCAAATGATGGTGACGAAGAACTTTAAAGATCATTTGTCGAGGTTTTGTATGTTGAGGGTTGCGATGGGAAGGAATCCTGGAGCCTTATCAATTTCACATTTTTCTGAAAATTTGATATTTAAGAGGCCAGGAATTAGATTCTCCAAATATAATCTACAGTTAGCTCCCTCGACCTCTTCTGGCAAATTGAATATGCGTAGATTATATTGTCTATTGCGATTTTCCATATCCAAAAGTAGTGAGCACATAGGTGATATTTTCGCCACAAGTGGGTTAACGAGTCCACTTTAACTTTATTATCTTGTATTTTAATTAAGTTATGAGATATTTTCATTGACAAACTAGCCATTTCTTTGCACACCTTTTTAACTGCTGTCACAATAGTATCTGTATTAGCACGAAGTGCCTGAATTTCTTCCAGAATTAAAGATAAAGAAGGTTCAGATGACTCTACCACTTTTGGTTTAATTGGTGGAGGTGAAACCTGCTGTCTCCTTTTATTGTGTAGAGAATTTCTATTTTCCATTTTCTTGAATAAAGAATTAAACTTGAAAATAAATAAACAGTTTATGAGAAAATAGAGTGAAAGTTGTGAAGAAATCCTTAAAATAACTGGTGCAGCAGCTAAAATGGACTGTGGGAGGGGCGGACCCAAGCCAGGCCCTTTCTTGAATGTGCTCTCTGCCTCCTTGACAGACAAGCCTGGCAGTACCTGAAGGCAGAGCAGGGAGCAGGAACCAGAAACCGAAAAACACCACTTCCGTTGTCCAGAAACGCAGGAATCCTCTTCACAGTGCAGGTATAGTCATTATTGATGCAGCGACCTAATTTCAGAAAACATTCTGACTAAATTTCGTTGTTTTTGATAAAAAAACGGGCGAAAACGCGCTAGAGCTCAACGGGTGGTGGCCATTTTGAATCGAAGTCCGTTTCTGTTTTCTAAGAACAATTTTAACCAGCTCCAGGCTAGCCTTGTCACTCCTATCTCCTGAAGACAATCTAAGAGAAGAGCATGTGGGACTATGTTGAACACTGCCGACAGATCCAATAATACTAGTGCAGCTGTACCCCCTGTGTCCAGGGTACCCCAATTAAATTCCGATACCACTACTAGAGCTGTTTCTGTGCTGTGCTGGGCCCTAAAGCCTGACTGACTCGAGTGGAGAAGTCCATTGAGCTCCACATAGTTCATCAGTTGTCAGTTTATCTGCTATTAGGTAGCTTAGAAAAAGCTGGCAGTAGGGAAATGGTCCTGTAATTAGATCAGGCGGCTGGATCTGCTGTAGGTTTTTTTAACAGGGGTAAAATCATTGCCTGTTTCAAAACTCTAAGAACCGTGGCTGTTTCTAGAGATAAATAAAGAGTCTTATTGGCCAGTAGATTGATAATATTAGCCCCTGCAGCTAGCAGTTTAGGGGGCATGGGTCAGTCGGGAACATGAGTTTAATGTTTTGAGAGCTGTAGGAGACCCCTCCAAAGAGATGGCTTCAAAGGAGTGCAGTTTAGGATTGCTTGCTGGTAACTTCATATTTGGAGTTTCTACCTCAATAACCAGTATTCTGCCAACTCCTAGGCTTGCCTGAATACAGTGGACCTTGGATGCAAAAAACCTGCCAGTTCTTCACACTATTCGTCTAAGGCTTCCTTGAAGTGGGTGCAGGCCGATGGGGGTCATAAAACTCTTAACTATCGTAAAAATCTCTTTTGAATTATTTCCTGTTTTCCCAATACTCTCCTCATAATACATTTGCTTAGCTTCCATTATGGCTGCATAATAGTTATTTTCTGCTTCCTTGAAGGATTTTTTATCCACTGAATTACATTCCCTCCTTCACTCACGATCTGATGCCTTACAGCATTTTATTTCCAATTTAAGAGTGGACTACAACCAGGGTTTAGAGGGTGTGCCTCTGAATACTCTGCACTGGAAGTTGGGCCAGCTCCTCAGTAACATTTTTGATCCAGTCGTAGAATTTTAGTGCATCGTGCTCGATTATGTCTGATAGCTCTGGAGTGTTCTGAGATAGACCCTCCATAAATTCAAGAGGATCGATCTTATTAAAGGCTTTCACATTATGGATTTGCCGCTTAGGAAGCTGATCCTTTTATAGGGAGCTGCCATGAGAACTGAATAAAATAGTGATCAGACCAGATCAACGTTGAACAGACGTTGGAACAGACTTGGTTCAATATGTGACCCCCTTGGTGTGTTGGTTTCAACACAAATTGGTTCAAGTTTAGCTTTCGAGGCCATCAAATTCAATAAATCTAAACATAGATTCATTGGATTCGCCCTCTCTGAATTTGTTTAGGTGTAAATTAAAATCACCTTACAGCATAAAATGAGAGTATCTTAGGGCAAGGTGAGTAATAGCATTACCCATTGATTTTAAGAAGGATCCTGCTGGATCCGGTGGTCTATATACCAAAACTCCTGCAACTGTGTGCTGTTGTGAGCGATTGATACAGAAACCCATTGCTTCTGCTCCCATTAGCTAAGTAATTTCATTACACTGACAGCCCCATTGTTGCTTCATAAGGATTGCTAGTCCGCCTGACCTCCCCTCCTTCTGCTCCAACTTAAAAATCTTAATTCCCTTCGGAATGGCCATGAAAATTACCAGGTTCGAGGCTTCAGATATCTACATTTCTGTAATCCAGAGCAAGTCGAGATTCACCTCATCTAACAAATTATAAATGTAAGGACGGACTTGTCCATGTCCTAGATTGAGTTCGTATCTGAGCAGCCCCAGAAAACTTGAAGCTACATTCAGAGCAGCAAGTAGTTAGCTCCTGCAAGGGGGACCAGCACTTATTTATGCATTTACTAGTAGGTGCAAGCTGCAGGAGCTCAGCTCTTCTGCATTTAATACCAATAATCTCAACTTCTGTGGACAAATGGGCAGCATAGCTGGCCGCTGACGGGTGCAGACGGTGGGCTTGCCTTAGGCGCACCAGTGGTGCAGCACGTCTCATTTTAAGCATGAGCCTTGCTGACGACTAGAGCATGCACAAACAAAAAAGGGCGTCTCTAGTCACCCAACCTGGAAGGATCTTTCCGCCTTCTAGTAAGTGTGAGCCCCCATCCCCTATTCAGTGGCCACAACAAGGATCAGATTGAACAGAACAACAGCTGATTAAAAAGGTAAAAGGAATGACAGGCTAAAAACAGGTACAGAGAATAAAGTAATCTTTTTAAATCACAACACATCAAATGAGCTTAAAAATGTAAAGGGCAGCATGCAACCGAGCAAGTATGCTGACCGACATTCAGAACAAGGAACAGAGGTGTGCCAAATCTTGGGAGCAATGGCGCATTTCTGCTCTCCCCCTTTCAAGCAATGCAACACAGCAAGTGTTGGCTCCAGTCTGATTATCCTCTCTCCCCGTCCCGGATTTACCCAGGATTCCTAGTGCCAGCAGCAAGTCAATCTCTGCTCACTGATGTACGTATTCAGGAATGGAGGGAACTTTCATTAGGTGTACAACTCTGGAACCCAACGCCAGAAAAGGTATGTAAAGTGCTACTAAGCACCCCACTGTAGCCTCAGAGTACTTTTGGGGTATACATAAAGAAGTGGAGGACAGTTGCAATATAGTACATAGGCAAAAATTCACTAGTGATGGATAGTGTGTGTCTAGGGATAACCCACAATCGAATATGTCCCCAGCAAGGAAACAAGCTTTTGGCGAATCCGGCCTTAAGCATCCGACCATGGAACTGAAGACAGTGGAATGAAGCTGATATGATCATTAAAATGCTAGGGTGAAAGAAATAAGTCTTTAAATGTTTTCTGAATTTGAGGCTTGGTCACTGTACTGTCCAGTGGCACCACAGGAGAATGGTGGGGAGTGAGACAGGGTGAAGAACAGGGGATATCTCCTTTGAGAAAACAAAATGGCATGATGCTGTCTTTGGACACAGAAGAAAAATGTGAACATTTTGTGCCTGCTCTTTCCATGATTTGCCCAATGGAATTTGTATTCAGTAGCACACTGTTCCAAAACAAAAAAAACTTACTGATGCTGAGGATTGTAAGATCTCATAGAGATCTATCTGAGCAGCAGAAGCCGATAACAGATACAAGAGACTAATGCAGTTTTATCAACAAACATGCATTAAAGTATTTGTTTGGTCTGAACACCAGGCACCAAAACCCCTTAAAATAGATGTGCCAATTAGAAACTCCCCAGCACACTACATTTATTATGAATTGTGTGAACGTGGACGTTCAGACTGTGCTCTTGCTACTTGCCTTCCCCGGGGTTGGTTGTAAAACCGATTCGCTGTGGCTTGTTGAAAGCCACAGTCCAAAATAGAACAAACAAAACATTGTGTGTGAGCAGACTGCCAGAAAGCGTACTATGGTTTGGTACATTTATTTTTATAGCACTTAGACAAAAACCACTTCATGTCAGAGTACTGTTTGTAGGGTAAACCAATTACTTGAGAATCTAGCAGGCTGCCCCTGAACTGAACAAGGGAGGTGGGAGCAGAATACAAGATATTGTGTCAACCAGTCGAATACAGTACGCATTCTGGTTCTGTGAGAGTGATTAAAAAAGTTACTTGCAAACTAAGGACCCTTTGTGAATTTGAAGCCAACACACTTTGGTGGAAATTATTAACACTGTGGTCAATTCCGAGTGGGCAGAGTGGAGTATATGGTCCTACTTGATACCTAGTTCTACTCGGTTTTAAGAATACATATAGTAAAACTAAACGTGCTTCCGCGCACATTTTTCCCCTGAAATGGTCCCAGTATTCAGAAAACATATAAAATTGGACCCCATAATAACAGGTACATAATTTATTCCCCATTCCGACCTGTCTCTATTTTCATTTACCAACGCAGTTGAAGTGGGGGCATTAGTGAACAAACATTTGCTGGGCACAAACAGCTTCCCGTGCTCATCGCTGAGCCTAGAATCACACATTGTCAGCTTGAAATCATCATACTAACAGAATGTGTGGGCAAATCATCATTGGCATGTGTCCACTTGGCTTTGCCTCGGTGCTCGCTTAACTTCTTTTAATTGTTTGCCGTTGGTGAAGTGGTGGCATATAATTATACAATTTTTCATTTTTCCATCCTGCCCTTGAAGATGATTATCGACAGGATGGGACATTTATTAGGAAGTGGCTGGGAGGAAAAAATGTAACGTTTATTTAGAAAAAAAAACCGAGCAGGGGTGTTGCCATTTGCATACCCAGTTTAATTAACGTTTCTGTGAAAGTGATTTCTTTTCAGAACAGTTTTCATGAAGGGTCATGCTTGCTTGGCACAAAAAGGATTTTTAAACATTATTTCACCTGCTTGCAAGCCTTATGTATTGCTAGGCAATTCATTTGGCAATCGTACTAAGAAATGCACTATTTGTTCTTATGTTTTTCAGCCACCCCCGGAGCGAGGGTTGTGCAAGATTCCCAACGTTGCCTGTTTCAAACCATTTGAGAAGTTTTGGAAAAAATACTGACTAAAAAAGCCTGCATAAAATACATTTTGGGAGTAAACAAATCAGTAAAATGTCCTCAATAAGTTCCGATGGGAAAAACGTCCAACAAAGCGAATTTTTGAAAGGTAACATTTTTCCCAATAAGTTCCAAAGCGTTGCACCTACGCAGAATTCATAGAGAAACTATGGGGCATATTTTCAATAGAATGTAGAAGCGTGGTGTTAAGCAAATATTGCTAGTGCCACGCTTCTCTATTCTGAAAACATAGGGATGTGCCGTATTCACAAGAATGCGACGCACCCCTGCGTTTCCCCTAGCGCTGGCACTGAGTTCAGCTGTCTAGCGCCAAGGCAGGCACCCTTGCACCATAGTGCAAGGGTGTCTGCGTTGGGGGAAATGATTGTGTATGTGCAGGAAGGTCTCCCTTCCTGCACATGAACAATCATTTATGGCGTTTTGAAACTTCTATGTGCGCTGCTTAATGTAGCACACATAGAAGTTGCAAAAACGTCCTTTTTTTGGGATTGTTTATGTGGAGGAAGGGTCACCTTCCTGAACATAAATAATCAATGGCAGTTTGCTGTTTCTATGTGTGCTGCACAAGGCATTACACATGGAAAAAGCAAAAAACGAGGAGTTATAAAGCATTTCTCCTCGTTTTGCCTGTTTAGGACCAGATTTTGCCTGGTCTTCATTTTGGCGCTGCCTCCTATTTATGCCACCCTTGTAAATAGGGAGCAGTGTCAAAATCAATGGGTGTCGTGGTGGAACGCCCACCCCAACACCCATTGCCCTCCCCTTTCACGCTAAGTATAGCGTGAAAGGGTGCCTTATTTGCATGGTAGCATTAAGCCACGTTAAGTGGCTTAACGCTGCCTTGTAAACATGATGAAGCCCCTATCGCCAACACGTCACTAAAGGTGATGGTGTGGTGGCGATAGGAGCTTGTAATTATGCCCCTATGATTTTTCACACTCGTCCTAGGACCATTGTGGTCCGAGATGGCTCTTCTGCATGGCGAACCTTAGAGCAGTGATGAATGCCACACCACAGTGAAGTAGATGATCCCAGGGAATTTCACTTTCTAATACAGAACAAAAAAGAATACACTCTTTAAAAAAAACGTAAGATCTCAACTCTAGTATGTTTTGGTTAAAAAAAAAAAATCTACTACTGGTGGTAGTTGGGGAAATCAAAAGATATTTATCTGCTCAGGTGCTATTTCTGTTGAAAATGGTTGAAAATCAGCATGGCCTGCTAACCTACTGCTTTGAGATTAGATGTATACAGATGCATTGGCTCCACATAAAATGAAGTTCCAAGTCAGAGTAACGATGACTCAAATATGTGATCTGTCGGTATGAGTGAATGTGCATTCAGAGGGACTATTTTACATGATTTCCATAACAGTGCTCAACAGTACAAGCTTGGTTTATGGCATACAGTAAAATTGTCCATTCTTTTTATTGTAAGTGTCCCAATCTCAATATATATATTTTTTTTACAAACCTAGAGAGTGAATTCCAAATGGTGTCGGTGCCTTGCGGTGCCAGCCCTGCAGTGTACAGATGCATAGATTAATCACCCATAACAATCCTCAGTTAATGTGATGTCCTTAGTAGAGAAGTGAATACAAATGGCCAAAATTATTTTGTATTCTGCTATGGGTCCTGGGTGGAAGCGTTAAAATGTACTGCCTTGGCCCACAGTGAGACTCTTTTACTTCTGGGTCAGACGGGTCTACAGCACAATATGGCAGTGCCAGATGGGCCCATCTGGGTGATGTGACACACAACAGAAGATCAAGTCATTGGATTCAGATCAACCTTAATCTCTGCACTGGCAGACCTTGACTATTTGGGAGACCTAGCTTTGCTCTTACACACACAACAGCATATGCAAGGAAAAGACATCTCACCTCAATATCTATGCTCAGCGCGTGGGCCTGAAGATCAGCACGAAGAAATCAGAAGTCATGCCACTCATGGGTCAGTCATAGGTATCAGTTCTCTTCCCGGTCTACCTGCCACAATGCTGCTAGTGCCAAGACACCCTATGGGTATTCGAGTGCTCACTAAAACAATTTAACATAGCATAAATGAACATAACTCAACATCCAAAACCCTCCGCCACTCAAGGTGGATGGAGAGGACCTAACCATGACTAAAGATTTCCCCTATAATGGCAGTGCTATTAAACATCACGGAGGGGCAGGCATTGACATCAAGAGCAGACTGAGCACGTCTAGGAATGCCTACAGGATGCTGAACAATGTGTTGAGATCTTCTCAGTACAATGCAAACACAAAGCTGAGGATTTACCAGAGCTGCATTCTGTCCACACTCCTGTATTGATCAAAATGCTGGCGGATGATGAAAAGCAACATCATCAAACTGTCAGCCTTCCACACCAGTAACCTGAGAAGAATCTTGCACATGTTCTGGCCATGAAGCATCTCCAACCTGAAACTGCTCACCAGATGAAAGCAAGAGAGTATGGGGAACATCATTATGAGAAAAAGATGGAGATGGATAGGCACATCATCAGAAGAGAACAAGACTCCATCACAAGAACAGCTCTCCACTGGAATCCGGATGGGAAACTGAAAAGAAGCACCTGGAGGAGAAGTGTGGAAACAGAAATGAACACCTTGAACCACAGCTAGGGCATAGTACAGAAATGTTCTCAAGACAGACAGAAGTGAAGATACTTTATTTCTGCCCTGCATGCCAACTGGCACAATGGGCTATAAGTAAGCAGTAAGTAGATTCACCTGTCTAGCTGGTCAGTGTGGGGGTGTTATTTGGCACAGTGTGGGACAGTTTTGTAGTTGTATCAGCCAGTGTTGTGAACATCTTTATATAATGACTAGGTATGATGACTAGGATTTAACCCTTGATTGTCGCCGAGTAAAACAGCAAACATCCCAACCTAAATGTTTTTTGCTTTTAACAATGCTGCCAAGTGACTCAAAGACCTGTTCTACCGTCAGCCAGTCCTGGCTTTTCAATTTTTCACATGTTACATTCTGAGGCTTGTAGGCTTGTTTTTAAAGCTGCCAATAATGACTCAAAAACTGTAACACACATAGTGATGTTGGGTAAAACGTCTGAATAGGCTGAATTTATCCAACTTAACGTAAAGCCAATGGGCAGCGATGTTTAAAATGTAACAAACAGGTTTGGATCATTTAATTAGCCCACCTAATTTCACTTGTAAAGCCAAAAAAACACTGATTACATACTCAGTGAGTGTACACTATTTTATTTGCATCATGCCTTTAACCAGCATTGACAATGTCACTTGTTTTGCTTTTTTGTCGTGCAAATGTTTATAAAAAGCGTCACTAACACACAATATAGGTCAGCCGCAAAAATGTGCAGCGCAAATCATCAATATTTTCTGTATTTTTCCGGTGGAAAGAAAATGTGTGTCTCACACAAATACTGTGCTCTATCACTGCTGAAGACTGTGCCATTTCACAATCAGTAAATTTGCAGAGTCTCAAGCAGCACAGCCCCTGAAATTGGAGGATGTCTGATGCCACAGAGTGAAGATTGCAATATGAAACCTTCTCCTTCCCGCATCAAAGAACCTGCATTCCTTGGGGTTTGGGGAGGGACCAGGCGAGAGGGAAGAGGGCATAGGAGTCTGGGGTGGGGTGGTGCAAGGACGAGATGAGTCATGGGTGGAGGGGAGCAAGAGAGGAGTCACAGTGCAGCAGGGGAGTGGGGTTGACAGAGAGGGAATGTGGCATAGTGCCTTTGGCCAAGTTTGTTATATAAAAAAAGCAACATTAAACAAAAGAGGCAACATGGGAGAGGTTATGGGTGTACATGAGTGAGGTCCAAGGTCCTGCAGCAGGGTCGGCCTGAGACTAATTGCACAGGAGGGGGATCTGTGCATTCCAAAGGCAGTTGACAGAGGAATTTAACATCTTTCCTTTCTGCTAGCCTGTTGCCCACCCTACTTTTACAGGCTCAATGGCAGCTCAGAGCAGTAAAGAAAGGGTCGGTTTTAAATTTCTAATTTTTTGGGCACTTTGTAAAAATCATGGGAATTTTTTAAAAAGATATGCTTTTGCTTTTCTTTTTTTGAAAATTGCAAAATTGCAATATCCTGTGGGGTCTGATAGGTACAGCTTTCCCTAACACAAAGAATAAGTACAGTAGCAGTGGCAGCACCCGGACGGACAGCATGGTTGTTAATAGATAATAACAAGAGTGATTCCTTCCTCACAGATTAGGTGCAACTTGAGTATGAACGATATAAGCTTCTCTGCCTCGCTTAACAGGTCAGATATGGTCGAAATTACCCTTTTTTCATAGAAAAAGTGCAGGTAGAGTAAGATGTTCTCCCTCACAGGACAGGTAAATTACTGCCTCTCTCAGACTCTCCTCCCATACGCTGGCACAGTGTTCTCATTTTGTAAACTATCTGACCTCTATTTCTCACTTATCTCCATTCACTTCCTCCCTCCTGCTACGTCTAGCTCCCTGCTCAATTAGCCGGTATTTTTTCAGGAGAAAAAGTGACAAATCGCCCTCTGCTTATAAGAGAAAACTTGCTACAGAGACAAAAAAAAAATGCATGAGATATGTGGAAAAGGTCAATTTTTCACACCTCTGTGCCCAGAACTCCCCAGCGCGTACTTAATGATTAGAATGTTTTCCTTTCAGCACCAGCCTTTTGCTTTTGAAAACAAAATGCTATTTTTCTGAATGAGTCACCAAAGCGAATCATCTATATTTGTAGAAGTTACTAAAGCGCGGGGGCGGATTGGTGAACAAGATAGAGTATCTGCCTTTCTCTGCCAAGAAATTTAATTGGAACAATGGATCTGGAGGTCACTTGTCTACGGCACTTCCTCGTGATTCAAGGCTTTCCGGAAGAGGGTGTCTTTTGGGCTCACCCACAATGAGTGTATTGTACACTCATTGTGGGTGAGCCCGCCAGCATGTTTAAGCAAGATCTCCGAGGTAGAAGTGAAAATGCAATGTGCATATAATTTCAGTGAAAAGTGAAGGGATTATGAAGTTCGACACTGTTGTCGAAATCTGATGTGTCGCAGGAGTAGCTCCTCCATTAGGGCGAAGGATCATCGCCTCACTCCTTTCTCGCAGTGCGAGAAGCAGAAACATAAATACATACCGGTCAGACAAAATGCTACAAACTTTGTATTTTTTGTGGCATAATTTTGATAAACTTGGTCCTTCAAACTGCATAATCCTAGTAGCCTGGACAATATAAAAACTTTGCAAAAAGAAGGAGATGATGGATGGAGCGCTGAAACTTTTCAGACACTCACCCTGGCAGTTCGGGCTGAGCTGTTCCTATTGGGCAAAGGGTCAAGACTGATTTCTCATATGTCTGGGTTCAAACTGGAATGGCATGGTGAGCAAAAGAATGATGGATTTAGGCCCAGATCTCTGTACTGGGGTGAATTTATGACATTATTCTGCATTCTGTCCATCAATTGTTCTTTTTGCGTTTGTCACCCTGAGTGGGACGGGTATGCCCAGACGTGGGTCCTGTGCTCCCCATGCCACTGGAGTCAAGCTACCCTGGCTGATGAGGGGTGAAGCACCAAAACCGATCCTAGGATGTTTGTTTCCAGTCCAGGGAGGACCTGGCCTGGCAGTTCAGGTTGGACTGTTCCCATTGGGCACAGGGTCAAGACTGATTTGCATATGGCTGGGTTCAAACTGGAATGGCATGGTGAGCAAAAAACTATGGGGCATATTATCAAGGGGGTTTATCTCCGCTTTTTTGGCTTTAAAAGCCAAGAAAGCTGAGATAAAATTATCTCCCTATTACCTAGCTGTCGCTAACACCAGTTAGCGACAGCTAGTAGGAGATAGCGACCATCTTGGGCCCCACTTTGCATGTCAGTGATATTTATCACTAATGACATGCAAAGTGGGCGTGCCAAGATGTTAGCGTCTGGAAACAGTCGCTAACATCGCTATCTCCTATTACCAACTTTTGGAGATATTCGCGCTAAACGCGAATATCTCCAAAAACTAACACCTGCCCTGAGCAGTTCTTAGCCATGTTATCCAATGGAAGGTGGATAACATGGCTAAGAGCATTAGCTCGGTAATGCATGAATATCGCTGACTTTTCAGCGATATTCATGCATTGCGGCAGTTTTTTATCGCATTTGCGATATAAACCTTGATAATAGCAAGGTTTATCTGCGATAATTTCTGCCGATGCTTAGCCTTAAAAAAATCGTTGCTAAGCATCGTTAGCGATAAATATCGCTTAACGTTGGTAATATGCCCCTATGTACTTAGGCCCAGATCTCTGTACTGGGGTGAATGTATGACATTGTTCTGCATTCTGTCCATCAATTGTTCTTTTTGCAATGTAAAACCTTTGCACAGTGGTGACAAAATCTGTATTTCACATATAACTGTGAAATGTTTTCCATATTTCATGGTTCCTTAAAAATATATAGGTTTAATACCACTGCTTTCTGCACAATAAACGATTCAGAAAAGGGGGTGGTGATGAACAGAGTGTCTGAATTAAGCAGACCACTCTTACCCAGTCCAAAGATCAGGGCTTGATCCATCACCGTTATTTAGCTCACTGCCCCATCCCAGCTCAGAACCTGGCTATATGCAAATTAGTCTGTCCCTGGCCCAGTGCATCATGGGAACAGGGCAGACCAAACTACCAAGCCAATTCTTCACCAGAAAGGAGACAAGCTTCCGGGGACCGGTTTCTGCCATTTCAGGCGTCGTCGGCCCGGCTTGCTTGAATCCCGATGGAGCAGTGAGCAAGGGACTCATGTCTGAGTATACCCTGCCACGCCTATAGTGGCCAAAAACGATTCAGAAAAGGGGGTGGCGATGAACAGAGTGTCTGAATTAAGCAGACCACTCTTACCCAGTCCAAAGATCAGGGCTTGATCCATCACCGTTATTTAGCTCACTGCCCCATCCCAGCTCAGAACCTGGCTATATGCAAATTAGTCTGTCCCTGGCCCAGTGCATCATGGGAACAGGGCAGACCAAACTACCAAGCCAATTCTTCACCAGAAAGGAGGCAAGCTTCCGGGGACCGGTTTCTGCCATTTCAGGCATCGTCGGCCCGGCTTGCTTGAATCCTGATGGAGCAGTGAGCAAGGGACTCATGTCTGAGTATACCCTGCCACGCCTATAGTGGCCAAAAACGATTCAGAAAAGGGGGTGGTGATGAACAGAGTGTCTGAATTAAGCAGACCACTCTTACCCAGTCCAAAGATCAGGGCTTGATCCATCACCGTTATTTAGCTCACTGCCCCATCCCAGCTCAGAACCTGGCTATATGCAAATTAGTCTGTCCCTGGCCCAGTGCATCATGGGAACAGGGCAGACCAAACTACCAAGCCAATTCTTCACCAGAAAGGAGACAAGCTTCCGGGGACCGGTTTCTGCCATTTCAGGCGTCGTCGGCCCGGCTTGCTTGAATCCTGATGGAGCAGTGAGCAAGGGACTCATGTCTGAGTATACCCTGCCACACCTATAGTGGCCCAAAACGATTCAGAAAAGGGGGTGGTGATGAACAGAGTGTCTGAATTAAGCAGACCACTCTTACCCAGTCCAAAGATCAGGGCTTGATCCATCACCGTTATTTAGCTCACTGCCCCATCCCAGCTCAGAACCTGGCTATATGCAAATTAGTCTGTCCCTGGCCTAGTGCATCATGGGAACAGGGCAGACCAAACTACCAAGCCAATTCTTCACCAGAAAGGAGACAAGCTTCCGGGGACCGGTTTCTGCCATTTCAGGCGTCGTCGGCCCGGCTTGCTTGAATCCTGATGGAGCAGTGAGCAAGGGACTCATGTCTGAGTATACCCTGCCACACCTATACTGGCCAAAAACGATTCAGAAAAGGGGGTGGTGATGAACAGAGTGTCTGAATTAAGCAGACCACTCTTACCCAGTCCAAAGATCAGGGCTTGATCCATCACCGTTATTTAGCTCACTGCCCCATCCCAGCTCAGAACCTGGCTATATGCAAATTAGTCTGTCCCTGGCCCAGTGCATCATGGGAACAGGGCAGACCAAACTACCAAGCCAATTCTTCACCAGAAAGGAGACAAGCTTCCGGGGACCGGTTTCTGCCATTTCAGGCGTCGTCGGCCCGGCTTGCTTGAATCCTGATGGAGCAGTGAGCAAGGGACTCATGTCTGAGTATACCCTGCCACACCTATACTGGCCAAAAACGATTCAGAAAAGGGGGTGGTGATGAACAGAATGTCTGAATTAAGCAGACCACTCTTACCCAGTCCAAAGATCAGGGCTTGATCCATCACCGTTATTTAGCTCACTGCCCCATCCCAGCTCAGAACCTGGCTATATGCAAATTAGTCTGTCCCTGGCCCAGTGCATCATGGGAACAGGGCAGACCAAACTACCAAGCCAATTCTTCACCAGAAAGGAGACAAGCTTCCGGGGACCGGTTTCTGCCATTTCAGGCGTTGTCGGCCCGGCTTGCTTGAATCCTGATGGATCAGTGAGCAAGGGACTCATGTCTGAGTATACCCTGCCACACCTATAGTGGCCAAAAACGATTCAGAAAAGGGGGTGGTGATGAACAGAGTGTCTGAATTAAGCAGACCACTCTTACCCAGTCCAAAGATCAGGGCTTGATCCATCACCATTATTTAGCTCACTGCCCCATCCCAGCTCAGAACCTGGCTATATGCAAATTAGTCTGTCCCTGGCCCAGTGCATCATGGGAACAGGGCAGACCAAACTACCAAGCCAATTCTTCAGCAGAAAGGAGACAAGCTTCCGGGGACAGGTTTCTGCCATTTCAGGCGTCGTCGGCCCGGCTTGCTTGAATCCTGATGGAGCAGTGAGCAAGGGACTCATGTCTGAGTATACCCTGCCACACCTATAGTGGCCAAAAACGATTCAGAAAAGGGGGTGGTGATGAACAGAGTGTCTGAATTAAGCAGACCACTCTTACCTAGTCCAAAGATCAGGGCTTGATCCATCACCGTTATTTAGCTCACTGCCCCATCCCAGCTCAGAACCTGGCTATATGCAAATTAGTCTGTCCCTGGCCCAGTGCATCATGGGAACAGGGCAGACCAAACTACCAAGCCAATTCTTCACCAGAAAGGAGACAAGCTTCCGGGGACCGGTTTCTGCCATTTCAGGCGTCGTCGGCCTGGCTTGCTTGAATCCTGATGGAGCAGTGAGCAAGGGACTCATGTCTGAGTATACCCTGCTACACCTATAGTGGCCAAAAACGATTCAGAAAAGGGGATGGTGATGAACAGAGTGTCTGAATTAAGCAGACCACTCTTACCCAGTCCAAAGATCAGGGCTTGATCCATCACCGTTATTTAGCTCACTGCCCCATCCCAGCTCAGAACCTGGCTATATGCAAACTAGACTGTCCCTGGCCCAGTGCATCATGGGAACAGGGCAGACCAAACTACCAAGCCAATTCTTCACCAGAAAGGAGACAAGCTTCCGGGGACCGGATTCTGTCATTTCAGGCGTCGTCGGCCCGGCTTGCTTGAATCCTGATGGAGCAGTGAGCATACCCTGCCACACCTATAGTGGCCAAAAACGATTCAGAAAAGGGGGTGGTGATGAACAGAGTGTCTGAATTAAGCAGACCACTCTTACCCAGTCCAAAGATCAGGGCTTGATCCATCACCGTTATTTAGCTCACTGCCCCATCCCAGCTCAGAACCTGGCTATATGCAAATTAGTCTGTCCCTGGCCCAGTGCATCATGGGAACAGGGCAGACCAAACTACCAAGCCAATTCTTCACCAGAAAGGAGACAAGCTTCCGGGGACCGGTTTCTGCCATTTCAGGCATCGTCGGCCCGGCTTGCTTGAATCCTGATGGAGCAGTGAGCAAGGGACTCATGTCTGAGTATACCCTGCCACACCTATAGTGGCCAAAAACGATTCAGAAAAGGGGGTGGTGATGAACAGAGTGTCTGAATTAAGCAGACACTCTTACCCAGTCCAAAGATCAGGGCTTGATCCATCACCGTTATTTAGCTCACTGCCCCATCCCAGCTCAGAACCTGGCTATATGCAAATTAGTCTGTCCGTGGCCCAGTGCATCATGGGAACAGGGCAGACCAAACTACCAAGCCAATTCTTCACCAGAAAGGAGACAAGCTTCCGGGGACCGGTTTCTGCCATTTCAGGCGTTGTCGGCCCGGCTTGCTTGAATCCTGATGGAGCAGTGAGCAAGGGACTCATGTCTGAGTATACCCTGCCACACCTATAGTGGCCAAAAACGATTCAGAAAAGGGGGTGGTGATGAACAGAGTGTCTAAATTAAGCAGACCACTCTTACCCAGTCCAAAGATCAGGGCTTGATCCATCACCGTTATTTAGCTCACTGCCCCATCCCAGCTCAGAACCTGGCTATATGCAAATGAGTCTGTCCCTGGCCCAGTGCATCATGGGAACAGGGCAGACCAAACTACCAAGCCAATTCTTCACCAGAAAGGAGACAAGCTTCCGGGGACCGGTTTCTGCCATTTCAGGCGTCGTCGGCCCGGCTTGCTTGAATCCTGAGGGAGCAGTGAGCAAGGGACTCATGTCTGAGTATACCCTGCCACACCTATAGTGGCCAAAAACGATTCAGAAAAGGGGGTGGTGATGAACAGAGTGTCTGAATTAAGCAGACCACTCTTACCCAGTCCAAAGATCAGGGCTTGATCCATCACCGTTATTTAGCTCACTGCCCCATCCCAGCTCATAACCTGGCTATATGCAAATTAGTCTGTCCCTGGCCCAGTGCATCATGGGAACAGGGCAGACCAAACTACCAAGCCAATTCTTCACCAGAAAGGAGACAAGCTTCCGGGGACCGGTTTCTGCCATTTCAGGCGTCGTCGGCCCGGCTTGCTTGAATCCTGATGGAGCAGTGAGCAAGGGACTCATGTCTGAGTATACCCTGCCACACCTATAGTGGCCAAAAACGATTCAGAAAAGGGGGTGGTGATGAACAGAGTGTCTGAATTAAGCAGACCACTCTTACCCAGTCCAAAGATCAGGGCTTGATCCATCACCGTTATTTAGCTCACTGCCCCATCCCAGCTCAGAACCTGGCTATATGCAAATTAGTCTGTCCCTGGCCCAGTGCATCATGGGAACAGGGCAGACCAAACTACCAAGCCAATTCTTCACCAGAAAGGAGACAAGCTTCCGGGGACCGGTTTCTGCCATTTCAGGCGTCGTCGGCCCGGCTTGCTTGAATCCTGATGGAGCAGTGAGCAAGGGACCCATGTCTGAGTATACCCTGCCACACCTATAGTGGCCAAACGATTCAGAAAAGGGGGTGGTGATGAACAGAGTGTCTGAATTAAGCAGACCACTCTTACCCAGTCCAAAGATCAGGGCTTGATCCATCACCGTTATTTAGCTCACTGCCCCATCCCAGCTCAGAACCTGGCTATATGCAAACGAGTCTGTCCCTGGCCCAGTGCATCATGGGAACAGGGCAGACCAAACTACCAAGCCAATTCTTCACCAGAAAGGAGACAAGCTTCAGGGGACCGGTTTCTGCCATTTCAGGCGGCGTCGGCCCGGGTTGCTTGAATCCTGATGGAGCAGTGAGCAAGGGACTCATGTCTGAGTATACCCTGCCACACCTATAGTGGCCAAAAACGATTCAGAAAAGGGGGTGGTGATGAACAGAGTGTCTGAATTAAGCAGACCACTCTTACCCAGTCCAAAGATCAGGGCTTGATCCATCACCGTTATTTAGCTCACTGCCAAATCCCAGCTCAGAACCTGGCTATATGCAAATTAGTCTGTCCCTGGCCCAGTGCATCATGGGAACAGGGCAGACCAAACTACCAAGCCAATTCTTCACCAGAAAGGAGACAAGCTTCCGGGGACCGGTTTCTGCCATTTCAGGCATCGTCGGCCCGGCTTGCTTGAATCCTGATGGAGCAGTGAGCAAGGGACTCATGTCTGAGTATACCCTGCCACACCTATAGTGGCCAAAAACGATTCAGAAAAGGGGGTGGTGATGAACAGAGTGTCTGAATTAAGCAGACCACTCTTACCCAGTCCAAAGATCAGGGCTTGATCCATCACCGTTATTTAGCTCACTGCCCCATCCCAGCTCAGAACCTGGCTATATGCAAATTAGTCTGTCCCTGGCCCAGTGCATCATGGGAACAGGGCAGACCAAACTACCAAGCCAATTCTTCAGCAGAAAGGAGACAAGCTTCCGGGGACCGGTTTCTGCCATTTCAGGCGTCGTCGGCCCGGGTTGCTTGAATCCTGATGGAGCAGTGAGCAACAGACTCATGTCTGAGTATACCCTGCCACACCTATAGTGGCCAAAAACGATTCAGAAAAGGGGGTGGTGATGAACAGAGTGTCTGAATTAAGCAGACCACTCTTACCTAGTCCAAAGATCAGGGCTTGATCCATCACCGTTATTTAGCTCACTGCCCCATCCCAGCTCAGAACCTGGCTATATGCAAATTAGTCTGTCCCTGGCCCAGTGCATCATGGGAACAGGGCAGACCAAACTACCAAGCCAATTCTTCACCAGAAAGGAGACAAGCTTCCGGGGACCGGTTTCTGCCATTTCAGGTGTCGTCGGCCCGGCTTGCTTGAATCCTGAGGGAGCAGTGAGCAAGGGACTCATGTCTGAGTATACCCTGCCACACCTATAGTGGCCAAAAACGATTCAGAAAAGGGGGTGGTGATGAACAGAGTGTCTGAATTAAGCAGACCACTCTTACCCAGTCCAAAGATCAGGGCTTGATCCATCACCGTTATTTATCTCACTGCCCCATCCCAGCTCAGAACCTGGCTATATGCAAATTAGTCTGTCCCTGGCCCAGTGCATCATGGGAACAGGGCAGACCAAACTACCAAGCCAATTCTTCACCAGAAAGGAGACAAGCTTCCGGGGACCGGTTTCTGCCATTTCAGGCGTCGTCGGCCCGGCTTGCTTGAATCCTGATGGAGCAGTGAGCAAGGGACTCATGTCTGAGTATACCCTGCCACACCTATAGTGGCCAAAAACGATTCAGAAAAGGGGGTGGTGATGAACAGAGTGTCTGAATTAAGCAGACCACTCTTACCCAGTCCAAAGATCATGGCTTGATCCATCACCGTTATTTATCTCACTGCCCCATCCCAGCTCAGAACCTGGCTATATGCAAATTAGTCTGTCCCTGGCCCAGTGCATCATGGGAACAGGGCAGACCAAACTACCAAGCCAATTCTTCACCAGAAAGGAGACAAGCTTCCGGGGACCGGTTTCTGCCATTTCAGGCATCGTCGGCCCGGCTTGCTTGAATCCTGATGGAGCAGGGAGCAAGGGACTCATGTCTGAGTATACCCTGCCACACCTATAGTGGCCAAAAACGATTCAGAAAAGGGGGTGGTGATGAACAGAGTGTCTGAATTAAGCAGACCACTCTTACCCAGTCCAAAGATCAGGGCTTGATCCATCACCGTTATTTAGCTCACTGCCCCATCCCAGCTCAGAACCTGGCTATATGCAAATTAGTCTGTCCCTGGCCCAGTGCATCATGGGAACAGGGCAGACCAAACTACCAAGCCAATTCTTCACCAGAAAGGAGACAAGCTTCCGGGGACCGGTTTCTGCCATTTCAGGCGTCGTCGGCCCGGCTTGCTTGAATCCTGATGGAGCAGTGAGCAAGGGACCCATGTCTGAGTATACCCTGCCACACCTATAGTGGCCAAACGATTCAGAAAAGGGGGTGGTGATGAACAGAGTGTCTGAATTAAGCAGACCACTCTTACCCAGTCCAAAGATCAGGGCTTGATCCATCACCGTTATTTAGCTCACTGACCCATCCCAGCTCAGAACCTGGCTATATGCAAATGAGTCTGTCCCTGGCCCAGTGCATCATGGGAACAGGGCAGACCAAACTACCAAGCCAATTCTTCACCAGAAAGGAGACAAGCTTCCGGGGACCGGTTTCTGCCATTTCAGGCGTCGTCGGCCCGGCTTGCTTGAATCCTGAGTGAGCAGTGAGCAAGGGACTCATGTCTGAGTATACCCTGCCACACCTATAGTGGCCAAAAACGATTCAGAAAAGGGGGTGGTGATGAACAGAGTGTCTGAATTAAGCAGACCACTCTTACCCAGTCCAAAGATCAGGGCTTGATCCATCACCGTTATTTAGCTCACTGCCCCATCCCAGCTCAGAACCTGGCTATATGCAAATTAGTCTGTCCCTGGCCCAGTGCATCATGGGAACAGGGCAGACCAAACTACCAAGCCAATTCTTCACCAGAAAGGAGACAAGCTTCCGGGGACCGGTTTCTGCCATTTCAGGCGTCGTCGGCCCGGCTTGCTTGAATCCTGATGGAGCAGTGAGCAAGGGACTCATGTCTGAGTATACCCTGCCACACCTATAGTGGCCAAAAACGATTCAGAAAAGGGGGTGGTGATGAACAGAGTGTCTGAATTAAGCAGACCACTCTTACCCAGTCCAAAGATCAGGGCTTGATCCATCACCGTTATTTAGCTCACTGCCCCATCCCAGCTCAGAACCTGGCTATATGCAAATTAGTCTGTCCCTGGCCCAGTGCATCATGGGAACAGGGCAGACCAAACTACCAAGCCAATTCTTCACCAGAAAGGAGACAAGCTTCCGGGGTCCGGTTTCTGCCATTTCAGGCGTCGTCGGCCCGGCTTGCTTGAATCCTGATGGAGCAGTGAGCAAGGGACCCATGTCTGAGTATACCCTGCCACACCTATAGTGGCCAAACGATTCAGAAAAGGGGGTGGTGATGAACAGAGTGTCTGAATTAAGCAGACCACTCTTACCCAGTCCAAAGATCAGGGCTTGATCCATCACCGTTATTTAGCTCACTGCCCCATCCCAGCTCAGAACCTGGCTATATGCAAATGAGTCTGTCCCTGGCCCAGTGCATCATGGGAACAGGGCAGACCAAACTACCAAGCCAATTCTTCACCAGAAAGGAGACAAGCTTCAGGGGACCGGTTTCTGCCATTTCAGGCGGCGTCGGCCCGGCTTGCTTGAATCCTGAGGGAGCAGTGAGCAAGGGACTCATGTCTGAGTATACCCTGCCACACCTATAGTGGCCAAAAACGATTCAGAAAAGGGGGTGGTGATGAACAGAGTGTCTGAATTAAGCAGACCACTCTTACCCAGTCCAAAGATCAGGGCTTGATCCATCACCGTTATTTAGCTCACTGCCCCATCCCAGCTCAGAACCTGGCTATATGCAAATTAGTCTGTCCCTGGCCCAGTGCATCATGGGAACAGGGCAGACCAAACTACCAAGCCAATTCTTCACCAGAAAGGAGACAAGCTTCCGGGGACCGGTTTCTGCCATTTCAGGCGTCGTCGGCCCGGCTTGCTTGAATCCTGATGGAGCAGTGAGCAAGGGACTCATGTCTGAGTATACCCTGCCACACCTATAGTGGCCAAAAACGATTCAGAAAAGGGGGTGGTGATGAACAGAGTGTCTGAATTAAGCAGACCACTCTTACCCAGTCCAAAGATCAGGGCTTGATCCATCACCGTTATTTAGCTCACTGCCCCATCCCAGCTCAGAACCTGGCTATATGCAAATTAGTCTGTCCCTGGCCCAGTGCATCATGGGAACAGGGCAGACCAAACTACCAAGCCAATTCTTCACCAGAAAGGAGACAAGCTTCCGGGGACCGGTTTCTGCCATTTCAGGCGTCGTCGGCCCGGCTTGCTTGAATCCTGATGGAGCAGTGAGCAAGGGACCCATGTCTGAGTATACCCTGCCACACCTATAGTGGCCAAACGATTCAGAAAAGGGGGTGGTGATGAACAGAGTGTCTGAATTAAGCAGACCACTCTTACCCAGTCCAAAGATCAGGGCTTGATCCATCACCGTTATTTAGCTCACTGCCCCATCCCAGCTCAGAACCTGGCTATATGCAAATGAGTCTGTCCCTGGCCCAGTGCATCATGGGAACAGGGCAGACCAAACTACCAAGCCAATTCTTCACCAGAAAGGAGACAAGCTTCAGGGGACCGGTTTCTGCCATTTCAGGCGGCGTCGGCCCGGGTTGCTTGAATCCTGATGGAGCAGTGAGCAAGGGACTCATGTCTGAGTATACCCTGCCACACCTATAGTGGCCAAAAACGATTCAGAAAAGGGGGTGGTGATGAACAGAGTGTCTGAATTAAGCAGACCACTCTTACCCAGTCCAAAGATCAGGGCTTGATCCATCACCGTTATTTAGCTCACTGCCCCATCCCAGCTCAGAACCTGGCTATATGCAAATTAGTCTGTCCCTGGCCCAGTGCATCATGGGAACAGGGCAGACCAAACTACCAAGCCAATTCTTCACCAGAAAGGAGACAAGCTTCCGGGGACCGGTTTCTGCCATTTCAGGCATCGTCGGCCCGGCTTGCTTGAATCCTGATGGAGCAGTGAGCAAGGGACTCATGTCTGAGTATACCCTGCCACACCTATAGTGGCCAAAAACGATTCAGAAAAGGGGGTGGTGATGAACAGAGTGTCTGAATTAAGCAGACCACTCTTACCCAGTCCAAAGATCAGGGCTTGATCCATCACCGTTATTTAGCTCACTGCCCCATCCCAGCTCAGAACCTGGCTATATGCAAATTAGTCTGTCCCTGGCCCAGTGCATCATGGGAACAGGGCAGACCAAACTACCAAGCCAATTCTTCAGCAGAAAGGAGACAAGCTTCCGGGGACCGGTTTCTGCCATTTCAGGCGTCGTCGGCCCGGGTTGCTTGAATCCTGATGGAGCAGTGAGCAACAGACTCATGTCTGAGTATACCCTGCCACACCTATAGTGGCCAAAAACGATTCAGAAAAGGGGGTGGTGATGAACAGAGTGTCTGAATTAAGCAGACCACTCTTACCTAGTCCAAAGATCAGGGCTTGATCCATCACCGTTATTTAGCTCACTGCCCCATCCCAGCTCAGAACCTGGCTATATGCAAATTAGTCTGTCCCTGGCCCAGTGCATCATGGGAACAGGGCAGACCAAACTACCAAGCCAATTCTTCACCAGAAAGGAGACAAGCTTCCGGGGACCGGTTTCTGCCATTTCAGGTGTCGTCGGCCCGGCTTGCTTGAATCCTGAGGGAGCAGTGAGCAAGGGACTCATGTCTGAGTATACCCTGCCACACCTATAGTGGCCAAAAACGATTCAGAAAAGGGGGTGGTGATGAACAGAGTGTCTGAATTAAGCAGACCACTCTTACCCAGTCCAAAGATCAGGGCTTGATCCATCACCGTTATTTATCTCACTGCCCCATCCCAGCTCAGAACCTGGCTATATGCAAATTAGTCTGTCCCTGGCCCAGTGCATCATGGGAACAGGGCAGACCAAACTACCAAGCCAATTCTTCACCAGAAAGGAGACAAGCTTCCGGGGACCGGATTCTGCCATTTCAGGCGTCGTCGGCCCGGCTTGCTTGAATCCTGATGGAGCAGTGAGCAAGGGACTCATGTCTGAGTATACCCTGCCACACCTATAGTGGCCAAAAACGATTCAGAAAAGGGGGTGGTGATGAACAGAGTGTCTGAATTAAGCAGACCACTCTTACCCAGTCCAAAGATCAGGGCTTGATCCATCACCGTTATTTATCTCACTGCCCCATCCCAGCTCAGAACCTGGCTATATGCAAATTAGTCTGTCCCTGGCCCAGTGCATCATGGGAACAGGGCAGACCAAACTACCAAGCCAATTCTTCACCAGAAAGGAGACAAGCTTCCGGGGACCGGTTTCTGCCATTTCAGGCATCGTCGGCCCGGCTTGCTTGAATCCTGATGGAGCAGGGAGCAAGGGACTCATGTCTGAGTATACCCTGCCACACCTATAGTGGCCAAAAACGATTCAGAAAAGGGGGTGGTGATGAACAGGGTGTCTGAATTAAGCAGACCACTCTTACCCAGTCCAAAGATCAGGGCTTGATCCATCACCGTTATTTAGCTCACTGCCCCATCCCAGCTCAGAACCTGGCTATATGCAAATTAGTCTGTCCCTGGCCCAGTGCATCATGGGAACAGGGCAGACCAAACTACCAAGCCAATTCTTCACCAGAAAGGAGACAAGCTTCCGGGGACCGGTTTCTGCCATTTCAGGCGTCGTCGGCCCGGCTTGCTTGAATCCTGATGGAGCAGTGAGCAAGGGACCCATGTCTGAGTATACCCTGCCACACCTATAGTGGCCAAACGATTCAGAAAAGGGGGTGGTGATGAACAGAGTGTCTGAATTAAGCAGACCACTCTTACCCAGTCCAAAGATCAGGGCTTGATCCATCACCGTTATTTAGCTCATTGCCCCATCCCAGCTCAGAACCTGGCTATATGCAAATGAGTCTGTCCCTGGCCCAGTGCATCATGGGAACAGGGCAGACCAAACTACCAAGCCAATTCTTCACCAGAAAGGAGACAAGCTTCCGGGGACCGGTTTCTGCCATTTCAGGCGGCGGCGGCCCGGGTTGCTTGAATCCTGATGGAGCAGTGAGCAAGGGACTCATGTCTGAGTATACCCTGCCACACCTATAGTGGCCAAAAACGATTCAGAAAAGGGGGTGGTGATGAACAGAGTGTCTGAATTAAGCAGACCACTCTTACCCAGTCCAAAGATCAGGGCTTGATCCATCACCGTTATTTAGCTCACTGACCCATCCCAGCTCAGAACCTGGCTATATGCAAATTAGTCTGTCCCTGGCCCAGTGCATCATGGGAACAGGGCAGACCAAACTACCAAGCCAATTCTTCACCAGAAAGGAGACAAGCTTCCGGGGACCGGTTTCTGCCATTTCAGGCATCGTCGGCCCGGCTTGCTTGAATCCTGATGGAGCAGTGAGCAAGGGACTCATGTCTGAGTATACCCTGCCATACCTATAGTGGCCAAAAACGATTCAGAAAAGGGGGTGGTGATGAACAGAGTGTCTGAATTAAGCAGACCACTCTTACCCAGTCCAAAGATCAGGGCTTGATCCATCACCGTTATTTAGCTCACTGCCCCATCCCAGCTCAGAACCTGGCTATATGCAAATTAGTCTGTCCCTGGCCCAGTGCATCATGGGAACAGGGCAGACCAAACTACCAAGCCAATTCTTCAGCAGAAAGGAGACAAGCTTCCGGGGACCGGTTTCTGCCATTTCAGGCGTCGTCGGCCCGGGTTGCTTGAATCCTGATGGAGCAGTGAGCAACAGACTCATGTCTGAGTATACCCTGCCACACCTATAGTGGCCAAAAACGATTCAGAAAAGGGGGTGGTGATGAACAGAGTGTCTGAATTAAGCAGACCACTCTTACCCAGTCCAAAGATCAGGGCTTGATCCATCACCGTTATTTAGCTCACTGCCCCATCCCAGCTCAGAACCTGGCTATATGCAAATCAGTCTGTCCCTGGCCCAGTGCATCATGGGAACAGGGCAGACCAAACTACCAAGCCAATTCTTCACCAGAAAGGAGACAAGCTTCCGGGGACCGGTTTCTGCCATTTCAGGCGTCGTCGGCCCGGCTTGCTTGAATCCTGATGGAGCAGTGAGCAGTGAGAACAGACTAATTTGCATATAGCCAGGTTCTGAACTGGGATGGTGCAGTGAGCTAAAAAACGGTGTTGGATCTAGCCCTGATCTCTTGACTGGGTGAGAGTATTCTGCTTAATTCAGAAACTCTGTTCATCACCACCCCTTGTTGTTAAATATTTTGTCCACCCTAAGCGTGGAAGGGTATACTCAGATGTGAGTCCCTTGCTCATTGCACCATCAGGATTCAAGCAAGCCGGGCCGACGACGGCTGAAATGCCAGAAACCGGTCCCCGGAAGCTTGTTTCCTTCCCGGTGTAAGAATTGGCTTGGTAGTTTGGTTTGCCCTGTTCCCATCATGCACTGGGACAGGAACAGACTAATTTGCATATAGCCAGGTTCTGAACTGGGATGGTGCAGTGAGCTAAAAAACAGTGTTGGATCTAGCCCTGATCTCTTGACTGGGTGAGAGTATTCTGCTTAATTCAGAAACTCTGTCCATCACCACCCCTTGTTGTTAAATATTTTCCACAATAAAAGCACCAAAACATGTATTTTTACCCAAAGATGTAATGACTTCTCAATAATCTCCTTTGTACCTATCAGTGAGGAGCAGAGATCTTGGCGGGAGTCAGAATATTTTTAAAGTGGCATTTTCTGTCATCTAAGGTAGTGTTCAAACTGCACACTTGCGCTCAGTCACTGTTTCTTTCTCTCCAAATGAAAGAATGTTAGACAAAGATGCACAGATTTAAGTGTGTGCATGCTGCAGGAGAAATTCATCAAGTGAAGTAGTGTTGGCAGCCATATCAGTGAAGGAGCTGAAGCCATGTTAAAATAACATTTATTCTTGCTATGGTGAGCACCAGCAGCATAATACACTTCTGTAGGATTCAATTGATATAGCCAGAACGAGACCTGTGAGTAGCCCCATGCATGTTGGAAAATGGGTGCAAGCCCATAACCCTGCTGCACCACTCTTAAAGGGTTTCTGTAGCTCCAGCCAGTGCATAACGCCTGCACCCTCGGCCAGTATGGAGCTCATGTTCCTTCGCCTGAACGGATGCCTATTCTTTTTTCACTGGAAGATGGAAGGTACAGCTAGCAGTATAGTGAGTGCGCTGAGCTTTTACCATTGAAGGCACTAGGATTTGAGTCCATTCCTCTGTTTGTGGTGCCACCAAGCCCTACATTAACGATTAGCACACATGCACTAACAGAGTGTCCTGCAAGAAATCCCTCTCATTGCACCTTTGAAGTTGACCTGGCCTCACAACCTCTATGCTTTACTCCATTCACTCACTTTGGGGTTTGACTACTTCAACCACACCAGAGAAGTGTTTACATTAAACGCCAAATTCCTTCAGTATGTGAAGGGTTTATGTTTGATGTTCCAAATGAAACACAATTTAAAAATTGACTAGATCATCTTTTACAATTGTGAAACATAGCTGTCAGGTGAATCTGTCAAATGTGCAACATCTTCACTGCAACCCAGGGCTTAATTGGCTAATAAAGAAATGTGTGCTGGGGACCAAAATGTTACTTTGGACATTGGTATTAGCACCATCCACAAACAGCACTGCCCAGTGACACAGTGAAATGCAGACTTCTTATGAAGGGAGCAAAAAGAATGGGCGAAGTTTGCTGTAAAGTTTGCTTTAGTCACGTAATCACTGCCTTCTGCTTCCACACTCTCAAAATGCAAATGGCTCCCATTCAGCACATGCAGAATGGTCACCCAGGCCCTCATCCCCAGCAAGCTAGACTATGACAACGCACTCTCTCGGAATCACTGTCTACTTACTAGAAGACTTCAGACCATACAAAACCCAGAGGCCAGCCTCACACTTAGGCTTTCCCTTGTGTTCACTTCACTGCGCTCGACAAAGACCTCAACTAACTAACCTACACGCAACAAATCCATCAGACACTTCTGCTCAGTCAGAATCCTGCTTGCACACATCCCCCACATACAAAGAACCAGAGCCAGCTGTCGTTCTGTCCCTTACCTCATGCCCAAAGCCTGAACGACCTAACTTACACATTTGATCTACCTTCTCAGTACTTGAGCTCTGCAAGAAACTGAAAGCATGGCTGTTCACCTGGATAAGTCCTAAGCACAACCAACATAATCCCTGCTTTCTCACCATTAAGATACTCTCCAGGATGTGCGGGGCACTTCAAAAATACCCTTAACATAACATGTTGTGGCGTTGTAGGTGCTTCTCTCACTTTGGTGTCTCTTATTTCACACTCCGTCTTTGCTCTTTTCAAACCCAGTCACTCTCCTTATTTCTTTCTCATCTTTCTGTCAATATTCACACACATGCTAAATTCTATTTCACTACTATCCCTACCTTGTCTATCTCTTTTCAATCGCTTCCCTCAATCACTTCAATCTCACTGTTATCCTCCTTCCCACCATCTCCTCCTCACTCTCTATCAAGAAGATTAACGTGGGTGAGAGATGTGTCATACTTCCACAGAATACTAGCTGGTTCTGGTTTCTCAGTTCCCACAGACGCTCGGGTTTGGAATGAAGCCTGAAAAAGCTCATCTCTGGCTGTGAACTGGCTCACCTCAATCTCTGCCTGTGTAGAGGCTCGCCACTGTCAGCAATGGAGCTCAGCTGCATACTTTGAAGCGCTCAGCTCTGTCTGCCCAGGTTCACAGTACTATGATTGCAGGAACTCAGCTCCAGCTCAATGAAAGAAATTACCTTGGGGTATATGGTCACTGCTCTATCTGTGTATGGGTTCAGCACTGTGTATGCAGAGACATGGCTGCATCTGTGCTGGAGGTCAGTTGTATGTGCTGAGGAGTGAGTTTAACTGTGGTAGAGCTCCACTCTCTCTGTATGCACAAGAACATACTTTTCTCTGCGGAATTTATGTCTTCTAAAATGTTCAGCCTATCTCCAGAAGAACAACCAACTTACTCTCCTTAACAAAATAGGTACCAAAATGAGCTTCTTGACACTGAGCAGACTTCACCCTTTTGAAGGGTGATTTTTTAAAATGTACTTGGCCCTGCAAGAGTTTGGACACTATGGGGCCGATTCCGATCCTGGAAAAATAACGTCCGTACAATTTTGATTCGGAGCCGTCGCCGTACGAATTGTACCCGTCCATCCGAGTCGCGTAGTACGATTCGTAGTCTGTCAATCCGTCCGAATAGTCGCGATCCGTACGTATTGCACGGCTGAAACCGTGATCCGTACGACTCGTAAACATACGGTACGACCCACGAGGACAATCCGGACCGTGGCATGAGGACGCGATTCGTACGGTCCACGTCAGGTAAGGGCGATTCGTAGGAAAAGCGCACAATCACATACACACTGTACGGCGCGTACCCCCCATGATCGCAGGGGTACGGCACGTACCCCTGCGAACATGGGGGGTACGTGCCGTACACCCATCGCACATGTGGTACGCGCCGTACGCCCAGCGTACATGGGGTACGGTGCGTACCCCATGTACGCTGGGTGTACGGCGCGTACCCCCCATGATCGCAGGGGTACCCCTGCGAACATGGGGGGTACGCGCCGTACCCGGGGGGGACGATCCATACCTGTTTTGGGGCGAACTCTGCTTTTACGGCTGTTTTCAGCTCCCGTAGGAAAAGGGTCATACGGTGCGTACCTGACACGAATCGTACTTGCTGGGTCATAAAAAGCAGCCGCGAACCACACAAACGTCGCGTACAGAGGGTTCCGAGGGCGATTCGTATGGAAATTCCATTCGCACGGTTCCTGATACGATTAGTACGGATGGCTGCATTGGGGGTGAATCGTACTTCGTTGTACTTACGGGACGTTTTTACGGGTCTGATTCGTACGGGGAAAAAACGCTCCGTACGACGATTCGGAGCGCTTTTTACCGGATCGGAATCGACCCCATGGTGCTGATCTCTATTTACCCTGTCTTCTTATCCACTCTCAATAGTACACCCTCTTCTGTCCCAGAGTATGATTTGTTGTGAACATCTTCTTTATGTTCATTGCTTATGTCATTTTGGCATGTTCTTTTGATCTACATTTGTAGTGAGAAAATTTAGAAAAAACAGGGAAGATCAGGCTGAGACAAGGAGGTGGCCCATGTCTCTGAAGTAGGTGTGTTAATCCACTGGACTAAACATACTGGTTTGGATCCTTTGAGATGTGAATGTGTTCTGGATTTGAAACAGGCATCGTTTTCACTTTGGCATAAGGTTTTCCAACTGCCAACTGCCACTCGCAGAGATAGTAAGGAGGTTCAAGAGGTGGAACACATGAGGGCATAGCAATCTGGGGAAAGCCATGCTGCTACGGAAGATAGCTTTGATTGTAGAAGTGCCAGCTGCTGTGTTTCTACCGTGTCATTCTGATCCACCTCTTCAGATTATTCTAGGTCTATCCAACCAACAAAAAAGGGCAAGGGGCACACAACGACCTCCTGGGAGGTGGACTGTGAGATGTCTGAGGGGCGTAGTTCAACTATGGTCCCCTAATACAGGCACAGTCCATTTTATTTAGCAGACATACTGCACGTTTCTCAGGCAGCACAGCATATATGCTGAAATGGGGCTGTTAGGATGCACATCAGTGCATCCCTGAAACCACTGAAACGCCACAAAGTTTAGCTCGTACAGGGATCCCAGTTTGATCTCAGCTTTTTATAGGCCTCTGCTTCCAGTTCTATCAACAGGGCCACTTAAAATATGCCATTGAGCGGCTGTGGCGTTTTCTGCTTAGTTATGGTTTTGCTGCATTTGCCACATAATCCATTTTCTGCTGCGTAATCTCCAGATTTTAACAAAAAATGTTTGTTTCTAGCTCAAACTAGTCCTAAATTACTAAAAACCCAGTGACATGTGTTGCTGCATAGCAGAAGGCCCTTTGGAAAGGTTGAATGTTCAACTTTCTACTTTGTATTGCAATATTTAGGTGATACATGGGCACCAATGAGGTGTAAAGTATGCCTAGAAAGTGTTAACAAGTGTAACAAGCATTAGAAATGCAATCGGGCTCGGATTTATTTGAGTTTGAGCTAATGGCATTGTAAATGCCAATGTCTTTTTGCCATGTGTTATGGAGTGTGTGCATGTGGTGTGTAGTGGAAGTATGTTGGTTGAATTGTAATTTTACCAATGGTGGCATGCTCTGCTTTATATGAAAAGTGTACCATACTGCGATTGTTTGGTGGAAAAGTGCACTGCCGGCTGGAGGTGTGTGTGCCTGGTGGAAGGGTGCACTGACGGCTGGTGGGTGTGTGCTTGGTAAAAGCGTGCACAGATGGATGATGGTTGTTGGTGTTTGTGCATGGTGAAAGCATTCATTGACGGCTGGGGGTGTGTTGTTGTGTGTGTTGTTTTCTGTGTGCTGGTGAGTGTGTGGTGGTGAGTCTGTGGGGGTGAGCCTGGGGAGTGAGTGTGGTGGTGAGTGTGTTGTGTTGAGTGGTGACAAGTGTGTGGTGTTGAGAGACTGAGGTGTGTGGTTTGTGTGTGCGTTATGTGTGTGTGGTGTATGTGTGTGTGGTGTTTTCTGCACACTCACACACTGCCCCTACACATTCACACACTGCTCACCCGCACACTCCCAATGTCACCCTGCATAGTCACACACTGTTTAACCTGCACACTCATTCTGCACACTCACACAATGTGCACCCTGACACACTGTCTCTGCAGTCACTCTGCACTCACTGTCACTCCGCACTCACTGTCACTCTGCACTCACTGTTACTCTGCTGTCACTCTGCACTCACTGTCACTCTGCACTCACTGTCACTCTGCACTCACTGTCACTCTGCTGTCACTCTGCACTCACTGTCACTCTGCTGTCACTCTGCACTCACTGTCACTCTGCACTCACTGTCACTCTGCACTCACTGTCACTCTGCACTCACTGCCACTCTGCACTCACTGCCACTCTGCACTCACTGCCACTCTGCACTCACTGTCACTCTGCACTCACTGTCACTCACTCTGCACTCACTGTCACTCTGCACTCACTGTCACTCTGCACTCACTGTCACTCTGCACTCAGTCTGCACTCACTGTCACTCTGCACTCAGTCTGCACTCACTGCCACCCTGCACCCTCAAACTGCACTCTCAATCTGCACTCTCAATCTGCACTCTCAATCTGCACTCTCAAACTGCACTCTCAATCTGCACTCTCCACTCTCAATCTGCACCCTCCACTCTCAATCTGCACTCTGCACTCTCAATCTGCACTCTCAAACTGCACTCTCAAACTGCAATCTGCACTCTGCACTCTGATTCTGCACTCTCAATCTGCACTCTCAATCTGCACTCTCAAACTGCACTCTCAAACTGCACTCTCAACTCTCAAACTGCACTCTCAACTCTCAAACTGCACTCTCAAACTGCACTCTCAAACTGCACTCTCAATCTGCACTATCAAACTGCACTCTCAAACTGCACTCTCAATCTGCACTCTCAAACTGCACTCTCAAACTGCACTCTCAAACTGCACTCTCAAACTGCACTCTCAATCTGCACTCTCAAACTGCACTCTCAATCTGCACTCTCAAACTGCACTCTCAACTCTCAATCTGCACTCTCAACTCTCAAACTGCACTCTCAAACTGCACTCTCAAACTGCACTCTCAAACTGCACTCTCAATCTGCACTCTCAATCTGCACTCTCAATCTGCACTCTCAAACTGCACTCTCAAACTGCACTCTCAAACTGCACTCTCAAACTGCACTCTCAAACTGCACTCTCAATCTGCACTCTCAACTCTCAATCTTCACTCTGCACTCTCAAACTGCACTCTGCACTCTCAAACTGCACTCTCAAACTGCACTCTCAATCTGCACACTCAATCTGCACTCTCAAACTGCACTCTCAAACTGCACTCTCAAACTGCACTCTCAAACTGCACTCTCAAACTGCACTCTCAATCTGCACTCTCAAACTGCACTCTCAATCTGCACTCTCAAACTGCACTCTCAATCTGCACTCTCAATCTGCACTCTGCACTCTCAAACTGCACTCTGCACTCTCAAACTGCACTCTGCACTCTCAAACTGCACTCTGCACTCTCAAACTGCACTCTCAATCTGCACTCTCAAACTGCACTCTCAAACTGCACTCTCAACTCTCAATCTGCACTCACAACTCTCATGCTGCACTCTGAAACTGCACTCTCAACTCTCAAACTGCACTCTCAACTCTCAAACTGCACTCTCAACTCTCAATGTGCACTCTCAACTCTCAATGTGCACTCTCAACTCTCAATCTGCACTCTGCACTCTCAATCTGCACTCTCAAACTGCACTCTCAAACTGCACTCTGCACTCTCAAACTGCACTCAATCTGCACTCTCTGCAACCTTGGTCCAGCGTCTTGCCAAAGTGGGCATTACAGGGTCGGCTCTTAGATGGCTCGAGTCCTTCCTTGATAAAAGATCGTTCAGGATTTGGGAGAATGGCTCAATGTCCAAACCCGTCCCCTTGCAGTGTGGGGTGCCGCAGGGCTCCTCCCTGAGCCCCACACTGTTTAATGTCTATATGGCCCCGTTAGAGGCGGCAGTAGCCCCCTTCGGGATCAAATCTGTTAGCTATGCGGACGATACGCAACTCATCGTCTCGCTGTCACAACAAAGGGGACACCCATCTGACTTGTCAGGTTGTCTGTCAGCTATCTTCTCCTGGATGACTGCCTCCAAACTTAGACTCAATGGAGCGAAGACCGAGATTATGGTCATGGGTCACCCACTTCCATCTCTGTCCTCCGACCATTGGCCTTCCTGTATGGGGGACCCACCACCCCCAAAGGAGAAAGTCAAGAGTCTTGGGGTTTGGTTCGAACCCCAACTCACCTTTATGACCCATGCGCAGAAGGTGGCTGGAGGATGCTTTGGATCATTGCGGGCCGTAAGGAAGGTCCTCCCCCTGCTCCCCTTCGAATCAAGAAAACTTCTGATTCAGGGCCTAATCATGGCCCGACTGGATTATGGCAATGCCCTCCTCCTGGCGGCACCCCTGGCCACGATTAACACCTTACAGCGGGTCCAGAAGGCCGCAGCAAGGCTCCTTATGGGAGTCCCGAGATGGGTTTCAGCCAAACCCTTGCTTAGAGCCTTGCACTGGCTTCCAATCCAGGAGCGAATTTCCTTCAAATCACTATGTATTGCATATAAATCCCTCCAAGGTAACGGCCCCCCAGCCCTCAGGGGATTGATCTGCCCTTACAAAGCCACTCGTGCCCTCCGATCTGATGAAGAAAACCTGGCCGTTGAGAAAAAAAAGTATCTCTAGGGCTTTGGCCAGACACATTCCTTAGTGTTTTATGTCATCTGCCCAGCGTCTTTCACATGCAGGTACCATGTTCGGGCTTAATTTTCCTAGCCCATTAACCGTTTGATCAACACCTCAGTCATACAAAAAGCATTCTTTTGTCAACCCAGACGTGTACCACACATAAGCATTCATACGGCACAAATCAGGGCCCATGCGCACATTCGTACCATACAAATTCTTCACGCTCCCAGAGATAGCTCCTGTATACAATGTACCATCTCACAGAACTAGCCTATTTTTCTTCTTTGCGTGGAACACAGTGCGTTTTAGGTCTTCTCCATACTTCAGCTGAAATTCCGATATTAACCTGCAGAAAAAGAAAAGAGGGGGAGGGGGCAGCGTTCAAAGCACATCAGCGCGCATAGACACGAAAATGTTTTTACCTACCACGTACCTGACTTATCTCTTTGGGATGTAGTACCTTGCATCTCGGCATTGAGGCCCAGAGGGACTGGTAGTGCGGAAAAGACACCCGATGATAGGCTGTTTATTACATATTTATTTATTACGTAGCGCCGAGACGCCTTAGGGTATTCGTCGCGCTCAATAAATGTCATAAATAAAATAAATAATAAATAAATAAGACGGTTTTCGCATGACTGCCTTTTGTGAGAAGGGAGGGCGAAAGATGTAATTGTGCTTTCTGTGTGGAAGCGTTTTAAAATGCAGACGGCACGAATTAAAATGTATGAAATATTTTAACACACAAAAATATATTTTATATTCTTCTTGAGCATGCCCCATTCCTTTGCTTACCTTCAGTAGCTTTACCGAAAAAAATGGAACCTGCAAGTTAACCTTAAAACCTTCGTCATCAGTTATCTTTTACAAGTTGGCTACTCGTGACTCCGCCAGCATGCCCTCTACAATGGAAAAACATATCCATACAGGTGAAGTGTACATTTCTTACCCAGCCTGTGAAATCTTGAAAGTGAAACCTTTCCAAACTACCTACTGGAAAAAAGTTGTCAGGTGACACATCAACAGCTAAAAGCATAGGTGTGTTCGTCCTAAGGTCACAACACATTGAATGTCGGAAAGAAAGCAATTTTGAACACTGTGTATTGTTTGCTGTAACAGCTCGATTATTTACATCTAGGTGCAGCCATCTGAAATGATCATTTGAAACGGTTGTATCATGGTGGCGACTGGATATTGCCACTGTTTACTGGACGACCTCTCTTCGCAACCGCAAAGATTGTGTTCTAATCCTGTCTCTAATTTGTGCTTTCTCGCTCTCACCTCATCTTCCCAAACAATCCAGAACAATTTGCAAGTAAGAGATTTGTTTTGTATGCTGCTCCAACAAACCATGTGGGAGTGACGATGCCCGTGTACAGGGACACGTGATAAATGCACACAGGAGGGTTGTCGTTCGATACTGGTGCTTCTCGTTTGCATGGCAGGTGGTAGTCAGGACGTTCCGAGCTTCGCCGATACGGATGAGGGAGGGGGCCGTGGGCCCCCGTGTCTTGCTGTCTCAGCGCCGGATGAGTGAGGCTAATGAAGCCCTTTCCCGGCCTGGCATGCAGCAGCTGCGCGCTGAGCGCTGCTGAATGGTGAACGCGCCCGGCCATCTGGATTCACTTACGGAGGCACCCTGACAGCTCCTAATTATAATTAATGTACTTCTGTGCGCGCACACGCACAAAAAATGCCAAACATGGCGGACGAAAACTACATTTAGCCTATCACGTCAAGGCTACTACAAAGACACCACAGCGAAGACGAATCACTGGGCAGATGACATAAAACACTAAGGAATGTGTCTGGCCAAAGCCCTAGAGATACTTTTTTTTCTCTTTAACATTAGGAGCTCGAAGCTCCACCCACTTCGTGGGCGTAGGCCGAGCCCTAAAAATGACAAAAAAATAAAATGATACTATCACAAAATGCACTGCATTATGCTGCATAATTTGCCTTTTCTTGATGCATAATCTAGTCAAACCTGCTGCATAATTTGACCCTCCCCTAAAACATAATTCAAGCGGCCCTACCTATTAAAAAGCTGAGAGGGGTATTGAGGTGGTTCTTACCATTTTCAATCCTGCCCTTGCTGCTTAATCTGGCTCCTCGTAGGGAATCAAGGTTTGCTGGTTCCTGCGCCCAACACCAGATTCCTGCTTTGCTGCTGCCCTGCAGCCTTCAAGTTGCCAGCTAAGTAAAATAGAAATGTTAGTTCTCTATGCGTTTGTGTATGTGTTTGTGAGTGTGTGTGAGTGATTGGGAGTGAATGGGATTGAGTGAAAGTGTGTGAGTGAGAGTGTCAAATGAGAGTGAAAATTAGAATCAGAGTTTGGGAGTGTGTGTGAATAAGTGAAAGTGAGTATGAGGGAGTGAATGAATGATAGTGTATGATAGTGTTGCAACCTGGTATTTATTGGAGGTTGTGAGAGGGAGTGGAAGTGAACGGTGGGTGTAGCTATCAATGGTGTAGCAGGTGCAGTTGCACTAGGGCCCAGAGTTAGTGAGCATGTGCAGAAGTGTTAGTAGGTGAGACTATGAATCGGTGAGTCTGAGTACCTTTGTGTGTGAGTAATAGTGAGTGGGAGTGAGTATGAGTAAGAATGAGCAAGTGAGAGAATGTAAGTTAGAATGAGTGAGGTAAAAGAGTCCAAGGCCCAGATTATCAATATTTTACACAGCGCAGCGCAACACCAAAAGTTACGGCGTTGCTTGAGAAGAAGAGAGCAGGAAAGCACTATATCTACAAACATGTGTCACCATCCTGCTCTCTCCCTAGCTCTGGCATACAGTTAGGCTGAATATGACACGTTACTACATGTACTAATACTATGCGTGTAAATACAATGCAGGTGTGTTGGACCTGGGACCTCCAAGTCACATAAGGTAGCTTGGCACTAAGTGGGAAGGCCTAACTCCAAGGAACATGTGCTAAGTTTGCGTCACACCCTTCAGTAACATAACATCCATCCACTCAAAAATAAGGACACTACACCAGTTGTGGAAAAATACGAGCTGTTTTATAAAAGTTCTCTTAGATCTTTGTCTATAACTGTTCCACAGTTCAATGTAATTAAGTTTTCACAGTTCCATTCCTTTTCTACATTGACAAGCTAATCATTTATATCTTTCAACAGGTTTTGTGCAACAGTAAAGTTCTCCAGAAATTGCTTTTATACCTTCTCCTTGAGTTCAGATTTTTTATCATACAATTAAACCATACCACCACGTATTTTCATTTCAAGAATAGCAGGCTAGCATAAACTGTTCCCCAGATGACTCAGGGATAACAATTTACTAGGAAACCCCACCGGTTAGAGAACCCTTACTCCTGTTATGGATAAAGAAGGTTACACACAACTGTAGCTGGAGGAGAACAGGCAAGTTAAATCACATTGGCTTTTGTCATGTCAAATCCCCTTAACCAAAGAGGAATCTATGTCTTACTCATGTGCAGCCCTGCCCTGAAAATTCTCCACTTTTAGCTCTCCCTCCCTACCATCAGTATCTACATCAGTCTCTACAATGAGTCAGGTGGCTCGTTATTGCTCCCTTTCACCGCCGACCTTAATGCCTGAATATTCCTGGAACCAGCCTGGGTTGTTCAGAGGAGAACCTTCTGGTTATGCCTAGATATAATGCTGCCCAGTCCTTCCGTTCTGTTA